>NC_072407.2:62047500-64547500 GCF_028858775.2 Pan troglodytes
TAGTAACTACATATTAAATGATCTAAATATATATTTTAAATATGAGTTTAACAAAAAAATTGGAAATGGAAGGAGAGAGTTAAGACATAACATCAATTACCAAGTTTTGAACAATCTGGGAGTTTTATATGTTGAAATGTTTGGCCATTTCATGTATACATGTATGTACATATGTGGGCATATTTACGTTAGGCAATTTGAAAAGGAGTGCTTGGTATGATAAGAAAATATGAAATTTAAAAAATATATCATTTGTAGAAATAGGGAGTGTGCTATTTAATTAATCAAGAAATCAGAATGATATCCAAAAACAGCTACTCTCCCTTTTCCCCTCAGCTTAGGTTTAAACGATGATTGGCAGTCATTGTGTTGAGAAGATGAAAATTTTATTTTCATGAGTCATAGATGTTGAGACTCCAGTGAACTTTGCATTTTTATTCTATATAGTGGTTTTCCATGTTTTTACCAGGAATATGGTAGCATCACAGGCATTCATTTTTTGCATAGATTTAAAATGAAGTGGAAAAAATTTCACCCATCCTTTGGAGGTGTTTGATAGAAGCTGAACCCACCTCTTCCTTAGTACTGTGTGAAATTGGCTGTGATGTGCTCGTGGTTGAAGGGTATGTAGTCAGCAACCCCTGGAAATAAGCAGAGAATAACATGAGGTGACTGTGGTGCATGTAACCACCTCCATCCCCCAAGGGATGCAGTGAGCTAGATGCAGTGAACCCATTAGATGTTTTTAAAGGAGTAAAATCATCCTAGAGAGAAATAAGCAGTTTGATTATGAAGAGAACATGAAACTGAGATTTAGGGAGTTCTTGTTTCCAGTCTCTGGTCACCACTTCATGGAGTAAGTCTTTGGGTATACCCTTTAAGATGCGCAAGTCTCTTTTTCCTCACATACAAGATTTTATTAATAATATTTACTCTGAAGAGTTATTTTCAGAATTAGGAATAATGACCGCTGGGTACCTAATACAGTACCTGACACAGAATAATTGTGCAATAAGTGGTGGTTATTGTTAAAATGGCTTATTTAGGCCAAAATTAGGGCATTCAAGGGAGAACCTCCTGTTCATTTTTGAAGATTTTGTAAGACATAAGAAAGAGCAGTGGGTTGAGAATTTTTGTCTTTCAGAACAGGAAAGATAGATGATGGCAATATCTGCTACCTTTCAGGTAGCTGGCAACAGAAAGAATGACAGTTTCAGGCCCAGATATTTTTGTTTCTCAGAGGCCTTTACCATTCTTTCTCCCAGGGAAGAAAAGTAATTTGTAGACATGAGAATATGCCTGATTTAAGTTCCTGGGGCAATTACTTTCTTTTTTTTTTTTTTTTTTTTTTTTTTTTGAGACGGAGTCTCGCTCTGTCACCCAAGCTGGAGTGCAGTGGTGCAATCTCGGCTCACTGCAAGCTTCGCCTCCTGGGTTCACGCCGTTCTCCTGCCTCAGCCTCCCGAGTAGCTGGGACTACAGGCACCCGCCACCACGCCTGACTAATTTTTTTGTATTTTTAGTAGAGACGGGGTTTCACCATGTTAGCCAGGATGGTCTTGATCTCCTGACCTCCTGATCCGCCCGCCTCGGCCTCCCAAAGTGAATTACTTTCTTTTTTTTAAAAAAATTCTGGGTGTTTAAAAAATTTTTAATTTTTGTGGGTACATAGTAGGTGTGTATGTTTATGGGGTATATGGGATATTTTGATAGAGACATTTCTTGGGATGAAGGTGATGGGAAAACTAATAATAATAATGATGATTAATATTTTTGAATACATGCCATGCAAAAAACATTGTACTTAATCATTCTAAGTATATTATTTCCAATCCTTACAATAACCCAATAAATGATTAATGCAATTTCCATTTTAAAGCTGTGGAAACTGGCTCACAGATTTACTACTAATATAATGCAGCTATTAAATAAGAGAAAGAGCTTCTAACCAAGTCATCTGTGACTCCAAGATCTTTATTATATGCTTTGCTACAACTCCACAAATTCTGACTGGCAAGATTTTGCTAAATACATGATAGACTCTAAGAAAAACATCTCCTCCACTGTAATATTGGATAATGAAGCATCTTTACCAACCTATAGCCTTGGCTGTACTGTGACTTTATTTGCCTTTACATGTCTCTGCATGGTGACAGTTAACATCAGGTTAACTAGGTAACATCATGCTTAGACTAAAACCATACAGCAATGCTCTTTAAATTGGGGAATATTTTAATATGTGTGCAAAAGCTTTAACAAATGTTAAGGTTTTGCTGAAGTCTGAGTTTTATTCTTCCCACTTTCTCCTAATTTTTTCAGGGGAAACATGCACCAACATCCATATGCAGGCATTCCTCTCTCTGGAGATTTTTTTAAAAGAGAAGGTGAAGCATAAATTTTGAGTGAAACTTTTGTACAAAGCACATTTGTCCTAGAGTTTGGAAACCTGGGTTTGATTATCCACTTTTACATTCTAGATGCATGCCTTGTACAAGACCCTTTAATGTCTCTTAAGACTTACTTTCCTTCTCTGTGAAAAAGTATTATCGCTGCCTACAGAATTAATCTCTTTCTCTATGTAATGATTATATATATATATATATATATACAAAATATATGTGTGTACACATATATAAGCAATCACTGTTTATAGAATTATTGTATATACACATATGATCTCATAATTATTAATTAAGTGAAGGAATGAATAAATTAAATGAAAAAATAATTAAGGAATGTAGCCTTCAGACTATGGAAGATAACGCCTATGTCTTTTCTTCCCTCACCTTCATTCAAAGGTGTTACACCACTAAGAAACTGCCAGTATGTCTTGTGATTAACATTTTCAGCGATATTGTTGATAGAAGAGACGACAAGGCCCCAAGATGTCATTGTGGTTTCAAATCTAAAAAAAAAGTTTATATATGATTAACATCTCACTTTAGGTCAGGGAATAAGCGGTAAGATGAAGGGATAGAGACAGTCAATTAATTAATTAGTTAATTAATTTTTTAGAGACAAGTTGTGACTTTGTTACCCAGGCTTGTGGTGAGATCCTAGCTTATGGCAGCCTCGAAATCCTGGGCTCAAGCAATCCAACCGCCAGGATAGAGACACTTTAAATGCTTCAGATAAATGCTTCAGATATTTTAAATGATATTCTCTTTTGAGCATGATTTTATCTGATAAAATGATCAGATAAAATCAAATGAGAAAATGCTTTAACCAGTTTACTATTGATGGGCATTTAGGTTGATTCCATGTCTTTGCTATTGTGAATCGTGCTGCAGTGGACATGGATGGAGGCCATTATCCTTAGCAAACTAACACAGGAACAGAAAACCAAATACTGCATGTTCTTACTTATAAGTGGGAGCAAAATGATGAGAACACATGAATACACAGAGGGGAACAACACACACAGGGGCCTATCAGAGGGTACAGGTTGGGAGGAGGGACAGGATCAGGAGAAATAACTAATGGGTAGTAGAATTAATACCTGGGTGATGAAATAATCTGTACAACAAACCCCCATGACACAGTTTACCTATGTAACAAACATGCAAATGTACCCCAAACTTAAAATAAAAGTTAAGTTTAAAAAAAAGAGAAAATGGGCCAGGTGTGGCAGCTCATGCCTGCAATCCCAGCACTTTGGGAGGCTGAAGAGGGCAGATTGCTTGAGCCCAGGAGTTCGAGACCAGCCTTGGCAATATAGTGAAACCCCGTCTCTAACAAAAATACAAAAATTAGCCAGTCTCATAACCTGATCTCAAAATAAATAAATAAATAAATAAATTTTAAAAAAGCAAACATGCAAATGACTAATGAATATGAAATTACTTCACTTAGAACGAAATGAAATGAAAATGAATGGATTTTGAAAACACCTATTAATAATCAAATTTAAAAAATGTAAATTCCCCCAAATGGGTAAATGATTATATGAGTGATGGAATGAATATCCAAGATTAAATATTTGGAAGCCGTGAAAATATTTGTCAATAATTTTCAGTAACACAGGAAACTACTTATGCAATAACGTTAAGTGAAAATATGAGATACAAATTTTACATGAAATATCTGTCTGTCCCATGTATATGATGGATCACACCTATTTGTAATATGCATAGAAAAAAACCTACAAAAGTTATAAAAAATATTAACAATTGTGATATTGTGTGTGGACTATAGATGATTTTTCTTCTTTATGCTTTTTTCCTCAAAATTTCTGCTCTATGTATTTAATACATTTATAATCAGAAAAAGAAAAATTAGGCAAAATTAAAGCTAACTTCAGAGAAGTAAAGTACGGTATATTCAGAGGGTTTTAAAATTAAATATTTTTGGGCCAGACGCAGTGGCTCACGCCAGTAATCCCAGCACTTTGGGAGGATGAGGTGGGTGGATCACCTGAGGTCCGGAGTTCAAGACCAGCTTGGCCAACATGCTGAAACCCCATCTCTACTGAAAATACAAAAATTAGCAGGGCGTGGTGGTGGGTGCCTATAATCCCAGCTACTCAGGAGGCTGAGGTAGGAGAATCACTTGACCCCGGGAGGTGGGGGTTGCAGTGAGCTGAGATCGCGCCATTGCATTCCAGCCTGGGTGACAAGAGCAAAACTCTGTCTCAAAAAAAAAAAAAAAAAATTAAATAGTTTTGAAGTGCAATTTTTATCCTGACCTGTCTATGGAAGTTAGGGAAGTTATGGAGTCGTGCAGTAAGCAGCAGACACAATGTGCTCAACAGAACTGGGTGGAATAGATACCCACGTGGTATCACTCAGTTGTCAATTCCTTAGCCTTTGTCAGTATTCCTTCTTGATATCTTCCTGAAGAATTTGGATCATCTTTTCTTTGAAAAAGCAAAGATGCTTTTTTCCTTTCCATGACTTGGCATTTTTCTTCCTCTCCTCCTATAGCTTAGACTTCTCCATGTTTCTTTACTGCTTCCTCTTTTTGCAAACTATAAACATGCCCTAAAAGTTAATTTTCTCCTCTGTAATTTATTTCTGTATTTTCCCCTACCTTGAGAGGGGCATGGAAAGAACATGAGCATCAGATTCAGTCCAACCTGGGTTCCGCTCTCAACTCTATTAGTTACATGTTATGTGATCTTAGGAATATTACTAACTTCCTTGGGCCTAAGGGTTCTATCTGTAAAATGAGAATAACTAAATATGTCTTATGATTTTATTGGGTGCATGTATCTGCTACCTACTGCATGGGTTCTTGACTTAGGTCATCACCTCTAAGAGATGACTGTCCAATTTATTTTTTGCATGTCCTGACCTCTTTTCCTAGTACTTCCTCTATGCTTCCACCTGCCTTTCTGTTTCTTTCTTTCTTTCTTTCTTTCTTTCTTTCTTTCTTTCTTTCTTTCTTCCTTCCTTCCTTCCTTCCTTCCTTCCTTCCTTCCTTCCTTCCTCTTTCTTTCTCTTTCTTTCTTTCTCTCTCTCTCTCAATTCCTTCCTTCCTTCCTTTTTTTTTGTTTTTGTTTTTTTTTTTTTGAGACAGAGTCTCACTCTGTCTCCCAGGCTGGAGTGCAGTGGCATGATCTTGGCTCACTGCAACCTCCACCTCCCAGGCTCAAGCAATCTTCCCGTCTCAACCTCCTGGGTAGCTGGGACCACAGGCACGCACCACCACGCCTGGCTAATTTTTGTATTTTTAGTAGAGATGAGGTTTCGCCATGTTGGCCAGGCTGGTCTCGAACTCCTACCCTCAAGTGATCCACCCGCCTCAGCTTCCAAAGTGCTGTAATTACAGGCATGAGCCACTGTTCCTGGACTATACCGCCAAAAGCCTTCTAATGTTCCTATTTCAAATGCCTACCATTAAACATATCTAAGGAATTTAATCCTTTTCTTTGAAAGATATTCTTTCTTCTTGACCCTTTAATCAATAGTTTTGAAGCTTCTTTCTCTTGACCTCTATGTCCCATCAGTCACAGAGCCTTGGTGTGGGTCCGTGTATCCTAGAGGAAGTCATCGTCACTTCACACCTCCATTATTGGAGTCATGTCCTATGTTTTAGCCTTGTCTCCCATTCTCACGACCTAAGCAACATTTTACCAAGTGGATTTTCTTACTCAAAAACTTGCAAAATGAAGTTCAGTCTCCTGAACCTGGTATTTCAAGACTTTTACACTGTCACCCAACCTGGTGTGTCCACCTGGCCTATTCATTGGCCCCAAATTCCTTGCTCAGTCTTATCGCAAATGCTTTGTTCTGGCCATTTCTTTTCCTTTTTTTTTTTTTTTTTTTTTTGAGATGGAGTTTTGCTCTTGTTGCCCAGGCTGGAGTGCAATGGCATGATCTCAGCTCACCGCAACCTCCATCTCCCAGGTTCAAGTGATTCTCCTGCCTCAGCCTCCCGAGTAGATGGGATTACAGGCATGTGCCACCACGCCTGGCTAACTTTGTGTTTTTAGTAGAGACGGGGTTTCACCATGTTGGTGAAACTCCTTAAGATGATCCGCATGCCTCAGCCTCCCAAAGTGCTGGGATTACAGGCATGAGCCACTACGCCCGGCCTGTTCTGGCCATTTCTTTTTCTGGATTTACCTCTTCCCACATCTTCCTAAATAGTACCTATTCTTTGTGTTTCAAAGCTACAAAGTCTCTTTTGCCTGTTCTACTCTGCAATGGACTTTCGAATCGCCCCTGAATTTTTGTTTTTAAAACTTCATCATATATTGACTTGTATGATTTAAGTTTTCATGAGAGCCTTACCTATTTATTAGATTGTAAGCTGCTCAAGGGCTGTTAAATAAAAATCTGTTATCAAAAGGAAAAAAATTAGGAAAACAGGATGGATAAAAAATGGGAATTCAGATCAGGCCTTGAGAGAATGATGAATGACATTTGTAATACTCACTTGAACATAGGATTTTTGCGCTGTGCTTCCTCTAGGACAACAAGTAACACTGACCCACTTTTCACACTAACATTGATGGTCTCGTTGAAGAGCAGCTCAACCCCCCTCAGCTGGTTATTTATGGTGTATATGACAGTGATGTTAGATGCGGAGGTGGGGCCAGGGCCAGGGTTGCTGGGTAGAGTTGGTTGTACCTCATGATCTGTGAAGGGCAAAGAGGCCACATTTGTCAAAGATTATGGGGTTTGTATCATAGGTGCAAAATCTCTGTTATTGGCAACTCACCCCAGAAGACATTTTGAGAAAGTAGTGAGTTTCATACCATTTAACAAAGTACTTGGACAACTAGCATAGAATTCCGGCAAAAACTCCATGGCCACCTTGTTAAGGTTGGGACATCACTGGGAAGCAGCCTAAGGGGTTGAGTGAATGTGGTAGTTTTTGGTAGGAGTGGGATCAGTTTGCTTGATTTTGGGCTCCACATTCTGCATTGAGATAGATGAGAAACTTATTAATTGCTTCTTGTCTTAGGAAGTTCATGCAATGCAAGAGGAATGATGCTTTGTGTTAGCATTTTATTAAAAAAAAAGAGTTTGAGGAATCCATACCAAACGCTAGTAATCTCTGGAGTAATAAGTTTTTATGCAAGACCTCCACTTTCCAAATGCATATTTCTGTAATGTTTGAATTTTTAGTTTCTTTCAATTATATGCATAATTGGATAAAATAAAGATATTTTTAATTAAAAAGTGGCATGCTAGGTTTCCACTCCATCTCATTGATATATTGCGTGCATCGAGCTTTCATATTTAGATCTTTAAGGCTCGATTTAAATATGAATTCTGTTCTTCTCTGAAGCCTCCCAAACAAAATCAACAACTGGTCACTATTTTTCTTTTTGGCATTTGCACTGTGTGTGGCTTTAACTTCTATTTAATACTTGCTCGATTGTCCCAAATATTGTAGTTTTTGTTTACACATCTGTCTTCTGACTTTGCGAAAGGCAGATATGATAAGATATGCATAGTGTTTGATGGTACATTTGTGAAATGAATGAATGAAGCTATATGTTGTTTGATAGCTGGGACCATGGAGCTTCTTCTACCTCTAGTATCCCACAAAATGCTTTGCACATAGTAGGAGCTAGGTAAATATATGCTGAATGAAGTAGATATGGGGCTGAGTTCTGAGTGCAGGAAGGTATGTCTGTGTGCTAGCACACACTCTTAAGGACTGGGAGTCAGATGTACTCTGCCCACATGGGAATAATGGACATTACAAGCCTATATGCCACTTAACATTGATCCACATGTCATTTCTGGCATAAGTTGCTGCTTTATGACATAAGGAGAGGTGGATGTCTTACCAGGACTACAAGTGACCTGGGGCACATCTAGGTATGTCTTGCCTTTCAGGGAAGGGAGGATTTGAGCAATGGACATGGGGTTGTGGAATTTCCCCTGCTTAATCTCATTGAGTATCATATCCATAGTCTTCTTGCAGTTCCATTCCTTTTTAGGTGGCTCAGGTGTTACAGAGAGAGCCTGGGAAGGAAGACAGAAAGAGAGAGAAAGAGTAATTAGGCATAGCTGAGAGTTGGCTCTTACATGTCTTAAGAGATAAACTTGATCACTAATCATTGTGATCACGTAGTCACCCAGAATGCAAAGCCAATGCTATGTAAGGTTTGGAACACATTTGTCTTCAATGCTATGTCCCCACCACTTAGCACAGTGTCTGTCAGACAGCAGACACAGAACTGTGCAATGATCAGATCCAGGGAACACTATTAGGCAGTCATATTTACGAACGACTCTTGAATGTAGAATGAGGGTGAGAGCTGGGCTCCAGAGGGAGCTTTAGCCTAGGACAGTCTAGCCACATAAACGGAGTAGACCCCTTGTTTCATGTTGCCATGTGCCCTCTTTGATGGACTTTTCCTTCACTTTGTGCTTGTGTCAGGACTCTCAGAGGCTCCACAACCCTGGCCCAGGATGGACTCATGACCTGGGCTGGGCTGATGGTGGTCACCATCCCCTTGATGACAGTGATTGGTGGACACATGTACTAATCAGAATCATTCCCTGACATACAGACATTGGGACACCCAAAGATTTTTTTTTTCCTGCTAAGGTTATTCAACTGGGACCATGCAAGTAAACAGTAAGCTGCTAGTGACCATCTTTCTCAGCCACTTTGAAGAAGCCCTGCAGCAGGAAAGAATGAGGAAAATCAGGGCTGGACAATGAAAAAAGAGTGGCTCCTGATATCATGATTTGAGCCCTTTATTCTGGTTATTCCTGAAACCACCTAATTCAGCCCTAGACTTCCCAGTGTATGTGAATAGTAAATCCTCATTTTTTTCTTGAGCTAAAAGGATTTGGGTTTCTGTTACTCGCAAAATGAGTCTTGAGTAATACACCAAGCCATTCAGCCATTCACCTATTTTGCTGTGTTATCTATCGCATGAATAAAATAGAAATAATAACTTCTGTCTATTGTTGGGGGAGTCATTTGCGGTTCCAAGGGGCTAATGTATAAAAGCATTTCGTGATGTGTGATGTGTGATGTGGAAGCTGTCATTACCACCTCCCTTCCTTTACAGTGCGATTATGGCCACCAGAGCATGTTAATAGGCTGAGATTGTTAATGACTGGTTCACCTGAAGCTTGGAATAGGAAATGGGAGAAGAGAGAGAGAGGAGTCAGAAATGGCTGTCTCAGCTAGGGTCAGTATGCACAACTGGGCAGTTGTGACAGGGACAACCATCACTGAACCTCAGCATCTATGAAGCATGGCTCTGGACAGAGGCCACTTTACAAGGCAGTTGGTTTAAGGGCCATCAGGTGGGTGCTCCTCAGCAACAATATCTTGTCCACTTGTCATATGCACCTCCCAAATTTCACTAAGCAAGGTATATTCATTGGGATTACACATCACCAATGCCAACACTCTAGAGAGGATAACACATTAAGTGGTTAGACGTCATTAATAACTTTCCATCAAGAAGTTTATCAGTTCTCTTTTCTTTTCTTTCTTTCTTTTTTTTTTTTTTTTTTTGAGATGGAGTCTCGCTGTGACGCCCAGGCTGGAGTGCATTGGTGCAATCTTGGCTCACTGCAACCTCCGTCTCCTGGGTTCAAGTGATTCTCCTGCCTCAGCCTCCTGAGCAGCTGGGATTATAGGTGCCTGCCAGCACACCAGGCTAATTTTTGTATTTTTAGTAGAGATGGGGTTTCACCATATTGGCCAGGCTGGTCTTGAACTCCTGACCCCAAGTGATCCGCCCGCCTCGTCCTCCCAAAGTGCTGGGATTACAGGTGTGAGCCATCACGCCTGGCCTATCAGATCCCTTTTCAAGATAAGCGCCTATCAGAGGAAACTTGAAAGCAATAGGATATTCATGGAAGAAAGATGAGAAGTTCTGGAACAGAGGAAATGCCTCATGAGCGTCTTTGGGTAGGGAAGAGTGTGGCCTGGGCCACTGGAAGTGTACTGACATCTTGGAAGAAGGTGAACAAAGGCTGAAAAGGAACTTTACTAGCATCACTGCTCTGCTGAGACAGATCTTGAAGAATTGTTAAGCATTACATTATGCATGCATTTTTTTGCATACCACATTTTATTTAACCTAATTGCAACCTTATTATTATGGGGAAAATAAAATCTGGGGAAATTCAATATTTGTCTGAGATGGTGGCAGGTCTGGGAGTCAAACCTAAATTGTGATAGTTCCAGAGCCCTTTGATTTTCTATATCAGAATATTTTAGATTAGGAAAATATTATATATTAGACACCTATTGATTCCAGATTTCAGGATGCCTAAATAAGTTCCAGATAGAGGCAGTAAAAAGGGTAGGGAGAGATTATGTATTCTGACAAGAAATCCACATGGCCTGTGGTATTTGGATGTAGACAAGGTCCTGCCTTTTGATAGGAAAAGCTTTAATTCCCAGGTACAGCTTATCAAAGTGTACTTGGCAGGTGATAAAATCCAAACAGAATTCACAAACCAAGTTAGCAAAAGTAAACACTTCACTGTCTGGTGATAAATTGAAGTAAGGTTATTTTTAGAGAGTCACACATAAAAAAAAAAAATCCCCAAACCATCTTTTATATCTCTTCCAGACTGCCTTTTTCTTTCCAAAAACTTCTAGACCAGAGCACTGGGAATGCTCTTGTAAAATTCAGCCATGGAAAAAACAGGGTTTTGTTCTATGACAAAGTCTCCTTGACTGTGACATAGAAGTGAACTCTATTTTTATTAGTCACTTCTATATGTGGTCCATTGAAGTGGAAATTTTTTTTTTTTTTTTTGCTCTTATGTTTAACATGAACCAATTCTTAGGCTGCTTATATCCTTTTCTAATTTTTAATGTATGAAATCTCAATACTAGTCTCCATTGTTTTCCCCAGGAGACAATTTCTTTCTAATAGTCCGCAACTATGTTAGGTTTAGGGCTGGCATCACCATTCCATGATTCTCCCTTTAGTGGGCTTTCTGAGTTGAAGAGTCCCTGGTCCTATTAATCCCCATAGGACATTTTGAGACACTGGAGCTCAAACTTCTTAGTTGGGATTAGAGGATTCAGCCACAGATGGTTGCTAGTTTCTGATTCTAGTTGGTTATTTCTGCCCACTACCATTGGTGCATCTGTCTTCTATGGAGGCTGCTGCCCTAATCAACTAGGGTAGGGTGGGTTGTTGGATTTGGAACTATGAATACCAAACACATCTTACAGAATCCAAGCCTGGGAATGCATGCTGTGAAAGCACAGAATTGAATATGGACTTGGCTGACAGATAGATCTGCTTTACCGTTTACTATGGGTTTTTGTGAGGCTGGGTCAACTTTAGGTTATTTTCCTTAATCATTTTGAGTATAAACTTGCTATTTTTAGATCAAGGTAAAACACTGAAAAAGAACACTTGGCTGGTAAGATTGCATCAGAAAATTGTATATTTTTAGAGGGCCTGCTTTAATATTCTTATTATTTATACATCAAAATTGTATAGTCTGTAACTATTACAAATAAACTGATCATTATTAATAATAAATTAATATATTTCTTGATTTATTTGTTTCATTTTTTTTCCCAAGGAAGAGAAACGAGTTCATATAGATTTGTTTTCACACTTTACATAGGAGGTAGGGAGGAATTAACACTTACCTGCATTTTACCAGTAGAGAAACTGAGGCCCAGGCACCACAAAGAATATATCTCAGGTCATACTAGCTGGACTTTCACAGAGATGTTAGTAGAAGCCTGGCCTCTTGATTCTGCAATCCAGGCTTATTGGCAGGAACCCAACCAAGAGCATCCAGCACGTGTTTACCTGCATGGCGAGGCCAGTACTGTAGATGTCTCCAATGATGCCATTATCTTTGATCTTCATGCTGATTTTCTCCACAATATCCTTTAGTACCTGACCAAACAGGGATCTGTAACCTTCCTCTGAACCTACAGGGATCTTGTTGTACATACAGGTCAGAGCCAAGGTTGCCATTGCTCCTGTGTCTGTGAATGACAGAGGGTATAAGATCACCATAGTCACCATCACAGCAATATGAACAGCTAACATTTATTGTGTGCTTATTATATTCTGGCTCCATGATTTTATTTGCTCCTCAGAACAACCTGTGAAATAGTACCTGTAATCATCTCCATTTAAGAGACAAAAAATGGAGGCTCAGAAAAATTAAGTAAGCAACAAAGCAGCAGGGCCAAATCTCCATTTGAAAGTTGCATAACTTCATTAAGGGTGCTAGTGTTACTGACAACCAGAAGTAAATAAGTCCAAATTTTTGGAGGCAGAGATGCCCCAGAAATGTGTGAGGTCCCAGATGTGAAAGGGAGACCAGTCTGTTCTTAACCCCCAGGGAGGATCCTAGAGCAGTGGTTCACCTGTTTGTCTGACAGAAACTGAAACAAGAGAGGTTGCTGATGGGGCATGCGTAAGGGAGTGAAAACCTGAGATAATACTATTGCTTAGAGAGTTGGCAGAGGAGAAAAGGTGATCATGAATGCGGGCTGTGACAGTGGCCCCCACAGAGAAGGATCATTATCCATAGAAGGGGACAGAAGGAGGACATGATGTTGTAGAGGGAAAAGCTTCTATTCACAAGCAGCCATATGCTTGCAGAACAAAGACGCAAGGTGGTCCCCGAGTTGCCATGAAGGGAAATATCACGAGTTAGGGTTCCCAGAGTAGCTGTTTAATGGAGAGAGGATATTTGGATGTAATGAGGAGAAGCATCGAAAAGAATGGAGTGTGGGAGCATCAGTAGTGATTAAAGAGAGGATGCAGAGGAGAACTGAAGCAAGACATTCATATTTAATTTGGGAAGAACTTCTGACTTGAATGACATTACTATTGTTCCCAGCGGAGATTCTGTAGCTGCCAGACATATCAAGTATTATCAATTGTCCTTGTTTCTACATAATACTACCCCCTCTTCCTTCACTTACTCCTCAATTCACCTGCCCAACAAACATCTGGTAAATATCTCCCATCCACAGGCACGTTCACATCCTTAGCTCCTCCTCCATGGGATGCTCTCCTTTGTCACTTCCCTGCCAGCTCCACCATTCAGTTCACGATGCCTCTGATGTTCCCAGCTCGGGGTAGTGGTGACCTACTCACCTACATTGAAGGGAGAGGAGTTGGCCAGCAGGGTCTTGGCAAAGCGGACGGCTATCGGCAAGGTCGCCTCAGAGTTCTTCTGGCACAGTGCCAAGATCGCTAGACTGGGCCCATAGAAGGCTGATGCTTCAGCGTTGGGGCCTCCGAAGGGGATAGAGAACCTTCATCAGACTCACAGTCACCACGATGAGGATATTTGCAAAGAAGGAAAAGCCAAGCCTTTGAAAAGGAAATTGCTAGAAAACCTGCCCCCGAAGAGAGACACAGCATAGGCAAAGAGCAACTTCAGTGTTTTTCAAAAGAATGTCATCAGGCATCTGCAAAGAATAAAAGGGATGACTCTGTGTCTTTAGACAGGTGATGGCTGGACAAGCTTGTGTCCTTGGGATCATGACCTTTTCTAGTTCATTTTGGATTGGAAATGAATCTTTCTGGTCTGGATTATCAGAAGGACCAGAGTGAAGGATACGTTGTCTCTTCCCTAACTTTCCTTTCTCTCCACCCCCACCCTTTTCCTTTCTGGGTTTAAAATTCTTAGGAAAAACCATGTGCCTGACTCTTTTCTCCCTTCCAGTCAGGTCTTACTGGAAGGTGCCCAGTTCTCCATTTGTCTTTGTAGAATGGATACTTTATCCCCAGGGTCTCGGCAGGAGGAGGTGAGGGCCATGATGGTGAGGCCGAGCTGCCCAATGGTTAGATCTGCAGAGAAGAGAACACAACAGTTAGAGAGAGACATCCTCAGGGGACAGCTCTCCAGGAGCCAGTGATGAGTTCTCTGCTTTTTATCTAGAGCATTTTGACTTTTTAATAATATGAGCAGTTCTTTGATCTGTCTTTCCAAAGAAAAAAATATGGAAGAATACGTAAGGGAATATTTAATCTAGTGGCCTCTGTGTAACTTGATGACTCTAGTATTTGGTATTTGAGAATCCCTGGTATTTGATTAGAAAAGCAGCAAAATACTCACATAGATTTATATACAGACATTTACAGTTGCAAAATAATTTAAACTTTATCTAACTTGAGCCTGCAGGCAGCTCCTGGGAGATAGGCAGAACAGAGATTTTATTATTATTATCATTGCTATTAGTAGTAGTAGGGTTATTGTTATTACAATCATCTGCAAGGTGAGGCTGAGCAGTATCCAGTGACTTGTCTCAGATCCCAGAGTTATGATGTGGCAGAGCCAGAACCAGAAGGCTGCTCTTTCGACGTCTAGTCCAGAGCTCTCCCTGCTTTACTGACCTCCTCCATGAATGCTCTGACTTCACACATGTTTCTTTCCAGGTACCTTCCAGGTATGTAAGGAAAGGTGTTTGGGTAGTTTATTTACAGTCAGAGGCAGCACTGGGGTGGGAAGGACGCTGAGTTGGAATCTGGAGGTGGTATGTGATGTGTGAGATTCAGGGAGAGTGCGAGCGGCTCAGATGTCTCACCGTTGGTGTCGCTGGACATGAGCTGGTAAGTCAGGAGCTTCTGGGCCTTCAAGTTGTAGGCTCCGGCCAGATTCATGGCAATCAGGATGCTGGGGTTTGGGTAGGCTGATGAAGTCACCGAGTTCTCCATGAGTACTTGTATTCCATTGACCAAGGGCTCCTGTATTGAGGGAACGGCTGAGAAGAGGAAAGCCATTTACTCACCTTCTAACCCTCATTTCTTCTCAAAAACATTATCCCCGTGTCTTTGATGCTTTTTCTTTCTTTTTTTTTTTTTTTTTTGAGACAGTGTTACTCTTGTTGCCCAGGCTAGAGTGCAATGGCACGATCTCGGCTCACTGCAACCTCTGCCTCCCAGGTTCAAGTGATTCTCCTGCCTCAGCTTCCTGAGTAGCTGGGATTACAGGTGTGCACCACCACGCCAGGCTAATTTTTGTATTTTTAGTAGAGATGGGGTTTCACCATGTTGGCCAGGGTAGTCTCGAATTTCTGACCTCAGGTAATCCACCCTTCTTGGCCTCCCAAAGTGCTGGGATTACAGGCGTGAGCCACCTCGCCTGGCCATCTTTGATGCCTTTTAGGAGAACACTTGATTAGCATTAGTGTCCTAAGTCACTAAAGAGAAATGGAGAAAATGGTGAGATTTTACTTTTGAGGACAATTAGTTTCTACATCTTCTCAGATAATCCATATCCTTAAGAAAGTGATTTTTAAATTTAGTAACTTCAAGCAATATGGCTCATGACATTTCTCATAGTTTCTATCACTTTCCTGGAAATCACTGATTTCCTTGCATTCATTTTTTTCCTTACTCTTTCATGAAGAGTATTAAAGATTTGGGATATAATTTATCCTCAGTGAGTACCAAAATCTCTCACTAGTATGTAGTGGTGTCTGGTCACAATAGCCACTGATTGTCTGTCTTTGTACCATCAACCATTATTCCTGCAGTAGTACTTCCATCTCTATTATTTTTATTTATTGATTTTTTGAGACAGGGTGCTGCTGTGTCATCTAGGCTGGAGTGCAGTGGTGTGATTATAGCTCACTGCAGCCTCGACCTCCTGGGCTCAAGCGATTCTCCTACCTCAGCTTTCTGAGTAGCTGGGACCACAGGTGCATGCCACTGCGCCCAGCTAATTTTTTATTTTTATTTATTTTTTTTTTTGTAGAGTTGGAGTCTCACCATGTTGCCCAGGCTGGTCTTGAACTCTTGGGCTCAAGCAATCCTCCTGCTTCAGTCTCCCAGAGTGCTGGGATTACAGGTGTGAGCCACTGCACCTGGCCCCATCTCTCTTAATAAAAAACGTATAGACTTGGCTCTCAAAGAACTTATGCTATTAAGTCAGGAAGGATGAACAGCACACAATCACACTCAGACTTACCCATTTTGGAATTCCTATAGTGATTGCTATTTTCAACCACTCAGTGTCAGAGGTCACAGCCCCTTCCCCAGGGCAACTGCTTCCCTGACCTCCTTGGAAAAACATCATACTCACAGCATGAACTCCGGGTCTGGGTACTAGTCCCAGCTGTAGCCCAGAGAAGGCTCAGGAGGTAGAGGGCAAACCAGGCCATCTCACTCTCTCGTCTATGTCTCTCATCCACAGGTACCGCGATTTGCAAGTGGAATATTTCTTTACCTTCTCTTATATGTGCTTCCCTTTGTTAAATAATCTGTCCCCAACCCAGCCTCTCCTAACTGCCCCTGTGCTGACCTCTCCTTTCCTGATACAAGTAAGTAAATTTTCATTTGCTTATCTAAGTTTACCGACTATAGACCCTCCAAGGTGTCTGAAGGTGACTTCTAGGTTGCACAGTCAAATGAGAAACCTGGGGCTGGGTATGCAGTGAAGGCAATGTTGAGAAAATGTCCTTTACCAAAGGCCTGGGTCAGACATCGGGAAGTTTGGATAATGTGCTAGTATCAACAAGACTTCTTCTAGCCCTTATTGTATCCAATCAGTTACCAGGCTGCTTTTTAGTAACTACTTCACTGGGATTTAGGCCATTCATAGGCATCAGCTCATTTTATGATCCTAGACACCTGCTTTACAACATGTCCTTTTAGGCTCTCAGGCAGGGATCTGCCAGGTGACATCTGGCTTTGTGAAATTAATGATGTCTACCTGGACCTGGATTCTAGCCTAGACTCTTTGAAGTTGTTTGACTTTAGGCAAGAAATGGACCTCGGTTTCCCAGAAATGGTTTTGTTTGATTTCTCTTTCCTTATCTGGAGATAAAAGCCATCTCAAACACCCAAAGCTTTCAGATATTATCTTTTAAAGTAAGTAATTAGAAAATGTGAGATCCATTAAGAACACATGTTTCAGATGTGTAGCTACATTATAATGCAAATTATACTTCTTTATAAGGGAGAACTGAAAATGGTATCTTGAAATTATAAAGAAAGGAGCTTTTTTTTTTTTTTCCTGCATGTAAAGTAGCTCATTTTAAGGGGATATTCTCCAGTGGCGCCCATCTTAGCATAAAAGTCAAAGCCCTTTTCATGACCTATAAGACCTTAGAAGATCTGGCTCCCGGTTTCCTTTCTGACCTCAGCTCCAGGCGTTTTCCCCTTTGCTCACACTGCTCCCATCACACAGAACTTCTTGTGCCCCTTGAACACATCAGCTACCTTTGCACATGATGTCCCCTCAGCCCAGGACCCTCTTCTTTTAAATAGCCTTATGGTGGCTTCCTCACATCCTTCATGTCTCTGCTCAGAGGTAAGCTTTTAGAGACGCCTTCCCAGGCCACCCTACATAAGATCCTACATCCTCACCTCCACTGACACCCCTCATGCCCCTCGCCTGCTATAACTCATGCCCTCTGTTGCACTAAGTGTGTGGTTGTTTATCGTTTGTTTATCTCCCTACTAGAATGTCTGCTCCACGAGGGAGGGGCTTTGTCTCTTTGGCTCACTGCTCTATCCTTAGCCCTTACAACACTACCTAGCTCACAGTAGAAATAAAATACTTTTTGAATGAGTGAATTAATGAGCAAATGTAAGACATGGGTAATAAAGCATTTTTTCCCCCTTGGGAAACATGGGTGAGTTTTGTGAGATGAGAGCACAGGGTACATACTGGGGTGTGCTGGACAACTTCTAACATGGCCCTGTGTTTTCACCTCCCGGTATTCATGCCTTGTGTAGTCCTCTTCCCTAGAGTGTGGGCTGGCCTGGGGCCACATTCTATTATAATGAATATAATGCAGCAAAGGTGATGGGATGTGGTTGCAAAAGACCGATTTCCCTCTTGCTTGCCTTCTCTCTCTTGCCCTTCCTGCTCTCATGAAGGCAGCTGCCAAGTGTGAGCTGCCTCATGGAGAAGCCCACATATGGCCCCTGAGAGTAGCCTCCAGCCGATATTCAGGGAGAAAAGAACCCTTCCCCAGTGAGCTTTGAGATGAAGGCAGCCCCAGCTGACATCTTGATTGCAGCCCTGGGAGAGACCCTCCTAAGCCAGAGGACCCATGTAAACCCTCCCTGGACTCCTGACCCACAGAAACTGTGGGATAATAAATGTTGTCTTAGGCCCCTAAGTTTTAAAGTCACTTGTTATGCAGCAATATATATCCAATACATGGTACATGGTGGAAGATGAGGCTGGAAAGACAGTTGGCATCTACTTGGTGGACAGCCTTGCATGCTGTGTGAAGGAGTAGGAGGCAGAATAATGGCACTGCCCACACACCGCCAAATGCCCATGCCCTAATCCCTGGAACTTGTGAACATGTTACGTGGGTTATATGGCCAGGAAGAATTAAAGATGCACATGGAATTAAGGTGGCTAATGAGCTGACTTTAAGAGAGGAAGGTTAGCTTGGATCATCTGGGTGGGCTCAATGTCATCACGGAGGTCCTTGTTAGTGGCAGAGGAAGGCAAGAGCGTTAGAATCAGAAAAGCAAATGTGATGTTAGAGGCAGAAGTCAGAATGATGCAATTGCTGGCTTTGTAGGTGGACAGGGGCCATGAGCCATGCAACGTGGGCAGCCTCCAGAAGCTGGAAAAGGCAAGGAAATGGATTCTTCTTCACAAGCTCTGTTACTAGGGGAGCCCTACAGAAATAGCTGGGAGGGCTTCTTATTTTCTTAAACTGTTGTTTTCCCTTAGCCTTTTTTTTTTTTTTTTTTTAAGATTGTCCCTGTTCCTTTTTTTTCTTTTTTTTTTTTAATTATACTTTAAGTTTTAGGGTACATGTGCACAATGTGCAGGTTAGTTACATGTGTATACATGTGCCATGCTGGCATGCTGCACCCGTTAACTCATCATTTAGCATTAGGTATATCTCCTAATGCTATCCCTCCCCCCTCCCCCCACCCCACAACAGTCCCCAGAGTGTGATGTTCCCCTTCCTGTGTCCATGTGTTCTCATTGTTCAATTCCCATCTATGAGTGAGAACATGCGGTGTTTGGTTTTTTTGTCCTTGCAATAGTTTACTGAGAATGATGATTTCCAATTTCATCCATGTGCCTACAAAGGACATGAACTCATCATTTTTTATGGCTGCATAGTATTCCATGGTGTATATGTGCCACATTTTCTTAATCCAGTCTATCATTATTGGACACTTGGGTTGGTTCCAAGTCTTTGCTATTGTGAATAGTGCCACAATAAACATATGTGTGCATGTGTCTTTATAGCACCATGATTTATAGTCCTTTGGGTATATACCCAGTAATGGGATGTCCCCTTAGCCTTTTTATCTATAGATGCCACTGCTTAAAGAGCTCCAGATGGCCCAGGATGCTTCAGGAGCTTCATGATCCCTTGCCAAATACCAGAGGAAGATAAGACCTGCACCAGACCGGTGCAAACCAGAACCGGCAACCCCTAGTTACTTTTAGATCATTAACATATCATTATAATACTAGATTCCTCTCCCTTAAAAGAAAATTGCTGCCATTTTGTGTACATGCGAGGTATGAAGAAGTATGTCTGGGGACTGCGCCTGCGTGTTTGGAACTCCACCCTCGGCCTGCTTACATACCTCCCTGCCCCATGTCTAACTCTTGAAAATTTCCCTGCTTCCCATTGCTTAAGGAGAATGCGCCTTTAGAGCGAGAGCTCCCCTTCTCCATTCCCTGGCCAGTGAATATGACCCAATTGCTTTTGTCCAATTGCATGTTCCTTCTTTGTGACCCATACAAAGTAGGGAAAGAACTTGGTTTACTGGTGCCACCTCTAGAAGGAACACAGCTCCTTCGACACCTTGATTTTAGCCCAGTGAGACTCTGACTTCCAGAACTGTGAGATGATAAATTTGTCTTAAATAACAAAATTAGTGGTAATCTGTTACAGCAACAATAAGAATCTAATACAGGATTATAAGTACAGTATGGTGCTGACTTTGCATTCCAGAGCCTGCTCCTGATCGTCCTGAGATGATCCACACACCCTTGGCCTGCCAGCTCTTTAACCACTCACTTCCTTGTATTATAAATTACCATTTACAACCAGGGCTGCTGCAAGATTGATCGTGACACAATTGTTGCAGTTAGTAAATAATTCCCAGAACAGGAACCACACAGGCCATACATTTCTTAACAGGGATATTTTGACAGTCCTTGGTTAACTATTGACTGGGATGATGTGTTCATTTATTTCCTTGTTTCTCCTGTGCCTAATATTTTGGTATCAAAGCACCTAGACTCTCTCTGGACATAAGTGAGGTTTATTTGTGGTGATTATTCTTTGCTGTGGCAGCAAAAGGAAGTTTCTCTCTTCAGACTCAGTTCAGGTTCTGTAATAGTCTCAAGCTGTAGGAGCTTCTTGTAAGGCAAGTGTGGCCAATTAGGTTTCTTATTTTTATTTTTATTTTTATGTTTTTCTGAGATGGAGTCTGGCTGTGTTGCCCAGGCTGGGGTACAATGGTGTGATCTCAGCTCACTGCAACCTCTGCCTCCCGGGTTCAAGTGATTCTCCTGCCTCAGCCTCCTGAGTAGCTGGGATTACAATTGCCTGCCAATATGCCCAGCTAATTTTTGTATTTTTAGTAGAGATGGGGTTTCGCCATGTTGGCCAGGCTGGTCTCAAACTCTTAACCTCAGTTATCTGCCTGCCTTGGCCTCCCAAAGTACTGGGATTACAGGCATGAGCCACCACGCCTGTCCTCAGAACTAGGTTTCAAGGGCCGATGTTAGTGGAACCCTAAGGGAGTGTTATTTCATGTCTACTTCTGAGATTAAAGGCATTTATATCAGACAGCAATGTTACTTACTACATTATACTTTTTTTTTTTTTTTGAGACAGAGTCTAGCTCTGTTTCCCAGGCTGGAGTGCAGTGGTGCATTCTCGGCTCACTGCAGCCTCTGCCTCCCAGATTCAAGCGATTCTCCTGCCTTAGCCTCCCGAGTAGCTGGCACTACAGGCGCATGCCACCACACCTTGCTAATTTTTGCATTTTTAGTAGAGACGGGGTTTCACCATGTTGGCCAGGATAGTCTCGATCTCCTGACCTAGTGATCCACCTGCCTCAGCCTCCCAATGTGCTGGGATTACAGGCGTGAGCCACTGCGTCCGGCCTACATTATACTTTAAGACCTCTGGCTGGGAGAAACTAGGCTCTGTCTGTTAGAAATAAATGCTAGTAGTGCTAATTGCTAGTATGCAATTCTGACATTTTGCATATTTCTCACCTTAAACCAGTATCCTTCAATTTCACATAGCTTGTATAGGCTATAAACAGATCTGACAATTAACAGCACCAGGGATCCTGGAAGGGTAACATGCCTCCCAGGTTCTCTAATTTAGCTTTATTATTATTATTATTATTATTATTATTGTTATTATATTTTTAATTTTTGTGGGTACACAGTAGGTGTGTATATTTTCTAACTTAGCTTTAAAGATGAGACACAGACCCAAGGGATAGAATCCATTTCTGTCCACTCATGAGGGTCATGTGTTACACCCAGTTAATGAAGACCAGGGCAGAGTTGAACCTGAGCATCGAGTATCAATAGCAGAAAGCAGTATGTTGGAAGAGGGTTCAATCTCTGACTGTGAAGCAGTGTCACTGGTGAAGGAGAGGAAGCTAGGATGATTGTGAAGAAAACACAGGAGAAATGAGGAAGACATTGTTAAAATAATTCACCTGGCTGGGCGTGGTGGCTCACGCCTGTAATCCCAGCGCTTTAGGAGGCCAAGGTGGGTGGATCACCTGAGGTTAAGAGTTCAAGACCAGCCTGGCCAACATGGAGAAACCCCACCTCTACTAAAAATACAAAATTAGCTGGGCATGGTGGTGCATGCCTGTAATCCCAGCTACTCAGGAGGCCAAGGCAGGAGAATCACTTGAACCCAGGAGGCGGAGGTTGCGATGAGCCGAGATCACACCATTGCACTCCAGCCTGGGCAACAAGAGCGAAACTCTGTCTAAAAAAAATAATAAAATAAATAATAATTCAACTAATTCTACCTGAAGGCATTTTTCTTTTAAAAATTACTTTATTTTAAACTTTAAGTTCAGGTATACATGTGCAGGTTTGTTATGTAGATAAACCCATGACATGGGGGTTTGTTTTACAGATTATTTCATCACCCAGGCATTAAGCCTAGTATCCATTCGTTATTTTTCCTGATCTTCACCCTCCTCGCCACCCTCCACCCTCTCATAGGCCCCAGTGTGTGTTGTTCCCCTCTATGTGTCCATGTGTTCTCATCATTTAATTCCCACTTATAAGTGAGAATATGCAGTTTCCTGTGTTAGTTTGCTAAGGATAATGGCCTCTGGCTCCATCCATGTTCCTGCAAAGGATATGATCTCATTTTTTATGGCTGCATAGTATTCCATAGTGTATATGTACTGTGTTTTCTTTAAAAGTCTATCATTGATGGACATTTAGGTTGATTCCATATTTTTGCTATTGTGAATAGTGCTGCAATACACATACACGTGGTTTATATTAGATTTAGATGTAGAATGATTTATAGTCCTTTGGGTATATACCCAGTAATGAGATTGCTGGGTTGAATGGTAGTTCTGTTTTTAGCTCTTTGAGCAATCTCCACACTGCTTTCCCCAGTGGTTGAACTAATTTACACTCCTACCAACAGCGTATGTGTTTCTTTTTCTCCATAACCTCACCAGCATCTGTTATTTTCTGACTTTTTAATAGTAGCCATTGTGACTGGTGTGGCATGGTGTCTCATTGTGGTTTTTATTTGCAGGAAATTACTTTAAATGGGTTACTTTACACTTTACATAAAGTACCTTTTGTCCTTTGGTATCTTAAGTGTCCTTCTAGTTTCTGACTGTACTGCATGTAGCCCAGGTACTCAGTATAAGTACAAGCTCATGCTGCCTTGATGTGATTCAACTTTTTTCCTTTAAGACGTGACTTCTTAGCATGACAAAAATTGATTAGAAAAATAAAAAAGGAAAAAAGTGAATTCTGTGGAAATGAACATGATAAGTGACTTTTTTGCATATGTATTTTGATGACATGAATATTGGGGTGATTTTATGGGGAAATAAAGGGAAAATAAATGTAAGAGAAGAATAAGTGGGACCCAAGGGAGACATCTGGAGGCAGGGGATGAGATTGTTTCTCAAACTACGGGCAGACCTTTTATGTATATGCCTCACGTTTCCCCCTTTCTTCTGAGCAACATGTTTTTTTTACCCACTACCTGTATGAAATCAGTGTGACCAATGGGCTCCTCTCTTGCATCTGGGCCTCAGAGAGCTCAGTCTTTCACAGACTTTCTGCTTGATCTCATTGGTTGTTGCTGCAACATTAGACCTAGAACCTTATCCCCATTTTACCCAGTTGCCCAATGCCACTGAGATAGTTAGTAGGAGAACCTTGAGTAGAACTCCGCTTATTAGACATGTGGTCTCATTTCTTTTCACTTCAGTTCTTCCTTAGGTGGACTTTCCTCTAATACATTTTAAAATCCTTTCAGAATGAACTAATTAGAACATGCTCTTTTTGTATAGTTGTTAATCTTTCAACAACTTTTGTTGAACATGTAGAGAGAGAAGGGGAGGTTATTAACTCTCCTGCTCGTACTGGGATAAATGAAGAAGAAGGCATAAGGACAATAAACATGGAACTCCACTGCAAATGGATTTTATGCAGCTGAGGAAAGTTTGGGCTTATTAGTATTTGCTCCAGCGAACCTCCAAGTTTTCTCCATTGCGGACGACGTAACTACCAGCTCCTGAAAAGGAAGAAGAAAGAGAACTGGGTCAAATGATTTGGCCACTAAATCACCAAATAATGGATGTCATCTCTACTAACCCCTTGGCCCAATCCCCACAGAGGCTCACACCCCTCTCCATTTGGGCATTTTTAGCATGGGTCTTTTTGGCATGTCTCTCCCTTACCTTGGCTCAGTGGTTTGCCTCCACTCAGAAGTTCCCAGTAGGTTCTGTCGTTATCGTTGGCACATAGGCCCTGAATACAGGTGATATAGGGCCCCCATGAGCGCTCCTCCATTGTGAAACTGTGGGTGACAGCAAGTAGGTTACTGGAACTTAGAATTGTCAAAGGAAACCAACAATAGGCATTTCTCAAACTTTAATGTACCTGAGAATCACTTGATGACATTATAAAAAATGCAGATTTCCTGGCCCTATCCATAGATATTTTTATTTTTAGATATGAGCTGGGGATCAGGAATCTGCATGCTTTATAAACACTCCAGCTGATTCTAATGCAGGCACTCCACACTCCATGCTAAATTAGAGAAATGATGCTCATGGTTTCTGCTCTCCCCACCTGCCATGGTAGATACTTTTCAGATAACAGCTTCAACCTTCCACCCCAAGATAGTAACTGCTAAAGATACTGATTCAGTAGAAGAACATATGATCCTCATGTGCTAGAGCCACCATAAGTTACTGAGTTTTCCCTTAGAAAAGAGGAACAGGAAAGGATAATTTGGTATTTCATATTGTGTTTATTAAAAAGTGACAGGTCAGTATCTGTTTTATATTCCGTAGTCATTTTTGTACCTCCCTTAAAGCCCTTGAGGGTAGCCTTTATAATGTATATTATATTATTATTCTGATTTTCTTTATAGCATCCTACACTATGTTGTTAGATATGATAAATAACTGTCAACTAGAGTTAAGGAGCCAAATAAGTCATACTTTTCAGAGGCAAAGCCATTATTTGAATTTTAATACTTGACCTCCTTGACCAGTTACTTTAGTTTGGGGATCTATGAATTTTCTGAAAGCGAGGGCAGGGAGAAGCTTCAGGGTATCTGTGAAACCCTCAGTTGAAATGCTAAATTTGGCAGTGGCTCATGCCTGTAATCCTAGCACTTTGGGAGGCTGAGGTGGGCAGATCTCTTGAGCCCAGGAATTCAAGACCAGCCTGTGCAACATAGTAAGATGCTGTCTGTAAAATAAATAAATAAACAAATGCCAATTTTTGTGTGTATGTTCATTTTTTTCCTGGATGAACATTCATTACATTCACTTGATTTTCAAAGGGGTCAGTGATTCAAAAAGAGTTAAGAACCACTGTTCTAGATCTCAAATGTTTGACTTTAGAAGTTACATTTATTGCAAGAATTTTACTGAAATAAGAGAGAGCCCTGAGATTCATTAATTTATTTAGCGAACATTAATTTACTACCTAGTATGTGCAAGAAGATGAAATACCTCACCTCCTATTTTAAACTCCTGCTGTGAGATGTAGATGGACAGCAAAGCTACTGACCCAGAAGCATTTTAAATATACTTTGTATTTAGGTGCAAATGCATTCTTACTGCATCTTTAGAAATGACAGCAAACATCTTAACCTTAGCTTAGGTACAGACCTACCCAAATATAGTATCATTCATTTTCTGGGCTTTCTCCATCACACTGAGGAAGACAGAACCATTTAGCACAGTGACATTGGTGAAATATGTTTCATTGATTCTCACAGAGTAATTGACGGAGATATATGATTGTGAGTCAGGAGGTGTCACAGTTATAGGCTCATCAGCGGAGATGTTGAAGTTACCTGGCAGAGACAGAAAAGCCCAGAGCAATATTCAGAAAAATAAAAATGATATTAGAGTTTGCAGACCTACTCAACCCCTATCCAAGGACTCCTTGCCTTTATGCAGACATGGATTTACTATAAGGAGCAATTATCATCACTCAAGGGGCAAATTTCTCATATAACTAAAGCGGAAACTAAGACCCAAACTCACCAGCTTGTGAATGTTGGCACTTGGCTCAACTCCCAGCTGTTTAAGCAATTCAGTTGCTCTAACTTCTGTTTCTCACAGAGGATCCTGATTTTTTTTTTCTTTTTTTGCCTTGGTACAGCATACAATAATGCTTGTCTTTTCTCCTTTTTATTGCTTAACGTTTATTGAAAACATATGAATTGCCAGGCACTATACTAATCATTTTACATGGATTGTCTCATTCAATCTTTACAAAAACCTATGTTAGGTACTGTCCTTGTTCCCAACTTTTACATTAGAAAACTGAAGCTTAGAGGTTAAACATTTTGTCCAAGTTTCCTAAACCTGTGAGTGGCTGAACCAGGAATGGACAGAGATATAAGACAATGTCTCCTTTCCTTCTACCTGGTTGCAAGGTCATTTTTTGAATAAGTAATGCATGCTACAATTTTCGAATACTGGCATGTCACTTCCACACAGATGTCTCATTTCCCTAAGGGATCACTCACTGTGCAAAGTCAGAGTCACGGTACCAATCCTCCATACTTTATTTAGGATGAGAATGATGCTCAGATCCTTCTATATCCAACAGTCAGAAAATACACCTTTGGAGATAGACATTATTTAATCAGGTCTGCCTTGTTAATGTTTGAACTAAGAAGGACATCTAGCACTCAGTTAAGAACAAATCCTCAGGTGACTGTAATCCCTGGTAACATGATGAAAACTGAATTCTCTCTGGCAACTGTTATGTTTTGGAGGTTTATCTGGTCACTTTTGGTTTCAAAGGACACCTGAATCTCACATGCTTTGGGTGCTATGGTGAAAAGCGAAACAGTGTGCTTTCTTTAATGCTTATACCTGAAGCAGAGACGCAAGAAGAGTCTTTGTTAATATCCAAGAAGGTCTTTCCCATCAGGGCAGGTAAGACCTGGGCTGCAGCGTTTGGATTACTGAATGCTCCTTGAGAAATTTCCGTGAGCACTGTATTCAGAGTTTGTTGGCAATTCCAGTCATTTTCATTATAATAGTCTGATGATACAAAGAGGGCCTAATGAGGCAGGGTGGGGTGGGGGGGTGATGAGAGATAAAGAGAGACAGAGAGAGAATATGAGACACTTCAAATAAGGGGGAAGCCTTATCTATAACTATATATATAACTAATTCAGTATTAATTGAACATTGACTACCTAGGAAGCACCTCAGATAACTCAGTTATCTTTCTTGTTATCCAGAAGCTTATAAACTAGTTTGGGCAGGGAGGTTGGAACTGCTTAATAACACAAGCTATAATAGTTCCAATGAAGGCAGACTTTGCCACATTCATTTCTGTATCCCAGTGCTGGGAAATACCTGTCATATAGGAGACACTCAATAAATATTAACAAACTAATGTAAAAGGAGATGCCAGAGGAATGCCCTAAGGGATGCATCTAGTGGGATGCCTCTTTCAAAAGAGGAGAGGAGCTCACAAACATTTAATGAAGCTAAAAAAAAAAAAAAGCTTCCTGGAGAAGGTGGTATTTGAGTTAGGCCTTGGAGAGTAGGATAGAGCACTCAAGAGGAACAACATGAACAAAGGTGTTAGGTAGGAATGGCCAGGACATGACCTGGCAATGATGAGAGTATCTGCATTTTAGCAAAGTTTCTCAGGGGATTCCTCCTGGTTTAGGAGAACTGATGTATGGGGAACATTGGAGGCAACTGTGGAAAAACAGGCTGGAGAAGGAAGTTGGGCTAGACTAGTAGATGCTTGAATTTTATGATGAGATGTCTGACCTCATTTGATTGACAACGATGAGGAGGTGTCTGACATTATTTGATTCACAGTAGGGAGTCTAATAGTTCATTAAACAGAAACTCTCCTGGCAGCAGAATGTAAGCTTGATTGAAGGGGCAGAATTGTGAGGTAGTAAAAGTTAGGAGGGCATTGGGGTAAGCAAGACAGGAACTAAGGTGGGTCGGACTTGAACATGCTGCTCTGTAGTTTCCCAGGGATGGACAGTTCCTGTTTTCATCTTTTCTTGGAGGTTCTTAAGCTAACCAAGTTGTCCACAAGCATTTGTGGGATATTAAGAAAAAAGAAAAACTGGTCATAGTACATTTCCTCTTAAGACACGTCAATAAATGTTATTCACATACATAACAATAAATTAAATGTTATTAATATTTAAAAATACCCAACAATGTGTTGTAGGCAATTAGCTCTTGATCCTACTGTGAATTTGTATCACCTGTAGGGCTTTTAAACCAGAGCAAGGCCCAGGTTCCACCTCTAAATTTCTGTACTACCTGGCTGGTGTGGGCCTGGGTATTAGTGTTTTCTAAGAGCTCCTTCAGGTGATTCAAATATGCAATGAAAATGGGAAAGCAGTTTATATTCAGTTCAAACTTAGTAAGGCAATCAACAACATAAATAGTAACAACAACAATACAGATAACCTTATGACTGGACCCGTGCTTACACTTCCAGCCTCCTGTTATGTTTCCCAAGGACTCTGTGCTGGTCGTGCCGAACACCTTGACCTTAAAATGCCTAACATTCTTTTGTGCTTTTGGGTCTTTGTCCTCACTGTCGTCTCTCCCTTGAAAGTCCTCTAGCCCTGAGTCAGCCTGGAAAATATCTATTCATACTGATGATGCAGTAAAGTTTTTTTTTTTTTCTGTAAACCTTCCTTGATCGCTTCTTATATCATCCCCTTAGAGTTTGTAAATCAATGGCTGAATGAATGCAGGAATAAAGTCTCAGACCTCAAAGAGCGTATGCACGACAGTGTAGGTGCTGAGTGTGAGTTTTGAGAACAACAGCCCAGGTCCCATCCCAATCTACACCACTTTCTGGTTTTGTGAGATTAGTTAGATTACTGACACAGTTACTGTGACTCATGCTCCTAGTTTAGGAAATGGAGGTAATGGGGTAGTTTGCTCTTATCAGCGGGGGATACATTCCAAGACCTACAGTGGATGCCTGAAACCATGGATAGTACTGAGCCTTAAATATACTATGTTTTTTCCCTATACATCCACACGTATAATAAAGTTCAGTTTATAAATTAGGCACAGTAGGAGATTAACAACAGCAATAATCAAATAGAACAATTATAATAATATATTACAGCACCATTGCTCTTGTGCTTTGGGGCCATTATTAAGTAAATACGGGTTACTTGAACACACGCACTTCAATGTTGGGACAGTTGATCTGATAACCGGCTACTAAGTGATTAACAAGCATAGACAAAGGGATGAGTCACTTCCTGGGTGGAACAGAGCGGGAAGGTGCAAGATTTTATCACACTACTCAGAATTATGCACAATTTAAAACTTATGCGTTGTTTATTTCTGAAATTTTCCGTTTAATATTTTCAAGCCTCAGTTGACTTTGGGTGACTGAAACTGTGGAAAGTGAAACTGTGGATAATGGGGGGACTACTGTGTGTGTGAAAGTGTAAACTACGTGTGATAGAACAAGAAAGTAGATTGTAGTAGACTCTAGAGTTTCTTAGAGAAATTGTAGTTAGGAAAAGCTTCCTAGAAGCATTGGCTATGGGGAAGTAAAGCTGAAGATGAGAAGAGTACATGTCAGGGAGGGGAAGGGAATCGTATGAGCAAAATCAAAGTTAGTATAGGAAACGCAGAATGGATAATAAGGTCTTAGGAGGCCAATAAGAAAGGAAAAAGATACTGGCTGGGCGCAGTGGCCCACGCCTGTAATCCCAGCACTTTGGGAGGCCAAGGTGAGTGGATCACCTGAGGTCAGGAGTTCGAGACCGGCCTGGCCAACATGGTGAAACTCTGTCTCTACTAAAAATAGAAAAAATTAGCCGGGCGTGGTGGTGGGTGCCTGTAATCCCAGCTACTCAGGAGGCTGAGGCAGGTGTAATCCCAGCTACTCAGGAGGCTGAGGCAGGAGAATCGCTTGAACTCGGGAGGCGGAGGTCACAGTGAGCTGAGCTCGCACCATTGCAACTCCAGCCTGGGCAACAAGAGCGAAGCTCCATCTTAAAAAAAAAAATTACTGCTTTCTTCCAGAGAAGACTCCCTTCTCTGCCTCCTGTTTCACCCTCTGACTTACCTGCATGGCTTCTCCTGTGCTAAATGTGTTTCCAATGAGACCATTTTCTTTTTTCTCAGACAGAATCTTTTCTACCAGTGACTTTGTATAAATACTGATGTTCTTTAAACTGCCTTCATCTGCTTTGACCTGCCCATTTATTAGACTCTTCTTCACACAGGTCAGAGCCAGGACAGCCATTGCACCAGTATCTGTCAGGAAACAAAACATTGTTGATAGGCGACCAACCATCTCAGTTTGTCCTGGGCCGAGAGGTTTCCTGGGATGTGAGACTTTCAGTGCTAAAAGAAAAACAGATCTAGAAAAACTGGGATGGTTGGTCATGCTAATTGGTGAAGAAAGATTTCAAGATACAGCAATCATCTCTCCAGCACTAACCACTCAAATATTTAAAGATTTCTTCCCAATGTTCAGTTGCCATGTACTCCATAGTTCATACCTCATACTGTAGTGCGATGGGTCTCCCACTTAAGGTTACTTAAGGGAGATGCACCTCACTAGTGGCCACCATGGCCAGTTTATTTTTCCCAGTGATAATGTACTCTGGCCACCTTTAGCTCATATACTAGCATTGTATATTTTGGTACTTATGACACCGTGTCCTGTGTTGTTCAGCTATTTCTGCTATAGTTCATCTTGACTTAAAGCCAAGCTCCTGGAGGATTAGAGAGTGGTGTCTTGTATGTGTGTGTATGTGTGTCTGCAATCATATGTAAAGAAGTACTTGACATAGGGTCAATGCTCAGCTGAACATATTTAAAAAGAAAATTCAAGATGCATGCTGAAAGAGAAAAAGGGAAGTGCCCTGCAAAGATATGTCTGCTGCCTGAACTGTCTGAAGCCCAGGCCATGGAGCCCAGCTGAGGAACAGGTGTCTTTGAGAATCCAAACATCCTGGAAAGCATCTAAGACCTCGCCAAGGAAAAGAGACCCATCACACACACATAGCAGGTAAAAAGCCAGGAAATTAGCTTAAAAGCAGTTTAGGGTGGGATGTAGCACGAATCTCTAAAACTCTCTTGCTGCTGTCTGGAGTGTTTTTTGTTTGTTTGTTTTTTGGTTTTTGGTTTTTTTTGAGACGGAGTCTCGCTCTTGCTGCCCAGGCTGGAGTGCTGTGGTCCGATCTCACTGCGAACTCTGCCTCCTGGGTTCCAGTGATTCTCCTGCCTCAGCCTCCTGAGTAGCTGGGATTACAGGAGTGAGCCACCACGCCCAGCTAATTTTGTATTTTTAGTAGAGATGGGGTTTCACCATGTTGGCGAGGCTGGTCTTGAACTCCCGACCTCAGGTGATCCACCCGCCTCGGCCTCCCAAAGTGCTGGGATAACAGGTGTGAGCCACTGCACCCTGCCTTTTTTTTTTTTTAATACAATTCTGGGTTTCTTTTTTTACACATATTTTGGTCATAAAACACCTATGGATTTGTAGGTGCATACACATGGACAGTATTTCACTTTTACATCTTGGTTGCTCTCATCTTTTCCATCTTTCTCTAATCTTTTAGCCATGTTGGCTGAGGGATTGAGAAAACCTAAGAGGCTGCATCAAATAAACTATGTCTTTGTAAGGCTCTCAAGGGTTTCATTAGACTGATTAGAAAATAGTACTTTACAGAGTTGTTGCCCAGTAAACCTCTTTACAAAAGAGGATGAGGCAAGAGACTGGAAGAAGGAAAGATAAGGACTCGTTTTCTGGCTTGATACTTGGTGTCTCCTGTGTTCTTTAGCATGGGACCTTTCCTCTCTCATGGGAAAAGAAGTCTGAGAAATCTCACATTCTCCTTACTATCCAGAAATACTACATGGTGATTTGCTTTGAACTTCAATTTGAACTTTGAATTTGGAGAAAGATGAACTTGTATATCTGGATCCATAGAGGCTAAGCACCTATACTAACTGTCTAAAGACTTCTTTATGGATATTAAGGCTGACACAGTGGGAAATTTCTGGTTCATTTCCCAAGGTGAATATACGATCTATTGATTAAAATATTGGACTTTGTCACTGGAGAGGTGGTATTGTTCAAGACTCTCGAGGTATCCAAATTGTCCCAATAAACTAGAGAAAGAGACAGTGTTAAGATAAACGAATTCCATTGCATTTCCCTTTTCTAAAACTTACCCTTTCTAAAATATTTCATGTGGATATTCTCATGCTTTATCCTCATTTTACAAATGGAAAAATTAAGATCAAGAGTTAACATTCATTGTTTATATAACCCAAAGAAGAGCTGGAGCAGAAACCGGGTATTTCTACTATACCACACATCTAGAAAGAAGCTTAAATGCCATCCATCATCCATTCTTCTCAAAAAGAAAATTCCCTTTTGAGGGGACAGAGCAAAGAGGGTAGAAAATAAAATCCAGGTACTTACTGGTAGAAAAACTGAAAGAGCAAGACCTACTGGTGACCATGTCCTCTGTACCAAGGGAATTGGGCTTAGTAACTCACCTACTGAGAACTGGCTACCAAAATAATAGTTTTTATTTTCAGGAGTGAAGTGGTTGACAACTTCGGCGGTTGAGTAGTTCCCATTGAACAGACACAAGGCCAAAACGTCCAGGCTGAGCTGGTAGTAGTTAGTCAGGGGAGTGCCATTGTGTGCTTCTAGAAAAGAGAAGAAATACCTCCCTTAATCATGGAAGTGGTAATGGAGTATGCATTTTCCATCTATTCCTACTTACTCTATTTTAATTTCTTTACATTTAAGGAAAGGTGGCTAATAGAAGGGGGAGGTCACCCATAGAATCAGAAAACCTGAGAAATGTGAGGGCTTTTAAGGGCCACTAAATTCCGCTCAATTTCTTTCATTTTATAACTGAGGGGACACAGTCTTAAAGAGATTAAGATGCTATCTAGATATTCAGATGGTTACAGAGTTAGGGCCAGAATACAGGTTTTCAACCTCCAAGCCTCTTGCGTTTTCAGTAGTAAGGTGTTGAAACTGTAAGTAGAAACCTAGGTTAGAGGCCATCTCAAAGGAAAATGGACTTACTGAAAAATAGAATAAATATTGGGTGGGAACTGAAATAAAAACAGTGCACCTCACTAGTGGCCACCATGGCCGGTTGATTTTTCCCAGTGATAATGTACTCTGTCCACCTTTAGCTCATATACTAGCATTGTATATTTTGGTACTTATGACACTGTGTCCTGTATTGTTCAGCTATTTCTGGTGTAATTCATCATTTGACTTAAAGCCAAGCTCCTGGATGATTAGAGAATGGTGACTTGTGTGTGTGCACACGTGTGTGTGTGTGTGTGTGTGTCTGCCATCATATGAAAAGTAGTACTTGACATAGGGTCAACGCTCAGCTGAACATATTTAAAAAGAAAATTCAAGATGCATACTGAAAGAGAAAAAGGGAAGTGCCCTGCAAAGACATAGTGAGATGAACGGGATGAAGAGAAGGAAAGAGTGGAGGGAAACTTCATATAGTTTTGAATCAGTGGAGGAGAAGACAAGGTTGTCTAGGGTCTCTAAATATTTAATTCTTACCCATATTTTCAATTTCTGCTTGGAATTTATTTTCTAGCTTGTCGATCAGGTGGTAATCATATATTAAGTTTTCCTCAGCGTTACGACATACTCCCAAAGCCAGTATAATCAAGGCAAGCTCTCCCGAGCTTACATCTGACACTGAAAAGAAAAGTATTCAAGCTTAACAAGGTACAGGCTTGTGATTTTTTGGGCCTCCTGATTTCCTTGAGACTTATATTGCCTATCACTTTTTTCTTCTGTTGCGCTCTATACAGTCTTGTGTCGCTTAATGATAGGGATAAATTCTGAGAAACTGGTTGTTAAGCGATTTTGTCATTGTGCAAACATCACAGAGTGTACTTACACAACCTAGATGGTATAGTTGACTACACACCTAGGCTATAGGGTACAGCTTGTTGCTCTCAGGCTAAAAACCAGTATAGCATGTTACTGTCCTGAATACTATAGGCAATTGTAGCCCAATAGTATTTGTGTATCTAAACATATCCGAGCACAGAAAAGGTACAATAAAAATACACTATTAAAATCTTGTGGGACCACCGTCATATATATTCATCATTATGTGATGCATTCCTGTATGAATATTTGATTCCCCTCTTCTTTATCCTCAAAGCAGAGCCTTTTAGAGCAGTACTGTATAAATGCAAACTAAATCTTGGTCTTTTCCATAAAAATCACCGAATCGTTATGGAATCATACAATCCTTATGAAAGTGAAAAAAGAGGAAAAATAGATAAACAACAAGATCTTGGGGGTTTTTTTCTCTTTGTGGTACCAGCTTGCTAGGATAGTAATTCTTGATTTTTAATGTTCTGCCTTTTAGAGTATCCAAACTCTCAGGATTCTCATAATTCTTATAATAATATTATGAGGTAGGTAAGAGTGGCTTCTTTTCCCCTTATACTAACTAGAAAACTGAGGCTCAGTATTAACATGACTGGTTCAAGGCCCACCCATACCTAGTCCAAATCTGGATTGTTCCATGGTTGCCTTTCCATCACCAGCTTTCTTAGTTATGATCTGTATTCCCATGTGGTTGTGAACTAAGCTAGCTTATATAACAGCATTAATGGATAAGAATCCATAGCTTTTGTTTGTGGCTTCTTGAAGAAAAGTGGTTTTTAAGACCAAAAGAAGCAAGACCTAGCTCTAGGGTGAGTGGCATGGGATTGTATTTTGGGCATGTTTCTGTTACCTCAAGTTTGGTACCATTAGAAGGGATGTAGCAGGGATACTTTGGATGTATAATTTTTAGGATTAGTTGCAGATAATCTTTAAATAGGTAGATTTTTTTCTAAATCTTCCAGAAAATACAGAAACTTACATCTGCTTTTCACATTGTATTTGATTTGTTGGATCATCTTTTGCATCAGGGTTTGGATCTGGATTCCAACAAGTTTGAGGGACAACACAACACTGACAGCTCTGGTTCCCCTGTTATAGTTTGACTGGATCATTGTATTCAACAGAGGTTTTAGGCGGATGTAGTTTTCTTCACTTACCTCTGTGGCAGAGAAGGAAGGAAATAAGAAACACATACTCAGAAAATAGTAAGACTTGCAGCAGGGGTTATATAAAAATATTTAGTAACAGATATGGCACAGACCTAGACCAATCCAGTGGCTGCAGAGTGTTGGTGGAATAATACAAAGGTGGGTCTTGAACCCACCCCCATGCCAGACATTACTCCTTTAACAACCAACATGAAAATGTTTTAATATTTTAACAACTGGTGCAGACTTATCATTGTGTACTGGCAGACTCCTGCCTGGGAAATCTAGCATCATTCCCTAATTTTGTATATGAAGCTTAGATAGATTGTCCTTAAAGAAACTTCCATAATTGGAGGCTGAGCTGAAACTAGACTACATGTCTTCTGACTCTCAGTAAGCAGGACTTTCTACTTCCTGGATTCAGTTCTTTCCTTCTCCATTTTCTAAATCAATTGGGTTAATGTTGAGAAAATGCAGGTAATAATTCTATGTTATACTGGTGATTGACCCCAAAACTTTATTGTCTGATTGCCCAGCTGGCTGGGCATCGAGATCATTATTTAGCATTATGCAGCCTGTGAAAAACTCCCCAGTTTTAGCCTACAATATGCCCCAATTCCAGAGATGGAGGGAAGTCACATTATACTGTGGAAGTAGGAGAATCCATAGCTCCCAAGGAAATAGAGGAGAATAAAAAGATTTACTATTTATTTAAACACAGGACACTTTCTCAATGTATTTTTCCATAATCTTGAGGAGTAGCCCCAAATCCTACACATCTCCAGATTATCTAATGGATTAGTGGGAGAGTGAGAAGAACATGAGGTTTGGATTCAGATTTTGGCCACATTCTGTGCTCCTTAACTTATGACTGTGGATAATAACTTATGTAACTTGTTTTACTCTTAGTTTTCTCATTTAAAAATTGTGGCTGTTAACACTTACCTTACAGATATTGGACAAGAAACCACCGAATAAACTGTAAAATGCTGCACATACTATTATTTCCAGCTCAACTGGAGTTTTTATCACTATACTTGAGAATCAAGGAAATGTAATTTCTCTTGCCCAGTTTTCTTTACTTTAAAAGAATGAGTCAAGAAGATCTGAATAGAGTGATTGTAGAAAGGTCATGATTTGTTGCAGACACAATGGAACAATTGTGAGTCAGTTCTCTGAGATTTTGTGGAACCATCCAGCTCAGCAGATTTTCTGGCCCTGAAACAGACTTTTTAGTTCCTGGTCAACAATTCAAATCAGCTTCCTTGAGTCTCAAAGATAAATTTAATTATTATCATTATTATTTAAAATGAATTGAAAGCTAAAACCTATATAGCCATCCCCTATTCTTAGGATCCAACAAGGGAAATGTCAGGCCAAGAAGAAAAATCAGAGTCAGAAGAGTCTATGCTTTAGCCTGTATGTATACAAGCCTGTCTTCTGTGGTGTTCTCTTCTTACTGGTTAGAGAGCACAGATAGTACCACCTAGTAATCTTTGGACTGGTTTGAAGCTCAATTTCAGAGTAAAGTCTCACAAAAGAGAAGTCATGCACTTGAGAACTGCACCAGAATTCATGAGATAATTTGCTTCAATAGTCTCCCCTCATTATCCTTTATTTATGAATGAAGCTAAAGAAATTCAGAAATGTTGGGTCATTCAATAACTAAGGGATCAAACTAAACCTGAATTTAGTTTTCCCTTCTCTTACTTTAATGTTCTTTTACAGAACCACACAATCTCTGGGATCAACACCCATGCAAGAGATGATGGAACTTTATCCCATGTGTCCTGGGAAAGAGTTGAAGGAAGGTGGACATGCAACTTGGAACATCTAAACTCACTCATGACAAGACAGCAGTCATCACTATTTGAAAGAGATTATTATTTTTTTCTATGTAGTTTCAAGGGGTTAACCCAAAAATCATGCATTGAATTTCAGGAAAAAAAGATTGCATATCAAGGCCAAAAGATAACTTTCCATGATCTAGAAAAGTTTCTGGGAGCATAAATTTTCTGTCATTGAAAATTCACATGAATAGAGAGTTACTTGGTAGGGATGCTGTGCTAGAGAGGATCTGAGCATAGAAAGAGCAGTTAGGCAAGTGAATACACAATCTATAATTCCTCTTACAACAACATGCATTGTGAGACTTTCCTCACCATCTCCTGCCACCCTTTTCATCATTCATGGAGTCCAACCACATACGAAACTGGAATGGGATCTTTTCTCAGGTAACTCTACATAGAGTCTCTTGTCAACAGTTTTCAGTAGACTATCACTCTAGAGTAATTTTAGCTCAAAGTTTACTCACCACAAATCTCGCATAGTTGGCTTGGAATAAAAGAAAACAGTAAGAGCCCCACTAGGGGCAGCTGGTGTGACTGTCTCATCTCTCCAACAGTGTACCAGAATGTTGACGAATTGGCTGGCTATTTATTAAGTGATGGGCAGAAGGTAATGAGAGCTCCTCCTTCAGGTTGCCTCAGCCTCTTTTCACTCAAGCAAATATTGAGCAATGTCAGGAGGTGTGGTCAAGTGTATTTGTCCATGTGATGTAATAAATAAGGAAGAAGACTTGAAGGATGTGGTTAGGGAGAATAAGGCAATAACTTTCCTTTGTCTCCTGTCCTAAACCTTCAGGTTCATATCTATTATTTGCCTTCCGTGCAGTGAAGATATATTAGGCAAATGACTGTTTCCTGTAATCTTTCCTTTTTTTTCCGTTTCACTTTATGTTTGATGTTTCCTGATAAAGTAGATTTGATCATGCAAACACATACAACATATAAAAATGGAAGTAAAAGAAGACATCCAAATGGGAAGCAGGCATATGAAAAGGTGCTTGAAAAGGTGCTTAACATCATTGATCATCAGATAAATGGAAATCAAAGCTACAATGAGATATCCTCTCATCTCAGTTAAAAATGGCTTTATTCAAAACACAGGCAATAACAAATGCTGGCAAGGATGTAGAGAAAAGGGAAGCCTTGTACACTGTTGGTGGGAATGTAAATTAGTACAATCACTATGGAGAACAGTTTGGAGGTTCCTCAAAAAACTAAACATAGAGCTACCATATGATCCAGCAATCCCACTGCTGGCTATATACCCAAAAGAAAGAAGACCAGTATATTGAACAGATATCTGCACTCCCATGTTTGTTGCAGCACTGTTTACAATAACCAAGATTTGGAAGCAAGCTAAATGTCTATCAACAGATAAATGAACACAGCAAATGTACATATACACAATGGAGTACTATTCAGCCATATAAAAGAATGAAATCCTGTCAGTTGTGACAAAATGGATGGAACTGGAGATAATTATGTTAAGTGAAATAAGCCAGGCACAGAAAGACATACATTGCATGTTCTCACTTATTTGTGGGATCTAAAAATCAAAACAATTGAATTCATAGAGATAGAGAATGAAAAGATGGTTACGGGGGGCTGGGAAGGGTAGTGGTGGGAAGGAGATGGGGAGGGTTAATGGGTACAAAATATTAGAAAGAATGAATAAGACCTACTATTGGTAGCATAACAGGGTGACTATAGTCAATAATAATTTAATTGTACATTTTAAATAACTAATAGTATAACTGGATTGTTTGTAACATAAAGGATAAATGCTTGACAGGATGGATACTCCCTTCTCTATGATGTGATTATTACGCATTGCATGCCTGTATCAAAACATTTCATGAGCCCCATAAATATATACACCTACTATGTACCCACAAAAATTGAAATAAAAAAATTTAAAAACGGAAGTAAAAGTTGTAAGTCTGAAATTGAAGCAGGCAGTATTGGAGAACCCAGCACACAAGGGGATCTTTGGCATAGTGGTTTCCAAACTATGATTTTTCTCCTAAGATAGATTCCATGAGAGTTTCCTAACCAAGGAGGAAAACCAGAGAGCTATACATCAAATGTGAATTTCTGCCCTGCCAGGGCAGTTGCTACATGTGAGAAGTGTTGCCTATCACAGTTCTTCTGAGAACTATTAGAGAATACTGTCAGCCTAGCTAAGGACGTCGTGACTTAATGAGCCACTATTTGCATTGTACCTCTGTGATGGTTAATTTTCTGTGTCAACTTGACTGGCACCTGAGTGCCCAGATTAAACACTATTTCTCGATGTATCTGTGAGGGTGTTTCCAGATAGGATTAGCATTTTAATTGGTGGACTCTGGAAAGTAGAATGCCGTCTCCAATGTAGGTGGGCATCAATCAATCTATTGAGACCCTGAATAGAATAAAATGGTGAAGGAAGGGGGAATTCACCCTTTTTTTGCTTCCTGCCAGCCTGTTTGAGCTAGGACGTCTTATCTTCTCCAGCCCTCAAACTGAGATTTACAACATCGGCTCCCCTGGTTCTTGGGCTTTCAGTTTGGCCTGAATCACTCCACTGACTTTTACTGCATGCAGACAGTAGACTGTGGGACTTCTTAGCCTCCATAAGGGCATGAATCAACTCCTTGTAATAAATCTCTTTCTCTCTCTCACATATTTATATAAAACATATGTGGAAACCACCATTCTACTCTCTGTTTCCATGTATTTGATAATTTTTAGAATCTACATATAAATGAGATCATAGTATTTGTCTGTGACTTATTTCATTTAGCATGATATTCTTCAGGTTCATCCATGCTGTCTCAAAGGGCACTATTTCCTTCTTTTTTATGGCTGAATACTATTCTATTATATAAATATAAATATATATATATACACACACACATATATGTGTGTGTGTATAAATCACAATTTTTATCCCTTCATCCATCAACAGATATGTAGGTTGTTTCTATGTCTTTGATATTGTGAATAATGCTGCAATGAACATGGGAGTACATATTTTATATAATATGTATTTTTGTTTGTTTGTTTGTTTGTTTTTGAGACAGAGTTTCTCTCTTGTCGCCCAGGCTGGAGTGCAATGGTGCAATCTCGGCTCACTGGAAACTCCACCTCCCGGGTCCAAGCGATTTTCCTGCCTCAGCCTCCAGAGTAGCTGGGATTACAGGTATCTGCCACCACACCGGCTAACTTTTCTATTTTTTTTTAGTAGAGACAGGGTTTCAACATGTTGATCAGGCTGGTCTTAAACTCCTGACCTCAGGTGATCCACCCACCTCAGCCTCCCAAAGTGCTGCGATTACAGGTGTGAGCCACCGTGCCCATTCGGGAGTACATATATTTCTTTGAAACACTGCTTTTGCTTCCTTTGGATATGTACCCAGAAGTACGATTGTTGGATCATATTGCAGTTCCATTTATAATTTTTTGAGGAACCACCACACTGTCTTCCATAATGGTTGTGCAAATTTACATTCTGCAAACACAAAGGATTCTCTTTTCTCTACATCCTCATCCATACTTTGTTATCTTTTGTCTTTTTGATAATAGTCACCCTAACAGGTATAAGGTGATGTGATTATTCTGATTTGAATTTCTCTGATGATTAGTGATATTGTGCATGTTTTCTCATGCCTGTTTGCCATTTTTATGTCTTCTTTGGAAATTGTTGAGGTCCTTAGCCCATTTTAAAATCAGGTTATTTGTTTTGTTTTTGTTTTCGTTTTGCTATTGAATTGCATGGTTCTTACATATTTTGGATATTAATCTATTTTCAGATATAGGTTCGCAAATATTTTCTCAAATATTCCACAGCAACTTGGATGGAGCTGGAGGCAATTATTCTAAGCAACACAGGAGTAGAAAACCAAAAAAAAAATTTCTCACTTATTATTAACGTTATTTCATTCCTTTTAATGACTCAGTAGTGGAATTCTTCTATACCCAATTTGTTGAGAGTTTTTTTTTTTATCATGAAAGGATGCTAAATTTTTTTGATTGATTTTTTTCTTTTTTTTTTTAATGTGCTGTTGAATTTGGTTTGCTAGTATTTTGTTGAGGATTTATGCATCTATGTTTATTATGGGTATTGGCCTGTGATTTTTTTTTTTTTTTGGTAGTGTCCTTATCTGGCTTTGGTATTAGGGTAATACTCGTCTTGTAAAATGAGTTTGGAAATATTCTTTCTACAATATTTTGGGACAGTTTGTGAGGAATTGCCATTAATTCTTCTTTAGGTCTTTGGTTGAATTCACCAGTGAAACATCTGGTCCTAGGCTTTTCTTTGTAGGGAGGTTTTTGATTGCTGATTCAGTCCCCTTATATTTTTGGTCTGTTCAGATTTTCTATGTGTTCATGATTCATTGTTGGCACATTGTGTGTTTCTAGGAATTTATGCATTTCTTCTAGGTTATCCCATTTGCTGGCATATAATTTTTCATAGTAGTCTCTTATGATTCTTTGTATTTCTGTGATAGCAGTTGTAATGTCTTCACTTCTTTCATTTATAATTTTACTTATTTGAGTTTTCTCTCTTTTTTCTTGGTTAGTCTAGCTAAAGGTTTGTCGATTTTTTTTTAATTTTTTCCAAAAACCAACTTTTAGTTTTGTTGATCTTTTCCATTGTTTTTCTGTTCTCTATTTTATTTGTTTCTGCTTTGATCTTTGTTGTTTCCTTCTTTCTGATAACTTTGGGTTTGGATTATTCTTTTTCTAGTTCCTTAATGTTTAAACTTAGTTTGTTCATTTGAAATCTTTATTTTTCCTTAATGTAGACATTTATAACTATGAATTTTCCTCTCAGTACTGCTTTTGCTGTATCCTATATGTTTTCAGATATTGAGTTTACCTTTTCATTTGTCTCAAGATACTTTTTACTTCCTCATTAATTTCCTCTTTGGCTCCTTGATTGTTCAGGAGTGAATTACCTAATTTCCATGTATTTGTAAATGTTCCAATTTTTCTCACATTATTGATTTCCAGTTTCATACCATTGGGGTCAGAAAAGATACTTGATATAATTTCAATATCCTTAAATTTGTTAACACTTATTTTGTGACTTAATGTGATCTATCCTGGAGAATGTTTTATATGTGCTTGAGAAGAATGTGTACTCCCCTGCTGTTGGATGGAATGTTCTGTATATGTCTGTTAGGTCCATTTGGTCTAAGTATTGTTCAAATATGGTAGTTCCTTATTGATTTTCTGTCTGGATTATCTATCCATTGTTGAGTGTGGGGTATTAAAGTCACCTCTGTTACTGTTTTGCTGTTTATTTTTCACATTAGTTCTGTTAATATTTGCTTTAAGCACCCAATGTTGGGTACATAAATATTTATAATTTTTATATCTTTTTGATGAATTGGCTCCTTTATCATTATATAATGATTTTCTTTGTCTCTTGTAACAATTTATTTGTCTCTTGTAACCTCGGCCTCCCAAAGTGTAGGGATTACAAGCATGAGGCACCATGCCTGGCCAAGAATCTTGTCTTTTATTCATGCTGCCACTCTGTCTTTTGATTGGAGAATTTAATGCATTTAAGTTTCAAGTAATTTTGATAAGTAAGGACTTACCATTGCCATTTTGTGAATTGTTTTCTAACTGTTTTATAGTTCTTTTTTTCCTTTTTTTCTTCTATTGCTTTCTTTGTGATTTGATGACTTTGTAGTTGTATGCTTCAATTCCTTTCTCTTAATGTTTTGTGTATCTATTACATATTTTTCTAAAACTTGTTTTTAACAAGTCATTTCTACTTTGCTGCTTCCAACAGTGATTCTAAATTCTCATTTTACTTGAACTGATAGTTGATTACTCTCTTTTTCTTACTTCATTTGGCTGGAACACCATCCTTTTCTGGAGTTTTTCTACCTTTATGACTCTTCCTTTTTGGTCTTTTCTTGCTACTTTCTCCTAATATATTTGACTTCTAAATGTTGCAATCTTCTAGGGTTCAGTGTCTAAAACTCTTCATTCTCCTATGTTGCTCTCATTTAATCCCAAGGCTTTAAATGACACCTATATGCTAGTGTTTCTAAAATTTATATCTTTATATAGAACATCTTTCTAAATTTAGATTTAAATTGAGGCCTGGTCATGTGACTGTCTTGGGTCAAGACGTAGTTAGCAAATATGAAAGAGGTAGTTAGCAAATATGAAATAGGTGGAAATTTAAAAATTCCTTCTGCTTTGGGTTTTGTGTTTTGAATTCTGTGATCCACAATGTGTATAAAACTGAGCTCATGTTCTAGTTGTTATAGCTGTGACCTTCTAGAAAGGTCATATAGAGGAGAACTGAAACATGCCAGCTGTAGGCTGCCAACTACCTGACATTGAATGAAATGCCTTTAGATTATTTAGCTTTAGTTGAGCTACCAGATGACTAAAGTCACATGAATAACACTGGCCAAGACCAGTAGAAGTGCCTAGCTAAACCTAGCCCAAGCTGCTACACACAGATTTGCGAGAAAACGATTGTTTTAAGCCACTAAGTCTTGGGGTAGTTATTTATGTGGCAGTAGAAAAATAATACACTATACTTAGAATTTTTTCCAGTTATATAGTTCAAGCAATATTTTAATCAGCTGACCATCTATTTCATTCCCAGTTACCTCATGTTTTGTTGGATGATGTCATAAATCACTGTGGATCAAAGCACTTCTATTGTCACTCTGATTCTGTAGCCAGCTATGGTAATTTCTACAACTTGTCTTTGATGATTAGGTACTGCCATCTAATTTTGGCTAATCTGGAATCACATTATAGTGACTGAGATAATTTCAATAGCTAAATCTTTCACTGTCAATCCCAACAACTTCCCTTTACTAATTCATATGTTAATGTCTAGTTAAGGTCGTATTCTCTGGGCTTTCCAGGAAAGAAAGAGGCCAGGTGAGTTGGAACAGATTTTGTACTTGTCTCCCTGGGGCATAATGGGATCCAATCCTAATGATGGTTCTAGAGGCAATTTAATATTGTACATAGTAAATCTCCTTCTAAATTCTTATCTCTCTTAGCCTTTGGCCACAAATTTCTGGCATCTCACTGAACTGAACTATATAGTTTAATGGTTTTTAGTGTATTCACAAATATGTGCAAACTATCACCCCATAATCAATGATAAAGCATTTTCATCACCTCAAAAGAAACCTCATACCCATCAGCAGTGACTAATCAGTCCTGCCAGTCTTAGGAAACCACTTATCTACTTTCTGTCTCTATACTTTGCCTTTTCTGGACATTCATATAAATGGAATCATACAATATATGGTCTTTTGTAACTAGTTTTTTCATTCAGCGTAATGTTTTCAAGTTTCATCTATGTTGTAGCATGTATCAGAACTTCATTTTTTTTTTTTTTTTTTTTTTTTTTGAGACGGAGTTTCACTCTTGTTGCCTAGGCTTGAGTGCAAGGGTGAGATCTTGGCTCACTGCAACCTCCACCTCCCGGGTTCAAGTGATTCCCCTGCCTCAGCCTCCTGAGTATCTGGGATTATAGGTGCCCGCTACCACATCCGGCTAATTTTTATATTTTTAGTAGAGACAGGGTTTAGCCATGTTGGCCAGGCTGGTCTTGAACTCCTGACCTCAGGTGATCCACCTCCCTCGGCCTCCCAAAGTGCTGGGATTACAGGTGTGAGCCACCACACCCGGCCCAGAACTTCAGTTTTAATGGCCAAATAATATTCTATTATGTGGATATATAACATTTTATTTATCTATTTGGTAGTAGTCTTTTTTTTTTTTTTTTGAGACAGGGGCTCCCTCTGTCACCCAGACTAGAGAGCAGCATAAACACCACTCACTGCAGCCTCGACCTCCCAGGCTTAGGTGATCCTCTCACCTTAGCCTCTGAGTAGCTGGGACTACAGGCATGCACCACAATGCCCAGCTAATTTTTGAATTTTTTGCAGAGATGGAGTTTCACCATGTTGTTCAGGCCGGTCTTGAACCCCTGGGCTCAAGCAATCTGCCCACCTTGGCCTCCCAAAGTGCTGGGGACTAGAGGTGTGAGCACCATACCTGACTCTTTTCAGTAGTTGACGGACATTTATGTTGTTTCTATTTTTTTTTGGCCAATGCTGCTATAAACATTTGTTTACAAGTTTTCTATGGACATTTTCAATTCTCTCCATGTATATTTAGGAGTGGAATTGCTGGGTCTTTTGGTAACATTGTCTCTACCTTCTCTAATGACTAACGATGTTGAACATCTTTTCATGAAATTATTGGATATTTGTATATATCTAATATATATACAAATACACACACACACACACACACACACACACACACACACGTGTTTTTTTTTTTTGAGACAGTCTTGCTCTGTTGCCCAGGCGGGAGTGCAGTGGCACGATCTCAGCTAGCTATAACCTCCACCTCCTGAGTTCAAGCAACTCTCATAATTCAGCCTCCCAAGTAGCTGAGATTACAGGCGTGTGCTACTGCACCCAGCTAATTTTTGTATTTTGTTTTTAGTGGAGACAGGGTTTCGCCATGTTGGCCAGGCTGGTCTTGAACTCCTGGCCTCAAGTGATCTGCATTCCTCATCCTCCCAAAGTACTGGGATTACAGGCATGAGCCACCACACCTGGCATCTTTTTTAAAGAGAAAACTATTCAGAACTAATTGTTTTAATTGGGTTTCCATATATCTTTTTATTAGTGAGCTGTAAGAGTTCTTTATGTATATTCTAGATACCTAATTTGCGAATATTATCCCATTCTGTGGGTTGTATTTTCTACCTGAATTCTTAAAAATCACTGAATATAGTTGATTCTTCCTTCAAATTCTAGATACATTTTCCCCATGTTTTCTGTTACAATATCATCAACTCTCAGCCCCATAATTTTTCTCCCAGTTTTTTTTTTGACTCCTTCTTTGTACTCATTGCCAATCTTTTTTGAAACTTTAAATGTTGTATGACCTCAGAGCTTTGTACCTATATTATTTCTCATGCTACACACTCTCTCTAGGTGTTCTCACCCACATTCAAACCTTCAAATAGACTAATATTTTCCCAATTTTCACTTTTATGTTAGATTCTCTTGAGTCTCAACTTATAGCCAAATGCCTTCTCTGTAATTCTACTTGGATGTCTTATTGCAATTTAAAAACCAGCATATCCAAAATTGAATTCTTAGTTTTCCATTGCAAACTTACTTCTTTATCAGTATAGCCATCTTTGCCATTTTAATAGCTCTGTGACCTTCAGTAAATCTTTAATTTCTCTAGGTCTCCAAAATGTAGAAAATAGTTCTTATCTCCTAGGTTTTCATGAGGAGTCAATGAGTTAATATATGGAGGGTGCTTAGAGTAGTACCTGGTGTGTAATAAGCAGTACGTAATTGATGGCTATTATTGTCTCACTAATAACCATCAACTCAGTTATACCTGCCCAAAGTCTGGTTGTTATGCCTGATACTTCTGTCTCCTTTGGTCACTTAACCAACCAACCAGAGTGACACATTCTACCTTCTGGGACCAGTCTGTTTCACCCTGCCTTTCCTGCCAATAATCTGATCAGCATTTCCAGTTTCTTGCCCTCTCCAAAATAGCTTCCACATTTGTGTATTACTATTCACTTGTAACCCTCTCCAAGCCATTCTCCCCCCAACTCCTACAGCAGCACTTCTCCAACTTGAGTCATATATGGACCACATTTAGAGAAGGAATTCTTGAGGAACACAGTTTGAAATAAACTGTCTTAAGACTTTTAATCCAAGAAAATGGAAGTTTTGAATTTTCTTTTGCAACAGAGATATGTTGTTATTGTGCTGATGTTTTTAAAAAATATTTTAAAATCCTCATTCCTGGTTAAATCCTTGAAGCCTTCCACTGCATTTCAAATAAAACTCCAGACTTGAAATGTGATCTCTAAGAACAAGTACTTTCTGGCCATTTGTTAGCCACTTTCTTGACATTCTGTACTTTCGTTTGCAGCACTTATGAAAATAGCAATTAATTTTTGCAGAATTATTTCTTAACTGTGTGTATTTAATGTTTGTTTCCCTGCCTGACTGTGAATTCCTCAAAGGCAGCGATACATCTTTCTCGTTCACTATTGTGTCCTCCACGCTACCATGCAAAATGCCTATGATGTAAGAGGTTATCAAAATGTTTGCTGAAAGGAACCTCAGATCCTTAAGCCAAATGACAAATTAATAACACATACCGGTAGATAATCTCATTGGATAAATATTAGAAGGTTTTACAGGAGCAAACTAGAAAAAAAGTAAATGATAGAGGGGCCTTCCATGGAAATCAGGAGTGCCGTGGGGATGTAAACATCCGGGGTTAAAGTCAAAGTGACCCAAGCATTAAGTATGTTGTTGACATTTACCCAGAATTCCTTTATCTCATCAAGCAGATCCACTTTGAAATAATCAATATCTTTTGTTTCACTTCTCTCCATGCTAAGTAAGAGTTACATAATTCTGATTATTTGCTTGACTTACTGAAGGCGAACATTGACGAGTGACCTAAGCACAAAGATGTTTAGTGAAACTCAGGTCCTTTCAGGCTTATTGGCAAAGCAAGACAAGTCCCTAAGAGGGTTCCCAAGGAAATCAGTAGATCTCTCCCAAGACAAGTTATTAGGGTAGTGCAAAACTGATCGCGATTTTTGCCATTAAAAGTCATTGCAAATTAAAAGTAATGGCAAAAACCGAGATTACTTTTGCACAAAACTAATACTTTGTGTGGAGGACAAACGGCCCCAAGTCTGCTCCCACCTCACATGCATGGGGACTGGAGCAAGGGTACAAGTGGAGGCACATATCATGTATATTTATATAAAAGCTTTAAATGAAGAAACTGTTAAACAAGATATGTTATGTCTCCTATTTTGACAAACTGACTTTCATAATGAGATAGAAAGATAGACTTTAGTCTACAATTCTCAGAGTCTAGAATCTCTAGAATTTCACACTGGAACACTGCAATGTGGTGAGAGCCACCATCTATCTCCACTGTACTACCATCCCCTGCCCATGGCCCATGGCCAAATCCTTCCTCTCGCTAACCCCACTCTGACCTGCATTGTAGGGGGCCTCAAGTGCACGTGTGTGGACACTCCAGGTGTTGTGTCCAAGCTCCGTCCATATTTCCAGCAGACAACTGCCTCTTGGCCACCATTAGGCCCAGGGCTATATACACCTGAGAGAGCTGACTCAGGGAAGGGGCTCAAGCAGCCCTTGGATGTTAAGTTCAAGGCCATTTGGGCAGGAAATTATGAAGGCTTGAGAATTGGATGGCATGTTCCTTTGTTTCAACACATTTCTTGTGCCCAGAGAAGAACATGATGGAGAAGTTCAGAGCGATACCCTCTAATGCATGGGTCCCTGAGCAGAGGCTCTTCCTTCCCAGATCTGAGGGTGATTCAAAGTGGTATGGTAGCAAACTGAATTATTCCATCTCTTTTTCTGTTATAATATGTGGGTGTGTAGAAGAAGTTAATTTGGGAGGTAGATGTGACATGTTTCATTGGGTGAAGGAATTTTTATTTTATTTTTTATATCTCTTATGGGAAGGCTTTGTTTAGACTACTGATTCTGGAACTTGGCCCAATGTCATGCTAGTTGGACTGGTCTCTGTTTTCTTTTAGGTCATTCCAGATTCTCAAAAGATAATGACTAGTGGCACAGATAACATACATATTTTGCAAAGTTTATATTATAGATGTTGGAAGTCTCAGGAGATTATATGATGAGAAATAGGATTTGGGTTCATTGTTTTATTGCTTATTGATCCATCAAAGATGTCATTTAATGAGTAGCCCCAGGCACATTTGGTTTTTTATTTAAAATTATGATGTTACATTTCAGGTCAAAGGATGCTGAGAATTTATAATGCTGATGTTTTAAAAAAGACCCCAAAAGGATCTAATATAAAACAGATATAAATAAAATGAAAATAACTGAAAAAGAATTGGAGATCTGCCTCCCTCCTCCTTCATCAGCAGCCCTGAGGACTTCTACTTAGAGTTTCTCAAAGTGTGAGCCTCCAGGAGTCACCTGGGGGCAGTTGTTTAAAAATGCAGATTCCTGGGTCTTGCCCCACTGAGTTAGACTGTGAGAATTTGCATGTTTGACAAGACCCTGCAGTGACTCATACGCATTCTTACATTTCCAGCTACAACAGATCTCAATGGACTAGATTGGGGTTAGAATACACATATTTTTAAATGGCGTTCCAGATAATTTTGAAAATTAATCTAAAATTTGGGAGCCATTGAAATAAATACTTTCTAAAGTGACCATGCCTGAGGCACAATCTCAAAGTATGATCCTGAGGTCAGCAGCATCAGCAGCACCTGGAAACTTTCAGCAATGTAAATTCTTGGCCCTTCCATTCCCAGCCCTGAATAAGAATCTCCTGAACACAGTTCAGCTATCGGTGTATTAACAAGTGCTGCAGGTGTTTTTGATGCTGCTAAAGTTTGAAAATCATTTCCCAACAATTCAATAAACATGCATTGACCTTCTGTGAACATTCTGTTCTAGGAACTTTGGAGGGCCTGAAGAAGTCACAGTTCTCAAAGATTTGTCAATGGTACTTTATTTGCAGCCTGATTTTGGTTCTGGAGTGATCAAGAGAATGTCAAGTTTCAGCAGGGAGAAAAAATTATTTCTGTGAATATAAAAATAGTGGTTTTTATAAAGAGTTTTAATTTTGTTCTTTATACTTTCTGTATTTTCCAAACATTAAGCAATTTAAATTGGCAAAAACAATACATTCCTGGAAAATATGAGCCATTGGCAAAAAGTGATTTGTAAATGTAGTCAGCTGGGTGTGGCAGCGGGTATAAAAGTATCAAAAGCAGGGCAGCCGCTTCCAATTTCCTGAATTTTTCAGGGGCCATTAGTTGGCAGCTGAAGTCATGAAAGATTTTGTGAGGTTACAGTCCTCTTTCCTTTTGTGCACGATTTTGACTCTTTCTGAGCAAGAGTCAGGTACAAGTGACCTTTATATTTTGTTGTTTGAAGTCATAGTTTCTTAGCGGTTGTGGGCCTTTTACTGTTTGCTGTTTTGAGTGGAAGTGAATTTCCAGTATAGTTTTCTGACTTCTGTAGTGGTATTGCTTTCTCTTGTTTGCTCTCTACCACCCCGCAAAGCAAGTGATTTATCTAGTTTATCCTAATACTTGAGAAAGAGCTAGTTTTATTCTTCCTCTGGATTTAGGTGTTTTCTATTGTGTTTTGTCACCCTATTCACCCTACCTGTGGAAAAATATTTCTCTATTTAAGGTTTCAACTTGCTCTTCCACCTCCCACCCTGATCTCCCACTCATAATCCTGCCACCTGCCTCCTGTCCTGCCCTGTTGCCTCCTAAGTGGTCATGAGTTAGTGATCATAAATCAGGTTGAGAAAATAAAGTTCTTCATTTTTTCTCCTTTCACTTCTTATTCTCCCTAAGTCATAAAGTTGTTATCATTAATATTAATAGTTTTATTTGCATTCCACTTACTTTTTCCATATTTTACAGTAATCTTTTCTCATCTAAACTATATATTTTTATTTATGTACAAAGTTATTGGGTAGAAATAATACATATAAAATACATGTAATTTTGTTATTTCTAGTTTTTTTTAAACCATGAAAATACAGTGATGAATTGCTTTATCTATAGGATATGTTTTTGTCTAAAAATGTTTTTTGGATATGCTTCTGGTAGTAGAATTAATAGCCACAAAATGAAGAAATGCTGTTGTAACACCACAGCTGTGAATGTTTTGAGTTGACAGACTCACCACACAAGGTTTTAATCTGAGACTATCTTCCTTTTGCATCATAGAAGGATACAGGGTGGAGACAGAGCAGGTGCAGATCTTCATCTTATTGGCAGGTCTAGCAAATGCCCCAGGGTACAGTTTCCCTTTTCTCTTCACCCACACGGGATGTAGATGTCTGCCAGGGATGAGAGTCAGAGGCCATAGAAGCTGCAGCTTCAGTGCCCTATCAGTCATTTACACTGGCCTAATTTTGTAAACTCAAGGCCAGCACACCAGCTTGAGGCTCCCCCAATCCATGGGCAGCCCCATACAGCAAAAGAAGCAGAGACAGCATCCCATATTTAGCTTAATGTTGAACTTTTAAGGAAACAGTACTCGCAGGGAAGGAGACAGAGGTTGTTTCCAGACAGGCTTGAATGGGACTGATCCTTCATTTACAATTTTACCATTTCATCTGAGTGATCATATTGTATCTCTCAAGGCTGTTTTACAGTGGTGTAAATATATATGTTTAAATATGCTATGTTCAGACTTTCTCTGGGTGTCGTTTAGCATAAAATTGCTATCTAAATCTTTAAAAAAAATTTTTTTCAACAGTGTCAGTAGGATGTACTTCCTTTATGTTCTGGGTTGTGGCTGAAACAACTTTACTTGGTCAAGATCATATTTTGCATTCTGATGAAGCATCTCTGGGAACTGACTGTCCTGTAACCAATGTAACTGCGAAGGGATATGAGTTTAATTACCCTGCCACTGAGTGTGGGATTCAGAAAGAGGTAAGAGCTGCAAGCAGTTCAAATAATAAACTAACCCCTAGGTTGTACCTTGCAGTAGTACTGTGTGTACTGTCAGTGCGAGATTCTTTTATGGCTCTTGAATTACTTTAATTTGGTACTTTCAGGATAGGAAGACCAGTGGGTACCTTGACTTGGCCATAAAATATCATGGCACATAGCCCATTGTGGAGGAGAATACTTCAACATATATAGTAGTATAACTATCCAAGCACTCTTAAGTCTTTTTTAGTCCTTACATCCCCTAAAGTCTAGAAGCACTTAAAGCAGGCATTGTTCCTAGTTTTCATAGTAACTGAGGCTAAAATGAGTAACAATTTACCATAGATCATGCATCTGTTCAACAGGTATGTAACTGAAACTTGCATGTTGGTAAATTGGGATTTACATTCTTCCTTTGAAGAAGAAGGCAATGAAAAAATGGATGACACCAGAGGTAGAATTCACTAGGGGAAGTCAGAGGAAAAAAACATCTGAGGAGGTTTGAGGTGGAAGTGGATTTGCTAGTATGTTGTTTCTAATTTTGACATCTATGTCCATGAATGAGATTGGTCTATAATTCGTTCTTTCTTATATGCTCCTTGTCAAGTTTTGAAACAGTTTAGTTAAGATTGGAAGTTTTGGCCAGGCATGGTGGCTTACCCTATAATCCCAGCACTTTGGGAGGCCAAGGCGGACACGTCATGAGGTCAGGAGATTGAGACCATCCTGGCTAACATGGTGAAATGCTGTCTCTACTAAAAAAATATATAAAAAATTAGCCAGGCGTGGTGGCATGTGCCTGTCCAGTCCCAGCTGCTCAGGAGGCTGAGGCAGGAGAATTGCTTGAACCCGAGAGGTGGAGGTTGCAGTGAGCCAAGATCGCGCCACTGCACCCCAGCCTGGGTGACAGAGCGAGACTGTCTCAAAAAAAAAAAAAAAGATTGGAATTTTTTGATCCTTGAATGCTCAATAGAAGTTAATGATAAAATCTCCTGTATCTTTTGTTTTTCTCTGGTTTTATCACTGGAATGAAGTTGAATCCGGGTGATTAAGGCAATAGAACTAGGGAGGAGGAGAGCGAGGGTTTTCTGACAGCAACATACAGACTATTCAACATTAACCTTTGGTGGAGGAAGAAAAGTGGACTCTGCATTCAGTTTGCAGTGGTTTTACAATATGACAAAAATAGTATATTTTGGGAGGCCGAGGCAGGCAGATCACCTGAGGTCAAGAGTTTGAGACCAGCCTGGCCAACATGGCAAAACCCTGTCTCTACTAAACATACAAAAATTAGCCTAGTGGCCACCTGTAATCTCAGTAACTCAGGAGGCTGAGACAGGGAGAATTGCTTGAACCTGGGAGGCAGAGGTTGCAGTGAGCTGAGATCATGCTACTGCACTCCAGTCTGGGCAACAGAGCAAGACTCCGTCTCAAAATAAATAAATAAATAAATAAAAGGTAGTGTATTTATAGGAAAATTAAGTGGTGAATAGCCACACTCTCCATTTAGAGGTATGTGTGTCCTATACAAACAATTCTGATTTCCTTCAATATGCTGTTTCACATCTACAAAACTTACTACATGAAAGTTTGCAGATTTTTAATTTCTTTGGCCTTTGTGGTTTTTCCCATATTTCAAAGTATGACTTATTATGGATATAGGGAAATCATTACAAAGGCCAAAGAATTAATAAGCCAACTTATCAAGGTTTATACTACTAAATATGAGACACTAAGAGAGGCAGAGACATCAGCCACAATGTTATTACAGGAGGCACAAACGATGAAGTAGAATAACCAATCAGAGCTGTAGGTTTCTTTTGAAGATTTTTTTTTTTTCCCCTGTGGCATGAAAACCATTTCTAAAGTTTTCAGGGTCTTATAAGACCCCTTCGAAATTACCTTTCAAGGACAGATTGTATATGGAACAATTTGGTTAATGTTTAAAATGTTTTCAAATTTTCATAGTATACAAAAGCAACGTTAATATTCACATATTCACATGAGTATTTTGATTTAATACCTTATCAAATCAGATTCTTTGAGTTTTATGAGTCAAAGAATCTCTACCTTGGTGGCTTCATTTCTTTCTTAGGTTTATAATTTATTATAAAGATTTTCCATTTAAAGGGCAGGATCTAGAATTTCAACAGTATTAAAAACAAAATAAAGGACTGTAGCAATCAGTTTAAGTAGCAGATATGGATTAGGAAAGAATAATTAAACATTTAAGTGTACAATACAGTGGTTTTTAGTACATTGACAAAGTTGTACAACCATCACTGCTCTCTAATTCCAGGATATTTTAATCACTTCTCAAAAATGCACCCATACCTATCAGCGGTCACTCCACTGCCTCCTCTCCCCTAGTTATAGGCAACCACAAGTCTAATTTCTCTTTCTATAGATTTGCATACTCTGGATATGTCATATAAATTCAATCATACAATATGTGGCCTTTTGTGACTTTTGCTTAGCATGTTTTCAAAGTTTATCTATATCATAGCATGTCTCAATACTGCATTCTTTTTTATGGCTGAATAATTGTTTTCATTTTTTGTTACTGCTATACCTTTGTGTACATGTTTATGTGTAAACATTTGTTTTCAATTGTGTTGGGTAAATACCTAGGACTGAAATTTCTGGCTCAAATGGTAACTCTATATTTAATTTTTTGGAGTTGCATAGTCTTTTATTTTTGTAAAGATGATGAGTCTTTGGCTGAATGTCTTCAATGAAAGGTCTAGCAATCAAAGTTAATAATTTATTTGTCCCAACTTCAATTCTTTCCTGGGAACAACTCTTTATTCTATTGTTTGGTTTCTTTCTTTACCACTCACCTAAAATACTAGTTTTAAAACTCACAGGATCGAAACAAAACACTGAAACACCAGAGTTGTTTAAAATGATTAGATTTTATTAAACAGCCCATTTGGCCACCTGTTCATTGGAACTGATTTTTGCTTCAGCCCTAGTTCTTTGAGAAATGCAGGAATTCTTTTCACCACAATATCAGCTTGATCCAAGAACGTTGAAAAGTTAGCTGCCTTAGCGATATTGCCACCTCCAACCTCCAAAGAAATCTAAAAACCTTAGAAGATTACATGTAGTAAAATGTGAACAGGAACCATAATGTACAAGTCATTTGAGAACTATAATTGTGTAGAATTTACTCACTTTTCAAATTATTTTTCTGAATGAATAGCAAATTTGTGAAACGAAATATATGGTACTTAGAAGAGTGGTTAAATAATGGGTTAGCTTCAATGCGAAACTTTTTCTGTCTTAAGAAAGACAGGGGACTGCACAATAATCCTGTGAGGTAGGTCCTCCTATTATCCCCATTGTACAGAAGAGGATAATGAAGTTCAAAAAGATTAAGTAACCTACAAAAGGTCACACAGCCATGACTGTCAGTCTCCTGCTGGACACTGCAAACTTAGCTACTTTTAAAGGAAGATAATTTTAAATTGAGTACTAATTGTTATGCACTAAATGAAAACATTAATGTGATTAATGACAAAATATTTCACAGATAATGGGTTTTCTAGAAAGGTTAGGAAAACCAAGGTTAAGGATTCTGGATTCATATACAGGTCTTTTTCAAATATAAAACATTTCTAATATTCCTGGTTTACTATTGGGAAGAAGGGAAGAATCTTGCAGTGGCTTAAATAACAGACAGCAATTTAATTGCTGGTTATATATGCAAAAGAATTAATAACAGTTATTTAAACAAATATATGTGCACACATGTTCCGGAAGTGAAAAGGAGGTGGCAAAGAGAGACACAGAAGAGAACTGCTGCAGCTGCTGTCAGGATCCAACTGAACTTCAAACTGTTTTATTAATTTTATTTCCAAATTGTTCATTGCTAGTGTACAGAAATAGAATTGATTTCTGTCGATTGATCTTGTCTCCTACAATATTAATGAGCATGCTTATTAGTTGTAATAGTTTTTTTTTGGGTGGATCTCTTATGATTTTCTATATACAAGATCATGTCTGTCTGTCTGTCTGTCTGTCTGTCTGTCTCTCTCTCTCTCTCTCTCTCTCTGTCTCTATGCAGTCTTAATCTGTTGCCCAGGCTGGAGTGCAGTGGCATGAACTCAGCTCACTGCAACCTCCACCTCCCAGGTTCAAGCAATTCTGCTGCCTCAAGGCTCCCAAGTAGCTGGGACTACAGGTGTGTGCCACCGCATCCAGCTATTTATTTTTTTATTTTTAGTAGATACCAGATTTCATCATGTTGGGCAGGCTGGTCTCGAACTCCTGACCTCAAGTGATCTGCCCACCTTGGCCTCCTGAAGTGATGGGGTTACAGGCGTGAGCCACTGTGCCAGGCCTCATGTCATCTTTAAATAGAGATAGTTTTAATCTTCCTTTCCAATCTGGATAGTTTTTGTTTTATCTTCTTGCCTAATTTTCCTAGCTAGAACCTCCAGTACAATATTGGATACAAGTTGTGAGAGTGAACATCTTTGTATTATTTCTGATTATAAGGGAAAAGCTTTCAGTCTTTCATTGTTAAATATGATGTTGGCTGTGGGATTTTCACAGATGCTCTTAATCAGGTTGAGGACGTGCCCTTTTATCTTTGGTTGTGGAGAGTTTTTATCATAAATGGTATTTAATTTTATAGTTTTTTCCCCTGAAACTATTGAGATGATCATATGGGTTTTGCCCTTTCTTCTATTAATATGGTGTATTACATTGATTTTTGTATGTGGAGCCAACATATCCTTTTCCTGGGATAAATCCCATTTAGTCATACTGCTTAATCCTTTTTAGATGTTGCTGGATATGGTATGCTGAAGTTTTTATTTTTTGTGGGGGGGGCGTGGTTAGACAATGATTTCTTCTTTTTTTTCTTCAATTTTAATTTTAAGTTCAGTGGTACACGTGCAGGATGTGCAGGTTTGTTACATAGGTAAACATGTGCCATGGTGGTTTGCTACACAGATCATCCCATCACCTAGGTATGAAGCCCAGCATGCATTAGCTATTCTCCCTCCCCATCCCCCTAACAGTCCCCAGTGTGTGTTGTTGTCCCCCATGTGTCCATGTGTTCTCATCATTCAGCTCCCACTTATAAGTGAAAACATGCAGTATTTGATTTTCTGTTCCTGCATTAGTTTGTGGAGGATAATGGCTTCCAACTCCATCTATGTCCCAGCAAAGTACATGATCTTCTTCCTTTTTATGGCTGCATACTATTCCATGGTGCATATGTACCACATCTTCTTTATCCAATCTATCATTGATGGGCATTTGGGTTGGAAGTTTTTTTACGTACATTCATAAGGTACATTGATCTATAGTTTCTTTTTGTGATGTCTTTGGTTTTAATATCAGGGCAATACATCATAGAATGAGTTGAATAATGTGCCATCTTCTATTTCTTTTTTTAAAAAATATTTATTTTAATTTTTAAAAATTTTATTTTATGTTCTGGGGTACATGTGCTGGATGTGCAGATTTGTTACATAGGTAAATGTGTGCCATGGTGGTTTGCTGCAACTATCAATCCATCACCTAGGTATCCAGCCCAGCATGCATTAGCTATTTTTCCTAATGCTCTACTCCCCCACCCTCCCCTGACAAACCCCTATGTGTGTTATTCCCCTCTCTGTGTCCACATGTTTTCATTGTTCAGCTCCCACCTTTAAGTGAGAACATGCAGTGTTTGGTTTTCTGTTCCTGTGTTAGCTTGCTGAGGATAATGGCTTCCAGCTTCACCTAAGTCCCTGCAAAGGACATGATCTGATTCCTTTTCATGGCTGCATAGTATTCCATGGTATGTATGTACCACATTTTCTTTATCCAATCTATCATTGATGGGCATTTGGGTTGATTCCATGTCTTTGCTATTGTGAATAGTGCTGCAATGAACATACACGTGCGTGAATCCTTGTAATAGAATTTATATTCTTTTGGGCATGTACTCAGTAAAGGGATTGTTTGATCAAATGCATGTATCCTTGTAACAGAATGATTTACATTCTTTTGAGTATATACCCAGTAATGGGGTTGTTTGGTCAAGTGGTATTTCCAGTTGTAAATCTTTGAGGAATCACCACACTGTCTTCCACAATGGTGGAACTAATTTACATTCCCACCAACAGTGTAAAAGAGTTCCTATTTCTCTGCAACCTCTCCAGTATCTGTTATTTCTTGACTTTTTAATAATCGCCATTCTGACTGGTGTGAGAAGGTATCTCATTGTGGTTTTAATTTTCATTTCTCTAATGATCAGTGATGTTGAGCTTTTATGTTTTTTGGCCACATGTATGTCTTATTTTGAGAAGTGTCTGTTCATGTCATTTGCCCACTTTTTTTTTTTTTGATACGGAGTCTTGCTCTGTCACCCAGGCTGGGGTGCAGTGGTGTGATCTTGGCTCACTGCAACCTCCGCCTCCCAGATTCAAGCGATTCTGCTGCCTCAGCCTCCCGAATAGCTGGGAGTATAGGCATGTGCCACCATGCCCGGCTAATATTTTTTTGTATTTTTAGTAGAGACTGGGTTTCACAATGTTGGCCAGGCTGGTCTTGAACCCCTGCCCTCAAGTGATTCGTGTGCCTTGGCCTCCCAAAGTGCTGGGATTACAGGCATGAGCCACCACACCCCTTTGCCCACTTTTTAATGGTTTTTTGTTTTTTTTTTTTGTAAACTTGCTTAAGTTCCTTGAAGATTCTGGATATTAGACCTTTGTCAGATGGATAGATTGCAAAAATTTTCTCCCATTCTGTAGGTTGTCTGTTTGCTCTGATGATAGTTTCTTTTGCAGTGCAGAAGCTCTTTAGTTTAATTAGATCCCATTTGTCAATTTTTGCTTTTGTTGCAATTGCTTTTGGCAATGTCATCATAAAATCTTTGCCCATGTGTATGACCTGAATGGTATTGCCTAGATTTTCTTCTAGGGTTTCTATAGTTTTGGGTTTTACACTTAAGTCTTTAATCCATCTTGAGTTAGTTTTTGTGTAAGGTGTAAGGAAGGGATCCAGTTTCAATTTTCTGCATATGACTAGCCAGTTCTCCCAGCACCATTTATTAAATAGGAAATCCTTTCCCCATTGCTTGTTTTTGTCAGGTTTGTCAAAGATCAGATGGCTGTAGATGTGCAGTTTTATTTCTGAGTTCTGTATTTTGTTTTATTGGTTTATGTGTCTGTTTTTGCACCAGTACCATGCTGTTTTGATTACTGTAGCCTTGCAGTATAGTTTGAGGTTGCGTAGCATGATGCCTCCAGCTTTGTTCTTTTTGTTTAGGATTGTCCTGGCTGTACAAGCTCTTTTTCGGTTCCATATGATTTTTAAAATAGTTTTTTTTTCTAATTCTGTCAAGAATGTCAATGGTAGTTTAATGGGAATGGCACTGAATCTAGAAATTGCTTTGGGCAGTTTGGGCATTTTTACGATATTGATTCTTCCTATCCAATAGCATGGAATGTTTTTTTCATCTGTTTGTGTCCTCTCTGGTTTCCTTGAGCAGTGATTTGTAGTTCTCCTTGAAGAAGTCCTTCACTTCCCTTGTTAGCTGTATTCCTAGGCATTTTATTCTCTTTGTGGCAATTGTGAATGGGAGTTCATTTATAATTTGGCTCTCTGCTTGTCTGTTGTTGGTGTATAGGAATGCTTGTGATTTTTGCACATTGATTTTGTATCCTGAGGTTTTCCTGAAGTTGTTTATCAGCTTAAGAAGCTTCTGGCTGAGTCCATGGGGTTTTCTAGATATAGGATCACATCATCTGCAAACAAAGACAATTTGACTTTCTCTCTTCTTATATGAATACCATTTCTTTTTTCTTTTGCCTGATTGCTCTGGCCAGAACTTCCAGCTATGTTGAATAAGAGTACTGAGAGAGGGCATCTTTGTCCTGTGCCATTTTTCAAGGGGAATGTTTACAGGTTTTGCCCTTTCATTCTGATATTGGCTGTGGGTTTGTCATAAATGGCTCTTATTGTTTTGAGGTATGTTCTTTCAAACCTAGTTTATTGAGAGTTTTTAACATGAAGGGATGTTGAATTTTCTCAAAGGCGTTTTCTGTATCTATTGAGATTATCCTGTGGCTTTTGTCTTTAGTTCTGTTTATGTGACAAATTATGTTTATTGATTTGCATATGTTGAACCAGCCTTGCATCCTGGGGATGAAGCCAACTTGATTGTGGTGTATAAGCTTTTTGATGTGTTGCTAGATTCAGTTTGCCAGTATTTTACTGAGGATTTTTGCATTGATATTCATCAGGGGTATTGGCCTGAAGTTTTCTTTTTTTGTTGTATCTCTGTCAGGGTTTGGTATCAGAATGATGCTGGCCTCATAACATGAGTTAGAGAGAAGTTCCTTATTTTCAATGGTTTGGAATAGTTTCAGAAGGAATGGTACCAGCTCCTCTTTGTATCTCTGGTAGAATTCAGCTGTAAATCCAACAGGTCCTGGGCTTTTTTGTTTGTTTGGTTGGTAGGCTATTTATTACTGCCTCAATTTCAGAACTTGTTATTGGTCTATTCAGGGATTCAACTTCCTGGTTCAGTCTTGGGAGAGTGTACGTGTCCTGGAGTTTATCCATTTTTTCTAGATTTTCTAGTTTGAGGTGTTTATAGTATTCTCTGATGGTTGGTTTTATTTCTGTAGGGTCAGTGGTGGTATCCCCCTTATCATTTCTGAATGTGTTTATATGAATCTTCTCTATTTTCTTCTTTATTAGTCTAGCTAGTGGTCTACCTATTTTGTTGAATTTTTTTTTTTTCCAAAAAAGCAGCTCCTAGATTCATTGATTTTTTTGAAGGGTTTTTCATGTCTCTATTTCCTTCAGTTCTTCTCTGAGCTTGGCTATTTCTTGTCTTCTGCTAGCTCTGGGGTTTCTCTTGTTTCTCTAGTTCTTTTTAGTTTTGATGTTAGCGTGTTAATTTGAAATCTTTTTAGCTTTTTGATGTCAGCATTTTAGTGCTATAAATTTCCCTCTTAACACTGCATTAGCTGCATCCCAGGGATTCTGATACATTGTCTCCTTGTTCTCATTAGTTTCAAAGAACTTGATTTCTGCCTTAATTTCATTATTTACCCAGAAGTCATTCAGGAGCAGGTTGTTCAATTTCCATGTAATTGTGTGGTTTTGAGTGGGTTTCTTAATCTTGAGTTCTAATTTGATTATGCTGTGGTCTGAGAGACTATTATATTTCAGTTCTTTTGCATTTGCTGAGGAGTGTTTTACTTCCAATTATGTGATGAATTTTAGAGTAAGTGTTATGTGGCGCTGAGAAGAATGTATATTCTGTTGTTTTGGGGTGTAGAGTTCTGTAGATATCTATCAGGTCCACTTGATCCAGAGCTGAGTTCAAGTCCTGAATATCTTTGTTAATTTTCTGTCTCAATCTAATATTGACAGTGGGGTATTAAAGTCTCCCACTATTGTGTGGGGGTCTAAGTCTCTTTGTAGGTCTTTAAGAACTTATTTTATGAATCTGGGTGCTCCTGTGTTGGGTTCATATATATTTAGGATAGTTAGCTTTTCTTGTTGAATTGAACCCTTTACCATGTAATGACCTTCTTTGTCTTTTGTGACCTTTGTTGGTTTAAATTCTATTTTGTCAGAAACTAGGATTGCAATTCCTGCTTTTTTCTGCTTTCCATTTGCTTGGTAAATTTTCCTCCATCCCTTTATTTTTATCCTATTTGTGTCTTTGCCTATGAGATGTGTCTCTTGAATACAGCACACCAATGAATCTTGTCTTTTTATCCAGCTTGCCATTCTGTGTCTTTTAATTGGGGCATTTAGCACATTTACATTTAAGGTTGATATTGCTATGTGTGAATTTGGTCCTGTCATCATGATGCTGGCTGGTTAATTTTGCAGACTTGTTAATGTAGTTGCTTCATAGTGTCATTGGTCTGTGTACTTTAGTGTGTTTTTGTAGTGGCCGATAATGGTTTTTCCTTTCCATGTTTAATGCTTCCTTCAGGAACTCTTGCAAGGAAGGCCTTCTGGTGATGAGATCCTTTAGCATTTGCTTGTCTGAAAAGGATTTTATTTTTCCTTCTCTTATGAAGCTTTGTTTGGCTGGATATGAAATTCTGGGATGGAAATTCTTTTCTTTAAAAATGTTCAACATTGGCTCCCAATCTCTTTTGGCTTATAGGGTTTACACTGAGAGGCCTGCTATTAGTCTGATGGGCTTACCTTTGTAGGTTACCTGGCCTTTCTCTCTGACTGCCCTTAACATTTTTTCCTTCATTTCGACGTTGGAAAATTGGATGATTATGTGTCTTGGAGTTGATCTTCTCGTGGAGTATCTTATTGGGGTTCTCTGGATTTCCTGAATTTGAAGGTTAGCCTGTCTTGCTAGGTTAGGAAGTTCTCCTGGATGATATCCTGAAGTGTGTTTTCCAAACTTGGTTCCATCTTCCCTGTCTCAGGTACTCCGATCACTCATAGGTTTGGTCTTTTTCCATAGTCCCATAGTTCTCAGAAGTTTTGTTTATTTCTTTTCATTCTTTTTTCTCTAATCTTGTCTGCTTGCCTTATTTCACAATATATTCTTCAAGCTCTGATATTCTTTCTTTCACTTTGGCCAATTCAACTATGGATACTTGTGTTTGCATCATAAAGTTCTTGTGCTGTGTTTTTCAGCTCCATCAGGTCATTATGTTTCTCTCTAAACTGGTTATTCTAGTTAACAGCTCTTGTAATCTTTTATCATGATTCTTAGCTTCTTTACATTGGGTTAGAACATAATCCTTCAGCTCAGCGAAGTTCATTATTACCCACTTTCTGAAGCCTACTTCTGTCAGTTCATCCATCTCAGATTCAGCCCAGTTCTGTGCCCTTGCTGAAGAGGTGTTGTAATCATTTGGAGGAGAAAGAGGCATTCTGGCTTTGGGAATTTTCAGCATTTTTGTGTTGATTTTTCCTCATCTTCTTGGATGTATCTACCTTTGACCTTTGAGGCTGTTGACCTTTGGATGGGGTTTTTGTGGGGTCTTTTTTTGTTGATGTTGTTGCTTTCTGTTTGTTTTTCTTTTAACATTCAGAACCCGCTTCTGCAAGCCTGCTGCAGTTTCTGGGGGTTCACTTCAGACCCTGTTTGCCTGGGTATCGCCTGTTGAGGCCGCAGAACAGCAAAGATTGCTGCCTGTGCCTTCCTCTGGGAGCTTTGTCCCAGGGGAGGACCGACCAGATGCCAGCTATTACTCTCCTGCATGAGGTGTCTGGCAACCCCTGTTGGGAAGTCTTATGCAGTCAGGAGGCATGGAGTCAGGGACCTGCTTAAGGAAGCAGTCTGGCTGTCCCTTAGCAGAGCAAGTGCACTGCACTGGGGTGAATCCCCCAATGGCTGACTAGAGCCACAGCAATTGTGGTGGCCCCTCCCCCCAGGAACTCGGTCATCTTAGGCAGACTGCAGGCTGCTGTGCTGGCCAGTGGGGATTCCAAGCCAGTAGGTCATAGCTTGCAGGGTTCCGTGGGAGTGTGATCCGCTGAGCAAGGCCACTTGGCCCCCTGGCTTCAGTTTCCTTCCCACAGTAGTGGACGAATCTCTTGCCTCACTGGAGTTCCAGGAGCTGCTGGAGTATGCAAAAACTCCTGCAGCTCAGTGCCTGCCTGAGCGGCTGCTGGCCTGAGCGGCTGCTGACCTGAGCAGCTGTCATGAGTCTGCAAAGCTTTGTGCTTGGGACCCAAGGCCCTGGTGGTGTGGGCTCATGAAGTAATCTCCTGTTCTGTGGGTTGTAAAAATCCATGGGAAAAGTGTAGCTCTCCGGATGGGTAGCACAATCTCTCACCGCTTCCCTTGACTGGGGGAGGGACGGCCCTTTTCCTTGTGCAGCTCCTGGGTGAACCATCACCCGACCCTGCTTTTTCTTGCTCTCTGTGGGTTGTACCAACCGCCTAGTCAGTCCCAATAAGAGAATCTGGGTACCTCAGTTGGAAATGCAGAATTCACTCCCCATTTATTTCCATCTCGGCGGGAGCTGCAGACTGGAGCTGTTTCTACTTGGCCATCTTGGCCTCTCCTCTGCTCCACTTCTATTTGTTGGGAGATTTTGTGAAGCACTGGTTCTAATTCTTTTTTTACATGTTTGATAGAATTGAGTAGTGGAGCCTGGTGATGCCTGGACTTTCTTTGTGGGTAGTTTTTGGCTACTAATCCAATCTCTTTACTTGTTATATATAGGTCTATTCCTCTTGAGCACATTCAGAATCAAGTCAAATAACCAGGATTTCAGGAAAAGTAAAAAAAAAAAAAAAAGGACAATTCTCTGAAGATGGGGCTTTTGAGGAGCTCCAAACCATCTATTTCCTCTGGATCCTGCTAGGCTGTTGGCTTTCATAGATACTGTGTACTGGGAAGAGGGAACTTGAAATAGAACAAGTTAAAAATGCCAAAAAGCTATCATTCTTACTGAGATTCTATCATTTTTTTCTTGAATAAATGCTCCTTGAATTGTTGCAAGACTGAGGATAATATTCAGAGTCTTAAAAAAGTTGAATTTGATAATTTCTGCCATTTTCTTATTGTTTTATGAAGAAGTGGATTTTTTGGTGGTCTTTAGTTTGCATACTAGAAATCACTATTGAATACATAATTACCAAGAGAAGTAAGGAGCATATAATATCTATTTTCCACACTTTACATACAATTTATATTCTCAACTAAAATAATCTTCAATAGCAACACAATGGGAAAATAATCATGTTATTGAATTCTATATTTCTATTCATTCTTTTTGGAAATATTTTATTTCTATGAGAATATTTGTTGCATTATTTAACAGGTTGAAAAATAGTAATTCAATAAGACATTTTTGTAAAAATTATCAATAGAAAAACATACCTAAATGTAATTACAGAAGTTATTCCTGTATTAAGATTATGAATCTTTGACCATAACTGTAGTGGCTTTTTTTTCTTTTTTGACAGAGTCTTGTTCTGTCATCAAGGCTGGAGTGCAGTGGCATGATTACAGCATGATCACAGCTCACTGCAGCCTCCACCTCCTGGACTCAAGTAATCCTCCCATCTCAGCCTCCTGAGTGGCTTGGAACCACTCAACCCGGTTGATTGTTTTTTGATTTTTAGTAGAGATGAGATCTTGCTATATTGCCCAGGCTGGTCTCCTGAGCTCAAGCGATCCTCCTGCTTCTGCCTCACCTTCCCAAAGTGGTGGGATTACAGGTGTGAGCCACCATGCTGGACCAACATAGTGTTTTTGACATCTCCACAATGAGCATGTGTTCAGAAAAGGCAAATCTCCAATTGGTTCAACATTTTCAGACATCTGGGATACAGCACTGTAATAATGTTTAAGAGCCAAATATGAGAAAAAAAACTTGTTAAGTAGAAGCTGTAGCCCTTGTTCCTAGTCTGGCAATTCAAGATTACAATCTTGTTATTTTATTTCCACACATATTAACTGATTGCGCTGATGATCAAAAGCCTTGGATGGTGTTTTTTTTTAATTTTTCTGGTGAATCAGTTTTCTTTTTCCAGCTCTCTGCAGAGAGACCTTGGTGCAGTATAAAGAGCTTACATCTTATCTTGATCTGTTCACTGTTCAAATGTCTTTAAAACTCCTGTGTGACATGACATCAACTTATAAAGTCTTTTTGTCCCATTAGGTTTTCTCATATGTAACAGTTTTTTATTCAGCACTCCACTGTAATATAATGCACAAAGGAGTCACTGGCAAAATTCCTTTGATGTGTATTGTATACGGGTGAGTATAATGAACCAGATGGTTCACAGTTTACCCTCTAAGAACTAATGAAAAGGAAAACATTTGGAATATGAAGCTTTACATCACTAGAACCCTGGAGCGAGGTTGGTTTGCATAGTTTCTCTGTGCAATGATGAGGTATTTATCAATGCCATTTGGCCATTACAGATGCTCTGCCCAAATGCCCTGGGACCCCCCCCTTACTATTTCTGTTTGCCCCTCTTCCTGCTTCTGTGTGATCTGGCTTTCAGTGATACCAATTGGGCTTGGAAATTTAACAAATACTTCCCACTCTCATGATTCAGTGATTTGGGGGCATGTAAAGCCAGCTCTGTTTCTTGAGTCAGGGATAAACTTGGAGGCAGGATTTAACTTTGGAGCTCACTTGAGGGTCCTACTGAGGCTAGGACTCTGCCTTAAATAGCATTCCTGCTTCTTGTTGTCTTTACCTTCTATGTCCTGCTTTTCTCCTATTCCCTTATTGGGAACACTTCTATAATAAATCACCTGCACATAAATATCCTTGCCAAGTCCTGCTTTTGGGAAATCCAAGTAAGATGGTAAAATGAGTTAAACAGAGCTCAGAGGTGATTGTCCCCATGATCATGTAGCTAGGGAATGGCAAGTCAGGACTTGAACACACCTTCTCACCTAACTGCCACCCCGCAGATCAGGGAATGCTTGCAAAAACAGGAATAGTAGCCAAATTACTCAGTTTTCAACTCTTTAAGATCAAATTTAAAAAATCTTAGCCTAAGTTGTTCTTTATTCTACATAATACCTAACATACCCCCCCCCAAATTTGATAGCTTATATAAATCAAAGGGCTTGAATGGGCATAATTGTATTAAAATATTTTTTAAAAAGCAATAATTTAGATGTTTTCTTAATATACTATGGCCCTATGACTTTTGGGGAAATCCCTGAAACTTTGCTATGTCTTCAGGATCAATGGATGAACGCTGTTAACCTTTTAGTAGTTTATGAATGACAACTTTAAAAAGAGCCAGGATTCTCAGTTTATACTTGTAAGAGATTGTCTTGGGAATTTTATTTAGCTTATCAGAGCTGATGTTTTCTGTTTAGAATACATTTTCCTATGGTAGGACTTTTTTTTTTTTTTGGACTAACACCCCTAAATGGAGGTTTGTTAATCCTTAAAAAAAAAAGTCAAGTAGAAGGCAGAGAGATAGCAGTGGTAGTAAGTCTACTACTGCTAAAGTAGAAGGAAAAAAAATGAATTCAGACAAAATGAGACTTACTGGTTTGTTTATATTTAAATGTAATCTGATGTGCAAATTGTGTCTTCTTTAAAACTTTCAGCTCATCTTTGGATACCACTTCAAGCACTATCCATAACAATCTTACAGAATTCCAAAATGACCCTCCCTCTACCAATTCTCATTCTCCCTGGAACTTAACCAACGCTAGCTTATTTGGATTGACTCGGATTCCATATTTTCGAAACTCCTCGGTGAGGATCCTTAGAAGAGACAAAACATGGCAGTGTCCACGTAGAAATGATCGTATTGACATAAGGAAGTAAAAGCTCAAATCTCTACTAAGGAGGGTATTTGTTGTTTAAATAGTGTTTAACTACATGATGGGTCTCACATTACATTTCAATCCTGTTTAGAAAAAATGCTACTTCCATGTGTCTACATATATCCTGGTCTTGTCAATAAGTCTCCCTTTACCCTAGTTATGACAAATAAAAGAAAATCTCTAGTATAGTTTAAACATAATCTGAGTTGATAAACCACTTACTTTAAATAGTGCTCAGACACTTGAATAAAAATTTTCAACTCTTTCAACCCTTCCCTCTAATCCCTGGCACATAGTAGGTTCTCCATGTTCACTAGTCAATATATTAGTCAATGTGTTTACTGTGCCAAGTTTATCAAGGGGTTACATTGGAAACTTATTAACTAACTTTCTTTTTTCTCTGTAGGTAGAGGCATCTCATCAGTCACTTCTACTTAATATGTCTCATCCATTAGTCCATGAGAGTGCAAATGTAGCTATATTCTAGGTTCTTCCATGGCAATCCTGAAAACTCTGTTGCTACAGCTTACTTAAAATTTAATTTTTGAACCACTCACTACAGATTTATCACTTTTTGGTGCCACTTCCTTAGAGGACATTGGGTTGGGATAGTGCCCAGTGCTTCATATGTTTTTAAAAAGTGCTCCTTTTAAACATAGGCCATTATACCCTTGCATAGTCTCTTATAATACAATGTCTATGTATAATTTGTATGTGGAGTTGATCTTACAAATAAAATGTGCTGTCCCTTTGGCTATACTTCTTGATGACTGGGTTATAATCTCAAAACAGAACCTAGGCTGGGATGTAGGCATGGAAGGGTCTCTGTCCTCCACCTGCTGTTAGTGTACAAGTCATGTTTTAAATACAGTAGACTGAGAATAATCCTACATAGTTGTTTAATTCCTTTAAGAAAGATTTAGTATCCATGATAGAAATGAGCACCATTGGATCAACCAGGAAATAGAGTAGAAAGTTTGACCTCCTGTAGGCCCATGGCCTTGGGAAACAGCGATAGCAGAATATTTCTGTATCTTTCTTCAAGATCAATAGGGTGAGACTAGTTTTTATTCTTGGCACTCTAGGAACTAAACCTTTAGTGATCCCTTAGGACCATCCTTCTTTATTTCAATGACCACTCTCCAGTTAGTAAGAACATCATTCTGAAACATGCTCATGAGGATCTTGAGATGTTTCTAACAAAACCTTTAGCTCAAGTCCTGCCTGTGTGATTCTATTCTTCATATTGGGAAACCTTAGGCAATAGGGTTTATTGACTAGATATTTGTTATTTCAAAATAACTGGGTGAAGGTAGACATCTTTTAATCTCCATCAGTGTTTCCTGCTGGCAGAACCTAAAGGTGAGGCTTGAAAATCTAATTTTTGAACTCTTGGCTCCAACATTGTAGGGCAGAGAGAGGCACATGTGGTAGTGAGACAACAGGTAAGCAACACACATAGGCTTGCTGCACCAACAGCGCTACTGCTTTCTATTTTAGTAAGGGGACCAGTAAGGATTTGTGTGTTAATTAGGACTAAAGTTGGTTACAGTTCACTTATTCATTCTCCCTTTCTTCCTCCCTGCCTCTCTCTCTTTCATATCTAGTATTCATTTGAAATGAACGAATCCCTGTTACTTTTGTTGAAAACATTACTAGACATTTTCATCATCCTTTAAATATAAATAGTATATTCAGACTCCTCGTGTCCTTCTTCAAAAAACCCCGCTAATTTAAGAATGAAAACAAACTGGAAAACTCAGAAAATGGCGATAAAAGTGGGTAGTTTCCATTTCAGCAATGAAGACATGCAAGAATTTTTGTATTAATTAGGACCAAGAGTGGATAGAGTTTGTGTATTTAATCTCTCTCTTTCATACATAGCATTCATTTGGAATGAACTTATTACTTTCATTCATAAAATATTTCTGTTTTTCCATTGTCCCTTAAAGTCAAAAGCCCACCAAGTCCAGAATAGGAGCCAGCGGTGGTAAAGGCAGACAGAGAGTGATAACCCTAATCACTGTCCCAAAGCTGTGATGCTTCATTCTTGAAAGGAGGATTGCCAGGCGTGATGGCTCACGCTTGTAATCCCAGCACTTTGGGAGGCCAAGGCGGGCAGATCACCTGAGGTCGGGAATTAGAGACCAGTCTGATCAACATGGAGAGACCCCGCCTCTACTAAAAATACAAAATTAGCCGGGAGTGGCGGTGCATGCCTGTAATCTCAGCTACTTGGGAGGCTGAGGCAGGAGAATCGCTTGAACCCGGGAGGCGGAGGTTGCGGTGAGCCGAGGTAGCGCCATTGCACTCCAGCCTGGGCAACAAGAGTGAAACTCCTTCTAAAAAAAAAAAAAAAAGATTTGAAGTTCTAAAGACAGAGGCTAAGATGGGCGCACGACGCGCCAGTGGCCACTGCTCCGCGGGCTGACGGTGGCGGCGCTGGCAGCGCGGAAAGCGGGCGCCTAAGCCATGGCTTCCTCAGGGAGAGCTGAGCTCTGGGCGCTGAACCGGCTGCGCTTGCTGTGGCTCACCCCGGCCGCCGCCTTCCTGCTGACCCTGCTGCTGCAGCTTCTGCCGCTCGGCCTGCTCCTGGGCCGCGCATTCTTCCAGGACCTGATCCGCTTTGGGAAAACAAGTGTTGGGGGGCCTCCGCGCCCCGCCGCCTGCCGCACCTTTGATGTCCCCAAGAGATATTTTTTCCTACTTTTCCCACTTCTATATCATCTCAGTGCTGTGGAATGGCTTCCTGCTTTGGTGCCTTACTCCATCTCTGTTCCTGGCAGCATCTTTTCCAAGCTGGCTTTATGGTTTGCTCAGAATTCTCAGGGCAGCACAGTTCCAGGGAGGGAAGCTGGCGCTGTCTGCGTTCTTAGTGCTGGTATTTCCGTGGCTGCGCAGCTTACGAAGAGTGCTTCTAAGTCAGTGTCTTCTCCAATGGCACGACTCACATCGTGCAATACTGTTTTGGACTTGCCTACTATGTCCTTGTCGGCCTATCTGTGCTGAGCCAAGTGCCAATGGATAGCAGGAATGCCTATGTAATAGGGAAAAAGCTACTGATCCAAGTGCGGTGGTTCCATATTCTCGGGATGATGATATTCATCTGGCCATCTGCCCATCAGTATAAGTGCCATGTCATTCTCGGCAATCTCAGGGTAAATAAAGCAGGAGTGGTCATTCACTGTAACCACAGAATCCCATTTGGAGACTGGTTTGAATGTTTTCTTCCCCTAACTACTTAGCAGATCTGATGATCTACATTTCCATGGCTGTCACCTTTGGGTTCCACAACTTGGTGAATAGTGGTGACATATGTCTTCTTCAATCCGGCCCTGCCTGCCTTTCTCAGCCACAAATTCTACAAAAGTAAATTTGTCTCCTACCCGAAGCATAGGAAAGCTTTCCTATCATTTTTGTTTTAAGTCAACCTCAGTCATGAAGAATGCAAACTAGGTGATGGTTTCCATGCCTAAGGACAGTGAAATCTGGAGTCCAAAGTACAGTTTCTGCAGAACTGCTTGAAACTCTCTGTCCCATTTCTATGCCCCACAAGTTTTCACTGAATGAGCATGGCAGTGCCACTCAAGAAAATGAATCTCCAGTGTCTTCAAAGAAGAAATACTAATGGCAGATCTGCGATTTCTGTGTCCACTTTCTGAGATACTCTATAAAAACCAACCGGTAAAAAGTAGATGAGACTTCTCCAAGCTGCTTCACAAGCAAACTAACCAAAAATATATAAACAGTGTCACACATGCACACACACACACATACACAAAGGAAGAGATAAGTGCAAGGCTCTTGTATTGGTTCGAAACCCGAGAACGTGCCAACAAACACCACAAGGCGGTGTGGAGCAACAGGCTGTTGTAATGAGCACCTGGGTGCAGACGGGCTGAGGCCTAAAATGGTGTCAGCCCTAAGTGAAGACGGGGCAGGGGTTTTATAGTTTCCTATAAACAGGAAGTGTCCCAGTCTGACGTAACTGCTACGTGGTACCCGGATGGCCTCTCTCTAGATCTGCAGGGGGCACATGTCTTCTGGCCAGCTCACTTCCTGCTTCTGCTATCTTGCTGAGGCACAGTGCTGGTGCAAGTGGCCTTGCGCCTTGGGACTGGGCCTGAGGAGAGAGGAGTTACTCATCCCACTAAGCTTTCAGGCCCTGGGGAGAATCTTTCAATAAAATCATCAATGGCTGTAACAGCCTGGTAGGAATGGACTATATAATAATACAGCAGGTGCTCAATAAATATTTGTTGCATTTCAGTAAAAGCAGAATAAACTTTGAAAATAATAAAAGGCTGAGTGCAGTGACTCACACCTGTAATCCCAGCATTTCGGGAGGCCGAGGTGGGCAGATCGCTTGGGCCCAGGAGTTCGAGACCAGCCTGGGCAAGATGGCGAAATCCTGTCTCCATCAAAAAATATAAAAATTTGCCAAGAGTGGTGGCATTCACCTGTAGTCCCAGCTACTTGCAGGTGGGCTGAGGTGGAAGGATCGCTTGAGCCTGGTAGGTTAAGCGCACAGTGAGTCAAGATCACACCACTGCACTCCAGCCTGGGCAACAGGGCAAGACCCTTTCTCAAAATAATAATAATATATACTTTTACACCAAAAGTTTCAGGGAAAAATGAGTTTGCTGGAGTTAATTTATACTTTCATGCATTACCACAAAGATCTCCAGTTACATAACTATCAATAGCCATTTCCACTCATCTCCCCCTCGAATCATAGCCTAATGGAACGTTTTGAAAGCTCCTTTATTTAATACTTTTTTTACGTCCTTTGAAGGGAGCACTTCAAACGTGAAAGCATCAGAACATAAAATATATTTATGCATAGCAAGCCTTCTTGAATGGAAATGACACACTCTGGATTGAATAATACAGTAGCCTCATTCATATGTAGTTATTTAAATTGGATTAATGTCTGCCTGAGTTTATTTGAACTAACAGAATGTATCTGAAGATATTCAGGAATGAAGTTTATATTTAAAATAGCTTATGTTAAAGAAAATACCTGTGATTAATTCAGAGGGAAATAAATGCATGGTATACAAGAAAACCCAAAACTTGAAAAATAATACTGTAGCCTGGGCAACACAGTAAAAACTGCACGTTTGTGCAGCATAATATCTTCTGGCTTATTGGCTGAGGTGTTAAGTTTATTCCTTTTATGCAGATGTCCTATTACAGTCAGCCAAGCACTAAAGCTTTGCATTTATGTGTACTTTGCTATGGGGGAAAGAATCTTATGATTAATAAGACACATATCAAATGCATAGTCAATCATCCCCGCCCCCATCCCTGGAGCTGTAACCCAAAACTGTTAAACTAAAAATCTTTTTAATATCTTTAAATACATGCATGTCAAGAACATTCAAAAGTTCTTACAGCAATTTTGATAGAACATTTTCTCTCCCAATAATTAACACCACTTAATTAAGATTAATCTGTGGCCCAGTCTATTTAAATAAATGCCATATTTATTTTACTTATTTAGAATTTACCATTCTCAGAAAAAAAACTCTTTGTACATTGGAAATGAAAAGCATATTGCAGTTTGGTCTTAATTTCCACGTGAATGTCACGCTTAATTTTAAATAAATTTTTGGGGAAAAATGTATTTTATTTTTAGCATGCAATTTTATGCCCAGGTTAGACTAGGGATTTGGCTGATGTTCTGGAATCTCATTGTACTGTTAAGTAATGAGCATGCTCCATGACACACCCTGTCAGGGGTTGTGAGAAAGCTGCAGTGTTCAGTTTCCCACCCATTTCCTTTTCCTGCTGTCTCTCTCTGACTCATTCCTGCTTCTTACTTTCCCTTTTCCTTCTTTGCCCAAACATTACATTTCTAGGCAAAGATAAAAGAGGAAATAGTGATGTCCTGAAAGGGATTCAGAACAAAGTAGCATGGCCTTTGGTGAAAGCTTCACCTATGGGAAATAATTGAGAATTGTGCTGTGCTTGCAATGTCAGAATCAGTACTGTTTTTTGTGTGTGTGTTGGTGAAAATATTCCACGTACCTAAAGGGAGAGCATCAGGGAGTTTGCAAATTCTTCACAAGGATCCAGAAATAGCTTAGAGGTGGAGAGTCATGATTTTCCTGTTGGCTTCTTAGTTGAATAGCCATAATCTTTCATTTTCTACTACCACTAAGTTAGGGGGAATGACATTGAACTGCCTCATTAGCAGCCTTGCCTGGATTAACTACTGATTGAAAAAGTGTGCTGGAAATAGCCTTTGTTTTTGTTGAAGCTCATCCTACACACTAACATTTGTTTACAGTAAGCATGGATTATTTTGTCTCTGCCAAGCTGTGTTCTGTATTATATTTTTACTTCAATGTGTGGTTATTGCTAGAATTCCTACAAAAATGCCTTTGCAGATATTTTTGTATGTAGTTTAATAGATATTTGGTTTAAGGAGGCTGCAACATTTGCATAAAGTACCTGAAAACTCAAGAACCATTGATAAGTGAGATCTCTCAAAATGAGCTGATACATTAAAGAGGACCTTAAAACAGAAAAAAGTAAATATATATAAAAAAAGTTCTAAAGAGAGAAAAAAAGCACTTCCATTGATCCCCTGCCCCCCTGGATTAGTCCCATCCATGGGAAGTTATCTATATCTTATACATTTATGTACATATCTTCCATTTTTGAAAGATAGGGTTATAAAATAATAAAAATTTCAGAAATAAATAGCATGTAGATAGGTAACATAAAAAAAAATGATGAAAACTGAGGTAGTTTGGAAAGCCTAAACCATTTTTTGAGGGTATAGTCCATATTTAGCCAAAGCACAAATGTACATCTTCTAATTTAAAAAAGAATGCAGAAGTTTAGTATAAAATTTCCTGCTTTTTAATGTTAGTTATAAAACATTTAAAAAGCAATAGTAATAGGAAAGAGTCACCAATATTTGATCTTTGATAATAGAATAAATGAAGCAAAATGACTGTCATATGGTAGCTGCTCAATACATGTTACTTCTCTTTTGCACACTAGTTCCAAAATACTTGCTGACTGCAGGACAGCTGTTTTAGTTGCTAAGCCCTGAACTTCCCTTCACACTCAGGCGGACTCTGGGAGTATTCGCTTTATTGTCTGCCTTGAGGTTTCCATTTCTCTAAGGAGCTCTGTGAGTCTATGATGGCCCTTCAGAGAACATGTAACACAAAACATCACATTCTTTGCCAACTATTCATGTTGTATCTTTCTACTTTTTGACCCTTTACTCTTTTAAGAAATTGGCCATGTGTAGAAGTGGAACATGCTTTGCTTGCTTTGCCCTACTATTGCCTGATATATTCATGTAAGTAGCTCCAGACACTCCAGGGAGTTTACCTATGGAACCTTCCAGGAGAAGATGCTACCCCTGTGCCATTCTGGCTTGAAGCTTCCTCATATAAGGTGCTGCATCATTTGCAATGAGTAGGAAAACATGTAACAGGTCTCCAGAGTCATCTGATTTCAGTAACTAATCCCTCCAATCACTGGGTGACAGAGTTTAGTCACAGAAAGCCATCAGCTTATGATAGTTGAGGTAATTCAATGTCTGTCTTACATTGAAAAGAATGAGGCAAAATAATTTTTTTATAGTAATATACATATCTGGAACAGCCAAAGGGACTGGCTTTAAGTAAATTTAAAATAGTAAGAGACATCAGTAAATTATCATTTTAAAAGTAATGACACTCAACAGAATTAATGTACTTAATATACATGCATATTAAACATAAAATATAGAAAATGCATGATATGTATGATATGTACTATATATAGAAACTACGTACAATGATCACAAGCATAATAAGTAAGTTTCATGTTTGTTATAGGTTACAGATATTGCAGAAATGAAATTTTGGTCACAGTGGCAAACAAATATACAACGTTTGGAAAAGAAATATAAGACACATGTAGCACCTTTAAAGAGGAAGTCTTAAAAAATCTGGAATATGGGATGGCTGGGTCAAAGGGCATTTCTAGTTCACAATAGCAAATACTTGGAACCAACCCAAATGTCCATCAATGATAGACTAGATTAAGAAAATGTGGCACATATACACCATGGAATACTATGCAGCCATAAAAAATGATGACTTCATGTCCTTTGTAGGGACATGGATGAAGCTGGAAACCATCATTCTCAGCAAACTATCGCAAGGACAAAAAACCAAACACCGTGTGTTCTCACTCATAGGTGGGAATTGAACAATGAGAACACTTGGACACAGGAAGGGGAACATCACACACCGGGTCCTGTTTTGGGGGAGGGGGAGGGGGGAGGGATAGCATTAGGAGATATACCTAATGTAAATGACGAGTTAATGGGTGCAGCACACCAACATGGCACATGTATACATATGTAACTAACCTGCACGTTGTGCACATGTACCCTGAAACTTAAAGTATAATAAAAAATATATTTAAAAATCTGGAATATAACAAGATTGAATAAAGAGAGATAATACATTGCTACTGGATAGGAAATACCATATAAATACACCAAATTTTCTTTAATAAACCTAAAAATTTTATGGAATTCCAATAAAAATAACAATGGGAACTTTTGGAGGAAACTAATACAATGGTTGTAAAGTTGATTCAAAAGAATAAACATGGCAGGAGTTCCAATAAATTTTTTTAAAAAGAAGTGAGGCTTTTTTCTATATTAAAATATATTATAAAACTAGAGTGTTTACACACTTTAATAGTGATGCAAGAATAGATACTCAAAAGAGCAAAGAAACTTCAGGAACAGAACTAAATATGTAATGAAATACTATGTAATTATTGGCTAATTAGAATCAATGGATGAGCCAGGTGCAATGGACTTTGTTCTGTGGAAACAGTTATATAGATGTCCAACAAAATATTTTAGGATATTAATGTATAATGAAAATTTGAAAATTGCTGAAATATTCACCAAGAGATCATGGGTTAGTCAAATATCTCTACCATATATTTTTATACGACTTTTAAAAAGTGGTGGATACTTAGCTACTGGTTCAGAGTGATGTCAACAAAGTAGTAATTGCAGATGGCAGAATAGTATGGCATCATGTTTTTATGAAGACAGCTATGTATATAAAAGGCCATATATCAAGCTGATAATAGTGATTACCTCTGAGGGCAGGTGAGACTACAGAATTTCTTATTTATTTACTTTCATATATTTTTAATTTTGCTTTTCAAGAGATAGGGTCTCATTCTGTTGCCCAGGCTGGAGTACAGTGGGGCCATCATAGCTCACTGCAGCTTTGAACTTGTGGGCTCAAGTGATCCTCCCACCTCAGCTTCCCAAGTAGCTGAGACTACAGGTGTGTGCCACCTTACCTGGCTTATTTATTTATCCATAAGTTATTGGGGTACAGCGGGTATTAGTAGGGATTTGTGAAATTTTGGTGCACCCATCACCTGAGCAGTATGTACTGCACCATATTTGTAGTCTTTTATCCCTTGCCTCCCTCCCCACTCTTCGCCCCAAGTCCCCAAAGTCCATTGTATCATTCTTTTTTTTTTTTTTTTTGAGATGGAGTCTTGCTCTGTAACCCAGGCTAGGGTGCAGTGGCGCGGTCTCGGCTCACTGCCAGCTCCACCTCTCTGGTTCATGCCATTCTCCTGCTTCAGCCTCCCAAGTAGCTGGGACCGCAGGCGCCCACCACCACTCTTGGCTAATTTTTTTGTTATGTTTAGTAGAGACGGTGTTTCACTGTGTTAGCCAGGATGGTCTCCATCTCCTGACCTCGTGATCTGCCCGTCTTGGCCTCCCAAAGTGCTGGGATGACAGGCATGAGCCACGGTGCCCGGCCCATTATATCATTCTTATGCCTTTTTGTCCTCATAGCTTAGCTCCCACGTATTAGCAAGAACGTAATGATGTTTGGTTTTCCATTCCTGAGGTACTTAGAATAATAGTCTCCAGTCTCATCCAGGTCTCTGCAAATACTGTTAACTCATTCCTTTTTATGGCAAAGTAGCATTCCATCATACCTTTATCCACTTGTTGATTGACAGACGTTTGGGTTGGTTCTATGATTTTGCAATTGTGATTGTGCTGCTATAAACATGCGTGTGCAAGAATCTTTTTTAAATAATGACTTCTTTTCCCTTGGGTAGATACCCAGTAGTGGGATTGCTGGATCAAAGAGTAGTTCTACTTTTAGTTCTTTAAGGACTCTCCAGACCATTTTCTATAGTGGCTGTACAAGTTTATATTCCCCCTAGCAGTGTAGAAGTGTTCCCTGATCACCATGCCAACATCTGTTTTTTGACTTTTTGATTATGGCCGTTCTTGCAGGAGTAGGGTGGTATTGCACTGTGGTTTTGATTTGCATTTCCCTGATCATTAGTGATGTTGAACATTTTTTCATATATTTGTTGGCCATTTGTATATCTTCTTTTGAGAATTGCCTATTTATGTCCTTAGCCCACTTTTTGATGGGATTGTTTGTTTTTCTTACTGATTTGTTTGAGTTCGTTGTAGATTCTGGATATTAATCCTTTGTCAGATGTATAGATTGTGAAGATTTTCTCCCACTCTGTAGGTTGTCTGTTTACTCTGCTGACTGTTCCTTTTGCTGTGCAAAAGCTCTTTAGTTTAATTAGGTCCCAGCTATTTATCTATGTTTTTATTGTATTTGCTGGGTTCTTGGTCATGAAATCCTTGCCTAAGCTCAGGTCTAGAAGGGTTTTTCAAATGTTATCTCCTATAATTTTTAGTTTCAGGGCTTGGGTTTCAGCTTTTAATCCACCTTGAGTTGATTTTTGTATAAGGTGAGAGACGAGGATCCAGTTTCATTCTTCTACATGTGGCATTTGTTGCAAAGGCTGTCCTTTCACCACTTTATGCTTTTGTTTGCTTTGTTGAAGATCAGTTGGCCATAAGTATTTGGGTTTATTTCTGGGTTCTCTATTCTGTTCCATTGGTCTATGTGCCTATTTTCATACCAGTAACACACTGTTTTGGTGACTATGGCCTAACAGTATAGTTTGAAATCAGGTAATGTGATGTCTCCAGATTTGTTCTTTTTGGTTAGTCTTGCCTTGGCTATGCAGGCTCTTTTTCGGTTTCATATTAATTTTAGAATTGTTTTTTCTAGTTCTGTGAAGAATGAAGGTGGTATTTTGATGGGAATTGCATTCAATTTGTATATTGCTTTTGGCAGTATGGTCATTTTCACAGTATTGATTCTACCCATCCATGAGCATGGGATGTGTTTCCATTTGTTTGTGTTGTCTATGATTTCTTTCAGCAGTGTTTTATAGTTTTCCTTGTAAAGGTCTTTCAGCACCTTGGTTAGGTATATTCATAAGTATTTTAATTTTTTTTGCAGCTATTGTAAAAGGGGTTGAGTTCTTGATTTGATTCTCCACTTGGTCGCTGTTGGTGTATAGAAGAGCTACTGATTTGTGTACATTAATCTTGTATCCAGAAACATTGCTGAATTCTTTTATCAGTTCTAGAAGCTTTCTGGAGAAGTCTTTTGGGTTTTCAAGGCAAACGACCATGTTGTCAGCAAACAGTGACAGTTTGACTTCCTCTTTACCAATTTGGATGCCCTTTATTTCTTTCTCTTGTCTGATTCCAGAACTATGTTGAAGAGGAGTGGTGAGTGTGGACATCCTTGTCTTGTTCCAATTCTCAGAGGGAATGCTATCACCTTTTCTCCATTCAGTATTATGTTGGCTGTGGGTTTGTCATGGATGGCTTTTATTACATTAAGATGTGTCCCTTGTATGCCAATTTTGCTGAGAGTTTTAATCCTAAAGCGATGCTGGATTTTGTCAAATGCTTTTTCTGCATCTATTGAGATGATCATGTGATTTTTGTTTTTAATTCTGTTTATGTGGTGTATGACATTTATTGACTTGCTTATGTTAAACCATCCCTGCAACCGTGGTATGAAACTGACTTGATCATTGTGAATTTTTTTTTGATATGTTGTTGAATTCAGTTAGCTAGTATTTTGTTAAGGATTTTAGCATCTATGTTCATCAAGGATATCAGTCTGTAGCTTTATATTTTTGTTATGTCCTTCCCTGGTTTTGGGATTAGGGTGTTGCTGGCTTCATAGAATGAGTTAGGGTGGGTTTCTTCTTTCTCTATATTGTGGAGTAGTGTCAAAAGGATTGGTACCAATTCTTCTTTGAATGTCTGGTAGAATACTGCTGTGAATCCATCTGGTCCTGGACATTTTTTGTTGGTAATTTTTAAATTACCGTTTCAATCTTGCTGCTTATTATTGGTCTGTTCCCGGTATGTAATTCTTCCTGATTTAAGCTAGAAGGGTTGTAGTTTTCCAGGAATTTATTCATGTCTTCTAGGTTTTCTAGTTTATATGTGTAAAGGTGTTCATAGTAGCCTTGAATGATCTTTTGTATTTCAGTGGTGTCAGTTTTAATATCTCCTGTTTAATTTCTTAGTGAGGTTATTTGGATTTTCTCTCTTCTTTTCTTGGTTAATCTTGCTAATAGTCTATCAGTTTTATTTATCTTTTCAAAGAAGTAGCTTTTTGTCTCATTTCTCTTCTGTATTGCTTTTTTTTTTGTTCCAATTACTTTTAGTTCTGCTCTGATCTTGGTTAATTCCTTTCTTCTGCTGTTATTAGTCTGGTTTGGGTTTGGTTTGTTCTTATTTCTCTAGTCCCTTGAGGTGTGACCTTAGAATGTCAGTTTGTGTTCTTTCAGTCTTTTTGATGTAGGTTTTTCGGGCTATGAACTTTCCTCTTAGCACCGCCTTTGCTGTATCCCAGAGGTTTTGGTAGGTTGTGTCATTATTGTCATTCAGTTTGAAGAATTTTTAAATTTCCATCTTGATTTCATTTTTGACCCAATGTTCATTCAGGAGCAAGTTATTTAATTCCCTTGTATTGGCATGGTTTTGAAGATTCCTTTTGGAGTTGATTTCCAGTTTTATTCCACTCTGGTCTGAGAGAATGCTTGATATAATTTCAATTGTTTTAAATTTATTGAAGCTTGTTTTATGGACTATCACATGGTCTATTTTGGAGAAAGGTCCATGCACTGTTGGATAGAATGTGTATTCTGCAGTTGTTGAATGAAATGTTCTGTATATATCTGTTAAGTCTATTTGTTCCAAGGTATAGTAAAAATCCATCATTTCTTCGTTCACCTTCTATGTTGATGATCTGTCTAGTGCTGTCAGTGGAGTATTGAAGTTCCCCCACTATTATTGTGTTACTGTCTGTGTCATTTTTTAGGTCTTTTAGCAATTGTTTTATAAATTTGGGAGCTCCAGTGTTAGGTGCATATATGTTTAGGATTGTGGTATTTTCCTGTTGGACAAGGCCTCTTACCATTTCTCAGAGGGAATGCTTTCACCTTTTCTCCATTCAGTATTATGTTGGCTGTGGGTTTGTCATGGATGGCTTTTATTACATTAAGATATGCCCCTTGTATGCCAATTTTGCTGAGAGTTTTAATCCTAAAGCGATGCTGGATTTTGTCAAATGCTTTTTCTGCATCTATTGAGATGATCGTGTGATTTTTGTTTTTAATTCTGTTTATGTGGTGTATGACATTTATTGACTTGCTTATGTTAAACCATCCCTGCAACCGTGGTATGAAACTGACTTTCATTCACAATTATATAATGTCCCTGTTTGTCTCTTTTAACAGCTGTTGCTTTAAATTTTGTTTTATCTGATATAAGAATAGCTACTCCTGCTCCACCTTTGGTGTCCATTTGCATGAAATGCCTTTTTCCACCCCTTTACTTTAAGTTTTTGCAAGTCCTTATGTGTTAGGTGAGTCTCCTGAAGGCAGCAGATAGTTTATTGGTGAATTCTTATCCATTCTGCAGTTCTGTTTCTTTTATGTGGAGTACTTAGGCCATTTACATTCTATGTTAGTATTGAAATGTGAGGTACCCTTGCATTCATCATGCTATTCGTTGCCTGTGTACCTTGTTTTTGTTTGTTTGTGTTTTTTAACTTGTATTTTTGTTTTATAGGTCCTGTGTGATTTATGCTTTAAAGAGGTTCTGTTTTGATGTGTTTCTAGGATTTGTTTCAAGATTTAGAGCTCTTTTTAGCAATTCTTGTAGTGGTGGCTTGGTAGTGGCAAATTCTCTCAGCATTTGTTTGTCTGAGAACGATATCTTCCCTTCATATATGATGCTTAGTTTCGGTGGATACAAAATTCTTGGCTGATGATTGTTTTGTTTGAGGAGGCTGAAGACAGGGCCTCAATCCCTTCTAGCTTGTGGGGTTTCCTCTCACAAATCTGCTCTTAATCGTGTAGGTTTTCCTTTATAGGTTACCTGGTGCTTCTGTCTCACAGCTCTTAAAATTCTTTCCTTCATCTCAACTTTGGATAAGCTGATGACAATGTGTCCAGGCAATGATCTTTTTGAGGTGAATTTCCCAGGTGTTCTTTGTGCTTCTTGTATTTGGATGTCTAGGTCTCTAGCAAGGCTGGGGAAGTTTTCCTCAATTATTCCCCCAAATCTGTTTTCTAAGCTTTTAGAATTCTTTTCTTCCTCAGGAACACTGATTATTCTTAGGTTTGGTCGTTTAACGTAGTCCTAGACTTCTTGGAGGCTTTGTTGATATTTTCTTATTCTTTTTTCTTTGTCTCTGTTGGATTGGATTAATTTGAAGACATTGTCTTTGAGCTCTGAATTGCTTTCTTCTACTTGTTCAATTCTATCGCTGAGACTTTCCAGAGCATTTTGCATTTCTAAAAGTGTGTCCAAACTTTCCTGAATATTTGATGGTGTTTTCTTTAAGCTATCTATTTACTTGAATATTTCTCCCTTCACTTTTGTATTTTTTTTTTTTTTGGTTTCCTTGCACTGGGCTTCACCCTTCTCTGGTGCCTCCCTTATTAGCTTAATAACTAACCTTCTGAATTCTTTTTCAAGTGAATCAGGGATTTCTTCTTGGTTTGAATCCATTGCTAGTAAAATGGTATGATTTTGGGGCGGTGTTAAAGAGACTTATTTTGTCATATTACCAGGGTTGTGGTTCCTTCTCATTTGGGTAGGTTGTGCCAGAGGGAAGGTCTAGGGCTGAAGGCTGTTGTTCAGATTCTGTTGCCCCACCGGGTGTTCCCTTGATGTAGTACTCTCTCCTTTTTCCTATGAATGTGGCTTCCCGTGAGCTGAACCGCTGTGATTGATTATTGTCTCTCTTCTGGGTCTAGCCACCCAGCAAATCTACCCAGCTCCGGGCTGGTACTGGGGGTTGTCTGCACAGAGTCCTGTGAGGTGAACCATCTATGGGCTCTCAGCTGTGGATACCAGTGCAGTATTTGGAGTGTCTCCTGGGTCCTGCAGGAGCAGTTGCTTCTTTCAGAGGGTCTGTGGGTCCTCTCAAGATTGCTGGTTTGTTCTTGCCGTTGATCTGGAGCTTAAATTCACAGTATGAGCCTCCGCACGCTGCTCTGTCCAGAGCTGCAATCTAGTCCTGCCTCCTATTTATTTTTAATGGACAAAAATTGTATATATTTGTGGTATACAAAGGGATGTTTTGATATACGTATACATTGTAGAATGGCTAAATTGAGTTAATTAACATATTCTTAGTTCCACATACTAACCTTTATTGTAGTCATAAAATTTAAAATCTTCTTTCTAAAATTTCAAGTAGATAGGAGGAATAATTTCAAGAGATATATTGTACAACATGGTGACTACAGTTAATAACAATGTATTGTATTTTGAAAATCACTGAGAGTAGATTTTAAATGTTTTTTGCTGCAAAGCATAAGTGTATAAGGAAATGTGTATGAGGTATGTTAATTAGCTCAATGTAGTCATTCCGTATTTTAGGTTGATGCATAAGTAATTGCGTTTTTTTTTCTTTACACTGCAATTACTTTTGCACCAAACTAATACATATTTTAGGCACGTTTGGGGTGGTGTGGTCACAGACTACATATATGTTTTAAAACATCATGTTGTATATGATAAACATGTACAATATTTAGTTGTCAAAAAAGAAAATATAGTAAAATGCTCAGCAATTTTCAAGTATACAATAACTTGTTATTAATAATTATATAATTGTATACAATTTTCAAGTATGCAGTACATTGTGACATTGTTATAGTCACCATGTTGTACAATAGATCTCCTGAACTTATTCCTCTTGACAAACTGAAATTTTGTATCCTTTGACCAACATCTCCCCAGTCCCTTTCCTCCCACCGTCGCCCCATGGAAACCATTACTCTACACTTTGCTTCTATGAGTTTGACTTTTTAAGATTCTATATATAAATGAAATCATGCAGTTTTTGTCTTTTTAAATTTTACTTTTAATTGGTAAATATATATATTTGTGGGGTACAATGTGATGTTTTGATACCTGTATACATTATGGAATGATATAATCAGGCTAATAAACATATCTATCACATACTTATCATTTCTTTGATAAGAAATGGTGAGAACATTTAAAATCTGATATTTTAGTAACTTTGAAATATAGAATACATTATTATTAACTACAGTCACTATGTTGTGCAAATGGAACACCTGAACTTACTCTTCCTAGCTGAATTTTGTACCCCTTGACTAATATATCTCCCCTTTCCCTGTGTCCCTCCCCACAAGTCTGGTAACCACTATTCCGTTTCCATGAGTTGGCATACTGACTTTTCTGGAGGACTCATCTTAAATTTGAAATAATGACTTCAAGTGCATTATCAAAGAACTCCATCAATGAAGACAAAGCTCTATTGCATCCCTAAACTGATCCCACAAAGGGCCCTGTGAGTCAGTTGACCTGTGCATGACATCCTCTCAGGTATTTCCAAAGTCCCCAAGAAGGCTTGAGGTTCATGGGCACTGAAAGCAGCTATTTAATTGTATGGGATGCACATTTACTTTTTAGTACTAAAGTTGTCATAAAATGTTATTTTTCTAGAGGCTAAGTGATAGTGCTGTAAAAGTTTTCTTTTGGTGTGTGCTTGCTGTAGGAGGTAATTTCTTATACGTGAACAATGTGACAGGCATAAAATCATGTGAGGCATCCCAAACCTTAACCTCCTTCTGTTTCCTGAACAGTCTTTGCTGCGAGCCTTAGCAAGATGAAGACCTCTATGTGGTTAAAAGGGTGGATTCTTTTTCTTTCCTTGGTTTTTACTACTTCTGGGCTATTGTCAGGTAGATGAGAAACTTGAGTTTATGGTGGTTTGATTGCATGACTGCCAAGGGATGGGGTTTCTAGTCTGGTGTTATTGACAGGATCATTTGTTGCTAATATCCAAGACCAGAGGGTCTCAGTCTGACCAGTTAACTGGTTAATGTCTTTGGAAAGTGGTGTTTTTTTCAAGTTCATCACTCTATTTGGTTTATGCCTCATCCTCCTTTTTAACACCTTCTTGAATTCTTTTGAACTATGTTCTTAGCCCATCTCCTTTCCTTGGTTTTCCATTTTAGTGCTCTGATCAAACTTCTACTTTAAATCTTCCTCCCTTTGACACCAAATGTCTGACTGTTCCTCTAAGGCCGTCACAATATTTTGTGATTTGGTGAGGTGTGAATGATCTCTCTCAGGTAGCTAAAGAAACTCTGGCTAAAGAGAGAACTCAGGTGCCATCAGCATGTTTTCAACCCTTCCTTTGAACCTGGAAAATTATTTTTTTGGGAGGCTGCCATGGACTAATTGGAGGATTCATTAATTACTTCCTTTTTGCACTCTCAGACTCATTCAGAAAATACTTGAGTACTCGTGACATGTCAGGTACCATGCTCAGTGCTTGGAATTCAAAAGGGTGTGGCTCCTGTCTTAGCGGAGTTTGCAGTCTAGTAGAGGAGACAGACATTAATTGAATCATCCATATGTAAACTGCTAAGGATCAGAGTACAGGGAAATGTGGACACTTCAACAGGAGGCTTGACCCACTCTGGAAGGACCATTCTCCTTGGGAAATGATGAGTTAAGATCTTCAGCAAAAGCGAGAGTTGAGTTGGTTGATGTGCAGGGGAGTGGATGGGAGGCAAGTGCCAGGCAGTGGGAACAGAAGGTACAGGAGCCCTGAGGTGGGGATGTATGTGAGGTGGTGCAAGATAAAGAGTATGGTGGGATCATGGAGAGAAAGGGGAGCTGCCATGAAATGAGACTTGCTTAGTAGGCAGTGCAGAGAGGGCTGGAGGTGGCAGTGGCATAAAGACAGGCCATTCTCCTTTAACTTACTTTTTTTTTTTTCTTTTTCTGTGGTAGAGTCTTGCTCTGTCGTGCCCAGGCTAGAGTGCAGTGGTGCGATCTTGGCTCACTGCAACCTCTGCCTCCTGGGTTCAAGCGATTCTTCCATCTCAGCCTCCTGAATGGCTGGGATTACAGGTGCCTGTCACCACACCTGGCTAATTTTTTTGTACTTTTATTAGAGACGGGGTTTCACCATGTTGGCCAGGCTGGTCTTGAACTCCTGCCTCAGGTGATCCATCCACCTCTGCCTCCCAAAATACTGGGATTACAAGCATGAGCCACCTTGCCAGGCACCTTTAGCTTTTGACAATGGTGCACCTTGTCAATAACAATGACACATTTGCCTAGTGTCTGGCCCACTAATTGTGATTTTGTGATCCTATTGCTAGTGTTCCTCAAAGTGTGGTCAGTGGAGCATCTAGTTTGAGTGGTGGCAGAGAATACTTGCAGGCCATAAAAAGGAGAAAACAAACAAACAAACAAACAAACAAACAAACAAACAAACAAACTCAGGTTGTAGAACCAGGAGAAATAACAGGATAAACTCTAAAAGAATTGCCTAATTGGCATCTCCACTGAGAAGTAGCAGACATCTTAGGAAGTTGAGAGCTGAGGCCAGGCGTGGTGGCTCATGTCTGTAATCCCAGCCTCTGGGAGGCCAAGGTGAGCAGATCACTCAAGGTCAAGAGATTGAGACAATCCTGGCCAACATGGTGAAACCCTGTCTCTACTAAAAATGCAAAAATTAACTGGATGTGGTGGCACACACCTGTAGTCCCAGATACTCAGGAGGCTGAGGCAGGAGAATCGCTTGAACCCAGGAGGCGGAAGTTGCAGTGAACCGAGATCACACCGCTGCACTTCAGCCTGGCGTCAGAGCAAGACTCTGTCTCAAAAAAAAAAAGTTCAGAACTGAATTTATAATTCTGTCCCCAGCCCCAGCCTGCTCCCCTCCTGGATCCCCTCCTGGCTCCCCTCCTGTATCTCAGTACATGGCAGCTGTGTTCATCTCTATACCACATTCAGTCTGTCAGAAAGTTCTGTGGCTTCTACCACTACTAACTTGCGACAGGCTGCTGTATTTCTCAGATAATTGCAGCTGCCGCCTAACTGGTATTTTTTCCTTGGTCCTTGAGAATCTATTAAATATTCTCAAGACAGCAGCCAGAGCCATTCTGTTAATACCCAGTGTATTTATTTTCCAAAACTGCTGTAACAAAGCACCACAAAGTGGGGGCCTTAAAACAACACAGGGTGCTTAAAAAAACTGGGGGACTTATTCTTTCACAGTTCTGAAGACTAGAAGTCCAAAATAAAGGTGTCAGCAGGGCCATGATTCCCCTGAGAATCTTAGTAGAGTCCTTTCTTGCTTCTTCCTAATTTCCGATGGTTCCTCCAATCCTTGGCTTCCTTACCCTGCAGCCATATCACTGCAATCTCTGCCACTTATCACACAGTGCTTTCCTTTGTGTGTCTGTGTCTTCACGAGGCTGTGCTCCTTCTTCTTATAAGGGCATCAGTTACATTGGATTAAGTGCCCACCCTACTCCTGCATGACCTCATCTTAACTAATCACATAGGCAATGACCCTATTTCCAAACAAGGTCATATTCTAAAGTACTAGGGGTTAGGACTTCAATATATCTTTTTGGGAGACACAATTCAATCTATAACACCAAGTTAGATCATGGCATCCTCTGCAGAAGACCCCTCATTCTATATCTATCCAGCTCACAGTAAAAGTCATATGGTCTTTATTATGGCCCACAAAGCCCTAGCACTCTGTATTGTCTCCCAGGGAAGAGGGCTAGAAAGTGCCATCCCTTATCTACCTTGCTGCTCCATCCTCCTAACTCAACTTTAATTACCCGATATCCTTGCCATTCATTGAATGCATGCTCCTGCCTTAGAACCTTTGCATCTGATGTTCCTTTGTGCCTGGAATTCTCCTTGGCCCTCTGTATTAGTCTGTTTTCATGCTGCTGATAAATACATACCTGAGACTGGGCAATTTACAAAAGAAAGAGGTTTAATAGACTTACAGTTCCACGTGTGTGGGGAGGCCTCACAATCATGGCAGAATGTGAAAGGCACATCTTTTTTTTTTTTTTTTTTTTTTGAGATGGAGTCTCACTCTGTGCCCCAGGCTGGAGTGCAGTGGCGCGATCTCGGCTCACTGCAAGCTCCGCCTCCCGGGTTCACACCATTCTCCTGCTTCAGCCTCCCGAGTAGCTGGGACTACAGGCACCCACCACCACACCCGGCTAAGTTTTTTTGTATTTTTTAGTAGAGATGGGGTTTCACCATGTTAGCCAAGATGGTCTCGATCTCCTGACCTCGTGATCCACCCGCCTCGGCCTCCCAAAGTGCTGGGATTACAGGCTTGAGCCACCGCGCCCGGCCAAGGCACATCTAACATGGCAGCAGACAAGAGAGTTTGTGCAGGAAACTCCCATTTCTAAAACCATCAGATCTCATGAGTCTTATTTACTATAATGAGAACAGCATGAGAAAGACCCTCCCCCATGATTCACTTACCTCCCACCAGGTTCCTCCCATGACACTTGGAAATTCTGGGAGTTACAATTCAAGATGAGATTTGGGTGGGGACACAGCCAAACCATATCATTCCACCCCTGGGCCCTCCCAAATCTCATGTCCTCACATTTCAAAACCAATCATGCCTTCCCTACAGTCCTCCAAAGTCTTATCTCATTTCAGTATTAACTCAAAAGTCCACAGTCCAAAGTCTCATTTGAGACAAGGCAAGCCCCTTCTGCCTATGATCCTGTAAAATCTAAAGCAAGTTAGTTACTTCCTAGATACAATGGGGGTACAGGCATTGGGTAAATACAGTCATTCCAAATGGGAGAAATTGGCCAAGACAAAGGAGATATAGGCCCCATGCAAGTCCCAAATCCAGCAGGGCAGTCAAATCTTAAAGCTCCAAAATGATCTCCTTTGACTCTACGTCTCAAATCCAGGTCACACTGATGCAAGAGGTGGGCTCCCACAGTGTTGGGCAGCTCTGCCTCTGTGGCTTTGCAGGGTACAGCCTCCCTCCTGGCTGCTTTCATGGGCTGGCGTTGAGTGTCTGTGGCTTTTCCAGGTACACAGTGCAAGCTGTTGGTGGATCTAACATTCTGGGATCTGGAGGATGGTGGCCTTCTTCTCACAGCTCCACTAGGTGGTGCCCCAGTAGGGACTCTGTGTGGGGGCTCTGACCCCACATTTCCCTTCTGCACTGCCCTAGCAGATGTTCTCTATGAAGACCCTGCCTCTGCAGCAAACTTTTGCCTGGGTAACTAGATGTTTCCACACATCTTCTGAAATGTAGGTGGAAGTTTCCAAATCCCAGTCCTTGACTTCTGTGCACTCACAGGCTCAACACCACATGGAAGCTGCCAAGGCTTGGGGCTTGCATCCTCTGAAGCCATGCCAAAACTCTGCATTCAGCCATGGCTGGAGTGGCTGGGATGCAGGGCACCAAGTCCCTAAACTGCACAGAGCATGGGGACCCTGGGCCCCCAGCCCACAAAACCACTTTTTCCTCCTAGGCCACTGGGCCTGTTATGGCAGGGGCTGTGGTGAAAACCTCTGATATGCCCTAGAGACATTTTCCCCATTGTCTTGGGGATTAACATTTGGCTTCTCATTAATTATGCATACTTCTGCAGCCGGCTTGAATTTCTCCTCAGAAAATGGGATTTTCTTTTCTATCACATTGTAAGGCTGCAAATTTTCCAAACTTTTATGCTGTGCTTCTGTTATAAAACTGAATGCCTTTAACAGTATGCAAGTCATCTCTTGAATGTTTTGCTGCTAGAAATTTCTTCTGCCAGATACCCTAAATCATCTCTTTCAAGTTCAAAGTTCCACGAATCTCTAGAGCAGGGGCAAAATGCTGCCAGTCTCTTTGCTAAAATGTTAAGAGTCACCTTTGCTCCAGAGTCACCTTTGCTCCAGTTCTCAACAAGTTCCTCATCTCCATCTGAGATCACCTCAGCCTGGAATTCCTTGTCCATATCATTATCAGTATTTTGGTCAAAGCCATTCAGCAAGACTCTAGGGAGTTCCAAACGTTCCCACATTTTCCTGTCTTCTGAGCCCTCCAAACTGTTCCAACCTCTGCCTGTTGCCCAGTTCCAAAGTTGCTTCCACATTTTCAGGTATCTTTTCAGCAGTGCCCCACTCTACTGGTACCAATTAACTGTATTAGCCCATTTCATGCTGCTGATAAAGACATGCCCCAAGACTGGGCAATGTACAAAAGAAAGAGGTTTAATAGACTTACAGTTCCACATGGCTGGGGAGGCCTCACAATCATTGTGGAAGGTGAAAGGCAGGTCTCACATGGTGGCAGGCAAGAGAAGAGATCTTGTGTGGGGAAACTCCCATTTTTAAAACCATCAAATCGCGTGAGACTTATTCACTATCACAAGAACAGCACAGGAAAGACCTGCCCCCATGATTCACTTACCTCTCACCAGGTTCCTCCCACAACATGTGGGAATTGTGGGAATTACAGTTCAAGATGAGATTTGGGTGGGTACACAGCCAACCCATGTCACCCCTTTTCCTCTGTGATCAGTTCCTTTGACAACTAAAGAACTCTGCTTAAATGAGGCCTTCCCTGACTCAAAAAATTACTTAAAATCCTATCCTCTGTCCTACATTAAACTTTTTACCTGCCTTATTCTTTCATAGTATTTATCACCATCTAATGTGATATATAATTTGCTTATTTTTTATTTTCTGTATTCTTTCCTTATAATGTCACCTACATGAGGTTTCCAGTGCATAGAACAGAACTGGCACATGATATATTTCATTTATTCTAACATGGACAGTTTTTTACACAGTAAAAAAAGTCAGAATTCTAGAAAGTTTATAATCAGCTGTATATAATGGTTTGTCAGTGGACAGGAATGCTGTAGCTGTCATCATTTGCACATGGAGAACTTGTTCTGAAACTTGCTGTTGGCACCTCTTGGTAAGGTCAGAGAGTGCTGGCATGAAAATTTGAGAAATAAGTACCACCAATTGGCATACAACCTGGAGAGAAGAATGAAGCATTCTTTTAAGAGATATTGCATCACCAATAGTGTTGATGGCTCAAAGAGAGATATATTTGTGGAGAAACAGAAACATTGATGACTGTGATCCAAGAAGTGATTTAGAAGAGTGAGACTCACTGTAAAAATATTTTAGCGTTACTTTAACCAATTAATTTTGTTTATACTTGCTTTTGTATACAGCACAAGAGTGATATGATTAAAGATGTCCATAAGAGCTCTTTCAATTTTTATAAAATTCAAAGACTAAGTAGTAAAGTGTGCCTGATTCATTGGTAGTTTCTTTAATCTTAAAGATATAAAGTTTCCTTATCTTCGTATGAAAAATAGTGGTATAGTTAAAGCTTAGATTCAATGAAAAATGGGAGGAGATGCTCAAATATTTGTTAGACGAGTGAATAAAAATTCACCCCAGACTTTTTTTTCCTTCCAAAGGGCCCTGTGGCTTCCTTCCTCTAAACCCATTAAACAGTGCCATCTGCAGGGAAGGTAGCCCATGACATCATGTTTAAATATTAGAAGAACAATAACAAGGTAAAAAAATTGGCAATGTCACCATTCAACTCTCTGTGAGTATCTCTTAAAACTAGAAGTTTATTCTGACCCATCCATGCGTCAGATCTAAGATGAGCAGTTATTATCTTTAGGCAAGACTGAGTCGGCACATCAGATAGATAAAGGAAAGAGAGAGAAAGAGTTAAAATGTTTGTCCAGCCTATATTTTTCTGGCTAACAGCCGCTAGGAAAAGCTGGATTGAGAAAGACCTACATTAACCTTCTTGTGTTAGTCTAGTAACTAAACTTTTAGGCAAAGCCTAAGACTGTCCTGTTTAAACGAACTGTTTTTATCTAGTAAGAAATTATAATGATATGGTATGATGGCAAAGCTGTTTTTGAGGCCTGGACTCTCCATTAACCACAGCAGTTTAGCAGAGAACAAGGTCACTGCTGCAATCCATTATCCTAAATTAGCACGTGGGTGTTGGAGATGGGGGATGGCATGACAGCTCCATATGAGTATTAGGGGTTAATAAATGGAAAAGGCTGTGCTGCTAAATCCAGCCCTATAATTACATTTTGGTCTCTGTGTCAGTTCCAGGTCACTAGCATCTCAAGTAGCCTAAAACCCATATAATGCTTATTTGTAATTTTAATTTTTAGTTCCGTATTAATGGCATTTTATACGCCCCCAGTCATAATGGCACAAGAGTGAATTTGGGCATCAGAGATGCTGATTTTACTACTGATGGAATCTCAGGCCTACGTGCTGTCTGAATGCTCATGCAGTGGTTGTAGATACTGTACTTTACCTTTTAGATGGTGAGGGTGTTGAAAAGGTTTTTTTTTTTTTCATTTCCATGTAGGTGCTTTTGTGACCATAAAAACAGTTTTACAATTAAAGTGATGCCTAGATTCCTGCAGTGCATCTCTTTTCAAGAGCTTTGTTTAATAATCTCTACATGCAATAAAGGAATTGCATCTCTCTCTTTTGTGCCTCTCATGGACTTTCTTCCTTCCCCCGGTGCCCTCTGCTGCATTCTTCCTTCTTTGACTGCCAGTCCTGGTTTCTGACAATGTAACCTCGGCTGGAACTTAGGTGATGATTTTGCTTTCCTTGTTTGGTTGAGTAAACTTGTAACCCCAGGAACATGTGGAAAAAAATAGGTATAAAGTGTGCATGTTGTGTTTATAGGGATGTGGTGAAACATTTTCCAGTCATTATGCTGCTTTATGGGTGCTGTGACTTAAGATGCTTAAGGGGATTTGAGCTACTAAATATCTAAGTTTCGGTTTGTATTTATGAGTGTGATTTAAGTCATTGGGAGAGTTTATTCTAATTAGTAAGTCTGCTTTGTTAGAAATTTGAAACATTTGAGAGAATCAGATATATTAAATATGTAACTATACTTAAAATATCTGAGGATATTGACATTAAATTGCATCAAATGAGTAGGGAAGACATCATTTGTAAACTTGGATTAATTGTACATTAATCAAAGAAAAAGTAAAAAACGTAATGATTTTAATACTTGAAAAAATAGGATTTATAGGTTGAGATACTTTAAAAAGTTTTACATATGTTTCATCAAAATAATACTTATTAGAACAAAATAAAATTAAAATTTTCTTGCACAGAAATGCCTTTAAGATAGTAAAATGTCAGTAACAAATATCACATACTTAAAATTTAGTTCCATAGAAATATGTGATCTGGGAAACTGCAGTTTCTTAACAAGCCTGTGCTGTCTTGGAGAAAATGTATGGAAACAGGACATTGATAGCTAGGAACACCTTCTCCAAAAATGACTGGGTATCTTATGATGCCTTTGGGAAAAGGCATCTACTGAGGTGGTCTTATGATTATTCTTTTTTATTCGGTTTATATTCACTAGAAATTGTAATTTTCACTGGATATTGAAGCCTAGATTGTTATTTTTTAAGTCAGCATTTTGAACATGAATTTTTTCTACTGTTCTCCCTATTTCCTTCTGATACATCAGCCTTCATTCTTATTACTCTCCAATTGTAATGTGTCTATATTAGTCTGTTCTCACACTACTATAAATACATATCTGAAACTGGTTACTTATAAAGAAAAGAAGTTCTGCAGGCAGTACAGGAAATATGGCTGGGAGGCATCAGGAAACTTACAATCATGGCAGAAGGCGAAGGGGAAGCAAGCATGTCTTACATGGTGGGAGCAGGAGAAAGAAAGAGTGAAGGGGGAGGTGCTACACACCTTTAAACAACCAGATCTTGTGAGAACTCACTCACTATCATGAAAGCAGCAAGGGGGAAATACATTACCATGATTGAATCACCTCCCCACCAGGCCCCTCCTCCAGCACTGGGGATTACAATTTGACATGAGTTTGGGAGGGGCCACAAATCCAAGCCATATCAGTGTCTTTTTAAAAAAAGCTTGGGAATCTTTTTATATTTCTTGTTTGCAGCAGGAAAATTGTCTTTGCGCTGGCACTTTAGTTGCACCTTGTATAGGCATTGCATTTCTCCATCAGGTGGGCAGCTTCTGGATGGTCTGGTTTATGATATGACCTGTGGAACTCTTGATCATGTGTCCTGCCCTGCACTTCTTGTTATAAATGAGTCCATTGGTCTGGCCTGATGTTATCTGGTATCATGCTGGTGGTGAATTAAATACTCTAAGCCCTTGGATAGCAGTGTTGACTAAGGCCCTGCAGACAAACCTATACCTGGTAGGCATATGATGTGGTCAAATTGTCACCAAGTTGCTGATTGGTCTCTTCCAGTGGTGATCTCAGGGACTTAGGGTTATTGTCAGGTTGGACAATTGGTAACAGTGGTAACTCGATTAGTTTTGTTAAGTCAGAACCCATGCTATTAAGCCAGATATAGCCTCCATCCTTGCCACCACAGCTATTCTGTTTGGGTTCTCTTGTGCTAACAATGGCATGGTTAATGACAGAAACTGGCCAATGTCAACTGGCCAAGTCATTTTGTCCACCTATTTGTATAGAAATTCTTCCATGGTGGATGCTCCTTGGTGGATATTAACAAGGGTTATGCTTTCATCTTCATGGTGGGAGATGCAAGACACAATTATTTGTCCTTTACAGGAAATGTTCCAGCATGTCCCAGACCACTGGACACAAAAATTTCAATCTGTTTGGGCCTCTGAAATTGTATAGGGTTTATCTCCTCTCTTTGGAACTCAGGTGTCTTACCAATTCTCCCAATGTACCAGCTACTTCTTGCTTATCCAGCTCAGTTAGTACAATATTGTCAGTATAGTGTGCCACTGTGATTTTCCTTGATATGTTCACATGGCCCAGGAATCTTTGGAATATATTATGGGAGGGGGTAGGAGTGTTAATATATCTTTGAGATAACACTATACATGTATAGTGTTGTCTGTTCCAAGTAAATGCAAACAGTTTCTGATTGACCAGATCCAGGCAGCAGCTGCATACTATGTCCTTGAGTTTGGGATATCATCTCTAGCAGAAATACTACACTTGGCACAGAGCATTTAAGAAGGACTGCAGGTTTCAGGTGGGAACTTGTGAGTGTTAGAGCTATGGCTCCAGAAAGGTTTAATTCTTGCCTCAGCACTGGGAACTGAGAAAATGGGTAACCCAAGTATCACTCGATTAGAATCAGGGACAGTAACTAAACTGATAAATGTTTTTTATATCAGCATGCAAATTTCTATTTCATACCAACATCCCAACCTAAAAGTTTCCACCAGGGAGATTTGTTTGGAGAGGTAGAGGAAGAGGAGGGAGAGTGGGTAGAGAGAGAGAGTGAGCTTTTACTTGGGCTCACTCTCTTTCTTTCCTCCTGTTATAGCTACAGTACTCTCAATGTTGCCAATGCTCTTTCCAATTCCTTTCTTCGCCTTCTCTCTTAAACTCATTTCAATTGGACTTTCACTCCCACCCTGCACCCAAACTGCTTTTTATTAAAATCACCAATTGCTCTCCACATTGCTTCAGCAATTACTCTCCACATTTGCTAAGTCCAGGGATTGCTTTGCAGTCCTCATCTTGCTTTATCTATGAGTAGCACTTGTCTATTTTCATTACTAGTATTCTATCTTGACTTCCAGGCTGCCACACTTTCTTCATTTCCTCCAGTATAACCTCACCGACTTCTTCTTAGTGTTTGCTGGTTCCTCTTCATCTCCCTGACCCCTAACATTAGAAGGCCCCAGAGCTCAGCCTTTAACACTTAATCCAACTTTTACTACATTATAGACTGTAATGATAGACATCTAATGAGATAAAATAAACTTTATTCATAAACATTGTCTTATATACAGTTAAAAATGAAGAGAGTGCCTACTAAAAAGGGATTGTGGAAAGGTACCTGGCTATTGGGAGCAAGCCCCCAAAATCTGGCCATAAACCGGCTCCAAAACTGGCCATAAATAAAATTTCTGCAGCACTGTAACATGTCCTTAATGACCCTAATGCACAAGTTGGAAGGTTGTGGGTTTACGGGAATGAGGGCAAGGAACACCTGGCCTGCCCAGGGTGGAAAACTGCTTAAAGGCATTTTTAAGCCACAAACAAAAGCATGAGCAATCTGTGTCTTAAGGGCATGTCCTGCTGCAATTAATTCAGCCCATCCCTTCATTTCCCATACGGGATACTTTTGGTTAATTTAAAGCTATAGAAACAATGCTAATGACTGGTTTGCTGTTAATAAATATGTGGGTAAATCTCTGTTCAGGGCTCTCAGCTATGAAGGCTGTGAGACACCTGATTTCCCACTTCACACATCTATATTTCTTTGTGAGTGTCTTTAATTCCTCTAGTGCCACTGGGTTAGGGTCTCCCTGACTAAGCTGGTCTCAGCAAGTGGCGCCTAACATGGGGCTCGAATCCAGGTCGAAGGGTCGCTGGAGTGATGGTTGGAATGGAAGACACCCAAGTACTCTTAAAGCAATCCCCATGGTGAGTAAGAAGGGGAGCTTGGAAGTATCAGGGTAACAATGGGACAGGTTTGGGGTCTGGTTTGTTCCACCTTGGAACTTTTTCACAGTGATGAGGAGAAAGAACAAGAGTATAGCAAAGTAACAGAAGAGGTTACAGAGCATGTTTATTTGCCAACTAAAGCTAAAGTGGCAAAGGAAGGAGAGGTTCATCTCTACCCTTCTGCACCCCCTCATTATTATTTTGAAGAAAATGACCCCTGAGATCTTTCTTTTCTGGAGGACACTGGGCAAAAAGTAGTTGCCCCGGTGACTGTTTCAGCAGTGCCTCGAGCAACAGCTCTTAGTTCTATTCAGGCAGGAATTCAGCAAGCTAGACAAGAGGGTGCCTTAGAGGCTTCGCAGTTCCCTGTTAGAATACACCCCCCCCAGATCAAGAGGGGAATATTACAGCTGCATTTGAGCCTTTTTCTTTTAAATTACTCAAAGAATTAAAACAAGCTATAAATGAGTATGGACCAGGTTCTCCTTTTGTAATGGGACTGTTAAAGAATGTTACTGTTTCCAGTCGGATGATTCCTACTGACTGGGATGCTCTTACTCAAGCTTGTCTAACTCCTGCTCAGTTCTTACAATTTAAAACTTGGTGGGCAGATGAAGCTTCCATTCAGGCTGCTTGCAATGCCCAGGACCAACCTCAAATTAATATAACTGCAGACCAACTTTTGGGGGTTGGCAGCTGGGCTGGGCTAGATGCACAACTCATCATGCAGGATGATGCCATAGAACAGCTTAGAGGAGTGTGCGTTAGAGCTTGGGAAAAAATCACTTCAGGTGGGGAACAATACCCTTCCTTTAGTGCTATAAAACAGGGACCTAGGGAACCACATGTTGATTTTATAGCTTGGTTACAGGAGTCTCTTGAAAAGATGATTGCAGATTTGGCTGCTTAGGATATAGTGTTGCAGTTATTAGCTTTTGACAATGCTAATCCCGATTGCCAGGCTGCTCTGTGACCTATTAGAGGGAAAGCACATTTAGTTGATTATATCAAGGCCTTGATGGTATTGGAGGTAATCTGCATAAAGCTACTTTGTTGGCACAGGCAATGGCAGGACTGAGCGTGGATAAAGGAAATACTCCATTTCCTGGAGCTTGTTTTAACTGTGGGAAACATGGTCATACTAAAAAAAATGTAGAAAAAATCAGCAAGTCAGGCCACCAGATAGGTGAAAAAAGAAAACTGTTGAGCCTGAGATATGTCCAAAATGTAAAAAAGGAAAACACTGGGCTAGTCAGTATCACTCTAAGTTTGATAAAGAAGGAACTCAATTTCAGGAAACGCCATGAGGGGCCCATCCCGGGCCCCATTCTAAACCAGGGCATTTCCAGCTCAGGCCATTCCCTCACCCCATACAATGTCTGTCCCCTGCCACAGCCAGTAGTGCCACAATAGATTTATGCTGCACAAAAGCTGTGAGCCTTCTGCCTGGGGAACCCCTGCAAAAGGTCCCAACAGGAGTCTGTGGACCCTTGCCAGCAGGGACTATAGGATTACTTTTAGGAAGGTCTAGTTTAAGTTTAAAAGGTGTACAAATACGTACAGGAGTCATTGATTCAGATTGCAATGGGGAAATTCAAATTGTTGTATCTACTTCTGTTCCCTGGAAAGCAGAGCCAGGAGAGTCCATAGCATAGCTCCTGATTGTGCTGTATGTGGGAATGGGAAAAAGTGAAATTAAATGAACAGGAAGATTTGGAAGCACAAATAAACAAGGCAAAGCAGCTTATTGGGTAAATCAAATTACTGATAAATGTCCTACCTGGGAAATTCAAGGAAAGAAATTTAAAGGTTTGGTAGATACAGGAGTGGACATTTCAATCATTTCTCTACAGCACAGGCCGTCCATGTGGCCAATTCAGCCCACTCAATTTAACATAGTTGGAGTTGGTAAAGCTGCTAAGTATATCAAAGTGGTTATATTTTGCATTGTGAGGGGCCCAACGGACAACCTGGAACTATTCAACCAATTATAACTTCTGTACCTATAAATTTATGGGGAAGAGATTTATTACAACAATGGGGAGCACAAGTTCTAATTCCAGAACAATTATATAGCCCTTAAAGTCAAAATACAATGCATGAAATGAGGTATGTCCCTGCTACGGGACTAGAAAAAAATTTGCAGGATTTGAAAGAACCGCTTCCATCGGAAAAACAAAGTTCCCACCAAAGATTAGGAAATAATTTTTGGTGGTGGCCATTGTTAAGCCTCCAGAACCTATACCTTTAAAATGGTTAACAGATAAGCCAATTTGGATAGAATAATGGCTGCTAAGTAAAGAGAAATTGGAGGCTTTAGAGAAATTAGTTGCTGAACAATTAGAAAATGGGCACAGAGCTCCAACATTTTCCCCTTGGAATTCTCCAGTTTTTGTAATTAAGAAAAAAAATCAGGTAAATGGAAAATGTCAACTGACTTAAGAGCCATCAATTCAGTTATACAACCTGTGGGAGCATTACAGCCAGGATTGCCTTCTCCTGCTACAATTCCAAAAAATTGACCTTTAATAGTCATAGATTTAAAAGACTGTTTCTTTACTATCCCCTTGGCTGAGCAAGACTGTGAATGGTTTGCATTTACAATCCTGCAGTAAACAACCTGCAGCCTGCTAAGTGTTATCATTGGAAAGTGTTGCCACAGGGCATGTCAAACAGCCCAACAATTTGCCAGACATATGTGGGGCAAGCAATTGAACCTACTTGTAAAAAATTTTCACAGTGTTACATTATTCACTATATGGGTGATATACTTTGTGCTACCCCCACTCGAGAAATATTACTCCAATGTTATGATCACTTGCAAAATTTGATTTCTCGTGCTGGTTTAATTATAGCTCCTGACAAAATTCAGACTACTACTCCTTACTCCTACTTGAGGACCTTAGTAAATGATAATACCATTGTGCCACATAAAGTAACCATACATAGGGATCAACTAAAAAACATTAAATGACCTTCAGAAATTACTAGGGAATATTAATTGGATATGACCTGCTCTAGGCATTCCTACCGATGCCATGAATAATCTGTTTTCTATCCTTAGAGGAAATCCTAGTCTCACTAGCCCTCTGCAATTAACAAAGGAGGCAGAGGCAGAGTTAAACAACTGATTGAGAAGCATGTCTATAAAGCTCAGATAAATAGAATAGATCCAGAGAAGACTCTAGATTTGCTAATCTTTTCAACTCAGCATTCACCTACTGGTGTTACTGTCCAAGAACAGGACTTAGTATACTGAGTGGCTTTTCCTTCCACATACTAATTCATGTACTCTAACTCCTTATTTAGATCAAATCACTACTATGATAGGGATTGGGAGAACTCGGATTGTTAAATTACATGGATATGATCTTAGAAAAATTATTGTCCCTCTCATGAAAGCACAAATACAGCAAACTTTTATAAATAGTCTTACTTGGCAAAAAGTAGCTGACTTTGTGGGTATTCTCGATAACCATTTTCCTAAAATGAAGCTATTTCAGTTTTTGAAATTAACTAATTGTATTCTCCCTAAAATAACTAAATTTAACCGAATTGAAGGTGCTGAGAATGTTTTTACAGATAGGTCTAGTAATGGTAAAGCTTCTTATTCTGGCTCAAAAAGTAAAGTTTTTCAGACGTCCTATACTTCAGCTCAAAAAGTGGAGCTTGTAGCTGTAATTGAGGTATTGACTGCTTTTGATATGCCTATTAATGTGATTTCTGATTCTTCATATGTGATTCATTCCACACAGTTAATTGAAAATGCTCAGTTACGATTTTATGCAGATAAACAACTAATGACAAAAACAAAAAAGGAGGAAAAATAGGGATTACAGGACAGCCCATACACAATTGAATCAGCATTATTTGGTGAAAAGATCCAATAACAAAAAGTTGGGAAATAGGTAAAATAATAACTTGGAATAAAGGTTATGCTTGTATTTCTCCAGGCCAAAATCAACAGCCGATTTTGATACCATCAGGACACCTAAAACCTTATCATGAGCCAGATGCCAAAGAAGAGATTCCAGGAGGTTCCTGAGGACCTCCCAGTTGCAGCCATGTTGAGACTGACACTGAGGAGGACCCCAGCTGTCATGAGCAATGCCGTCAAACACAGCCACCCACCTGGGCACAGATCAAGAAGCTGTACAGATGACAGAAGAAAACCTGAGGAAAGCAGGACAACCAGTCACGATGAATAATTTAATGGTAGCTATGATAGCGGTTATCACCACTGCCATTAAATATTCCTTCATTAAGGGCTGGCAATAATGCCTGGATGCAGTCACTCTATGACACAGTTACACACGCTTTCTGATCTCAATATTTACCATAATAAATCTGCTCCTATAATTGAGGCATACCGCCTCAGAAACCTATTTGTAAACAGGATTGGACCCAGTTAAAAAAAAATGAATGTACTCATTTAGGAAGATTGCTTTGCAGAACAGGCAGAGATGCTGCACAATGATTCCTATGGAATCATTATTAACTGGTCTCCTAAGGGGATGTTTAGCTTGAATTGCACCTCTCAGTCTGCACGCCACGGTCACACTATGTTCAGATGATCTGAACAAAACGGTCAGATGATAGCTATAATAAAAAGTACAGCAAAAGTTCCTATTATCTGGAACTATGGCGATATAGTGGCATCTCAACCTCAAATGATATGGCCTGCCCTAGGAGCAAAATGTAAGGATTTGTGGAAACTATTAAATGCTCTTAATAAGATCAAAATTTGGGAAAGAATAAAAAGGCATCTAGAAGGACACTCTATAAACTTGTTTTTGGGTACAACAAAATTAAAAAAACACAAATATTTAAAGCATCCCAGGCACACCTCACCTTAATGCCAGGAACTGGAGTGCTTAAAGGAGCTGCAGACAAATTAGCAGCTTGTTAACCCATTAAAATGGATAAAAACACTTAAAAGCTCTCTGATTACAATGATAATGGTGCTTTTAATCTATGTTGTTTGTCTTTATATAGTCTGCAGATGCAGATCCTGACTCCTGCGAGAAGTAGCTCACCACAACAAAGCTGCCCTTGCTTTTATCTCTCTGCAAATCAAAGAAGGGAGACATGTTGGGAGGAAGCCTCTCAAAATCTGGCCATAAACTGGCCCCAAAGCTGGCCATAAATAAAATCTCTGCAGCACTGTAACATGTCCATAATGGCCCTAACACCCAAGCTGGAAGGTTGTGGGTTTACGGAAATGAGGGCAAGGAACACCTGGCCCGCCCAGGGCAGAAAACCACTTAAAGGCATTTTTAAGCCACAAACAAAAGCATGAGTGATCTGTGTCTTAAGGGCGTGTTCCTGCTGCAATTAATTCAGCCCATCCCTTTATTTCCTGTAAGGGAACTTTTAGTTAATTTAATATCTATAGGAACAATGCTAATGGCTGGTTTGCTGTTAATAAACATGTGTGTAAATCCTGTTCAGGGCTCTTAGCTCTAAAGGCTGGGAGACCCCTGATTTCCCACTTCACACCTCTATATTTCTGTGTGTGTGTCTTTAATTCCTCTAGAACCACTGGGTTAGGGTCTCCCTGACTGAGCTGGTCTCGGCACCTGGCCATTTCATTTAAAAGTAAATTATTTTCTCAAGTGGAAGACAGCCTATGGAATAATTAGTCCCAACTTCCTGAAAACGACTAAGTAGCTCATCTGATGCATAATCCTTAAGCAGTGATGGAAATTGGTGTCAAGATACGATTTGGTCAGAGTTGTATCTTAAAAAAAATATGCAATGATGTTTTGGAGGGAAAGAGAGGCAATTGGATAAAGGAGGCCAGTTAAGGATGTGTGGTTGAGATACCAGCAATGGTAAGAGAGTGTCATGTGGAAGAGCAGATAGTCCAAGGATGACTTGGTAGGACATTCTAGTAGCTGACAAGTAGGACAAAGGAGGAGGAGAAGAGGGAATACTAATTCTGAGAAACCTCAGAGAAAATAAGAGAAACTTGAGTGGAACACTCTCTTTCACTCAATGGTATTAGCTGTACCCAAGGGGAAAAAAAGCATGGGACTAAGAAGAATTATTGAGTTCCAAACCTTTAGGATGGAGCCATCAGGTTCTGGCAACTACAAGCCCCATGACTCATGGTCACTGAGAAACTACCCCTTCAAGGCACCATAAGTCAAGGTCCACTCTTATACCCTGCCGAGAACACATCCAAGTCAAGGAAACAAGTAGAAATAGCAGTCCTCCTAATACCTCCAGGGTCTTCATTATGCTGGATCATGGACTAAGACCTCCTGAGGCAACAGCAGTTGGAAGGTGCTAGAAAGCCTGAAGTGTTTTTAGAGCCAGTGCCACACTCAGATGTATTCAATTAATCTAATTTTCAGAGACAAGAGAGAAAATCTTTCACATATTGTCAACTCCACCCCCTAGCCTTTTCTTGATCACTTTGGTATAGGAAACCATAGTGTTATAATAAGGGGACACAACAAAGTGTTATGTAGTGCCCATAGAACTGTTATTTAAGCACTTTTGAAATGCTTAAATAGATGTCATTTGCTGGCCAATTTTTAATACTATATAAGCTCATTTAGAGATGCAACAAGACTTTGACCTGATGATGTACTTGTACTTCACTACCCACTGCTAGAGCCATTTTTCACAGTCTCTGAATTATATTGTATCTATCTCTATAATAATAACATATATTAATCTTACATAAACACCCCCCCTGTAAGATTAAGAGCTTACTTAGAGTCCTGGCATGGTGGCTCACGCCTGTAATCCCAGCATTTTGGGAGGCTGAGGCGGGCGGATCATGAGGTCAGGAGATCGAGAGCTCCTGTCTAACATGGTGAAACCCCATCTCTACTAAAAATACAAAAAATTAGCCAAGCGTGGTGGTAGGTGCCTGTAGTCTCAGCTACTCGGGAGGCTGAGGTAGGAGAATGGCTTGAACCCAGAAGGCGGAGCTGGCAGTGAGCAGAGATCGCACCACTGCACTCTAGCCTGGGCGACAGAGTGAGACTCCATCTCAAAAAAAAAAAAAAAACTTACTTAGAATGCTAGTAGGAGCTGCACCAGTAGCTGCAGAATTTACCTAATATTTGCAAAAATCATCCTTGAAGAGTCCCACTCACTTAAGTGATTTCTGAATGTCCTCCTCGAGTCTAACCCTTAGATTTCTTTTTCTTTTCTAAAAAGAATTTACATATCCCAGAGACACTGTGGTGTGCGAGGCACTGACGGATGCTTCTAGGTGGACAATGTGTATCTCCTGAAGAGTCTGTTTAATCTGAAGATTCTCAAAATTCCTAATCTATGAAAAGCTTAAGTTTCCTTTAAGTTGATTCCTACGAAAATATTTATTAATTCCTCCAGTAGTGTTCCTTTTTCTACCCTGAGATTTGTACAGGCTCAAGAATATGCTGTCACTGTGTTTTGGGATCTTTGGGGTGTCAATTTTATTTCCAGAAATTTCTGTGGCCGGTGGTGCCTTTGCCTGGGTTCTTGTCCTATGTTGAGGAAGAATGAGGTGCACAGACAAGTGAAGGGTGAGGAAGACCACAAGGAACTTTATTTAGTGTGAGAACAGCTCAGTGGAGACCGACAGTAGGTAGCTCCCCTCTGTAGGCAGGCAGGTCACTTGTGGAGCATTCCACTTTCAGCAGGGAGGGTAGCTTCTCTCTGCAGCTGGTCCTCTGGATGGCTACTGCTCTCAGCAGAGAGGAGGTCCTGGAGAGGGTAGCTCCTCTTCACAGGCAGGTTGTTTGGTTGTCTCTGCAGGTCTCTGAAGCTCTCAGCAGAGAGGGTAGCTCCTCTCTGCAGCTGGTCATCCTGTGTCTGTTCAACTCTGGCTGAACCCAGGGCTTTTTTTTTTCCTCAGAGGGGAGGAAGTGCATGCCAGTTGGCCCATGGGTGGCCATGGGTGGGACTGGAAAAGGCACCAGCTCCCTGTTGGGTCTGTGGGACTGGCAGCCTGGTCCCCAAACTTCAGGCCCTCCCTGGCCTGAAGGAGGGACCTTACTGGAAACCCACCCCCTTCCACTTGGAACTCTGTCTGCCTCCTGCTGTTCACGGTGCCTGGGCTTGGCCTGACTTTGCTCTGAGATTGGAGCAGGTGCCGACAGCAGGGAGAAGCCAGATGGCGGGGGCAGGCACTTTCTAGCCTGTGAGAGCAGAGTGGGGGACCTTTCCCAGGCCCCAAGAGTGCAGGCATGCCTAAGGCTGCAGCCACAGTTTGGGCAGTTGCAGTCCCACCCAGGAGGGCAGGGCTCCTGCCTGCTGTGTGGAGCACGCAGCCCTGGTTGTGCCTCCTTGCTGCAGCCGGGATGATGGCAGGCGAACTGGAGTGGCTGCCACCATCAATTGTACCACAATATAGTCAAAGAATGGATATGGCAAAATTTCCCAGAGAGTCTATTAAGAGAGTTGCTTAATGACTTATTTGGACAATTTAAAATGTTATTTAAAAGGTAAATTAAAAGGATGCTGTTGTAGAAAGGAAAGGAAGATGCCTATGAATAATTAGAATAAAACTATATTTTAAGCATGCTGCTTCCAGCTATAACCCTATACACTATGTTGTTTATCTTTTTTCATTTCAGAAATAGTTAAAAAGCATCAGATAAGTAGATCTGAAAATGTCCTTAATTTTAGAAAATGACTTAAAAGCTATATCAGGTGAAGCAAATCCAGTACCTAAGTTCTAAGTATATTTCAGTCAGAAGTTGGGGGCAGGGGGAGTACTATTGAAGACAGGTGGCTTTAAGAAAATTCATGAAATAATATAAAATGCAAACAAGACAAAAATGTTAAACATAAAAAATTAAAGTCTCATCTAATACATTCCTTGGTGATAGCCATTGTGCTCAATTTTTCTAAAGGTTTTCATAGTGTATGTATGCATATATATATAATTAATATAAAATTTATATATGTTATATAGACTAATTTATATATTAATTATATTATATCTTGTATGTTAACATTTAATATATTAATATTCACTATATTATATATAATAAATTATATGTAATACATAATATATATAAAATTAACAACATAGCTCTTGCTAAGAAATATGTATACATACTGTAGAAAACTTTGTATATATCTGTGTATGTGTACTGTACATATATGTATACCATAGGTATGTGTGATAGGCATATATGTTATATATGTTATATATATACTGTAGGTATATAGATTTATTTTGTTATTTTTAATTGCTGAATATCCGTGCATTGTATCCATATACCACAATTGATTTAACTCATACCAAATTATGGATTGTTGAGTTGATTCTATTTTGCTAATATTGCAAAGAATACAGTAATTGATATCTTTTAAGATAAACTGTTGCAATCTCATATCAGTATTTCCATGGGACAAAATAATACATTAGGAATTGTGATAAAGAATAAACATACTAAAAACAGTATTTATTGCTAAATTGTCCCTGGAAATTTATCAATTTACTTCATCATAGGAAGTAAATGATATTATTTCTTTTCTAAGAAAACTGTCATGACTGAATGTTAACAAACCTCTTAAACATTTTTCCTCAGAAGGATGCAAATGATAACTATTTATTTAAATTTGATATTTTTTTGCCTATTGTTTTTGCTCAGCAAGTTTTTTTGTAGCACAGATCCCTTTCATAAAGGCAGACCCATCCCTGAGTTGTTTTTTCCTTATGGGTTTGATTTTCATGTCATTGAAAATGGTCTTCTCCAGTTAATTTACTAAAATAGTCATTGGTTGGTTTTTAGGTCTTTTTTGTTACATTAAAAATCATTTAGAGGTAACTGTAAATTCATACACAGTTGTAAGAAACAACACAGAGAGATCCTATGTACTTTTCACCCAATTTTCCCCAATGGTAACATCTTGCAAAACTAAAATACAATATCACAACCAAGATATTGACATTGATACAGTCAAGACACAGAACATTTCCATCACCACAGTGATCCATAATATGACCTTTTAAGAGCTACATCTACTTCCCTCCTGTCCCCATCCCCTCGTAAACCCTGGTAACCACGAATTTAGTCTCTGTTTCCACTTTTTCATTTCAAGGATGTTATATAAATGGAATAGTACAGCATATTACCTTTTGGGATTGGCTGTTTTCACTCAGCATAATTCCATGGAGATTCATGCAGAATGTTCCAATGGAGCAATAATTTGTTCTTTTTCTTGCTAAGTAGTATCCCATGGTATAGATTACTATGGTTCGTTTAGCCATTCATTAAAAAAAAGGGCATCTAGATTGTTTCCAGTATTTTGTGACTATGAATACAACTCCTAGGAACATTGGTGTACACGTTTTTGTGTGAAAATAAATTTTCATTTATTTGAGACGTGCCCCTGACATATCATTTGCTTAATAGATATCTTTGAATAATCGAATTGATAAATTGTGAGAAGAGAATAGAAAACAAAGTGTACGACATTTAGTTATTTTCATTAATATTCTAAAATACCTGTTTGTGAGAATTTACTGTTCCATTAAAGAGGTCATTAATAGGTCACATTTCTCTATAAAAACACGAATCTTATCAGCACAGTTTGTATTCTCTGTGCTGAAGATCCCCCAGAGGCACTGCAGTGAACACACAGGGATACCAGGGGATATTTTTAAAATTTCGGGGAGACAGTGAGTGATACTTGACAACTGTCAGACATGATGCAAATTACCAGCTCAAGGTAGTCCACAGTTCCACTTTGGTGGCACTACATTATTTTCTATTAGTCCACAACTTTGTGCAACTTGGGATCTAGTGGTTGCTGTGATGAATAGCCAAAGCAGTTACTGTGGGAAAAATCCATGTGGAATAAGAAATGAAGATGGTGATGCCCAATCTGATTTCAAGAGCTGAGATGCTGTGCAGCATCAAACAGTTATACACATATTATTCATAATTGTGGTTATTTAAAGAATAAAATAAAAATATTTTCTTCCAATGTATGTGTTTTCAAATGGCTACTAAGTTGTCAGCACAAAAATACTGAAGTTATTTTGATGTAACAACATAATAAATGAAGCTGTTATGTATTTCTTTTCATGAAAGGATGCCATAAAAAACAAACAAACAACAAAAGTTACTGTATCATTAAGAGAACTATGTGAATGTTTGGGACCCTCTGCTATAACTAGTCACATATCCTAAAAATTTTCTAAGGGAAATAATTCTTTTTGTAAAAAAAAGAAAATTTGGCAAGATAGAAGTGTAATTCTCTAAACCCAAGGCAAGAAAAGAGAATGCAGATGCGTATAGGAGAATTACTCAGTATCTTCAGCCTCTGAAAGGGAAGGCTGGTTGAGCCCCGGTCCAGAGATTTATTGAGAGTGAGACTGAAGTATCCTGTTTCTCTTAGTCAGGGAGACACTTCTGTAGGCCAGACCATTGGACACCTTAGCTAGTGAGAGGATTCTTTCTTATTTTTTTCTGTCTGAATACATGTGTAAATGGGGACATAACTGCCATATTTTAGTGTTGCTAGCCATTTAGCTGAGAGTTAATTTGAATCAGTTAGGTGTCTGGGGACCCCACTGGATAGAGACAAACAAATGACACAGTTAATAGTGAATTACCAGCCCTGTACTGGTCATACTCCAGTCGAAGTAAAATGCTCAATGTGTATTTAGCCTGCTTCTATTAATTATTATATTAAATAGGTGTAAGTGAGTCTGTTGTAATTATGACTCAGATTCCAGAAGGAATAAGTAAAATGTGACCAAATAGAATCTGAAGCAAAAATTAAACAAACTTTGAGGCAAAAATACCACAAGCAAAATCAAAAGACAAATGACTGCCTAGGAGGAAAATATTTGCATCTTATATCGCAGATAAAAGGATAATCTCCCTAATATATAAAGAGCTCTAAAACACAAAAAAGAAAAAAATAGGCAACGGAAAAGCTATAGAAATGTTCTTAAGATTATAACATTTTTAACTTCATTTATTCTTGCCAAAAAGGTTCAAGTCTAATTGTGATGAAATAATCAGATTCTGAATGAGAGTCTTTACTCAAGATAGCTAGCCAAGACTCTTCTGAAAAGACATTTCCATACAAAATAAAAGTCATGAGGTACAACTCAATAAGATGAGAAATAACTCAATAAAAATGAATAAAATATTTGAATAGATACTTCCTTAAAAGGATATACACATGGCAGGCTGGGCTTGGTGGCTCAAGCCTATAATCTTAGCACTTTGGGAGGCTGAGGCAGGCAGATCACCTGAGGTCAGGAGTTTGAGACCATTCTGGCCAACATGGCAAAACCCTGTCTCTATGAAGAGACCCTGTCACCTCTTCAATGCTTCCATCCTCACCTTGAAAGTATTGCTCTTCCAGTGATTTAACGAGGTAATTTTTAAGATTCAAGCCACCTATTCTTTACTAGTTTATTGACGATTTGATAACAATAGTAGTTTTGCAGATTGTCAGATACACGAGGCTAAGACTGGGTGGCTGAAAGTCAGAGACATTGCCTTGTGCATCCTTAGGTACCTGTGGACAAGGTTTTGACATTCATTTGGACTGAACCTTAGCACTGTCCATCTAGATAGCAATGTATCTGAAATGTTTTAATGTACCTTTAATCTCAATACACACTAAATTTAAAAAGCATAATTATTAAAATTAAAATATATTTGTGTCTTTAACACAAGTGAAATGTAAACATTTCAAAAACTTAAAAAGAGGCCATGCTCAGTGGCTCACACCAGTAATCCCAGCACTTTGGGAGGGCGAGGCAGGCAGACCACTTGAGGTCAGGAGTTCGAGACCAGCCTGGCCAACTTGGCGAAACCACATCTCTACTAAAAATACAGAAATTTAGCTGGCCATAGTGGCGGGCGCCTGTAATCCTAGCTGCTTGGGAGTCTAAGCAGGAGAATCGCTAGAACCCAGGAGGCCGAGAGTGCGGGGAGCTGAGATCGTGCCATTGCATTCTAGCCTGGGTGACAAGAGCTAAACTCCATCTCAAAAAAACAAAAACAAAACAAAAACAAACAAAAATTTTTAAAAGGAACAAATGCTAACTAATTCTATTTTTTTTCTTTCTCCTGCCATCTTTCATTGGGCACCCATTTTGTGAAAGTTAGGACACACAAAAATACAGAGGAATGGTCTCAACCTTTGAAGAGCTCATCATTTAATGGCATTTTAGAACTTTTAGAACAGACTAAATTTAATGATAAAATTCAGATAATATCAAGGATAGTTAAATGCATTTATATAGTCTTTTCTATTTGTTTTTGGTAAGCTTCTACTTTCCACGTTCTATTAACGTAGGACACAGTTGCTAAACTCTAATAACTGGTTATTAGCGAAAAAAATCAGAATATATTTGAACCAAACATTCATTTAGGCTTGTTTTGGTAATGAGATTTTGAATTTCTCATTTTTAAGTTGGCATCTTCTGTTTTGAAGAAAGGAATCTAAATGTGAGTAACCATTTACAGGCATTGCTACTCACAACGTAGTCTCCAGAGCAACATCCCTGCAATCTTAAAATGCAGAATCTTAGCCTTCACCCCAGACATTCCGAATTAGAATCTGCGTTGTAAAGAGAGCCTCAAGTGATGTATATGATCCTTAAAGTTTGAGAAGCAAACATCGCTGCTAATGGGCATCAACACAGCATGCACTCTGAAGGCAAAACCCTGTAGACCAGGGATTCTCAAAGTGTGGTCCCTGGGTGGTCAGTATGAGCATCGCCTGGGAATTTGTGAGAAACATCAATTCTCAGGTCCCAGCCCAGTCTTAGTGAATCAGAAAACTAAATGACACTCAGCTGTGCTTCAATAAGCTCTCCCGGTGATTCTGATATCTATTGAGTACCACTGTTTAGTTGGTGAAAACAGGTGAAAGTAGATGAAATCTTTCAATTCCCATGTTCTCAGGGCTTTGCCTTCTGAGATGCACAGAACAAGTAAATTATCATCCAGTTATTTCTTTCGTGTTCAGATGTGGAGACAGATGTTATAGGATATTAGGAAGTTTTAATAAAGTAAACCTTAGTGCATAAAAATAACTATATCTGATGCTTTGGACTCTAAAACAAGTGAAGCCTTCTATTGTACTTCTATTGCACATTTTGCTTTATCTTTGCTCTTGTTTTTTGACATTTGAGTAAAAAGTGTAACATCTTAGAAAATGAAACAAAATTATATTTATGGCACGTGTGTGCTGTCCAAAGTTGTAGTTAATTACCCACACCTGTGTGTGGCTTCAGGCATTTTGGCATATAAGGCTATCTATTCTCCCCAACTTCCTGTTTCCTGAGTGAGGTTTTGTTTTCAATCTGGGCAAATGAAGACCATTCTGGGGTTCAAAGGGCTCTTTTATCTGCATTCCTTGATATGGACCTGTGCTGGGGACTGGTCAGGTATAACTTATGACTTGGGGAATAGAAGTTTCTTAAAGAGAGCTGAAAGATGTGGCTTTGGATTCTTTACAGTTGTGGTCTGGTTGAATCTTAATAATAGCCAAGGACACATGGAGGGGTGGTGCCTCTTTTCGATGTGCAATCTTGAGATACCATGTTTTTCTCCTGCATACTGGCACTGAGACTAGGGAATGTGCCCTAACCTGAGACTGTCTTTCTCCAACTCCCCTTTCCTTTTGATCTTATTCTGACCATATCAATTCTTGGGGCTCAAGTACTTGAAGTGGGTTTAATATAGAGTGTGGAGTGGCCTGGAAAGCAGAGGAGTGGGTGGTGGTAGGAACTTGGGACTCTGTGGTGTGTCACATACAGGAAGAAAGCCTTATAAGGCTTAGCGTTTCTTTACCTTATACTTCATAGATCCTTTTCATTTCAGAGGGAGCAGTCAGTGCCCCCTAAGTGAGGTGAGCAGTGGTCCAGGTTTTCCCAGTACTTTTCCTGCGTCGGCCCCAAAAACCTCCTGTTCGGAGCAAACCAGAATGATTGGTAGCCCTGAGTATAAACTTGGGCTGTCAGTTTCTCTTCCTCTTTTTCTGTTTTCTTTCTCTTTTCCTTTCTTTCTCTCCTCCCTTCTTTCTTCCTTTCTCTTTCTCCCTCGTTCCCTTCTCCTTCCCTCTTTCTTTTCTTTCCCTTCCTTCCTCCTTTCCTTCTTTTCTTCCTTTCTTTTTTTTTGAGACAAGAGTCTCGCTGTCACCGAGGCTGGAGTGCAGTGGTATGATCTGGGCTCACTACAGCCTCTGCCTCCCGGGTTCATGTGATTCTTGTGCCTCAGCCTCCCAAGTAGCTGGCACTGCAGATGTGCACCACCACATCCAGCTAATTTTTGTATTTTTAGTAGAGACGGGGTTTTACCATATTGGCCAGGCTGGTCTCAAACTCCTGGCCTCAAGTGATCTGCCCACCTCGGTCTCCCAAAGTGCTGGTATAACAGGCATGAGCCACTGTGCTGAATGCTTTTTTCTGTTTTCTTTTCTTTCTCTCCTTCTCTCTTTTTCTTTTTTTTCTTCCCTTTCTCTTCCTCTTCCCTTTCTATTACTCTTCCCTTTCTCTTCCTCTTCTCTTCCTGTTCCCTCTTCCTCGTCCCTTGCTCTTCCCTTCCTCTTTCTCTTTCTCTTCTTTTTCTCTTTTTTCTTTTTCTCTTCTTTCCCCTTCTCTTTCTCATCTTTCTCTTTCTTTTCTTTTTCCCTTTCTCTTCTCTTTCTCTTCTTTCTCTTTCTTTTGTTTTCTTTCTTTCTTTGTCACTCAGGCTGGAGTGCAGTGGTGCCATTGTAGCTCACTGCAGCTGTGAACTGCTAATTTAAAAACAATTTTTTGTAGAGACTTGCTATGTTGCCCAGGCTAGTCTCCAACTCTTGGCCTCAAGGAATCCTCCCACCTTGGCTTCCCAAAGCTTTAGGATTAAAGGCGTGAGCCACTGCTTCCTGCCTGGGCTGTCAATTTCTAAGGTTAAGATTTCGGAATTGCAGTGAAAGGTTGTGTATACTTGTCAAGCTACCCGTTCAACAAGACAACCTAGACCTGACATGGGTACATGTTAGAATCTTAGTGTATTCATTATGCTTTCTTTTATTAGGAACTATTTAAATGGATAACTAAGTTTAAAAAAGCAGGTAACTATAAGGAATAATATCAATATTCACTGACCCGCTCTTCAGCTTTATTAAATCCATAATTTGCTACATTTGCTTACATTTTATTTTCTAATAGAAGTAAAAGTTCAGGTAGAGTTGAAGTCCCTGTGGTCATTCCTGATCCTATTCTCTTCCCTCTTTGCCCATATGTGAGTTTGGTAATTATTCATTTTCCTGTGTGTTTTACAATTTTACGTCAAATTTGTGGATCTGTAAATATGTTTCGTAGGCATTTATCTTCTATTTCTATTGAATTCTACAGCTTTTTTGTTGTCCATCACTTGGAGATTTACATTTGTAGCTTTGGTATATTTTAATTACTATTTAGCAGTCCAGTGAATAAATGCATTGCAAATTGTTTCTGTTCTCACGTTGATAGAATTTTTCCAGTGTGGGGCTGTTACAAATAATGTTTGTATTTGAGTGGTTTCTTTTTGTGTGTGCATATCTAGGAATGGGACTGTGAGGCCACAGGTACAGATCTGAAAAGTAACTCTCTTGCTCAATTGTTCTTTAATTCTAATTGGTGCTCACAGATGTCTTACTTTTTGCTAATGTGGATATGAATAACTGGTTTTACATTTAAGGAACGTCTTATTTTTAGGTAATTGTAGATTCACATGCAGTGTAAGAAATAATACAGAGATCAATTATACTATTTATTCAGCTTCACACAATGGTAACATCTTGCAGAAATATAATACAGTATTACATTGGGATATTAATATTGATGTAGCCAAAGGACAGACATTTCTATTGTAATCAGGATGCCACTTTTAGAGCCACTTCTACTTTCCTCCTGAACCACTCATGCCAAACCTTCTGTCTCTGCTTTCCTTAATTTTTGTCAAGCACAGATCTGTTCTCCATTTTTACAATTTTGTCATTTCAAGGGTGTTATATAAATGGGCTCAGAGTTTGTAACCTTTTGGAATTGGTGCTTTTTTTCACTCAGCGTAATTCCTTGAAGATTCATCCAAGATGTTGCGTGTATCAATACTTGATTCTTTTTATTGCTGAGTGGAATTCCATGGCATGATTGTACCATGGTTTGTTTAACCATTCACCCACCAAAAGACATCTGGGCTGTCTTCAGTTTTTGACTATTATAAATGAAGCTATTGTTAGCATTTATGTACTTTTTTTTTTTGAGACAGAGTCTACCTTTGTCGCCCAGGCTGGAGTGCAGTGGCGCCATCTCGGCTCACTGCAACCTCTGCCTCCCAGGTTCACATGATTCTCCTGCCTCAGCCTCCTGAGTAGCTAGGATTACAGGCACGTGCCACCATGCCTGGCTAATTTTTGTATTTTTTGTAGAGATGGGGTTTTACCATGTTGGTCAGACTGGTCTTGAACTCCTGACCTCGTGATCCACCCACCTCGCCCTCCTAAAGTGCTGGGATTACAGGAGTGAGCCACCTCGCCCAGCCCATTTATGTACATTTTATGTGAACATACATTTTTATTTCCCTGGGATAAATGCCGAAGAGTTTAATTGTTGAGTCATATGGTTGTTGTATGTTTAGTTTTTAAAGAAATTGACAAACTGTTTTCTAGTGTGGTTGATACATTTCACATTGTCCCAGCAATGTATGAGTGACCCAGTTTCTCGGCATCCTCACCAGCATTTGGTGTCTTCACTATTATTCATCTTAGCCATTGTGATAGGTGTGTAGTAATATTGTGATTTGAATTTGGATTTCCATAATGGCTGATGATATTAAACATCTTTTCATATAGTTATTTGCAATATGTATAGCCCCTTCTGTGAAAGGATTGCAGATTTATATTGCTTAGGTTTCTCTGCTGAGTTTTCAGTATCTCCTGAGAACTCAGGCTCCTTCTAGTATCTTAAGAGCAACTGATAAAATTTTCCTTTAGTGAAGTCTAGAAGAATAGCCAAACTTACTCTTAAAAAAACAAAAACAAAAAAACTCATGCCTACCCAGTCTCATAATTTCCAGTTTGTTCTAATTCTCTTTCCCTGGGACCTAATTCAAGCAGCAGATTATATCAGAAAATTATTTCCATTTCCAGAGTAAAAAAACTTAATGTCCAGATATTTCAAGATAGAAGGGAAAGGATAGCACTGTTTTCACTCAATTTCTATAAAAGCCTACTTGCTAGCTTGAGTTTTGTGGACAAGTCTTTATATATCAGGAAACTGTGGGTATAAAAATGGAAACTGCTTGCTTCCATAGAAATGGAAGGGCTTGCTTCAAAGAGCTTCAGTTGAACAAGGGAGACAGAAAATGCTCTATACTTAGTATAAACATTATAATATAGGTATAGTCTTGTGATTCTAGCTCTACAATAAGTGACTTTGGAGGGTTAGATGAAATCTTATTTTGTATTGATTTTTTCCCCCCTATATATAGATTCACTAAAGAATGTATTTGAAGGATGAGTATATGTGTGGATATTTTTAGGGGATGAAGTAATAATTCAGAGACCATGTTTTGCAAACTTGTTCACCTCTTAAGACATTTTGTTTTAGTAAGGGATGAGCTCTTCATTTGTATTAACAGGGTATGCTAAATTTTTTTGAGCTGATCTATGTAATTGCATACTAACAAAATTTCTTTTTTCTGCTTTTCAGCTATTCAAGTACACTGCACCCAGTTTTGGTTCTTTGCCAGGATTAAACCGACGATATTTTACAATTTGTATGTGAACCCCGATGAAGTGTTTCTAGGAGATGGCTGCCATGTAACCCATGTTTTGCCAAATGTCTACTATGAGTTTTTCTACCATCCTCATGACTGTGGTATTGTAACTCAAGTAAGAAATGGCTATCTTACTTAAAACCCAAGTGTCCAGGTGTGTGATGTTCCCCTTCCTGTGTCCATGTGTTCTCATTGCTCGATTCCCACCTATGAGTGAGAACATGCGGTGTTTGGTTTTTTGTCCTTGTGATAGTTTGCTAAGAATGATGGTTTCTAGCTTCATGGGGCCTGTTGTGGGGTGGGGGGAGGGGAGAGGGATAGCATTAGGAGATATACCTAATGTTAAATGACGAGTTAATGGGTGCAGCACACCAACATGGCACATGTATACATATGTAACAAACCTGCACGTTGTGCACATGTACCCTAAAACTTAAAGAATAAAAAAAACAACAACAAAAAAACCCAAGTGTCTTATGGTTCCTTCAACATACCTACAAACTAGAAGTCATTAAGTGTCTATTTGTAATATGGCTAGACTCTTTAATGATCACATTTAGGACAGAAGCAGTTAAGAAAGGAGATGCTAAATGCTTTTTTCTTGTTAGGTGGTAATTGCAAACACTAATTATTCATTTAGTGATGGAGCAGGCGGGAGAGTTGAAGGTTTTGAAGGAAGAAAGTATTTTCCATGCGTCAGAAAGTTTTTCAACAGTTTCTCTAACTAATTATTTATTATAATTCATGAAGTTTGGTCAATTGCGACCAGAATGAGGGAGTAACACTAATCAAGCATCAGAAGCCTTTTCAAAGTAAATATTCAGTAATCTCCCAGCCCTAGCCCCTACTCACCAGATATTTTGGGTTAACTAAGTCATTGTGCATATCACTGATAAAAGTATAACTGGAATTTTGACTTAATTTAAAAAGTTTTTAAAGTTAGTAAAATCTTGCTATGATATTACTTATTTTTTTCATTATCCCAAATAAAACGCTAAGAGAAGTAATAGAACTTGATCAGGTTTAGATAAATTCCACAGATTGGGTAACACAGAAAGCAAAAGCAAAATTTGAGGTAGAGTTGAGTGTGCGGAATATTTATTAAGAAGTGTTTTTGGGAGAAAGAAGATTGGGCAAAGGGCAAAGCTGAGCTGTGATGCAGGCTCAGAGACAGCTTTGGCTGACCCTGCACAGGGCTTCACATTCCTGCTGGGTAGGTGATCAGAAGTGGGCCACCCTGGGAGAGGGGTGTGGCCAGGGGTAAGACAGCCCTCAGCAGCTACACAATTCCTGGAGTGGGTGAGAGCTGAAGGCTGAAGGCTATTTGGTAACAGCATTCCTAGCAGCTGGGTCAACAAGCCCTTAGGGGATCTGGGAAGCACATTACGGGTCTAATACACCACAGCAGGTATTAGGGGGGCACTATCAACCTTGATATAAACTTGGGGAGGGCAGGGAATATTAAAATGTTAACTGAATAATCTAGGTGGTGGTAGTATGTTAATTTCATTTTATCTATGCTTATATTTTCAAATTATCCAACGAGAGCAGGATATATCTGAGATGGGAACATTTAAAATTATATAATGAATATGGGTATCTCTGAATCATCATATCCTCCTATGCTGTCAAAGACTGGGCCTTATATTGGGAACCATATGCTAAATGTTCTTAGAAAAATATTTTACTATTAATTGTCTTAACTCCATTCCACCCCACCCCCCTGAAAACAGCTATTTTTCCTGTTAGGTATTTACTATATGCTGATAACTTAATCACTATTATTCTTTACCACCATAATTATTGCTTTTTTTAGAAATAAGAAAACAGACTTAATTGTTTAAACACGGTTTCCAAGGATTCATGATGAATAGAGGCAGCTCCAAGATTCCAAATGTGATTCATATGATCTCAAAGCCTATGCTCGCTTTGAATAAGCAATGTATCACTACAACTGTGTGTCTCATAAAGAGGTGTCAATTGCTTTCTTGAATGTGAATCACAAAGCTCCTTTCTCTTTTAACTAACAAGTATTGCTTGCCTTTTATGTGCAAGCACTGTGCCAGATTTTAACCCATCTGTCAGTTTGGAAAATGGTCCTGTTTCCTGTGAACAGATGCTATTTATAGTTGAGTGAGAGTGTGACCATTTTTAGAGAGCTTGATGTATCTATAAATTCCTATTTAAATGCCTGTAAGTTTCCTGAGATACTTGAGACAAACATGGGTTTAAAACCTCTCTTTGTCTTGTAGCCTCTCCAGCAAGTTCTTCTGCTTAAAACTAAAATCAAGTATATCTCAAGAGACTCTACAGTCCGATCTGAAATGCCTCTGTCGTGTGTTGTCCACAAGTGAGTATGGAATGCCAGACCCCTGTCCTAGCCCCTGGCTTCATTTACTGTCCAGATAAAAATCCCAAACCTGAAAGGTTAAATGGTACAACCAGTTATGGGAGTGGGGGAGACACCAAACCCTAATGGGAACACAGATCTCTTGATCCTTGGTGTCTTAGTCCTCTGTTGCATTGTTATAAAGAGAAATGCCGGCTGGGCACGGTGGCTCACACCTGTAATCCCAGCACTTTGGGAGGCCGAGGTGGGAGGATCATGAAGTCAGAAGATCGAGACCATCCTGGCTAACACGGTGAAACCCCGTCTCTACTAAAAATACAAAAAAAAAAAAAAATTAGCTGGGCGTGGTGGGGGGGCGCCTGTAGTCCCAGCTACTTGGGAGCTTGAGGCAGCAGAATGGCGTGAACCCAGGAGGCAAAGCTTGCAGTGAGCTGAAATGATGCCATTGCACTCCAGCCTGGGCGACAGAGCAGGACTCCGTCTCAAAAAAAAAAAAAAAAAAAAAAGAAATGCCAGAGACTGGGTAATTTATAAGAAAAGAAGTTTAATTGGCTCATTGTTCTGCAAGCTGTGCAGGAAGCATGGCTGGGGAGACCTCAGAGTTTTTACTCATGGCGGAAGGCAATGGAAGGCAACAGAAGGCAAAGCTGGATCAGGCATACTCACATGGCTGGAGCAGGAGGAAGTGGTCGGGGGAGGTGCTGCACACTTTTAAAAAACCACATCTCCCGAGAACTGTATCATGAGACCAGCACCAAAGGGATGGTGCTAAACTAGGGGTCCATAACCCCTGAGCCATGGACATGTAGTGGTCCCTTGCCTGTCAGGAACCTGGCAGCACAGAAGGAGGTGAGCGGCAAGCCAGCATTACCACCTGAGCTGTACCTCCTCTCAGATTAGTAGTGGCACTGGATTCTCATAGGAGCACGAACCCTATTGTGAATTTCGCATGTGAGGGATCTAGGTTGCGCACTCCTTATGAGAATCTAATGCCTGGTGATCTGAGGTGGAACAGTTGCATCCCCAAACCATCACCCCCTATCAGTGCAAAAATTGTCTTCCACAAAATTGGCCCCTGGTGCCAAAACGTTTGGGGACTGCTGTGCTAAACCATTCATGAAGGGTCCACCCCCGTGACCCCATCACCTCCCACCAGGTTCCACCTCCAATATTGGGGATTACAATGAACATGAGATTCGAGTGGGGACACAGATTCCAAACCATATCACTTGGCCTTGTATTCTTCAAAAGTTGTTACAACTGTCCCCTAGAACATAGGAATACTAGGAATATTATTGAAAAATGAAATGATGAGTTATTTTTCTATATAAGTGTCAGGGTCCCTGAAAACCTGATAGGTTTTCACCAACCAAATCAAGTTATTTAAGTTATTTAAACTTGAACCCATATGCAAGTTTCCTGAAGGCAATAGAGAAAGCATAATGAAGTCTAAAAGACACTGAACTCATCAGGTTGTCAAGATCAGCATGTACTATGCAGGGCTGACAGTGCTGGGAGAGAGACATCTTAAAACAGGATTTGTGGGTTAAGATTGGGTCTTTTTTTTTTTTTTATTAATTGACATCTTGAGAAAGTCTAAGTGCTTATTTCATATTATATGCCTGTATCAAAATATCTCGTGTACCATATCTATCTATCTATCTATCTACTATGTACCCACAAAAACTAAAAATAAAACAATTTAGAAAATTAACAACCATTTTGATTAGGTCTTAGCAAAAGTGTGACGTATTTGGCAGGACTTTGGACAATTTTTCAATTAGGTTTTTCTGGTTAAAATCCTGAACTGAAATTTTTTTTTCCCTGAGTAATTACAGAAGAGCCATATTACATAGAGCTCTTCCCACAGATAATTATAATAGCAGCTAACATTTATTAATCACTTACCATATGCCTACACTGTGCTTGTATGAATGTATTTTTTCCTTCTGCTAACTCAATGAGGTAGATATTATTCTTCTTTATTTTTTTATTTTTAAGTGGTTGAGCCTCCTTATTTTGTTCAGGCCGATCTTGAACTTCTGGGTTCAAGGAAGTCTCTCTCCTCAGTCTCCACATAGCTGGGACTATAGGCACCCAGCTATGGTGGTAGATACTATTATGCCAAATTCAGGATGAGAAAATTGAAACAGAGAAATTAAGTTACTTGGTCAACATCATTTGCTGGTAGATGGTGGAATCAAGAAGTGAACCCAGAAGTCTGTTTTTTAAGTCTTTGCTTCTTAGCACCACAAATACTGCCTGTGATGTTCTGGGGTGGGGTGTGTTGGGGAGTGGTGGTGGGAAGCAGAAATCAATACATCCACTAATAACAGGAATTTGGCCCCAAGTTCAGCCTTGTAAATGCTAGGATCTGAGTAGATCTTAACCACTATGTGATATTTTTCTATCTTCTCTTATTTTAGTCAGCATCATCTTTTAAATGCAGTTGAAATGAGAGATGGGGAAACTGACAATGTTAATGAATGGGAGATAGAGGTGAGGATACACATTGCGAATGAAGACATGGGCAGTAACTTCTGCAACACAATCTTGGTAAGAACCCTTTAAAACTGGCGTCTTATGATTTTTGTCCAGGTATGTCCTAGATACCAGTCAATACAATTGTCAAGGAAATGGCACACAGTTGTGTTAAGGTGCATTGTGCCTAAAATGTTTCTGGTTCAAGAATGCAAATTCATGATTTCCTATGTTTGTTGGAGATTTTATTGATCATGGTGGTCTTGATAATCTGTTACTAACTGGGAACCCCATATAACTAAGAGCTATCCATTTTGGGTATTATGTGAAATACTATAATTAACTTAAAAAGAAAATACCTATCAATTTCAATATCAATAAAGTTCTGAATTGTAATAAATGAGTATTAACACTGAGCCTACAAAGTGGCTTAGATATGTTGATGATCCCTGGGAAAGTGAACTCAGAAGTGTCATAAGTCTGTGTTGCAACTTTTTCCAGAAAGTACCAAATGACTGTAAGGTAGTACAGTTTTTCATTCTTGAGCCCCATATGAAGGTATATTATGAAAAATCCACACACGTTAATATCTGGCTATTAATAAAAGGATGGAGCTGTGTTTAATAGAGAGTAAACAGGATACCTAGAACATTTGGGATGTATTTCATAGCTTAGAGGGCAAAAGTATCCTTATTCACTTATACACACATCACACTTGAATCATTAAACACTTAAGGATTAGTCTCAAGGACAGAACATATACTTTCTTTCTTCTCCTCCCTTACCTCCCACTTACACCTTCTCCTTCATTTCCATACATATACTTTGCTTTACTTATTAATAACAGGCTCTTAGAAGTAGGGAAGTAATGTTTACATTGGGACGTATATTTTACTGTCTTTCTTCCATTTCGGTAAGAATCTGACTGCTACACTCCCTTGTTCATCAAATGAGTACCTTTATTGCAAGAGAAGAAACTGTTCTGTCCCCTTTGATATTGAGAGGCAATTTGGAATCTCTGCCATGATTGCTTAGGACTGAGGATTTAATGTGCTATTTTGTGAAAATCTGAGAAGCAGGAAGGGGATTTAATGCTCTCAACTGTTATCCATCTGAAAAACCTAAATTGTGATTTTAAATAAAATGCAGGCTGCCTTCCACTATTCCCTTTTTAAAATAGGAACTGCCACTGCTCTTAACTTCATGAAGTTTTATTTATGAATAAAGTTTATACTACCATATATCTGTTTCTAGTTATTGCAAGACTGACTTGTATGTAATTTTAAGCTTCAATGCTCATTAGAAATAGGTTTTTAAGGGTACAGTTACTAACTCTTCTCAGTTGCTGATTCATGCCCTTAGCTAAGGCTTAGTTGTGGTTGGTCCTGGTAACAGTGCCTAATCATTCATTTATTCCACAAAGAATCCCTCATGGAGTTCACACTTTAGTAGGAGGAGGCAGAGTATACACAAAAAAATACTCTATGGTATTTTAAGAAAGAGTAAATGCACCTTAGGGAACAGAGGCAGAGTAAGAAGATAGGGAATACTTGGGTGAGGGTTGTGGTCCTTAATATGGCATCAGGGAAGGGATCCCTCCAAGGTGATGATTGAGGAAAGAACTCAAGGAAGTGAGAGAATGAGCCCTGCAGATCCTGGAGGGAAGGCCGTTCGCACATGTACCCTAAAACTTAAAGTATAATAATAATAAAATTTAAAAAAAAGAATATGGGAACAGCTGATGTAAAGTCACTGAGTGTTTGCAGAACAAGGCCAGCATGATTGGAGAGGGAAAGTCATACAGGTGAGGTCTTAAAACAACAACTGAAACATCTAAAACAATGAGTGGAGTACCTCATCTAATGTCTCAAAGTTGATTGACACACTTGGCTTTTGTTTGAAATAAGATGGGCACCCCCTGGAAAGCTCCAAATGGAGGAGTGACGTGATCTGACTTGGATTTTTATGATCAGGATCACCCTGGCTGCTGAATGGAGAATGGATACCAAGAGGAAGCAGGGACTGAAGTAGGGAGAAGGATTAGGTAGTGATGACTACAAGGCCAATGGTCCTCAGCTAGGGGCAATTTTGCCCTCTGGGGGATGTATCTGGAAGCAGCTTTGTTCATTACAGTGATGGTGTTAGTGTGCTACTGGCATCTGTATAGACCCAGGGATGCTGCTGAACATCTACAGTGCCTAAGACAGCCACTGATGACAAAGAGTTTTCCGGGCCCAGAGTCAATAGCACTGAGGATGAGAACCCTGGTTTAGATGTAGCATGGACTTCATAGGAAGAGTTCAGGTCAATTGATCTAAAGATTTGCAGACAGCTAGATATGAAGTATGTTAGAGGAATCTGGAGAGTTTAGGATTTATGAGCTACTACAAAGTGGGAGATGCTACTATCTTGGATAAAAATGTGGAAGATGTTGGTTCGGAAACCTTATTTTGAAAATGCCATGTTTAAGATGCTGCTTAGATCTCCAAGAGGAGATAGCAAGTGAGTAGTTGAATATAGAGGTCTAGAGTTCAGAGGGAGAAGGTCCAGACTGGATGTAGAACATTAGGATTCATCAGTACATACTAATACTTAAAGCCAGTAAGATTGCATGAGTTCAAAGCAAAGAAGTGGGAAAAATGAAGATAATCAGTCCAAGGTTTGGGCCTTGGCATATCCAATGTTAAGAGGTTGCTGAGAGAAGGCAGAACCTTTGAATGAGCCAAAGAGAAGACAGTAAGGTCAATTGGAAGTAAAACCAGGGCAGAGTGGGGTCCTGGGAGCCGTGCAAGTGGAGTTGTCAGCTGTATCTTCTGTTGCTGAAAAGTTAAGTGGGATGAGAACTAAGAGTTGTCCATTAGATCCAGCAATGTGAGGGGCATTGATGACTTTGATAAAAGACAGTTTTGGTGGAGAGGTGTGGGTGAAAATTGGTTGGATCAGCTTTAAGGAAGTATAAGAAGAAAGAAACCCAAAGGTATGAGTACAAGTGGCTTTTTCTAGGAGTATGGCTGTAAAGAGAAAAATAGAAATGGGGTCATTGTAGGGGAAAGTGGAGACAGAAACTAGTGTATAAGATAAGTACCTGCACATGGTAATAGTTTTTTTTTTATAGATTACCATGAATTTCTGAATACTTTTTAAAGAGATCCAGATGTTTAAGAAATGATTAAGAAATTTTGGCTTCAGAGTTGTGTCCTTAAATAAAAACTGCCTGCATTACTATCATATGATAGTAAAAAGTCCCAAACATTTATAATAATCACTACAGCTATTTATGATAAATTATCAAATTGCAAAAAAATCCAAACTAGTGTACAGGTGGAGGGATAAGATGGATTGCTGAAATGCTGAATATAAAAAAAGGTGGGTAGAAGGTTGAGGCACATCAGTAAGTCAGGTGGGGTCACCTCTTATTGCTCAAATTACCTCCACAATAACAGATCCTAAAATTAAAAAAAAAAAAACATGGCATGAAATTATACACATTTACTTTTCTGTCACTACCATAGACCTAAAAAAGAGACAGACCGCTGAGCACAATTTTCATGCTTACTTTACCTACTCTCTTGAACTTTAGAGCCCAGGTAATCAGGAAAGGCTAGGATTTTTAGAAAATTGGGCTGAGTACATGGTAAAGCATTAGAAGGTGTGCATATGCAGCGCCTGAGTTCATTGCGAGCTATAAAGTCACACGAGGCAGCGGGTGGGCTTCATTTTGTGGTCTGCATCCTGAGAGGTCGTTGCTTTGGATCTGGTATCATGAAGGCTCTCTTGGAGTTAGCTTTAGTTCATCTCCTTGTTGCTGTGATTTTTTTGGGTGTGGATAACCAAGCAGTATAAATCATACATTTCAGACATTTGTTCAAAGAGATGGTTTTTGTTGACAGGCTCAATGTGTGTGTCGAACGAATGAACTGCATTTTTTTTTTTTTTTTGAGATGGAGTCTCATTCTGTCGCCAGGCTAGAGTGCAGTGGCACAGTTTTTTTTTTTTTTTTTTAGCTGACAACCACTATTTGGACAAGTTTCCAAAATCATGCTTCCATCTTTATAATTTAAAAAGAAGTCAAACTTCCTAACTCGTCAGAATGCAAAAATTCATCAGCCTGATTAGTTCCAGAGGATTGATTGGTCAGCCAAGTAATTTCTTACTTTAATTTGAATCAATAGCTAAGAGGAAAAATATTTTTAACATTTCACTGATTCATGTTATATTTGGTATAATATGAATCAATGGAATGGAATCAATGGTATAACACGAATCAATATTTAAAATGGAGCACTAGATATCAAGACCTCCTATAAAAGCATTTGGTTAAGGTGGTACCTGTCATGTTGTAAAGTTATTTGTTATTTATTATAAAGTTATTTATCAGAGGCAAAAAATAGTATTTTGTTGGGAGGATGCTTAAATATCCTATTTCTTCAATATGGAGATTCCTTAAAGAGCTAAAAGTAAATCTATTTGATCTACCAATCTTACTACTTGGTATCTACCCAAAGGAAAATAAGTCATTATATGAAGAAGACATGTATGCTTATAGCCACACAATTCACAATTGCAAAGATGTGGAACCAACCTAAGTCCCCACTGACAAATAAGTGGTAAAAAAAAATGTGGTCCATATATATACCATGGAATACAACTTGGTCATTAAAAGGAATGGCATAATGTCTTTTGCAGCAACTTGGATGGAGCTGGAGGCAATTATTCTAAGTGAAGTAACACATGAGTGGCAAACTAAAAACCCTCTGTTCTCACTTATAAGTGGGAGCCAAGCTATTAGTACACAAAGACATGCAGAGTGATATAATGGACTTTAGAGACTCAGAAGGGGGGGAAGTTGGGAGGGGTGCTAGGAATAAAACATGACATGTTAGGTACAATGTACACTACTTCGTCCTGGGTGCACTAAAATCTCAGAATTCACCACTATCTAATTCATCTATCTAACAAAAAAATCACTTGTACCCCCAAAGCTATTGAAACCAAAAAATTCCTGTTTCTTGTCAAATTTTTACTAGTTTTAGCATCCACTGATTTTTGTTCCAAGTAATTATTAATGTGGTGGCTGCAAATATTAATTTCTGCCCCACCTTTGCCCCCATTCAATCGTTCCTTCTATTAGTTGGCATTCTTAGGTAAGTTAGAACTTGCCCCTTCCCATTTTCCATTATATCTAATGAAGCTATATTAATACACATTTTCCTCTGGTTAGTATGTATGCTGTCTTTTTCTATTGGTTTATTTTTACATTTTTCTGTTTTCATGCTTTAAGCATGACCATTTCCTCCAGTGAGTTTGATTTTCCTTCTGCCTATGGCTAGAAAATGTCCTCTTCTTAGGAACTACTTCAGCCCCTTGATTATTCTGGCTTAGAGCAGGAGTCCCAGATTAAGCTTCCCTACCTGCTGTTGTGAGTTTTAGTACTTACAAAGGACTTTTGCTAGAGGAATTGGGCCCAGAGCAACTTTTCCCCTGTTGGCTTCCTTGTTGCTCAGTTTCCTGCTACTCAGGCTCTGGTCTCCTGACTTTGCTGCCTTGCTTCTGTTTCTAAGATTTCTCTTAGATCTCATATATATATATATTTTTTTTCTCTCTAGGAAGATGATTCTGAACTGTTTCCTAAGACAGAAATGTACTGATGTGTTCTTGTTGGATCTTTCAGACTTTGACATATACTGTACTCTTGATTCACTTCATGTCAAAATTAAAGCACTGACAGTTGATGATTGGTATGTGCTTTCTAATGCGGTGTCTCTGGAAAGTGGGTGTTCTGTAACCAATGTATGGCAAGACTTTTTGTATGTTTCTGTACCCTACAACTGACGGTGGCATCAAATCTCAGACAAGAGCAATTGCTATTTTTCTTGGTTGGGTTGTTTGGGCAGCCCAGGAATCAGCTGCCTCAGAGAAGGTCCTTGTAAAGCAAGGCTAATCTGATTTTTACAAATATATTTTTTCAGAACATAGGAAATCAACATGTAATATAGATAATAGTTCCTTGCCTGTCAGTCAATGAATTAAACCTCTTAAGCATATTGAGCTCTAGGATAGGGATTGGCAAACTTGTTCTGTAAAAGTCTCCATAATATAGTCATGAGTTGCTTACTAATCGGAATATGTTCTGAGAAATGCATTGCTAGGTGATTTCATCATTGTGCAAACTTCATAGAGTGTACTTACACAAACCTAGATGGCATAGCCCATTTTACACCTAGGCTATATGGAATAGTCTGTTGCTTCTAGGATACAAACCTGAACAGCATGTTACTGTGCTGGATACTGCAGGCAACTGTATCACATTGGTATCTGTGTATCAAAACATATGTAAACATAGAAAAGATAAACAGGGTACACGTGTATAGAGAAGCTCCATTATAATCTCATGGGAACACAGTCATGTATGTGGTCTCTTCTTGACCAAAATATCATTGTGCAATGTAACTATATGCATTTTAGGCTTTGTAGATCATAAAGTTTCTGTTGCAACTACTCAGCTCTGCCCTTGTTCCATGAAAGCAGACATGTGCAGTACGTAAACAAATAAGCATGGCCACATGTATTCTAATAAATTTTTTTTTTACCAAAATAGGTAGTGGGCTAGATTTGGCTTGTGGGCTGTAGTTTGCTGAACCCTGCTCCATGGGATGCTAAGTTAAATCGAACACAGAACTTGCTCTGAATATGTTGACAGTTCTGCAGAGAGTATCGTTTTTATTTCTCTATTTACAGCAAAATCACTCATCTAGTAGTTTTAAATTCCATGTAATTATTGAAATTGCAGAAGTTCAGTCCATTTTCCACCAGAGAAAAGTGAAGGGACTTTATCTATCTATCTATTTATCTATCTATCTATCTATGTATCTATGTATCTATCTATCTATCTATCTATCTATCTATCTATCTATCTAATCATCTATCTACATATTCTTCTACAAAAATAATAGCATCTTTCATTGAGTTTACTCTTTCCCTGGGTTTATACTAAGCTTCTCGAGGGTTGGAGGGAGAAAACTGTAGTTTTGAGGATTCATGTATGATCCTCACATAGAATTATCTGAATATACCTCTATACTTGTCAAATTCTGAAGCCCAATTTAGGTGTAGGCCTTTTTTTCTTTAATCAGGCTCTCCTTTGGTTTTCTTCTTTTTTTTAACGTGTAAAAAAATTGTAAGAATTTATCTCAGAAATCAAGAATCCTTTTGTTAGACAAAGAGAACATTTAGAGGTGCTATACAAACATGAAACTAAGCCTGTATCTAGTAGTGGTATCATGAGAACTTTTTATTATTATTTACCTATTTTTTCCTAATACTTTAGAATTTGCATACCTTCTGGGAAGAAAGCACAAAAAAACACATTGTGGTTTACATTAGAATGAAATAAAATTCGTCAACTGGCCAAAGGAAATCTAGGACCCAATATTATATAGAAAATAAAATATTTCAGTGAATGTGCTTATTAAAGCATTTCATCAACCATGAACTATCTGTTTAAATCCTTTCAGTCTAATTGTGGATATTATTTATATTGACTTCTTAAGGGCCAATATCTTTATGAATTTTTCATATCTTTATGATTTTTTTTGTCTAATACTACAATACTATGAATCTGGCATTGTCTCGTTTCATAGGAAACCATGACTTTTAGGAAGATAGAAATAGTAAGATATTCAGGGAAAATACAAAATTTAAACAAAGAATAAGCCCAATTATACAATAAATGATTTAATTGCTTTTTAAATAATGGTATTTGAATAATTATGTTGTATCATAGAAGCAATAGATTTAGATTAAATTAGAACTTACTAGGGGTTCCTGCTTTCCTACACAGTGTGCCAAGTTTAATAGATCATCTATTTTTTTTTTTTCTTTGAGACAGGTCTTGCTCTGTTGCCTGGGCTGGAGTGCAGAGGCATGCCTATGGCTCACTGCAGCCTCAACATCTCAACAGTGCTCAGTGGGCTCAAGCAATCCTCCCACTTCTCAGTCTCTGAGTAGCTGGGACTACATGCTCACACTATCACAACTGACTAATCTTTGTATTTTTTGTAGAGGTAGATTTATGCCATGTTGCCCAGGTTGGTCTTGACTCCTGGGCTCAACTGATCCTCCTATTTCGGCCTCCCAAAGTGCTGGGATTACAGGCATGGGCCACTGTGCCTGGCCAGATCATCTATTTTTATTTATTTATTTTCATTTATTCCATTTATTGAATAGAACAAAGTACGTGGAGCTGTGCTAGGTGCTGTGAGACAGTGCCACTCAAAGAATGACATGTGATTAATGGACTAGTACACCAATCTGTGACCAGCGGATATAGAAATGGAGGGTGAACTACTTTTGTAGCAATTGGATATCCAAGAATGCCATCATTAGGCTTGCAGTTTTCTTTCCTCCTTCCCTTCCTCTCCTCTCTCCTTTCCTTCTTCTTCTTCTTTTTTTTTTAAAGTAATTCATTTTCATTGTCAAATGTATTAGTTCAAGGTGGGTTGTGGACCAAAATCATGATAGCAATAGCAGTTTCCTTGACTGAGGACATTTGCCTCAGGGAGTCATGGCTAAGTTAATCACGTGACTGGCAGGGCTGCCAGTCTCCCCTTGTTTCCCTCCCATCTTCTTTCATCAGAGCCCTAAGATAGTCCTGCGATCTTAGGAGCCCTATTTTGTTGTATATCCTCTGCCCTGATTTGAAGAAAAGATGATTCTTACTGTGGGCTTTAGCCTTTTGTTTTTCTGTAAGTAGATTCATTTGTTTACATTCCTCTTGTTCTATAACCCCATTTCTCTTTCTCTGGCTCTTTTTTTTCCCATTGGTTATTGGGGTACAGGAGGTGCTTGGTTACATGAGTAAGTTCTTCAGTGGTGATTTGTGAGATTTTGGTGCACCCATCACCTGAGCAGTATACACTGCACTATATTTACAGTCTTTTATCCCTTGCCCCTTTCCCACTCTTCCCTGAGTCCCCAGAGTCCATTGTATCTTTCTTATGCCTTTGCGTCCTCATAGCTCAGCTCCCACGTATAAGTGAGAACATACAATGTTTGGTTTGCCATTCCTAAGTTAGTTCACTTAGAATAATAGTTTCCAATCTCATCCAGGTCACTATGAATAGTGTTAATTCATTCCTTCTTATGGCTGAGTAGTATTCCATTATATATATATATATAACAGTTTCTTTATCCACTCGTTGATTGATGGGCATTTGGGTTTGTTCCGTGATTTTGTAATTGCGAATTGTGCGGCTATAAACATGAGTGTGCAAGTATCTTTTTCATATAACAGATCATCTAATTTTAAAAACAAATATGCCTTTCTGTTCACTTTTACCTAAATTTGTTCCTTTTAAAAACTTTGAATGCTTCTTTGAATTCTGTAAAAATTTAACTGTAATGTAATTGATGAATCTACTTAAAATTTATTTTGTACCCTCAGGTTTTAAAAGTGAAGGTTATTTTTAGATATCTGCTAATATTTATCTCAAGAACATTACCAAGGCGATGACTCATACATATTTCATGTGCTGTTGAGCGAGATGATAGATCTTCATCACACCCTGCAATTTCATTTATCCATCCAAGGTACTTGTGTTTGGAGAGAACATTAAATGTCATCCTGGAATGTCTGTTTAATGATGATACTGGTTTCTGTTTTAAAATGTGTCATCATACATGTTCATTGGATCTTCAACCACCTATTTTCCAAATAAAATTCTGAAAACGAGCTGAAGGGGCACTTTCTTAAGCACTAAGCTCTGACTAGAGCTGAATGCTTTTCATTCCACATTCTGTATTGTTTAGTAGAACAAAAATTTATCTCTGCAAATATTAGGAGATGCCTGCTATCCTTAGACAAATAGATCATTATTCATGTATTAATAATTCTTTTAATATACTGTTGATATCAGGATCAACCTGGAGTTCCATTAATTCCTATATTTCATATTTTCTCCATCTTATTTTTTATGGCAAAGACTAGATGGGCACATTAGGGTTTACAACTAGATCAGCAAGAAGAATGAAAAAGGTAAAGAATGAATTTAACTAGCCCTGAGGATAGTTGTTGTATATGTCTTCAGGACCCCAAGATGAAACTTAAGAGTTATTTGGTACTTTCATTAAGTTGTTCAATAGGTCTAATTATATCAAGCTCTTGAATACCAATTTCTGTTTTAATCAAGTAATAACATTTCTCATGTAACTGGGAAGATGTTTTTGCAGCAACTTATATGTAAAGGTTTTTAGATTTAAATCCTCTACTAAGAATCTATAATCTTATTATGGTGCCTGAATGGTAACAGAGCTTAGTGACCCTCTCACTTAAAAATGGAAAAAAGCCTGTGTTAAATCAAAGAATAGCAATGATAACTTAGCCACCAATATGATAACACTGGGGCCTAAATAAATGTTTGAACACATATTTTATCTCTTGTTCATTTGACTTCATCAAAATTAAAGCTTTTGTGTACCAAAGAACAATTTTAAAAATAAGTGAGACAACCTGCAGAATGGGAGGAAATACTTGGAAATCATATATCTGTAAAGGGTTTAGGATCCATAATATATAAATAAATTTTACAACTCAGTAACACAAAGACAAACAACTCAGTTTTAAAAAATGGGGAAGAATGAGTATACATTTCTTCAAAGAAGATTTTAAAATGACCAACAAGTGCATGAAAAGGTGCTTAACATCATTAGTCATTAGGGTAATGCAATGGGTGGGTAAAAACCCACAATGAGATATCACTTCACAACGGCTCAAATGCAATAATAATAAGAATGACAAGAAATAGTGTTGGTGCAGAATGTAGAGAAATAGGAACTCTTGTACATTACTGGTAGAAATGTAAAATGGTGATTGTTTTACTTCACCCATAGCCAAGATGGCTGATTAGAAGCAGCTACGGTGCATGACTCTCACAGAGAGGAAGGAAAGGTGTAAGTGAATATAGCACCTTTAACTGAAACATCAAACTCAAAACTATAAACACTTTTAAAGACAACCTAGGCAATACCATTCAGGACATAGGCACAGGCAAATATTTCATGACAAAGATGCCAAAAGCAATTTCAGCAAAAGCAAAAATTGACAAATGGAATCTAATTAAACTAACAAGCTTCTGCACAGCAAAAGAAACTATCAACAGAGTAAACAGCAAAAAGAATGGGAGAAAATTTTTGCAAACTATGCATCTGACAAAGGTCAAATATCCAGATCTATAAGAAACTTAAACAAATTTACAAGAAAAAAACAACCCCATAAAAAGTGGGCAAAGGGCATGCGCCCAGCACTTGGGGAGGCTAAAGCAGGTGAATCACCTGAAGTCAGGAGTTCGAGACCAGCCTGTCCAACATGGCAAAACCCCATCTCTACTAAAAATACAAAATTAGCCAGGTGTGGTGGCATGTGCCTGTAGTCCCAGCTACTTGGGAGGCTGAGGCAGGAGAATCGCTTGAACCTGGGAGGCAGAGGTTGCAGTGAGCCAAGATAGCACCACTGCACTCCAGCCTGGGTGACAGAACAAGACTTCGTCTCAAAAACAAACAAACAAAAAAAGAAGACATACATGCAGCCAACAATCATATGAAAAAAAGTTCAACATCACTGATCATTAGAGAAATGCAAATTAAAACCACAATGAGACACCATCTAACACTAGTCAGAATGGCTACTATTAAAGAGTCAAAAAATAACAAATGCTGGTGAGGTTGTAGAGAGAAAGGAATGCTTATACACTGTTGGTGGGAGTGTAAATTAGTTCAGCCATTGTGGAAGACGGTGTGGAGATTCCTCAAAGACCTAAAGACAGAGAAACCATTTGATCCAGCAATCCCATTACTAAGTATATACCCAAAGGAATATAGAATAATATTTATTCTATTATAAAGACATGCATGTGTATGTTCATTGCAGCACTATTCACAATAGCAAAGACATGGATTCAACCTAAATGTCCATCAATGATAGACTGGATAAAGAAAATGTGGTACATATATACCATGAAATACTATGCAGTCATAAAAAAGAACAAGATCATGTCCTTTGCATGGACATGGATGGAGCTGGAGGCCATTATCCTTAGCAAATGAATGCAGAAACAAAGAACCAAATACCACGTTATCACTTATAAGTGGGAGCTAAATGATGAAAACACATGAACACATACAGGGAAACAACACACACTGGGGCCTTTTGGAGGGTGGAGGGTGGGAAGAGGAAGAGGGTCAGGAAAGATAACCAGTGGGTACTAGGCTTAATGCTTGGGTGATGAAATAATCAGAACAACAAACCCCCATGACACAAGTTAACCTATGTAACAAACCTGCACTTGTACCCCTGAACTTAAAAGTTAAAAAATACACAAAAGGCCGGGTGCAGTGGCTCATGCCTGTAATCCCAACACTTTGGGAGGCTGAGGTGGGCAGATCACCTGAGATCAGAAGTTCGAGACCAGCCTGGCCAACATGGTGAAACCGCATCTCTACAAAAAATACAAAAGTTAGCTGGGCATGGTGGCCCTTGCCTGTAGTACCAGCTATTTGGGAGGCTGAGGCAGGAGAATCACTTGAACTCAGGAGGCGGAGGTTGCGGTGAGTCGAGATCAGGCCACTGCACTCCAGCCTGGACGACAGCGTGAGGCTCCATCTCAAAAAAATAAAAAAAATACACAAAACAAAACAAATGAAATGTAAAATAATACAGCCACTGTGGGGGAGTTTGGCAGTTTCACTCCTAGGTTGTCACTTAAGGACTAATAGTTAAGGCCTGGTATCATGTGCTGTCTCGGCATCTGGTGAAACTGGAAGGGCTATAAAGGCATAACTGCATATTTATCTCCCTCCTCTGCTCCTGAAGATAAGGTCCCCGCTAAACAGCTCTGCTTATCAAGGAGACCAGATACAGTTCCTGCTTATCTCTCAACAGTGGGTTTCAGTTCCCTGGCAGCCTGCAGAATTATTCAAACAAGCCAATCATATGCTCCAGTGGGATCTAGGGGTCACCTCACCCTCTTGATATTACAAAGCTTATGTCCCAGAGTCCCTGGTTGTTCCCTCTGTTCCTAAGTGTGGTCCTTACGTGGACCTATGTGCTACGTGGTGTTCTCCTCTGCAAGGCTGTGAATGTACACAGCAATGAATTGCTTTGGACGCATCTGCTCAGTGTCAGGTGTTGTGTGTTTGGGTATAACCATAGCCCTAGGATAGGAATCTCTCCCTCAGCAGGGCGGTGAATAGGAGGCGATTAAAGCTGAGTCAAATACCCCAAATAATTGAAAACAGGAATTCAAACAAATGTTGAACAAGAGCTTTCAGAGTAGTAGTATTCTCAGAGATGGAAACAACCCGAAAGTTCATCAATGAATGAATGACTAAAGAAAATGTGCTATACCCATACAATGGAATACTATACAGCCATAAAAAGAAATGAAGTACTGATTCATGGTACCATGTGAACTAAAAATAAAATTCTAGGCCTTCAACTGATTGAATGAACCCCCATCTTGGCCAAGAGGACCCCCGAGAAACCTTAAGAACTATGTTCCGAGCCATCATGGGGTGGGGGGTTGTACATGCCTTGTTACACCACTTCCCTTTTGTGGTTTAGACACAACATCTGACTAGTATTAATGTTAAAAAAGAGATCAGGCTGGGCGCGGTGGCTCACGCCTATAAATCCCAGCATTTTGGGAGGCTGAGGTGGGCAGATTGGCTGAGGTCAGGAGTTCGAGACCTGTCTGGCCAACATGTTAAACCCCATCTCTACTAAAAATACAAAAAAAAATTAGCCAGGCATGGTGGTGTGTGCCTATAATCCCAGCTACTTGGGAGGCTGAAGCAGGGGAATTGCTTGAACCAGGGAGGTGGAGGTTGCAGTGAGCCGAGATCGCACCACTGCACTCCAGCCTGGGCAACACAGTGAGACTCTGTCTCAAAAAAAAAGAAAAAAGGAAAAAAAAGATCATAAGGCTGACACAACAAACTCTTTGTGGCAATAACATACCAACTTATAAATAGGACCCAAGGCCATGCCAAATAATGGTTAAGTCACATACCCCTACACTTAAAGAATGAACTTTGTTCTAACTGCCACAAGGTTTTTCTTTTTCTTTTCTAGCAGCTAAACAAGCACTGGCCTTGAGATAAGCAATATTAAAACAATGACAGCTTGTCCACTGCCAGAGGCTAACTGACTCTCCTGTGCCATAAGCCATAACTACAGCTTTGATCGGACAAGGGACTCATTTCAGCAACTTTCTCCTGATAAGAGACAACTGAGCAAGAACTGGTTCTGGCCAGTTTACAGAGGTTGCACACTTGTATAACTTAGTATCCTGGAAAGACCTTTACATGTACAGGGCCTAATTGTAATAGATTTAAATGTTAAGTCTCCACCGCAAAGTGAACATGGGACATATATAACATGCATGTTTATTCAGCACTTATGTGTTAGAACCACGTTAGTGAATATTCATAGCTCCTCCTATAACCTGTTGAATACATATGCTTGGCCAACCCATTCAGCATAAATTCCCATCTCACTCCTCCCTCCCTGCAATGTGCCTGCCTTTCAGGCTCTGCTGGAGGCTATGCATCCCAGACTGTTAGGATGGCCATCTTGCAGTCTGTAACCCTTTATAAGAAATAAAGCCTCTTTTATTTGTAAACAAATAAATAAATAGCATGACTTTTAAAGTTAAGAGTATGATTCAAGTTTTACAAAGTGTCCAGAATAGGTAAATCCAAAGAGATAGAAAGTAGCTTGGTGCTTGCCAGGGGCTGGGAGAAAGGGGGAGTGAAGTATAAGTTTTCCTTTGGGGCGATGATGAAAACATTTTGGAACTATAGGGGTGATGGCTTCACACATGTGTATGTACCAAGTGCCACTGAATTATATACTTCAAAATTGTTAATTTTATGTGAATGTAACACTTATAAAATTAGTGGTTATTTCAACAGAGGAAAACATGTAAGCTATTGGAATTAGAAATTCCAGTATTATTTTATGTACTTCTACGTAGTTAGCTATTTAAAATAACAATGTATTTATTCACCTCTTAAATAAGAGAACAGATAAGTATTTTCAAATAAAAACCACTGAAATATTCTTCATAAATTTAATCTACTGTAAGGTTCTCATTCCCAAATATAATTTAAGTGATAGATACCTTAACATAAAATCCTACTAATTTTAAAGGACATGCAATATAATAAAAACATTTAGTAGGAAGGACTTTGAGATTTCTGATGTTCACAGATGTTACTTTTTGCTTGCTCGTTGTTACATCAGTTCATAATCCTGGAGATTCATATAGCTAAAAACAATTATTTTGTACTTAGAAGCTGAGGCAATCTATGTGATATGCTACACAATTTCTAAAAATAATTTATTAGGCTTTTACTTTTACTTTTTGAGAGGAAGTTTTTTGGAGATTGGTTTCTGCCAAAAGGTATAACCAAGTGATGCTGTTATTCTTATCTATTATCCCTTTTTCTTACAATTTTTCATTACTAGATTTAATTGTCCAAAAATGCCCTTAGAGAATATTTCTTTAGATCTCTAGATATGTGCACATTCATAATAAAATGCTTGTAGGGAAAGCAAAATTAAACCAGAAAGCATCGTTTTGCCAAAGCTTAGACCACAGGTGTGTGGATTTGTTTACCTGAATCAAAACCTCCTGAAGCTGATTACAAGCACCGATTAGTGAGCGCATCTCGTCCCAGGTTTACTGGATCTGAATCATTGGTTGGGAGGTAGAGCAAAAGCTTTTTTTTTTTTTTTCTTTTTTCACAAGAACGCAGAGTGAATATAATATGCAATATTGCAATATTGTTAATCAATTCATAAATAATTCTTCTGTATCACCACTTGAATTTCTCAAATCATCTTGCAAAGCCCTACTTTAACAATTCAATAGACACATATCAAATATCATGTCAGACACAATTTCAGACACATCCACATGCTTGAGAAAAAAGACATGGTGGTAGGGGATGCAGCCTAGAACCATTTTCCATGTGTTCTTTCCTGAGTTTCTGATTTACCTTTCAATGGCAAAAACCGCAATTACTTTTGCGCCAACTTAATAACTTCAGCTGTGAGGACAAAAAGCCAAAACTATGCTAAGGGGTTCTCAGTGCTTTCCAGAATGATAAACCATCAACCACAGCTGAGGAGGCAAGAGGTATATAAACACCTGTGGAGGCCCACTTCCTTAGGTTTTCTGTTTCCTGTGATACCTTGGGCTGGAATCTGAAGCAATGAAGATCTCTTGTGTGTTGGGAGAGCTCCTCATGCTTTTCGAGTTGATTCATGGTCTCCAAGATTGTAAGAAAAAGAGGGAATTTTTGGAGGTGGCAATTTCAATCAGCAGGGCTTTTTTTTTTTTTTTTTAAACATATTATTGACTTTGGGAGTTTGTTTTTTTATAACCTGGTGATCAACTGCTAATAACTAATGATCACAAAGTTACAGCCAGACAGTTTTATCTTTACCCCTGTACTTCCTCTTGAATTTTTCCTCTAAGCTGATCTCGAGGTGCTGTTGTTTTTTATTTTTTCTTACATGCAAAATATTTCCAGGTTCTTTCTCTGCTGGAGACTAGCTTGTTACTTTGCTGAATGTGAAATACTTATAGTGACTGGCAAAATCAGGAAAGACTGCCCAGTGCCTAAGAGAGGAGGTTACCTAGGTCTACATTTCTGGCCATGGGGTATGAAGTTTGGACAGAGAGTAGTCAGCTGTATTCAACTGTATATGATTCTTTTTAGAGTTGAGGCTCTGAATAGATTCTGCATAGTTTTTAATCCTGATCTGCCACTTAATAGTTACGTGACCTTAAATTTATCCATGTGTAAATATGGGATAATAATAAAATTGACCATAGAAATGTACTGAAAATGAAGTAAGACCTCAAACCAAAATTTAACATAGTTGGCAATCAAAATTATCATCGGAGTAACTGCAATATTATTTTGTTTCTGAATCCTTAGTGTCACATACTAATTAATATTTATTGGCTCAGATATTTTGATGCAAAATAAAATTTTAAGTGGAAGCACGTGATATATTTTTCTATTGTGTGCAACCAAATGTAAAGCTTTTTCTTATTTCTCCATTTCAGATAGATATCACTTACACCTAGATATATTTCAAACATGTATTCCTGAGACCTGTTAGTAAAATTTGAACAATCCCTAAAAACAAAGTGTGCATGTTGGGATATTTGACTTATTTAGCTTAGAAATTCTCAACTATCGCAAGGACAAAAATCCAAACACCGCATGTTCTCACTCATAGGTGGGAATTGAACAATGAGAACACATGGACACAGGAAGGGGAACATCACACACCGGGGCCTGTTGTGGGGTGGGAGGAGGGGGGAGGGGGGAGGGATAGCATTAGAAGATATACCTAATGTTAAATGACGAGTTAATGGGTGCAGCACACCAACATAGCACATGTATACATATGTAACTAACCTGCACGTTGTGCACATGTACCCTAAAACTTAAAGTATAATTAAGAAAAAAATCTGAAGAAGTACTTCTACGGTTTTTCCACATTCTGATGAAAAAACTGAGACACATAGAGATTAATTGACCCAAGATCTCCCAGTGGAAAAATATGCAAATAGGAACAAAACATTTTCACTCTACAGTTGGGGATTCAGCTCAAGAGGTTGAAAGTTTCCTGAGTTCTTTGTTTGGGGGCAGATGTACTATTTGATGTTTTCCCTTTTTAAATTTTCTTTCAACAGTGTCTATAACCTGTTCTGAATCCTGGCTCCAGGTCAAACTTAGACGAACGCCGCTGTTAAATGACCTGCAACCTTTGCAAAACGAACTCTCTCTAGGAATTGGCTGTCCTGTAAACATGGTCGAGGTGGATTTCTTTGGGTTCCTGTATCTTCTAACTTTTTGTGGCATCAGAGTGAGCGTAAGAGCAGTTATTATTTCAACCAATAATATATCTTTTGACTGTTTTGGGTCCACAAACCAATGACTAAAACTGCAGTATTCACATTTTAATTGTCAGTTAATTTAATAGTTCATGTAGTATTGATTATTCTCTTCAACATTTTTGGATGTTGCTTCTATCTGTAGGAAAGACAAATAGGATTTGGGATTCCAAAAACTATGTGTTCCTACTTCAAAATATTTTTTTTGGCAACATATCTCTTTTGCCTGTGATAGTGGTTTTTTGTTGTTGTTGTTGTTTTTTAAAATATTCTGGTTAAATCTAGTTTGAGAGAAACATTTTGTTTTGAAACAGTACCACAAATACCCAACTCTTGTTGTTGACCTAAAATTTTGATGAAAATGGGGCATATCAGTTTATATAGTTCCTGTATTAATAAGAGAGAAATCAATCTTTCCAGTCACCAGAAAACTTTTTTTTTTTTTTTGCTTTATGTTAAATTGTTGCTATGTTTTGTAATTATAGCCTAGTTTTTCATTTTTGGTATCACATCTATTTCTAGTAAAGATTATTTAGGTGAACTGATTCTATTTTTGGATCCAAGTGCATGACTTTATCATTTGTTTGCTGCTGTATCTCTAGTCTCAAAAAAAAAAAAAAAGTCTAGTATTTGGCAAGTACTCAATTTAGCATGAGGCTGACTCAACTGCTTTTCTAAAGTTGTCAAATATCTAGTCAAAATTCACACTGAATAATTTAGGTCTGCCTAAATCAGACTCTGACTCTTTTTTTTTTTTTTTTTTTTTTGCTTTTTGCGATGGAGTCTTGCTCTGTCACCAGGCTGGAGTGCAGCGGCACAATCTCGGCTCACTGCAACCTCCACCTCCCGTGTTCAAGCAATTCTCCTGCCTCAGCCTTCCAAGTAGCTGGGACTACAGGCATGCACCACCACACCTAACTAATTTTTGTATTTTTAGTAGAGATGGGGTTTCACCTTGTTGGTCAGGATGGTCTCAATCTCTTGACCTAGTGATCTGCCCACCTCCACCTTCCAAAGCGCTGGGATTACAGGTATGAGCCAACGTGCCTGACCCAGACCTTGACTGTTAAACAAATGTGGTGATCAAAAGTTGTCTATGCAGACTCAAGTGCCAAATACAATGTCCCTGCTACTATGGCAGGGGCTATTAATGTCTTCTAAAACCAGGGATTTTTATCACTTAGCTCTGCTCTTCTATTGTAGACCGTGTACTCATACCTACTTTATTTCATAAAGTAAAAATAAAAGTAAAAATTATTATTTTGTTTCTAATCTATATTTTTAAAATGGAATTTGAAAGCATTTGAAAGAGATATAATTAAGATAATTTATATCCTTTACACCTTTAGGAACATGGAGTAGGTATTCTCATTGAAAGTTTAATTGTATATGAACCAACGAATTTTGACTTCAATTTACACATCCCAGTATCATGCTATGTGCAAAGGTAAGTGCAGTGCACTACTGAGATTAAGGCTATCTAATATTATTTTTGCCTTCTAGGTGTTCTGATCAGTTAAACTGCTGAACATTATGCTAAGGTTGGACATTGGATCAAATCTGATCTATGGTGTTCTGTTGGTCATGTGAGTAGGTCTAAATAAATTGATTCTCTCAATGTAGTTTCCGCATGAGTAGATGAGGCTCAGTTGTTATATGAGAATTGAATTCTACAGTCACTAAAGAGATTATGTCAGAAAGTTTTTGTTAGTAATCTTTCCTTTTTTGCAGTGTTCCTTGTCTGCACCTGCCCATACTGTCTCATCCATGGCTATTATAGGCGCTCTTAAGTTTTTGTACAAACGATACCAGCTTTCTGTAGATGTGGGGAGGAGCCAAGAGATTCAAAATCAGTATTTTCTCAATTTTAAAACTAGAATTGAGTCAGTCTTTGATTTGTCAGTTTCTGCAAAAACTGACAAATTTTTGTATTTTATATATATATATATAATTTTTTTTATATATATAAAATCAAGACTTGCTAATGACCAAAATTCTCTCCTTATTGGAGAAACTTTTCTGCAATGAGAGAGTAAAGCAGGAGAGCCTGTTGATGAAGGTGGAGGCAATTCTGCTTGTGGTCAAATCCCTGGGTGAGCTGTTCACAAGGCTCAGTTGCATGTGTGTTCTCTCTGCCCCTAGAGTGTTCATTCCAACCTATTTTGAAGGTTGTCTCTGTGTCTCTGGAGACACAGAATTTAATGACTATATTTAACTTACAACCACTGACTTCAACTATACTTGGTGATATCTGCTTTTCTTATTCATTAACAGCATCTTTGGTCCTTCTCATAAGTGAAAATCAAGTCAGGTCCCTATCTCCAATGTTATATCAAACTTGAGTTTTCTTTAAGACTCCTAGAGTTTTACAGAGCACACAAAGGATTTGGAGAAGAAGAGGGTTTAGTATAATCTGAGTAGTACATTTCCCTCTGCTGCTTTTATCTTCATGTTTTGCTGATATGACAGGATGAAAGAGGTTGGGTCACAATTATCTCATGGTTACATGGTGCAATTGTGGTCCATTTCCAGCAATGCTGGCTAGATAATCATACCTTCACCCAGAAGTGTATCTCGAATTATGGATGTGTGAGTTTTTTGGAGTTCTTAGAAAGGGGGTGGTCATCACAACTGTATATTTCCTGATGGACCGATCTAAAACAAGGCTTACTTCTTCGTCCATACAACTGCCACTGTAGGCCTCCACGCAACCTGCTCATTTTCTGTCTTGGTTGTTTTTTATTCCAGTATCTTGACTTCTTGAGGTCCCCTCTCCAGTTCACAGGTATTCTTGAGTGAAATCCTGGAAATACAGCTAAAATGTTGGTACCTGTGGGGGAAATTACTTAGTCATACTACAGTTCATGGTGGGAGAATATGCCCTTTCTGTCCCCTTTTCTACACCTGCATGTCTCTCGTGTCATTCTACTGCACAGGCAGATAGTTGGGAGTAAAATGTCAGCCTCTTGCTGTAGGAAACTCTGTGCTGGAGAAGCTGATAGAAACACCTTTATTTGGCTTCATTAAGGGAGGGAGAATTTTAGTGACCCCACTTATCCGTCTGTCATAGGCTAAGAACTCAGAACTGCATGCCTCTAATCATTCTCTGTAGATGTCTGTTGAGATGATTAGAGATAAGAGCTGCTTCAGCCACTTATTAAGAGTTCTTGGTATTTGACATTCCTGTGAAATTGGCTTCAGGTCACAATAGTACATTTTGGGATAATGAAAAGTGGTATGCAACCATCTGTGAATTTTTTCTCATATTCTGTGAAACAACACATTTTCATATTTGTCTCAGCTAGCTGATTTGGCATTCTCTCACAGCTGGAAGAGATCTGTTTAATTTAGTTTTTCTCCACATTTCAACTTTTTCTCCACCTCCAAAAGCATAATATATACAAAGCTTAAATATATTTTTTTCTCTTTTTCAGAAGGTTTCCAATAATCTTAGTAATGAGAGGGAGAGAGAATGATAGCCGTCGTGAATGCAGAAGGTCAGTGGGACAGCACCGCTCACTATCACATGAACTTGAAGACTTGGAAATCCATCCAAGAGTGTCCTATGTGTAAGAGTATTTTGAATTAGTACCATAAATGTTTACAGTACATTTATATAAAAAAGGCCAGGGTTTAGTAAGGTGGTGGCATATGCCACATTTTGTGTACTATTGCCCATATGATTTTAGTTCAGGATCATTGGAATACTGCATTTTTTATGTTTATTAGGGATATATTTTATCTTGGCATTTCTCATTATTTCCTTACATAAAACAGATTTGCAATTGTAACCTCAATAGTTCTTTTATATTAATTTACTTGAGCTAGAGAAAAACCATCTTTGGTGCATATAAGTATGGAATGGGATCATGGATTCCCGTAAAGATAGTAATTGATATCTATGTTAACTCTAATTCCAGCTTTTTGTTCTAAAAGAACTAAATGTCAGCAAGAGAAAACTCAAATGAGCCATAAGAATATTCAAATAGGCTATAATCTTTGGACTTTAGTATGCTAGAGGGACAGGCCCTTATTCCACCTATCAACCGACCCTCATAATTCTAAACTTCAGATGGTGTCCTCATGTAAAATTTATAATCATTTACTAAGCATTTGTTAACTAATAGCTACATATACACATAATATGTATGTGTGTATACATGTGTATATATCATATTTGTGATACTTGAATCATTAGAATATTATAATGGTTCCTGGGGTTTAAAATTGATGCCTTTTTCCCACGTTCCCACTTTGTTGAGCCTCAGTGGATAGTTAGATGGTAGTTTCCCATCAGTACAACAATGTAACTGTTTCTTTTCCGTCCTTACAGGAACAGTGTTCCCTTGTTGAGCTACCTCATTGTATCCCTTCCTAAGTGTAAGAACAAAGCTGTACATTCTGGATGATGAGGCTACCCTACTTCACCTGGTACTCTGGCTGCTTGAGGATTTCATTGCCTTTTAGAAGTTGGACTAGTCACTGGATATTGTCTTTTATCATTTCAAATGTGATATTTTTAAATGAAAAAACCTGCTCTGTTGTCCATATTTATGAACCGTTGGGGTAGGGAGAAAAGCCTTCCCTTCCCAGATTTTAAACTTGTAATAAAGGTATTCTTAAATAAAGTTTTACAATTCTTAATAGTTATTTATATTTTTAAAAGAAAGCTCAAGTCCTGATTCACAGAGCATTATAAAGTGTGAGGCAATTGCATTTTGTGAATAGGCTTACCCATCATCATCTGTTTTGGGTAGCAATTGAGTATCTAATACACAGTAGTCTTTCCTTATTCAGTTTTGCTTCCCATGGTTTCAGTTTCTCGCTGTCAACTGTGGTCTCAAAATACTAAAATATTCTTAATATCTTCATGGAAATTCATAATTCCATTTCATACTTGTTACGTACTCCAAAGAAAGAGAGACACATTCATATAACTTTTGTTGTAGCATATTTTATGATATATTTTATTGTTAATCTCTTACTGTGCCTAATTAAACTTTATCATAGATATAAATAAGAAAAATTATAGTGTTTATACAGGGTTTGGTACTAACCACAATTTCAGGAATCCCCTGGTGGTCTTGGAATGCATCCCCTATGGATAAAGGGAACTACTGTATCATAATCTAATTCTCCAGTTGTTCCCCATTTCACTGACTTCTAATGATATGTGTAAAATAAGATGAAATCAGGATTTTCTTTATAAATGGTTCAGAAAATAGCCTATTTCAGTCTCTTCTGTATTTTTTCCTGTCTGGATCACTTTCCTTTTCTGTGTGTTAGCAATTTCAAATCAGTTTGGAAATGTAGGTTCATCCATCTGGTCATATAAAGAGGCTAGAATTGAGAGGAAATAAAATTCCAGTTGGTTTCTGCATTATTGATGATTGTTTCAAACCAAAAGTGAATCTTGCTTGTCCAAATATCTCTAAAGGCAAGTGGCAGCATTTGAAAAGAATGTAAAAATCTTTTGCTTTTAGGGATTCTCTTGAAATTCTTCACTCCTAATCTCTGGATTATGGATCAGTTGACAAAAGTAACAAGGGGTCATAATTGCAGCATACTCTAGTCCTGATAAGGCTGTCAAACACTTTAGAGCCCTGGATAAATAAGGCTTCCTGCAAATCTCTGCCCTTTCTTAACCAGTCAGAGGGAGGAACCTCTGCCTCAGAGTTTAGAAGATGTAAAGGGCCTGGGGCCAGGAAGATTTCCAGAACAGCAAAAATCCAGGTAAGGCTGTAGGGTGACTGTTTCTTCTCACCAGCGGGTTAAAGACTGAATTTTCTTATGAGAAAAATTGAAAGTTGAAGTCCACAAATGTGTCTCAAATGCTGTTCTTTCTTGGGTAATGTAGTAAATAAACATGGTCCCCTAATACTATCCTGTTCTACTGCCCTTTATTTCTGTTTATTTCCCAGAGCATTTTCCCCTTTTAAAATAGGCCCCTAAGGGAATTTACTAACATAATATGAACTATTTCAATGCTTGAATATAAGAGCATGAGTTTCATTTTAATTCATGAGACATTTTTCATTTTTCTCTAGAGAGAAATGTGTTACCTATTTTAAGTAAATTTGACAATAATTTAACTGAGTTGCTGCAATTCCTTGTTTCAACGAATGACTCATACACGTATATGCTCTCTTTTCCTCAGTTCTTTCAATTTAAGTGTCTTTTTGTTAGGCTTATGTTTTAATTTTAGAAAACCAAGAGTTGAGAAATCCTACAGAGCAGTTTTTTTTTTTGTTTGTTTGTTTTTTTTTGTGCATTTCACTCTTGTTGCCTAGGCTGGAGTGCAATGGCACAATCTTGGCTCACTGCAACCTCTGCCTCACGGGTTCAAGTGATCCTGCTGCCTCAGCCTCCCTAGTAGCTGGGATTACAGGTGCACACCACCATGGCCAGCTAATTTTTAAAAATATTTTTAGTAGAGATGGGGTTTCACCATGTTGGCCAGGCTGGTCTCAAACTCCTGACCTCAGGTGATCTGTCCACCTTGGCCTCCCAAAATGCTGGGATTACATGCATGAGCCACCATACCAGGCCTAAAAGTAAAGCAAAAAGATTTTCTACAAATAAGTGTCCTTTGTAGAAATCATCAGTGCAGGACCTATTAACATTGGTCCATCCCTCCCAAAAGTGTCAGATGAAAGATGATCCAACCACATTTAAGTCTACAGACAGCAAGAAAGCAAGAGAAAATAAGTGGGGAAGGGTTTTGAAGAGAGACAATGCATTTAGGATAGGGTAGAGGCAGAATTGAAGGACCATGTTACTGTAATCCTCAAATATGCGCTGTCCTTATCTCTGCTGCATCATCTTTCTGCACTGATTGTGATTATGAGATTATAAGAACCTGACTTGAGGACTGAAAAAGTCGGCTCTAGACACAAGGTGCTCAAGGTCAGTGACATGCATTTGCTCTAACAGAGTGTTACAGAGGCAAGCTCCCTGGCCAGAGCTGTAGCTCACCAGTTCATGTGGTGTACTGCCATGGAATTTGTACAGAGGAGTAAAAAACATATGAAGGCCATAATGTGACTATATTAGGTATCACCAATAGGTGGGCAATGTTATACAGATGTTAGGTCAATATATATACACACACACGTGTGTGTGTGTGGGCATGTGTGTATTGGCTCAGATCATCGCGGGGGCTAATTCCCAAGATCCGCAAGCTGGAGACCCAGGAAAGCTCATGGTATAGTTCTAGCTGAGTCTAAAATCCTGACAATCAGGAACATTAATTGTGCGAGTCCCAGCCTGAGGGCAGAAGAAGACCAATAATATCTGAGTTCAAGCAGTCAAGTGAAAAAGAGTGAATTGTCCATTCCTCTGTCTTTTTGTTCTATTCAGACCCTCAACAGATTGGATGATGCCCAGCCACGTTGGGAAAGGCACTTTGCTTTACTTAGCTTACCTATTCAAATGCTTATCTCCTCTGGAAACACCCTTGCAAACACACCCAGAAACAATGTTTAACCAAATAGCTGGGCACCCCGTGGCCCAGGTAGACTGACACATAAAATTAACCATCACACTGACTCATCTATATTTAACAGATTTTATTAATTCTGTGGTGTTCCACAACCTTCTTCTAATATTTCTGTACTTAAGATATCCTATAAATTTGCCTGTTATTTAAATCTAAGTTTATTACTTCTTATTGATTTTTAACTATTTTCTTTTCTTGCCTTGATAGCACAATTCCATGCTCTCAAATAATACAGATGAAACATGTTATAAAAGTTAAATTGTTACAGAATTATAAACTTGAATGCTAGAAGACTATGGATAAACAGCATTAACATTCAGAAAGAATTTTTGAGAAAACAGATATTTTTGGAAATATATAAACGTAAAATATTATTAACCTTAGATGACTTCTGAAGATGTGAAGATATCCAACAGCAAAACAAGATAAGGATTGCAATAGGACTAGAGTTCTAGCCAGGCAAACTAGGCAAGAAAAGAAATAAAACTCATCGAAATTGAAAAGGTAGAAGTAAAATTATCTTTGTTTGCAGATGACGTGACCTTATGTATCGAAAATCCAAAGAATCCACAGGGAAGCTACTAGAACCAATAAATGAATTCAGCAAGGTGCAGGGTAAAGGTCAACACAAAAAAGATAATATTTAACATTAAAAGAAGTCAATACATTTCAAAGGATTAAAATCATATAGAATGTTGTGTATTTTCTGACACAAAGTATGTCTTTATAATTCAAAAATTAAAAAAAGATATTTTAGGCTGGGCATAATGGCTCAAACTCATAATCCCACCACTTTGGGAGGCCGAGGTAAGAAGGATCACTTGAAGTCAGGAGTTAGAGACCAGCCTAGGCAACAAAGTGAGAACCCGTCTCTACAAAACAACAAAGAAGATATTTAAATATCATCATATGTATAAATTGAGGAATAAATGTCTTAATAATCAATGATCAAAAAGTCATAACAATAATTAGAAAATATCTCAAATAAAAATGATTACAAAAAGGCCACAGTTCCAAACCTGTTAGATGTAATTAAAACAGCATATAGAAAGAGATTTATAGAATGAAATGTATTAGAAAAGAGGAAAGCTTGAAAAGTATACACTAACAAACCATTTCAAGAAATTTGTAGAGCGAAATAGATTCAAAGAAAAAAGAAGCAAAAAATAAAATAAAAATAGCATAGATTTTAAAATTTCTGAAAACAAATCACAAAGCTCAACAAAGCCAACTGTGATTCTTTGAATATCAGAAATGAAAAAGAGGCATCAGGTTAGGCAGATAATAAATAACTTTAATAAACAGATTTATTTATTTATTAAATAATTAAGGACATAAAGAACAATTATATGCCAATTTATCTGAAATGTTAGAAGATATTGACAAATGCTTGGAAGTACGTCACTCACCAAAAGTAATTATGGAATCATTATTTTAAAACTGTAGTTTTATAACAATAAAATAATTATCAAAAACCTTCTATAAACCAAATTCAAGGCCCAGTTTGCTTCATGTAATATTTCTACAAGACATTTAAGAGGAAAATAATTTCAGTCTAAAACTCTTCAAGAAAATTGTAAAAGAAATAATTACCAACTTACTTCATGAAGCTAGGTTAATCTTGATAACCTTCTAAGAGAAGGAAATGACAGGCCATTTTCACCAATGAATACAGATGTAAAAGTTTTAAGCAAAATAAAAAACAATACTGAAATATATAAATAATAATACTTTATAATTTGGTTTGCATCAATAATGAAATTTGGACTAGATATTAGAAAAAGTTATTACAGTATCCTTTTTTTCTTTGAGACAGAGCCTCACTCTGTCACCCAGGCTGGAGTGCAGTGAGATGATCAGGCTCACTGTAGCCTCAACTTTCTAGGCTCAAGCAATCTTCCTGCTTCAGCCCCCCAAGTAGCTGGGACTACAGGCATATACCACCATGCCCGGCTAATGTTTTTGAATTTTTAGTAGAGATAAGGTTTCACTATATTGCCCAGGTTGGTCTCGAACTCCTGAGTTCCAGTGATTCTCCTGGCTTGGTGTGCCAAAATGCTGGGATTACAGGGGTTAGCTACTGCGCTTGGCCTTATCACAGTATTTTACCAAAATACCAGATTAATGGATAATATAGTAATCTCAGTAGATGCAGTAAACATAGTTGATAAAATACATCAGCTGATGATGATAAAAATGAGCAAACAATACAAAGAAACATCTTTAATTTGGGAAAGTTTAAAATACCCTATATCAAGCATCATGCTTTTACAGGGTAAAATGCTGATACCTTTCTCTCTGATAAGAAATAAAATAAAGGTACCCATGATTACTATTTTTATTAAAGTCTTTGTTGGTGGTTCTAGGTACAGTATATATAGCAACACTAAGGAATAAAAGATAATATAGAAAGAAACTCATTCACAGGTGAATCATTATGTATATAGAAAATACAAAAGAATTTACGGATAAATTATTAGTTAACAATCAATTAAGAAACTCGTTCACAGGTGAATCATTATGTATATAGAAAATACAAAAGAATTTACAGATAAGTTATTCGTTAACGATCAATTAAGAAACTCATTACAGGTGAGTAATTATATATATAGAAAATACAGAAGATTTACAGATAAGTTATTAAAGTTAACAATCAATTTACAAAAAGCAACTGGAATTTGCTGAACCAGCAACAGTAAGTGAATAGAAAAAATGATAATAGGATGAGAATATCTGATACTTAGAAGTAAATCTAAGAAAACACATACAAAAACTGTAGGAAATTATAAAAATTTACCCTGAGAGATTAACAAAGATCAAAATAAATAGAGAATATGTTCATTGATTGTTAGACTCATGGATTTTAGATTGATTCTAATCTCCTAAAAAATCACAATTTTTTAAAAATTGAAATTTGGCAAGCTGGTTTTAAAATTTACATGGGATAGCAATTGGTCAAATACAGTCAAATACTTTCAAACAGAGAAAATGAAGGAGGATTTCATGTATCATATATAAAGATGAAGTACAAATTGATAATCAAGATAATGTGTTATTGGCATAAGAATATACAAAAAAAACCCATGAGTAAAATATAAAATCTAGAAATAAATATACACATATATAGACTCTTGATTTATGATGAACAGACTGCAGAGAGGTAGATAATGAGAGACTTTTTAAAAACGGGACTGAAATATCTGGACATTCATTTGAATATACATATGGTCATTTACCTTGCCCTATTCAGAAAAATTAATTCCAAGTGTATTAAGAATGTAAATATAAAGAGCTTAATTGTAAAAAAACTTTCAGAAGAGAATAGAGGAAAATTTCTTCATGATTTTGGTGTAAGAAGGACTTATTAAAGAAAACACAAAAAGCACTAACCATAAAGAAAAATAAAATATACGTTAGCCTAAAATGTCAATAGTGATGAGTTTAAGAAACTGTGCTCTAGGTACTTAATACAGGTAGAGATTAATCCTTGATTAGGTTCCATTCTGTACCGTGGAAGTAGCACTTGAGTATAATACAAATATTTAGTGGAAAGAACTGTCACTTGAGGTTTCTGACAGTCGTAGATATCTCTTTTTACTTGTTTTTTGCTATGTCAACACACAGTGTTGGAGATTTTTATTTTATTTTATTATTTTAATTTTATTTTTTGAGATGAAGTCTCACTCTTTGCCCAGGCTGGAGTGCGGTGGCACGATCTCGGCTTACTGCAACCTCTGCCTCCTGTGTTCAAGCGATTTTCCTGCCTCAGCCTCCTGAATAGCTGGGATCACAGGCATGCACCACCACACCTGGCTAATGTTTGTAGTTTTGGCAGAGATTGGGGGGCGGTTCACCATGTTGGCCAGTCTGGTCTCGAACTCCCGACCTCAGGTGATCCGCCCGCTTCTGCCTCCAAAAGTGTTGGGATTACAGGCGTAAGCCACCACGCCCAGCCCAAGATTTCTATAGTTAATTTTGATAATATTCACCAGCAAGTATCCTGCATTTAGAAAATGAGACAATCTATGTAACATGTTATTTAATTTCTACAGCTAATTCATTAAACTCTTGCTTCTGAGGTGGAGCTTTTATAATGAATAGTTTCTGCCAAAATATTGAGCCAGGTCAAATTATTATCCTTATCCATAATCCCTCACTCTGCCAGGATTTTACCTTCCTAGGTTTTACTGGACAAAAATTATCTCATGAACTTTTCTTCAGCAACCTGGAGACATACACATTCATGACAAAATACTTTGGGAAAGCAAAATTAAAGCAGATTGGGGCTTTTCAAAGCTGAAACCACAGGTTTGTGAATTTGTTTTCCTGAATCAGGGCCTCCGGGTGCTTGTTGGAAGGACACATTAATGGGCTCACTGGGTCAGAACCATTGGCTGTGAGGCCAGGGAATCACAAGATCCTAGAGTGGTTAATTTGATTGGTAAACAATATTATCAATCAAATCATAAACGAGTCTTCTGTATTATCCCCTTGAAGCTCCTCAAATCATCCTGCAAAGCCCTGCTCTTAACATTCCAACAGACACATACCAAATATTATGTAAGTCACCATTTCAGCCTCACCATGTGCTTGGGGTAGAGAGTACATCCTAGAATCCCCCTTGTTCACATTTTCCCACAGGTTTTCTGAATTATGATTATAATGACTTCAGCTGTAAGGAGGAAAAGCCAATGAGGTGCTGAGTGCTTCTCGGTGCTCTCCAGAATGATGAACATTACCCACAGCTGAAGAGGCAAGAGGTTTATAAACACCTGCAGAGACCTACTTCCTGTGATTCCTTGGTTTAAGATCTGCGGCAATGAAGATCTCTGGAGTTTTAGGAGGGCTCCTCATACTTTTTGCCTCGACTCATGCTCTTGAAAATAGTAAGAAAAAACAGAGGATTCTGGAGGGTGGCATATTAAGCAGTGGGGTGCTTTGTTACATACTTTTGACTTTGGGGTTTCATAATCTGATGATCATCTGCTAATATCTACTGGCTGTTTTCACTCAGTTTATTCATGCATCTGGACTACTGTAATTTCCCCTTGAATCCATAATTAGATGGATTATATTTTTTCTTAATCTGCAGACTTTCTGGGGTTATTTTCTTTCGTCTTAGACATGCTTGTCACTTTGTAGTGTCTGAAATATTCACAGTGAATTGATAATCAAGAGATTCTGCTCAGTGTCTAGAGTGAAGATTGTTTAGGTGTTCATGCCTTTGGCCATGTGGCTTAGAGTTTGGACAAAGTGGTCAGCTGCTTTCATTTGTAAATGATTCCTTTTCAGAGCACACTTTCAAATGGCATATCAAACTAATATTAACTGGGTCAAATGACATGCGTCAATTTTTTTTTTTTAATATCAAAGCAGCTGATACATTGTTCCAAGTGAGTATAATAGATATTGAAACTTCCATTTCAGGTTTGGAAAAATTTCAAAGATGTATTCCTGGGGCCCTTTCCTACGTAAAAATTGAATAAACTCTAAATGACCTGTGGGGAATTTGGCCTATAGCTTCATTGTAACCAACACACATGATTTAAATCTCCCAGACTTTCAGCCATCTTGTGTCCTAATGAAAGCTTAACATTTCCTCTTCCTAAGAAACTGTATCATCCTGGAACTCTGTGTCATTGCATAGACATGATCTATACATCTCTGGCCTTATTGATCCCACTTCCTCTTCCAGTTACTACCTCAGTTTTCTTCTCTTTAAAGTTACTGTATTCACTCTCTCCTATTTCTCTCTCTTTTTTTAAAAAAATTTAACTTTAATGAGTCATTCACCAAAAACACTCCATCAAAAGTTTGCCTGAAACATTGGTGATCTCTACATTAAAACATTTGACAGTTGCTCTGTTGTCAGCCCTCACTTACTTGATTTTTGTCGTAGCCCATGGGATGGATTATTCATCTCCTAAAAACTTGCTTTACTTGGCTTGTAGGTCATACTGTTCTCTTCTCTTTTGTCCTGCCTTGCTGACATTTCTTTTCTTTCCTTTTCTAGTGTCTCCTTCATTGCTTGATCTTGGTCATACAAGAATCAATCTCAGAAACTCTTTCTTATTCTATTTTTGTTGTTGTTGTTGTTTTATCCTATCCAGTGCCATGATATCACATATCCTTTTTACATTCATAATTATCTCACTTTTAATCCCCAGTCTGAGTATTCTTTTTTAACTTCAGATGCATATTTCCCACTATCTGTTTGAATATCTAATGGCATTTCAGACTTAACCTTTCCAAACTGAACTTCTGCTATTAACTGCCACTTTTGTTTCTCCCACATTATCCCTCATATCAGCCTATGGTGACTATGTTGGGAAAAAATAACTAAAAACAAAATCTTCTCCCAGCCAAGGAAAACACTCCACAGTGGTAGAAGAGAAATAAAACTGTTCTATTATTGAATAAGAATGTGATAGACATCACAGTCAATCTGCTAAGAGATTGCAAAGAAAGAAAATCTCACTCTTCCATATAGCTATGCAGATACAATTCCCTATATGTGTTCTCAAGTTAAAAAATTAGTCCTTAGGAAAGAGGACTTGACTTGATGGTACCATTTGTCACATGTAACTTATCCTATCTTTTACCTAGTAATGGAGGTAACTTCTTTTAGGTAATTGGCTTTATCTACAAAAAAAACTTTTCATATCTTTATGATAGGACATAGTTCTGCAGATTAGAACGAGGCATCTACTGGAGTTAGGCTGTCATTCTCTCCTAGAAACTGAGATAGGAACACCCTCTTCCTTGATGTTTACATTCCAAAGAGGTGGCCCCCAGGTCATTGAGAAAGACAGTCTCAGGTCTTAAAGCTGACAAAAGGTCAATTAATTCTTCAAATGGCTGTATATACATTTTTTTTTTTAAAAGAGGAGAAAGTATTTACAAGTTTTCTAAGGTAAATGCTCTAAGCAAAAGGAGAGGAGGGAAAGCTTTCCTTATTTTTAATGGGAAGAATTAAGCCTCTTGTCTTCAATTTGTATTTACAACTGCACCTTACAGGTTGCTGAAGCTGAAAACTGTGATGCTATCCTGGCTACCTTTTTCTCTTACTGTATACATCAGCAAACCATTGATTCTACCTTCAAAATATTTGAAGAACTGGACCATTTCTGATAAACTCTAATGTTACTATGCTGTCCAAACCGTTAAGTATCTTTGGCTTGAATTATTGCACTGTCCTTGTAACTTGTTTTACATGTCACCCCATCCCCTTAAATTATGTTTTCCACAAAGCAAACAGAGAGCTCTCAACAAAATGTAAGCAGGAATGCATCATTCATCTGGTCAAAATCTTCCAACGGCTTCTCATCCCCCGAGGGTCAAGTGCCTGTTGAATGGCCTCCAGGACTACACGTAATTTGTTCCTTGATAGTTCTCTGATCTCATGGCCTGTTTCTTCCCCACTTGCTGTCTCTTTTTCCGCAATATTGGACTCTTCACTGCCCAGGTTCTCTAGGCAAACTCTCGTGCCTGTCATTTGTATTTTCTCTTCTCATTGCCTGGGATGTTCTTCCCTTAGTTATTTGCATAGCTCTTCTACTCATCTTCTGGAGGACTTTGTTCAAATGTGTCCTTATTGAGACCTTCTCAGATCATTGTATTTAAAATTTCAACTCTCTCCTCATTTTGTGTCCCTTTCATGTCTTATTTTTCCTCAAAATTGTTACTATCTAAAATAGTTCTTTAGTTTCTCTTACCCAACCATTAGAATAGAAGCTCAATGGGCAATAGAGCTTGCTTGATATATCCATATTTTAATGTCCTCTAATTTTTCCATTATCACTTCACATAATGGATGGGGGTTGGGATGGAAAATCAAGCACTTGGAGAATTTTGGACAATCTTGGGATAACTGAGAAGGAGCAATAATAATACCTTTTGTGGTGTCAGTACTATACTGTCTTTCATCTGAATGCAGTCCTTTGAATGCTCCTTCATCCCTGTTAACTAAACCTGTTGCTTCTTCTATCTGTAGTGGAAGAAACAGAAAAATACTTGACAGCGTGAGTCAGCAGAGACTCCAGACAGGGGTAAATAAAGAGGAAAGAAGAGAGAACAGTGTCTAGATAACTAGACTATTTCAGGCTAAATATAGTTGTATTTGAATATATGATACAATGATGGCACATATTCAAAAACATTCAAAATATATCACTCATCATATATTCAAATACAATGCTTATGACAAAACATGAGATTTAAAAAATTGTTTAAAATGGTGGTTGTCAAACTGTTGCATGTCTCACCTGGAAAGCTTGTTAGGACAGATTGCTGGGGCCCAACCTGGTGTCTGACACAGGTCTGAGTAGAGCTTAGGAATTTGTATTTCTAAGAAGTTCCTTAGGATGTCAACTCTATTGGTACAAGGATTAAACTCTGAGAACCACTGATTCACAGTGTGGCCTCTTTGTTTCAAGAAATTCAGATTAGTACAAAGTTATCTTAGTGAAACCTAGGTGGTAGGAGATACAAGTAAGCAAGTACATTTCAAAGGTCACATTGGGTGGGAAGAGAACAAAGTAAAATGTAAAGGAATTTTAAAAGTGTTATAGTATGGGGATGGAAGCAGTGAGAAAAGTTTCCTTGATTCCCTCGGGGTTCTTCCTACCCATGAGCATGGAGTGTTCTTCCATTTGTTTGTATCCTCTTTTATTTCCTTGAGCAGTGGTTTGTAGTTCTCCTTGAAGAGGTCCTTCACATCCCTCGTAAGTTGGATTCCTAGGTATTTTATTCTCTTTGAAGCAATTGTGAATGGGAGTTCACTCACGATTTGGCTCTCTGTTTGCCTGTTATTGGTGTATAAGAATGCTTGTGATTTTTGCACCTTGATTTTGTATCCTGAGACACTGCTGAAGTTGCGTATCAGCTTAAGGAGATTTTGGGCTGAGACGATGGGGTTTTCTAGATATACAATCATGTCATCTGCAGACAGGGACAATTTGACTTCCTCTTTTCATAATTGAATGCCCTTTATTTCCTTCTCCTGCCTGATTGCCCTGGGGTTGATAAAGGAAGCAATCACAGGTATATTCTTCTGATTAACAAATTCCATAGGATTTAAAATATTTTTTAGTAAATTTTTCTTTGATCCAAAGTATTATGTTACTTTATTTTTAACATTGGACAATGGCCAAATTGGCCTATACAACTTAGTAATAGTTGATTAAGGCATTTTTTGTGATCACGCCTATGTCTAAACTTTATAACTGTTCTATACCCATAAATAGGGATATTCTCATGTGGCTGTAGTAATATACCTGTGATGGCTTCCATTATGAAACAGGACAAGTCTCTTACTAGAATAAGAAATGATAGCTAAGCCTCAAGTCTAGTTTATTTTTAAACTGTCATATAGCCTTAATAATACTATATCATCTTACAGATTAGGAAACAGAATTAACCTGATATAAAATGTGAGTGTGGATAAAACTTTCTTTACTAGAAGTATTATAAGTCATACTAATCATCAAATCAATCTAACCTTGGCAAATTGCAGAACTGGGAATATGCATACATAAGATCATATTAAACAATGAAATACTGTTTGAAAATGTAAAGAGACTATATAATCATTTTGAAGTAGGCAACATAAGCATCCTGTTTCATGTTATAAATGCTCTAACAGATCATTTCTGACAAGAAAGGTGGGTATTCATTAGCTTCACTTTGGACAATGTATACATGTTGGAGAACAAGTTTAGCATATAAAAAGCCTTCTGTTTTCAGATAAGGGGCAAACTTTCTCATTAGTAATATCAATAATTTAATATACCCTAGGTCCTATATTGGAGCCTTTGTAATTTAACACTCAGTGAGTCCCAGGAAGGAGCTCCTATGACTTCCTCACATTCTAATGAGGAAATTAAGCCATGAAAAGATTGAGTAAATCATCCAAGATCTCAGTAGAAAATATAAAAATAAACCAAGGCATTTCTACTCTAGAGCTGGGCATTCAGATTGACTAAGAGGTTTAATGTTTTCTGAACTATTGGTTAGAGACAGACGTGCTATCTGACATTTTCTCTTCTCTTTCTTCCATCGGTGTTTGTAGAGTGTACTGAATCCTGGCTTCTGGTTGAAATTAGAGGAGCACCTCTTGTGGAAAACCTGCAACCAAACATAATGAGCTGTCTCTAGGAAATGGGTGTCCTGTAACCAGAATGACGAATGATATCTTTGAGTTCACTTATGCTCTTGAGTTTTCTGGCATCATGAAATATGTAAGAGTGGCTGGTATTTTTACAAATGGCAGTCTTCTCTAGGATTCACATTCACTTATTAACACTGTGTTTTTTAATTGATAGTTGATCTTATGTAATGTAATATTGACTACTCTCTAACTTTTTGGACAATTTTATAGTAGAAGAAATGCGAGACAACATGTGGGATTTAAAGAAAACATGTGTTTCTTTTACCAGCTTTTTGCTACACATTTCCCCTGCTTTTGATGGAGAGATTTTATATTAACTGGGATAAAATCAAACTTAAAGGAAACATCTTATTTAAAATAACACTACAATCCTTCACCTAGTTGTTGGTGTTGATGAAAATATCCAACTAAAATAGGAGCTACCTGGTTAGGTAACTGCTGTGTAACTAAGACAACCCAGTTCTCTTTTCTGAAACCAAAACACTTGAAATTCTATTAACTATCCTGAATAAAATGGATCATTAGAGAGAGAGCCAATAGAAAATGAGAGAAATAACACTTAAGTAATCATGTGTCCATTACTGCTAAGGAGCATGTTAGAAGCTTCAGTTCTTTGATCATCATTGCAGCCAGTGCATATTTTACTTATTTAACAAACAAATAGTATGTGTTATGTACCAGGTAATTTACTTACCTAACTCTCACAGTAACATCCTTGGCTAAATAGTATTATCTCCATTTTTAAAGCAGACATTAGGAATAGAGTGAGCAAGTAATTTGCCAAGTGTCACACAGAAAGTAGAGTAGCTGGGACTTGAACTGGACATTCGTACCCTTAACCCATTCAAGTCTGATGCCTCACATCTCTTGATTTTGCTTTATCTTCCTGCTGTATTTGGAATGGCAGCTTGGTTTTCCTTTTTGGACTCGCATCTGCCCCACTTTCAATATATCTGATTTATCTGTACCAATTCCGCCTCTGTCTCCAGGTACATGACCACACCCTTTCTTACTGATGCATCCCCAATACCTAGAAAAATGCCCAGCATGTGAGCACTATACAACTGCTATTTAGATAAAATATAGGCACTCAGTTAATATTTGTGAAATAAATGAAAAAGTCATGCCAATTGTCAGGTTAGATAATTGTTGCAGGTCAAGTGGAATTACACTAAGAACTTTTCAGAGATTTCTAGGGACGTAGTTTACTCTTTTTCACTGGGATTATAAATAGATAGTCTTGAAGCAAGTAAGCGCTGAGATTTCTATTTGTCACCCCTGAGGAGAGACCTTGCCTGAAAAAGAGGCTAACATGGGATGAAAAAGATAGGAGTTTGTGGAGGGCAGTGGAAGTATGGCAGAGAGACAGGTATTTGACAACGTGGTTGGAATTCTATTATCCACCTATTCCTAAAGCAAAATTACCTTGGGACTCCTCAGGAACATTGATCAATTTGTGCTAAATTTAGATTACTTTGAATGTCTCTCTTATGTGTGATAAATACTGTCCTGGATAATGCTCAACCCTACACACTCTCACTACAGCCATTTTATAGATTGAAAATCTTGGGGTTAGTTATTCCTTATTGTTACATAAACAGGAAATGCCAAAAGTGATATTTGAACTTTAGCAATCTGAAGTACTAGCAAACATCCTTGAATACCATGTTTTTAACATATACAATGTGTATTTAAAGTTGAAACATATCCAAATATTGACTATGACTGCATGAAAGAGTTGAATTATCTCCGTTTGACACTGGCATTTTCCAATTCTATAACATGAATATTTAAATTATAGTATATGAGATGCACATATATTTGCTTGTACTTTCCATGTTATCTACTACTATGGAGGTATGCTTATATATACTTCTATTGTTTTTCTTTAGAGATACTTCTATTTGTTATTTATGTTGTAGGTACTGTGATTTCTCATTCACAAATAATAGCTCATATCTGGGATTGGCAATTATGGCCAGTGGATTAAATTCAGCTAGCCATCTATGTTTATAAGTTTTATTGGAGCATGGGTACATTCATTTAGATATTGACAGTTCATATGCTACATTGGCAGAATTGAGTACAGGCATACCTCAGATATATTCTGAGTTTGGTTCCAGACCACCAAAATAAAGTGAGTTACACAAATTCCTTACAATTTTATGGTGCACATGTTTTGACTACACTGCAGATTATTAAGTGTGCAATAGCATTATGTCTAAAAAGATATTAATTTTAATTTAAAAATGCTGTACTTTGTTGCTAAAAATACAAAAGATCATCTGAACCTTCAGCAGTCATAATGTTTGCAGGTGGAAGTTCTTGTCTCAGTGATGATGGCTGCTGATTGATTAGAGTGGTGGTTGCTGAAGGTTGGGGTGGCTGTGGAAATTTCTTGAATTAGACAATAATGAAATTTACTGTATTGATTGACTCTTCCTTTCATGAAAGATTTCTCTGTACCATGTGATGCTGTTTGACAGTATTTTACCCAAAGTAGAGCTTTCAAAATTGGAGTCAATCCTTTCACATCCTGCCACTGCTTGATCAACTAAGTTTATGGAATATTCTAAATCCTTTGTCATTTCAACAGTGTTTATGACATCTTCATTAGGAGTGGATTTCCTCTAAAGAAAACACTTTTTTTCTCATCCATAAGAAGCAACTTCTCATCTATTACATTTTTATCATGAGGTTGTAGCAATTCAGTCACATCTTCCGGCTTTATTTTTAACTTGAGTTCTCTTGGTATTTCTACCATACCTGCAGTTACTTTCTCCACTGAAGAAAGTAGTGGAAGTCTTGAAGCCCTTAAAGTCATCCACAAGGGTTGGAATTAACTTATCCCAAACTTCTGCTAATGTTGACATTTTGACCTTCTCTGATAAATTATAAATGTTCTTAATGGCCTCTAGAATGGTAAATCATTTACAGAAATTTTTAAATTTACTGTGCCCAGATCCATCAGAGGAAACGCTATCTATGGCAGCTATAGCCTTACAAGATGTATTTCTGAAAAAAGACTTGAAAGCTAAAATTACTCCTTGATCCATGGACTGCAGAATGGATGTGGTGTTAGTAGGCATGAAAACAACATTAATCTCCTTGTACATCTTTATCAGAGCTCTTGATTGACTAGCTGTGTTGTCAATGAATAGTAACATTTTGAAAGAAATCTTGTTTTCTGAATAGTAGCTCTCAACAGTGGGCTTAAAATGTTCTGTAAACCATGCTGTAAACAGATGTGCTGTTATCTAGGGTTTGTGGTTTTATTTATAGGGAATAAGCAGAATAGATTTGGCATAATTCTTAAGGGCCATAGGAGTTTTGGAAGGGTAAATGTGCTTTGCTTTCAACTTAAAGTTACCAGCTGCATTAGCCCCTAACAGTCAGCCTGTCCTTTGCAGCTTTGAAGTCAGGCATTGACTTCTCAATAGCTGTGGAAGTCCAAATGACATCTTCTTCCAATATAAGGGTTTTTCATCTGCGTTGAAAATCTGTTTAGTGTAGCCACCTTCATCAGTAATCTTAGCTACATTTTCTGGATAACTTGCTGCAGCTTCTCAATTAGCACTTGCAACTTCACCTTGTGCTTTTATGGAGATGACTTCTTCCTTAAAGCTCACGAACCAACCTCTGCTAGCTTCAAGCTTCACTTCTGCAGCTTTTTCACCTCTCGGTCTTTATAGAGTTGAGAAGAGTTAGACCCTTGCTCTGAATTAGGCTCTGGCATGAGGGATGTTATGGCTGGTTTGATCCAGACCACTACAACTTTCTCTATATCAGAAATAAGGCTGTTTTGCTTTCTTATCATTTGGGTGTTCACTGGAGTAGCACTTTTAATTTCCTTCAATAACTTTTCCTTTCATCCAAAACTCGACCGTTGGGCACAAGAGGCCTAGCTTTTGGCTTTTCTTGGCTTTTGACATGCCTTCCTCACTAAGCTTAACCATTTTTGGCTTTTGATTCAAAGTAAGAGATATGCAACTCTTCCTTTCCTGTGAACACTTAGAGGCCATTGTAGGATTATTAACATCTTCACATTTTTGTCTCAGAGAATAGAGAGGCCTGAGAAGAGGAAGAGAGACAAGAATGGCTGGTCAGTGGAACAGCAGGAATATATACAACATTTATTAAGTTTGCTGTCTTTATGAACATGGTTCCTGGTGCTCCAAAACAACTACAATAGTAACATTAAAGATCACTGATCACAAATCACAACAGATACAATAATGAAAAACTAGAAATACTGTGAAATGATCAAAATATGACACGGAGGCATGAAGTGAGCACATGCTGTTGGAAAAATGGTACTCAACTTTCTCAATGCAGGATTGCTACATGTCTTTAGTTTGTAGAAAATGTGTTATCTGTGAAGCATGATAGAGTGAAATGCAATAAAACGAGGTATGTCTGTATTTTCAAGAGAGCTAGTACAGTCTGCAAAGACTGAAATATTCTCTGGCCAGTTTGACAACCCCTGAGCTATATTATCTCCATTTTATGAGTAGGGAAGGTAGAACCTGCTCTGAAATAATGAAACATTTAGTGAAAATTCATACTCAGAGTAAGTTGCAGAGCCTGTCCTATAATACAGGTCTGCCAAAATCAGGCCCCTACACTTAAACAAATGTGATCAGGAGTTGTCTACACATTGACAGACAACAAAATGTCTGGACATAATGTCAGGAGCTATTACTTAGGTGTTTTCTAAACATAAACATTTTATTACTTAGCTCTGTTGTCCTTTGACTTAATATAAAATAAAAATTTGTATTATTTTAAAAACTTTAACTCTTATTTTTGAACTGTTAGATTTAAGTAAAACAAGTTCATACTTTTTTTATTCTCTTGAGGAATGCCCATGGGGCATTCTTGTTGAGAGTTGCATCAAATATCAACCAGCGTTTTTGAATTTCAGAACTTACATCCCAGTAAGATGCACCCTTGAAAGGTAAGTCTAGCTGGCTACAGAGATTAAGGTTCTCTAACATTTGCTTGGTTGCCAGGTGTTTCCGATGAGACTAAAGATGTTAGAAATTATGCTGAGGTCCAGCCCTTAGACCTGTCTGACTGATGGACAGTGTTCTTTTCTTTTATATAAGTAGATATGTCATATAATATATGAACGTTTATATATAAAGCTGACTGTCTCAATGTATTTTATTAATAAAATGAACCTATTTGTTTCTCTGGTAGCTGACACTATTGTGGTTTTTAAAAAAATTTTAAATGTTTAATTCTTGTGGGTACATAGTAGGTGTATATATTTATGGGATACATGAGATGTTTTGATACAGTCATGCATTGCATAATAATCACATGGAGAATGGGGGTATCCATCCCCTCAAGCATTTATCCTTTGTGTCACAATCTAATTAGTCTCTTTTGGTTATTTTAAAATCCACAATTAAGTTATTATTGACTACAGTCACCGTGTTGTGCTATCAAATTGTAGATCTTATTCATTTTTTTCTATTTTTTTGGTACGCATTAACCAACCACCCCTCCTCCCTCTCCCAACCTACCACTACATTTTCTGGTCTTTGATAGCCATTCTTCTACTCTCTATGTCCATCAGTTCAATTGTTTTGATTTTTAGATCCTACAAATAAGTGAGAACATGCAATGTTTGTCTTTCTCTGCCTGGCTCATTTCACTTAATGACCTCCAGTTCCATCCATGTTGTTGCACATGGTAGGATCTTATTCTTTTTATATGGCTGAATAGTACTCCATTGTGTATATGTACCACATTGCCTTTATCCATCCATCTGGATAAAGTGGACACTTAAGTTGCTTCCAAATCTTAGCTATTGTGAACAATGCTGCAACAAACATGGGAGTGTATATCTCTTCAACATACTGATTTCTTTTGAGTATATACTCAGCAGTGGGATTGCTGGATCACATGGTAGCTCTATTTTTAGTTCTTTAGGGAACTTCCAAGCTGTCCCCCATAGTGGCTGTACTAACTTATATTCTCATCAACAGGGTATGAGGGTTCTCTTTTCTCCACATTCTCACCAGCATTTGTTATTGCTTGTCTTTGGCAAGTACAAGCTATTTTAACTGGGGTGAGATGATATCTCATTGTATTTTTGATTTACATTTCTCTGATCAATGATGTTGAATATATTTCCATATGCCTGTCTGCCATTTGTATGTCATCTTTTGAGAAATGTTTATTCAAACCTTTTACCCACTTTTTCTTTTATCAGAGTATTAGATTTTTTTTGCCTATAAAGTTGTTTGAGTTCTTTATACATTCTGGTGATTAACCCCTCATCAGATGGGTAGTTTGTAAATACTTTCTCTCAGTCTTTGGGTTGTCTCTTTCCTTTGTTGATTGGATCCTTTGCTGTGCAGAAGCTTTGTAACTTGATGTGATCACATTTGTACAATTTTGCTTTGGTTGCCTACGCTTATAGGGTATTGCTCAAGAAATTTCTGCCCAGACCAATGCCCTGGAGATTTTCCCCAATGTTTTCTTTTAGTTTCATAGTTTGAGGTCTTAGATTTAAATTTTTAATCCATTTTGATTTGATTTTTTGTATATGGCAAGAGATAGGGATCTAGTTTCATTCTTCTGCATATGGATATCCAGTTTCCCAGCACTATTTATGAAAGAGACTGTCTTTTCCCCAGTGTACATTATTGGCACAATTGTTGAAAATGAGTTCACTATAGGTGTGTGGATTTGTTTCTGGGTGCTCTATTCTGTTCCATTGATTTTTGTGTCTGTTTTTATGTCACTACCATGCTGTTTTGGTTACTATAGCTCTGTAGTATAATTTAAAGTTAGGTAATGTGATTCCTCCACTTTTGTTCTTTCTTGCTTAGGATAGCTTTGGCTATTCTGGGTCTTTTGTGGTTCTATATAAATGTTAGGATTGTTTTTCCTATTTCTGTGAAGAATGTAATTGGAATTTGGTACGGATTGCAATGAATCTGTAGATTGCTTTAGGTACTATTGATATGTTAACAGCATTGATTCTTCCAATCCATGAAAATGGAATATTTTTCCATTTTTTGGGGGTGTCCTCTTTAATTTCTTTCTCTAGTGTTTTATAATTTTCATTATAGAGATCTTTCACTTCTTTGGTTAATTCCTACATATTTAATTTTGTGTATGGCTATTGTAAATGGGATTACTTTTTAATTTATTTTTCACATTGTTTATTGTTGACATATAGAAATGCTACTGATTTAAAATTTTTTTAATTTTTAATTTTTTAATTTCAATAGGTTTTAGGAGAACAGGTGGTGTTTGGTTACATGAATAAATTCTTCAGTGTTGATTTCTGAGACTTTGGTTCATCCATCACCTGAGCAGTGTACACTGTACCCAATGTGTAGTGTTTTATTCCTCACCACCCCCCACCCTTCCCCCGAGTCCCCAAAGTCCAATGTATCATTCTTATGCCTTTGCATCCTCATAGCTTAGCTGCCACATATGAATGAGAACATATGATGTTTGGTTTTTCATTCATGAGTTACTTTACTTAGAATAATAGTCTTTGATTCCATTCAGGTTGCTGTGAATGCCATTATTTAATTCCTTTTTATGGCTGAGTAGTATTCCATGGCATGTATATACCACATTTTCTTTATCTGCTAGTTGATTGATGGGCATTTTGGGCTGGTTCCATATTTTTGCAATTGCAAATCATGCTGCTATAAACATGAATGTGCGAGTATCTTTTTTGTATTATGACTTTTTCTCTGGGTAGATACCTAGTAGTGGAATTGCTGAATCAAGCAGTAGATCTACTTTTACTTCTTTAAGGAATCTTCACACTATTTTTCATAGCAGTTGTACTAGTTTACATTCCCACCAACAGTGTAAACATGTTCCCTTTTTACACCATCCATGCCAACATCTATTATTTTTTGATTTTTTGATTATGGCCATTCTTACAGAAGTGAGGTGGTATCGCATTGTGGTTTCGATCTGCATTTCTCTCATCATTGTGATGTTGAGCACTTTCCATATGCTTGTCAGTCATTTGTATATCTTCTTTTGAGAATTGTCTATTCATGTCCTTAGCCCACTTTTTGATGGGATTGTTTTTTTTTCTTGCTGATTTGTTTGAGTTCCTTATAGATTCTGGATATTGGTCCTTTGTCAGATATATAGTTTGTGAAGATTTTCTCCCACTCCGGGTTGTCTGTTTACTCTGCTGATTATTTCTTTTGCTCTGCAGAAGCTTTTTAGTTTAATTAAGTCCTATCTATTTACCTTTGTTTTTGTTGTTTTTGCTTTTGGGTTCTTGGTCTTGAAGTCTTTGCCTAAGCCAATGTCTAGAAGGGTTTTTCTGATGTTATCTTCTAGAATATTTAAGTTTTTAGGTCTTAAATTTAAGGCTTTGATCTGTCTTGAGTTGATTTTTGTATAAGGTGAGAGAAGAGGATCCAGTTTCATTTCTTCTACCTGTGGCTTGCTAAGTATACCAGCACCATTTATTGAATAGGGTGTCTTTTCCCCACTTTATATTTTTGTTTGTTTTGTTGAAGATCAGTTGGTGATAAGTTTTTGGCTTTATTTCTGGGTTCTTTATTCTGTTCCATTGGCTTATGTGCCTATTTTTATACCAGGACCATACTGTTTTGGTGACTATGGCCTTATAGTATAGTGTGAAGTTGGATAATGTGATGCTTCCAGATTTGTTCTTTTCACTTAGTCTTGCTTTGGCTATGCAGGCCTTTTTTGTTTCCATATGAATTTTAGGATTGTTTTTTCTAGTTTTGTGAAGAAGGATGCTAGTGTTTTTATGGGAATTGCATTGAATTTGAAGATTGTTTTTGGCACTATGGTCATTTTCACAATATTGATTCTACCCCTCCATGAGGATGGGATGTGTTTTCCATCCCATTGGAAGCACTTGTTTGTGTTATCTATGATTTATTTCAGCAGTGTTTTGTAGTTTTCCTTGTAGAGGTCTTTCATGTCCTTGGCTAGGTATGTTCCTAAGTGTTTTATTTTTTTTGAATCTATTGTGAAAGGGGTTGAGTTCCTGATTTCTCAGTTTGGTCACTGTTAGTGTATAGCAGAGCTACTGATTTGTATACATTAATTTTGTATCCTGAAACTTTACTAAACTCATTTACCAGTTCTAGAAGTTTTTTAGATGTCCGTTTAGGGTTTTCTAGGTTATACGATTATATCATCAGCAAACAGTCACAGTTTGACTTCCTCTTTACCAATCTGGATGCCATTTATTTCTTTCTCTTGTCTGATTGCTGTGGCTAGGACTTCCTGTACTATGTTGAATAGAAGTGGTGAAAGAGGTCATCCTTGTAGTGTTCTAGTTCTCAGGGGGAATGCTTTGCAACTTTTCCCTGTTCAGTATAATGTGGGCTGTGAGTTTGTCATAGATGGCTTTTATTACCTTGAGATGTGTTCCTTCTATACTGATTTTGCTGAGGGTTTTAATTATAAAAGGATGCTGGATTTTGTCAAATCCTTCTTCTACATTGATTAGATGATCATGTGACTTTTGCTTGTAATTCTGTTTGTGTGGTGTATTATATTTATTGACTTGCATATGTTAAACCATCTCTGCATCCCTGGTATAAAACCCACTTGATCATGGTGAATTACCTTTTTGATATGCTGTTGGATTCAGTTTGCTAGTATTTTGTTGAGGATTTTTGCATCTATGTTCCTCAGGGATATTGGCCTGTAGTTTTCTTTTTTTGTTATATCCTTTCCTGGTTTTGATATCAAGGTGATATTGGCTTCATAGAATGAGTTAAGGAGGATTCCCTTTTTCTCTATCTTGTGGAATATTGTCAATAGAATTGGTACCAATTTTTCTTTGAATGCCTGATAGAATTTAGCTGTGAATCTCTCTGGTCCTGGACTTTTTTTTCTCAAGCAGGAGTTTTGCCCCATAGCCACCACAGCTTTATCCGTAATGTGGTAAGTCCCACCTGAAGTCAGCAAGTCTCAGAGGCTCCCCCCAGGCCCTTGATGTAGTACCTGCTTATCACTGCTGATAATTCAGGGCCCAAGGGCTTCTCAGTTAGCAGGTGATAAATGTTGCCAGGACTGCATCCTTCCCTTCAAAGCAGTGGGTTCCCTTCTGGCCAAGGGTGTGTCTAGAAATGTCTGGAAGCTAGGACCTGGAATCGGGGGACTAACAACTCTGACCAATGCCCTCTCCTGCTGTGGTTGAACTGGTATTCAAGATGAAGACAAAGTCCTCCCCACTCTCCTTTCTCCTCTCCTCAAGCAGAAGAAAGAGCTCTCTTTTCGAGCCACAAGCTGTGCAACCTGGGTTTAGGGGTTGGGTAATGCCAGCACTTCCTTAGCTGCATGGCTTGTATCTTAGTAGGTCATGTGTTCCCCCAGTTCACTGTCTCTGGGACCAGTTCAGCACTAGGACTCACCTAAGAGTTGCAGTCCTTATGGCCTAGACTGCCTTTCAAGTTTACTTAGAGACTCAGAGCACTTTAGCCCTCTGTGGTGAGGTTCGCGGGAACTCAAGTTCCGACTGCTGGGATTGGTGATTCCCTTCTGGCTAGGGATAGTTTAAACATTCTCTCTGTGGATGGGCATCAGCTGAATTTGGCCTGATTTTTCTTTCTTCTCTAACAAGATTTTGTTAGTGAACTTTCCTTTTCCCGGGCATTCTTTGTTTGTACCTACCACTTCCAACCTGCCCAGTCCCAAGGCTATCATAGGAACTATTGATTTCTTCTGTGAACATACCACCACTCTGCAGTTGTTGGTCCCAGGGATAAGAATGGCCCAAGAGATTCAAAATGATTTTTGCTTCCAAAATGTTCAAACTAAAACAGAGTCAGTTTCTGATTTACCCAGAGTTATAACAGTGAAGACTTGCTAATGACCACCATTTTCTCCTCGTTTTGAAGAACACTTCTGCAATGAGAGAATAACGTAGAAGAGCCTATAGATGCAGAGGTCAGGTAACTTGGCCCATTCTTGGCTCAGTTATTTATGTGGCCCAATTACGTATCTGTTGGAATTTTAAATATAGTCTACTTTTTGAATAATCGGAGCTATATAAAAGCATAATAAGTAAATGATTATATTTCTTTTTCAATAACTCAGCTCAGCTCTGTTCTGTAAAGTCTTCCCTTCCCATACCATTACAACATCTTTTGCCTTTTTCTCCTATGGTAAATTAAGCTCAATGAAAACCTCAATTTCATATCAAATTTAATGTTCCCCTCCTTTACTACTGCCTGCCCTGGGTACAAATGATTGGACAAAAAGAAGGATCAACCTACTCTATAAATACTTTATATTCTGCTTTCTTTACTGCCTTGGTGTGTTAAGGTAGAGAAAAAGGATAAAAAGAGAGGAAGGATGAGTGTCAACCTGGCACAGTTGCATCCATTTCTATAAGGTAGAGAAAAAGGATAAAAAGAGAGGAAGGATGAGTGTCAACCTGGCACAGTTGTCATCCATTTCTAGTAGCTTTGATCAAGTAAGTTTTTACTGTACACTCTAAATGTTGCTCAGATTTGCTTGGGTCTTTAGGGCTCACTAAAGGCCTAGAGATGCCAATGTGTAGTTTTGATGAGGCAATCTATATAAGGCTTTACTGGCTCCACCCAGATGTTACTTTTGATACCCTTCCTCAGTCTCTTAACTTGGTTGTTGATCATTGAGCCTCTTATTTCTTGGGGACCCCTACACAGATAATTAGTAACCTGCACATATAAAGCATTGCTAGTTGCTATACTACAGAAATAACTCAATCCGGGTATTGGTAGGAAATCACCTGCCAAATGTTGGGGTTGTATGGCTCTTCCACTCTACTCTTTTTGCTTCTTGGACTTCTCAAATTTTTTTTCTCCGTACTAAAGATGTATATGTGGAAGATACAGCAGCCTACTACATAAGCAGATAGCTACTTGGAAGTGAGATGCCAGTCTCCAGTGTAGGTATCCTTGGTGTCTAACTCTTCATTTAAGACACCTTACTTTGGCTTCACAAAGAAGAGGAGTATTTCAGTAGACTCCTCACCCACCAGGCCAGGAATGCAAAACAGAATTTCATGATTTTCTATAGACTATAGGGTGACATGTTTAAAGATACCAGATCTGGTTCAGCAAATCTAAAAGTTTCTGGCATTTGCTACTACTTTGATTTTAGCTCTGGGTCACAATCACTAATTCTGGGGTAATGGAAAGTTCTAACTAACATTCTGTTAGAAACTTTTGCTTATCCTTCTGCAAAATAGCAAATTTCCGTTTCAACATAAAATGACTTGATTTGGTGTTCTATCTTTTAAAACCCAAAGAGAGATGTCTAGTTTATTTCTATTCTCATATTCCCTGCCATTACAAAAATAACAGTAATGTATATACCAGCCTCAAATCCCTGCATATGTTTTTCTCCCTGTTTTTCAGAAAGCCTTCCTCATTTGAACAAAATGTAATACAGAATAATACTGATAAATCTAAGAAAATAGTCCAAACTCAGTATTATCAAGCAGGAAATTGGGGTATCGAGGAATGTTACTTAGGTAAGTACTTTGACTTAGGACTCTAAATGTTTTCCAGTATATTAATGGAAAAAAGGTGAGGGTTCAAGGTGACATACACCATACATTCTACAGCATGTGCCCATATAATTCCAGTTTAGGATCATTGTTACCATGCATTTGTGGTGATTAGGGATATATTCTGTCATAGTGTTTCTCATTTACTATTTTGAGTAAAATGTGGCCAATTTGCAAGAAACAATAGCTATTCATGTTATGTATCCCAATCAACCAAAGAATGAAAATTTGACTACAACATGAATATAGAATGGGACTGGAAATTTCCAGGAATTACCATGAAGACAGTAATTGATATGCATGTTAACTCTTGTGTTTGGATCTGCAAGGACAAAATGCCTACAAGAGAAGACCCTTCTTGAATGGAAAGTTGAGTCCTAGGACCTATTCATATAGTCTATAGTTCTTGAACTTTAGCATCCTAGAAGATACAGATCTATACACTATTATTTCAGGGATCTATTAACCATCTTAAATTGAAATTTGAGATGTTATTATTTAAATTTTATAAATATTTGTTAATAATAGCTATACATAAGTATTGCATTGACCATACTTGGATCATTACAATATTGTAGTCAATTCTGCAGTTTAAAATTGGGTTTATTATAATATTGTAGTAAATTATGCAGTTTAAAATCAATGCCCTCTTTCTCAATCCCTATATTCCTCCCTAGTTGAGCCACAGTGAAATATCTAAGGTTTTTATGTAAAAGCTTCTAATCAGTACTACTACCTGTTTGTTTTTCTTCCTTACAGGAGCAGCTTTTTCTTTTGTTGGACTATATAATTTTTATTCCCTGAACTAAGCAAAGGAATTAAGCTTTGAATTCTGGTGGTTAAGGCAACCTTTGTAACCTTGGTCCTCTGATTACCTGAGGATTTTGCACTACCTTTCAGAAGCTGCACTAATGCTGATGGATGCTATCTTTTGCTGTTTTAATAATGTTGTTTTAAAAATGAATTTGCTCTATTTTACATGCTTATGAACTCTTTGGATGGGGTAAAAAGGAGCTTCCCCAGACTTTTAAATTTGTAGGGAAGGCTACTTTTAAAAATAAAGTTTTGAATATTTGAGTAGTTATTTCTCTTCTGTGAAGAAAGCTGAAATCCTTACAGGGTATTTTTCTAGGCAACTGTATTTTGTGAAGGGTAAAGGTGTACTCGTTAACCAATAATCTGGGTGGGCAGACTCGGTAACTATTATACTGTCGTATATAGTTTTTTGATTAATTGCCATTTCACTTCTTTCTAATGATATGTATAAAAGTAGATAAAATCAGATTCTCTCTGTAAGGTTGAAAACATTAGACTATTCTATTTCCTACTTCTGGCTTTTCTGTAGTTTTCTTTTGTTCCTTTTTGTATCACTTTTCTTTTCTATATAGTAGTAATTTCAAGTGAGTTTGAAAATTTGGGTTCATTCACTTTGTGCATATGAAGGAGCTATTTTTGGGGAAAATAATATTCTAATTGATGTCACAATTTATGACAACTTTGAACCAAAAATGAATCTTGTCTAACTTCTTGTTCATATATCTCAAAATATTTAAAGTGATGGATTAAGTGGTAACGTTTGAAAAATCTTGTAAAAAAAATCGCATGCTTTCAGGTGTTCTCTTGAACCTACATACTTATTTTTCTCTGGATGTGGAATCAGTTGGCAAAAGTAAGAAGGAAATCATAATTACAGTGTGTTCTTTATTCCTTATACAACTACTGAAGGGAAAGTAACCTCCAGAATAAAATCAGGCTCTTTTTGGAAATCCTGCCCTTTTGTGGACTAAATCAATCCCAGGATGGGACACCTGTCTCATAGTTTTCATACTGCGTGAGACCTGGAAGCCAGGAAGATTCCAAGGTGGAGGGGGAAGCAAAACACCAGCTAAGTGTCGAGTGACTTTTTTTCCACCTTGCAAATAGGATAAAGATTGAATTCTCTCATGAGAAAGTAGATGAAAGTTACAGTCCAGAAATATATCTCAAGTGTGGCTCCCTCTTGGGTAATAGAGTAAATAAATACATTCCCCTAGTGCTAGTCATTCAGCTCTACTTTCCTGCCTCTATTTTTTGTTTATTTTCTACTTCACCCCCTCTCCCTTTCTAACAAAATACTGACTAGAGGATTCATTGACATACTGTGGAATATCTCTAACCCTGAATATAAGAACACGGTTTTTAATCTCAATTTATATGAAATTATTTTTTATTTTCCTTCTCTGGGGATTAAATCACTAGAACATCATAAGTGATTCATTTCTACCAGATTGAGGACAATTTATTTTAGCTGTTTGAGCTTCAGTAATTCTTTCTGTAAATGAATGTCCTATATTTTAAAAGTTACATATTCCCTACTTGTCTTTCAACCCAAATATTCCTGAGTTAGATCTAGCTTGCTGAAATTCTAGAAAGCCAAAAATTGAACACTTAAAAATTTTAAATAAAATCAAAAGCAAAAAGAAAATGCCCTATTAGTTTTAGGCACATTAGGCCATCTCTGAAAGACACAGCACCTCCCAAAGCTCATAGACCAAAGGATGATGCTAAAAATCACATGGGGAATAAAATCAATTTAAAACTTGTAGTAAGAGGCAAGGAAAAATAAGTAGGCACTGGTGGAAGATAACACACTTAGGGTAGGGGGCAAGCAGGATGGAAGGACCACACTTGCAGCATCCTGGGGTGTATACTGTACATATATCTTGTATCTTTCCCTACTGTATCATCCTTCTCTATTGATTAATTATGAGGTTACAAGGACCAGCATTGAGGATTGAGCAAGGCCACAAACAGAAGGTACTCAGAGTCAACAGCACACGTTTGCTCTATCAGAGAAATGCAGTGGTAAGTGTTACTGGAGTTAGCTATGACATAATTCCAAGAGATTGTGTGTGTGTGTGTGTGTGTGTGTGTGTGTTTGAGGGGGTTGTAGTGGAAAACATGGGGCCAGGATGGGACCAAACTAGATGTTACTAATTGGTGGGCAATTTGGGGTTACAGAGTTGTCTGGTCAATGATGACATGATGGAAAAATATTTTTCCCCATATTTCCCCTAATGTTTTTGTGTGTTTCATCCTGTTTTCTATTTATTTATCCTTCTGGTTAGTATTTCACTCACCTATATTCAATGCATCTTATTCTGCCTGTTTCACTGGCTTCTTACTTGCTTATGTCACTTCTAATGAGTTTTGACCACTTTGTTTTCTTGCTTTTAGAGATAAATATTCTCAAATCACACAGTAAATCTACACTATAAAAGGTTATTAACTTGTACAGGCTTATCTGTAAACTTGGATGCTAAAGGTCTACAGAATAATAGCAATTGTGATCAAATTTATTTTAATCTTTCCCCCCATATTCAGGCTAACTAGATTTCATTTGTGAGAAGAAAAAGATTTAAATGTATAGTCTTAAAGTATTATTCATCTTAGATATCCTGATGGTATAAAGATATCAAAAAATCAAATAAGGATTATAATAAATAATACAGATCCCCTTCTAAAGAATTATTAGACTATGTGCTCCAAAAGAAAAAATGTAAATGCAAATAAAGTTAGAGAGCTAAGATATTGGCAAAATTCATTCTTTGGCATAAATTTAGTACTGGAATGTAAAATCTGAAAATCCCAAATTATCATAAAATGTTGGAAAAATGTGATAAGTTCCCCGCACAAGAATACAGATTGTGTATTAGCTTTGTTTTTCTCACAACGAATTTCCACAAATTTATCGGCTTCAAACAACATTCGTTTATTGCCTCATAGTTTTCTGGGGTTGGAGTCCAGGCACCAAGTGGCTCATTTAGATTCTCTGGAGTCTCACAAGAGTGAATCAAGTTGTCAGCAGGGCTCTTGGGTAATTTAAGTTGGCAGAATTCAGTTCCTTGTAATTGGAGAACTGAAATTCCTATTTTCTTGCTGGTCATCGGCTGGGGGTAGTTCTCAGCTTCTAGAGAACTCACATGTCTTCCCATATGGATCCTTCTAAAGCAGCAATGACAGGATGAGTTTCTCACACACTTCGATTTCTCTGACAGATCCTTTTCTGAGGCAGTCTCCCTGGCTGGAAGCAGTCCTTACTGTTAAGGACTCACTCAATTAAACTGGGTTTCTCAGACAATCTGGGATAATCTCTCTATTTTAAAGTCCTTAATCTTAATTATACCTGCAAAGTACCTAGATTAATGCTTCATTGAATAAGTCAGGGATAGGAATCTGGAGGAAATAGCTTTAGAATTCTGCCTACCACATACTAATTAACTCCAGATGATCATAGAAAAATGGAGGATTCTCCATTTTGAAAATTCAAAGATGTACAGAGAAGATTTAAAAATAGCAGGCCTGAGACTGCTACTCTTAGGCCTGCTTGCAAGGTTGGCTCTTGGCTACCATGTGGTAATTTGGATTTGAGGAGGGTCCCCTGAACCCTAACTAATAAGAGTAGCTCAGTGTGCCTAAAACCGTACAAACAATATGTTGTATACCTGCTTTCCTTTTGGGAATCTGGGTTGTGGGTACATGCCAGGAACAGAAGGCTTACCTGACCAGCCCCTAATAATAAAACAGACCCTGGATAGTGAGTCTCTAATGACCTTCCCGGATAGACAATACTTCACATGTTGTCACAAATCAGTGTAGGAGGAATTAAGCCCATCCTGTGTGTCTTCACTGGGAGAGGAATTTTGGAAGCTTGCACCTGGTTTCCTTTGGACATCATTCCATGGACCTTTTCCCTTTGCTGATTTTGCTCTGTATCCTTTTTCTGTGATAAATCATAGTGGGATACGACTACATGCTGAGTCCTGTGAGTCCCCGTAGGAAACTGCCAGTGATCTTGAAGACTCCCGCCCTCTTAAAAAATATATATAAAACTTTCAAAGAAATATATAGGGACTCACAAGTTGCCAGAGAATTAACCATGTAGAAACAAGGCAAATCTAATAAAACTCAGGTGTAAGAAGAAAAATTATAATAAATAATGTAGCAGGAATAATCCAAAATTATCACTTATCTTAAAATATGTAAATAGTTTACATAATCCCTATAAGAATTTTATAATTAGACTTTTTATAAATGTTATATAATTTTAGGCCAATATATTTGAAAATGAAGATGAATAATACTTTAGGAAAGTATTACAATATAGATTCAAGATACAGAAAGTCTGAAGAGAGAATTAGAGACCAATTTAGAAGTCGTCACATATTTACAAATAATATATTTGTTAACATATGTTATAAACCAATTTCACTAATTGTAAACAAAGATATCTGCATTTCATAAGTAATCTCATAGTCTTAAAAAAATAAGGACAGATAATTCTCTCCAATTTATGATAACTGGCCAGGGCAATACAGGCACCTAAATTGTTGACCTATATATAAATATATGTATATAAAAATATAGGAAGAGATTCAGAAATATATAATTAGAAAACTAAATGCAGTATCTTTAAAAATAATCAGGAAAGAATTCAAAGTAATATTAACAGGCATTCTATTAAGGTACTTCAGTATAGTAACAGATTCAAGTGAGAAAAAGAATTTTTCATTGCGAGGACATGCTCCAAGTAATTAACCCCTTTAATCATGTGAATTAACACTTCAATCCACACAGCCAGCAACCCCTCTATAGTATATTGACTATTTTTTTCTGTACAAAGGAAATAACTGCGGCAAATAGAGGTTAAATAACATGTCCTAGATGATACCACTGCTAGGCAGAGCTTCAGAACTTTTGCTTTTAACAATTATGTTTTACTGCTTCTCCATATTAGAGAAATCTTAGTAGTAAACATGTAAAAGTAAAATAAAATTTGTAGTAATTATTCACCTAATTATAAGAACATAAACTAAAACTGTATTAATGTATAGTTTTACCAGAATAGAAATGGTGATGCTGAAACAGGTTTTAGAAATTGACCTATACATAGGTGTATGATTAATTTGTGATGAAAGAAAGTGTGGATTAGTTCATAAGGCATGTGGACTACACTTTTAGGTACATCTCTACACTCTGCACAAAAATTATAATGACTTCAAGAGGTAAAAATATTTTGAAAACCAGAATATTTATAAAATAAATGACATAAATTATATATAGTATATATTTACAACATAAATATTTATAACATTATAAAGTAAACTGGTATAGATGATATTTTTCAAGCAAGAGTCAATATCCAGGAATCATTAAGAAAATATATCTTTATAGTTTTATAACAAAAAGTTTGAAGATAAATGACAGAAAACTATCACTAAGTATAATTTTAAAAGCTTCATATCCAGATCATAAAAATTATACCTATATAAAAGAATAAACATTTAATATAAAAATAATAAAATGATATAAATGATCCACATAGGTGAGTAGTAACCATTTAAAAAACCCAGTCTTATTAGAAATCAAACAACTCAATAACAAGAAAAATAACTCAGTCAAAAAATGGGGAAAAGACCTGAATAGACATTTCTCAAAAGAAAACATACAAATGGCCAAAAGGAATATGAAAAAAAATAACATTACTAAACATCAGAGAAATGCACATTAAAATCACAATGAGATGTTAGAATGGCTATTATAAAAAAGATGAAAATTCACAAATCCTGGCAAGAATGTGGAGAAAAGGGAACCCTTACATTCCTATTGGTTGGACTATAAGTTAGGACAGCCATTATAAAAAACACTATGGAGGTTCCCCAAAAAACTAAAAACTGAATTACCATGTGATTCAGCCATCCATTTCTGGGTATATATGTAAAGGAATTGAAATCAGTATGGTGAGGAGATATCTGCATTCTCATATTCAGTGCAGCAGCATTTACAATGTCCAAGATATGGAATCAACCCAAGTGTCCATCAATGGATGAATGGATAAAGAAAAATGTGGTACACATGTGCAATGGAATGTTATTCAGCCTTAACAAAGAGGGAAATTCTGTCATTGGTGACAACATGGATGAACCTGGATAACATCCTAAGTGAAATAAGCCAGGCACAAAAAGGCAAATACTGTATGATCTCACTTACATGTGATATCTAAAAAAGTCACTCATACAAGTGGAAAATCGAATGGTTATTACCAGAAGCTGGAGAGTGGATGGGAGGGAGAGATGGAGAGATGTCATTCAGTTAGGAAGAATAAGGATTTGAAATCTATTGCACAGCATAGTGACTATAGTTAAATAATAATGTATATTTTGGGCTGTTCTTGGAGATCATGGCAGACAGGAGTCAGGGCTAGATTGCAGCTCCAACTCACACAGACAGAGCAGTGTGCAGAGGCTTGCGTTGTGAATTTTAGTTCCAAATCAACTGCAAGAACAAACCAGCAACCCCAAGAGGACCCACAGGCCCTCTGAAGGAAGTGGACTGCTCCTGCAGGACACAGGAGACACCCCAAATACTGTGAGTGCTCCAACTGCAGAAGTGGGAGAGGGAAATCTTCCTCTCTTGAACACACACCCCTGGAGAAACTGAAGGTCTGTTTGCAAGAGAAGTTTCTGACCTTACCTAGAGCTGAGTCAGTTTAGAGAGCCAAGCAAAATATAGGGGTAGAGGAAGCAGTAGGAAATGCTTTGGGACCTCGCTGTGTCCCCAAGCAGGCCATTCCTGCCTGGCACCACAGGTATCCATCAGGATGGAAGACAGAGAAGTTGGGGAAAACACCACAGGGAGAAGGAAGTCTCCAGCTGAATTTTGTAACAATTTGAACCAGGCAAGAAGCCTCCTGGCCAGAATTCGGGAAAGGGTGCAAATCTGATGTGCAGACTCCACAGGAGGGGGAAGAACCAAGCTATTTTCTTTCACAGCTGGGAGGTGGGTAGCCTGGGGCAAGTTCTGAAGCCCAACTTGCCCACCACCTGGAAAAAGGCTCAAGGCTGTTAATGGGGGCATGATAGGAGTGAGACCAGCTCTTCGGTTTGTGTGGGAGTTGGGTGAAACCTGTGACTGCCATCTTTTCCCTACTTCCCTGACAACCTGCATGACTCAGCAGAGGCAGCCATAATCCTCCCAGATACACAACTCCATTGACGTGGGAACCTTACTCCCATCCCCTACAGCAGCTGTAGCAAGACCTGCCCAAGGAGAGTCTGAGCTCAGACTTGGGTGATGGGTGCACCACAATTTCACAAATCATTATATGAAATTTCACAATAATTTATGAAAAAAATGTATATTTCAAAATTGTCAAGAGTAAATTTCAAGTGCTCTTGCCACAAAAATAAGTATGTGAGGTGATGCATGTGTTAATTAACTTGATCTAATTGTTTCATAATGTATACCTGTATTAAAATATTACATCGTACCCTATAAATATATAAATATTATTTGTTAATTAGACATTTTTTAAAAGCTATGAAACTATTTTAAAAAGTAGAACTAGTTTGTTTAACAGAATATCAAAATTTGATAACATAGACAATAACCAATGTTTATAAATTGAATTTAGATTTTCAAAGTGAAAATAGATCACGCATTTATTTGAAGGCACATAGGATATAGCTACCAAAATGTAAATATTTGGCCCTTTTCCTAAGCTTCTTCTAATTCTATAAATAAATTTTAAGAAAAATTTTAAAAAATGCAAAAGAGAGTTAAAGTTTCTGGTAATGGCAGGCTGGGGTTTATAGATGAGCATGTGAGCTGAAAAACATGGATAATGTTAGAATAAACATTTTTTTCCTAACACAAAGAAATAATACACATTTAAGACGATGGATGTCTTAATTACCCTGATTTGATCATTACACATTGTATGATTGTATCAAAATATCACCTGTATCCAATAAAGATGTACAGCTATTATGTGTTCATAATAATTAAAAATAAAAGAATTTTAAAAGATTATAGAAGCTGAAAAATTCCCACTGCCTAGTGAAGCATAGCTGTCATAACGTTGTAGCACAATGCATTACTCACATGTTTGTGGTGATGCCGTTGCAAATAAACCTGTGCCGCCAGTTATATAAAAGTATAGAAATACAGTTATATACTGTATATAATACTTGAAAATGATAACAAATGACTATGTTACTGGCTTGTGTATTTACTTTTTATAATTGTTTTAGAGTGTATTCCTTCTATTTATTAAAAATAAGGTTAACTAAAACAGCCTCAGACAGCTTCTTCCGCAGGTATTCCAGAAGAAGACATTGTTATCACAGGAGATGACAACTCCTTGTGTGTTATTGCCTAAGAAGACCTTCCAGTGGGACAATATGTGGAGAGGGAAGACAGTGAGATTGAGGATCCTGACCCTGCATAGGCCTAGACTAGTGTGTATATTTGTTTCTTACCGTTTAAGAAAAAAGTTTAAAGAGTAAAAAATGAAAAGTTTTAAATATAGAAAAAAGCTTATAGAATAAGGATAGAAAGAGTTTTTGTACAGCTGTACAGTGTATGTGTTTTAAGCTAAGCTAACTGTTATTACAAAATGGTCAAAAAGTAAAAAAAAAAATTTTATAAAGTAATAAAGTTAAGCTAAGGTTAATTATTGAAGAAAAAATTTTAAAATGAATTTACAGTAGCCTAAGTGTAAGTGTTGAGTCTCCAGTAGCTTACAGTAATGTCCTAGGCATTCACGTTCACTCATCACTCACTCACTGACTCACCCAGAGCAACATCCAGTCTTGCAAGATTCATTCATAGTAAGTGACTTATACAGGGGTACCATTTTTTTTAAATTTTACTTTAAGTTCTGGGATACAGGTGCTGAATGTACAGGTTTGTTATATAGGTATACATGTGCCATGGTGGTTTGCTACACCCATCAAGCCATCATCTAGGTTTTAAGCCCTGCATGCATTAGGTATTTGTCCTAATGCTCTCCCTCCCCTTGTCCTCCACCCTCCAGCAGGCCCCAGTATGTGATGTTCCCCTCCCTGTGTCCATGTGTTATCATTGTTTAACTCCTACTTTTGAGTGAGAACATGCGGTGTTTGGTTTTCTGTTCCTGTGTTAGTTTGCTGAGAATGATGGTATCCAGCTTCATTCATGTATCTGCAAAGGACATGAACTCATCCTTTTTATGGCTGCATAGTATTCCATGGTGTATAAGTGCCACATTTTATTTATCCAGTCTATCATTGATGGGAATTTGGGTTGGTTCCAAGGCTTTGCTATTGTGAATAGCGCCGCAATAAACATACGTGTGCATGTGTCTTTATAGTAGAATGATTTATAATCCTTTGGGTATATACCCAGGTATGGGATTGTTGGGTCAAATACCATTACTGGTTCTAGAGCCTTGAGGAATCCCCACACTGTCTTCCACAACGGTTGAACTGATTTACACTCCCACCAAGAGTGTAAAAGCATTCCTATTTCTCCACATCCTCTCCAGTGTCTGTTGTTTCCTGAGTTTTTTTTTTTTTTTTAAATTGATCATTCTTGGGTGTTTCTCACAGAGGGGGATTTGGCAGGGTCATAGGACAATAGTGGAGGGAAGGTCAGCAGATAAACAAGTGAACAAAGGTCTCTGGTTTTCCTAAGCAGAGGACCCTGAGGCCTTCCGCAGTGTTTGTGTCCCTGGGTACTTGAGATTAGGGAGTGGTGATGACTCTTAACGAGCATGCTGCCTTCAAGCATCTGTTTAACAAAGCACATCTTGCACTGCCCTTAATCCATTTAACCCTGAGTGGACACAGCACGTGTTTCAGAGAGCACAGGGTTGCGGGGTAAGGTCACAGATCAACAGGATCCCAAGGCAGAAGAATTTTTCTTAGTACAGAACAAAATGAAAAGTCTCCCATGTCTACTTCTTTCCACACAGACACGGCAACCATCCGATTTCTCAATCTTTTCCCCACCTTTCCCCGCTTTCTATACCACAAAACCACCATTGTCATCATGGCCCGTTCTCAATGAGCTGTTGGGCACACCTCCCAGACGGGGTGGTGGCCGGGCAGAGGCGCCCCTCACCTCCCGGACAGGGCGGCTGGCCGGGTGGGGGGCTGACCCCCCCACCTCCCTCCCGGACGGGGCGGCTGGCCGGGTGGGGGGCTGACCCCCCCACCTCCCTCCCGGACGGGGCGGCTGGCCAGGCGGGGGGGCTCCTCACTTCCCAGTAGGGGTGGCCGGGCAGAGGTGCCCCTCACCTCCCGGACGAGGCGGCTGGCCGGGTGGGGGGCTGACCCCCCCACCTGCCTCCCGGACGGGGCGGCTGGCCGGGCGGGGGTGCTGACCCCCCCACCTCCCTCCCGGACGGGGCGGCTGGCTGGGCAGAGAGGCTCCTCACTTCCCAGTAGGGGCAGCCGGGCAGAGGCGCCCCTCACCTCCCGGACGGGGCGGCTGGCCAGGCGGGGGGCTGACCCCCCACCTCCCTCCCGGACGGGGCGGCTGGCCAGGCGGGGGGCTGACCCCCCACCTCCCTCCTGGACGGAGTGGCTGGCCGGGCAGAGGGGCTCCTCACTTCCCAGTAGGGGCGGCCAGGCAGAGGCGCCCCTCACCTCCCGGACGGGGCGGCTGGCTGGGCAGGAGGCTGACCCCCCACCTCCCTCCCGGACCGGGTGGTTGGCCTGGCGGGGGCTGACCCCCCACCTCCCTCCCGGACGGGGTGGCTGCCGGGCGGAGATGCTCCTCACTTCCCAGACGGGGTGGCTGCCGGGCAGAGGGTCTCCTCACTTCTCAGACGGGGCAGCTGCTGGGCGGAGGGGCTCCTCACTTCTCAGACGGGGCGGTTGCCGGACAGAGGGTCTCCTCACTTCTCAGACGGGGCGGCCGGGCAGAGACGCTCCTCACCTCCCAGACGGGGTCACGGCCGGGCAGAGGCGCTCCTCACATCCCAGACGGGGCGGCGGGGCAAAGGCGCTCCCCACATCTCAGACAATGGGTGGCCGAGCAGAGACGCTCCTCACTTCCTAGATGGGATGGCGGCCGGGAAGAGGCGCTCCTCACTTCCTAGATGGGATGGCGGCCGGGCAGAGACGCTCCTCACTTTCCAGACTGGGCAGCCAGGCAGAGGGGCTCCTCACATCCCAGACGATGGGCGGCCAGGCAGAGACGCTCTTCACTTCGTAGATGGGGTGGCGGCCGGGCAGAGGCTGCACTCTGGGCACTTTGGGAGGCCAAGGCAGGCGGCTGGGAGGTGGAGATTGTAGCGAGCCGAGATCACACCACTGCACTCCAGCCTGGCCCATTGAGCACTGAGTGAACCAGACACTGTCTGCAATCCTGGCACCTCCGGAGGCCGAGGCTGGCAGATCACTCGCGGTTAGGAGCTGGAGACCAGCCCGGCCAACACAGCGAAACCCCGTCTCCACCAAAAAAATACGAAAACCAGTCAGGCGTGGCGGTGCGCGCCTGCAATCGCAGGCACTCGGCAGGCTGAGGCAGGAGAATCAGGCAGGGAGGTTGCAGTGAGCCGAGATGGCAGCCGTGCAGTCCAGCTTCGGCTCGGCATCAGAGGGAGACCATGGAAAGAGAGGGAGAGGGAGACCATGGGGAGAGGGAGACCGTGGGGAGAGGGAGAGGGAGAGGGAGAGGGAGAGGGAGAGGGGTTTCCTGAGTTTTTAATGATCGCCATTCTAACTGGCGTGAGATGGTATCTCATTGTGGTTTTGATTTCCACTTATCTAATGATCAGTGATCATGAGTCTTTTTTCATGTTTGTTGGAGCATAAATATCTTCTTTTGAGAAGTGTCTGTTCATATCTTTTGCTAACTTTTAGATAGGGTTGTTTTTTACTTGTACATTTGTTTAAGTTCCTTGTAGATTCTTGATAGTAGAGGATAGATTGCAAAAATTTTCTCCCATTCTGTAGGTTGTCTGTTCACTCTTATGGTAGTTTCTTTTGCTGAGGCCTAGCTCTTTAATTTAATTAGATCCCATTTGTCAATTTTGGCTTTTGTTGCAATTGCTTTTGTTGTTTTAGTCATGAAGTCTTTGCCCATGCCTATGTCCTAAATGGTATTGCCTAGGTTTTCTTCTAGCGTTTTTAAGATTTTAGGTTTTATGTTTAAGTCTTTAATCCACCTTGAGTTAATTTGTGTATCAGGTGTAAGGAAGGAGTTCAGTTTCAGTTTTCCCAGCACTATTTATTAAAAAGGAAATCCTTTCCCCATTATTTGTTTTTGTCAGGTTTGTAGTAGATCAGATGGTTGTAGATGTGTGGTGTTATTTCTGAGGCCTCCGTTCTGTTCCATTGGTCTATATATCTGTTTTGGTACCAGTACCATGCAGTTTTGGTTAGCCTTACAGTATAGTTTGAAGTCAGGTAGTGTGATCGCCCCAGGTTTGTTCTTTTTGCTTAGGATTTTCCTGGCTATACAGGCTTTTTTTGTTTGTTTGTTTCATATGAAGTTTAAAGTAGTTTTTTCTAATTCAGTGAAGAAAGCCAATGTTAGCTTAATGAGAATAGCATTGAATCTATAAATTACTTTGGGCAGTATGGCCATTTTCATGATATTCTTTCTATCCATGAGCATGGAATTTTTTTTTTCATTTGTTTGTGTCCTCTCTTATTTCCTTGAGCAGTGGTTTGTAGTTCTCATTGAAGAGGTCCTTCACATCCCTTTTAAGTTGTATACCTAGATATTTTATTCTCTTTGTCACAATTGTGAAAGGGAGTTCACTCATGATTTGACTCCATTATTGGTGTATTTGAATGCTTGTGATTTTTGCACATTGATTTTGTATCCTGAGACTTTGCTGAAGTTGCTTATCAGCTTAAGGAGTTTTGGGGCTGAGACTGTGGGGTTTTCTAAATATACAATAATGTCATCTGCAAACAGAGACAATTTGACTTCCTCTCTTCCTATTTGAATACCCTTTATTTCTTTCTCTTACCTGATTGCCCTCACCAGAGCTTCCAATACTATGTTGAATAGGAGTGGTGAGAGAGGACATCCTTGTCTTGTGCTGATTTTCAAAGGCAATGCTTCCAGCATTTGCCCATTCAGTATGATACTGGCCTTGGGTTTGTCGTAAATAGCTCTTATTATTTTAAGATATGTTCCATCAATTCCAGCAATCTACAAATTCAATGCAGTCACCTAGCTTACTCAGAGTTTTTAGCATGAGGGGCCATTGAATTTTATCAAAGGCCTTTTCTGCATCTGTTGAGATAATCATGTGGTTTTTGTCATTGGTTCTGTTTATGTGATGGATTATGTTTATTGATTTGTGAATGTTGAACCAGCCTTGCATCCCAGGGGTGAAGCCGACTTGATTGTGGTGGATAGCTTTTTGATGTGCTGCTGGATTTGGTTTGCCAGTATTTTATTGAGGATTTTCACATCAACGTTCATCAGAGATATTGGTCTAAAATTCTTTTTTTTGTTGTGTCTCTGCCAGGTTTTGGTATCAGGATGATGCTGGCCTCATAAAATGAGTTAGGGAGCAGTCCCTCTTTTTCTATTGTTTGGAATAGTTTCAGAAGTAATGGTACCAGCTCTTCTTTGTACCTCTGGTAGAATTTGGCTGTGAATCCATTTGATCCTGGGCTTTTTTATGGATAGTAGGCTATTAATTACTGCCTCAATTTCAGAACTTGCTATCGGTCTATTCAGAGATTCGACTTCTTCATGGTTTAGTCTTAGGAGGGTGTATGTGTCCAGGAATTTGTCCATTTCTTCTAGATTTTCTAGTTTATTTGCGTAGAGGTGTTTATAGTATTCTCTGATGGTAGTTTGTATTTTTGTGGGATCAGTGGTGATATCCCCTGTATTATTTTTTATTGTGTCTATTTGATTCTTCTCTTTGTTCTTTATTAGTCTGGCTAATGGTCTGTGTATTTTGTTAATCTTTTCAAAAAACAAGCTCCTGCATTCACTGATTTTTTTGAAGGGTTTTTCATATCTCTAACTCCTTCAGTTCTGCTCTCATCTTACTTATTTCTTGTCTTCTGCTAGCTTTTGAATTTGCTTACTCTTGCTTCTCTAGTTCTTTTAATTGTGATGTTAGGGTGTTGATTTTAGATCTTTCCCACTTTCTGATGGGAGCATTTAGTGCTATAAATTTTTCTCTTAATATTGCTTTAGTTGTGTCCCAGAGATTCTGGTACGTTGTGTCTTTGTTCTCATTGGTTTCAAAAAACTCATTTATTTCTCCCTTAGTTTTCTTATTTACTCAGTAGTCATTGAGGAGCAGGTTGTTCAGTTTTTGTGTGGTTGTGTGGTTTTGAGTGAGTTTCTTAATCCTGAGTTCTAATTTGACTGCACTGTGGTCTGAGAGACTGTTATCATTTCTGTTCTTTTGCATTTGCTGAGAAGTGTTTTGCTTCCAATTATGTGGTTGATTTTAGAATAAGTGCTATGTGGTGCTGAGAAGAATGTATATTCTGTTGATTTGGGGTGGAGAGTTCTGTAGATGTCTCTTAGGTTCACTTGGTCTAGAGCTGGGTTCATCTGTCTTGTTGATCTGTGTAATACTGACAGTGGGGGTGTTAAAGTCTCCCACTTTTATTGTGTGGGAGTCTAATTCTCTTTTCAGGTCTCTAAGAACTTGTTTCATGAATCTGGATGCTCCTGTATTGGGTGCATATATATTTAGGATAGTTAGCTCTTCTTGTTGCATTGAGCTGTTTGCCATTATGTAATGCCCTTCTTTGTCTTTTTTGATCTTTTTTGGTTTAAAGTCTGTTTTATCAGAGACTAGGATTGCAACCCCTGCTTTTTTCTTGCTTTCCATTTGCTTGGTAAATATTCCTCCATCCCTTTATTTTGAGTCTGTGTGTGTCTTTGTGTGTGAGATGGGTCTTCTGAATATAGCATACTGATGGGTCTTGACCCTTTATCCAATTTGCCAGTCTGTGTCTTTTAATTGGAGCATTTAGCCCATTTGCATTTAAGGTTAATATTGTTATGTGTGAATTTGATTCTGTCATCATGATGCTAGCTGGTTATTTTGCATATTAGTTGATGCAGTTTCTTCATAGTGTCATTGGCCTTTATATTTTGGTGTGTTTTTGCAGTGGCTGGTACTGGTTTTTCCTTTCCATATTTAGTGCTTCCTTCAGGAGCTCTTGTAAGGCAGGCCTGGTGGTGACAAAATCCCTCAGCATTTGCTTGTCTGTGAAGGATTTTATTTTTCCTTCACTTATGAAGCTTAGTTTGGCTGGATATGAAATTCTGGGTTGAAAATTGTTTTGTTTAAGAATGTTGAATATTGGCCCCCACTCTTTCCTGGTTTGTTGGATTCCTGCAGAGAGATCCGCTGTTAGTCTGATGGGCTTCCCTTTGTTGGTAACCTGACCTTTCGCTCTGGCTGCCCTTAACATTTTTCCCTTCATTTCAACCTTGGAGAATCTGACGATTATGTGTCTTGGGGTTGCTATTCTGGAGGAGTATCTTCATGCTGTTCTTTGTATTTCCTGAATTTGAATGTTGGCCTGTCTTGCTAGGTTGGGAAATTTCTCCTGGATAATATCCTCAAGAGTGTTTTCCAACTTGGTTCTATTCTGTTCATACTTCAGGTACAACAATCAGTCGTAGGTTTGGTCTTTTCACATAGTCCCATATTTCTTGGATACTTTGTTCATCCTTTTCATTCTTTTCTCTCTAATCCTGTCTTCACACCTTATTTCATTAAGTTGATCTTCAATCTCTGATATCCTTTTTTTCTGCTTGATCAATTCGGCTATTGATACCTGTTTATGTTTCATGAAGTTCTCATGTTGTGTTTTTCAGCTCCATCAAGTCATTTATGTTCTTCTCTAAACTGGTTATTCTAGTTAGCAGTTCCTGCAACATTTTATCAAGGTTCTTAGCTTGCTTGCATTGGGTTAGGACATGCTCGTTTAGCTCAGAGGCATTTGTTATTACCCATCTTCTGAAGCCTACTTTTGTCAGCTCATCAGTCTCATTCTCCATCTACTTTTGTGCCCTTGCTGGAGAGGAGTTGCGATCATTTGGAGGAGAAGAGGCATTCTAGTTTTTGGAATTTTTAGCATTTTGCATTGTTTTTTCCTCATCTTTGTGGATTTATTTACCTTTGATCTTTGAGGCTGATGACCTTTGGATGGGATTTTTTCTTTTGTGGGGGTCCTTTTTGTTGATGTTGATGTTCTTGCTTTCTGTTTGTCAGTTTTTCTTCTAACAGTCAGGCCTCTTTTCTGCAGATCTTCTGGAGTTTGCTGGAGGCCCACTTCAGACACAGGGGTACCATTTTAAAATCTTTTATCCTTTTTCTTCTTTCTTTTTTTTGGAGAGGTGGAGTCTCACTACATTGCCCAGCCTGGTCTCAAATATACCATATTTTTACTGCACCTTTTCTATATTTAAATACATAAATATTTACCATTGTGTTACAATTGCCTACAGTATTCAGTACAGTCACATGCTGTACAGGTTTGTAGCCTAGAAGCAATAGGTTATACCATATAGCCCAGGTGTGTAGTAGGCTATACCATCTAGGTTTATGTAAGTACATGCTATCATGTTAACCCATGATGAAATTGCCTAATGATTCATTTCTCAGAATATATCCTTATCATTAAGTAATGCATGTGTGTAAGAGGAAAATTTTAACACGCCTTTCACAGTAAATGATACAATGATACGTTCACAATTCTTTGGGATTTTGGCAATTTGGATGACACAGTTAACAAAATTGACCTAGTGACATCTATAGATGACCATATCCTGAGTGTAGAATATATAATCTTTTAAATCTTACATAGATTTACAAAAAGTTGACAAGTTTTGTTTCAAAGGATTGAAATAATATACTGTATGTTTTCTGATAGGTGGGAATTGGAGTTCAACAATAAATGATAAATGATAAAATAATGCAACTATTTTAAAATTCAACATGTAGAGAAATTGGGTAAGACCTCTCTTAATAAGCAATGGATCAAAAAATCACTATAATAATTAGAAAGCATTTTGAATAAAAACAATAACACTTTCGGTTATCCTTTGGTTGTAGGTTACAACTAGAGAAATTGATGGTGTAAAATTATACATTACAAAAGAAGAAGAGCTGAAAGGTATAGTACTAAACAACCATTAACAGACATTTGAAGAAATGAATTCCAAGAATGAGAGGTAAATAATTAAACTAAGAACAAACTACAATAGAAAGCCTCAATTAGACATAGATGTAAAAGCTCTATATAAAATATTAGAAAAATCAACTCCAGAAATACATTAAAAAACATATGATCAATTGGGTTTGTGTCTATGGTGAAATTTAGATTTAGTATTAAAAATGTATTAAAGTTTGTTACCACATTAACAAATAATGTACTTAGTAGAGCACAGTAAAAAATTTGATAAAATTCAATATTCAGTGGTGATAAAAATGAGTAAACTACAATGCCATCCCCATCAAGCTACCAATGACTTTCTTCACAGAATTGGAAAAAACTAAAGTTCATATCGAACCAAAAAAGAGTCTGCATTGCCAAGTCAATACTAAGCCAAAAGAACAAAGCTGGAGGCATCACGCTACCTGACTTCAAACTATACTACAAGGCTACAGTAACCAAAACAGCATGGTACTGGTACCAAAACAGAGGTATAGATCAATGGAACAGAACAGAGCCCTCAGAAATAATGCCGCATATCTACAACTATCTGATGTTTGACAAAGCTGACAAAAACAAGCAATGGGGAAAGGATTCCCTATTTAATAAATGGTGCTGGGAAAACTGGCTAGCCATATGTAGAAAGCTGAAAGTGGATCCCTTCCTTACACCTTATACAAAAATTAATTCAAGATGGATTAAAGACTTAAATGTTAGACCTAAAACCATAAAAACCCTAGAAGAAAACCTAGGCAATACCATTCAGGACATAGGCAAGGGCAAGGACTTCATGTCTGAAACACCAAAAGCAATGTCAGCAAAAGCCAAAATTGACAAATGGGATCTCATTAAACTAAAGAGCTTCTGCACAGCAAAAGAAACTACCATCAGAGTGAACAGGCAACCTACAGAATGGGAGAAAATTTTTGCAATCTACTCATCTGACAAAGGGCTAATATCCAGAATCTACAATGAACTCCAACAAATTTACAGGAAAAAACAAACAACCCCATCAAAAAGTGGGCAAAGGATATGAGCAGACACTTCTCAACAGAAGACATTTTGCAGCCAAAAGACACATGAAAAAATGCTCATCATCACTGGCCATCAGAGAAATGCAAATCAAAACCGCAATGAGATACCATCTCACACCAGTTAGAATGGTGATCATTAAAAAGTCAGGAAACAACAGGTACTGGAGAGGATGTGGAGAAATAGGAACACTTTTACACCGTTGGTGGGACTGTAAATTAGTTCAACCATTGTGGAAGTCAGTATGGCAATTGCTCAGGGATCTAGAACTAGAAATACCATTTGACCCAGCCATCCCATTACTGGATATATACCCAAAGGATTATAAATCATGCTGCTATAAAGACACATGCACATGTATGTTTACTGTGACACTATTCACAATAGCAAAGACTTGGAACCAAGCCAAACGTCCAACAATGATAGACTGTATTCAGAAAATGTGGCACATATACACCATGGAATACTATGCAGCCATAAAAAACGATGAGTTCATGTCCTTTGTAGGGACATGGATGAAGCTGGAAAACATCATTTTGAGCAAACTATCACAAGGACAAAAAGCCAAACACCACATGTTCTCACTCATAAGTGGGAATTGAACAATGAGAACACATGGACACAGGAAGGGGAACATCACACACCGGGGACTGTTGTGGGGTGGGGGGAGGGGGGAGGGATAGCATTAGGAGTTAAATGACGAGTTAATGTTAATGTTAATGTTAAATGATGAGTTAAATGTTAAATGACGAGTTAGTGGGTGCAGCACACCAACATGGCACATGTATACATATGTAACTAACCTGCACGTTGTGCACATGTACCCTAAAACTTAAAATATAATAAAAAAATGAGTAAACTATTAACATAAAGAAATTCCCTTATTTTGATAAAGGTTCCATCAAATATACCTGGTAGTTAGAAAACATTAAAAAATTACAATAGCATATAAATAATAACTATTTTGAATAAATCTAACAGAACCTTTGTAAGAATGTAAAGGGATAATTATAATGCTTTACTCACGGACACTAAACAAGACGTAAAGAAATGGAGGGATAATATGTTCATGATTTGGCAGTCTTGTGGGATATAGATTGATTCCAATCACAATAAAAATTGCAACCATTTTTAAAAACATTTTATCTTTATACAGCAGTTTTAGGTTCACAGCAAAATTGAGAGGAAGGTATTTCATATTTCCCCTGCCTCCACATATAATTGCCTTCCTCATTATCAACACCCCCAAACAGAGTGGTAAATATGTTACAATTGATGAACTTACATTGACATATTATTATCACTCAGAATCCACAGCTTACACTAGGGTTCACTCTTGGTGTTATACATTCTATGAGTTTAGATCAATGTATAATGACGTATATCCACCATTATAGTATAATACAGAATAGTCTCACTGTCCTAAAAATCCTCTGTGCTCTGCCTAATTATCCCTCCTTCCACCCAACTCCTGGAAACCACTGATATTTTTATTATTCCTGTAATTTGGCCTTTTCCAGAATATCATATGGTTGGAATCATACAATATGTAGCCTTTTCAGATTGGTTTCTTTCACTAAGTAATGTGCAAATATTTTAGGTTCCTCCATGTCTCTTCATGGTATGATGATAGTTCATTTCATCTTGGCATTGAATAATATTCTATGGTCTGGATGTACCACAGTTTATCCATTCACCTATTGAAGGACATCTTGGTTGCTTCCAAGTTTTGGCAATTATGATTAAGGCTGCTATAAATATTTGTGTGCAAGTTTTTGTGTGGACATGAGTTTTCAACTTCTTTGGTTAAGTACCAGGGAGCACATTGCTGGAGCAGGCACTAAGAGTTTATTTAATTTTGTAAGAAACTACCAAGCTGTCTTCCAAAGCGGCTGTACCATTTCCTATTCCCACCAGCACTGAGTGAGAACTTCTGTTGCTCTACATCCTCACCAGCAACTAACTGGTGTTGCAAGTGTTCTGGATTTTAGCCATTCTAATAGGTGTGTAGTGGTATCTCATTCTTTGAATCTGCATTTCCCTGATGACATGTGACATGCAGCATCCTCTCATATGTTTATTTGTCATCTGCATATCTTATTAGGTGAGGTGTCTGTTCAGGTATTTGGCCCATTTTTAATTGCATTGTTTGATTCTTTATTGTTAACTTTGAGTACTTTGTATATTTTGGATAACAGTTGTGGAGATAAAGCAACTACATCTTGAATGCTAATTTGCCATGTTGACTTTTGATTAACCCTGGTTCCAAGAAGGCCTCTTAAGATTTCCAGTTTATCTATTGCTCCCTAGGTAAGAGTGTGTAAATCCTGCCTTTAGGTCAAAACAACCTTCATGTCATCATACTTCAGTTGTCCTACACATCTCTTCTGAATCATGTATTTCCCTTCCCTATGGTATACACCTCTGGATCTAGGGGAAAAAGGCATGGGATCCACCATCTGGTCTCATTTCCACTGAGGCACAACATGGCTACATGGTTTCTAAGCCCCTATTAAATGTTTCTTTTTAAGAAACTGGATTTGTCAACCACTTTCTTCTGCCCCTTCAGCTCCCTTGGACTTTGGTGTCGGTTTGCATAGATCTGCCCACTGCAGAACAAAAGTCTTTTATCAGTTATGTCTTTTGCAAGTATTTTCTAACAGTGTACGTCTTGCCTTCTCATTCTCTTGAACGATAGGTTTTTCTTTTTCTAAAACTTGGCAAGCTGTTCTTAAAATTTACATAATTGGTCAAAAAAATGGGAACACTTAGAAAAAAGAAGGAGGACTTACTGTACCAATATCAAGATAAATCTATGGTAAACAAGATATATTTGTATTGATACAGGAATAAATAAATAGATAAATGAATAAAATAGAGGCTCTGGAAATAGGCATACACACCTTGACTTATGAAAGACAGACTTCAGAACTGTGGATAAAGATGGACTTTTAAATAAATAAATTATTTCAATCCCCAGATGGCTATCCATATGGTCAAATATGCTTTTCTATTCACAAAAATCAATTCCAAGTAGATTTAAAACCTCAATATGATGAGCAAAATTATAAAGTTTTTAGAAGAGAATACTGGAAACAATTGTCATGGATTTCAGATCAATAAAGACATTAAAAGAGGCATAAAGTGCACAAACTCTAAAGGAAAAAATTAGACCACAGTAATACTTAATTATTCTGTTTATTATCATTAAATAAATACGCCATGAGGAAATTAACAAGGTTACCTACTGTATTATTTGGGCTCTCTAGAGAAATAGAATCAATATGAGATGTATATGTCTGTATAATATACCATATATATGTGAGATATATACACACACACACGTATACACACACATATACAATAAGGAATTGGCTCCTGTGATTCCCAGTGTCTCAGAAGTCCCAAGATCTGCAGTCAGCAAGCTGGAGATTGAGAAGAGCTAAGGGTATCATTCCAGTGCAAGTCCAAAGGCCTAAGAACCAGCAGAGGTGACGGTGTAAGTCCTAGTCTAAATTCAAGTCAGGAAAAGGAGAAGACCAATGTTCCAGCTGAAGACAGTCTGACAGAGAGAGTGAATGCTGCCTCTCTCAACCTTTTTATTCCATTCAGGCCTTCAACAGATTAAATGAGGCTCACCCACATTGGCGAAGGCAGTTTGCCTTACTCAGTCTACCCGTTTGAATGTTCATCTCACTGAAAAACGCCTTCACAGTCACCCCCAGAATAACGTTAAACCAAAGATCTGTGCACCTTGTGGCCCAATCAAATTGACATATAAAATTAACCATCACAGTACAGAGTGGTAGAAGATATTCACAATACACATAAACCAGGAGATTCATATTCAGAATATATAGAAGTCTCTTGCAAATTAACCTTAAAAATACAGACAACGAAATAGAAAATTTGGAAAATGATTTCACAATAGAGGGTGTCCAAATGGTCAGTAAATGTTTGAGAAGGGGCTCAACCTCATTAGTAGTTCAGGAAATTTAAAATTGAACCACAATGAGAGAATGATGGTGAGATGAAATCACAAATGTGTCACCTGTGTCAGTCTCCTGATGCTTTTTAAATCCTAGGGCTCTTGTTCCTTACAGTTTAATTAATAAGTATCATAGGTAGGTGTGTAGGACTTCACTGAGACACATCCATATACCTAGAGATGTATAATAGATTGAGTAACTTTATTTACATCATGATTTCTAATTTTAAAATAATTTTTAAGAAGTCGGTAGTCAAGTGGCCCAGACTAAAGCTATGCTAAGAAAAATGCCTCTCAAATTTAATATGCAGGTGAACTACTTGGAAATCTCGTTGAAATGCAGTTTGTGATTGATACTGTAAGTCTAGAGTGAAACCTGTTATTTTGCGTCTAACAAGCTCCCGGGTTGCCTATGGCACAGGTGAAGTGTTGCAGCTACTGCCAGCTGATGGGCCATGTTTTGAGAAGATGCTAAGGGGTTTCCCTGGGCTGCCCCAGCAGAGGGTAATTGCAGACAGCTGAATGTGGCCAAAGGTTTATAAGCACTCAAGGAACCCCCAGCTCCTTGCCATTTCTTGTTTCCTATGTTGTGTCTTGGAGTCTGGAGCAATGAAGACCTCTGTGCTCTTAGGTAGGTCCTTCCTCTTTTCTTTATTGTTTTGGAATTCTTCTGGATTCAACCCAGGTATGCATAAGAAGTATCTTCAGAGGTGGTGATTTAAACTGATAAGATTACTTTCTAAAACACTGCTGTGTAAAAAGCTGAGATTTTTTTTTTCCCCCTGATTATAAACCAACAGGTAGGGCTGCCTGTTTCTATTACTCAGTTAAGAAAAAATTACTCTTTCTGGTCACATAAACTGTGCTCACTTTTCTTTATCTATAAGCCAATTTGAAAGTTCTCCAGTTTTAGTTTATCTTATGCCATTATCCCTCTTCTTATGTGAGACCCATGTTTCTAACATAACTGGGGCTCCTATAATTTGAAAGAACCAGGGAAAGGAAGGACTACCTTAGAGATCTCTGGGTTTCTGGGGAGGGTTACAGGCTCTCTTGGCCTATCCATGGTGCTGGAGAGATAGAATGAAAATTATATAGAGAGTAAGCAGCTGAATTTGGATGAGTTCTAATTGCTTCCTCTATATACTGAAGTTTGGGAAACAGTTGAGCCCCAGCATTGTACTTGTTAGCTGCATGAACTTGGGCAAGTTACTTTTGAAGTCTCTCTAATTTTGGCTGCCAGGAAAAAATTACTAGGAATGTATAGTGTCTTAAAATAAGATGATGAGAGGCCCCGTGAAATGAAAACACTCAAATCTTAGTGTTGGAATTACCGTGAGGTAATGAGAGAATAGCTGTTTGGTTCAGTGCGCCAGAGTGATGTCGGCTGTGTCTAATGTCAGTGTGAGAGGTTTGCCAAATAAAGCAGCCTATGGACTTTCTCCTGTTTCTGTAACCATGCACTGGTTCTCTTCTACCTTTACATTAGAATACTGGTTCTCAGCGGGTGGTTTTGCCCTCCAGGGGACATTTGGCAATGTTTAGAGGGATTTTTGGCTGTCACAACAGCGTTTGTCACTGGTATCTAGTGGATAGTGGTCAAGAATGCCACTACACATTCTGCAATGTATAGCCAACAACCACAAAATCTCTTTGGTTATAGATCTCAATAGGGCTGAGTTGAGAAACCCAGCCTTGTGTTTTATTTCAGCTTAGAAGCACTTTAAGGCACATATTTGTGAGACCCCTTTTCTAAGGAAAACCAGTGCCAGACCTGAAACCAGCTGAAACCACTGCTGCGTTTCATATAATCTTGATTTCTAACAACCGAAGCTAATGACTGCCTCTTTGTACTTCTCAGAGTGAATAAGATTTGTGGGGGGCTACCCAGTATCAAATCTCAAACCTGCGATTACCTTTCTCATAATCAGACTTGGCTTCTCTGTTACACCGGAGTTTGTTTGATCTTTCTTTGAGATTTCAATGCCTTAATGTCTTTTTTGTATGTGGGTCTTTCTCTATTACTATTCCCTGAGAACAAAATTAGGGTATGTAGTTAGGGATGAGATTGAGACCTAAGTGTACTTTAGTCACATTACATGAATCTAGGGAAACTTAGGGAGTAAAATGAGTTAAAAACCTAGCGCCTGTAGGCCGGGTGCAGTGGCTCACGCCTGTAATCTCAGCACTATGGGAAGCCGAGGCAGGCAGATCACGTGAGGTCAGGAGTTCGAGACCAGCCTGACCAATATGGCGAAACCCCGTCTCTACTAAACAAAAAAATACAAAAATTAGTCGGGCATGGTGGTGCGTGCCTGTAATCCTGACTACTCAGGAGGCTGAGGCAGGAGAATCACTTGAACCTGAGAGGCAGAGGTTGCAGTGAGCTGAGATCGTGCCATTGCACTCAAGCCTGGGCGACAGAGTGAGACTCTTTCTCAGAAAAAAAAATAAAAAATAAAAAAAAAACCTAGTGCCTGTAATCCCAGCACTTTGGGAGGCCTAGGCGAGAAGATCACTTGCGCTGAGGAGTTCAAGACCAGACTGGGCAACGTGGTGAAACCCCATCTCTACTAAAAATACAAAAATTAGCCAGGTGTGGTGGTGCATGTGTGTCCAGAATTGGTGGGTTCTTGGTCTGACTTCAAGAATGAAGCCGCGGACCCTCGCGGTGAGTGTTACAGTTCTTAAAGGTGGCGTGTCGGAGTTTGTTCCTTCTGATGTTCGGATGTGTTCGGAGTTTCTTCCTTCTGGTGGGTTCGTGGTCTCGCTGGCTCAGGAGTGAAGCTGCAGATCTTCGTGGTGAATATTAGAGTTCTTAAGGCAGCGCGTCTGGAGTTGTTTGTTCCTCCTGGTGGGTTCGTGGTCAAGCTGGCTTCGGGAGCAAAGCTGCAGACCTTCGCAGTGAGTGTTACAGCTCATACAGGCAGCATGGACCCAAACAGCAGCAGCAAGATTTATTGCAAAAAGCCAAAGAATAAAGCTTCCACAGTTTGGAAGGAGACCCCAGCGGGTTGCCAGTGCTGGTTCAGGCAGCCTGCTTTTATTCCCTTATCTGGCCCCACCCACATCCTGCTGATTGGTCCATTTTACAGAGAGCTGACTGGTCCGTTTTGACAGGGTGCTGATTGGTGCATTTACAATCCCTGAGCTAGACACAAAAGTTCTCCACATCCCCACTAGATTAGCTAGATACAGAGTGTGGACACAAAGGTTCTCCAAGTCCCCACCAGAGTAGCTAGATACAGAGTGTGGACTGGTGCATTCATAAACGCTGAGCTAGACACAGGGTGCTGATTGATGTGTTTACAAACCTTGAGCTAGATACAGAGTGCTGATTGGTGTATTTACAATCCCTTAGCTAGACATAAAGATTCTCCAAGTCCCCACCAGACTCAGGAGCCCAGTTGGCTTCACCCAGTGGATCCCATACTGGGGCTGCAGGTGGAGCTGCCTGCCAGTCCCAGGCAGTGTGCCCGCACTCCTCAGCCCTTGGATGGTGGATGGGACTGGGCACCCTGGAGCAGGGGGCCCCGCTTGTTGGGGAGGCTCCTGCCGCTGCAGGAGCCCATGGTGGGGGAGGAGGCTCAGGCATGGCGGGCTGCAGGTCCCCAGCCCTGCCCCGCCAGGAGGCAGATAAGGCCTAGCGAGAAGTCGAGCACAGCAGCTGCTGGTCCAAGTGCTAAGCCCCTCACTGCCCGGGCGTGGGCGGGGGCCAGCAGGCGGCTCCGAGTGTGGGGCCGCAGAGGCAACGCCCACCCGGAACTTGCGCCGGCCTGCAAGCACAGTGAGCAGCCCCGGTTCCTGCCCACGCCTCTCCCTCCACACCTCCCCGCAAGCTGAGGGAGCTGGCTCCGGCCTTGGCCAGCCCAGAAAGGGGCTCCCACAGTGCAGCGGCGGGCTGAAGGGCTCCTCAAGCGCGGCCAGAGTGGGCGCCAAGGCCAAGGAGGCGCAGAGAGCGAGCGAGGGCTGTGAGGGTTGCCAGCACGCTGTCACCTCTCACATGCTTGTAGTTCCAGCTACTCCAGGGGCTGAGGCAGAAGAATCACTTGAACCCAGGAGGTGGAGGTTGCAGTGAGCTGAGATCTCACCACTGCACTCCAGCTTGGAAGACAGAGGGAGACTCCATCTTTCAAAACAAAACCTAGCTCCTGCTCCCAGAGTACTACCAATCTATTTTTTATGGCATTTTTGTAACTGTGGTCTAGCCATAATGCTTGGCACACACAGCATCTTCCATCCTTGCACTGGAAAGTGTTAGTTATATAAAAATTGAATGAATGGCTATGTGAAAGAAATCTGGCCTCTCATCTATCCTTCTCTTCACATGTTTTTATCTGCTTTTATTATATTCAGTGGTCATCTTGCAGCTCTGAATGTTGGTACCTCTTAGACCAGTTCTCAAACTTTGTATATGTAAGTCATCTTATTATTAAAATGCAAACCGAGTCAATAGGTTAGAGATGAGATCTGGAACTCAATATTTCTAATGAGTTCTAAGGTGATGTTGATGTTACTGATTTGTGGACCAGACTTTGATTAGTAAGGCTTTAGACAAATTACTCACCAACTAGCATTATTAATAGAGAATAGAGAATTCTCTGTGAATAGAGAATAATTAACTGAAACCTGAGTCGGGCACTTACTGTTATTCTAATTCTCACTTTTTCACTCCTACCTCTCCTAAGACACAGATGTTCAGTGGACAAAGAAGACACTGTTTAGATTGCAGCAATGACTGAGTTGACTACTGATGGCCTAGATCACTGTCTGATTGGTATTAGGGCCAGCCATGTTATGTACCAGACTTAAGATTCTTCAAGTAATTTAATGGTTTGAGCATTTAATTTCTTATCTGGAAAATGAAGAGATTATCTGTCCTATCTCAGGTTTTCTTTGTTAGACTCAATAACAAGAACATAGGCTGGGTGCCATGGCTCACGCCTGTAATCCCAGCACTTTGGGAGGCTAAGGTGGGGGTGGATCACCTGAGGTCAGGAGTTTGAGACCAGCCTGGCCAGCCTGGCGAAACCCTGTCTCTGCTAAAAATACAAAAATTAGCTGGGTGTGGTGGCGCATGCCTGTAGTCCTAGCTACTCAGGAGGCTGAGACAAAAGAATCACTTGAACCCAGGAGGTGGAGGTTGCAGTGAGCCAAGATCCTGCCACTGCGCTCCAGCCTGGGTGACAAAGCAAGACTCTGTCTCCAAAAAAAAAAAAAAAAAAAAAAAGAATGTGGTGAAATTTGACCTAGGAATTGGTACATAAACAGCAGAACTTCTTATTTAATGTGGTGACAATAAATGTGGGAATCCCCATGGGAACAGGCTTGTGGTCTAACATATTAACCCCTCAATGACAGCCTGGCCCTGAAAGCTTTGCTTTTTAAGATAAATATATCTATCCTTGGGATACAAACAGAAAATACATAGGCTACAGCTCCTTTCTTAGTCTGAATAAAAGGAGGGACTTGATACTAATTACAATTCCCATTTCGACATGGACCAAGAAGGACATTGTACCATAGTCCTGCTGCTATGAGGTAAGTGGATTGCAGATTTTTTTCTTCCTCACCCTAAACTTCACTTCTGCAGCTGTCATCACTGTATTTACTATCAGTATCTATCAACTTTCTTATATGAATAACTTATGCTATTAATCTCTCTAGGAAAATGGTTTCTCAAAATTCTAAATGCTGAGTTCCATGTTGTACTTGTGTCTCTGTTCTTCTAGCTGTCCCAAAAAGCATGTATCAAGTTGGTAACCTCAGGTTTCTAGGCCAAATAAGGCTCATTCTAAGCCAAACATTTTATGGAAGACAGAGTTCTGTAGATCCTTGGATACTGCCAACTGTCCTGAGATTAAAACCTGGGTCAATGTCTTATGTGGTTGGACTAGTCACTTATTTAATTAAAATTCATACTGAAGACCAAATACATGCCATATGGGGATAAAGAGATGAAGATGTGTTTTTTTTTTCCCCTAGGGGTGGGGAGAGATAATGGTAAAATGTGAAATGTCCCTGTGTGCCTGATATTGTAAAAATGTTCCTAGGATATAGCCACAGCTTCTTCAGGTTAATATGAGAAGATTGGACTCTGAAACCTAATCTTTTATATAGTATTAAATTCTGATCAGGTTTAGTTTAATTGATACTGAGGATGGATGGATGGAGATCTATCTCTATGGAAGGAATTGGTGGTGGTAGTGTCTTATATAAAGACCATTAAATTGTTTTTACTTTAATAAACATTAATTGAGCATTTAAGTTCTAGGCAGTGTTCCAAGATCTTTTATATGCCTTATTTCATTTAATCATCACAGAACCCTAAAAGGTAGATAGTAATGACTACATTCACTCTAAATATGAATAAATGGTTGCAAAGAAATTAAATAACCAACTAACCTCTCTGTGGATTTTTGCAGCTGTGTAAAGTACAGAGTAGCACAGCAGCCACCATCCTTAAGGGGCTTTTGAGCACATGAAGTGTGGCCAATTTGAATTGTGCTACAAATACAAAACACACATCAGTTCCAGAAAATTAGTATAAGAAATGTAATCTCAATTTTTGTTTTGTTACATGTTAATGATCATATTTGGGATATATTAGCTTAGATGAAATATATTTTAAACTATACCTGCTTTTTTAAATTTTAATTTTAATGTCTTTTTTGGAGATGGGGGTCTCACTCTGTTGCCCAGGCTGGAGTGCAGTGGCATAGTCTCGACTCACTGCAGCCTCTGCCTCCTGGGCTCAAGCAATTCTCCCACCTCAGTCTCCCAAGTAGCTGGGATTACAGGGGCGCGCCACCATGCTTGGATAATTTTTGCATTTTTAGTAGAGATGGGGTTTCACCATGTTGGCCAGGCTAGTCTTGAACTCCTGACCTCAGGTGATCCACCTGCCTCGGCCTCCCAGAATGCTGGGATTACAGGCATGAGCCACCGTGCCTGGCCTATACCTGCTTATTTTTGAACATGGCTAATAGGAGACTGAACGCTACCCATGTAGCTTGTGTTATATTTGTCTGTCAGCACTGATAGTGTAATGTCTTGAGAGGAAGTATGCTACCATATTACTTTTTGGATTTTTTCTTTTTTTTTTTTTTTTTTTAGCAATAACTGCAATGTGCTCTGATGATTGGTTGTTAGTCAGAATGAAAATAAGGCCTTTTGATAACAACACAGAAATTAGAATTGGCGACATACACCTGAGAGATAACTGTCCTGTAACAAGACTGTTGTCATTTAACTACGAGTTTTCTTATCCTATCACTTCTTGTGGGATCAAGAAAATTGTAAGTGCCATGATGCTTTTCCCTAAAACATATACTGAATTTTTTTTTCAGGGCTACATAGTATCAAAAGTTCCTTCCTAATTAAAATTTTCAAGCATCTTCCTATCTCTTGCAGTGATCAATTGTTAGATAGGACCAGGTGCTTATCTACTTAATTGGGACATTTCAGATAAGGGACTTTAAAAAGGTCATAAGGGGCTGGGCATGGTGGCTCACACCTGTAGTCCCACCACTTTGGGAGGCTGAGGTGGGTGGATCACCTGAAGTCAGGATTTTGAGACCAACCTGGTCAACATGGTTAAACCCAGTCTCTGCTAAAAATACCAAATTTAGCTGAGTGTGGTGGTGGGTACCTGTAATCCCAGCTATTTGGGAGGCTGAGGCAGGAGAATCGCTTGAACCTGGGAGGCAGAGGTTGTAGTGAGCTGAGATGGCACTATTGCACTCCAGCCTGGGTGATAAGTGAAACTCTGTCTCAAAGTCATAAGGTACGGCCTGTGCCTTCTCAGTTTTACTACCTCCATCTGCTGTCAGATTTTAATAGCTGGGAACATTGTTTATGAATATATGCAATTGTACTACTTTGGAAAAAGCACATATACTTTAAAACAGACCCAGAGACAATTATTTTCTCCTATCCCCCATCTGGTATTAGAGATGGGGGCAAAGAAGTTGAAGGACCAGGAGAAAAAGGAGAATAAAGTATTTCTCATGAGGTCTACTATTTTATATCTGTTAAATTAATGTAAAATGCCATTTCCAGATTTTCCTAAAGCAGATTCTATTAAGATCATTAAGCCACCAAAAGAATTTAATGCCTTCTAGTATTAAAACTCTCAATTGTTTCAGATGTTCCAAACAAATGATGACGCCATATTATCAGAGATCAGTTACAAACCAAGGTTGCATACTACCTATGAATTTCCAGTGGTTTGCTTTGTGAAGAGGTATGAGTAGCTACTTCTCTTACACATTCTTAAATTTATCATTTGGTTGATAGATGTTTCTGTTAAGAATGCAGGTATAAAAATGCCCTGGAGGGATGTGTATGGCACAAATTTCTAAAGTTTCTCTAATTCTAAGGAAAATGTTCAAATGTACAGAATTGAAGGAATTTATATATAGTACCTAGATTCTACCATTTTGCTAAACTTTGTTACACAATCATTTCCCCATCTATCAATTTTGATGCACTTCCAATTGAAGACATGAGTACACTTTTCCCTAAGTGCTTCAGCATGTGTATCATGAATTAAGGATCAATAATTTATTTGAAGAAAAACTCACATGCAATTAATATATAAATGTTACACAAGTTAATGCATTTGTCAATTGAGCTTTATGTTTAACATAAAACCCTATTGACATGAGTAAGACTGATTGCTGCAGAAAGTGGATCTTCCCAGTTGGTTCCTGCAGCCACACCTCACTGTTCTTGTCTCTTCTATAACTTTGTAGAAATAGAATCGCAGCATGTATGCTTTTGTGTCTAGCTTATTTCTTTCAGCAGAATGTTTGAAACTCGTTTATGTTGTATATTCCAGTAGCTTGTTTCTTTATATTGCCGAGTGGTATATTTCATTAGATACGTATTATTTGATGAAGACTTGTGCTGTTTTCAGTCTCTGGCTATTATGAATAAATATGCTATCACCATATGTTTGCATATCTTTGGGTGTATGTTTTTGTTTCCTTTAAATACCTAAGAATGGGACTGCTTGATCATAGGGAGAGTATGTTTAGTTTTGTAAGAAATGATGAATATTTTCCCAAAATAAGGTGTCCTTTTTGGCACTAATACGAGGAATGTATGGGAGTCCAGTGGTTTCACCCTCTGATGTCAGTTTTTTATTCTAACCATCTAAATAGGTGCATAGTCGTATTTAATTTGCATTTTCTGATAACTAATTATTAGTGCCCATTGGCCATTTTTGTGTCTCTTGTGAGCCATGTCTTTTGTTCATTTTTACTCTGCATCATCTGTCTTGAGTTGTAAGTGGTCTTCATATCTTAAAGACCAGGACTTTGTCAGATGTATTTCGCCCCAGTCCCCACATTGCTTATTAATTTTCTTAATGTGTTTTTTGATGAGCAGACGTCTTTAATTTTGGAGTTTAATTTATAGACTCTTCCTTCTAGTTATTGCTTTCTGTTCTGTCGTAAAATTCCTTGCTACTGCCAAGTCTTATTTTCTTCTAGAAGTTTTATGGTTTTGAATATATTTGGGTTTATAATCCATCTGAACTTAATTTTTGCATGTAGTGTAAGAAAGGTCAAGATTCTTCCCTCTCCATAGGGACATCCTGTTGATACAGTACCATTAACTGAAATGAAATTTCTTTCATCCTTGAATTGCTCTGACTCTTTCGTTATATCAATGACCTTATAAGCTTGGATTTCTCTGGGCTCTTATTTATGTCTTAATGATCTATTTGATCTTTATCTTGACTACCTAAGTTCATTTGCAACTTAGCAATGCCATTTTCAGCTGTTCAGGATGATTTCAAACAAATTCTCACTATATAAGGATAATATATATATAATATCCTTATTATATATATAATATATATTAATATCCTTATTATATATATAATATATATATATCCTTATTATATATATAATTATAATATATAATTCTCACTTCTTGAAGGGTGGAAAAGGTCAGACCAAATTAAGGCACCCTGCAAGGAATGACTTGAAATCAGCTTTTAAAAGGAACCTCTGTTCTTCAAACTTCGCCAGTCATCTCTAAACCTTTGCTGTCTAATATAGTAACCAGTAGCCACTGGTAATATTACATGTAAATTACTAAAATTAAAACAACAAAAAATTGAGTTGCACGAGCTATTTTTTCAAGTGCTCAGTAGCAGCATGTGGTTAGTGGTAACATTTGCACAGTGTAGACTTAGAATTTTCTGTAATAAAGATTTACTAATGGACAGTGTTGCTACATCAGGATAAACACAATTGTTAACCAGACAGTAGCTAAATATCATAAACATTCATGTTGATCTTAAAGTGGTTCTAACCTTTATTTTTAATTTTCTAAATTTTAACTCTTATTTTAGATCCAGGGAGTACATATATAGGTTTGTTACATAAGTACATTGCATGATTCTGAGGTTTGAGATACTATTGACCCTGCTATCCAGGTACTGGGCATAGTCCCCAGTAGGTAATTTTCTCATTTTCCCCACTCCCGCCCCCACATTCCTTTTCCTCACTGTCACGGAAGGAAAGATTTAACAGTGGGAATGAACACTACAGCTCCTAAAGTAGGATGGTGAAGGGTTGAAATGATAGCCAAAGGTGGTGGAATCTAACTGCGTTTTAGCCTTGGAATGGGGTGTCTCCCTCTCTTGCCTGGCTAAGATTTTGGTGGTAGTCTTTGTTTTTTTAAAGAACATGCTTCCCTGACCATGAGGAATTTTTACAAATTGGTATGAGTCCCCCATACTTCCTGGAACGGGGTAGAAAATGTACCTCTGTTGTATCCTCTTTTAATCTGAGAAAGTATGTTTGTTCTTCCAGCCCCCAATGTCTTCTCAACCTCTGTCTATAATATTAGCTGCTATATTGTTATAGGCACCTCCTATCCTCTTCCACTTTATTGACCCAGGGGTTAGCACCTGACTTGGACAATGCCAATTAGTTTTTCAAACAGCCTTTGTAAACTTGTCAGCCTCTAAGCAGGTAAAGGCTATGATATTAAAAAAAAAAAAAAAAAAAAAAAAAAGATGATCCCAGCACTTTGGGAGGCCAAGGCAGGCAGATCACTTGAGGCTAGGAGTTCGAAACCAGCCTAACCAATGTGGTGGAACTCTGTCTGTACTAAAAATACAAAAATTAGCCAGGCCTGGTGGCACATGCCCATAATCCCAGTTACTTGGGAGGCTGAGGCAGGAGAATCGCTTGAACCTGGGAGGTGGAGGTTGCAGTGAGCTGAGATAGCGCCACTGCACTCCAGCCTGGGTGACAGAGTGAGATTGTCTTTGAAAAAAAAAGCCGTTAGTCTCCTCCTTTTGGATCATGGAAAGAAGTGGTACTTATGGCAATGGAGTCAAGGCAATGAGCATATAAATGTGGTGATAAGTTACATGTCATTTAAATTCCTACTTCTGATTCCTGAGATCTAGTTGCCTTTTTGCAGTTGTTATTGTCATATTCACCTTTTAATTATCAGATAGTCTAAACTTGCAGAAAGTAGTTTCTTCGTCACTGTTTTTTTTTTTTTCTTTTTTTGAGACGGCTGGCGTCTCACTCTGTTGCCCAGGCGGGAGTGCAGTGGTGCGATCTCAGCTCACTTCAACCACCGCTTCCTGGGTTCAAGCGATTCTCCTGCCTCAGCCTCCAGAGTAGCTGGGATTACAGGCATACCCCACCATGCCAGACTAATTTTTACATTTTTAGTAGAGATGAGGTTTCACCATGTTGGCCAGGCTCGTCTCGAACTCCTGACCTCAAGTGATCCACCTGCCTTGGCCTCCCAAAGTGGTAGGATTACAGGAATGAGCCACTGCACCTGGCGTGTAATCACTGCTTTTATGCAATGTAAATTTTTCCTCAATGTTTGACATCATCTTGAAGTTCATTTTCTGGTTATTAGACTTGTGAAGCCTAGTGGAATACAACTGAATACTAGATTTTCATACTTAGTTTTCTTCCTTCCCTTCTTTCCAGTTCCAGCTACGCTGGGGTTTGAGTTTTGGAGTAGATTCTTAAATGTGATCTTTTTGTGGTTTTAAAATCTATTCTCTTCCCCTACTTTTCCTGTGTTTGCTGGGATAGGGTAATGGTATTAAGACATGAAAAGAGAAAATATCTCTTTGCTGAAATTGTTGTAGGGGTCTTTTGGCCAACACTGAGCATAGATGCCTTCTCCACGGTGGGTCCAAATGCCGGTCTTCCTCACTTAATGACTTTTTGAGTGGGTCTATCATGAACATCAGATTTGATCCTTGGATTTCTCACTTGGTGCTGGCCATCTTAAGGGGAATCTTAGCAGATGGGATTGAACTATATTGCCGTCTATATAGGCATCCACTGAGCTCTCAAAAAAAAAATGGTTTCAATAGCAGATTATAGAAGTAAAGGCAATTATTATGCCTTATCTATTCGCAGTCCATTTTTCTCCCAGATCAAATAGGCCAGGACATATTAGCCCTTCTAAATCCAACAAGAGATATAGAAAATTTGAATGAGATTTTAGCCTCCCTTTACACATGTACTGTGAATCTGAATCATTCTCCTGGAACTGCCTACATGCTGGCTTTGGGAGACGAGCAAACCACATTCCTTTTTCTTACATGCAGGGAAGGAAAGACCAGCAGTGGGAATAAACACTACAACTCCTAAGATAGGTTGGGGAAGGGTTGAGATGGTAGTTAAAGGTGGTGAAATCCTTTTTAACCTTGGAATGGGGTGTGTCTATGTCTCTATTTCCTGCCTAAGATTTTGGTAGTAGCATCTTTTTGCATACGTATGGGTCTCTGTTTTCAATTTCTAATCTTGGGATGTGTGTGTGTGGCCTGGCTTGGCTGAGTCATAGTCCATTCAGCATAGATAGAATGTTTGTCACATCTAACAATCATTTTGCTTTTCAAAACTTTTATTGACCCCGGAGCCTCAAAGTCAAGTCAACGATCAATTCTGGATCACTAAGTACCATCCTATTCAAGGTTCTGTTACAGACTCTTTATTTAGATTTACTGAGCTACTTTGCCTTTCCTCCACAAGTCAGTTATTTTGGGTTATCACTTATAACGAACCTATCTAATACATATTTTTCCCACAAAAAATCTGTACAGCTATTAATCCTGTGCTTTTCTTTTGTTTGCTCTGCATTTAGGCTTAAATTCCCCTCTGTGATGCATTTTGGAATGAGTGGGTTTGATGCCCACACCTTGAAAGAAATCCCTCAAAAAACAAAAGGACAAGAGTCACCAACTCCCACACAAAGTAAAACATGGACACTTAATTTTAACAGTGTTAATAAGGTGAGAATATTAAGGTTGTTTATTTTATAGTTAACCACAATTTGTTAAATATAACTTCAAGGAAGGCAATAATGTAAATTCCTATTTGAATGCTGCATGCTGAAATTGCTCTGGTTTTAATATGAACCCTGTAGAATTAGGTACCGTAGTCTGTACTTGGATATAGTTATAATTTTCTTGTTGCACATGAACATGAATAGCTTCCATACTGGTCAGTTTCCTTACCTATTCTCTCAGGTACTAAACTGTTCATTTTCAATATAGCCTGTGACAAAATGAAATTGTTGTCATAGAAGGCCCATACCAGATCTCTAATTTCATACTAATATTTGCAGAAAAACATGTCTATATACATATATGTGTATAAAATAAGTAGGCAGATAGGTAAACTAGGCTTAAATTCAGAGGAAGTCACTACATCTAATTCGCACTTTTCCTAAGATTAATACCTGTAGAAAACACTCTTTTTAATCAGGATTTTTCTACTGAGCTTATTTTAAAAGGATGCCAGAAAACTTGTGCATATTGACAATAGCCTTGAAGTTGACATTTCATAAAGAAATAAGCTTTGTTCTAGAGATCTGAAAACCACTTAAAATCAAAGTTGAAATGTATGATGTAATTACTTGATAGTCTCAGAAAGGCAGTCATCTAGCCAACACATAGATGCTAATCACTTCTAATAGCATAATATCTAATGGTTATATTTGATATAGCTGGTTAATTCCATAGATTACATTATAGGGTAGAAATGTGATTTCTTTTTTTCCGCATTACTTCTAATTGAGCACCCATGAGTTCTCTGAACGTGTTTTCTTTTTAGGTAAGGTTATATTTAAGCAGCTCTTAACTGCTTTTCCCCCCTATCCTACAGGAGCAACTATCCAAGAAGTCACTGTATCAATAATGCCTGTGTTATAACACCCTCTCCTCCCTAAAGCAAGGGAACAAGTGATACATCTTGTCTGAAAACCAGTTTCATCAATACTGTTGATGTGTCTGCACAAAGATGAGTAGCAACATCTGTTACCAGTTTCACTACATTTTGGAGTTTTGAATAACATATCTATACCATGATATTCACACTTTTTAATGAGTTAATTTTAAGTGAAATTGCCATTCTAACTCTGAAATCAAGCTCATACATAATAAAGCTTGCCCATACCCAGTGTGTTCTTTTCTGAATTAACATTCAGCATTTTTATGATTTAGTTGCTCACTTTAGTTTTACCCATTATGCTTAGTAACCGTGTCTCAGTGAAATATATTGAAGTCTCCCTCTTTTATAATGCACTCAAAAGGAGGATTTTCCCATGAGCCCTTCATCTATGGCTTTCTATGCTGCTTTTTTCTTTTCTGTTTCCTGATAATGTCTCATGAGGAAACATTGTAAACTTATTTTGACATTGTGCATTTCTTTTCTATTACCTTGATAAAGCAAGAACCTAGAAGAAAATATTTCAATTGCTTTTTGGCCTAATTCTGAAAGTGTTGTAACCATACAGGGCCACAACTACACTGTCACACCACCCTTCCCACCATCAGTGCTTTGGTGGAGATTTTCTTAGTGAACAAGATGACTTGCTCTTCCTTTTGAGGCTCCTGAATTGATTGGCAAAATGTCGAGTAGGGAGATCCAGCTATGAATCCCAAATAAGAATTCCCATTGCATGGAGGGTGGCAAAGATAATAGTGCCAAGCACCAGGAGTGGGAGCTCACATATCTAGACCCACTGAATCTATCTTGGAGTTGCCAAGGATGACTTGGCACACACAAGGCACTGGTTGGAACCAGTGTCTTTTTTTGTGTGTCAGGAAAGAAGGAAAGGTGAAGCAAGGAGAAAAGATGAAGCAAAATCAGCATTTGTTGTGTGTATTAGTCTCCCATGTAGGTCCCTCCTGATAGCCAATGCAAAGTGGGGGATGCATGCACCCCTCTGGAGCTGTAGGCAAAGACCCTGATACCTTACCACAGGGGGTGGGTATACCTATACCGATACCAGCCAAGTGCCATATGACACCCACACCTTAAGCAATACAGGGAATGTGCCTTGTGTACCCAGAACAGGGAAATGATTTCTTCTAATAAAGAACCTGGAACCGAGTGACAACTTGGCTCCCAGCTTCCATATGGCACAGTGTCCCAGGCCCAGTGAAAATCCCTTAGAGGGACGGCAGGCTCCACAATAGCTGCTTATTCCAACACAAAAGTGCTCAAAACTCAGATCATGCTGATCACAGCTTGCATCCCAGGTGGAAAGATATCTAATTCTTCTCTTAATTTAAATTGCTTAGTATATCTCTGGAAGTGAAGTCTTGTGCCTTTGAGTATACTGTAAAAGAGTACAGGTGCCAAATTCATTCCAGGGAGCCTGAACCAGAAAGTACCACATACATGAGCAGGGATGCATGCACACAAATGATCTTTACTCAAAGCAAGGTCAGTCTTCTTCCACAGGGAAAACATAGTTGGGGCAGAACATTCTTATGGCTAGACTTCTTGCTCCTGGGAGGGAGAAAAACTCATGGACACAAGAAAATGTGAAAAAGGTCTCTCTCCACCTCTTTAGACACAATTTATTTTTGCTAAATCTGAAAGTACCTCTCTTTCCCCTCTAGAAATGGGGATTTTTGTTCCAAGAGAATACAAAGACATCTAAATTTGAGTTGTCTAGAACTGCTAAATAACTTAGCTGAGCTGCTGGGCTTGGTTGACTAACAGGTACCTAACTATGTCAGTTTCCTGACCTTCAATCCTTCCCAAGACAGCTGAAGCTGGAAAAGAGCTGGGATTGGTTGAAGGGACTGAATACTTTTGTTTTTGAAATGAAAATGACAGTAAAATTTTGTCATCTGAATATATGTGATTCTTTTACTATTTTTATTTCTTTCCACCTTGAGTAAAATTAAAGATGCAGCATGACTTGGCCTGACCTTTCTTTTTTATTTGATTTTTGAGATGGAGTCTCACTCTGTCACCCAGGCTGGGATTCAATGGGCACGATCTTGGCTCACTGCAACCTCTGCCTCCCGGGTTCAAATGATTCTCCCACCTCAGCCTCCTGAGTAGCTGGGATTACAGGCACCCATCATGCCTGGCTAATTTTTGTATGTTTGTAGAGATGGGGTTTCACCATGTTGGCCAGGCTGGTCTTGAACTCCTGACCTCAGGTGATCCACCCACCTCGGCCTCCCAAAGTACTGGGATTACAGGGGTGAGGACACTTGGCCTAATCTTTCATTTCGATAAACCCTAGTAGATTTTTGACTACTCCTGGAAATATAAATCCCAATTAAAAAATATTTTTGGGCTCTTATAAAAAAGTTAAAAAAATTACAGATGCTTGCCAGGTTGCAGAGAAAAGGGAACAATTACCTACTGCTGGTGGGAATGTAAATTAGCTCAGCATTGTGGAAAGCAGGGTGGCAATTCCTCCAAGAACTTAGGGCTATCATTCGACCCAGAAATCCCATTATTGGTTATATACCCAAAGGAATATAAATCATTCTACCATAAAGACACATGTTTGTCCCAGCACTATTCACAATAGCAAAGCCATGGAATCAATCTAAATGCTCATCAATGGTAGACTGGGTACAGATAATATGGTGCATATACACCATGGAATTCTACACAGCCATAAAAATGAGGCATGTCCTTTGCAACAACATGGATGGAGCTGGAGGCCATAATCGTTTAAGTGAAATAATGCAGGAACAGAAAACCTAATACCGCATATTCTCATCTATAAGTAGGAGCCAGACCTTGAGTACACGTGGAGACAAATCAGGGAACAACACACACCAGGGACTACTTGAGGGATGGAGGGTAGGAGGAGGGAGAGGATAGAACACTACCCATCAGTTACTATGCTTATTACCTGGGTGACTAATCTGTACACCAAGCCCCGTGACACGCAGTTTACCTATATAACAAACCTGCACATGTACCCCTGAACCTAAAATTAAAAAATAGCCATCTGTTGCCCTCATTGCAATAGGATACATGCATTTATTTAACAATCACTACAGTAATGAAGCAGGTACTCATTAACTCAACCTAAAAAGTCTCAATGGTGAATTCAATTGACCAAAATCTCTACATGTCAGAATGAGGTTTTGATCCAGATACTTTTGGTTTTAGATCTTAATTTTTGACATTTAATGTCTGATACTTTGAAAAATCTTAAGTTTTTAAAATTAACTTTTAATATAAGTATTCACTAATTCCAATAATAATGATTTCAGGGATATACAGTGTATCAAAGGGAGATAAGATGGATAACAATCTGTTTTATTTTTGACAAGGATTTGTGCAACTGTGAAATTGAAGAAACAATGTCTCTGGGTTAAAGAATCTTGTTAATTTCCTGGAGACATAGCAGTAACAGGCTGACCAGAAAGTTGGTGAAAATTGTTTTTGACTTGAAAGGTTAGAGCCAAGGGTCAAGAGAAGTGGTACAATTGAGGATATATTTTGCAGGATATTAAAACATACAAATGGTATGGACACAGAGTGTGAGAAACACAGTGGAATCGAGCATGTCTCCTGTGATTGGGGGCTATAAGTGGGTGACTTGTGGTGCTACTTAGATGGGAAAGATTTCTTTGGGAGTCAACACTTAATGTTTGTGCAAGCTTAAACATTTAGCATCTTTTAAGTTTAGCAGTTTTTGTGGTTTTCTTTCTATCTTGCGTTCTTCATCAGTATTCAGATGGGATTTTTGCTAATCACTCCAAAAAAGGCTGGACTCAAACTTAATGTGGTTAGGGGAGTTAGCAGGTTTTGTCCTCCTTAGTAGTTGTGACAAAATGTAGAATAAAGGCAAACTGAAAGTCAGTTCTGTGGGTGCCCTGGTCAGAGAATGGGACAAAGTGGGGCACAGGTAGGTGTCAGATAGGTATGATCAGAGATGGCCTCTACAACTGCTGGCACCCGAATAATCCTAACAAAGGAATTTAAGTAATGCAGTCTTCCCATCCCTTTACTTCTAGCATATACAGTGTAACCTAGATAGCTACAGAGAAAACTGCTGTAATATTTATTGTTTAATTTTGATAAAGCTAATCAATTATTTACACATATGAGTTCATTATGCTAAGATATGCTTTGGGTAATACAAATAATTACACGTGTGGTCTCTGCCAAGAATACTCTGAACAAAGTGTGTATAACAACTTTAAAATTTCCTTATGCACTTGCTTTATTCTGCATATGTATCATAGAAAGGTTGTTTTACATTGGGATAAGGTCACAGTGGTGGTATAGTTTGAGTTGCCCCAAATCTTACACAAACAGACAGTGCAACCAATATATTGAAACAAAGCACACAGACTGTTATCTTTAGAACTTAGTGATCAGGTATCCCTAAAAATTGTAGAACACAATGAATGGGGCCAACCAACTGCCAATATGAGGCCCTCTACAGGGTTTCATGAAAACTCGGGAACAATTACTAATGGGATTCTTTTATTCTCGTTTTTTTTTTTTTTGAATTGGATCAATGAATCCAAATTAGCACATATGACTGCTTTAAGTTTTTTTTTGAGTAGTAATATCCATCATGCTTGTTGAATTTTTAATCAGTTTAATAATTTGTTAGTTGATTCTCTTTTTTTAATAAGTTGATTATATCAGCTGAAACTAATATTGATATTAACTATTTCAGGCCAGGCACAGTGGCTCACACCTGTAATCCTAGCACTTTGGGAGGCCAAGGCAGGTGGATTGCTTGAGCCCAGGAGTTTGAGACCAGCCTGGGCAACATGGCAAAACCTCATCTCTACAAAAATTAGCCAGACATGGTGGTGGGTGCCTGTAGTCCCAGCTACTCAGGAGGCTGAGGTAGGAGGATCATCTGAGCCCAGGAGGTCGAGACTGCAGTGAGCCATGATCATGCCACTGCACTCCAGCCTGAGTGACAGAGTGAGATCCTGTCTCAAACAAAAAGTAACTATTTCAAATATATAAACTTTTTGTCTCTTGTCGGAGTGCAATAAGTTTTTTTTTTTCTGCAATAGCAAAGTTAGAGGCCTTGTTTTGTGCTTAGTTTTAATAGAAATAATTATTCTCAGTATGATGTATCTCTGGGTGTATTATTGATATATTAATTCTTCCGGCCAAATTTTTAAAAAATCTTGCTTCTGCCATAGCATCCTTTCTCAGTGATCACTGTTTGTCTTTAGTAGATCCTCTGTGGTTGATATTTCTCTTCTTTTCTAGCTTATTGGGGTTCCTAGGGATTGGACATTGAACTGCTCACCCCATCTCTACATATCCACTCCCTTCGAGAGTTCATTCAATCTCATTGTTTTAACTAACATCCCTGTGCTGATGGCTTCAAGTTACATCTCTATCCTGGACTTCACCCCTGAAATGCAGACTCAGTTATTCATTTTCCTCTACAACATATTCACGTGGCTGTTCAAAACACTGTTTAACCAAAGTATGTATAACATGAATGCTCCTATTTGGAGGTTTGTGGAGTGGAGGTTTCCCACTCCAAACCTCCACCTTTTGCCTTCTCTATCAGAATGTCACAAAGATATTCTGTCCTACGTATTTCTCTTAAAAAATTACAGTCTTGCTTTTCACATTTAGATATGTAATGTAATAGTTTTAATTTTATTTTTAATAAGATCTATATAACATAAAATTTACCATCTTAACCATTTTAAGTGTACAATTCTGTAGTGTTTAGTACATTTACATTGTCATGTAACAGAACTCTTCATCTTGTAAAACTGTAACTCTGTAGCCGTTAAACAACTTTGCAGCCACAATGCAATAATGCTGGCTGCTTAGACTTTAAAAACTTTTTAATTTTTGCAGGTATATAGTAGGTGTATATATTTATGGGGTCCCTGAGATATTTTGATACAGCCATGCAGTGCATAATAGTTGCACCATGGAGAATGGGATATCCATCTCCTCAAGCATGTATCCTTTGCATTATGAAGAATCTGATTACACTCTTCATTATTTTAAAATGTACAATTACGTTATTACTGACTGTAGTCACCCTTTTGTGCTATCAAATAGTCTTATTCTATTTTTTTTGTACCCGTTAACCATCCCTATCTCCCCCGTACTACTTTTCCCAGCCTCTGGTAACCATCCTTCTACTCTCTATGTCCATGAGTTCAATTGTTTTGATTTTTAGATCCCACAAATAAGTGAGACCATGTGATGTTTGTCTTTCTATGCCTGGCTTATTTTACTTAGCATAATGGCCTCTAGCTCCATCCCCGTTGTTGCAAAAGACGGGATCTCATACTTTTTATGGCTGAATAGCACTTCATAGTTTATATGTACCACATTTTCTTTATCCATTCATCTGTTGATGGACACTTAGGTTGTTTCCAAATCTTAGCTATTGTTAACAGTTCTGCAACAAACAGGAGTGTAGATATCTCTTCAATATACTGATTTCGTTACTTTGGGGTATATATGCTGCTCAGAATTTTTGATGTCAGGACTCCTTTAGACTGTTAAAAATATTGAATTACAAAGAGCTTTTATTTATATGGGCTTTATCCATCCACATTACCACATTAGAAATTAAAACTGAGTTAAAAATATTTATTGAATAATTAAAATAGCTAATAAACCCAACAGGTGTTAACATAAAATAGTGAACATTTAGTGAAAAATTACTGTTTTCCAAAAAAAGAGTGACATCATTTTATATTCCCATTTTTGCAAGTCTCTTGTCTGGCTAACTAGAAGAAAATTGGATTATCATATCTGCTTCTGCGTTCGGTCTTTGTAATATGTCACTTTGGTTAATGTACATAAAGAAAACCCTGCCTCACACAGATACGTGGTTGGAAAAAAGGAGAGTATTTTAAAAGCCTTTTCAGATAATTGTGGCTTTTTTTTTTTTTTTTTTTTTGATACTGCACCAAAACTTACTAAGGGGCAGTATCTTCGAGGTTTGTTGCAACATGGGATCTGAAAATATATCAATAAACTCTTCATACTTATTCCCATTAAAATCCACTGGTCCCTCTTGTACTTTGCCCATGAATGTTTCTGTAACATCATGTGCAGATAATTGGGAAAATTTTAGTTCAGAGTTATGCAGATGTTTTAAGTGATGATATTTTATTATGCAATACAAGAAATCATAGTTAAGATATCACCAGTGAGCTTCCAAGCTCATAGTAGAGAATACAACTTTTTCAAAATGCTAATTTTTCCTTTAAGCTTGAATTTTATCACTGAGTTTAATTGTTGTTAGTTGTTTTCTTTGAAGTGACAAGTTTACATCATTCAATTTCAAAAAATGTCGAATACCCACGGGCGAATAATCATTGTTTGTCTGATAGTCATTCTTTAAGTAAAGATGGTGTTCTATGTAACAAGTGGCTAGTTCAGCTCACAGCTCCAATAACTGCACAGATTTTCCTTGAGACACTCTTCATACTTTGATACGCAGCAAAAGTGTATTATGCATACTTTCTATTTTATCACTCTGAATAGTAAAAAGGCATGCATTCAACGGTTGGTATTTAATAAAACAGATACTTTTTACTGCTTCAAGACTTAAGTGAAACTGGCTTTTTCCCTTTACTGTGAGTGCACAGGGGTGAAGAATACAATGGTGACTAACGAACTAACACATTCTTATGCTACTACCTTGATTGGTGCTCAAGAGGCAGGAGCATTTCCCACCACTGTTTTTGCACACCTGTGCAAATGTCGACATTATGAAAAAGAAAATGTGTTATTGTGAAAATAGATCTGATCCCATGGACCCCTCCATCATCTAAGTTCCAATTATTGAGAAGCACTCTAGTAGAAGAATGGCCTTATTTGTTGGATATATACTTCAAAATATTTACAGTCAAGGGAACATCTTACCAGCAACCTGCTCTCAAAAGGTCCAGGAAAAAGAAAGTTTTTTTGTACTATAGTTGCAACATTTCCCTAAGTTATAAATTGTTTTAAAATATTTGTTTTATCTCTGCTTTATCTCCATTTTACATTAAAGTTATATTTAAATTCCATTACTGTTTCACAGTAAAATTCTGTATTAAAATTGGAATTTTTGGAAAATGAACTTTGTTCATTCTGCGGCTTTGAGTAATCCTTGAAACATTGCATAAAGTCCTGTTACTAACTGTGCTTCAAGATACAGGAAATAGTCATATATTAGATATTTTTTGTACGCTATTGACTTGAGCAAGACAGTTTACATTTGCTATGTCTTATTCACAATAAGTTTAGAGAGAATATATCTCCTTTTTACAGCGTATGAACAGCAGCCTTAGCTTGTTTAACTTTCTCAAACTGAAATACAAGAAACTGGCCAATGACTCCTTTTGGAATAATATTAGATGTTTACATAGGCAAGATTTGAAAGCTGCATATGAAGTTAATAAATTTTAGATCCTGAAAATGTTCTTAACATCAGAAAAATGTTTAAAGAAATGAAAGATGAAAAAATAACATGTAGACTTGCCCTTCTCTTTCTCTAATACTCTTTCCCCATTGGTGATTGGGCGACTGGATTCTCCAGGCTTTCCTGATGCAGAGCCCTGTGTGGGTCACAGCTTTGGGGATCTCACTGTCCACAAGAGAATGTAATGTCAGAAATAGAAGTCCTTCTTAAATGCATAGGGAAGCTCTGTGCATGTAGTCATTTGACAGCAGATTGTAACATTGAAAATATAATTCAGATATGACTAAAAGCAATAATAGGCATTTAATTCAGCCTCTTTGAATTTTATTTACTGTTAGCCTTTGAGTTTCAATTACCGTTAAAACCACGCAGTCACATTCAGGCTGTGACTAACATTTTTAAAAAATACAATAAAAATCTTTGGCTGGAACTTTTATTCTACTTCGGTATTGAAAAAATTATACATATAAAGTTATATACATACAAAGTTATGTGTATATATATGCATATAAAATATTCTCTTGTCTCAGGTTTGAAATGACTAAAGTTACCAACACCTTAATTTAGAAAGAATCAACAGAGCTGGAATTGTCAACTTTCCTAATACCAATAGACTTTACTTTCCTTTGGGTGCCTGTCCCCTCCTAGAGATTTATGTTCCTGGTCAAGTCAGTTTATCATGTCTGCTTTGCTTCTTCCAGCCAAACCCATAGAAATGAAGAAATAATAGTCTTTTGATTTCAAGTATGAAAGATCTAGGCTGTTCTCATATTAGATGGAAACTTAAAACACCTGAACATTAGCTAGTAAGAACAGTTTCCTGTAATTTAGTATTTACTGGAAGCATTGTGTGCCATGCCATCCTCCTGATGTTTGTAACAGGACTTGTACAGACTGTTATCAAATAACACTTTTTTCTTGATATGTCTCTTTGAGCTTCAGTGTTTGGATAATCAAGAGAGTCTCAGCCTTTAGGTAGTTGACACTGTGATAAGAGCATCCTGTGAACTACCCAAATAAGGAGGAAAACGAACGCAGCTGAGCATGGGATGCCATATAAAAATCACTTAAACCAGTCGCCACTCCTTGTTTCCTGAGTTGTCCTGTGCTGGAGGTCTGCCCAGACGAAGGTCTCCATGGCGTTAGAAGTCTTGATGCTCCTCGCTGTCTTGATTTGGACTGGTGCTGAGAACCTCCATGGTAAATAACAAGTTTTAGAGAATGCTTCCTTGAAGGAGTTAATCATAATGATCGCTTTCCATGCAGGTGTTTTACTCCCTGAAGAAATCTGATCTTATTCTAACTGGCTAGAAGAAGAAGCGCTTTCAGGCCAAGTAGACTTGTGTCAATATACGGAGGATACATTTTCTCTTTCTGCCTAAATGTCCCAGTTCTCAGGCTTTTATTTCTCTCTCTCTCTGTTTTGGTCTTCTCTCTAACTTGAGACTCATTTTCAGAGGTTCTTCAGGAATAGTCCTTGGCTCTCTTTCAGTCTAACATTTCAAACCCCTGCCAATTACTGGTGCTTGATTGTATCACATTGTAAGATATTCAGTTGCATCTTAGCTGATCTTCCTGCTTCCAGACTCATATTTTTGCTTAATGCTGATATTATTGCTGTTTTGTTCCCTTAAAAAGACTGCTCTGAACTTCACCCATGTTAAACTCATCAACGGTTCTGCAAAGTTAATAGGAGAAAGCTAAGTCAGCGCGTTGCTGTCTACAAGTTGATTCCAATGTATCTTTTCTGTTTTGCCTGGAATCCAAATGCTTGCCAGCTCCAAGGCCTGACTAAATGTAATCTGTAAAGTAGCATTTCAATATTACTTTTTATGTTCTTTATGGTTTCTTTTTGTAGACTTTTTTTGGTAATTTGAAATGGGGTTTTTCTTTGAAACTGATACGTCAATTTCTTACCCATTTGGCCTGTAATACCTTTGGAAGCAAAGACCACATATAGCTCCTGATATTTTTCCATTTTACCTAAGATGAATTTTAAGAATGCCTAGATCAGTGAAGCTCACCAGGTAACAGTTAACAGTTAATTATTGAAATGAACAGCACATGGAGAGAAAGAGCCACTGTGAATTCTGGCTATTTAGGGTGGGTAGGGTGTTTAGGCCCTAACTGTCTTTCAGGAAGCCTGAGCAAAGGAAGATTCTGCTGCAGTGAAAGTATCTATGTGTGTTTCTCAGGCTTTTCTCAGCTATTTGATAGAACGTCAGACTAAAACTGAGTTTCTGGCTGGGCACGGTGGCTGATACCTGTAATCCCAGCACTTTGGGAAGCCGAGACGGGTGGATCACCAGAGGTCAGGAGGAGTTCGAGACCAGCTTGGCCAACATGGTGAAACCTCGTCTCTACTAAAAATACAAAAAGTAGCCTTGTGTAGTGGTGGGCGCCTGTAATCCCAGCTACACGGGAGGCTCAGGCAGGAGAATCACTTGAACCCGGGAGGCGGAGCTTGCAGTGAGCTGAGATCACACCACTGCACTCCAGCCTGGGTGACAGAGCGAGACTCTGTCTCAAAAAAAAAAAAGCAAAACTCCGTCTCAAAAACAGGCTGGGTACACGGTGGCTCACGCCTGTAATCCCAGCACTTTGGGAGCCCAAGGTGGGCGGATCACGAGGTCAGCCAGGCGTGATGGCGGGTGCCTGTAGCCTGTAGTCCTAGCTGCTCGGGAGGCTGAGGCAGGAGAATGGCATGAACCTGGGAGGCGGAGCTTGCAGTGAGCGGAGATAGCGCCACTGCACTCCATCCTGGGCGACAGAGCGAGACTCCGTCTCAAAACAAACAAACAAAAAAAACCCCCAAAAACTTGACTTTCTAATGTTACTGTGAAAAAAATGCAGTGAAATCGTAAGTATGGGCTTTCTGTGTGTCATGTCCACTTCTCCTTTCCATCCATCTTTAATCTTAGCTGCTGGAATTTATTTTCCTTTAGGAAGGACCTTCCTGATCATCTTTCCTAGGTGATGTGAGAACAGTATTTCAAACACGTAGAGAGACGTGATTTAAAGGTTATGATCACTAATGCAGGACATTTGCCTCCTCTACACCTTTTCTGAAATGTGCATTGTCTTACCTTGTTGATGATGATTTCTCTCTAAAGGCGGAACTTCCAAGCTCCAGTGGTGGTGGAGTCCTCTGTGGCCACTTGCTCATTAATAATTTAAATATGTACTTTTTAATGCTGAAAAGACTCAGTTCCTCCAAATGAATCTATTGCAAATAATGCTTATTATTGACTTACTGACGATTTAAATATAGAGGATAAAGATGGGTTTTACAACAAAACGTGCATGGAGCTAACATCCCAAATAAAGGGCTTTCTCTCTCTTTTTCCTTTTATGGCTGAGATTGTTTCTGGTTCTGGCTGCTCTAGACAAGAATTCTACTGTTCTAGAACCACCCTTTCTCCTCTTTCTCTTTCCAAAAAGTATACTGGGATGATATCGCTTTTATTCTAACACATTGCAATTCACTTCTGCCCCTTATGTTTTGTCCTAAATATATCCCCCTCCATGGAATATTTAGGAAAAATTAAGGGGCTATACGGTTATGGTCTTTCATTTTCTTTCTTATTTTTTTTCTTTTTTGGAGTCTCGCTCTGTCACCCAGGCTGGAGTGCAGTGGCGCGATCTCGGTTCACTGCAAGCCCCGCCTCCTGGGTTCTCGCCGTTCTCCTGCCTCAGCCTCCCGAGTAGCTGGGACTACAGGCGCTTGCCAGCACACCCGGCTAATTTTTTGTACTTTTAGTAGAGACGGGGTTTCACTGTGTTAGCCAGGACGGTCTCGATCTCCTGACCTTGTAATGCGCCCGCCTCGGCCTCCCAAAAGGCTGGGATTACAGGCGTCAGCCACCGTGCCCGGCCCATTTATGCTTTTTCTTATTCTTGCATGTTGATCCTCCCACCTCCTCCATGAAATTGCTGAAATCTAGTTACATGGGGGCATAATTAGTTAGGTATTTTGGAAAATAATTTTAATAGTGTTTGTAAGAAAACCTTTAAGCCATGGTTACCCTTGCCAGAGAAATAAATGCCTTTTATTTATCACAGAGGGCAGAGTTGACTATTCTTTGAACACTTTCTTAAGATAGACACCCTTCTGATGCTTTTCATATGGTTCTTTCCACAGTGAAAATAAGTTGCTCTCTGGACTGGTTGATGGTCTCAGTTATCCCAATTGCAGAAAGCAGAAATCTGTATATATTTGCGGATGAATTACATCTGGGAATGGGCTGCCCTGCAAATCGGATACATACATATGTATATGAGTTTATATATCTTGTTCGTGATTGTGGCATCAGGACAAGGGTAAGAACAGTGATTGTTTGTAAAAAATACTGCATGTTTTGTCAGACTTTTATGCCTAGTATTAAAATTGTCTTTTAAAAAAATAATGTTTGCTTCTCATTGTAGTAATTTATGGGCAGAGGACAACGGAATTTATCATTATTTTTCACTGAATATTGGGTCATTCTGTGTGCACAGGACCTTAGATCACAGATTTATAAATTGGCTAGGGAACTGATTCTAAGTTGCCCTTAGGCTACTATTATATTTTACTAAATATTAGCAGACTGCTTTAAATTTTGTGTGATTCTTCTAATGTGGAAGGTCACCAATCTTGGGAAGCTCCATCATGTTCAATGTTAGGTCATTTGAAATCTATCCATGTTCCATGAGGATTTGTGTAAATATATAGTGGATTTTCATTGAAATGAAATCTCTTGTCATTCAGCTAGGCACAAATCCTAAATTGCGTTGTTATCCTGGGATATTATCTTCTCATAGATTCCCAAATTTAAGCAATTTATATTCACACTACACAAATATTTTGGGCCAGTGACCAATGATAATAACAATCATTTTTGAATAAAGTATTTTATTTTAGAAATTGGGAACTTGGAGCTTCAGAAGGTGCTTTACCAGCTTTTCCAGGGATGCACTGCTTGTTGGTGGTAGTTTAGATGCCAAACCAGGATGAATACTCTCCGAAGCTTGTGCTTTAAACCACTCTGTTATTTGACTTACAAATCACCTTTCTCAAAAGAACTGTTGGAAACCTTTTCATTAATGAATCATAAAGATGGCTGTAAGTGGCAGTTTAAATTTGCTGCAATGAATTAAGATTGTTTTGCCCCCAGGCATTTTAAATTCACTCTTAGGGATAACACTCCTCTTCTGTCCCAGTGAGTTGTCATATCTTTATTTATATTTAAGAATGACAGTAGCCATTTTTGAGATCATGAATGTTTTTTACATCCTATTCAAGTGTGTGTATTCCTCCTCTGTTACTCCAAATATCTTCCACTGAAACTTCGTGCTCTCCTAGGTAGTTTCTGAGGAAACTCTCCTTTTTCAAACCGAGCTGTACTTTACCCCAAGGAATATAGATCATGAACCTCAGGAAATCCATTTGGAGTGTTCCACCTCTAGGTAAGTCCAGCAGATTTGATTCCTTTGGAATGTTTTAGCTTTACCTTTGCTTATGAGAAGCTTCTGCAGAAGCATAGATTTTAGAGAATATAACATGATTCACCCATAAGTATAATTGTAAACAAACCCCAAATTAGTATTTACACAAATATTTTAATGAGTACTTTAAAATGTTTTAATATTTTGAATGTAATGTTTATTTTAGAATAAAAACATATAGATTTATAATGGTCCTAACAGACAATCTAGTGTAACTATGTTATTTTATAATAACTCAACTACAAAGCAGAGTCGTTAAATACTCTGTCACCTTTAGTAAGTGATAGAATTAAGCACTGATATTATCTTTCAATGTTTTGTCTTTTATAATATTTCTTCTGATACATTTTATTGCTCAATTTCATCTTATAAGAGTAAGTGGCTAAAAACATAAGAAAATCAATCCTTCATTTAATACTAACTCATGGAGAATACATGAAGGGAGAGCTTATCAGCCTAATTATTAAATGTACTTTGCTTGCAATTTTGTGGAACTGAGATATTGAATCCCAAGAGCCTCGTGTGAACTTTGAGACTAAGTGGAAAGGTATGCTGATACACTTTTTTTTTTTTTGCCATGCCATTGAAATATTTATGTTAAGTTTTATAAATCTGAGTGATGAACCTTGGAAACTATCTCAAAACCACGGGAAAATTTTTATCCTTGCTTAATATGTGAAAATAGTTGACATCAAAATGAGAATTTAGAGCTCAGCCAATGTGCAATGTCTTAATGTGATTATAGTACTTTTTCTCAAGGAGAGGCAGAAGTTTTTTTTAATTTTGGTAAAATATACATAATCTTGTACATTTGTACATTTGTACAAGTTGTAAATTTGTTAAAATGTACATAATCTTTTTTAATTTTGGGAAAATGTACAAATCTTTTAATTTTGGTAAAATGTACATAATCTAAGATACCATTTTAAGTGTACAGTTCAGTGGCATTAAGTCCATTCACATTGTTAATACTTTTACTCTTCCCTTTAACTTATTTTCATAAAGTATTTTCATAATACTTTTACTCTTCCCTTTAACTTATTTTCATAAAGGCTGAGGGGTTTAGTGATATTCAGGAACATAGCTGAACTCTAAATAGAAACCACCCCTTGATTCTCTGTCTCTATCTCTGTCTCTGTCTCTGTCCCTGTCTGTCCCTGTCTTTCTGGTCTGTCCCTGTCTCTCTGGCCTGTCTCTCTGGTCTGTCCCTCTGTCTCTCACTCTGCCTTTGCCTCTGTCTCGTCTGTCTGTCTGTCTCTCTGTCTTTGTCTGTCTCTCTCTGTCTGTCTCTCTCTCTCTGTCTCTGTCCCTGTCTCTCTGGTCTGTCCCTGTCTCTCTGGCCTGTCTCTCTGGCCTGTCTCTCTGGTCTGTCTCTCTGTCTCTCGCTCTGCCTCTCTCTCGGTTTCTCTGTCTCTCTCTCTCTCTCTGTCTTTCTCCCTGTCTCTCTCCATCTCCATCTCTTTGTCTCTGTCTACCTTTCACACACATACATATGTTTTCAATTCTATGAACTACCCAAAGCTTGGAGCAACACAGAGTTCTGATCTAATGCCTCAGAACTACTGCCTTTCCGTAGGCTGCCAGAGTAATCATGATAAATAGATATTCCTATTTTGATAGTAACTACTATGTTGCTTGAAGCCTACTTTCCTTAAAAAAAAATGAAGACTTGGCCAACAAAGTTGTCTGTTTAGGTTTTGGGTGCATGAATTTTAATGTTGTAGTCTCTCTCTCTCATATTCCCGTACTCACATTGACATATAGAACTTTGCCACCACTACAGTGGGACAGATTAAGCTTTTGGTGGCTTTTTCTTACTGTTCTTAGGATCCATTTGGCTGAGTCTGTTTTGCTGGGTACATTGGTACTCTTCTAATGCAAGCATCACAAATTATCTAAGACCATTCGTCTTTCTACTCAGTGTTTGATGCAGAAATCATGGGGAGACTATCTGGAATTAGTTCTTCTGTAAGCCTATCTGCTCAAATCCTGTACCAAGAGTCCACGAGGATCTAGAAGGCGTAGTATGCTGGCTCTATGCCATACTCCTGAATGACTATTCTGTAAATGATCATGATATTAAACAGTGGTAAAACTGACTTGATCCCAAGTGTGCCAACACTATCTGCTTTCTGTTTCCCTTTTCTTTAGGAAATCAGTGTGGCTTACACCAGTTTCTACTGAGAATGAAATAAAATTGGATCCTAGTCCTTTTATTGCTGACTTTCAGACAACAGCAGAAGAGTTAGGATTATTATCTTCTAGTCCAAACTTGCTCTGAGCTAAAGGAGAAATGGAAACTTGAAGCTGGTGTTATGTATTTTGCAGGAAAACAGTTTCATTTTTTCATAGCAAAAATATAGTTGGTGTATATCTCTCCTTAAGTCTCTGGTTTCTAAAAACCCTACTTCAGTAAAGGTCCTGATTAGTTGATTAGTGAATGTGTATTTCTAAATATTTGTATTCAGTAGGGGTATGGCTGATTAATTTAACATTAACTATTAGGTAATTCATATTATACATTTAAGTTCTTTCTGTTCTGTGTAGAAGATTCAGAAATATGTCTTCAAAGACAATGACTTGATCTAATTGATAAGAACCTCCAATAAATATGTTCTAATATTTTTCAGGAAGAATAAATAATAGAGAGAGACATATAAATGTGCAAGAGGCAAAACTTTGAGCATAGTGTAAAATTTAACATATTAACTCTCACGAAAGGCAAAATCCTTTTATGTGCAGATACTTTAATTCATGTAGACTTTCCTATTAATCAGTAAAGTTGAATCCTAACAATAATGCCATGTGACAACCTATTTAGATTATTCTAGAATTAAATTCAATTTATTTTCTAGAGCTCAAGTAACCACTACCGTAACTGAAATTTGATGTTAGGTTTCCCTTGTTCCTCCGAATGGTTCTTCCACACTCAAAATAAGTGAATGGTTGAGTTGGTTAAGCAAAGAGTTATCCTGCCACCTAAGAGCATTCATTAAATGATTATTTATTACCACCTACTTTATACTATCTTCCTTTCTTTAAACACGGAGTCTAAATATGTAATATATCAAAAAATACTTCTGATTTGGTAGATTTCTTATATCAAGGGTGAGAATTGAACTGTGCCATTGGCTATTCAATAGCTTATTGAATGTATGTTTTGGATGCCACATCCTCCTGGAAGCAAATTTTGCCAAGATACTGTTTATTATTATTTTTAATTAAAGTGATACTCTTCCATTTTCAATTAAATGCTGTCTGTAGCTGTTAACTTGTCAGATAAAGAATTTGACCCTGTCATAGTGAACATCTGTCTTTACCAGTTAACATGCAGCTAAGAGGTAATACTTCTATGGGACTTCCTAAGGGTCAGAATATGGTACAAGTACATTGCGATAAATTATTTAATCTTCTTAAAGAGTGAAATATATCATGATTATCCCAATTTTACAGATAAGCAAACAGAGGTTAAATCATTTGCCTGAGTCACATAACTTGTTGGTGTTGGTTCAAGATTTAAAATAGGGCAATCTGCCTTTAGATCTGTCTCTATACTCTCTCTTTGTACATTAGCCACTATACTCTACTGCTTGGAATCATCTTAAGTTGCTGAACTTTAGTTCTCTAGAAAACAATTGCTATTCAAGCAGTTATACAACTCTCAATAAAACTTAAAGTTGAGCAATAGTGTTTCTCTTGAATATAGAAGTAAAATTATTTTATATAAACCGATTTGAGAGAATATTGGGCAGGTGAATGGTTGCTGAAAACAAAGTAAATTATTGAGTGTGAGATAATACGTATGTACAAGATAAAGAGTGATGTGGCTGGATTTTAGAAGGGTGGCTCTAAAGCCTCTTCATTTTTTTCTTTTTTTAAAAAATTATGATTTACACATAATAGTATCTATCAGTGATGTTTCAATACATATATAAATCACGTAATGAGTACTTAGCATATCTGTCACCTTACACATTATTTCTTTTAATGAGAACATTCAAAAACCTCTCTTGTAGCCATTTTGAAATATGCAATACATTATTCTTGACTTTCATCATCCTACTATGCAATAAAACACCAGAACTTATTCCTCCTAACTTTAGCTTTGTTGACCAATCCCTCAGCATCCCTCCTCCTCCTCTCCCCTCCCCTCCCCGCCCCTCATCTTCTGGTAACCACTATTCTACTTATTCCACATATGAGTAAGATCATGTGGTACTTCACTCTAGTCAGATAGCTACTATAAAAAATCAAAAGATAAGTGTTGGCAAGGATGTAGAAAAGAAGGAATCCTTACATACTGCTGGTGGGAACGTAAGTTAGTACAACCACTATGGAAAACTTTATGGAGGTTCCTCAAAAAATTAAAAATAGAACTACCATATGCTCCAGCAATCTCATAACTGGGTATATATCTAAAGGAAATGAAATCAGTATGTCAAAGAGAGATCTGTTCTCCCATGTCCACTGCAGCACTCTTTGCAATGGCCAAGATATGGAGTCAACCCAAGCATCCAGCAACAAACAAAATGTGGTGTACATACACAAGGAATACTATTTAGCCCTTAAAAAGGAGAAAATCCTGCCATTTCGTTTTGTAGGTGATGCCAGTTAGGCTCAGAAAGAGGAAGTAATTTGTCTTAAATTCACATAAACGTTTAAGAATGAAGCCAGGCCAGGCGCGGTGGCTCATGCCTGTAATCCCAGCACTTTGGGAAGCTGAGGCGGGTGGATCACCCTGAGGTCAGGAGTTTAAGACCCATCTGGCTAACATGGTGAAACCCCGACTCTACTAAAAATACAAAAATTAGCTGGGCATGGTGGTGGGCACCTGTAATCCCAGCTACTCAGGAGGCAAAGGCAGGAGAATCACTTATATCCATGGGGCGGAGGTTGTAGTGAGCCAAGATCCCGCCATTGCATTCCAGTCTGGGTGACAAGCGAAACTCCATCTCAAAAAAAAAAAAGCCAGAATAAATATAGTTCCATTCTTCATTTCACAAATTCTCCTACCTTCTTTAATTGTGATGGATTCAGTTATTTCTATTACATCTGTACATATTAGTTTAAAACATTTGAGAGTGCTTATTTTATGTGGTTGAATCAAAGCTCAATTTAGCTTCTCTCTTTTCCTCCTAAGTAAACCAGGGAATATTATATATTTAAGACAAAAATAATTCAAGTTAAACATATACATTACTGCTAACTCTTTGGTAGCTTTTAATTATACAAAGTCAAGCTTTGCCTCCACAAAAACTAAAAAAAATCTACTGATCATGAGAATTATACTGGATTTTACATATTATCTTTAGTGAATTTCTTATTCAATCATTTACCAAAAGAAGAAACAATGCCCATGCCCATAAAAACATAATGGGGAACCCATCAGGCTACCAGCAGCAACATACAGTTATCTTGGAGAGATAAGAAGCCACTGCAGGCACTGTAAGCAGAGGAGTGACAGGATCTGATTTGTATTATAAAATCACTCTTTATTACCCTGTGAAAAATGGATGAGAGCAGTAGCCAGGAGCGCATGTAAGAGTTTTATAAAAATTAAGGCAAATGATGATGTTGTCATAGCCTGAGTTTGTGGCAGTGAAGACGGAAAAATATGTGGGCTCATTTTCTATGTATTTTGTAAAATATTTCCAAATGGATTTAAAGTGAGGTAAGAAATTAGTGAAAATCGAGCCTGACAACCAGATGTCTGGTCTAGGCAATTGTGTGGACAGTAATAATATTTACTAAAATTGGAAAGATTGAGGATAGGACATTTTTCCCACGATAAGTCTGAACTGTCAAAGTAATAATTAACTGGATAATTAGTCAAGGACCACCTTGACTGGCATTTGAGAAAATGAAAGCAAGGGGTGCAATAGGATTGTAGGATCTATTTTTCTTGACTGAATTCTACTAAACGGTATTTACTCTTTCATTCTAATGTATAAAAGTAGGTAAACATTTGAATCATCTCTATTTCTATAATTAATTTAAATATTTGAGCAAGTCCTTTGTTTTCCCATCTCTGACCCATCCTCCATTTGCCCACAAAAACTTGTCTCTCGGTGTGTGTGTGTGTGTTTAAGTGATTTGGGGGAGTTATAATCACCACACTGTTCTTGAATAGTAGTTTAGGGCAATGACCGTTATTAGAACAACTGAAACCTAGGAGTGACTTAATTCAGATTTCAAATTATTTCAGGTCTCAAACTGCCAGTTGTATAAAGCAGTATAAATTTGTTTCTTTACCTGCATCAGGCAGTACTGATTAGGTTCTGCTACAATAACATGACCTCAAATATCAGTGTCTTAAAAAAACAAATGTTTATTTATCACATGCAAAGATTTCAGTCTCAAAATCATTGTCATTTTGGTTGAGGTGTTGCTTACATGATTACCGGTCCTTATTAGAAATCAAAGATGCAAATGATAAAATAACCAGTGTCTCTATTGTTAAGTACTCTGTTTGTGACTTCATGGCTGGTAGCCTGGTGAGACTTTCTATGTGTATATGTTCATTCTCTTTCATTACATGTAAGTTATGCAGGGATGAATTCATCAAGAATACTTATAAAACCCAATATATTTCACACAAACAACAGACACTTTGTTTTCAGTTTTGCAGAAGGCAAAGCTAGACTTGGTATGATTAAAAATCATCAAAGAGTTAGTGTATTTCATATATTTAAATGCTGATTTATTTTTTCTTGAAAATATATCCCTGTTTTTCTTCAGAAGTGGAGAAGGTGACAGGTTAGAATAGAAATTCTTTCTTTAGAATCATGTTTTAGTGACGCGATGGAGTTAGAGTCTTCATTCCAGGAACAAACGTGAAGGAAGGTATGCTGCAAAAAGCTAAGTCAGTATGAGTCTCTGCACAGACCTAGGCCCACTGGGAATGAGATCTGTCTTCACGGACAGTGGGGACACAAATGCAGGAAGGTATGACAGCCGTGTGGGCTTCTCTCTAGAAAAGCACCTGGGTCTTAGACGTGGACTTCTTACCCAGGAGGAAAGCACAAGAAGTAACTCCGGGTCTACGTGGGACCCACAAGTGAGTGACTACAGGGCTTCCTCTCCCCTACTACGTCTGCAGATTCATCTTCAATCAATATTTGGGACTAATTAGGATACACAAATACATCAATTCCTATTTCTAGTCTGGATATAAATTTAGGAAGATGTAGGGCTAGCAAAAGCCTCACATCATAAAAAAGAGATGGATTATTTTGATAAAGATCCTGTATTCCTCTGACGCTTCCAAAATAGTCAGAATTTCAAAAGGTTATATAATCTTTAATATGTGAAACTATATATTTAAAATGTTGAATGGAATGGAAGTAAAATTAATGATATTTTAAAGTCATCCCTAAAATTAAGGAGTAATCCTGAGGGCAGGGGATTCTATATTCTGTGAAAACCCTAGAATTCCTTAGCATCTACTGTTCTTCTTCAGAGAAGGTTGAAAAGGCATTTTAAAACTGAAAGCTGGTTTCAGTGAAATGTATGTTATACTGTTCTAATCAAACAAATCTACTGATGACTCAAAGGAAAACAAGTCCAAAAAGCTAATAGAGAAACGAAAACCAGAAAAGAGTCATGATATAATACTTATACCTTGTAGCAGTTAGGGTTCAATCAGGTAAGCAGAACCAGATTGAGTGATATTGATAAGGGATTTATCGTAATTAATTTTGAGAACTGGGAAGGCTGTTACTTTTGCATCTGATTGTGAGCCTGATGTTGCTTGTAGGTCAGCAGGGCTGGCAACCTGGAAAACAAGCTGGACTTGAAAAAATGGTTAAGATGGTACATTTTATGTTATGTGTTTTGTACAGTAATTAAGTGACCTTGAAGCATGGAAGCAAAAGAACACATTGGAACCACATCTTCCTCTCATCTCCAACCTTAATCACAAGGATGACCTGGCATCCATTGCCATGGAGTTGTGCAAGCACTTGGTGCAAGACTCAGAGATGCTAAAGGAGATTTGGTGAGAGCAGAAGAAATTATAGGCCCAGTTATAGTCCGGTACTAGGGAGGTGAGCCAGAGGACCAGAGACAAAATGTGTAACCTGCACCCTAAACGCATTTTGGTGCACCATGGCTACTGTCTTACTTTCTACCTTCCAAATCCCACACAAATTTCTTATATGACCAACCCAAAGACTGTTCAGGAAAGATAATTCTAGTAAATGTAGTTACAGCTTAGCTAAATTTACCCAGAAATACTTTTAGGCTGGTAAGAAATGGAGTTGAATAGTGCCATGGGTGGCAGTAACTGGAAATATTGAGTGCTACATGCATTGTATGTGTGCACATAGAGGTGCAGACATTCTAGAGTTTACTACCTGGCAGTCCTCAGTCAAGTTAATTATGTGCACATCCTATGGCCCAGCAATTAGGATTTTGATTATACATTGCAAAGAAATCCTCACACAGAATTAAGGAACATGGGTATGAGAAGGTTCCTGATATCAAGCTACAATCCCCGTGTGTTCATTTATGGGTGGTGGTTAGGTAAAACATAGTGGATGTCAGTGCAGTATTTAGATACAGCAGACTGCACACTCACAGTGGCTCAGGCCTGTAATCCCAGCACTCTGGGAGGCCAAGGTGGGTGGATCACTTGAGGTCAGGAGTTTGAGACCAGCCTGGCCAACATGGTGAAACCCCTGTCTCTACTAAAAATACAAAAATTAGTGGGGTGTGGTGATGCATGCCTGGAATCCCAAGTATTTGGGAGACTGAGGCAGGAGAATCACTTGAACCTGGGAGGCAGAGGTTGCAGTGAGCCTAGATCATGCCACTGCACTTCAGCCTGGGTGACAGAGTAAGACTTCTCTCAAACAAACAAACAAACAAACAAACATTGGGTATTACTAACAGAGCTGAGTGAAAAAGAGGACCATGATATATATAACACAATGGCATTTAGGTATCTTAAGAATGTTTTTCCTTGTAAATTTGTTTGAGTTCATTGTAGATTCTGGATATTAGCCCTTTGTCAGATGAGTAGGTTGTGAAAATTTTCTCCCATTTTGTAGGTTGCCTGTTCACTCTGATGGTAGTTTCTTTTGCTGTGCAGAAGCTCTTTAGTTTATTGAGATCCCATTTGTCAATTTTGGCTTTTGTTGCCATTGCTTTTGGTGTTTTAGTCATGAAGTCCTTGCCCATGCCTATGTCCTGAATGGTAATGCCTAGGTTTTCTTCTAGGGTTTTTATGGTTTTAGGTCTAACGTTTAAGTCTTTAATCCATCTTGAATTAATTTTTGTATAAGGTGTAAGGAAGAGATCCAGTTTCAGCTTTCTACATATGGCTAGCCAGTTTCCCCAGCACCATTTATTAAATAGGGAATCCTTTCCCCACTGCTTGTTTTTCTCAGGTTTGTCAAAGATCAGATAGTTGTAGATATGCAGCGTTATTTCTGAGGGCTCTGTTCTGTTCCATTGATCTATATCTCTGTTTTGGTACCAGTACCATGCTGTTTTGGTTACTGTAGCCTTGTAGTATAGTTTGAAGTCAGGTAGCATGATGCCTCCAGCTTTGTTCTTTTGGCTTAGGATTGACTTGGTGATGCAAGCTCTTTTTTGGTGCCATATGAACTTTAAAGTAGTTTTTTCCAATTCTGTGAAGAAAGTCATTGATAACTTGATGGGGATGGCATTGAATCTATAAATTACCTTGGGCAGTATGGCCATTTTCATGATATTGATTCTTCCTACCCATGAGCATGGAATGTTCTTCCATTTGTTTGTATCCTCTTTTATTTCATTGAGCAGTGGTTTGTAGTTCTCCTTGAAGAGGTCCTTCACATCCCTTGTAAGTTGGATTCCTAGGTATTTTATTCTCTTTGAAGCAATTGTGAATGGGAGTTCACTCATGATTTGGCTCTCTGTTTGTCTGTTATTGGTGTATAAGAATGCTTGTGATTTTTGTACATTGATTTTGTATCCTGAGACTTTGCTGAAGTTGCTTATCAGCTTAAGGAGATTTTGGGCTGAGTCAACAGGGTTTTCTAGATATACAATCATGTCATCTGCAAACAGGGACAATTTGACTTCCTCTTTTCCTAATTGAATACCCTTTATTTCCTTCTCCTGCCTAATTGCCCTGGCCAGAACTTCCAACACTATGTTGAATAGGAGTGGTGAGAGAGGGCATCCCTGTCTTGTGCCAGTTTTCAAAGGGAATGCTTCCAATTTTTGCCCATTCAGTAAGATATTGGCTGTGGGTATGTCATAGATAGCCCTTATTATTTTGAGATACGTCCCATCAATACCTAATTTATTGAGAGATTTTAGCATGAAGGTTGTTGAATTTTGTCAAAGGCCTTTTCTGCATCTATTGAGATAATCACGTGGTTTTTGTCTTTGGTTATATCAAATTTACAAGAAAAAAAACCCCATCAAAAAGTGGGTGAAGGACATGAACAGACACTTCTCAAAAGAAGACATTTATGCAGCCAAAAAACACATGAAAAAATGCTCACCATCACTGGCCATCAGAGAAATGCAAATCAAAACCACAATGAGATACCATCTCACACCAGTTAGAATGGCAATCATTAAAAAGTCAGGAAACAACAGGTGCTCGAGAGGATGTGGAGAAATAGGAACACTTTTACACTGTTGGTGGGACTGTAAACTAGTTCAACCATTGTGGAAGTCAGTGTGGCGATTCCTCAGGGATCTAGAACTAGAAATACCATTTGACCCAGCCATCCCATTCCTGGGTATATACCCAAAGGATTATAAATCATGCTGCTATAAAGACACATGCATACGTATGTTTATTGTGGCACTATTCACAATAGCAAAGACTTGGAACCAAGCCAAATGTCCAACAATGATAGACTGGATTAAGAAAATGTGGCACATATACACCATGGAATACTATGCAGCCATAAAAAATGATGAGTTCATGTCCTTTGTAGGGACATGGATGAAATTGGAAATCATCATTCTCAGTAAACTATTGCAAGAACAAAAAACCGAACACCACATATTCTCACTCATAGGTGGGAATGGAACAATGAGAACACATGGACACAGGAAGGGGAACTTCACACTCTGGGGACTGTTGTGGGGTGGGGGGAGGGGGGAGGGATAGCATTAGGAGATATACCTAATGCTAAATGACGAGTTAATGGGTGCAGCACAGCAGCATGGCCCATGTATACATATGTAACTAATCTGCACATTGTGCACATGTACCCTAAAACTTAAAGTATAATAATAATAAAATAAAAATAAATAAAGTCTCTCTTGCCATAAAAAAAAAAAAAAAAGAATGTGTTCATGTAGAACTCAATGGTTACCTTTGGTGAGGAGAATGCAAATCAAGGCAAAAGAAGATTAAAGAGCTGTAATATTACACATGAAGCCCATCTTGCACTATAGAAAATGTACTTATCAGGATGAAATCCCATTAAAATGGCTGTCAATAATGAAATCTGTTTAACTCCAAACTAAGATACAATTTTACACCGTAAAATAAAGTACATAGGCCACCCTAGTAGAAGAGGTGATCTTTCTTAGAGAAATGCATTTGTTCTTTCCTATCTTATTTCCAACTATCTCGTTATAAAGGTCTTTTAGACATACCCAGTAGTTCTACAATCTGGCTTCACATTAGCGTTACCTTGGGACCTTAAAAAAAGGTTTGTGTGGGGCTGAGTGCAGTGGCTCATGCCTGTAATCCTAGCACCTTGGGAGGTTGAGGCGTGTGGATTACTTGAGGCCAGGAGTTCAAGACCAGCCTGGTCAACATGGTGAAACCCTGTCTCTACTAAAAAAAAACAGAAAAATTAACTGGGCATGGTGGTGTGCCCCTGTAATCCCACCTACTCAGGAGGCTGAGGCACAAGAATCGCCTGAACCCGGGAGGCAGAGGCTGCAGTGAGCCGAGATTGTGCCATGGCACTCCAGCCTGGGCAACAGAGTAAGACTGTCTCAAAAAAAAAAAAAAAAAGTTCACCTTCATGTTGGGTTCATGACAAATATCCTGATTTAATGTCTTATAAACTTCCCAGAAGATTCCACTAGGTAGTTGAAAGTAGAACTGTTGTATTAGCATTTTCTATCTAGGCTATTTCCATGTTTACCAATAAATGACATGATAAATTCTTCCAGTTTTCTTAGGACCTCTAAAACAACAGTGCCTTCATTCAAATGCTAAGATTGGATTTCTAGTCCATTTTCCTCGTTTATTTGAAAACACAGCATGAGGTCAAAACAAGAATGAATCAAAGGTAGTTTCTGATTGTTGGTTTTATTTTATTTGATGGCTCATTATTTCAAGACCTCTTGGAACAACAATCCTTGTCCGTCTTAATCTTTTATTAATCTTACAATTATAGTAACTAATGCCATTTCAACGTGATTTCAACTTGTGACTTTTGCAACATTATAAACTGGTAAATTATGAATTAAACATGTTTAATGCACCCCAAAGTCAAAAACCTTAGGTGGTTAAGTGTTTTAAGAGCTTATACATGTGTTAAGATATATAAAGGTACTGCTTCATGAAGAATGTGATTTTAATATGTACACACATGGGCATGAGTGTGTATGGGGGGGTAAAACAGACAGTGCAAGCAATAATATTTAGTAAGTAGATAAGACCAGCAAGTCTTGAGAAATATATTGCTTTTTAGTCAAATGGGGCACTTGTAAATGAATAGCTAGACTATAGGTGAATTCACTTGAAGATTTCCTTTTCCTCTTGGAAATTTGCTACTTGAGTTTTGAACTTGATTATTCTTTAAGGTATTTCAGCACTGAAAGCTAGTCAGTCTCTCCTTGATCATGTCTCCTTGCCATTGGGAGATATTGCATGCAAGTGGAAAAAAGGTCTATGAATCTTCTATTTTTCCCTTTTTAATTTGTTTTAAAATTTTTTTAATTTATTTATTTTTATTTATCAGCCATAAAAAAGAATAAGATCCAGTCATTTGCAACAACATGAATGGAACTGGAGATCATTCTGTCAAGTGCAATAAGCCAGGCACAGAAAAACAAACATCACATGTTCTCACTTGTGGGATCTAAAAACCAAAACAATTGAACTCATGAAGACAGAAAGTAGAAGGATGGTTACCAGAGGCTGGGAAGGGTAGTGGGGGCCTGGGAGGGGAGGTGGGGATGGTTAATGGGTACAAAAAAATAGAATAAATAAGACCCACTATTTGATAGCAAAACAGGGTGACTGTAGTCAATAATAACTGTACATTTTTAAGATAAAGAGTGTAATTGGATTGTTTGCAATGCAATGGATAACTGCTTAAGGGGATGGATACCCCATTCTTCATGATGTGAGTATTATGCATTTCATGCCTGTATCAAAACATCTCATGTACCTCATAAGTATATACACTAGGTACCTACAAAAATGGAAAAAATAGGGGGCCGGGCGTGGTGGCTCATGCCTGTAATCCCAGCACTTTGGGAGGCCGAGGCAGGTGGATCACGAGGTCAAGAGATCGAGACAATCCTGCCCAACGTGGTGAAACCCCATCTCTACTTGAAAATACAAAAATTAGCTGGGCGTTGTGGTGTGTGCCTGTAGTCCCAGCTACTCGGGAGTCTGAGGCAGGACAATTGCTTGAACCCGGAGGCGGAGCTTGCAGTGAGCTGAGATCGCGCCACTGCAGCCTGGTGACAGAGTGAGACTCTGTCTCAAATAAATAAATACATAAAATAAAAAATAAAAATAATTTTTATGTATTTATTTTACTGTTTCCCCCCTCAGCTTTAATGAGGTACAGTCAGATACATATGTTCTGCAGATCTAATGAACAGCATAACTGAAGTTAATACTGTACTATGTACTTGAAGTTTGTTAAGAGAGGAAATCTTAAATGTTCTCACCACCACCACCAAAAAAAAAAAAGATGATTATGTGATCTGATGTGATCAGTAGATTATCTGCTTTGTGTTAGTGACTTCACAATGCACATATGTGTCAAAACATGTTGTACATGGTAAGTATATTAAATTTTTATTTGTGAATCTTCCTTTGAAAGCAGTTTCTCACAATCATTCTCTAAGGAATTGAAGAAAGAGCTCAATCATTTTTATTATTTACTTTGAACTCATGTGAAGATCTTAGTTATTAAGACCTTTACATGCATTCTGTCATTTACACTTTATACCCCAAAGTGGGCACTATGATCTTCAACTTACAAATGGGAGAACCGAAGTCTTAGAGTTTAAGTAACTTCCTTTCATGGCTTTTTCTACAGCTCCAAATTCAAAAAGAGCATGTTGAAAGCATCCACTCTTTCCTTTCACTTCTTCAGATTTCTTTCTCTTCTTCGCTGAAGGCATTTTCTTGTCATCTCTTTCTTCTTCAGTATTCCATTTGCAATGGTTCTGGATAAAACGGGGAGGGAAGGATCTTATCTTTACCACCTTCCTTTTGGCTATTTCCTTCTGACTTCTGTCTCTGTCTCTGTCTTCTCTTTCATCAGTCCCTTCCTTCGCTCCTAAATGTAGACCCTGGAGAGCCGCTGCCCTAGGGCTCAGGTGCCAGCTCTCTTAGCAGAAGCACCTGTGCAGAAATTTTCTGGCAACTGGGCCCCTGCTCATTTCATATTCACAATCTCTGCCCACACACTATGTTTTGGTCTTGGTAACTGGCCCTCTTTCTCTTTCCTGTGATCACGTCCCCACTGACGCTCCTGTTTGTAGGACTAGGACCTCGCTTTCCTTGCTGTGAACATTCTTCTCTGTCTCACAGACTCCCCTGGGGCATGGATCAGGGGCTGTGCCCTCATTCTTTCTCTCAGGCCTGGCCCTGTGACCTTCATAAGGATTGTGGTTTGAATCTTCACGTTACCTACTTCCTTACTCCTTGTCACTTGGCTCTGATCTTTCTATTACCTATTTTAGGACATTTATTAAGGATAAGCATATAATTTGGCCACTTTTGAAACCGAAAGGAGGCCGGGCGCGATGGCTCATGCCTGTAATCCCAGCACTTTGGGAGGCTGAGGCAGGTGAATCACCGGAGGTCAGGAGTTCGAGACCAGCATGACCAATACGGTGAAACCCTGTCTCTACTAAAAATACAAAAATTAGCTGGGAGTGGTGGCGCATGCCTGTAGTTGCAGCTATTCAGGAGGCTGGAACAGGAGAATTGCTTGAACCCAGGAGGCGGAGGTTGCAGTAAGCCAAGATCGCACCATTGCATTCCAGCCTGGATGACAGAGCGAGACACCATCTCAATAAACAAACGAAACAAACAAACAAATACAAAAAACCTAAAAAAACCAAAAAACAAAAAAGAAACTGAAAGGAGGGGTTTTAACAATCATATTAGGATAACAGGCACACTTCTGGCTTCACCATTGTACAAAACAGAGATTTTGCACAGGGCTTTTCCAGTTAAATTTTAGGAAAGCTGGGTAACATTTCTATACCATAGTTTTCTCTACCATAACATCGGGTTAATAGTAGTACCTGGGTCCTGGGTTATTGTGAGGATGAGATGAATTAACATATGTAAAGCATTCAGAACAATGACCTGTATGTAGTAACCATTTAATACATTTAAACAATAATTAGCATTATTATTATATCTGTGATATTGGGCAAAGTAATTAACCTCTCTAAGCATGTAAGAATTGAATGTCATCACGCATATAAGGCACATAGCACCGTTGCTGGCACATCATGTAAAATAAGTGCCTGAGTGACCACCTCCCTCCTCCAGATGCTTCTCTTACAGTGTGACTTTGTCTCTTCTTGCTATGCACCTAACATTGTTCTACCTCCAACCCACAACCTCTTCCCACTTGTCTACCCATATTTGTTGCTTGTGTTTCCTGTTCCAGCAATGTGTTAAGCAACATCTGAAAGCCAGAAGACAGTTATCCCTCACACCAGTTTCCTAATCATTACTAAGCCCTGGGGAAACACAATGGATCAGCGAGGCCCCAAATGCAGATGTGATTAGCACACTGGTCAGTCAGCCCGCAAAACACTTTCACCAAGTCCTCTAAAGTGTTGCATAAGGCAAAGATAACGTTAAGTCTGTGGAGGCTTCCGTTATCAGGAAAAGATGCTGTAGTGATCTTTTCTGAGTGTCTCCTACTTGCGACAAGGTGGACTTGGGAGGAAAGCCGTCTGCCAAAGCCTGAAGCCTCCAAGGTATAGATTCCCTCTCCATAGACATTCCCCTTTCTTTTATATCTTTTGTTAAAATGCCTCCAAGTGGACTACTGGGGATGTCTGCAAAGGTCTCTGTTTGGTTGCTATGTAGAGGTTTGGAACATTTAACTGTGAACATGGCTTGTCTTTAGGATGTGATGATTCCTTTGGAGACATGATAAAAAGTGTTAGACATAATAATACAGCAATTTCTTTGGGAAAATGTGGGTATGGATACACACACATGCACACGCACCTCTGAGGTACATTAAATCCCACTGGCTGCACCTGAGTTTGTCTGCCAGCTCTGATAATGAGGGGTGGTCTCGATATGCCTGAAGTATGGGGTCTGCAAAGTGCATTTTAGCATAGCTCAGGGGACAGTGGAGTGTAATGATAGCTTGAGGTTCTGATTTTTAGCTTCTCAAATTGCTGGCTGTGTGGGCTTGGGAAAGCTACTTAACTTCTTTGTTCCTCAGCTTCTTCATCTGTTAGATGGAAAGGATCATAGCAGTAGTACCCATTCATCTGATGTTGTGAGAACTAAATTAGTAAACATGGATAAAGCCCTTAGAACAAATGCCTGCCACATACTAAGAGCTGGAGAGATGAACTTAACTGGCAGTTTCCTAGAAAATCTACATTTCTCTGATTTTGTGTGTGTGTGTGTGTGTGAGAGAGAGAGAGAGACAGAGTCTCACTCTGTCACCCAGGCTGGAGTGCAATGGCACGATTTCGGCTCACTGCAAACTCCGCCTCATGGGTTCAAACAATTCTCCTGCCTCAGCCTCCTGAGTAGCTGGGATTACAGGCGCGTGCTGTCACAACCAGCTAATTTTATGTGTTTTTAGTAGAAACAGGGTTTCACCATGTTAGCGAGGATGATCTCAATCTCCTGACCTCGAGATCCTCCCGCCTCTGCCTCCCAAAGTGCTGGGATTACAGGCATGAGCCACTGCACCCGGACCATTTCTCTGATTTTTTAAAAAATAAATAACTGATTTAACCAAATTTTAGAAAACATAGTTTGTTTCACCTGGAGGCTGAAAATTCTACCTGATTATTTTGATTATTTGAAACAAATCAAGTTAAATAATATGGTTAGATATTTGCTCTCTTCAGAAATGCTCTTGGAGTTTCTTGAGATGAGAGGCTCCAGTGCTTGCAGAGGTATTTTCCATCATCATTTATCAGGATGGCTACCTTGGGCTGGACCAAAAGTCTGGTTACTGATTGAACATGTGTGTTAACTGAGTGCTTGCCATCTGATGATTCTGAGCTAGGCACTGGAGTTGCAGTGATGAGTAGACAACGAGGTAACAGACAAGTATCCAGGCAATTAAAGCTCAGGCTGATTAAGTGGTATGAGAAGGAAAGTTGAGGAAATTTTGAGAGCAACCCAAAGGGGTGCATGCTTCTTCCAGAGTTGGCCAGGACTAAAAACAGCGTCCTGGAAGTATGACATGTGGGCTGAAAATCAGTCTGGAAGGGCCGGGCGCATTGACTCACGCCTGTAATCCCAGCACTTTGGGAGGCTGAGGTGGGTGGATCACCTAGGTCAAGAGTTCGAGACCAGCCTGGCCAACATGGTAAAACCCCATCTCTACTAAAAGTACAAAAATTAGCTGGGTGTGGTGGTGCACGCCTGTAATCCCAGCTACTTGGGAGGCTGAGGCAGGATAATAGCTTGAACCCAGGAGGCGGAGGTTGCAGTGAGCTGAGATTGGGCCTCTGCACTCCTGGGAGACAGAGCAAAGCTCCAACTCAAAAAAAAAAAATTCAGTCTGGAAGGAGAGCAGAAATTATCCAGGTGAAGCTTGAGGGGACTTGTCTTTCAGGAATGGGGGATAGCACAGAGGATTGAAGACATTTGAGGGCTTAGAACTTCTGAAGGAAGACAAATCAAGAAAATAAGGCTGGATGGAGTTTTGAGATAGGGATGGGTGAGGGGTGAGGCGGGAGACGTAGGCGAGAAATTATCTGGTCATAAAGCAGCAACATTCTCCATATTGCATGCATCTTAGTTCATTAGATATTTAATCCAAAATACACACAAATTTCCCAGTGGATAAATTTGAAGTCTTGGCTTTTTGGCTATTCTTATTTATACTTTTTGCAGATAATTACGTTAGGAACTCATTCACATAGAGTTTGCTTTAAGCTTTATTGATCTTCCCTCACTCTTGGGTTCTGTGCAGTGTTGAACATGGGAGGTTAAGGGTTCCTTGTCATTTCACATTTATCCATACTTAAATACATACAGAATGTAATTTAATCTTGGCATGAAAATCAATATTGGTAGGAAACTTTGATGAAGAGTATTGGTAGCAAAATTTTATGACATTTATAATAAATGTTTTATCAGTATTGGTAGAGAATTTTATGAACTTTTATAGCAATTCCCAGTGTAATAATAAAACATGGCTTGACTCTCACTTTAAGTCAATGCTTAGTAAATTTGTCATCACACTTAAATGAGGGTCATACACACCCCCAGAGTAGAGTATCAGAAAGGTAAACATCCTGAAAGTGGCGTGTATTTAGCTTGACAAAAAATTAAGTTATTAGAAAAATGGATCTAGTATATAATTTGTAACAAAGAGTAGAAATTAAGATACTATACTTTCTTTTTCAATAAAAAGCTTTTATTTTAGGTTTACGGGTACATGTACAGGTTCGTTATATAGGTAAATTTGTGCCACAGGGGTGTGTTGTGCAGATTGTCACCCAGGTACTAAGCCTAGTACCCAATAGTTATTTTTCCCGATCTCCTCCCTCCTCTCTCTGATAATCTCCAGTTGTTTTGTTCCCCTCTATGTGTCCATTTGTTCTTAGCATTTAGCTCCCACTTATAAGTGAGAATATGTGGTATTTGGTTTTCTGTTCCTGTATTAGCTTTCTAAGGATAATGGCTTCTACTTCATCCATGTTCCTGCAAAAGACATGATCTCATTCCTTTTTATGGCTGCATAGTATTCCACAGTGTGTATGTACCACATTTTCTTCATCCAGTCTACAAATGATGGACATTTAGGTTGATTCTATGTCTTTGCTATTGTGAATAGTGCTGCAATGAACATTCACGTGCATGTGTTTTATGGTAGAATGATTTATATTAAGATCTTATTCTTAACCCAATCGATAGTTATGGCAGAATACAGCATCATTTTATGTGTTTGTTTATGGTTCATCTCATGCTATCTCCCTCATCAGTTATAAAAGCATATAAGCATTTTACAACTATTTTGTGTAGGAGGGTACTATGAATTAGGAAGTTATCTTGCCCAACATTCAGAAGTCCAATGTAAGCATTCTGTGTGTACTTTAGTGATACATATTTTTTAGCTATAATGATTGAGGTGGTTGTTTTGTGACCCTTATATATATACAAACTTGAAGTCCTTTTTGTCAGAAGGCAGAGTATAAGTTAAAAGCTGATACCACCTGTTCACAGGTTGAGAATTCCGTACATTATCAAAGTCAACTCTCGCAATGTTAATATAAAATTAAAATATTCCCATTTTTACAGAAGTGAAAACTGAGGTTCCCACTACAAGGTCATGCAACTAGTAAGTGATGAAATCTGGATTTGAATTGGAATCTTCCATAGTGCTTAAACTCTGAAAACTGAGGTTCCCATTACAAGGTCATGCAACTAGTAAATGATGAAATCTGGATTTGAATTTGGATCTTCCATAGTGCTTAAACTCTACCATGCTATGTTGGTACTCAGAAAGACGTCTTCTATATAGTGCTATATAATGTGGTGATTTGAAAAATATTGGACCTTAGAGTAGAATGTTTTTAGTAAAATCTGAAATGATTTATAAGCCATATGAGTTTGGGTAAGTTTCTCAGTCTCTCTATACCTCAATTTTTTTCATCTGTGAAACGGGAATAATAATAATATTATAACAGGATTAAGTATATTAATACATTCACAGCATCCAGACAGTGCTTGGCATATAGTAATAAGTACTAAATAAATGACACCTACTATTATTACTGGAATGTGACTAAAGCCATTATTCTTATAAAGAGACCACTGCTCAGAGAAACCATATGTCTGGTTGCCCTTGACTGACTTGAAGAAAGGCAGGGACTATATATCAGTGCATGCAAAATGATAAAGAAATTGCTCTTTACCATTCCAAAGTTAAGTGAAGCACCAAGGCCTACTACAATGACCCGATGATGTCTACTACTCCAAGGCAAGACAGAATTGAATATTGTACAAACTCTGTTACTCTGCCCTGGTGTCCCATTTGTGGAGAGTCATTGTAATGTATGGACAGAATTGAACCCTTCTGTAACGCTCAAAATTTTAGTAGCTAGTGGAAAAAGGGAAAGCATGAAGCCTTTGGATTTCTTTTCTATCACAGCCATAAACAACCCCAATGGCCTCCCACGAAGTTGATAATGCAGAGCTGGGGTCAGCCTCTGCCCATGGTACCCCAGGCAGTGAGGCGGGACCAGATGAGCTGAATACTTCTGTCCACCAGCCCATAGATGGATCACCAGATTATCAGAAAGCAAAATTACAAGTTCTTGGGGTAAGTCAGCCTTAGTTTAAACACTGATTTAAGAGGGTAGAAAATAAATACAGTTGACCTGTGAATAATGTGTGTTTGAACTGTGAGGATTCCCTTACATGTGGATTTCTTCCACCTCTGTTTGCCATCCCGAGACAGCAAGAACAACCCCTGCTCTCCCTCTTCTTCCTCAGTCTATTCAACGTGAAGAGGATGAGGATGAAGACCTTTATGATAATCTACTTCCACTTAATGAATAGTAAATACATTTTCTCTTTCTTATGATTTCCTTAACGTTTTTAGTTTCTCTAGCTTATTGTATATAATATGTCACATACAAAATATGTGATAATCGACTGTTTATATTAATAGTAAGACTTCTGGTCAACAGTAGGCTATTAGTAGTTAAGTTTTTGGGAAGTCATAAGTTTTACGTGGATTTACCACCGTGAAGGGGTGGGCATTCCAAACCCCAGTGTTGTTCAAGAGCCAACTGTATCATGTAGAAAACCTTGCTTATGCTGAGAAGGAGGAAATTCTGAGTTATTTATCACTGACTTAATAATGATTGGAGAAAAGACAGGGACTTCTTATAGATCTGGGGAGCAGAAATGCAAAGGCATTTTCTCATGGTAGAAAACATCAAACCTTGGAGAACAGATTCCAAGACCCTTCATTTTTTGTTTTGTGCCTTTTGACCAGTCATTTGAGGAGGCTGAGCTCTATGAAGCTTATATTCTATATTTTAAATTTAAAAATTGGGTTGAGAGAAGGGTTAAAAATTGGGTTGAGAGAAAGGCTGAGTAGGATATGGCTTATCCTCTGTCTGGCTTCATCATATTATGATGCAAAAGCATGCTGGGAAGAGACTTTGACTCCATCTACCTTACCAATCATGTCTGTTTTACTCTCCTGCCACTTTCTGAGAGGAGTTCGTGAGAATGAACAGAAATGTGGGGGAGAGGTGAAGATGAAATGCTGCCACTGGAATTGGTGTGGATAGCGTGGAATAAAAAACTCTTTCAGATAAGCTCTTGTTCTGTTAATTTAGGCTTGACACTTTAACCATTTCAAGCACCGACATCTCCTTTCTGAGGAAAATTAAAATGGCCTGTTTTCAGTGTCCACTTTAGTATATGACTGTTACGCCTTTTTCCCCTTTCTTCTTTCAGGCCATCCAGATCCTGAATGCAGCAATGATTCTGGCTTTGGGTGTCTTTCTGGGTTCCTTGCAATACCTGTACCACGTCCAAAAGCACTTTTTCTTCACCTTCTACACAGGCTACCCGATTTGGGGTGCTGTGTTTGTGAGTATTCATACTCCCCTGGCTGTATGTTATTTCTTAGATACCACTGCTGGAGATGTGTTTGATGACAAAAATATTGTTTGTAGGTTATTGGAAGGTTGCATGCTGTGGTTTTGATTCACAATTCTTGATATAAACAATTAGAGACAATAAACTTTTTTATTTTTTAATTTAATTAATTACTTAATTAATTTATTTTTTGAGACAAGGTCTCGATATGCCATCCAGGCTGGAGTGCAGTGGCATGATCTCTGCCCACTGAAACCCTCTGCCTCCCCAGTTCAAGTGATTCTCTTGCCTCAGTCTCCTGAGTGGCTGGGATTACAGGCATGCACCACCATGCCCAGCTAATTTTTGTTTTTGTATTTTTAGTAGAGACAGGGATTCACCATGTTTTCCAGGATGGTCTCAAACTCCTGACCACAAGTGGTCCTCCCAGCTTGGCCTCCCAAAATGCTGGAATTGCCAGGCATGAGCCCTGATGCCAGGCCAAAAATCTCTTTCTGATTAAGAGAAACCACATTTGCCAAGTACAAATGAAGTCCTAAAAATTATCTTATATATAACTATGTGTTACATTTATAGATACTTAAAAAATTGAATGAAAAATGGGTATTGATGAATTGCCTTGTGGTACAGCAGAGAGTCCTGGCTTGAGAGTTAAGAAATTTGTCTGCTGATTACTGTCTGAAAGTCAGAAGAATCATTTCCATTATCTGGGTCAACATTCAATCAGAAGACATAGGGTTGATTTTAAAATGTATTCATTCAGCTTTGATTATTTATTACTTCCCTGATGGTTCATTTTTAAAAAGTGAATGATATGTTTGTTGGCCATTTGTATATCTTCTTTTGAGAATTGTCTATTCATGTCCTTAGCCCATTTTTTGATGGGATTGTTTGTTTATTTCTTGGTGATTTGTTTGGGTTCATTGCAGATTCTGGATATTAGTCCTTTGTTAGATGTATAGATTGTGAAGATTTTCTCCCACTCTATGGGTTGTCTGTTTACTCTGCTGACTGTTCCTTTTGCCGTGCAAAAGCTCCTTAGTTTAATTAGGTCCCAGCTATTTATCTTTGATTTTATTGCATTTGTTTTTGGCTTCTTCGTCATTAAATCCTTGCATAAGCCATTATCCTAAGTGAAGTAACTCAGGAGTGGAAAATCAAACATCATATGTTCTCAGTTATAAGCGGGAGCTAAGCTATGAGGATGCAAAGGCATAAGAATGACACAATGGACTTTGGGGACTCAGGGGGAAAGGTGGGAAGGAGGTGAGGGATAAAAGGCTACAAATTGTGTGCAGTGTATACAGTTTGGGTGATGGGTGCACCAAAATCTCACAAATTACCACTAAAGAACTTATCCATGTAACCAAACACCACCTGTTCCCCAATAACATATGGAAATAAAAAAATTTAAAAAAATAAAATGAATAAAACTAATTGCATGGAAAGACAAAATAAATAAATAAATAAATAAATAAATAATAAAGTGAGCAGCATCAAGTACAATTCTGTGTCCTAGGATGTGAATTTAAAAAGGAGGTTTGTATGACTATTGCTGGATATCTGCTAATTGAGGGAGGACCAAGAAGAAAATGGTTGAGACTTAATATTCCTTTATCTGTTTTACTTCCTATTTTCAAACAGTTCTGTAGTTCAGGAATCTTGTCTGTTGTAGCAGGGATAAAACCCACAAGAGCATGGGTAAGTAGCACTTCCTCTTTTTCTATGATCAGAGGAGTAGAAATATATTATTCATAAACAGTAGGACAGTAAGTGTCCACGAATACAACTGAGACACTGAGTATCATTTAATGCACAAAAAATTAGTTTTCTTAACGTATTCAGATGGTAGGTCAGCAGAAGATCACATACATTGTGAGGATGCATTCCTGGGATGCTTGCTCTTAATACTGGTGAACTTGAAGCTTAGAAAAAGTCTTCTTGATTTTTATGTGTTGTCCAGTTTGACCAATTCTAATCATTTGGAAGTAAGAACTCCCACCACTAACTAGTTTGACAACTGAAAGTCCAAACTTCTATTCTAAACAACTGCTAAGTCTCTATGATGTGTTCTTAGTGAGTCACGTAGCCACTGATACTCCACTTTCCTACTCCATTCATTCACTTTCCTTCCTCCATGGATAGCTATTTTACCATTTTATTGTATCCTCAAACACCAATCCCACTTCTGTCATCCTTACTCTCTGCTGATGATTTTTCTGTCTCTTCTGAGAAAACTGAAGCCATTAGAAGAGAATTTTCAGACCTCCACTACTAATGGACTAGATCTGTACCAATGTATTTTTTTCTTCTAGCCTCTTACCATAGGAACATTTTGTGATTTTCTTTAAAGCTGATCTCCCTACTTGACTATAAGATTCCATTCTTTTTTTTCCCCACACAAGTGCATCACTTTAATTTGTGTCTCTCTACTATATATATATTTTTCGAGTCTCATTTTGTCACCCAGATGGGAGTGTAGTGGTGTGGTCACAGCTCACTACAGCCTCCACCTTCCAGGGCTCATGCAATCCTCCCACCTCAGCCTCTCACATAGCTGGGACTACAGGTGTGTGCCACCATCCCTGGCTAATTTTTGTCTTTTTTTTTTTTTTTTTTTTTTTGTAGAGACAGGATCTTGCCATGTTGCCCAGGCTGGTCTCAAAATCTTGGGCTCAAGCAGTCCTCCTGCCTCAGCCTCCCAAAAGGCTGGGGTTACAGGCGTGAGTTACCTTGCCCCATCTCTAATCAGCATGTAAACATCCAGTTACTGTTCTCAACTTAAAAACAAAACAAAACAAGAAAACCTTGACATTATTTCTCCCTGCTAGGGACAGGCACAATTTGTATTTTCCTTCTGTAGCTAAACTCCTTCAAAGGAATCATCATGTTCTTTCTCTGATTTCCATCTACCGGTTTGAATCAAACCCACTTCAATAAGACTTTATTTTATTCCCTACTATCCTTCTGTAACTGCTGTCTTTAAGATCACTGAAAACTTCCACCCTGCTAAAACAACGGTCAACTCTTGATCCTCATCTAACTTAAGCTATGAGTAGCATTTAGCATAGTTAGTCTCCCACTCCTCCTTCCAGGAATTTCCTCACTTGGCTTCCAGCATACATTGCTTGGCTGGTTTTCCTCCCATCTTTTGCTTTCTCCATCTCAGTCTCCTTTCCTGGTTCCTCTCCTTGTCTCTGACCTTTTAATGTTCTGGTGCCCCAGAGCTGAATTCTTTGCCACCTGCTCTTCTCAATCTATACGTACTTCTTCTGTGATCTCACACATTCTTATGACTTCAAGTAATATCTGTATGCCCACAACCCTGAAATAAGTATTTCCAGCCCAGGTGTCTCTCCTGATCATCAGACTGGCATGTAAAGATCCAAAGCTCAACTCCCAGTCTTCTTCCTCAAACCTTCTCCTCATGTCAGCTGATGGGAATGTCATCCTTCCAGATTCCCAGACCAAACACCTTAGAATAACCCAGAGTCTTCTTTCTTTCACAATCCTGAATCCTATTTATCAGCAAATAATGTTGGCTCTACTTTCAAGCTATTATTATATCCAGTTTTGACCTTTTCTTATCTTTCTATTGATGACATTTCATCCAATCCACCTTGTCTCTCCTAATTGGGCTTCTAGCTTTTATCGTTGAACTTCTCTTTGCCTTGCTAGAAACAGTGATCCCTTGAAACCATAAAGCCAAGTATATCATTTATTTGCTCCAAATCCTTCATTGGCTTTGTATTTTTCTTAGAGTTAGAAACAAGTTCCTTTTCATGATCTGCAGAGCCCTACATGATTTGGCTCTCTGTTAACTTTCCTTCTTCTTCATTTCCTAGTATTGACTACGTGCCTCCAATGCCCTTGACCCCTTTGCTGCCCCAGAAGATTCTGGCATCAGGATTTTGAGTGTTTCCCTAATTGCAAGGATATTCCCCCAGATATCCTCCTGGCTGGCACCCACAGCTCTTTCATGCCTCTCTCCAGTGTCATTTCTATTTAATATCATGAACCCCCACTCCTCTCTTTGGATTCCCAGATTCTCCTTATCCCATTCTGTTAGCCCCTAGTACTTAATCACTTTCAAAAATATTATGTAATTTACCTATAGTATGTTTACTTTTTTCTTTGTTTTTATTGCTAGAATATAAGCTCCATGGAGGGTGGGGGACAGAAATCTTTCTTTGGTCATCGATGTTAGCCTCGCATCTAGGATATCAATGGGTGTGTAAACAATATTCAATCAATGTTTGTTTCAATGAATTGTTGCCAAAGGAATGAAGTATGTGCTGCATATATTAATTGAAAATTCTTATTCTTTTTTAGATAGAGAACAGTTTTGGAATGAACATTGCCAGTGCTACAATTGCACTAGTGGGGACTGCTTTTCTCTCACTAAATTTAGCAGTTAATATCCAGTCATTAAGGAGTTGTCAGTCTTCAGAGTCACCGGACCTATGCAATTACACGGGCTCCATATCAAATGTATGTTTCTGAAAAATATGTATAAGTATAAAATATTTCAAACAATCCAGGATGTACAGAAAAATAATATATCAGGTACCAATGTGCCATAATTTGAATCTTTTTTTTTTTTTTTGAGACGGAGTCTCGCTCTGTCGCCCAGGCTGGAGTACAGTGGAGTGATCTCGGCTCACTGCAAGATCCGCCCTCCTGGGTTCACAGCATTCTCCGGCCTCAGCCTCCCGAGTAGCTGGGACTACAGGCGGCCACCACCATGCCCAGCTAATTTTTTGTATTTTTTTAGTAGAGACGGGGTTTTACTGTGTTAACCAGGATGGTCTTGATCTCCTGACCTCGTGACCCGCCCGCCTCGGCCTCCCAAAGTGCTGGGATAAGGGGCGTGAGCCACCACGCCCATCCCATAATTTGAATCTTGGGTCTGTCGCCTATTTGCTTTATAATGAAGGGCAAATTAGATAATCCCTTGAATTTTCTCATTTTTGAAATGAGGATAACAATAGTACCCGTCTCATAGGATTGATGTGAGTATTTAAAAAGTTAACATATGATAAGCAATTAAAACAAGGCTTAGCATATCATGATACACAATTATTATTATTTATTATTACCACAACTACTACTATTACACTCCCCAGAGAGATTTTTTTTTTAAAGTTTCATTTCACCGGGCACGGTGGCTCACGCCTGTAATCCCAGCACTTTGGGAGGCCGAGGCGGGCGGATCACGAGGTCGAGAGATCGAGACCACCCTGGCCAACATGGTGAAACCCCGTCTCTACTAAAAATACAAAAAAAAAAAAAAATTAGCCGGGCATGGTGGCAGGCGCCTGTAATCCCAGCTACTTGGGAGGCTGAGGCAGGAGAATCACTTGAACCCGGGAGGCAGAGGTTGCGGTGAGCCGAGATTGCGCCATTGCACTCCAGCCTGGGCAAAAAGAGTGAAACTGTCTCAAAAAATAAAAAAATGAAAACATAAAGTTTCATTTCATATCTCCTTGCTTAATAAAACAAACTTGAGAGATTTACAACTTTCTCTGCAATCTGGAATGTTCAAATAATGACTTGAAGTTTTGAAGGACTGCACTTTAGAATGAAATGAGCATGGTGTTTTCAAAGGAAAGCTCTTTAATAACCTTACCTTTTTTTTTTTTTTTTTTTTTTTTTTGAGACGGAATCTTGCTCTGTCGCCCAGGCTGGAGTGCAGTGGCGCCATCTCGGCTCACTGCAAGCTCCGCCTCCTGGGTTCACGCCATTCTCCTGCCTCAGCCTCCCGAGTAGCTGGGACTACAGGCGCCCGCCACCACGCCCGGCTAATTATTTGTATTTTTAGTAGAGACGGGGTTTCACCGTGTTAGCCAGGATGGTCTCGATCTCCTGACCTCGTGATCCGCCCGCCTCTGCCTCCCAAAGTGCTGGGATTACAGGCATGAGCCACCGCGCCCGGCCAACCTTACCAATTTTTTAAAAATTTGTGTTCAGGTACTCTACCTCTTCTGAAGTCTACTTAGAAATTAATATTTTCCTTTGGAATTATCCATTTCATCCCAGTGATCGATGAACTGTTAATTACAGACTCACTCCTAAGCTTCCTGTTTTTATTATTATTATTATACTTGAAGTTCTAGGGTACATGTGCACAACGTTCAGGTTTGTTATATATGTATACATGTGTCGTGTTTGTTTGCTGCATCCATTAACATGTCATTTACATTAGGTATTTCTGTTAATGCTATCCCTCCCCCAGCCCCCCACCCCACGACAGGCCCTGGTGTGTGATGTTCCCCGCCTTGCGTCCAAGTGTTCTCATTGTTCAGTTCCCACCTATGGGTGAGACACTACTTATGGAAGTTTGTGTTCTCATTTTCTTTATTACATTTTTAATGATCTAAATTTATATTTGTCAGAGCCTGATTTTTCTGTGAATTTGGAGGTATTTTTCCTCCAGGGATATATTGTATTGGTTGCTTCTAGGTGCCTCAGTAACAATAGTAGAATCATTAGCCCAACAATTTTATTTTTTGTTTATATTAGCTCAGTGTTTTAGTTTCTAGGGATAATGTAAATGCCTAAACCCCTATGAAGTGCTATTAATGAAATTGTGGAAGGGCCATTTTTGTTCATTTTTCTAAACTGCCTACTCCTCTCCTTAGTTTACTACTATTCGGATTGGAAGATGTTAGTGATAATGTCAGAATTTTGTTTCTACAGCTTCTTCCCCCTGTAGCTACTTCACATGCGTTGACATAGAAATGTGACACATCTTTCTCATTAGAGAAAATGTTTTCATGCTTTTAGATTGAGATACTATCTCTTCTACAGTGTTATATGTGTCTCTGTCTTTAATTTATGGTTCACTTTGTTCCACTTTACGGGAGGGAGATGTTGTAGTCTGGTTTCCTGCTGACATTTTTTTTTTTACCTCTGGATGTTGCCACTGGGTTTGATATAAGGCATCATATCCCCTAGGGCATGGTGTCTCTACTGCTGATTCTCACCTCGCTGGAATTATGCGTAACCATCTCTGCCATAGCCATGTGGTGCAGTGCAAACTGCTGTAATTCAAGAGAGGTGAGATTTTTCAAATGATTAATCATTCACATGGTCTCAAAGCCTCCCTGTAGGGTTTGAAGTTGTTTCTGATGCTTAGAAATAAACCTTTATGTGGTAATGATTTGTGGAGTTCCTGGAATTAGAGATTGTATGAATGTTAGAGATGGAATGAAGGGTAGAAAAGAATTTGGATGTGAACATGCAAGAGGAAATACTGTACTTGATATATAAGAGCATACTTTCTTATACAGCTGTAATTAAGTTTTATTATTTTCTTATAACTTGTAACTTTCTACTTGTATGACCTAGGAAAAATTAATAATTCTTTCTAAATTTTAGATATATTAACTGTAAAATGAAAATAATATTTTCATTCTCTTCTAATGTTTGTTGTGAGTACTGTGTATATAATCTTTATGGCATTTGGCACAGTAAACATCAATGAATGGATTTTATTGTTGATGATTATGATGATAACAGGAAGGGATGGGAGGAGAAGGAGATAATGATCCTGTTCTTGGACATTAATGTTGTTTTATTTTCTAGGAAATTTCCTCACCTCCCAATTCTGTGTAATCAAGAATACCTCCTTATGAAAATAATTCTGAGAGCATGAATATTTGACCTTAAATCTCCAGTGACTCAGAGCTTCACCCACAAACTCAGGAGAACATGAGCCTGTTCGTAAAGCTCAATCCTTCTATCATGGCACCAATCACAAGAACCTTGGACGTTTGACTGACTCTATCCTTTCTCTCCTAACTATAAATCCTATTTGTGTGTCGTGGGTATGGAAGGACAGATATATTTCTTTAGGCATTCTTGGATATCTGTAACTTCTGTGATCATTACTCCAAAGTTGTTTCCAGAAATTGGTTCTATTTCTTCTTATCCACCTACTCCATTGCTTTATGAGGTTTAAGGAAGGAAGGCGGTATAATCCCTATTCAATATATTTTTTCTAAAATCCAACTTCTGACCGCCCAGTAGGAAGAAAAATGAGACATTTTTTCCATTACAGAGAAATGCTTCTTGACTTTAACATCAGCATTATAAAAAGTGTCAAATAAAAAATTACCATCATTATCATTAAAATAAATTTTCACTGTATTTGAGATGGGAGGGTTAAGGCTCAGGGATTTTATTTCAGTGAACTGCTGGAACTCACACATGCCCTGATATGTAAATGATGATTTATGTTGGTGAGTCTGAGAGCAAGCCCAAATGTGTTCTTCAAAGGACAATGGGAAACTGTAAAGTAGAGAACTAAAGAATAAGGCCTTTAGAATCTGACACATCTGGGTTCAAATTCTGAAACTGTCACTTATTACCTGTATGAACATGGGCAAATTATCTAATCTCTCTGATCTATTTTTCCTCATCTGTAAAATAGATGTAATAACAACTACTTTGTCAGTTGCTCTGAGGGTTAAATGAAAATAAAAAGAAAATGTGAAACAGCACCACAGGTACTTGATAATGATGTTGCTGTTGTTGTTGGTCTTGCTGTTGCTGGTGAAAGCTAAGGTGGGATTGTGGTCAGATGTGCTGGAGAGATACAGTGGAAAACTTACTTACACTTCCATTGTGGCTCCTCGTATAACCTCCAACAACTCCAATAGCCATCTTTTCAAGGTGGCAATGTGGCGTGAAAACTTCCCTCAGTTCCTCGTTTATAAATCTGCTAAAGCACTTATATTTCCTATTCATAAATATCCAAGAAAAATAAAATTTATGAATAAGAAATATAAGCACTTATTGTGTCCATAAATTTATACCAATAATTTATTCTTAGTTACGTGTATATCGTATGTGCAAAGGTTCTTTTCTAACACTTGTTGCCTACTTATATAATAATTATTTCTTTATTTTTTAATCCATTCTGCAGTGGGATAATTAAGGAACCAGAGAGACTGAGGGGTTGAGGAGGAATTATTTAATTATTTAGGTGCACCGACCCAGTCGGATTAACATCCAAAGGACTGAGCCCCAAACAAAGAGTCCGGTTACCTTTTAAGCATTTTGTGCGGCGGGCGAAGATCTGTGCAGGGGGAAGCATATTACAGAAGTGAGAAACAAAGACAGTTATTCAATTAAGACATGTATTACAGTATTTCTTATTTTTTCAAGGAAAAACATGTTTTACGACTTGAGTTTATCTGCCTAGTGACCTTGCACCTGCACAGCTAGAGAAATAGGGTCTTCACAATGCCTGGGAAAGGGAGAGATAAGGCTCACTAGCCACAGAAAAACAAGCAGTTAATTTTAAAGGACTCCAGCTCTTTCTCTTCTTCAGGGGGAATTGGGTTTCTCTTACATACAACCGAGCTTTTGCTTACACATTCTTTAATTTCTTTTAATTCCTGTTCTAATTCAACAATCATTTAGGGAGTGCCTACAGTGTGTCACGTATTGTGCTAAGAGCTTGGCATATAATAGAGAATGATGCAAAATCTCCGCTCTTAAGTTGCTTGTAGTGGGAGATACAGACCCCTAGAAACACACAAGGGCTCTCATAGGAAGAGTATAGGAATCTTGAGAAGCACATAGGACGAGCTTCTAACCCAGATTAGAAGACATGTCAGTGATAATTTTTTAGAACACTTTTCTTCTCAACTGAGTTCTTAAAGATAACTGAGCGTTAACATGATGGAAGGCAAATGGAAGAAAAGAGGATACATTAAAAGCCTTTAAGTTAGAAAAAATTTTGAATATTCAAAGAATAAACTAGAGACTTTAGTGGGTCTAACTTCAGTGTATAATGGGCAGATGGAAAAATAAAAGTTTGGAGAGAGGTGTACATCACAAGAGATTATAAAATGACAGCACTGTGAGTTTTTTTTATTTTTTTATTTTTTATTTATTATTTATTTATTTTTTAATTGATCATTCTTGGGTGTTTCTCGCAGAGGGGGATTTGGCAGGGTCACAGGACAATAGTGGAGGGAAGGTCAGCAGATAAACAAGTGAACAAAGGTCTCTGGTTTTCCTAGGCAGAGGACCCTGCGGCCTTCCGAGGTGTTTGTGTCCCTGGGTACTTGAGATTGGGGAGTGGTGATGACTCTTAACGAGCATGCTGCCTTCAAGCATCTGTTTAACAAAGCACATCTTGCACCGCCCTTAATCCATTTAACCCTGAGTGGACACAGCACATGTTTCAGAGAGCACAGGGTTGGGGGTAAGGTCATAGATCAACAGCATCCCAAGGCAGAAGAATTTTTCTTAGTACAGAACAAAATGAAGTCTCCCATGTCTACTTCTTTCTACACAGACACAGCAATAATCTGATTTCTCTATCTTTTCCCCACCTTTCCCCCTTTTCTATTCCACAAAACTGCCATCATCATCATGGCCCGTTCTCAATGCGCTGTTGGGTACACCTCCCAGACGGGGTGGTGGCCGAGCAGAGGGGCTCCTCACTTCCCAGAAGGGGCGGCCGGGCAGAGGTGCCCCCCACCTCCCTCCCAGACGGGGCGGCTGGCCAGGCGGGGGCTGACCCCCCACCTCCCTCCCGGACGGGGCAGCTGGCCTGGCGGGGGCTGACCCCCACCTCCCTCCCGGATGGGGTGGCTGGCCGGGCGGGGGCTGCCCCCACCTCCCTCCCGGACAGGGTGTCTGCCGGGCAGAGACGCTCCTCACTTCCCAGACGGGGCGGCTGCCAGGCAGAGGGGCTCCTCACTTCTCAGATGGGGTGGCCGGGCAGAGATGCTCCTCACCTCCCAGACGGGGTTGCAGCTGGACAGAGGCGCTCCTCACATCCCAGATGGGGCGGTGGGGCAGAGGCGCTCCCCACATCTCAGACGATGGGCAGCCAGGCAGAGACACTCCTCACTTCCTAGACGGGATGTCGGCCGGGAAGAGGCGCTCCTCACTTCCCAGACTGGGCCGCGGGGCAGAGGGGCTCCTCACATCCCAGACAGGGTGGCAGCCGGGCAGAGGCTGCAATCTTGGCACTTTGGGAGGCCAAGGCAGGCGGCTGGGAGGTGGAGGTTGTAGCGAGCCGAGATCACGCCACTGCACTCCAGCCTGGGCAACATTGAGCACTGAGTGAACGAGACTCCGTCTGCAATCCCGGCACCTCGGGAGGCCGAGGCTGGCGGATCACTCGCGGTTAGGAGCTGGAGACCAGCCCGGCCAACACAGCGAAACCCCGTCTCCACCAAAAAAAATGTGAAAACCAGTCAGGCGTGGCGGCGCGCGCCTGCAATCGCAGGCACTCGGCAGGCTGAGGCAGGAGAATCAGGCAGGGAGGTTGCAGTGAGCCGAGATGGCAGCAGTACAGTCCAGCTTTGGCTCGGCATCAGAGGGAGACCGTGGAAAGAGGGAGAGGGAGACCGTGGGGAGCGGCAGCGGGAGCGGGAGAGGGAGAGGGAGAGGGCAGCACTATGAGTTTTAAGAAGCAATTGAAAATGTATGCAGGTTCCAGGCACGGTGGCTCACACCTGTGATCCCAGCACTTTGGGAGGCCAAGATGGGTGGATCACTTGAGATCAGGAGTTTGAGACCAGCTTGGCCAACATGGTGAAATCCAATCTCTGCTAAAAATACACAAATTGGTCATGTGTGGTGGCATGTGCCTGTAATCCCAGCTACTCAGGAGGCTGAGGCAGGAGAATCGCTTGAACCTGGGAGGCAGAGGTTGCAGTGAACTGAGATTGCGCCACTGCACTCCAGCCTGGGCAATAGAGTGAGACTCCATCTAAAAAAAAAAAAAAAAGAAATTTACACACGAATGTCCTGAGACTGGCTTATATTGGTTTGTGGAAGTCAATTTTAAATTTTCAGGGAGCACAGGTCAACATAGTTTGGGTAGCCTGAAGTTAGCTCTGATGGGAGGATTTACACCACAGAGATGGGGAAAAACCACAAGTTTTAGCATTCATGTGTAGATTTTGCCTGCAGCAAATACTATTGTGTTGTTCAAAAGGTGATTTTGTTTCCCTCATTTCTCCTTTATTTATCATTTAAATGTTTCAGTAAGGAAGATTTGTATCTTCTTTCATTTGTTTATTAAAGTATTTATATTGTTATGTACTCATGAATATTTATATTATTCTTTTGGTTATGAGCAATATTTGTTTTGTTTCTCAAAGTTTTCCAGCTTTGGCCATTGGGAGCTGAGTTGGCTCCTGTGTAGTTTTGACATGCTGCACCCCACTCTCCCCTTTTTAGCACTTCCATATTTTCTGGAACTACAAGATTCTTCATGTTATTTCACCTGCTACAGACCTAGAATTTTCATTTCTTCGGGGAGCCCTGGTTTCTTTACTTAGAGAACTATATTTAGAAAACCTGACCTGGAGGCAAGATGTGCTCATTGCTACTGTATGTCACTGCTTTTAGGCCCCCTCAGGAGACAAAGCTAAGAAATATATGCATGTACACTGACCCATGCATGCACACGTCTATATTTATTATCATATGTATGTATGTATCTATCCATCTCTCTCTCTCCATCATGAATTCCTACTGATAAATTCCACTCAAATATGGCCACACAGGGTCCATTCTAGCAACCTCTCAACCTTGCTTATTTATAACCTGTTTTCTGAATGTAATAAATCTGGCAACAATTTCCACAATTTATTTCCTTACCTGTTTAACATTAGTATACATGTAAATTCATTTCAGAATTGCTAACCAGTATTTTTGTGAGAAATAAATTTACCACCTAGAGTACACTGTTTGTGTACAGTTCTTTTTATCCTTAGCTTTAAGGTATGCAGTCAAAGTAGTTGTTTTTTATAGGTACTTAGGCCAGCTCCTTTTAACCTCTACCTCTTTCAGTGAGGTTGGCATGCATTTCTAATGTTGTTTAATTTATTTTTCACAGTTTAAATTTCATCCTGCGTTCCATAGGTATCTTGGTGAATTTTTATTTTAAACTAGCCTACAGTAAAGTTCATTATTTGCAAAACATCATTTTATCAGTTTTAATGAAACATAGAGTTATGTATCCACAGTACCATACAAAGCAGTTTCATCATCCTAAGAGTTCCCTTCTGTAATCTCTTGAAAATCAACTTCTCTCCCCACCCCAAACTCTGGTAACAACCAAACTATTTTCCATATTAATAGATATATAGATATAGTCTTTTCATATGATATTCTGGAAAATACTATATCTATATATCTATTCATATGGAGGCAGTAGGGTGAGAAGGAGTGAAGGCAGAGATCCAGTCATAAAGCAATGGGTGTTATGGAATGGATTTCAAAGGATGGTGATATTACTAATAATGCCAATTTGAAAGGTCACTATGGCTGCATTATGAATAACAGCTTTGAGAGGGCTGGTACATAAGTGAATATGTAAAAAAGAAACCCAGTGGTACATAAGTGAATATGTAAAAAAGAAACCCAGTAAGAATGGTATTAACAGTGTAAAGTTGGACAATAATATGAGCTTGGATAACTGCTGTGCCAGTGAAAATCAAACAAGTATACAAAATCAAGATAGTTTTAGAATTGGGAAATTTGAGACAAAAATAATGGTGTTAGGAAAGCTAGATATTTACATGGAACAAAGTGATATTGGACCCTTATACCATATACACAAATTAACTCAAAATGAATTAGAGACTTCAATGTAAGATCTGAGATGATGAAAATTCTAAAAGAAAACATAGGGAAATCTCCTTGACATTGGTCTTGGCAATAATTTTTTTGATAAGACACCAAAAGCACAGGTGACAAAAGCAAAAATAAATAACTGGAGTCACATCAAACTAAAAAGTTTCTGCATAGCAAAGGAAACTAACAAAATGAAAAGTCAATATATAGAATGGGAGAAAACATTTGCAAGCCATTTATCTGATAAGAGGTAAATATGCAATATATGTAAGGAACTCCTACAATTCAGAAGAAAAAAACCACATAACCTTATTTTTTAAAATGGGCAAATGACCTGAATAGACATTTTTCTAAAGAAGACATACACGTGGCCAACAGCTGCATAAAACATGCTCAACATTACTAATTACTAGAGAAATACAAATCAAAACCATAATGAGCTATCACCTCACAGCTGTTAGAAGAGCTATTATCAAAAAGACCAAAGATAGCAAGTGTTGGCCAGAGTATAGAGAAAAGCGAACCCTTGTGCACTGTTGGTAGGAACATAAATTGGTACAGCCATAGGGAAAACTGTGTGGGGGTTTCTCAAAAAGTTAAAAATAGGTCCAGCAATCCCACTTCTGGTATATATCCAAAGGAATTGAAATCAGTGTGCTGAAGAGATATCTGTACTCCCAAGTTCATTGCAGCAATATTTACAATGGCCAAGATATGGAAACATCCTAACTATCCATGAACAGATAAATGGATAAAGAAAATGTGGAATACATATATAATGGAATATATTTTTTAGTGATAAAAAGGAAGGAAATCCTTCCATTTGTGATAACACGAATGGAACTGGAAGTCATTATTCTAAGTGAAATAAGCTAGGCACAGAAAAACAAATACTGTATGAGCTCATTTATTTGTGAAACCCAAAAAATTTGAACTAATAAAAGCAGAGAGTAGAACGATGATTATCAGAGACTGGGGAGCAGGGGACGGGAGGGAAGTTTGGCTAAAGGGTACAAAACTTCAGTTACAAAATAAACAGGAGCTTTCGAGCAGCGAGATCCAGGGACAGAATCTCAGCTTCCTGCTGCGGCTGCTGCTGCCTAGAGACTGCTGAACCCCTGTCCGTCTACTTCCACCTACTCCGGACACAGAGCATCCAGTCATGGATAAAAATGAACTGGTTCAGAAGGACAAACTGGCGAGTAGGCTGAGCAATATGATGACACTGCAGTCTGCATGAAGTCCCTAACTGAGAAAGGAGGCGAATTATCCAATGAGGAGAGGAATCGTCTTTCAGTTCCTTATAAAAATGTTGTAGGAGTCTGTAGGTCATCTTGCAGGGTCATCTCAAGTATTGAGCAAAAGACAGAAGGTGCTGAGAAAAAACAGCAGATGCCTTGAAAATACAGAGAGAAAATTGAGAAGGAGCTAAGAGATATCTACAATGATGTGCTATGTACTATGTCTTTTGGAAAAGTTCTTGATCTCCAATGCCTCAGAAGCAGAGAGCAAAATCTTCTATTTAAAAATGAAGGAGGGCTGGGTGTGGTGGCTCACGCCTGTAATCCCAGCCCTCTGGGAGGCCGAGGCGGGCGGATCACGAGATCACAAGTTCGAGACCAGCTTGGCCAATATGGTGAAACCCCATCTCTACTAAAAATACAAAAATTAACCGGTTGTGGTGGCACGCGCCTGTAGTCTGAGCTACTCAGGAGGTTGAGGCAGAAGCATCGTTTGAACCCGGGAGGCGGAGGTTGCAGTGAGCCGAGACTGCGCCATTGCACTCCAGCCTGGCGGAGGGAGCAATGCTCCATTTCAACAACAACAACAACAACAAAAAAGAGACTACTATTTTTACTTGGCCTGAGGCTGCTGCTGGTTATGACACAAAAGGGATCCTAGATCAGTCACAACAAGCGTACCAAGAAGCTTGTGAAATCACCAAAAAGGAAATGCAACTAACAGATCCTATCAGATTGGTTATGGCCCTAAACTTCTCTGTCTTCTATTATGAGCTTCTGAACTCCCCAGAGAAAGCTCATTCACTTGTAAAGGCAGCTTTTGATGAAGCCCTTGCTGAACTTGATACATTAAGTGAAGAGTCATACAAAGATCGCCTGCTAATGCAGTTACTGAGAGACAACTTGACACTGTGGACATTGGATACTCAAGGAGATGAAACTGAAGCAAGAGGAAGAAAAAGTTAACCAGCCCTCCGACTTTTGTCTGCCTCATCCTAAAATTTACACAGTAGACCATTTGTCATCCACGCTGTCCCACAAATAGTTTTTTGTTTAGCTTTATGACGGGTTTATGTGTATTGCAGCAATATTCAGAATGGCCAAGATATGGAATTTCTATTTAAATTTTAATATTTCCCATGTGGTTTTTATGTTTAATATTAGAAGATTAGAGCCAGTCAACATTTAGGGAGTTATCTTTTTTCATCTTGCGATGGCAAATATGGGGATGTGGAATTTTTATACAAGTTATAAATGTTTGGCATAAGACTTTTGGTACATTGTGACTTCACAATGGCCAGAGTTAAAACTGCTTCCATGTCTGAGTGAAGAAAACTGCCTACATATTGATTTGTCCCCATGGGGAATAAAAGGGATAATTCGTTCCAGTCACAGATATAGTAACTGTGGGTACTTTAAGGTCTGGAGCACTTACAAGGCTGTGGTAGAAACAGATATGCTATGGATATCACATGTTAAACCACATATATCTGCAGAATACTCAATCTCAACGTGCACACATTTGACTACAGCTGCAGAAGTGCTCCTTTAGACAGAGCTGAGACCAATTTACTCTGGATACGGGCAGAAGTGGTTTATATTCCATATTTGTAAAGTTCACTGCTGTTTGCTTTCATTATTTTTGCTACGCTCATTATCTTTGTATTTAAATGTTTTAGGTAACCTAAGAACAAATGTAAAAGTAAAGATGCAGTAAAAGCGAATTGCTTGATAGTCATTACTTCATGTACATCAAGCAAATCAGTAAAATTAAAAAAAACACACGTATTTAATTTTTAAAGTGTTTTTTCTTTTATGCCTTTTTTTGATACTTGCCTCACATGCATGTACTGTAAAAGTAGTTAACAGAGAAGTAACTTGACATGATGCACAGTTTTGTTTCATATCTTATGAAATTTTTACAGACAATCCAACATAATTGTTAATAACACATGTATTATGTTCATGTAAGTGGAGTAAACGCTGTATAAATAGACTTTCCAGCTGCTTTCTCTATAGCTTTTCATGTAAATTAGTCTTCTGATTCTGAAATTTCTCTAAAGGAAATTGTCCATTTTTTGAAATTTATTCCTCATTCTCCCTTGGCAGTTAATGAAATTTTACCAAGTTTAAACACAAAATTTATCATAGCAAAAATACTACTAACATAACTACTGTTTGCAGCCATGCCCCATGTTCCCCTCTGCTCCTCCTCACCCTGAAAAAAATGAGTTTCTGTTTTTTCTAGTGGAAGGGGATTGATTGGAAAAAAGTAATATGTTCCTTTTTAAATTTTAATATACAGCATTTTCTAACTTAGGAAGCTACAATGTTCTTGGTCCATCATGACATTGGGTAGCATTAACTGTAAGTTTTGGGCTTCCAAATCACTTTTGATTTTTAAGAATAATTTATAGATATTATTATAGGCTGCCTTTGATTTTGATCCTTTATTCTTTCTATTTTTCAGGAGCACAAGATTACCTTCCTTTTTTAGCCTTCTCTCTTGTCACCAACCATTCCTACTTGGTGGCGGTTTACTTGGAAAAAGGCCGCATGAAATGTCTGGCTCCACTCAGTGTTTAAAACACTCTGCTTCCTTTGCCTGCATCCCATAAACTATTTCCCTCATCCTATTTACTGCAACAAATCTCTCCTTAGTTTGTGTTTATCTCCCTTTAAACCTTACCTATCCTGAATATTCTGTCACTGTCTGCCTTTAAAATCCTTCCTCTTTCTCTTCCTCTATTCTCTAAATAATGATGGGGTAAAGTTATATCCAAAGTTCGCTCTACAGAATATTTTCTCAATACTCTGCAGAAAACACCAAACAAACCATTTTAAAAGAGGCATTTTTTTGTTTTGTTTTGTTTTTTTAGAATGTAATCTCCTCAAGAGCAGGGACAATGTTGTCTCTGTGTTCTATTGTGCCTCACACATTGTAAATGCTCAATAAATATTGATGACAGGAGGCATTGAGTCCTGATTATAAGGGTGAGAAATTGAAATCCCAAACACTGTTTTGTTGCTTGTTTTATTATGACCTTAGATTAAGTTGGAAAATATTTGTCCTTTTGAATAACTGTCCCAAATATTACATTCAAATAAAAGTCCAATGGAGGAAAAAAAAAGACTAACAAGTTCTGGGTTTCTAAGGTGATGTGGTTTGGCTGTGTCCCCACCCAAATCTCATCTTGAATTGTAGTTTCCATAATTCCCATGTGTCGTGGGAGGGACCCTGTGGGAGGTAATTGAATCATGGGGAGGGCTGTTCTCATGACACTGAGTGAGTTCTCACAAGATCTGATGGTTTTTTAAGGGGCTTTTCCCTCTTTCCTCAGCACTTCTCCTTCCTGCCCTCATGTGAAGAAGGACATATTTGCTTCCCCTTCTGCCATCATTGTAAGTTTCCCGAGGCCTTCCCAGCCATGTGGAACTGTGAGTCAATTAAACCTCCTTCCTTTATAAATTGCCCAGTCTCAGGCAGTTCTTTATAGGAGTGTGAGAACAGACTAATACCTAAGGTATGACATGGGTGGTGATGGATATGTAAATTAATTTGATTATAGTAGTCATTATACAATGTATATGTTTATCAAGTCATTACATTGTACATCTTAAATATATACAACCTTTGTCAATTACATATTTAAAAGCTGGGGCAGGGGAATAAGCAAACATGGAAACCTCCAGCCAGCCACCCACCCACATTATAACAAAAACAAAAATTGTGGCTAAATAGATATTTGCCATGGAAAATAGTAATGAAAATTTATAATAGATCATAAATAATAGGACATGCCTGAAAGAGGAAAAGCCAAATTGATATTTTATTCAAAATACATTATATTGAGGTATGTGAAAGGTACAGAAAAATGTACAAATAGTGTACAACTTCATAATTTTTTTATTACAGTAAGAACACTTAACATGAGTTAACACTTAATGGTCCTCTTAACAAATTTTTAAATGTACACTACATTATGGACTATAGGTGCAATGTTATACATTATATCTTTAGAGCTTATTCATTTTGCTTGACTGAAACTTTATGACTGCTAATTAGCAACTCTCTATGTCTCTCTCCTAGGGACTGGCAACCATTATTCTACTCTTGGATTCTATGAATTTGACTATTTACATACCTCATACAAATGAAATCATGCTGTATTTGTCCTTTAGTGACAGGCTTATTTCACTTAGCAAGTGTCTTCCAGGTTCATCCATTTTGTTGCTGATGGTAGGATTTCCTTTTTTTTTTAAAAAAAAGACTGAATAATATTCCATTGTATGTACTTAACACACATCCATTTATGGATATTTAGGTTGTTTCCACATCTTAGCTATTCTGAATAATGCTTCAATGAACATGGGATCCTGGTATTAATTCTCTTAAATATAGAAAAGTAGGGTTGATGGATCATATGGTAGTTCTATATTTAATTTTTGCTGAAACCTCCATACAGTTTTTCATAGCTGCTGTGCCATTTTACATTCCCACCAACGGCGTACAAGAATTCCAATTTCTCCACATCCTCGCAAATACTTATTATTTATTTATGTGTTAATAATGGTCATCCTAACAGGTATGATGAGGTGATATCTCATTTTGGCTTTGATTTGCATTTCCCCAATGATTAGTGATGTTGAGAATCTTTTCATCTACCCATTGGCCATATGTATGTCTTTTTTGGAGAAATGTCTGTTCAAGTACTTTGCCTACTTTTTAAATTGGGTTATTGTTTTTGTTTGTTTGATTGTTTAACTACTGAGTTGTAAAAGTTTCTTATATATTTTGGATGTTAATCCCTTATCAGATAGATTATTTGCAAGTACTTCTCCCATCCTATAGGTTGTCTCCTCATTTTTTTGATTGTTTCCTTTGCTGTGCAAAAAGTTTTCATTTGGATTTATTTCTACTTACCTATTTTTGCTTTTGTTTCTTTGCTTTTGGTGTCTTATCCAATACATTATTGCCAACTTCAATGTTATGAAACTCTTCCTCTATGTTTTATTTTATGGGATTTACAATTTTGGATCTTCTTTACAGTTAATTCTTCAATTCATTTTAAGTTGAATTTTGTATATTGTGTAAGATAAAAATCAATTTCAGTCTATTATGTAGGATATCTAGTTTTCCTGGCACCATTTGTAGAAAAGACTCCTTTTCTCATTCTGTATTGTTGGCAACCTTGTTGATGATCAGTTGACCATATATGTGTGGATTTGTATCTGGGCTCTTTTGTTCTGTAGGTCTTATGCCTGTCTTTATGCCAGCATTATACTGTTTTAATTACTGTTGTTTCTTAATACATTTTGAAATCAGCAGATGTCTCTAGCTTTGTGTTTTCTCAAGATTGTTTTGGCTGTTGGGGCCCTTCGTGGTTTCATATGAATTTTAGAATTTTTATCAGCTTCTGTAAACAGTTATATTAGCATTTTGATAGAATTTGCTTTGAATCTGTAAATTGTTTTGGGTAGTGCAGAAATTTTAACAATATTAAGCCTTCCAATCCATGAACATGGATGTCTTCTTATTTATTTGTGTTTAATTTCTTTCCTCTGTGTTTCATAGTTTTCAGTGTACAGGTCTTTTACCTCATTAATTAAGTTTATTCATAAGTATTTTATTCTTTTTGATGCTATTTTAGATGAGATTATTTTCTTAATTTTCTTTTCAGGAAGTTTGTTGTTAGTGTATAGCAACACCACTGATTTTTGTATTCTGCTACTTAACAGAATTTATTCAAAGTGTATGTGTGTGCACGTGTGTGAGTATATGTAGTCCTTAGGATTTTTACATATATGATTATGCCATCTACAAAGAGAGATAATTTTACTTTTACTTTTTTCCAATTTGAATACCTTTTATTTATTTTCCTTGCCTAATTTTTCTTGCTAGGAATTTTAGTACTATGTTGAACAGAAGTGGCAAAAATGGGCATCCTTGCCTTGCTCCTTACTTTAAAGAAAAAGTGATTTTATACTCTCATATACTTTCATATTGCTTTTAATTGTTCTTTGTTGCAACTTGAAAAACTCCTTTCAGCATATCTTGTAATGCAGGTTCAGTGGTGATACATTTCCTCAGCTTTTGTTTGTCTAGGAAAGTATTCATCTCTCCTTCATTTCTGAAGAATGGTTTTGCCAAGAGTAGTATTCTTGTTTGGTATTTTTTTCTCTCTCTCAGCACTTTGGATATATCATCCCACTTACTTCTGGCCTGCAAAGTTTCTGCTGAAAAATTCTCCTAATATTTTTATGGGGACACCACTGTATTAACAAGTCACTTTTCTTTTGCTGCTTTCAAAATTCTCACTTTGCCCTTGACCTTTGATAATTTATCATAATGTATCTCAGTGTGGCTATCTTGGTATCATCTTATTTGGGGTCCACTGGGCATCGTAGGTGCCCATTAGGGGATTTCTAGATGCCCTTAGATTTGGAAATTTTCCTTTATTATTTTTTGAATAAGCTTTCTTTTTCTCTCCCTTCTTTTTCCGAGAATCCTATAATTTCTATACTGACCCACTTAATGGTGTCCCATAAGTCCTTTATGCTTTTTCTTTTTTTTTTTTTTTTTTGAGACCGAGTCTCGCTCTGTTGCCCAGGCTGGAGTGCAGTGGCACAATCTCGGCTCACTGCAAGCTCTGCCTCCTGAGTTCATGCCATTCTCTTGCCTCAGCCTCCTGAGGAGCTGGGACTACAGGCGCCTGCCACCACGCCTGGCTAATTTTTTTTTTTGTATTTTTAGGAGAGATGGGGTTTCACCATGTTAGCCAGGATGGTCTCTATCTCCTGACCTTGTGATCTGCCCGTCTCAGCCTCCCAAAGTGCTGGGATTACAGGCATGAACCACCAAGCCCAGCCCTTTTAAGCTTTTTTTTTTTTTACTCTTTTTATTCTTTTCATTTCTGTAGATAATTTCAATAAACTTTCTTCAAGTTCACTGACCTTTTCTTCTGCTTGCTCTAGTCTGCTGTAGAACCTACCTAGTGAATTTCATTTCAACTATTGTGTTCTTCAGCTCTATGATTTCTATTTGATACTTTTAAATCTTTCTATCTCTCTTGAAATTCTCATATTCATGCATGTTCTCCTGACCTTATTTTGCATTTTTACGATGGTTATTTTGATTTCTCTGTCAGGTATATCACATATCTTTGTATCCTTGTGGTCAGTTTCTGGAAACTTATTCTATTTTTTGGAGCATATTTTTCTGTTTCTTTGTTGTCCTTGACTCTTGTGTTGATGTTTGCACAATAGTCTCATAGAATGGACTCATATAGGAGAAGCACTTCACCAATCTGCCAGTCCAGACATTCTGGGAGCATCTCAAGTCCAGATGCTATCTCAGACTGTTATTTCTGTTCTCAGTGGTTCCTAGGCATTTGGAATATGGCAGGACCCATAAATGCTCTGAGACAGTTGAGGTAGAGCCAGTGCCTTGGGCAGCCCTCAGAAAAATCAGACTGTTGAACATATGGTTCTCTCTTTTTCTTTCCCTTCTTAGGGAGCTGGGTTTTTTTTTTTTTTGGAAAGGGAGCAGTTGTGGTTCAGTGTTGTTCTGTTTATTTTGCCTATTTGCTTTGCCCTGAGCTGGAAGCGGGGAATGTGGCATGTACTAGCTTGCTATTCAAACTGCAGCCTTTGTTCTTAATGATGCCCCTGTGTCTAGGGTATGCCAGGTCCTGTCTGCCCTTGCCTGAGATAGGTAAAACAGAAGTAAATGCCCTGGCAGCCCCCAGAAAAATTAGAATGCTGGACTTATGGCCCAGTGTTTTCATTCCTTCACCAAGGAGAAGCTTGAGGAATTGCCACACTGTCTTCCACAATGGTTGAACTAATTTACACTCCCAAGTGTTCCTATTTCTTTGCATCCTTGCCAGCATCTGTTCAGTTTCCAGACTTTTTAATGATCACCATTCTAACTGGCGCAAGATGGTATCTCATCGTGGTTTTGATTTGCATTTCTCTAATGACCAGTGATGATGAGCTTTTTTACATATGTTTGTTGGTCACATAAATGTCTTCTTTTGTGAAGTGTGTGTTCATATCCTTTGCCTACTTTTCGATGGGGTTGTTTATTTTTTTTTCTTGTAAATTTGTTTAAGTTCCTTGTAGATTCTGGATATTAGAACTTTGTCAGATGGATAGATTGCAAAAATTTTCTCCCATTCTGTAGGTTACCTGTTCACTCTGATGATAGTTTCTTTTGCTGAGCAGAAGCTCTTTAGTTTAATTAGATCCCATTTGTCAATTTTGCCTTTTGTTGCATTTGCTTTTGGTTTTTAGTCATGAAGTCTTTGCCCATGCCTATGCCCTGAATGGTATTGCCTAGGTTTTCTTCCAGGGTTTTTATGGTTTTAGGTTTTACTTTTAAGGCTTTAATCTGAGACAGCATAAATTTCAACTTGTAGCATGCAAATTCATGCATATTTATTTTAAGTAAATTGAGCATTCAGTTTGAGAAAACAATTGTTAATGGATACAAAAGCAAATTTTTTGTCAGTTTCAAGAAAGAAATCTAGTATGTAACTTAAAGAGGAAACCTTGCTTGTCAAAGAGGAAGCCAGAGATGTGGGGTGGGTGAAAGGCATGTGCAAAGACCGTGCTAGAGGAGGAAAGATACATGGTAGGGAAGGGGTGTTAGCTCTGTTATCTCTTCCTTTCAGGTAGCAGCATAGTTAAAACTCATCTTGATAATTTTGCCTCACCAAAAAAGCCAGTCATTTTGTCATATGTTTCAATGTTCATTATTGTGAAAGATGATAAAATATGGCTGAAGGGAACCAAAGTGTGGGCATAGAAGATAATAGGTAACTTACGAAGGGGCAAGGAGGTGGTTGTGAAAATTGGAATAGGAAACAATTTGGAGGCCGTAAGGTATGACAGGTTCTGATTTGCATTTTGCAAGGTTCTGTTGACAATTCTCACAAAATAGCATCGTGTGCAAACACCAAAGACCATCTTCAGTTTGTTTCCAGTCTAAATCTCAAGTTCAATTCGTGATTATTTGCTGCACAAATAATTAACTACTATAAGCTACTAGGAAACGCCACACAGAACCATGACTTCAGGACTTTTCCCAGCAGGTGTGGGGTAATTTCACTAAGAAGTAGGCAATAAGGCTGGGTGCCGGGCTCACGCCTGTAATCCCAGCACTTTGGGAGGCCGAGGCGGGTGGATCACCTGAGATCGGGAGTTCAATCTAGCCTGACCAACATGGAGAAACCCTGTCTCTACTAAAAATACAAAATCAGCCGGGCGTGGTGGCGCATGCCTGTAATCCCAGCTACTCCGGAGACTCAGCAGGTGAATCGCTTGAATCCAGGAGGCGGAGTTTGTGGTGAGCCAAGATCGCGCCATTGCACTCCAGCTTGGGCAACAAGAGCGAAACTCCGTCAAAAAAAAAAAAGAAAAGAAAAGAAAAAGAAAGATAAAATGAAAATTCGTGGCCGGGCGCAGTGGCTCACTCCTGTAATCTCAGCACTTTGGGAGGCCGAGGTGGGTGAGTCACCTGAGGACAGGAGTTCAAGACCAGCCTGGCCAACATGGTGAAACCCCTTCTCTACTAAAAATTCAAAAAAATTAGCCCAGTGTTGCTGCACACTCCTGTAGTCCCAGCTACTTGGGAGGCTGAGGCAGGAGAATTGCTTGAATCTGGGAGGCGGAGGTTGCAGTGAGCCATTGCACTCCAGCCTGGGTGACAGAGTGAGACTCTGTCTCAAAAAAAAAAAAAAAAAAAAAAAGGAAAATAGAAAATTGTTGAGGCTATCATTTTAATTTTAAGTCTGCTCTCAAATGTTACCTTGTCTGGGAATTCCTTCCCTGAACTCTATATATCCCCTATCAGGCAGAATCGTTTTACCCTTCTATGTGTTCCAACATCCTCTGGCCTCCAACATATTGGGTAATAATATATCATTTATCTTTGTTCTATTCTGCTTGATTGTGGACTAGAAGGACCTGGGATTTTGGCATTCATCTGTGCATGCACAGTGATAAGGGCAGTGCCTGGCATGGAACATTAAGTTCTTTTTGGATGAACGTATAAGTGAGAAAGGTCTATTCCTTAATTCCAATAGCACCTTGTTTAGGTCCACCAATTCCTGAAGACACCATGGGAAGATGACACCTGAGTTAATAAACTTGGATACAAAAGCTATACCAATATGTCTTTTAGTATACTCTGTTTATGCAAATATCTTAGTTTCCTGCAAAAAGATTTTCTTTTTCACCCCCCACCCCCCCAAAAAAACCACACATGATTAGAGGTGTGATTTTTAGTATCTTAAATATTATTGAAAGCCATTCAAGGTTATGTTTATAATTAAACTGAAATAAAAGAGATTAAAACCTTCTCTGAATCTTATCTGTACTGATTTTGCTATGGTCTAGCTAGTTATGGTATTTCAATGATCACATGGTTTAGCCCTAATTCTAACTTAGGCATACTACTCAGTCCAATGCTGTTTAGATCTGCTCATGGGATTTGTTGTAAAGTTCATGTCTCTCAGTGTTTTCACTATCCCATTCTTGCCATTGTGAAGATCTAAGCACCATCAGTCTAATAATTTAGCAGACAATGGAGTCTTCTTAGCTTTTACACACTATCAGGTATGGTTCACAGCAGTTAGAATGCAGCCTGTTGTATTTCCAAGACCATCTGCTGCAGCGAATCATGTAAACAGTTTCCAAAAGACGGAAAGAGAGAGAAAGATGATAGATATTAAAGTCAGAGATGGATCTGGAGACTTAGAGACTAACACACACTCACTCACATACAACAGCACTTCAGTTTTGGGTCTATGTGTGAAACCAAGCATGCCTTAAACAAGGAAGACAAGCTTTTCAAAGGTGCAATTGGATAACTTCGCCATAGAAATGGCTGAATTGGGACACAAGTGGGGACAATTCCAGAAGAAGGGCACATATCTTTCTTTTCTGCAGTTCTTTCTCACCTTCTCAACTCCTACTAAAATGTCTCATTTTCAGGTTCTGTAAATCCTGCTAGTCTCAGGCAAAATTATGCTCCAGGAGTCTCAAATTTTCTTATTTCATATTAGTCTTTATTTAGTAGGCTTCTCAATTTTTCTATTCATCACAAGTAAAAGCCTGTTGATCTTAATCAGCCAAGAAACTTGTCTGTCTGGCAAATGACTTATGTATAAAGATAATCATCAATGTCATGAGGTAACCCATTTCAACTGCCTATTCAGAGCATGCAGTAAGAGGAAATCCACCAAGTCTCAATATAATAATATTCTTTACTCCTGGACAGCTCGGTTAATGAAAAAATGGACACGGAAAGTAATAGGAGAGCAAATCTTGCTCTCCCACAAGAGCCTTCCAGGTAGGTACAAGGTATTATTTTTTTCTACTCTCAGTCACTTAGTGGCAGGGGAAGTCATAGTCACAGTGCTTAGGAGATGAAACTTTATTGATTTAGGCATGGATCCATCTAGTTTAATTAATATATTGGGTATGAGGAAGCTACTTGCTGTACTTTCCAAGTGGTTCTCTCTCCCTGGAGAGGAACATTTTTACTCAGCTTGCAAACTGGAAATAGATTTTCTGACATTAGAAGCTCATTTTCTGGGTATGAGACAGGAGAGTTCATACTGTGTATGTAGATCTCTTGCTTCTGGGTCTGACATGTGCTGAGGGACACATATCCTTCACACATGCTTTTATAAATACTTTATAAAGTAACCTGCTTCTTGATTGGTCTTTATAATCCATAAGCTGTGGGATGCTTCTCTGAAGATGAAAATAGTAATAGAGTCCCATCTAGCTATTCAAAGCCATTCCTTCACTGTATTCTGTGCACATGAAGTTGGGGTTTGTTAACTGACAAAATATATTCAGATACATTTCTATGTTAAAAGGATTGTGAGATGCATAGGTAAATGTGTTTATTTTCAGTTTTACTTGTCAACATAGATGAATGAGAAAGAACTTGAAAGTAACACTGGATTAAGAATAGGAAAATTTGGCATGGATTTTGCTCCATTTTGTCCCATCTAATCACTTGGATAGTGTTCAGGTGTTCTTGGTCAGTTACTTGGATGCTCTGAGCTTTAGTTTCTTGGTGATTACAATGAAGATTTGAATTACAGGATGGCTTTGAAAAAATAAACAAAACTCCCCTTTCTGTCTGTCGAGAATGTTGCACAGGGAGTTACAGAATGTTCTCATGACCGAATTGCTTTTAAATTTCACAGTGTGCCTGTATTTGAAGTCTTGGAAATATCTCCCCAGGAAGTATCTTCAGGCAGACTATTGAAGTCGGCCTCATCCCCACCACAGCATACATGGCTGAGAGTTTTGAAAAAAGAGCAGGAGTTCCTGGGGGTGAGTGAGCCTCCTCCAACTTTGACTAGAGTAAGGGTTGGGTCTAGAAAAGAATATTGAGTTGCATCAACTGTTTTCCCACTTGGATTCATGAGAGGTGTCAGGTCCTTTAAAAAACATGGTAGATAAAGAGTTGACACTAACTGGGTCCTTTTGGGAAGAGAGAAGCATTTCCTCATAAAGACTTTAAATTGCTAGGACAAGAATGGCCAACAGGAGTGAAGGATTCATAATCTTTATCTTTACTTAGATGTAAAGAACAATTACTGATGTTCAACATGACTACATACATAAAGGCGCATGGAGAAAAGTATTGGCCTTCCATGCATTAGGTAGTGCTTGTACCAATTCTTATAGTGACCAGGGTATCCTGGAAAATCTTACGTGTGGATCATTTCTCAGGACAGTCTAGGACACTAAAGCAGTTTCTCATGTTTGGCTTCTATTATTAAAAAATGATACAATCTCGGGAAAATTTTTTTTGATTTTCATGAAATTCATGTGTTTTTCTATAGGTAACACAAATTCTGACTGCTATGATATGCCTTTGTTTTGGAACAGTTGTCTGCTCTGTACTTGATATTTCACACATTGAGGGAGACATTTTTTCATCATTTAAAGTAGGTTATCCATTCTGGGGAGCCATATTTGTGAGTATATATCTATAATTGTTTCTGAAATAACACTGAACATAGGTTTTTCTCTTTCTCAGATCTAACCAGTTGTTTATTCCCAGTATTAAGATGATATTTATAATTCTTAACATAGATATGCTCATTAACAACAACAAAAGATTCTTTTTACAATTAACGGTGGGTTAAACATTTAGCCCACAGTTTTATCCCATGAGAAACCTGAATCTAATTCAAGTTAAATGACTTGCCTAAGGGCCACTTGACTAATAGTAATTGACCCTAAACTTTCAGAATCCAACTCCAAGAACATACTTCTAGCACTATTCATCAATAAAGGTATATGATAAGTACATACAACTTTATCTGTCAACTAAAAATAACAACAGAGGCTGGGCATGGTGGCTCACACCCGTAATCCCAGCACTTTGGGAGGCTGAGGCAGGTGGATCACCTGAGGTCAGGAGTTTGAGACCAGCCTGACCAACATGGTGAAACCTCATCTCTACTAAATATAAAAAATTAGCTGAGTGTGATAGTGCATGCCTGTAATCCCAGCTACTTAAGAGGCTGAGGCAGGAGGCTTGTTTGAACCTGGGAGGCAGAGGTTGCAGTGAGCTGAGATTGTGCCATTGCACTCCAGCCTGGACAATAAGAGCGAAACTCTGTCTCAAAATAATAATAATAATAATAGAAAATAAAGTTGTCTTCATGAAAAATGAAGAGATTGCTGGGGTGAGAAAAATTAAGATCAATGGGCATATGGTGACCTTCTATGTCCTAGAAACTCTTTTAGGTATTTTCTCCTGGTATCTCTTTTACTCATCGTTCTATCTGGAAAAATAGGTGGATGAGTGAGATAATAAGGTATATAACTTTTTAAAGGTCTAATTGACATATAATAAATTGCAAGTATTTCAGATGTACAATTTGCTAACCTTGACACACATAGACACACATGAAAACATCACCACATTAATACAATGTATGTATCCATCATTTCCAAAAGCTTCCCTGTGTATCTTTGTAACTCTTTCTTCCTCCCTCCACTCCTTGTCCTCTCGTTCCCAAGAAAACATTGATCTGCTTTCTGTGAATATAAATTAACTTACATTTTTTAGAGCTTTATATAAGTATGTTCTCTTTACTGTTTGTCTTCCTTCGCTGCACAGTTATTTTGAGATTCTTCAAGTTTTTTCTTTATATCGATACTTCATTCACAAGAATATATTTTAATTCTAGACTATGTCACATTGACTTTGTAGTCTGCTAAATCCTTAGTGCTCAGATGACTTGTTCAGGACTCTCCTTGAACCTGTACCTCTGTTATAATTGAAACTTGTCTCTACTGTCTTTTTATTTCAAACACAGCTTATGAGGTGTCTCTCAACCCATCAAACTCACAATCTGAGTCTTTAGGAGATTGCTTTGAATTTGTGCTATTGACTTATATTTATATCAAATATGTAAATATTTGGTAAAAATATCATCATGTACATTTTCATAATTACTCTATATTCACATGATATATGTCAGACTCTGGAAATATGCATGCCACAGACACGTGTTTCTTGCCTAAAGGGGCTGATGGAAGACGCACATACAAATAGACAATTGCAATAGAATGAGAGTGGTGGTCTAATCGATTCATGCCCTGATGTTGCTGGACGTTGCTACTCCAAGAGTAACCCCTGCATTGTCAGGGTTAGCATCTCCTGGAAGCCTCATGTAAATGAAGAATTTCATGCTCCATCCAGGACCTAATGAATAAGAATCTGCATTTTAGCAAGAACCTCATATGATTCATATACACTTTTTTTTTTTTTTTTTTTTTTTTAGATGGAGTCTCACTCTTGTCGCCCAGGCTGGAGTGCAATGGCATGATCTTGGCTCACTGCAACCTCTGCCTCCCGGGTTCAAGTGATTCTCCTGTCTCAGCCTCCCTAGTAGCTGGGACTACAGGTGCACGCCACAGTGGCTGGCTAATTTTGTATTTTTAGTAGAGACAGGGTTTCACCATTTTGGTCAGGCTGGTCTTGAACTCCTGACCTCCAGTGATTCCCCCGCCTCAGCTTCCCAAAGTGCTGGGATTACAGACATGAGCCACCACACCCAGCCTTATTCGTATACACATTTAATTCTAAGAAGCACTCTATAGAAAATAAGAATAAGGAAATATTGGGCTCACAGGTGACATTAATAAGTAACTTTATCGAGTACCCCAAATTTTACCTATGTTTGGAAGATGGGGTTAAAAAGGACACATTGAAAACAAAAAAACTCATTGTGGCTTTTTTTTCCTCCTTTTTGAACAGTTTTCTATTTCTGGAATTTTGTCAATTATATCTGAAAGGAGAAATGCAACATACCTGGTGAGTTGCCTGTTTCTGTCTTTGTCCATCCTTGAAAAGATAAGAAGAACAGAGTTTTAAGAGTCTTAAGGGAAACACATCTTTGTCTCCTATATTACTTGTCAATGTGGATATATGATTTTGTTTCAATCTATTTTGTGTCCTAAGGCTTTTTGCAACAGAAGTTGGATATAATCATTAGAAACATAAATTGTACCATTTAATATACAATGAAGTTTATGTTTACCTTGACGCTTGTTCTAAAAAAAGTGTCCTCACACTGGCATTGTCCTTGTAGGCATATTCACATGATCAAATAAATAATTAGTTTTCAATTAAGGAGAATATTTGAAAATATTCTCATGTGTTCGTATGTGTTCATGTGGTTCCTGAAGGCAGTCCAGCGAGAAAGTAATATATGCTCATTAAACAATGCGGACATTTTCAGGGTTTCCCTTTTTAACCAAAATTTGGAAGCAATGTGGAATTTACGGGATGCATCCAGCCCTGAAATGAAGATAGGGTTATTGAATGTGCCAGCAAGTGCAGGCCCAGGTCTGAGTGTTCTTCATTATTATCAGGTGAGAGGAAGCCTGGGAGCAAACACTGCCAGCAGCATAGCTGGGGGAATGGGAATTACCATCCTGATCATCAACCTGAAGAAGAGCTTAGCCTATATCCACATCCACAGTTGCCAGAAACTTTTTGAGACCAAGTGCTTTATGGCTTCCTTTTCCACTGTATGTATTTTTTTGTGTGTGGGAAGACTAAGATTCTGGGTCCTAATGTAAGTAAGAAGCCCTCTTCTCCTGTTCCATGAACACCATCCTTTTCTGTAACTTCTATTACACAGTATAGTGGTTCTGTAAGTTCACACAGCCCAGGGAGATGCTGGCTGCCCACTCCCCTCAACCCAGGCAGATTCCTCGGGGTTAAAGTTATCTCCTGCAAGTGACGATCTCTGGGTTTTTCTGTGCCTGTGTTTGTGTGTGTGTGTGTGTGTGTGTGTGTGTGTGTATGTGTCACCTTAAAAGGACTGGTCAGATGGTAGGGAGATGAAAACAGGAGATGCTATAAGAAAATAAACTTTTGGGGCGCATACCATGTGACTCTTTTTGTTTGTCGTTTGTTGCTGTTCAATAGGAAATTGTAGTGATGATGCTGTTTCTCACCATTCTGGGACTTGGTAGTGCTGTGTCACTCACAATCTATGGAGCTGGGGAAGAACTCAAAGGAAACAAGGTAGATAGAAGACTGATATAAAATCTTGAATGACAGGCTAACGAATTGGAGCTTTATTCCTTAAAAATATGGCCTGGGTTTTCTGAAACATTTCTTCCAGAAAATAGTTTCTCCAAGTTTTATTACTTTGGTTTCCAAATCTCACATTTTAAATCACATTTTATACCCATAAGTAGCATACATTTCATAATATATCCCTCTGAATGAGGGTTGGGATAATAGGATCTGTATAATGTTAGAAAATGCCTTAAAGTGTGTGGAGCATGAGAGATGAATGTGCTTGTGAGGAAACCACCCAGGTATCTGGCCTTGTTTTCTGCCCCAGAAGTAGCCGCCTATTCCTGTTTCTGTTTTATTCCTTTGTTTCTTGACTTTTCCTTTCCAACTTGCTCTAAAACCTCAGTTTTCTTTCCTTTCTGATTCATGACTACCAAATGTTTCCACTTGCCTCACCCGTCCATTACACCTTTGATAAGAACCACCAGCACCTTGTGCTCATGTACTTGCCCATGTCTGATGGAAGAAACAGACTCTCTCCATCTGTCCACTTTCCTGAGGCATTCAAGTCTAGCCACCTTTTAAAATCACTCTCCTCCAGGCTGGGCACGGTGGCTCATGCCTGTAATCCCAGCACTTTGTGAGGCCGAGGAGGGCGGATCACTTGAAGTCAGGAGTTCGAAACCAGCCTGGCCAAATGGCAAAACCAAATCTTCAATTAAAACCAAATCTTAAACCAAATCTCTACTAAAAAATACAACAAAACAAAACAACAACAACAAAAACAGAAAAGGAAACATTAGCCCAGCGTGGTGGCAGGTACCTGAGGTTCCAGATACTTGGGAGGCTGAAGCAGGAGAATCGCTTGAGCCCAAGAGGTGGAGGTTGCAGTGAGCCGAGATCATGCCACTGCACCACAGCCAGGGTGACAGAGCCATACTTCCCAGCACTTTGGGAGGCCAAAGCCGAAGAATAATTTGAGGTCAGGATTTGGAGACCAGCCTGGCCAACATGGTGAAACTCCGTCTGTACTAAAAATATAAAACTCAGTGGGGCATGGGGGCACACACCTGTAATTTCAGCTACTTAGGAGGCTGAGGCAGGAGAATTGCTTTAACCCGGGAGGCGGAAGTTGCAGTGAGCCAAGATCGTGGCCACTGCACTCCAGCCTGGGTGACATAGTGAGACTCTGTCTCAAAAAAAAAAAAAAAAAGAAATTAAAAAAATCACTCTCTTCCAAAGATAGATAAATAAGACAGCAGATATACTAAGGAATAACCTCACCAACTTGTCATTGACTGACATGATTTCTTTTGGGCCCACTTGGCCAGCCAGTCTGGTTTGGTTTTCTGGAAATGAAAGAAATAATCAGAGTTTAATGACAGAGAGCGTGAGACCCAGAAAGACAAAAGTAGATGAGGTAAGTCTCTTGAGTGAGACTTCTAGGGATGGGAAATTCGTGGTGATTGATATGAAATGATTTTTCCCTTATCAGGTTCCAGAGGATCGTGTTTATGAAGAATTAAACATATATTCAGCTACTTACAGTGAGTTGGAAGACCCAGGGGAAATGTCTCCTCCCATTGATTTATAAGAATCACGTGTCCAGAACACTCTGATTCACAGCCAAGGATCCAGAAGGCCAAGGTCTTGTTAAGGGGCTACTGGAAAAATTTCTATTCTCTCCACAGCCTGCTGGTTTTACATTAGATTTATTTGCCTGATAAGAATATTTTGTTTTTGCTGCTTCTGTTCACCTTAATATTCTCCTTCTATTTGTAGATATGATAGACTCCTATTTTTCTTGTTTTATATTATGACCACACACATCTCTGCTGGAAAGTCAACATGTAGTAAGCAAGATTTAACTGTTTGATTATAACTGTGCAAATACAGAAAAAAAGAAGGCTGGCTGAAAGTTGAGTTAAACTTTGACAGTTTGATAATATTTGGTTCTCAGGGTTTTTTTTTTTTTTTTTTAGCATTCTTAATAGTTACAGTTGGGCATGATTTGTACCATCCACCCATACCCACACAGTCACACATACATATGTATTACTTACACTATATATAACTTCCTATGCAAATATTTTACCACCAGTCAATAATACATTTTTGCCAAGACATGAAGTTTTATAAAGATCTGTATAATTGCCTGAATCACCAGCACATTCACTGACATGATATTATTTGCAGATTGACAAGTAGGAAGTGGCGAATTTTATTAAGTTACTCGTTGTCTGGGGAGGTAGATAGGTAAAAACAGGGAAATTATAAGTGGGGAGATTAACATTTCACAAATGTTTAGTGAAACATTTGTGAAAAAAGAAGACTAAATTAAGACCTGAGCTGAAATAAAGTGAGTGGAAATGGAAATAATGGTTATATCTAAAACATGTAGAAAAAGAGTAACTGGTAGATTTTGTTAACAAATTAAAGAATAAAGTTAAACAAGCAACTGGTTGACTAATACATTAAGTGTCTGAGTCTAAGATGAAAGGAGAGGAGAGCACTGGTTATTGTTGAAAAAATGATAAAAAGGGTCGGGCGCGGAGGCTCACGCCTGTAATCCCAGCACTTTGGGAGGCCGAGGTGGGCAGATCACGAAGTCAGTAGTTTGAGACCAGCCTGGCCAACATAGTGAAACCCCGTCTCTACTAAAAATACAAAAAAAAATTAGCTGGGTGTGGTGGCAGTCACCTGTAGTCCCAGCTACTTGGGAGGCTGAGGCAGGAGAATCGCTTGAACCTGGGAGGCGGAGGTTGCAGTGAGCCGAGATCGCACCAGTGCACTCCAGCCTTGGTGACAATGGGAGACTCCATCTCAAAAAAAAAAAAAAAAAAAAAAAAAAAGATAAAAAGTCAGAAATCTGAAAAGTGGAGGAAGAGTACAAATAGACCTAAATTAAGCTCATTTTTAGGCTTTGATTTTGGGGAGACAAAGGGAAATGCAGCCATAGAGGGCCTGATGACATCCAATACAGAGTTCTGGTAAAGATAAAATTTGATACAGGTTTGGTGTCATTATAAGAGAAATCGTTATTAAATGAAGCAAGTTAACACTCTAAGAGAATTATTTTGAGATAGAAGTGAAGCTAAGCTAAACTTCACATGCCTATAATTGGAGGGAAAAACTAAGGATAACATCTAGCCTAGAAGATACAATAATTAGTCATAAACATGCATTGTGAAACTGTAGAGAGCAGGTAGCCCAAAATAGAGAAAGATTAGATAAAGAGAAAATAAGTATCCATCAGAGACAGTATCTCTAGGCTTGGGCAAGAGAAAAGTCCACAGTGATAAGCAACTCCACCTAAGGCATGAATATGCGGCAGAGAAAACAGCAATAGTGAATGAATGCAAAAGGTGCTGAGAAATTCCACACATGAGTATTGTGGTGAGTAAATGAATAAAACATTTGCAAAGACCTTTAGAGAAAGAGAATGGGAGCATATGTGAGAAATAAGATAGTTGATTATGAATAGAAGGTAGTGAAGAAAAGCAAGCTAAGAAAAAATTCTGTTTATAAAAGGAAAAGATAGTTTATGTTTTTAGCCTAAGTATAAGAGTCCTACAGATGGACTGAAAAAAATCAGCCTGAGAGTATTAGTCACAATTAATGAAATAATTACATTTTATGTATTGAGGATGCCAAGATTAAAAGGTGACGGGTAGATGTTAATTTCCCTAGATTGTGAAAGTGATCACGACACTCACACAACAAATAACTAAGTGACTTGGTATGCTTTATTTAATTGTAGGGCCTGAGGTTTTCCATTCTCATTTTTCTAAAATACAATTTTGTTTCTCCAAATTTGACAGCAGAATAAAAACCCTACCCTTTCACTGTGTATCATGCTAAGCTGCATCTCTACTCTTGATCATCTGTAGGTATTAATCACATCACTTCCATGGCATGGATGTTCACATACAGACTCTTAACCCTGGTTTACCAGGACCTCTAGGAGTGGATCCAATCTATATCTTTACAGTTGTATAATATATGATATCTCTTTTATTTCACTCAATTTATATTTTCATCATGGACTACATATTTCTTATACACAACACACAATTTATGAATTTTTTCTCAAGATCATTCTGAGAGTTGCCCCACCCTACCTGCCTTTTATAGTATGCCCACCTCAGGCAGACACAGAGCACAATGCTGGGGTTCTCTTCACACTATCACTGCCCCAAATTGTCTTTCTAAATTTCAACTTCAATGTCATCTTCTCCATGAAGACCACTGAATGAACACCTTTTTATCCAGCCTTAATTTCTTGCTCCATAACTACTCTATCCCACGATGCAGTATTGTATCATTAATTATTAGTGTGCTTGTGACCTCCTTATGTATTCTCAATTACCTGTATTTGTGCAATAAATTGGAATAATGTAACTTGATTTCTTATCTGTGTTTGTGTTGGCATACAAGATTTAGGTACTTATCAAAGATAATGGGGAATTAAGGCATCAATAAAATGATGCCAAAGACCAAGAGCAGTTTCTGAAGTCCTCCTTTTCATCAGCTCTTTATCAAACAGAACACTCTATAAACAACCCATAGCCAGAAAACAGAATGTAGGAACAATCACCAGCACACTCTATAAACAACCCATAGCCAGAAAACAGAATGTAGGGACAATCACCAGCCATCTTTTGTCAATAATTGATGGAATAGAGTTGAAAGGAAACTGGAGCATGAGTCATATTTGACCAGTCAGTCCTCACTCTTATTTACTTGCTATGTAAACTTGAGAAAGTTTTTTCTCCTTGTGAACCTCAGGTTTTACATCTGAAAATGAGCGATTTGGAACAAAAGATTCCTAACTGGTCTTTCTGTTCCCATATTCTGTGATTTTTCAATATTTAGGATTTTTGGTAATCACAATTACTGAGTTTGTGGTTGAGATAGCAACAGCAATCAGAACTATTTGGTGGACATATTTTCAAAGGAGTAGCTCTCCACTTTGGGTAAAGAAGTGATGCCGGTCGTGGTGGCTCACGCCTGTAATCCCAGCACTTTGGGAGGCCGAGGCGGGTGGATCACGAGGTCAGGAGATCGAGACCATCCTGGCTAACACGGTGAAACCCCGTCTCTACTAAAAAACACAAAAAAATTAGCCAGGCGTGGTGGCGGGCGCCTGTAGTCCCAGCTACTCGGGAGGCTGAAGCAGGAGAATGGCATGAACCAGGGAGGCGGAGCTTGCCGTGAGCGGAGATAGCGCCACTGCAGTCCTGCCTGGGCAAAAGAGCAAGACTGCGTCTCAAAAAAAAAAAAAAAAAAAAAAAAAAGAAAGAAGTGTGTGGTGTAGCAGGACACCTGCAACAATAATATTTTTCCAAATCCCTCTGAAAAATGCTAATCAAAGGGTTTTTTTTCTAAAAATTGTCTTAGAAATAAAATTTCCCCTTTGGGAGACCGAGGCTGGCAGATCACGAGGTCAGGAGATAGAGACCACGGTGAAACCCCGTCTCTACTAAAAATACTAAAAATTAGCCGGGCGTGGTGGCGGGCACCTGTAGTCCCAGCTACTTGGGAGGCTGAGGCTGGAGAATCACGTGAACCCGGGAGCTTACAGTGAGCCGAGATTGCGCCACTGCACTCCATCCTGGGTGACACAGCGAGACTCTGTCTCAAAAAAAGTTAAAAAAAAAGAAAGAAAATTTCCCAAATAATTCCCATTATAAGTATATAATAGGTAACAATTCCCGCTATAGACATGAATGTACTTATATAAACAACTAATGAGACAGGGTACCATATTTTTAATTGTAACTTGATTTAGAGTGTTGGGGTAAATCTATATATCCCAGAGTGTGAGGCTCCCTCATTAGTATCTCTCTGTGTTACATGAGTATTTCCCTCCACTGGAAAACCTCTGTTCACTCTACAAACAGTTAAGTGAGCTGAACTTACATCTCCAAATAGCTTCTATCTGGGAGTTCCAGCATAGGGTTTTGTTGAACAATATTGGGGGTCATGGATTATTAAGATGGTGGATTTTGGAATACAATATACGCAGAAGCAAATTGCAGTAGCTATATTAGGTATTGGCTGTATGATCTTGGCCAATCATTTTATTCTATCTTAGTTTTCTTCTGTTTCTTAAATGGATATATTAAACATAATATTGTGCATGTTCAAAAATCATTTAGCCCGGTTTCTCGAATGATGAATGGAACCTATTTTTTCATTTATAGACATTGATGTGTAATCCTGAACTTGAAATTAGGAAAAGAGACACTGTCAGCTTCTCAGGAACGTTTGGCAATATTCACCTATCCCTTAACTCCGGTTGGAAAAAGTGAGCTTAAGACCCTGGGTAAGATCAGGGAATGTAATTATTAGTAACCTTCACATAGACTACTTCCAGATAAATTGAACTGTAAAAAACATATATTACAAAATGATATTATCTTAGTCCCAAAAAGGCAGAGAGGTAGATGGAAAGAGGCTCTAGGGAAAATGCTATCAGATGAGTTTTGGGAAACCTGTAAAAGCATATCAACTTTCTTCATCAGTGAGAAATATCTTAACCCACCATGTCTGCCTATCAGGAAGGAACTGGTTGAAAAACAGTACAAGAGGCTCAATCTGTAAAAAACAGAAGGAAGAGAGAGAGCCAAGATCAATTTTTGGCTCTAACACTAAACAGTGCGTAAAAGGTGCCCAGAGAAAACAGCTCATTTCCTCTTGTTATTTGGTGGCCCTACATAAAATTTTTGGATTGGAATCTGTTTTGTGCTGCTGTAAGGCCTTGTCCTGGGGATAGATTTAGGCTGGGCAGAAGGAGGGCTGGCACCTTTGGGAGGCAGAGGTGGGCATGTAGCAGGACAAGCCACAGACGAAACTCCTCTGACACTGAGTTAAAGAAGGAAGGGGTTTATTCGGCCAGGGGCATCAGCAAGACTCCTGTTTCAAGAGCCGAGCTCCCCAAGTGAGCAATTCCTGTCCTTTTTAAGGGCTCACAACTCTAATGGGGTGCGCCTGAGAGGGTCATGATCGATTGAGCAAGCAGCGGGTACGTGACTAGGGGCTGCATGCACCAGTAATTAGATCGAAACAAAACAGGATACGGATTTTCACAGTGCTTTTTTATACAACGTCTGTAATCTACAGATAACATAACTGATTAGGTCAGGGGTCGATCTTTAACTACCAGGCCTAGGGTGTGGCACCGGGCTGTCTGCTTGTGGATTTCATTTCTGCCTTTTAGTTTTTACTTTTTTTTTTTCTTTGGAGGCAGAAATTGAGCATAAGACAATATGAGGGGTGGTCTCCTCATTTATTCCCTCCCTTTGAGACGTTCACTCAATAGTGGGAGTTCTCACTTTCATTTTCGCTACCCATGTCTTCTTGCAAGACAGATCAATAGTGATTCATACAGTACACTTGTGCTGAAACATTTTGGTCAACTAAGGTAGTGATGAAGCTTTTTATCATTTGAAGAAGTACAGGTAGCAAACAAGGGAGCAATAAGCAGGTTCTTATTATTATTATAAGTCTTATTATAAGAGTTTTAAATCTTCCTAGCGCTGGGAACTATTTTCTAAACATGGCCTCAGGATCAAATCTATGCCACACTTGCACGGGCACATGTGCCAGTTTTGTCATATCTTTAACTATGTCTTCAACTACTTGCCCTTGATTATCTATGTGTAGGCAGCAATTAGTAAGGTTAAATTTCTTACAGACCTCTCCTTCAGCTGTTAGCAAGTAGTCGAGAGCTAATCTATTTTGATAGATACCATTTCTTATCTGAGTTTCTTGCTGGGCCAGAATAGTCAAGGCTCTGCCGGTTTTATTAGTGATCATTTTTAAGACAGCTTGTAACTATGATTCGGTTGATCATGTAAATGGGGATCTGGTATCCTTACGAACTGTCTGGTGCCTAAGTAGCAGGCCTATAATATTGTATGATTTTCTCGGGGGCCATTTATCATTTTTCAATTTTCTATAGCTATGCTTTTCTTTTCGCGGGAAGCATAGACAGGGAAGCTCAGGAGTTCACCTGTCTTTATGGGCAGTAAGAAGAAAGATGGTTTAATAGTGCCAATAACACAACTACCTGCCGACTCGTCAGGTAATTTGGCATAAGCTCTATGCCCACATATCCAGTATAATCCAGTGAGGGATGTCCAGTCCCGGTGGGACTCTGGATGGGTCCACACGGTTCGCAACTTTGGGAATTTACTAAATGGATTTCTCTCTGTGTGATTTGAACTCCACCAAGTGACTGTTTCTGTGGTACCATTATACAGTTTCTGTCTTAGACAACTAAGTCGTCCTACGGGGTGAGTGAATTCTTTTCTTTCTCTAGCTATGCAATATTGTCCAAGAATTGAGGCTTTTATGACCTAGAAATTATCAGGGTGATTCTTTTGAGCCGGGAATTCATCAGGAACTGGGTCTGTAGGTAGTAATTCTCAGGCTTCCTATGGCCATTGACCTCTTATTACGTTCTTCCACATACCTAACATGAAGTGACATTGAGAGACTGGGCTACGTGCTCAGCTAATTGCAAAAACAAATTTCTTGTTTTTTCTGGAATTTCTGGTACTGGCACATTTAGTTCATCATAGAAAGTCTGAAACACTGGCTGAGGAGAGCATTTGTAAACTTCTCCTCGAACTAACATGTTCACTTGAGGATCCAGTCCAGCCCCGTCGATTCTTAAGGTCACACGCTCCTCTTTTTTCCAGCGAGGATCAAGGGGATTGGTTATTACTAGCTCTAAGGGGTTACATTGTCCTTTAGTACAGGAAGGGCTATTTTTTCTTTTCTGGAGGTGGACTGGATCCTTTTTATTTTTTTTTAATTTAAGTGGCCTAAATGACACAAGACTAGTATTTACATTTATTTCTACACAGTCCTAATTTATGACAGATGTACTTATTTTCTGCCATATAGCCTCTTTTTTAATTAAGAGAACCACACCTTATTCCTAACTTATTACTATTAATGACAGCACAGGCATCAAATTTCAAGGTGACTTGTTTGGGCACCCCTTTTTCTTCTGTTTTGGCTAACACTTTACTCGTATCATTTATGAGCCTTCACCAGTCCTCAGTCTTTAATCTTATTTTAAAAACTGTGGTCATGGGAGGCTTAGATGGGTCATAACACACATCAGGTTGGTCATTTCCTGGGCTACATACCTTGTATACAATAACATTATACAAACAAGTTCTTTTTAGAGTTCCAGTACACTTATAATAACCATAAAATAATAGGACTGTAGCAACCTTTTGTCTTACCTCAGTGACTTGATGTACACACTGGGAACAGTCTTCAGTCTGAGGAAGGTCAGTTGAAGTCCTTACTGTAAAAGTCTAAATTTTAAGGAAAAAGAGTACTGTGATGAGTTTTCTCATGCTTTGGCCGTGCGTGGACCAGTCAGCTTCCGGGTGTGACTGGAGCAGGGCTTGTCGTCTTCTTCAGAGTCATTTTGCAGGGGTGGTGAAGCTGCTCCCATCCACAGTCTACTGATGTTTAAGGATGGTCTTGGAGGTTGGGCCTGCTAGAATAAACTGAGTCCAACACCTCTACACAGTTATGTTCAACTGGGCAATCTGATACCGGGGGCAAGGTGGCAGGGTTTAGGGTGTTGGAAACTTTAATGGTTATAGGGGATTTTCACATAGCAAGCTTTGGTACTTGGTTAATCTAGCATTTGTTAACTAATGATGTCCTTTGGTAGTCATTAAAGTTACTACAGCATAGGGAGCCTTTATATTCAGGTTTTGCCTAAGGGTTAGTTTATTTGCTTCTTGTGCTAACAGGGCCATGGCTGCTAGGGCTCTTAGACCGGGGGGGCCAGCCTTTGGAAACTTTGTCTAGTTGTTTTGAGAGATAGGCCATTGGCCTTGTCCAGGGCCTTACAGTCTGGGTTAAAATTCCAATTGCCATTTTTTATTTTTCTGACACATAGAGTGTAAAGAGTTTTGTCAGGTCAGGTAGCCTCAGGGCTGGGGCCGACATGAGTTTTTCTTTTTAACTTATGAAAAGCTCATTGATGTTGGTTGTAATAGATGTAGTTTATCTAATCTACATTTTTATTACCTGTCACCTACTAAAATATTGACTCAAATCCTGCAGCTATTTGATTTCAAGCTTTAAATTCATCTGGTGTTCATTGTGGGACTCCAATTGCATCTAAATAGACATGAGAGTTGAAAGACCTATAAGGGGCTTCTCTCACTTTACAATGTCTGATTTTTTTTTTTCTTCTGGTTGATGAAATGCCAGGGTGAAAGGGATAGCCAATTGGACTAAAGTACAAGTGCCACTCCAGTTATTTGGCAGAGTGCCTAGTAAAAGTCTACCACAATATCACCACACATCCACTCGGGGATGAACAAGGGCTGACTGATTGATAAGCTCTTGAAAATTCTTAAGCTCACTGCATCCTTTCAGGTCTCCAAGAAACACTAAGTTTCCTCTGTGTCATGAGAGTGATGAAGTGAACTTAGTGTTGGGAGACGGAGGTTGGATGGCCCTCGGGGACTGATCCGCAGGGTGCCGGACTTTGGGATATAGCAGAGAGAGCTTGACATGACTTATTACTCCAGGTTGTAGAATCCTGGAAATGAGCTACCATGCAGCCTACACCTGGTCAACTGGAGGACCACCTTAGTGGAAAAGGGACAATCTGGGCCTGTGGCCTGCCATGTGCACAAGCATAACAATTGCTTTTGTTTAATGTGCAGATGGAATATTTGATCCATTTTAACCAGGCATTTGCATCTTGGTATCTTGTCTTAATTGCTAAAGTTTGTTTTAAGTCTTTAACTTCTATGATGCTCTAGTAAAATGAATGTATGGTTTTAGCAAATTACAAAACCCGGTTGAGGCAGTCCATGCTTGCCCTTTAGTGAATGTTGGACCAACTATGGCATAAAAGCTCTACATCAGGGGGCAAGACTCTTGGTTGGCAATGGGGTCTTTATCAAAATCTCCCTTGATTAAATGGTCCTAGTTTACTAATGCCTAGTCTGAGGAGAGTCAGGAGGGACAGAAGTACTTTTCTGAAGTAGAAAACTGTCTTTGACTTGTACTTTTCTGAAGTAGAAAACTGTCTTTGACTTGGCAAGTCCTCACAGGGTATAACAAGGCAAGCATTAAATGCAATAGTTTGAGATGAAATTGACTTGGTTATGTTAATAACTAGATGGTCAGCAATAGAATGCGGAAAGAAGAAAGAGTAATAGAATAGATGAAAAGAGTTAAATTTTTCTTAGCTTTAGTTTGGTAGGATTTTCCCCTGGGACTATGAACTACGACTCTCGAGGGGGTGGGGCTTTCTTGACTTGGGTGTGATGAGTCCATCCTTTTTTTTTTTTTTTTGCTGCGTGAACAGCAGTCTTGGTGGTTAGCAGCACAAGGTAAGGTCCTTCCCAGGCTGGCTCGAGTTTTTCTTCTTTCCACCTTTTGATGAGAATGTGAACTCCAGGCTGGTGCTGGTTTACCGGAAATTTTAGGGGCGGTACATGTGCTAAAAGACTTTTAGATTTTGAGAGAAAGGAAAGTGGAAGATAAACCAAGTATATAATTTTTAAGAAATTGATCTTTTGTTTTAAATGTGGGGACCTTCGCAGTGGACTTTATAGTCCTTAGTGCCTTTTCACTGAGAAATTTCTTTTAGCACCTATTTTTATTAATTTTTAAACCAAAGAAAGCCAAATACCATTTTACTTTAACAATGCTTCTCATATGATTTTTATACCAGATAAGCTAAATTTTATCTTTATATTAGGGTGTTATTAATGTTAAACCTAATTTTAATAAAACTTTGTAGACATCTTTATCTAATTTTTAATGTTTGACCAAAAGGTAAGATTTTATAGACTCTTTTTAATCTTTTATAATTTTTGCTAAAGAGCAGGTTGGTGCTTTAAGAAAAACCTATTAGGCTTTTACTTTAATGTCCAGTTGACAGAAAAACTGGATGATACTTCTTTAATTTTAGCTAATATGGTTACACACAGAATTTTCTTTACATTTAACGTTTTAAAACTTGCTTAAACCTTCAAAACAATAATTTTTTTAACTTTTTAATGTAGGTAAAAATGTACATTTACTTTTCTTATACACCTTGCACATAAACTGTTTTTTTTTCAATAGTTTTACATTTAGGAGGCCTAGTTACTTTTAAATTATACAATATTTTTTGCATAAATGTTTTTTATAACATTTTTCTCTTCCATGACTTTCCACAGACAATTCTTTGACATGCCTCAACTTTCTCACTTATTACAAATATTTTTTTCTTTAAACAACCACTTAATTTATTTCAGGACAAGAATTTACCATATAATACTCTTTTTATATAAATTTCACCCTTCCTTTTTTCTCCTTTTTTTTTCCTTAGGATACTTCTGAACTGGTGAGGTGTGCTCACAATGAGGTTTTCTCTAAAAGTTTTTCTTTTTTTTTTTTTTACCTTTTTTTTGTTGTTGTTGTTAGCAAAGCAGTTGCCACTACAGACTGAATGCATTTGGGCCATCTGCGGGTTACTGAGTTAAGGATTTTTGATAGGAAGGCCTCAGTGCTTTTGGGATATGTCCTTGTTTACAGTGACAACAAGGTGGTATTGGAGTGTTATAGGGTTACAGAGAATACCTTCAATGATCAATTATAGGTTTTAAATTTACCTTGTCTTTTAAAGGAATAGGGTACACTTTTTTTTTCTTAACTACTTGTATATCTCTTTCTTTTTTTTTCTCTTTGACTTTGTCTCTTTCTCTTTGACTTTCCTTTTGCCTCTGTCTCTTCTTTTTCTCTGCCTCTCTTTTTCTCTCTCTCCTTGACTCCTTCTTTTTCTGTCTCTTCCTCTCTCTCTTTGCCTCTTTTCCTCTCTGTCTCTTTCCTTTCTCTCTCTCTGCTGGTCTTTCCTTGCCTCTGCCAGCCGCTTATGCTGCTGTTTTCTCAACCACTGTGTGTTGAGGGGCAGGGGGTCTAAAACTAGCTGTAACTAAGTGTCTCTGTACGGGAACTGGTCTGGTTTCCTTGTGCCATACCTTTGAAATAAGGGATCTGTCCAGGCTTCTTTCTAATGGCCAACCTACCTCTACTGCTGGCCAGTCTATCTTACACAAAGTTTCAAGTTTTCCTAGTGTCATAGTACTCTATAGTCTCCTTTAAAATCCTTTTTGAAAGTTTTCAACATAGTTCCTAGTAGGGTGGGCTTATTTGTGCCTGAACTATGCTTCTTCCAGACAAAACACTGCACTCACACCACACGCACACCACAAAACAAAGAACGGGTAAAAAGGGCACACACACACTTTTGCAGTTTGCACTAAACCAAAATCAAAACTAAAATTAGAGTATCCAGAAATCCAAGCCAGGTCAAAACTAAAACCAAAGTATCAAGCAATCCAAGTCAAGTCAAAAACAAAAACTGAAGTGCCAGTACAAGCACACCGCGGGTGATCAGGCCATGCTTCTACTCAAATGGAGTGGGCAAGTTCCTAAGACCTGTCCTGTCAAGCAATTCAAACCAAGTCAAAACTAAAACCAAAGTGCTGATAAAGGCACGACATGGGTGATCAGGCCACGCTTCTACTCAAATGAAGTGGGCAAGTTCCTAAGACCAGTCCTGTTAAGCAATTCAAACTAAGTCAAAACTAAAACCAAAGTGCTGATAAACGCACGACATGGGTGATCAGGCCATGCTTCTACTCAAATGGAGTGGGCAAGTTCCTAAGACCAGTCCTGTCAAGCAATTCAAACCAAGTCAAAACTAAAACCAAAGTGCTGATAAAGGCACGACATGGGTGATCAGGCCATGCTTCTACTCAAATGGAGTGGGCAAGTTCCTAAGACCAGTCCTGTCAAGCAATTCAAACCAAGTCAAAACTAAAACCAAAACCAAAGTGCTGATAAAGGCACGACGTGGGTGATCAGGCCCCGCTTCTACTCAAATGGAGTGGGCAAGTTCCTAAGACCAGTCCTGTCAAGCAATTCAAACCAAGTCAAAACTAAAACCAAAACCAAAGTGCTGATAAAGGCACGACGTGGGTGATCAGGCCCCGCTTCTACTCAAATGGAGTGGGCAAGATCCTAAGACTGGTCCTGTCAAGCAATTCAAACCAAAACCAAAGTGCCAATAAAGGCATGCCATGGGTGATCAGATCACGCTTCTACTCAAGTGGAGTGGGCAAGTTTCAAAGATTAGTCTTACAAAGTTTTAGATGTCCAGACTCCAAGTGCCCGTTCCTTCCCGGTGTTCAGCCACTGCATTGATCCTCCACGGGGCCCTGCCACACACTGCTCTGACTAGGCGTCCCACCGGGGCAAATGCCTACCCAAGGGTACTCTCAGGATCCACGTAGCTCGGGCTGGTTGGAGTCCCCCACAGGGATGTTCCACAGGGCAAGCTTGAGCTGCCTGGACCATCCGCCAATCACCTCGCTTCCTGGTCAGGGAACCAAGAAATGTAGCAGGACAAGCCTCAGACAAAAGTCCTCAGACACCCAGTTAAAGAAGGAAGGGGTTTATTCGGCCAGTGGCTTTGGCAAGACTCCGGTCTCAAGAGCCGAGCTCCCTGAGTGAGCAATTCCTGCACCTTTTAAGGGCTCACAACTCTAAGGGGGTGCGCAGTGAGAGGGTCGTGATTGATTGAGCAAGCACGGGGTATGTGACTGGGGGCTGCATGCACTGGTAATTAGATCAGAACAAAACAGGATAGGGATTTGCACAGTGCTTTTTTTATACAATGTCTGTAATCTATAGATAACTGATTAGGTCAAGGGTCAATTTTAACTACCAGGCCTAGGGTGTGGCGCCGGGCTGTCTGCTTGTGAATTTCATTTCTGCCTTTTAGTTTTTACTTTTTTTCTCTCTGGAGGCAGAAATTGGGCATAAGACAATATGAGGGTTGGTCTCCTCCTTTAGGCAGATCACGAGGTCAGGAGTTCAAGACCAGCCTGGCCAACATAGTGAAACCCTGCCTCTACTAAAAATACAAAAATTAGCCAGGTGTGGTGTCATGTGCCTGTAGTCCCAGCTACTTGGGAGGCTGAGGCAGGAGAATCACTTGAACCTGGGAGGCAGAGGTTGCAGTGAGCTGAGATGGTGCCATTGCACGCCAGCCTGAGTGACAGAGTGAGACTCCATCCCTCCACCCCCGCCAAAAAAAGAAAGAAAGTGAATAAAGCCAAACTTACTTGAATTTCCATTATGTCTCCAGCCTTCTGCTGAAAGCCTAACTTGTGTTACTTCATTTTAATCCATGAAACAAACTCTTGAGGTAAGCAATACCCTTTTTTAAAGCTGTAAGCATCTTTACATAACAAAAATAAGAACAATTTGCCCAAGGCCACTTAGCCACGAGAATATAGAGCTGGGATTTAAACCCAGCCTGGCTTGACTTTAGTATCTGTGCTCTTCCTACTTGGCTTAAACTGTCTGTCTTAGCCATGGGAGGTGTGAAATTAATGAATACTATCTTCCAAATGATTACATATTTGTTCTTGAGATAGAAAACATGGAGCATTAATTGGTGGTGCAGTTCTATATAGCTATCTCTACATAACCATTTTTTTTTAAACCTAAACACAAGAAATAACTTCTTTACACCTCACACTCCAGCCCCTGGAAATCACCTATTTCCAGGTCTCTGGTATCACCTGATATCTTGGGCTCATCTTCTATTAGAGTTTGTAGCTTTAGAAAGATGTCTACTTCTTTTAGAATTCCTCTCTGAAGGGAGGATGATACTCTGAATATGGAGTATCACACTTGATTATCTTAGGTTTTATTACAGAATAAAGACTCTTGCTTCCAGAGGTGTTATGGCCTGAATTGTGTTCCCCTCAAAGTTTATATGTTGAAGTCCTAAGCGCCAGGACCTCAGAATGTGACATATTTGGAGACAGGTTCTTTAAAGAGTTGTTAAATTGAAATGAGATATTCAGGGTGGACCCTAACTCAATATGAGTAATATTCTTATAAGAAGAGGAGTTCAGGACACAGACATGTACAGAAGGAAGACTATGTGAAGACAAAAAGAAAACAGCCATTTATAAGCCAATAAGAGAGGCCTGGAACAGATCCTTCCCTTACAGTCCTCAGAAGAAACCAACCCTGCTAAAGCCTTGATTTTAGGCTTGATATAGCCTCCAGAACTATGAAAAAATAAATTTCTATTGTTTAAGCCACCCAGTCTGTGGTACTTTGTTATCGCAGTCGTAGCAAACTAATATAATTAGGATGAAAATTAGCAGTCTGAGAAACACCAAAATTCCCAGTTAAGGATAACCAAGACATTTGGAATTATGTTGTCTCCTCAAAGCAAACTGCAGCAATTTCTCAAGGAGAATTTAAAATCCCAGGTGATACATGAGCCTCAGGCCCACAGGTATCTCTCTCCTCTTCAGATAAATCTAAAGGGAGAATAACGAAAAAAGATTGACCATACTAATTCACAAGATTGAAAATAAATGCATGGCCAGGCATGGTGGCTCACTCCTGTACTCCCAGCATTTTGGGAGGCCGAGGAGGGCAGATCACCTAAGGTTGGGAGTTCAAGACCAGCCTGACCAACATGGTGAAACCCCATCTCTACTAAAAATACAAAATTAGCTGGGCGTGATGGAGCATGCCTGTAATCCCAGCTACTTGGGAGGCTGAGGCAGGCGAATCACTTGAACCCAGTGAGCTGATCACGCCATTGCACTCCACCCTGGGCAACAAGAGTGAAACTCCATCTCAAAATAAATAAATAAATAAAATAAAAATAAAAAATAAATGCATGCCATTGTATCTGTAGAGACTTTGAGGAGGACAGAGCAGGCTTGGGTTCCACATTCATCGGAGAAGGAAGGGCAGTGGTTGGGAAAGGTGTACCTGAAGATATGTGTGTGGAGAAATATAGGACTCTGTTATGGCAGTGTTTTCCAAACTTGTCTGACCACAATGTCTAAAACAAATGTATTAAATCAGAATTGCCAAAAGAGTGAGCCTGTTGAGGGGGATAAAGCAACTCCTTGGCTGCTAATTCACCATGTTTGTAACCAGCAAAAAGGGTCTGGCTGCTCGCTGAACTTCTTTCTTAAGGAATGACGTCAAAATAATAATGCATTATGATAAGAAAGAGTGATATTCCTTTATTATCCGTGCTAGGTAAGGGGAAGAGTACAGAGCAATTCCTCTCTTCGATTTGTGGAGGGTAAGCAGGGTTTTTTAAAGGAAGGGTATGCAATACAGAAGAGAGAAGGGGCTAAGAGGTGCCAGGTGGCATGACTTGCTCTGATGTCTCATCTTGAATTATTGTCTCATTTGGTGAAGGGGTTGGCACCATCGTGGATCCTGCCAGGTTATAAATTAGTTGCAGTACATCTTATAGTCACCTGGAGTGGATTCCATCTTTGAAGTAATCTTTCACTGGAGAAAGAATTCCAGAAGTGCCTGGTGCCTATAAGGATCTGACCCATGAAGCTTCCAAGGAAAGGCAGGACCGGATAAGAGAGCATGGTGTGTGCTTAACAAGCATGTAGGAAAATAAATATGCATAAGGCATGGGAGCATAGTATGGGAAATGAAAGGGAGTGGAGGTTCACAGCACATTTTGAGCCTGGATTTAAAGATGAGAGGTAACACATATGCAGTTTGTCTCAAAGTTATATCTTCAGACTGGGATGGGAAAGAGGAAAGAAAAGAAAAAACGTTTAAAATGCAGCTTGAGGCTACGTTGTTGGGCTGCTAGGCTGCTTGGTTGCATGTTGACTTCTGATTGACCCCTATTCCGGGAATGCCTCTAAGATTTCTACTTTATCTACTGTTACTATAAATCCTGCCTTGAAGGAGACTTACACAGTGTTCTTGCCTTTCCCTGGGGAATCGACTTCAATTGTCCTATTGTTACCAATCACAGGTTCTTAGACTCTCATGTAATAGAAAGTGGCATGAGGCCCAACAAGTTTCCCAGTCAAGGCCTTTATTAAGTGCTTGTGTTGGAACAAAAGGGAGCCAGCACTGGAGTTAAAGGTTTCATGCTGTCTCCCTAAAGGCTGTGCATTGTGGTGCCTTAATACATTTATGCCTCATGCTCCATTATTGGAATGCTAAGCGTGTGGGAGTTTTTCGTATCCTATTGCTCAAGGTCATCTCCAAGGTCTGATTGCAAAAATTCAAAAAATTGCAACCTTAGGCATAAGCGGGTTAAGGAGAGTGACATGCATAATTCATGAGATAGGTGAGTATCACCACATGTGTGGGATGCAGTGCAGGGTGCATGAGTCTAGTAAGGAGTAATGCTAACACATACATGACATGATTAGAAAATGGCAAATAAGGCTCTCCCTGGGTAGGGATTTTAGTATTATAATGAGGCAAAGGTAAAGACCAGTCATCCTTCTGGTGTTGTGCACATGAGGGTGATAGGGTTAACTTCTTTGAGTGAAATCTATTTTGGAAGGCCATTTGTTTTAGCTTTTCAAAGGTCCTCCAATCAGAGGACCTTGCATGAAATGTATGGGACAGGGTCGGAGCATGGCTTATCTTGGCTTGTAAGGTTTTTCCATCAACAGGGCTGGCTCTAGAAGAAGTGAGAGTGCAAGGTCTTGTCAATGAAAAGAGTTAAACTGCAAAATATTTTAAATTTGTTCTGAGCCAAGTATGAGAACCAATGCTCCATGACACAGCCTCCCAGGGGGTCTTGAGAACATGTGCCCAAGGTGATTGGGATACAGCTTGGTTTTATATCTTTTGGGGAGGCATATGACATCAGGCAATACATGTAACATGTACATTGGTTCAGACCAAAAAGGTGGGAACACTTGAAGGAGAGAATTCAAAGATTTTCTGATTGGCAATTTGGTTGAAAGAGTTTATTACCTAAAGACTTGGAATCAATAGAAGGGAGTGTCTGGGTTAAGATAAGGGGTTGTGGAGATCAAGATGCTTATGCAGATGAAGCCTCCAGGTAGCATGCTTCAGAGAGAATAGACTGTAAAATTTATCAGATTTAAAAGGTGCCACACTCTTAGTTAATTCTCTCCTGAACGAGGAAAAAGACTGGGAAAGGGAAGGGGATTCTCTACAGAATGTAGATTTTTCTCCACAAGAGACAGCTTTATAGGGCCATGTCAAAATATGTAAAATATGTTAAAGAAATATATTTTGGGATAAGATACTTCAATTTCTTTCAGGGCTTGCTGGCTTTTGTAAACCAGAGGTATCTGAGACAGATCTCAATCAATTTAGGAGTTTATTTTGCCAAAATTAAGGATATACTCATGACACAACCCCAGGGGTTCCTGAAAACATAGGTCCAAGGTGGTTGGGCTACAGCTTGGTTTTATACATTTTAGGGAGACATAAGACATCAATCAATATATGTAAGATATATATTGGCTTGGTCCAGAAAGGCAAGACAACTTGGAGCAGGGATGGGGAATGGAAAAGGGAGAAGGAGGGGTGTTGGTTGGGAGTCTTCCAGGTCGTAGGTGGATTCAGTGATTTTCTGATTGCCAATTGGTTAAAAAATTTATCTAAAGACCTGGAATCAGTAGAAGGCAGTGGCCGAGTTAAGATAAGGTGTTGTAGAGACCAAGGTTTTTATTATGTAGATGAGGCCTCCAGGTAGCAGCTTCAGAGAGAACAGATTGTGTTTCTTTAGACTTTGCAAGGTGCCAGAATATTCCTTGATTCTCTCTTAGATCAGGAAAAAGAGTTGGAAAAAGAAAGGGATTGTCTACAGAATGTAGATTTTCCCCACAAGAGACAGATTTGCAGGGCCATTTCAAGAAACATCAAGGAAATATATTTTGGGGTAAAATACTTTGATTTCTTTCAGGGCCTGCTATCTGTCATGTTGGCATTTTATTGCTACAAAGAGTCTGCTTTGCCAGTCTTAAGGTCACTGTTTTAATGTGAATGTTGGTCAGTTGTGCCTGAATTCCAAAGGGAGGAGGGTATAATGAGGCATATCCAACCAGTCTTTCCAATCATGGCCTGAATTTGTGTTTTAGGCTAACTTTTGAATGTCCTTGGCCAAAAGGAGTGGTCTATTCAGTTATTTGTGGGGTGAGAGGGAAGCTTAGAATTTTATTTTTGGTTTATGCTGTCATGTGATTCTATACTAGAGAGGGTTGGAATTTGGTGTGTTATTGCTACAGAGAGTCTGTTTTGTCAGTCTCAAGGTCTCTGTATTAATGTTAATGCTGGTCAGTTGTGCTTGAATTTCAAAGGGATGAGATTATAATGAGGCCTGTCCTACCTCCCTTCCCATCACAGCCTGAACTAGACTTTCAGGTTTATTTTGGAATATGCTTGGCCAAGAAGTGAGATCTGTAAGTCAGTTGGGGAACTTAGGATTTTATTTTTGGTTTACAGTCTGGATGGTCTAGTTGTGATCTCCAGCAGCTATAGGGCCTTTACCAGTTCATAGTACAGGCCTTGGTGGGGTGGGGCATGCTGGGGCTTCTTTATTGAAGGTTATGGAGGAGATGATGCAGGCACTCTTGGCCAAATTGAAATAGGGAAGTTGCAGGTTGAAGCCTCTGCCCACTATTGCCCGACAGTGCTAGGCCAGCCAGCAGCAGCAGTGTGGAGCCTTGGGGGCCACCTGCTCTGCCATGAGCACTGCATTCTGCCCTTTCCCTGGGCTGTGTCTCAGCACCCCAGGGGCAGCATGCAGGACCAGCAGGTCTGAAAAAAATGCATTAGTGGGGTTGGGAGTGCCGAGTCCCATTCCTATTGTGTCTTTGTACACATTCATTCCCTATAGTATATAAACCCTGGGTCTGGGGGCAATGGCACAGCAATCCATCACCTTGTCACTTTGCTGTATGTGACATAGTCATGGCTTCTGTTCCTAAGTCTCTATTAAATGATTCTTTCTGATAAACTGGATATGTCAGTCTCTTTCTTTGGCCTCTCAGATTTCTTGAAGTTTGGGGATAGGATTGCACAGACTATCGCCACGGAACACCTGTCTAGTTTAAGAAACACTGAGTGTGGTCAATGCCAATTCAGGCAACTGAAATTCTCATACACAAATGATCTCCCTATCACTAGGAACCCCCTCTAATAATGACATAGAGTAGAAAAATTGACTCACAAGTGATCTTGATGTTCTGGTGCTGATATTTTGGAAAAGCCTTTCCTTCTCCAAATACTTTTTCTTTTCTTTCTCTAGGTACTCTAGACTATGATTGGTATTAAATGCTTCCTTTTAGGAATAATGAGGTATTTAATTATATTTTTAAAGAGGACAATATTGTTTTGTTTTGCTGCCATATAGCTTCTTCATTCTGAGGAGCTTATCTGTGACCACATCTCTCCCATTTACTTCTAAAATTAAATAATTACCCTATTAATTCTTCAGACAATTATTGCATGCTCATCTGTGCCAGCTGTATAAGTTTTATAAGTTATTAAAAGTCGCACATATAAGACAACATCTCTTTTGAGAAGCTGGCAATCCAAAGGAGCCCAAAGACACAAAGCAGAGTAAATCCAGAGCAAGTTCTAAGTGTTCAGGAAGAGTTGCCTTGATATTTGGACCTCTGGGTGCTGTAACAGTCATGAAAATCCATGTGGAAGAAGCAAAACTGTTGAAGTGTGAAATGAGATGCAGACCTGAGAAGACCTGACTAATCTGCAGGGGACTCTGGGGTGAGGACGATTACCCTTCAGACTGTTCTTTTTTTTAATTTTTTGAGACAGAGTCTCACTCTGTCACCCAGGCTGGAGTGCAGTGGCGTGATCTCAGCTCACTGCAAGCTCCACCTTTTGGGTTCACGCCATTCTCCTGCCTCAGCCTCCCAGGCAGCTGAGACTACAGGCGCCTGCTATCATGCCCGGCTAATTTTTTTTTTTTTTTTTTTTTTGTATTTTTAGTTGAGATGGGGTTTCACGGTATTAGCCAGGATGGTCTTGATCTCCTGACCTCATGATCCACCCACCTCGGCCTCCCAAAGTACTGGGATTACAAGCGTGAGCCACTGCACCTGGCCCATACTGTTCTTACCATGTAGAAATGGCCAAGCTTGTTTATACTTCTGCCTTCCTCGGTCATCTGATGTGGCCTGCCTGGGAGGTTTTGACATGAGTTGAAGCATGTATCTAAATTTGAGGCAGACCAATACAGAGTTTGCTCACTGCATTCCTCACCACTGGGAAGTAAGTCTTTCCTTGAAGGGGCACCTGGGCAGCATATCTTCATATTCACCTGAAGATCTAGCCTGAAAATGGCACGTGACAAGGGCATGCCAAGGGCACTGGGTGATTGAGCCATAAAGGAGAGACTTGACCCCGGGTGGAAGAGTGAACTCTTAATTTTCCATTTTGTAATCTTCTGTTTCAGTTTTAGAAACATTGGTGCACTTCTCGAACTCACTTTTGAATTCCGAATTTGAAAATAAGCCTGACTGTGGGCCTGAGAATGCAATTTCAGTATTCTCAATCTTATCTGAGAAACCAGTAGAAAACTGGGAAATTTCACTCAGTCAGAGAGGAACAGATCTTCATATTATTTTTCCTTGGAAATTCATGTTTTTCTCTTCTCTGGTGGATAACCACCATATTGAAGAATAATGTTTCTGTAAGTTGCCAATTGCATTCTTTTTCTATCATTGTTTGTGACAGGAGATTAATGTGAAAATGAACTACTGTACTATTCTGTAGATGCTGTGTTAGAATGTCTTTGATAAAACCCTGAAACTTGCTGTTCTTGCCTTATCAACAAAGCTCTCCTATGGTGAGAGAAAAGTAGGTGACAGTGAAGTGGGTCAGAAAGACAAGAAATGGCAAGAGATTCTTGTTGGCTGTTCTAAATGTTTTTCATCCTGTTATCACCTAGGCTTATTTCAGGAGTCTTACCAAAAATGGGAGCTAACAAGTCCTATTTGTTGTAAAACTGGTTCAAGTTGGAAATATGTCACTCACAGAAAAATGACTCCTGAATGATTTAAAAAATCAGTATGAAAAACCAAATTTTGAAAACACAGACCCTGAGAGGTAAAATCTGTGGCATCCAAGAGGATGTTGAGCATGTTCTTACTCACATGTGGGATCTAAAGAAACATTGAGTTCCTAGAATGAGAGAGTAGAATTGTGGTTATTAGAGGCTTGGATGAGTAGCAGGGAGGGGAGGATAGGGAGAGATTGGTTAATGAATACAAAATTGCAGCTAGATAGGAAGAATATGTTCTAGTGTTCTTTAGCATTGTAGGGTGAATATAGTTAAGAATAATTTATTTTATATGTTTGAAAAAAGAATTTTGAATGTTCCCAATACAAAGAAATGATAAATGTTTGAGCTGATGGATATGCTTATTGCCTTTATTTGATTACTATACAATATACACAGGTATGAAAATCTCACTCTGTTCCCCATAAATATGCACGATTATGTGTCAACTAAAAATAAAAGGAAAAATAGTGGATTGTGAGATTTTCTCCAGCAGACAATATTGTTACACGATAAAAAAGGAATAATTCTAAACAGTGTTTATTGAGTCTTAGAACTTAACACATATGCCTGTTATTCAGAAGATTTATAAAACCCAAATGAAAGATGACAGGATTCTAGAATAGCTTAGTTATTTATGGCATTTGGGGAAGCACTTAGAACAATAAAAAAGCTTTTCAAAGCAAGCTTAGTGATTTAAAAGCCAAGATTAAATATTCAAATTAGAGAGACCCTGTCTACTTGGGACTACTACACTGCTAAAAGTTGGATAAACATTTAATACGCTAAGTTGCAAATAGAATGAGTTACTCCAGGTTAAAGTAGAATTACAAGGAAGGAGCCAGATAAACAAGTTTCTCTCCTGTGTTCCATCTGCCTGTAATTTCTTCTGTAAAATGTGTATACTAGAACCTATCTCATAAAGTCCCTGTGAGAAGTCACTGAGTTAATAAATGTAAACTATTTAGAAGAGTGCCTAGGGATGAGAATGTACCCAAAAAAACATTGAGTTCCTAGAAGAAGAGAGTAGCGTTTTGGTTATTAGAGGCTTGGATGGGTAGTAGGGAGGGGAAGATAGAGACACACACATACACACACACAGACACACACACACACACACACACACACTTATTGCTATTCTAATTACCTGACAAAGGTAATAATCACATCTCTCTTTTAAAATAAAATCCACAAAGATATAGCCCAGAAGCAATGAGGAGATTACTATTGATTTCATTCATCAATTCACAAATTATTTATGAAGGGCTCCTTCCTAGGGCTCATTTTCACTCTGGAAGACACAAACTTGAACAAGAAGTTCCCTGCCCTTAAAGTAGGCAAATCAGAAAATAAGCACGTTTAAAACTAAATGCATTCATACATGTATACACAATGCATAGATACAGTTATACATATATCATAAATATAATTTTAGGAAGTGAATAATACTGTGAAGAAAATCTATTTAAGTAATAGGATAGAGAGTAACCAGTAGATGGGGTAAGAGCCTGGTAACTGTGTGACTCTGGGCCTTTTGCTGAATCTTACTTTGCTTGTGTTCCCTCACCTGCAAATGGAGATAGTAACAGTATCTGTCTCACATCGTTTTGGGAAAAACTGCTGTCACAATATATGTATGAAACTCAGATATAATGATGGCAAAGTGATGATAATGTTGATGATAATGATGATAATGTAGTTAAAGCTCAAAATTATTATTATACAGTAGACAGAGAACCTGAGGAAGGGATGTGTGAGCTGAAATCTGCATTTTGAAAGCCATAGAGCCATAAATGAAAGTCTAAGGGAGAATCCTAAGCTGAAGGAACAAGAATTGCACACACCATAAAACTAGTCCGGTCCCTTCATTTGAAGGATAGAGAGACGATCTCAGAAGCTGTGTTGAGATTTTTACATTGTATTAGTCAGGGTTCTCTAGAGGGACAGAACTAATAGGATAAATGTATATACATGAAGGGAAATTTATTAGGAAAATTGACTTACATGATCACAAGGGCAGCCTGCAAGCTGAGGAGCCAGGAAGCCAGTCCGGGTCCCAAAATCTCAGAAGTAGGGAAGCTGATAATGCGATTTCAGTCTTTGGCAGAAGGCCTGCGAGCCCCTGGCAAATCACTAGTGTTAAGTCTAAGAATCCAAAAACTGAAGAACTTGGAGTCTGATGTTCGAGGGCAGGAAGTATCCAGCAAAAGAGTAAGATGGAGGCCAGAAGACTTAGCCAGTCTAGTCTTTCCACGTTCCTCCACCTGCTTTATTCTAGCTGAACTGGCAGCTGATTAGATGGTGCCCACCCAGATTGAGGGTGAGTCTGCCTCTCCCAGTCCACTGACTAAATTGTTAATCTCTTTTGGCAACCCCCTCACAGACACACCCAGGAAAAATACTTTGCATCCTTCAATCCAATCAAGTTGACACTCAATATTAACCGTCATATACATCTGTCATTAGATTTATACCTATTTTATATTTTTGATGCCTCTGTAAATTGTATAATATTTAATATTAAGATTATTATTAGTATATAGAGACAATTTTGTATTGGCATTGAAGTATTAGATCATGTCTTTTGCTAATTAGTATTTCTTTCCAATTAATATATTCTATATTTAAATTAATATTTATTTATTCATTATTTATTTATTTATTTATTTATTTATTTTTAGAGACAAGGTCTTACTCTGTTGCCCAGACTTCATTGCAGTGGTGCAAGCATGGCTTCCTGTAGCTTAAACTCCTGGGCTCAATCCATCCTCTCGCCTCAGCCTTCAAAGTATCTTTATAATTTATTTTTAGAGCAGTTTTAGATTTATAGAAAAACTAAGCAGAGAACAGAGAGTTCCCCAATACTCCTCTGCCCTCGACAGTTTCCTCTTTTATTAGCATCTTGCAATTGTGTGGTATATTTGCCACACTTGATAAACCACAGTTATAGGGTAGTTAGGATGACAAAAATAGCATTAAAAAAAAAAAAGACATCTTATACACCACTGAATCATACAGCTGAATGGGAACCTACTCTGATTTCTTTTTCTTTTTTACACTTAATTATTTACCAGATTTGAGTTCCTCTTTCAAAATAGCCTCCTTTTCCTATGAGAAAGTACAAAATGAACTTTTCAGGATGATTCTGTCATCTCCAGGTTCAATGGATAGCATGTCTCTAAGGATAAGTGAATATAGCAAAATTTAGTTCAGAGAACCCTGAGGGTCCCCAAGACCTTTTCATGGTCCACGATATCAAAACTATTTTCACAATAATGCTAAAACATTACTTACCCTTTTTACTCTTCTTGTCTCACAAGTGAATTGTCAAATATTTTAGAAGCTACCTTAACTATTGTATTACAACAGATTAAACAATGAATCACAATAAGAATCTAGATGTTTTCTATTAAGTTTAGCATTAAAAGATTTGTAAAAGTGTAATGTGATGCCACACATGTAGGATTTTTTCTTTCTGTTTTGTTTGTTTAGAAAACTTATTATATGTTATTAAATGTTATTTAACATGTAATTGGTTTATTACTATCTTCAAATAATAAACATTTTATAATGTCTCATTATTAAGTTCTAATACAGTAGATAACTGTTAGATACAACTTACAAAACCAAAAGCTTTTGGGGACCTTCAATAATTTTTAAGAGTGAAAACTTTTAAGATCGAACCATTTGAGAATTGCTGAGATAATCAATTAAGTCTGTCCCACTGACCATATTGATTGATTCAGGCAAACATGAACCAGAGTTTTAAATGCTTGGACAAGAGGTTTTCTTTTCCTCTATTATGTGGAACACACATCTGAGGGCTAGACCTCTGAAATCTTTGGTGTTTTTAAAAAGGCATTCAGCCTGAGGATGAAGCCACCACTCAGAGAAGAGCAGAATTCAGAAGTGTAGGGAATTGGATGTGGAGCACTTGTCATACCTTGAATTTCTGCAGCAAACTATTCTTAAGATCTGTCCTACTTGTGAGCTTTTACATGTGTAAGCCAGCAGTTACCCATTGTTCGGTTTGTGATCGTCTTACACAATTCAGTGATAATGAGAAAATGGTTAGATGAGCGAGGTGAAAGAAAGAGATGACTGAGATTGCCAGGCTACAAATTCCAGGGGGTTGCCTGGTACCTAAGCATTTTGGGGAAGGTGGGGAAGCAAGTATAAGTCAATTAAATAAAAATAGCAGATTTCTTCTTCTTCCTCTCATAAGTGGATTTTATTTCATTTTTAAAAATAGTTCACTGAAGGTGGTGGAAAAAAGCATAAGCCCATTTACAATTCAGCCACTTATATAGCATGATCAACCAAAGAAGGAAAAAGACAAAAATCTATGTTTATATAATTGGGTCATTTAATCCAGGGGATCCCAACCCCCAGGCCATGGACTGGTGGCCTGCTAGGAACTGGGCCACACAGCAGGAGGTAAGCAGCAGGCAACCAGGGAAGCTTGATCTCTATTTACAGCCACTCCCATTGCTCACATCACTGCCTGAGCTCCACCTCCTGCCAGATCAGCAGCTGTATTAGATCCTCATAGGAGTGCAAACCCTATTGTGAACTGCGCATGTGAGGGATCTAAGTTCCGTGCTCATTATGAGAATCTAATGTCTAACTATCTGAGGTGGAGCTGAGGCAGTGATGCTAGTGCTGAAGAGTGGCTGCCAGTACAGATTAACATTAGCAGAGAGGTTTGACTGCACACAGACCATAATAAATCAATTGCTTGCAGCCTCCTATGAAAACCCTATCAGTGAGTGGCAAGTGACAATTAAGCTGCATCTGTTGGCAGGCTTTATAGTGCCAAGTAAATTAATATACTTAAAAGTGATGTACTTAAAAGTTGATCTACTTAAAAGTGAGTTGATGGCCTTAAAATTATGTCTGAGACAACTTCAAATCTCTGTACATTCTGAATTAAAGTCAAGGCAGAATCTCCTGAGATTGCCACAAAAGCACTGAAAAGCCTGCTTCCATTTCAAACATCCTATCTTTATGAAGCAGGGTTTTCTGCAGTGACAGCAACCAAAATGATATTACAGAGTAGATTGGACATAAGCAACATGCTTTGGGTGTCACTCTCTCCTGTCACCCTCAGATGGGACCACTTAGTTGCAGGAAAACAAACATGGCTCCCACTGATTCTACATTACGGTGAGTTGTACAATTATTTCATTATATATTACAACATAATAATAATAATAATAGAAAAAAGCACACAATAAATTTAATGAACTAGAGTCATCCTGAAACCATTGCCTCTGCCCTGGTCCATAGAAAAATAGTATTCCACAAAACTGGTCCCTGGTGCCAAAAAGATTGGGACTGCTGATTTAATTCTCACAACTAGAAAAAAAAAAAAAAACCAGAATCTTATTATCTCTACTTTATAAATGAAGAAACAAATTGGGCAAAGAGAGCTTCAAGTAGGGTCCAGATGGGACCAACGTTCTTGCTCTTAGTCATTCTCTTGACTTGCTCTGAGCTTTGTGATTAATTCCATAATGGAGGCCAATCAGGTTATAGATGCAAATAGGATCCAGATTATGGACTCTGAAAATTTTGATTATTAAAGCGGGGGCAGCATAACACATGAACCTCCTTGAAGCAGGAAATGAAAAGAAGGGGAGAATGGATATAAACCAAAAAGTGTGTCTGAGGCAGGTGTCAATCAATTCAGAGGTTTATTTCACTATGTTTGAGGATCCACCTAGGAAAAAAGACACGAGCTACAGCAGGATGTGTGACCTGTGTTTTTTCCAAAAAGGCTTTGAGGACTTCAATATTTAAGGGGGAAAGGATGGCAGAGGGGGAAGAGGAAAGAAAAAAAGAAGGAGGGTAAGTAGTGAGATAAGTGTTCATATCCTTGTGAGGCTTTGATTAGTGCTCACTGAATCCACATGTTACATGTGAAAGGAGAGGACAGAGGAACAGTCAATTATGCATTCATCTTGAGCTTAGTAAATCTTAATTTTACATAACATAAAAAATAGACATAGAGTAGAGGAAGAAGTCAAATATGTATTTGTCTCAGGATGGGTGGAGGGATGGTTTCTTTATCTTTGTCCAATGATTGCAAAGATAAGCTGTTAATTTACATTGTCAGGGTGAAATTCAAGACAACTCCCTTTAGGGTACAGATTTTCCAGCCCACAAGGAATTTCTTTGTGAACAATTTGTGAAAGAGGCTACCTGGGGCAGTATGTGGCTTTCTATCTTGCAGCTATTTAGGAACAAAATGGAAGGCAGTTTTTGCATGACTGAGTTTCCAAGCTTAGCTTCTCTCTTTGGCATGGTGTATTTAGTGGGGGGTCCCCAGATTTTATTTTCCTTTCACATGGGCATTTCAGAGAGTTAATAGTTCAGACTTTGTAAAAATAAAAAATTAAAATTTTAGACATGTCTCTATTCTGATGCAAATAATCAAGTTGAGAGGGAAAGAACTAAAAGATGTAAGACAGAAAAGTGATAAATTCAAAAGTGAAGTCGTTAATAATGCAAGAAAAAACGGAGTCTCAAATAGAGGGAGAAAGCTTTACATAGTATATGGAACACGTACCTGACAGCAGTAATTCAAGCATATGCTGAGAATGGCCCTATAGTCTAAGAATGTGTGTTTGGTGTTCTGAGCTAAGGAATCTAGGAATGGCCAACCTGGGGATTCACTCCTTATCCATGAAGAACATCCAAACTCCAGGCCCATTGCTTGGAATCAGGCAATACAGGGGATTGAGGCCCTTTGTTTTGGGTTAAATGGAGATTGGTAGGTGGAGGTTGGCAGATGGAGGTGGCTAAGTGAAAATATAATATATCCTGCATGGTTTTCACACATGGGAGCAGTTTTCCTGTCCAACTCACTGCTCCTGGACTACCCCGTATGTAAGTCCACAATGATCCCTACGTCTTGTTCGCAGGCTCCAGGTCTCTTCCTCAGCCTCTTGGACATGGTGCCATTCCTATTGGAGTCAACAGGCGTTCAGTACAACACATGGGAACAGAAATGTTTATAAGTAGAATGAAATAAAATATTACCCTGTAATAAAATAAAAGGCCACATGTGTGGTTATAAATATAGTTTGGTTGACAGATAGGATAATGGAAAAAAATGAGTTAGTTCTCATTTTACAGAAAAACTGTTGCCATTGCCTTTTTTTCCATAAAATACTACATATTGAGTAGTTGAGAATGTGGGTAGGGGAAAGAAGTGTCTTAAAATTGAATAAAGATTAAAATATGAAAGATTCCTCCTAGAGAGTCAGAATTTTATTTACTAGGGAAGTGTATCCAGATTTCCTAGCACCAAGTGTCTATTTACTATTTGTGGCTACAGCTACAAATGCTTTCTCACCTGCCTTTGAAGAAAATAAAACTATTTTACCCCAAAATATACTTCTTTGATGTATTTTGAGATGTCTGTTCAGAGAGCCAGCAAACGGAAGTAGCCCTGAAAAGCTGTCTTTTGAGGGAGGGGATCTGCAACTGCAGAGAAAATCTACATTAATGCAGCCAGGTTTTATTTGAGGCCAGCCCTTGTGCAAATCCAGAAAAGATTAACTGATAGATAGGCTGACATCTTTAAAGGTCTGAAAAAAAGATTTACTACCTGTTTTCTCTGAGGGCTACTACCTGTGAAGTTTCATCTACATAACAAGACCAACTTTGCTAGTCAGGCCTCCTCTTTTCTCCCATAACCTGTGTTACCACCATAACCTGCTTTGTCATGTATGTATACTGGGCAGTGACATTTTGAAAATTATCTGGGCAGTGAACTTAATTCAAATTAATTGGGGCAACAATTTAGATTTCAAGAAAAATTAAGTTGGAAATTATAGGAGATCGGTCAGGGTGGCGGGAAAAATTATAGAAAGAAGCAAATCTTCTTGGAAGGCCAGGAGGTTTTGCAAAAGCTTGGGGAAAGGATGTAGCTGAAGGCAGCTGAATTCTCTCGGAGTAGATAACAAGGAAGCACAATGGAATTGATATAGATAAGTTAGTTTACTTAGGCCTTGGAACCTGGCCTTTAATTATCTGCGTGCAGGACTGCTCTCCCCAGGGGTGGGGAGGGGGGCCCAACCGTGTTAATTACTCAAGGCCTTTGTGATTAAATCTGTACTGAATAAATGCCCCCAAAGCCAGCTTGTCAAGGCTGCGGCTGCTGACTCTTTATGGCACCCTCCTCAGGGTCTTTGAGCAGCCCGGTCCCCTAGCCATGCGGCCAGGCAAGAAACCTGTGTCTGGCATACTCCATTCATCCATCGCTCAGTCAGGGTCTGAGGGTCAGACCCGGCAGGAAATCACAGGAAACTATTTTTAAGATAGATTGCTGTTTTACATACTTCTTCCAAAATAGTACCAAGTAGAAAGAACAACTCGAACTGTTTTTCCTCTGCTCTCACACCAGAGACACAACATAGACTTCTGCGACCAAACGTGTGGGGATTTCTCCCCACCAAAAAGGCAAGCAATCATTTCTGGAGTGAACACCAGCTGGCTGTCCTTCAATTCTGTTGAGACATCATCTAACCTGGAGATAATATCGGATTCCATGGTTTGAGGGCTCAGTCTTACAAGACTTTTTCCCATTTCCAATGCCAATCAGAAGCCCTGGGTTATTTTGCCTGTACTTCTGACTGACCCACTATAAATCAGGGATCCCATGCCCCCAGTCTTGGACTTAACTAATTTGCTGGAGCACCTCACAGATCTCAGGGAAACATGTTTATCAGTGTATTATAAAGGAAATAATAAACGATACTGTTGACCTAAACAAAGAAAGCAAGACAAAATTAATATAGGTAGAGAGTTTATTTTGACTAAGGTTGAGGACTGAAGCCCAGCAAACACTGGGAAGTGCTCCTGAGATCAAAGAAAAGGCTCAAGTTTTTGAAGAAAAAAGGTAGAATTAGGGGAGATGATTACAAAAGTTCTCTTTTCAGAAATTTGTGTTGGTTTACAGAGATAACTTGATTCATGATTGGCTATAAGGTTCGACTTATGCTGCCAGCATATGGCATCATTATGTTAATTGAGCCTAGAGTCCTTATAGCAGGTGGCTTAGAAATGATTACTTAGCTCAAGGAGGAGAGGGTGGGACATGACTGTAGTCTAATTTCAATGTCTCTCTGGGCCTGATAATTTACAAGGGAGATCGCATTTCACAATAAAAAGTTTAGTTTCTTTTGCAATACAAACAAAGAACCAGATGAAGAGGTATATAGGGCAAGGTCCAGAAGGGTCCCAAGCACAGGAGCTTCTGTCCTCATGGAATGTGCTAAACTTCCTGCACATCAATGAGTTCTTGTTCACCTTCTTGTAAGCCTATGCATTACCTGGAAACCCTCCAAAACCTGTCCTTTTGGGTTTTATGAAGGCTTTATTATATAGGCATGACTAATTGAACCATTGGTCATTGGTGATTAACTGAATTTTCAGCCCCTCTTCCCCTTCCTGGAAGTTGAGGGTTGAGACAAAAAAATCCAACCCTCTGGGCACAATGAATCATTCCCCTGGGAATCAGCCCTCCAACCAGTTGTTTCTAGGGCTTTCTAAAAATTGTCTTATTAACATAAGCTTAGGAGTATTTTATTTTATGTATTTATTTTTTCTTTTTAAAAAACTTTTTATTAAAAAAAGTTTAAACCTTTAGAAAAGTTACAAAAATTGTAAAATGAACTCTCATATGCCTTTACCTAGATTCATCAACTTTTTCTTTTTCTTTCACAATTTTTTTTTATTATTATACTTTAAGTTCTAGGGTACATGTGCACAACGTGCAGGTTTGTTACATATGTATACATGCGCCATGTTGGTGTGCTGCACCCGTTAACTTGTCATTTACATTGGGTATATCTCTAGCTTAGGAGTATTTTAAAGCACTTGTTGTAAATAACAAAAGACTGTCTTTCAACTTTATCTTTTAGGAGTGACTTCAGGAACCAAGGATAAAGGTCAAATACTTTAACAAAAGATATTCTTACTGCTTTAGTACTTGGGGCATGAGAAGTCTTATAGGAATCTTCCTAGTTGAAAACTAGGAGTCACAGATGGACAAAAACAAATTATATCTATCGTAACATCATAGATACTTATAAACATAAAAAGAAAATAATATTTCTGAGAGCCCAATATGAGGCAACCCCATTGAATGACTTATATATGTTAGCAGGTTTGATACTAACAACGCTTTTATTTTTGTAATTGCCCACTGCACAGCTACAGCCGATTCGTAGACAGCAGTATTACAGTAAAGATTTTAATAAATACAGAGCTAGCCAAATGGAAGGACAGGGGTTTATTACTCAAATCAGCCTCCTTGAAAGCTTGGGGGCTAGAGTTTTTCAAGGATAGTTTGGTTTGTAAGGGGCTAGGAGATGGGTAATGCTGAATGGTTGGGGATGATATCATAGGGGTTTGGAAAATAGTTCCTGTGTGCAGAGTCAGCCTCTGGGTGGGGACCACAGGATCAGTTGAGTCATGAGTCATGAGTCCAGGTGGAGTTAGTAGGTCATCGTCATCAGAATGCAAAAGTCTGAAAAACATCTCAAAAGACCCATGTTAGGTTCTACAATAGTGATATTATCTATGGGAGAAATTGGAGAAGTTGCAAATCTTGTGACCTCCAGAACAATGGCTGGTTATTATCTAGGTTTGCCTACATTTTAGCAGAATTCAGGCCTCTCCCATAATCGTAATCTTTCATTAGTTTTACAAAGGCAGTTTTGTCTCTGAGCAAGGAGATTTGTTTTACAGTGGCACTATTATCATTTTTGCTTCAACGTTAAACTATAACCTAATTCCTCCCATGGTTAGCTTGGCCTACACCCAGAAATGACCAAGGGCAGCCAATGTATGAGTCTAAAAGCAAGAAGAAATCAGCCATGCTAGACTTCTCTCACTGTCATAGTCTTTGCAAAGGGAGTTTCATTCTTAAAAACTATAAAAAAATCCAGAGATGATTTCTTTAATAAGTATTAGAGCTACAATTTAAAATCTAGCACCTCTGAATGGAGTGTCTACATTGTTTTTGCTGTTATCATACTGGTACCAATAAGAAAAATATATAATATAATTGAAATATAAAACATTTTGAAAGACTTGTCTGCTGAGACTTCCTTCCTCGAAGACTGTAAGACCTTGCTATAGATCAGGAGTTTATTACTCAGATCAGCCTCCTTGAAAGCTTGGGGGCTGGAATTTTTCAAGGATAGTTTGGTTTGTTTTTTACAATATGGTTTTTTTTTTTACAATATGGTTCCAGAAGCATGAAGACTTAACTGCCTCTCTAACGGCCCTTAGGGTGTTTACAGCTCACTGAATTAAATCTGATTGTCTGGTTAATGTTGGAGCTCAGAAGCTAATAACTCAAATTATGGCACTTTAACTTGCTGAACTGAAGAAACCTCAAGGTCTTTCTGACCTTCCCCGGGCTTCCATCATCTCTCCCAAAGAAGTTGAAGTGCCTTTATCTGCCTAAATTCCGGACCCACCAAGAAGAACAATTGGTTTTTTTCTTTGCTTTTCTGTAAAACCAAAAATGTAACAACGCCTGAATAGACCCTTTCACTGTCAAAGAGAGTTATTTAAAAGTTAATCTGTTCCCAGGGATCCTTTTATTCTTCCTAGTAATATCCTCAATACAATTCCTCTTCTCTCCCCTCCCATAACCTTTCTGGCCAGCATAATGTAGTGGCATCATTGTCTGGGGTAACACCCAAGGTTTGTTGTCCCACGTCATTTAAAGCTAGGAGGCAGACACATCAGAGTGAGGTTAAGCATAGAAATTTGATTTTTTTTCTTTTTCTTTCTTTCTTTTCTTTTTTTTTTTTTTTTTTGAGATGGAGTCTCACTCTGTCACCTGGGCTGCAGCGCAATGGCATGATCTTGGCTCACTGCAACCTCTGCCTCGCAGGTTCAAGCAATTCTCCTGCCTCAGCCTCCCAAGTAGGTGGGATTACAGGTGTCCACCACCAAGTCTGGCTAATTTTTTGTATTTTTAGTAGAGACAGGGTTTCACCATGTTGGCCAGGCTGGTCTTGAACTCCTGACCTCTGGTGATCCACCCACCTCGGCCTCCCAAAGTGCTGGGATTACAGGCATGAGCCACCGTGCCCAGCCGAAATGTGGAAATTTAATAGGCGAAAGAAAGGGAAGAGCTCTCCATCATCACTGGCCATCAGAGAAATGCAAATCAAAACCACAATGAGATACCATCTCAAGCCAATTAGAATGGCGAACATTAAAAAGTCAGGAAACAACAGGTGCTGGAGAGGATGTGGAGAAATAGGAACACTTTTACACTGTTGGTGGGACTGTAAACTTGTTCAACCATTGTGGAAGGTAGTGTGGCGATTCCTCAAGGATCTAGAACTAGAAATACCATTTGACCCAGCAATCCCATTACTGGGTATATACCCAAAGTATTATAAATCATGCTACTATAAAGAAACATGCACACATATGTTTATTGCAGTACTATTCACAATAGCAAAGACCTGGAACCAAGCCAAATGTCCAACAATGATAGACTGGATTAAGAAAATGTGGCACATATATGCCATGGAATACAATGCAGCCATAAAAAAGGATGAATTCATGTCCTTTGTAGGGACATGGATGAAGCTGGAAACCATCATTCTGAGCAAACAATTGCAAGGACAAAAAACCAAACACCGCATGTTGTCACTCATAGGTGGGAATTGAACAATGAGAACACTTGGACACAGGAAGGGGAGCATCACACACCAGGGCCTGTCATGGGGTGGGGGGAAGGGAGAGGGATAGCATTAGAAAATATACCTAATGTAAATGACCAGTTAGTGGGTGCAGCACACCAACGTGGCGCATGTATACATATGTAACAAACCTGCACGTTGTGCACATGTACCCTAGAACTTAAAGTATAGTAAAAAAAAAAAAAAAAACTCATATTATTAATAAAAAAAAAAAAAGAAAGAGAAGAGCTCTCTGAGCAGAGAGGGGTCCCAGAGAAAATGGGTTGCCACTTCAGCAGTGAAATGCAGAAGGTTTTATAGATAAGCTTGAGGAGGTGTCTGATTTACACAGGGGATGAAAGATTGACTGGACCAGGTGTGCCACTTGCATAGCATGTGAAGAAGCTGGTTGCCCCACCCTAATCTTTTAGGTTGCAGATAAGTTCTCTACTTGGCCAGCGTCATGTTGCCTGGTCCTTACTGTACACACGGTGACAAAGAAAAGGGAAGATGGAGCCTCCATGTTGAACATACCTGGCTTCCAGGTAGCCCTTTTCTATTGGCACAGCTGCTGGTATTCACCCGTGCAGGCTTCCAGCTTGCTTATCTATGTCTGCAGCTTGATTTTTCAGGCTGCTCTTTGTTAGAAAAGAAATGATTTGGGGCTGCTTTTTGTTAAAAAGGAAGCCTTGCCATGGACTTCTTTACATCTGCCTAAATAATTTCTTTCTAGCTCCTGTATCAATAGTATATAAGTTTCTGAACCATGTTGAGCAGTGAGTAATCCCCCTGTGGTTATAAATTTGTATGTTTTGTTTTTTTTTTTTCCAATTAACCAGCCTTTTGTGAGTTGATTTTTCAGTGAATGTTTGGCAAATGGCTCCTACATTATCTCTGAAAATAGTACAAATAAGGAGGACTCAGTGGACCTAAATTTAAGATCTCTGTCAATGTGTGTGGCCTTTTCCATATATCGGTTAGTCCATGCACTCATTGCATGCCTAGCCTTGGGCTAGATGCTCTAGGCCTAGATAAAGCAAAGAGGAATGCATTACTGCTGCCCTCTGGTGTCAATCAGTCTCAATAGGATGTAGAGATAGATACAAAAAGCAGAGGATGAGGTATGTTAGAGACTGACTCTCACTGTAAAGACTGTATTGGAGAAAAGAAAGGAAATATCCTTGTGTGCTCATTTAGAACTTCCTGGAGAAGTTAGACCTGAGTGCATGTTCATAATTTTACTTGACCCTATTTGACTAAGAATTTGCATTCTTGTTCCATTTTTAACCTCTAGAGTTTATATTAGATAGCACATTTCTTAGGAAAGAAGAGAAAAGATAGTTTTGGGGGATGGGAGAAGAATGGATTGCTGACAACAGAAATTTTAACATAAAGTTTTGGGAAAGATATATGGGGCAAGAGGTTGCCCAGTGCTCCTCAATTTCCAACAGGCATGAAACTGTTTAACATTGACGCTGCTATTCTATCTTTAACTGCTGGAGAGATTGAGACAGTCTTTGTTTTTACTATTGTAATATCATTAAAAATATAAAATTATAATATGGAAATTCAAAAGTCTAACATGCAATATACCAGCATTGTAATGTTACCACTTCCCTCAAACATGTTCATGCTGTTTGACTCTAGTAGTCCTGGGATATAGGTTGACCAAAAATAAATGTAAGCCATGGAGAATTTATATCATGTTCCAAGTGTCTCAGCAGCTAATCAAGAAGAGAAACCATTTTTGGGTCCCAACCCAAGAAGTGCTGTTTTCTCTTTCTAAACAATTCTTTACCCATATACTCTTTTTTTTTTTTTTTTTTTTTTTTTAGACGGAGTCTTGCTCAGTTGCCCAGGCTGGAGTGCCCTGGCATGATCTTGGCTCACTGCAACCTCCGCCTCCCGGGTTCATGCCATTCTCCTGCCTCAGCCTCCCGAGTAGCTGGGACTACAGGTGCCTGCCACCATGCCAGGCTAATTTTTTTTTTTTTTTTTTTTGTATTTTTAGTAGAGACGGGGTTTCACGGTGCTAGCCAGGATGGTCTTGATCTCCTGACATCGTGATCCACCCGCCTCAGCCTCCCAAAGTGCTGGGATTACAAGCATGAGCCACCACACCCAGCCATCCATATACTCTTATGGAGGAGATATATACTTTCCAAATCTTCACTCTCTCATAAAACATACTTGTTCACAGGTCATGAACGGTACAATGCTGATTCTCATGATACTGGAGTTCTGAGTTGCTGGACTTACTTCAACCTGTTGTAGTATCAGGGATACCTGGTGTTCTTTGTGGGCCTCGGGAGACAAAACAACTTTACTTTGAATTGCATGCTTTAGAAAACAAGGTACTACTGCAGATATAACTTTTGAGGAGGAAGAGGGCTGATGACTGATTGGTAATGAAGATGTTAAAATAAGTATTAATTCAAAATCCAAGCTGTTGAAACTCTAAATTGTTTTGAGCCTTAAAGGAATGTGATTATGGAGTCTGAGTCATGTGACAGACAGCTGTAACCTAGGCAGCTATAACCCTTGTTACTCTGATTATAGATTAGCCTCGTTCCTTACCTTCACTGCTTCGTAAAATGTTGAAAATGACTAAAGGGCACCAGGAAAACCTCTTTCCCCCTTCACTGTTGATCTTCATTATAGTTTAGTTTTTTTCTTACATTTCTTACACAAAGATATGGCTATCACACTGTTTTAAGATGGAATATTAAATATGCTGTTTTAAATTGGAAAGGATATAAAAACCAGCTGTAAATTAAAGAAAACAAGCCCTATGAAAAAGAAAGCAAACTGTAATAATTAAATTTTTGTAACTCATAAACCAGCCTTGTATAGAAAAATTATACTAAACTTGTTTGTTTTCTGCCTATATAAGCGAGATGTTAACTTTTCACTTCAGAACACTGACCCCATTTATCTGAAGTCTGTTGTCTTCTGAATGACCATCCTCAACTTTTTGCTTGAACAAATTTTAAAAACTGGATTGCGATCCTTTTGCTTATTTCAGGTTAACAAAGACTAGTTTTCTCTCACACGTAATCACTCAGTATTTTCACTTCTACTCCTGCACTCAAGTCTTGTCAGAAAAGGATATTAAAAAATAAGTAAAAGTCTGTATCTAATAACACCTCTCAGATTTATAACAGTATCTTCAGGCAACAATTGAAAGTTTGAGGTTTTCTAAATCATTTATCAATATTAGTTCACTCCTGTATATACATGATCCTTCCATCCAGGCATCAGAGTTGTCTGTTAGTTCAACAGAGATAAGAAAAAGACAAATAGGCCATGGTTAGGCCCAGAAGAATAAGCAAGATACAGTGGGAGCAAAAAGAAAGATTTAGAAGAAGGCTTCTCAAGAAAACACATAATTAAGACTTCTTCAGGTAAACATTTCAAATAGTGCTTGATATGGTTTGGCTGTGTCCCCACCCAAATCTCACCTTGATTATAGTAATCCCCATGTGTTAAGGGCGGGGACAGGTGGAGATAACTGAATCATGGGGGCAGTTTTCCCCCATACTGTTCTCATGGTAGTGAATAAGTCTCATGAGATCTGATGGTTCTATAAATGGGAATTCCCCTACACAAGCTCTCTCTTGCTTGCCATCATATAAGATGTCCCTTTGTTCTTCCTTCATCTTCTGCCCAGATTGTGAGGCCTCCCCAGACATGTGGAACTGTGAGTGCTTTAAACCTCTTTCCTTTATAGATTACCCAGTCTTGAGTATGTCTTTATTAGTAGCTGAGAAAAGACTAATACAGTAAATTGGCACCGGGTAGTGGGGTGCTGCTGTAAAGATAACCCAGAATGTGGAATTGACTTTGGAACTGAGTAACAGGCAGAGGCTGGAACAGTTTGGAGGGCTCAGAAGAAGATAGAAAAATGTGGGAAAGTTTGGAACTTTCTAGAGACTTGTTGAATGATTTTGACCAAAATGCTGATAGTGATATGGACAATGAAGTCCAGGTTGAGGTGGTCTCAGATGGAGATGAGGAACTTGTTGGGAACTGGAGAAAAGGTGACTTGTTATGCTTTAGCAAAAAGACTGGCAGAATTTTGCCTCTTCCCTAGAGATTTGTGGCACTTTGAACTTAAGAGAGATGATTTAGGCATATGGCAGAATAAATTTCTAAGCAGCAAAGCATTCAAGAGGTGTCTTGGATACCAATGAAAGCATTCAGTTTTATTCATTCACAAAGATATGGTTTGGAGTTGGAACTTATGTTGAAAAGGGAAGCAGAGCATAAAGGTTTGGAAAATTTGCAGCCTGACAATGCAGTAGAAAATAATAAAAAAAAAAAAAAAACAATTTTCTGGGGAGAAATTCAAGCTGGCTGCAGAAATTTGCATAAGTAAGGAGGAGCCAAATGTTAATTGCCAAGACAATGGGGAAAATGACTCCAGGGCATGTCAGAGGTCTTCACAGCAGCCCCTCCCATTACAGGCCCAGGAGCCTAGGAGGAAAAAATGGTACCCTGTGCCAGGCCCAGGGCCTTGCTGTTTTGTGCATTCTCCAGACTTGGTCCCTTGCATCCCAGCCATAGCTAAAATGGGCCAATGTGCAGCTCAGGTCGTTGCTTCAGAGAGTACAAGCACCAAGCCTTGGTGGCTTACACATGGTGTTGGGTCTGCAAGTGCACAGAAGTCAAGAATTGAGATTGTATAGAAATGCCTGGATGTCCAGGCAGAGGGGTGCTGCAGGGCTGGAGCCATCATGGAGAACCTCTGCTAGGGCAATGTGGAAGGGAAATGTGGGGTATGAGCCCCCACACAGAGTCCCCACTGGAGCACTGCCTAATGGAGCTGTGAGAAGACAGCCACCATCCTCCAGACTCCAGAATGGTAGATGCACTGACAGCTTGCACCGTATGCCTGGAAAAGCTGCAGACACTCAACGCCAGCCCATGAAAGCAGCCAGGAGGGTGGCCATACCCTGAAAAGCCACAGAGGCAGAGCTTCTCAAGGCCATGGGAGCCCACTTCTTGCATCAGCATGACCTAGATGTGAGACATAGAGTCAAAGGAGATCATTTTGGAACTTTAAGCTTTAATGTCTATGCTATTGGATTTCAGACTTGCATGAGGCCTGCAGCCCTTTTGTTTTGGACAGTTTCTCCCATGTAGAATGGGTGTATTTATCCAATACCTGTACCTCCGTTGTATCTAAGAAGTAACTAACTTGCTTTTGATTTTACAGGCTCAGAGCAGAAGGAACTTGCCGCATCTCAGATGAGACTTGGACTTGGACTTTTGGCTTAATGATGGAATGAGTTAAGAATTTAGGGGACTGTGAGGAAGGCATGACTGGTTTTGAAATGTAAGGACATGAGATTTGGGAGGGGTCAGGGATGGAATGATATGGTTTGGCTCTGTCCCCACCCAAGTCTCACTTCGAATTGTAATAATCCCCACATATTATTATTATTAATATTATTTAATAGATACGGTTTCTGCTTGAGGTGGAAAAAAAGGTTTTGAATATAGTGATGGTTATGCAAAATTGTGAATGTAATTAATGCCACTAAATTGCACACTTAACAATAATAAAATGATAAAAAGGGCATAAGGCCAGCATTAGACTAATACTTATGAATTTATTCTTTAAAACCTGAAATGTGAAAATTAAATATAGAATGTTTTCATATTTTAAAAAAGTATCTGATTCAGTGAGAGCAGTTCTCTGAAAGAAAACTTATAGCCATAAATACCTATATTAAAAAAAGAAAAAAATTTCTCAAATGACCTAACTTGACATCCTGGAAACTAGAAAAAGAACAAATTAATCACAAAACTAATAAAAGGAAGGAAATAATAAAAATTAGACTATAGATGTATGTAATAGAAAATAAAATATTAGAGAAAATCAACAAAACCAAAACTTGGTTCTTCAATAGATCAACAATATTGACATTTTAACTAGACTGATAGAGATAGACAATGCAAAAAAATAATAAAATCAGAAAAGAAAATGAGACATATCTACCTATCTTACAGAAATAAAAAGGATTATAAGAGGAGGCATTATCAAGATGGTTGACTAGAGGTGTCCCATATGTGTTTCTTCTGCAAGGAAGGAACAAAACAACATATAAATAATTGTTTTATAGGTAGAGTGACTAAGGGCCAACACTGGAATTCAGCAAGGAAGGGATAAAAAAGCCTCTGAGGAATACACACTTGGGATGGCAGCATAGAGTGGGAAGTAAAGCATCTTGCCAGGATTGGTCTGAAGCCAGTAGGAATACTCCATTGTGAAAAAAAGTAAGCTGGAGATCCCCAGTAGTTCCTATTACCACTGCAGATGCCTGCAATCATAGCTTCAGGAGAGCCCTGCAGCCCTCACAGGCCCTGAACCTAATATAGGAAGTTTCCTGAATATCATGCAGCTGTATTGCTACAGAGAGAAAACTCACATTGTGTCCTTCAACTCCCTGAGACCCAAGCTGCTGTGGCACAGTACGATTTTGAGAATATAGTTATTGCTGGAGTGTGTCCTGTCTTGGGGCCAAATATCCCTTGCACCTCCATATTCCTGGGGCCTTTCCATTACCCCACTACATATACACAAAGAGTTGCTATGCCATGATCCTAGCTGGAACTAGTAGTATAGCTATGACTCTGGCACTTGAACCCACATAATGCCTTATATCCTATGGAACAGGCAGTCCAGCACAGTGGAGTGCTTTCCCCATGACTGGGGAAGCCAACGATATGCTCTCCAGGGCCCGTGAACAGGCCCTCCAGTTCTCACCATCATCATTGAGCCTCTGATTAGTGGAGCTGCTGAGCACTATGCATGCCCCATTCTAAAGACTTAAGACTGGCTGGCAGGCATATACCTCCCTGTATCCTTGACCAGTGGAGATGCTGAGTGCTATGCACATTTTCCCTGGAGGCTGAGAGCCAGCCCACCAAGCAGCTACTTCTGTCAGTGACCCCATCCTTGCATCTGGTGGAGCCCCTACACTTGGCAAGCAACCCCCCAGGAACTAGTACTGGCCTACCCAGTGGCCTCTTCCTCAACCAAAACCACACCCCATTTCCAGAAATACCCACAGTCTAGGCAACTGAGGCACTCACAGACACTGCTGACATTGATTACAGCTAAAGAAATCACATGGAGACTACAGTACTGCACTCACTAGAACACAAGCCACACCACTGTACTTGACTGTTAATATAGGTCACAGCTACAGAAAAAGAACTTTTCCTATAAAAGCTACTCTAGTATATTGAAAGAGGCAACCATTCCACCAGATGTGCAGATATCAATACAGAGAAACTAGAAACAAGGAAAAGCGAAGAAACATACTGCCAAAAGAACATAATAATTCCTTTGTAACAAACCCTAAAGAAAAGGAAATCTATGAAAGGCCTGAAAAGAAATTCAAAATAATAATCTTAAGGGTACTTAGGGAGATACAAGATAAACAGAATGACAATTCAACAAACTCAGAAAACAATTCATGAACTGCATGCAAAATTCAATAGTTATACATCATTAAAAATAACCAAATAGTATCTTGAAGCTGAAGAATTCAATGACTATAATAAAAAATACAGTCAAAAGCTGTGATAGACTAGATCAAGGAGAAGACAGGCTTTCTAAACTTGAAAACAGATCTTCTGAAATAATATAGTCAGACAACAAAAAAGAAAAAAAATGAAGAAAGCTTATGGTCCCTATGGGACACCATGAAACAAACAAATATTTACCTTATGACTGCTTCAAAAGAAGACATGGTAAAAGGCATAAAAATCTATTTCACAAAATAATGGCTGAATTAGTAATTGATGCTGGTAAAACTGAATATCATATGCAGAAGCATAAAACTAGACCTCTTTCTTTAACCATGTACAAAAAACAAACTGAATATAGATTAATGACTTTAATATAAGATCCCAAACCATAAAAATACTTGAAGAAAACATAGGGGAAATGCTTAAGGACATTGACCTGGGCAAAGATATATGGATAAGTCCTCAAGAACACAGGCAACAGAAGCAAAAATAGACAAGATTACATCAAAATAATAAGCTTCTGCACAATCAACAGGGTAAAAAAAATGAAATATAATAAATAAAAGTAAGAAAATGAAAAAAATACTTGAAATGTGTTCATGTGACGTGAAATTAATATTCAGAATATAAAAGGAACTCAATAGCAAAACCACAAATAATCCAATTAAAGATGGACAATTGATCTAAATAGACATTTCTCAAAAGAAGACATACAAATGGCCAAGTGTATAAAAAAATACTCAACCTCACTCATCAACAGGGGACTGAAAATCAAAACCACAATGAGATATCATCTCACCCCAGTTAGTATGAATGTTATGAAAAAGATGAAAAATAAGAAATGCTGGTGAATAGGCAGAGAAAATGAAATACTTGTAGACGATTAGTGGGAATGTAAATTAGTACAACCATTATGGAAAACAGTATGGAAGTTTCTCAAAAAGCTAAAAATAGAAGTAACATATGATTTAGTAATCCCGCTACTGGGTATATATGTGAAAGAAGAGAAATCAGTAGTCAGAGGGGTATCTTTTACTCTCTCATGTTTATTGCAGTATTATTCACAATAGGCAACTATGAAATCAACCTAACTGTCCATCAACAGATGATGCATACAGAAAATGTGATATATATATATATATATATATATATACACAATAGGATTTCAGCCATAAAAACAGAATAAAATCATGTCATTTGCAGCAACATGGATGAACCTGGAGGACAGTTTGTTAAGTGAAATAAGCCAGGCACAGAAAGATAAATAATACATGTTTTCACTCATATGTGGAAGCCAAAAAAAGTGGATCTCATAGAAGTATAGAATATAATAGTGTTTACCACAGGCTGAAAAGGGAAGGGGAGAGGGAGTATAGAGAGAGGTTGTTTAGTGGAGACAACGTTATAGCTGGATGGGAAGAGTAAGTTCTAATGCTCTGTAGCAATGTAGGATAAATATGGCTAACAACAATTTATTGTATATTTTTAAATACATAAAAGAAGAGATTTTTGAATATTCCCAACACAAAGGAATGATAAAGGTGTGAGGTGATGGATATGCTAATTACCCTACAAATTCCTAGAAAAAACATAAACTGTCAATATTGATGCAAGTGAAAAGAGAACATATGAACAGATCTATAATACGCCTATTGGCTGAATCAATAACCAAAAACCTCCCTACAAAGAAAAGTCCAGGACCAGATGGCTTCACTGATGACTTCTACCAAACATTCAGAAAATATTAAATACCAATCCTTCTCAAACTATTCCAAAAGTTGAAGAGGAGAACACACTTCCTAACTAAATCTTTAAGGCCATCATTACTCTGATGCCAAAGCCAGGCTAATGACTCCACAAGCATATGAAATTGGAGACCATATCCCTTATGAATATAGATGCAAAAATTCTCAACAAAATATTAATCTAAATTCAGAAGCCTATTAATATTTAAATCTTATTACCAAGAGGAATTTATCTCAGGAATGCAAGGGTGACAAAACATAAGAAAATAACTCAATGAAATATGCCACATTAATAGAATGAAAGAACAAAATTATTTTATTTGATGCAGAAAAAGCATTAAAAAATCTAATACTTTTTGTTATAAAAAGTCAACAAATTAAGAATGGTTGGAAATTTCCTCAATGTGATGGAGAGCATTTATGAAAAACCCACAGCTAACATTATAGTCAATAATGACAGACTAAATGCATTCTTTCTTAAATTAGAAATACAATAAGGATACCCAATTTCACCACTTTTATTCTACATTTTACTGGGATCTCCAGCCAGAGCAAATAAGCATGGAAAATAAATAAAAGGAATCCAGAATGGAGAGAAAGAAGTCTTCCCCCAGATGACATGATTTTATATAGAGAAGCTTCTAAAGAATACAAAAAACTCTGGAAGGTACTTCAACAAGTTTGTGGAAAATGGAATTAAAAGTTGAAAATAAAATGTAAACTTAATTTTAACATAAGGTCCATCAAGCTCAAGACACTTTGTAAGTTATGATACAGACTATTTAGCCCATCCTTAAGAAACTGAAGGTCCTGGAAATTTAACTATGTCACTGCAATCTGTTTTACACTATTAACTGAAAGAAAAATGAGTGTTTACAGATTTTTTAAGATTAGGAAACAAAAAAAAAAGTCAGAAGGTGCTAAATCAGGAAAAAATGTTTCAGGATGTTGATCCCACTTGTTTCAAATTTCCATTGAAATCTTTGCTCTTGTCCATAGTTGACAAGGGCACCCATTGAGTAGAAACTTTGCTCAGTTTTAATTTTCCAGGCAGAATTATTTAAGCTGAACCAGTTACGGTGTCTATGGTGTTGACTATTATTTGTGCTGTTAGTCATTGGCCCTCTTCAAATAGGGCACAAACAAGGTGAAGTTTTTCTTTTCAAATTGATATGGATGGTCTGCTGCTGCAGGGCTTCATCTTCAACATCATCTTGTCCTTTCTTAAAATGAGTTATTCATTTGTAAATCTCTGATTTCTTTGGACATTATCCACATAACATTCTTGTAAATCATCAACAATTTCACCATTCTTCCACCCAAGCAAGGGGCTCTTGCTTTAATTTTAGCAGGGTTTACATTGCTCTGATAGAGGCTGCATTCAAACTGATGTCTTATCTTTCTTAGTGCCTCAAACTACACGCTGTTCAGACCTGTTATAACAAGTTAGAATGAATTCATTTCAGTGCCCTCAAAATAGAATTCCATGCATATTTTTTCATAATATGCACTTTCTATGAAGTTTTTGAAGGCCCATCATATTACAAATTCAAGAAAGTTGTAGCACACAAAATTAAGAGGCAATAATCACACTAGCAATGAACAATACAGATCTAGACACTGGCAATGAACAATACAGAGATAAAATTATGGAAGCAATTCCATTTATAATAGCATAAAACAGAATAAAATACTTAGAAATAAATTTAACCAAGGGGATTGCTGATTAGAGGAAATTTTGGAGAGTTGAAGATTACAGCAGCCATCATCCATTGTATAAGTTTGGCTTTCATCTGTACTGAGGCGTCCACTCACCTTTGGCTAAATCATTCGATATGTTTCAATATAATTTAATTTTAATTGGTGAGGTATAGTGATTAAGCTGCCTGTGCTCTTCCTGCTGGAACTCATTTTTGTTACTGTTTCCCATTTAGATTCAGTGTCTGCTGTAGTGGTAGCGAAGTCAGTGCCTAAACTGCAGATGATTAGAATGTGTTCTATGATATTTTCTTTCTTTTTTGTGTCTTTTATGGCTTATTTTAAAACACAAAATATATAAGACACACGAGTTTCTGTCCTTTATTATGCATTTGTGTAAAAACATGTTAGTGTTAAGTTTTGCATTTGGAAGCCTTGTCCATTATTAGATGAGGTGGGGAATGGGGCAGAAGTGTCTGGATCAGCAAAAGGGTAGAACCAAGGAAACATTACTGCATTAAGAGTTAGGGCCCAAAAGAAGTGAAATCTCTTGTGTCCATATGTCTCATGCCCCAATTTCTTGACAAATTATAGCACTTCCTACCAGTGAGCATGGACTCTACACTGTTACTTCAAGCCATGAATATGGGGAAATGGCTTCCTAATCGATTAAACTGTTTATATTTCTCCTGAATGAGCTAATCATGCCTTTATTCTTTTTGTGTCCTTGACAGCATATCAGTATTTATATTTTTTAAAAGGTCTTGGATATGCTCACTAACAATAACAGCCATTTTCTTGGTTAATATTAATTGTATCAAGACTTTCCTACTTCATCCCTTAATCAATATCAATGGTCATTAAAGATTTACCTCTAAGTATGCGGAATAGATATAAGATGCACCTGCATCAAAGATGATATAATCTCATGAAAGAGACATCGGGGTTTCTATGAGAGTTACTGTACTTAAATATTTACAGTTATAATGGCATTATAATGAATTCCTAGGCATGTTCGTTATTTTTCTGTAGTTGACATTATCATTCTTAATTGATGAAGGCTAAGACAGTAACTTGTAAGTCAAAATAAAATTTCAAAATCAAATGAGTTAAAATATATAGTTACAAACATCAGAGAACACAAATAAGAGCAGGACAGAAAATACTGGTCATAGAGTAGAGTTAATTGGTAGATTTTCCTAATCAAAGAAGGTAGATTGCTGTGAGTTGATGGAATTAAGAAAGAAAAGAGAGAAAGCAAGAGTCAAGTATTTTATGATAGCATATGTAAAACTGATAGTTTAAACAGACAGACAAATAGAAAATATTTTGAGACAAGGAAAGGTAGTTGTGGGTACATCACACTAGAACACTATAAAAATATTGAATAAATAAGGATTTTAAGACAACATTAACCAGTTGGCCAAGCTTAAAAAACAGGAACATTTTCAGCCTCTTGCAAACTTTAAGTTTAGTAACAGTCAAAAATCTTCATAGATTATTTTCAAATAAGATTTTTTGTTTTTAAACGGAGTCTTGCTCTGTTGCCCAGGCTGGAGTGCAGTGGCGATCTCAGCTCACTGCAACCTCCACCTCCTGGGTTCAAGCGATTCTCCTGCCTTAGACTCCCGAGTAGCAGGGATTACAGGCACAAGCCACTGCCCCTGGCTAATTTTGGTATTTTTAGTAGAGACAAGGTGTCACCATGTTGGCCAGGATGGTCTTGAACTCCTGACCTCAAGTGATCCACCCGCCTCGGCCTCCCAGAGTGCTGGGATTATTGGAGTGAGCCACCAGCCCCGGCCTCAAATAAGATTTAATTCTGTTTTGATTAGATGTATGAAGAACCCCCAAATTACTGCCAAACCCATAACTGATTAAAAATGACCATTTTTAGTTAGCTGCCCTGGCAGCACGCTTAGATTGGGAGGGACTTGTTAGATTATCAAGCACTACTCAGAGAAGGAAGAGTAGTTGCTATAAACATGGATAGTAGGTTGATGGGAAAAGAAAGAGCAACAAGGATAAGAATGAGAGATGAAATATTCCACTAGTTACTGAAAGTTGATTCTCATGTGAAGAAGGGGAATAGATTATTGTCTCATGATAGAGTGGCACACTGTTTACATCACTAATACATTTCTATTAAGTAGGATGAATGAAAGCAGCAAGCCTAAGGTTGGGTAAAAGTGATCAGGCTAATTGCCCTCCCACACAGCAAAACAACTTCCTTTCTTGGTAAAACAAACAAAAGACACCAACTAAGTGGGATTGCTAGGATTCACTGAGATTTTACTGCCATACTCTCTTAGGCGGTTCTTTAAAGGTTCATGGATTAATAGATGTATGACCTTGGTTCTGGGTTTAGATGTAGCTGGCGCTAATAGGATTCTTCCCCTGAAGATGGTTATGATTATAGGAAAGCTGGAACATTAGGGAAGGTGGAAAGAGGGGCTTAGCCTGGCAATGGAGACTGAATTAGGATCTCAGAGCTGAAGATATTAAATTGTGGCATAGTCATCAGTTATAGATAGTCATATAAAAACAAAATGGCATTCAGTGAAGTGCAGCAAGTGCAGCATATATAATGTTAATATTAATACAAAATTTATATTAAGATTATTCTTGTTTATGTCCATAGTGCTTAATATAATTATTTTTTCATTTTTAGTTTTTCTTGATTTTTATAATAGTTTGAAACGAGAGGCACAATATGTTCTATCCCCTAGATGAAAAATCTAATATGCAAATGTCTCAAATCATATGGTATAAAGTAGTAGAGCCAAGAGGAAATGTAAGCTATTTTCAAAATTAGTTTAAGGAACTTTACATCAAAGATATTGTTAATCAAAAGAATACTTTCAGAAACTTAGAGAGGGAATACAATGTCACATAAGTACATATGAATATTCTAAGAAATATCAGTAAATTGGCCTAGTAAAAATTAGAAGAAAATTATTTCCATGGAATTTTCCTGTTGGAATCGGCTCCTGGAAAGGATGCCTGTGACAGAGATAATATTGCTCCTCATATACTTCACCTTTTCTGCTATGTATCCCAGTCTCCATGTGGTTAAGTGGGGCCAGGTGGTTAATTTTGGTGACTCAGTTGTGATCAGAAGTGATATATGTGGCCTCCAGGTCAAAGCACTTAGTTGAAAATGTGCCAGTATCCCACTCTCTCTTCCACTGCATTAAACCTGGATTATGCTATTCAAAATAGTGGTGTCAGAGATGGTGGAATCCAGTTGGTTTGAGTCTCAGTGTGATTATATGAAATAGAGCCACTTGAAGACTTACTGGGTTATATGGAATTTGTGACTAATATAACTATGTTCTGAGAAACATTGATGTTTCAGGACTTAGATTTTACTATGGCTTAATCTAGACTATGCTGATTAGGATAAAAGTAGCCACCAAAAAAGGATCTGAACAAGCTTTTGATTTCGTATTTTTTATTTTATTTTTTTCCAGTTGCCATCGCTATGTAACTACGTGACAGAGGTGTATTCTTATGTCTGTGCATCTGTCTTAGAGATTGTAGTTTAAGAGGATGAGTCTCTCTGCTTGAGGTTTTGGTAAAATGAAGTTTGATGCAAGTCTTGATAAGAACCTTCTGAAGCTGGTTTCAGGAAAAATAATGCAGAAATCTGTAAATAAACCAAACTATCATTAGAATAATTTTACCTACATCCTCAGAGTTTTATTATAATCCTGTCCTTTAAGACATACCCTGACTTACAAAGCCTACCTCCAAAATATGCTGAGCTGGTGTTACTTAATACATATTATCCAGATAGTGTATGGTAGAGTCAACTTCAGTCACGACTGATGCTACTAGACTACTCAGTGATTCAGAGATGTGTGTCAGGCAAACATGTTTCCATGTGCATCCGAGTACTCACAGGATTTGTAGAAAAGGAAGACAAAAGAATGTTTATCCATCAGGAGATATTCTAGATGACACAAATAGGGATATTTATGAGGTCATTCAGCCTGGTAATTTCTGGAAATCATGGAAATACGGGATATTTATGAGGGCCAGGAAAATTAATTTATGTCTATTAGAAGTGTGATATATTTGTGTGTGTATGCATGTGTATATGTGTGTGTAATTTCATATCTATCTCTATGCGTATGTGTAAAGAACATATCATAAACAAATATATGTAAGATTTTCTCAGGTATAAGAGAACATTTGTGTTTTCAATAACATTAAATTTATTCTTTTAAAGACACATGAGGTTAAGGCTATGTTTCCTCTCTTAGTCTTTAAAAAAATAACTTGTATATATCTGGACAAATGGCTGTCAATCTGTGGCTATGTTTTTAATTTTTATTTTCATCTCATTATGGTCAGATTCGAAGACCTGACTGATTGACTGTAAGAAGAATTACATTCACAGGACAATTTCTGAATTAAACACTTAAAATAAGTGGATGCTTCTTTCTTCTCTTCCTTTTTCCTGCTGACATGATTGGAGGCACAGTGGCTGAAACTGGAACCACCTCACTGAATCCAGACACGAATTCTACAGATTGATGAGAATAAGGCTGTTCTACCATTCCTGATTTTTGAAGATATCTTATTTTGACAGATTCAAAGATCTAGATTGCAAAAACCTGGAACCATTTGTCATGTAATGCAATCTCCAGTTCCCCTGCACCATCAGGAAGTGGATGGAACAATGGGGCAAAATTCCCATTACTCAGTGGGTAATAAGTAAAGGGCCAGAATGAGCAGAGATGAAAACCATATTATAAGCAGATCTTGCTCTATTTCTTGGGGAGCAAATCTCAATTCCTGCCTAAGAGAATCAAATAAAGTCTATGAATAGGTAACTCCAGGATTACTAATTATTTCTTTGTCCAACTAGATGTTTTTATTCTTTTTAATTCTCCTAATCGATCATGGTATTTTAACTGTGAGTGTGGGAAAGTGCAGACAACATGATTCCCCAAATAACAAGGAAGTGGTTCCAGAATTGTAGGAAAAAATAATGTTAAATCACTAAAAATTTCCTGAGATTGTGCTAAGTATAACAAATGTCTGAGACTCTGGATTTTCTACCTTGATGAGAAAATAAGTGCATTTCCTTTTTGGGGAGAAAGTTGAACATTTGGGTGGCCAGAGAAAAGACTGTGTTAGGGCCAGAGAATGTGGATCGTCTAGCAATTTTTATTCTGATCTTGCTTCCTTGAATAGAGCTCCTGGGTTTAACCTAGACATACAACTGCTCAGTCAATAGCTAGATTGCGTCACCGCTCATAACTGTGTGTGGTTATATGACAAAGATCTGTCCATATGATGCAGACATAAAGGAAAAAGCTTTAGTTACAACTTTCATACGTTAAAAGAAGCCACACAAGGAAGAAAGCAAAGCTATACTCCCGGGTATGGACTACCTACTCCTGAGCTGTTGCAGAACAGGAAAGTAAAATGACAATTTCTTTAAATCACTTTGTATAGAGTCCTAGTTCACAGCATGTTAAATGTACTGGATCACAGTAGTATAATTTATCTCTTTCTTTTTGTCACCCAAGGTGAAGTGCACTGTTCAATCAACACTCACTGTAATCTCAGTCTCCTGGGCTCAAACAGTTCTACCACCTCGGTCTCCCAAGTAGCTAGTACTACAGGCATGTGCCACACATCTGGCCAATGTTTTATTTTCTGTAGAGATGGGGTCTCACTCTGTTGCCCAGCTTTGTCTTGAACTCCTGGACTCAAGCGATCCTCTCACCTCGGCTTCCCAAAGTACTAAGATTACAGGCATGAGCCACTACACCAGGGCCAATTTATTTCTTCATTGGGCAATTGACTTTATATACTTTGAGTGTTTTGTTTTGTTTTGTTTTTTGAGACACAATTTCCTTCTGTCACCCAGGTTGGAGTGCAGTGGTATAATCTCAGCTCACTGCAAACTCCGCCTCCCAGGTTCAAGTGACTCTTGTGCCTCAGCCTCCTGAGCAGCTGCGATTACAGACGTGCACTGCCACGCCCAACTAATTTTTGTATTTATAGTAGAGATGGGGTTTCTCCATGTTGGTCAAGCTGGTCTCAAGCTCCTGGCCTCATGTGATCTACCTGCCTCCGCCTCCCAAAGTGCTAGGATTACAAGTGTGAGCTACTGCGCCCAGCCTACTTTGAGTTTTTTTGAAGTGAATGGCTTACTTTCATATCCTTACCATGCACACAGTGTATCAAGCAAATAAGTGTTCAATAGATATTAAATCAACTAATGAATCAATTAACAAATAATGTTGAATTACTTGGTGTTACCGTTGAGAGTTTCTGAGTATCCTAGGTGTTTATAAATGTAGGGCAAATATGACCAAAATACTGTTTGAGAAGTGGTCCTCAAAAACTATACACGAACAACAGCTGTGCCTCTCTTCCTCTTAACAAATATTTGAAAAATTATATGCAAGATTACTAAATAAAATAATCAATTGCATCCTCATTCTCTCAACTGTTACTCACCCAACTGATTTTACTGCCATCTGCAGTATAGGTGAGTGTGCAGAGAGCAAAAGTAATTGAAAGTTGCAAGCAGTTTAGCATCATCAGTACAATCACAAGGCCCTGTTAAAGAGAACAGAATTCCGTTGGCTGGGATTCCACCTCATGGTCGTATCAAGACTTGTATCCCAAAGCTTCATCTCAGGCCTTTGGAGTCCCCTCCACTTTGCATTAAACAAAATGATGACACGAGTTTGAATCTCAATTCAAAAATATATGTTCTGCTTTTGAAGAAGAAGTGGATTTCAAAAAAATAAAACAAAACACCAACACAAAACAAAACAAAGCAAACAATAACAACAAAAAGCCAGCGTTACTTTGAATTTTAACGCAACAGTGCCTGTATTAAAAAATAGTCTTGGTAACTTTCCAGTATTCCCAACGATCATTTTGCTGAGGGCTTTCAGAGGTTGGAGGGTGGGAGCAGGGAGAGGATCAGGAAAAATAACTAATGGGTACTAGGCTTAATACCTGGGTGATGAAATAGTCTGTACAGCACATTCCAATGCCACAAGTTTATCTATATAAGAAACCTGCACTTGTACCCATGAACTTAAAATAAAAGGTAAAGAAAAAGGCCCGAAGACAGTCCAATGGATAAGGGTCTAGGGAGAAAGTTCAAAAGTTCCTGATTAATAAACACTTTCATGTGCAAAAAAAAAAAAAAATAGGATCTCTTCTCAGACATCAGAAAAAAATGCAGTATCTGCACATTTTTTCAATGGATAGGGAATTCATGGAGAAATGGTAATGGACCCAGATCTCCCTACCGAATCTAGTCTCCTAAATAAAACTAAGAAGTCTCCAAAAGTTAGATGTTTCTGGAAATAAATGATTCATCTGACAGATGTGAAAGTATCTAGAGTCAAGCCAATACTGATTCTCATAGGTAAAGCATGTTAGTTCTTTTCGTTTTGCTTCATGTTTCATAGCACCTAATTGTAGTTTTTAATCTGCATTTTCCTAATGACTAACGGCATCTTTTCATGTGCTTATTCATCATGTGTATATCTTCTTTACTGAAGTGTCTCTTCAAATCTATTTTACATTTTTCCACTTTTATATCAAATGATTATAGATTCACAGGAAGTTGCTAAAGTAGAACAAAAGATGTCATGTGTCCTTCATCTGTTTCTTCCAATGGTTACATCTTATGTATCTATAGAATTGACATTGGTATAAAATGTATGTATAGTTTTATGAGATTTTACAATATGCATAGATTTGTGTAACAATCACCACTATTGAGCATCATTCCATTGTCACAAAATTCTCCTTGTTACTCCCTCTCAATTATACATGAAAAAAAAAGAAGAAAGTGGGCTGACTAATTCTACTGATTTCAACACATATATATTTATAGTAATTAACACTGGTTGGAGTTGTTGGGGCAATAAGCATATTAACGGTGTATGATGAAGAACCCAGATAGAGTTCCACACAAGTATGGCCAGCTGATTTTTTTTTTTTTTTTTTTTTTTTTTGAGATGGAGTCTCGCTGTGTTGCCCAGGCTGGAGTGCAGTGGCGTGATCTTGGCTCATTGCAAGCTCTGCCTCCCGGATTCATGCCATTCTCCTGCTTCAACCTCCCAAGTAGCTGGGACTACAGGTGCCCGCCACCACACCTGGCTAATCAGTAGAGACGGGGTTTCACCGTGTTAGCCAGGATGGTCTCGATCTCCTGACCTCGTGATCCACCCGCCTCGGCCTCCCAAAGTGCTGGGATTACAGGCGTGAGCCACCGTGCCCGGCCTGGCCAGCTGATTTTTAACAAAGGTGCAAAAGCAATTCAATGAAGAAAGAATAGTCTTTTTCAACAAATGGTGCTGGGGAAATTGTATATCCGTATGAAAAATATTGAAACTTAGCCTAAATCTTGCACTTTATAAAAAAATTAACACAAAGTAAATCATGAATTTAAAGTGACAGGTAAAAGCATAAAACTTTTAGAAAAAGACAAGGTAAAAATCTTTGGGTCATAGAGCTTTGGAGGAATTTTTAGATAAGACATCAAAAATATAATCCATAAAATTTTATGATATATTGAACTTTATAAAAATTAACAATGTATGCTCTGATAATAATATTCTGGTAAGGGAATGGAAAGAGAAGCTACAGACTGGGGAAAAAAATGTTCACAAACCATGTATCTATCAAATAGCTAGCATCAAGAGTCTGTATCTGGAATACATAAAGAATTCTCAACTCAACAGTAAAACACCAACATTCCAATTTAAAAGTTGGCAAAAGATATGACATTGATATGCGTATTGCTCCACCAACTCCAACCAGTTTTAATTACTGTAAGTATTTATGTATTGAAATCAGTAGAGTTATTCAGCCCACTTTCTTCTTCTTTTTCAAAATTTGTTTCAGATATTCTAATTCTTTTCATTTCCACATACATTTCTCAATAATCCTATCTATAGCTACAAAAATTTTGCTGAGACTTTGATAGAAATTGCATTAAACTGGACCACTCGTGGTCCATGGCACTCTGAATATATTAAATTGAAAATTCTAGATACGAACAATTAATAAGTTTTAAATTGCTACATTTGAATTTATTTATATCTTTTGGGGGAGACAATATCTTTACTATGCTGGGTGCTCCAATTTATGAACACTGAATGTCTCTTTATTTGTTTTAATCTTATTTGATTTATTTAATCAGCATTTTGCAGTTTTTAGCATACTGTGCTTATGTTGTTAGATTTAGACTTAGGTATTTTTGAACAATTGCACTTGGCTATTATTAATTTCTGTTTACATATTCATTGTTCGTATATAAGAATACACTTTTAAATCTTAATTGTGTATCCTGCAACCACCCTTAACTCACTTAGTCTAGGGATATTTTTGTAGATTCCCTGAGATTTTCCAAATAGACCATCATCTCATATGTAAATACAGTTTTATTTATTTACTTTTTTCCAACTTATATGCCTTTTATTTCATTTTCTTGCCATATCGTGCTAGCTAGAAGTTCAAGTACTAAGTTAAAGAGCAGTGGTGAAAGTAGACATCCTTGTCTTGTTTCTGATCTTAGGGAAAAATCAGTCTTCCATAATTAATTATATTAGATGTAGATATTCTGTATATGCTCTTTATCAAGTTGAGAAAGTTCTCTCCTAGATTTAATTTTCTTAGGGTTTTCAATCATAAATGTGTGTGGAGTTGTGTTAAATTCTTTCTTCGTACACCAATTGATATAATCCTGTCATTTTTCTTCAGATTATTAATATGATAGTTTTTACTGATTGATTTTTGAATACTGAGCCAGCCTTGCATTTTTGAAATAAATCAACTTGGTCATGATGTATAATTCTGTTTGTATAGAGTAGTAACCCCCTTTTCAGCAGTTTCACTTCCCATGGTTTCAACCACTTGTGGTCCATGGCAGTCTGAATATATTAAATTGAAAATTCTAGATATGAACAATTAATAAGTTTTAAATTGCTACATTTGAATTTATAAATGTATTTATATTATTTCTATTTTATTTTTAGTTATTGTTGTAATCTTGTACTGTGTCTAAATTGAAAATTAAAGTTTATTATAGGTATATGAAAAACATTGTATATAGGATCTAGTACTATCTGTGGTTTCAAGCATCCACTGGAGGTCTTGAAACTTCTACCCCATAAGAATAAGGGGGACTATTATTGCTGAATTCTATTTGTGAATATTTTGTTAAGAATATTTGCTTCTATTTCTTTAAAATAATATTTGCATGTGTACTTATAAAGACTACTGGTCTGAAGTTCAGTGTTTTTGTACTGTCTGTGACTAGCTTTGTTATCAGGGTCATATTAGCTTTATACAATTATTGTGAGGTTCTCCTTTGCCTTTAATTTCCTGGAAAATATTGCATATATTGGTGTTCATTCTTTAATAAATTTTTGGTAGAATTCTCCAGTGACATAATCCAGGCCTGGAGATTTCTTTTTGGGGAGATTATTATTATTATTGTTGTTGTTATTAATTCAGTTTCTATTTTGTTACATTTTTTTCTAATAAGAAGATCTCCTTTATTCCTAGTTATACTCTTTGTTCTGAAATCTAATTTGATAGCACTGCAGACATTTCAACTTTCATTTCACACTGTATCTTTTTTTTTCTCCTTTTACTCAAAACCTATCTGTCTCTTTGTACTTAAAGTGTATTTCTTTTAAGCAGCATAGAGTTTGGTCTTTTTATTTCCTTTAATCCAATCTGTCAATCCCTGGTTTTAAACTGAGTTGTTTATATCATTTGCATTTACTGTGATTACTTACATGGCTATATTTAAATATTTTACCTTGCCATTTGCTTTAGATTTGTCCTAACCACTTTTGTCCCCCTTTTCACTATTTACTGCCTTCTTTGGACTAATTACATATTTTTATGATCATATGTTATCTTCTATTTTTGCTCATTAGTTATAATTGTTTGTTAAGCTATTATCATGTGTTTTAAGGTTTATATTGTACATGTTTAAGTTATCATAGTCTATAATCAATTGGTATTATAATACTTTATCTGTAGTTTAAGAATCTTATAATGGTACTCCCATGTCTACCCTCCTGGACTTGATGCTTTTGTTGCCTTACATATCACTTACACATGTGTATTAATCGTAAAAATACATTGTTACTATTCTTGTTTAAAAAGTCACTTATCTTTTAAAGATATACAGAAATGATTAAAACTTCTCGTTTTTCTCCTGATGTTTTCATTTATGGTGTCCTTCATTCCTCATTTGCATCTGGTACTCTTCTGAAAGTTTTAGCATTTTCTTTTTGTAAGGCAAGGCTTCTAGTAATGGGTTCTTTTAGTGTTTGTGTATCTAAAACCATCTTTATTGTGTCTTCATTTTGAAAGATGTTTTCACTGGGGATGGAATTCTACAATGACAATTTTTTTCTCAGCATTTTGAAATTTTGTTATTGTATATTGTCACTTACATTGTTTCTGATTTTAAAAATCTACTGTCATTCTCTGTGTGTAAAATGTGTTTTCACCTTCTGGCTACTTTTAAGATTTTCTTTGGATCACTGGTTTTGAGAAATTTTATTTTTATGTGCTTTGATATAGTTTTCTTCACATATTTTATACTTGGATTCATTAAGCTTCTTGGATCATGTGAGTGTATTGGTTTTATAAAGTTTGGAAAATTCCAAATAAATGAGTACCCAGTACTTCTTCATTTTTTTTTTCTGCCCCATACTGTCTGTAGAGATTTCAATTTCTCTTTTCTCCATTCCTGTAATATCATATCACCTGATTCTGGGCCTCATTTTTGTTAGGGTCAGTAATTTTTGTATTTTTTGTAGAGACGGGGTTTCTCCATGTTGCCCAGGCTGGTCTTGAACTCCTGGGCTCAAGAAATTCACATGTCTCAGCCTCCCAAAGTGCTAGGATTGTAGATGTGAGCCACTGAGTCTGGCCAGATCACTAGATAAGTTCTAAAATGTTGGTTTTAACTCTAAGTAGGCAGCTCAAGACAGGTACCTCAAAGGCCAATCTGCATTAAAGTAGCGAGAGAATACTATGAAGGAACTTATCTTAGAATGCTAAACTTGTCAAAGGGTAACTGTTTCTAACGTATCCTAACAATTATGGAGGAATTGAAAAAGATACATTTATTGTAGTTGGTAAATGCAAAAAAATGCACTCCATATTCAAATGGCTCCTTTTCTTCCTAAAACAATATGAAAAAAGAACAGCATCAGAATACATTAAAATAAATTTAGCAGGAGAGAAGCAAAGTCAAGATGCCCAAATAATTTTTATTTTTTTATTTTTATTTTTTTGAAATCATGTAAATATTTATTTATTTATTTATTTATTTTTTATTTTATTATTATTATACTTTAAGTTTTAGGGTACATGTGCACAACGTGCAGTTTTGTTACATATGTATACATGTGCCATGCTGGTGTGCTGCACCCATTAACTCATCATTTAGCATTAGGTATATCTCCTAATGCTATCCCTCCCCCCTCCTCCCACCCCACAACAGTCCCCAGAGTGTGATGTTCCCCTTCCTGTGTCCATGTGTTCTCATTGTTCAGTTCCCGCCTATGAGTGAGAATATGCGGTGTTTGGTTTTTTGTTCTTGCGATAGTTTACTGAGAATGATGATTTCCAATTTCATCCATGTCCCTACAAAGGACATGAACTCATCATTTTTTATGGCTGCATAGTATTCCATGGTGTATATGTGCCACATTTTCTTAATCCAGTCTATCATTGTCGGACATTTGGCTTGGTTCCAAGTCTTTGCTATTGTGAATAGTGCCGCAATAAACATACGTGTGCATGTGTCTTTATAGCAGCATGATTTATAGTCCTTTGGGTATATACCCAGTAATGGGATGGCTGGGTCAAATGGTATTTCTAGTTCTAGATCCCTGAGGAATCGCCACACTGACTTCCACAATGATTGAACTAGTTTACAGTCCCACCAACAGTGTAAAAGTGTTCCTATTTCTCCATATCCTCTCCAGCACCTGTTGTTTCCTGACTTTTTAATGATTACCATTGTAACTGGTGTGAGATGGTATCTCATTGTGGTTTTGATTTGCATTTCTCTGATGGCCTGTGATGGTGAGCATTTTTTCATGTGTTTTTTGGCTGCATAAATGTCTTCTTTTGAGAAGTGTCTGTTCATGTCCTTCGCCCACTTTTTGATGGGGTTGTTTGTTTTTTTCTTGTAAATTTGTTTGAGTTCATTGTAGATTCTGGATATTAGCCCTTTGTCAGATGAGCAGGTTGTGAAAATTTTCTCCCATTTTGTAGGTTGCCTGTTCACTCTGATGGTAGTTTCTTTTGCTGTGCAGAAGCTCTTTAGTTTAATGAGATCCCATTTGTCAATTTTGTCTTCTGTTGCCATTGCTTTTGCTGTTTTAGACATGAAGTCCTTGCCCATGCCTATGTCCTGAATGGTAATGCCTAGGTGTTCTTCTAAGGTTTTTATGGTTTTATGTCAAATGTTTAAGTCTTTAATCCATCTTGAATTAATTTTTGTATAAGGTGTAAGGAAGGGATCCAGTTTCAGCTTTCTACATATGGCTAGCCAGTTTTCCCAGCACCATTTATTAAATAGGGAATCCTTTCCCCATTGCTTGTTTTTCTCAGGTTTGTCAAAGATCAGATAGTTGTAGATATGCGGCGTTATTTCTGAGGGCTCCGTTCTGTTCCACTGATCTATATCTCTGTTTTGGTACCAGTACCATGCTGTTTTGGTTACTGTAGCCTTGTAGTATAGTTTGAAGTCAGGTAGCATGATGCCTCCAGCTTTGTTCTTTTGGCTTAGGATTGACTTGACAATGCAGGCTCTTTTTTGGTTCCATATGAACTTTAAAGTAGTTTTTTCCAGTTCTGTGAAGAAAGTCATTGGTAGCTTGATGGGGATGGCATTGAATCTATCAATTACCTTGGGCAGTATGGCCATTTTCTCTGAAATTGTGGCAATAATCAATAGCTTACTAACCAAAAAGAGTCCAGGACCAGATGGATTCACAGCCAAATTCTACCAGAGGTACAAGGAGGAACTGGTACCATTCCTTCTGAAACTATTCCAATCAATAGAAAAAGAGGGAATCCTCCCTAACTCATTTTATGAGGCCAGCATCATCCTGATACCAAAGCTGGTCAGAGACACAACCAAAAAAGAGAATTTTAGACCAATATCCTTGATGAACATTGACGCAAAAATCCTCAATAAAATACTGGCAAACTGAATCCAGCAGCACATCAAAAAGCTTATCCACCATGATCAAGTGGGCTTCATCCCTGGGATGCAAGGCTGGTTCAATATACACAAATCAATAAATGTAATCCAGCATATAAACAGAACCAAAGACAAAAACCACATGATTATCTCAATAGATGCAGAAAAGGCCTTTGACAAAATTCAACAACCCTGCATGCTAAAAACTCTCAATAAATTAGGTATTGATGTGACATATTTCAAAATAATAAGAGCTATCTATGACAAATCCACAGCCAATATCATACTGAATGGGCAAAAACTGGAAGCATTCCCTTGGAAAACTGGCACAAGACAGGGATGCCCTCTCTCACCACTCCTATTCAACATAGTGTTGGAAGTTCTGGCCAGGGCAATTAGGCAGGAGAAGGAAATAAGGGGTATTCAATTAGGAAAAGAGGAAGTCAAATTGTCCCTGTTTGCAGATGACATGATTGTATATCTAGAAAACCCCATTGTCTCAGCCCAAAATCTCCTTAAGCTGATCAGCAACTTCAGCAAAGTCTCAGGATACAAAATCAATGTACAAAAATCACAAGCATTCTTATACACCAATAACAGACAAACAGAGAGCCAAATCATGAGTGAACTCCCATTCACAATTGCTTCAAAGAGAATAAAATACCTAGGAATCCAACTTACAAGGGACGCGAAGGACCTCTTCAAGGAGAACTACAAACCACTGCTCAATGAAATAAAAGAGGATACAAACAAATGGAAGAACATTCCATGCTCATGAGTAGGAAGAATCAATATCGTGAAAATGGCCATACTGCCTAAATAATTTTTAAAATGCCCAGAATATGTCAGCAAAAACACACTTTCTAAAGAAATCTTCTATAAATAACTAGAACAATAAAATCCTACTCATTCCAAGAATAGTTACAAATAAAAGCTGGAAAAACAATTTATAAAAATAGCCTATAAAATAAAGAGATAAAAAGGAGGAAAATGCACCAGAAATAGGGCTTTACCTCTGTGAAATTTATCACAGAGCAGCATTCTGACTAGTTGAAACAACTTGTGCAGGCTGGTGGATAGGAGAGGCCACTATTGAGAAATCCTTTAAAGGAACAACAATTTGAACAACAGGTGTTTCTTTAAAAATAAAGAAAATGGAACATTTGTGAAGTGATTTTTTAAAACTAAAATTCCACATGCAATTTTATTGTAGAAACTTACCACAAACTTAGTTGTCTAAAACAATATGTTTATTATGTCACAGTTCCTGTGGTTTGGAAGTCTGGGTGTGGCTTGACTAGGTCTTTTGAGAAGCTGAAATCTAGGTTTCAGCAAGGTTTGCAATCTCATCACAGCATAGATAGCTTTGTAGTAACTAATCTTCCAGTCAACAAACATAATGTATTTCTCCACTTTCTCTAAAAAGAGTCTGGCGCCTCTTCCCCCTTGCTTCCACGGTTCCCTTGTGATCTCTGTGCATGCTAGCTCTTCTTCACTTTCCACAATGAGTGCAAGCAGCCTGAGACTCTCACCGGATGCAGATGCCTAATCTTGAACTTTCCAGTCCTTGGAAGCATGAGCCAAATACACCTTATTTCTTTATAAGTTGCCAAGCCTTAGGAATTCCTTGATAAAAACACAAAAGGGACTAAGACACTTAATATATCTATTGCTATTGATAATATAATTATTTTAAGTCATGTAGTCCTACTTTTTTTATTGTCCTACAGTTATACAAGTGATTTTAATATTTCCTCCATATACATCCTCCTTGCTAAATTCTCATTTTATATCTAATTTTTTTTCTATAAATACATTTAAATTTTCTACACAAAAAATTCATTATCTGCAACTAATGACAGTTTGGTTCTTCTCTAACAATTTATATTTAATTATGAATTGTCTTACTTTACTACATAAAGGACCCAGAATAATCCTGAATAAATGTAGGAAGTGTGTATAATTGTTGTGTTGCTGACAATAATGTAACACTTTTCAGGTTTTATCACTAATAATGCTATTCACTGTAGGTTTAAAATAATTTTCTTGTTAGCTTAGGAAGTTTTCCTTTATCCTTATTTTTAAGAGTTTGCTCTAAAACCATGAATACTTGCTTTTTCGTTCCAAAGATTTGTTGTCATGCATCTATTGAGATTATTATACTATTATACTTTAAACAATCTGCTTCTGTGGTAAATGTGGTATTTAAAGATTAGAATGTTAAAATATATTTGAATATCTGGAATGAGTTCATCTTGATCATGATACATTGTCATATTTTTTCTTTTCATATATTATAACATTTTATTTGAAAAATTATTTCTGGCCCCTTACATTTCATTCATAGTGAGATATGCATATTATTTCCCTGCCTGTATTGAACTTTTATTGTTCTTTTTTGAAGGATCCAAGGACGAATCCACCTCTTTGCATTTTTCAGCTTCCAGAGGTTGATCACAGTTCTTGGTCCCTTCAAAGCCAGCAATGGTGAGTTAAGTCCTTCTCACAAGGAAGGAGAAGAACTCTTCTGCCATTGTCACATCACTCACTATGACTATAAGCAGAAAAGGTTTTCCACTGTTAAGAATCCATGTGATTATACTGGACATGGGAGTGCATCCAGGATAATCTCCATATTTTAAAGTCAGAGTCTACCAATCTTAATTCTGCAACCTTTGACACCCATGTGCCATATAATGTATTCAAAGGTTCTGGGGATCAGGATGTGGACATCTTTGTGGGGCTATTATTCTAAATACCACGTTATTCTTGTCTAAGGATATTGTCAAGGAAGGTGGAAAATAATAACAGGTTATATTCCGGCTGAGGATTCATTGGCAGTAGAAATATCCTGTAACTTCAGTTATAGGGGAAGAATATATTAAAAAGTGAGACAAATAGAGTTGTTGGGATGAGAAACAACCAACATGGATTTCTTTTTCTCCTTTGAAATACTTGTTGTGACATGGAATGATACAAAAATAACCAAACCAAAATAACCCAAACCAACTACCAACTTATTTCTATTATGGGTCTCATAACTTTGAAATGATATTCTGTGTCCTGGTTCTTGGAGAAGTAGGAGAAAGGAATGGCACAGAATCAAAACAATAATCAGCATTATAAAATAAGATGTCTTTATTATACTATATTTTGTCATCAGAGGATTCTTAATGTGTAAACTCCCAAATAGTCAGCTATATATAGTCTCACAGTTGTACATGGTGATTACCCAATAGTGTGAGAATAGGACAAATGTTTTGGAAACCTCAAACCACTGGGATCTGTGGAAATGCCACATCATCATAGATATGTTCAGGAGAGACTACAGATCGTTCGTTCTTGTTATTTGGTACAAAAAACACAACCTGTGAAGAAATAAGAAAATTCTAATTTTCTTATTTCTAATTATCTTATAGTTAGATAAGTAGGAAACTTATCTAAGTATACCAACAGGTATATGTGAAAGTACTGAAATCACTAACCATCAGGTAAATGAAAATCAAAACCGCAGTAAAATATTATCTCACACCTGTCAGGCTGGCAACTATAGAACAAAGCAAGTGTTGGTGAGGTTGTAAAGAAGTTGGTACCTTTGCACACTGTTGGTGGTAATGTAAAATGGTACTGCCGCTATGGAAAGACATATAATTTTTTCAAAAACTTAAATAAGAACTCCCATATGATCCAACAATCCCACTTCTGGGTATTAATCCCAAAACAGTAAAATCGGGATCTTCAAGAGATACTAGCACTCCTATGTTCATTTAATCACTATTCATGGTAGCCAAAATATGAAAATGTGGTATATGCCAACCTAATACATAAATAAAGATAATGTTTTGCTTTTTTTCTTCCAATAATGAAGAAAGGCCTTTTTAAGGCTTTAGAAAGAAGGAAATTCTGCAATATACTGCAACATAAATGAACCTTGAGGCCATGATGCACATGATAAAAACCAGTCACAGAAAGACAAATACTGCATGATTCCAATCATACGAGGTATCTAAAATAGTGTGACTCATAGAATCAGAGGCTGAAATGCTGGTTACCAGGATCTGAGGATAGCAAAAGTGGGGAGTTGCTAATCAACAGATATAAAGCTTCAGTCAAGCAAGATGAGTAAGCTCTGGAGATCCTGTGTACACTATTGTACCTATAGTCAACAATAATATCTTGTACACAAAAATGCTTTAGGTTGCTAATCTCATGTTAAATGTTCTTACCACAGTAAGATATACTATAGATATAGATATACTATTATTACATATATATACACACGTATATATATAAATATATATGTATATTTAAAAAGAGCGGCAGATTAGACAAAGTGTCTAAACTGATTTTGTTTGTTTGTTTTAGCCATCCCTACACCTCATAGTATTTTGTTTGTTTTGTTTTGCTTTTGTTTAGCTTAGAAGTATCTTTTGGTCTTCAAAACCAGTTGCTTCTTATGACACAACAGCCTGCATTTAACCCCCTGAACTTCTCACTCACTGTGGATGCCATTGAGGAAAATGAACGTATATGACCCAGTCATCTTAGCTTGTTGCTCAGAATCCTTGGAAATTATGGTGTAGCTACAGCTGTCAGTTTTCTGTTTTCTCTTCAGCTAGTGTTTCAAATCAAGAGGGAAGTGCTCCCCGGACTCTGAGTCCTTACAACATTTTCCATTGTCCAAGCACACAACATCAGAGTGGTCAGAGAGAAGAGGTTATTTTTTTTTCGGTACATTACTCCTGGCATGGTTCAAAAGCCCAAATCCTGTAAATTTCAAGAGATAGTCCAATATGTATAAGTCCAATGACTCCAGTTAGCTCCATGTTGAGAATTCACAAGGATATATTTATATTCACCTGAATATAAAACCTATTTATATTATTGTATTAGTGCAACAGTACTTACTACAGAAAAAAATGTGTTATAAGTAGAGATACAAATTCTTCTTAAAAAGATATGTATTACTTCCACAGCCATCAGAACTGTGCCTGTTCCTGCTGTGGTGGCACTGACTGTATTCATCCCCAGGCTGCCTTGGATCTGAAAAGGAGAGAAAAAGATTTTTGGAAATATACAGTCTCATGTTCTTTCTGTCTCTGAGAGTCCACAAAATGACACTCAACTCAGCTGATTTGAATTTGGAAATCAACTTGGACAGTGCTCCCACTCTGAAAAAAAAAGGGGGGGGGGCAGGAAGCATCTGGTATAGAGGAAGCCTTGATTACATCAGGCTCCAATGCAGGGATTGTGTTGCACATGGAATGTCACAGCACAGAGCTAAGTCTATCATTCTTGCCTAATTGTCACAGGGGAAAAATTTATTAGGATTACATGAGAACATTTCGAGGGAGCCTCTTTAGAGAACCAGCCAGGTTTGATGTGTCTTATCCTTGCAGCTCAGGAAATGTCTCTTGCTAGAACTCTCAGGCTTAACCAAAAGACACTTACCAGACCCTTGGTCGCTTTCCTTCCAGCAGCAAAGCCCCTGTTACAGACTTGTCCACTGACTCTCAAAGACACTAGCTTTCATATCCAGCATTCAGCAGTTCTTCCTAAATGAGGATACAAACCCAGTGTTGATGATGGTTACGCTTCTGTGTACTAATTATTCAATTCATTTATACCTCTATCGTTTTTCCTGGCTGATTTGCTGCTATTTCCACAGTGCTCCAGACAGAAAGAACTGATTAAAGAGAATCAACTCAGAGCTTCCATCGGCACTCCCTTTCCTAAAATAATCTCCTACCTTCTCCCACTCTTTTGTCAATATTATTTACCCAAACAATTGTCCAAGTTTGGTATCTAAAATTAATGCATAGATTTTCAAGAGAAAATGATGAAGTCATTTGCAGATACCTGAAATTAGAAGTAGTAGAACAATGACTAGTACTCACTGAGAAGGATCCCCGTAAATGATAGTTCATATTAATTATATGGAGAACTCCAACTGTATAAACAGTTGAAACAAAAAGCGCCATTGTGAGACCCAGGCATCGTGTCATCAGCCCAATCAGGATCTGAGCCTCCTGGAGAGTAAAAAACATCCTGTGAGGAGGTGCATCTTCTCAGGGTGAAGGCCTTTCTAACATCATTGCACATTAATTTCTTCCCCACCTCTGAGACTCCAAACTTGAGATATCTTGCAGGAAGATAAAAATGTACGCATTGTCTGTTCTCTTGTCCAACACAGGATACTGCAATTAATCTTACTATTATTTATTTCTATATTTGCCATTACTTTTAATGGCAAAAACCGCAGTGACTTTTGCACCAACCTAATACATAAGTAATGATAACATTTTTGTGTTTTTTTTCCTTCCAATAATGAACAGCTTTATTCAGTCCCTTTTCATTTTGTCAATTTGTAAGGTTTGTTTAGTTCAGGAAGGTTCAGATAGTTTTCTACCATACTCAGTGGCCTGGAAAATGTGGATATCTTGAGGAAATCTCAGTCCTGTCTCAGGAAATGATGCTTTTCCCCTAAGCCTGTGCTCTGGTCTCATGTTCACTCACCCCTAGGACCTGGGGCTGCCTTTTCAGAAAAAGCCTCAAATCCTTCAGTTGCTGTTAGGGCAAGATCCAAGCCCCCAACTAGCTTGGTAGTAAGATGGTCTCTTTCCAAAGAAAGTTTATGATCATTCCCTTGACTGCATCTGCCTCTGATGTCCAGGTATTGCTGTTGGCACCAGGAGAGAAAACGCTTAGTGGAGAGCCACTTTTAAATATTTTCCTTGATCAATATCAAAACGTAGTGGCAAGAGATTTTGTGTCTCTGGAAAATAATATTCATAATAATATAATGATATTTGATTGAAATAATCAAATAATATTCATAATATTTTATTTCCACAACTTTGATTAGGGCAGAGCTGGATTTTTTACTTACATCCTCATTCTCGTATTGACCCAGGCAGTCAGCTAGGACAAATCTGCACTGAACTATAGCTGCCTAATCCTCGGCAAGGGAACACAGTGTTACTGACTTTATGCAAAGTATCTAAGCCTTGATGAACGAAATTTGGACATTTACCTTCCTGCTCAGATTCCAGAAAGAAAGAGAACTGACTATTTGCAGCAAAATTTCAGGCAATATTTTTCCATACCCAAGTTTCCTGTAGCTCAGTTTACAGTGACCCCCATAGGCCTGGCGTTCACATTATCTCCACTTAGACTCCTTCTAAGATCAAACACGGGACTACCATAAGGCACGGTCTCTTCCTACCTTTGCATCTCTTCAGGGCACACCAATGGAAGTTATTGTCCTTTCTGGTGTGTGGACTCTAATTCACAGTCCTCAAAGAGGATGAATACCTGTCTGATGTGTAATTTGTGATGAAACTTTGTCTTAGACCCATGGGCCACTAGTTTCCTGTGATTTATCTCACTCTCCTTGCCAGATAGGTATCTGCAATGTTTTTAAGTTTTGTAATATATCCCTGATATAATAATCTAACTTCACTTCTCACATGCTAACACAGTATCAATGTAAGAGCATATTGTCAATGCTAGCTCCCCTCCATTGCCGTGTCTCCTCAATAGTATGCATGTCTTGCTTGCCAGATTCACTGTTAATAGGACTCATGTTTCTCTGGCTTCACGTAATAAAAACTAACTATAAATTACGAGTGCTTCTGAATTAGGGATCTTCTTAAAAACATGATTTTATTTAATAATATTGTATTTTATAAAATCCTTATTGTGTATCTTATCACATAACAGTTGTAATTATTTAATATACTTTCCCTACTATTACTTCTGTTTTTTTGAAAAACTCTCCTCCCAGTTCATGTGATTTCATTAGACTTGTAACCCCAGGTATGACAAAGTTTTTTCTTATGCCACCGTAACTGGACTGCTCTATTTTTCCATCCTTGTAAAATGGTAACTCCTTAGTGAATGCTTCAGAAGTTTCCAAAAATTCAAGAAAAATATCATATTGTTGGCAAATGTTAATTTATTGTGTATCATATTTAAGGCGTAGGAGAAATGTTTCATAGAACCAAAAGATTGACATCATGTAAACAAACAAACAAAAATCAGTTTGCTACTAACACTTTCCCAATCCACTCTCTCATCTTGGTATTTTTTTCTTTTTCTTTTTTTTTTGCCAAGGACTTCTTAAAATCTTTTCAGGATTTTTCTTATAAAATATTTTGTAATATTTGGAACAAAACAATAAGCCTAATAACATCCTGACATCCACTAACACTTAAACAATTCAACTTGGACTCTAAATTCCCTCTACAAATCATGTTAATTCTATGATTCCTCCACAAGAATTTACATAGGTGAATATCTATACACATATGCATGTTTACATATATATGCACATATCTATATACATATATATGTGTCTTTTAACCTACTGATTTTTTTCTCCATTGTAAGCACTTATTTGGATGTTCAAGACACATGATAATAGAAACATTAACTTCCAAGTTTAATTTTGTAAGGCAAAATTCTCATTTTGTTTCTGGACAAAAATATCTTTTGGGCCTTTATATCAGCCTCCTCATATATTTTCTCATTCCAGGGGAGAAACTGGTTTTCATTTGGTTCTGTCGATCAACCAGAAAACCCTTGGATATCCCATTTCAGAGTCAAAGATATTAACATAATGTTCATTACACTATTGTGTGTGTAATTGGTTAAATTATAGCATAATTTTCTCTTTCTTTGCAACGGAATTGTGTTTTTGCCATGGAAAACATGTTCCCAATTAAGTGTGGTGACTGGAAGCCACTCATTGGTAAATTACAGATGTCACTTTATACCTGGATATATATGTGTGTGTGTGTGTGTGTGTGCATGCATGTGTATATATACATATATATGTGTATCTTTATGTGTGTGTGTGTGTGTGTATATATATATGTATATATCTCCCAGATATCACTAGATAGGCTTTTACCAAAAACAAAACAAAACAAAACAACTGCAGGATGTCATTTTGCAGCACTTTCAACTATCTCCATGGATACAATATGATGTTGTTTCTCTGTCCAGTCCCAGCCAGATGCAACACAAGGAAAACTAGTTATCCATGGCACATGGACCATTAAAGAACACCACTTTCCACAATACCCTTCCGTGAGTTAGTCTCACTGTCACTTTTGCATAGATGCATGCCCCTGTTACAGACTTGTCCACTGACTCTCAAAGACATTAGCTTTCATATCCAGCATTCAGCAGTTCTTCTGAAATGAGGATACAAGGCAAGTGTTGATGATGGTTATGCTCTAGTGTACTAATTATTCCCTTCGTTTACAACTCTATTGTTTTTCCTGGCTGACTTGCTGCTATTTCCACTTCCCTGGAGTAGTGCTAGCTCTACACCTATTTAGGTTAGCAAGTCCTGTTCACTCTTATAAGGTGTCATTGGGGATAGATTTGTTAGGGTGTAACTCAGCATAGTAACCCCACAGAGGGTTCTAATTTCCCCTCAGATATGTGGTCCTGTGGTATTTCTATAATGTGTTATATTTCTAGATTTTTATGTGTATTTCCAGAAAAAAACCCCCGTCTCTACTAAAAATACAAAAACAAGTTAGCCGGGCATGGTGGCGGGCACCTGTGGTCCCAGCTACTCAGGAGGCTGAGGCAGAAGAATGGTGCAAACCCAGGAGGCAGAGCTCGCAGTGAGCGGAGATCATGCCACTGCACTCCAGCCTGGGTGACAGAGCAAGACTCCGTCTCAAAAAAAAAAAACAAAAAACAAAAAAAGAAATTACCAGTAAACAGAGAGCCTAAGAATGAGAAAAAGTACTCACAAACTATACATCTGCCAAAAGTCGAATATCCAGCTTCTACAAGGATCTTTAGCAAAAACCAAAAAAAAAAAAAAAAAAAAAAATCCAATTAAAAATGGGAAAAGGACATGCACAGACACTTCTCAAAAGAAGACATACGAGCAACCAACAAATATGAAAAAATGTTCAACATCATGAATCATCAGAGAAATGCAAATCAAAACCACAATAAGATACCATCTTACACCAGTCAGAAAGGCTATCACTAAAAAGTCACAGAACAACAGATGCCGACAAGGCTGTGGAGAAAAGGGAACACTTACACACTGTTGGTGGGAATGGAAACTGGTTCAGCCACTTTGGAAAGCAGTGTGGTGATTCCTAGAAGACCTAAAAACACAACTACCATTTGACTCAGCAATCCTGTTACTGGGTTTTCCCAAAGGAAAATAATTCATTCTATCAAAAAGACACATGCACACATATGTTCATTGCAGTGCTACTCATGATAGCAAAGACATGGAATCAACCTAGGGGCCTGTCCACAGTGGATTGGATAAAGGAATTGTGGTACATATAAAACATGGAATACTATGCGATCATAAAAAACAATGAAAGCTTGTCCTTGGCAGCAACATGGATGGAACTGGAGGCCATTATCCTAAGCAAATGAACGGAAGAACAGAAAACCAAATACTGCATTGTTTTCACTAGCAAGTGGGAGCTAAATATTGAATACATATGAATGTAAAGATGGGAACAATAGACATTGAGGACCACTCACTCGATGGGGAAGGGAGGGAGAGGGGCACAGGTTGAAGAGCCCCTGTTGGGTACTATGCTTACTGCCTGGGTGATGGGATTTTTGGGACCTCAAGCCTCAGCATCACGTAATGTACCCATGTAACAAACCTGCACGTGTACTCTTTAATGTAATGCTGATGCTGATTATGCATTTGATTTCCCACCATTCAACCCCACAACTTCTCAAGGAACCAGGAAACAGGGTACCATTTTAAAACTTCCAAATTTGTGAAAATAGAAATAAATTTATTACTTGAACTAAGTTCTTTTTCATCAGCTCATGTCACACCAAATCTTTCATGGGACAAAAAGAAACCCACGTTGGTTATGACTCATTGCCTCACCACATATCTACTGACAATGAGCTCCCAGCCAGTGTCAGCCAGGACACAATTGTTATTTTTCTTCTATTTTCTGCAATAACAACATCAAAAAAGGCAGTATGTTACCAAGAATAATAGTACCCAAAGTTATCCACATCCTACTCCCTGGAATCTGAGAGTATGCTATGATATCTGGCAAATGATTTTAAAAGTTGCAGATAGAATCAAGTTTGCTAAGCAGTTGATCTTAACACAGAGTTTATCCTGGAGAATTATGGTGATTCTAATGTAATAATAAGAGTCCTTATAAGTGGAGAACCTTTCCCAGGTAAGTCGAAGAGAGAGTTGAGGATAGAAGAATAGTCAGAGGTGCAACATGAGAAGGACGTGATCTGCCACTGCCAGCCTTGAAAAAGCCCATGAGTCAATGAATGAGACAGCCTCAAGGAGCTAGAAAAGGCAAGGTCATGGATTTTTTCCCTAGAAGCTCCAGAGAGGAAAGTAGTTCTGTAGATAACTTGATTTTTAGCCCAGTGAGACCAGTGTTGTATCCTGACCCACAGAACTCTAAGATAAAATTGTATTGTTTTAAGTCACAAAGCTTGTGGTAATTTGTTACAGGCACAATAGAAAACTAATATAAGCAGTGTGATAATGAGAAATTATAAATCACTCTCCCTCATATATATAGATGTAAGAAACTGAAAAATAAAAGTGGCAAATAGAATAGGAAGATGTATTTTTAAAACATTTGGTCATGGCCAAATTGAACTCATTCCAGTTATTCATATATAATTGGACAATAGAAAATCTTCGAAAATCACTTACTGCAGAAACACATCAAATAAGAAAAAAAGACTTTGTTAATCTCAACAGAGGTATGCAGACAAAGCTTTTGATAAAAATCGATATATACAATTTTTAAAAGAAATTCATGGAGCAGTATGGCCATTTTAACAATATTGATTATTTCTAACCATGAGCATGAACTGTTTTTTCATTTGTTCATGTCGTCTCTGATTTCTTTCAGCAGTGTTTTGTAGTTCTTATTGTAAAGATCTTTCACCTACTTGGTTAGCTCTACTCTTGGTATTTTATGCTTTTTGTAGCATTGTAAATGAGATTGCATTCTTAATTTGGCTTTCAGCTTGAACATTATTGGTATATAGAAATGCTAGTAATGGTTCTACATTGATTTTGTATCTTGAAACTTTACTGAAGTTGTTAATGATTTCTAGGAGCCTTTTGCTGGAGTCTTTAGGATTTTATAAGTATAGAATCATGTTGTCTGTGAAGAGAGACAATTTGACTTCCTTCCTCTCTTTCTATTTGGATGCCTTTTATTTCTTTCTCTTGCCTGACTGCTCTGGCTAGAACTTCCAGTACTATGCTAAGTAGGAGTGATGAGAATGATCATCCATGCCTTTTTCCAGTTCTCAGGGGGAATGCTGCCTGCTTTTGCCAGTTCAGTATGATGCTGGCTGTTAGCTGTGGGTTTGTCATAGATGGCTCTTATTATTTTGAGTTATGTTCCTTTGATGCCTAATTTGTTGAGGGATTTTTAACATGAAGGATGGTGAATTTTATCAAAAGCCTTTTCCACGTCTATTGAGATGTCATATGGTTTTTGCTTTTAATTCTGTTTATGTGGTGAATCATATTTATTGATTTGTATATGTTGAACCAACCTCACATCCCAGAAATAAACGCTACCAAAAATAATAAAATTAAACTTCTGAAAGCAATAAGAAAATGTATTTTAAATGTACAGTAAATAGTCTAATTGGTATTGAGATATTAAATTTTTTAAATAATCAAGAACAGCCTGGGTGTGGTGGCTCACACCTGTAATCCCAGCACTTTGGGAGGCCGAGATGGGCGGATCACGAGGTCAGGAGATTGAGACCATCCTGGCTAACACGGTGAAACCCCGTCTCTACTAAAAATACAAAAAATTAGCTGGGCGCAGTGGCAGATGCCTGTAGTCCCAGCTACTCGGGAGGCTGAGGAAGGAGAATGGTGTGAACCTGGGAGGCAGAGCTTGCAGTGAGCCGAGATCACACCATTGCACTCCAGCCTGGGTGACAGAGCGAGACTCCGTCTCGAAAAAAAAAAAAAAGGCTTTATACTTCCACCCATCTTCTAGTAGTCCTTGAGCTGGAGTGTCTGGGTGGGACACTCTGTCCCTGCAGGATGCATCATCCTTCTCCCTCTTAGGCATTTTCCAGAATTGCTGCTCTGGGGACAATTGCCTCCACAAAGTTAACAGTACTTCACGGAGTTGCTTATCAATTTTCTTTCACGCAACCCCAGCCAAAATCAAATCAATCTACATCTGTGTGCAGGTCACCTACTGGGGATGCATTTTGTCCCAAGAGGTAGCCCCCTGGAGAAGGGAAACTTTCCCCTTTTTTATGGCACAGACTCTCTGGTCTTACCTACAGCCCTCTGCTTCCCTGAGGGCCACCATGGAAGTAGTCATCTTATGTATGTGGCACCCCACATAGAGTTAGGACAGTGGCCAGGGAACCAAAGGCACTCAGGGGCACAGAGCCCAACACAAGGTCCCTCATGTGGGAGGTAAAGTGTTCATCATCTGGCCCTTGGGTAGTCAGATGGAACAGCCTGCCACACACCCATCTCCCAAATTACTCGCACTAAATCTAGATACAACTGCCATTTACTCACAGTTTCTGGTATTTCTTTGGCATCTTTCCATATCATTCAAATGGCCACCATCAGCCGTTCAATTAGGGTGTGGTCGCCTTGCCCTGTGCTAACCACCTGCTCACCTGCAATCACTGATGGAGGGAGGGATGAGTCGTAATGGAAGCCAACTTTTCCATTTCAGAGGCAGAGCAGACGATGCTGTTGGCTCCCTCATCCCAAAGATGAGGCATCGAGGCAGGTAGGGGTTCCCCCAAGCACTGCTGACACTGTTTATCTAATTCCCACAATATAATTGGGGTATAGGCACTGTAAGACATCTGCTCTGTCATGGTAGGGGGTCCCCAAGCCCAACCCTGGGGCCCCAATGACTGTTCCTGCTCTATTTTCTGATGGACCACTGGGCAAACTCGCAACTGATGTTCTTCTTCCTCAGTATCAGACTGAGCAGGAGTCTCTGACTGGGATAGTGGGCCCAAGCCCACACTAATGGCAGACTCTAATTCTCATTCCAAGCTGTGTGTCTGGGCCTCCGGGTTTCTGTTTGTGCCTGGAGGTCCCCTACCTTTGCTGCATCCTGCAGGGACTGAGTGTGCACTTACCGTAGTACAGTCAAAAATGCCCATTGAACTATGCCAGCAAAGGTATTGTCCTCTCATTGCTCTGTGCTTACAGGTACTTCAGTGCCTTCTCCATGCTCACAGGAGACCTGTCCACCACCACCCATGTTTCCACCAAGGCCCATCCTAGCAGCACGGCTGCCATCAGGTACCACAACCCATGCTGGGGCCACATGGCTGACCTGGGATTATTGAGGCCAAGGGCTCACTCATCTTGGGATCCTACTGACTATGCCAATTGACAGGTTCCAACCTGAGCTGGGTTCTGAGGGGAGCTGGTGGACAGGTGGTGGGTAGCTGAAAGAACACTTGGATTGTAGGCAGTTGGGACATGGCTTTATTCTCTCTCCTGTCCTACAGAGTCAGCAGTGCAGTTATATTACTCACAGACAGAGTGGTTCAAAGCCAGGTATGAGCTCACACAAACAGGTTATAGTAAATGGTTACATAATGCATGGGGTTGTGCACCTGCGCTCCAAACCCGCTGTGTCGTACCATACCGGATGTTTACCTTGGCCTACTCCTGACTGAAGCACAGCCACTTTCCTTACAATAATAAATAATTTTTGAAAAATGCATAGTTTCCCCTCACTGATGACATGTGGAGACACTGTAAAGGACAAAGGTAGCAAGTGTGATTTCCTGTGGTCAAGTCAGATACTTCCAGTGAATTCCAGATACCTTGGTTTGCCTTTTTCTATTTCTCTTGGGAGAAAAGTTGTTCCTCGTTATCACCATAAGGTGTCAGTAGAGTCAACTGTGCAGAAATTGGGAAAGGCCAATAATTTTAAAATCTTTCTCCTGCAAAGGGAAGAGAAAACATGTTTCCTACACAGTCTGAGTCATCCTATTTAGAGCATTCTACAACTTTCTTTCTCTCTTTTTTTTCCTTTCTTTCTTTTTTTTTTTTTTTCAAGGTCTTGCTCTGTCCACCAAGCTAGAGTGCAGTGGCAAGATCATGGCTCAATGAGCCTCAACCTCTCAGTTTCAGGTGATTTTCCTGCCTCAGCCTCTTGAGTAGCTGGGACTACAGGCATGTGTCACCACACCTGGCTAATTTTTTTTTTTTTTTTTTTTTTTTTAGAGATAGGGTTTGGTCATGGTCTCCAGGCTCTTCTCGAACTCCTGAACTCAAGCAATCTGCCCACCTCAACCGCCCAAAGTGCTGGGGTTACAGGCAAGAGCCACTGTGCCTGGCCCAGACTTTGTTGAAGAAATGAAAGATTTCATGAGTATAATCAGGTTCCAAATCCCAGCGATGTATTGGGGTTGAAGTTAATTTTAGACATAGAGGGTGGAAGTGGAAGGGGAAGGAAAGTTGGACTATGGAAGTGAAAGCAAAGGGAAGTAAACACACAATAAAACTCAAGTTCACTGAGCATCTTTCATGTGTCAGCTATATTGGTAACTGCTTTACAAAGGTTATCTCAATACATCTTCTATCTCAAGGTAGGCATCATTCTCACTTGACTTGGGCTGAAGGGGCATTGCTACTTGAAAGAAAAGATATCAGTGGATGACATGGCAGTGAGGTTGAGCCTAGGATAAAAAGTGGTTTTGAGTGTTGCCTAAAGGGCTGGATGCCTTCTCTGATAAACAAGTCAAAGCTGAAGAGAGACCCGGGGGGAACTTTGAAGACCAGAAGTTTGAGTGGGTAATCAGTAAGACTTCTAGTATCCAGAGTGCTGTGGTGGTGGTGAAGACATGGTGGCAGGGGGTGAGGAACAAAGCTGGAGTGTGAGTACAGTAGATGAATATACCAATTGTGGACTCTGAGTCATAGTCCTCTCCTGTAGCAGAAGGTGGCACAATGTGATTGATATGGGGGATGTAGATTTTCAAAGGAAGGACTCTCTCTCACACATACACATACACACACACACACACACACACACACATGTTTATCCCCTACATTCTTTTAGGCAGAAGAAGGTATGCTTTATTCTGTGTTCAAATAATAGTTAGTGCCCTGTATATATCCCTAATTTCACTGTCATCTCTGTTTCTCTTATTTGACATAGTGTCTGCTATCCAATAAGTGTCAATAAAAGTTGAATGTCCACAGTAGGTAAATAAATAAAAGAAATGGTGTGTGTCAGTGGGGGGTGCAACGGACAGGGAGAAGACATAATGAATGAGAGTTTGAAGATAAAGCTAAAATCAAAGAATCTGACAGTCCAGTTTCAGCCTGGAAAAAAAACAGCAGAAAAGCTGAGTATCAGGATATCTGATACAGTGGGTATGACCCCTGCTACAGTGGGTAAAAGCAAGAGAAACATGACCAGTTCTTTCAACGAAATGGAGCTCATGTAAAATTGAAATACTTTTCTACGTGTGTGTGTGTGTCCACACATGCTGAAACTTAATATTTACACACAAACAATTGATCTTTCTTGCAATAAGAAAATAAGTATGAACTGGTCAATGCTTCATAAAAAATGAGTATTCCTGGTTAGCTTTTGTTTGCTCATTAGTTTTGTTTGAATATTTGATGGGGAGAAAATGGAGTTCCAATTTGGGTTTATGTCTGTCATTGTTGACTTATTCTGTGTTTAAGGGAAAAAACAACAAAATGAGTGTTAAAACAAAATATGCACTCAAAAATTTTATTTTGAAGCCAGCTACTTTCATATACCCTGAGACTTCATTATATGGGGCTTGCCTTTATGCACTAATGAGTTAAAATACATAGGATAAAACACTAGCACCTGTATAAAAAAGTCTGAGCACCACAACAAATCAGTTAACTCCTGTTGACAATTAAGGGGTACAATAAAAAGTTGTGTCCTTTGCTTCACTGTGATCCATTGAATGATCATTCTGTCTAGTTTTCTGGGAAACATTTTCTAGGAAATGTTTCTGGGAATGATCATTCTGCCTGGTTTTCTGGAAATTCAGGCTATTTGGCTAGTCTAGTAAATGGTAATTTACAGCCCGTGCTTTTGCTGAAGTCAATGTCAGGCAAATCAAGAGATCCCCAATGAACACATATCTTAAATGACAGTGAAATAATGTTTTTTTTTAATGTTCATTACTTTAAAAGCTTACATTTGGGAAACTCAAGCTTTGCTTTTCTATAATGGTTAACTTTTCCATATTATCATAAGAATCAACTTTCTGATTAATATTTCTCCCTTTTTTCTTAAGAAGTCAATAGTTCTTCATATCCACGGTTCTGAGTCATTTTTGAGGACATGCCAGAATTACCGATGTAACTGTGAGGCAGGAAAAGTACACTCTAGAAGAAACAAAATATGTTAGGTCTTCAGACTTCAATCAGGTTCAAGATAGATGTGTATATGCCATTTTTCCAACTGTATACAGAGAATTCTTAGCTAATCCAAGATAAGTAGAGCATATCACCAGGTTCTTCAAATAATTGCAATTTATCACCCTAGTATTCATTCTACACTCTATAATACAATTTTGGATAAATCAAGGCTTTTTAATTCAGTTAAATAAAGCCATAAGTCCATAGGGGTTTGATTCAACAATACATTTTTAATATAGCTTTAAAAAGGCAAAAGAATTTTAAGATCACCAGGGGCAAATGCAGAGCATAAGACATTCACTGGATCCAGTTACGTGTGTAAATGCCCTTTACCAAGTCAATACTATTAAAGAGACTAGTGGTTGTGGCAGAAATTGTTTCTGCTTATAAGGGAGGCAAGCCAGGTTCTAGTGTCCTCAGCAAAGGCACAAACTCATAGCATAATGCCAGGCCAGTCATTTAACTTCCCAGAATCTCATTCCCTTCGCTGACAAAATGGGAAGATTGAACCAGTTGATTTCTCATGATTAACTATTTTCATATCCAGTGAATTTTCAGCTTGTCAGCTACTCAATTGCCGTCTGCTTTTCTTCTCTGTCTTCCATCACAATGCAAATGCCCTCCCATGTGTATCTCGTTATTGGCTGGTTGTTCCTTCTACCACTCTTGGTGACATACTCAACACAGTGCAGGGATAAGATACACTAGGCAAGGTTAAGTGAAGCCGGCCAGCACACTCACCCCAGGGAAGTCAGAGTAAGCCTGTTTCCACCGCAGCACAGCAGTGAGCACAGCTAGGCAGAATTCCAGCAGAGTGCAAATCAACATCAGAGAGAGAGTTCCCTGAAAGTCAAGAAATAAAAGATTGATGTTGCTTAGGTCAGCTGAAGCCTTCATGCCTAGTTGAGAGGTGACCATAGAGATGAAGACCACCTCAACCATTAGAGAATGAAGAAAGGACACCATCAGGAAGATAAAACTGCTCCTCCCACACCTCACAATTGTCTTAATTCAACCCCTTAACTCATTTCCTTGAGAGGAGAAAGGGAGATGAATAGTAACTAAATCAACTAATCTACTTCATACACTTATTTCTTACTTCTTTGAGACATCCATAGTTCTGATGACATTGTTCACTTGGTAAGAAAGCAGAATGGCGTAATAACTCCCAGGACTGAGAATCAGCAGCTCCGTTCCAGTCTCACCTTTACTGCTTAGTAGCTGTGTAAGCCTGGACAAGTCTCTCTCTTTCTCTAGCTCCTGTTTCCTCATGTATCAAACATGCATACTAACATTTCTTTCTCAGAGATTTGTAAGGATCAAGGACTTGACTGTGCAAGTCCTTTGTAAAATTTAGTATTGACATCCCTGTCTATGTATCTGAACCCCTTTGGATTTCTTCTTGATTTTTGTTGTTGTTTCTTTATTGTTTTTTCTTTTTTTTCTTTTTTTTGGGGGGGGGGTGACTGTAAGGCTTAGAAAAAAACAGTGAAGGTAGTAAACTGTCAGAGTTGCTAATCACCAACACCAACTCACAAGGATGAATTCTACCATTTCTGTCCTGAGACATTCTTTGTGCAGAACTGGCCATCTGATAATAAACGGAGATAATTTGATCACATGAAACTTTGGTTTGTGGTATTTACACACAGTTAAAGAGAAGACATAACTTTTTCCATTACTGGAAATTGTTCCAGCAAGCAAACTCGACAGAATCTCTCTTATTTCCAATGTAAAATCGTCCCATCATGAATTTATACTTTATCACTACCAAATTTCTCTGAAATTTCTCTTCAGAATTTTTCCCAAGGTGGAATTGGCTGTGCCAGGTGTTAATCTGTGCCAATTATTGTCAGCCTCATTTACTTGTACTTTTTTTCATTATACCATTACCTTGGGAGCAAGGCCCTCTTTATAATGAGTGCTATACAAACATGACTTTGACCAGAACTTTCTATCTGTCCATCTTCCAGCTGAGTTCTTGGCTTATCTTGTTTTCATGATTGCAGGACAACAAATATTCTGCAATCTCTTTATTCTTTTTTTTTTTTTTTTTTTTTTGAGACGGAGTCTCGCTCTGTCACCCAGGCTGGAGTGCAGTGGCGTGATCTCAGCTCACTGCAACCTCCGCCACCTCCCAGGCTCAGGTAATTCTCCGCCTCAGCCTCCCAAGTAGCTGGGATTACGGCTGCCCGCCACCACACCTGGCTAGTTTTTGTACTTTTAGTAGAGATGGGGTTTCACCGTCATGGCCAGGCTCATCTTGAACACCTGACCTCGTGATCCATGCACCACGGCCTCCCAAAATGCTTGTATTATAAGCGTGAGCCACTGACCCAGCCGTCTCTTTACTCTTATGTTGCCTGTTTTTCTCTCAGTGTGTTGCTGACCATGCACATGCCCCTTAATCTTTCAACTTCAGACATATTATTTCTGTTAGCCAAACTTCATTATTTTTCTTCTTCCAAAGAGATAGAATTCTCCTGCAATCATTCTCAATTACACTCTCCATCTCCCTATATTTCTTATCTCCTGATTTAATATATCACACTTCTTTCAGCTATAACAAAAAGCAACAATAATGTTGCATTCTCACCTGATCAGTATTATTCATTATTGTGATCATTAGAAGAAGAAGCCCTTATCTTCTCATCCCATATTTCCTATCCTCTTTTTCTTAGTACTGAATCTGATGTCTTCTCAAACCAAATTAACTCCTTACCATGCACACATACTGTTTCCTTGTTGGCCTATTCTGATCTCCTGGGTCTTTCTGCTCTGTTTCCATTCTTAATTCACCACTCCATGTACCAAGATTCTCATTTTGATAAACTCATAATTTATGCCTCCAAAATTGGATTAGTTTGATAATTAAGAACCTCTACAAACAGTAAGTTTTAGTTTTTCATCATCAACCTTATTTAACATTTTCAATTCCACTCTATTAGTATGTAATCCCCTTAATCTCATCCCTGTAGTCCCCTTTGATTTACATAAACCTGGCTTTCCCCCAGATGCCCAAACAAGAACCAATAGAGAGATTTTCAAAAGAAAGAATAACAAGAAATCAAGGCTTTTGAATACCTCATAAGATTAGAACATCCCATCTAAAAATACTTACAGCCAGACTGGCTTTGGCTGTATAGCAGTCCGTGGTATAAAGTGAATCATAATAGTAAGAAACATAACTTCTTGTTGGTATATTATTTTTGTCCAACTCACACTGCAGTGAGGCAGGATTTAAGGTGGCCAGTTTGACAGACAGGATAATGAAACCCACCAGGGCAGACAGAGCACTCAGAATGCTTCCAACCAGGCTGCTATGCACCTGAAAGAGAAATGCTGGGTAAGGATCATTGCTAATGACTCATGAATCTCTTATACGTCTTTGCCATTAAATTGTAAGTTATTCCCTTATCTGTCCCCTCAGGAGGTCTGGGATTGATCATTTATTGCTGTATGCCTCTCCAGTGTCCAGCAAAAATCTCTCAATCTCCAGGGTAAATCTTGGCTGAATGAATGACTATACGAACTGGTTCACCTTAAGCAGGACCTCAGTGGTGTGGTAGAGAATGTTACTCTCCTAAATTCTTTCCCCAGGACAGATAGCAGGGCTTTCATGAGGCTTTACCTGCAACATTACCAAGAGAGCGTGACCCAAAGCGAAGGTGGCAACGTACCAGATGCAGTTTCTCTCTCGCTCAACTCAAAAACCCCTGGTGGAAGCATCAGCCACATGGAAAAGATAGATCATGTATTAGCATGGTGCAAAAGTAATAGTGGTTTTTGCCATAAAACCACAATTATGTTTGCACCAACCTAATAGCTCACTCTTGCCTGCCCATTGCTTCTCTCAAAAGCACACCTCTCAAAGATGAGTGAGGGGGTGGTTCTGAGTCTCAGGCAGGCCCTGGAACCTGGGCAGGCATATGATTGGCCACACTGAGTGCAGTATGGGGTGGCTGTGGGCAGAGGTCTAGGTGCAGGCCCAAGGATGGTGTAATGTGTGGGAGGCAGTGGGAAGTACGAGAAAAAGGTCTGAACTGGAGGTCAGAATATTGAGGTCACAGTACTAGACTTGCCTTGGTTTATTCCCTTGGGTAATCAGTTCCTTGGTTTTATTTCCCACTCTGGTTCTCATTTATACATTTATGAAGTGAAGGGAATAGATAAACTGACCTCAGAAGTAACTTCTTTTGTACTCCAACTCACACAGAAAAGAGAATTGAGCTAAGAGTACTCTGAAAGCTATAGTTACAAGTAGGTAGGCTCCAGGGCACACCCCACAGTGGTACAGTAGAATGTTACGTAATCCCACATGGGCACTTCTTCTTTTAGGAACTCACTAGTTGATGCTCTGGGACCCCAATTTCCCAACATAATGACTGAAGTGTACACTCCTCGGCCTCCTAGTAGCCAGTAGTAGTCTTGATGCCTAGAGTCTATATTTCTTAGAATAAGCTAGATTTGTCTTGAGATGGCACTCTTCTTCAGTCTCAAAAAGGGCTGGTGCAATGTGTGACAAGAGTAGAACTCACTAAAGCCTCGATGTCTCTGGTAAGTCTGAGCCCACCCCGAGACCACATCCTGCATCCTTGAGCTTCCTGCATGTTCACTGTGGGACTGTTCTCTGGAGTAACAGGCCCATATATTTCCTCCTAAAAGTTTGAAAGCGCTACCCTTGTGCCAAGCTACTCAGTATGGTTGCCAATAGCCACATAGACTATCTGTATTTAAAGTAAAATTAAGAGAAATTTTTATGCAGTTGCACTATCTATATTTCACATCATCGATAGCCACATGTGACTGCCATATTGTACAGTACAGCTGTAGTGCATTTCCATCATCATAGAAAGTTACATTTCATTTCTATCATCATAGAAAGTTACATTTCATTTCCATCCTCAAAGAAAGTTAAATTAAACAGCACAGATCAGTTAGTAGTTCCGAGTCTAACTGAGGGTTCCAAATAATAATCTCTAAATACCGATGAGAAAAAGAATTGGCATTTTTCTGGACGCCGTTTCTCACTTCCTTGCTGGCTTTGGGAGATTTTTGTAGCCAGAGCTTCCAAATTGAGTCTCGGTGCAATTGCATGGTATGACATTCTCTCACATAATCTCCAACATCAACCCCTTGAGGGATAATGGATTGAGCGAAGACTTAATGAAACTTTAAAGACAAGAGAAGATTCTCCCTATAATCCAGGCTTTGTCTCCCTGCCACTTCCAACTCTAGTTTTTGCTGGAATAAGGGATAAAGATGGGTAAAGCTTTGTTTTTTATTGTTGTTGTTTTGTTTTTTTGTTAGCCAATACAAATGACTAAGGACAACTTTTTAGGGTGCAAGAATTTATACTCAAACAAAATAAAAGTATTATACTTCTGGTGAGATAGATGAAAGGATACAGTCAGCCAGCACTACCCAAAACTATTGAAGTCCTCAAGGAAAAGGAAAATCTGAGAAAGTCTAAAGGAACCTGAGGAGACATCAAGCCTAAATGTAATGTAGTATACTGTAGTAGCCTCTGTGTCTACTTTGGATACCTCACATGAACAACACTTTGACTCATTTTTTTTTCAAGGGTTGTAACACCTGGGCTTAAAGAATGGACCCCAACCAATAGACTGCTTTATAACACTGTCAGCTTCCTTGCCACTGAAAACCTGAATTTGAAGGCCAGTTATCACCGAAAGAACATCATAAACAGGCACAATTTCTCTGTGATAGATTCTTCGGCATGGGCAGAGGGAATATTATAATCCCCTGAATGCAGACTTTGATGTAGGGTACAATAATTGGAGAAATGTGCTCTGAACAAGGATACAGAGGATCCAGGCCCGGCTCCTAATTCTAACAACAACCAGCTGCTCTGGAACTGAGTTTTCAACTTTTCAAAGTAGAAAGACTAGCCTTAAAGAGTTCTGTCTAAGTTTTATTTTGATCCATTGGGTTGTGGGTTATAGCTCTCTTACTCACCAAAAGCTTGGTTAACCTTTTCTCTGTGGCGATTGATAGAGAGCCAGAGATGATAAACTAAGATAAAAGAGAAAATGGTCAGGTCAGGTTCCATGTATGGAGTAACTTCGACGTCACTATCACAATGTTTATAGACAACTCTCATGGGAAAATCCCTGAGAAACCAGTGATCAATGAGGTAAGTTCCATTTAAAGACATAGATTTGTCCCTTTGTCCATATAACATTCAGATAACATCAGAAAAAAAAAAGATAGCAGAAATATATCCTAATAAACAAAAAATATCCCACTAAACAAAAAAAGATCTTAAAAGCCAGGAAATAATTTTTGTTTTTTTAATAAAATGAGACAGTTTTGGTGTAAGATGTTCTCTAGGGAAGGACATAAAAGCAATGGTTAAAAAAAAAAAAGTAGTAATTTTACTGAGGAGAAATCTGGAAAATACTACCCCAACCACATAATCAAGGTTAATTGTGTCAGTGACATTATGTTGGTAGCATGACCCTTGATACGACTTGATGAAAATGCTGCTTTACCTCATCATCATCACCCAAAAATTCATCACCATACTCTAAACATCAAAAAAAGAATCAGACAAACCCAAATTTAGGAACATTCTATAAAATCTCAGCCAGCGCTACCCAAAACTATCAAAGTTCTCAAGGAAAAGGAAAATCTTAGACAGCCTAGAGGACCCTGAGGAGACATCATGACAAAATGTAATGTAGTGTAATGTAGTAGCTTGGCATGGATCTTGGAACAGAAAAAGGTCATTTGGGGAAAACCAATGAAATCCAAATCCAAGTGTAACTTTAGTTAATAAGACAAGAAAAATGGACAAGATACACAAAAAGGTGGACTTCTTGGTGCATCAAATACACAAATGTAAGAAAAACAAATAGCTACTGAATTGCAGGAAGTTGAAGGAAAAAACATCTATGAAAGGGAAACTTACCTATGAGAAAGCCTCCATCTTAGAGAAAGCAGTTCTCTGAGGAAAGGACTACTAAGTCCTTTTGAAACTCCAGACTTGCAGCTATTTCAGAGGAATTTCCTGTCAATCACTGGGCATAGATATCTGCTCAGCCTTACCTGGGAATCAGTCAATGCAGTAAAAGTATTTTCAAAATGCTCAGAGGTGTAAGTTCTCCTTCCTCCATGATCCCCACAAGCATTGGGGGGATAACAGTGTGGTTTCTCTGTGAGTGTGTGATGTCTTCCATTTATGCTCTTTTTTTTTTTTTTGTATAAAATGTTCCTTCCCAACTTTATCCTAATTCATGGATTTTTTTTTTTTTTGCCTAAACCTGGAGAGAAGTCACTAGCTTCATCATAGCTCAAGATGATAACGTGAAAAATAAGATGATCTTCAAAAGAAATGTTTATTTGAGTCTGATAAGAAATTGATCTAAAATCAGGCAACCCCTGTCATCCTACCTGACTCAATCCTCCCTGAACTACACACACAGGAGAACAAGATTCACCGTTGACTCCTTGCTCCTGGCAGATCAAACATAGCAAGGTGGCAGGTGGGAAGTCTAAGCTATTGGCATCTTACTCCCCTCTTTGCCCCATCCTGCCCTCCTCAGAAACTCTACTCACAAAAAAGGGTCCTATGAATGGGTAAGCAGAGTTCAACAGTGTAGAAGTCACTTGGGTAAAATTTGGAGAGAAGGAAGCAGATGCCAAAATGATCCCCAAGCTCAATACCATCATGCCACACAAGATCTGGATAGTCTGTGGGAAGAGAAAGCGAGATTGAGGATGAAAACCAGCATTTGTAAAGACAGGGCCTTTTTGCCGCTCCCATGGCACTAATGCATTATCGCCTTCTGCAAGATCCTAATGAGGATACAAACCCTGTGGAAACTCTGGAGTGAGAAATATGAAAAGACATCCTGGAGGGTGTGCAGCTCTGCCACAGAAGCCACAGTCTCGGGTGTCTGGCAGGTGCTCAGGAAGGCTTCTGCATTTCTGCCTCTCAGGCCCTGGTCTGCTCATGACACTTGCTTCCAGCTCACAGCAAGTGCTGGGATTTGCTTTCCCAGCTCTCAGGACCTCTAAGTCCATGACTAGTTAACTCTCTTTCTATCTCTCTGAAAACAGGGGGCACCTGAAAGCCCCCACATTCTCTGCAGCATTGGCAGTGCAGAAGACCCTCCCCTCATCTCCCAGACTCCACTGGACATGGAGTTTGCCCCTTTGGTCACCTCCTTGGAAACTGCAGTTCACAACCCTATAGCTGAAGTTCTGGAAGCTCTTTTATTTTTAGCTTTTATTTTAAGTTCAAGGGTACAATTGCATGTCTGTTACATAGATAAACTTGTGTCATGGGGGTTTGCTGTACAGATTATTTCATCACCCAGGTATTAAGCCTAGTATCCATTAGTTATTTTTCCTGATCCTCTCTCTCCTCCCACCCTCCACCCTCTGAAAGACCTCAGTGTGCATTGTTCTGTTCTACGTGTCCATGTGTTCTCATCATTTAGAGGCCATCCCCCTTAGCAGACTAACACAGGGACAGAAACCAAATACTGCATGTTCTCATGTATAACTGAAGCTCTGTCTTAGGAGGTAGTTTTCCTTCCTGGCATCCACCTCAGAGATTCACAGCTCTATTATCATTTACCAAAAAGTTTTCTAGACCTTATGTCACATGAGCCTCATAGAAACCCATGTGATTGTACATGAGGCAAGGAAACCAGTCCCACCAGGTCCTGAAATCCAGTCAAACAGAGTGCCTCACCTCAGATCACATAAGTGCAGAGGCAAGTCTAGAAACCAAAACTCTGTGTTTCCCTCCCAATCCAAGATAGATCCCTTCTTTCTCTCCTCCCTTCATGCAATACAGCTTCTTTAATAAATTCTGGGTGAGAGGAGAAACAGACAAACAAAAGGTGAATATCATTTCCATTCTCAAAAACGTTAGGAGAAAAGAGGAAAATGAGTTGAATATTTCCTCTAATTTGCAGTGAGGGAAAAATTATTTGCAAAAAGTCAGTGTGGATTATTAAGCATGCAATTGTGAAATATATACACATACACACAATATGTCATTATTTACCACCATTACTTTTGTAAAAGAAAATATAGAAAAGCACTGTATTGTAAAAATACAAAGACAACAATAGAAAATCAATTCCTCATATTCAGAATAAGGGAAAATATATTTTTAAGACAACCTCTTGCGGAAAAGTTCTGGGACAGTTTTCTCCAAGTGGCTTCTACCCTAAAGTCCCTCTGGCAAAACTTTAGGGTCTCCACACTCACGACAGATGTCCAGAACCAAGACATACATCATCTCTTGGCACTTCCCCCAACCCCTCTCCAACACGTTCTGAATTAGATTTACCCCAATAACTTTGATTTCTGTGTGTAGATGTTTCTTCAGGCTATCCTGCCCCTGGTTGGTGGGTTCAGATTTCTCTGCTTGGGAGAAGTTGATGACATTTGATGGGAGCACTATGATGGTCTCATTGGGAACAGGTTGTGATGTCATGATGGTGTTGCCAACTATGTAAGAAAAAATAGATTTAGCTCTTAAAAAGTACAGAGCTCCCAGGTTCTGGCTCCAAAAACAGTAACTCAGTCTTTGCCAATTAGTCCAGGCTTGGCCGGTCCGTTAGAGAAAGAAACTGATAGTATGGAACAGTGAAAACCACACAATCTTGGTTTCATGAGGATTTTTCCATAATGTTTGACACAGTCCATTATAGATAATAAACACATCACAGGGTGGCAGCAACATGAATCTTGAGAGGTCTCAATGTCCAGAGGCAAATGGTCACACAAAATTTGCAATATGCAACAACCTCCCTTTCCCCTAGTCCTACTGACAACAACTGTATTGCCATATATTTGATGAGTTTTCAGACTAATAAATGAACTCTGCTTACTTATTTCTTGTTTAATAATACTATTTATTAGCACTCAGATATGTTTATCATATTTTACTAGACACATTCTTAATTTTTACCCTGCAGTGCTTTTAATCCTTACAACAGCTCTGCATGTTAGTAAGTTAGTAAAAACATGAAATAAATAAGAAAATGCAAAATAAAGTTTAAGTTATGAATGCAAATAATATACCTGTTGCATATATGTGTGGCCCAGAGTTAATGCTGAAGAAATATTTGCAGTTACCCTTATTGTTCACCCTGGTTCACACAGCTGGGAAGCTGTAAAACCAGTCTTGGATCTCAGCTTTCCTGGAGTCTGAAGCCTTTGCATAAATCTCTAGATCATTCTACCTCTTCCTAATTTCCCACCTGGCATTGCCAGCCTGTGTCTGGGTTTACTCAGGCTAGAGAAACAGCTGCATGCAGTGGTATGAGAACAAGTCTTGGACTCATAACACATAGGCTCGCGTCCTTGGTCCTCCCCACTTTTTAGCATAAAGACCAAGTAGGTTGTGGTATTTGTTGCTAAGCTCAGCTTGGATCCCTTTTCACGGCACCATTCTCAGTGCAGAGACTGCCCAGTTTACAAATGGTCTAAACACATTTGAAGAGACAAGAGCTCTGCTCCCATTAATTACACAACCTTAGGTAAGTGACTCACTGAGTTTATGCAATTAGAATACAGCAGACACAGAGTTAAAAACAGATACTCCTTCCATTTGCCCACTCTATTTCCAAAAGGCCCTAGTGTCTCTTAACTGCTGTCAAGGAGTTTCAAGTTAAATTACTCGTCTAATGAGGTCACGGCAAGGGAATGGTGAGATGAGAAAAGTCTTCCAGCATTACCTACCTGTGCCCGTTGGTTCCAGCTGAGTCCTCAGAAGCTCCCAAGAGGTTTTAACTCTGGTTTCTCAGTCCCATCAACGGTTTCTACTTACCTTCATCTTCTGAAAGTCATCAGCCCTTCCTTATTCCAGTGTTTAGAGCTATACAGGATGTGATACTTACAGATTGGAGATTTGTGAAATGTTCCTGCACTTCCTTTTCTGTAAACTTCTAGCAACTTCAGAAAAACCATGAAAAGAGCCAACTAATAATTGTGAGAGTTCAGGAGTCATGGAGCCTTATGTGTGAATTGCCACTTCGAGACATACAAGTTCCCTGTTGTTAGGCAAGTCTGTTCTTGGAGCTTCAGTTTTCTAATCTGTTAAATAGAGGAGCAATACCAACACTGGAGAATTGTCATAAAGATGAGCAAAAATATTTATAAAAAGCCTATGCTGCTTTGAAGCTTTCAATAACATGTAACTAATAACAGTAATAGTGCTAGTAATCATAATATAGAGAAAGAACAATATTCCATTGTCTATAACTAACCATAATAATAATAATAATAGCAATAATGACTACACTGCTTTAAAGGAACATTCATTAATATATAGCTAATAGTAATATAGAACATAAAAAAAACTTTTAAAAAATTGTTTTTTATATATATAGTTTGTTTGTTTGTTTTGTTTTATCTTGCTTTTCTAATTCCCCAAGTCTTGGCAGGCTGAAAGCAACCTTTCAATACTGATTGCCCAACTGCTGCCTACCCTCAAGTTATCTTCCTCCTCTGGCTGCTCTTTTTCTCTAACAACAGATCTTTGCCCTCCAGAAAGGTTGGGCCCCTCCAGGGAAGCATTGAAATATCGAAACGGAGAAGGAACAAATGGGAAAGATTCAGCAGGACCTAAATGAATTCAGTAAACTCATATGCAGGCTGGTTTTGTGAGGACAGAGGCACTGTGCCCTTTCAAAACCTTGGGTGGCATTCTTTGGAAGCTGACTTCAATGTATCAGGCAAGGAAACCAGAGCCAGTCAGGGCAATGGCAAAGCCCCACCCTGCAAGCTTCCTTCCTCCTTTCCTTGGGGGAGCTTCCAGAATGAACCCAGAAACACAACCTGAACCATCACCGTCACCACAGATGGCCATGGATTCTGCACTTAATTCCACACATTAACTCTCCCGTTGAAGAAAGGAGTTAAGAAGCACCATTTAGAAGGCTGGATTAGTTCTCAGCGTCTGAATGACACAGACATTATGAAATGTAATTGGCTTGTCTTAAGTTCTAACAATAAATCTGAGAGGAGGAATGGACTCACACAGAAAGCCTGGGGAGAGGGTCAGAGTCACCTCCAACCTCGCTCACCCAAGCTCCTGGCGCCCCTTCCTCTTTCGCAAAGTGCCGTCTGTGTTTCCAATGGGTGCCCTGCATCTTTGTCACCCTCACAGCATCTGTGAAACAGTGGAATGCAGCTCTCCTCCTGAGCTTTGATTAAAAAGGAGCCCAGTCTCTTTGGTCTCTTCAGGAGCAATCACACCCCCTTTCCCTTCAGGGGAATGTGCTAATAAACCAGTTAAAGTTGCCTACCTAAGCAAAGGCTCCCTCTCCAGTCTGTTTTCCTCTCTGTGCTATTTAATTTAAAATCATTTCTGAGTTTTAAGGATTATGTGAGACAACACATGTAAGGTGCCTAGCACAGAACCCTTCGGAATGATGGCCTAAAAGTGGTCTGCTGACTGTCTTCCCCACCCCCCAATCCTCCCCCCTCTTTTTTTTCCATTTTGGCTTTAGTAAGCTTCAAACAAGTCTCCTTTCTCTTGTCTTTCAGCTTACACTCATTCAGCCTTTTACATTCCCAGTTTTTTCCGAAGTCTGAATTCTACCAACCTAACTACAAGGGAGAAGACTGATATATCAATAACACATTCTGATTAATGATTTGGGACAGGTTTCTCAAACAAGCTACTAATCCCACTTTGGACTGGGTAATTCTTTATAGTAGGTGGCTATCCTGCACACTGTAGGATGCTTAGCAGACTCCCTGGCCTATGCCAGCACAATCCCACCCTACGTGTAACAACCAGAAACAGTATCTGATATTGTCAAATGTCTCCTGATGGAGGGAGAACAAAATCCCCTCACATTCATGTTGAGAACTACTGACCTAGGAGCAAAAGGGTTTTTGTGTGTTCTGTGTAAAGGCAGGTGTGCTGGAAACAAAACAATATTTTCTTTAAATCAATTTCTCAACTTTCATTTTTAAACTTTTAAATTGTGGTACAAAACACATATAATTCATTATTTTAACCACTTTTTAGTGTACAGACCACTAGTATTAATTTTGTTCACATTGTTGTGTAACAGACCTCTAGAACTTTTTCATCTTGCAGAACTGAAACTCTATACCCATTGAACAACCACCCCTTTCCTTCCTATTCCTAGCCCCTAGTAACCACCATCCTACTTTCTGTTCCATGTTTGCTCTGTCTCTAAGGGAGGAGACCACCCCTCATATTGTCTTATGCACAGTTTCTGCCTCCAAAGAAAGAAGAAGTAAAAACTAAAAGGCAGAAATGAAATCTACAGGCAGACAGCCCTGCGCTGCACCTTGGGCCTCGTTAAAGATTGACCCCTGACCTAACCGGTTATGTTATCTATAGATTCCAGACATTGTATGGAAAAGCACTGTGAAAATCCCTGTCCTGTTCTGTTCTGTTCTGATTACTGGTGCATGCAGCCCCCAGTCACATACCCCCTGCTTGCTCAATCGATCAAGACCCTCTCACGGGGACCCCCTTAGAGTTGTAGGCCCTTAAAAGGGACAGGAATTGCTCACTTGGGGAGCTCGGTTTTTAGAGATGTGAGTCTTGCCAAAGCTCCTGGCCGAATAAAGCCCTTCCTTCTTTAACTCGGTGTCTGAGGGGTTTTGTCTGTGGCTTGTCCTGCTACATTTCTTGGTTCCCTGACCAGGAAACAAGGTGATTAATGGATGGTCGAGACAGCTCCTTAGGTGGCTTAGGCCTGCCCTGTGGAGCATACCTGAGGGGGACTCCAGCCAGCTTGAGTGAAGCAGATCCTGAGAGCACTCCCAGGTAGGCAATTGCCCCAGTCAGAGCAGTGCACAGCAGGCCCTTGTGGAGGATCAATGCAGTGGCTGAACACCATGAAGGAACTGGCACTTGGAGTCCGGACATCTAAAACTTGGTAAGACTGGTCTTTAAAACTTGCCCACTCCATTTAAGTGGAAGCATGGCCTGATCACCCATGGTGTGCCTGTACCAGCACTTTGGTTTTTGTTTTTGACTTGACTTGGATTGCTTGATACTTTGGTTTTGGTTTTGACCTGGCTTGGATTTCCTGACACTCTGATTTTGGTTTTGATTCTGGTTTGGTGTAAACTGCAAAAGTGTGTGTGTGCCCTTTTTACCCATTTTTGTTTTGCAATGTGAGCATGGTGTTTTGTCTTCGGGAAGCATGGGTCAGGCACAAAGTAAGACCACTAGGAGCTATGTTGAAAAATTTCAAGAAAGGATTTAAGGGAGATTACAGTGTTACTATGACACCAGGAAAAATTAGAACTTTGTGTGAAATAGACTGGCCAGTATTAGAGGTGGGTTGGCCATCAGAAGGAAGCCTGGACAGGTCCCTTGTTTCAAAGGTGTGGCACAAGGTAACTTGTAAGCCAGGGCACCCAGACCAGTTCCCGTATATAGACACTTGGTTACAGCTGGTTTTAGACCCCACCCACTCACAGTGGTTGAGAGAACAGCAGCATAAGCAGCTGGCAGAGGCAAGGAAAGACCAGCAGAGAGAGAGAGAGGAAGAGACAGAGAGACAAAGAGGGAGTCAAGGAGAGAGAGAGAGAAAGAAAGAGGCAGACAGAGAGAGAGAAAGATACAGAGGCCAAAGGAAAGTCAAAGAGAAAGACACAGAAAGTCAAAGACAGAAAGAAAGAGATATACAAGTAGTTAAGAAAAAAACAGTGTACCCTATTCCTTTAAAAGACAGGGTAAATTTAAAACCTACAACTGATAATTGAAGGTCTTCTCTGTGACCCTACAACACTCCAATACCACCTTGCTGTAAGTGTAAACAAGTGCGTAGCCTGAAAGCACTGAGGCCACTGACAACCTGTAGACTTCCTATCAAAAATCTTTAACCTAGTAATCTGCGGATGGCACAAATGCATTCACTCTGTAGCGGCAACTGCTTTGCTAACAGAAGAAAGTAGAAAAATAACTTTTAGAGGAAACCTCATTGTGAGCACACCTCACCAGTTCAGAAGTATCCTAAGGGGGAAAAAAAAAAGATGATTTAACACTAACCACTAAAAATTCCCTTAACCCAGCAGGTTTCCTAACAGGGGATCTAAATCTTAATTGCCATACAAAGGTCTGATCAGACCTAGGAGGAACTCCCTTCAGGACTGGATGATAGACGGTTCCTCCCGGGTAATGGAAGGAAAAGAAAAAGCCGTCTATACCAGTTCTAAGTTAATTTGGACTAAACAAAGTCTTACTAATAGCAAAGGATAATTGAAATCCCAAACGTACAAGGTTTTCAACAAAAGTAAAATTTGCTCAAAGTTAACAGTGTAACATGTATAATAGTAACTTCTAATCTTGTGGCCTTAGACAGTCTAATCCACAGACATAAAGGAAGTTTGCTTTGGAAAAGAATGGTTATCCCCCCAAAAAAAGGGGGAAAAAGGGGGGGGCAGAATTTATGTAAAAAGAATCTTATATAGTAAATTCTTGTCCTGAAATAAATTAACTGGTTGTTTAAAGAAAGAAATGTTTGTAATAAGTCAGAAAGTTGAGGCATGTTGAAGAATTGTCTACAAAAGTCATGAAAAAGAAAAAAAAGTTATAAAAAAAGAATTTATGCAAGAAATGCGGTATAATTTAAAAGTAACTAGGCCTCCTGAATGTAAAACTACTGAGAAAATAGTTTATGTGCAAGGTGTGTAAGAAAAGTAAAATACACCTCTGGTAAAAGCATTATAAGGAGGCATAAGAATGTGGATTTTTACCTACATTAAAAGATTTTAAAAATTGTTTTGAAGGTTTAAGCAAGTTTTAAAACGTCAATTGTAAAGGAAATTCTGTGTGTAAACATATTGGCTAAAGTTAAAGGGGTATCATCCAGTTTTTCTGTGAACTGAACATTAAAATAAAAACACAATGGGTTTCTCTTAAAGCATTAACCTGCTCTTTAACAAAGATTATAAAAGGTTAAAAAGAGTCTATAAAAATCTTACCTTATGATCTGACATTAAAAATTAAATAAATATGCCTACTAAGTTTTATTAAAACTAAGTTTAACATTAATAGCACACTAATATAAGGGTGACATTTAGCTTATCTGGTATAAAAATCATACAGGAAGCGTCAAATATAAAAAGCTGTTTGGCTTCTTTGGTCTAAAAACTAATAAAAAATAGGTGCTAAAGGAAATTTCTCAGTAGAAAGGCACCAAGGACTATAAAGTCCACTGTTGACATCCCCACATTTAAAACAAAAGGTCAATTTCTTAAAAATTATATACTTGGTTTATCTCCCACTTTCCTTTCCCTCAAAACTAAAAGTCTTTTAACACATGTGCCACCCCTACAATTTCTGGTAAACCAGCACCAGTCTGAAGATTACATTCTCATCAAAAAGTGAAAAAAAAAGAGGAAATTCGAGCCAGCCTAGGAAGGACCCTACCCTGTGCTGCTAACCACCGAGACTGCTGTTTGTACAGTGGAAAAAGGATGGACTCATCACACCAGTCAAGAAAGCTCCACCCCCTCCAGAGTCGTGGGCCATAGTCCCAGGGGAAAACCCTACCAAACTAAAGCTGAGAAAAATTTAACTCTTTTATCTATTCTATTACTCTTTCTTCTTTCCTCGCTCTATTGCTGACCATCTAGTTATTAACATAACCAAGTCAATTTTGCCTCAAACTATTGCATTTAATGCTTGCCTTATTATACCCTGTGGGGACTTGCCAAGTCAAAGACAGCTCTCTACTTCAGAAAAGTACCTCTGTCCCTCCTGACTCTCCTCAGACTGGGCATTAGTAAATTAGGACTATTTGACTGGGGGAAACTTTGGTAAAGACTCCAGTGTCAACCAGGAGTCTTGCCCCCCAATGTAGAGCTTTTATGCCATAGTTGGTCCAACGTTCTGTGGACCACTAAAGAGCAAGGATGGACTGCCCCAACTGGTTTTTATAATTTCCTAAAATCATACATTCATTTTACTAGAGGATCATAGAAGTTAAAGACTTAAAACAAACTTTGGCAGTTAAGACAAGATACCAAGATGCAAATGCCTGGTTAAAATGGATCAAATATTCCATCTGCACGTTAAACAAAAGCAATTGTTATGCTTGTGCACATGGCAGGCCAGAGGCCCAGACAGTTCCCTTTCCACTAAGGTGGTCCTCCAGTGGACCGTGGGCTGCATGGTATCTCTTTTCCAGGATTCTACAGCCTGGAGTAATAAGTCATGCCAAGCTCTCTCTGCTATATCCCAAAGTCTGGCACCCTGAAGTTCAGCCCCCGAGGGCCATCCAGCTGCCATCTCCCAACACTAAGTTCATTTTGTGTCTCTCACAATAGGAAGGAAACTTAGCGTTCCTTGGAGACCTGAAGGGATGTAGTGAACTTAAGAATTTTCAAGAGCTTATCAATCAGTCAGCCCTTATTCATCCCAGAGCAGATGTGTGGTGGTATTGTGGTGGACCTTTACTGGGCACTCTGCTGAATAACTGGAGTGGCACTTGTACTTTAGTCCAATTGGCTATCCCTTTCACCCTGGCATTTCATCAGCCAGAGGGAGGAAAAATAAGACATTGTAAAGTGAGAGAAGCCCCTTGTGGGTCTTTTGACTCTCACGTCTATTTAGATGCAATTGGATTCCCATGGGGAATACCAGATCACTTTAAAGCTTGAAATCAAATAGCTGCAAGATTAAAGTCAACATTTTAGTAGATAACAGTAAATAAATATGTAGATTAGATGAACTACATCTATTACAACCAACAGCAATCAACTTTTCATGAGTTAAAAGAAAAACTCATGTTGGCCTCAGCCCTGGGCCTACCTGACCTGACAAAACCCTTTACACTCTATGTGTCAGGAAGAGAAAAAATGGCAGTTGGAGTTTTAACCCAGACTGTCGGGCCCTGGCCAAGGACAGTGGCCTATCTCTCAAAACAACTAGCTGGAGTTTCCAAAGGCTGGCCCCCATGTCTAAGGGCCCTGGCAGTGACAGCCCTGTTAGCACAAGAAGCAGATAAACTAACGCTTAGGCAAAACCTGAATATAAAGCCCTTCCATGCTGTGGTAACTTTGATGAATACCAAAGGACATCATTGGCTAACAAATGCTAGATTAACCAAGTATCAAAGCTTGCTATGTGAAAATCCCCCATAACCACTGAAGTTTGCAACACCCTAAACCCTGCCACCTTGTTCCCGGTATCAGAGAGCTCAGCTGAACATAAATATGTAGAGGTATTGGACTAGTTTATTCTAGCAGGCCCAACCTCCAAGACCATCCTTGAACATCAGTAGACTGTGAGCTGTTTGTGGACAGTAGCAGTTTCACCAACCCCTGCAAAGTGACTCTGAAGAGGACGACAAGCCCTGCTCCAGTCACATCCAGAAGCTGACTGGTCCACACATGGCCAAAGCATAAGAAAACTCATCATGGGACTCATTTTCCTTAAAATTTGGACTTGTACAGTAAGGACTTCAACTGACCTTCCTCAGACTGAGGACTGTTCCCAGTGTATACACCAAGTCACTGAGGTAGGACAAAAAGTTGCTATGGTCCTATTATTTTATGGTTATTATAAGTGTACTGGAACTCTGAAAATAACTTGTTTGTATAATGTTATTCTATACAAGGTATGTAACCCAGGAAATGACCTGCGTTATGTGTGTTATGACCCATCTGAGCTTCCCATGACCACAATTTTTGAAATAAGATTAAGGACTGAGGACTCGTGGGGGCTCATAAATGACATGATTAAAGTGTTAGCCAAAACAGAAGAAAAAGGGGTGCCCAAAACAGTCACCTTGAAATTTGATGCCTGTGCTGTCATTAATAGTAATAAGTTAGAAATAGGATGTGGTTCTCTTAATTAAAAAAGAGGCTATATGACAAAAAATAAGTACATTTGTCATGAATTAGGACTGTGTGAAAATAAATGTGGATACTGGTCTTGTGTCATTTAGGCTACTTGGATAAAAAATGAAAAAAAATCCTGTCCACCTTCAGAAAAGGAAAAGTGGCCCTTCCTATACCAGGGATCTGTGTAACCCCTTAGAACTGGTAATAACCAACCCCCTTGATCCTCCCTGGAAAAAAGGGGAGCATGTAACCCTAGAAATTGATGGGGCTGGACTGGATCCTCGAGTAAATATCATAGTTTGAGAAGAAGTTTATAAACCCTCTCCTGAGCCAGTATTTCAAACTTCTATGATGAACTGAATGTGCCAGTGCCAGAAATTCCAGGAAAAACAAGAAATTTGTTTTTGCAATTAGCCAAGCATGTAGCCCAGTCTCTCAATGTCACTTCATGTTATTTATGCGGAGGAACTATACTGGGAGATCAATGGCCATGGGAAGCCTGAGAATTAGTACCTACAGACCCAGTTCCTGATAAATTCCTGGCTCAAGAGAATCACCCTGATAACTTCTGGGTCTTGAAAGCCTCAATCATTAGACAATACTGTATAGCAAGAGTGGGGAAGGACTTCACCCTTCCTGTGGGAAGACCCAGCTGCCTTGGGCAAAAACTGTATAATAGTACTACAAAAACAGCCACCGTGGAGTTCAAACCACACTAAGAAAAATCCATTTAGTAAATTCCCAAAGTTGTAAACCATGTGAACCCACCCAGAGTACCACCGGGACTGGACATCCCCCACTGGATTATACTGGATATGTGGGCATAGACCTTATGCCAAATTACCTGACCAGTGGGAAAGTAGTTGTGTTATTGGCACTATTAAATCATCTTTCTTCCTACTGCCCATAAAGACAGGTGAACTCCTGGGCTTCCCTGTCTATGCTTCCCATGAAAAGAGAAACATAGCCATAAGAAATTGGAAAGATAATAAATGGTCCCCTGAAAGAATCATACAATATTATGGGCCTGCTACTTGGGCAAAAGACAGCTCATGGGGATACTGGGTCCCCATTTACATGCTCAACCGAATCATATGGTTACAAGCTGTCTTAGAAATAATCACTAATAAGACCAGCAGAGCCTTGACTATTCTGGCCCGGCAAGAAACTCAGATGAGAAATGCTATCTATCAAAATAGATTGGCTCTCAACTACTTGCTGGCAGCTGAAGGAGGGGTCTGTAGGACATTTAACCTTACTAATTGCTATCTACACATAGATGACCAAGGGGAAGTAGTTGAAGACATAGTTAGAAATATGACAAAACTGGCACATGTGCCCGTGCAAGTGTGGCATGGATATGATCCTGGGGCCATGTTTGGAAAATGGTTCCCAGTGCTAGGAGGATTTAAAACTCTTATAATAGGAGTTATAATAGTAATAGAAACCTGCTTACTGCTCTCTTGTTTGCTACCTATACTTCTTCAAATGATAAAAAGCTTCATCGCTACCTTAGTTCACCAAAATGCTTCAGCACAAATGTACTATATGAATCACTATTGATCTGTCTTGCAAGAAGACATGGGTAGTGAAAATGAAAGTGAGAACTCCCACTAATGAGTGAGATTCTCAAAGGGGGGGACTAAAGGAGGAGACCACCCCTCATATTGTCTTATGCCCATTTCTGCCTCCAAAGAAAGAAGAAGTAAAAACTAAAAGGTGGAATGAAATCCACAGGCAGACAGCCCAGTGCCACACCCTGGGCCTGGTTAAAGATCGACCCCTGAGCTAACCAGTTATGTTATCTATGGATCCCAGACATTGTATGGAAAAGCACTGTGAAAATCCCTGTCCTGTTCCATTCTGATTACCGGTGCATGCAGCCCCCAGTCACATAACCCCTGCTTGCTCAATTGATCATGACCCTCTCACATGGACCCACTTAGAGTTGTAAGCCCTTAAAAGGGACAGGAATTGCTCACTCTGGGAACTTGGTTTTTGGAGACGTGAGTCTTGCTGAAGCTCCTGGCCGAATAAAGCCCTTCCTTCTTTAACTTGGTGTCTGAGGGGTTCTGTCTGCAGCTTGTCCTGCTATGTGTTTACTTTGGATACCTCATATGAGAGGAACCACAGAGTATTTGTTTTTTTCTGATGGCTTCTTTTTTTTTTTTTTGTGATGGCTTCTTTTACTTAGCATGAGATCTCCAAGTCTCATTCTTGTTGTAGCATATGATAGGATTTCCTTCTTTTGTAAGGTTGATTAATGTTTCATTGTATGTATATACCACATTTGCTTTATTCATCCATTAATGTACATTTCGGTTGCTTCCACCTCTTGGCTATTATTAATAATGCTGCAATAAATGTGTGTACAAATATCTTTACAAGATCATGTAACTCATAGATATTTATTTCTTTAAAGTTAGTTTCTGGAGATTTATTGTGTTCCTTTAGTTGGGCCATGTTGTCTTGCTTCTCTGTATGCCTTGTGATCTTTTATTGAGATTTGTGCATTTGAAAACAACATCAATCTTTTCCAGTCATTACAAACTGACTTTATGTAGTGGAAGACCTTTACCAGTTAGCATAGCTAGAGATTCTGGGGGCCTTTCAAACTTCTTTGGGACGTGTATGTGTAATTTCCTAGTAAAAGAGTTTTGCCTGCTTCTTCCTCTTTCTCCCCCTGGTGTCTGCCTGCAGTACTACAATCTCCCTAGTGGTGAAATAGTGTGCCTGCCTTTGTTCTCCGAGGCTCACAACGTGCTATTCAACTCTGAACTCTGAGTCAGGCAAGACAGAAACCAGTACCTTGGGTAACCCCCACAAAACCCAGAATGCTGGACTCATGGTCTACTCCTCTTGCCTCTTTAAGGGAGAATCTGGTGCAGCGGGATAATTAAGTAATCAGAAAGACAGAGAGGTTGGGGAGGAATTATTTAATTTTTTAGGTGCACCAAACCAGTCAGATTAACATCCAAAGGAATGAGCCCTGAACAAAGAGTGTGGTTACCTTTTAAGCATTTTGTGGGGCGGGGGGAGATCTGTGCAGGAGGAAGCATATTACAGAAGTGAGAAATAAAGACAGTTATTTAATTAAGACATGCATTACATCATTTCTTCCTTTTCAAGAAACAACATGTTTTATGACTTGAGATTATCTGTCTAGTGACCTCGCAGCTGCACAGCTAGAAAAACAATGCTTCACAATGCCTGGGAAAGACAGAGATAAGGCTCACTAGCCTCAGAAAGAAAAACAGGCAGTTAATTTTAAAGGACTCCAGCCCTTTCTCTTCCTTAAGGGAAATTGGGTTTTTTTTTTTTTTTTTTTACATAAAACTGAGTTTTTGCTTACACAGTTTTTAATTTCTTTTAATTCCTGTTCCACTGGAACTTTAATGTTTTCTGTAGTTCAAGTCGCATTGTGCCAGGGTGAAAGAGTGGCTGGAATGAGTAAAATGCGACAACAATTTCTCCTCATTTTGATGCATCTTTTCCTGGCTTTGCATTCACCTAAGGTGCTGCAACCTCTTAAATAGTTTCTAGAGTTCTCACAAAGGCATTGTAGCTCATACATTGTTGTCAAGTCAGTCTCTCCATGGGGAAATGAGGGCCTGAGGCTTCCTATTCCACCACCTTGCTGATGACACTCAAGTCAATTTCCTATTGCTAGAGCCTATTGTGCTGAGAGGTCATCTAGTTATCCCAAGTTTCTGTGTCAGAGCTCAAAAACAGATGCTTATGTTTGACAACAAGGGGTTGGAGAGAAATTTTGGAATTCCTCTAAGCATACGTACAACTCCCTGTGCACATTCTCCATAAAATATCTCTTCTTCCTGCAGGTCCATGAGCAAGTCTGTCTCTCTGGCCTTTCTAGTTCCAAGGATCTCTCCTTAGAGAATAAGGAGGCCTTAACTCTTTGGACCCAAAACAATTATTTGTGCTTTTGTTTCCTAGCTAGCCCTGTTTCCCAGGTCCCATCTGCATCTCAGTTTTCGTTATCCACTTTCCAACTCCTCTCCTTCAGGACCAGAAAATCTTCTATTCCCTAAAGACATCTGTGCTTCTCTTAATTATCATGTTATCCCTTCCATTCCATGATACCTCTCGTACCCCATACACTAGGAACTCTTGTCTTTCTACACATCTTTCTGAAGCACATATAAAATCTCTAGTGAGATATTATTCTTTGGATTGCTGGAAAACAAAAGCTAGAAGCTAGTAAGCAGCATCTCCTTTTCCTTTCTCCATTGGTATATTCCTCTGTCTCCTTCACTTATCTCTCCCTTTGCATATATTATGTTTTTAAAAACATGCCTTTATATGTAATATACAAATATTTATATATACAATTATTTATATATTTAAATGTATTTAAATATACAATTATTTATATATTTAAATGTATTTTCAAATAACATATTTGTGTGTGATACACAAATTATTTATGTATTTAAATATATTTTCAAGTAACTTAAAAATGTATATATATATTCCATGTATATGTGTGTGCATGTGTGTGTGTGTGTATATATATATATGCATGTATGTTATTTAGACAATTTGGTGACCCTGTTAGTGGCACAGTGTCTGTGGCTTCAGAGCTGGAGGTAAGGTGGAAATATTTTCATTTTTTTCCAAATATGAGGGAATACTAAGTAGAAAAAAATTAAGATAAAAAATAAATTACTGGAAGTAAACAGCAAGGGTTGAAGCACTTTGCTGCTGGCATAAGGGAAAAAGAATCAACCTAGATGATAGCTAGCTAATACAGCACTATGTGATTCCTGAGCCCCATCCAGATGGCGACTTTCCTCCTCTTGATGTCCAGCCCCTCCTGGCCAAGCTGAAAGCATCCATTTAAGAGATGAGAGCAAGTTACCCACTGTGTCTGGTGAAACTGTAGCTAGAGTCTGAGAAGGATTAAAACAAGCTATCTTGACCTTTTACTGGGGGAAAATACCACCCTTTGCTGAAATTGACGATGAAAAGATTCAGAAGGGAAACCATAAGGAACTTTCTGAACTGCTTCTTCTGCTAGAAAGAGTGTACTTATTGAAGATGAATTGTTTTCTTAATCTAGTATTATCAGCCTGACAGAGTTATTCACAAGTAGTTAAGTTCCTGGGAATCACATGAGCAGTAGCAATCCCAAGAAACCTGAGTCAGTAAAAAAATAAATTGCTGATCTTGAAGAGATTCAAAGAGGAAGGCAAAAGCATTGTCAGCTTTGTTCAAACTGTATCTCAAATTTAGTTGTTTTTTGTTTTTCTATCCACCAGGCAATCAAAAGGATGTCGCTTTATACATCTTTTCTGTGTTTTTCATACAGTAAACTCAAAATTTAAACCAAGGGACATATTTTAATTAATTAAAAGATTTAAATATTTTCCCTGGAATGTGTACAACTTTGTCTTATTATATTTCTTGTATTTTTTGTTGTGTGAAGAAAAGACATTTGAGCATATATTAAAACTGTCTGGATATTACTATATAAAACATTGGAAAATATCACAAATTAACTTAAATATAAAATAACTGGAATGTGTAGGGTCTTTTAATAGCTACTTCATGAAACTTAAATAAGGTGACTAAAAATAACAGCATATAAAAATGATAATACTTCAATTTTCTGCTTGGATATTTTAAATTAGAAGTATTGATTTAATTAAGTTACATATGTTGACATGCTTAAGTAAATTTTAAATATAAAGAAAGAAATAAAAATGCTAATATTTACATTCATGAGCATCTTTTTAAAGTTGAAGCTCAGCTCTTCCAATTATGATAGAACCAGACTTAATCTTCCACTCTGTACAGTTAAAAAACTGGGTTGGGCCCAGTGGCTCATGCCTCTAATCCCAGCACTTTGGGAGGCTGAAGTGGAAGGATCCTTTGAGCCCAGGATTTCAAGGCTGCAGTGACCTATGATTGCACCACTGCACTCGAACCTGGATGATCTTGTCTCAATAAAATTTTTTAAATCATAAAGAAAACTGGAAAAAAAATAAGCACAACTCTTTCCGGGCATTGGACAAAGTTAGTGCAGGACTTTCAACATTGACAAGTGAAAAAACAAAGTGAATATAATAATTGCTCTGGTTTTATGCCTGAAGAAACTTTCCATACCATGGTAGGGAGAGAGATTTATTCTGATATTGCTGAATTCATAAGACAAAAACCAGAATTTGAGGGCACTGAGACAGCTGGAATTAATGAGAAGAGAACAATAAAGGGGATAGCTCTCCAGAGACAGAGTTCCAGAAATCTGCAAGTATCCTAAATTTGTTGTCCAATACAAAGCTATACCTTTATAGGTTGAAATTTTAAAAGTACAGTCAAGGACTAGCCAGGTAGTTGTAAGCTGTATGATTACCAGGGCTCACACAATGCTGGGAGACATTCAAGTTCCAGTCAGCTGGAATGCAGAGACTTCCATGAATACTTGGGGGATAGAATAGAGAACTCCAGAAAGGTTATTAATAAGTCAATTATTATTAATGCTTTAATAATTAATCTGTTAATAAACAAATTATTAGTAAAGCATACCCCAATTAATAACAACTATAAACCTTCTCATACTGTTTGGCTCTGTGTTCCCACTCAAGTCTCATGTCGAATTGTAATCCCTAATGATGGGGGAGGGACCTGGTGGGAGGTGATTGGATCATGGGAGTGGACTCTCCTTTTGCTGTTCACATAATAGTGAGTTCTCACGAGATCTGGTTGTTCGAAAGTGTGTAGCACTTCCCCCTTCACTCTCTCCTCCTCCTGCTTCCACTGCATAAGACATGCTGGCTTCCCCTTCACCTTCTGCCATGATTGTAAGTTTCCTGAGGCCTCCCCAGCCATGCCTCTTGTAGAGCCTGTGAAACTGTGAGTCAATTAAACCTATTTTCTTTATAAACTACCCAGTGTCAGGTAGTTCTTTATAGCAATGTGAAAAGGGACTAATACACCCTCCCTATCATGCCTTTGTAAAAGTCTCAAAAGAATCAAATTGGTCTTTAAGTTTAATTTCCTGCAAGAAATAAAATGGAATATCTTGTGAAAAAAGAAAAATTTGAGTACTCAATCAAATAAAAATCATAATATCCAGCATCTAATCCCAAATTACTATACATGGCAAGAAACAGAAAAATCACAATAACAAATAGCCAGGAGAAAAATTAATAAAAAAGACCTGTAAATTATAGAGATTACAATAAAAGAGAAGTGCTTTAGAATATGCATTATAAATGTGCATAAGAATTTCAAGAAATACTTGGACACAAAGAGTATAAAAATATAAAAGAGAATCAAATAGAACTTCTAGAGATAAAAGCTACAATATATGAAATGAATAAATCACTGCCTATGAGTAACAACACATTAAGTTTTCCAGAAGAAAATGTTAGTGAACTGGAAGGTGGAAATAGAATCTCTATAATCTGAAGCAAAGAGTAGGAAAAAAGTCTGGAAACATTAATAAAGCATCAGTGGGACAGTATGAAGTAGTCTAACATGTAATCTGAGTCCAAGAAGAAGAGAGCATGAATTTAAAACATATTTGTATAAATCATTGGAATTTCCAAATTTGATAAAAGTATAAACCCACAGATCCAAATAGCCTAACTAGCCACAAGCTGGATGAAGAAAAATCAAACTACACCAAAGCATAACTTAATTAGGTTGCTAAAAATGAGTAAGAAGGAGAACATTTTAACAGCAGAGGGGGAAAAGGACTCATTATCACAAAGATAAGGATAATTGCAGACTTCTCATAAGACATTATGTAAGCCAGAAGACAGTCATAAGACATCATTAGAGTACTTGAAGGCAAAAGCTGTCAACATGGGATTCACATCCTTTGAAAATATTAATCAAAACTTAAGGTAAAATAAAGATGTATTCAGACAACAGACAAAAAGATCTGAGAAAATTTAGTACCAGAAAAATCAATACAATGAATGTCAAAGGAACTTCTTCATGTTAACAGAAAATGAAAAAACCTTGCTGAGACATATTAATGAAGGCCTAAATAAATTAAAAGGTATGTTCTGTTAATGGATTAGAATACTTAATATTGTTAAGCTAGCAATTCTTCCCTTATAGACCTATAAATTCAATACCCTCCTAATCAAAATTCAAGAAGGTCTTTTAGGATTGGATATGTTGACATGCTAATTCTAAAATTTACATGAAATAAAGACTTAGAATGGCCAAATCAATTTTGGTAATGAAGAAAAATAATATAGATATGCGCTACTATAAAGCTATTATACATTTTAATGATAAAAATTAATAACAAGATACAAACCAAAGAAACAGGAAATTTCCAGTCAAGTATTAAGATAAAATGCATCAATTATTTCAGTAGCCACAGCAGTGGCCTGCAACTCGTTTCCTTTCTCCTGGTTTAATTCCTGTTCTTATTAAAGATAAAAGTATATCTCTCTTGAAATCCTTTCCACAGAGTATTGCAAGTTTACAGGATCAGGACTCAGAATCAAGAAAAATAAGAGTTGTGGAAAATGGCAAATTTTGAAAACAGTTAATTTAAACTTAGTTCAACTACAGATTTTTAATGGTCATTGCGAACACCCGAGATGATTCTTCCTGAATCTGTTTCATGCTCTATGATCCAATTTACTGTGTAATGTAAGAATGACACATCACTGTTAGACTGTTAGAACTGTTGATTTGCTCCTGACTTTGCATATAGTATTCAGTATTATTATTTTACAACCTCAAATATAGAAATACCTCTTATAACTGTTATAACAATGACTGAAGCCCTTTGAGGCTTCTCTTACAAGTGGATTTAATTTGATTTTATAAATATAAATTACCTTTAATAGTTGGATGCATGTTTTCTCAATAGACAGCAGTTTTTGCAGCAATTCTATTATAGTACACTTACAAATTGCTCATTATTGATTACCCATTTCTTTATCATTGACTGAAAAAATCACGTCTGAATATTCTTTAATCTTTTATTATCATTACTTTTCTTATACTATTTGATATATAGGATGAGTGAAGAGAAATTAGATTTTAGAGGATAAAGGGGACAGAAATATATGATACACAAATTTAGCTTAGTGTGAAGTCTTCATTTTGCTTCAGTAAGTCTAAGGAAAAACACAAAAATACTGGATCAATACTTTTTAAAAAAATAAACCATTTTTAGTCCCAAGTATAATGACTCTACCTGAATAGCTTGGACTACTTACAGTTAGAAGTTATCAGTAATATCACCTTATATACTCAAGACCTTATGACTTGTTTTTATTCTTCTTATTCACAGAGCAAATTGATGGTTAACCACTGTCACTAATTGCCAGAGCCCTTGCACTCAGACATGTACATACCAGCCAATACAAAGGCAATTCTTGGCCTAACTTCAACCCAGCAGAGCAGCCACTTGCAATCACTAAGCAGACAGAGAATCAAATTGCCTCTACGTCTTATTAATACAAGTTGAGATGATCTAAAGGAAAGGAATTGGTGTAGGTGAGGACCTATCTCTTGAAGATTTGAAGAAGATTTATGGTGTGTGCTGTTGGTAAATTGTTGCTATATTTCCACAACAAACCTATCCTTTGGTGCTATGAATGTGTTTACAATGAAGATTAATGACAGAGTACACATTTTTAAATAACTTTCTGATGTTTTTGTATATAGAATGTATGGGAGCTTGCCATTCAATCTGGTCAGTGGCATTCTAAAATTATCTGAATGCATACACCTGTGTTACACTACATTGGCTTAGATTATAGTCTTTTTCTTGTTCCCTACTATGTTTCTTCTGTCCTAAAAATCCTCTCAGATAGCCAACTGAGAGCTATTACCCAAACCGAAAACAGTTCTAGTTTCCAAATATACATCAAAGCCACTAAGTGACCCACACTGAGTTTTTCCTAAACACAAAATTGATTTATATCATATGCGTGCCCAGCTGATTACTTGTAGGATTATCCTTTCCACCTGACTCCAGGTGCCTGTTCTGCCATGTCATTCTCAATATGACATCTGTAGAAGTTAAATACTCCTCTCTTAGAGAAAAAGATCCACTACTTTATCCCAATTGCACATTACTATTGACAGTGGAAAACTGTCCTACAGTTGGAATCTCATTTTACCTAACTCACAATGACTGGAAAATAGGTTTGAGGGAAGATGACTCCATTTTTAGAGAATCTTAGATTATTCTGGTATTAAATTTGAAACAGTAATATTATAAATTCCCACTTCTAAAACTTCACTGAAGTTAATGAAAATTACCGATTTTCAGGGTAGTGCAGCTTCTTTGTGTCCCATATGGACATTACTCTTATACTTAGTACAGTTATTTAAAAATCAGAATTCTGTGGACTCGCTTATCTGTTTCTTTTCCTGCACATTTAAAAGTATAATAACTGCTTATGTGCTCAAATTAAGACTTATGTTAATCTTTGGCTTATTTTATTATTTTATTTTTACTTTGTTATTTGCTTTTATATTGTTTAATAATTCTTTATATGTCACCTATCAGTATCACTCACCATTCCTTTTATATCATCTACCAGTGTCAATCTTCATTCTGTGATTACAAGTATTAATAATACCTGTAGTCTTTGTAAGAGTACAGGTAAGGTAAGTACTACAGGTAAGGTAAGAGTACAGGTAAGGTAAGTACTATTGTAAATTTTATAGATGAAGAAACTGAAGAAACACAATGATAAGCTACCCACAGCTAGTAAGTTGTGGGGAATTTAATCATGTATGTAAAGAATAATTATCTTGGCCAGGTGCAGTGGCTCAAACCTGTACTCCCAGCACTTTGGGAGGCCAAAGTGGGTGGATCGCCTGAGCTCATGAGTTCAAGACCATCCTGAGCAACATGGCGAAACCTTGTCTCTACAAAAAATACAAAAATAAGCCAGGTGTGGTGGTGTATGCCTGTAAGCCCAGCTACTTGGGAGGCTGAGGTGGGAGGATGGCTTAAGCCAAGGAGGTGGAGGTTGCATTGAGCCAAGATCATACCCCTGCATTCCAGCCTGGGTGACAGAGCCAGACCCTGTCTCAAAAATTAGATAAATAAATAAAAAGAATAACTATTTTTCTTGTAAATGTAGCAAAAGAAGGCAAAGTATTCATGGACATTTTCCTACTGCTTTACATCCTAATCACTTATAGATAGAACCTAGAATAACCAAATAAAGAATAAATTTAAAATTGCATGATATGAAATAAATGAGGCAGCCTTCTCTACAAGTTGAAATCATAATATTTTGCATGAATTGCCTAAAATACTTGCATTAGCTTTTTACAACTAAAAATGTACTAATCTTAGGTTGCTTATGTAAGTGTTAACCTTAAAAAGTTTATGTATGTGCTAATTTAAACCAACAGAAGGCATTCTCAGGCCACTTAAAATAATCTCAAGGCAATATATCAGGATATAAGTTAGGATATTTTACAAAATCCAAGACAGAACAAAGAATCAGGAGATGTAAGGACTTCTAGGATTTAGTATGAGTTCTGGCTTTTATTATGAGTTAGAGAGGAAGCCATTGAAGGATTTTGCCCAGTTATAGCAGTTAATTCTCTTCCCTTGCCTTTATATATTTAAAACGTCAGGGATTGGCCCAACTTGAGGTAAACTTTGACTTGGAGATGCAAAGGATTTTGCTAGGATCTGATCCTTCACTTGGTGCTTCTCAGTTCTGCTCTTGTCTGTGAGCAAATTACATCAACTCAACTAGAGTGAAGTTCTGTGGTAGCTTTGTGACCTAGGAAAAATTAATTGTGTGAATGACTGACACATTTCCAATCAAATTAATCTCATCATTTTCACTTCACTGTCCAAGAAATGATCTCCCTCTCTTTCCTCTTTCCTGTTGGGCTTGAAGCTGTGAAGAGGTAAGTTTGCTGCAATCAGCAGCCATCATGCTACTCTATGAACCCTCTGACAGATAGATGCTCATCCATGAAATCAAGCATTCATTTCATTTCCATTTATTGCTATTTCTGCTTATTTGACTTTCTTTTAAACATACTTCCTTTACAGACACACAGGTATGCCAGTAATAAAGTAGGCTACATGTATTCTCACTGATGTCCCATAAGAGACACAGAACATCTGTGCAATAGTATTAAGGTTCTATATACTACATAATAGTAAGCAACAGTATTAAGGTTCTATTTGGTGGTTCTTGCTAGATTACCTTTCAATCCTCAACCAAGAAGATAGAATGTCGTAATTGACTTTTTCCAGATACTGTCCATCTCTGGAGCTGGAGAAAGTAGACAGGTTAGTGTTGAAAGAAGGAGGGCCTCACATTCCCATGAAAAGCGTGCATGGAGAAAGGTGGATACAATAGATATGTGAGTGTAGGGCAGAATGAGAAATCCTATATACTGAGTTGGAAAATATGAATGTCCATGCAAATTCAATACTTTTTATCTTATCATAATGAAAATATCGCTTCCTCAAAAAGAACTTTCCTGGTTACTCTCTAATGACTCATATTTCACAACCACTACCAACAACCACTCTCCAGCACATTAATTCTTACAGTTAGCTTCTAACAGCATATAAAAATGTTTTGATTAATTGTTTTATGTTAATCTGTGTCCTGTCCCATAAAAGTTTAACCTACAAGAGGAAGGATATTATCTCTCTTATTCACTGCTATTTTCTTATATGCTTAAAACAATGTCTGCCCCATTGTAGATACTTTACAAATATATGCTGAATAAAATGATGAACTGACAAATATAAATAATACGTATATATGTACATATATATGTATATGTATTAATTAAAGCTTTTGAGGCTCCGTATGTACCAGAGTACTAATTGCTCTATCTTTATTACACCAAGAAATTATCATAGGTCTATGGGCCAGACAATATTATTACTATTTTGCTGAAGAGAAATGTGAAGCACAGAGAAATTTTGTGGCATGTTCATAGCTACATAGGTAGTACACAACAAAGATGGGATAGCAAGATGAAAACCCAGGGTCGTCTGATTAGAAAGTCCACATTATTTACCACCATACAGTACTGTCGACATCAACATTTAGTCTCTTTCCATCATATTGCATCTGAATAGAAAGGAGGTAGCACATGAAAGTATTGCTTCTAATTTTATTTTTCCTCTGCAATAAAAAAGCAAATGTAATTAACAAACATTAGCAAATACCATATGTTGCACATTTCCATATGTGACACAGGATACACATTTGATTAAGATATAATTCTGCCCAGCAGAAGGTGGGGGAAAGAAGAGGAAGAAGAAGAAATAGAAAATATAAGTTGAATCTGATCCTTCATATGATTTTTACTCCATGTATACTTTTACTGAAATGATAGCTTGTGCACATGCAAGGACTGACTATGCTATTCCAAGGTACTTTCTATGGGTGAAGGAAAGCAGAAGGAAAAGGAGGGGGGAGAAGGGCATGAATCTCCACTTCATGAAGGAAAAAGCACTTTGGTCCCCAAATATCGCAGAAAAAAAGTCAAGTAAGTGGGAGGAATGTTATACAGGGGAGCAGAAGTATGTGTTTTGCATGGAGACCTCGTTTTAGCAATACCTTTTTGCCCTTCTGCTTCCAAATCTTATTTGCCAGTTTAATGCCTTTATATAAAGTCCTAATGATGAATGAAAATCTTTCAAGTGCTGTTGCCTCATTAAATGCATTATTTATTAATTTAACTTCTAGTACTCTCGATAAAGAGCCAGTGAAATGAGTTGTTGAGTTCCAGGGGAAAAATGAGAACATAATTTTGAATATATATACACACACACATATATATATATATATACACACACACACACAGAGATCATAACTGGATTACATATAATAATGATATCAATATGTCTATCAGTATTGGAGTTGGATTCTGGTACTTTCTCTTGTGGGGTTCTTGTGTTACAGTCAGCATAGATTTCTGGAGCATTCTTCTGTTGATCTTTTGGTGGCATCAAACTGTCTTAAGTGGTGTGGGAGATGCTATTTCTGCCATGTGAGAATTTGATGGTGTAATTAGCACAAACAATCAGAATGCCATAGGTGAGTCACCCAAATCACCACAGAGTGCCCCTTTCCTGCCCACATAAAGTCATCATTATCAGAGTTTACTCTTTTCTTCTCTGATTCATTCTCAATATCAGTCATGTGGGGCTTCTCAGTCATTCTTTAGATCAGGCTAGATTTAGGACGCAACATTCAGTGATAGCTCTTGACCTGAGCTGCTGATGACCACTGCCCTGGTCTCGCAAGAGGACCAATCTTACATGTGGATGACAGTGCACAATACGATGGGCAAACCACGGTATCATGAAAAATATCGGGCTCTTCTTCCAAACCAGGTTGTTCACGCTGATGACATCAACATACCCAAATCATGATTTGCTGGTTACGAATAAAGCATTGCAAAAACCACACTGGCCCGGAATAGCAGGGATCTTCACAAAACTAAGAAAAGTTCTGGTTATTCTTCCACAAATTCAGTGCAACATTCGGTTGGTAGGGCACGGTGGGGGACCAGGAAGAAATAGAGATTTAGCCAAGATATGCCCCAAAGCCACTGCTTTTCTGGACTCAAACCAGGGGATTAGGGAAACAACATTCCCCAGCTTCTATGCAAAGAGCTAAAGGGAACACAGACTTAAATATTATGACATGAAAGTTACTTCACTTGATGAAATTACAAAATCATTGGTAATTGCTGAGAATCTCTCACCTCTAGGGTTTTACAATGCAAAACCCCACTACTAGAGTTAATGCGCTATAGTCAATCTCTCTTCTATGAGGGAGGGTTGTCAGGGAGTGGGATATGGTGTTGCCTGGGAATCCCTAAAGAAGACAGACAGGCACAAAATGATGGAGAAGGGCACCAGAGAAACAATCTCATCAAACTACAATTACTTTATTCTTTGGCTGATGGTTTTGTCTGCCTTTCAGACTTTGGGTAATGAAGCTAATGAGTAGCTGTTGGGGTTTTACTATCCATTTCCTCATTCTGGAACCCTCAATTCTAGGAGGATATCCCACCCCATTATTCTTAGAGCCTCTTTCTTGATTTCTTCTCTCCTTCCATTCCTCACTTTCCTCTCTCTGTGTGATGTTCTTTTGGCTTAACTGCCAGGAGCATCTGCTGCAGGTCTCAGGGTAAGAGAGTGGGCAGGTGGGCACAGACTGATAGAGAAGTCTGAGATCATGACATTCCTTCCGTATTCCAGGAAAAGTTGTTGTAATAGGATAATAGAATAAAACCAAGTACTTTTGGGGACCTCTTCGTTGTGAAATATTTTCTTATCTGGATTCAGAGGTTATGCCCTTTGAGTGAGAAAGGAAGGGGGAAAAGAGCTTTTATTTAGCTCTTGTGCTAGGCAGAGTTCTAAGGTGACACTCACTGACCCCTTGTGATTCCCTTCTCTCAAGTGTGGATGAAACCTGTGTATAAGATGGGATACAAGTCCCGTGTGTAGGACTGATTTGTTGACTTTCAGTTTATAAAAAAACTCATTATTCTGGATGGACCTCACCTCTTCATGTGAATGCTTTATGAGAGGATTAAAGCACTAGAGACTCTGGCTCTCCTGCTGGTCTCAAAGAAAAAGTACATTGTCATGAGTCCTCAACTTAAAGGAAATTAATTCTGCCACATTCACATGAAAGAGAATCAGAAGCTTTAGACAAGGCCACAGCCCCGGCCAACTCCCTGATGACACAGTCATAAGATCCTGAACCAAGGACCCACATCCACTGGGCCCAGACTCTTGATCCATGGAAACTGAAATATAATGAATGTGTACTGTGTTAAGACTATAAGTTTGTTTAACTGATTATACAGCAATACAAAAGTAATACAGATACCTTCAAATGAAGGCCAATACTGACCTCACTGGGGCTACAACAAAGCACTTTACATCCAAAGGCAGAGAGGGACACAGCAATGCAGAATTCCAGCACACTTAAGAGGAGCACCATGCCATCCGTACCCTAGGAGAAAACTCATAACAAGGGAATGTGAGAAATGGAGATGACAAGTGAAAACATTTACCAGTAACCACAATGTCATAAGAGAAAAAGCACTGGCTGGGAGTCAGGAAACCTGCCTCCCAGTGGCAGCCATTCCCTTGACCAATTCTTGATCTGCTGAAGTAACTTCTCACTTTTTTCACTAATAAAATAATCACAGACATTTATTCCCTAGTTCAGTACCTCCCAGTGCTATTGTGGGCACGGAAGATGAAAGTGCTTTAAAATGTTAGGAAGGTAGTATAAAGATAATTGTCATCATATCCTATTGAGTACTAGAAATTCATATCATTGAGAAAATACTATGATTCCATATCTTAGTGATTGTAAGCAGAGTAATGGTCCCCCAGGGAGGTCTGCATCCTAGTCCCCTAATCCTCAGCTTCTGGGGATTTGAATGCAGACCTCCCTGGGGGGACCATTGTTCTTTTTGCACAACAAAAAGAATTAAATTTGCAGCTGAAATCAAGGTTGCTTATTAGCTGGAATGAGAGAATTTTCCTGGATTATTCAGGTGGGTTCAAAGTAATGACAGAATCCTTATAAGTGGAAGCAAGAGGCAGAATAGAGTTCAAGAGAGTTTTGAAGATGCTGCATTGCTTGATTTGAAGATAGAGGATGGGATGACAAACCAAGAAATGTAGGCAGCCTAAAGAAGCCAGAAAAGGCAGTAAAACTTATTGTTGCCTAAGCCTTCAGAAAGGAGTACGGCCTTGCCCACACTGATTTTAGCCCAGTGAGATCCACTTTGAACTTCTGACCTCCAGAAACAGAAGATAACCAAACTGTATTGTCTTGAGACACTAAATGATTTTATATGGTTCTGCCTAATGATTTGTAGTAATTTGTTACAGTAACAATAAGAAGCTAATACAACAATGAACATCAAGTAGGTCAGTCTTTAATCCATCTCCCCAGAGCACTGGCTTTAGGGCTAGTCTTCAGCCAAGAAACATAGTCAAAATTTGGAGAACAATTGGGCAGTACACTTATTTCTATTAATTTTACCCCGGATTGATGCAGGGATTATCTGGTTTAAATATTCTCTCTTTTTCTCTCCATGGTTAGGGATAGTCCCTCTGTTGCGGAAGAGCCAATAGACCAAGAGCTCAGGATATGAGTGAGGCAGACTTAAGGAGACCTTGAGAATATTTGCATTCATTGCTTTTTTATTTTCTTGTGCCTTCAACAGCTGTGGCGGCCTCTGTGTTTCAAACATTGTTGTAGGCACAGAAGATAGAACAGCAAACAAAACAGACAATTCCCCTGTCTTCAAGGATTTTACCATCTAGAAGTGTAGACTAGAAGATGGCAAGCTTTCCGTAAAGGCCAGATAATGTACATTTTAGGTTTTGCAGACCGTAAGGTCTCTGGCACACACATTCAAACCTGTTATTATACACAAAAGCAGCAATACACAATATGTAAATAAATGGGTTCGTTACATTTCAATAAAACTTTATTTACAAAAACAAATACAGGGCTGGACTTCCAAAAAACATAGCATGTATATAGACCTGTGGACTGATTGTGCAGGTGCCCAGGCAAGAATAGACCCGTTGCTTCAAATCCCAGGAAGCCCTTATGGAGGTCCCCTGCTATAAAAACAGGCATAAAAATGTTTACACAATTAACAGGAATTCATCATGGACTCTGGGAAAGGTGATTGAAATGAACGCAGGACCAGCTATGTAATTTATAGACTCTCTTATTAAAATTACATATATATCTTAGCTTGAGCTATACGAAACTGCTGTCTTTCTAGGTTAAGTATAGTTGATCATTGGCAATTTCACATGGTTCTGCCTAATGATTCCAGGTGGTAGACTCTAACTACTTTTTTCTAGAGCTCAACTTTTTCTGGCCTCTTTAATAATTATATGCTTTCCAGCATTTCTATCTTTTTCTTCCAGGAGAACCCAAGTTCCTTTGTGGTAGGGAACTATTCTCTTTCTTATGTCTACCGGGGTGCCAACCCTGTGATGAGGCATACACTATGGGCTCATAGACCTGTGGACTGAACATAAAGGTGCCCAGGCAAGAAGAGACTCATTGCTTCAAATTCCAGAAAGCTCTTATGGAAGTCCTCTGCTATAAGAACAGGCATAAAAATGTTCACATAGTTAATAGGAATTCATCATGGCCTCTGGGAAAGGTGATTGAGATGGATGCAGAACCAGCTACATAATTTACAGAGTGTCTTGTTTAAAATTTTTAAAAATAATTTCAAGATAGCAACAGCAGAGCATTAGACCAAGCACAGGGCTCTTCTAACTCTGAGGTCCTGAGTAACTGCACAGGTCCCATGCCCACAAAATCAGCCCTATGAACCTGGCCAATTCCAGATTTTGTCTCTATCATTGTGCCATTAAAGTCTATGAATGAAGAGAGCCTCATAAACTAAAAGTAAGGTTCTTCTTCGGGATAGCAATAGCAAATAAGAGGGAAATTAGAGACAAGAAGTTCTACAATTGAATCTTGCTTTTGCCAATTTCTAACTGAGTGACATTGGGAAAATCTGTCAAATTCTCAAAAGAAACTTTGTTTTCTTATCTTGAGTGAGTGGCAAGAAATAAAATTACTTACTATAAAAAGCATTAGATATCTCAAGGGAAGTAAATTAGTTTCGCAAAGACACCTCAAGCGGTTATTTTGGTGTGACTACGTAGCCCTCAAGACTATGTGGGATTAGCTAGAAATGAAGTAAACAGAATGCAGTTGATTCTATCTAGTAAGTTAGGAAGAGTGTTGAGTTTCCACATACACATGAGGGAAGGGCACAGTGAGGAAAAGAACTAAGCAGCAAGGCGAAAGGCTGAAAGTTCATAGAGAGGAAAAGTAACCAAAAATTTGGTGGTGTTGAAAATGACCAATAGGCTTTTTAATAATAAAGATTTGGCTGGGCACAGTGGCTCACACCTGTAATCCCAGCACTTTAGGAGGCCGAGGTGGGTGGATCACCTGAGGTCAGGAGTTCAAGACCAGCCTGGCCAACATGGAGAAACCCCGTCTCCACTAAAAATACAAAAATTAGCCAGGCGTGGTGGCACATGCCTGTAATTCCAGCTACTTGGGATGCTGAGGCAGGAGAATCACTCGAACCCAGGAGGTGGAGTTTGCAATGAGCAGAGATTGTGCCACCACGTGCATTGTGAACTGCACTGCACTCCAGCCTGGGCGACAAGAGTGAAACTCCATCTCTAACAACAATAATAATAATTATTATAAAGATAAAATTGTGCATTTTAGTCTGCTGTGATGTGCTGCAAGAACTCTTCCCCCCACACTTACCCAATGGCCCAAAACATCAAGAAGTTTTATTACTTACAAAATATTGTGTAAGTGGCAATTTTCAGAATAAAGCAATTGAGATAGCATTGAAATAAGGACAACTGGTACAAAAAAAGTAGTAAAATTCAGAATGGAGATTGAGAATTTTTCAGCTGCCACATGTTGAGGATAAAAGTGGTTAATGTTGCAAGAACATCCAAAGATGTGGGAAAGGATACTGAGTTACCACTTATAAAATACTGTTCAAGACAATTTTACTTTATTATTTGAGAATAGGTACTGACATCTTTTTTTTTTTTTTTTTTTTTTGAGACGGAGTCTCACTCTTTTGCCCAGGTCAGACTGCAGTGGCACTATCTCGGCTCACTGCAAGCTCCACCTCCTGGGTTCACGCCATTCTCCTGCCTCAGCCTCCCGAGTAGCTGGAACTACAGGTGCCCGCCACCACGCCTGGCTAATTTTTTGTATTTTTAGTAGATATGGGGTTTCACCGTGTTAGCCAGGATGGTCTCGATCTCCTGACCTCGTGATCCGCCCACCTCGGCCTCCCAAAGTGCTGGGATTACAGGCGTGAGCCACCGTGCCTGGCCGGGACTGACTTTTTGACCCCATTTTTAGAGGGGTCTGGAGGAGATAACAGTAGACACTGCATCAATGTTTTAAAATTAAACAGAAAAATTTATGCAAAATGCCCAGCACAGTAACTATTAAGGAGTAGGTGTTCTATAACTATAAGCTTTCTTCCCATTTTGCCTCATCACATATAGAGGAAAAATAAAGACAGAGATGAGATGTGTACCTGACTCCTAAATGAAAGATTATTCTATTTCTCAATCACTTCCAACTTCCAAAGTCATTCAGCAATTAGGGAATGTTAATTATTGTTGTTGCCAGAGCCAGCACTCCCCCAAACTTGCTTCTATGATAATATCTCATGAAAAGGGAAAACACTCACCATTAAAATGGACATAGTCATGTAACAATTACTTGACAACTGATCGTGGTTACAGTAATGGTAACGGAATGAATAAAACGTCAAGCTTATTGCATTGATTAAGATCCCTGATATAGCCAAGACTGAACTGGTGATATTCATTCCTAGACTACCTCCAAACTAGAAAGAAATGAAAATTAATTAAGCAATCCAGCATCATCCTCAGATATATCTCTATTAATTACTTTACACTGCTGTCTACCTTTATCTTGACTATTGCAATAGTCTTCTAACTTGTCTCCTCATAGTGGTTTCAACTCTGATCTCTCGCCAAAACACAAATATGATCCCATTATTCTCCAGCTTAAATTCTTCAGATAATTCCTGTGAGCAGATGAGATAATCTCCAAATCATTTATCAGGGTTTTCAATGATTTTTTACATATTAGCTTGACAGTCATGTCTGTGTCCTTCCCTGCTATTCCTTGCTTCTGGTGCCCGATCTCTTATCATTGTTCTAAACACTGCTTGCCTCTCATGCCTCTCTACCTTTTAAGTTATTTTTCTCGGTTGTGTATTCCTTTTCATACCTTCTCTTCTCATGGGTAAGGTAAGAAGGCTTTTTATAAGTACTAAAATTACACAGGAAAGTGTGAAGAGTGTAGTGTGGCTGCAGGTCCCGGCAGACACTAGGAAGTTGGGTTAGGCCAGATTTGGAAAACCCATATTGATCATGCTCCAGAGTTTGATATTTATCTTTTGAGTGAAGAAAACTCAAATACAGTGTTTAGCCAGAAAAACCCTTGTTGAGATCTTGGCTTTTGCATTTTATTGGCTTTATGAAAGGCTTCTTGACATGAGAGTTACATTTTAAATTTGCTGGTTCTTATGTAATAATTTTATTGTGAATTTCTTATATTGAAAATTCAAAATCGCTTTTGGATACAGTTGGAATTTACTTTTTTATTTTTTTCCTTTTTGAGACGGAGTCTTGCTCTGTTGCCAGGCTGAAGTGCAGTGGCACGATCTCAGCTCACTGCAACCTCCGCCTCCAGGGTTCAAGCAATTCTCCTGTCTCAGCCTCCTGAGTAGCTGGGATTACAGGCACCCGCCACCATGCCCAGCTAATTTTTTTGTATTGTTAGTAAAGAAGGGGTTTCACCATGTTGGCCAGGCTGGTTTCAAACTCCTGACTTCAAATGATCCACTTGCCTTGGCCTCCCAAAGTCCCAGGTTTACAGGTGTGAGCCATGGCGCCCGGCCAGAATCTACATTTTAATCAATCGGTCAATAAACATTATGCCACACCAATACTTTATGTGACTGTTATGGGCTGAATCCCAAGCTGCAGAGTTTTTCTGAGTGATCCCACTTCATACTTGTTCTCAATAATTCTCTACATCTTCATAAAGATTCCCTCATTGACTACCTTGACAAAATATCCATTATTATGTCAGTAATTCTATCATTAGCCTGATTACAATTTTTGAAAGACAGATTCTGCTAAGTAAAATGCAAAATCGCTCCTGATTTTTTAAAAACAAACAAACAAAACCTGTTTTATACCCTGGCAGAATACATTATTGATGAATCCTTTCCTTTTGACACCCCCCAAAAAATATTACTCACCAGAACTTTTGTTGTTCTAATTCCTGCTGCAACTGATAAAGATCCTGAAATAATAAACTAAGAATGAGAGAAAAAAATGGAGATAAAAAGCTTTAAACAAGTATTGGAAATCACAATTTAGTAAACTTTATTCCAAATTAGATAGATATGTATAAACAGGTCAATTATCTTTTCTCTTTTCCCATAAAGAACGAGAAATTCTGCCAGATGAGTCCATCGGATAATTTATCAAGCCTTTCAAATAACAGCTAACTGGAATAGCAAACTATTAAAACTGTTTGAAGACACTGAAAGATAAAGCTTCCAAATTCCTAATAAGAAGTAATTCATATATGGTATTAATATTGAATACAATAAACAAAAAATGTACTAAAATAATTCTCATTGAAAATATGTTTAAAAAGTTATAAAATAAAATAGTAGCACATAAAATTTAGTTCCCAATTATTTGATAAATAGAATATACTACTTCATCTGAATCCATCAATGGGGCAATTATTTTTCATTTAGCCAAAATAGCTAGTCAATTTGTTTGGACTCTCTACCTTATAATATTCCATTATTAGAGTTTTTTTTATTTCCTTTACAAATTTGATCTCAGATGATTCAAAAATTATATCTTAATATAAATAAACTGGACTAATAAAATAGCTCAATAAACTTCTTTAGTTTCCAAATACCCAGACATAGAGATGATTCTTGTTATCTAAATCACCATTGGAAAAAAAAAAAACAGTGGAGCAAATCATCCATCATGTAACATAAAATGCATCATGAACATTTGGGATGTTCCTTCAACTCTACAAAGGTTTTTAATATTGAAATATTCTAATATATGTAATAAATAAATTTAAGAAAAACATGTGTTAATTGCTATTCATGTTTACAGTGTTGATAGGGTAGGACGTTTAATACAATCCAACATTATTAGTGACTTAAACATTATTGGTAAAATATAAATAATTATACTTTCTGTAACATGATAGAACATCTGCCTCAGTCTACAAGTCTTTATCATGTTTAATGATTAAAAAAAGGTAGGACCATTTTATTAAAGTCAAAATCAAGGTAAACATGTAGACTATTAGGTATTACTATTTGGGGTATATTAACCAAAATAATTATATAAGAAAAATAGTTGAAACAAATGGCTAAAACTACTGTTATTTAAGTATGAATAACATATATTGCAAACATCCAAGAATATAAACTAAAAAGTACCATAAACTATTTAAAAAATTCAGTAAAGCACCTTGGAAAAACGTTATATACAGAAATTAGATATACATATTAGAAGTGTGTATGTATGTTTGTGTATTTGAAGATAGGATTGAATAAAGAGACTTCATTTACCACAGGAAAAAATATGTATATAGTATCTCAGAGGAAAAAACTTAACAAAGAATGTCAAACATAAATAGGAATAGAACTGAAGAGGCCAAGGATAATAGAAACTTACAGCTGGCTCTTGGTACTGGTACTTATACTGTAAAAGGGAGAAAAGAGAGGCACTTTGCAGGTGAAGTTCGGAAAAAAAGGTTGAAAGAATAATGGAAGGTAGCAGCAAAAAAAGGTTTTACCAATTTACTGCATTTACCAATCTGGTTCAATGCCTACAAGAGTCTGAGTGATGACTCAGTGGACAAACACAGCTCCTGCAGTTCTTGGTAATCTACTGAACACGTGTGGAAGGCTAAAACCATGTAAGCTGGTTTTCAATGTGATCTTGAAAAGAAAATGGACATGAAAGCAGAAACCTAGGTAGTTACATGGATGTGATTCTGATAATAGAGTGACCCTATTTGAACCCTGATCCTGTACCAAACAGTCGCGATCTTGAGCAAGTTACTTAACCTCTCTTCATCCATAAAATGAAGATAATGAGAAATCCTCCCTCAAAAGTTTGTGGTGATGATGTTAAATAAAAAGTACACATAAAAAGCACTTAGCAGAATGTCCAGATCATAGTAAGAGTTTAATAAAAAGCTATTATTGACATTGGTAATATATATATTATATATATAGGTTATATATCATATGTATATATATATATATATATATATATATAGCAACTTTCCAGAGATGGAACAGCGTTTGCTGTCTGTTATGGTTAATATTGAATGTCAACTTGATTGAATTGAAGGATGCAAAGTATTATTCCTGGGTGTGTCTGTGAGGGTGTTGACAAAGGAGAATAACATTTGAGTTGGTGGACTAGGAAAGGGAGACCCATCCTCAATCAATCAGCTGCCAGCATAGCCAGAATAAAAGGAGGCAGAAAAACATGGAAAGACTAGACTCATTTAGTCTTCTGGTCTTAATAAACTGCCCTTTATGTATATATCTATCCTATTAGTTCTATCCCTCTAGAGAACCCTGACTATCCTATTAGTTCTATTCCTCTAGGGAACCCTGACTAATACAGATTTTGGTACCAGGAGAGGATCTAGAAAAACAGAATATTAAGGATGGAGTTCTTTTTCTGGTTTTGCTCCTAAGTTCACTGGACAAAGTGATGAAATAAAATTATGAACTCAGGGATTCTAACTCTAAGCTTCAGAAGCAGATACTGAGCCTTAAATCTTCTAAGATTGCCCGGAGTAAGAGTCTTATCTTCTGTAGAGAAAGAGCTGAAATTGTGGACAATCAGACATAAGCTTTTATCATGCGATTTGCTGACCTGCAACAAAAGGTGCATGCATAGACTCACCAGGTGTCTACTGTTAAAGCGAGAGCACTGATTGAAAAAGAATGGGACCCTGCAACTTGGAATGGGGATGTGCAGTAGGACCTTGATGAAGCTGGGGACACTGAGCTTGTAAACTCTCAGGGGCCTTTTTTTTGCCAGAAAAAACAGCTTCCCCATCACCAGTAGTGGCAACACCCCCTCCCTAACCCACACTGCCATCAGCCTTTTCACCTTTGTCTAAGGAGATAAACCCTGCACTGCCTAATGCAACAGTGATGTGTTGTGGGAAGTCAGGGACCCCAAACGGAGGGACCGGCTGAAGCCATGGCAGAAGAACGTGGATTGTGAAGATTTCATGGACATTTATTAGTTCCCCAAATTAATACTTTCATAATTTCTTATGCCTGCCTTTACTGCAATCTCTAAACATAAATTGTAAAGATTTCATGGACACTTATCACTTCCTCAATCAATACCCCTGTGATTTCCTATGCCCATCTTTACTTTCATCTCTTAATCCTGTCAGCTGAGGAAGACGTAAGTCACCTCAGGACCCTGTAATAATTGCATTAACTGCACAAATTGTACAGCATGTGTGTTTAAACAATATGAAATCTGGGCACCTTGAAAAAAGAACAGGATAACAGCAATTGTTCAGGGAATAAGAGAGATAACCTTAAACTCTGACCGCCGATGAGCCGGGAGGAACAGAGCCATATTTCTCTTCTTAAAAGCAAATGGGAGAAATATCACTGAATTCTTTTTCTCAGCAAGGAACACCCCTGGGAAAGAGAATATGCGCCTGGGGGTATAGGCCTATAAATGGCCCCCCTAGGTGTGCCCGTCTCTTATGGTTGAGGCTGTAGGGGTGAAATAGACCCCAGTCTCCCATAGCACTCCCAGGCTTATTAGGAAGAGGAAATTCCCACCTAATAAATTTTTGGTCAGACCAGTTGCTCTCAAAACCCTGTCTCCTGATAAGATGTTATCAATGACCATGGTGCCTGAAACTTCATTAGCAATTTTAATTTCGCCCCAGTACTGTGGTCCTGTGATCTCACCCTGCCTCCACTTGCCTTGTGATATTCTATTACCTTGTAAAGTACTTGATGTCTGTGACCCACACCTATTCGCATACTCCCTCCCTTTTTGAAACTCCCTCATAAAAACTTACTGGTTTTTGCAGCTTGTGGGGCGTCACGGAACCTACCGACATGTGATGTCTACCCCAGATGCCCAGCTTTAAAATTTCTCTCTTTTGTGTACTCTGTCCCTTTATTTCTCAAGCCAGCCGACGCTTAGGGAAAACAGAAAAGAACCTATGTGACTATCGGTGCAGGTTCCCTGATAGTGATGGCCTCTCCTCAGGCATTGCCAAGCAAGACAATGTTGATTCTCCTTAGGACCCACCCCCAAGGCCCCTGTTTGCTTCTAGACCTATAACTAAAGTCCCAGCAGGCCCCTAGAGGTGAGGTTCAGAATGCGATACAGAAGAAAGTGTGCTACACTTGAAAAGAACTGCTTGAGTTTTCTAATTTATATAAGCAGAAATCTGGAAAACAGGCATGGGAATGAATATTAAGGGTGTGGGATAATGGTGGAAGAACATAGAGTTGGATCAGGCTGAATTTATTGATTTGGGCCCTCTAAGCAGGGATTCTGCATTTAATGTTGCAGCTTGCAGAGTTAAAAAAGTTCTAGTTTATTTGCTTGGTTAGCTGAAATATGGATTAAAAGATGGCCCACTGTGGGTGAGCTGAAAATGCCTGATCTCCTTGGTTTAATGTAGAGGAAGGGATCCAAAGGCTTATGCAGATTGTGATGAAGGAGTGGATTAGTCACTTTAAGCCTATTCATCCCTGCTGGGAGGGTTCAGAAGATATACCCTTGACCAGTACTTTGTGAAATAGATTTGAGAGGGCAGCACTTGCATCCTTGAAGAGCTCTGTGATTGCCCTTCTCTGTATGCCAGATCTTACAGTAGAAACTGTAGTCACTCAACTACAAAATTTAAATACAATAAAAATAATTGGATCTAGAGACAGCAGGGGCCAAATGGCAGCACTCAGCCATCAAAGGAAAGGTAGGCATAGCTACCATAATGGACAGAAGAGGCAAAGCAGCAATCAGAATAGTCTGACTTGTGTAGAGCTCTGGTATTGGCTAATTAATTACAGTGTTCCTAGAAGTGAAATTGACAGGAAGCTTACCGAATTCTTACTTAATTTACATAAGCAGAAAACTTCCAGGTCGAGTGGACAAAACACTAATTTGAATTATAAAAACAGAGAATCGCAGCCCTACTATCAATTTCCAGACATATGCCATTTTACAGACCCAGAACCCCTTGAATGAAAAGGAGGCCAGGTCCTCTTAAAGAAGGATCCCACTACACTACTGACAATTTATGTTGTTAATCTTTCTCCCATCCTTCCTCAAGGAGACCTCTGGCCTTTTACCAGGTAACTGGATTGGGGAAAGAAAGAAAAAATGATCAGACCTTTTGGGAACTACTGGACACTGACTCTGAGCTGACATTGATTCCAGGGGACCCAAAAAGTCACTGTGATCCTCCAGTTATAGTAGGGGCTTATGGAGGTCATGTAATTAATGGAGCTTTAGCTCAGGTTCAACTTACAGTGGCTCCAGTGGGTCCCCACACTCATCCTGCATTCATTTCCCCAGTGCCAGAATGCATAATTGACATAGACATGCTTAGCAGCTGTCAGGACCCCCACACTGGCCCCTGACTCATAGAGAGAAGGCTACTATGGAGGAAAAGGCCAAATGGAAGCCATTAGAGCTGCCTCTACCTAGAAAAGCAGTAAATCAACAACAATATCCCATCCCTGAAGGGACTGCAGACATTAGTGCCACCATCAAGGACTTAAAAGATGCAAGGGTGATGATTCCCACCACATCCCCATTCAACTCTCCCATTTGGCCAGTGCAGAAGACAGATGGATCTTGGAGAATGACAGTGGATTATCATGAGCTTAACCAAGTAGTGACTCCAGTTGCAGCTGCTGTACCAGTTGTGGTTTCATTGCTTGAGCAAATTAACCCATCTTCTGGTACCTGGTAAGCAGCCATTGATTTGGTAAATGCCTTTTTCTCCATTCCTGTCTATAAGGCCCACCAGAAGCAATTTACCTTCAGCTGGCAAGACCAGCAATGTACTTTTACTGTCCTACCTCGGGGGTATATCAACTCTCCTCTGGCTTTGTGTCATAACCTTGTTCAGGGAGATCTTGATCACTTTTCCCTTCCACAAAATACCACACTGGTCCATTATATTGATGCAATTATACTAATGGGATCCAGTGAGCAAGAAGTAGCAAGCACACTGGACTTATTGGTAAGACATTTGCATGCCAGAGGATGGGAAATAAATATGACTAAAATTCAGGGACCTTCTACCTCAGTAACATTTCTAGGGGTTCAGTGGTGTGGGGCCTGTCGAGATATTCTTTCTAAGGTGAAGGATAAGTTGCTGTATTTGCCCCCACCCCCTACAACCAAGAAAGAGTCACAATGCCTAGTGGGCTTATTTGGGTTTTGGAGGCCACACATTCCTTACCTGGGTGTGTTACCCAGCCCATTATTCAAGATACCTGAAAGGCTTCCAGTTTTGAGTGGGGTCCAGGACAGGAGAAGGCTCTGCAACAGGTTCAAGCTGCTATGCAAGTTGCTCTGTCACTTGGGCCATAGAACCGAGCAGATCTAATTGTGCTTGAGGTGTCAGTGGCAGAGAGGGATGCTGTTAGAAGCCTTTGGAAGTCCCCCATAGAGGAATCACAGCAGAGGCCTCTAGGATTTTGGAGGAAGGCCCTGCCATCTTCTGTAGATAACTACTTTCCTTTTTAGAAACAGCTCTTTCCCTATTACTGGACTTTGGTAGAAACTGAATGGTTGGCTATGGGTCATCAAGTCACCATGCGACCTAAACTACCTATCATGAACTGAGTGCTTTCTAACTTGTCTAGCCATAAAGTGGGGCATGCACAGCAGCATTCCATCATCAAATGGAAGTGGCATATATGTGATCGGGCTTGAGCAACTCCTGAGGGCACAAGTAAGTTATATGAGGAAGTGGCTCAAATGCTCATGATCCCCATTCCTGCCACACTGCCTTCTCTCCCCCAGCCTGCACCGATGGTCTCATGGGGAGTTCCCCAGGATCAATTAACAGAGGAAGAGAAGACAAGGGCCCTGTTTACAGATGGCTTTGCACGATATGCAGGCACCACCTCAAAGTGGACAGCTGCAGCACTACAGCCCCTTCCTAGGACATACCTGAAGGACAACGGTGAAGGAAAATCTTCCCAGTGGGCAGAATGTTGAGCACCTCATTGTGCACTTTGCTTGGACGGAGAAATGGCCAGATGTGCAATTATATACTGATTCATGGGATGTAGCCAATGGTTTGGCTGGGTGGTCAGGGACTTGGAAGAAGCATAATAGGAAAATTGGTGACAAATAAATTTTGGGAAGAGGTATGTGAATGGACATCTCCGAGTGGTCAAAAACTGTGAAGATATTTGTATTTCATGTGAGTGCTTACTGAAGGGTGACCTCAGCAGAGGAGGATTTTAATAATCAAGTGAACAGGATGACTCGTTCTGTGGACACCAGTCAGCCTCTTTCTCCAGCCATCCCTGTCATCGCCCAATGAGTCCATGAACGAAGTGGCCATGGTGGCAGGGATGGAGGATATGCTTGGGCTCAGCAACATGGACTTCCATTCACTGACCTGGCTATGGCCACTGCTGAGCGCCTAATTTGCCAGCAGCAAAGACCAGCACTGAGCCCTCAATATAGCACCATTCCTCGGAGTGATCAGCCAGCTACTTGGTGGCAATTTGATTATATTAGACCTCTTCCATCATGGAAAGGGCAGCGGTTTTTCCTCACCAGAATAGACATTTACTTTGGATATGGGTTTGCCTATCCTGCACACAATGCTTCTGGCAAGACTACCATCCAAGGACTCATGGAATGCCTTAACCACCGTCATGGTATCCCACATAGCATTGCCTCTGACCAAGGCACTCACTTGTTGGCTAAAGAAATGCGGCAGTGGGCTCATTCTCATGGAATTCACTGGTCTTACCATGTTTCCCATCATCCTGAAGCAGCTGGATTGACAGAATGGTGGAATGTCCTTTTGAAGTCACAATTACAACACCAACTAGGTGACAATACTTTCAGGGCTGGGGCAATGTTCTCCAGAAGGCTGTGCATGCTCTGAATCAGCGTCTAATATAAGGTACTGTTTCTCCTATAGCCAAGATTTGTGGGTCTAGAAATCAAGGTGTATAAGTGGAAGTGGCACCACTTACCATCACCCCTAGTGACCTACCAGCAAAATTTTTGCTTCCTGTTTCCACAACACTATGTTCTGCTGGCCTAGAGGTCTTAGTTCCAGAGGAAGGAACGTTGCCACCAGGAGACACAACAATGATTTCATTAAGCTGGAAGTTAAGATTGCCACCTGGCCACTTTGGGCTCCTCTTACCTCTAAGTCAACCAGCTAAGAAGGGAGTTACTGTGTTGGCTAGGGTGACTGACCTGGACTATCAAGATAAAATTAGTCTACTACTCCACAATGGAGGTAAGGAAGTATGTGTGGAATACAGGAGATCCCTTAGGGTGTCTCTTAGTATTACCATGCCCTATGATTAAGGTCAATGGGAAACTACAACAACCCAATGTGGGCCGGACTACAAATGGCCCAGACTAGACCTTCTGGAATGAAGGTTTTGGTCACTCCACCAGGAAAAAAAAACACAGCCTGCTGAGATGCTTACTGAAGGCAAAGGGAATACAGAATGGGTGGTAGAAGAAGGCTGTCATCAATACCAGCTACAACCATGTGATCAGTTGCAGAAATGAAGACCGTAATTGTCATGAGTATTTCCTCCTTCTTTTGTTAAGAACATGTTTGTGCATGTATACATTTGTACTAAGAAAATATCTTCATTTTATTTTCTTTCTTTTTTCTTTACCATGTGACATAAGACTTATTAACTTCATATCGGCATTTAAGTGTTGTTAACTTTAGGTAATAGCATTTGGATTGGGGATTGGTGCATTTTGGGTTGTACAAAAAATAGCTGCATTATGTTAGGCATAATTTTGGCCTTTTGTCTTTATTTTCTTTATTTGAAAATCATGTATGACTTCAGGAGATGTGTGTGGGTTCAGGTTGACAAGGGGTGGACTCTTGATGGTTAATATTGAATGTTAACTTGATTGGATTGAAGGATGCAAAATATCATTCCTGGGTGTGACTATGAAGGGGTTGCCAAGGGAGATTAACATTTGAGTCAGTGGACTGGGAAAGGCAGACCCACCCTCAATCTGGGAGGGCACAATCTACTCAGCTGCCAGTGTGGCCAGAATAAAAGTAGGCAGAAGAACGTAGAAACACTAGACTGGTTTAGTCTCTGGCCTACATCTTTCTCCCATGCTGCATGTTTCCTACCCTCAAACATCAGATTTCAAGTTCTTCAGCTTTGGGACTCAGACTGGCTTCCTTGCCCCTCAGCTTGCAGATGGCCTATTGTGGGACCTCTCCTTGTGATTGTGTGACTCAATACTCCCTAATAAACTTCCTTTTATATATATACACATCTATCCTATTAGTTATGTCCCTCTAGAGAACCCTGACTAATACACTCTCCTTCAAATCTTTCACTTCCGCTGTACACGAGTGAAGGGGAGCAAAAATTAAGCTCTAATATAAAACTCTAAACTGTCTCATTCTCAGTTTTGGAAATAAATGGAAACCCTATAATGCTAGAATAGATTCCTTGATTCTAACATAAACCCGCCTCATAAATTTTATTTTTCTTTTGTCGATAGGTAAAACTTGGTATTTTATTCTCAATTTTACTTTCAATTTGCATCAAAACTCTCTTGTGTTTTCTCTTGGGAAAAGGTTTTTAAACTTAAATTCCAATTCTAATTTTAATTTAATATTAATCATAGTCACTGTTATTAAACTTATGAAACAAAATGTATCAAATAACAATTTAATTTTCTAAGGTAACAGTTTCCTGAGATTTGATAGTCAATAGACTCTATATTAGAAACTGCCTGTTTACCAGCCACATCTCTTTTTCCTTGCTAACTAAACCATCATTTTCTTCAGTTTTTCCTGAGCTAAAAGGTAGTGTAGACTCCTCCCAGCTACAGAGGTAAATCTTAATTAGTCTAAGCCAGTAATGGCAAGTCCATTACCCTTACTGATAGTTGATTTGGGCATATGTATATAAAATATTTATCAAAAATGAGATGTGTCTACCATCTCCCCTCTGATATAGTCTGCTAGCAGTCCTTGATGAAATCCTTACACCACCAAATTAAACAATTCTGGAAATGATAAGCCCCTAATCTTGTTGTGAAACAATCAGTGCTTTCATTGCTTAAGTCATTCCAGTTTGGGTCTTTGGCAATGTGTTGCTGTAATATATCCTAACTGACTTATATAAAGTATTTAATCTGCCTAGCTTTAAGTTTTATATTATTATTACTATTTTAAATATGAGAAAATTGAGTTTAAAAAGGTTAGATACCATTCTCAAATTTACAGAATTACAAGATAGAGTTAGAATAAAATTGTAAAGATCAGGGTATTTACACCTCTATTATGTTATCTCCAATTACATCAAAAAATACCCTGCTCACCATCACTGACCCCCAAATTGTGTACCCAGCATACACAAAAATGGGACGTTCTTCATAAGACTAAATGCAACACGTATCATTTTTATTCCCATGCTAAGGCTCATCAAGGCAATCAGAATCTGCACAACCTAGAAATGATGAAAGCAAAAACTGATTATCCACCACAAAAATGGTGCTTATGCCACTCCCTTTCCAATCACTAAGCTATCCTTATTCTTTTTCATTTGATATAGTCATATGACCTTGATATTCTGTTGTCACTCTTTTTTTCACATAAAGAACCATAAATATTATCTTACCAATATTATCTCTCAGGATCTCTACCACTGTCAATCATTTCACGGTTAAAAGGAGTATGCCAGAACCAGCCCAGAGGTGCTTTTCTGATACCTAGGATGCTACTTCTACCGCAATTGTTTCTATCTTTTGTCACACACTCAGAGAAAAGTGGCCAAGGAATTAGAAAGCAATTATTGTAGCAAGGGGAAGTAACCTGAAGAAAAAGGAGTGTATACAAGGGAAGAAAAAAGGAAGAGCAAATCTGATATTTTCTTGACGTCTGGGGCCTGAGGACATGAACATGAGTAAACAGCGTTCTTAAAATAGGAGAGCTGGAGTACAATTATCTCATGGCATTAAAAATGGGTCAAAAAATTAAAACAACTTATCAAAATTTATGGGATGTAGTGAAAGCAGTGCTTAGAAAAAATTTATAACACTGAATGAATATATTAGAAAATAATGATCAAAATCAATCACCTGAGAGTCTACCTTAAGAAACCAGAAAAAGAAAAGCAAATTAAACTCCAAGCAAGCAGAAGAAAAAAAAGTAATAGTAATTAGAGCAGAAATCATAAAATTAAAAACAGAAAATTAATAGACAAACTCAATGAAATCCAATGTTTTTTTTAAAAAAAGAAAAATACATAAATAAAATCAATAAGCCTTTAGCCAGTCTATGAGAAAGAGAGAGAGGACACAAATTACTCATAAGTGAAAGGGGGAATATCACTGCAGTTCCCATAGAAACTAAAAGGATAATAAAATAATGCTACGAACAATTCTGTGCCCACAATTTGATAACCTTGAGCCAATGAATTCCTCCTTAAAGACAATTTGTCAAAACTCACACAAGAAGAAATAGGCACTCTGAATAAGCCTATAATTATTAAATAAATAAAATAAATAATTAATTAATTTTCAAAACAGAAAGCACCAGGCCTGGAAAGGTTTGGAATTCTACCAAATACTTAAAAATGAAATTATACCAATTCTTTACAGAAAACAGAAAAAGAGGAAATACTCCCTAACTCATTCTATGGAGCTAGCACTATTATCTACCAAAAAAAAAAAAAAAAGTCAAAAACATTACACGAAAAGAAAACTGCAGACCAATATCTCTGGTGAACAAAGATGCAAAAATTCCCAACAAAACATATGCAAACTAAATCTAATAGTGTATCAAGAGAATTATATACCATAACCATATGGGATTTATCCCAGATATGCAAGGCTGACTAGACATTCAAAAATCAATGAATGTAACTAATGACATCAACAAGCTAAAAGGAAGAAAAATCACATGATTATATCAACAGATGCAGGAAAAATATTGAACAAAATCCAATGCCTGTTTATTATAAAAACGTTTGAAAAACTATTAATAGAAGAGAACTTGTTTAGGTTGATAAAGAATATTTATTAATAAAACTACAGCTAACTTCATACTTAATGGAGAAATTCAAAGCTTTCTCACTAAGATCAGGAACAAGGCAGGGATAAGCCCGTCACTACTCCTTTTACCATTTACTGGAAGTCATAGCTGAAATGGTAAGACAAGAAAAGGAAATAAAAGTATACAATTGGTAAGGAAAAAAATAAAACTGCTTTTATTCACAGATGACATAATTGTCTGTGTAGAATATCTGAAAGAATCAACCAAAAACTCCTGGAATTAACAAATGATTATATTAAGGTTGTAGGATACAAGCTTAATACACAAGAGTCAATTACTTTCTTATGTACTTATAGTAAATAAGTGAAATTTGAAATTTAAATTAGCACCCCTAAAAATTAAATATTTAGGTATTGGTATTTGGTGTTTGTTAGGCATAAATCTAACAAACTATGTACAAAATCTATAAGAAAAACTTAAAAAAATAAGTTGAATAACTAAATAAATGGAGAGATATTCCATGTCCATGGAAAGGAAGACTCAACATTGTCAAGACGTCAGTTCTTCCCAATTTAATCTGTAGATTTAATGCAATCTACCTCAAAATATTAGCAAACTATTTGTGTATGTTGATAAACTGACTCTAAAGTTTATAGGGAAAGGCAAAAGACTTAGAATAGCAAAAAGAATCTTGAAGGAGTTGTAGGAGTAACACTACCCAACTTTAGGACAAACTCTAAAGTGATAGTAATCAGGACTGTGTGATATTGGCAAAGAAATAGACAAATAGATCAAGGGAATAGAATAGAAAGCCTAGAAATAGACACAGAAGTATAGTCAAGTGATCTTTGATAAAGAGCTAAGGTAATACAATTAGAATAGTCTTTCCAAAAAAAAAATACTACTTAAAAAACTGGACCTCCATAGGCAAAAATTGAACTTAGACACATACCTTTTATCCTTCACAAAAATTAACTCAAAGTAAATCACAGACCCAAATGTTAAACTCAAAACTCTGAAACTCTTAACAGATGACGTACGCCAACATCTAGATAACCTTGGTTTTGGTGATGAGTTTGTCATTACAATACCAAAGGCACAACCCATGAAATACAGAATTAATCATCTTGATTTTATTAAAATTAAAAAATTCTGCTCTGCAGAAGACACTGTCAGGACATGAAAAGATAAACCACAGAGTGACAGAAGATATTTGCAAAAAACATACCTGACAAAGGATTGTTATTCAACATATACAATGAACTTCAAACTCAACGTTAAGAATACTAACATCCCAGTTAAAAAAAAAATGTGCCAAAAACTTTAATAAGACACCTCAAGAAAGAAGATATGGAGATGGTAAATAAACATATAAAAAGATGCTCCACATCTTATGTCACCAGGGAAATGAAAATTAAAATGGTAATGAGATTGGACTACACACCTATTAGAATGGTAAAAAATCCAGAACATTGAGGAAATCAAATGCTGGCAATTATGTAGAACAGCGGGAACTCTCCTTCATTGCTGACTGAAATCTTCAAAATTGCAAAGTAACAGGGAAGACAGTTTGGCAGTTTCTTACAAAACTAAACATACTCTTACAATACAATATAGTAATCATACTTACCCGAATAAGTTGAAAACTTATGTCCACACAAAACTTGCACACAGATATTTATAGCAACGTTACTCCTAATTGCCAAAGTTTGGAAGCCATCAAGATGTCCTTCCGTAGGTGAATGCATAAACAAACTGTGGTACCTCTAGACAATGAAATATTATTCAGTACTAAAAATAAATGAGCTATTAAGCCATAAGAAAACATAGAGGAAATTTAAATGCATGTTATTAGGTGAAGGAAGGCAGTCTTTAAAAACTACCTAATTTATAATGTTAACTGTATGACTTTCTGGAAAAGGCAAACTATGAAGACGATAGAAGATTAGTGATTGCCAGGGATTGGTGGGATACTGTATGATACTATAAAGGTAGATTCATATCACTATGCCTTTGTTAAAGCCCATAGAACACACAACACAGAGAATGAACCCCATTGTGATTTGTGTACTTTGAGTAATGATGTGTCAACATAGGTTCATCAGTTGGAACAAATGTCCCACTCTGGTAGGGAAAGTTGATAATTAAAAAGCTATGCATGTGTCGGGGCAAGGGGCATATGGGATATACCTGTACTTTGCTCTCAATTGTTCTTTAAGCCTAAAACTGCTCTAAAACCTACAGTATATTTTAAAATAATTATCCATACATTAAAAAATTGAACCTAGTATGTGCCAACATAAATAACATATTTTATGAGAAGTAACTATATTTCTCTCCAAAAAAAATGAATAATGCAAAAAAAGAGAAGGAATCCAAAGAATCCACAGTGACATTTTCTCAGTGGTTTGAAGCTTGGGCTAGTGATAAACCTATATTTAAATGTTCTTTCACCTTCCCTAACCTGTCACTCTTTTAATTCTATATTGTTTTTAGACACGTTCGCCTGAGACTCCAGATGGAAATGCTCAGAGAATAGCAGATTTTTCATCCTCTGAGCAGTAGGCTAAGAAAAGCTGCAAGAAAGAAAGAGTAGCAATATACATCTATCAGCTGTCAGGAAGGCCTGTGGAGGGGGAGTCAGCTAGTGGACAGGTGGGCCTTTTCTTTTGCCGTTCTTCTATACTGAAGTTAAATATAATTATCATGGCTGACCCACAACCCTAGAATAGATCTGAAGTCAATATATTTTAAATATAATTAATTTGGAAGCAGGATGTGATAGAATATTATATATTTTTTCAAAGAAACGGCCTGAAATTAAATACTGATGTTGCTAGGGCTGGTTGATGTATTATGAGGCTGGCAGGACAGTGTATTGGGCATTAGCTCTGATCAAACATGAGTTTACAACACTATTGGTCTTCTCCCAGATTTGCAATTGACTTACCCCAAGGACTTTGGGTTTCCTCTTGAAGAACTTCTCTTGCAATCCTTTACACAGATATGAATGTATGACATCTATGTTTCCCAGCTGGGGCACATCAGGGCCAGCCCCTGGAGTGGTCTGTTCCATTCCTTGCATGCTTGTCATGGCAGCAGAAAAGGTGCTACAATAAGAAATGTAATTTAAGATGAGGTCCTGGAAATGACAAAAGAAAGTCTTGACACTTTGGGGCAGATTCCTCCCTAAGGACAAAACCTGGTCTACATTCCCCTCCAATATTATAACAGTTGTTAGATCTAGGGAACTGGAAGAGGCAACACATTAAGTGGGGGGTGGAGAGAGAGAGAGAGAGACTTAAATGTTATATGATATCAATAATACGCTAGGAGAGAGGACATGTTGACAGAAGTGAGGTAAATTAGAGAAACTTCTTCAACTTCAAATCCCAAGTCTGCTCAGATTTTATTTCTATCCCTTTTAATGCCTAGTCCCTTGATTACAGCCACTTCCCCATGAAGGATTACTTTTATAATAGTAATAAGCTACACAAATTCATCTGCCTTCCAATTTATTGTACAGTATTGTATAGTTCCTCCTTTTATAACCAAAGCACAGCTAAATTCTCAGGGCTGAAAATCTTCCCATGTAACCTTGTATTTTGTCCCATAAGCTCTGAACTCTGGGAATGAAACTTATGGCTCTGAGTCATATTCTTGGCACCACAAATTTAATTCTCTTTTCCTGTTACAGTGCTTTAAATTCTAATTTGCTGGTGCATAGCAAGAATACATAAAGCCATTTTTTGAAATTCCAAGCACAAAGATATTACTTTTATGCCTCTGTCTCTCCTCAGTATAATGATTCCAACCAAGTAATGTGGAGATAGGCTAAAGCCACATGGAAATTTTTACCTATGTGTTTGAATTGATATTCAGATGTTTCATGGCCCACTTCCATAAAATTTTAGGGAAGTGAAGCTTGCTAATATCCTTCAAGTCATAGTTGATTTCAATGGAGCATATTTGCTAAAAAGTCTCAGGTTTGGAGATGTGTGCCCGTTTATTGGTAACATAAATGAAAAAAAGTTATTGTAGTCCAAATTTGCTATGTACAGAAAAAATTCAGATTTCTGTGGAAATAATTGTCATCGTGTATTTATCTTTGATAGATCAATGAAAACACATTATTAGCTATCTAGCAATAAAATTGATTAAAGTTGGGAGAAGGAGGGTGAATTTCAGAGAAAGCTAGAGGGGAAAAGTTAAAATGAAAATAAAAGATTAATCATTTAGAGCATTAATTTTAGTAATGTATACATTCAAAATTATGAAAAGCAGTAAAATAAAAAGTACAAAATTACAAATTATAAAATAAGAAGTTAAGTATTTTTAAAAGAAAGATAAATATAATTAATAATTAATAAGAAATATATAATGTAAATGTGATTGAAGTAGTTAAGATAAGGACTTAAATGTAAGAATGTAACCAAAAAGTCAATGTTCTTATTCTTATCTCATCTAGAAAAGTTCCAAAAACAATTTGGACAAACAGAATTAGAACTCCATTTTGTTATGAAAGTGGGAAACAACGAAAATCTCTATAAGTCAGGTGAAATGAGTGTTAAAAACAAAGATTGCATAAGGATAAATTTGGGGGAAAATGTAGAAAAAGTATCAAAGAAACAGGACACTATGGCCACAGATTTCAGATTATACTTATCAAAGATAAGAGTCTCCTTGAGGTGTACAGCATAAATTATTGATCATAATCCTAGAAATTAAATGCATCAGCTGATACCTATCACTTTCCTGGAGAATTATAGTTCTGAGAACTATCAAAGTTAGTAGTAAAGGAGAAATCCCAACAAAAAGACATGCTTAGAAAGCAGTTAGTCTCTGAATAAGTCTTACATTGGATTCCATAAAGAAGGAAGTAGATATGCTTGATACAAGCCTCCAAGAAGTCCCACAGATTAGGAGCATCTGGATATATATCACATATAGAATATGTAAAAAGTATGGATAATTTATTCAATTGAAAATGAAATCACAAAAATGAAAAGTTAAAGTGCAAAAAGTGACACAATATGTTTGCAACATGGTCTCAAACAAATTTCAAATATAAAATAATGTTGACAGAAAAAATTTTGCCAATGTGTTAAATAACAAGGAATAGCTGAAAATAGAATTAGTCAACTGGAAAAAAATTGAAGAAATCACCAAGAATTCTACAGAAAAACAAGAAAATGATCACAATAGAAGAAAGGTTAAAAGATTAGAAGTTGAGAATTAAAAGGTCTATAATATGTCTTATCAGAATTCTAGAGAATGTCAGCAAGATGGCCAATTAGAAGTTACTAACCTCATCGCCATCAACACACACACACACACACCCCAAAAATGAATAAACAACTACATTCCAACCAAAATAACTAAAGAAGAGCTCCAGAAAACAGCAAAGGAGTAGCAGAAATCTTGTAGAGCACAGAAACCCAGAATGGCTGTAGGAAGAAGGAGAGAAAACACCTTTCTTCCATCACCCCTTCCCCCAGTTAGAACCAGCTCTGAGTCAGGAGGGCCTTCTTCCTACAGGGAAAAGTTAGTGACAGGATCCCAGCAGCTCCCATCACCGCCATAGACACCTGCAGTCTTAACTACTGGAGACACATAGAGTCTTCACAGGCTCTGAGCTCAGCTGACAGAGCTACCTGAAGTCCACATGTCTGTTCTATCCCAGAGGAGGAGCTGACACTGTGCCCTGGCCCCCATGGCCTGAGTTGCTACTGTGCTGCCCCTTCTTGGAACTGAATCACTGGCTAGAGTGCATTCTGCTTCAGGAGTGAGTAGCCATTGCACCCTCCATCTCTGAGACTTAACCACCACTACACTATGCACACGCGGAAGCCATACCTGAGCCAAACTGCTGCTATCTACTCTCTACTCCCTGAGGCCAGGCTCCCATGGAACTGCTCCATGCCCCCATCTTAGTCGCTGGTGCACCCTGCCCCTCCAAACTCAAGTTGAAACTGTGCTCCACTCTCTGGGCACCCATAGCTTTGATTGAGCTATGTCACCCCACCATCCAGGCAAAATAGCTCCAGTGCCCCACCTCCCTGGAACTGACCAGTCCCCTGGAGTCCAAGCTTCTGAGAAATCCTTACTCCCCAGGGGGTCATTTCTGCACTGCTCCAAGAAACCCAAGGAAAAAGCTACAGACAGGCCTAGTCATTCCTGAGGCCTTGCTGCTGCTACATCCAGCCTTACACAGCCTGGCATATTGCCATGCCCCATCATCCCAGGGTCTAGAGTTACCACTATGTGGCACTCCATCCCCCAGGGTTGGAATTGCTGCTATGCCCGATTGTCTCTGGAACCAAAATTTCAACAGTAACCTGCTCCCCAGAGCTCAAGCCTCCAAAGCACCCCTCTTTCCCTGGAGCCTTGATGATGTTGTGCACTGACCCCAGAATCAGTCTCAATTTCATCCCTGCTCCATGGACTTGAGTTACTGAGGTGTACTTTAGAGTTACAGCCTTAGCTTTGTGGGTAACCTGCATCCACCCACAACTGGGTGAGTGAACCTGTGCCATATGCCACAGCAGTTTTGCAAGACCCTGAGCCTAGGACCTCAGCTCGCACTGCCACATTGCCTGGAATACCTGTGCCTGGAAGGCACAAGCTGTAAACCTTGGTGGAATCCATGTGTACAGGCTCACAGACTGCAAGAGATGTAGGGGCATGGCTTTCTCCACCTAGGATCAAAGAATATCACATATAGCTATGGGAGTGGAGCCACTTCTAAGAGCCTCTATTAGGGCAAAGCTGAGTGGGAATGCGGAGTCAGAGCCAACACAGGGAGTCCCAATTAGGGATATGCCTAGTGGAGCCATGGGAGTGGGGCTACCTTTGAGATCTCAGAACTATAGGGCCACTAGCATGCAACTCCAACCTAACAGAGCTGAAGCACGGACTGAGTCCAGCAAAGATATGGGAGCAGGGTCATGTCTGAGGGCCCCAATCAGCACTCCCAGGATTCAGGACATGGAGTCAAAGGAAATTATTCTCCAGATTTAAAACATAATTCTGTTTTCTCTGTTGGATTTTGGACTCACTTGAAACCAGTTATGCCTTTTTCTTGCCTGGCTCTCTCTTTTGAACTGAGACAGTCTATTCTATACCTATCTCACCATTATATTTTGGAAACAAATCACTGGTTTTGATTTCACAGGCTCACAGCTGGAAACATTTGCCTCCAGATAAGTCACACCTTGAATCTCATCCATATCTGCTTCTGATGACTCTGGACTTAGAACTTTAGACTTGATGCTAGAATGGGTAAAAACTTTTGAGGCTATTGAGACAGAATTATTGTATTTTGTATGTGAGAAGAACATGAGTTTTGGAGGGTCGTGGATGAAATGCTATGGTTTCACTGTCCCCTCTAAAACTCATGTGAAAACTTAATTGCCATTGTAACAGTTTTAAGAGGTGTGACCTTCCAGAGGTAATTACATCCAGAGACCTTCATCCTCGTGAATGGATAAATGTCATTATCATGGGAGAGGGTTAGCTATGGCAGGAGTGGACTCCTGATAAAGAATATATTTGGCCCCATCTCTCTCTCTTTGCTTTGTGCACTCACTTCCATCTTTTTCCATGGGATCACCCTCACCAGAGGTTTATGTCATACATGCCCTTAGACTTCCCAGCCTCTAGAGCTATAAGAACTATAGAACTGCAGCAGATACATGAAAGATAAAAAAAATTAAAAGCTTAGTACTTCATAAAATTACCTAACCGCAAAGGGAGACAAGAGATGAAGAAATAAACAAATATCTACAAAAACAACCCCCTCCCCACAAAATAACAAAATGGCACTACTAACTACTTACCTATTAATAATAACCTTAAATATAAAGGAATTAAATTCTTCAATCATAGAGTGGCTGAATTAAAAAAAAACAAGATCTATATGCTATAAGAGTCTCACTTTAGCTTTAAGAAAAAACACAGGCTGAAAGTGAAGGGATGAAATACTCTATGCAAATAGTAGTCAAAGGAGAAGGATTGACTATACTTAGATCAGATAAAATAAGCTTCTAATCAAAAACTGTCAAAAGAGGCAAAGAAGGTCGTCATTTAATGAGCGATTGAGCATACAGTGTAGGTAACAGAAGGCATTAATGACAAACTACCAGAAGTTTTTGAGACAGGGTCTCACTCTATCACCCAAGCTGGAGTGCAGTGGCGTTATCATGACTCACTGCAGCCTCGACCTCAGCCTCCAAAGTAGCTGGGATTACAGGTGCACACCAGCACACCCAGCTAATTTTTGTGCTTTTTGTAGAGACAGAGTTTTGCCATGTTGCCCAGGCTGTTCTCAAATTCACAGGGTCAAGCAATCTTCTTACCTCAGCCTCCCATAGTGCTTGGATTATAGGTGTGAGCCACAGTGACTGATCTTAAACCTCCAGATTTTTAACACGGACAAAGTAATTAATTGTTGGGCTTTCAACAGGGAAAGGACACTTGCAGTTTCATAGCCTTCTTAGGGTTCCTGTTCCCTTTAGATCTTCCCACTGTTGATTAGCGACTACTTGTAGGGTTGTGAAATAATCTCCACATACTGTCCCTTGCACCACCTTACTTTTTTGAAAGAGAAATTTTGAGGAAGACTGGATATCTTCTATTTAGGTATTCAAATGTTTGAAATAAATTGTCTCCCTTCCGGGACAAGTTGGTAAATGAGTCAAACTATGGGCTTTTTTGTAATGACTTTAAGCCCAGAGGAGGACAATTCTCCCAAGTTTAACAAAATTGGAGGGTATGTATTAAATTTAAGACCAAAAATAAGGCCTGCTATTTTATTTTATCTCTTTGCTCCATATCTAAAATTTGTGTTCTGCTCACAGGATGCTAAAGTCTACATATAGGTCTCAATATACCTAAATAGAAGGGTATTAGTTACATTTAGGTCTTACATTTTGGTTTTTGCTCCACTTTGAGCTGTTTTGTTTGGTGTAAGAAAGTGTCCAACTTCATTCTTTTGCATGTGAATCTGAAGTTGTTGAAACGTGATTTGCTAAACAGACTATTCTTTTCTCACTTAGTAGTTGTGTTATCCTTGTCAAAAATCAACTAGTCATAAATATAGAGGTTTATTTCTAGACTATTCTATTCCACCCCATTTTTATTTTTAGACAATTTTATTCAATTCTATTCCATTGTTCTATATGTCTGTGCTTATGCCAATACCACACTGTCTTAAAATTATAGCTTCGTAGTAAGTTTTGAATTGGAAAGTGTAAGTGCACCAAACTATTTTTCTTTTTCAAAATTGTTTGGACTATTCTGAGTCCCTTGTATTTCCATATGATTTTAGAATTAGCTTGCAAATTTCTGAATAAGGTTGCTTGAATTTTTTATAAAGATTGTGTTGAATCTGTAGGTCAATTTGAATAATATTACCATCTTACCAATATTAAGCCTTCCAGTTCCTGAATATGAGTTTTTTTCATTTGTTTAAATTTTCTTTAGTTTCTTTTAACATTTTGTAGTATTCGGTGTATAAGTCTTGTGCTTATTTTGATAAATTTATTCCCGAGAATTTTGTTCTATTTGAAACTATTGTAAAGGAGATTGTTGTCTTAATTTCATTTTTAAATTCTTCAGTGCTAGCATATAGAACTCCAATTTATTTTTGTATGTATATATATTTAATTTAACTTTTATTTTAACTTCAGGGGTATATGTGCAGGTTGGTCATATAGGTATTGTGTCATAGGGTTTGATTTACAGATTATTTTATCATCCAGGTTTTTTTTTTTTTTAATTTTGAAACCGAGTCTTGCTCTGTCACCCAGGCTGGAGTGCAGTGGTGTGATCTCAGCTCGCTACAACCTCCGCCTCCAGGGTTCAAGCAATTCTCCTGCCTCAGCCTCCCGAGTACCTGGGACTACAGGCGTGCACCACCACGCCCGGCTAATTTTTGTATTTTTAGTAGAGATGGGTTTCACCATGTTGGCCAGGCTGGTCCTGAACTCCTGACCTCAGGTGATCCATCCACCCCAGCCTTCCAAAGTTCTGGGATTACAGGCATGAGCCACTGCGCCCAACCATATCACCCATGTTTTAAGCCTAGTACCTATAATTTATTTTTTCTGCTCCTCTCCCTTTTCCCAGCCTCCACCCTCTAATAAGCCCCAGTGTGTGTTGTTCCCCTTTATGTGCCCATGTGTTCTCATCATCTAGCTCCACTTATAAGTGAGAACATGCAGTATTTGGTTTTCTGTTCCCGTGTTAGTTTACTAAGGATAATGGCCTCCAGCTCTATCCATGTTCCTGCAATGAACATGATCTTGTTCTTTTTTTATGGCTGCACAGCATTTCATGGTGTATATGTACCACATTTTCTTTATCCAGCCTACTATTGATGGGCATTTAAGTTGATTCCATGTCTTTGCTACTGTGAATAGTGCAGCAATGAACATATGTGTGCGTGTGTCTTTAAAATAGAATGATTTCTATTCCTTTGGGTATATACCCACAGTGGGATTGATGGGTTGAATGGTATTTCTGTTTTTAGGTTTTTGAGGAATCACCACAGTGTTCCACAGTGGTTGAACTAATTTACACTCATACCAACAGTGTATTAATATTTCTTTTTCTCCACAACCTCGTTAGTATCTGTTATTTTTATTTTTTTGACTTTTTGTTAATAGTCATTCTGATTGGTGTAAGGGGGCATTTCATTATGGTTTTCACTTGTATTTGTCTAATGATCAGTGATGTTGAGTATTTTTTCATATGACTGTTGGCCGCATGTACATCTTATTTTGAAGTGTCTGTTCATTTGTATATATTATTTGTATCCTTCGAGTTTGCTTAACTCATTCATTAATTCTAATAGCTTTTTATTTGGTGGGGGAATGATTCCATTCTATTCGTCATTGGATGAGTATTTTTATCATAAAAAGTATTGGATTTTGTTAATTTTTTAATCTATTGAGGCATTCGTGTGACTTTTTGCGGTTTTTGTCTTTTATTCTATTAATGCATTATATAACACTGATTTTTTGAATGCTAAATTTTATATTCTTGAGATTAATCTGACTTTGTCCTCATATATAATCTTTTTTACATGTTGCTGAATTCTGCTTGCTAATTTTTTTGAGTATTTGTGTCTGTATTCATGAGAGACATTCATATGTAGTTTTGTTCGCTTATGTTGTCTTTTCTTGATTTTGGTGTCAAAATAATACTAGCCTTATGTAATAAGTTTGGAATTGTTCCCTTCTCTTCTAGTTTTTGATGGAAGGGTATTAATTCTTTTTGAAATGTTTAGTAAAATTCACCAGTGAAATCACAGGAGCCTGGGCTTTCCTTTATAAAAGTTTTTTAAATTCCTCATTTAATCTCTTATTACAGATCTATTCAGATTTTGTATTTCTTTTTATTTTTGTATTTCTTCTTCAGTCAGTTTTAGTAGTATCTTCATAAAAATTTGACCATTTCATATGTTATCTGATTTATTTGGATATAATTTTATAGTATCCCTTATAATTTCTTTAATTCTGTAAGTTTGGTAATTATGCTGCCTCTTTCATTCCTGATTTTAGTGATTTCTTCTTGTAATTTTTGTCATTCAATATAGCTAAAGGTTTTTCAAATTTGTTGATCGTTGCAAGAATGAACTTTGGGTTTTGTTGATTTACTCTAATGTGTTTCTACTCTATTATTTTCACTCTAGTCTTTATTATTTCTTTTCTACAAGTTGTTTCCATTTAGTTTGTTCTTCTTTTTCCAGTTTATTAAGGTGGAAGATTAGATTATTGAGCCCTATAGATTCACATCCAAATTCTAACACATGTACAAAGAAGTGTTTATACCACAGAAGAGCTAATAAATACCAAAGAGATAATCCTACTGAAACTGTTCCTAAAACATAAGGAGGATTCCTCCCTAACTGATTCTTTGCAAAATGTCAACCATGAACCAGCCTTACGACCTATCCCTTCCATTCCCAGATACATGCAAAGAGAAATAAAAACATATGTCCACACAAAAACTTGTAAAATGAATTTTCCTAGCAGTATTACCTATAATAGTCAAAAGGTGCAAACAACCCAAATGTTCAACAACTGAGGAATGAATAAATGTGCAAATAAAAGAGTTCTTCTATTCGCCAGACTAGTGTAGTGGATCCTCTTAAGCAAACAAGTTCTAGAATTAAATTACCTGGATTTAAATTTTGGCCCTGCCACTCCTTACTCAAGTTAATTAATCTTGTGTTTCTGTAACTCTACCCTGTGAATAATACAGCGTATCTCGTAGAGAAATTTAATGATGAAATAGCACATGTAAACATTTAAACCAGTTCATGTCACTTAATAAATACTAACTACCTATTGACTATTATTATTGGTCTTCCTACTATCACTTACTCATTTCTGGCTTGAAGTATAAAACATAAATTTCCTCTAACACTTCCTACCACTCAAGGACATGCTAAAGAGGGGCTTTATTCCTGGCATGACCCTGCTCCAACCTGTCCTGTCTTGGGGGAAGTGAAAAAGCAAAGAGGAGGGGTCTATATAACTGGTGAGAGCATGTTATTCATGGTACCGTGTTGTCAGAGGTTGACTCTTCCTCTCTTTTGCAGTTTGTCTCAAAGATTGGTCAGAAGAGTCAGGGTTGTGCTTGTTTTTGCTCTCATGGACTAGTTAGATACAAGACTATGTAGAGGTGGGCCAAGAGGCCCTCCTCTTCCTCTTGTAATCTCTGTTCTAATGATAATGGAGTTTATGAGGTGACTTACATTTACATTTTATTGAGTAGGTATAATCAAACCTATAAGTAGACTTCAGCATCCCCTGAACAGAATACAAAATTTAGATTTGGAGCAAACGAATAAAATAAAATAGCAGGCCTTATTTTTGGTCTTAAACTGAATCCATACCCTCAAATTTTGCTGAACTTGAGAGAATTGTCCCCCTCTGGGGTTAATTTTGAAGTCATTATAATAAAGCCCATAATTTGATCATTTATCAAATTGTTCCAGCATAGAGAAGAAGTAATTTTTATTTCAAACATTAGAAGACCAAAGTAGAAGATATTCAGTCTTCCTCAAAATTTATCCTTCAGATAAAGGAAGGTGGCACAAGGAATATTATGTGATTACTTCAGAACACTACAAGCAGTCCCTAATCAAGAGAGGCAAGAGCTAAAGGTAACAGGAACGCTAAGAGGGCTATGCGACTGCAAATGTCCTTTCTTGGTAGAAGGCCCAACAATTAGCTCAGTTGTCTGTGTTAAATGTCTGGTAGTTTGTCATTGATACCTTCTGTTACATACCTTCTATGCTCCATCAATCATATTCTAATCCTACGCAACCATTTTTTAACTCTGTATTTCTCCCATCTCCTCATGCCAAGCCATCATCCTATTTTTATCAGGAGTATTGCTTACAGCCTCTGAATGTTCCCCAGTGTCCATTTGTGGCCTTGGATGTTCAACCCACCCCTGACTTTGTAGCCAAATGATCAAATGCAAAGACAACTGTGTCACCCTCCCCTTTAAAGTCCTTTCTTTGCATTTCACCACCTTTAGTATAAAGATAAAAATTTAATGTTGTTGATATTGCTGCTACTTCAACCCATATCTATTATCGTAGCCTTACCTTGAATTTCTCCTTTTTATTTTTTAAAGCCCCAAGTATATTTGACTTATTTAAGTTGTTCTAAAGTAATTTCATTCCTATATTGAGACATTTGCATATGTTGAGCCCGTTTGCAGGAATGTTCCACTCCCCCGGCCATGACCACCTTACAAGAATAGCAACAAACCCACCACAGCATCTAATCTTCTCACACACTAACAGTTTTGCATAGTTTCTGTCTTCTCTCAGACACCATTCTCCTACAGCCCCCATTTCCCGCATGTGGATTACTCAACCTCTAGTGGTAACTAAGGATTTAAGAAATCTATGTTATTTTCCTTTTACACCACAGAAACCAAAGTTATTTTGAAAGAAACTGAAGATAATTCTTCTTAGTCCATCTAAATGTGTACTTTTTATTTATTTATTTATTTATTTACTTACTTACTTATTTATTTATTTTGAGGCGGAGTCTCGCTCTGTTGCCCAGGCTGGCGTGCCGTGGCGCGATCTCGGCTCACTGCAAGCTCCGCCTCCCGGGTTCACGCCATTCTCCTGCCTCAGCCTCCAGAGTAGCTGGGGCTACCGGCGCCTGCCACCACGCCTGGCTAATTTTTTTGTGTTTTTAGTAGAGAAGGGATTTCACCGTGTTAGCCAGGATGGTCTCGATCTTCTGACCTCGTGATCCACCCGCCTGGGCCTCCCAAAGTGCTGGAATTACAGGCGTGAGCCACCGCACCCGGCCTATTCTTTAATGTAAGGGAAACTCGGCCTCAATCTCTCACGCACACCTTCAGACTGAGAATTTAGGACATGTTGGGTCTGTCTTATCAAACACACTTGGTAGTTCTCCCTCTGTGTTTAGTGCCTCTCTGGTAAGGCTGTAAGCTTCCCGAGGGCCGAGCCATTATATCAAATTAAGGCTTATAATTGACTCTTATGATTTTCCACAATTCTTTGGTAACATAGGTCAGGTTCTGGTCATTCAAGGCTGGTGCTCTGTCTTTATAAGACATTCTTGACATAAATTTATATAACTGCCTCCTATCTTTACACCACAGAAATCCATGTGTTAATTATCTAGGGTAGATAAGGTCCCCAAGGAAAGAAAGCGTGTGTTTACAAGACTCCACTTCTCTACAATCAAAATATATATTTTTTAACTGCAGAGAATATTGGATACATATGAGGGAGGGACATTTCTTTCAGGTTGGAGAAGAATCTAAACCTTGGTTTTGCCACATCACCTATATGCATCAGGTTCTTGACAACTACAATGTCTTCCCCGCCCCTCCTCCCCACCCCAGATAAAGAGGTGGGGTAACCTAGACCACCCTTCCCTCTTCTATTGGCCCCAGTCTCCTTGCGGATCAGCAGCACCACCAGTCTCTTGTTTCCTCGTTTTTATGTCACCATCCCCCTTATGGGTCACAACACGAGAGAGCATGAGGAGAGTGGTATACACGGTCATCCCCTTTTTCTTGGCAGAGTTATCAAATAGATTAGAAACCCAAAATGAGGCCTGAATCTGGATGGTTTTTAGGAGGATGATGGGGATGCAGAAATGGTGGCATGGGAAGGGAAAAGGCCTGGACTAGGAACCAAGAATTCTGGGTTTTTTGCTCCTTGCCCTTTTGTTAACTTGTGTGATTCTGGGTACATTATTTCCCTTTTCTGGGTTTCATTTACTTCATCTGGGGAAAGATTACAATGACTACGACTGCTTACAAGCTTCTTTCTTATCCTAAGAATGCTAAAAGTCTACAAGATGTTTTTCATTTGCAGATTTTATCATGAGCCGCCTCAGTTTACTGCCTGGGTGCCACATGAATAGTGCCAAAGACCACTGGAGAACTAGGTCAGGCCACAGCCCATCTAAATGTACAAGGCTGGGGACCCTGCCTGTGCCCTACTCCATGTACACCAAATTCTGCACGTGCTAGATCTTTTCTTAAGTCTTGAATTATAAAAATAACCAGTCAGAGACAAAGAATAAAGACCATGGAAGAAGTGCATTCACAGTAGATGAGGTAACTAATCAAAGTTTAAAATGTTGCTTACAGTGTTTTGGTATCCTGAGAACTTACAGAACAAAAGTAACTAAAACAACTTCATCCAGCCTCCAGTGTCAGCCTTTAGGAGGCTTTTCTAACTCCCATCAACTGTAGCGAAGACTGTTCCTCAACCACCCACAACCCTCACCAAATGCACATTTGGTGCACTCAATCCACCCCAACCCTGACTACCAGCTTGGGTCATGGGAAGTGACCTCATTTTTTTTTCTCACTCCACTCCCAGAAAGCCTAAACCCAGGAAATGAAACAAACTATCAGTCCGAGAGCCTAGGAAGGCAAGTCCCTGGACCTACCTTTCTTCAGGCCTGCAATGTCTGCTGCAGGTCTGATGAGTGCAGGGCTCTGGGCAAGTTCCTCAAAGTTCTTTGTTCCAGACACAGTCAGCTTCCCCCACTCCACACCTCACTCAGTTTAAATCTGCATTCCTTTTCTAGTAGATGTTTGGAACCTTAAAGGATGTGTTGAGAACTTCTGAGACACAAAACTAGTTCCTCTTTTTTATCGGAAGCATTAACTGATTTTGCGTTCCCAATATGGGTGTGGACGTTTATTTTGAAATTTGCTGAAAAAGCAGTGGCTGCCTGATACAGTCTTTCCTATGAAAATAATAGTGCTAATTACTGTGGGTATCAGTGGTGGAGGATTTTCTGTTTGCCAGACTCTGCTCAAAGATTGTTATATACACAACTAAGTAAATGGTAATTTATAAATGCCCCCTTTCACAATTTCACACATTTCCACAGTACTCTTTTCTTCCCAGAGAACTACTGTTACTATTGTATTAGGTTGGTGAAAAAGTAATTGTGCCTTAACATACACAACTTAAATATCTTATTTTCATGATATTTCACCTTTGGAGGTTCAACATGAATAGCCATAAAATGGGAACAAGTTGGTTGTACAGCAATAATTAATACAACACCTTTCTAAGTCAAAGAAGCAGCTGGTATCGTAGAACAAGCTGGTCTTTGACTAAGACAAACCCAATGGCAATCATTTCTTGTATGACCTTGTTAATCCCCTGAACCTGATTCATTTGTAAAATAAAATAATGCCTTCTTTACATGGAGGAAAGCAAAGTGGCATGCAATTTTCATTCACTCAGCATTTTCTTAGAGAAAAGCTACTATAAGCCAAGCAGAGTGCCATGTGCTTCAGATAAAATGGTGAAAAATGATTTTCGCTCAAGGATTTTATAGGCTACTTGACAATATAGACAAGTAAATAAATCACCCATTATAATCAGTTACCTGCAAGGTAAAGTGGCAATGCTGATGAATAAATAAATCATTACAACCCATTATAATCAGTGATCTGCAAGGTAAAATTGGGTATCCTGAGAGAGCTCATAGGAGAATCAAAGAACTCAACGTTGGGTAGGCAGAGGAGACTTCCTAGATAAAGGGACATCTAATTGGAGACCTGATGAATAAGCAAAAGACACACAAATGGAAGAAGGATGGAGCTAGGTAACATTATTATTCCCATTTTCCAGAAGATGGAACTGAAACTCAGAGATATTCATATAGCTGGTATAGATGAGATTGAAATCCAGTTTTGCCTAATCCCAAAAACTTTGTTGTCTATAATCTGAAATTATTTTAATTCTCAGAATTAAAATGGGTTATATTTCAGAAATATTGTCCTGGTTTTCATGTAAAGCAACAATAGGAATAAATAATACTGAAATCAGGGAGTTAGGGTTAAGAAAGAGGCAGTTCTCTAGGGAAGGGATGATGGTTACTGAACTACCTGTGATGCTAGTGAAGTTGGAGAGAATGAATGGATTTGAAAGATGTTTAGGAACGAGAAATGACAGTACTTGTTGATATAATGGATGTGTAAATCAGGAGAGAAAACAGGAAAGGATGGTGCTCAGATTCTGGGTTAGGAAACTGAATGAGTGATAGAGCCATTCAGTAAGGCAATAGACATGGACCAGGACAGAACTGCAGGAACAAAGAGTAAGACTTGGAGCATATTTAATTTGAATTGTGTGGGCACCTTCAAATAAGGTTCACAAAAGTTGGATAACTGGCAGGAGCTAGGGAATGAGAACATGGCTGTAGAGGTAAACCCAACAGCTCTTCACCCAGAGGGATGAGGTTACCCAGGCTTGTTGGAGGAGGCAGAAAAAATCAGACCCTTTTTGCTAGAGAATAGAAACAGTATTATCAGAAATAAGGGTTTCCAGAGGATGGCAAAAAGAGATTAAAGAAGATAACAGGCAAACCAAGAAAATGTGGCATTACAGAAGACAAAGGTGCAGAGTTTCATGACTTTATAAGAGAGGTTGAAATTCTAGACTAAGAACAGATGTCAATCTTTCCTCCTCTTCCATATAGTGTGAAGTGAGATATTATTAGTGTTATTCTTAGCAGACAAGTGATTGAGGATTTATGGTGATATAAAGAACAATAAAATTGAAATTTGACAGAGAAACATAAATAGAATCACCCTACCTCTAAATAAGCATAGGACAAAACTAACTACTATACAAATAAAAGCAAATAAAAAAGAGCTCAAGTTCAGTGTCAAAACAACAAGCAGCAGAGTAGGTCAGAGCCCAGAGCAGTTGTTAATTAATTTTTAAAATTATATTGGAAAAGCGGGGTCAGTTGTTCCTCTGTCCCTCACGCAGGCATCACCTAACAAGGTAGTTTATCCCCAAACCAAAATATGAGAACTGTTCTATGAGCAAAAAACCAAACCAAAAAACTGTTTTATGGTTCTGCTCTAGACAAGTATATAGAATGTGAGTGCCAGCTCTGAATAAAAAACAGGAAAGAGACAAGAATTAAGGTCTAAGCTTCCATTCACAGGGTATAAAGGAAAAGCAAAAAGCAGAGAATATTATGGAATTGATTCCCAAATGAAAGTCCTGCGCTCACTCTTTAGAGCTGGGATCCTGATGATGAAGACACAGAGGTCACCTTAGTCTGGAGAAGGAAGGGGCTTTCTCTCAACTACATCACAACCAATCTGTATGTATAACCTGGCTTTATGCCTCCTCTTCTCTCACAGTCACCAGATGTAAGCTATGGTAAGCAAGACCTACATTCCCTGACATGATAGGAGAAATTACCAAATGAAAGTGTAAATGAACACTGAATATTTAAGAAAATCAATATCGTAAAACAGAGAAACCAAATACAACAAACAAATGAACAAACGAAAAGTGTTTTCTATTTTTTTGATTGAAGGTTCTATATGCCCCTTTATTGCATTATTTCTCCCTCTAATTAATTTTAGTACTTATAAAGTCTTTTATTGTGTGTTCTTGTAATCCTAAAAATTAAAGCATGTGTATTTGATTTATCAAATTCTAATAACATTTAGAACATTTATTTCCTCCAGGAAAGTCAATAGTGTGATGGTAGATTTAATCCCAAATATATAAATAAATATGTCATATGTAATAAAATACAAATATTTCAGATAAAATTTTAAAAGGTCAAAACTGAACTAATTACTGTTAAAAAGAAGTAAATTTTAATGCATGCAAAAACTGTAAAGTACAAGGATGAGAAATGATATATCGAGCAAACCTTAACCCAAAAAAAACTGATCAGAGAAAATTGACCTTAGAGCAAAATATGTTACTGATGAGCAAAGGGATTAATTTTTAATTATAAAAATACTACAATCTTCAGAAAGATGTAATCATTTTAAGTGTGTATATATTTAATAACAGAACCTCTAAATATACATAGCAAAAATTGACAACCCACAGAATATTAGATAATATTTTAATACATGTAATTAAGAAGGATATATATCCAGAATACACAAAAAACCAGGGAACATTCAGAGGCTGTAAGCAATACTCTTGATAAAAATAAGATGATGGCTTGGCTTGAGGAGGTGGGAGAAATACAGAGTTAAAAAATGGTTGTGTAGGATTAGAATACGATTGATGGAGCATAGAGGGTATGTAACAGAAGGTATCAATGACAAACTACCAGACATTTAACACAGACAATTGAGCTAACTGTTGGGCCTTCTACCAAGAAAGGACACTTGCAGTCCCATAGCCCTCCTAGGGTTCCTGTTTCCTTTAGCTCTTGCCTCTCTTGATTAGGGACTGTTGTAGGGTTCTGAAATAATCTCCACATAATATTCCTTGTGCCACCTTCCTACCCAGCATTTCCACTTCTGCCTGGACTTGGCCAGTAGCCATAGCCTACTCTTGTCCCAGAAAGCACCCAGACAAGAAGGACAGGCAATGCACCCACCCCCCGACACTGGTAGCCGGGCAGGCAATGCTTGCTAGAGCTTCCAGACCAGTAGTCCTTCTTATATGTGAACTCAGCCAGAAATTGCAGTCTTTAGGTGTGCCAGAGGGCGCAGCCTCCTGTAATCACAGAAAACACCCTGACAGCAGGGCAGGTGATGCAACCCAACCCTGCCACTGGTAGCCTGGTGGGCAATGCCTGCTAGAGTTCTGGCCTAGTGGTCCTACTTCTCTGTGAACTGAGCCAGCAGGTGCAGCCTCCTGTTTCCCTGGGAAGCATCCAGATGCCAGAGAGGGCAGTCCTACCCACTCCTACCACTGGTAGACAGGTGAGCCACATCTACTGGAGCTTCCAGCTCAGCAGTCCTACTTCTTTCTGCCTGAAATTACCAAGAAGTGCAGCCTTCTCTTGCCCCAGAAACACCCAGATGATAGGGTGGGTAACTCCACCAATCTTTGCCTTTTGTAACCAGACACCCCAGCTTATAGCCCAGTGGTCCTGTTTCTACCTAAACTCCATAGGTAGGGACAACACTGTGTTACCCTGGAAAGCATTCAGACAGCAGATTAGCGCTAAGCTGTAAGGATACTATTTGTCCGCTAACTGTGGCCCCTGCCTAAGGGAGTTCTGTGGACCAGAATGCCCAACATAATAAATGTGAGCAGAGAGACAGTAATCAGGGAAGCCTCATCCAATACCCAGGAACCGACTAGAATCAAAGCCAGTCTACTGACTAGAATCAAAGCCAATCAACTAAACCCAACTTATACCACAATCAAACCCCCAAGGGCATCAAAGGCAATAAAAGAAAAAAAAAAGCCCATCTAAAAGATAGCAACTTCAAAGACTGAAGGAACATCAGCACAAACAGATGACTGAGAGCTGTGCAAGAACTGGCAACTCAAAAAGCTAGAGTCTCTTCTTATCTACAAATGACTCCACTAGTTCTCCAGCAATGGTTTTTAACCAGGCTGAAAGGCTGAAATGTCAGACGTAGAATACAGAACATGGATAGGAACAAAGATCATCAACAGCAGAAAGTCTACACCTAATCCAATGAATCTAAGGAATACAATAAAATAGTACAGTAGATAAAACATGAAATTGCTATTTTTAAGAAAGAACCAAACTGAACTGATGGAGCTAAAAACACTCATTTCATTAATTTCATAATCACGCGTAGTTTTTATCTATCTTATTTTTATTTCTTATCTGTCTTAAAAATCCACTTTATTGAGGTATAATTGGCATACAAAAAGCCGTATATATTTAATGTATACAACTTGATCATTTGGTAGATAAATATATACTCATGAAACCATCACCACTTTCTGTCTTTTTCTTCTGGAAAATTTAAAACACACACAAAAGTAGGGAGGTTAGTATAATGAATTACCATACATCCACCAGTCTGCTTCAACAATTATCGATAGTTTGCCAATGTTTTCTCATCTCTCTCCACCCTGCATATATTTGTAAGAGTATTTTAAAGTAAATCTCACATTTAATATCACCTCACTAGTTTATACCTTGGTATGGATCATTAACAGATGACACTTATTCCATAACATTTTCTAATATCATTATCACATTTTACAGCATTGTCAATAATTCCTTAGTATCATCGAATATAGAGTTCATATTCAAATTTTATTATTTTCTCATACATATTTGTTCATTTTCTTAAGTCAAGAACACCCCAGCCCCATCCACCCAAAGGCCAGACATTGCATTTTGTTGATATGTTTATTAAGTCTCCTTCAATCTATATTTTCCCCTTCCCACTCTTTTTTATTCACGTCATTTATCTATTAAAGAAACCATGTCACTTTTCCTATAGAATATCTACATTTCAGGTTTCTTATTTAAAAATTTCTTAATTTTTTTTATACTTTAAGTTCTGGGATAAATGTGCAGAAAGTGCAGGTTTGTTACATAGGTATACACGGTTACATAGGTGCCATGATGGTTTGCTGCACCCATCAACCTGTCATCTATATTAGGTATTTTTCCTAATATTATCCCTCCCCTAGCCCCCGACCCCCCAGCAGGCCCCTGTTGTGTGATATTCCCCTCCTTGTGTCTATGTGTTCTCATTGTTCAACTCCCACTTCTGAGTGAGAACATGCAGTGTTTGGTTTTCTGTTCCTATGTTTGTTTGCTGAGAATGATGGTTTCCAGCTTCATCCATGTCCCCGCAAAGGATATGAAGTCATCCTTTTTTATGGCTGCATAGTATTCCATGGTGTATATGTGCCGCATTTTCTTTATCCAGTCTATCATTGATAGGCATTTGGGTTGGTTCCAAGTCTTCGCTATTGTGAACAGTGCTGCAATAAACATACATGTGCATGTGTTTTTATAGTAGCATGATTTATAATCCTTTGGGTATATACCCAGTAATGGGATTGCTGGGTCAAATGGTATTTCTGGTTCTAGATCCTTGAGGAATTGCCACACTGTCTTCCACAATGGTTGAACTAATTTACACTCCCAGCAACAGTGTAAAGGCATTCCTATTTCTCCACATCCTTTCCAGCATCTGTTGTTTCCTGACTTTTTAATGATCACCATTCTAACTAGCATGAGATGGCATCTCACTGTGGTTTTGATTTGCATTTCTCTAATGATAAGTGATGAGGAGCTTTTTTTCATACGTTTGTTGGCCACATAAATGTCTTCTTTTGAGAAGTGTCTGTTCATATCCTTTGACCACTTTTTGATGGGGTTGTTTGTTTTTTCTTGTAAATTTGTTTAAGTTCTTTGTAGATTCTGGATATTAGCCCTTTGTCATATGCATAGATTGCAAAAATTTTCCCCCATTTGTAGGTTGCCTGTTCACTCTGATGATAGTTTCTTTTGCTGTGCAGAAGCTCTTTAGTTTAATTAGATCCAATTTGTTAATTTTGGCTTTTGTTGCCATTGCTTTTGGTGTTTTAGTCATGAAGTCTTTGACCATGCCTATGTCCTGAGTGGTATTACCGAGGTTTTCTTCTAGGGTTTTTATGGTTTTAGATCTTAGGTTTAAGTCTTTAATCTATCTTGAGTTAATTTTTGTATAAGGTGTAAGGAAGGGGTCCAGTTTCAGTTTTCTGCATACAGCTAGCCAGCTTTCCCAACACCATTTATTAAATAGGGAATCCTTTCCACATTGTTGTTTTTATCAGGTTTGTCAAAGGTCAGATAGTTGTAGACATGTGGTGCTATTTCTGAGGTCTCTGTTCTGTTCCATTGGTCTAATATCTGTTTTGGTACCATACTGTAGCCTTGTAGCATAGTTTGAAGTCAGGCAGTGTGATGTCTCCAGCTTTGTTCCTTTTGCTTAGGATTGTCTTGGCTATATGGGCTCTTTTTTGGTTCCATATGAAATTTGGTAGTTTTTTCTAATTCTTTGAAGAAAGTCATTGGTAGCTTGATGGGGATAGTATTGAATCTATAAATTACTTTGGGCAGTATGGCCACTTTCACCATATTAATTCTTCCTATCCATGAGCATGAAATGTTTTTCCATTTGTTTGTGTCTTCTTTTATTTCCTTCAGCAGTGGTTTGTAGTTCTCCTTGAAGAGGTCCTTTACATCCCTTGTAAGTTATATTGCTTGGTATTTTATTCTCTTTGTAGCAATCATGAATGGGAGTTCAATCGTGATTTGGCTCTCTGTCTATTATTGGTCTATAGGAATTCTTGTGATTTTTGCACATTGATTTTGTATCCCGAGACTTTGCTGAATTTGCTTATCAGCTTAAGGAGATTTTGGGCTGAGACAATGGGGTTTTCTAAATATACAATCAGGTCATCTACAAACAGAGATAATTTGACTTCCTTTCTTCCCATTTGAATACCCTTTATTTCTTTCTCTTGTCTAACTGTGGTGAGAGAGGGCTTCCTTGTCTTGTGCTGGTTTTCAGAGGGAATGTTTCCAGCTTTTGCTCATTCAGTATGATATTGGCTGTGGGTTTGTCATAAATAGCTTTATTATTTTGAGATACATTTCATTAATACCTACTTTACTGAGAGTTTTTAGCATGAGGGGCTGTTGAATTTTGTTGAAGGCCGTTTCTGCATCTATTGAGATATTCCTGTGGTTTTTGTCATTGGTTCTGTTTATGTGATGAATTACATTTATTAAATTGCGTATGTTGAACCAGCCTTACATCCCAGGGATGAAGCCGCCTTGATCGTGGTAGATAAGCTTTTTGATTCACTGCTGGATTCAGTTTGCCAGTAGTTTATTGAGGATATTTGCATCGATGTTCATCAGGAATATTGGCCTGAAATTTTCTTTTTTTGTGTGTGTGTCTCTGCCAGATTTTGGTATCAGGATGATGCTGGCCTCATAAAATGAGTTAGAGAGGAGTCCTTCTTTTTCTTTTATTTGGAATAGTTTCAGAAAGAATGGTATCAGCTCCTCTTTGCACCTCTAGTAGAATTCGGCTGTGAATCCGTCTGGTCCTGGGCTTTTTTTACAACAATAACAAACTGTCATCTGCTTTTTATCACCTACTTGTAAGAAATTCTACACAATATTGATAACAGAATACTCCTCTCATGAAAAAAAAGTTGATTTCAATTCTATCTGAATAATTACCTGCTTCAGAGGCTGCCCTTGGCATGACTCTGTGTCATCTGTTCTCTTCAGGCCTCAGAGGAAACTGAACAGAAAGCGACTCCTGCCTATGTCCTGTTGTGTATCTAGAGGGACAATTTAGCCTCCAGCTTTACACTGCCTCCAGAGCTCAATTACATAGAAAAACCCAACCTTCCTCAGGACACTTTGCTGCCATCTGCTGGGCAATTGTGAAAAGTACACAAAAAGTAGTTGGAGCCTCAGATTTGCCTAGCGTTCCCCCTGCACACTCACATGGGACGGTACTTTGTGTGTGCATGTGATTGTATAAATGCATGCACACTTAACTATCAGAAAGCATATGGACCATTTAGCATTATCTAAGCTATAAAGAGTTGAGATGCAAAATTTCCTTCCATATTACTTTTTTCTGTTGTCTAGCAAGAGTGGTACCCGAAAATCACTGGAGTGGTCTTGAGGATTTTAGGTGTCTCTGTGTGCAAGTGCTGGAAGGAGGAAATAAAGAAGGTGCCAGTATATGGAAGTGTAGAGAAGCTGTATCATTTAAGAAAGTGAGATAGGAAAAGATGTAAGAGGAAGAAAAAGAAGCTCAGAAGTCCTGATGAAATTACATTACACTGTGTCGGGCTTTGTTCTAAGTGCTGGATGTATATATTTTCTCATCCTGTGATCATGGAGTATTATTATGTTTAACTATCTCCATTCTGCAAACAGAGAAGGAGACACCAAGAAGTTATAAAAGTTGCTCAATATAATGTTTGTGTGTTTTAAGAAGTAAATAGGTTTCTGGAGGGAAAGTGCTCATACATCTGTCTGGTCTGCTGGGTTAGATGCCAGTGACCTCTCTGAGCCTATGCTGACCCTGAGTTTCAGATCCGTAAGGGCAGTGGCAATCTGTTGTGAAAGGGACTCATGTTAGTGCCGAGGTCAGTGGCCCTAAGCTCCAAGACCAGGCTTGCCCATGCCAGCAGCCTCTCTACTGTGGCTCTTGGGGCTGCAGCAAAAACAAATGCAGATGGGCAATAGTTATTTTCAGTGAGTGAACCTGGGGGCTTCCTTTGCTTCTGCCCTTATAAATAAAAATAAATTTTCCAAGCCAGCTGCAACTCTGCCATCAGCAGTTGCCCTGAAGACTGCAGTAGAATGTCACCAATGGGTCATTGCAGGAAACTGAAACTTAGGTCTTTGTTTCCAAAGTTTGGGAAATACTCATAGTGTCTGAACATGGGGTGAGAAGGGAAAGGAAAACTGGGTTGTTTATAACTGTTGGGAAACAAAAATGTGCTGTGTTTTTATGAGGTTTCTCTTCAGTTGCTTTTCATTTGTTTGAGAGGAAATCTACTGCTTGGTTAATATAAAGTATCTATTAGGCAGAAAGTTGCCCATACCACTGTTCTGGAGGGTGTAGTTCCTCTGTACTTTATGACTTGTGCATGACATTTTGTCCTGAAAAGAGTACTCATTGTTTGAGGGGCTACAGTGAAACACAAAGAAAAGAAGAAGACAGAAGGTCAAACAAGGGGAAAATATTTATATATATATTTGGCACTCAGGGACTTTTATAAATTGCTGAGCTGTATAAAAATGGTACATTAAGTAAAAATAAAACAACTTTGAGGTTCCTAGGAAACTTATATTTTCCTCTTTTTCTTTTTTTGGTATTCCTTCAGAAAGGATCAGCTTTATAAAAAGGTGAGATGATAAATGTTTCAGAATAACTTGTAATGTTTATATGCTAATCGTGAAACTTTATAAACATAGATAAAAGAGTAGAAAATGATAAAACAGATATCTACATATCTTCCCCGAGATTCAGGTGACATGATCATTTTCTGTATTTAGATACATCGTTTTCCACCTTACAGAAATAAAATGCTGCAGGTAGCCCCAAAACTCTCCCTGTCTCCTCCCCCTGCCTCCTTCCCCAGAGGTATTCACAGTTAGGAGGGAACTTCCTCTGTCTCTAGCCTCACATTTCCTTCCAGCAGAACTTCCTATAGAGAAACACACCTGTCTATTTCCTCTCCTTAACCTGATTCTCTTCAGGGAAGGAGGAATGCTGCACAAAGTTGCAGAGTTTGGAAGGAGGGCTTGGGCTTGTGTGGTTCAGCCCCTCTGTGTTTGGAAGGAGGGCTTGGGTTTGTGTGGCTCAGCCCCTCTGTGTTTCTTCATTTGTTTGGGAGACAGTCTTCCTACTAGACAGCATCATCACCTGCTCTTCCCTTCCCTTGCTAGGGTTTGGAGGTGCCTTTTCTTACAGAGGAGGCCTGGCATGACCCAGCTCTGCCAGTGACTGGTTTGGCACATTAATTGAATTTCATTTGGCCTTGAGTTGAAGGAATTCTTTTCTTATTTTGCAAGTCACTCTAAAGAGAGGACTAGAAGAAAGGGGTATTGTGTATAGGCCCTAGTTCCCCAAAAAACCTATGTTCAGAGACTAGGAGCTTTGAAAAATATATTTAAAAAAGCACTTGGGGAGATTGATGCATCTGATAGCAGTAGGAGGTAGACAAATCCTAGGCAAACAGGGGCAGGTGTCTGGTGAACCCCATCTTCAAATCAAAGACAGTTTAAAGCCTGAAAGCCAAGCTACAAGTCCTGACAAATCCACAGACCAGATTGAGAACCTATCTTCCTGTTTGGCATGCTTTCCTCTGATTGATTCTTACCTTTCACCTGTTTTACATGTACCTACCCTTCCCTAATTGGTCTTTTACATTGTCATGCCCACCTTTGAGTGTTGCCTTTGTTTTAGCCTTTTTTGCATACTCACAAGCCAATCAGCACTCACTCTGCCATTCTGAGCCCATAAAAGCCCCAGACTCAGCCATACTTGGGAACTGCCCACCTCCGGGTGAGGGAGAACACCCAACTTTGGTTGGGGGACCACCCTTGCATCCCCTCTCTGCCAAGAGCTGTTCAGTCTCTCAATAAAATCCTCCTCCACTCTCCTCACCTTTCAATTATCAGCATAACCTCATTCTTCTGGGACGTGGGACAAGAACTCAGAACCCACCGAATGTGGGTACAAAGAAGGCCGTAACACTGTGGCCCTCTGCCCTATGACAGTGGTGGGAGCCACCCCATGCAATGAGAAGCAGTGGCGGGAACAAGCCAGCCCTGGAGCTGCAGGCTGGAGTGAGGCTATGGGACTGACAGAGCTGTTTACACACTACCATCCATCAAGCTGCAGACGGTGTAACTAAAATTGCTATTAGTGTGCTGCAACACCCCCTCTGGGGTTTCAGCATTGTGGACACTTCTGCCTGGGTGCCACCGTGTTCCCCTCATCTGGATGCTGGAGTCCACTGTGGGAGTCACTTGTGACATGCCTGGTCAAGCCCTGCATGAAGCCTGCTCCTGTGTCAGTGCTTGGAATGGCTGGCCCGATCCCTCACTCTCTCACTCATACACCTCCTCCCACTAGGGGATGAGGGCACTGTTTTAGTGTACATGGGATCCATGCTGGAGTGCAAACCAGGCATGGCCTGGCAGGCTGAGTAGATGGGGCATCTCCTACAGTGAGCCCAGAACCGAGCAAGGCCTGGGTAGGGGCCATCACCAGCCAGAGGTCTCCAGCTGGCAAAGTGGTCAAGAAAAATCCTGTGTCACATCTGTGGTAGCCTTGATTGGGTGGTTTCAAGTCAACAATGAAGTCCAGTGTTGGTTCTACATTGGTAACACAGTAGTATGTCACTTAGGGGCGTCATGGGACACTGGGAGATGAGGTGGACAAGCCTTGTTTGAACAATGGATGCTTTTGGAACACTAAGAGTCTTGAAGACTCAATGAAAGGGGTATGTTAGGAAGACAAAAATGTCCAGAGCAGTAAGAAAAAAAAAGACAAAAGAAAGAGAAAAGAAAATAGAATATACTATAATCAATTAACGTCATCAATCTTACAACGTTACATCAACAGATATGGAACTGGATCCAATTAAGGAGCAGATGAATTGTTAGGAGCTCAGTCACGCATTCCAAAATGTGGGAACACTTCAGAAGGATGCAGAATTCGAGGGTCACACATAAATCATGCAGAAACAAAATGCTGTGGATAAAAGAAACATTTCCATTTCTTTGAGGTACCACAGTATTTTAGGATGAAGCACCACACACAAGGCCTGAAAGATCAAAGGCTGAAGAGATGCTAGACTCTGGAGTGGAGCACATTGGTGGAGGGACTGGCTGTCCTGAGCCTCCAAGGGCCACCGGCTCCCTAGGCCTACATAGCAGCTTTGGTTCACCCTTTCTCTCAGAGCTGTTCTTTGGCTGAAATTACAATGAGGACAAGGGGAAAATTGTGCCTGTAAGGTTTGCTTTAGAAGCCTAAGTGATTCCATTGAAAGAAACAGTGGCCATAGCTACTGTGGCAAAGGACTTTTGTCACTAGAGACAGATCTCACTTGATGCGACATGAGGATGCCAGGAACACAGAGACCAGAGAGGAAATGAACATCAGGAGGTTTTGAATAAGGCCAATGGGACAGAAGCGCCTCAAGAGTGACTTTGGAACCTGGGGCCATCACCAAATTTGTAAACTTTGCAAAGGTACCATAATGTAAACCAAAAATAAAATTCTAAGGCCCCAACCATCTGAGTGGACTTCCTCCTCAGCCAGGGCTCTTTTAAAATTTAACCCAAAAGACTGGTTCAGGCCTTGATGGGAAGTGGGGGTCGAGCATGCTTCCTTATACCTCTCTGGCATTAACATCAACACAGACTTTAGATCTGATAAAAAAAAAACATTTTACAGCCTATTGCCTCTGAAGCCTGCTACCTAGAGGCTTCATCTTTATCATAAAACTTTGGTCTCCACAACCACTTATCACAAACCAGATATTCCTTTCTATTGATTCCAGGTCTTTGAATAAACTCAACCAGTTATCAACCAGAAAATGTTTACATTTACCTATGGCCTGGAAGCCCCCCCAACCTGCCTCTTGCTTCGAGTTGTCTCACCTTTCTGGAAAAAAGCAATATCTTTCTTAAATGTATTTGATTGATGTCTCGTGACTCCCTAGAATGTATAAAACCAAGCTGCACCCTGACCACCTTGGGCACGTGTTCCGAGGATCTCCTGATGGCTGTGTCACAGGCCATGGTCACTCATATTTGGTTCAGAATAAATCTCTTCAAATATTTTAGAGTTTGACTCTTTTCATTGACAATAATGTCTCAAAGGCCATGCTCTGAAAGAGAATATAATATGCACACACTGATTTCTCCGTCCTCCACTGATGGCAGCATGAAAAGGTGCCTGAATTCAGTGTTAATTGATTTTAACACAAATCATTGACTCTGAAAATCTGGAGTTGATTGTCATCCTTGAGATTGAAAATCAAGGTTTCTTTTTCTCCGTCTACCCTCCTTCCTTCAGATACTCCTGAGTTATTGCTTTGGTGTTTGGAAATAATATCATGGGTATAGATTAAGTATTGGGTCTGGTACATAATTTTCCCTGGGCTAACTGTTTAAGAAGCTTGATATTACTGTCATCGTCTATATTTTGCAAATGTGAAGCTGGTACTAAGAAAAGTTGGAATACTGCTAAAAAAGAAAACCATCCTTAACGCCATGCAGAATTTGAGGGAGATATCACTGAATGAAAAGTAGCAAAACCAAAAACTGAAGCAGGATGATTTTGGGAGTGTTTTTTTTAACTCCCAGGGTAAAGGAGTTTATTTTATTTTTTAAATTTTTTTATTTTATTTTATTTTATTATTTTATTTTATTTTTTATTTTATTCTATTTTATTTATTTTTGAGACAGAGTCTTGTCTGTTGCCCAGGTTGGAGTGCAGTGACTTGATCTTGGCCCACTGTGACTTCCACTTCCCAGGTTCAAGCAGTTCTCCTGCCTCAGCCTCCAAAGTAGCTGAGAGTACAGGTGCACATCACCACACCCAGTTAATTTTTATATTTTTAGTAGAGCTTGGGTTTTACCATGTTGGCCTGGCTGGTCTCAAACTTCTGACCTCAGGTGAGCTACCTGCTTTGGCCTCCCAAAGTGCTGGGATTACAGGGCTGAGTCACTGTGTCCAGCGTAATATTTTGTTTTATTTCTTCCTGGGAACCTGGTAATGAAAGAGAATTTACACCAAACTGTGTAGCATAATTATATTGTTTATAATGTAGAATTGGAAAGTTTTGTCTTATTTTAGTGAACTATGTTGGACAACATGGTTTAGCAGAACAGAGTGAAAAAACAAAAGAAAAATTAAAATATCTTAAATAAACCTTTCTGTTAGAAAAGTTTTAGACTTACAGAAGACTTATGAAGGGAGCAGAGAGTTCTCCTGTGCCCCACACCCAGTTTCTCCAATTATGAACATCTTACTAATGTATGATACACCATTAATGAACCAATATTGAACATTATTGCTAACTGAAGTCCACAGTTTCTTATCAAGATTTCCTTAGATTCTGATCTAATGTTCTTTTCTGTTCCAGGATCCCATCCAAGGTGCAGCATTCCACTTAGGTGTCCATCTCCTTAGGCCCCTCTAGACTGTGACAGTTTTTCGTACTTTCTTTGTGTTTTATAACTTTGAGAGTTTTGAGGAGTACTGGTGACGTGTTTTGTAGAAACTCCCTCAACTGGAAGTTACCTGATATTTTTCTCATGATTAGACTGGTGTTTGGGTTTTGTGGAAGGAGATCACAGATATAAAGAGCCAGTATCATCACATCCCATCAATAGCCCACACTATCAACATGACTTACCACTGTTACTCTTAGTCACTTGGTTGAGGTAGTCATGTCAGGCTTCTTCACTGTAAATTTACTCTTTTTATTCCCCTTTACATTCTGTATTCTTTGGAAGGAAGTCACTATTCACAGCCCAGACTTAAGGGGTGGGGAGTTACGTTTATGAATCCAAAGCCCGATGGCCTGTGTGTTCTTTTGCCATAGGCTCCACTCAGTGAACTGAAGGTTGCTGAGACCTGTGATTCAAACAGCAAATGGAGTCAGTGGGGTCCAGGAGAAGAGTGGGGTGGGTGGCCCTTTAGAGGTCCTCCTGAGTGTCCTGTTGGTCGGGGTCCAACTCCACGGTAACAGTCTTTACGGTAAGCCAGTAGATGAGTATATTCAAGAGATCTACATCAGGTATTGTAGGAGTGATACCAGTAGCCAAATAGGTCTACCAATTGCTGGGGGGTTTTTTGTGGTTTTTGGTGGGGAGGAACAGAGAAGTTCAAAATCTTGACAATCATCTTTGCAATGAGAGCCTTTTCTGCTTTCTGAATTATGCCCAGGAGTTTTATTAGTTTCATTTGGATATTATTAGGTCTTTTTATCTTGTCTGTGTTAATGGCCCAGCTGGGTTGCTGCAAGTGGATCAACAGGGTGTCTAGTCCTTGTTGGGCAGTCCCTTCATCTGAGCCCACCAGGAAGAGACAATCAATATAGCAGAAGGGCAGAGCTTTCTCCAGGAGTGAGACTGTGTGTAACTCATGGCCCATCACTCCATGGCAGATACCTGGGAGCTTAGGTGGCCTTGCCTGTGCATGTGCTCTGCTGTATTGGTGGTGGCTATTCTCAGGGCACTGCGAGGGACAGTGTCTGGAGTGACATGGCCGCATGGTGCCCCTCTCCCTCACTAAGTTCTACAAGATTGCTTTCTTTATCATGCTTACCTCTGAAGTCTGCAGTGAAATATTATTAAACCACCCACGCATTCTCAGTATAATTACAACTTGGTAATGATATATGTTACACCGGGATTATATTTCCTTGTGTTTTAAATATGATTTTTCAGAGACTGAAAAATATCTGAAAACTTCTCCATCTCTTAGTGCTCTGGTTGGGTTTAGATCAAGATCTTTTAAAATGAATTTGTGAGCATTCCCTTTTTTAAAAAATCTTCTGAATATTTTGAATAATATTTCCATTGTCTATTATTTTTAGTATCATATAACTCACTTCTCAGGACATGGTGTTTTATTTATTTAATTATTTATTTAATTTGCATATGTATATTTTAAATTACTTCTAATTTTCAGGGTATTTAATATTTATTTTAAATAGTAAGTATAGTGTATTCATTTTTATTTAGATTACTAATATATCAGATTTTAAATGTATAACATCTTATATTTTCCTTTCTATTTACCATGATTTAATTGTTTTTATTTTTCCAATTTCTTTTTTTCCATTAGACTGCCAAAATTTTGTTTAATTTTCTTCTTCTTATTTGATGGAAGACCCAAGAATTGCCCTATGGATTAAACAATCACAGACAATCACCATGTAGGCCCTCAAAGTTGTACCATATATTAAGTTGGCTTCGCATTTTCTCAGTTTTCATGCTGGATATGGTTGAAGAGAGAAAAGGCAGTATTCCTGGAAAACAGAACTGGAAGTGGCTGAACAGTCAGGCCAAGAAACACATATTACTATTTAGGCAGAGTTCCCTATTAAGACAGAGCTCCCTTAATATTTTAATGAAGTGTTAAGTGCATGGGGCTTTTGGTTTGACATTCACTTGGGAAAAGCTGAATGCATATCAATTAGCTGTGATCATTGTTGGAAGAATGGATCAGAAGAAAGTGTCCTTGGGCATAGGGCAGACAAAGGAGTGACCTGTAGTATGCACTTGTTGCCTGCCCAGAATCCATCTTCCACTTTCCTCTTCCCAGCAATCTGTGACTTCTGACTGGGGATCCATGTAATTCTGAGGACTGACTCCACCCCTGCCTCCACTGTGCTCTGGCTCTAGGCCCAGTCAATGTGCTTTTCACCCCCCCTTTCCACTGCAATGATTGAATCAGCATGGACATGTAACCTTACATGGTCTCATCAGAATGATTCTCAATCGTCTTGTTTTGAAACTCTAGACTATTCTAAAAACACTATTCTTCCAAACTACAGAGTGATATATGGATGTAAGGCCTAGACTTGATGTAGACATTTTTGCTAAGCGGTGGGAAATCAGCCTAAGCATGAAGCCAACACACAGAAGAGGGTAGAGCTAATACACTACACAAAGGTACACAAGAGTTGGGGCTGGAGCCTCCATGACATCTAAACATCTAAACCAGTAGCTCCAATCTTATCTGAAGTTCGCCTCAACTCTGTAGTCTTCAGATACATTAGCCTACATTTTTTGTTTTGACTTTCTCTATATGATAAATAATGTACTCCTCCCTCCTCCCATCCTTTGCATTTAGAAACACAAAAAATGATTTGTTTAATGTCACAAAGACCACTATTTCTCCAATTCAGATTGTAATTTAGATAAGTAAAAAATCAAAATCCTTTACTCTGAGCCCTGGAAATGAAGGATGAAAATTGAGGAGAGAAAAACAAAGAAACCAGGGCATTCATGGTGTTAGATACAGTTAGGTTCCCACTTCAAACAGCTTATCCAGTTTCCCCGTTCTCTATCCTATAATTCCACATACCCCCTTGCCTTTGCTGCACCCCAACTTGTCTGAACATGCCTAGGCATGCCTGAACTTGCTACAACCCCAGTCCACATTCCTTTCCTTATTAGGGAATAGGTTACCTTCCTAATGTCCCCATAAATGACCCCTCATCTCTCTCTTCTCACCTCCCTTACATGTCTACCTTATCTAAGAAAGTTTAAATGTTTAGCCAGTCAGGACTAGTTAGACTGTGCTGTCCAACCCTAGCCAATAGAGGAAACACACAGAAGCAGAAGCTGCATTAGAGATAATAAAAACCCCTGCTTTCCTTTGTTCTGTGTGCTCTCGACATTGCTCCATATGCGAGACACAACCTTCTGCAGAAGTAAATTTGCCTTGCTGAGAGACCCTTTGTCCTTTGTCTCAGTGCTAGTTCTTTTTTGTGACACTGAGCATGTGTTTCCAACAATGGGGACAGGAATGGAAAAACGAGTTGGAGAGAGGCAATAAAAATCTTTCTTCTCTTGACTAATGTATGAAAAACACTGGCACCACCAAGTAAAAAAGATAAGATCCCTTCCCACCAGGAATTTAGGCTCCTCCTTATGGGTACTTAGACAAACAGTTTTTCTAAGCTGTAGGAAACTGATACTAAATTGACAAATCTTGATGAACACCTCACAGGCTGTGGCATTCAATGCTACTTGCAAAAGAAATACATTAATACACTGCCCAACATTCATATCAAGTAATTACACTGTCTACTATTGCTACATTGTCTTATTTTGCTCCTGTTCCAAATTCACATAATTTTCCCTGTTGTTATTACTCTCTTTTCATGAATGAAGAGGTTTTTGAAAACAGGTTTGCTACAGCAACAATTCTCTGCTTCACACAGGAGGGACTCCTAAGTGCCAGCCTCTGTATATGTGAACAGGGCTGCCATTTTGGTCTCACCAGTCTAGATTTATCCTAGGTTCCTATTCCAAATGAGCTACCACTCACAGTTATTTTATTCAGCCAGTATTTATTAAGTATCTGGCCCATACAGCCCTATGCAAGAGATCGGTAATACCTGTGGAAGATAATGTCCCTGCCCTTGAACACAGTACATAGGGAGCATCACAAGAGCACAAAAAGTTCAGATATGTTGGCTAAAATTTCCCTTGGGAAGAGGAGGATTCATTGAAAATTAACATTCAAATAATGCTTTCAAAGAAGAGCAGGTGCTTGCAGCCATATGCATTTTAGGTAGGGGAATCAGTGTGCACAGAGGCTAGAGCCCTGAAACAGTTTGGCTTACTGGGGGGAACTGCAAACACTTTGTTATGATTCTGTCACAGTGGGAGAAGTGACAGTTTCATTTGGGTGAGAGGTAAGATCCTGGACGTGCAAAATGTGGAATTCACAGGACTTCAAATGCTTACTGGAGACATTGGGCTTTGTCATGCAGTCAATGTGCAGACACAGAAAGATTCAAGCAGCACAGTGACAAAATCCCATTTCTATTCCAAAAGTTCCTATTATAGTAGTGAATGTAAGGGTACGGAAAGGCAAATGAAGGTCAGAAAATCCAAAACAATAAGACATGGGATAGAATATTAATATTAGGCAATAAAAGATCTAAGGAAAATTCTCAAGTATGACAAAGGAGGGCATTTATAATGATATGTTGTTTAGAATCTTATGATCAAATAACATATAATATTCTACTAATAAAAAAATGCCTAGGAGTGTGAGAAACTAACAAAAACACAGTACTCATGAGAATTTTTAACATATGTAAGTTTTGAGGAATGTAAGCCAAAAAAGATGATTTGAATTACAAAATACTTGAATGAATCAACACTAAAGAAAGCATGCTTTTTAAGAACCCTTGGTACATTGGCAACAACTGACCAAATATTCATCCCAAATAAAACCTCACTAAATTAAAACAAAAAATCCAGCCCACATTAACTAATCAACAAAGCTAGAGGTAAGTAATACAAATATTTGTTACCAAAATAAGATTAATTTCAAGCCCAATGAATATTTATAGATTTTTAATTGTTAATAACCAGATTAAATGCCTAAAGTGAATATATTTTGGTCATACTAAAACAAAAATATAAAGTGTTCAGTAATTCACTTAAGTGGAAACATGAAGAACTTTTGTGAGGAAAGACATACGCCTTTTATTTAGAAACATAGAGACTTGACTGTATTGACTTATTTCTGGTTGTCAGTTATTCCACATTTTTTTCAGATGTAATATAATATACTTTCAAATAAATCTCTTGTGGAAATTGACTTAATGTTCTTTATGTCCATGTGGAATGAGTATGACTAGCCAAAAGTATTTTAATAAAGACTAACGTTGAAGTAAAGACAGTACTATCAGAAATTAAAATGGAGTATACAATAACTAATACAAGTGATGCGTTGTGTTAAAAAAGACTGAATGGCAAGAAAATGAGAATAGAATGCCCACATAGTAATCATAGAAAAAATATAAATGGATGAAGTGCAGGACCAGACAATTTAACTAAAGAAATAGAAATGGCCATGCACTTATGCATGAAAAAATGGATTTGAAAGCAAATAATTTGTATAATGAAATAAACAAAAAGTGATGTGTTTTGAAATGCAAAAAGAAAAAAAAGTGGTCGGTGGAGAAAAGCTCTGAGAGCACCACAAGAGGAACAGTTAAGATATGAAAGTCCCTGGAAAAGAGGAAGCTGGGACAGGACATGCAACATTGCACTTTTCACAGGATCAGCGCCAAGAGCTTGGAGTTCAAGTTCCCAGGTACTTTAGTTCAGTAAGACTATGTGATAGCTGTTATGCGGTCATCTGGGGGCTGGTGGTGAAACTCAAGCCCTGCCGTCTTCTGATTGTGTTTAGTCGGAATGTAAAACAATTATGCCCATGAGGCAATTTCATGGCATGGCATTGGTATATTTCCTTCAGGGCTAGAGAGACAGTCAAGTGAGGAAGACTGAAGCCGAAGACTGAACATCAGAGTTATACGTCTGGACATCCTTTGTCCTTACTTGTATTTTAAAAACCCAGGCCCAGATAACTCCAACACTAGGTTTCTCCTATACCTGACATTTGGAATCTTGTATTATTAGTTCAGAAGAAGTACTGAAGAGGCCTCAGTGCACAGGCTCGGGACTGATCCTGTAACAAAGGTGATCAGATGACACCCAGGCCCAGCTGGTCTCAGCCAATGGCTCAGGGTTGACCCTAAATATGGAAAACCAGAGAATCAGGACTATGGCTGCCTACCATGCCCTGAATAACCAGTTATATGGATTGTATCTGGTAGAAATCCTATGCAGGGGGTGTTAATGTCATCCTTTGTGGAGTCTCTTGGTTGGATCTTCAACCACTTAATATTTTCATCAAGAATTTAGTTGCTGATCCTATTTGCAAATGATCCAAAAACAAGAAGTATAATTTATAAAGTGAGAGTGTCCAGATTGAAGATACAAAAGTCTGGAACATGAGCGTTGGAATACAGATCAAATTTAATCAGGTAAAATTAAAGTCCCAAGCTTATGTTTAAAAACAAAATCACCTGCACAAACCTGAGATGGGTCTAGAACTTGCTTAACAGAAGTTAATGTGAGAAAGGCCTGGGCCTTTCTACTAGTTAGCTGAAAGGATGGAGACAGAAGCAAAAGACTCTCCAAGAAGTCTGCCTTTGCCTCTAGAGCAATGGATCTCAATCTTGTCTGAGCATTGGGATAACTTGGGAAACTTTAACACGTACTAACACATGAGCCCCATTGCCAGGTATTCTGATTTAATTAATATGGATTATGGTTGGAGAGTCAAAATTTTTTGTAGCTCTTTAGCTGATTCTACCGTATAGTCAATGTTGCCAATTACTGCTATAAGCCTGTAGATATCAAACTTGAGTGTGTATCAAAATCTGGAGGGCTTGTTAAAACGCAGAATGCACACCGAGACTGTCTGATTCAATAGGTCTGGGGTAGGGTATTTGCATGTCAACCACAATGTCAGGTGATACTGATGCTACTACTCTGGGAACCACATTTTAAGAGCTACTGCTCTAGACGAACCTGGAGTTCTCCAGGCACAACTAAAGGCTTTTTAAATTCTACCGCTGGTATTGAGCCAGAATGCATAGAACCTGGCCCTGTGCCTATCTTCTCCTCTGAGTAGGATTTATTCCATAAGCTTTGGCCTTCTCTTTACATCTTCATATCTGTGTCTGGAGGGTAGGGCCAAGTTGGACTTCGGGATACTAAACTGAGGCCTTTTATTGTAAGGACAGAGAGTAGGATGTGATGTCTTGATGCTGCTTCAGGTTACTAGAGGAGACAATGATCTCAGTTCAGAACCAAGCTTAAAGTTATACATCTCTCGGGGACTATTTGTCTCAGGAATGCAAGCTAGGATTTACTTTTCAATCTTTCCCCAGTTTCTTTCCCAAAAGTAACATATCTTTGGGAAGAAATTAGGGTAAATGAGCAATGGTAAGCTCAAATCCTGGCATCAGGAAAATTCTCCTAGCACTCGTGGTATGGCCCGTTCACCATTGACCACAAAGACATGTAGAAGGTGGTGCACAATTTTCAGGAGTCCAGAAATACAAACAGTTCTCTTAATACTTGCTCTGTAGTCTCAATTGTTGTCATCTCTTTCCCTCTTTCCACACACACACGCACGCACACACACGCACACACATGCACACAGGCAGTTCTTACAATACTGAGATGCTTTGCTTAGACTGGGCTGTATATAAGAGACCTGATTTACATCTTATAAAAATAGAACATCAGAGTTAGAAGAGACGTGGAAATCTTTCTGCACTGAAATATGAGAAGTCTGTGGCCCAGGGAAAGAAAGTGATTCACGTGAGTCATGAAGGTAATGAATGTATAACCCAGTTTTTCTGCTTTTCCTATTATCCCCTTCATTTTGACATTGAGGTGTCATATTTAATTGAGCCACAAGAGGGAGGCAGTGGACAAGAAATTGTCCTACCTAATTTGAATTCCTACCTAATCTGGTGTCTTCTGGGAAGACCTTATGAAAAGTCAACTCCCAGCTCTGGTCTTGTAAAGTAGCGCTGGGTTGGGTCCCATTTCTATCCCATATTCTCTGGGAATCTAGTAGATACAGTAAGTCATCCCTCTGACCCTTAGCTTTTTCATCTGCTAAATGTAGGTATTATTTAGATATTATTACTTATATTGAAAGGTGTTAGTGAGGATATCTGAGAATGAATATTAAAAACATCACAAGTTGATTTTCAAGATAGTATTAAAGTGCTTTAATTTCAAAGGGTGCTTTTTGTACCATCCTAACTTTATACCACTTTTTTGTCCACTCCCACCCCATTCTCTGCACTCTGGTGAACTGAAAAATATATTTTAGATTTTATCTAATTGTTATTTACTCTAGTCTCCTCTCCCTTCTCCTGTCTTTCCCCACATTCTGTAAAATGTGAGCACATGCACGATGGAGGAGGGTGTGGATACAGCTAGAGGGAGAGGCTGAGACTGCACATCTCACCTGGTCTCATATTCTGAAAAATCTGGGTTATGAATGGCACACCAGAGACATTACCATGCCCTCCTCTCTGCTTTTTGGAACATGGGTCTTATTGCAGAAGGGGAGGGTTTGGGAAGGCTTCGGGATGAGTGGCCAGGTGGCAACATCTGTGCCTGGCTTCTTCCCTTCTTGGTGGAACAGCCACTGGCCTCTCATAAGGGAAATAACCTGAACCAGCCCGACCCTGAGAGCCTCCCTCATGGTGTTGGACTTATAGATCACACATTAAGGAAATACGTCCATGAGAGATTTTAGGATGACTCCTATGGTTTCATGGATCTAGAAGTGACTTTGAAAGTGAATGAACCAACCTAGTCGTTTCTAGTGAAGCTGACTGATGGAAATGAACCAAGCATTTATTTTCCAATGCCATAGAGTGGATCAGTGAAAGCTGGGTGGAGAGAGGATTAAAAGAAGTGAAATTAAGTTAGGACTTCTGAACGTTTCTCTAATACCCATTCCCATCATGGTTGGGCCAGTACCATTTTTGGAGTTTTTGTTTTTGTTTCTCTTTCCTTTATTTTACACAGTATAGAAATTCACTGACTACTCCTCAGATTTTTCCACTACTGCCTCCCCAGAGGAAATTTACTCACATCCCTTTTCATGGCAGTAACCACCTGGTGTTGCTCGAGCACCTCCTAGGATTCCCACTCGTTACTCAAAATGGATAATAAAGAAATTTTCTCAAACGCAATTTAGGTGAATAAAATTTAATCTAACAATATGTGTGAACTATTCTTCTGAAATAATAATGCTGAGATAGTGAGTGGAACCACGCATTTATTTTCTTGAACCTGATAATACAAATCCCTAGCAGTTATCTGGACCAACAAGTGGTAAGAGCAGAGGTCTTGAGGTGAGCATGTTCCGTGCTTCTGAGGAAACAGTACATCTGGAGACACATTGAGACTGGAATAGGGAGAGGAGAAGGCAATGTTGTCTGAGGTTTCTGGGGGGCTGGATTATAAAACGACTTATTAAGGGGATAAGGCTTATTTTGAGTGAGGTAGGAGGCATTGGAAGATTTTCAGCAAAGGGAAGACAGGATCTAACTTGCATCTTAACAGGACCACTCTGGCTGCCTGTCTTGGTAAGAACAGACTGAAGGGAGGCGAGGGAAGATGTGGGGAGAATAGCGAGGAGGCTCCGGCAGTAGTCCCAGAGAGAGGATGGTGGGTTGTGTTGTTGGAACACAGCATCACTGCTCATTCAAATCCTAGGAGGTGGGTGCCTATGCCTCTCTTTCTTTCACTCCCCACATTCAGTCATTTTGAAGGCTCAGGTATCAGTAAAAGTGTCCCCAAGAAACATAATTCATCCCATGTGACTTATTTAAGGGATTTTTATGAAGACCTCGCAGAATTTGGGCAGAGTTAAGGGAACGCAGAAGGAAAGGGAGGTCACTACAGACAAGAAAAGCAGGAAGGTATGAGAAGAGAACACAGTATTATGGGGACCAATAAAGAGCAGAAGTCTTGTTAAGAAGAGCTGCTTTGTAGTATAATTGTAGAAGAAGTAGCTACTTTCAAAAGCTGTGTCAATGCAGAGAGAATAGGAGAAGCAATGCTTTGTCCTTTCTCTCTTTCCAGCCTCTAATTCTCCAAACAAACCTGAATGGTTTGCTTTAGTGTCACACATTTATAGGGGATTTGTGGAGATTTTCCTAGAGTGACACAATTGGCAAATGGCTGAATTGTCCGGAGCTCAGACCTGCTGCTTTTTAGCCCTGTGGTCTTTCTATTACACTACCTGGTCCCCCTCCAGAGAGAAACAACTAAATGAGACTTGGCTTTGGCTCACAGAGACAATGAATAGGGAAAGTTGGAAGTCTAAGTGGGTGAGAAGATATATTGTCGGCTCATTCCCTTTTTTGCCCTCCCAAGAGAAAAAAGAGCTGGCATTTTTTTTTTTTTGGAATGAAATATATTTTCTTTTTCTGATAGTGTTCCCCTGCTCTTCCTGATGTTTTCTGTAGCTTTCTTTTTTTTTAAAACTTTTATTTTATGTTCAGGGTACATGTATAGTTTTTAAATAAATAATCTGTACACCAAACCCCTGTGACATGCAGTTTGAAAGACAAGTGTAGGTACCAACCTCCCAGGATTTTAGTGAGAAGCAACGCTGCATCCCAACAACCCAGCCCACCATCCTCTCTCTTGGACTACTGTCGGAGCCTCCTCACTATACTCCCTACGTCTTCCCTCATCTCCCTTCAGTCTGTTCTTATCATGGCAAGCAGCCAGAGTGATACTGTTAAGACACTAGTCAGATCCTGTGTTCCTTTTGCTGAAAATCTTCCAGTGCCTCTATTTCACTCAGAATAAACCTAAGTCCTTAATAAGACCTCAAGTTCTTTTATAATTGAGGCCCCGCAGACACCTCAGACAACATTGCCTTCTCTTCTCCCTATCCCAATTTCAATGTGTCTCCAGACACACTGCCCCCTCAGAAGCACAGGAACCTGCTCCCCTCAAGAGCTTTGCACTTTCCACTTCTTTGGTTCAAATAACTGCTAGTGAGCTCTAAGGATTTGCATTATGAGGTTCAAGAAAATAAATGCTTACATGCCACAGAGGTTTGGTGTACCGATTATTTTATCACCCATTTTATTTTATTTGAGTAATAAGCATAGTACTCAATAGATAGTTTTTTAATCCTTACCCTCTTCTCACCCTCTACCCTCCAGTAGGACCCAGTGTCTGTTTTTCCCTTCTTTGTGTCCATGTGTACTCAGTGTTTAGCTCTTACTCATAAGTGAGAATGTGTGATATTTAGTTTTCTGTTTCTGCATGAGTGTGCTTAGAATAAAGGAATCCAGCTCCATCCGTGTTTCTTCAAAGAACATGAACTCATTCTTTCTTATGGCTGTGTAGTTTTCCATGGTGTATACGTACCGTTTTTTCCAGTCTACCATTGATGGGCATTCAGCTTGATTTCATGTCTCTGCTATGAACATATGTGGACATGTATCTTTATGGTAAAATAATTTATGTTCCTTTGGGTATATACCTAATAATGGGATAGCTGGGTCGAATGGAACTTCTGTTTTAAGTTCTTTGAGAAATTGCCACACTACTTTGCACAAGGCTGAACTAATTTACATTCCCACAAGCAGTGTGTGGTGTTCTTTTTCCTCCACAACCTTTTTAGCATCTGTTATTTTTTGACATTTTAATAATAGCCACTCTGACTGGCATGAGATGGCCACAGTCTCCTTGTAGTTTTGATTTGTGATTCTCTAATGATTAGTGATGTTGAGAGTTTTTTAAGTATACTTGTTGGCTGTGTGTATGTCTTCTTTTAAAAAGTGTCTGTTCATGTCCTTTGCCCACGTTTTAATGGGGTTGATTGTTTTTCACTTGTTAATTTAATTTCCTTATAGATTCTTGATATTAGACCTTTGTCAGATGCATAGTTTGCAAATATTTTCTCCCATTCTGTAGGCTGTCTGTTTACTCTGTTGATAGTTTCTTTTGCTGTGGAGAAGCTCTTTAATTAGGTCCCACTTGTCCTTTTTTTTTTTTTTTTTTTTGTGCAATTGCTTTTGACATCTTTGACATGAAATCTTTTCCAGGGCCTATGTCCAGAATGGTATTTCCTAGGTTATCTTTCATGGTTTTTATAGGCTTAGATTTTACATTTAAATCTTTAATCCATCATTAGTTGATTTTTGTATATAGTGTAAGTTAGGGATCCAGCTTCAATCTTCTGTAGATGGCTAGCCAGTTATCCCATCACCATTTATTAAATAGGGATCCTTTCCACATTGCTTGTTTTTGCTGACTTTGTTAAGTATCAGATGGTTGTAGGCATGTCACTTTCTTTCTGGGATCTTTATTCTGTTCCCTTGGTCAATGTGTCTGTTTTTGTACCATTACCATGCTGTTTTGGTTACAGTAGCTTTGTAATATAGTTTGAAGTCAGGTACCATGATGCCTCCAGCTTTGTTCTTTTTGCTTAGGATTTCCATGGCTATTCAGGCTCTTTTCAGTTCCATATGAATTATAAAATAGTTTATTTTCTAATTCTGTGAAGAATGTCATTGGTAGTTTGATAGGAACAGCATTGAATCTGTAGATTGCTGTTAGCACAATGACTATTTTAATAATATTGATTCTTCCTATCCATGAGCATGGAATGCTTTTTTATTTGTCTGTGTCATCTCTGATTACTTTGAACACTGTTTTCTAATCCTCATTGTAGAGATCTTTCACCTCTCTCATTAACTAAATTCCTAGATATTTTATTCTTTTTTTTTTTTGGCCTATTGTGAATGATTTGGCTCTCAGCTTGGATGCTGTTGGTGTATAAAAATGCTACTGATTTATATACATTAATTTTATATCCTGAAACTTTGCTGAAGTTGTCTATCAGATGTAAGAGGTTTTGGGCAGACTATGGGGTTTTCCAGGTATAGAATTATATCATCTGCAATCAGAGATAGTTTGACTTCTTCTTTTCCTATTTGGATGCATTTTAGTTCTTTCTCTTGCCTGATTGCTTTGTTTAGAACTTCCAGTACTATGAAAAGGAGTGGTGAGAGTGGGCATCCTTGTCTTGTTTCAGTCATCCAGGAGAACTTTCCAGTTTTTGCCCATTCAATATGGTGTTGGCTGTTGGTTTGCCATAGATGGCTCTTATTATTTTATTATTTTGAGGTATATTCCTTCAATGCCTAGTTTGTTGAGGGTTTCTTAACATGAAGACATGTAGAATTTTATCAAAAGCCCTTTCCGCATCTATTGAGATGATCATGTTTTTAGTTCTGTTTACGTGGTGAATTACATTTATTGACTCACCTTACGTTAAACCAACCTTACATCCAAGAGATAAAGCCTACTTGATTATGGTGGATTAGATTTTTTATGTGCTGCTGGATTTGGTTTGCTAGTATTTTTTTTGAGTGTTTTTGAACCTCTGTTCATCAAGGATAGTGGCCTAAAGTTTTCGTGTGTGTGTGTGTGTGTGTGTGTGTGTGTGTGTGTGTGTCTGCCAGATTTTGGTATCAGAATGATGTTGGCCTCATAGAATGAGTTAGAGAAGATCCTTTCCTCCTGAATTTTTGGAATAGTTTCAGTAGGACGGTGTCAACTCTTCTTTATACATTTGGTAGAATTGGGCTATGAATGCATCTGGTCCTGAGCTTTTTTTAGTTGGTAGGCTTTTTGTTGTGATTTAATTTCAGAACTTGTTATTGGTTTGTTCAAGGTTTCAGTTTCTCACCGGTTTACTCTTGGGGGGTTGTATGTTTCCAGGAATTTATCTATTTCTTCTATGTTTTCTAGCTTGTGTTCATAGAGGTGTTCATAGTTGTCTCTGAACATTTTTTGTATTTCTGTGGGATTAGTGATAATGTTGCCATTTTCATTTCTGACTGTGTTTATGTGGGTTTTCTCTTTTTTTCTTTATTAGTCTAGCTACTGGTCTATCAATCTTATTTATTCTTTCGAGGAATCTCCTCCTGGATTTTTTAATCTTTTTATGGTTTTTCACATTTCAATATTGTTTAGTTTAGCTCTGGTACTGGTTACTTCTTGTCTTCTGCTAGCTTTGGGGTTTGTTAGCTCTTGTTTCTGTAGGTCCTCTGTGTGTGATGTTAGGTTATTCATTTGAGATCTTTCTAACTTTTTGATTTGGGCATTTAGCACTATACATTTTCCTCTTAATGCTGCTCTAGCTATGTCCCAGAGATTCTCGTATGTTATATCTTTGTTCTCATTAGTTTCGAAGAATTTCTTGATTTCTGACTGAATTTCATTGTTTACCCAACAGTCATTCAGGAACAGATTGTTTAATTTCCATTTAACTATGTAGTTTTGAAAGATATTCTTGGTATTTATTTCAGTTTTTATTGCACTGTGGTCTGATAGTGTGTTTGGTATGATTTTTTTTAACTGCTGAGGATTGTTTTATGCCCGGTTGCATGGTTGATTTTAGAGTATGTACCATGTGCACATGAGAAGAATGTTTAGTCTGCTGTTTGGGGGTGGAGAGTTCTGTAGTAGTCTGCTAAACCCATTTGGTGAAATGTTGAGTTCAGATCCTGAACATCTTTATTAGTTTTCTGCCTCTATGATCTGTCTAATACTACCAATGGGGTGTCAAAATCTCCTGCTATTATCGTGTGGTTATCTAAATCTCTTCATATGTATCTAAGAATTTCTTTTGTGAATCTGGGTGCTCTGGGGTTTGATGCATATGTATTTATGACAGTTAGGTCTTCTTGTTGAATTGAACCTTTACCATTATATAATGCCCTTCTTTATCTTTTAAAATCATTGTTAAAATCTGTTTTGTTTGAAATTAGAATAGCAACTGCTTCATTTTTCTGTTTTCTTTTGCTTGGTAGATTTTTCTCCATCCCTTTACTTTAAGTTGATGGGTGTCATTTCGTGTGAAATGGATCTTCTGTGGACAACACATAGTTGGGTCTTGCCTCTTTATCCAATTTGCCACTTTGTGCCTTTTAATTGGTGCATTTATCCCATTCATATTCAAGGTTAATATTGATATGTGCAGGTTTGATCTTGCCATCATGTTGTCAGTTGGTTATTATGCAGACTTGAATTTTTGTCCCAAAATTTGGACAGGAAGGCCCAAACAGAGCTTCCCAGCTTACCAGGAGCAGAAGCACAATAGGAACACATCAATTATAACCGATGAACTGCTGGATGTTCAATGTGGACTAACTTGGGAGCTGAAACTCCATGAGGCCCAGTCCTGGGGAGAGGTCAAACACTTGCATGGCTTTTACCTCAAAGTGTCCTAGCAGGTATTTAGTGTAAAGAACAGAGAAAAATCTTGTGCTTCTGATTAAGGAAGGTAATATAACCATTTTTTAAATACTCCAGGGCATTCTGTTGTCTTTAACAAAAAAAGTCTTCCCTCAAGGGAAACTATTTTTTCAGATTCTGATTGATTCTGATTGATTTGGATAATATCAAAACCTAACCAGTCTTGGAAAAGGTCAATACACAACTCCACCTTCCTCTATCCTTCCACATGGGGAAATTGAATATTCAGCTACATCTCTCTCTCGTATCCTGCCTGACTTAAGTTCAGGTAGGGGCTAAGAAGCATTTGTGAAGTTGATAACTGAGGAGCACAAGTTGCTAAAAGGCTGAGACCTAATTATGATACTAGAGGATGTTTCCCCTCACTCTACACTACCATCAGATGAATCAGGATCCTGTATGATAACAGGAGATTACAGTGAATGAACTGTAAACCTCAGACCCTATTTAAGAAGTGGTGTCTAGGGAGATCCAATAATAATAGGGGAGACCAAAACAAGGACATTACAGGACATTTCAGCCTTTGACCCAAATAGCTACAACAAACAATAAATGCAGCCTAACTTCCAGCCAGATAAACATAATACCTTACATAAAAGGCCTATTTACTTTACTTCCTTTTATGTCCAGCTATCAAAAAAAATTACAATGTATGTTAAAAGGTAAAAGACAAAGTGTGAAGAAACAAAGCAAGCAACAGAACAAGATGCAAATGCGGCAGAGATTTTGGAATTATCGGATCAGAAAATAACTATGATTAATATTATAAGGACTTTAACAGGAAAAGCATACAACATACATGAATAAACAGATATGATAAGCAGAGAGAAGAAATTTCTAGGAAAGAATGAAAAGGTAATGCTAGAAATGTAAAATACAGTAATAAAAATTTTAAAAATGTTTTTGATAATTTCATCAGTATACTAGGCATGTCAGAGGAAAGAGTCAGTGAGCTTGAAGATACGTCAATAAAAACTTCCGAAACTGAAGAGCAAAGGGAAAAAAAATGGAAAAAAAAAGAACAGAACTACCCCAAAGTGCAGGACAACTACAAAAAGAATAACATTACACATAATGGAAATACCATAAAAAGAAACAAGAAAGAAAGGAAGAGAAGAAATATTTGAAGTTTAAATAATGACTGAGATTTTTCCAAAATTAGTAACAAATGCCAAATCACAAATCCAGGAAGCTCAGAAAATACCATGCATAGTAAAGAGTAAAACATCTATACATGGGTATATAATATTCAAAAACAGAAAATCAAAGACAGAGAAAATTTTGAAAGAAGCAATAAAGGAGAAAAGGAAACTTAACTAGAGAGGAACAAGGATAAGTATTACATTAGTCTTCTTTTCAGAAACTATGCAAACAAGAAGGGGGTGAAATGAAGTATTTAAAATGTTGGAGGTTAAAGGTTCAGGCACCAGTCACACTTCCTTGTTACAGTAGACACTGGTTGAGATGTTAGGTCTTTCAGCCCTGGAGTTCTGCCTATGTGTGTTGCTATGCTGTACACAGGTCAACTCAAACTCTTCCATTTTAAGAGTGCCAGCATGTTCCATAGAGCTCAGTATATCTCAAGGCCTGGGATTTGTGAATTAATATCCTCATATTGGAAGAAAAATACTCATGAGATGTGGTGGTGATGAGATACACATGGTAGGCAGTATTTATGGCAAGAGTGGTGCTTAAAAAAGCTGGTTCATCTTGGCAATGAGATAATCAGATGGGAAGAACGAACCAGGTGTAGAATCACTGGAGATCAGGCCGGCTGGTCCTTAGAACGTACCTATTCTAACTCTGAGGATGAAGAAACAAATATTACTCTACATCGCATTGAGTTTAGTTTCTGAGTTGAGATTAAAACTTGGATCATCTCACTCCCAGCGATGTACCTTACTGTCTTCAGCCACTTTCTTTCTCAGACATTCTTCACAGTAAATATTTCTTGCACATGTGAGGAGACTTCATGTATTCTCTGTGTCCTGGTTTTCCCTTAGTATCATTGATCATCTGTGCTCCCTCTTAGCTCTTAATCTTATGGTTTTAATACTTTTTTCCTAGAAACCATAACAAGAGCCATAATCTTGTTGAATCAAAGTCCGTTGGCCTATCAAAATGTTTATAACATAGTTTTAATTCATCCACTGTTCATTAAAGCAAATTATAATGAGTGACTGCTGGAGAATAGTATTTGCTTGGATTTCTGAATATAGTACAGGTAGCCTGGAATAGCTAAGGAATCTGTGTTCATAATTCAAAGGAGAGACTGCAAAAAATATATCAAAACACTAAAGTTGGTTTTGAATAACTACTGGCATTTTTTTAGCTTTTTGTGGAATTTATTTTAACTGCCTCAAATTCACAAGATAAAATCCAGTGTATTAGAAACATGACTTTAGGACACTTGATAAAATGAAAATGTTGGGGAAATTACTTGCCAGAGATAGTTGGTGATTATTATCCTCTGTGAAACTCAATGTTCAAGGGAAGTGAGATTAGACATCTCTATAATTGTGGGCCTTTGGAAGGCATGTGATGAAATAAAAAAAAAGAAAGCTTTTGTTTCCTTTGATAACTTATATATTTGTTCAATTTGACTGACTTGATTGGCTATAAGTCATTTTCTAAGAGTTTCAGATTAAAACTTAATTTCATTAGTTGGCAAAAATGGTTGCAGAGCAGTAAATTGGTCAGAGCTAAGAGATCTTGTAATGATAAAGAAGAGAAGAATGTGATTTGTATACACTACTTTGGTGTCAGCATAGACGAGTTGGGCTATTGTCATTAAACAGACCCTGTCCTTAGGGGACACTGGCATTTATTTTGCATATTAATATACATAGGCACCAGTATCTGAGGTTAAGTGTTAAGAATTTTAAGAGTGTTTTCTTAAGAATAATACCTTTCTTTGCTACATATGTACTATTTGAAGAACCATTTCTTAAGCACAAAGGAAACCCATATGGGAAAAAAAAAAACATTTTGTGCTTTTAATTTAGAATTATATAGGCACTGGAAAAATATTTTTATTAAAAGGATACAAAATAATATTTTTTCTAGATTCAAAATGAGGAATTACAGTGCTTAGATCTATCACCTCAACTTTACATGACTCCTACTTCCTAATATATTTGTTTTCACATTTTCCCTCTGTTCTAATCTTTTATTCCAGATATCTCTAAGGCTTTTACCAATCTCTTCAGCTGCGATTGGAATATAATTTTCTCCGATACTGTATCTCAGTTCACTGCTGACTGATGTGCCACCTACATCCATTCTCTGCATTGTTTCTATTTTACCCACCCAATAGCATTCAACAGAAATGTTCCTACCTGGTGTCAGACATTGAGAAATGTTGAAATCAAAAAGATAAATAAGATACATTATCTGTCCTCAGAGATACAATGAACTGGTAAGAAAAACACTTATAAAAATATAATTTTCAAATAATGGCTAATCTTGGTGGATTAAACACATCTATTTCCTCATGAAACCCAACTAAATGACTATAAAGGGTCTGGGAGAAAGTCATAAATCCAAAAGTCCAAAAATAATATGAGAGAAATTGGATCATTTTTTTAAATGTTAGAAACCAGCTAGACAAGCAATAAATGACTTAGCAGCCTCCGGAAAGTGTAAACCTGACTGACGGAATTGGAAGCTTAGAAAAGATTTGATTCTCTTTGCAGAACCCCAGTAAGTCTCAAGAATTATAAGTGCTTTCAGTTGAATATGTCTGGGGATACAGCTAATTGTCTGAGAAGGTAGTTGTATTAGTATGTTCTCACATTGCTAAAAAAGACATAACCAAGACTGGGTAATTTATGAAGAAAAAGAGGTTTAATGGACTCACAGTTCCACATGGTTGGGGAGGCCTCAGAATCATGGTGGAAGGCAAAATGCACATCTTACATGGCGGCAGACAAGAGAGATTGAGAGCCAAGCAAAAGGGAAAACCACTTATAAAATCATCAGATCTGGTGAGACTTATTCATTACCACGAGAAAAGTATGGGGGAACACGCCCCCATGATTCAATTATCTCCCAGTGGTTCCCTCCCACAACATGTGGGAATGATGGTAGCTACAATTCAAGATGAAATTTGGTGGGGACACTGCCAAACCATATCAATAGTGAATACTTAAGTAAGTGAATTACCTGAGAATAGTGAATTAAGATCCCTGAAGGCCTAGAGTGTAACCAGTCCTAACTGGAATAGGAGAATATAAGGCTCCAGGAAGGCAGAATATATACAGAAAAATACTAATGAAACAGATCAATTACCCTGTGGGTCTATAGACACTGAGATTTACATTTATGGTGGAGTATTTAAAACAACTTATTTTCAGGTATGTAGAAAACAGCATATGAAACATGAGGCAGTTACTAACTTCAGAGAGAAAAATGGTCAAAAGGAAGTGTAATCATAACACTCATAATGAATTAGCCATTAATGATTTAAATACCATAAATTGAGTTAACTAAAAAATCATGATAAAACTATATAGGAGAATGAGGGAAAAGGAAGTGTTATGGTGGGAAGGTGTGTCCAGGGTAAAAATGAAGGATATAGGGGTTAGTCTATTGCCTTCAGTAGTAGGAGGTTAATGCATAATATATAAAACCAAAAATTAGAACAGTATGTAAAATCATTCACTGAGAAATATGGAGTCAACACAAAAAGAAACAATTAAAAATTAAATACTTGCTTCTGGAGAAAGAAAATTGATTGGGAACTGGGGAAGGGGGCACTAATGATTTCTTTCAGGCTAAATCCAGTGAACATTTTACTGTTGTTAGCTTGTCTCTCTGAAGTATTTAATAATAATTGAATGATTTCTTCCTACTGAAATATTTCTGTGCTCAAAAAATGATAAGTAATTTATTTATATTACCTAATATAACCCTTTCAACAACGCTATACATATTACTATCTATATTTTACAGATGAGTAAACTGAGGTGCAGAAAGCCTAAGCAACTTGCTCCAGCTCACATAGGGCATAGGATTCAAAATCCAGCTCAAGGCCGGGTGCAGTGGCTCACGCCTGTAATCCCAGCACTGTGGGAGGCCGAGGAGGGTATATTACTTGAGATCTGGAGTTCGAGAACAGCCTGGCCAAAATGGTGAAACCCAGTCTCTGTTAATATATAATATAACATATTATATAGAGATATATTCTATTATATATATAATATATTCTATTATAATATAATATATATTCTATTATATAATATATATATTTTATCTATTATATATAATATATCTCTATATAATATATAGATATTCTATTATATATAATAGGATATATAGTCTATATATATAGAATATATATATTTCTCTGTCAAATTTCATGTTATTGTTCTCTTGAAATTGTTATCTGCTAATAATAACCTGATACTGTCTCATTTCATGCCATATGGAGTGGGAGGAGAGACTGATGCCTGTCCTTAGTCCAGAATTTCAACCTCTCTTAGGAAGTCATGAAACTCTGTACCCTTGTCTTCTGCAATGCCACATTTTCCGAGTTTGCCTGCTATCTTCCTTACCCTCTTTTTCATAATCCTCTGGGAAATCTTATTTCTGATTATACTGTCTCTATCCTCTAGAAAAAGGGTTTGACGTTTTCTGCCTCCACCCACAAGCCTGGGTGACCTCATCCCTCTGGGCGAAGAGCTGTTGGGTTTACCTCTATAGCCATGTTCTCATTCCCTAGCTCCTGCCAGTTATCCACTTCTTGTCAACTTTATTTGAAGGTCCCTACACAACTCTGATCAAATACGTTCAAAATTTTACTCTTTGTTCCTGCAGTTCTGTCCTGGTCCATGTCTATTGCCTTACTGAATGGCTCTATCACTCATTCAGTTTCCTAACCCAGAATCTGAGTGTCATCCTTTCCTGTTTTTTCTCCTGATTTACACATCCATTATACCAACAAGTACTGTCATTTCTTGTTCCTAAACATCTTTCAAATCCATTCATTCTCTCCAACTTCACTAGCATCACAGGTAGTTCAATAACCATCATCCCTTCCCTAGAGAACAGCCTCTACCTTGAGCCTAATTCTCTGATTTTATTATTATTTGTTCCTGTTGTTTGAAACCAGGACAATATTTCTGAAATATAATCTATTTTAATTTTGAGAATCGTAATTTCAGATTATAGACCACATAGTTTTTGGAATTAAGTAAAACTGGATTTCAATCTCATCTATACCAGCTATACGAATATCTCTGAGTTTCAGTTTCTTCTTCCAAAAAATAGAAATAATAATATTACCTTCCTTCATTCCCCTTCCATTTGTGTGTCTTTTGCTCATTCATCAGATCTCCAATTAGATGTCCCCTTATCTAGGAAGTCTCCTCTGCCTACCCAATGTTGGGTTCATTGATCCTCCTATGAGCTCTCTTAGGATACCCTACTTTACCTTGCAGATCACTGATTACAATGGGTTGTAATGATGTATTTACTCATCTGTATTGCCACTTTACCTTGCAGATAACTGATAGTAATGGATTGTAGTGATTTATTTACTGGTCTGTTTTTCCAAGTAGTCTATAAACTCTTCGAGTGAAAATTATTTTTTACCATTTTTTCAGAAGCACATGGCACACTGCTTGGCTTATAGTAGTTTTTCTAAAGAAAATGCTGAATGAATGAAAACTGCACACCACTTTGCTTTCCTCCTCCATGTAAAGTAGGCATTATTTTATTTTACAAATGAATCTTAGGTTCAGGAGATTAACAGGGCCATGCAAGAAATGTTTGCCATTGGTTTGATCTTAGTCAAAGACCAGCTCATTCTATGATACCAGCTGCTTCCTTCACTTAGAAAGGTGTTGTTTTATTGCCATACAACCAACTTGTTGCCATTTTATGGCCACTCCTGATGAATCTCTAAAGGTGGAATTTCATGTAAATAAAACATTTAAGTTGTGTATATTAAGGTTGGTGCAAAAGTTAATTGTGATTTTGGCCATAAAATAATGGCAAAAACTGCAATTACTTTTGCACCAACCTAATAAAATAGTAATAGTAGTGCTCCAGGAAGACAAGAGTACTGTGGAAATGTGTGACCCTGTGAAAGGGGGTGTTTACAAAATACCATTTACTTGTTTATATAACGACCTTTGAAGAGAGTCTGGCATACAGTAAATCCTCTACCACTGATATCCACAGTAATTAGCAGTATTATTTTCATAGGAAAGACTGTATCAGGCAGCCCCTGCTTTTTCAGCAAATTTCAAAATAGACATCCACACCCATATTGGGAACACAAAATCAGTTAATGCTTCCGATATAAAAGAGGAACTAGCTGTGCGTCTCAGAAATTCTCAGCACAGCCTTTAAGGTTCCAAACATCTGCTAGAAGAGGAATGCAGATTTAAACTGAGTGAGGTGTGGAGTGGGGGAAGTTGATTGGGTCTAGACCAAAGAACTTTGAGGAACTTGCCCAGAGCCCTGCATGCATCAGACCTACAGCAGACATTGCAGGCCTGAAGAAAGGTAGGTCCAGGGACTTGCCTTCCTAGGCTTTCGGGCTGATGGCTTGTTTCACTTCCTGGGTTAAGAATTTCTGGGAGGGGAATGAGAAGAATAATGAGGCCACTTCCCATGACCCAAGCTGGTATTCAGGGTTGGGGTGGGTTGAGTGCACTTTAAATGTGCATTCGGTGGGGGGATGAGGAACAGTTTTTGCTACAGTCGATAGGAGTTAGAAAAGCCTCCTAAAGGCTGACATTGGAGGCTGGATGAGGTTGTTTAGTTACTTTTGTCCCCTGAGTCCTCAGGATATCAAAACACTGAAAGCAACATTTTAAACCTTTGACTAGTTACCTCATCTACTGTTAATGCCCTTCTTCTGTGGTCTTCATTCTCTGTGTCTGACTGGTTATTTTTATAACTCAGGATTTAAGAACAGATGTATCACATGCAGAATTTGGTGTACATGGAGTAGGGCACAGGCAGGGTCCCCAGCCTTGTACATTTAGATGGGCTGTGGCCTGACCTAGTTCTCCAGCGGTCTTTGGCACTATTCATGGGGCACCCAGGCAGTAAACTGAGGCTGCTCATGATAAAATCTGCTAATGAAAAACACCTTGTAGACTTTTAGCATTCTTAGGATAAGAAAGAAGCTTGTAAGTGGTCGTGGCCATTGTAATCTTTCCCCAGATGAAGTAAAAGAAGCCTATAAAAGGGAAATAATGTACCCAGAATCACACAAGTTAACAAAAGGGCTGGGAGAAAAACAAAAACAAAAACAAAAACAGAATTCTTGGTTCCTAGCCCAGGCCTTTCCCCCTTTTCCCTTCCCATGCCACCACTTCTGCATCCCCATCATCCTTCTAAAACCATCCAGATTCAGGCCTCACTTTGGGTTTCTAGTCTATTTGACAACTTTGCCAAGAAAAAGGGATGGCTGTTTGTACCACTCTCCTCATGCTCTCTCCTTGCAATTGTGACCCATGAGGAGGATGGTGACATAAAAATGAGGAAATAAGAGACTGGTGGTGCTGCTGATCCACAAGGTGACTGGGGCCAATAGAAGAGGGAAGGGTGGTCTGGGTTTCCCCACCTCTTTATGAGGGGTGTGGGGGAAAGACATTGTATTTCTTAAGAGCCTGATGCATATAGGTGATGTGGCAAAACCAAGGTTTAAATTCTTCTCCAACCTGGAAGAAATGTCCCTCATATGCATCCAATATTCTCAGCAGTTAAAAAAAAAATTGAATATACAGAAGTCAAGCCCTGGATGGTAAACACATTTTTGTTCTTGGGGACTTCATGTGCCGTAGGTAATTAACACAAGGATTTCTGTGGTGGAAAAAGAGGAGGCAGTTATATGAATTTATGGCCAGAGTTTCTTAGAATGACAAAGCACCAGCCTTGAATGACCAGAACCTGACCTATGTTACCAAAGAATTATGGGAAAGCATAGGAGTCAGTTACAAGCTTTATTTTGATATAATTGCTCTGCCCTCGAGGAAGCTTACAGTCTTACCAGAGAGGCACTAAACACAGAGAGAGAACCACCAGTGCGTTTGATAAGACAGACCCAACATGTCCTAAATTCTCAGTCTGAAGGTGTGCCTGAGAGATTGAGGCAGAGGTTCTTTTACATTAAAGAAGAATAAAGTACACATTTAGATGGACTAAGAAGAATCATCTTTAGTCACTTTCCAAATAACTTTGACTTTTGCAATGTAGAAGGAACATAACAGATTTCTTAAACCCTTATTTACCGTCATAGGCTGACTAATCCACATGTGGGCAATGGTGGGGAAGTAGGGGAATAGTGTCTGAGAGAAGATAGAGACTATAAAATGCTGTTCATGTGTGAGATTAGATGATGTGGTGGGTTTGTTTTTGTTCTTACAAGGTGGTCACAAGAGGGGTGGAACATTCCTGCAAATGGTTTCAATATATGCAGATGTCTCAATATAGGAATGAAATTACTTCTTTGGAACAACTTAAATAAGTCAAATATACTTGGAGCTTTAAAAATTAAAAGGAGAGAGATTCGAGGTAAGACTACAATAGATTTGTGCTGAAGTAGCAGAGCTTTTGTTATCAACATTAAAAATTTTAACTTTATGCTAAGGGTGGTGAAATATAAAAGAAGGCTTTTAAAGGGGATGGTGACTCAATTGTTTTTGTATTTGATCATTCTGGCTACAACATCAGTGGTGGATTGAATATCCAAAGCCACAAATGGACACAGGGAACATTCAGAGGCTATAATGAATACTTCTGATAAAAATAGAATAATGGCTTGCCTTGAGAAGATGGGAGAAATAAACAGAGTTGAAAAATGGTTGTGTAGGATTAGAATGAGATTGATTGAGCATAGAGGGTAGGCAACGGAAGGAACCAATGACAAACTATCAGATATTTTTGAGACAGGGTCTCACTGTGTTGCCCAGGCTGGAGTACCCTGATGCCATTGTGGCTTACTGCAGCCTGGACCTCAGCCTCCTGAGTAGCTGGGATTACAGGCGCCCACGACCACACCCAGCTAATTTTTGCATTTTGTGTAGAGATGGGGTTTCACCATGTTCCCCAGTCTGATCTCAAACTCCTGGGCTCCAGTGGTCCTCCCACCTTGGCCTCCCATACTGCTGGGATTACAGGATTGAGTCAAAATGCCCAGCTTTAAACTTCCAGATTTTTAACATGGATAGTGTAGTTAATTGCTGGACCTTCCACCAAGAAAGGACACTTGTAATTTCATAGCCCTCTTAGGGTTCCTGTTCCCTTTAGCTCTTGCCACTCTTGATTAGCAACTACTTGCAGGGCTCTGAAATAATCTCCACATAGGAAGATTTGCGCCACCTTACTTTTTTGAAAGGGAACTTTTGAGGAAGACTGGATGTCTTCTATTTAGGTCTTCTAAGGTTTGAAATAAAAATAACCTCTTCTCCCTTCTGGGACAAGTAGGTAAATTGTCAATTTATGGGCTTTATTAGAATGACTTTAAATTAAGCCCAGAGAAGGACAATTCCCTTAAGTGTAACAAAATTTGAGGATGTGGATTAAATGTAAGACCAAAAATAAGACCTATTTTATTTTAGCCATATGCTCCAAATCTAAATTTTGTGTTCTGTCTAGGAAGTGCTAAAGTGTATATATAGGTCTGAATATACCTACTCCATCGCATATAAATGTAAACCACCTCACAAATTCCATTATCATTGGAACAGAGACTGCAAGAGGAAGACAAGGGCCTCTTGGCCCACCTCTATGTAGTCTTGTTATCTAACTTATTCCAAATTGGGTGGTTTCTACCTTTTAGCTATTATAGATAATGCTGCTAAGAAAATTAATTGTACAAGTTTTTGTGCAAACAAGAGATCTTCCATTCACCAGACTAGTTTAGTGGATCCCCTTAAGCAAAGGAGTTCTGGAATTACATCACCTGGATTTAAATTTTGGCCCTGCCACTGTTTACTCAAGTTACTTAATCTTGTGTTTCTATAATTCTGTCCTGTGAATAATAGAGTATATCTCTCAGGGGAATTTAATGATGAAATAACACATATAAAACATTTAAACCAGTGCGTGTCACTTAATAAATGCTAAATACATATTGACTATTATTACTGGTATTCCTACTATCACTTACTCATTTCTGGCTTGAAGTATAAAACATAAACTTCCTTTAACACTTCCTGCCACTCAAGGACATGCTAGACAGGGACTTTACTCCTGTCATGACCCTGCTCCAACCTTCTCTGGTCTTGGGGAAAGTAGAAAAGCAGATAAGAGGGGTCTATATAATTGGTGAGAGCATGTTTTTCATGGTACCATGTGGTCAGAGGTTGACTCTTCCTCTCTTTTGCAGTTTGTCTCAAAGATTGGACAGAAGAGTCAGGATTGTCCTCCTTTTTTGCTCTCAGTAAGTTAGATACAAGACTATGCAGAGGCGGGCCTAGAGGCTCTCCTCTTCCTCTTGCAGTCTCTGTTCTAATGATAATGGAGTTTATGAGGTGGGTTACATTCACATGCTATGGAGTAGGTACATTCAGACCTATATCGACACTTTAGCATCCTCTGAGCAGAACACAAAATTTAGATATGGATCAAAGGGGTAAAATAAAATAGCAGGCCTTATTTTTTGTCTTAAATTTAATTTGTACTCTCAAATTTTGTTAAACATCAGAGAACTGTCCCCCTCTGGGATTAATTTAAAGTCATTCTAATAAAGCCCATAAATTAACAATTTACCAACTGCCCCAGAAGGGAGAAGAGGTAATTTTTATTTCAAACATTAGAAGACCTAAATAGAAGATATTCGGCCTTCCTCAAAATTTCTCTTTCAAAAAAGTAAGGTGGTGCAGGAAAAGTATGTGGAAATTATTTCAGAACCCTACAAGCAGCCTCTAATCAAGAGTGGCAAGAACTCAACGTAAACAGAAACCCTAAGAGGGCTATGGGACTGCAAGTGTCCTTTCTTGGTGGAAGGCCCAGCAATTAACTACATTGTCTGTGTTAAAAATCTGTAAGTTTAAGTTTGGGCATGGTGGCTCACTCTTGTAATCCCAGCACTACTGGATGCTGAGACGGGAGGATCACTTGAGCCCTGGAGTTTGAGACCAGCCTGGATAACATAGAGAAACCCCATCTCTACAAAAAATACAAAAATTAGCTGGGTGTGGTGGCACAGGCCTGTAATCCCAGCTACTTGGGTGGCTGAGGTCGAGGCTGCAGTGAGTCACGATAGTGCCAGTGTACTCCAGCCTGGGCAACAGAATGAGACCCTGTCTCAAAAAAGTCTGGTAGTTTATTGGAGGAACCAGTCCCCAATATTTCAACATAGGTTCTTTTCTATTTTCCCTAAGTGTCAGCCAGTCTGAGAAATAAAGAGAAAGAGTACAAAAGAGAGAAATTTTACAGCTAGGCCTCCGGGGGTGACATCACATATCAGCAGGCACTGTGATGCCCCTGAGCTGCAAAACCAGCAAGTTTTTATTAGGGATTTCAAAAGACGAGGAATGTACAAATAGGGAGTGGGTCACAGAGATCACATGCTTCAAATGGCAATAAAAGATCACAAGGGCAGAAGGGCAGAGCAAGGTCACAAGGCCAGGGTGAAATTAGAATTACTAATGAGGTTCCATGTCCCACTGTGCACACATTGTCATTGATAAACATCTTAACAGGAAACAGGGTTCAAGAGCAGAGAACCAGTCTGACTACAATTTACCAGGCTGGAATTTCCTAATCCTAGCAAGCCTGAGGGTGCTGCAGGAGACCAGGGTGTATTTCATCCCTTATCTTCAATCGCATAAGGCAGACACCCCCAGAGCGGCTGTCCATAGGCACCCCCTGGGAATGCATTCCCTTCCCAGGGTTATTCCTTACTGGGAAAAGAATTCAGTGATATTTCTCCTACTTGTTTTCTGCAATAAGAAAAATACGACTTTGTTCTGCCCGGCCCCGCAGGCAGTCAGACCTTATGGTTATCTCCCTTGTTTCCTGAACATCGCTGTTATCCTGTTCTTTTTCAGGGTGCCCAGATTTCATATTGTTCAAACACACATGTTTTACAATTTATGCAGTTAATGCAATCATCACAGGGTCGTGAGGCAACATACATCTTCAGCTTACGAAGATGACGGGATTAAGAAATTAAAGACAGGCATAGGAAATTATAAAAGTATTGATTGGGGAAGTGATAAATGTCCATGAAATCTTCACAATTTATATTCAGAGACTGCAGTAAAGACAGGCATAAGATATTATAAAAGTATTAATTTGGGGAACTAATAAATGCCCATGAAATCTTCACAATTTATGTTCTTCAGCCATGGCTTCAGCCGGTCCCTCCGTTCGGGGTCCCTGACTTCCCGCAACAGTAGTTTGTTATTAATGACTTCTATTACCCACCCTCTATGCTCAGTCAATCATTAAATGATGACCTTCTTTGCCTCTTTTGACAGTTTTTGACTTGAAGTTTATTTTACATGATCTAAGTACAGGTAATTATTCTCTTTAGGCTACTATTTGCATGGAACAGTCCATCCCTTAACTTTCAACTATGTTTCTTCTTAAGGCTAAAGTGAGTCTCTTACAGCATCTGGTTAGATCTTGTTTTTTAAAAATTTTCCAGCCGCTCTTTGACTTTCGTTCAAAGATTTAATTCATTTATATTTAAGGTTAGCATTAATGGATAAGGATTTACTAGTGACATTTTATTATTTTGGGGGGGTTTGTTTTTGTAGATATTTGTTTCTTTCTTGTGCTCTGGTCTACCTTTGTGATTTAGTAATTTTATGAATTGCTAAGCTTTGAATTCTTTAACATTTGTGTATCTGCTGTAGTTCTTTGCCTTGTACTCATCATTAGGCTTACATAAAACATCGCGTAGTTTTATAAATTGACTATTTTAAGGTGACAATAACAATGTTTGTTGAAACAAGAACTCTAGACTTGTACTGTCCTCCCACAAAACTAAATTTTTGATATCTTTGTTTTCTGCTGCTGTAAAAAACCATTGAAGAGTGGGTAATTTATTATAAAATTGTATTTTGCTTATAGCTCTAGAGGCTGGGAAGTCTAAAGGCATGCATGGTGTAAACCTCTAGTGAGGATAATCCCATGAAGGAAAGTGGAAGTGAGCGTACAAAGCAGAGAGAGAGATGGGGCCAAATTTATTCTTTTATCAGGAGTCCACTCCTGTGATAACTAACCTTCTCCAAGGATAATGACATTCATCCATTCATGCAGGTAGAGGTCTCCTGATGTAATTACCTCTTGAAGGTCCCACCTCTTAATACTGTTAAAATGGCAATTAAGTTTTCAAATGAGTTTTAGAGGGGACATTGAAACCATAGCATCTCATCTACAACCCTCCAAAACTCATGTTCTTCTCACATACAAAATACAATACTTCTGTCTCAATAGCCTCAAAATTTTTACCCATTCCAGCATTGACTCTAAAGTTCTAAGTCCAGAGTCACATCAGAAGCAGATATGGATGAGACTCAAGGTATGATTTATCTGGAGGCAAATGTTTCCAGCTGTGAGCCTGTGAAATCAAAACAAGTGATTTGTCTTCAAAATATAATGGTGGAACAGGTGCAGAATAGACTTTCTCAGTTCAAAAGAAATAACTAGGCAAGAAAAAGGTGTAAGTGGTTTCAAGTGAGTCCAAAACCCAACCAAGAAAACAGCATTAAGCTTTAAATCTGGAGAATAATTTCCTTTGACTCTATGTCCTGAATCCTGGGGACACTGATTGGGGCCCTCAGACAGTCCTGCTCCCATATCTTTGCTGGGCTCAGTCCATGCTTCAGCTCTGTTAGGTTGGCGTTGCATGCTAGTGGCCCTATAGTTCCGAGATCTCAAAGGTAGCCTCACTGCCATGGCTACACTAGGCATATCCCTAACTGGGACTCTGTGTTGGCTCTGACCCCATATTTCCACTCAGCATTGCCCTGATGGAGGCTCTTTGAAGTGGCTCCACTCCCATAGCTATTTGTGACATCCTTTGAAACTAGGTGGTGAAAGCCATGCCCCTACAACTCTTGCAGTCTGTGAGCCTATAGAGTTAACACCACATGGTTGCCATCGAGATTGACAGCTTGTACTTTTTAGGCACAAGTATTATAGTGGCTGTGGAGCTGGGGTCCTAGGCTCAGAGTCTTGCAAAACTACTGTGGCACAAGTTCACTCACCAAGGCATGGATGGATGCAGATTACCCACAAAACTGAGGCTGTAACTTTGAAGCACACCTCAGTAACTCAAGCCCATGGGGCAGGGATGGAAGAGTTACTGATTCTGGGGTCAGTGCACAACACCAGCATGGCTCCAGGGAAAGAGGGGTGCTCTGGAGGCTTGAGCTCTGGGGAGCAGGTTACAGTTGAAATTTTGGTTCCAGAGCCAATAGGACACTGCAGCAACTCCATCCCTGGGTGATGGAGTGCCACATAGTGGTAACTCTAGACACTGGGATGGTAGGGCATGGCAATATCCCAGGCTGTGTAAGGCTGGATGTAGCAGCAGCAAGGCCTCAGGAATGACTAAGCGTGTCTGTGGCTTGGTCCTTGGGTTTCTTGAAGCAGTATAGAAATGACCCCCTGGGGAGCCAGGGTTTCTCAGAAGCTTGGACTCCAGGGAACTAGTCAGTTCTAGGGAGGTGGGGCACTGCAGTTATTTTGCCTGGATTGTTGGGTGACACAGCTCAATCAAAGCTATGTGTCCTCAGAGAGTGGGACACAGTTTCAGCTTGAATTTGGAGGGGCAGTGTGCACCAGCAACTAAGATGGGGGCATGGAGCAGTTCCATGGCAGCCTGGCCTCGGCAGGTAGAGAGTAGACAGCAGCAGTTTGGCTAAGGTATGGCTACCAGGTGTGTGTGGTGTAGCGGTGGTTAAGCCTCAGAGATAGAGGGGTGCAATAGCTACTCACTTCTGAAGCAGAATGCACTCTAGCCAGTGATTCAGTTCCAAGAAGGGGCAACACAGTAGCAGCTCAGGCCATGGAGGCCAGGGCATAGTGTCAGCACCACCTCTGGGATAGGACAGACATGTGGACTTCAGGTAGCTCCATCAGCTGAGCTCAGAGCCTGTGAAGACTCTAAGTGTCTCCAGTAGTAAGATTACAGGTATCCATGGTGGTGATGGGAGCTGCTGGGGTCCTCTCGCTTACCTTCTCCCTGCAGGAAGAAGGCCCTGCTGACTCAGAGATGGCCCTAACTGGGGGAAGGGGTGGTGGAAGAAAGGTGTTTTATCTCCTTCTTCATGTAGCCATCCTGGGTTTCTATGATCTACAAGATTTCTGCTACTCCTTTGCTGTTTTCAGGTGCTCTTCTTTAGTTACTTTAGTTGGAATGCATTTGTTTATTCATTGTTTTGGGGAGTGTGTGTGTGTGTGTGTGTGTGTATGTGTGTGTGTGTGTGTGTGTTGATGATGATGAGGGTTAGGAACTTCTCGTTGGCCTTCTTGGTGACATTCTTTAGAATTCTAATCAGACATATTGTAGACCTTTTAATTCTACACTTGTAATCTTTTAACCTCTCTTCTATTATGACCATTTTCTTGTTTCTCTACAGAATTCTTGGTGATTTCTTCAAATTTTTCTTCCAGTTGACTAATTCTATTTTCAGCTATTCCTTGTTATTTAACACATTGGCCAATTGTTTTCTGTCAACACTATTTTGTATTTGAAATTTGAGATTATGTTCCAAATATGTCCTGTCACTCTATGTGCTTTATCTTTGACTTCATGTTTGTGATTTAATTTTCATTTAAATAAGTTATCTATACTCTTTACATATTCTATATGTGATATATATCCAGATGCTCCTAATCTGTGGGACTTCTTGCAGGCTTGTATCAAGGATATCTACTTCCTTCTTTATGGACTCCAATGGAGGACTTATTCAGAGACTGATTGCCTTCTAAATATGTGTCTTTTTGGTGATTTCTCCTTTACTACTGACTTCGATGATTCTCAGAACTATACTTTTCCAGGGAAGTGACAGTTATCAACTGATGTATTTAATTCCCAGGATTATAAACAGTAATTTATGTTGTACACCTCAGGGGGGGGGCTCTCATCCTTGATAAGTATACTCTGAAATCTGTGGCCATGGTGTCCTGTTTCTTTCATACTCTCACTACACTTCTCCCCAAATTTATCGTCATGTAATCTTTGTTTCTAACACTCATTTCACCTGATTTATAGAAATGTTAGTTGTTTCCCACTTTCATAAAAAAATGGAGTTCTAATTCTGTTTGTCCAAATTGTTTTCGGAACTTTTCTAAAAGTGAAAAGAATAAGAACATTGATTTTTTGGTTACATTCTTATATATAATTCCTTATCTTAACTACTTCATTCACATTTACATTATATATTTCTTATTTATTATATTTGTCTTTCTTTTTTAAAAGAAATACTTATTTTATAATTTGTAATTTTGTACTTTTTATTTTACTATTTTTCATAATTTTAAGTATATACATTACTAAAGTTAAATTAATGTTCTAAATAATTAATCTTTTCATTTTAATGTTTCTCCTCTATCTTTCTCTGAAATTCACCCCCCTTCTTCTGACTTTAATCAGTTTTATTGTTAGATAGCTAATAATTTATTTCCATTGATGTATCAAAAATAAATACAGGATGATAATTTTTTCAGAGAAATCTTAATTTTTTTCTCAACATAGCAAATTTGGAGTACAACAATTTTTTTTTCATTTATGGTACCAATAAAAGGGCACACATCTCAAAACGAGACTTTTATAGGGGCTCAGTGGAGTATAAGTGGTATCGAAATTAACTATTACTTGAAGGATATTAGCAAGCTTCATTTCCCTAAAAATTTATGGAAGTTGATCATGAAACACCTGAATATGAATTCAACTACATAGATAAAAATTTCCATGTGACTTTACCTATCTCTACATGACTTGGTTGGAGTTATTATACTGAGGACAGAAAGAGATATAAGAGTAATGTTTGTGCTTAGATTCTCAAAAAATGATTTGATGGATCCTTGCTATGCACCAGCAAGTTAGGATTTAAAGCAATGTAATAGGACAAGAGATTTAGATTTGTGGTGCCAAGAATATGACTGAGAGCCATAAGTTTCATTCCCAAAGTTCAGAGTTTGTGGCACAAAATACAAGGTTACATAAATCACACTCAGCAAGGAGGAACATGGGAAGATTTTCAGCCCTGTGAATTTAACTGTGCTCTGATTAGAAAAGGAAGAACTATGCAATACTATACAATAAATTGGAAGGCAGATTAGTTTGTGTAGTTTATTACTATTATAAAAGTAATCCTTCAGCTGGGTGCGGTGGCTCACACCTGTAATTCCAGCACTTTGGGAGGCCGAGGCGGGCGGATCACAAGGTCAGGAGATGGAGACCATACTGGCCAACATGGTGAAACTCTGTCTCTACTAAAAATACAAAAATTGGCTCAGTATGGTGGCACGCGCCTGTAGTAACAGCTACTCGGGAGACTGAGGCAGGAGAATCGTTTGAACCCAGGAGGCAGAGGTTGCAGTGTGCCGAGATCGCGCCACTGCATTGCAGCCTGGTGACAGCGTGAGACTCCATCTCAAAAAAAAAAAAAACAAAAAACAAAAACTAAAAAACAAAGTAATCCTTTGTGGGTAAGTGGCTGTAATCAAGGGATTAGGCAGTAAGAGGGATAGAAATAAAATCTGAGCCGACTTGGAATTGGAACTTAAAGAAATTTCTCTAATTTTAGAGGTCCAACAGGTTTACCTCGCTTCTGTCAACATGTCCCTCTCTGCAGGATTTTCTAGCATCTTGATATCATATGACATTTAGTTTCTCTCCCACCGCCTGCCCCCGCCCCACACACACACTTAATGTGTTGCCTATTCCACTTCCCCAGCTCTAACAGCTATTATGATATGGGAAGAGAATGTAGACCAGATTTTGTCCTTAGGGAGGAACCTGCCCCAAAGTGTCATGTCCTCTTTTGCCATTTCCAGGACATCATACTAAATTACATTTCTTATTGTAGCACCTTTTCTGCTGCCATGACAACCATGCAAGGAATGGAACAGGCCATGCCAGGGGCTGGCCCTGGTGTGCCCCAGCTGGGAAACATGGCTGTCATACATTCACATCTGTGGAAAGGATTGCAAGAGAAGTTCTTGAAGGGAGAACCCAAAGTCCTTGGGGTAAGTTGCAAATCTAGGGGAAGACCAATGGTGTTGCAAACTCATATTTCATAAGACCTAATGCCAAATACACTGTCCCACTAGCCTCATAATACAACAGCCAACCCTCACGACATCAGTAATTACTTTTCAGGCTCTTCATCTGAAAAACTATATAGTATTCTGTCACAACATGCTTCCAGTTGAGTTATATTTAAAATATATTGAGTTCAGATCTATTCTAGGGTTGTGGGTCATCCATGATAATTGTATTTAAACTCAGTGTGGAAAAGCAGCAAAATAAAAGGCCACCTATGCACTACTAGCTGACGCCCCCTTTACAGGCCTTCCTGATAGCTGACAGGCACATATTGCTACTATTTCTTTCTGGCACCTTTTCTTAGCGCCCTGCTCAGAGGATGAAAAATCTATTCTCTGAGCATTTCCATCTGGAGTCTCAGATGAACATGCCCAAAAGAAATGAAGGATTAAAAGAATGACAGAATAGGGCAGGTGAAAGGATATTAAATATAGGTTTATCACTAGCCCAAGCTTCAAACCACAGGAAAATGTCACTGTGGATATTCTGGATCCTTTTTTCACATTATTCATTTTTTGGAGGGGGGGAAATATAGTTATTTCTCATAAAATATGTTATTTATGTTGGCACATACTAGGTTTATTTGTTTATTTATTTTTAATTTTATTTTTTGAGATGGAGTCTCGCTCCATCATCCAGGCTGGAGTGCAGTGGCACAATCTGGGCTCACTGCAACCTCCGTCTTCCGGGTTCAAGAGATTCTCCTGCCTCAGCCTCCTGAGTAGTTGGGATTACAGGCATGAGCCACCATGCCCGGCTAATTTTTGTATTTTTAGTAGAGACGGGGTTTCAGCATGTTGGTCAGGCTGGTCTTGAACTCCTGACCTCGTGATCTGCCTGCTTCGGCCTCCCAAAGTGGGTTTATTTTTTAATGTATGAATAATTATTTTAAAATATACTGTATGTTTTAGAGCAGTTTTAGGCTTAAAGAAAAATTGAGAGCAAAGTACAGATCTATCCTATATGCCCCTTGCCCCCACAAATGCATAGCTTTTTAATTATCAACCTCCTCCACCAGAGTGTAACCTTTGTACCAATTGATGAACTACATTGACACATCATTACTAAAAGTACACAAATCACAATGGGGTTCATTCTCTGTGTTGTGTGTTCTGTGGGTTTTAACACAAGTATAGTGATATGAATCTACCTTTGTAGTATCACATAGTATCCCACCAATCCCTGGCAACCACAAATCTTTTATTGTCTTCATAGTTTGCCTTTTCCAGAAAGTCATACAGTTGGAATTGTACAATAGGTGGTTTTTTTAGATTGCGTTCTTTCACCTAAATACATGCATTTAAATTTCCTCCATGTTTTCTTATGGCTTGATAGCTCATTTATTTTTAGTACTGAATAATATTTCATTGTCTAGAAGTACCACAGTTTATTTATGCATTCACCTACTGAAGGACATCTTGATGGCTTCCCAACTTTGGCAATTAGGAGTAACATTGCTATAAATATCTGTGTGCAGGTTATGTGTGGTTAAAGTTTTTCAACTCATTTGGTTAAGTATGATTACTGTGTTGTAAGTAAGAGTATATTTAGTTTTGTAAGAAACTGCCATACTGTCTTCCACATGGCCTTGTCATTTTGAAGATTTCAATCAACAGTCAATGAGTTCGTGCTGTTCTGCAAAATCTCCAGCAATTGGTAGTGCCAGTGTTCTGGATTTTTACCATTCTAACAGGTGCTAGTGGAATCTCACTATCATTTTAATTTGCATTTCCCTTGTGACATAAGATGTGGACCATCTTTTCATGCGTTTCTTTACCATCTCTATATCTTCTTTCATAAGGTGTCTTGTTAAATTCTTTGGCACATTTTTAACGAGGACGTTTATGTTCTTATTGTTAAGTTTTAAATTTGTTGTATATTTTGGATAACGATCCTTTGTCAGATATGCCTCTTGCAAATATCTTCTCCCAGTCTGTGGTTTGTCTTTTCATCTCTTGACAATGTCTTCTGCAGAGCAGAACATTTTAATTTTAAGAAAATTCAGATGATTTATTCTGTATTTCATGGTTTGTGCCTTTGGTATCGTATTGACAAATTCATCACCAAACCCAAGGTCATCTAGATTTTGGCCTATGTTATCTGTTAGGAGTTTTATAGTTTTTAGTTTAATATTTATGTCTGTGATTCATTTTCAGTTAATTTTTGTGAAAGATATAAGGTATGTGTCTTTTATTCTTACTTATGGATATCAAGTTTTAAGTACTATTTTTTAAAATACTTTTTTTTTCATTGTATTACTTTAGCTCATTACCAAAGATCACTTGACTATATTTGTGTGGCTCTCTCCAGGCTTTCTACTCTATTCCATTGATCTATTTGTCTATTTCTTTGCTAATACCACACAGTCCTGATTACTATCACTTTATAGTATGTCCTAAAATTGGGTAGTGTTAGTCCTACAACTTCTTCTTCTTCTTCTTCTTCTTCTTCTTCTTCTTCTTTTAGATTGTGTTTGCTATTCTGAGTTTTTTGCCATTCCTTATAAATTTTAGAGTCAGTTTATCAATATATACAAAATAACTTGCTGGGATTTTAATGGAGATTGTATTAAATCTACTGATCAAGTTGGAAAGAACTGACATCTTGACAATGTTGAGTCTTCCTATCCATGGACATGGAATATCTCTCCATTTATTTTATCAAAGTTTGTAGTTTCTTATAGATTTTGTACATATTTTGTTAGATTTATACCTAACAAATGCCAAATACCAATACCTAAATATTTTAGTTTTAGAGGTGCTAATTTAAATGGCATTATGTTTTTAATTCCAAATTTCACTTATTCATTATAAGTACATAAGAAAGTAATTGTCTCTTGTGTATTAATCTTGTATAAATCTTGTAAACCTAATATAATTGTTTGTTAGTTCCAGGAATTTTTGGTTGATTCTTTCAGATTTTCTACACAGACATCATGTCGTCTGGGAACAAAGGCAGTTTTATTTTTCCCTGACCAGTCTGTATATCTTTATTTCCTTTTCTTGTCTTACTGTTTCTGCTATGACTTCCAGTACAATGTTGAAAGGAGTAGTGACAGGGCTCATCCCTGCCTTGTTCCTGATCTTAGTGAGAAAGCTTTGAGTTTCTCCATTAAGTATGAAGTTAGCTGTAGGTTTTTCACAAATATTCTTTATCAACCTGAAGAAGTTCTCCTCTATTAATAGGCTTTTCAAGAGTTTTTATAATAAACAGGCACTGGATTTTGTTCAATGTTTTTTCTGCGTCTGTTAATATAATCATGTGATTTTTCTTCTTTAGCCTGTTGATGTGATGAATACATTAATTGGTTTTTTGAATGTATAGTCAGCCTTGCATACCTGGGATAAATCCCAAGTGGTCATGGTACACAATTTTTTTGATGCATTGTTAGATTTAGTTTGCAGATATTTTGTTGAGGATTTTTGCATATTTGTTCATCAGAGATGTTGGTCTGTAGTTTTCTTTTCTTGTAGTGTTTTTGCATGGTTTTTGGTAGATGGTAGTGCTAGCTTCAGAGAATTAGTTAAGGAGTATGTCCTCTGTTTCTATTTTCTGTAAATAATGGTATAACTTTTTTCTTAAGTGTCTGGTAGAATTCACCACTGAGCCCTTCTAGGTCTGATGCTTTCTGTTTTGGAAATTTATTAATTATTGATTCAATTTATTTAATAACTATAGGCTTATTCAGAGTGTCTCTTCTTGTGTGAGTTTTGACAAATTGTCTTTAAGGAGTTATCCATTTTATCAAGGCTATCAAACTGTGGGCGTAGAATTGTTCATAACATTATTTTATTATCCTTTTAATTTCTATGGGAACTGTATTGATGTTCCTTCTTTCATTTACGTTAGTAATTTTTGTCCTCTCTCTTTTTCTTAGGCTGGCTAGAGGCTTTTTAAATTTTATTTATACATACATATATTTTTTAAAACTGCTTTGGATTTTATTGATTTTGTCTATTCATGCTCTGTTTTCAATTTTATTATTTCTGCTCTAATTTCTATTATAGTTCTTCTGTTTATTTGGAGTTTAATTTGCATTTCTTTTTCTAGTTTCTTAAGGTAGACTCTCAGGAGATTGATTTTAGATCATGATTTTCTAATATATTCATTCAATGCTATAAATCTTCCTCTAAGCATTGCTTTCACTACATCCCATAAATTTTGTTAAGTTGTTGAAATGTTTTTGATCCTTTGGAACGCCATGGGATAATGGTACTCTTACTCTGCTATGTTTAGATCCTTGTGTACTCATACTCATGTCCTCATACCCCAGACTTCAAGAAAATATCATATTTGCTTTTCCTGTTTTCTTCCCCTGTATATACTCTCCTTTCTTCAGGTTACTTCTCCTTGCTACAATAATTGCTTTATAATTCCTAGGCCACTTCTCTGAGCTCATGAGAAAAAGAGAGAAATAACTGTGGTAGAAGTAACATTGTAGGTATCAGAAAAGCACCTCTGGGCTGGTTCTGGCATACTCCTTTTAACCTTGAAATCATTGGCAATGATAGACGTCGCGAGAGATAATATTGGTAAGATTACATTCACGATAAGAGAATACTAAGAAGGTCATATGACTATCAAATGAAGGAGAATAAGGATAGCTTAGTGATTGGAAAGGGGGTGGCGGAAGCACCATTTTTGTGGTGGACAATCAGTTTTTGCTTTCTTCACCATTTTTAGGTTGTGCAGATTCTGATTGCCCTGATGAGCCTTAGCATGGGAATAACAATGATGTGTATGGCATCTAATACTTATGGAAATAACCCTATTTCCGTGTATATCGGGTACACAATTTGGGGGTCAGTGATGGTGAGTAGAGTATCTTTTGATATAATTGAAGATAACATAAAGCAGTTGTCAATACCCTGATCTTTGGAATCCTATTCTAACTGTATCTTGTAATTCTGTAAATCTGAGAGTGGTATCTAACCATTTCTTATTTAATTTTCTCACATTTAAAGTACTACTAATGATATAGTATTATATTAAATCTAGGCAGATTAAATATTTATATATGTCAGTTAGATATATTACAGCAGCACATTGCCAAAGACCCAAACCAGAATGGCTTAAACATTGGAAGCACTGATTATTTCACAACAAGACTAGTGGCTTGTCCTTTCTAGGATGGCTTCATTCAGTGGTGCAAGGATTTCATCAAGGATTGCTAGCAGACCATATCAGAGGGGAGATGGTTGACACATCCAACTTTTGGTAAATATTTCATATACATATTCCCAAATCAACTGTCAGTAAGGATAAAGGACTTGCCATTATTGGCTTGGACTAATCAAGATTTACCTCTGTAGCTGGGAGGAGTCTACCCTACCTTTAGCTCATGAGAAACTGAACAAAATGATGGTTTAGTTAGCAAGGAAGAAGAGGAGATGTGGCTGGTACACAAGCAGTTTCTAATATCTAGTCTACTGAATATCGAAACTCAGGAAATTGTTACCTCAGAAAATGAAAATGTTATTTGATATATTTTGTTTCATAAATTCAATAAAATAACTAATTATTATAATTGATATTAAATTAATTATAACTATTATTAATATTACATTAAAATTAGAATTGGAATTTAAATTTAAAAACCTTCTCCCAAGAGAAAACACACGATAGTTTTAATGCAAATTGAGAGTAAAATTGAGAATAAAATACCAAGTTTTATCCATTGAAGAAAGAAAAATAAAATTTATAAGTTGGGTTTATGTTAGAATCAGGGAATCTATTCTAGCATTGCAGGGTTTCCATTTATTTCTAAAACTGAGAATGAGGTAGTTTAGAGTTTTATAGAAGAGCTTGCTTTTTGATCCCCTTCACCTGTTTACAGCAGAAGTGCAAGATTGGAAGAACAGTAAAGCTGTGTTTTACTTCTAGAAGGCTGCACAATACTTCATATATCCAAAAATACTGATGCCAATAACAGCTCTTACTAAACTCTTACTATCATGTGGACACTCTACTTAGTGCTTTATATGTGCAATTTCATTTCAAACAATCACCACGAACTTCTGATTTTTCATTATAATCATTTTATGGATGAAGAGAGGTTAAGTAACTAACCCAACATCACAACTGTTTGGTACAGGAATGAAGATTCAAATAGGGTCAATGTATTTTCAGAATTGCATACATCTAACTACTTAGTTTTCTGTTTTTATTTCCTTTTCCTTTACAAGATCACATTAAAAACCAGCTTACGTGGTGCAAGCCTTCCACACATGTTCAGTAGATTACCAGGAACTGCAGGAGCCATTTGTCCGCTGAGACATCACTGAGACTTTCGTAGGTGTTCCATTAGATGAGCCTTTACTTAATTGGTGAACTCTTTTCTGCGGCTACCTTCCATTATTCTTTCAACCTTTTTTTCCAAACCCCATCTATGAAGTGCCTTCTTTTTCTCTTTCATACAGTATAAGTACCAATACCAAGAACCAGTCACAAGTTCCTCTTATTTTTGGCCTCTTCAGTTCTGTTTCTGTATATGTTTCACATTCCTTGTTTTTTCCTCTGAGATAGTACATACATACTTTTTCCTGTGGCAAATGAAGTCCTCTTATTCAATCCTATCTTCAAATACACAGACATACATACACACTTGTAATGTGTATATATAATTTCTGTATAGAATGTTTTTCCAAGGTGCCTTATTGAATTTTTAGAATAGTTTATGGTAATTTTTAGTTCACGTTCTTGAATGTTTGCAATATATATTGTTCATACTTAAATAAGAATAGTTAAACCACTTGTTCCAACTATTTTTCTTATATAATTATTTTGGTAAATATACCCAGAATAGTATTACATAATAGTCAGCATCTTTATCTTGATTTTGACTTTAATGAAATGATCCTACATTTTTATCATTAAACATAATAAAGACTTTTAGACTGAGACAGATTTCTATCACGTTACAGAAATTACAATTCTTTTCTTTTTTTTTTTTTTTTTTTGGTTTTTGGCTTTTGGTTTTTTGAGACAGAGTTTCGTTCTTATTACCCAGGCTGGAGTGCAATGGCACGATCTCGGCTCACTGCAACCTCCGCTTCCCGGGTTCTCACCATTCTCCTGCCTCAGCCTCCCAAGTAGCTGGAACTACAGGCACCCGCCGCCACACCCGGCTAATTTTTTTGTATTTTTAGTACAGACGGGGTTTCACTGTGGTCTCGATCTCCTGATCTCGTGATCCACCCGCCTCAGCCTCCCAAAGTGCTGGGATTACAAGCGTGTGCCACCACGCCCTGCCAATAATTCTTTATATTTTACCAGTAATGTTGCAGTTACTAATAATGTTGAATTGTATTAAATGTCCTATCCTATCAACACTGTAAACATGAATAGCAATAAGCATGTAATTTTTTTCTTAAATTCGTTAATTGTGTAAATTAGAATATTTCAATATTAAAAAATGTTTGTAGAGCTGAAGGAACATCCCAAATGTTCATGATGTATTTTATATCATATGATGGGTGATTCCCTCTAGTGGTTTTATTCCAGTGGTGATTTAGATATCATGAATCATCTCTATGTCTGGGTATTTGGAAGTTAAATACATTTATTGAGCTTTTTTATTCTGTATTTTTTATATTATGATATAATTTTTGAATCATCTGAAATCAAATTTGAAAAGCAAATTAAAAACTCCAACAATTGAATATTATAAGATAGAGAGTCTAACCAACTTGACTAGCTATTTTAGCTAAATGAAAAATAATTGCCTATTGATGGAATCAAATGAACTACTATATTCTAGTCATCATCTAATTGGGAATTTACATTTTTTTGCTACTATTTTGCTTATAAGTTTAAAAATATTGGCCGGGCGCAGTGGCTCACGCCTGTAATCCCAGCACTTTGGGAGGCCGAGGCGGGCGGATCACGAGGTCAGGAGATCAAGACCATCCTGGCTAACACGGTGAAACCCCGTCTCTACTAAAAATACAAAAAATTAGCCCAGCGTAGTGGCGGGCTCCTGTAGTCCCAGCTACTCGGGAGGCTGAGGCAGGAGAATGGCGTGAACCCGGGAGGCGGAGCTTGCAGTGAGCTGAGATTGCCCCACTGCACTCCAGCCTGGGCGACAGAGCCAGACTCCGTCTCAAAAAAAAAAAAAAAAATTCTAAATGAGAATAATTTTAGTGTATTTTTTGTTTAAATATCGTCATCAATTTTGGTACCATGTAAGAATTACTTTGTATCAGGAGTTTGGAAACTATCTTTTAGTGCCCTCAAACAGTTTTAATATCATTTCAGTTAGATATTTGAAAAACTTGATAAATTCTCCCATGGATTTATCTGGTATTATTTCTCTGTTCTTTCTGGGAAAAGGGAAAATAATGTGCAAACCTTTGTGGTTTTCTTTAAGATAATTGGTCTGATTAACATATCTATCTAATTTAGAATTAAGTTTAGTAAGTTATGACTCCCAATACTGGCTTAAAGTTTTTTACCTTCATTTTTTCTCTTATTTTTAGTTTATTATTTCAGGATCCTTGTCAATTGCAGCAGGAATTAGAACTACAAAAGGCCTGGTGAGTAATATTTTCTTTTTTTTTTGGTATCAAAAAAAGGAAGGATTAATAAAAAATGTATTCTGCCAGGGTGTAAAACAGGTTTTGTTTCTTTGTTTGTAAAAAATCAGGAGCGATTGTGCATTTTACCTACTAGAATCTGTCTTTCAAAAACTGCAGTCAGGCTAATTGCTGACATAGGACTGGATATTTTGGCAAGGTAGGGAATCTTACGCTTGTGGAGGGAATCTTTTTGAAGATATAGAGAATTATTGAGAAGAAATATCAAGTGGGACCGCTCCAACAAAACCCTGCAGCATGAGTCAGCCCATGATAGTGACACCAAGCATTGGTGTTGTGTAATATTTACTGACCCATTGATTATAATGTAGACTCCAACTGTGTCCAGAAAGGATTTTGAGTTTTCAATAAAAGAAATTCACAATAAGGTTATTACATAAGAAGCAAATTTAAAATGTAATTCTCATGCCAAGATGCCTTTCGTAAAGCCAATACAATGCGAAAGTCCATATCTGAATAAATGTTTTTTTCTAGTTAAAGTCCATATTTGAGTTTTCTTTGTTCAAAAGATAAATATCAAATTCTGGAGCATGATCAATATGGATTTTCCAAATCTGGCCTAACCCAACTCCCTAGAGTCCCCTCCGGCTGCAGCCACATTACACATACTCCTCACACTTTGCTGTGCAAGTTTAGTTCTTTTTTGTTTGTTTTTTTTCTGGTTTTTGGTTTTTGGTTTTTTGAGACAGAGTTTCACTCTTATTACCCAGGCTGGAGTGCAATGGCGTGATCTCGGCTCACCGCAACCTCCGCTTCTCAGATTCAAGTGATTCTCCTGCCTTAGCCTCCCAAGTAGCTGGGATCACAGGCATGTGCCACCACGCCCAGCTAATTTTTGTATTTTTAGTAGAGATAGAGTTTCTCCATGTTGGTCAGACTGGTCTCAAACTCCTGACCTCAGATTATCCACCCCGCTTCGGCCTCCCAAAATGCTGGGATTACAGGCATGAGCCACTGCGCCCAGTCAGCAATTTTAGTTCTTATTAAAAGCCTCCTTACCTTTATCCATGAGAAGAGAACGTACAGAAAAGAATATACTGCTGAGAGAGATAATATACAAAAGGTATAGAGGCATGACAGGCAAACAGCATTTAGAAAAATGATAAGAAATCAGGCATCAGAAGCAAGGAGTGGCAGGGAAGGACACAGACAGGGCTGTCCAGCTAAAGTGTGAAGGACATTGAAAACCCTGCTAAAGAGATTTGGAGATTATATTATGTGCCCACGGGAATCATCTGAAGAATTGAAGCTGGGGAATAATGAGATCATGTTTGTGTTTTGCCAAGAGATTAGAGTTGAAACCACAAGACAAGTTAGAAGACTATTGAAATAATCAAGATAATGATAGATGGCAGTAAGGAAGAGATGGTGGGTGTAAAGTGATTCATGGAGATATATCTGAGGATGTTGTTGGATTGTTTAATTGATTTTCATTCCTTTCTAGGTCCGAGGTAGTCTAGGAATGAATATCACCAGCTCTGTACTGGCTGCATCAGGGATCTTAATCAACACATTTAGCTTGGCGTTTTATTCATTCCATCACCCTTACTGTAACTACTATGGCAACTCAAATAATTGTCATGGGACTATGTCCATCTTAATGGTTGGTACTGCCTCTTTTCAGGGGATATTATTATAGAAGCAAGTTTGGGGAGTGCTGGCTCTGGCAAAGACAATAATTAATATTCCCTAATTGATGAATGACTTTGGGAAGTTGGAGTGATTGAGAAATAGAATAATCTTTCATTTAGGAGTTAGGTACATGTCTCATCTCTGTCTTTATTCTTCTATATATGATGAGGCAAAATGGGAAGAAAGCTTATAGTTATAGAACACCTACTCATTAATAGTTACTGTGCTGGGTATTTTGTATACATTTTTCTGTTTAATTTTAAAACATTGATGCAGTACGTACTGTTATCCCCTCTAAAAATGGGGCCCTGATGTCAGTCCCTATTCTCTAATAATGAAGTAAAATTGTCTTGAACAGTATTTTACAAGTGGGGAGTAGCTCAGTATCCTTTCCAACATCTTTGGATGTTCTTGCAAGGTTAACCACTTTTATCCTCAACATCTAGCTTCTGATAAATTCGCAGTCTTCATTATGACTTTTACTACTTTTTTGTACCAATTGTTCTTATCTTAATGCTATCCTAATTGCTTTATTCTGAAAATGCCACCTACACAATATTTTGTAGGTAGTAAAACTTCTTGACATTTTGGGCCATTGGGTAATTGTGGGGAGGAAAAGTTCTTGCAGCACATCACAGCAGAATAAAATGCACAATTAAATCTTTATTATTAAAAAGCCTGGCAGGGTGCAGTGGCTCATGCCTGTAATCCCAGCACTTTGGGAAGATGAGGTGGGTGGGTCACCTGAGGTCAGGGGTTCAAGACCAGCCTGGCCAACATGATGAAGCCCCGTCTCCACTAAAAATACAAAAATTAGCCAGGCATGAGGGCACGTGCCTGTGATCCCAGCTACTTGGGGGGCTGAGGCAGGAGAATTGCTTGAAGCTGGGAGGTGGAGGTTGCAGTGAGCCGAGATGGACACATTGCACTCCAGCCTGGGCAACAGAGCGAGACTGCATCTCAAAAAAAAGAGAAAGCCTATTGGCCATTTTGAACACCTGCAAATTTTTTGTTACTTTCCCTCTATATGAACTTTCAGCCTTTCACCTTGCTGCTTAGTTCTCTTCCTTACCATGTTCTTCGCTTATGTAAACGTGGAAACCCAACATTCTTCCTAACTTACTAGGCAGAATCAGTTGCATTCTGTTTACTTCATTCCTAGCTAATTCTACATAGTTTTGTGGGCTATATAATCACACCAAAATAACCCCTTGAGGTGTCTTTGCTAAACTAATTTACTTCCCTTGAGATTTCTATTGCTTTTTATAGTAAGCAATTTTACTTCTTGCCACTCGCTCAAAATAAGAAAAAGCTTCTATAGAGAATTTGACAAATTCTTTCAAGGTCATTCAGTTAGAAATTGTCAAAAGGAAGATTAGATTCTATAATTTCTTGTCTCTAATTCCCCTATTATTTGCTATTGGTATCCTGCAGAAGGACCTTACTTTTAGTTTACGAAGTTCTCTTCATTGGTAGATTTTAAGGGCACAATGATAGAGACAAAATCTGGAATTGGTCAACCTGATAGGGCTGATTTCGTGGGCATGGGACCTGTGCAGTTACTCAGGGCTTCACAGTTAAAAGAGCCCTGTGCTTGATCTAATGCTCTGCTGTTGCTATCTTAAAATTGTTTTTAAAAATTTTAAACAAGAGAATCTTTAATTACATAGCTGGTCCTGCATTCATCTCAATCACCTTTCCCAGAGTCCATGATGAATTCCTGTTAATTGTGTGAACATCTTTATGCCTGTTCTTATAGCAGAGGACCTCCATAAGGGCTTCCTGGGATTTGAAGTAATGGTTCTATTCTTGCCTGGGCACCTGCACAATCAGTCCACAGGTCTATATACATGCCACTTTTTTTGGAGGCCCAGCCCTATACCTGTTTTTGTAAATAAAGTTTCATAAATAAAGTTTAATTGAAATATAACGACGCCCATTTGTTTACATATTGTGGAGTGCTGCTTTCGTGTTATAACAGCAGGTTTGAGTATGTGTGACAGAGACCTTATGGTCGGCAAAATCTAAAATGTGCATTATCTGGCCTTTACAGAAAGCTTGCCGTCTTCTAGTCTACACTTCTAGATGGTAAAATCCTTGAAGACAGGGGAATTGTCTGTTTTGTTTGCTGCTGTATCTTCTGTGCCTACAACAATGTTGGAAACACAGAGGCCACTACAGCTGTTGAAGGCACAAGAAAATAAATAAGCAATGAATGCAAATATTCTCAAGGTCTCCTTAAGTCTGCCTCACTCATATCCTGAGCTCTTGGTCTATTGGCTCTTCTGCAACAGAGGGACTATCCCTAACCATGGAGAGAAAAAGAGAGAATATTTAAACCAGATAATCCCTGCATCAATCCACGGGAAAATTAATAGAAATAAGTGTACTGCCCAATGTTTTCCAAATTTTGACCACGTTTCTTGGCTGAAGACTAGCCCTAAAGCCAGTGCTCTGGGCAGATGGATTAAAGACTGACCTACTTGATGTTCATTATTGTATTAGCTTCTTATTGTTACTGTAACAAATTACTACAAATTTAGTGTCTTAAGACAACACAGTTTGGTTATCTTATGTTTCTGGAGGTTAGAAGTTCCAAGTGGGTCTCACTAGGCTAAAATCAGAGTGTTGGCAAGGCCATACTCCTTTCTGAAGGCTTAGGCAACAAAAAGTTTTATTGCCTTTTCTGGCTTCTTTAGGCTGCCTATGTTGCTTGGTTTGTCATCCCATCCTCTACCTTCAAATCAAGCGATGTAGCATCTTCAGATCTCTCTTGAACTCTATTCTGGCTCTTGCTTCCACTTATATGGATTCTATCGTTATTTTGAACTCACCTGAATAATCCAGGAAAATTCTCTTATATCAGCTAATAAGCAATCTTAATTTCATCTGCAAATTTAATCCTTTTCGCTGTTCAAAAAGAACAATGGTCCCCCAGGGAGGCCTGCATTCTAATCTCCAGAAGCTGAGGATTAGGGGACTAGGATGCAGACCTCCCTGGGGGACCACTACTCTGCTTACATTACTAAGATATGGAATCATAATATTTTCTCAATGATATGAGTTTCTAGTACTCAATAGGATATGATGACAATTATCTTTATACTACCTTCCTAACTTTTTAAAGCACTTTCATTTTCCATGCACACAATAGTACTGGGCGGTGCTGAACTAGGGAATAAATGTTTGTGATTATTTTATCAGTGAAAAAAGTGAGAAGCTACTTCAGCAGATCAAGAATTGGTCAAGGGTATGGCTGCCACTGGGAGGCAGGTTTCCTGACTCCCAGCCAGTGCTTTTTCTCTTATGACATTGTGGTTACTGGTAAATGTTTTCACTTGTCATCTCCATTTCTCACATTCCTTTGTTATGAGTTTTCTCCTAGGGTCTGGATGGCATGGTGCTCCTCTTAAGTGTGCTGGAATTCTGCATTGCTGTGTCCCTCTCTGCCTTTGGATGTAAAGTGCTCTGTTGTACCCCTGGTGGGGTGAGTATTGGCCTTCATTTGAAGATGTCTGTATTAGTTTTCTATTGCTGTGTAATCGATTACACACACTTAGAGTCTTAACACAGAACACATTCATTATCTCTCAGTTTCCATGGTTCAAGAGTCTGAGCCCAGCTGAAGTATGTCCTTGACTCAGGATCTTACAAGGCTGTCATCAGGGAGTTGGCTGGGGCTGTGGCCTTGCTTGGAGCTTCTGATTCTCTTCCATACTAATGTGGTGGAATTCATTTCCTCTCAGTTGGAGAACTCATGACAATGTATTTTATCTTTGAAATCAGCCGGTTGCTAATGCTTTAATCCTCTCACAAAGGGTTCACATGAATGGATGAGGTCCATTCAGAATAATGCCTTTCTTGATAAACTGAAAGTCAACTAGTTAGTACCTACACACAGGACTTGTATCTCATCCTATACACAGGTTCCATCCACACTTGAGAGAAGGGAATCACAAGGGGTCAGTGAGTGTCACCTTAGAACTCTGCCTCGCACAGTAGCTACATAAAAGCTCTTTTTCCCCTTCCTTTCTCCCTCGAAGTGCATAACCTCTGAATCCAGATATGAGGATATTTCACAATGAAGAGGTCCCCAAAAAGTATTTTATTTTATTCCATTATCCTATTACAACAACTTTTCCTGGTATATTTCCATGAAATATCATGATCTCAGACTTCTCTATCAGTCTGTGCCCACCTGCCCACTCTTTTACCCTGAGACCTGCAGCTGATGCTGCTCCTGGCAGCTAAACCCAAAGAATGTCACACAGAGAGAGGAAAGCAGGGAATGGAAGGAAAGAAGAGACCAAGAAAGAAGCTCTAGGAAGAATGGGGAGGGATATCCTCCAAGGGTTGAAGGTTCCAGAATGAGGAAATGGATAGTAAAACCCCAACAGCTACTCATTAGCTTCATTACCCAAAGGCCCACAGGCAGACAAAACCAACAGCCAAATAATAAAATAATCATAGTTTGATGAGACGGTTCTTCTGGTGCCCTTCTCCATCATTTTGCACCTCTTTGTCTTCTTTTGAGGTTCCCAGGCCTTCCTCACAGAAGAGTGGGGGTTCCACATCCCACTCCCCCACAGCCCTTCCTCACAGAAGAGAGATTGACTATAGCACATTAACTCTAATAGTGGGTTTTTGCATTGTAAAACCTGAGAAGGGAGAGATTCTCAGCAATTACCAATGATTTTATAATTTCATTGAGTAAAGCTTTTTATTTTCATTGAGTGAAACATTTGGACATGGAGGCAAACTCTTTAGTAAGTTTCATGTCATAATATTTAAGCTTGTGTTCCCTTCAGCTCTTAGCATACGAGCTGGGGAATGTTGTTTTCTAATCTCCTGATGTGAATTCAGAAAAGCAGTGGTTTTGGGGCATATGATAGCTAGGTCTCTATCTCTTCCTGTTCTTCCACCAACCCTATGTCACACTGACTTTGTGGAAGAATAACCAGAACTCTTCTTAGTTTTGTGATGTGTGGGCCAGTGTGGTTTTTGCAATGCGTTATTCCTAACTAGCAAATCATGATTTGGGAATGTTGATGTCATCAGCATGAACAACCTGGTTTGGAAGAAGAGCCCCATATTTTTCATAACACCTTGGTTTACCCAACGTATTGTGCACTGTCATCCACACGTAATATTGATCCACTTGCGAGACCAGAGCAGTGGTCATCAGCAGCTCAGGTCAAGAGCTATCACTGAATGTTGTGTCCTAAATCAGGCCTGATCAAGAGAGTGACTGAGAAACCCCACATACTTGATCTTGAGAATGAATCAGAGAAGAAAAGAGTAAACTCTGATAATGATGACTTTATGTGGGCAGGAAAGGGGCACTCTGAGGTGATTTGGGTGACTCACCTATGGCATTCTGATTGTTTCACAGGTTGTGTTAATTCTGCCATCACATTCTCACATGGCAGAAACAGCATCTCCCACACCACTTAATGAGGTTTGAGGCCACCAAAAGATCAACAGACAAATGCTCCAGAAATCTATGCTGACTGTGACACAAGAGCCTCACATGAGAAATTACCAGAATCCAACTTCGATACTGATAGACTTGTTGATATTATTATTATATGTAATGCAATTATGAACTGTGTGTGTATAGAGAGATAATAAATTCAAAATTATGTTCTCATTTTTTTCCCTGGAACTCAATAACTCATTTCACTGGCTCTTTATCGAGAGTACTAGAAGTTAAATTAATAAATAATGCATTTAATGAGGCAACAGCACTTGAAAGTTTTTCATTCATCATAAGAGCTTTATATAAAGGCATTACACTGGCAAATAAGATTTGGAAGCAGAAGAGCAAAAAAAAGGTATTGTTAAAATGAGGCCTCCATGCAAAACACATACTTCCCTCCCATTTATTTAACTTTTTTTTCTCCTACCTATGGGGACCAAAGTGCTTTTTCCTTCAGGAAGTGGAGATGCATGGCCATCTCCCCCTCCCTTTTTCCTTCTCCTGCTTTTCTTTCCCCATAGAAAGTACCTTGAAATAGCACAGTCCGTCCTTGCATGTGCACAAGCTATCATTTGAGTAAAAGTATACATGGAGTAAAAATCATATTAAGCATCAGATTCAACTTATATTTTCTATTTCATCTTCTTCCTTTCCCTTCTCCCACCTTCTACTGGGCATAATTATATCTTAATCATATATGGAAATGTGCAACATATGGTATTTGTTAAATACATTTGTTTTTATTGCAGAGCAAAAATAAATCAAATTAGAAGCAATACTTTCATGTGCTACCTACTTCCTTTTCAGATGCAATATGGTGGAAAGAGACTAAGCGTTGATGTCAAAAATACAGTATGGTGGTAAATAATGTGGGTTTTCTAAACAGACAACCCTGGGTTTTCATCTTGCTATCCCATCTTTGTTGTTTACTACTTATGTAGCTATGAAGATGCCACAAAATTTCTCTGTGCTTCATATTTCTTTTTAGGAAGGTAGTAATAATATTGTCTGGCCCATACACCTATGATAATTACTTGGTATAACAAAGGTAGAAAAACCAGGACTCTGACTGGTACATATGGAGCCACGAAAGTTTTAATTAATATATATACATGTATATATGTAAATAGATATGTATTAGATATATATATCAATTTATCATTTTATTCAGCATATATCTGTAATGAGGCAGACATTGTTTTAAGCATATAAGAAAATAGTGGTAAGAGAGATAATATCTTATATATATAAGATAATAGTGGTGAATAAGAGAGATAACATCCTTCCTCTCTTGTAGGTTAAAACTTTTATGGGACAGGACATAGATTAACATATAAAAAATCAAAACCTTTTTATATGTTGTTAGAAGCTAACTGGAAGAATTAATGTGCTAGAGAGTGGCTGCTGTAGTGGTGGTGAGAGATGCGTCATTAGAATGTACCCAGGAAAGTTTTTTTTTGAGGAAGTGATATTTTCATTATGATAAGATAAAAATTATTGAATTTGCATGGATATTCGTATTTTCCAATTCAGTATATAGTATTTCTAGATTTCTCATTCTGCCCTACACTCACATATCTATTGTATCCACCTTTCTCCATGCACGCTTTTCATGGGAATGTAAGTCCCTCCTTCTATCAGTGCTAACCTGTCTACTTTCTCCAGCTCCAGGGATGGATAAGGTGTGGTAAAAGTCAGTTAAGACATTCTATCTTCTTGGTTGAAAGTTAGAAGGTAATTAGCAAGAACCACCAAATAGAACTTAATACTATTGCTTTTCTTTCTTTGTTTTTTTTTTTTTTGAATTTTTTTTTTTTTTTTTTTTTTTTTTTTGAGACGGAGTCTCGCTCTGTCACCCAGGCTGGAGTGCAGTGGCGCTATGTCGGCTCACTGCAAGCTCTGCCTCCCCGGTTCACGCCATTCTCCTGCCTCAGCCTCCCGAGTAGCTGGGACTGTATACAAGCGCCCGCCACCGCGCCCGGCTAATTTTTTATATTTTTAGTAGAGACGGGGTTTCACCGTGTTAGCCAGGATGGTGTCTCGATCTCCTGACCTCGTGATCCGCCCGCCTCGGCCTCCCAAAGTGCTGGGATTACAGGCGTGAGCCACCGCGCCTGGCCAACTGTTAATATTTTACCATGTCATAAAGAGATATTGGTCTATGTATGTACCTAATTCCAATCTTTTAATTATTGTGTATGTACTGATATCCTACTTGTTTTATTTCTTCAATATTGTATTAATACTTGGCAGATTTTGTACTCGGCATTTATTCCCCATTTGTTCTGATAATGATGGCCTGATTTCCTCCAAAAAATCACCATTATCTAACTCTTAATTTATGTACAAGGGTGGAGCTCACCCAACCCCGAATTTCAGGAGTTGACCTGTGTCTTACATCTGGGAAGTGGCAGAATTACATTAACTCAGCTAGAGTGAAGTTCTTTGGTAGCCTTGTGACCTAGGAAAAAACAACTGTGTGAATGACTGACACATTTCCAATCAAAATTAATCTCATCATTTTCACTTCACTGACCAAGAAATGGTCTCCCCATCTTTCCTCTTTCCTGTTGGGTTTGGAGCTATGAGGAGGTAAGTTTGCTGCCATCAGCAGCCCCGTGACAGACAGATGCTCACAGACAAAAGCAGAACTGAGAAGTTCCAAGTGAAAGATCAGACCCTAATGTAATTCTTTTGAGTCTCCAAGTCAAGTTTTACCTGGAGTTGGCCCAACCCCTGGGGTTTTAAATATATAAAGACAAGGAAAGAGATTTATTCAGATAGTGCAATAACTGGGCAAAATCCTTCAACGGCTTCCTCTCTAATTCAGAATAAAAGCCAAAGCTCATATAAATCCTACATAGTCCTTACATCACGTGATTCTTTGTTGTTTCTTGGATTTTTAAAATATCCTGACTTATACCCTGATATATTGCTTTGAGATTGTTTAAAATGGTAAGAGAGTGCCTTCTCTTGGTGATAATTAGTGCATACATAATTTTTTTAACACTTACATAAGCAACCTAAGATTAGTGCATTTTTAGTTGTAAAAAGTTCATGCAAATATTTTGTGCTATTAGTGCAAGATATTATGATTCCAACTTTTAGACAAGACTACCTGCACTTGTTTCATGTCATGTGATTTGAAATTTATTCTTCATTTGGTTATTCTTGGTTTTATCTATATGTGATTAGAAAGCAGTAGGAAAATGTCCATGAGACTTTGTCTCCTTTTGCTACTTTTACAATAAAAATAATTATTGTTTCATAGGTTTTTTTTTTTTTTTTTTTGAGAGAGGGTCTGGCTCTGTTGCACAGGCTGGAGTGCATCAGAACCTCTGCCTCCTGGACTTAAGCCATCCTCCCACCTCAGCCTCCTAAGTAAATGGGACTACAGGTGTGCACCACCACACCCAGCTACTTTTGCTATTTTTTGTAGAGACAGTGTTTCACCATGTTGCCCAGTTCGATTCCCTGTCTGCTTAATGATTGCAAGAGGCTCCCCTACTGGGTTAAAGTTGGGCCAAGAATTGCCTTTGTAGTGGTTGGTACGGTTGGGATGGTATGGTTAAAGTTGAACTCATCATTGAGGGAAGCATCTTGGGACCGCACTTCGCCTTGTAAATAATTGGAAAAAAAAATTATAAGGTCTTGAGTATATAAAGTGATATTATTGATAACTTCTAACTATAAGTAGTCCAAGCTCTTCAGGTAGATGCAAGATATTTGTGACTAAAAATGATTTTTTTAAAAAAAATTTGAATCCATATTTTTGGGGTTTTTTTGTCTTAGACTCACTGAGGCAAAATGAAGGCTTCACGCTAAGTTAAATTTGTGTTATCATATATTTCTGTCCCCTTTCTCCTCTAAAATCTAATTTCTCTTCTCTACCAGTCCTAAATATCAAAGATTATAAGAAAAGTAAGGATAATTAAAGATTAAAGAATATTGAGGCTTGTGTATTTTTTCAGTCAATGATAAAGAAATGGGCGATCAATAATAAGCAACTGGTAAGTGTACTATAATCAGCATTGCTACAAAAACTGCTATCTATTGAGAAAACATGCATCCAACTATTAAAAGTAATTTATATTTATAAAATCAAATTAAACCCACTCGTAAATGTAAAAGAAGTCTCAAAGGGCTCATTGTTATAACAGTTATAATAGGTATTTTTACATTTGAGGTTGCAAAATGATAATACTGTATGCAAAGTTAGAGGCAAATCAACAGTTCTAACAGTGATGTGTTACGCTTACATTACTCAGTAAATTGGATTATAGAGCATGGAACAGTTTGGGGAAGAATCATCCTGGGTGTTCCCACTGACCATTAGAAATCTGTAGTTTATCTTAAATTAACTATTTTTAAAATTTGCCATTTTCCACAACTCTTACTTTTCCTGATTGTGAGTCCTGATCCCATAAACTTGCAATACTCTATGGAAAGGATTTCAAGAGAGACATACTTTTATCTTTAATAAAACCATGAATTAAACCAGAAGGAAGGAAATAAAGAGTTGAAGGCCACTGCTGTGGCTGCTGAAGTAATAGATGCATTTTATCTTAATACTTGACTAGAAATTTCCTGTATCTTCATTTTGTATCTTATTATGAATCTTCATCATTAAAATGTATGATAGCTTTATGGTAGGTCTTGAAATCAGGTAGCATATGTCTCATATTATTTTTCTTCATTAACAAAATTGATTTAGTCAAAGTCTTTAATTATTTCCTGTAAATTTTGGAATTACTTCGTCAACTTTATGCAATCCAAAAAGACCTTCTTGGATTTTGATTAAGAAGGTATTGAGTCTATAGGTCTATAAGGGAAAATTGCCAACTTAACAATATTGAGTTTTCTAATCCATTAACAGAATATACCTTTTCCTTTATTTATTATTTTTATTTATTTGTATTTTTTTGAGATGGAGTCTCGCTCTGTCACCCAAGCTGTAGTGCAATGGTGTAATCTTGGCTTACTACAACCCCTACCTCCTGGGTTCAAGTGATTCTCTCACCTCAGCCTCCAGGTACCTGGGATTACAGGCACGCGCCACCACGCTAGGCTAATTTTTTGCATTCTTTTAGTAGAGATGGGGTTTCAGCATGTTAACCAGGCTAGTCTTGAACTCCGTAAATGCACAGCTTAGTGTTAGAAAACAAATTTAGAATACTTCCCTGCAGATTTCTGGACCTCTGTCTCTGCATAGCTCTCCCCTTTATGGTTCTCTTCTCACTAATTATAGCTGTCTCACTGCCCTCAAATTCTGGTTTTTGTCTTCTGAATTTGGCAATATCAGAATGGATCCCTCTCCCTGACCATGGTCTGGAAAGTTTCTTCATGCAGAAAACCAGAGCAATTATTATATTCACATTTGTTTTCATTTTTTCAGTGTTGAAAGTCCGGCACTAACTGTTTCCCAATGTCTGGAAGCAGTTGTGCTTAATTTTTTTCCGGTTTTATTTATGATATAAAAAAATTTTTGAGACAAGCTCTAACTCTGACACCCAGATTTGAGTGCAATGGTGCAATCATAGCTCACTGCAGCCTCAAAATACTGAGCTCAAGGGATTCTCTGACTTCAGCCTCCCAAAGTGCTGGGATTAAAGGTATGAGCCACTGTGACCAACGCAGTTTTCTAACTGAACAGAGTGGAAGATTAAGTCTGGTTCTATCATAATTGGAAGAGCTGAGTTTCAACTTTAAAAAGATGATCATAGGCTGGGCATGGTGGCTCACGCCTGTAATCCCAGCACTTTGGGAAGTCGATGGGGGCGGATCACTTGAGGTCAGGAGTTCAAGACCAGCCTGACCAACATGGTGAAACCTCGTCTCTACTAAAAAATACAAAACTTAGTTGAGCATGGTGGTGCGCACCTGTAATCCCAGCTACTTGGGAGGCTTGGCAGGAGAATTGCTTGAACCCGGGAGGAGGAGGTTGTAGCGAGCCAAGATTATGCCACTGCATTCCAGCCTGGGCCACAGAGTGAGACTCCATCTCAAAAAAAAAGCTCATGAACACAGATGTTAGCATTTTTATTTCATTTGCTTATATTTAAAATCAATTTAAGCATGTCAACATATGTAACTTAATAAAATTAATACTTATAATTTAAAATATTCAAGCAGAAAATTGAAGTATTGTCCTTTTCATATGCTGATATTTTAGTCACCTTAATTGGGTTTCATAGGAAGCAACTATTAAAAGACACTAGCATATTGCAATTATTTTTTATTTAAATTAATTCGTGTTATTTTGCAATGTTTTATATAGTAATATCCAGACAGTTTTAATATACACTCAAAAGTTTTGTTTTCACACAACATAAATATAGGAAACACAATGAGACAAAGCTATACAAATTCCAGGGAAAATATTTAAAACTTTGAATTTATTAAAATATGTCTCTCAGTTTGAATTTTGAGTTTACTGTAGGAAAACACAGAAATGATGTGTAAAGTAACTTCCTTTTGACTGCCTGGTGGATAGAAAAACAAAATACAACTAAATTTGAGATATGGTTTGAACAGAGCTGATGATGCATTTGTTTTCCTGTTTGAATCTCCTCAAGATCAGCAATTTGTTTTTTTACTGACTAAGGTTTGTTCAGATTGCTGCTGCTCATATGATTCCCAGGAACTTAAGTACTTTCGAGTAACTGTGTGAGGCTGATAACACTAGATTTAAAAAAATTCGTCTTCAATAAGTACACTCTTTCCAGCAGAGGAAGCAGTTCAGAAAGTTCTTTGTGGTTTCCCCTCTGGATCTTTTTATCATCAATTTCAGCAAAAGGTGGTATTTTTCTTTTAATAAAAGGTCAAGACCGCTTGTTTTAATCCTTCTCAGACTCCAGGTACAGCTTAACCAGATATAGCCTGTAACTTGCTCCCATCTCTTGAATGCATGCTTTCAGCTTGGCCAGGAGGGGCTGGACATCAAAAGGAGGAGAGTCACAGTCTGGATGGGGCTCAGGAACCTCACAGTGCTGTATAAGCCAGCTATCATCTAGGGGGGTTCTTTTCCCCTTAAGCCAGCAGCAAAATGCTTCAACCCTTGTCAATTACTTTCAGTAACTGATTCTTTTGTCTTGTTTTTTTTCTACTTAGTATTCTCTCCCATATTTAGAGAATACTGAAAGCATTCCCGTTTTACCTCCAACTCTGAAGCCACAGAAACTGTGCCCATAACAGGGTCGCTAAATGGCCTAAATGACATAAATGCAAATATATATACACAAACACACATGTGTATGGAATATATATGTTTGTATATTATTTGAAAATATATTTAAATAACTTGTATATTACATATAAATTTATATATATTTCATATCCATATATGCATATACTTTTTCTCATACATTATAAAACTCTGGCAACATCTGCATGTAACATGTGAGTCTTTATTTGTTTTGCTGACAAAGATTATCTTTCCCAGAATCTGGATTAGAAAATTTAGTTATTTAGTATTTGGTTGTTATTATTTCAATATTTTGATTTAATTTATTTTGGAACAGAAATTAGCCTGCAAATTCTGCAAATTTTTCTCAGAAATGTATCATATGCATAAATTTGTTTTAGCTGACCTAGAAAATGGAGGGCTTATATTTCCCTTTTTATTTTTCTATATAAAAGATATTTGATTTAAGAAGAAAATCAGTTTGAAGTCTTTGTAAATCTGATATATTCTCTTTTCCCAATTGTATTGCCCAAGTCGGAGTCTATTATTTTCCACAGGCAGATATTTGAAAGGACTTAACAAATACCACAGAAGGTACTCACATAAGGCTTTTATCTAAAGGCAGAGAGTACAATGCAGCAAGAGAGAGAGGGCAAGCACTGGAGACATTCCAAGCAGTACAAGACATTCCAGATAGTACAAGCTCCCCATAGACCTAACCAGACACATGAACCATGCCAGTTTCTGACTTGAACTGCCCAGATCTATGCAAGAAACTCTCTATATCCCATTAAGTAGTAGTCAAGCTTGTCAAACTCATTAGGCTAGTTGCAAGTCATTAGCAAAGAAACTGACCTTGGGGCTTGCCAAGAGAGTTTAAAATTATTCTAAACTGCACGTTATAAATTCTAATGGTCTTATCTTGACCAAGAGCCAAAATTCATACATTCAGGCATCCCCAGGATTAAGACAGAGCTCTTAAGTACCTCTGTAAATTAACTCTATCTCACAATATCTTCATTCAACAAATATTTATTGAGCATCTACTACATTCCAGGTACTACTGGGAATATAGAGTGAACTAACTGAACTGTCTATGACCTCATGGAGCTGACATTCTAGTTTCGTTCTGCAGTTATCCTTTAGGAGGCAGTTTTAGCACATTCAATGCGAGTTCTCAGTTAAAAGTGAAAATGAAAACTTGGCATAGTTTCTAAACTTTAATTTTTTTATAATTAGCCTCTTCTCATCATACTGAAACCTCACTGACTTGCAAACTTGAGAGGAAATATACATATTTAATTTAATCTCTGAGTTTTTTGGTTGTGTGTTACTTAGCAAAATAACACAAAACTGAAGAGAAGTCAAACTTACAAAAAATGCATGCCATATGATTTCATTAATTAAAAGATCATGCCAATGAAACTAATCACAGGTATTAGAGGTCGAGATGGTGATTACTTCTGGGGTATAGTGGCTGGAAGGGAGCAAAGGGGCTGTATACCTTCTTAGTACTTGCTATTTTCCAATTTTTAATTAGGAAATAGGAACACACATGTCTTTACTTTTTGATAATTCATTGAGCTGTACATTTATGATTTATGTCCTTTATGTGCTCTTCCAACTAAAACATTGGCACTAAATCCCTGTCTCAGATTCTGTTTTCTAGTGAACCCAGACAGAGGGTGCTTGAGCTGACATCTACTATATTCCAGGCACTACTGGAAGTATAGAGTGAACTAATTGGGCTATCTGTGACCTCATGGAGCTGGCATTCTAGTTTCATTCTAGAGTTGCCATTTAGGAGGCAGTTTTAGCACATTCAATGTGAGTTTTGAGTTAATAGTGAAAATGAAAAGTTGGCATAGTCCCTAAACTTTATTTTTTTTCCTTATTGTTAGCCTCTTTTCACCATAATGAAACCTCACTGACCTACAAACTTAAGAGGAATAATACAGATTTAATTTAATCCCTGAGTTTTTTGGTTGTATGTTGCCCAGCAATGTAATACAATAATACTGAAGAGAAGTCAAACACACATGAAAATACATGCCATATGATTCCATTAATTAAAACGCCAAAACCAACAAAACTAATCATGGGCATTACAAACAGAGACAGTAATTACTCTTGGGGGTGTATTGGCTGGAAAGGAGCAAAAGGGCTCTGTACCTTCTTCATACAAGCTATTTTCTAATTTTTAATTGGGAGGTAAGAACACACGTGTCTTTATTTTTTGATAATTTATCGAGCTGGACATTTATGATTTATGTACTTTATGTGTTCTCCCAACAAAAACACTGGCACTAAATCCCTGTCTCAGGCTCTGTTTTCTAGTGAACCCAGGCTAACACAATGAAAATTAATTTAGGAAAAGGTTTTCCACATTCTTATGTAAATAGATTATACATGAAGACATTTATTTATGTGTAGTATATATAGAGATTTATCTAGGCATTAATCATTTTTGCCATGCTATCTATGCAGGGGAAAATAAAACATTATGCCAGCATTCAAGTGTTCATTTCAAGAGAAAGAAAGAAAGAAGGAAGAAAAGAAAGAAAGGAGAAAGAAAGAAAGAGAAAGAAAGAGAAGAGAAGGAAAGAAAGAAGGAAGGAAAGAGAGAAACTTCCAATGCAGAGCTTTACATGATAGATTTCAAAATTCAACATTACACAGTTTTTTCTTTACTTTGTAGTTCCAAGGAAACAGGACTCTGTATGAGGCTTGCTGTTAAGCCCTTTATAGACAGGTCTGCTTTTCTTGGAGCCAATAAAACACTACAAATTTAATGTTACCCAAACTCCACCCTTCTCCCAAATCATGAAATAACTTCATCTCTTCTTTTGGTTGATTAGATGCCTCTTGGTTCTCCTAGGGTGCATTATCACTTATGAAAACAAGTCAATAAATCTATTGTGTTCGACTACATGTTTGTCTCTAGTGGTGTTTATTAGATGGACATTATCATATGTAGATAATATTTTGTTTTGCTAAACATACATACACACACAAACACACACACACACAGCCCACATGCATATATTCCTGACATTTTGAAAGTAAGTGCAGCGACATCAGCAAGATGACCAAGAGAAGTTCTTAGTGCTCATCCGTACCACTATTAACTGAAACAATGAAAAAACGACTACATTTTGAAAAAAAATAACCAAAGAAAAGCCCAGGAGTAAAGCAAAACAATAGCAAAAATCCTATAGAGCACAGAAATCCAGATGGCTACATTTTGTGTCCTGGAAACACAACATTTTAGCCAAGCCAAATAGCCACAGAGGGTACTTGAGCTGAAACAGTGGCTTCTATGGGAAATAAAATCATGGTTGAGTCAAGCAGTCCCACCTCTCAGGGCCTGAGCTAATGCAGTGTCCCACTTCTGGGTTACTACTGTCTTGACCTAGCCAAACAGTCATGCCTCCTGACACCTGAGCTAATGCAACGCCCTCCTTTCAAAAGAAATAGAATATTAGTCATTTCAAGCAGCCATGCCTGCAAGGCCTAAGCTGACGTGGTGCCTCACCTCCTAGGAAACCAAAACCTTCACTGAGCTGTGCCACCCCACACAAACGGCCAAATATCTACAGTTCTCTGCCTCCCTGGAACTAGTCACTTGGAATTTGAGCTGCTGAGGTATGCTGCCTCCTAGGGAATGCAGCCATTGCTGCACTACTCTCTGCCTACCAGGACCCAAGCCACAGTTGCATCTCACCATTCTTGTATCTTTGCTGCCACTGCACTTCCCTTCACTGAGCCTGGGCTACTGCCATGTTCCATAAACCCAGAGTACAGAGTCATAATTAAATGGTGCCTCATCCCATGAGGTCTGAGTTGGTATTGCACATTGTTGACTCCAGGACCTGAATTGCAGATACATCCTCCTGTTATCCAGGGCCTGAGCCTCTGGACCACCCATCATCCTCCAGAAGTATGGTGATACTTCATTCTACCCCCGAAAGTCACAGTCATAGCTCCATCCCTGGCTCTTGCGCCTGAGCTGCTGCGGTACTCCAGAGTCACAGACCTCAGCTTTGTGGGTAATCTACATTCACCATGACCTGGAGAGTGAACCAGTGCCCCAAGACTTAGGTGGAAGTACATTCATAGACTATGGGTCCAGGACCCTGGCTCCAAAGCCACTCTAAGAGGCTGTACCTCATATCCCAAAGCTGTGTGGCCACCTGTGGGCTGTGTTAGACCCAATACTGAAAGAGATCCCCTCAGCTAAGATTCTCTAGTGTGAGGAAAATGAGTAAAAGAGGACACCAAAAGCCCTGTCACTGAGGACCCAAATAACCAATGCTGTCACCATAGCTGCCACCAACTCCTGAAGCTTAGGCCACTTTGACACCTGCAGTCATCACTGACATGGATCACAGATGAAGAAGCTGCATGATGCCTGCATCCCTGTGCACAACTGGAACCAGAGCCACCACATCCTGCCCAACTGGCAGCCTGGGACGCATTTGCAAGTGAGTCTCTCCCTATAAAATCGAATCTGTAAAGTTTGAAAGAGGTGATTGCTCCATCACATGTATCGACATGACCACTGGCATCCAAGAAATGTGAAAAGGCAAGAAAATATAAAACCACCAAAGAAATACAATAATTCTCAAGCAACTGGCCTCAATGAAATGGAAATATACAAATTGCCTGAAAAGAAATTCAAATTAACAATCTAAGAAAACTCAGTAAGATACAAGAGAATATATATAGGCAATTCAACAAAATCAGAAAAAAATATTATATGAATGAGATTCAGAAATAGAAATCATTGAAAATAATTAAACAGAAATCATGAAGCTGAAGAATTCAATGAGTAAAATAAAAAATACAATAGAACTTGAAAGGAGATTAGATCAAACAGAAAAAAGAATCCAGTAACTTAAAAGGAGGTCATTTAAAATTACCCAGGCAAAGGGGAAAAAAGGAAAAAGCAGTGAAAAAAAGTGAAGAAAACCTACAGGACCGATGAGACACTATTAATCAAATAAATTTTTGCATTATGGAAGTTCCAAAAGGAGATAAAACAGAGAAAGGACCAAAAAGCGTACTTAATGAAATAACTGCTGAAAACTTTATAGCTCTTGGAAGAGATATAGACATCCAGATCCATGAAGCTCAAAGATGACCAATAAGGTTTAAATCTTATAGGTTCTCACATTATAATCAAATTGTCAAAAGTCAATATCAAAGAGAATTTTGAAAGTTGCAAGAAAAAAGTGAGATTTTTAAATACAAGGGGATTTCTATTATGCTATCAGAGGATTTTTTAATAGAAAGTTGCAGGGTAGGGGAGAATGGGATACTATATAAAAAGAAATTGAAGAAAAACCAAGACTTGCCAGCAAAGAATATTTTACCCAACATGGCAATCTTTTTTTTTTTTTTTGGCCCCAGGGTACATATGCAGGTTTGTCACATAGGTAAATGTGTGACATGGTGGTTTGCTGCACCTATCAACCCATCAACTAAGTATTAAGCCCCACATGCATTAGCTATTTTTCCTGATGTTCTCCCTTCCCCCACCCCCCTATGCCCACCAGCAGACCCCAGTGTGTGTTGTTCCCCTCCCTGGGTCCGTATTTTCTCATTGTTCAGTTCCTACTTATGAGTGAGAACATGCTGCAGTGTTTGGTTTTCTGTTCCTTCATTAGTTTGCTAAGGATAATGGCTTCCAGCTCTATTCATATCCTGCAAAGGACATGATCTCATTCCTTTTTATGGCTACATTGTAATCTATGGTGTATATGTACTACATTGCCTTTATCCAGTCTATCATTGATGGGTATTTGGGTTGATTACATGTATTTGTTATTGTGCATAGTGCTGCAATGAACATAAGCTTGTATATGTCTTTAAAATAGAATGATTTACATTCTTTTGGGTGTTTACCCAGTAATAGGATTACTGGATCAAATGGCATTTCTTGTTCTAGGTCTTTGAGAAATCACCACACTGTCTTTCAAAATGATTGAACTAATTTACATTTCTACCAACAGTGTAAAAGCATTCCTATCTCTCTGCAGCATTGCCAGCATCTGTTGTTTCTTGACTTTTTAATAATCACCATTCTGACTGGTGTGAGATGGTATCTCACTGTGGTTTTGATTTGCATTTCTCTAATGATCAGTGAAGTTTAGCTTTTTTTCATACATTTGTTGCCTGCATAGAAGTCTTCTTTTGAGAAGTGTCTGTTTGTGCCCTTTGTCCACTTTTTAATGGGGTTGTTTGGTTTTTTTCTTGTAAATTTGTGTAAGTTCCTTATAGACACTGGATATTAGATCTTAGTCAGATAGATAGTTGCAAAAATTATCTCCCATTCTGTAGGTTGTCTGTTCACTCTGATGATAGTTTCTTCTGCTGTGCAGAAAATCTTTAATTTAATTAGATCCCATTTGTCAATTTTTGCTTTTGTTGCAATTGCTTTTGACATTTTCGTCATGATATCTTTGCCCATGCCTATGTCCTGAATGGTGTTGCCTAGATTTTCTTCGAGGGTTTTTGTAGTTTTCAGTTTTATATTTAAGTTTTTAATTCTTCTTGAGTTAATATTTGTATAAGGTATAAGAAATGGGTCATCCAAAAGCTTCTTAAGCTGATAAGCAACTTCCGCAAAGTCTCAGGATGCAAAATCAATGGCAAAAATCAAAAGCATCCCTATACAACAACAATAGACAGGCAGACAGCCAAATCATGAATGAACTCCTATTTACAATTGCTACAAAAGGAATAAAGTACCTAGGAATACAGCTAACAAGGGAAGTAAAGGACCTCTTCAAGGAGAACTACAAGCCACTGCTCAAGAAAATCTGTGAGAAGCCAAACAAACGGAAAAACATTCCATGCTCATGGATAGGAAGAATCAATATCATGAAAATTACCATACTACCCAAAGTAATTTATAGAGTCAATGCTATTTCCATCAAATTACCATTGACATTCTTCACATATTTAGAAAAAACTATTTTAAAATTCATATGGAATAAAAAAGAGCCTGTATGGCCAAGACAATCCTAAGCAAAAAGAACACAGCTGAAGGCATCATGCTACCTGACTTCAAACTATACTACAAGGCTTCAGTAACCAAAAACGCATGATACTGATATGAAAACAGGAACACAGATGAATGGAACAGAATGGAGAACTCAGAAATAAGCCCTCACACCTACAACCATCTGATCTTTGACAAACTTGACAAAAACAAGCAATGGGGAAATGATTCCCTGTTTAATAAATAAATGCTGGGAGAACTAGCTGTGAAAGCCTCACAATCATGGTGGAAGGTGAAAATCATATCTTACATGTTATCAGGCAAGAAAGAATGAGAGCCCAGTGAAAGGGGAAACCCCTTATAAAACCGTCAGATCTTGTGAGACTTATTTACTATCATGAGAATAGTATAAGAGAAACTGCCCCAATGATTCAATTATCTCTCACCAGGTCCCTCCCACAACACGTGGGAATTATGGGAGCTACAATTCAAGATGAGATTTGGGTGGGAACACACCGAAACTATATCGTAGCTTAAAATAAAGTATTCCAGCTTTAAGATGTTTTATGTAAGATTATGGTAACTACAAAACACAAAGCTATTGAAGATACACAAATGATACAGAAAAAACCATTGTGAAAGACAACGTGATGATTCCTCAAGGATCTAGAACCAGAAATACCATTCGACCCAGCAATCCCATTACTGGATATATACCCAAAGGATTATAAATTATTCCACTATAAAGACACATGCACACATATGTTTATTGCAGCACTATTCACAATAGCAAAGACTTGGAACCAACCCAAATGACCATCAATGATAGACTGGATAAAAAAAATGTGACACATACACACCATGGAATACTATGCAGCCATAAAAAAGGATTACTTCATATCCTATGCAGGGACAATAAAGCTGGAAACCATCATTCTCAGCAAACTAACACAGGAACAGAAAACCAAACACTGCATTTTCAGAACATCACACACCAGGACCTGTTTGGGAGTGGGGGGCTAGGGGAAGGATAGCATTATGAGAAATACCTAATGTAGATGATGAGTTGAAGGGTGCAGCAAACCACCATGGCATGTGTATACCTATGTAACAAACCTGCACGTTCTGCACATGTATCCCAGAACTTAAAGTATAATAAAAAACAGAAAGAAATAAAAAAGAATCAAACCTTAGTACTAAAGAAAATAACCAAATAACAAAGGCAGACAAGAGAGGAAGAAAAGAAAATTGGATTTGCAAAAGAACCAGAAAACAATTAGCAATATGACAATCACAAGTCTTTATTTATCACTAATATCCTTGAATTTAAGTAAATTAAAATTTTCAATTAAAAGTCAGCATGGCTGAATCAATAAGAAACAAGATCCAAGTATGTGTTTCTGGCAAGAGACCTACTTTAGCTTTAAAGACACGCAAGGCTAAAAGTGGAGGAATGGAAAAAGATATTTTATGCAAATAGAAACCAAAGGAGGTCAGAGGTGGTTATGCTTTTATCAGATAAAATAGACTTTATGCCAAAAATTGTCACAAGACAAAGAATGTTATTATTTAGTGATAAAGAGTCCAATTAATCAGGAGGACATTACAATTATAAATATATATGCACCAAACTTTGGAGCAACTAAATATATAAAGCACATATTAATGGACATGAAGGGAGAAACAGATAGCAATACAATAATATAGGCATCTTCAATACCTTAAAAATAGATAGATTAACCAGACAGAAAATTAATCAGGAAATTCTGAACTTGAATTGTCCACCAAATGGACCTAATGGACATATATAGAACATTCCATCCTAAAGCAACAGAATATTCATTCTTTTCTGGTGCATATGAAACATTCACTAAGATAGATTATATGTTAGGCCACAAAATAAGCGTTAATCATTAAAAAGATTGAAATTCTATCAAGTATAATTTCTGACTATACCAATACTTAACTAGAAATCAATAACTGGAGGAATAATCCTCCTCCACAAATTCACAAATATGTAGAAATTAAACAACATGCTCCTGAACAACCAAAGAAGAAATTAAAAGAGAAATTTAAAAAAATCTTGAGATTAATGGCAATGAAAACACAATAAAACCTATGGAATGCAAAAAAAAAGAAAGTTCTAAGAGGAAATTTTATAGCAATAAATGCCAGTATTTAAAAAAGAAAGATTCAAAATAAATAGTCTAACATTACGCCTCAGGAAAACAGATTTAAAAAGGTCAAAATGAACACAATGTTAGCAGGAAAAAAAAGAGAAAACAAAGATGAGAAATAAAGCGATGATTAAAAAATACAAAGAAAAAATTAGTAAACTAGGATTTGATTTTTAAAAAATAAACACAACTGACAAATCTTTAGCAGAACTAATAAAAAAAGAGAGAACACTCAAATAAATAAAATCGGAAATGAAGGTAGAGACATTACAACAGATGCCTCAGAAATAAAAAGGATAATAAGGGACTATAATGAATAATTACAGGCCAATAATGAGATAACCTAGTGGAAATTGATAAATCTTTGGAACATACGATCTACCAAGATAGAATGAGGAAGAAATAGAAAGACTGTGCAGACTGATAACAAATAAAAAAGATGGAAGTAGTAATTTAAAATTTCTCAACAAAGAAAATCTCAGGACCAGATGGCTTTATTGCTAAATTCTAAATAAATAAATAAATAAGTAAAGAAAGAAAGAAAGAAAGAGTTAATACTTCTTAAACTATTCCAAACTAGACAAAGACACCATAAAAAATGAAAGTTGAGACCAGTATATCTGAAGAATATTGATGCAGAAATACTCAAAATATTAGAAAACTAAATTCAACAACACATCAAAAATGTTATATATCATGACCAAGTAGGATTTATCCCTGGCATGCAGAGCTGGTTTAATGTATGCAAATCAATCAGTGTGATACATCACATTAACAGAATGAAAGATAAAACCACATCATCATTACAACAGATACTGAAAAAGCATTTGACAAAGTTCAACATCCTTTCTTGTTAAAAATACTCAACAGTTTATGTATAAAAAGAAAGTTCCTCAATATAGTAAAGACTATTTATAAAAACCCACAGCTATCATTATAATTAATATAGAAAAACTGAAATATTTTTCTCTAATATTTAGTTCAGGGCAAGCATAACCACTTTCACCATTTCTATTCAATATTGTATTAGAAGTTCTAGTCAATGTAATCAGAAAAGAAAAAAATTAAAAGCTATCCAAATCAGAAAAGAAGTAAAATTATTTCTATTTGCCTATGGCATGATCCTATATGTAGAAAACCTCAAAAACCACCCTCCACCCACTAGCACTGTTAGAAATAATAAATTAATTGACTGAAGTTGCAGGATACAAAATCAACAAACAAAAATTAGCTAAATGTTTGCACACAATTAAAAACTTAGCTGAAAAGAAATAAAGAAAACAATCCTATTTATATTAGCATCAAAAATATATAGGAATAATTTTAACCAAGGAATTGAAAGATCTGTATAGTAAAAACTATAAAACATTGATGAAAGAAATTGAAGACACAAATAAATGGACAGATATCCTGTGTACACACATTAGAAGAAATATTGTTAAAATGTCTATGCTGAAGTTTCCCTGACACCTACACAGGTGGGAACTGCACTGCACGAGTGCCAGCAGAGGCAAATTTAACTCACTTGCTGCTCCACCCTTTGCTGGAGGGGGAGCACAGGTGAGCAGGTGCAGGACTCAGGGCAAGCACTTTTGGGTGCCGGCAAGAGCAAACTCCATACCAGTCCCATGGCAGCATCTAGGGAGAGGGTGACCGTGATCTCTGAAGACCCAGAAGAAGTGTTACACTGCCCATTTTAGCTTTGCCATCCAAGGATAGCTTAAGTGTTAATAGCTCAGTGGAGGGTCAGTGTGACAGCGTTTTGCACCTACACTCATGGCACCCAAGTTCTTGTTCAGCATCCAGGAGGAATGAGGTTGCATGAACAAACTGAAGACGGTAAATGCAAGAGATTTTAGTGCTGGTGAAAGTGGCTTTCAGTGGGAAGGGGATACGTAAAGGGGATGGATGGAGCAGGAAGGTAATCTTCCCCTGGAGTCTGGCCGAGGACTAGATGCTACACCATCAAGCTGTCCCTCTCATGTCAAGCTGCTTCTGTCTGCCATACAACCATAGTCTTCAACATCCAGCTGCAACTCCTCTCTCTGCTGGCTGAGCCTGGGGTGTTTATGAGCATAGGATGGAGGGTGGGGCAGGATATGGGTGGTTTTGGAAAAGGCGACATTCAAGCAGGAAAACAGGGATGTATGTTCTCACTTTGGGCTGAGTTATCAGGCTTTTTGGCTTGACGGTGGGGCCCTTGCTGGGGACCTGCCTTCTTCTGCACAGAATTTCCCTGCCTCCTATACTTATCAATGCTACTAAAAGCAGTATAAGGATTCAACACAATCCATCTTCACAGAAATATAAAATGAAATGCTAAAATCCACGTGTAATCACAGAAGACCCTGAATAGCCAAAGTAATTCTGAGAAACAAGAACAAAGTTGGAAGCATTATGCTTCTTTATTTAAAAGTATATTATAAAGTTATAGTAATCAAAACAGTATAATACTGGCATAAAAGTAGACATATAAAGCAGTGGGACAAAAATATACAACCCAGAAATAAACCCAAATATATATGGTTTCTATGGTTTGAAGCCTTGAATGTTTGTGTCCTCTCCAAAATGCATGTTGAAACTTAATCTCAAATGCAATAGTTTGGGCCTTTAAGAGGAAATTAGGTCATGATGACTCCTCCCTCATGGATGGAATTAAGGTCCTTATAAAAGAGGCTTCACAAGACATTTGGACTATTTCACCCTTCCATTCATTCCACCATGTGAGGACACAGTTTGTCCTATCTGGAAGAGGCAGCAACAAGATACCATCTTGGAAGCAAGCAATGTGACCCTAAGTAGATGCTGAACCTGTGGCACCTTGATCGTGGACTTCTCAGTTCCAAAACTGTGAGAAATAATTTTCTATTTTTTATAATTACCCAGTTTGTGGTATTCTGTTATAGCAGCACAAATGGACTAAGAAAGAAACTGGTACCAATAAGTGGAGTACTGCTGTATCGAACACCTAAAAATGTGGAAGTGGCATTGGAAGTGGGTAATGGGTAGAGGCTAGTCTCTAACAGACGATTCTGGTAAGGACTAAGAAGAAGAGAGCTGTAGACAGAACCTCAGTCTTAGAGATTATTTTAGTGGTTGTAATTACAATATCGATTAAAATGTGGGCAGTGAGTGCCATTCTGATGTGGTGTCAGATGAAAATGAGAAATAATTAAAAACTGGAGGGGGCCAGGCGCAGTGGTTCAATGCCTGTAATCCCATTCACTTTGGGAGGCCGAGGTGGGCAGATTACTGGAGGTCAGCAGTTCAAGACCAGTTTGGCTGACATGGTGAAACCTCGTCTCTACCAAAAATACAAAAATTAGCCGGTCATGGTGGTGCACACCTATAATCCCAGCTACTCGGGAGGCTGAGGCTGTAGAATTGCTTGAACCTGGGAGGCGGAAGTTGCCATGAGCCAAGATCGCACCACTACACTCCAGCCTGGGTGACAAAGTGAGACTCCATCTCAAAAAAAAAAAAAAAGTGGATCAAAGGCCATCCTTGTTATCAAGTGGCAAAGAATATGGCTGAATTGTGTCTATGTCCCAGGGTTTTGTGGAAGGCAGAACTTAAAGGCAATGAACTAGGATGTTTGGTGAAATAAATATCTAAGTGAAGTGTTCAGGGAACTGACTGCTTATAATAAAATACGGGAAGAGAGAAATGAATTAAAAGATAAAATGTATAATCAAAAAGTAAGTGAAATTTAAAGATTTAGAAAATTATCAGCCTGGCCATGTGAAGATAAAAGGCTATTCAAGAAAGAAAATTAAAGGTATGGCCAAGCTACTGTTTAAATAAGAAATATATATGTGTAGGTAGAAGCCAGATACTATTCACTAGAACAGTGGAGGGGTGATCCCAGTGATATTTGGAAGATCTTTGGGGCTCCCACTCCCATTACAGGTGCCAAGTGCTAAGTTTTTATTGACAGATGAATGGATAAACTGTGAGATACACACACACACACACACACACACTCATATAATTCAGACTTAAAAAAGGAGATCTTGCCATTTGCCACAACATGGAAGAAACTGGAGAAACTTATGCTAAGTAAACTTACCCAGACACAGAGACATATTGCACAATCTCATTTATATGTGGAATCTAAAATAACAACAAAACAACTAACAATATAGAATTCAGAGAGATAGAGAGTGAAACTGTGGTTACCAGGGGTAGAAGAAGAGAGAGAGAGAAAACTGGTAGGGGAGAGCAGCAGGTCAAAAGATACAAAGTGAAAGATAAGTAGGATGAGCAAATCTAGAGTTCTAATGTACAGTACAAAGATGATAGTTAATAACAAGGTATTGTATTTGGCATTTTTGCTAAATGACTAGATTTTAGCTGCTTTTGCCACACATAGAAATACAAACCAGTGACTATTTGAAATAATAGATATGTTAATTTTTAAATTTTTATTATTATACTTTAAGTTCTGGGATACATGTGCAGAACGTGCAGGTTTGTTACACAGGTATACACGTGCCATGGTGGTTTGCTGCACCCATCAACCCGTCGTCTACATTAGGTATTTCTCCTAATGCTATCTCTCCCCTTGCCCCCCACCCCCTGACAGGCCTCGGTGTGTGATGTTCCCCTCCCTGTGCCCATATATTCTCGTTGTTCAACTCCCACTTATGAGTGAGAATATGCAGTGTTTGGTTTTCTGTTCCTGTGTTAGTTTGCTGAGAATGATGGTTTCCAGCTTTATCCATGTCCCTGAAAAGGACATGAACTCATTCTTTTTTATGGCTGCATAGTATTCCATAGTATATATGTGCCACATTTTCTTTATCCAGTCTATCATTGATGGGCATTTGGGTTGGTTGAAGTCTTTGCTATTGTGAATAGTGCTGCAATAAACATACGTGTGTATGTGTCTATATAGCAGAATGATTTATAATCCTTTTGGTATATACCCAGTAATGGGATTGCTGGGTCAAATGGTATTTCAAGTTCTAGGTCCTTGAGGAATCACCACACTGTCTTCCACAATGGTTGAATTAATTTACACTCCCACCAACAGTGTAAAACTATTCCTATTTCTCCACATCCTCTCCAGCACCTGTTGTTTCCTGACTTTTTAATGATCACTATTCTAATTGGCATGAGATGGTATCTATTGTGGTTTTGATTTGCATTTCTCTAATTACCAGTGATGATGAGCTTTTTTTCCTATGTTTGTTAGCCATATAAATTTCTTCTTATGAGAATTGTCTATTCATATCCTTCACCCACTTTTTTTTTTTTTTTGAGATAGAATATCGTTCAGTCACCCAGGCTGGACTGCTGTGGCGCAATCTCAGCTCACTGCTACCTCTGCCTGCTGGGTTCAAGTGATTCTCCTGCCTCAGCCTCCTGAGTAGCTGAGACTACAGGTGCATACCACCACACCTGGCTAATTTGTTGTATTTTTAGTAGAGATGGGGTTTCACCATGTTAGCCAGGCTGGTTTTGATCTCCTGACCTCATGATCCATCCGTCTTGGCCTCCCAAAGTGCTGGGATTACAGGCGTGAGCCACCGCGCCCAGCCTCCTTCGCCCACTTTTTGATGGGGTTGTTTGTTTTTTTCTTGTAAGTTTGTTTAAGTTCCTTGTAGATTCTGGATATTAGCCCTTTGTCAGATGGATAGATTGCAAAAATTTTCTCCCATTCTGTAGGTCGCCTGTTCACTCTGATGATAGTTTCTTTTGCTGTGTAGAAGCTCTTTTGTTTAATTAGATCCCATTTGTTAATTTTGGCTCTTTTTTTTTTTTTTTTTAGGCAGAGTCTCACTCTTTCGCCCAGGCTGGAGTGCAGTGGCGTGATCTCGGCTCACTGCAAGCTCTGCCTCCCGGGTTCACACCATTCTCCTGCCTCAGCCTCCCGAGTAGCTGGGACTACAGGCACCCGCCACCACGCCCAGCTAATTTCTTTTGTATTTTTAGTAGAGACGGGGTTTCACTGTGTTAGCCAGGATGGTCTCGATCTGACCTCGTGATCCGCCCACCTCGGCCTCCCAAAGTCCTGGGATTACAGGCATAAGCCACCGCGCCTGGCCAATTTTGGCTTTTGTTGCAATTGCTTTTGGTTTTATTCATGAAGTCTTTGCCTATGCCTATGTCCTGAATGGTATTGCCTAGGTTTTCTTCTACGGTTTTTATGGTTTTAGGTCTTATGTTTGAATCTTTAATCCATCTTGAGTTAATTTTTGAATAAGCTGTAAGGAAGTGGCCCAGTTTTAGTTTTCTGCATATGGCTAGCCAGTTTTCCCAACGTCATTTATTAAATACGGAACACTTTCCCGATTGCTTTTCTTTGTCAGGTTTGTCAAAGATCAGATGGCTATAAATGTGTGGTGTTATTTCTGAGGACTCTGTTCTGTTCCATTGGTCTATATATCTTTTTTGGTACCAGTACCATGCTGTTTTGGTTACTGTAGCCTTGTAATATAGTTTGAAGTCAGTAGTAACCATTTTATTCTCTATATGTATCTCATAATATCATGTTGTATACTTTAAATATGTACAATGATATTTATTTTACAAAATGTAAGTGCTTGATATCCTGATACTTAATGTCTAAATACTTAAGACATGTCCCCTAAGAATAATATTCTACTATATAGCTTTAATACAATTATTACATCCCAAAATTTATTAATATAATAATCCAATATATAGTTCTTATTACAATTTCCTCCATTATTCCCTAATTATAAAAATATGAGGATAATGGAGGGGCTTATGTGTTTATATATAAATAAACACATAAATTATGGTTCACTCATACATTTGGTTCTCTTGTCCTTTGAGTCTTTCATAATCTACTCATAGAGCAGTTTCTCACCATTTTTTGTTTGTTTGATTTTGCATTTATTTTAGTCTTTTATGACACTGACGTTTGTTTTTGTTTTTTTAGTCTGGAGCATTTGTTTCATATAATGCCCCATATCTTGGACATTTCTTCTTGTTTTCCATGAGTTCAAGTTAATAATTTTAATAAAAACACAACATAGATGATGTGACTTACCAACTTTTCGTTGCATCACACAAGGATGAACATAATAACAGTTTATTTCAATTTTGGTGGTGGTTACTTTAATCAATTGATTCGGGTGGTGTTATCAGTTGAATGTTTATGTCTTCCCGAAATTCATATGTTAAAATTCCAACCCCTAAAGTGATGGTATTAAAAAGTGGGGCCTTTGCAAGGCGATAAGGTAACAAAGGTGGAGTCCTCATGAATGGGATTGGTGCTCTTATAAAAGAGACCCCACAGAGCTCTCTTGCTCCTTTCGACCATGAGAGGACACAGCAAGAAGACAGACATCCTTGAACCAGAAAGTTGGCCTTCATCACACTTGAGGATATGCCAGCAATTTGACATCAGATGTCCTGGCCTCCAAAATCGTGAGAAATAAATGTTTGTTTTTTCAGCCACCTAGATTATGGTATTTTTGTTATAACAGTCTGAACAGACAAAGACAGGTGGTATTCACATGCTATTTTCATTTTAAAGGTATATTTTTAACTTCATAACTAAAAATGAATCAGTAGGCTTATGCTTTTAAGACAAAGTGAATATTATGTTTCAAAAAATATTTTCACTGAATGGTGTTAGCATCCATTTAAATTTGTCATCTCATCCTCTATTCTCAGCCTAAATGTATTAGTCTACTTTATTACTCAAGTTACAACTGAAAGACGGAAACTCGGATATCAAGGTATAAAAGTTTTGCATTTCCTGGGAACACATAATTGTAGTAAACTCTTAGATAAATTGATCCTAATTATGTGTCAATGCTCATTATTCATGAAGAAGTTAGAGAATAAGAAGGCCTTAATTCTTTGGACCCAAAACAACTATCTGAGTTTTTGTTTCTCAGCTAGTCCTGTTTCCCAGGTCCCATCTGCATCTCAGCTTTCATTTCCCACTCTCCAACTCTCTCCTTCACGACCAGGGGAATCTTCTATTCCCTAAGGACATCTGTCCTTCTCTTATTTGATCTTATGTCAGTTTGACATGGCATGGTTTAAGTCAATGTTTCCCCATGTAGCTGAGGTGCTAAGTGCAAATATTAACTGATTCAGAGAACCATCAACCTTGTCAAAACCATAAAACTGCTCTTTATTAGTTGACCCAAAATCATAATTTGGACAGAGATATTTCAAGACATTTTCAGATATAAACCATAAAACAAATATACCAAATAATATATGTAAGACACAAAGAGAAAGCAATTGATCCGAGGCTACTATGTATATAACAAATAAGATTTTATCTTGTTAAAACACCCGCATGCCCGCAGAATTCAGTCAGAACCAGATGACTCTTTCTAGCTGTTGATTCCTCCTCCTCACAAAGAGCCCACACGCTTCATTTTGCTTAATTGTCACTTTGAGGAAAATGTTTCTTCCTTTCTTTCCTTCACACTTCCCTCTTTTCCTTCATTATAGGAAGAAACTTCTCACTTACATATGAGAAATCACAGTCACTTTCGTGAAATAGCTTATGCTGAACATTAGCCCTTCCTTCTCTGGATCCCTTGAATGCTGGAATAGTTGCCAGGCTGTGTTTTCAACTGAGGACTTCCTGTTGCCCAATACTAATGTATCCAATGCAGATTACAAGAAAGATTAAAAGTCTTGCAAACACATGAATATTTTTTCTTTCTATCCCAAGCATTTAAGACTTTCTTAGTACTTTTCTTAAGATAATATACGCAAAGGGAGAGATAAGTGGAGGAGTTAGAGGAATATAGTAATGAAGGAAGGAAAAGGAGATTTTGCTTACTAGTTTCTAGCTTTTGTTTTCCAGCAATCCAAAGAACAATATCTCACTAAAAAGTTTATGATACATGCTTTAGAAAGATATATCAAAAGAGAAGAGTTCCTAGAGTACAGGGTATGAGAGGTATCATGGAATGGAGGGGGAAACACGATAAATAAGAGAAGGACACATGTCCTTAGGGAATAGAAGATTCCCCTGGTCCTGAAGGAGAGGGTTGGAGAGTGGGAAATGAAAGCTGAGATGCAGATGGGACCTGGGAAACAGGGCTAGCTGAGAAACAAAAACTCGGATAGTTGCTTTGGGTCCAAAGAGTTAAGGCCTTCTTATTCTCTAAGGAGGGATCCCTAGAACTAGAAATGCCAGGGAGACAGTTTTGCCCATGGACCTGCAGGAACAAGAGATATTTTATGGAGAATGTGCACAGAGAGTTGTATATATTGTTAGAGAAACACCAAAATTTATCTCCAACTCCTTTGTTGTCAAACATAAATATCTGTTTCTGAGCTCTGCCACGGGAACTTGGGAGCACTTCAGGTGAGTGCAGAGCCAGGAAAAGATGCATCGAAATGAGTAGAAAAAGTCGTGGCATTTTACTCGTCCTGGCCTCTCTCACCCTGATACAGTGAGACTCGATCTGGAGAAAACCCTGAAGTCCCAGCTTCTCCCTTAGGGAAGCAACAGGAGTGGGCCATGAGTCCAGCATTCTGGGTTTCCAGCGGGGTTGCCCAAAGCACTGGTTTCTGTCTTACATGACTCAGAGTGCAGAGTTTGGATGCCATGTTGGGGGCCTCTGAGAACAAAGGCAAGCACCCTGTTTCAGCACTAGGGAGATTGTAGTACTGAAGGCGGACACCAGGGGGAGAAAGAGGTTACAGTCTCCAGACAAGAAACAAGCAAACCTCTTTAACTGGGAAATTATACACACAAGCCCATAAAAAGCTTGAAGGGCCCCTAGAATCTCTAGCTATGCTAACCAATAAAGGTCTTCCAATGTATGAAGCCAGTCTGTAATGACTGGAGGAGGTTGGGTGTATTTTTCAAATATTAAAAGCACTGCAGGATAAAAACTAAGAGCATGTCTAGTAAAATATGATAAACATATCTAAGATGCATGCTAATAGACAAAAAATAAATGATTAGAGTGCATTTGTCTAAAAAATTCATCAAATATATGGCAATACAGTTGTTGTCAGTAGGACTGGGCAAAGGGACATTGCTGCATATTGCAAATTTTGTGTGACCCTTTGCCTCTGGATATTGGGACCTCTCAAGATTCATGCTGCTGCCACCCTGTGATGTGTTTATTATCTATAATGGACTGTGTCAAACATTATGGAAAAATCCTCATGACACCAAGGTTGTGTGGCTTTCACTGCTCCATAATATCAGTTTCTTTCTCTAACACACAGGCCAAGTCTGGACTAATTGGCAGAAACTGACTTACCAGTTTTGCAGCGAAAACTTGGGAGCTCTGTACTTTTAAGAGCTAAATCTATTTTTTCTTCCGTAGTTGGCAACACCATTATGACATCACAACCTGTTTCCAATGAGACCATCATAATGCTCCCATGAAATGTCATCAACTTCTCCCAAGCAGAGAAACCCGAACCCACCAACCAGGGGCAGGATAGCCTGAAGAAACGTCTACAGGCAAAAGTCAAAGTTATTGGGGTAAATCTAATTCAGAACATGTTGGAGAGGGGTTAGGGGAAGTGGGAACAGATGATGTATGTTTTGGGACTGGTCATCCGTTGTGAGTGTGGAGACCCTTAAGTTTTGCTGGAGGGACTTTGGGGTAGAAGCCACTTGGAGAAAACTGTCCCAGAACTTTTCCACAGGAGATTGTCTTAGAAGTGTTTTTTCCCTTATTCTGAGTATGAGGAGTTGATTTTCTGTTGTTGTCTTTGTATTTTTGCAATACAGTACTTCTCTATATTTTCTTTTACAAAAGTAATGGTGGTAAATAATGACATATTGTATATACATTTTTCTGTATTTCACAACTGCATGCTTAACAATCCACACTGATTCTTTGCAAGGAATTTTTCCCTTACTGCAAATTACAGAAAAAATATACCTCCTCTCCCTGTTTTCTTCTTACCTTTTTGAGAATGGAAATGATATTTACCTTTTGTTTGTCTGTTTCTCCTCTCATCCAGAGTTTATTAAAGAAGCTGTATTGCATGAAGGGAGGAGAGAAAGAAGGGATCTATCTTGGATTGGGAGGGAAACACAGAGTTTTGGTTTCTAGACTTGCCTCTGCACTTAAGTGATCTGAGGTGAGGCACTCTGTTTGACTGGATTTCAGGACCTGGTGGGACTGGTTTCCTTGCCTCATGTACAATCACATGGGTTTCTATGAGGCTCAGGTGACATAAGGTCTAGAAAACTTCTTGGTAAATGATAATAGAGCTGTGAATCTCTGAGGTGGATGTCAGGAAGGAAAACTACCTCCTAAGACAGAGCTTCAGTTATACATGAGAACATGCAGTATTTGGTTTTGTTAGTTTGCTAAGGGTGGTGGCCTCTAAATGATGAGAACACATGGACACGTAGAAGGGAACAATGCACACTGGGGCCTTTCAGAGGGTGGAGGGTGGGAGGAGGGAGAGGATCAGGAAAAATAACTAACAGGTACTAGGCTTAATACCTGGGTGATGAAATAATCTGTACAGCAAACCCCCATGACACAAGTTTACCTATGTAACAGACATGCAGTTGTACCCTTGAACTTAAAATAAAAGTTAATAAAATGAGCTTCCAGAACCTTAGCTATAGGATTGTGGGCTGCAGTTTCCAAGGAGCTGAACAGAGAAGGCCAAGCTGTGTCCACTGGAATCTGGGAGATGAGGGGAGGGATTTCTACACCACCAATCCTCCAGAGAAAGTGAGGGCTTCCAGGTGCCCCCGTTCTCAGAGAGGTAGAAAGAGAGTTACTAGTCATGGACTCAGAAGTCCTGAGAGTTGGGAAAGCAGATCCCAGCAGCCACTGTGAGCTGGAAGCAGGGGCCATGAGCAGACCAGGGCCTGAGATGCAGAAATGCAGAAGCCTTCCTGAGCACCTGCCAGACACCCGAGACTGTGGCTTCTGTGGCAGAGCCACACACCCTCCGGGATGTCTTTTCATATTTCTCACTCCAGAGTTTCCACAGGGTTTTTATCCTCACTGGGATCTTGCAGAAGGCGATAATGCATTAGCACCATGGGAGAGGCAAAAAAGGCCCTGTTTTTTTTTGTTTGTTTGTTTGTTTGCTTGTTTGTTTTTGACATGGAGTCTCGCTCTGTCACCCAGGCTGGAGTGCAATGCCACAATCTCGGCTCACTGCAACCTCCATCTCCCGAGTTCAAGCAATTCTCCTGTCTCAGGCTCCAGAGTAGCTGAGATTACAGGTGCACACCACCACACCCAGCTGATTTTTGTATTTTTAGTAGAGATGGGGTTTCACCATGTTGGCCAGGCTGGTCTGGAACTCCTGACCTCAGGTGATCCACCCACCTTGGCCTCCCAAAGTGCTGGGATTACAGGTGTGAGCCACCACGCCCAGCCTGGCCCTGTGTTTACAAATGCTGGTTTTAATCCTCAATCTTCCTTTCTCTTCCCACAGATTATCCAGATCTTGTGTGGTGTGAAGGTATTGAGCTTGGGAATCATTTTGGCATCTGCTTCCTTCTCTCCAAATTTTACCCAAGTGATTTCTATGCTGTTGAAGTCTGCTTACCCATTCATAGGACCCTTGTTGGTGAGTAGTTTCTGAGGAGGGAAGCATGGGGCGATAAGGGGAGGGAGATGCCAATAGCTTAAACTTTCCACCTGCCACCTTGCTATGTTTGATCTGCCAGCAGCAATGAGTCAATGGTGAAACTTTTTCTCTTGTGTGTGTAGTTCAGGGAGGATTGAGTGGGGTAGGATGGCAGGGGGTTCCTGATTTTAGATCAATTTCTTATCAGACTCAAATACACATTTCTTTTGAAGATCATCTTATTTTTCACCTTATCATCTTGAGCTATGATGAAGCTACTGACTTCTTTCCGGGTTTAGGCAAAACATCCGTGAGTTAGGATAAGGTTGGGAAGAATATTAAAAAAATGAGCATCAATGGAAAACATCATAAACTCACAGAGAAACTACACAGATGCTTGTGGGGATCATGGAGGAAGGGGAACTTATACCTCTGAGCATTTTGAAAATGCTTTTACTGCATTGATGGATTGCCAGGGAAGGCTGAGCAGATGTCTATGTCCCAGTGATGGACTAGAAATTCCTCTGAAATAGCTGCAGCTCTGGGGTTTCAAAAGGACTTAGCAGTCCTTTTCCCAAAGAACTGCTGTCTCTTAGATTGCGCTTTCTCATAATTAAGCTTCTCTTTTATAGATGTTTTTCCTTCAACTTCCTGCACCTCAGTACCTGTTATTAGCTCTTGTTTTACATTTGTTTATTTGATGCATCAAGAAGTTCACCGATTTGTCTATCATGTCCATTTTTCTTCTTTTATTAACTAAAGTTTCATCTGATTTTGGATGTCACTGGTTTTCCCCAAATGACCTTTTTCTGTGTCAAGATCCATGCAAGGCTACTACATTACGCTACATTACATTTGGTCATGATGTCTCAGGCTCCTCTAGACTTTCTCAGATTTTCCTTTTCCTTGAGGACTTCAGTACTTTGAAGTAGTACTTGCTGAGATTTTTATAGAATGTTCCTAAATTGGGGTTTGTCTCATATTTTTCTGATGTTTAGATTTGGGGGAATTTTTGTCTGATGATAACAGAGGTAAAGCAACATTTTCATCAAGTCATATCAAGGGTGATGCTACCAACATACTGTCACTGACACAATTTACCTTGATCATGTGTTTGGGGTAGTGTGTTTGGAGCTTACTGAATCCAAAATGGAAAAGAAAGGAAGGTTGTGGGAGGAAAGACAGTCAACAGACCACTGTTGGCTTCTCCTCTGTAAAGTTACTATTACTAACTACTAAAGTTACTTCGTCTTTCTCCTCTGTAAAGTTACTACTTCTTTCCCTCCTGTTTCTATAATCTATTCTTTAAAAGCAAGTCACTAAGCACAGTCAACCTTTGAAGGGACATCTAGTCCATATGTTTGCAGACTTCACATTTGTTTATACAGACAAATAACTAAATGCCTGGGTTACAGGAATCACAGTTTTTCTTTGGTATTTGTCCCCCTTTCTTCTAACTGTCAAATAATTTTCTTTCCTTAATGGCTCTAAATCTGTAGGTCATGAATACTCCAGAGGATGAAAAAAATTTCTTTCATTTTGTAAACACACCCTTGAAAGTTTTCTGCCATCCCTTCTTGTCTTTCCTTCTGTTCTCATTGACCATTTTACCTTAGCCTGGGGAGCCAGCAATGTAAGATCCACGTCTCAGCTTTTCCCATCTTTTATTTTCTTTTAAAGAAAATCTAGTAACAACATTTTTCTGCCCTTCCAAAAAATGGAAGAGGAGGGAATACTTCCAAACTCATTTTATGAGGCCAGCATTATCCTGATATCAAAGCCAGACAAAAACATTACAAGAAATCTAAAGGTTAATATCCGTAATGAACATTGATGCAAAAATCTTCAACAAGATACTAGCAAACTGAATTCAACCACATATTAAAAGGATCATTCACCATGATCAAGTGAGATTTATTTCAGGGATACAAGGATGGTTCAACACATATAATCAAATGTGATGCATCACATCAACATAACGATGGACAAAAACCATATGATTCCAATTCTTTTCTCTTTCCATACCATTGTTTTCATGTCCTTCTCTAAAGTTTACACCAAAACTTTAGAAGTTTGGTGTACATCTTACACCAAAAGTTTATCATTTCATTAAGAAAACGAATAGTATTTCCTGGCTTTTAAGGTCCTCATTTTGTTTATTTGGATATATTTCTGCTATCTTTTTTTTTCTGTTGCTATCTGAACACTATATGGGCAAACGGGATAAATCTATGTCTTTAAATGGATATTACCTCGTTGATCATTTGTTCCCCAAGGCTTTTCCCATGAGAGTTTTCTATAAACATCATGATAGTGACATCGCAGTTCCTCTTTACATGGAAACTGACCTGACCATTTTCTCTTTTATTTTAGTTTGTCATCTCTGGCTTTCTATCAATTATCACAGACAAAAGGTTAACCAAGCTTTTGGTGAGTATGAGAACTATAACCCACAACTCAATGGATCAAAATGAAACTTAGAACACGTTAAGGCCAGTCTCTCTACTTTGAAAAGTTGAAAACTCAGTTCTAGAGCAGTTAGTTGTTAGAGTTAGGATCCAGGCCTGGATGCTCCATGTCCTTGTTCAGAGCACGTTTCTCCAATTATTGTACCCTACATCAAAGTCTCTATTCAGAGAATTATAATATCCCTTCAACCAGTGTCCAAGAATCTATCACAGAAAAATTGTGCTTATTTATGATGCTCTTTTGGTGATAACTGGTCTTCAAATTTAGGTTTTCAATGGCAAGGGAGCTGACAGTGTTATAAACAGGTCTATTTGTTGGGGTTCACTGTTTAAGCCCAGGTGTTACAACCCTTGAAAAAAATGAGTCAACATGCTGTTTATGTATGGTACTATCTCTCATTCTTTCATCTATCTCACTAGAAAGATAATACCTTTATTTTGTTTGAGTATTAATTCTTGCACCCTAAAAGTTGTCCTTGGTCATCTGTATTGGCTAAGAAAAAAAAACGCTTTACCTACCTTTATCCCTTATTCCAGCAAAAACTAGAGTTGGAATTGGCAGGGAGAGAAAAGCTGGATTATAGCAAGAAGTGTTTGTTGTCTGTAAAGTTTCATTAAGTCTTCACTCAATCCTATATCCCTCAAAGGATTTATGTTGGAGATTATGTAAGAGAATGTCATATAATTTAATTGCACAGAAACTCAATTTGGAAGCTCTGGCTACAAAAATCTCCCAAAGCCAGCAAGGAAGTCAGAGAGAGTGCCCAGAAAAATGCCAGTTCTTTCTTTCCCTCGTTGGTATTTAGAGATTATTATTTGGAACCCTCAGTTACAATCCAACACTAGATCTGTGCTGTGCAATGTAACTGTCTATGATGGAAATGAAATGTAACTTTCTATGATGATGGAAATCCACAACAGCTGCACTGTTACAATGTGGCGGTCACATGTGGCTATCGATGATGTGAAATATGGATAGTGCAACTGAATTTTAAATTTTACTTAATTTTACTTCAAATATAAGTAGCCCATGTGGCTACTGGCAACCATACTGAGTAGCCTAGTACAAGAGTAATGTTTTCAAACTTTTAGTAGGAAATATATGGGCCTCTTACTCCAGAGAACAATCCCACAGTGAACATGCAGGAAGCTCAAGGATGCAGGATGTGGTCTCGGGGTGGGCTCAGACTCACCAGAGACATCGAGGCTTTAGTGAGTTCTACTCTTGTCACACATTGTACCAGCCCTTTTTGAGATTGAAGAAGAGTGCCATCTCAAGACAAATCTAGCTTATTCTAAGAAATATAGACTCTAGGCATCAAGACTACTACTGGCTACTAGGAGGCCCAGGAGTGTACACTTCAGTCATTATGTTGGGAAATTGGGGTCCCAGAGCATCAACTGGTGAGTTCCTAAAAGAAGAAGTGCCCATATGGGATTAAATAACACTCTACTGTATGGCTGTGGGGTGTGCCCTGGAGCCTACCTACCTGTAACAGTAGCTTTCAGAATGCTGTGAGCTCAGTTCTCTTTTCTGTGTGAGTTGGAGTAAAGGAAGTCACTTCTGAGGTCAGTTTATTTATTCCCTTCACTTCATAAATGTAGAAATGAGAACCAGAGTGGGAAGTAAAACCAAGGAACTGAGTACCCAAGGGAACAAGCTGGGTCAAGTCTATATTGTGACCTCAATTTTCTGACATCCAGTCCAGGCCTTTATTCTGTACCTCCCGCTGCCTCCCACACATTACACCATCCTTGGGCCCGCACCTAGACCTCTGCCCACAGCCACCCCATGGTGCGCTCAATGTGGCCAGTCATATGCCTGCCCAGGTTCCAGGGCCTGCCTGAGACTCAGAACCACCCCCTCACTCATCTTTGAGAGGTGTGCTTTTGAGAGAGGCAATAGGCACGCAAGAGTGAGCTATTAGGTTGGTGCAAAGGTAATTGCGGTGTTGCCATTGAAAGTAGTGGCAAAACCCAAAATTACTTTTGCACCATGCTAATACACCATCCAGATTTTCTGTGTGGTTGATGCTTGCACGAGGGGTTTCTGAGTTGGCCAAGAGAGAAACTGCATCTGGTACATTGCCACCTTTGCTTGTGGTCACACTCATAGTAATTTTCCAGGCAAGCCTCGTGGGCCCCGCTATCTGTCCCAGGGAAAGAATTTAGGAGAGTAACATTCTCTACCACACTACTGAGGTCCTGTTTGAGGGGAACCAGTTCATATGTTCATTCATTCAGCCAAGTTTTACGTTGCAGATTCTGAGTTTTTGGCTGGATACTGGAGAGGCATACAACAAGAAATGATCCTTCCCGGACTTCCTGAGGGAGACAGATAAGGGAATAACTTGCAATGTAATGGCAAAAAGGGATAAGAGAGATTCGTAGCCCTTTGGGAATGATTCTTACCCAGCATGTCTCTTTCAGGTGCATAGCAGCCTGGCTGGAAGCATTCTGAGTGCTCTGTCTGCCCTGGTGGGTTTCATTCTCCTGTCTGTCAACCCGGCTGCATTAAATCCTGCCTCATTGCAGTGTAAGTTGGACGAAAAGGATATACCAACCAGACTTCTTCTTTCTTATGATTATCATTCACCTTACACCATGGACTGCCATAGAGCCAAAGCCAGTCTGGCTGTAAGTATTTTTTAGATGGGATGTTCTAATTTTATGAGGTTTCTGAAAGCCTTGATTTCTTATTATTCCATCCTTTGAAATCTCTCTGTTAATTCTGGTTTGGGCATCTGGAGGAAGGCCAAGGTTATGTAAATCAAAGGGGGGCTGCATGGATGAGATTAAGGGGATTACATACTAACAGAGTGGAATTGAAAATGTCAGATAAGGTTGATGATGAAAAACTAAAACTTATGGTTTGTAGAGTTTCTTAATTACTCAACTAATCTAATTTTGGAGGCATCAATTATGAGTTTGTCAAACTGAGAATGTTGGTACATAAAGTGGTGAATTCAGATTGGCAAACAGAGCAGAAAGACCCGGGTGATCAGAAAATGCCGACAAGGAAACGTGGTATGTGTGTGTGGTAGGGGGTCAGTTTGGTCTAAAAAGACATCAGACTAAAGATGAAGAAACAGAGAATACGAAATATGGGGTTAGATGGTAAGGGTTTCTCCTAATGATTACAATAATGAATAATACTAATCAGGTGAAACGGTAACATTATTATTGCTTTTTGTTATAGCTGAAAGAAGTGTGATATCTTAAATCAGGAGATAAGAAATATAGGGAGATGGAGAGTGTAACTGAGAATTATTGCAGGAGAATTCTCTCTCTTTGGAAGAAGAAAAACAATGAAGTTTGGCTAACAGAAATAATATGTCTGAAGTTGAAAAATTAAGGGGTATGTGCATGGTCAGCAACGCATTGAGAGGAAAACAGGCAACATAAAAGTAAAGAAGTTGCAGAATATTTATTGTCCTGCAATCATATAAATGAGGTCAGCCAAGAACTCACCTGGACGATGGACAGATAGAAAGGTCTGGTCCAATTCATGCTTGTACAGCACCCATTATAAACTGAGCCTTGCTTCCAAGGTAATGGTATAATGAGGAAAAAGTGCATGCAAATGAGGCTGACAGTAATTGGTACAAATTCCACCTTGGGAAAAATTCTGGAGAGAAATTTGGGAGAAATTTGGTAGTGATAAAGTATAAATTCATGATGGGACGATTTTATATTGGAAATAAGAGAGATTCTGTTGAGCTTGCTTGCTGGAACAATTTCTAGGTAATGGACACAATGTGTATCTTCTATTTAACTGTGTGTAAATACCACAAAACAAAAGTTCATGTGATCAAATTATCTCCCTTTATTATCAGATGACCAGTTCTGCACAAAGAATGTCTCAGGACAGAAATGGTAGAACTCATCCTTGTGAGTTGGTGTTGGTGATTAGCAACAGTTTACTACCTTCACTGTTTTTTTCCAAGTCTTAAAACACCAAAAACAGCAAAAATAAAAAATAAACAACAAAAATAAAAAACATCCAAACAGGTTCAGATACATAGACAGGGATGTCAATACTGAATTTTACAAAGGGCGTACACAGCCAAAACCTCCTTGATCCTCACAAATCTCTGAGAAATAAATGTTAGTATGCATGTTTGATACATGAGGAAACAGGAGCTAGAGAAAGAGAGAGATTTGTCCAGGCTTACACAGCTACTCAGCAGTAAAGATGAGACTATAATGGAGCTGCTGATTCTCAGTCCTGGGAGCTATTACACCACTCTGCTCTCTTACTGAGTGAACAATGTCATCAGAACTACGTACGTCTCAAAGAAGTGAGAAACAAGTGTATGAAGTGGATTAGTTGATTTAGTTACTACTCATCTTCCCTTCTCCTCTCAAGAAACTGAATGAGTGAAGGAGTTGAATTAAGACAATTGTGAGGAGGAGCAGTTTTGTTTTCCTGATTGTGTCCTTACTTCATTCTCTAATGGTTGAGGTGGTCTTCATCTCTATGGTCACTTCTAAACTAGGCATGAAAGCTTCGGCTGACCCAAGCATCACCGATATTTTATTTCTTGACTTTCAGGGAACTCTGTCTCTGATGCTGGTTTCTACTGTGTTGGAGTTCTGCCTAGCTGTGCTCACTGCTGTGCTGCAGTGGAAGCAGACTGTCTGACTTCCCTGGGTGAGTGTGCTGGCCAGCCTCGCTTAATCTTGCCTAGTGTATCTTATCTCTGCACTGTGTTGAGTATGTCACCAAGAGTGGTAGAAGGAACAATCAGTCAGTCATGAGATACACATGGGAGGTCATTTAAATGGTGATGGAAGACCGAGAAGAAAAGCAGATGGTAATTGAGTAGCTGACAAGCTGAGAGTTCACTGGATATGAAAATAGTTAAAATGAGAAATCAACTGGTTCAATCTTCCCATTTTGTCATTGAAGGGAATGAGACTCTGGGAAGTTAAATGACTGGGCTGGCATTATGATATGAGTTTGTACCTGTGCTGAGGACACTAGAACCTGGCTTGCCTCCCTTCTAAGCAGAAACAATTTCTGCCACAACCACTAGTCTCTTTAATAGTATTGACTTGGTAAAGGGCCTTTACACATGTGACTGGATCCAGTGAATGTCTTATGCTCTGCTTTTCCTCCTGGTGATTTTAAAATTCTTTTTCCTTTTAAAAGATATATTAAAAATGTATTGTTGAATCAAATTCCAAGGGATACCACCCCTATGGACTTATTGCTTTATTTAACTGAATTTAAAAGCCTTGATTTATCCAGAATTTTATTATAGAGAATAGAAGGAATACCTGACTGATAAATTGTAATTATTTGAAGAACCCAGTGATCTGCTCTACTTGTCTTGGATTAGCCAAGAATTCTATGTATACAGTTGGAAAAAATGGCATATCCACATGTATCTTGAACCTGAGTAAAGTCTGAAGACCTAACATACTTTGTTTCTTCTAGAGTGTGCTTTTCCTGCCTCACAGTTACTCATGTCCTCAAAGACGACTCATGACGCTGGATATGAAGAACTATTGACTTCTTGGGAAAAAACGGAGAAATATTAATTAGAAAGTTGATTTTTATGATAATGGAAAACCTAACCATTATAAAAAAGCAAACTTGAGTTTCCTAAATGTAAGCATTTAAAGTAATGCATATTTGTTTTAAAAAATTATTTCTCTGTCATTTATGATATGTGTTTATTGGGGATCTCTTGGTTTGCCTGATACTGACTTCAGCAAAAGCACAGGGCTGTAAATTACTATTTACTAGACTAACCAAATAGTCTTAGACATTTCCCAGAAAACTAGGCAGAATGATGATTCAATGGATCACAGTGAGGCAAAGGATACAGCTTTTTCTTATACTCCTCAATTGTCAACAGGAGTTAACTGATTTGCTGTGGTGCGCAGACTCTTTTATCACAGGTGCTACTGATTTATCCCATGTATTTTACTCATTAGTGCATAAAGGCAAACCCCATAATGAAGTCTCCGAGTGTATGAAAGTAGCCGGCTTCAAAATAAAATCTTTGAGTGCATACTTTATTTTAATACTTATTTTGTTGTTTTTTCCTTTAAACACAGAATAAATCAACAATGACAGACATAAACCCAAATTTTAACTCAATTTTCTCCTCACCAATATTCAAACAAAACTAATGAGTGAACAAATGCTAACCAGGAATGCTTATCTGTTATGAAGAGACAACCAGTTCATACTTAACGTCCTTATTTCAAAATAAGAAAGACCAATTGTTTGAGTATAACAAACATAAGCCTCACCTCGCTCATGCACACACATGCACACACACACGTGTAAAAAAGTATTTCAATTTTATATGACCTCCATTTCTTTGAAAGATTTTGTCATATTTCCTTGCTCTGACCCTCTGTAGCAGGGGTCATACTTCATACTCACTGTCTCAGATATCCTGATACTCAGAGAGTTTCTCTGCTCTTTTTTTCCAGTCTCAAATGGAACTGTCAGTTTCTTTGATTTTAGCTTTATCTTCAAATCTGTTTCATTATGTCTTCTCCCTGTCCTTTGCACCCCCCACTGACACACACCATTTCTTTTATTTATTTGCCTATTGTGGACATTCAACTTTTATTGATACTTGTTGGATACCAGACACTATGCTTTTAATGCCAGGGCTACCAAAGTGAATAAGATACATGATTTGGCTTCAAGATATTTATAGTCAAATAAGGAAAACAGAGATGACAATGAAGTTAGGGATTTCACTAACTGTTATTTGAGCACAGAATAAAGACACTAACTGTTATTTGAACACAGAATAAAGAATATCATCTTCTGCCTAAAAGAATGTAGAGGATAAACAAGTGTGTGTGTGTGTGTGTGTGTGTGTGTTGTGAGAGAGAGAGAGAGGGGGAGAGAAAGACAGAAAAGACAGAATGTACCTCCTTTGAAAATCCACCTCCCCACTATTAATCACATGGTGCCACCTTCCGCCACAGGAGAGGACCATTGAAGCATTGTCATTTGTCTGGGGTAATATCAGAGGTTCATTGTCTCATGCCAAGAAAATTGAAGACATGGACACACAAAGAGTGAATTTAAGAGCAGAAGTTTAATGGCTAAAAGAAAGAAGAGTGCTTCCTCATGCAGAGGAAGGGATCCCGAATGGATTTCTGGGTTTGGGGCAAGATGAGGTTGGATTTATAGATGAGTCTGAGGAGGTCATGTCTGATTTACATCAGGCATAGTAGATTGGTTGGACCAGGTGTGCCATTTACATAGCATGGGAAGTGCCGGCCATCCCACACTAATCTTTTATTATGCAGATGGAGTCTCCACCTGGCGGGCACCATATTGCCTGCTTTTTTGCTGCACACATGGTGAAAAAGAAAAGGGAAGAGGGAACCTCCATGTTTAATATATCTAGCCTCCAGGTATCCCTTTTCTATTGGCACAACTGCTGGCATTCACCTTTGCAAGCTTCCAGCTTGCTTATCTATTCTTGCAGCTTGATTTTTCAGGCTTCTTTTGCTAGACAAGAAATGATTTGGGGGCTGCTTTTTAATAAAAAGAAAATCTTACTGAGAACTCCCTTACCCTCACTAGCTACTTAAATAATTTCTTTTTAGCTCCTGTGTTATTTCTCCCATCAGAAGTAGTAACCCTAACTGCTGTTAGAGGGTGTTGGACAGTGACTCTTTCTGACTACTTCCTGCTGAAAAGGGGCATCTAGTGGGGACAGCAGCTAGGGCTCCTCCTGAGTTCAATCTAACGGTCCTCAGAAGAAAGGCGTGTCCATGTGTGGTTCTGCCTGCAGCACCATTTAAAGTTTGATTGCTTCTAGGCCAAAAGAGATAAATTTTACAAGAAGGTTTAGAATATAGGGTTTGAATATGAGTATTAAGATTACCATTATTAATGGGGGTACCATAGGCCATAACCATGCCAGTGGAGTTTGATACCTGTTAGCCATTTTAATGGATTGTAATACTAGTTTGCCTCCACCAGGTGTCGCTTACTTTACTAGACGCGTTAATATAAAAGGAACCTTTTTTTTGCATAAGTGTCCCCCAATTATTAATTCTATTATAAAGATTATAATTAGGCAGAATATTACAGCAATTAGAATTTTCCAACCGGAATTCCATATTGCAGGTGCCACAATGTATAGTTGTGTTGCAAATAGTAGAGCGCATGTAACAATTCCCAGAAAGGTGGTGTAGTAGATAATTTACATCTAAAACTTTTACTCGCCAAGATGTAGAATTTCTCCTTGGGGTTCTATGAAGTTACAAATGTAATCCCATGTATAATTAAAATCTCCCTGCAAATATGTGTTAAAAAGAAGTGCTAATATCTGGCTGCGAATCTCGAGAGGAAATGTTGAAATGACAAAAAGTATCTGGTGAGTTAAAGGTGGGACTGAGTAAGATGGGTAGCCCTTACTTACTTACTTATCTTTTATGATTTTCAGCTTAAGATCTCCTATTTTTTGTCATTGATGTCCAGGACGTTCTTCTGGGCTGTCAGAGGTTGCTCTCTCAGCTTTCCAGGCTTTGACTGGAGTGTGATGTATGCAGGAATTAATACCTGTAACTTTTACTGCTGAGGGGGTTGAAAGAACAGTGTAGGGCCCTTCCCAGCTTGGGGTCAGGAAGAGAGAGAGAAGGGAGAGCTTTCACCAATACCAAATCTCCTGGGTTAAATAAAGGTGATCCTATTTCTTGGAGTTGGGCTTTTGCTAACTGTGTTAATTCCTGCTGGAAGTGAGCCAGAGAGGTTACCTGCTCAACCAACTCAGAGATTTCTTAATTTAATAGAAAATCATTGGTAAGGAAAGACCATCCATTCAGCATCTTAAAAGGGCTCACTTTGTCTGCCATTGTCACTTTGGAGGTATTTAAGTAGACCACAGCGGGGAGTTATTTCATTAACTAACACTTTATTACCTCAGATGCCTTTTCTGTATGGCATGAAAATGCTTCTAACCAGTTGGCGAAAGTATCTGTCCCTACCAGGAGATATTGGATGCCCTTCATCTTTGGCATGTGGGTGAAGTCTGTCTGCCAGTCCTCCCCTGGATAGCTTCCTATTCTTTGGGTTTGAGGAGGAAGGAGCCACCTGGTCAGGGGATTATTTTTAAGACAGATTTCACAAGCATTAACAACCTGTTTGGATGTTTTTGGTAAGTTATCTCCTGAAAACAATCTCTGGGCACATTGATGAGTTTTATCCTTTCCCAAGTGAAAAGCTTGATGGAGGATTTTAAGGACTGTCCATTGGCTAGAGACTGGCAAGTAGAGTTTGCCATCCTGACTGTAGCCATCCTGAGAGCTGGAAAATATACACTTGAGAAGTGGCCCATTCTATTTCTGCAGGGAAGTACTGAGGTTTAATTTCTTTATGGAACCTTCCCAGATTAGAGGGGCTTGAAGTCCATAGATGTCTTGAGGCTTCCTTGCTGCTGACTTAGCTGCCTGATCAGCTAACCTATTTCCTTCAGCTACTTCATCTTTTCTCTTTTGATGTCCCTTACAATGCAGCACTGTTATCTTTCATGGAAGGAAAACTGAGGATGATAACCTGCTAATTTCCTGGTGGTTTTTGTTTGTTTTGTTTTTTTGTTTTTTTGTTTTTTGGGTTTTTTTGAGACAGAGTCTCACTCTGTGGCCCAGGCTGGTTGCAGTGGCACAATCTCGGTTCACTGCAAGCTCCACCTCCCGGGTTCACGCCATTCTCCTGCCTCAGCCTCCCGAGTAGCTGGGACTACAGGCGTGCGCCACCACACCGGGCTAATTTTTTGTATTTTTAGTAGAGACGGGGTTTCACCGTGTTAGCCAGGATGTTCTCGATCTCCTGATCTCGTGATCCACCCGCCTCGGCCTCCCAAAGTGCTGGGATTACAGGCTTGAGCCACCGCGCCCCGCCCCTGGTGGTATTTTATAGGAGATCCATTAGCAGTAAGAAAGTGTCTTTCCTTCCAAATGGCACCATGAGCATGGAGAACTAAGAAAGTATACTTGGAGTGTAAATGCTACCTACCTTTATTTTGCTTAATTCAAGTGCTCTTGTAAGAGCTATCAGTTCAGCTAATTGACTGCTTGTGGCTGGAGAGAGAGACACACTTTGAAAGACGTCATTTAGAGTGGCTACAGCATATCCTGCCTGTGGAGCTTCACAGCTTCTATCTGTGAAGAGGGTCTAGTCTGGATTTTCTAGGAGAGTTTCCCTGAGATACTCTCTGGCTGCATAGGTTTGTATTATAACTTGTTCACAGTCATATTCAGGTTCCCCAGCTTCCTCTGGAAGGAAAGTGGCTGTGTTTAGGTGAGAACAAGTGTTTAACTCAATTGTGGAAATCTGTTAAAAACAGAGTCTGTTAAGGAGCTGGCTGGCTGTTAGCCAAAGGCTCCCCCTAGAGGACAGTAATCCTGCCACATTATGTGGGGTGTAAATCATTTCCCAGGGTTAATTTGGTGGCTTCTGGGACCAGTAGGGCCACTGTGGCAATGGCTTGGAGGCATGTATAAATAATGGGTCCCCCCAACTGCAACTAAGGGGTTGAGAAAAATATTAGATTAGAATTTTTCCTGAGATGCCCCTCACGTTCATGCTATGGGAAGAGGGGAGGCCTGGATTAGAGAGGAGAAGAGACTGGCTCTGTTGTCCAGAAGGAGGTCTACCTTCCTTCCTTTAATTTCCAGAATCACCTGGGGCTTCTGTGTTGTTCATGGCAGTTTGAGCCACTGGAGCTGCAGGTTTGAGCCCCGGGAACCATCAGTCCTCTTGGACCATCTGTGAGACTGGTTCTGAAACTGGTGACCTCTGTCTCTGGGGGCAGTGTGATCTCCAGTGGTCCATGCTACAGGCTGGACAGGGTCAAGGTGACTTCTTGCTGCCTGGCACTCCTTCTTAAAGTGCCCTGACTTGCCACATCAATAGCATCTAGCGGATGCACCTGAGGAATCCTGGGCTTTGCAAGCCTGCAAAACAGCTACTGGAGCCTCTGTCCTCCTCTTGTGTTTCCTCTCTTTCTCTTGGGCATCCTCCTGTCCCTATTTAAAAGACCAAAGTGGCCATGCTCAGGAGGTTCTCCAAGGTGCTATCTGGTCCTATCACCTGCTGCTGTAGTTTCCTCCTAATGTTGGGAACTGCCTGTGTAATAAACTTGTTCTTTAGGATGAGCCATCCCTTGACTGAATAAGGGGATAGGAAGTGTGTTTTGTTAGTGTATCTCTCAGCCTTTCCATAAAGGCTGCAGGATTCTCATCTGGCTTTTGGTCTATCATGGACAGTTTAGAATAATTAAAAGGTTTGGCCCTAGTTCTTTGTAGGCCCTCTAATATACACATTAAAAAGTGTTTCCTTTACCATTTATCTGCAGAGCTATTGGAGTTCCAATCAGGATTGGCAAAAAGAACTGCTTCCCTTCCTATTTGGAATGGTGTTTCCATTATTCCTTCACCTTCTCTGTCTCCTTTTTTCCTTTTCGGCCTACTATAAAAAACATGTTGTTCATCTCCAAATTTCTCTGCTAGCTGCAGAGCTGCCTGCTTTTCAGCTGCGGTGAGGGTTTGGCTTAGAAGCAGCATAACATCCAGCCATGCGAGGTCAAACACCTGAGTTAAAGTTCGGAAAGCTTCTATATACCTATTGGGGTCATCAGAAAATTGGCCTAGTCTCCCTTTATTTGCCGAAGGTCCTGAAATGAGAAGGAAATGTGAATCCTAATAGCACAATTTTCATCAGGCATTTCTTGTAGGGGTAAGAGTGAAGCAGGGAAAGTGGGTAGTTTTAGAGATGGTGCAGCTGGAGGAGCTGGTGGCATGGTTAGTGGGGGTCCCAGATAAGGGAGACTGGAAGGGTTGAGACACTCAGTAGCTGTCTCAGATTGTCCCCCTGGAATATGCTTTAGTTTTGGGGAATCATTTCCTATGGAATTGCCTGACATGGCTGCTAAAAGAGCTAGGTTGATTGTGCAATGCTTGCAAGTCTGGGTTATCTTGCAGGGCAAAGAAAGCCTGTACATAGAGGATCTTGGATCATTTGCCCTCCCATCTGTAGAAAAGGTCTAATTGTTGGATAATATTAAAATCAAGGCTCCACCGCAGTGAGCCAAGTCTGTTCATCCCCAAGATGGTAAGAAGTTGTACAATAGAATATGAGATGCTTTTTTTTTCAAAGTCTCAGGGTCAGAGGAGTCCCAATGTTCTAGAATGCACTCAAGAGGAAATTCAGGCCAAAGACAATCTGTTATACATCTAGAAAGAGAACTGAGAAAAAAAAAAAAAAAAAAGGCCTATCTTTAGTCTCATTCCTTTTGGTATGACACAGGGTAGAGGGGAAGACAGTGAGGGCATCCACCCTACTGTTTTCTCTCCTTGCTTCCTGTGGTCCCAGCACCTTGTTAAATGTGCTGCCCACGGTTGCAGGCATAACCCCCCACCCCAGCCATGAAACTGGAGGAACTAAGGAATGGGCTTAGTCATGCATACCCATGCAGCCCTAGTTCTCTGCTTCTGATTCCCCTTTGACTCCCTAGACTTGTATGATCTGCATGGCTCCCCAAAAGATGGATCTTGGGAAAGGCTATGTAATAGTTGCATTTGGGCAAGGCTCCTTTAATGGGAGGGGTGTACTAGATTGAATCCTATATTTTGCTATTATGGCCCATGCTAAAGTGTTTACCCTTAGACAGCGATTCGGGTTAACTTCTGGACATAAAATCCCCTTACCATTTAAGTACCATTCTAACTGAAGGCAGAAGAGGTTTCTTTAAAAGACCCAGGAACCAAATGGTGGTTTTCCTGCTAACGGGACAGTCTCAGAACTAAAATTGGAGGACATTTTTCTCCTAATGGTTAAAGGTAGAGTTTTTTTCCATTCACAGAAGGAGCATAAAGCCTGGTCTCTTGTGGAGGGGTGCACAAAGTGAGGAAATTGGAAAAGCTAGAGTGTTTCAGCAAAGGACTGACAATGTGCCCCATGAGAGGATTCTTATTCCACTGGGTGATGCTGTTGACCTAGAAATACCATGTGCTTGCCAGATGAAGGGTAGAAAGAGTACAGCTCATTTCAGGGAGACCTTCTGCTCCTAGAAAATCACAAAAATGGCATTCCCTTGAGCTATATTCCCAGTTTATATGGCATTTGCTAATCTTTCCTAACAGGACTATTTCCCCACACCGTAAAAATCTGTGCAGCATTGCATACAGAGGATAAGAGACATGGCAGTCGCAGATGGAAAAGGAGGAAATTTGCAATAGAAAATTGGATATCCTGTTGCTGATGCCGGATCAAGCAGTCAGAGGCTGGGGTCAGTCCAGAAGGCTTCAGATAACACCAGGGTGTAACCCTGGTGAGAAATCCTCATTTGCTCCAAAACCTCTTCCAGCCCCATGCAACAGCTAGGTACTCCATGAAGAGAAACTGATTCAAAATATGGCCAACATGCCCAGTAACCTGGGGGATTGGCCATGGTATCTCCAGGAAGCCTGTCATCTAAGACTTGAGAACAGCAGGTGGTTTGCCCTAAAGGCCTGTAGATGGCCATGGGATGCCCAGGATTTTTATTTGATTTGGTTTTAAAATGGTGGCTAAGAGCCTCAAAATGAATGGACAGAATTGAGGTCCGCTTCTATACTCAGGAGAAGAATTGGAGTGAAGAACAATTAGACAAAGTCTAAAAGATTTCTTTCAATTCACCCAGAGTGCAGAGAATGGGGTGGGGGTGGATAAAAAAAGTGCAATAAAGTTAGGATAGCACAAAAAGCACTTTTTGAAATTAAAGCACTTTAATATTATCTTGAGAATCAACTTATGATAAGCTTTTAATATTCTCAATTATCCTTACAAACACCTTTCAACATAAGTAATCATCTCTACATTTAGCAGATGAAAAAGCTGAGGCTCAGAGGGATGACTTACTGTATCCACTAGACTCTCCAGTAGGCAGAGTGGGGTATTGAGTGGTTTGAGCCATTACAGACACTAGGTCTGCTTAGCTCCCGTATTCCATACCAAGAGGGTTTGGGCAACATCTGGATCATGGATCCAAAGTACACCTTCTGCCTCCTAGTATGTGCTACACCTAGGCCACGCACCTCCAATCCCTTGGCTTTTCTTCTTAAATGAAAGCCCTGGGTGATGGCTGATAGGCAGAATATTCCATGATCTTCCTAAGGGTCCATGAGGGATAGCAACCTGGAGGTCATTGTTACTCTCCAAAGCTTTCAGAAGCTGACTCAGTTTATTACTTCTCAGGCTGCCAGGCAAACAAACAAAAAACACTCTTTCTCTTCTAATGAATGAAAAGCTAGAAGGTGTTCACTTGGGCCAAGGAAAATAATCAGGGCGTGGTAGGCAGCTATAGTCCTGATTCTGTGGTTTTCCATATTTAGGTTCAACCTCGGGTCATTGGCTGAGATCAGCTGGACCTGGGTGTCATCTGATCACTTTTGTTACAGGACCAGTCCTGAGCCTGTGCACTGAGGCCTCTTCAGTTCTTTCTCTGAACCAGTAATACAAGATTCCAAATGCCAGGTACAGGAGAAACCCAGTGTTGGAGTTTTCTTGTCCCAGGTTTTTAAAAGACACGTAAGGACAAAGGATGTCAAGATGTAGAACTTTGATGTTCAACTTTCTCCTTCAGTCTTCCTTACTTGACCTTCTCTCCAGCCCTGAAGGAAATATACCATTTCCATGCCATGAAATTGCCCCATGGACATAATTGTGGTGCATTCTGACTAGACACAATCAAAACACAGCAGGACTTGCGTTTCACTATCAGTCCCTAAAAGACCACATAACAGCTACCACATATTCTTACTGAAAGAGCCTCCCTGGGTACTTGGACTCCAACACTCTTCATGCTGATCATGTAAAAACTGCAGTGTTGCATGTCCTTTCCCAGCTTCCTCTTTCCCAGGGACTTTCATATCTTGACTGTTTCTCTTGCAGTACTCTTGGAGCTTTTCTCCACCAACAACTTGCTTTTTTTGTTTTTTGTGTTTTTTTTTTGCATTTCAAGACACATCACTTTTTGTTTATTTTGTTATATAAATTATTTGCTTTCAAATCCATTGTTTTTCATGCATAAATGCATGGCCATGTCTACTTCTTTTAGTTAAATTGTCTGTCTGGTCATGCACTTCATCCATTTATATTTTTTTCTGTCTTTCTTTCTCTTGTGTCTTGTTATAGATGTTATAAAGATTTATCCCTTGTTATAATTTGGCTTTGCCTTTTGAATTGTTTATCAGATTTTTATGTTAATTTAAAAATGCTGAAATTTTTGGATAATTAAACATATTTTATATGTGTAGAAATTGCTTCCAAACTCTAAATGACAACAAGGAAACAGACATCTTCTTTTTTCTTATTTTTTTAATCACTTGGCATTTTCTTATTTATAGTATAAGTATAGTTATAGTTATAGTATAAGTAATATGAGGCAGGACCTAATGTATATATTTTAAACCAGAAATAAAATTCTAAGTTCCCCAATCAACTGATGGACCCTCCTCTTGGCCAAGGGCATTCCAAAATTAACCTGAAAAACTAGTTCAGGCCATGATGCAAAGTGGGGGTTAGACACGCCTCATTATACAATCCTTTCTTTGGAATTCAGGCACAGCTTACCAGCATTAACATTAAAACAGAGACCTCAAGATTGATGGAACAGTCTCTTTAAGTCCAATAGGAAACATTTACAATCTATTTACTCTGAAGCCTGCTACCAGGAGTCTTCAATAAGAACTTTGGTCTCCACAATTCCTTATCTTAAGCCAGACACTCCCTTCTATTGATTCCAGGTCTTTAGATAAACTCTTTCAATCAATTGCCAGCCAGAAAATGTTTTGAGCTACTTAGGATCTGTAACCCCCATCTCCAGCCCCCACTTTGGGGCATAGCTTGGTTTTATACATTTTAGGGAGACATGAGATATCAATCAATATTTGTAAGATGTACATTGGTTCTGCACAGAAAGGCAGGACAACTCAAAGCTGGGAGGGGTCTTCCTGGTTATAGGTAGGTAAGAGACAAATGGCTGCATTCTTTTGAGTTTCTGATTAGCCTTTCCATAGGAGGCAATCACATCTGCATTAATCTCAGTGAGCAGAGGCATGACTTTGAGTTCTGTCTGCCCTTGTCCACAAGGAAATTCCTTGTGAGGGAGGTATGTGGCTTATCTTAGTAGGTATCTTTATTTTAGGAATAGAATGGGAGGAAGGTTTGCCCTAAGAAATTCCCTGCTTAACTTTTCCTTTTGGCTTAGTGACTTGGGGGTGCCAATATATTTTCCTTTCACATTTCTCTCAGATACTTTTGAGTTTACAGTACACACACACACACACACAAACACACACACTCACACACACACACATTTAACCACTTGTTCTATTATTACTTACTGAGTTAACTGTGTTTCTGTCTATGGTTTAAAATATATTTTTAAAAATAAACTCAACATTTATTTACATTCATTGTAGTACTACATTTGTCTAGTCTCATTTTTTTGTCATTCAGTCTATTTCAACACAAGTAACACATCACTTGTATTAGTACACTGCATTTTAATTTCTGACAGTACTATCCTTACTTCAACACTACTCTTTATTAAAATGATTTTGGGCCTGGTGCGGTGGCTCATGCCTGTATATCTAGCACTTTGGGAGGCCAAGGTGGGCAGATCACCTGAGATCAGGAGTTCAAGACCAGCCTGGCCAACATGGTGAAACGCCATCTCTAATAAAAATACAAACATTAGCCGGGCATGGTGGTGCGTGCCTGTAATCCCAGCTACTCAGGAGGCTGAGGCAAGAGAATCACTTGAACCTAGGAGGTGGACGTTGCAGTGAGCCGAGATCACACCACTGCACTCTAGCCTGGGTGGCAGAGTGAGACTCCATCTCAAAAATATAAATAAATAAAATAAAATGCTTTTGGCTAGTAAGACTCATTCCACATGAACATAAAAATCATTAAGTCAAGTTCCACAAGGGATTTATTTGGAAGCACATTATATTACATCTGAAAAAAATTTGGAATAATTGACAACCAGAAATATGTCAGTACAGTCAAGTGTCCATTTGCCTTCCTAAATAAAAAATGTGTATCTTTTATCATATAAATTCTTCATGTTTTCAATTAGGTGAATTACCAAATATTTCATATTTTGTTTTAATATGAACACTTTAGATGTTTAACCTGGTTATTAACAATTAAAAATCTATAACTATTCATTGGGCTTGAAATTAATCTTACTTTGGTAACAAATATTTGTATTATTTACTTCTAGTTTTATTGCACTTGATTAGTTAACATGGCCTGTATTTTTTGTTTTATTTATTTGGGATGGATATATGGCCAATTGTTGCCAATGTACCAAGGATTCTTAAAAAGCATGCTTTCTTTAGTGTTGATTCATTCAAGTATTTTATAATTCAAATCATATTTTTTGGCTTACATTCATCAAAACTTATATTTGTTAAAAATTTTCATGATTACTATGTTTTTGTTAGTTTCTCATACTCAGGCACATTTTTTATTAGTAGTATATTATATTATTTGATCATAAAATTGTAAACAACATATTATTATAAATGAATTCCTTTGTCATATTTAAGAATTTTCCTTAGACATTTTATTGCCTAATATTAATATTCCATCCTTTGTCTTATTATTTTGCATTTTCTGACCTTTATTTGCCTTTCCTTACCCTTACATTCACTACTATAATAGGAACCTTTGGAATAGAAATGGGATTTTGTCACTGTGCTGCTTAAATCCTTCTCTGGCTACACATTGTCTCTACGACAAAGCCCAATGTCTCCATGAAGCATTCAAAGCCCTGTAAATCTCTCATTTTGCACATCCAGGATCTTATCTCTCTCCCAACTGAATCTGTCACTTCTCCCTCTGTGATAGAATAATACCAAAGTGTTTCCAGGTCTGCTAGTAAGCCAAACCGTTTCAGAACTCTAGTCTCTGCACATTGATCCCTCTACCGAGAATGCATATGGCTACAAGCACCTGCTGTTCTTTGAAAGCATGATTTGAATGTTAATTTTCAATGGAGCCTCCTCTTCCAAGAGAAGTTTAACCACCGTATCTGACCTTTGTGCTCCCATGATGCTCCCTATGTACTGTGTGACCTTTGTGCTCCCATGATGCTCCCTATGTACTGTGTTCAAGGGCAGGGACATTATCTTCCACAGGTATTGTTAGTCTCTAGCAGTGTTGCATGCACCAGATACTTAATAAATATTGGCTGAATAAAATAATTCTGAATGGTAGCTCATTTGGACTAGAAACCCAGGATAACTCTAGAAAGGTGGGACAAAAATGGCAGTCTTGTTCACATATACAGTGGCTGTCACTTAGGAGTCCCTCCCATGTGAAGCAGAGAATTGTTGCTGTACAAATCTGTTTTCATACATGCCTTCATGGAAAGAGATTAACAGCAACATGGAAAAATATGTGAATTTGGAACAAGAGCAAAATAAGATGACAGAGCAATAGTAGACAGTGTAATTACTTGATATCAATGCTAGGCAGTGTATTAGCATATTTCTTTTGCACAATCGGGTGCACAATAGTAGCATTAAATGCTGCAGCCTGTGATGTATTCATCAAGACTCCTCAACTCAGTATCAATTTCCTACAGCCTAGAAAAACTGTTTGTCTAAGTATTCATTAGGAAGAGCCACAATTTTTGGTGGGAGGTGAGCTAAACTTTTTACTTGGTTGTGTCAGTGTTTTTCATATATTAATCCAGATAAAGATTTTTATTGCCTCTCTCCAAATCATTTTTCCATTATTTTTCCAAAGAATGGCCTGCTTTCTTAATTTTTCCCTCCTCATTTTCCATCCTTCATTTCCAGGGCCAAGAGTAAAGGATTTTGATCATTTACTGATATTGTTTGTCTGTGTCCCCACCCAAATCTCATCTTGAATTGTAACTGCCACAATTCCCATGTTTCGTGGGAGGAACCCAGTGGGAGGTGATTGAATTATGGGGGCGGGTCTTTCCTGCACTGTTCTCCTGATACTGAATGAGTCTCATGAGATGTGATGGTTTTAAATATGGGAGTTTCCCTGCACAAGCTCTCTTCTTTTGTCTGCCTCCTTGTGAGATGTGCCTTCCACTTTCTGCCATGTTTGTGAGGCCTCTCCAGACATGTGGAACTGTAAGTCCAATACACCTTTTTCTTTTGTAAATTGCCTAGTCTCAGGTATGTTTTTACAGCAGTGTGAAAATGGACTAATACATTTACCTATCTAAATTGCAATCTGAACTGGAGAAACAGTGGTCTTTGTGACATTAAATAAATTATTTTTTGTGTTTCTAAATGGAAATGGAGGATGAAAAGGGAGAAGTACATTATCATACAGAGAAAATCTAAACAAAATATGTAGGCTAATGTATCTGAAAACTACAGAGTTGAAGCAAACTTCAAAAAGATAGGAACTACTGGTTTAGATGTTTAGATGTCATGGAGACTCCAGCCCATACTCCTGTGTACACCTGTGCAGTGTATTAGCTCTACCCTCTACTGTGTGTTGGCTTCATGCTTAGGCCCATTTCCCACCTCTTAGCAAAAATTTCCACATCAAGTATTGGCCTTACCTCCATTTATCATCCTGCAGTTTGGAAGAATAATGTTTTTGTCTGAAGTTTCAAAACAAGACTATTGATAATCATTCTGACGAGGCCATGTAAGGTTATATGTCCACACTGGTTCAATCATTGCAATGGAAAGTGGGGGTGAAAAGCACTGATTGACTTAGCCTAGAGCCAGAGCACAGTGGAGGCAAGGGCGGAGTCAGTCCTCAGAGTTACATGGATCCCCAGTCGGAATTCACAGACTGTTCGAAAGAGGAAAATGGAAGATGGATTCTGGGCAGGCAACAAGCACATGCTACAGGTCACTCCTTTGTCTGCCCTATGCCCAAAAACACTTTCTTCTGATCCATACTTCCAACAATGATCACAGCTACATGATAGGCATTCAGCTTTTCCCAAGAGGACATCAAGCCAGAAATCTCATGCACTTAACACTGCATTGGAATATGAAGGGAGCTCTGTCTAAACAGGGAACTCTGTCTCAATAGTAACATGTGTTTCTTGGCCAGACAATTGAGCCACCTCCAGGTATGTTCTCCAGGAAGATTGCCTTGGTCCATTGTTCTCTACAACACATCCAGCATGAGAACTAAAAAATTGCAGCTTCTAGGAGCCCACTTAATATTTGGTACAAATTTGAGGGCCTAGATGCCAATCATCTATAGTTGTTTAATCCATAGGGCAATTCTTGGGTCTTCCATCAAGGAATAAGAAGGAAATTAAACAAAATTTTGTCAGTCTAATAGAATAAAAGAAATTACAAAAATTTTAAAAATTAAAGCATGGTGAGTAGAAAGAAAAATATACCATGAAACATTTAAAATTTGATATATTAGTAATCAAAATAAAATTGAATACAGAATACTATTTAAAATAAATATTAAATATATTAATAATTAGAGGACATATTTAAAATATACATATAAAATTAAATAAATGACTAAATAAACAAAACACTATGCCCTGAGAAGTGAGTTTTGTGATACTAAAAAAAAGACAATTGAAATATTATTCAAAATATTCAGAAGATTTTTTTAAAAGGGAATGCTCACAAATTTAGTTTAAAAGATCTTGATCTAAACCAAACCAGAGCAATAAGAAATGGGAAAATTTTCAGATATTTTTCAATCTCTGAAAAACCATATTTAAAACACAAGGAAATATAATCCCACAGTGTAACATATATCATTTCCAAGGTGTAATTATACTGAGAATGTATGGGTGTTTTAATAATATTTCACTGCGGACTTCAGAGGTTAGCATGATAAAGAAGGCAATCCTGTAGAACTTAGTGAGGGAGCGGGGCACCACGTGGCCACATCACTGTAGACCCCGTCCCTCACAGTGACCTGAAAACAGCCACCACCAGTACAGCAGAGCGCACGCACCTAAGCTCCCAGGTATCTGCCATGCAAGGCCACCTAAGCCCCTAGCTATCTGCCATGCAGAGATGGGCTATGGTTTACAGACAGTGCCACCTAAGCCCCTAGCTATCTGCCATGCAGAGATGGGCTATGGTTTACAGACAGTCCCACCCCGAAGAGAGCTCTGTCCTTCTGCTATACTGATGGTACTTTGGTGGACTCAGACAAAGGCACTGCCCAACAAGGACTAGACACCCTGTTGATCCACATGCAGCAACACAGCTAGGCCTTTAACACAGACAAGATACAAGGACCTAATGATACCCAAATGAAACTAATAAAACTCCTGGGCATAATTCAGAAAGGAGCAAAGCCTCTCATTGCAAAGATGATTGTCAAGATTTTGACCTTTTTTTTTCCCTCTCCACTCCCTCAAAAAAAAAAAAAAAACCCCAAAAAAAGCAGCAATTTGTAGACCTATTTGGCTACTGGCAGCAATCCCAAATACCCCACATAGATATCCTGCAAGTATTCATCTACTGGCTTACAATAAAGGCCACTACTATGGAGTTGGACCCCGACCAACAGGACACTCAGGAGGACCTCCAAAGGGCCACCCACCCCACCCTTCTCCTGGACCCCATTGACTCCATTTGCTGTTTGAATCACAGGTCTCAGCAACCTCTCAGTTCACTGAGTGGAGCCTATGGCAAAAGAACACACAGGCCATCGGGCTTTGGATTCATAAACGTAACTCCCCACCCCTTAAGTCTGGGCTGTGAATAGTGACTTCCTTTCGAAGAACACAGAATGTAAAGGGGAATAAAAAGAGTAGATTTACAGTGAAGAAGCCTGACATGACTACCTCAATCAAGTGACTAAGATAACAGTGGTAAGTCATGTTGATAGTGTGGACTGTTGATGGGATGTGATGATACTGGCTCTTTACATCTGTGATCTCCTTCCACAAAACCCAAACACCAGTGTAATCTGAGAAAAATATCAGATAAACCCCAACTGAGGGAGTTTCTACAAAACACCTGACCAGTACTCCTCAAAACTCTTAACATTATAAAACACAAGGAAAGTATGAAAAACTGCCACAGTCTAGAGGGGCCTAAGGAGATGGACACCTAAGTGGAATGCTGCACCTTGGATGGGATCCTGGAACAGAAAAAGGACATTAGATCAAAATCTAAGGAAATCTGAATAGGACAGTATGAACGTCAGTTATCAATGTTTGTTCATTAATGGTGTATCATACTAATGTAAGATGTTCATAATTGGAGAAACTGAGTGCAGGGCACAGGAGAACTCTCTGCCATCTTCACAACTCTTCTGTAAATCTAAAACTTTTCTAGTATAAAGGTTGATTTCAAATTGTTTAATTTCTCTTTTGTTTTTCACTCTGTATTCTGCTAAACCATGTTGTCCAACAGAGTTCACTAAAATGGCACATGCTGAATTCACAAAATAAGATGAACTCTCCAATTTTACATTATCAACCATATACACACACAATTTGTATACATACACAGTTTGGTGTAAATTCTCGTTCAATACCGGGTTCCCAGGAAGAAATAAAATAAAAACTTAAACTCCTTTACTTTGGGAGTTAAGCAAACACTCTCAAAATTATTCTGCCCCCATTTTTCTGTTTTGCTACATTTCATTCAGAGATGTTTCCTTCAGATTCTGTATGGGGTTGGGGATTTTTTTTTTTTTATTGGCATTATTCCAACTTTTCTTAGTACCTGTTTCACATTTGCAAAATAGAGAAGTTGAAACCAAAATCAAGCCCCTTAAACAATTAGCCCAGGGAAAATTACATTTCTAGACCTTATACTTAATCTAGACCTATGATATTATTTCCAAACACCAAAGCAGTAACTCAGGAGTATCTAAAGGAAGGAGGGTAGATGGAGAACAAGAAACCTTGATTTTCAGCCTCAAGGATGACAATCAACTCCAGATTTCCAGAATCAATGATTTGTCTTAAAATCAGTTGACGCTGAATTCAGGCACCTTTTCATGCTGCTTTCATTGGAGGATGGAGAAATCCACGTGTGCATATTATGTTCCCTCTCAGAGCATTAGAGCCTTAGAGACATTATTGTTGATAAAAAGTGTCAAACTCTGTAAAATATTTGAAGAGATTTATTCTGAGCCAAATATGAGTGACCATGACCCACGACACAGCCTTCAGGAGGTCCTGAGAACATGTGCTCAAGGCTGTTGGGGTGCAGCTTGCTTTTATACATTCTAGGGAGGCATGAGACATCAATCTTATACATTTAGAATATATATTGGTTTGGTCCAGAAAGGTGGGACAATTTGAAGCAGGAAGTGAGTGGTGGAGCAGCTTCTGGGCTATAGGTAAATTTAAACATTTTCTGGTTGATAATCGGTCGAATTTATTTAAAGACCTGGAATCAATAGAAAGGAATGTCTGGGTTGAGATAAGAGGCTATGGAGACCAAAGTTTTATCACGCAGATGAAGCCTTCAGGTAGCAGGCTTCAGAGATAATTGGTTGTAAAATATTTCTTTTCTTTCTTTTTTTTTTCTTTTTGAGATGGAGTCTCCCTCTGTCACCCAGGCTGAAATGCAGTGGCACAATCTGGGCTCACTGCAACGTCCACATCCTGGGTTAAAGCGATTCTCCTGCCTCAGCCTCCCGAGTAGCTGCGACTTACAGGTGCATGCCATCACACCTTGCTAATTTTTAGTAGAGACAGGGTTTCACCATGTTGGCCAGGCTGGTCTCCAACTCCTGACCTAAAGTGATCCACATGCCTTGGCCTCCCAAAGTACTGGGATTACAGGCGTGAGCCACCACTCCCAGCCATGGCTGTAAAATGTTTCTTATCAGACTTAAAGTCTGTGTTGATGTTAATGCTAGAGGGGTATAAAGAGGCATGTCTAAACCACGCTTCCCATCATGGCCTGAACCAGTCTTTCAGGTTACATTTTAAAAGAGCCCTGGCTGAGGAGGAAGTCCATTCAGATACTTGGGGCCTTAGAATTTTATTTTTGGTTTACATTGTGGTACTTTTGCAAAGTTTGGATATTTGTTGGTGGTCCCAGGTGTCAAAGTCACTCTTGAGGCACTTCTGTCCCATTGGCCTTGCTCAAAACCTCCTGATGTTTTTTTCCTCTCTGGTCTCTGTGTTCCTGGCATCCTCATGTTGCATCAAGTGAGATCTGTCTCTAGTGACAAAAGTCCTTTGCCACAGTAGCTATGGCCACTATTTCTTTCAATGGACTCACTTAGGCTTCTAAAGCAAACCTTACAGGCACAATTTTCCTCTTGTCCTCACTGTAATTTCAGCCAAAGAACACCTCTGAGAGAAAGGCTGAACCAAAGCTGCTATGAGGGTCTAGGGAGCAAGTGGCCCTTGGAGGCTCAGGACAGCTAGTCATGGTGCCACTGTGCTTCATTCTAGAACTGAGCATCTCCTCGGCCTTTGAACTGTCAGGCCTGAGTGTGGTGCTTCATACGAAAATGCTGTAGTACTTCAGAGAAACAGAAATGTTTCTTTTCTTTGGAGCATTTACTTCTGCAGAATTTATATATGACCCCAGAATTCTGCATCCTTTTAAAGCATTCCCACATTTTGGAAGTCTTGGCTAAGCTGCTAACAATTCATCTGCTTCTTAAATGGATCCATTTCCATATCTGTTGATGTAAAGTTGATGTGGTTCATTGATTACAGTATATTCTGTTGGTTTGTTTTTTGTTTGTTTGTTTGTTTTGCTTTCTGGCCTGGACATTTTTGTCTTCCTAACATACCTCTTACATTGATTCTTCAAGATGCTTAGTGTTCCCAAAGCATCCATTGTTCAAACAAGGCTTGTCCACTTCATCTCCCAGTGTCCCATGACCCCCCTAAATGACATACTACTGTGTTACCAGTGCGGAACCAACACTGGACTTGATTGTTGACTTCAAACCACCCAATCAAGGCTACAACAGATGTAACACAGGATTTTTCTTGGCCTCTTTGCCAGTTGAAGACCTCCAGCCAGTGACACCCCTGCCCAGGCTTTGCTTGGGCCCAGGCTTACTGCAGGAGACACCCTATCTACTCAGCCTGGCAGGCCACACCTGTCTTGCACTCCAGCACAGATCCCACGGCCACTGCAACTGTGCAATAAGCCTCTGGTGGGAGGGGGTGTGTGAGTAAGCAAGTGTGGGGTTGGGCCAGCTATTTCAAGCACCGGCACAGGAGTGGGCTCTGTGCAGGGCTTGCAGCTGGACCAGGCATGTCACAAGCAACTCCCGCAGTGGACTCTGGCGTTCAGACAAGAGGAATGCGGTGGTACCCAGGCAGGGATGCCCATATCCCTGAAGCCCAAGAGGGGGTGTTGCCACATTCTAATAGCTCTTTTAGTTCTGCCATCTGCAGCCCAATGAACAGCGGCATGTTAACAGCTCTCTCAGTCCCATTGCCCTAATCCTGCCCATGGCTCTGGGGCTAGCTCAGTCCTGCTGCTACTTCCTGTTGCATGGGGTGGCTACCCTCCACTGGCAAAGGGGAGAGGGCCACAGTGTTACAGCTTTTTTTGTACTCACATTCAGTGGGTCCTGAGTTATTGTCCCACATTCAAGAAGAATGAGGTTATGTTGACAATTGAAGGGTGAGGAGGGCGGGGAAGAATTTTATTAAGTGACAAAACAGCTCTCAGCAGAGAGGGGGTTACAAGGATGGTCCCCCACCCAAAGTCAGGTGGTCTCTCTCACCCAGAGGTGGGCAGTTCCCATGTGGCTGAGTCCCAGGCTTTTATGGGCTCAGAATGGAGGAGTGCAGGCTGATTAGTTTGTGAGTATGCAGAAAAGTCTAAAACAAAGACACCACTCAAAAGTGGGCATGACAATGTAAAAGGCCAATTATGGAAGTGTAGGTACATGTAAAATAGGGGAAGGGTGGTGAAGGGTGGGGACCAATCAGAGAAAAGCATGCCAAATGGGAAGAGAAGTTCTCCATCCAGCCTCAGATTTATCTGAGACTTGTAGCTTGGCTTTCAGGCTTTAAACTCTCTTTGGGTTAAAGGTGGTGTTCACCGGGCTCCTGTCCCTGTCTGCCTAGGATTGTCTACCTCCTGGTGCTGTCAGATGCATCAATCTCCCCAAGTACTTGCTTTAATTTATTTTTCAAAGTTCCTAGTCTTTGAACATATGTTTTTAGGAGAACTAAGGGACTAGGAATATAAATAATAACCCTTTCTTCTAGTCCCATATTTACAGTGACTTGCAAAATAAGATACGGCAAATGCTCAGGTGAAAAACCAAAATACCACTTTATTCCTGATATGCTGAAGGAAAAGCATTCCTTCAGTTCAAGGCCAAATGAAATTCAATTGATGTGTCCAACCAGTCACTGGCAGAGCTGGGTCACCCCAGGCCTCCCCAATAAGAGAAGGCACCTCCAAACCCTAGCAAGGGAAGGGAAGAGCAGATGATAGTGGTTTCTAGCAGGCAGACTGTCTCCAAAACAAATGAAGAAACACAGATGGGCTGAGCCACACAAGCCCAAGCCCTCCTTCCAAACTCTGCAACTTTGTGCAGCATTCCTCCTTCCCTGAAGAGAACCAGGTTAAGAAGAGGAAAGAAACAGGTGTGTTTCTCTATAGGAAGTTCTGCTGGAAGGAAATGTGAGGCTGGAGACAGATGAAGTTCCCTCCTAACTGTGGCTACCTCTGGGGAAGGAGGGAGGGGGAGGAGGAGACAGGGAGAGCTTTGGGGCTACCTGCAGCATTTTATTTCTGTAGAGAGGAAAAAAGTGAATCTAAATAATCATGTAAAATGATAATATCACTTGAATCACTGGGGGAAATATGTAGATACCTGTTTTATTATTTTCTGCATTTTTATCTATGTGTATAAAGTTTTGGAATTAGCATATAAACATTATAAATTATTCTGAATCATTTATCATCTCACCTTTCTATATATCTGATTCTTTCAGAAGGAATACAGAAAAGAAAAAGAAGAAAATATAAGTCTCCTATGAACCTCAAAGTTATTTTATTATTATTTAATGTACCATTTTTATACAGCTCTGCAATTTATAAAAATCCCTGAGTGGCAAATATTTATAGTTGTTTTTCCTCATTTGACCTTCTTGCCTTCCTCCTTTTTTGTGTGTTTCACTGCAGCCCCCTCAGACAACAGTGAGTACTCTTTTCAGGACAAAATGTCATGTGTGAGTCATAAAGTGCAAAGGAACTATACCCTCCAGAACGATGGGAAGGAAAACTTTCTGCCTAAGAGATACTTCATATTAACCAAGCAGTAGATTTCTTCTCAAACAAATGGAAAGCAATTGAAGAGAAACCTCATGAAAACAGCACATTTTTGTTTCCCAACAGTTATAAACAACCCAGTTTTCCTTTCCCTTCTCACCCCATGTTCAGACACTATGAGTGTTTCCCAAACTTTGGAAACAAAGACCTAAGTTTCAGGTTCCTGCAATGACCTGTTGCTGACATTCTACTGCAGTCGTCAGAGTAAGTATGGTGGCAGAGTTGCAGCTGGCTTGGAAGATTTATTTTTATTTCTAAGGACAGAAGCAAAGGAAGCCCCCACGTTCACTCACTGAAAACAACAATTGGCCATCTGCATTTGTTTCTGCCGCAGCTTCAAAAGCCAAGGTAGAGAGCCTGCTGGTGTGGGCAAGTCTGGTCTTGGAGCTTAGGGCCACTTACAGATCCTGAAACTCAGGGTCAGCGTAGGCTCAGAAAGGTCACTGATAACCAACCCAGCAGACCAGACGTATGAGCACTCTGCCCAGAAGTCTATTTATTTCTTCAAACACACAAAAAAATATCTTGAGCAACTTCCTTAACTTTTTGGGGTCTTCCTCTCTGTTTTCAGAATGAAGATAGTTAAACGTAATAGTACCCCATGGTGACAGGATGAGAAAATATATATATCCAGCACTTAGAACAAAGCCTGACAATGTAATCTCATCAAGACTTATGAGCTTCCTTTCCTTCCTCTTCCATCTTTCCCTGCCTCGCTTCCCTAGATGATAGAGCTAGATGATAGAGCTAGACTACCCTTCCATAGCCAGACACCAGAGCTAGATGATAGAGCTAGACTACCCTTCCATAGCCAGACACCCTCCTCACTTCCTCCCTCCAACACTTGCCCACAGGCACACCTAGAATCCTCAAGACCACTCGAGTGGCTTCCTGGTACCACTCTTGCTAGACCAAAGAAAATGGTAAGATGTGGAGGGAATTATGCATCTCAATTCTTCATATCTTTGATAGTGTTAAATGGTCCATATGCTTTCTTATAGCTGGGGGCACATACATTTACACAAACACATGCACACACACAAAACACCCTTACATAAGTGTGTGCTGGGGGAAAGCTATGCAACTCTGAGGCTCCAACCACTTTTTGTGTACTTTTCACAATTGCCCAGAAGATGGCAGCAAAGTGTCCTGAGGAACTACTTTTTCTGTATAATTCAGCCCTATGTGGCAGTGTAAAGCTAGAGGCTAAATTGTCCCTCTAGATATATAACAGAGCATAGACAGGAGAGGGGTTCTGTTCAGTTTCATCTGTGGCCCGAAGACAAGAGATGACACAGAATTGTGCCAAGGGGCAGGACAGAAGGAGGAGTCAGCCCCCGGAGCAGGTAATTATTCAGGTAGAATTTAGATCTTTTTTGTTGTTGTTGCTCCTGAGAGCAGTATTCTGTTACCAATACTGTTTAGAATTGTTTACAAATGGATGCTAAAAAGCATATGGCAGTTTGTTATTGTCGTAAAATTTTCTACAGACCATGCTTCTCCTCATTGTCTGCACTGGAAGAGACCACACCCACCACCCCTGTTCTTGTTTTGCCATAGAGATGACAATCGCTCCTAATTTACACAATAAAACCCCATTCTCCCAAGTAGAAATTAAGAAAAAAGAGCCAAACATGGTTTTCTCAACCAGATTATAAAACTTTAAAGATTGAGTAAAAGAGTAAGAAATTGAGTAAGACTGAAGGAAGAGGATTTCATTAGAAACAGAATGTCATTTGGAAACTGTACTGGAGAATTTCGTTAGAAGGACATTGTTGATGTTTTGTGTGGTTTCCTCCCTCCTGTCACTACAGGAGAAGGAAGGAGGAACCTCCCCCTCATCTCCAGCTCAGAGAGAGAGGCTGGAATGGGACCGCATGGGGATCATGTTGTAGATCCCCTGCAATTTAGGGAAAATGAGAAACTTGAGTCCAACACACCAGGAGAAACCAAAGAACTAAGACCTGGACTGTCTACTCTATAGCCAGTGTTTTTATCTATTGCTATATAATAAATCACCCAAACATAGAGGTTTAACACAGCACACCTGTTATCTCACAGGTCAGGACTCTGGGCACGACTTAACTGAGTTCTTTGCTTCAAGGTCTCACCAAGTTCCACTTAAGGTATTGGCAGGGGTGAGGTCTCAAACGAGGTTTGACTAGAGAAGGATCCACTTCCAAGCTTACAATGTTACTGCTAGAATTCAGTTCCTTGCAGTTGTAGGATAAATGGTCTCATTTCTTGCCAGGTGTTGGCTCGAGGTCTTTGTAGGATATTGGCTAGAGACCACTCTCAATTCCTAAGGGCTGCCTATACTCTCTTACCATATCAAGATTGCAACATGACAAATTGGTTTCTCAAGGCCAGCAATGGCGAGAATGAGACACCAGTAAGACAGAGTTTACAGTCTTCTGTGACATGATCATATAATCACATACCCAAAATCACATACATCCTGTCACCTTTGCAGGATTCTGGTTATTCAAAGCAAGTCACAGATCCTGCCTATATTTACAGGGAAATAACTACAAAAGGGCATGAAGACCAAGAGGCAGGAATCATCCAGCCACCCTAGAGTGGCTCTCATGGTGGCACAATTAAGCAAGAGGAGTAGGTTGTGTGGGGGTGGTCTGCACTTACACCTGTACGCTGTGTGAAAGAGATTCTACATGGATGGTCTTAGAGCTTGCTCTGAAAAGAAATCAGGAGGGAGCAAGGAGACCTTGAAGAGAATGAGGCTGGAGATTTTCCGATGGACATCCAGGGACAGGACATAGGATAAATCGTCAGCTGCCAGCTAAGTCCATGAGGATACTGAGGGGAAGCCCAGCCAAGGAATCCCAGTGATGGAACCACAGATGCATTCAACACCCACCAGCCTGCATAGCACTGACATCGAGTTGGGAAACGGCCAATCGAGAGAGACTTTTTCTGTTCCTCTCTCCTCATTCCTGCCCCTGACTCTGTGAGGATCAGGAATCCCTCTTAGCAATCCTCAGGGTGAAGAGTTAGAGAAGAAATAGCACTGACCCCCACTTTACATGTCAGGTGCCCTGCCTAAAGCAGGCCCAACTGAGGAAAAGAAGAAATTTTAATATGAATGACAGTTGGATTTTGATTTTTGCATAAATCTATATTTTAATTACTAAAGTGACTGAGGAACTCTTCTATTAGCTGACAGTAGTAACATCTTAGATTTCAAACAAGAAGCAGGGGAGAGCTAGCCCTACTGCGGATCTTAGAAAGAACAGTTGTGGGGCCGGGCACGGTGGCTCATGCCTGTAATCCCAGCACTTTGGGAGGCCGTGGTGGATGGATCGCCTGAGGTCAGGAGTTCGTGATCAGCCTGGCCAACATGGTGAAACCCTGTCTTTACTAAAAATAAAAAAATTAGCTGGGCATGGTGGTAGGCACCTGTAATCCCAGCTACTCAGAAGGCTGAGGCAGGAGAATCACCAGGCTGGTCTCGAACTCCTGACCTCAGGTGATCTACCCACCTCGGCCTCCCAAAGTGCTGGGATTATAAACATGAGCCACCTCACCCACCCTGAAACTGCTTTTTTGTGCTGAGTCAGTTCCTAGGTGGGGGCCACAAGATCAGATGAGCCAGTTTATTGATCTGGGTGGTGCCAGCTAATCCATCAGGGTCTGCAAAATATCTCAAGCACTGCTCTTAGGAGGAGTTTAGGAAGGGTCAGAATCTTGTAGCCTCCAGGTGCATGACTCCTAAACCATAATTTCTAATCTTGTGTCTAATGTTAGTCCTACAAAAGTAATCTAGTCCCCAGGCAAGAAAGAGGTCTGCTTTGGGAAAGGGCTGTTACTGTCTTTGTTTAAACTGTAAACTATAAACTAACTTTCTCCCAAAGTTAGTTCAGCCTACTCCCAGGAATGAACAAGGACAGCTTGGAGGTTAGAAGCAAAATGGAGTTAGTTAAGTTAAATGTCTTTCACTGTCTCAGTCATAATTTTGCGAAGGCGGTTTCATATTGGATTCAGTGATGAAAAGATTTTATCTGAATACCACTTAAAGAGGAAGGCATTTTATATCAATATAATAATTTTTCAAAAAAAAATTTTTTTTTTTTTTGAGACGGAGTCTCGCTCTGTTGCCCAAGCTGGAGTGTAGTGGCGCGGTCTCGGCTTACTGCAAGCTCCGCCTCCCGGGTTCAGGCCATTCTCCTGCCTCAGCCTCCAGAGTAGCTGGGACTAAAGGCACCCGCCACCGTGCCCGGCTAATTTTTTGTGTGTGTTTTTAGTAGAGACGGGGTTTCACCCATGTTAGCCAGGATGGAATTTTTTAAAATTTTAACCAACATTATTTTAAAAATTTTAACCAACATTAATAATCTAAATACCCTGACTTGATCATTACACATTCTATGCATGTAACAAAATATTATATATACCCCATAAATATGTACAAAGATCATGTATCAATTAAAAAGAATCTCAAATCACATGTGTATTGGGTCAGATGTTGGTAAAATCTGAATCCCATTTTCTGACAAGATCTTACACTTGTGTTAAAGAACAAATTAAAGATCACTAGAGCTATAAATAGAATATAAATTGAAAAGCTGAGTTTATGTGTTTGTGTATGTGCCCAGTAAGGAAAGAGCCCCGTGGCTCTTTCCCTGTGGGGAAATTCATTAAGTATTCACCAGGTGGGGGAAATTCAGGGGTTTTTTCAAACTGAATAGAAAGAGGTTTCATAATAGTTATGCAAATTGAAGACTGAAGACTAGCAGTCTTCAGTCTTTAGGCTGGGAAAGTGAGTTGTTTAAAACAAGTCCTGTTGTTTATAATCACTTACCAGTTTCGGTCAACTGAATCAGCTGCAGGGAGAAAAAACATTCAGTTTTGATTTGTTTCCTAAAAATATTTTCCTTTTATACTCAAAATTAGTTGCTAACCAAAATTAAAAAAAAAACCTGAGCAATACATTTTGTTTTCTAAATGCCACTAAAATTTTATATGATATAGGAGTGTGTGTATGTGTAAAAATGAAAAATAAAATGTTTCCAAATGTGTTTTAGTAATATCAACAAAAAGATGGCAAAGTTGTTTCATTCCCATTCTCTGCTACCATCTGGTTTAAGAAAATACTTAGAAATTTGTTCAAGTCATAAAGGTATCATTTTGAGAGACAGGACTAGCTGGATTTCCTAGGCCAATTAAGAATTCCTAAGCCTAGCTGGAGAAGGTGACAGTACCCACCTTTAAACACAGGTCTTGTAACTCAGCTCATGCACGACCAATCAGGTAGTAAAGAGGGCTCACTAAAATACAAATTAGGCTAACAGCAGGAAGTAAAGAAATAGTCAAATCATATATTGCCTGAGAGCACAGTGGGAGGGACAATGATCGGGATATAAACCCAGGCATTCGAGCAGGGAGCGGCAACCCCCTTTGAGTCCCCTCCCTTGTAAGGGAGCTCTGTTTTCATTCTATTAAATCTTGCTACTGATTGCTCTTCTGGTCCGTGTTTGTTCTGGCTGGAGCAGAGCTATTGCTCGCGTCCACCACTGCAGTTTGCCGCCGTCGCAGAACCACCGCTGACTTCTACCCCTCCGGATCTGGCAGGGTGTCCCCTGCGCTCCTGATCCAGCGAGGCGCCCATTGCCCCTAAAGGCTCGCTATTGTTCCTGCATGGCTAAGTGCCCGGGTTCGTCCTAATCAGGCTGAACACTAGTCACCAGGTTCCACAGTTCTCTTCCGTCATCCACGGCTTCTAATAGAGCTATAACACTCACAGCATGGCCCAAGCTTCCATTCCTTGGAATCCGTGCGGCCAAGAACCCCAGGTCAGAGAACAAAAGGCTTGCTGCCATCTTGGGAGCAGCCCACCACCATCTTGGGAGCTCTAAGAACAAATATTTTCAGATAAATCTTTGAGTAAGTTCACAATTGGGTTATCTGAAATATGCAAGGAATCCTGTTCACCAAGATAAATCCACACACTCCAATAGAAATTATCTTGCAAATTCAATGTCGATAGTTGACATGGTTAGGCATGGTGTCCCCATCCAAATCTCATCTTGAATTGTAATCCCCAAGTGTTTAGGGAGAGACCTAGTGGGAGGTGATTAGATTATGGGGACAGTTTCCCCTATGCCCATTCTTGTGATCATGAGTGAATTCTCATAAGATCTGATGGTTTTCTAAGCAGTAGTTTTTCCTGCACTCTCACACACTGTCTCCTGCCACCATGTGAGGTGGCTTTGCTTCCCCTTTGCCTTCCGCCATGATTGTGTTGTAAATTTCCTGAGGCTTCCCCAGCCACGTGGAACTATGGGTCAATTAAACCTCTTTCCTTTATAAATTACACAGTCTCAGGTATTTCTTTAAAGCAGTGTGAAAACAGAGTAATATAATAGTTAACATAATTTGTCTTTTTATTATCTGATCTCCCCATTTTTCTTATAAAAGAATGATTACTTTATTCAGAAGTGGGACTCTGCACAATTAAGAGATGATATTTCCCAGCCTTCTTTGTATATAAAAATGGCAGTGTGACATAGCTCTCGCTAATGAGACCTAAGAAGAATTTTGCTGGAATTTGTGGGAATGGGCTAATTTCTTATTTAGGCATAGCCCTTCCTCTCCCTTCTACTGCTCTCCTCTCACCACCGTCCTTCTTTTCCTTCTTGTTCTTCATAGTCTTTCAAAAGAAAAGGCAAATAGAAAGCTGACAATGGATTATCCAACTTGTTACCATACAGCTCCCCTGGAGATGAAAGCTCACCTTATGGAGAACTGAGCACAAAAACCTGAGAATCTGAAAACACTGATGATACTGAAATGGCCATTGCAAAATTCTGGCCGAGAGCATTATTACAGTGAAAGAGATCTGACCTAACCAACTTCACCTTGCTTCTAACCTCCAAGCCATCCTTGTTCATTCCTGGGCCTAGGCCAAACTAACTTTCAGAGGAACTTAATTTACAGTTTGAAACAAAGACAATATCTCTTTTCCAAAACAAGACCCCTTCCTGCCTGGGGTCTAGACTGCCTTTGTAGGAGTAACCAATTAGCCACACAATTAGAAATTATGGTTTAGGAGTCATATAGCTGGAGGCTGCGAAGTTCTCACCCTCCCCAGTCGCTCCTGGGGATAATATCACTATTGTAAAACCTAAGATCAGTGCTTCGGATATTTTGCAGACCCTGCAATTGATGGATCAGCTGGTACCACCCACATTAATAAACTGGCTCATCTGGGTCCTGTGGCCCCCACTCAGAAACTGACTAAGTGCAAGAGGGCAGCTTTGATTCCCTGTGATTTTATCTTCGACCCAAGCAATCAGCACTCCCAACTCACTGGCCCCTTACTCACCAAATTATCCTTAAAAAACCTAATCCCTGAGTCTTTGGGGAGACTGATTTGAGTAATAATAAAAGTCTAGAGGGTCTCCCATAGAGTCAGCTGTGCATGAATTAAACTCTCTCTATGGCAATTCCCCTGTCTTGATAAACTGGCTCTGTCTAGGAAGTGGGCAGAGAGAACCCACTGAGCGGTTACAATATCGTAGGTCTTGTTAATTAGCTCTAGACAGTTTCCCTAGACTTCTTGAAAAAGCCTGCTTTTCTAACTGGTGAAGCTTTGGCATTAAGGAATGCAATCTCAAATTGATATACTAATCTAGGTATTTTTAGAAATAATATAATTGTACAAATGAGCAAATAAACTTCAAGTTATTCTAATATTAAAAGTGAGGTTAAAATTGTTTTCACTAATAATTACCTCAGTCACCTTTCCCCACCATTTAGAATGCACCATTTGTTTAATGCTATAGCTGGGATTACCTTAAAAATCTCCTGGTTTTATTGATTTCTAGTATTTAATGGGTGAAGAAATTAATCTACAGAAAGCCATAGTGACTCACCCAGATTTATGATTCAGACTTAGAGTTTATAAGTCCAAGACCAACATTGTTTCTTATATGCTGTGTTGCCTACCGGGGTCCATAGTACCTGTTCTCTACCATTTATTGTCAGTACTCAGCAGAACTATTAATACCTCAGGGAAGCAAGATTAGTAAATAATGGAATATGTATCAGCATTGCAAACATGAGCTATTTCATGAAGGCCAGGGTGAGAGCATTTCATCAGCTTGGATTCTCAAGGTCTCATAAATGTTTTAATTTGTAACTGCATCAACATGTCTTATGGTGATGCTGGACATCAGTGTAACACAGACGTAGACAATTATCTTCAAATCCAATTATCGGGGAAGCCAAAGGTTTACCTAGGAAATATTACCTTTGCCAGGACTAGGAACGTCTCAGTTTGTTTTTGTGAAGCCTTCGTCATTGGCACAATATGAGTTTAAAGTATGGAGAACCGGATTCAGTTTCTAGCTTGTACAATTAACAGCTGTGTAAACAATGACTCACTCAAGAATTTTGTCAGCAGAGTATTATTTGTATTGGGTTTTGTTTGTGGGGATTGTTTTGTTTGCACATATATTTGTGTATTTTATGTGGTTTTGAGGGGCATGGGGGTTCTGCTCATCTCTGTGTGTCTACCCAGGTCTCTAGTAGTCACTTTAGCCCGGATAGATTCTTTAGCCATTAACTAAATATTGGCTTCCTAGTTTTTCACTACACATACAATAACGTACCGGTAATCAGATGTGTGACTTTGTCATGTGTACATACTTCCAGAACTGCCAGTTCAAAATAAACAGACCCTCCTTGACATGGAGAATCCACATAATGTCACAGGAATGACTCACATACCTTCCAGGAAGATATGTGAGTAAAAGAAGCTCTTCTATGCTGTGGATAGTGAGCAGAGCTATAAAGAATTAAGGCTATAGAACCTATAATTTAATAAGATTTTTTTTTCTGAGTTTTCCCTGGTGGAATAAACAAAGGGAAAATGCATTTTTGTCTACCTTGGGAGGGAAAGTAACATGATTGTGAAGTCTCTTAGATTTAATGCAGCTTTGTTTGACTTCTAGATATTTCTAAGAGTTTGTTAACATTTGTAATAATAGGCACCAGAAACTTCTATGGGAAAAAAGGGAAAACGTGAACAAAAAAAGGAACTATGGCATTTTCACTGAGGAAGTAAAGCGTGATCTGGAGAAATAAAAAACAGACAAACACATATTGGTCCCAGGCCAGTTTTAAGAAACCCTTTTATACTAAGCCCTTTTTAACAGAAAGTGTTAATAGTATTCAATTTTTTTTAAAAAAGGAGAACTCATAAAATCCACTTAGCTCTCCTAATTATGGCAAATTATTGGAACAAATTGTTTTGTTAAATTCAATCAGTCTTAGGTCTTAGAGACGCTACAAATGGGATTATCTTATGGACAAATGTGACAGAAATGGGATGGGAACTTGAAGAATATAATGATTTCTGAGGATCAGGAAAGTGGAATTAAGTCCTTCTGATTTCGAGAAATTACTGGGCAATAGTGCAGATCAGCTGCTGTTGGGAGATAGAAATAATTGCAATTTTAATAGGCTAAGATCAGTGGTAGTGCAAAGGAGGGCATAGGATGAAGCAAACTTTATAGATATAAAATGCAAACCTATAAAATGGCCAGGATGTCATATTGGAGATAGAGACACCTTTGGGAGACTGTACTAGAGAGGATTAGCAAGGCACCTGTTGTGGTTACACACAATCCCAGTGTCTTCTAAACCCCAGTTTAAAAGACAGTTATCTGACCTCTCTCCAAGTTTATTACAGACTAAAGAATCACAGTTGCCTGTAAATATGTCTATGTTTGAGGAATTGAATGACTATCACTAAGAGATGGGATTCGAATTTATTGGAGCTTCCAAGAGTCTTTATAAGAATGGCAAGAATGTTGCAGGAGCCCAGGGCCAGGCACGGTGGCTCACGCCTGTAATCCAGCACTTTGGGAGGCTGAGGCAGGCGTATCACGAGGTCAAGAGATCGAGACCATTCTGGCCAACATGGTGAAACCCCGTCTCTACTAAAAATACAAAAAATTAGCTGAGCGTAGTGGCATGCACCTGTAGTCCCAGTTCAGGAGGCTGGAGCAGGAGAATCACTTGAACTCGGGAGGCAGAGGTTGCAGTGAGCCGAGGAGCCAAGATCATACCACTGCACTCCAGCCTGGCGACAGAGTGAGACTCTGTCTCAAAAAAAAAAAAAAAAAAAAAAAAGAATATTGCAGGGGCCAAGGGTATAGCTTCCCCTTTGCCCTCTGAAGTTTCGCTGAAAAGTCAACTTGTAAAAGTCAGATTAATTGAGAAAAGGCATACAAATTATTCAACACATAGACATGAGGGCCTTCAGAATGAAGACCCAAAAAATATAGGGGAAATTATCCATTTGTACGCTTAGGTTCAACGAAGTAAGGACAGCCCTGTAGAAATATGACTGGATATAATCTATGCTAATAGGCTGAGTTGGAACCGAGCAAGACCCGTCTGTCTAGGTTTTTCTTGGCCTCTCTGTGCTGCATTCCTTCATTTTGGTTGTAGGACAGGACCATCTCTGGAATGGGCATCTTATGACCTACAGTCAAACAAGATAGCTCAGATGATTTCTTTATGACCAGTTTTACACAGATAGAGTGGAAGGAGAGTTAGAGTAACACTTTTAGGTTTTAAGGCTGGCTGTGGCAAGAGGGGTGTCTGGTTTCTATGACCCACCTTGGGGAGGGATTCTTGTTTGTACAGCTAGCCTCAAAGGAAGATAGGACTGAGAGACAGGAAAGGAAGTCAGAGAAAAACTTTTGCTTCTGAGGTATTGTTTTGGGGTATTGTTTTCTGAGCCCCTAAATACATAATAGGTATCTTTGTCTTTGCCCTTTTTATTGTTCTTTTCCTCCTTTTTTCTCTTATGTGCCACTGTCACCATTCTCAGGTGGGCTTTCGAGAATGAATGTGCAAAATTCATGATTAGGGTCAACCACATCTCCATAGCTATGGGCCTTACAAGCATTAACTGTCTATCATTTGCATCTTCAGACTGATATTCAGAACAGTTTCAGGATTCTCACACTAGGCTAGAGAACAATTTTTAAAATAATTCCATCAACATATTGATATGGGAGAGGGGCAGGGAAGTGCTGAGTAGAGAAGGGCAGGGTCCCTGGCGAGGTTCCACCCTCGGCCTTTGCCCACAAACCCAGGTGAGGACAGGCACTCCTGTTTTCATGCCAAATGTTGCATTTCCAAGCCAGCCATGCCCCTCCTCCCGTGCCTATAAAAACCCTGATACCCTAGTGGGTATACACACACAAGTGGCTGGATGTCAAGAGGAACACACTGGCAGAAGAACACACCAACAGATGCTGGCAGACCATCGATGGCAGAACAAAGCAGATGCCAAAGGAAATTCAGCTGAGGGTGGTTGGAGGAGAGCCAGGCTGCTGAGCAGCCCTACTCCAGAGAAGACCACCTTCCCACTCCATCCCCGTTCTGGCTCCCTGTCCATCTGTTGATAACTACTATCACCACTCAATAAAACCTTGCACTCACTCTCCAAGCCCACATATGATCGATTTTTCTGGGACACTTGGGCAAGAACCCTGGGATACAGAAAGCCCTCTGTCCTTGCGATAAGGTAGAGGGTCTAATTGAGCTCATTAAAGCAAGGTGCCTGCGGACGGCTGAGCTGAAAGAGCACATTGTAACACACACCCATTTGGGCTTCGAGAGCTGTAAACACTCAACCCTAGATGCTGCCATGGAGTCGGAGCCCACGCTCCCCATGACCTGCCCGTCTGCATGCTTCCCTTAGGGGTTTGAGCTGCGGGGCACCAAAGAAGTGAGCCACACCCCCATCACGCACCCTGCAAGGGGGATAAGGGAAAACTCCCCTCGTTTCAATATGTTAAAGCTTATTCACCCCATGAGAGCCATTTGGTTGGTAGGCTATTAACTATTGCCTCAATTTCAGAGCCTGTTATTGGTCTATTCAGGGATTCAACTTCTTCCTGGTTTAGTCTTGGGAGGGTGCATGTGTCCAGGAATTTATCCATTTCTTCTAGATTTTCTAGTTTATTTGTGTGGAGGTGTTTATAGTATTTTCTGATGGTAGTTTGTATTTCTGTGGGATTGGTGGTGATATCCCCTTTATCATTTTTTATTGCATCTATTTGATTCTTCTCTCTTTTCTTCTTTATTAGTCTTGCTAGCAGTCTATCAATTTTGTTGATCTTTTCAGAAAATCAGCTCCTGGATTCATTGATTTTTTGAAGAGTTTTTTGTGTCTCTATCTCCTTCAGTTCTGCTCTGATCTTAGTTATTTCTTGCCTTCTGCTAGCTTTTGAATGTGTTTGCTCTTGCTTCTCTAGTTCTTTTCATTGTGATGTTAGGGTGTCAATTTTAGATCTTTCCTGCTTTCTCTTGTGGGTATTTAGTGCTATAAATTTCCCTCTACACACTGCTTTAAATGTGTCCCAGAGATTCTGGTATGTTGTGTCTTTGTTCTCGTTGGTTTCAAAGAACATCTTTATTTCTGCCTTCATTTCTTTATGTACGCAGTAGTCATTCAGGAGCAGGTTGTTCAGTTTCCATGTAGTTGAGTGGTTTTGAGTAAGTTTCTTAATCCTGAGTAAAATGCTATTCTTAACATCAGTTCTGTTCCATTGGTCTATTCACCTTGTTACTAGGCTTATTACTAGGACTACGTAGTATGCTTCCTCACTGTTCTATTTGAACATTCTAGGAGAATGAAAACACCATAGAGGAAGGTGGTTTTTTCTGTTCTGTCCATTGATGCAATCCAAGCACCTAGAACACAGCCTGGCACAGAAGAAGCACTCAAACTGTGGTATTTCAATGAAAAGTGAGGAATATTTTTCATGTGGAATTTTTTAAAGGAATGTTGTGCCCTACACCTTTTCAGTAAGGAGACTTTCTGTGAAGTACTACGTGAGGCCTGCTGTGTGTATGGCGAGATCAGCAGAGGCAGAGACCAACAGAGGCAGAAACCTGGCAGAGCTGCTGAGGATGGTGTAGAAAGAGACTCCCCCATGCTTAGTCATCCCATCATGCCCATTGTCATGTGTAGCCTCCAGTTATACAAAGCTAGAGATGCTCAGCCTCATCCCCATTTGAGATAATTGCATTCTTTTGCCCTATTCATCATCACTGAATGGTGAGTCCCAGCAATTCTGATATCAAGAGCACCAGGAAATAACCATTTGTTTGTATTTCACTTGGAAGGTAGGGTCTCACACCAGGTTTGGGGATTTACTGTTCAAGTCCAGATGACCAGTAAAGCAAGTTCCTGGAAGTAATAATATAGCAGTTAAGAGCACAGTCCCGGCCAGGCACAGTGGCTCACGCCTGTAATCCCAGCACTTTGGGAGGCTGAGGCGAGCAGATCACGAGGTCAGGAGATCGAGACCATCCTGGCTAACACAGTGAAACCCCGTCTCTACTAAAAATACAAAAAATTAAACGGGCGTTGTGGCGGGCGCCTGTAGTCCCAGCTACTTGGGAGGCTGAGGCAGGAGGATGGCGTGACCCCCGGGAGGTGGAGCTTGCAGTGAGCCGAGATTCCGCCACTGCACCCCAGCCTGAGCAACAGAGCAAGACTCCGTCAAAAAAAAAAAAAAAAAAAAAAAAAAAAACGATCACAGAGCACAGTCCCTGAATTAAGATTACCTGGATTCAAATCTAGACTTCATTACTTTCTAGGGTGTGTGACAGGGTAAGTTACTTAACCTCTCTGTAATTTAGGTTATCAGCCAAAAGACAGAAACCTTCTGTTATTTTAGCAGAGAATACTTCCTAGAAAGAGTCATTACCTGTGTATTAAAGAACTGCAAAGGCATAAAGAAAACACTGAAATAATACAGACATAGAAACTGCATGAATCAGCCACAGCCCAGTCACTACTAACTCCCTAAGCAATCCCTGGCCTTTAGTTTCCCCACCTGTAAAATGCTGAAGTTGGGGGGGAAAATCGTTTCACTTTCATTCCGGTGGCGTGATACGAGATTCTAAGAAACAGGGAGAAAATTCCGTGAGTGGAGCCAATAACCAAGTCAAACATCAGGGGGGTCTATGAACACTGCTCCAAGGAATCTCTCTCTGGATAACCAGACCTTGTGCCCTAGCCCCAGCCCGTCATCTCCACTGCTCGAGAAAAAAAATACAGTTAGTCTGTCCAAGGCTGTTAGAGTCCTCCAACATATAAGACGCATTTCCATTTTACTAGCTTCATGGTCTGCTTGGGGTGGGGATGGCGGGGAGATCGTATCCTTGAAGTAGGCACTAGGACTGTGAGTCACTTGCCTGTCTAGAGCACCAGGACTGTTTGCAAAGGGCTGAGGAGATTTCCATCAATGGAAAAGAGCATGAATTTAGAGTAAACATAGATTACACTTAGAGATCAGAGATCAATCTAGAGATAAAATACACTTTTCTCTAAAGGGGATGGGAGAAGATGTTGGACAAGAAATGCCAGATTTTCTTAATGGTTCATTTATGTCAGGCTCTATGGTGGGGAATTTTATGTTATTTGACTTAATCCTCACAACAATTCTGAAAAATCTTTTTTCAAATTTTATGAGAAAATGAACTGGATATTTAACTGATTTTCTCACGAATTCCTTCTGAGGCTCAGAAGAAGTGTGAAAGAAGCCCAAATGACCAAGGTTCTTTGACAATTTGGTCAAAACAGGTCATAGACCCAGAGGAAGGTCTGGATCCTGGAAGTTTTCTTAAGCAAAGACAGTGCTGGTTGTGGATATGAAGATGTTGACTAAGCTGGGCACAGTGGCTCACACCTGTAATCCCAGCTTTGGGAGGCCAAGGCAGGTGGATCACCTGAGATCAGGAGTTCGAGACCAGCCTGACCAACATGGTGAAATCCTGTCTCTAGTAAAAATACAAAAATTAGACAGGCATGGTGGTGGGCACCCATAGTCCCAGCTACTGGGGAGGCTGAGGCAGGAGAATCACTTGAACCTGGGAGGTGGAGGTTACAGTGAGCTGAGACTGCACCATTGCACTCCAGCCTGAGCAACAAGAGCAAAAAACTCCATCTCAAAAAAAAAAAAAAAAGATGTTGACCAAATGGCAGACTCTTGCCATGAAGCAAGCCCAGACCTCAGTGCCAAGAGATGTGAATTAGATTCCTGCCTCTTCCACAGACTAGACATGTGACTGGGGGCAGATTCCTTCAGCAATATCACCTCATTTGGAGAAGAACTGGACTAAAATACCCTCCAAGTAGTTTATGAGTTATTTAAATCTCCCAGGCTTAGGTTTGCTCCTCTCTTAGGGGATAGCCTTGCCACCCTTCAGGAAATGGAGACTGTATATGGAGCATGTTGTGCCGCCAGCTGCTGCATGTCCCAGAGCCATCTTAAACCCTACCCTTCTGAACAATGGCTAGTCTACAAGAAGCCTTAAAAGGGATGTGAAAGTGGCAACAGTGTCCCCTCAACAACAAATACTTCCCCAAATATGAGCTTGTGTGGAGCCTCATGACTCTGCCTCTGACGCCAATCCACTGGCATCTTTCCCAAGATGTGCCTGGACTTCCCTGAGCATGAGGCCAAAGATGGAGAATGGAAACACCCAAAAGAAGTAACAAGGAGACACGGAATTTTCCACAGGTTGCTTTCAGCTTACCAAGAGCCTGGAAAGTGAGAGAATAGATTCTCCAAAATTCAAAACTAACATTACTATTATCAATATTTATTGTCTACTTTTTGTAAACTCTTTGCATCTTTTTTCTTTAATTCTCCCAACACCCACAGAGTGGAATTATTATTATCCATCCACCATTTATTTAATAGACAAGAAAACTCAGGCTAAGCAAAACTAGATGACTTAAATAATTCTATGTAGGAGTAGGGAAAATGAATTTTAACTGGGACCGTACAAATCACTAGTCTGCACAAAGGTCTTTTTCTCATGTGTCACTTCTATCTTGTGTCATTTTGCCAGACCTCAGAATTTAGAAAGAGGAAGCAGAGGCACTTTTTATATATCAACTGTCTGTAACTACAGCAAAATTCACATCCTGTGTAATCATAAATACTGCTCTAAGAAAGGGACAGGAAGTCTCAGAGGTTGGAGAGCAGAGCACCAAGATCGTTCTGGCAGGAACAGCCAGTGGGAGGTTCCAGCTGAGCGCTCCCCAGAGGTGAGCTGACCCCCAGCCACAGCACACAGGACCAGGCTGCGAGAACAGGTAGACACCTTGGTTTAGATCATGACTTTTGGGGAAGATTGTGTGCTTTTGAAAAGACAGCCAGGGAATTGGATTATCATCCTGTCTCTGATTCTGACCACCTGTGTGAGTTGGAGCGTCAGCTCAGTCTCCTTTTTGGGTCTCAGTTTACTCACTTGTCAAATAAGAAAATTGGGTAAAACCATTCTTAGGTTTCCCTCATTGAGGTGATTTTCCTCAATGTTCTGCATTCTCCTGGTGTGTCACTCAGTCTTACACAGAGTCTACTCTCAACAAACACTGTGCAATTAGACTGAATCTTGCATTAGAACCCCATGGTCCTACTCTAATTCTGTAATACAGAAAATTGCTGGGCAGAGCTGTTGACCTCCATGTCATGATTTATCTTCAAAGCATGGATTTTAGAGCTGTCTTGAAAGCTGTGGGTCCCTCCAGTCTATCTCCTCAAGGCGAATGTGGAAGGACAAAGCATCCTCTCAGACTGTGGTGTTTGGAGATGATAGCATCAGTCTGGAGACTTTTGTGAAACATAAAGAATCTTGGTTATATAGGATTCCTTCTAAAAGTAGCAACGTGTATCAAAATTTAAGTGTCATAGATTTAAATGTAATAATTCCACTTCCATACATCACTCTGAGATAATTAAATGCAGGAGGTATCACAAAAGTGCAAAGATGTTCATTATTGCATTGTTCATAGTGGCAAAAAGAAAAAATAGAAACCACCTAAATAGTCATGAACATGTGATTGATTAAATGAATCTAGAGACCTCCATTTATTTAAATATACCATTTGGCTTTTTGGTTGTAGTAAAATATACTTAAAATAATTGTAGCCTTTTAACCATGTGTTTTTTTGTTGTTTTTTGTTTGTTTGTTTGTTTGTTTTTTAATTGAGAAAGAGTTTTGCTCAGTCACCCAGGCTAGAGTGCAGTGGCGTGATCTCGGCTTACTGCAACCACCGTCTTCCAGGTTCAAGCGATTCTCCCATCTCAGCCTCCTGAGTAGCTGGGATTACAGAAACTCACCATCATACCTGGCTAATTTTTGTATTTTTTTAGTAGAGACGGGGTTTCACCATGTTGGCCACGCTGGTCTTGAATTCCTGACCTCAGGTGATCTGCCCGCCTCGGCCTCCCAAAGTGCTAGGATTACAGGCATGAGCCGCTGCACACAGCCTTAACCATTTTTAGGTGTACAGTTCAGTGGCATTAAGCACATTCACACCATTGTGCAACCATCACCACCACCCAACTCCAGAACTTTCTTGTCTTCCCAAACTGGAACTCCGTGCCCATTAAACAATAGCTTTCCATTCCCCTCTCCCGCCAGCCCCTGGCAACCACCATTCTACTTTCAGTGAATTTGACTCTTCTAGGTGCCTCACATAAGTAGAATCATACAATATTTGTCCTTTTGTGACTGGATTATTTCACTTGCCATATTGTCTTCAAGGTTCATCCATGTTGTGCCATGTATCAGAATCTATCATTTGCTTTTAAATTTAGGCTTTTTATTATTTCTATTCATCGGTCAAAGATGTCTACAGAATAATGTTGAGTACAAAAAGAACAGTTATAAAATGGCATGGATAGAATGACTATTTCCGTAGAATTGTGAATGTCTGTGAACATATATAAAGAGGAGAGAGATAAAGTGACAGATGGGAAGAGAGAATGTAAAGAATATGTGCATAGGAAACAAGAGTGATCGGGTGGCAGTTGAAAGTTAAGGAGCTAATTTGTTTTCTTCTTCAAACTGTATTCCCTTGTAATGGTGGTACTTTATGCACTCTTTCAAACAGAACAAACAGTTAAGAAATAACAAAGGAAAATAAATGTTCATGGTCTCAGATAGGCTATAGCCTGAAAGTATCAATTAAACTTTCGAGTCCTAGCTTCAGGCTGAGAATCAAGCATTTTCTGCAGTCCTTAGGTATGAGATTCGAAAAATAAAGAAAGGAACCCAGAACTCAGGAGGCTGGTGACGAAGACTAGTAGGAAGGAGTCTAGTTGGTATATTTGGGCTATTGAGCCACACAGAGCAAGGTGAAAGCCAAGTTTCTACAACATGAAAGCAAGTTGGGAAATAGAAATCTTCAACCTATATTCCCTAAGATCAGCAATGTCCCTGGGAGAGGATATGGAACTGACGAGTGGCAGCCAATGCTTCAACAATAGGGGAGGAAGAATAGAGAGGATGAGAACCAGTTGTAGCTAGCCGGGCAAGAACAAACCTACAGGGATATAGAAGAGCTCTGGTGTTAGATGGCCTGTGCCCAAATCTTGCCTCCACTACCTGCTAGATAAGCAATCTTGCACAAGCTATTTCACCTCTCCAAGCCTCATTTTTCTTATCTTCAAAGTTCAGCACCCATCTCTGAGACTGCAGATTAAATGAGACTGTCACAAAGCTCTTAATAGAATGCCACATTCATAGTACGTGCCCAATCAATGTTAGCAATGATTATCATTTTATCATGAACTACTGTTTGATTCTGGAACCTAGAATTTCTCTAAGCCTGACACTTTTTCTCCTTCTCTGGCTTTAAAGATGTGCTGGAAGGCTCACCCTGACTCCACTGCAGGGATTCAGCTTCAACATTATTCCCCTCATAGGACATGTAACCTCACCCACACTTCTACCCAGATTTCAAAATTCCAAGAAATGAAAACTATCTCCTTAAACAAAGAGAACTTTAGGTTTAATAATTCTTCAGATAAAGTATCTCATGCCCGGAGAGCATGAGAAACTAGACTAAGGCACAGATCTAGGAGTAGAAATAAAATGGAGGTCCAAACATGGATTGACTATTACGGAACACTTGATAAAACTCAGAGAGTTACAACAAAAGACACTCACGTGTGTCATTCAAATCCTCACAAGAGTCCTTCAGGATAGTGTCATTATCCTTATTTTACAGATAAGGAAACTGGGGATGAATGAGGGAAAGTATCCTGCCTACGGCCAGCTCATCAATATCAGAACTGGGCTTCCAATGAATATTAGATAAAACTGATATGTTTTGGGAGTTTATCACATGCCTCCCCCTATGCTGAGTCCATTATATGTGTCATCTTATCCAACCTGTACCACAAACCTATGAAGTGGTGAAAATACCTTGCCCAGGGTGAGTTTAGCAGTAACTGGTGGATATGGGATCTGAACACACGACTGGACTCCAAGACATATGCTCAGATGTGCAACTAGATGCCTAGGCATTGGACTCCCATCCCAGTGCACTTTTCCATCTCCCTCACTAGGAAGAGATTCTAGGTGTCATTTCCAATTTTTACATGTTGTTCACTCCACCCAAGAGAGGCCGGAACCATTCCTAAAGCACCAACACATTGAGGCAAAATGTCAGGTAGCAGAGCTGTGGCACCTTTCAAGGATGACAAGCCTTTAACTAAACTCTGGCCTTCAGTAGGGAGAATGTTGAGCTGAAAACAAATCTGGGCAACATTTCAGGTGCTGAGCCTTGTTGCTGACACCACAGAGGCCCAGCAATGCTGCTGAGTTAGTGGTGGCAGACAACTTGCTCCTGGAATCTACAAGGGAACTGGAAATGTTAGGAAGGAAGAAAGGAAGGAAGAGGAACAGGAGGAGAATTAACATGGCATAGAGAAAAAAATATCACAAGCGTCTGAGCCAGATAAGTCTCAATCCAGTCATGTAAACACAGGCTGTTAATATTTGCTACCATATATTGAACACATTCTAAGTGCCAGGCTAAGTACTTTATGTGACTATTTCATTCAATGAAAGTCACTTGAGCTTATTAGCCCCAGGTTTCTAATGTATAAAATTGATTTAATAACATGTAAGTTACAGGGTTGTTATAAGGATTAGAGCTGCAATGGTCTAATGCTTGGAATTCAGCAGGAGTTAAGTAAATGTTTACATTACTAATTACGAAGCCAATATAAGCAAGGAGGAAGATTCCGGATGGGACAGGCCATCTCGCTATAGGAAAGGAAAGTGGAACAGCATTCATCCTCAACATTTTTATGAAGACAAAATGAAGACTGGAGTAGAAGACCGATCAGTGCAGGTGTAGCATAAAAGTGTAATCCTGGAAGATGTGGTGTGAGAAGGTAGCACAAGTGAAGCAGAGACACAGGAGATAGGGAAGGGAAGCTGGAAGCAGAGGTCACTGGAGGGAGAGGGAGATGGACACATTCAGGGCTACAAAGCAAGTTCTATGTGATTTGCTCACCTCTCAATTGTGGGACCCCTCAAAATGTGTACAGTACTCTCCCAGTGACATGCTTCTTGACCACAACGGATGAACTGTGCCCAGCATGCCCACTTTCCAATGCTCCACTGATCCCCATGTTTTGTTTCTGAAGGACAACCAGCCTTGGAATAATGGCAAATACCTTCTTAAGTTCCTACAAAGTATGGTCCCTGGGAAGTTTATGTCTGTAAGTCAAACCTTGGGAAGTAACTGAGTTTTGATGCCTCTTCCAGCATCATCAGCATCATGCTATTACAATCCCAAACCATGGCGGTTTCTCACAGCTTTACACCAAAGGGCATCACTATCCCTCAAAGAGAGAAACCTGGACACATGTACCAAAACGAAGATTACCTGCAGAACGGGCTGCCAACAGAAACCACCGTTCTTGGGGTAAGTCCACCTCATTATAAGGGGAATACTGAGAAAATACTTTGTAAATGTATCTAGACTACAGATCTACAGTGGGTCTGGGAAACTCTTTCACTCTTTTCTGGCTGACTCCAGGCTAATGAGGACATGAAATGGAGCTTTAAGGGAAGACTCTTAAAGCTCTGTAGCAGTTTCTAGAAACTAAAACCACTAGATCTTTTTCACTAGCATGCTTCACAATTGACAGGTTAGTCTTTCTTATTTTATTTATTTATATATTTATTTATTTTGAGACAGAATCTCCCTCTGTCACCCAGCATGGAGTGCAGTGGCACGATCTCAGCTCACTGCAACCTCCGCCTCCTGGGTTCAAGTGATTCTTCTGCCTCAGCCTCCTGAGTAGCTGGGACTATGGGTGCATGCCACCACGCCCGGCTAATTTTTGTATTCTTAGTAGAGATGGGGTTTCACCATATTGGCCAGGCTGGTCTTGAACTCCTGACCTTGTGATCTGCCCGCCTTGGCCTCCCAAAGTGCTGGGATTACAGGCATGAGCCACTGTGCCCAGCCACAAATTAGTCTTTCTTATTTTGTCATTAGTATAGTAAAAATTTTCTATTTAACCATATGGATTTTACTCAATATGATTAAATTAACTTTGAGCTTATTTTTCAAATATTTTGAGATGAGATGATCAAGACTAATCTCATGACCCATTTTTCCCCGTTCATATGAGTAACTATAAGACATCCAAGTGTCCCAGATCATCATCCTTCATATCCAGAACTTTAATCTCCATGTGGTTTTGAATACCCTCTTATAATACCCAGGTCCTATTCACTGCCTATTTAGATGGATCTCCCTGCCCTGTTTCTTTACAATCTATTCTTAGTACAGCAGGTAGGGTAATGTTTTAAAAATGAAAGTTAGATCATGTATTCTCCTGGCTCAAAATTATCCAGTGGGATTCCTTTTTTGCTCAAAATGAAAAGCAAAGTTGGTAAAACATAGCCTAAAAATCCCTACATAGTTTGCACCATGCCTCCAGTACTTCACAAGCCTCATGTCCTACTACTTTGCTCTTAACTCTATTCTGCCTTGCATGGAACTTGTCTGTACCTTTACAGACAAGACATAGTACACATATAAGCTCGCCAATGGTAGTGATTTTCATTTGCTTCATTCCCTCGTGCCTGGCACACAACATACCTGTTGTGGTATTCAATAACTGTTGATGATGTGAATGGTTGACTTCTTTTTTTATTTCTCCTATGTTTGCATCATCTTTCAATTGCACATGCATTAAACTATGAGCAAAAGCATGGGCTTTAGAGCAAGCTAACAGCTAAACTTCAGTTCTTCCACTTGCGAAATAATTATTATTAAAATCCAATGATGAACAAAATAAGATGAATTACAGCAGAAGAGATGACCTGCTCTATCTAATTTCAACTGAAAAATCTCTTCATTAACACTCCTGTGAAAAGTTTGCTCTCTATTTCCACCTCACTGGACAACTTTTTTATCTACTTTTCAAGAAAATAAATTTAAAAACTGTCAAGTATCTTTTTCAAAAAAAGTTAAAATGTGTGTATGATCACTTTCCGATTTGCTGGTTTAATAATCCTATCAGAAAAGAAGAGGTTAGCTATACATGACTTCCTCTAGAAGCATATCGATTGGCTCCTTGTAACATTTTTCCTCTTTAATATAACAAATTATAATGTATTTTATACTCTTTATACTTTACCATGTGCATTCAAATAATCACTTTTATCTGTTTGAAGTGCAGTCTAGATTTCCTGTCTTCTCTCTTGTAGACTGTCCAGATCCTGTGTTGCCTGTTGATTTCAAGTCTGGGGGCCATCTTGGTTTTTGCTCCCTACCCCTCCCACTTCAATCCCGCAATTTCCACCACTTTGATGTCTGGGTACCCATTTTTAGGAGCTCTATGTGTGAGTAGAATGGGGACTCTAAGAGGGGACATGCTTTATAAATGCTAACCAGGTGCATAGTCGTGGAGTGACTCAGACTCCAAGAGGCCAGGAGGCAAAAGGCGGCAAGGCCTCGACTTTCCTTCTATCATTGCCCCACATCACATTTCCCCTATTCAAGAAGAGCAGCAGAGAGACTTAATCTGTCTTCCTGCAGAGCAGGGGGCAAGAGGGAATGGTAATACAATGGGTATACCAGCACAGAATTTCTTACCTGGCATTACAGCATACCTCTAGAAAAGTGGATGCTTTTCCATATCCCTCTTTGAGGCTTTGATGAGGCCATTGGATTCCCTCCATTGTAAGAATAATCAACTTTTCAGGTAGAGAGTGAGAAGGCCATTTTTAAACAATAAAACGAGCACCACTGGTTGATGCCACAGGTTTGCAGAGATTTGGATTAACAAGGGTAAGATTCATGGGAGGCAGGGACATGCTTGCTGTGTGTCCAGAGGTAACCCTGAGCACTAGAGAAACTCTCTTTGCTGCCTTCCACCTAATGGCTCATGAAAAAGGGCCCAGTAGATCCATTTTTTAGAGAGTGGCCAGGGTAGACTCACACTTCCCACAAAGGGTTATTTCTTCTCCACGTAGTATTTGGTACAAAGGATAAAAAGCAAATATTCTGGGCAAATGAACTATACTAAGGTACCACTTCTGTGTGGATACAGTCCCTGTGTGAACACAAACTGTGCAGTCACATAAGGAGGCCCTGGTCCTGCCCCAGAGCACAATTTGTCCTTGACTTCTCCTGTAACCAGTGGTTGTGGGCCCCACATCTCCTTAGAGAAGCTAGCGTTAGCTCATACTGGACCCTCTTTGCCTGTGATTATTCAATATCCAAGCCACACACTTAAGCAACTTTTCAGCTTCTCAGAATACCCTTCCTCTGCCAGCTGGATCTTTAATACCACTGAGATTAAATACTGATTTCTGGGGCTTTGTGATAAAGACTTCATGTCTGAGCCTGCTCTTCCCACTTTCCTCGACTCCCATTCTGACTCAAGCAACATACACCAATAACTTCCAGTCCATGTGTTTCTGCACCTTGTCCCATCAGAGCCTCTTTCCTGAGTGCTTCTGTTGGCTGTTCCAATCTCTCTATCCATTCAAGTCATTGGTCCATCTCAACCTCCTCTCTTTCAACCCTGTAATTTAGTAACACTCTTCTCCTTCCCAGGTACACCTTTTCTCCAGGCCTCCTCAGTTCCTAGTGATTTCCACTAAAACAAATCCAACCCCTCTGTGCATCTGCATGTCATTCAAAGTCAATATAGACATTCTTATATCAGGTGGGAATTAGGCCTATCTAGCAATATAGATCCACAAGATTTCTGCAGTGTTCTCTCCCTAAAAGTTTTCCAACATCACTTTTTGATTGAGTGATTGACAGTGACATGGTGGGTACATTTCCACAAGACAACTGAACTGATCATTTCTCTCTCTTCTGGGCAGTTTGGCATTACTGGATCCCTCTCAATTATCTCTGGAAAACAATCAACTAAGCCCTTTGTAAGTATAAGGACCATCAAATCTCAGCTGGTTGGAATTGAAGGAACATCAGAGTTAATTCTTCTAGTTTAAAAATCCCTATTTTACAATTTAGAGAGAAAAAGCTTAGAACAGGCTAGGAAGCCCAGGTTTTCCTGGCTGTCCCATTGGTAGAACCAAGAGTAGAGCCCAAATTTCTTGCCTTCTAGACCAGTGCTCTTTCGTCTACACAATGTTGCTCCTGGATTATATTCCAAGCTTGGAGGAGGTTTACCTCAGTTATTTAAAAAGTGTACATTTTTAAATGTACCATGGACTCTTTATAGCTTGTAACCTTGACCTTGAATAAGGTAGCCACCCATCCCAGAGAGAGCCTACAGATACTTTTTTCTATAAAACCTGCCTCTTGGGGTTCTTTTTGATGCCAAATGTCCCCATTCATAGAGTTGGGACTTCACACAAATTCCAGCCCTTCAGCGTCAGGGTGACCAATTGTTTGGTCTTCCCAGGACTGTCTCAGTTTTAGCCCAGAAAGCCTATATCCTGGGAAACCCCTTACTCCCCAGGCAAACCAGAATAACTGGTTTACCCTACTCTGTGACCATGGTAACAAGTTGAAAGAAGTCCATGATATATTTTCAAAGTTCTACTATTTAAGCAACTGAAATAAACCTCTTTCAGTCAAATATCAGGTGGGGAGGCATTCATTCCCCTGTCAGAAGAGGGTGTTGCCATCTTCATCCAGGCTGGAGGAGACTATTTCCATCCAAAGACCCATGCTTGATAATTGGATGTTTGAGAAAAAAAATCAGTTTAAAGTAAGGTGGGAGAAAATGAGGGTGATGGAGTAGGGGTGAGGGGGATGTCTGCAATGTCAGCACTGATTGCAGCACCAAACTCAAAGACAATACCACTCATGCCACTGCCAACATACCCCTGGCTTCCTCAACAACTTTAGAATTATTATATTGCCCTAAGTGCATCTAGAATATGACCTTTGGTCCCTCCCTAGAAACCCAATGTATGTCTTCTTACTTAAAAAAGCGGCTTCAGAGAAAAGACAAAAGCAAACTGAAGAAGTTGGAATACCTACCTACAGGTGGATCAGGCCTATGAGAACCACATTCACCACACCATTTCCCAACTCCTCTTCTACATTTTAGGAGACAGGATTCTCCCATAGCATGACGATTCACTAGCAAAGACACTGATGTGCCAGGCTCTGTGCGAGGTTTCCAGCACATGCTCCTCTCTGTTTAAGCATCACTGGAAGACAATGTATGTTGGGAAGGATGGTTGTCCTGCCCTTTTCTACTCCAGCTCTGTAGCTATATGGATTCATGTGCTGAGTCTTTGAAGGAAAAGTAGTCCCAGTGGGCAGTATCTTTGCCCAAAGCTACCATATGAGCAATGGAGCCCACATGTTGTTCTTTGTCCCACTTGTGGAGCCCACATTGTTGTCAAGTCCAAGCATAGATTTCCCTTCCTGTGTATTCAGTGCATTTGGGAAGCCACTTCTGAGATCAGAAGATTCATCTTCCACATTTTATAAAAGAGATAACTGAAGCCCAGAGTAAGAAGGACTTGCTCAAGCACACAGATGGATCAGTGACAGATGGGTCAGTGACAGAGCTGGGATAGGAGGAGAGGATTTCAGATTCTAAGTCCAGAACTATGACTCCAACCAATGAATGCTGTGAACTCTTCAAAACCCTCTTCCATAATCCTGGGTTCTAGACTGCAGCTTCAATCATCAGGAGCATATACCAGCCTCATGCACCATCCATGTGTCCTCATCTGTGCCTAGCCAGGCCCTGTATCTTCTTGAGTCAGGATGTGGCTTTTCCCTAAATCACCTCTATGGGTGTGTGGCAGGGAAGAGAGAAAGGCTGCTACGGAGAGAAGCAAAGGCTTTATAGCTGCTTCCTCCCTTTCTCCCTCCAAGGTTTGTGGGAAAAGTGGCTACAGTCTGATAATATTTCTGTTTGTGAATGGGTAGAGAGAGAAGCACAGGGTCTAAGCCCATGTGCCTCTGCCTCATGCCCTGTCACTTAGGAAAATCGAAGGCATACGCTTGTCATATTGAACAAATATTGATTGTCAATTCAAGATCAATTGCTTGTCAATTGAAAGCCTATTTTATGTTCCCACAGACCTATAGATAGGTTTTCCAACTTTTCCAGTTTGCCTCCACCTTTTCTCTGAAGCTGCTCTTTTATGTAAATCAAAGTCATGGATTCAATTTACCAGAGGGGACCGAAGTCCATATTCTAGAAGCCCTGAAGGCAACAGAATGATTCTAAGGCTATTGAGGAAGTCATGGGAGATGTTGGCAGTGACCTGAGCAGCACTGTCTCTATCTTGAGTGCTATAGAGAGTCAATGGGCCAGAACCCCTCTCCCTAAGGAGGAATTATCCATGCATTTTCTTATTCAATAAGCATTTACTAATTATATCACATGATTAACTAAATAGCTACAAGAGATACAAAGATGAATAAAACACAGTTTGTGCCCACACAAGGAAACAGGAAGGAAACAGACCCAAGGAAGCACCATTGCAGTACAATGGACAGAGGACTAATAGTGTCACGTGCTGATTCTGTGATGAGAACCCAATGCAGAGTTTCTCTTCCAGGACCTGAGCAGCTTGACCTCAAATGCAGTGAGTTCTGTTACTGCAGGAGCAGGCCTCTTCCTCCTTGCTGACAGCATGGTAGCCCTGAGGACTGCCTCTCAACATTGTGGCTCAGAAACGGATTATCTATCCTCATTGCCTTATTCGGAGTACTATTATCCAATATATGAAATCAAAGATTGTCTCCTGACCAGTGTCAGTTTAACAGTGAGTAGTTTCAGACTGAATATCCTGTCATGTGAAATCTCTGTGTCTCCCCTTTGCATACTCTCTGCTTTTCTGGCAGTCTCTGGTTGGTCGGTCCGAATGCCTGGAGACAGACAGAAAAAAACAAAAACCTGTGGTTGGAAGAGGCCTGTCTGCTGACTGCATGGTGTGGGGGATGTATTATAGAAAGTCAAAAGAGGAAATCAAGAAGGACAGTAGGGAGTCTATCCCTCCACTGGTCTTTCTTAATCACAAACATTCCAACCTTAATGGGTTTAACTCTTAAAGTACAACCTTTGTTGTACTCATCACAGGCAGAAATATTCTTCCTACTCATCACAGGCAGAAATATTCTTCATTTGAATTATATTTTAATTTGGGATTCTTTTGGGTTCTTTTCCAGGGGTTGGATGCCCCTACCCCTTAAAGATGCTTGTCTTCTGATCATCAGTGAATTGAGGACTAGCAGAGGCTGTACGGTGTTTAAGTTAATCTTCAAATGCAAGCCTGTATGCTACATTATGTTAGGCACAAAACTTGAACCTTAAGTCCAAATACATAGTTATTTTGTACTTTGGTCTAACAGGGCTGACAGAGAGTGGTGGGAAGGGAGACAGCGGATTTGACTTCTAGAAAAAATGTCAACCTCTCTGGGCAGCATTTTCTTGGCACCTTTCTCCCAAACTTGATGATCACTACCTGTTCGTGGTGACAAGCCTTGCTTATTCAATCCTATAAATATAGTATCATGGTGTTAAAACCATAAACCAGTGGCCTTTTAAGAAGAAAGACTTCTTCCTCTATGAATCCTCCTAGTAGGAGCACAGGGAACCCAAGGTAGTATCTCTCATTCCCTTGGATCCATCTATCTCACAAATCTCAGAAAATGTGTGCAAGCTTTTGCACTCCTGTGGGTCTGCTCATGTGACCCAGAGATTGTCAAAAGCAACCCCTTTGGTTCAGGAGCTTGAGGAAGTGGAAGAGCACAGAGACCCGTCTGGAGGAAACCCAGTAGATAGTGTCATCCTGGTGTAGGACAGACATGTGGTAAAGCAATGGGGGTGGGAGAGGCATATTGGGGGTTTAATTTAAAGAAAATGAATTTCATTACCCCAAACTGCCTCCCATTCTGACACAACTGGAGTCCAAAAGAACTTCCTACAATATCAGAGAAGTTGCAACATAGCAGACTAAGCAGACTCCAAAGGCCTACTCTTTGTTAATTTACACAGCAATTACCTGAACAAAAGTAATGAAATTTTAAAAATTAAAAAATATATAGCCAAAGTTGGAAGAAGAAAGGAAGGGAGGGCAGAAGGAAAAACAAATCTAAGAAGAAAGATGACTTAGGTTCCAGAAGCTAAGAAGGATCCTAAAGCCAAATCATCAAACAAGAGCTGAGGCCAAAATACCAAGGAAGTCTGAATAGGAATATTGGTATTAGAGGCTAGGATCACACAGTTTTAACATCCATGACAAGATTTGGCATTGGACAGGGCCATAAAGCTCATATGGAGTACCCTGCAAATATGTTGAAAGCTGATACTGAATATTTACTCAATTTGTGAAAATAATATAAAGAAAATTCTGCCCAACATCCCAAGAAGTTTCAAGAAAACCTTCCGTCAGCTCACTAAGCTTTGTGCAAGTGTGCCATCTGAATTCATAATTACATATAGAATAGGGGAACCTCAAATAAAAGCATTAAGTTAAAAACTGTTACGAGATATGTGAAACTTCTAAGGTTCTAGCAGAATCAAATCTAAAACTACTATCTAAGGAGATGTCCGTAAACCCAACTTATAAGATGCCTCCCTATCAAAGAACCCTACCACTACCACCATCTACACACTGAAGTTATCTAATAACCAAAATATTATGAGAAACATAACAACAGCACAAAAAAATGAGTAGCGGCAGCAAATGGGGAAACATGAAAGTCAGAAGCTCAAGAATTGGAGATAACATAATAATTTGAACAAGGCTATTATGAAAATACATTTTAAATCATTAAAGATGTTTAAAAAGTAATAGAAACCAGGCCAGGTGCAGTGGCTCACACCTGTAATTCCAGCACATTGGGAGGCTGAGGCGGGTGGATCACCCGAGGCCAGGAGTTTGAGACCAGCCTGGCCAACATGGTGAAATGCCGTCTCTACTAAAAATACAAAAATTAGCCAGGGAGGGTGGTACATGCCTGTAATCCTAGCTACTTGGGAGGCTGAGGCAGGGGAATCACTTGAACTCGGGAGGCAGAGGTTGCAGTGAGCTGAGATCACACCATTGCACTCCAGACTGGGTGACAGAATGAGACCCTGTCTAAAAAAAAAAAAAAAAAAAAAAAAAAAAAAAAAAAGTAATAGAAACCAAAATGGAAAAAAAAGGACAGTAAAGGAAAAAAAAGATATGTGCATTTGAGAAAAAAATGAAATCACATACTTGGAAATGAAAATTGTCTTTGAAATTAAAAACTGAGCAGATCAGTTAAACAGCAGATTCAATATATTCAAGGAAACAAAGAGTGAAATGGAATTTAGATTTGATTAAATCACACAGAACGCAACACATTATGTGTGTTTGGAAAAGATGGATGAAAGCCTAAAAGGCATGATGGATGCAGGGAAGTGGAGAGGTTCAGTACATATCTAGTAGGAGTCCCAGTGAGAGATTATAAAAGAGAGAGTATATGTAAAAGTAAATAACTAGAAATTTTTTAGAATTTAATAAAAACATGAGATTTCAGATTGAAGGAATGCACTGAGACCACTGCAGGATACACAGAATCAAATACACACCTAGAAATATCATCATGACAATAAAAACACCATAGTCAAAAAGAAAATAATAAAAGCAACCAGAGATAAGTGGCAGATTACTCTCATCTATCATTAGGTGGGATACCAAAGTTCTGAGATGATGCCGTTGCTGCTTATTTCCCTTCATCTATTAAGAAATCTGAAAAAGAAAGCAGAAAAGAGGATTAAGCAATTTTCCCTGTCTCCTTTTCTCTGCATTGCTGGAGCCTCATCGCCCTGTCTCCTCTTAGCCAGGCACAAGGGCTAGCTTGTCTTGGGTACCAGCCATTCATGTCCTGATTTGCAGGGTGTCCTAGTGGTGATGCTCGTCTTCACTGTGCTGGAGCTCTTATTAGCCGCATACAGTTCTGTCTTTTGGTGGAAACAGCTCTACTCCAACAACCCTGGGGTGAGTATGCTGACATGTCGCGTGATACCTGCTGTGTCTCAGGTCCAGGCTACAATAATCCAATCTCAAAAAGTGGCAAAAAGAAGAATCAATTATTGTTCATGAGGTGCATGTGGAAGGCCACTTTTATAATTTAAAAAAATGAGTTTAACAGTGAAACCCCGTCTCTACTAAAAATATGAAAAACTAGCCAGGTGCAGTGGCACACGCCTGTAGTCCCAGCTAGTTGGGAGGCTGAGGCAGGAGAATTGCTTGAACCCAGGAGGTGGAGGTTGCAGTGAGCTGAGATCACACCACTGCACTGCAGCCTGGGTGACAGAGTGAGACTCAGTCTCAAAAAAAAAAAGAGTTCGTATAAATGGGCTCCTTCCGGAGGACACTCTGGTCATCTGGGATCAGCTGGTGTCTACTGGGAAGCAGACCAGTTAGAGAATTGCTTAATATGAAGCTAGTTGGTTTTAGAAATCACATAGCCCAACCCCTCATGAAAGAACCACAGCTTGGATAAAATTACATAGAAAATGAATGACACAGACTATTGGGCTGAGAATGAGAACGCGTATCCCCTCACTTTTATCAGGAACACAGCCACCTGCCTCCCGAGAGAGTCTCCCTAGCCAAGTTTCCTTGTTAATGTGATGAGACTTTACTAGAATGTCTCTGTCCTGTTTATGCTTCCCTGTGCTCTTCCTTACATCCCCTTAGCTCTTGATGTTATAATTTTAAAATATTTTCATTTCCCCTAAAGGCTACAACAACAAAAGAAATGTTTATAGAATTTGGATGAATTATGATTTAACTATGATCCTATTTAAAATAGTAAAATAATTAGCAGACTGGAGAATTGCATTATTTTTAATTAATATTGCTGCAATTACATATTATGGCAAAGTTGGAAGAACTAGTACTACACAAAACTTGGGGAAAAGGTATTATGAGTTATCTTTTTTAATCTCCGAAATCAAAGTTTAAAAATTCTAACCAATTATGTATTTTCTAGAGTTCATTTTCCTCGACCCAGTCACAAGATCATATCCAACAGGTCAAAAAGAGTTCTTCACGGTCTTGGATATAAGTAACTCTTGGCCTCAGAGGAAGGAAAAGCAACTCAACACTCATGGTCAAGTGTGATTAGACTTTCCTGAAATCTCTGCCATTTTAGATACTGTGAAACAAACTAAAAAAAAAAAGCTTTTGTTTTGTATTTGTTTACTATGAGTCGTTATTTAATTTCTCTTGAAAATAATTTCCTCAAAGCCCAAGTCAGTAAAATGTTATCAGCCAGTCTTCCAAAATGGTCATAAACTTTATAAACTGCTTTGGGTAAACTGAGCAGAAGGTGATACACAGAAGGGAAAATGTGCACTCATGCTAGTGTGAATTTGGTAAGTCGCGTGACTCTGCAGGCTGTTTCTGTATTATTTTCACACTCATACTGCTTAAATATTACATATTAGGGATTGTAAGAAAACTTTAATTAAAAATTAAAGACTACATATAATTAAACTACTCTGCCCTGGACACTCTCTGAGAAACAGATCTACTGGGCCCTTTTTCATGAGCCATTAGGTGGAAGACAGCAAAGAGATCTTCTCAAGTGCGCAGGATTACCTCTCAACACACAGCAAGCATGTCCCTGCCTCCCATGAATCTTACCATGTAAATCCAAATCTCTGCAATCCTGTGGCACCAACCAGTGGTGCTCATTCTGTTGTTTAAAAACGGCCTTCTTGGCTGGGCACGGTGGCTCACACCTGTAATCCCAGCACTTTGGTAGGCCGAGGTGGGCGGATCACCCGAGGTCAGGAGTTTGAGACCAGCCTGGCCAACAAGGTGAAACCCCGTCTCTACTAAAAATACAAAAAATTAGCCAGGCATGGTGGTGCGCACCTGTAGTTCCAGCTACTTGGGAGGCTGAGGCAGAAGAATCACTTGAACCCGGGAAGGGGAGGTTGCAGTGAGCGGAGACTGCACCATTGCATTCCAGCCCAGCCTACAAGAACAAAACTCCATCTCAAAATAAATAAAATAAATAAATAAAAATAAAAATAGACTATATATAGTCTTTGAATTCATTTATTTTAAATAAATGAATAAAATAAAATAAAAAATAATATTTAGTCGTTGGCACATAAACTATGTTCTCTTCTGTCATTTCAGGGTAGGAGTCAATGAAGACATCTTAGTCTTAACAAATTACAGATAATCTCTGACTGGCATGTTTTCTGCTTCTAGCTTGGAGCTAAATGCTGCTCATGCTGAAAAGAATAATGTGTATTTCTTTGTTTGGGTATTAGCTCTATTTTGATCTATAGCACAGTTTTGTAATTCAGATCATCACCCCTGCACTTTGTACCACATGGGCGTATTCTTTCTTCCCAGTCATTGCTGCAATTATCTTGTCTGTTCTTTGTGTAATATGTTCTGTGTGAGCCTCTGCATTAAACTCGATTTCTTGGGCAATTATGGAAATTCCGGTGTGGCTGCAGTTTAACTTTGCACTCTCTATGCATATGAGGTTTCCTAAATAAATGAGGAGTAGCATAGTTTAAAAAATATATATCTTATAACTTTCTACAACAAAGAATTATTGAGTCCAAATGTCATCAGTGCTCATTTTGAGATGCCCTGCTATCGATGGTCGCTACAAACCAGGAAATACTCAAGTTATTATGTGTATACATTGGTTTTAGCTTTATGAAACAATTTACCTTCATGATCTCATAGTTAAAATTGTAATAAATTTAGGAATATAAAGGATCAATATGGGAAGCAAAATTTCTAAAGGCAGTTTCTGTTGTTTTAATTAGTATTTGTGTAGTTCAAACCAGGAAGGATTTGACTATCATTAGATTTTGCTTAACTTTATGAAAGCTAAAATATTCTCTGTTATAAAGGGGCAACTCCATCTGGTCCTATAGCATCTTTACTACTGATTTTTTTTTGTTTAATTTGAAAATGCAAAGAATTGTTAAATGTTCTTAAATGTTCTCACTACAAAAAAAGAAAAAAGATAACTACGTGAGGTGATGGATATGTTAATTAGCTGGATTGTGGTAATCATTTTGGAATGTATATGTATATCAAAACATGTAGTACACCCTAAATATATATAATTTTTATTTGTCAAATATACCTCAATAAAGATGGAAAAAAATTGAAATTCAAAGTTATCTACTGATTTTTATAATACAGAGAAATATGGTTAAACAGTAAGTTAGAAAATTCATCAAGTAAAAGAAACTCCTTTCAAAGGAGGGCAGAAGCGTGGCTGAGTTTAAAAAACATAGATTTTGGAGACAGGTCAAGTTGAGTTTGCCCCTTCCCTGTCCTGTATGTCTTTGGGTGACATAACCTTGCTGTTCCTCAGTTTCAGCATTGTAGAACTGTTAAAAGAATAAATGTTAGTGCATGTCAACACCTTCTACACAGTTCCCAGAACATAAGGAATATTCCATAAGTTTTAGTTCCTTTATAACTCATGAACATATGTGTAAGGACTTGTTTCGTATATACCATCTATTCTTTGTTTACCATATGTTTGTAAGCAAATTGACAAGAGAATAAGTCTTCTGGATACAGTACTTTTCACCAGGAAGATGGGGGGCTGAGCATGCTCTAGAATTCTAAAACTCTGTGACTCAACTATGATTCTGAGATTCTACTACTGAGTAGAGTCATCACTAAGGGCTCATCTCTAAGGGCTCCATGTGACTCTGGTGGAGAGGTAGACCATGATTTGGGCGGCAATGTTTGCTCACTCTTTCCCTTACTAGAGTTCTGCCATAGAATCATGGAGTCAACATCCCAGGACAGAAGGGCAACTCACGTCATCACTATAAAACCAAACGAAACTGTATTGACTGCATTTCCCTACAGACCTCATAGCTCTCTGCTGGATTTTCTGAAGGGAGAGCCAAGAGTCTTGGGGGTAAGTCCTCTCCAATCAATAGGTCTTCCAGAAGGGGAGAAAAGAAGTTTATTTATTCATGTATGTCTGCAGAGATATGCAGAGATTATTTTCAGGGAGGGAGTTAATTCTACTTTTCCCCCTTCACCTTACCTCAGAAATTAGTACTGATCTTTGAATCCCAGCAGAGGGGGAAGCAAGAAACTAGTATAACTTTTTAAAATATCTCATTGAGGAAGTGACTTCAGGGTGTGGTGGCACCTCCCTTGAAGCTAAGAAACCATAAGTGGAGAGGTTTGACTTCCCCTTCATGCTCTTAAAGGAATTGGGAGTGCTTCAAAACCCATATTCAAAGCTCCACAGTGAACCAAATGATAAGGCATGCAAAACGTTTTTCATCACAAATGCACCCAGGGGAGAGCTGTATGCACAGCCTCCATCCTTTGTACAACAGCAAAAATCATTACTTGGTGTGCCACAGCCCAGAGATGTGGCCTGGGGACAAAATCTAGACTGCCAGAGAAGTTGCGCCCTGAGAACCACTGCTGCTATTCTTTTCCCTGCAGATTCCTACAAGCTGATAGGCCCACTGGGCTATTCTCATCCCTAGTTGGGTCCATGGATGAAGGGGAGGTGAAATGCAAGCTCATCCCAGGTTCTCCACTCTATGTCATCAAACTTTTAAAATTTTTAGACAACTGGGATGAGCCCCAATTCCAAAAGCCTATACTGAGTGCTGGAAAATGTGGGGGTGGGGGCTGTTAGGATAATAATAGGATACTGGTGAGACAGAAGAAAAAACAAATGTAAAGGTGAATAGTTTATAGTCCCGGTGCTCAAGAAGCTTATAATCTGGGGGTAGTCAGACATGTACTCAAATCTGTCCGATATAAGATTAATTGGTAACACCAGGGAAGATAGAAAATAATAAAGAATAAAAGTGAAGGATTTGAACCTGAAGGATCCAGGCAATCAAAGTGGGAAGGAAACACATTGAACTGAGTCTCTTAAGAATCTGAGAATGATTGACAAATGAGAGAGGAAGGCATTTGGATGGAGGGAAAGGTGTGCCATGGAGGCACACCCTGAGGGACGTGGGGTAGCCCACAGGGTCTTGGATACTTGTAACCTCATGTACCCATTTCTCTCCTCACAGGCTACCCAGATCCTGCTTGCTCTAATCATTGTGGGCTTTGGAACTATATTTGCACTTAATTACATCTGTTTCTCCCAAAGACTTCCCCTTGTTGTCCTCACAGGATATCCATTCTGGGGAGCACTTATTGTGAGTACTGTCGATTAGAAGCTTTGGAGAAATTGCTATAAAGATAGATTTGAACTGCTTCACGTCCTAGGGTAATGAATTCCATAAATATGGCCCTCCAGGAGACCAAAAAAGGCAGCTCCCTTCACGGCAAAAGAAGCAACTCCATTTGGTCACTGCACTACCATCATCATTGTAATAACTACTCTCAGGTGCTTAAAAGTTTCCAAAGCCCTTGTGTGTATAGTAAGACATTTGCTCCTCAATACCAACCTGGGAGACTAGATGCACAAATATCCTACTTATTCCTTTGCAAATAAGGAAACTGAGCTCAAAAGTAGAGAATAACTTAAACATATCTAGCCTAGCTAGCACTCATGGAATCACAGACTCTGAAAGCTTAAAAAGAATTTTAAAATTATTATCACTCATCCTCCTTCTTAGCCCCAGAGACAACTTTATGAGTGGCACTCATCTAGATAATCATATAGCCATAAATATTATTCTTAATACAGTGCTATTTCTATCCAATCCCCACAGCCTGGATTCCTAATTTTGTGCCATAATATTTAAGGACAGACTCATTAGTGCTTCTCCTACTATAACATACACTCCTGAGAAGACAGCAGTGTTACTGTCTGTTTTAGTTGTTATATTCTGAGAACCTAGAATCATGCTTGAGGCATAGTGTGCATGAACGAACGAATGAATCAATCAATGCAATCAATAAACAAATAGGTGAAATAATTAATAAATTAGACCACTATCTCTATTAAAAATCCACAGTCTCTTTTGATAAACAGAAATACTCCATGCCTTTTCTATAATGTGCATTTCAGAAACAACCAGCAGTGTTTTCATTTTCCCAATATAAATAATGTAATATTCAATATGATTTTCAAACTATACATGCCATACTGTAGAAAATCAAACAGACCAACCCCTCACTTTCTCATTTCACAACAGAATTGTCCCAGTGTGACTCTGTGTACTCTGCATGTGTGAATTAAAATGAGGTTCTGGTCTGCTGCTTTTGAAAACTCTACTTTTCACTTAAAAGATATTTACTGAGCACATACCGTGTCTTCAATGGCATCCTAGGTGCTGAGACTGAGAATACTGGAAAACAGCTCCTCTCTGAGAGAAGTGGTGAATTGTTCTTAGATTTAGACAGTTTGTCATTTAACTGGGAGACTAGACATGAAAAAGTCAAAAGTAACCCCAAATATTTGTTCCTACACTTGTGCTAAGTGCTCTAAGAGGAGATCTCATTCCAGGTGCGATGTGAGGGTTTAATAGAGGACTCACCTGACCATGGAGGTCAGGCAAGTGCTTTCTGCGTAGCTGCTCACTAGGCGAAGTGAAAGGAAAGCATCCCTGGCAAAGATAAAGCATGAGCCAAGGGCTTGATGTGGGAAAGAGTAACCAAAAGAAGACCAATGAATCTATCGTGATGGCATAAAATGAGGCTATAAAGGTAGGGTGTAACCAGGTCATGCCAACCCCTATAGTCATGTTAAGAAAATGGAACTTCAATGTGAAAGCATGGGAAAGCCACTGAACGTTTTTAAAGAGGATAGTGACATTTGAAGACTTGTTGAAGTATCATTGTGTTTTTCGAGTGAGAAATTAATTCAATTATAACAGTAAACCGAGGAGAATCCAATGAGAGGAAGCTGCAATCACGCAGATGAGGAAAGAGTTTCCCTGAACTAGCTTGGCGGCAATGGAGCTAGAGATGGAGAGCCTTGAGAGTAACTCGGAGGTAGAAGTGACAGGACTTGGCAATCCAATGTGGGGAGTGAAGCGGAGGGAGGTATCAAAGGTAACTTTCTGATATCTGCAAGTCAGCTGCAGATCCTTGGACTCTAAGACCCAGATATCCCCAAGGTCCAAGGCCAGTTCCCATAGAGAAGGTTCCCATCCCCAGAACATTAAAAAAGTAAGGGACTCCACATGGAGTGACAGAGTTCTCATTTTCCTGAGGTGGTACTAGGCTCTACGATCATGGGAAATGAGGGACTCTGATAACTACACTAGATATCAGTCCCCATATCAGCCTTTAGAGGGGTCTTCCTTGAGAAAGTCTCCCTTCACCTGCTCAGAACAGGCACAGCTCCTCCTCTTCTCTTCAAGGCCCAGAGCTCAGGAATCTCTTTTTGGAGCCCCAGCTGGACAAAACATCTGGTCCTCTGGATCTTAGAGGAGCCTGCTTGTCCCAGTTGGCCCTGGCAGAGAGCGCTTGTTCAGTGCTGAGCAAATCCAGCACAAAGTTTCTTCCTACCCTACCTACGCCTACCTTCCCTACTCCCTGATGCTCAGGTGGAAAAACGGGATGGTCTTGCAGATTCACAAACAGATATTTTGCGAATCCAAGGGAAATTATACTGCAAGGTGGTCAAACACATCACCTGTTAACTTTTGTCTCTTGTCTTAACAGTTTATTCTTACAGGATACCTCACAGTAACTGATAAGAAATCAAAAATTCTGGTAAGTCACTTAAACTACATAAAATTTAAAATCTTCTATTTGTTTTATGTCATCTTTATGTATGAAGCCTTTAGTAATAAAGTTACCTTTCAGGAAAATCTGTATGCATCAAAGTTGCAGTTCAGATCATTCCTATTTGCCAGTGCCACTGTTTGCCTGACAGACATTCTTACACTTGTTCCTATTTCCCTGGTCAAGTAAACTAAAAGAGTTGTTTATTGGAAACCATTCTGCATCCCTGTAATTCACTGTTTGTAATTAGGGGTAATTCCTTGCCCTGCACCCCCAGGACCCAGAAATATTGGACAACATCTGAAGACATTTTTGGTCATTACAGCTGGTGTTATTGGCAACAAGTGAGTAGAGGCCAGGGACATTTCTAAGCATCTAAAATGCACAAGGCAGCCTCCCGCCAACACAAAAATTATCCAACAAAAAATGTTTATAGTACCAAGGTTGAGAAACCTTGCTCTAACCAAAACCAATCCTAAGCTCTCACTAATTCTTCCTCCCAATCCTAGCCCTATCTCCAATACCAACCGAGGCTTTTCTTTAGATCCTGCCCAAGGTCTGGAAGAAAGAGTTTGGGCATCAATGCTGGATTGTTCTAGGATTGAACCAAGGCTATCACTCACTTCTGTGTTAACCTGAAGGGAAAAGTGCCTACTTCTAAGGGTTATTTCGAGGGTTTAATGAGACATTACTTATAAAAGGCAAGATGATGCTTAAATGTTCATACTCCTTTCTAACCACTCTGATCTTGTTTAAGGTCCTGGGGATGTGGGCCTCTCTGAAAGTCAGTTGAACTCTGTTCTTATGGTCCTCTGCCAATTTCCTCTAGGGATAGTTACAAGGCATAGAGACATTCTGAGGGGAGGGCGGATAAATGATTCCATCCCTGCTTATGGAAATACATGCAGACAATGCAGATGAAGCCCCAAATGCTGTTCTCCCTGTATTGACTTCCTTCCAGAGCTGAGAAATAAACTATGGGTAAGGAAAACCTACTCCTGACTCACTGAGAGCTATGCAGATGGAGGTGCGCAGGAATGATGGAGGCAGGATGCTGAACCAGGCATCAGAAGACCTGGCTTTTCATCACAGCCCTTCCACAAACCGTGAAAGTGATTGCTCACAGTCACTTACTTCCTTAATTCCATTTATCTGTAAAATGGGGATAACAACAAGTGTCCTTCCTACAGCACAAAAGTATAATGAGAATCAGAAGAGACTAGGCTGGGCATGTTCTTTGTAAAGCCCAATACACATGAGGGATTGATTATCTAGAGATCTTAGTCTATAAAATGTCCTATGGGAGCCAAAATAGAGCCTTGAGAAAACAAGGGGACTAAAGACCAAGAGAGAGATGGCCTATCTATATGTTCCTGTGCATTTTCTGCCAAAGTGCCTATTTGCAATAAAAACCTGGGATTGAGGTAAACATTAAGTCACAAGTATACTTCTGAGGTTTGCCACACCAAGCCACAAACTTCCAGAAAGGACTGGCTGTGTAAAAGCATCATTGTATTTTCCACAGTAGTCATAACACAATCAATAAAGGTACAGCAAATACCTGATGAATAGAAATGTGAAGCTTTTCTTTGTTTTTCCTTTAAAAGAGTGATATCAGTCCTGGGAGTGGGTAGGAAGGAACAAATCAGATGACCCCCTTCCTGTAAAGGAACTCGGATATACATACCCCACCCACCCACACCCCCCTCCAAAAAAATAGGAATGAATAAAGGGAATTGGGTGGGGCAATGTGAAATATTTTTATTGCAACAATGAGTTCAAGAAAAAACACCTTTAAACTCCAGTCCAAATAGGTTAACATCTTTAAATGTTAACAATTCTGTTGATTATTGCTTGAATTCTCCCAGGGAATGACTGTAAACTGCATGATTGCAGGATGTCACCTCTTTTGTTCATTTTTGTTTCTCCAGGGCCTAATGCAGTACTCACATGTATCTGGTGCACATTAAATATTTATGAAATAAATGAATAAATGGATACTACCCTAAAAGTTAGGTGACACATTCACATTTTTAAAGGCAGAAATTGAGATTCCAGGAGATTAGGTTACTTGCCTAAGGTCCTAGTGAAACTTGGACTTGAAATGAGGTTTCATTTCCAAGCAAAGATATTTGCTAACACATTGTACTGCTTCCAGATTATGAAAGATGGTGGTGATAAAATGAGATAAAATGGGATAAAATGAACATTTTCTTTAGCATTAGCCATAGAGCATCCTTAGCCCATTCTAAAACTTGGTTTGTCTTCTGACTTTAATGAGTTAGAATTTAGTTTATTAAGCCTTCCAATCATACTGACCTGATGGAACAACTCTTCCCTGAGAAGTATCTGGAAAGATAAAAGCACTAAAAATTTCTTACAAGATATTTTTGCTTTGGTTTCGATCTTATTTATTTTATCATTTTTAAACTATCTTTCAGGGTCAAGGTGTCACGGGCATGAATGTTATCAGCTCCTTGGTTGCGATAACTGGGATTACTTTCACCTTTCTCAGCTACAGACATCAAGACAAGTACTGCCAGATGCCATCCTTTGAAGAAATATGTGTTTTCGGTAGAACTCTTTTCATTGTAAGTGGTCTTATTTTGCATGAAGAATCTCTAAAATCTTCTCTGAACTGTGTCCATGATGTAATGATTCACTGATTTTTATTTTATTAAATGAAGTTGTGTCAGCATTTGAACTGACGGTTGAGAAGGGTACCGTAGGGTTACTGTTACAATGGTTAAGGAGCGATATTTTCTGGACTTGAATCCTGTTCACACAAGCTTGTCACCTTGGCCTAATATTGTATTCTCTCTAAGCTTCGGTTTTCCTCAAGTGGAAAATGAACATAATGAGAATGCTTACCTCATGGGTTGTTGTGAGGATTGCTTAAATTAAAACAGTACCTTGCACAGTTAAATAGTCAGTAGGTTTAGCTAATACAATTATTATGGCCATAGACTGAATTAAATTTTACTGTTTCAGCATTAATGAACAAAATGATCTAAAAGTTTGCTCAATAACACTGAGATCAAAATACAGTGGGGGAAGGTATTTAGAAGTCATTTAAAAAAATAAGGATTTTTATAAGCTTAAGACATACATTATTTCACATAATTGTGGCAATTTTATTCATTAAAGCAGATGAGAGATCTTTTACCAGGAAATGTAGTTGTCTGTGCAATTTAAAGTATTTATCTAACAAGTAATCAGTGACATTATTTTTAAGCATGTCAGTGACTCCAATAGGCATTTCTCTCTAGTTCCCTAAGCAAGTCCTGGGGTTTTATTTTATTCCTACCAGCTATATCTTGAAGCATGGGTTCTATAATTTGAAGAATATTTGAATCCGTTAGAAGGGAAATAAAGTGGAATCACAGAAAATGGTCTTCCTCAGTAAATAAGAAATGAGAAGTTAGTTCCTGAATACAAGAGGTAATTTAATCCTCACAATCACTCAGTGAAATGGTCCCAGGGACTCTCTCATGTGTTCTGAGATAAATTCTAAAATTAGACTCATGATAGATTACTAAAGAAAGCCAGAAAACAACATAAGCGATAAAACCCTGTCCTAACTGGGCCAAGAACATGATACAACATTATAATTCTTGGCCATTGCTGAATGGACAGGAGGCAACTACTGTTTGTTATGTTCGTATATACGAGGAAGAACTTGTATATACCCGAAAGGGTTAAATCTCCAGATATAGGAAATTCCGCTATTTCCTGCTGTCCATGGATGGGTATTGCAAGATTAGTTACCTGCATACAGAACCATGAACAATCTCTTCCTAGTTCTCACTTACATAACTTAACAATTTCTTGCTGTAACCCAAACATCATAAGCTAAAAGAGCCAGAACAGTGGGCTTTAGATGTCTCTTGGGCTGACCCCTGTCCTAAAGACCAATCTATTGTCTATACTGTGGCTAGAGTAATCATTTAAAAATGTAAATCTGAGCCATTACTTAATGGCTTCCTGTAAAACGTATGACGATTAAGACCCAAATCTTAACAGCCTTACCAAACCCTGTAACACCTATCCTACCTATCTTTCCAACATTATTCCAGGACTTCATCCTTCTCACTCCTCCACACTCCAGCCACTTCTTATAATCCCTTAATGTGTCAAGTATCCACGGCCCCAAGATGATCATAGGATCAGCTTCTTCCGGCTTCGAACGGTCAACACGCCAGTTATACAATTAACTCATCCTCATACTTAAATCTCAACTGAAATACCACTTCTTTAAGGAAGTTCTTCCTGACCTCACCTCTACGCTCATATCTGCATAGATCCCCCATTACAGTAGCGCATAGCTCCCAATCCTTCTTCACAGCATTTATCACAATTTAGTTAGGTAAATAATTATCTAATTACTTGTTATTGTCTGCCTCCCTTACATTGATGTAAGTTCTACAAAATCCAAGACCAGGTATATCTTCTTCAATGGAGAAAGTCAGTAAATTGCATACAATAGGGTCTTCATACATTTCAGTTTTACCAACAAATATTGAATATTTAAGATTTTGGGTGTATTGCAGGGAAACCAAGATTCAGAAACACACAGTTATTTGTTCAAGGTTAAGTGGGACTTTGGACCCACTTTTTTTTTTTTTTGAGACGGAGTTTTGCTCTTGTTGCGCAGGTTGGAGTGCAATGGCACGATCTCGGCTCACCACAACCTCCGCCTCCTGGGTTCAAGCAATTCTCCTGCCTCAGCCTCCCGAGTAGCTGGGATTACAGGCATGCACCAATAGGCCCAGCTAATTTTGTATTTTTAGTAGAGACGGGGTTTCTCCATGTCGGTCAGGCTGGTAGAAAACTCCCAACCTCAGTTAATCCTCCTGCCTTGGCCTCCCAAAGTGCTGGGATTACAGGCCTAAGCCACTGCGCCCGGCCGACCTTGGACCCACTTTAACTCAGGTCTTTCTGTCTTCATAGTTTAAACTTTTGAGACACCATAAGGTACCATGTTACTTCTCAATATAAACATTACCTTAAAGCAAAATGGGCGAAATGGCAATCTGTGGGCTATATCCAGCCTGTATATATGTTCTATCTGGCTCTTTAGGGAAAAACAAACAAAATAGGCATTATGGTATCCATGTTCCCACATGACAACAATTGGCTGGAATTGAGTAATGGATGCCTCCTATGAATACTATTACTCTCTACTCTTTCCCTGTTTAGTTCACAATGACTGTCCAGCTCCCATAGACATTGGAGTTTGTTATCCCTGCCTCATCAGAAAGACACAAGATGAAAATTGTGCAGTGTCTGATGGCTACAGAACCATCCAAAATATGGGTTTCCCATACTTGGTGATAGAGTGTAAGGGGTTCTCAGCTTATATATTTAAAATAACAGCTCTCATTTCAAATGCCATTTATTTCTCCTCATTATTTGCAGGGAATTTTGTTAATGTTACTGATCATCAGCATAGCAGAGCTCAGCATCTCTGTGACTATTGCATCCTTTAGAAGCAAGTGCTGGACACAGTCAGATGAGGTGTGTTCTGATGTCTCTTAATATTATTAAGAGAACAGGTTCCTGTTCCTGTTGGGATACTGCACACAATGATGTCTGATTTATTAGTAGGAAGAGCAGCATGCTCAGATGCTGAAATGAAACATCTAAATTTAGGAAGGTCAGAGAGGGGCAAGCTTAAGATTGAAGCTCACCCCACCATCTGAAACAACTATGCTTTCCTTTCTTGTACCATCTGCTTTATACTCAGTCATCTCTGTTAAGACATAGCTCCTTATGTCTCTGCCAAAAATATGTAATATCAGACTTAACGGGAACCCAAATTACTGTGACATGGGGTGTGTATTCTTGGATCATAAGATGTGTGACAGTTCCACCACCACAAAAGAAATAGGAAAAAAAGCTATTAATACTGATACTACATAGTATTTATAATAATTGTTATAGATTATATTTACTGAATTCTGACTATGTCCGTCACTGTTATAATCACTGAGCACCAACTTAATCTTAACAAAACTATTATAACATCTTTATTTTACATATGAAGGAAGTAAGGCACAAACAGGCTAAACTAACCTCTCCAGTATCACAAAACATCAGGATTCTGACCCCTGTGATATGTCTCCAGAGCCTGCTCACTAAGTCCCAAATACCAGTACAGGCCTTGTGATTTATGGAGTTTTCATTTCTCTCTCTAGCTCTCTCTTTTTTTTTACATCAACTTTATAGAAGTATCATTTATAAACAACAAAATGTACCTATGTTTAGCTACCATCACAATCAAGGTATAGTGCATTCCTAGCATCCCGGAAGGTTCACTGGAACCCCTTTGTAGTCAATGTTCTCATCATCTAGATTGGTTTTGACTTTCCAAAATTTCATATTCATGGAATCATAAGTAAGTACTCTCTGTATATGGCTTATATGGCTTCCTCCACACAGAAATATGTTTTTGAGAGTCATCCATGCTGTTGCCTCTATCAAGAATTCATTCCCTTTATGTATGGGTACACCACAATTTGTTTATCAATTTACCTTTTTTTTTTTTTTTTTTTTTTAAGTCGAGACCTCACTCTATCACCCAGGCTGGAATGCAGTGGTACTGTCTCGGCTCACTGCAGCCTCAATCTCCTGGACTCAAGCAACCTTTCCACCTCAGCCTCCCAAATAGCTGGGACTGCAAGCATGCGCCACCATCCCCAGCTAAATTTTTTTTGTATTTTTTTTGTAGAAATGGGGTTTTGCCACGTTGCCCAGGCTGGTCTCAAACTCCTTGGCTCAAGTGATACACCCACCATGACCTTCCAAAGTTCTGGGATTACAGGTGTGCGCCACTGCGCCCAGTCCATTTACCTTTTGATGGGTATTTAGATTGTTTAAAGTTCTGAACTATTATCATAAGTTACTAAGAATATTTGAGTTCATATGTTTGTGTGGACATATTTTCATTTCTCCTGGAGCGTTGCATCTAGGATTTGATTGCGAGATCGTATGGTAACCAGATGTTTAACTTTATAAGAAAATACCAAACAGTTTGTCAAAGTGGCTGTATTGCTTTTCATTCTCATCAACAATGTGTGAGAGGGACAGTTGCTCCATAATATCATTAACACTTGAAACTGTCAGTTTTGTTAATAATTTAGCTATTTTAGTGGGTATGTAGTGGCACCTCATTGTAGTTTTAATTTACATTTCCCTAATGACTAATGATGATGACACTCTTGCTATATGTTTATTATCCATTTGTGTATCTTCTTTTGAGATCTCTGTTCAAATATTTAGCTGAATTTTATTGGATTATCTTCTTCTTATTGGCCTTATAGCAGCCTAATTAATTCTTAATACAAATCCTTTACAAATATTTTTTCACACTGTGACTTGCCTTTTCATTTTCTTAATAGCTTCTTTGAAAAAAACAAATTTGATGAAGTTCCATTTATCATTTTTGCTTTTACGGTTATGGTTTTTGTGTTCTGTTTAACAAGGTTTTCCCTACCCCCAAATCATGAAGGTTTTCTTCTATCTTTTCCTACAGAAGTTTCATAATTTTAGCTTTTGTGTTTAGATGTATGGTCTATTTTAACTTAACTTTCATGTACAGTTGTAGGGTAAGGTTAGAAGTTAATGCACATCACCCCTCATGGAGATATCCAGTTGTTAACGCCATTTGTTGAAAATGCAATGATTTCCTCCATCACCTTGGTATTTTTGTTGAAAATCAATTTACTTATTATTTATTTGTAGGTCTCTTTTGGATACTTTTTCCCTCTGGCCACTATGTCTATCCTTCCACGTATTCTACACTCTCTTAATTTCTGTATCTTTAGAGTAATTCTTTTGCATTGTGGTGAAATATATATAACATAATAGTTATCATTTTAGTCATTTGTTCAAATCATTGAATACATTAATAATGTTGTGTAACTCTCACCACTATCGATGCCCCAAAATTTTTCATCATCCCCAACACAAACTCTGTACCACAAAACAATCACTCCCCGATTCCCCTCCTGATTGCCCCTGGTACCCTCTATCCTACTTTCTATATTATGAATTTGCCTTTTCTAGAGACCTCATATAAGTGGAATCTTACAATATTTGTCCTTCTCTAACTGGCTTATTTGAGTAAGTATAATATTTTCAAGATTAATCCATGTTGTAGCATGTATCAAAATTTCATTCCTTCTATGACTAAATAAAATTCCATTTTGTGTATATACCATATTTTGCTTAGCCATTAATTTTTGATGGACACAGATATTTCTGCCTTTTGCATATTGTGAATAATGCTGTTACGAACATTGGTGTAAAAATATCTGCTCAAGTCCCTGTTTTCAATTCTTTTGGATATATACCTAAGAGCGAAATTGCTGGCTCATATGGAAGTTCTGTGTTTAATGTTTTGAGAAAATGCCAAATTATTTTTCACCTTGGTTGCACCATCTTACATTTCCACCAGCAGTGTACAAGGATTCCAATTTCTCCACATCTCCATCAATACCAACCAACAGGGGAAAAGGGGGAGTAATTATTTTCCATTTATTTTTAAATTTCAATTTATGATTGACACATAATTGTACATATTTATGGGGTACAGTGTGATGCTTCAATGCATGTTACATTTTCTAATGATCAAATCATGGTAATTACCACATTCATCACTTTAAACATCATTTCTTTGTAGTGATGACATTCAAAATTTTCTCTTCTAGTCACCTGGAAATATACACTACATTGTAATTTGCTATAGTCATGCTACTACGTATAGAACTTATTCTTACTATCTACAGTAAGTAAGAACTTACTCTTCCTGTCTAGAATTTTATACCCATTGACCAATCCTTCCCGGTCCTCCCATCCTCCCTACCTTCCCTAGCCTCTGGTAACCACTATTCTAGTCTTCACTTCCATGAAGTCAACTTTTTTAGATTCCAAATGTGCGTGAGATCATGCAGTGTTTGTCTTTCTCAGCCTGGCTTATTTCACTTAATATAATGTCCTCCAGGTTAATTCATGTTGCCACAAATGACAGAATTACATTCTGTTTTATGGCTGAATAGTATTCTATTGTTTGTGTGTGTGTGTACATTATATATATGTAATATATAATGTATATTTTATATATATATATTACATTTTCTTTATTCATTTATGTGTAGATAGGCATTTAGGTTGATTCCTTATCTTGGCTCTTGTGAATAGCACTGCAGTAAATATGGGAGTACAGATGTTTCTCCAACTGTCTTCATTTTTGACATTCATTTTTGAATATATACCCTGTAATGGGATTTCTGGATCATATTTGTTTTTATCATGGCCATCTTTTTTCTTTCTTTCTTTCTTTCTTTCCTTCTTTCCTTCTTTCTTTTTCTTTCTTTCTTTAATTTTTATACAAAGACTATGTCACTTAGGCTACAGTGGCACAAGATCATAGCTCACTGCAGCCTCCAACTCCTGGGCTTAAGTGATTCTCCTGTTTCAGTCTCCTGAGTACCTGGGATGAAAGGCATGTGCCACCACACCCACTTAAATTTCTATTTTTATTTTCATTTTTGTAGAGACAAGGTCTTGCTATGCTGTCAGGGCTGGTCTTGAACTCCTGCCTTTAAGCCATCCTTCCACCTTGGCCTTCCAAACTGCTGGGATTAAAGGCATGAGTCACCACACCCAGCCTTATATAATGGCCATCTTAATGGGTGTGAAGTGGTATCTCATACTTTTGATTTGCTTTTACCTAATGATTTGATGTTGAGCATCCATGTATACATCTTCTTTGGAGAAATATCTGTTACAGTCTTGCCTGTTTCTTAATTGGGCTGTTTGTTTTTTGATGTTGAATTGTAGAGTTCTTTATATATTCTGGATCTTAGTCCCTCAGTGGATACATGATTTGCAAATATTTTCTCCTATTCTGTAGGTTGTCTTTGCATTTTCTTGATGACTTTTGATGCACAAAAGTTCTTTATGAAGTATAATTAATCTATTATTTTGTTGTTGTTTTCTGTGCCTTTCTTGTCACATCCATGAAATTATTGCCAAATTGTCATGAAGATATCTTCCAACTTTTTTCCATGAAATGTATGGTTTTAGCTCTTAGGCTTAGTGTCTGATTGATTTTGAGTTAATGTTTGTATATGGTATAAGGTAAGGGTCCAACTCTATTCTTTCACATGTGGATGCCCAGTTATTCCAGCATCATATGTTGAAAAAATTCCTTTCCCCATTGAATATTCTTGGTGTCTATGTTGAAAATTGATTTACTATATATGTGATGTAAGTGAGCATTTATTTCTGAATGATTCCATTGGTCTATATATCTTCCCTTATGCCAGGTACCATATTTTTGGGGTTTTTTGTTGTTGTTGTTTTTTGTTTTTTGTTTTGATGGAGTCTTGCTCTGTCACCCAGGCTGGAGTGCAGTGGTGAGATCTCAGCTCACTGCAAACTCTGCCTCCCGGGTTCAAGCAATTCTTCTGCCTCGGCCTCCTAAGTAGCTGGGACTATAGGCGCATGCCACCATTCCAGGCTAATTTTTGTATTTTTAGTAGAGACGAGGTTTCACCATATTGGCCAGGCTCATCTCGAGCTCCTGACCTCAGGTGATCCACCCGCCTCGGCCTCCCAAAGTGCTAGGATTACAGGCGTGAGCCACCGCGCCCGGCCCTGTATTGTTTTAATTAGTGTAGCTTTACAGTACGTTTCAAAGTTGGAAAGTATAATCACTCAAACTGTATTATTCTTTTTCATTATTGTTTTGGCTATTCAGGGCTTCTTAAAATTCAGTATGAACTTGAGGATCCATTTTTCCATTTGTAAGAAAAAGACTGTTGGAATTTTGATAGAAATTGTATTGAATCTGTATATTGCTTTGAGCAGCACTGACATCTTAACAATTTTAAATCTTCTTATACATGAACACAAGATGTCTTTTCATTTATTTAGGTCTCTAATTACTTTCAGCAATGATTTGCATTTCTTAGCATAGAGGTCTTTCATCCCATTGGTTAGATTTATTCCAAAGTATGTAATTATTTTAGGTGGCATTATAAATGAAATTGCTTTTTAAATGCTATTTTTATATTGTTTATTGCTGTTATACAGAAACAACAATGATTTTTTGTGGGTTGCTCTTGTATCTTGAACCTTGTTGCAATCCTGTATTAGGTCTAGTAGCTTTCCTGTGGATTTGGGAGGATTTTCTAATAGGAAGATCATGTCAACTGGAAATAGAGATGGCCTTAATCTCCTCTTCTCTAATTTGGATGAATTTTATTTCTTTTTATTTTCTAATAGCTCTAGCTAGAACTTTTAGTACAATATTTAATAGCAGCAGTGAAAGAAAGCATTCTTATATAGTTCCTGATCTTAGGGGGAAAGCTTTTAATCTTTCACCACTGAGTATGATATTAGCTGTGGGTGCTTTATAAATAAACTTTACATATTGAGGAATTTTCCATCTCTTCCTAGTTTTATGAGAGGTTTTCTCATGAAAGGCATTTCATCAAATGCCTTTTCTACTCCAAGTGAGATGACTGTGTGGGGGTTTTCCAACATTATATTAATGTAATGTATTATATTTATTGATTTTCTTATTGTACCATCCTTGTATTTTGCTTATAAATTTCACTTCATCATATGAATAATCCTTTTCTAATTTTTTGTTGGCAATTTTTGTATCTACACTTATAAAGGATATTAATCTGTAATTTTCTTTTCTTGTAGCATAATTATCTGTTTTTGGTATCAAGGTAATGGTGGCCTCATAGAATGAGTTAGGCAATTTTCCCTTCTCTTCAAGTTTTCAGAAGAGTTTGAGAATAATTGTTTTTTTTTTTCTTTAAATTTTGGTAGAATTCACTGGTGAAGCCATCTGATCCAGAAGTTTCCTTTGTTAGGAACTTTTAGATTACGAATCTTTTTACTTGTTATGGATCTGTAAAGATTTTCTATTTCTTCTTGAATCATTTTAGGTAATTTGTGTGTTGCAAGGAATTTGCCCATTTCTTATACAGTATCTGATTTCTTGGCATATAAGTTTTTATAGTATTCTTTTACAATACTTTATACTTTTACTCTCTATAAGGTCAGTAATAATGTCTTACTTTTATGTCTTGTTTTAGTTGTTTTATTGTCTTTTTGCTTTTCAGTATAGGTAAAGGTTTATCAATTTTGTTGATCTTTTAAAAGAATCAACATTTGGGTTCATTGATTTTCTCTATTGTTTTTCAATTCTCTATGGAGATTTCTCTTCTGCCCCACTAAAATTATGCTAGAGTAATTCTTGAAATCAGATAGTGTAAATCTTCCAACTTTGTTCTTTTTCAAAATTGTTTTTGGCTGTTCTAGGTCATATGAATTTCCATATAAGTTTTAGAATTAGTTTATTGATTGCTACAAAAATCTTGCTGGGATTTTGGTTGGAATTGTACTGAGCCTATAGATAATTTATAAACAGTCTTCTGATCCATGTCCATGAAACATGTCTGTATTTTCTTACATCTCATTTCATTTCTCTCAGCACTATTTTATTATTTACAATGTGTAAGTCTTACGCATACTTCGTTAAATGTATCTGTAATTATTTCATTTTTACTTGATATTGTACATGGTATTTTTAATTTTATTTTTTAAATGTTCATTCCTACATATAGAAATGCAATTTATTTTTATATACTGGTCTACTATGACCTTTCTAAACTAACTTATTAGTTCCCATAGCTTTTTTTTAATAGAGTTTCTAGAATTTTCTTAGTACATAACCATTTTAAGTATTAATAAAGACATTTTTACTCCCAAACTTTATGCCTCATTTTTCTTGCCCTATTACACTGTGTAGTCTCCAACACAATGTTTAAAATAAGTGATGAAAATAGTCAATCTTTCCTTGTTCTTGATCTTAGGGTGAAAATGTTCAATATTTTACCCTTAAATATGATGTTTTTTGTAGGTTTTTTACAGAGTAAATTTACCCTGTTGCACAGATTTTTTAAAATCATGAATGGGTATTGGCTTTTGTCATTTTTCATCTCATGCTTTCATCTTTATTGTATTATCTGTATATTATACAACTAGAGGAGAGTACAAACCCTGTTTTAAGCCCTTTAGAAACAATACTAAAATAAGTTACTCACACTAAATAACTCTTCAATTGAATTTAGTGAATACAGATCTTTAATCCACTAATGGCACAGTAATGTGCAAAGTACAACAGGGGATTCAAAAATAATAAAATATGTACCTTGATCTCAAGAAAAGGAAAGGGAAAGTGAACTCTACATTTATGGAGAAATTTCTCTGTGCCAGTTTCTGTGCTTGAAAGTATTATTTCATTTGGTCTTTAGTCTTAGCCACCCTGAAGTAGGAAGTAGGTGATGTTATTAATACAAGAAGCATAGATCAGAGAGGAAAGCACAGGACCTCAGATTCAACTACAATTTTTAAATCCTTCCCAGGTAAACAGCTCTATGATACTGGTCTGGTTATTTAACATCTCTGAACCTCAATTCCCTCAATTCTAAAAGAAGGATAATAACTTCATAGGGATGTCATACCAATTTTTGTGATGACTTTGGAACATTGTCTAGCATCTGGTAATCACTGAGTTCTCATTAATGGATGAGGAAATTTAAAATCATAGCACTTAAGAGCTTTAATAAACAGAGAAACTATAATTCTTTCTTCCAAACCTCTTTTTAAGTGGAAGAATAAATTAAAATTCACATGAAACAAAAGTTTGAGGATTCTTAGAAATATAGAAATCTCTTCCAAAGTACCATTTATACTCACATAAATAGTCCTTCAATAGGGATAAAATATAGGTGTGAAAAACTAATTAGAAGAGTGGGAAATGCAATGTATTATTTCAGAGAATGTGTAGATTCTCAATGTAGGCCTGCTATTAGCGAACGAGGTAAGCATAATTAATTCATTTAATCACTGAGTTCTGATCCACTTCATCAAATAGAACAAGTAGTCTATTCTGACTCTATGAATTATCTCAGAAAGGTGTAATTCATGGAGTCAGAATAAAAAGCAGCAGGTTGTGCTGCAGTAACAACCTCCTAAAAATTATAATAATAAAATGAGAACTAATGGGAAGCATTGCAGGTTGTATCAGATGTGGTCACTTAGCTGTTTAAAAAACTCCAATTGCTTCCTCTTATTTGTAAAGGAAAGTCCAAATTTCCTAGCCTAGCATACCATCTAATAATATCAGTAATATCTAACTGCTTACCATCTGCAATCACACCATGCTATATCACAACCTTGTGTTTTTGTACCCGCTATTCCACTGCTGCTTCTACCTGGATTCTGACTCCTGTCTTATTTCATCTTACCGTCTATGCCTGAGTAATTCCTACTCAGCTGTTAAGATATAGATTAAATATTGCCTCTTCTGTAAAGCATTTCCAGGTTGTCTCAGAATTAGGTCATCTTCTATGTTCCCATAAAGCACTAAGTACCTATTTGTGTAATTGCATTTGCTGAATTGTATTACTATTATCTATTTATATGTTGATGTACAGATAGTTGTGAGCACCTTAAGGGAAAATCCCACATCTAATTGTCTTTGATTCCCAGCATTTAGTTCAGCTGTGTGATCAATAAACTATTATAGATTAAGCATGAATATATGCATATTGACTAGATGATATAAAATGTCTCAGAAGCTTTATAATATTAAGTATGGGAGGAATTTTTGAGGCAATCTTAATCAAATTCCTCTGTTCAATATTTGAAAGACTAAAAGGTGATGACTTTTCTAAAATAATACCAATAAGTTAATGGTAAAGGCAGGACTTGCATTCGTTTTCTGCCTTCTCATTTAGATGTTATTTCCTATCTACTGTCTTAAGTCAGAAATGAAAAGTAACTTGGAAAACAAAAAAAAAATCAGACATGATTCTGTCATATTAATTACCCTCATCCTTGCTTTTATAGGTTCTGTTTTTCTTGCCTTCGGATGTTACTCAAAATAGTGAACAACCTGCCCCAGAAGAAAATGATCAATTACAACTTGTGCTTCAAGAAGAGTTTTCCAGTGATGATTCAACAACAAATGCACACTCTGTTTTCTTTGGAGGCTATGCTTTCTTCAAGTTAAGACTCTCTAGAAGTCCTTTAGTCTCCCAACCAGGTAATAAAGGTAGGGAATTTGTGCCAGATGAACAAAAGCAAAGTATCCTTCCATCTCCTAAATTTTCAGAGGAAGAAATTGAACCTTTGCCTCCCACACTAGAGAAAAAGCCCTCAGAAAATATGTCCATTCAGCTAGACTCTACATTTAAACAAATGAAAGATGAAGATCTACAATCTGCTATTGTACAACCTTCCCAAATGCAAACCAAGCTTCTGCAGGACCAAGCTGTGTCACTCCAAGTTTTTCCATCCCATTCTGCACTAAAACTCGAAGATATATCACCTGAAGACTTGCCATCCAAAGCTCTACCAGTAGAAGGCCTGTCAGAACAAACCATGCCATCTAAGTCTACATCATCCCATGTCAAACAGTCTTCTAATCTGACAGCTAATGACCTGCCCCCTCAAGGCATACTATCCCAAGACACATCATCTCAAGATATGCTGTTTCATGACATGACATCCCAAGACATGCAATCCCTAGATATGCTATCTCAAGACACACCATCCCACGCCATGCCACCTCAAGACATACCTTCCCAAGATATGCTATCCTAAGCTCTATCAGCGCATGCCATATTACCTGAAGCCTCAACATCCCATATTGTGCAGTTCCCTGAAATACAACACCTACTTCAGCAGCCCCCAGATCTTCAATCAGAAAACACTGAACCTCAAAACCAGCAAATTTTACAAATGTCATATCAAGATATTAGATCAGAAGTTATGGAAGAGACCAAAGAATGGAAATCTGAGGAGGAACTCCATAGAAGAAAATCCTCAAGACGGCATTCCTTAAACCAGCAAACCAAAGCCTTGCAGTACTTAAGGAGACATTCTTTAGACGTGCAAGCCAAAGGCCAGAAATCCTCAAAGAGGCATTCCTTAGATCAGCAAAGCAAAGGCTGGCAATCTCCAAAGCGGAAATCCTTAGACCAGCAAATCAAAGACTGGCTATCCCCAAAGAGGCACTCCATAGATAAGCAAGCTCAGCTTAATCAAACTAAAGAGCAACTCCCAGATCAGCAAGGTGAAGATCAGCAAGCCAAAGGGGAACAATACCCAGAAGGACAATCTAAAGATGGACAAGTTAAAGACCGGCAGACTGATAAGGAGCAAAACTCAAAGAAGCAAACCCAGGATCAGCAAACTGAAGACCAGCCGGCCCAAGAGAAGAAATCCCCGAAAGGACAATTCCAAAATGTTCAAGCCGAAGGACAGCAAGCTCAGGTGGAGAAAGTGCCAAAACTGTTATGCCAAGATTCAGAATCCCAAATACAGCAATACCAATTCTGGCAATTCCCACAAAGGCAATCTCCAGGCTGGACAACGCAGGACTGTCAATCTTTTGGCCAAGAATCTCCTGACTGAATAACTCAGGGCTGGAGAAACAAAGAGTATAAAGCACGAGAATGGCAATTTGAAATGAAGCACTGGCAAACACAGGATCTATTAGAGAAAGAAGCCCTAAAGCAGAAAGCTCTATACCAAGAAGTCCAAACCCAGCACACAACAGCCCAACATAACCTAGAATGTCAAGACACTCAAGATAAAGACCAACAAGACCTTCAATCCAGAGTTACACAAAAAGGAGATATGTACACTAGAGACATCAAACCAGGGGACATGAAATGTATAGGGCAAACCTCAGGGGACCTGCAATCAGAAGACGTGAAGGCAGATTTTCATTCTTCTTCTGGCCAAAGCTCAGTACAAGACACATGTTTAGCCTATTTGTCCAATCTAGATTCAGAACAAGATGTGCAACCAGACACTTCAGCTTCCTCAAATTCATATAAAGAAGATGTGAATTTAACTTCTATTTCATGTGATCCAAAAGATCAACAGCAATCTGAAGACTCTGACTAACATGCAGAATCTACCCAATACCACACTGCCCCCATTGATGGAATTAAATTGGGAAAAACAATATTGCCTCCTCCAATCCGTGTTCTCAACTGTGGTTGCCACCTCATTAACTTACAAAAAAATGAAGGGCATGCTGAGCACTCAAACAATTTGTTCTTACTTAAAATAAAATGACAACACACCAAATGTTAACACTGTATCATCATTTTATGTATGTGAAGAAATAATTCACATGTATATTCCTTGTCATCAAAGTTAGTGCTTCAGTTTATAATCACGATTTCATTTTATAACTTAATGTTTAATGGCCCTACTTTGGTATGATGCTAGTATTTTTCATCTCCCCCTTTTGGCATTATAGGAGTTCAGAAAATCAACCACAGGGAAGTCTATGAAGGCTCTCTAAGGGTTCAAGAACCAAAAGAGTCAGCAAGGAACAAAAATTTCTCCCATTTCCCTGTCTTGCTGTTTCCAATCGTCTTATTTACTCTCCCTCCTCATATTTATGTTGAGGATATATGGACTGAGTTTGTTCAATTATTAATGAGGTAGAATGTGGCAATGAATACAGAATGTGACGATGGAGTGGGAGGGATTAAGAGATATCTAGAGACAGGAAAGTAGAAATTAGGGAAGAACAAAGATGCAGATGTCATAATAGAAAATATGACATACTGTATTGTATTCAGTGAAGCTTCAGCTCCCTTCTTTATGCCTGCATTTACTGATTCTAATTTCTCAACCCTTATGATACATAATTTCATCCTCTGTCATCAAAGGAAATTGTGTTATCAAAAGCTATCAGTTACCTCAATCTTCCAAGCCTAATCATGTTTTTTTTTTTCAATCCTCTTTCCCTTTATCTCTTTGATACATTTGGAAAGGTTAACGATCCCTTTTCTTTCCATTTTTATCACCCCCATTAACTTCTGTGTTTTGCACTTCCTGTTTCAAAAATTCTATAATAGGTATTTCTAGGGATCTCTCCCCAACTTTATTCATTTTTTGTAATGACAATTCACTATTACAGTTCTTTCACCTTCTTGTGAATAATCCAGACTGTGTCATATTTGTGTCCTCTACAGAATTTCAGCACAAAGGCTTGATTCAAGAATACATTCAATAAAACATTTTTAAGGGCATAAATGGGAGCTTGGAGTCTCTACTTAGAGGTGAACGGAGAAGTTATATGTAGTAGTATAATAAGATACAGAGCTCCTTATGACTGGCTATATGTTCCTTGCTGCCTGTGCCTTTGTAGTAAAATATTAGCTTCCTGAGCTTCACATGATTGCTTGACCTTGATAGAGTCCTTATCTGAGTTAGCCTTTAGTTCCTGAATGACCACCACCTGGTATTTAACTTACTCTGAATAATACTAATAATTTCTACCTTTTTCTTTAGCTAGATTAGCACATGTTTCTACAGTGCTTATGTAGAGTTTAACTTTCAGTCTACAAACTTGGGTGTTTAGGAAGTATATATATATATAGAGAGAGAGAGAGAGAGAGTGTGTGTGTGTGTATATATATATGTGTGTATATATATGTATATATATATACATATATATATACACACACACACAATTTTGTATCAAATTCTTTGAGAATCCAGCCCACACAGTTACTCTTGCCAGTTCATCCCTATATCTACCCAATATACACACATACATTTCTGCAGAAATGTACAAAGATCCTGGAATCAAATAGTGCCAAGTCACTGGAGAGGCAATTTCCATCATCAGCGACTAGTCCACACCAGTTACCACTGAGAAACTTATAGGCCAAGTTCAAATATACCATATGTGTCCTGTGAACTTGTTGCTTCTATGCTACATTTGGAACACGGAAATTTTTCCAAAATTGCAAGAATACAACGCCTATAGGTTAGACTTACAATGTGAGAATGGAAGAATGTAAAAAACCACTTCTTCTGAGGCCTTTCCATCCCACTGAGGGAGATGCTAAGGGGCAAGTCAGAAGCTCCCAAGGCCCCCAGAACCCATAGTTACCTTTCTAGTCTACAGAAGACTCTCTTTTCTCTCTGTTTCTTGAAGGCATTTTCCCTTGACCTCCCCTTTCTGAGACACCTAATACTGTCCTATCAATGAGTTTGGCTCTGAAGTTGACAAAATCAATGTGTTTAAGACTCATAAGGAAAAATAATGTTTGAAGTATCTGTTTAAAAGACAAAATGCAAAAGCCTGTCGGAAACTAGAAAATTTATGATTTGCTTAAAGGCAACCTAATTTTTTTTATTAAAAACTGTCTTATTACAAATATAATATGTCTTTCCTAGAATATGTCAGGCTTATTTGTAGTAAAATTGGGAAAAGTTGATTTGAGATACTGCTACCTTATACACTCAGTTCCCAAGAACAGTGGAAAAAAAAATAAGCTGGCTGCTTACAATTGCATTTTCATTTACTAGAATCAACAACCTACAGCTAAATTATACTTCCCAGCCACCTTGCATCTAGGTAGGTGAGATGGTAACTATTGCCAATGGAATGTAAAGTTTGACTCCTAAAATCACCAACATTATATCTACAATATTTTTTTCCCTCGTGCACTGGCCAGATGCAGAGAATCTAGGATCCACAAGACCCTGAGTCTCTAGAGAATGGAGCCTGGTCCATAAATCATGGTGTGGATTACTTCCAGTTTGAATATTCAACTGGATTGTGATGTAAACGAAAAACCCATATTAGGGCAAGGAATGCATGGAGCTGTTTGGCTAGAAGGTAGTCTAAGCTGAGTAATAGAGTCTTTAAGGCACAAAAAAGTCAAATCTTGCTCAAAATGGCAGGACTCTTACTCGTATCTCCTTATGTTAGTTACCTATTGCTGCATAACAAATTACCATAAAGGTAGCTGCTTAAAACAACAAGCTTATTATCTCTCAGTTCAGAAGGCCAGGAAAGCTTGGTTAAATTATTTGTGCAGAATATCACATGGCTAAAATCAGAGGACTGGCTGGGGCAGTGGTTCTGGGGTTGAGCTCCTCTTCAAAGTTCATCCATTGTTGGAAGAATCCAGTCCTCATGGCTGCAGGACTGAGGTTCCCATTTCCTTGCTGGCTGTCAACTGGGAACTGCTCCTGCATCCCTTCTCATGTGATCCCTTCCATCTTCAACCAGGTAACAGTGTGTCAAGTCTTCTCAAACCCAAATCTGACTCCCTCTCCTGCATCTGGTTTTAAGGAGTCCTTTTATTACACTAGACTTACTGGAATAATCCAAGATAACGTATTTTAGGATAAATTGATTTAATAACCTTAAATTTCTGTGCAAAGTTCCTTTTCTCATTGAAGATAACCACAATCAGGAAAGATTATGGGCTCCCATAAATAGTCACATGGAAAAATACACACAATTTTAAAAATTAATGTTTTCCTAATTTCTTAGAAACATGTTTGACTTTTAAGGCAGGAACTAACTGAATTGGTGTTTTAAAGAGATTACTGAGGCTGCAGTGTGGAGGATGAACTGGAGAAAGAAAGATGGCAGCAGGGAGTCAATTAGGAAACTCTTAAAATAGTGAAGAAAGAGGTGCTAAGTGATGTAGGGATGTATAGAAGAGTAGAGACTAAAATGATAATTCAAGAGTAAAATTGTCAGGATGGGACAGAAACTAGAGGTATAGAATTGAAGAAAATGAAGAATAAACCATCTGCTCTAGTTAAAAGATTAGCTGGCTGAGACATCATTACCATCAACAAAACAGACGAAGAGGCACAGGTTGGAGCAAGAGTAAGAGGCATAGTCAGTTCTTTCTAGTGTAGTGTATTAGGCAGGGTTCTACAGGAAAACAGAACCAAGAGGATTAGATAGACAGACAGACAGCTATAGATAGATATATAGATGATAGATATATAGAAGATAGATAGATGATAGATAGATAGATAGATAGATAGATAGATAGATAGATAGATAAAGGAATTGGCTCACATGATTATAAGGCTGAGAAGTCCCAAGATCTGAAAGCTGGAGACCCAGGAGAGCTGATGGTATAGTTCCAGCCTGAGTACGAAGGCCTCAGAACCAAGAGTTTAAATTCCAGTTCAAGTCTTAGTCTGAAGGTAGGAAAAGACCAGTGTCCCAGCTCAAAGACAGGCAGAGAAAGCAAATTCTCTCTTGCTCAGGCTTTGGTTTTATTTAAGCCCTCATTGGAGACATTGAGAGTAACACTGGGTTTTACCACCGTTCATGGAATAAGATTTAAAGACACTAGCCCTCTCCCTCTCCCTCTCCCTCTCCCTCTCCCCATGGTCTCCCTCCCCCTCTCTTTCCACGGTCTCCCTCTCCCTCTCTTTCCACGGTCTCCCTCTGATGCCGAGCCGAAGCTGGACTGTACTGCTGCCGTCTCGGCTCACTGCAACCTCCCTGCCAGATTCTTCTGCCTCAGCCTGCCGAGTGCCTGCGATTGCAGGCACGCGCTGCCACGCCTGACTGGTTTTCATATTTTTTTGGTGGAGACGGGGTTTCGCTGTGTTGGCCGGGCTGGTCTCCAGCTCCTAACCGCGAGCGATCCACCAGCCTCGGCCTCCCGAGGTGCCAGGATTGCAGACGGAGTCTCGTTCACTCAGTGCTCAATGTTGCCCAGGCTGGAGTGCAGTGGCGTGATTTTGGCTCGCTACAACCTCCACCTCCCAGCCGTCTGCCTTGGCCTCCCAAAGTGCCGAGATTGCAGCCTCTGCCCGGCCGCCACCCCATCTGGGAAGTGAGGAGCATCTCTGCCTGGCCGCCCATCGTCTGGGACGTGAGGAGCCCCTCTGCCTGGCTGCCCAGTCTGGAAAGTGAGGAGCGTCTCTGCCCAGCTGCCATCCCATCTAGGAAGTGAGGAGCGCCTCTTCCCAGCCACCATCCCATCTAGGAAGTGAGGAGCGTCTCTGCCCAGCTGCCCACTGCCCATTGTCTGAGATGTGGGGAGCGCCTCTGCCCCACCGCCCCATCTGGGATGTGAGGAGCGCCTCTTCCCGGCTGCGACCCCATCTGGGAGGTGAGGAGCGTCTCTGCCCCGCCTCCTCGTCTGAGAAGTGAGGAGACCCTCTGCCTGGCAACCGCCCCGTCTGAGAAGTGAGGAGCCCCTCTGCCCGGCAGCCGCCCCGTCTGAGAAGTGAGAAGCCCCTCCACCCGGCAGCCACCCCGTCTGGGAAGTGAGGAGCGTCTCCGCCCGGCAGCCACCCCATCCAGGAGGGAGGTGGGGGTCAGCCCCCGCCAGGCCAGCTGCCCCGTCCGGGAGGGAGGTGGGGGTCAGCCCCCGCCCGGCCAGCCGCCCCGTCCGGGAGGGAGGTGGGGGGGGTCAGCCCCCGCCCGGCCAGCCGGCCCGCCCGGGAGGTGAGGGGCGCCTCTGCCCAGCCGCCCCTACTGGGAAGTGAGGAGCCCCTCTGCCCGGCCACCACCCCGTCTGGGAGGTGTACCCAACAGCTCATTGAGAGCGGGCCACGATGACAATGGCGGTTTTGTGGAATGGAGAGGGGGGAAGGGTGGGGAAAGGATTGAGAAATCGGATGGTTGCCGTGTCTGTGTAGAAAGAAGTAGACATGGTAGACTTTTCATTTTGTTCTGTACTAAGAATAATTCTTCTGCCTTGGGATCCTGTTGATCTGTGACCTTACCCCCAACCCTGTGCTCTCTGAAACATGTGCTGTGTCCACTCAGGGTTAAATGGATTAAGGGCGGTGCAAGATGTGCTTTGTTAAACAGATGCTTGAAGGCAGCATGCTCTTTAAGAGTCATCTCCACTCCCTAATCTCAAGTACCGAGGGACACAAACACTGCGTAGGGCCGCAGGGTCCTCTGCCTAGGAAAACCAGAGACCTTTGTTCACTTGTTTATCTGCTGACCTTCCCTCCACTATTGTCCTATGACCCTGCCAAATCCCCCTCTGCGAGAAACACCCAAGAATGATCAATAAAAAAAGTAATAATAAATAAATAAATAAAAGATTTAAAGACACTTATTATTTATAATTTTAAAAAAAAGAAAACTAGAGGATCTGGAGACTCCTAAGCAGGTGACATCTTGCCACAACAGTTAACTGCTCTAGCTCTGCTCCCAGAGTTTTTCTCTCCAGAGTATGGATATGGATCTTTTTAAAGGAAGGCTTTAACAGCAGAGAAAAATAAAAGAAACTTAGAAACAAAGAAAATTGACTTTCAGCTGCAGTAACAGAAGAATGAGAGATTAAATGAGGCCCACCCATATTGGGGAGGGCATCTGCTTTATTCAGTTTACCAATGTAAAAACCTCATCCAGACTCATCCTCATAGACACACTCAGAATAAAGTTTAACTAAAAGTCTTGGCACTTATTGTTCAATCAAGATGATGCATAATTTAAACATCAAAAGGCCATCCCTTGTGAACCTGACACTCATATGCATCTCCTTAAGCCATACTTAATCTCCAAATAAAGACTAAAAGGTGATAATTCTTCATAATATGTTACAACTATCATATATACAACTGGAAATGTACCAACCTCTTCTCAGAAGAAGGGGTAAAGTCTGTGAATGATGTTTACTCTTCTCCTTACTGTCTAGCAACTTCTCTGATTTAAACTGTATGATGTAAAGTTAACAATACTTAATACTATAACATAAACATGCCTTATGTTACATGATTAGAGAATGAGAAAGAACAGATTGTGTGTGTGTATGTGTGTGTGTGTGTGTGTGTGTAGTTTCTATAACTGGATATGTGGACGTAACTCGTATTTGTAACTACCTTATTCTACTACCCATTCTGTAGTCCCTTTGCCTTCAGCAAGCACCTTAGCTGGCCATGGTTCTTTATCTGGTAGAATGACCCAAACTTCATTCCTGAAAAGCCTGGACAATTAGTGGTCCTGCCTGGATTGAGTTGTTGTGGTTTTCTTAATTGACCTTAATCACAGATCATGGTAATACTAAGAGATGCATGAAGGGATCTCCTGTATTCCAAGCATAGTGTTCCCTTACCTCCATTGTGGAATAGTGGTCTAATTTCCCCTTAGTCGTCAGAAACAATCACCCCATCCAGCACAGTAACCCCTTTCAGTTATCTGAAGAGGATGGAAGGGCTTTTCTCCAAAATTCAGCAATAAACCTATAGGAGCCTACCTTCCCAGAGGCTCTACATAGCATCCCTATCTGCCATTGACACTTCAAGCACCATTGGATCTGTTGATGGTATGGTCCAAGCAGAAGTCAGCTTACACGGAAGCCGAGGCCTGTTGTGAAGCTTTTCTTCTGGTCCTACTCAAAAGTAGCAGCTCTGTAAGTCACTTGGCAAATTGGCCAGAGCAACACACCCAAGTGAGGAATATGTTGCCTCCAAAATCCAAAGAAACTCATTAGATGCTGTGCCTCCTATTCATTGTGGAAGCCAGATGCGACAACTTATCCTTATGCTGGAAGAGATTCTCAATATTCCCCACACCACTTGATCCCTAGAAATTTCACTGAGGTACAAGACCCTGAGGTTTTATCAGATTTATTTTCCAAACTCTGGCATGTAAATATCTTATGAATAAATCTAGAGTAGTTACTACGTCTTATTCGCTAGGTCCAATCAGCATAATGTCATCAATCTAATGGACCAGTGTGATATCTTGTGGAAGGAAAGGGCAATTAAGATCTCTGTGAACTAAATTATGACATAGAGCTATAAAGTTGATACACCCCCGAGGTATGACAGTGAATGTGTATTGCTGGCCTTGTCATCTGAAAGCAAACTGTTCCTGGTGGTCTTTACTAATAGCTATCCAGAAAAAGCATTTATCAGATCAATAACATTATACTGGGTACTAGAGGATGTGTTAATTTGCTCAAGTAATGAAACCACATTTGGTAAGGCAGTTGCAATTGGAGTCACCTCCAATTGGTAATCCACTGTCATCTTCCAAGATCCATCTGTCTTCTGCACATGCCAAACATACAAGTTGAATAGGAATGTGGTGGGAATCACCACCCCTGCAACTTTCAAGTTACTGATGGTGTCATTAATCTCTGTAGCCCCTCCAGGAATGTGTTGGGAGTCACCAACCCTGCACCTTTTAAGTTACTGCTGGATTTATTAATTTCTGCAGTACCATCAGGAATGTGGTGATGCTTTTGCTTTACTATTTTCCTAGGCAGAGGCAGTACTAGAGGCTTCCACTTGGTATTCCCCACCATAAATGTCCTTACTCCACAGAGTAAGAAAATAATATGAGATTCTACCACCTGAGTATATTTATTTTAATTATGCATTCTGGAATTGGGGGAATAACCGCAGGATGGGTTTGGGAGCCCACTGCACCCATTGTGAGATTAACCAGAGATAAAACTCCATGGATCATCGGACCTCCACAACCACTTACTCTGAGTGGTAAGCCACAGTGATGCTTTGAGTCTCCTGGAATTAGTATCAATTCAGAGTCAGTGTCTAGTAGTCCCTGAGAGGTCTGGTTATTTCCTTTTCCCCAATGCTCAGTACCCTGGAAAAAGGCTGCAGGTCCCTTTGAGGAAGGCTGTGAGAAAGATCAACAGTACAAATTCTTGGTAATGCACCAGGTCCTTCCTTAAGGAGACCTGGTCTCCCTTTTCATTCAAGGAGTTCTTTCTGGGTTTGTAAATTTTATTGCAGGTCTGTAAACTGGCTCAGGTCTGGGAATGGATTGAGGGGCTATGAGTCTATATTTTTATGATTCAGGTTAGGCTTTCATTCAATGACCTAGAACTTTTCTGCTTATATAGATCAAGGGGTAATTTAAAAGGATTTCTGTCTATTTTACCTCTAGGAACACCATAATCAACTAGCCCACACCCACACCATAGGTCTCATTCAAATATTAATCTTATCTATACCCACCCTCACAGACACGGCCAAAATAATGTTTTAATTAAGTATTTGGGCAGTCTATGACCTGGTCAAGTTGACACATAAAGTTAACCATCGTATTTTGTTTATACTCACAGTCTTGGGGCCACAATCTGGAATGAGTCTTAGTTGAAATCACCTGCACAGATCAGAGGAGCTGCTGGGATGCAAATGTATACTAGGCAAGTACTCATTGAGATATAGCATTAGCAGGAACAAAAATGTATTATTTTAAAACATGGATCCAGAGATCTTCTCTGGAAAATAATAATCTATATTTATGCAACTCTCACTTGTGGTTATCATGCCTAGAAAGGCATGCAGGCCCATCACATTTCTGAAAGGCTGTTACTGTTAGTGAACCACACAGACACAAAGAGTCCTGAGGAAAGTGCAGATCTCCTTTTCAGCCATAATATCCTCCATCAGTTCACAAGGTACTCTTTGGACATTTGGAAATTCTCATCTCTCACTCTGCTTCCCCCACTAACACATACACACATACACCTTTCTTTCCCTGTGGTCCCTGTGATTTTTTTTTTTTTTTTTACTTCTCTGACCTACCCTAGGATTCAAATGTGGAGTTTCTGGTCAGAGACTTAAAGTTTTATGCATCACTGGAGAAAGCTTTCGTTGTCAAGGCAAAGCTCTGAAGCATCAAATTGAGTACATGGAATCTAAAGGTAAAGCAACTGGATCATAATTTTGACCCAGCACCATTACTAGCTGGGATACTTTGGGAAAGTTTCTTAAAATTTCCGTGCCTAAGTTTCCTCACCTATAAATATGAATAGGAGTAGTACTCAGCACAGGGTTGTCAAGAAGATTGGATAATTAAAGAATGCATAGTGTTTAAAATATCTGTCACGGAGTAGATGCTCAATTTTGTTCCATAATAAAACATCTATAAAGCTAATTCTTTTACTAGTCGGTATTACTTCTTATGGCATAAACTTGATCTAATTTATGCCACCAAAGTATCTCTCTTTATTCTGAATTATACAAATTATCTCCCTGCTATTGAGTGAACTGCGTCCCACTCTAAATTCATTTGTTGAAGCTCTAGCTCACAGTGTGATATCTGGAGATGGGCTTTTGAAGCTGCTGGGTTTAGATGAGGATATGAGAGTGAATCCCTCATGATGGGATTAGTGTCCTTATATGAAAAGACACCAGGCCTCTGTCTCCTGCTCTTTTTCTGTGTGTGTGTGCTCACATGCCTGTGTACACACAGAGGAAAGATGATGTGAGGACAGAAATAATACAGTCATCTGCAAGCCAAGAAGAGAGCTCTCATAAGGAACCAAGTTAGCTGACACTTTGATCTTGGAATTCGCAGCCTCCAAAAGTATGAGAAATAAATTTGTGCTGTTTAAATGAAGCAGTCATGGTAATTTACCATAGCACCCTAAGCAGAATAATATACACCTTTTCTTCTTGCAAATTGGGAAAGGGAGTGAAGGCATAAAAATCCCATCTGACCACAATGAAACAAAGAAACTTTTTGTTCTTTAAACATAAAATTCCTAGGTAGTCACAAAGGGAATATCTAATACCTATGTGTAAGTCCGAAATTAGTAATTAGAGTGTTTATGTCAGAAGATACAGTAGGAAATCCCTGTTGCTGCCTTTGTAGGTTCTGTAGAATGGTCTTCTAATCTTATTTTTAAAGTATGCTATATATGCAAGACTGTGCTAGTACTACCTTAGAGGAGTGAAGAATCAGAATGAAAACCAGCAGGACAGTGCAGTGAGAAAAACAGTCATCACTTACAGAAGCCCAGACATGCAGAGAAAACTAAGAATTCAATAGATGCAGAAAATCAGAGCTTGAAACCACTCCACACGATAGAAGCCCCAGTGGTTCCCCTTCCCTCGTATTCGCTTGCTCCTTCCAAGAATTGTCTGGAGACATTGAGAGTGACACTGGGTTTTACCATCATTCATGGAATAAGATTTAAAGACACTATTATTATTTATAAATTTTAAAAACAAAAGAAAACTAGAGGATTTAGGGACTCCTAAGCGGGTGACATCTGGCCACAATAGTTGACTGCTTTAATTCTGCTCCCAGAGTTGTTCTCTCCGAAGTATGGATATGGATCTTTTTAAAGGAGGGCTTTAACAACAGAGAAAAATAAGAGAAACTTAAAAACAAAGAAAATTGACTTTCAGCTGCAGTAAGAGAAGAACGAGAGAAAGAATACAGTGTTTTTCTTGGAACTTTCCAGCAAGGGAATCAGATGAGAGGCTGTGAGGAAAGGCCTAATCCCATTGACTATGGTTCAGAGAACTTGGATTCCTCAGATCATCATAACTTCTCTGGAATACTTAGCAATAAGAAGCTTGAAATTAAGGCTGAATTTCAGAACATTAATGAATACAAACATATTATATATTATTCCATAAACCACATTAAGACTAGAGTAATTTGCATTAAAAGAGTAGGTTTTGGCAGATTGGAAAATAAGAAGAAATATGAGGATATGGAAAATTTTTGAAGTAGTGAACAGATACATGTCATCAATGTATAAAGGGGCCTAGGGCATTTATTAGCAGGAGGCCATGGAGTTCCACAGCCACCCTGAAATGGAGAAATTGTAAAATAACGTCTGTACTGGGGCCGGGCACGGTGGCTCATGCCTGTAATCCCAGCACTTTGGGAGGCTGAGGCAGGCAGATCACAAGGTCAGGAGATCGAGACCAATCTGGCTAACACGGTGAAACCCTGTCTCTACTAAAAATACAAAAAAATTAGCCAGGCATGGTGGCGGGCACCTGTAATCCCAGCTACTCAGGAGGCTGAGGCAGGGGAATGGTGCAAACCCAGGAGGCAGAACTTTCAGTGAGCCGAGATCGCACCACTGCACTCCAGCCTGGGCAACAGAGCAAGACTCCATCTCAAAAAATAAAATAAAATAACGTCTGCACTGATTCAGTGTGACATTTCCAGTATTATAGCTAAGCTCATAGAAACACATTTAACCTATAAAGAATCAACAAAAAATGAACTTTGGAAAGAGTGCAAACATAAAGCAAGACAGAGTATCTGCTCACCATGCTAAAAATGGCAATAATAAGAGAAATAATACTTATTACTCTTATTTTTATTACTACTACAATTTACTTAGCATCTACTACACTCCAGGTACTTTAAAATTTACTCACAATAACTGTATAACAATTTTTATTCTCATAAAGGAAATGTAATATTTTAATAAATATGTAAATTAATAGATAACTTAGCCTAGACCCCATAAATAGTAAATAAAAGGGCTTGGGGTTCATTCTAGGTTTCTCTTCTCCAAAGAGTAAGGCTTCCACTGCATCACCAGATTGCATGAATTAAAGAATAATAAAAAACAAAGAACAATAAAAAATTAAAGTTATATTTCTGCCATTTGTCAGAGAGCTATTATAACACTGTGCTAGTCATCATGCTTAGAGGGAGAAAAAACAAAAACTGGGGAAGGTATAGAGCAAAGTTAAAACCTGAGTAATGAGGGTGAAATGGTGTTTTATAAAAGTATGTTGCAAAATAGTGTGCTTAACTTAGGGAATGCTAACACAACATCAGATGATGTTCATGAAGGATAATCACCATTATGATTCAACGTCCATAGAAAACTGAACAAGAGATGGATACGTTCAGAGAAAAGAAATTGTGAGGGAGGGGTGGCCTTTTAAAATATTCTAACTGGCAACTGGCAAGTGGCTAGAGGCTGTCACATCATGAGGTTCAATTAAGGAAGACCTGATCTCAATAGGAAACACCAGAAAATGACAAGGTACAGTTAAAAACAGACACAAATTGTTCCCTTCCCTTCATTCTTGTCCTTTCAAGATGAAAGTACAGATCCTCCCATGAAGACATTAGGGGGCCTATTTTCTTACCCCTCGAATCTGGGTTGTCTATGAAATTTGATTGGCCAATATGACATTAACACACATGACTCAGCAGAGGTTTGAAAAGTATTTGTGAATTGGAAGAGAACCAAGAGTCTGCCAACTGCCAGAGACATGACTGAGGCCATCCTAATTCATGTAATTGGACACTCCACCAGGTGACCACAGTTGCATGAGACAGCCTGGTAGAGAAGTGCTGAGCAGCCTTAGATGAGACAGACCACACACAGGACCCACAGATGTGTAAACAAAAGCCGATGGTGGTTGCTGGAACTAACTACATTTTGAGGGATTTGTTACACAGCTAAAGCTACTTAAATCAGGTGGCAAAACCACAAAGTGACAGGAAAAATGGATGTTATCTATACTTCAAGAAGTGGTTAATTTGTTCCGTGGCCTGAGAGATTTTGCGTTCTACCTGTGTCTGAAGATATGGAACTGGAATAAATGTGTATCCAGTTGCCATTTGGTAACTAAAATGTCCTTTTTTTTGAGACAGAGTCTTGCTCTGTTGCCCAGGCTGGAGTGCAGTGGTGCAATTTCAGCTCAAGGAAACCTCCGCCTCCTGGGTTCAAGTGATTCTCATGCCTCAGCCTCCCGAGTAGCTGGGACTACAGGCACGTGCCACCACACCCAGCTAATTTTTAATATTTTTAGTAGAGATGGGGTTTCACCATGTTGGCCAGGCTGGTCTCTAACTCCTGACCTCAGGTGATCCGCCCGCCTCAGCCTCCCAAAGTGCTGGGATTACAGGCGTGAGCCACCATGCGCGGTCCCTAAAATGTCTTTATATGTAGATCATCTAGTCCAATTTGGTCAATGTATATATGAGGAATCAGAAACCAGGAGAGGGGGATGTGACTTGCCAAAAGTCACAGTAAACTCCTAACTAAACCAGGACTACTTGTCAGGTTCTCCGATCCCCAGTCCCAGGCATTTTACTTATAGCCATCTTGGGATCTTGAGCAGTCCTGAGATTCTATGACTCTGTGACTCTATGGTTCTATAATTCCAAGACAAAGCAAACAATTCCAGTGCTCCAGGCAGCCTCAGCACAAGAAAAGAACATGGTCTAGACTGAAGTACCAACTAAATCATCTCCTTTCAAATTATCACTGACACCATCATGGATTCAAGCACCGCACACAGTCCGGTGTTTCTGGTATTTCCTCCAGAAATCACTGCTTCAGAATATGAGTCCACAGAACTTTCAGCCACGACCTTTTCAACTCAAAGCCCCTTGCAAAAATTATTTGCTACAAAAATGAAAATCTTAGGGGTAAGTAAGACTTGCCCCTATGTATATTTTACTGAGGCAGGGGAAAGGCTAGGGAAATTATCTGTTGGCACATGTTTGAAGGTAGGAGCCTATTCCAATTCTTCTTTAAGACAATGTGAATATAGAGTGTTGGTGGGCCATTTGAGAGAGGATATTTGAGAAGAACGAATCATGTGGGTCTGGACTTGACAAAAAATGCTATCATTTAGGACTCACCTACTTAAAAAGTGATAGTTGCTATGGCAGTAAATGAGATTACTCAGACTGAGAAGGTGGACTGAGAAGAAGAGAGCAGAGCACAGACTCACACGTTTTTGTATATTGTATACCTTCCATTTTTGTATATTGTCCTCATTAGTCTTTCCCAGCACTTGTCAAACCACTGCTTGGTGTCACAGTGCATCACATGAGTGGCTCAGAGAGGGAGAGAGAAAAAAAAAACCCCGAAGAGATGGAGAGCCCTCTGGGCCTGAGAGTGTGACAATACCTCAACAGGCTCAGAGAATTGGCCATCTCCAGGCAGGGCTCCTCACAGTCCAATTCTGCTTGAGGCCAGCCTGGTATACTCATTTAGAATTCAGTGTTTCTCAAACATTCACATTTATGGGCTAAAGAACTGAAGAACTTATGAAGACACAGGTTTCCCAGCCTCACCTGGAGACTGTTCAGTAAGTATGGGATAGGGCCTGATAGTTCGCATTTCTAGCTCCCAAGTGATCCTGATGTTGCCAATCCATGGACCACATTTTCAGGAGCACTGATTTAGATCATTTTACCTATCACCAAATACCAGATAGAGGAATTAAGAAAGTACCCAGGAGCATCATAAAGGGACTTCTATTATTCTTCCCCTAATTACCAAAGAGAGTAATTGCCAAATCCTTTTGACCAAAAGAAGATATTCTAAACAGAAGGGAAACTATCACTTTGCTTTTCCTCACCATGACTTTTTCCTCTATTTGCAGACTATCCAGATCCTGTTTGGAATTATGACCTTTTCTTTTGGAGTTATCTTCCTTTTCACCTTGTTAAAACCATATCCAAGGTTTCCCTTTATATTTCTTTCAGGATATCCATTCTGGGGCTCTGTTTTGGTGAGTATAGTCAATCAAGTTCAATTTGAAGCCATGCCAACCAGGATGTTAGGGAATTCTTCGCAATGAAATAAGCTAGATCCAGTTGTATGACATGCTTTCAAAAGTACAAAAAACTAACCTTGTTGAAATTATTTCCCCATTAGTTCATCACAGTCACTGATATTCCATCATTAGGTCTTGAAGTTCCTTTGGGAATACTTCTTTTGAGGCTTGCAGTTGTTTATTTGGCTATTCATTCATTTGAAATTAGTTACTATTTATTATAAGCCAGATACACAGAGAAAGGCAATGGGCCTCTCCCCCAAAGAACTCTCAGTCTAGCAAGAAAACATGTAAACAGATCACTTCAAGTCAGTGTGATAAATGTTATCACAGAGGTGCAGGAAATGCTTATGTAAGCAGAGATGAAGGAGCAATTTATTCTTTACAGAAGTGAAGTGGGAAGGGTTTCTCAGATATACCTTTTGAGCTGCAGAGAGGTATTTATTAAACCCAATGTAGTCACAATCAATAAACATTAACTTAGGACCTAATTTAGTGCCAGAGAATGGGCAGAGCAATGGCTTCAGGGAAAAGAAAGCAGTGCCTGAGCTCAAGGTCTCAGTTGAGTGAGGAGTCAGACAATTAACACAGGGTGTGATGAGGCAGAATAAACACAGGGGCTGCCTCCATAGGAAAGGCATCAACAAAACAGAGGGGACAACGCCCAGAGACATTTCCAGCTTGACCAAGTTTTAAAGGGTGAATGGTTAATCAGGTGAGGACACACACACAGAAGATGGGAGCTGGGATACCCAAGTGTAAGGATTAGGGATGTCTTGTTGCATGCCAAGAGAGAAATATGAGCAAAGGCTGAAGGTATGGGAGAGCATTTTCTATTATGTGAACTATAAGAGTTCAGCACAGGGAGTGAGGGTGGAGAGATGAGGCTGGAAAATACCCATGAAGGGGCTGGAAATTTAAACATGGATGTGCTGTAATCAGATTTGAAATTTCCACTAGACAACAATGCTACCACGTGTGACCCACTTCCAAGAAAAATCTTGGAGATTTTTAAGAACTACCAGCACATTCACTGCAACCCCACCTTATGTTCCCATCCAAGAGAACACACTGGATTGCAGTAAGATGGAATCCAATCTTAATGATTATAAACTGACTTGAAATCCCTTTGTCATGAGATCAAAGCTGAGTCCACAATAGCTATAAAAAGAACATGGATGAGTAAACCAAAGCCCTGTACGGTTAAAAAAAATGTTCATGTTCAAATAAATAGTTAGGGCTAAAGGAGATTTCCAGACCAGTGTTTTGTCCACTATTCCATTTGTGGAAAGTCATATAAAGCAACTCACCCTTCTCACTGCCCTGAGGAGTGTGTGAACTTAGAAGGCGGGCCTGTAAAAGAAATGCATAGAGGTCTATTCTGTAAGAACTCAACATCAGCTAAACATGGCCATCATTAACATATTTATTCCTCTTAACAGTTCATTAATTCTGGAGCCTTCCTAATTGCAGTGAAAAGAAAAACCACAGAAACTCTGGTGAGTTATATTCTTACTTTATTAAAAATATATTTTGTAGCCAGTCATGGTGGCTCATACCTGTAATCCCAGCACTTTGGGAGGCCAAGACGGGTGGATCATGAGGTCAGGAGTTCAAGACCAGCCTGGCCAACGTGGTGAAACCCCATCTCTACTAAAAATACAAAATTAGCCAGGTGTGGTGGCACACACCTGTAGTCCCAGCTACTCAGGAGGCTGAGGCAGGAGAATTGCTTGTACCTGGGAGGTGGAGGTTGCAATGAGCCGAGATCATGCCTGGGCAACGGAAAAGACTCCATCTCAAAAAAAAAAAAAACAAAAAAAAGTAATGAGTTACATTTTCACTATTTCCGCTTTATTAAAAATATATAACTTTCAAATAATTTATCCTGGCCTTGAAAAAAATTTGTAAAATCATTAGGTCACCATAATTCCACAAACTATCAAGTATTAATACCAATAAACAGCATTTGCTTCCTGTTTTCCTAGAATTATAACCCATTATGCCAGAGGAGAAAGTTTCTCTAGGTCATCTAGTTTAGCTCTTATTTTATGTATGAAGACACTGAGGCTTACAATCGTTAAATAGCTTGTCCAAATTCCCAGCCAATTAATGGTAGAATTATTTCAACATTCCAGTTACTTATTCATTCTTTTTTGTTTTCTGGGTATTTACGGCATACCAGGCACTTTGACAGGCACCACTTTGACTCATACGAAAGGCAAACTGTAGACAATCTAATTAAACCATAAACAGAATCTCAAAATAAAGAATACAGTGCTACTGAATGTAAAGTTATAGATAAATTATAAGAAGAATATTTTTACTTTACTCAAAGAATTGAAGACATAAGATATTACTATGCCAACAAAAGATTTTAGCAAAGGACTGAAAATTCTTAGTTTGTCATTTTAGGGAGAAATTAAAAATGGCAGAGAAGTGCAGCATTTAGTTAAACTTAGGAGTCTTAAAATAAAAATGTAAACAGACCATGACTTTCACCAGAAAATCAAAATGCAATTGTTACAGGCACACCCTTCCTCCCAACTGAATAAGAGTTAACTTAGGCATAGAATATGGGGAATGGAAAGGTTACTAAAAGTTCACAAGATCCCCTTATTGTGTAGATGAAGGCCTGAAGCCCAAAGATGTGAAGCAATTCGCATAGGATCACAGAGCTGCCTCGTGGCATTAAGATGCTGTGACTAAAATCCTGCTCTCCATTCTCCACACTCATTGCTTTGTTTGTAGTACAGGCTGGACCCCAGTCACACTGTTATGTTCTTATTCTATTTCAGATAATATTGAGCCGAATAATGAATTTTCTTAGTGCCCTGGGAGCAATAGCTGGAATCAGTCTCCTCACATTTGGTTTCATCCTAGATCAAAACTACATTTGTGGTTATTCTCACCAAAACAGTCAGTGTAAGGCTGTTACTGTCCTGTTCTTGGTAAGTATGTTGCATTTATAGAGTGATGAGTAAAGGGCTTAATAGAAAATATTTATGAGCACTCAATCAGCACCATTCAGATCATGTTGTGGATACACATGTATTTTCTTTTACTGACAAACATTTATGAAATCCATAATATTTGATAGACATTACACCAGGCATTGTGGAAGAGAAAAATAAACACATTATAACTCCCACCTTTAGGAATTCACAGGAGCACAAGAGATAAAACATACACAAATCAGTATGATACAAATATAAATCTAAAAAAAAAAGGTACAGGAGTATGGCTGTAGTTTATAGCCCTATATGTACATTAGAATCACAGTGGTGTGTTTTTACAGTTCTTGATTTGGTTTTAACAGGCTGAACTTCTGATAAAGCATGATAAGATTGAAAAGGGGCATTTATTTTAGCTGCCTCCAAAATACCACTAAGATTAGTGTAAAAGAATGTAAAAGGTTTGATCCACATGGAGAGAAAAAGAGAGTTACCAAACACACACAAAAATTGCTGAGGAAATTGAAAACCCACCATCTAAGGCAAAGCGGGGGGAAGTCATATTAGAAGATATTTCTTACAGCAGAGCCTAAGAAATACTTAATATTTGAATGCACCAGGTCCACAGAAAGCAGGACTAAAGAGCAGAAAATAGGAAGACTGATTTTGGTAATGGTTAAGTATGGCTATGTGGATTAACTCTTCTCTGAAAACAGAAGTCTTTTTATTAAAAAACAAAACAACCTTAAAGACATTAAAAAGCTGAAAGGTCAGCTGGAACTACTAGATCAATTTTTAGATGAAAGCCTGCAACCTGAAATTTACAAGTGGAACTCTGAAGAGCATGAAAGCTACTTATGCCTTCAGACCCATTTGCCAGTGATGCTTATTTGGAATCCAATCCCTGGCCCATGTGGACTGAAAGAGAAAGAAGTCAAGGTTTCACATCCACTCAAAGTATAAAGACTTAAGAGAGATTTTCTCCATATTAAACTAGGTCTTTGATAGGCTACTACGCTCTTCAGGTAAGGGCAAAAAGATATACAAAGTACCCTGCCCCAAAATAGCAAAGTCGCTGAAAAAAGTTTAAAAAGGAAAAGTATTTGAGAAGTGTGGCCACAGGCCAAACAAACCCCTTGACAACCTCCTTGCACGCCCCAATCCCCACTGACCTTTGCTAGGCATAAACTGGATAAGGCAAGAATGCTTTACCTGAATTTGGTCTTGGTATGTGGTGCCCCTGGTACCTGGCAGAAGCAAAACCGAAGTCTATCTAGGAGAAAAACATTCATTAATCTTAATAAATTCCCATCAAATTTTCCATTGAAAATTAACAGTAAGCACTCAAAAGAGGCATAAAAAGAAATAAGACAATGCGAATAACAACTAATAGAAACAGAACATAGCAAAAAAAAAATCACCTGTAAATTTCTGATACTAAGTATATTAGAAGAGATTTTAAAACCACAATATTTATCATGTTTTAAGAAATAAATGAGGGGGGAGGAGCCAAGATGGCCAAATAGGAACAGCTCCGGTCTACAGCTCCCAGCGTGAGCGACACAGAAGACGGGTGATTTCTGCATTTCCATCTGAGGTACCGGGTTCATCTCACTAGGGAGTGCCAGACAGTGGGTGCAGGTCAGTGGGTGCGTGCACCCTGCGCGAGCCGAAGCAGGGCGAGGCATTGCCTCACTTGGGAAGCGCAAGGGGTCAGGGAGTTCCCTTTCTGAGTCAAAGAAAGGGGTGACGGACGGCACCTGGAAAATCGGGTCACTCCCACCCGAATACTGCGCTTTCCCGACGGGCTTAAAAAACGGCGCACCACGAGATTATATCCCGCACCTGGCTCGGAGGGTCCTACGCCCATGGAGTCTCACCGATTGCTAGCACAGCAGTCTGAGATCAAACTGCAAGGCGGCAGCAAGGCTGGGGGAGGGGCGCCCGCCATTGCCCAGGCTTGCTTAGGTATACAAAGCAGCCCGGAAGCTCCAACTGGGTGGAGCCCACCACAGCTCAAGGAGGCCTGCCTGCCTCTGTAGGCTCCACCTCTGGGGGCAGGGCACAGACAAACAAAAAGACAGCAGTAACCTCTGCAGACTTAAATGTCCCTGTCTGACAGCTTTGAAGAGAGCAGTGGTTCTCCCAGCTGGAGATCTGAGAATGGGCAGACTGCCTCCTCAAGTGGGTCCCTGACCCCTCACCCCCGAGCAGCCTAACTGGGAGGCACTCCCCAGCAGGGGCACACTGACACCTCACACGGCAGGGTACTCCAACAGACCTGCAGCTGAGGGTACTCTCTGTTAGAAGGAAAACTAATAAACAGAAAGGACATCCACACCAAAAACCCATCTGTACATCACCATCATCAAAGACCAAAAGTAGATAAAACCACAAAGATGGGGAAAAAACAGAACAGAAAAACTGGAAACTCTAAAAAGCAGAGTGCCTCTCCTCCTCCAAAGGAATGCAGTTCCTCACCAGCAACGGAACAAAGCTGGATGGAGGATGACTTTGACGAGCTGAGAGAAGGAGGCTTCAGATGATCAAATTACTCTGAGCTACGGGAGGACATTCAAACCAAAGGCAAAGAAGTTGAAAACTTTGAAAAAAGTTTAGAAGAATGTATAACTAGAATAACCAATACAGAGAAGTGCTTAAAGGAGCTGATGGAGCTGAAAACCAAGGCTCGAGAACTACGTGAAGAATGCAGAAGCCTCAGGAGCTGATGCGATCAACTGGAAGAAAGGGTATCAGCGATGGAAGATGAAATGAATGAAATGAAGCGAGAAGGGAAATTTAGAGAAAAAAGAATAAAAAGAAATGAGCAAAGCCTCCAAGAAATATGGGACTATGTGAAAAGACTAAATCTACGTCTGATTGGTGTACCTGAAAGTGATGGGGAGAATGGAACCAAGTTGGAAAACACTCTGCAGAATATTATCCAGGAGAACTTCCCCAATCTAGCAAGGCAGGCCAACGTTCAGATTCAGGAAATACAGAGAACACCACAAAGATACTCCTCGAGAACAGCAACTCCAAGACACATAATTGTCAGATTCACCAAAGTTGAAATGAAGGAAAAAATGTTAAGGGCAGCCAGAGAGAAAGGTTGGGTTACCCTCAAAGGGAAGCTCATCAGACTAACAGCGGATCTCTCGGCAGAAACTCTACAAGCCAGAAGAGAGTGGGGGCCAATATTCAACATTCTGAAAGAAAAGAATTTTCAACCCAGAATTTCATATCCAGCCAAACTAAGCTTCATAAGTGAAGGAGAAATAAAATACTTTACAGACAAGCAAATGCTGAGAGATTTTGTCACCACCAGGCCTGCCTTACAAGAGCTCCTGAAGGAAGCACTAAACATGGAAAGGAACAACTGGTACCAGCCGCTGCAAAATCATGCCAAAATGTAAAGACCATCGAGACTAGGAAGAAACTGCATCAACTAACGAGCAAAATAACCAGCTAACATCATAATGACAGGATCAAATTCACACATAACAATATTAACTTTAAATGTAAATGGACTAAATGCTCCAATTAAAAGACACAGACTGGCAAATTGGATAAAGAGCCCAGACCCATCAGTGTGCTGTATTCAGGAAACGCATCTCACATGCAGAGACACACATAGGCACAAAATAAAAGGATGGAGGAAGTTCTACCAAGCAAATGGAAAACAAAAAAAGGCAGGGGTTGCAATCCTAGTCTCTGATAAAACAGACTTTAAACCAACAAAGATCAAAAGAGACAAAGAAGGCCATTACATAATGGTAAAGGGATCAATTCAACAAGAAGAGCTAACTATCCTAAATATATATGCACCCAATACAGGAGCACAAAGATTCATAAAGCAAGTCCTGAGTGACCTACAAAGAGACTTACACTCCCACACATTAATAATGGGAGACTTTAACACCCCACTGTCAACATTAGACAGATCAACGAGACAGAAAGTCAACAAGGATACCCAGGAATTGAACTCAGCTCTGCACCAAGCAGACCTAATAGACATCTACAGAACTCTCCACCCCAAATCAACAGAATATACTTTTTTTTCAGCACCACACCACACCTATTCCAAAATTGACCACATACTGGGAAGTAAAGCTCTCCTCAGCAAATGTTAAAGAACAGAAATTATAACAAACTATCTCTCAGACCACAGTGCAATCAAACTAGAATCTCACTCAAAACTGCTCAACTACATGGAAACTGAACAACCTGCTCCTGAATGACTACTGGGTACATAACGAAATGAAGGCAGAAATAAAGATGTTCTTTGAAACCAATGAAAACAAAGACACAACATATCAGAATCTCTGGGACGCATTCAAAGCAGGATGTAGAGGGAAATTTAAAGCACTAAATGCCCACAAGAGAAAGCAGGAAAGATCCAAAATTGACACCCTAACATCACAATTAAAAGAACTAGACAAGCAAGAGCAAACACATTCAAAAGCTAGCAGAAGGCAAGAAATAACTAAAATCAGAGCAGAACTGAAGGAAATAGAGACACAAAAAACCCTTCAAAAAATTAATGAATCCAGGAGCTGGTTTTTTGAAAGGATCAACAAAATTGATAGACTGCTAGCAAGACTAATAAAGAAAAAAAGAGAGAAGAATCAAATAGACGCAATAAAAAATGATAAAGGGGATGTCACCACCGATCCCACAGAAATACAAACGACCATCAGAGAATACTACAAACACCTCTACGCAAATAAACTGGAAAATCTAGAAGAAATGGATAAATTCCTCGACACATACACTGTCCCAAGACTAAACCAGGAAGAAGTTGAATCTCTGCATAGACCAATAACAGGAGCTGAAATTGTGGCAATAATCAATAGCTTACCAACCAAAAAGAGTCCAGGACCAGATGGATTCACAGCTGAATTCTACCAGAGGTACAAGGAGGAACTGGTACCATTCCTTCTGAAACTATTCCAATCAATAGAAAAAGAGGGAATCCTCCCTAACTCATTTTATGAGGACAGCATCATCCTGATACCAAAGCTGGGCAGAGACACAACCAAAAAAGAGAATTTTAGACCAATATCCTTGATGAACATTGATGCGAAAATCCTCAATTAAATACTGGCAAACCGAATCCAGCAGCACATCAAAAAGCTTATCCACCATGATCAAGTGGGCTTCATCCCTGGGATGCAAGGCTGGTTCAATATACACAAATCAATAAATGTAATCCAGCATATAAACAGAGCCAAAGACAAAAACCACATGATTATCTCAATAGATGCAGAAAAAGCCTTTGACAAAATTCAACAACCCTGCATGCTAAAAACTGTCGATAAATTAGGGATTGATGGGACGTATTTCAAAATAATAAGAGCTATCTATGACAAACCCACAGCCAATATCATACTGAATGGGCAAAAACTGGAAGCATTCCCTTTGAAAACTGGCACAAGACAGGGATGCCCTCTCTCACCACTCCTATTCAACATAGTGTTGGAAGTTCTGGCCAGGGCAATTAGGCAGGAGAAGGACATAAAGGGTATTCAATTAGGAAAAGAGGAAGTCAAATTGTCCCTGTTTGCAGATGACATGATTGTATATCTAGAAAACCCCATTGTCTCAGCCCAAAATCTCCTGAAGCTGATCAGCAACTTCAGCAAAGTCTCAGGATACAAAATCAATGTACAAAAATCACAAGCATTCTTATACACCAACAACAGACAAACAGAGAGCCAAATCATGAGTGAACTCCCATTCACAATTGCTTCAAAGAGAATAAAATACCTAGGAATCCAACTTACAAGGGATGTGAAGGACCTCTTCAAGGAGCACTACAAACCACTGCTCAAGGAAATAAAAGAGGATACAAACAAATGGAAGAACATTCCATGCTCATGGGTAGGAAGAATCAATATCGTGAAAATGGCCATACTGCCCAAGGTAATTTACAGATTCAATGCCATCCCCATCAAGCTACCAATGACTTTCTTCACAGAATTGGAAAAAACTACTTTAAAGTTCATATGGAACCAAAAGAGAGCCCACATCGCCAAGTCAATCCGAAGCCAAAAGAACAAAACTGGAGGCATCACACTACCTGACTTCAAACTATACTACAAGGCTACAGTAACCAAAACAGCATGGTACTGGTACCAAAACAGAGATATAGATCAATGGAACAGAACAGAGCCCTCAGAAATAATGCCGCATATCTACAACTATCTGATCTTTGACAAACCTGAGAAAAACAAGCAATGGGGAAAGGATTCCCTATTTAATAAATGGTGCTGGGAAAACTGGCTAGCCATATGTAGAAAGCTGAAACTGGATCCCTTCCTTACACCTTATACAAAAATCAATTCAAGATGGATTAAAGACTTAAACGTTAGACCTAAAACCATAAAAACCCTAGAAGAAAACCTAGGCAATACCATTCAGGACATAGGCATGGGCAAGGACTTCATGTCTAAAACACCAAAAGCAATGGCAACGAAAGACAAAATTGACAAATGGGATCTAATTAAACTAAAGAGCTTCTGCACAGCAAAAGAAACTACCATCAGAGTGAACAGGCAACCTACAAAATGGGAGAAAATTTTTGCAACCTACTCATCTGACAAAGGGCTAATACCTAGAATCTACAATGAACTCAAACAAATTTGCAAGAAAAAAACAAACAACCCCATCAAAAAGTGGGCGAAGGACATGAACAGACACTTCTCAAAAGAAGACATTTATGCAGCCAAAAAACACATGAAAAAATGCTCACCATCACTGGCCATCAGAGAAATGCAAATCAAAACCACAATGAGATACCATCTCACACCAGTTAGAATGGCAATCATTAAAAAGTCAGGAAACAACAGGTGCTGGAGAGGATGTGGAGAAATAGGAACACTTTTACACTGTTGGTGGGACTGTAAACTAGTTCAACCATTGTGGAAGTCAGTGTGGCGATTCCTCAGGGATCTAGAACTGGAAATACCATTTGACCCAGCCATCCCATTACTGGGTATATACCCAAAGGACTATAAATCATGCTGCTATAAAGACACATGCACACGTATGTTTATTGCGGCATTATTCACAATAGCAAAGACTTGGAACCAACCCAAATGTCCAACAATGATAGACTGGATTAAGAAAATGTGGCACATATACACCATGGAATACTATGCAGCCATTAAAAATGATGAGTTCATGTCCTTTGTAGGGACATGGATGAAATTGGAAATCATCATTCTCAGTAAACTATCGCAAGAACAAAAAACCAAACACCGCATATTCTCACTCATAGGTGGGAATTGAACAATGAGATCACATGGACACAGGAAGGGGAATATCACACTCTGGGAACTGTTGTGGGGTGGGGGAGGGGGGAGGGATAGCATCGGGAGATATACCTAATGCTAGATGACGAGTTAGTGGGTGCCGCGCATCAGCATGGCACATGTATACATATGTAACTAACCTGCACAATGTGCACATGTACCCTAAAACTTAAAGTATAATAAAAAAAAAAAAAGAAAAAGACCATTAAAAAAAAAAGAAAGGAGATAAGCCAATAGTTTTCCAAGCTGACTTAGAAACTCGACAAAAAAAATGGGTATCTCCTTACTGTTTGTCAGCATAACCTAACCTACCTTCTCTTATTATCTGTCAGTCTGAAATACCCCTCAATAATAAAAATGTCAAGACTTGAAAAAAAAAAAAAAAGAAAGAAATGATAAACTTTAAAATACCTCAGGGAATATAAAATAAAAGAAAGTGAACTAGAAGATTTTCTGTGTAAAACTATTATGTACCCATAAAAATAGAAAATTAAAAAATTTTAAATTTTAAAAAAAGATGGTCCCAGTAAATGAGTTTAAAAAACAAAACACAACTGCATTCTGTTTACAAGAAACAGCTACACTAGTAACCAACAAATAGATTTAAGGCAAGAAGCATTGCTAAACGTATAATAGGGGACTTTCTATAATAAAAGGGTCGATTCACAAGAGAAATATTACATTTCTAGGTTTGAATGCTCCTAATAACAACTCAAAGCCAAAAGGAAAAGCTAACTCAGCTGAATGAGTAGAGAAAGCTAAAATCATCATAAGAAATTTTAGCACACATTTCTCAGCAACTGAAAGAATATGTAGACAGACCATAAAATTATAGAATTTTGAATACAATTGATAAAATTGACCTAAATGTCATATATAGAATGAACACTACACCAAATAACTACAATTATAATACTGTCAACTGACATTTTTAATTGACAGATAAAATTATATGTATTTATCATGTATAACATATTTTGAAGTACATATATGCATTGTGGAATGTTTAAATCTAGCTAATTAACAAAGGCATTACCTCCCATAGTTATCACTTTTGCAGTGAGAACACTTAACATTCACTATCTTTGCACTTTTAAGAATACAATAGCCATCATTCTCAGCAAACTAACACAGGAACAGAAAACCAAACACCTCATGTTCTCACTCATAAGTGAGAGTTGAACAATGAGAAGACATGGACACAGGGAAGGGAATATCACACACCAAGGCCTGTTGTGGGGTAGTGGGACAAGGGGAGGGAGAGCTTTAGAACAAATACCTAATGCGTGTGGGGCTTAAAACCTCGATGACAGGTTGATAAGTGCAGCAAACCACCATTGCACATGTATACCTGTGTAACCTGCACGTCCTGCACATGTATCCCAGAACTTAAAGTAAAATAATAATAAAAAAAGAATACAATATACTGTCATTAACTATGGGCACCCCGCTGTACAACAGATCTCTTGAACTTATTCCTCCTATCTAACTAACTGATGGAAGTGATAAGACAATAGAATTACATCTTTAAAGTGCTCAAACAAAATAATGCCAACCCAGAATTCTAGGCCTGGTGAAAATGTTCTTCAAAAATGAAAGTGAAATAGCCAGGCGCAGTGGCTCAGGCCTGTAATCCCAGGACTTTGGGAGGCCAAGGTGGGCAGATCACTTGAGGTCAGGAGTTTGAGACCAGGCTGGCCAACATGGTGAAACACCATCTCTACTAAAAATACAAAAATTAGCAGGGCATGGTGGTGGGCAGCTTTAATCCCAGCTACTCGGGAAGCTGAGGCAGGAGAATCACTTGAACCTGGGAGGCGGAAGTTGAAGTGAGCCGGGACTGCGCCACTGCACTCCAGCCTGGGCAACAGAGCAAGACTCCATCTCAAAAACAACAACAACAACAAAAACACAATGAAAGTGAAATAAAAACAACTGAAAAAATTGACAGATTTCACTTAGAACATTTTCAAGAATTAGCCATGTGCTGAGCCTACAAGCCTCAACAAAATTCAAAGGATTAAAATCATACACAGTATATTGTCTGAAAACAATGGAATTGAATTAAACGTCAATTTTAAAAAGGCAAAAAAAAAATCCCCAAAACTGTTTTGAAATTCTAAGTTATACAAAGCTCAAAGAATTTACAATAGACATAAAAAAATTAAAGACAAAATAATAGAAATATTTATATAAATTGATTACAACTAAAGTGTGCTTAGAGGAAACTTTACGACCTCAAAGGCAAGTATCAGGAAGGAAAATAGACTAAAAAGTAAATTATCTAAATATTCATACCAAGAAATTAGATTAAAAAATTAAATTTAAAGAAAACGAAAGAATTGAGATATAGTATTCTATAATAGACATAACAAAGAATAGAGATAAAAACTAATGAAATACAACACAAACAATAGATAAGATAAAATAAAGCTAAAATATGGATGTTTGAAAAACTAATAAAATTGGTAAACCCCTAGATATTTAAAAAGAAAAAAGAGAAAACACAAACTATCATTATCAGAAATGAAGGTGTATCACTATCAATACAATAGCCAAGAATATATGAGGAAATTATTAACATAAAAATTATTTGATGCGTTAGATGATTGTTTCCTTATAAAAACCTACCTACCAAAACTATGCAAAACCACCTGCCATGACTAACACAGGAAAAAATGTATATATCTGATTGGGCTTATATCTAATAAAAAATCAAATACATAATTTAAAACTTTCTCTCAAAAAAGAAAAAGCAAAGCCTTGCAGGAGCAGACTAATTTCTTCTAAACATTTAGAAAAGAAACAACACCAAACTGAATACTTTCAGTTCACTTCCCAACTCACGAGTATTCATGTGAGGCTGTCACAAGTTTGACATGAAAACATAAGGACATTATAAAATATTTAAAAATTACGGGTAACTCTATCTTGTAAACTTTGTGAAGAAATCTGAAATAAAATATTAACAAAATCAAATTCAGCACAATATATGATAATATACCGTGGCCAAGTCAGTGGATACCAGAAGTACACAATTGATTTCACATTCAAACATCAATCAGTGATACACCTAAATGTGAAATCCTAAACTATAAAGCTTGAGTGGGTGGGCCGCAGGGAACTTAGGAGAATATCTTCACGACCATGGGAGTAGACAAAGCTTTCTTAGATAAAACATAAAAGGGACTAAATACAGGGGAAAAATAAAATAAAATGGACTACCAAAGCACAGAAAGGGAGAAAATTTCCTCTCTCTCTATATCTCTCTCTCACACAAAAGACCCACATGCAGAATATATTAAGCACTGCTGAAAATCAATAATAAAAAGGCCAAAAAAAGATTAAGACTTGAGCAAGCAGTTCACAAAGAAAGATAGATAAATGGCTAGTGAGCATGTGAGAACGTGCTCAACATTATTAATCATCAGATAAATGCAAATTAAAATCACAATAAGACACTACTCCACACACACCAGAATCATTTTAATTAAAAGGACCACCAATACCGGGTGTTGGAAGGAATGTGAAGCAACTGGAACTCTCATACCCTTTTGATGGAAATGGGAAACGGAAAATGGTTCAACCACCTTGGAAAACCATTGGGTGGTTTTTTAAAAAGTTAATCATACACCTACTTTATGTCTCATGATATAGACAAAAATGTTTATAGCAGTCCTATTCATTATAGTTAAACTGATAAGGAATTCAAATTTCTATCAACAACAAAATGGCTAAAAAAAGGTAATTATTCAAATAATAGAATACTTCTCAGCAATATAAAAGAACAACCTACTGACACAGAGGAGCATGAATGAATTTCAATTTATTATACTGAGGCAAACGATTTCAGATAAAAAATAAACAGGCAAATTTAACACATGATGCTAGAAATCAGAAGGGTGGTTGACTCTCAATAGGGTGGGAGGATTGATTGGGAAGGGACACAAGAGAACCTACTGGGGTGATAAAAATGTGATATATCTTGACGTGGAAAGAAAAAGAGATAAAAGACATTTCTTCTTTTTTTTTTTTTGAGATGAAATCTCACTCTGTTGCCCAGGCTGGTGTGCAGTGATGTGATCTCGGCTTACTGCAACTTCCATCTCCCAGGTTCAAGTGATTCTCCTGTCTCAGCCTCCCGAGTAGCTGAGATTACAGGCTCATGCTGCCATGCCCAGCTAATTTTTTGTATTTTAGTAAAGATGGGGTTTCAGCATGTTGCCCAGGCTGGTCTCAAACTCCTGAGCTCAGGCAATCCACCAGCCTCGGCCTCCCAAAGTGCTAGGATTACAGGCATGAGCTGGCGCAACCAGCCAAAATACACTTCTTTATATATAAACTTTGATATAGTTAAAAATGGAAAATATAGTTTTAAAGCAGATAACAGCAACATTTTCATGTGTTTATATACAGAGTGCATATAACTGACAAGAAGTCAAGAAAAAATTTTCTTTTTAAAAGATAAAGAATATGAGGAAAGAATTTACAAAAAGGAAACTACAATGGCCAAACATACAATAATGCTCCAATTCACTAATAGTCAGGGAAATGTCAATTAATTTAACAATGAACTAATATTTACATCACTAGACTGGCAAAAATTAATGAGTTATAATTTATGGCTGGTATTTATCACTGGTGAAAACAATGTTCTTGTATATCAGGACTAGAAGTGTGCAATGTCACTGCCATTTTGGGAAGCAAGGATACAACATTTACCTACCTGAATGATAAACAGACCTTTTAACTCAGATGTCTATCTCTACAGCAATTAAACCACCTATATATAAGGTATATGTACAACAATGCTATTGCAGCATTGTTCAGAGGGGTAAAACAAACAAACAAAAAAACACAGAAAAAAAGAGGAAATCAATCAGTTCCTGTCACAAAAGAATAAATGAATGATGACAAACTACACCATGAAATATTATGTGGCCATTAAAAACCATGTGGCTCTAAAATAGCTCTTCAATCTATAGTTAAAATATAGTAGACAAATAAGGCTTCAGGAGAGGATGTTAACCATATTAACCTTTGCAACCTAAGTATAAAGTAAAGCTCTCAGAAGACTGCAAACTTTAACTGGTAAGTGCAGGTCTGCAGCCTCTGGGCTACTGACAAGATGTGTATCTCTATTTGTGCTCATAGTTGCCAAAATACAAAATATTTTGAAGGTCTTTTGCTGTGATTGAAAAAAACACAGGTGGGGCCGGGCCATGGTGGCTCATGCCTGTAATCCCAGCACTTTGGGAGGCCGAGGTGGGCAGATCACCTGAGGTCAGGAGTTCAGCGCTCCCAACATGGTGAAACCCCGTCTCTACTAAAAACACAAAAACTAGCCGGGTTTGGTGGTGGGCGCCTGTAATCCCAGCTACTCGGGAGGCTGAGGCAGGAGAATCGCTTGAACCTGGGAGTTGGAGGTTGCAGTGAGCCGAGATCCTGCCATTGTACTCCAGCCTGGCTGATAAGAGTGAAACTCCGTCTCAAAAAAAAAAAAAAAAGACAAAAAAGAAACCAAAAAAACGGTGGAACTACTAGCCTATGCTTCTTATGTCTCTTTCGCTTTCTCTTTTACTAAGCCAATAGTTTTCTTTTTTCCCTCTTTTTCTTTTCTATTTTTAGTTCTTTTTCCTGTTTCTTCACCTTCTTTCTTTCCCCTTCATTAGACCACCTTTTATATATGCATTTCTTTGCATTTTATGCATTTATAAAATGGACTATTTCCTACATATATAAATCAAAAATGTATTTTTATATGCCTTTCTCTAAAAAGATAATATGCTATGCTATGCTATGCTATGCTATCCCATGCTATGCTATGCTATGCTCTGCTATCTTATGTTATGCTATGCTATCCTATGCTATGCTAGCTATCCTATGCTATGCTAGCTATCCTATCCTATGCTATGCTATGCTATCCTATGCTATGCTATGCTATCCTATGCTATGTTAGCTATCCTATGCTATGCTATCCTATGCTATGCTATGCTATGCTATCCTATGCTATGCTATGCTATGCTATCCTATGCTATCCTATGTTATGCTATGCTATGCTATCCTATGCTATGCTATCCTATGCTATGCTATGCTATCCTATGCTATGCTATGCTATCCTATCCTATGCTATGCTATCCTATGGTATCCTATGCTATGCTATGCTATGCTATGCTATCCTATGCTGTGCTATGCTGTGCTATGCTATGCTCTGCTATCTTATGCTATGCTATGCTATCCTATGCTATGCTAGCTATCCTATGCTATGTTAGCTATCCTATGCTATGCTATCCTATGCTATGCTATGCTATGCTATCCTATGCTATGCTATGCTATGCTATCCTATGCTATCCTATGTTATGCTATGCTATGCTATCCTATGCTATGCTATCCTATGCTATGCTATGCTATCCTATGCTATGCTATGCTATCCTATCCTATGCTATGCTATCCTATGGTATCCTATGCTATGCTATGCTATCCTATGCTGTGCTATGCTGTGCTATGCTGTGCTATGCTATGCTATGCTATGCTATGCTATGCTATGCTATGCTATGCAATGCAGTGCTATGCTATCCTATGCTGTGCTGTACTATGCTATGCTATCCTAGGCTATGCTATGCTATGCTATCCTATTCTATGCTATGCCATCCTATGCTTAAATAGATAGACACTCTCATAATCCTTCACTGATTTGATTCCTAAGCATCAGATACACTTGAGATATTTGGGGAAGCTTTTATTATCTGGGCATCACTATGTCATTATAATCAGGAAAACCGTTACTGTGCCAACATGATGACTCTTCATTTTTTTTTCTTCTTCTTCTATTACAGGGAATTTTGATTACATTGATGACTTTCAGCATTATTGAATTATTCATTTCTCTGCCCTTCTCAATTTTGGGGTGCCACTCAGAGGATTGTGATTGTGAACAATGTTGTTGACTAGCACTGTGGGAATAAAGATATGTTAAAATATTACTTAGCAATGACTTCTGCTTGTAAGGGAAAGCCAAAGGACACATAGAATCTTAAGGCTGGGAACTCTTTGAAGCAAAGGGGAGTGGCTCAAGTGAAGGGGTTCTGGGGACATTTTGACTGATAAAGCACATTCTGCCTCTTGGCAATGCCATCTGCACCTCTCCCCAAATCAAATGGTCACCTTGGTGTTGTCACCTCTGTTAGTCATGCATTATTTCAACTAAAGGACAGCAATGTGGTGTTGCAAAGATAGGAACCAAAGCCCAAGGTCTGGGGTGACCCAGTCATCTAACTTCTCTGGTTGATGACATCTCCTGTTGATTTCACTAAGAGACTCCACCCAGTGGCTCCTACTCCAGTGGTGTGTGGAAAGATGAGCTGGTTGGTGGAATGGTTTGGCCCATAAATTCTACATTAATGCTGCAAGATCATCGATGTTAAAGAGCTGATCAACTAGAATACTAACAATAGTAAAAATAATGAGGGCAAATATTGGTGGAACCACTACTATATTCCAGGCATCATTCTAAGTATTATATAGGTGTTACTCATTTAATCTCACAAAAGTCCTAGGAGGTGAATTGTATTATTATACCCATTTTACAGAAAAGGAAACTGAAGCACAGAGCGGGTAAGTAATTTGCTCAAGGTCATAAAGTTTGCAATGGCAGAGCCATAGTATCAACAGGCAGCCGGTTCCAGAATCCAAGGTCTTAATTCCAATGCCAAGCAAAGTTTGGAAGGAACTACTTTCCTCTGGATTCTCTTAACAGCTTTTGCATTCAATCTGTTATGATATCTCGTGTTCTGTAGCCTATGGAGTATACTACTGTAAACTTGTGAAAAGAGAAATAAAGTCTTAGTATTATTACAAAAATAGTTTTGAACTTATAGGGCACCTACAAAGGTCTCAAGGACCCCAGGAAATCCCAGACCACACTTTGAGAACCACTACCTTATATGGTATTGCCTCTCACTGGCTGAATACCTCCTAAGTATTAGAGGTCTCACCTGTATCATCTCACTTGTCCTGACAGCCCTCAGGGTAGATATGTCTTTTGTCATAGTCATAAAAATTGAAGCTCAAAGTGATTAGCTTTTCTGAGAGCACAAAAGGAGCATGATTTAGAAAGAGGATTTGAGTCAAGTTCCCTAACTTCAAATCCCATTATCCTATGTTGTTTATGGTATAGAAAAAAAAAACTCAGCATACTCAAAAAATGATGTAACAGGCTTTCATTTCTACTATTTGCTGGCAGCAGCTTAGGTTATAGGTGCATTTGTGAAGGTGAGGGATACAACATGGCAGGAAAAATAAGTAAGTTTTTTACTTCAGTGAAGTTAGGTTATGATGAAAAATACTTGGCAACTGAATGATGTACAGATGTGTGAGGCTTGAGATATATTTGAGGGTGCAAAGTCTTGGGCTTTTAAGTCAACTAGGTTTAAATGTTGTCTTGAAGTCAAAAAATAGTAGATGCAAGTTGTGGAGAAAAGGGAATGCTTACACACTTCTGGGGGGAATGTAAATTAGTTCTGCCACTGTAAAAAAAGCAGTTTGGCAATTTCTCAAAGAACTCAAAGCAAAATTACTATTCAACCCAGCAATCCCATTATTGGGTACATACCCAAAGGAATATAAATCGTTCTACCATAAACACATATGCACGTATATGTTCATTGCAGCACTATTTGCAATAGCAAAAACGTGGAATCAACCTAAATGCCCATCAACAGCAGACTGGATAAAGAAAATGTGGTACATATACACCATGGAATACTACATAGCCATAGAAAAGAATGAGATAATGTCCTTTGCAGCAACATAGATGAAGCTGGAGGCCAGTATTCTAAGCAAACTAACACAGGAACTGAAAAGAAAATACTGCATGTGTTCTCACTTATAAGTGGGAGCTAAACATTGAGTACATATGGACACAAAGAAGGGAACAACAGGCACTGGGGCCTACTTGAGGGTGGAGGATGGGAAGAGGGTGAGGATCAAAAAACTACTATTGGGTACTATGCTTATTACCTGGGTGACAAAGTAACCTGTATATCAAACCCCCATGACATGCCACTTACCTATATAACACATCTGCACATGTACCCCGAACCTAAAATAAAATTTAAAAAACAAAAGAAAGAAGAAATGTTAAAATTATTAGAAATAAAGATAGAAGACTTCTTTACAAGGTCAAGGTAGTAAAGAATTTCTTAAACAGATCCCAGAACATGAATAGTACCAGCAAGAACTGATACAACCCATTTAGTCGTTATTAAGAATGTTACGTAAGTGTGACGAGAGCAGCTACAAATCAAAGCCTTTTAGCAACACAAATAACCAACAAAAATAATGGGATATAGAATATATAAAATCCTCCTATACATTAATAGAAAAATACAACTTGATGAAAACTTAGTCCAAAGCCATGCACAGCCATTTCACAGGAGACAGAAACAAAGGTTAATATATGAAAAGCACTCAATTTCTTAAGCAATTGTGGAATGAAAGGAACTCTCCTACCACAATGGTATGAGTGTAAATGAAGACAACCACTTTAAAAACTATTCCCTAGTAAAGGTAAAGATACACATACTTTATAACCCAACAATTCCACTGCTAGTTAATATACACAAGAGAAATTCTTGTACATGTGCAACATATGACACGTACGAATGTTTCCAGAGCAGGATTGCCTGCAATACCTCAAATGTCCACGGACAGAGAACAGATCAATTGTACCATGTTCCCTACTTGAGGACCACATATTGGTAAAAATAAATTACTTGAAGCAAATCAACAAAGATGAATTTTACACATTTAATGTTGAGTAAAGAAAGCGAGTCACAAAAGAACATCTTATTAATTCTACCTAAATAATGATTAGAAAACACAAAAACTAAGCAATATGTCGTGTGAAATGTAAACATATGTGGAAAGTCAAAATACAATGAAAAGGAAGAGAGTGATAAACACCAAATTCAGCATAATTGTGAGCTCTGATAAAGAGGGTGGCTTGGGGAAGGATAACCTGAGAGCTTTCAAAGGTATCAGTGTCACTCTTGTATCTCTAATCATGGCTATGGGCACATGGTTTCTTGTCTCACTGTTATAAGTACTTTTTCATACATATTATTTAATTTTTTGAGAAATATAATTGAGAAAGCAAAACAACATCTTATTTTCATTAAATTTTTTATCACATAATGATATTTTTATAGTCAACACCTGCAGAAAAATGTTACCGTTACATATCAGTAACACTTCATCTCCAATGATAGCATATTTATTGGTACATAAGAGAAAAAACTCTTTTCAATAACTATGAGGTCATAATTGCATTTTTTTCTTCAGCTATATTCCCACGTCACAAAAGCAAAGGGAGTGATCCAGTAATCTGCACATGGGAGTACATCAGACATTTTTATATCTTAAAACGAATAATAATAAATGTTTTGCCATTTAAAGCTGTGTCACTTGAACAAATTAATCTTTGCGGGCTTAAAATTTTTAGACTAGAATGCAATAATAGTAATACCTACCTAATGGGTTTACTGTGAACCTTAAATGAAACATGGAAAGTGAGTTTATCAGTGCCTGGAACTTAAAAATCACTTAGTAAATGCTAGTTTTTGAAATTTATAATTGAGATTTTCTTGCTCTAAACATCACTTATTTTACCATTTACCAGCTTTCCAACTTGGCAATGGCTTCCTCCATTTCCTGAAATTTAGTTTCCACAATTATAAAACAGAATCAATATTATATGTGTGGTAAGGCTTATATGTGGACAATTCTTGACATAAAAGTAATTATTTAACTAATATTACCTTCCTAGCTGTTCCAAATGTATAGTCCCTTAGAACAGAAAGAAGACCCTATCAACTATAAAGTTCTTAAGTATTTCAATTTACATTTTCCTTACTATGAATTATTTATAAGTGCAACAATGGGATTTTCTGACCTGTAACCAAGTTCTATTTGCAATTAGATCTTTAGCCTCACCTCTGACGAGCCCTATGTCTCCCTTACCAATTCTTTGACACGAGAACCCTCCAACAGCAGATAATTCTGGGTGCCAGGGCCTTGCTGAGAAGTTGAGAACGTGGCATAATGTTACTTCCTAATATCGGAGAGCCTGGGGACAATCACCTGGGTGAAAGAAAAAGCCAAACAGAACCATTCCTTCTCAGCACTGCCAGGGACACAGCAATCACAAAAACTGACCCTGCCTTCAAGGGACAAGGAGACAATGGCTGATTAAGGCAAGGACGCAAATAATTATGATGTAGCATACAGTTTTCATATAGAAGGCAATGATTAAAAAAATTGGAGTGCTGGGACGTGCAGAGAATAAAAAGGAAATTCACATCAGGAAAATACTAACTAAATAAAAGTTGGCATACTTTTATGTAGACTTTAAGATTGTCTTTTGGAAGCAAGGTCACTAGATAATGAAAATAGGCTTAATTCAAAGAGAAATATTTTAAATATGTTATCAACCTAATAAAATATTCTCAAACCTTGGGGGAAGAGTGATGGTGATACATCAAATAAGATGCTATTGACAAGTCCAAATTGTAGTGAGAATTTCAACACACTCAGGCACTAAAATGTTGATCATTCAAATGAGCAAAGACAAGGTAAATGTTTATGCATTCATACAAATTCAAATTCAAGTTTATTTGGGAAGAATCATACATAGAGCCACCTAAGTTATCTCGTTGGCCACAAAGTAGCAAACAACCTGAGACTGACTGGGGAAATACAGGGCTCAAACAGAGAAAAGGATGCAAAAGACCAGGTTGTGCTGCCACAACTCAAGCCCCTTTGCTGCCATACATTTGCCAAGTCCTGACCCTGTTCCCATGCCAACTAAAATGAAGGCACATGCCTCTAACCACCCCACCATCCAGGACTCAAACCTCAGGTTTCACAGTCATCCACAACTCAGACCCTAGGTAATTGTCCTCCCATCACCAATCACTCAAGCATTTCAGCAGATATGCATAGACCCTCAATTAGAATGTTAAATGGATGACGGATCTTCTGTTCCCACTCTCCTTCACTCTACAGCATCTCTGAGAGGTGACTGCATGACTTTACTTGAGTATTCTTGAAGAAGTAAATTCTCTATTGAAATGGTAGCCAGTTCCCCTAATGAACGGCTCCAACAATTTTTTTTTTTAGAATGGCATCTTTTTAAATATCACACCACAATCAGCCTCCCCAGAACTACTTCTACCCAGTGGATCTAACCCTATGGTTCCAAACTATCTTAAATTTAAAAAGAGAGGCAGAAAGAGAAAGAGAGAAGAGATGAAAGAGAGAGACAGGAATGAACCTCGAATTAGGCAACAGAGCTGCATGCCATATTTCATCCCTTTAGATTAAATAAACAAATAATTACCTAACTATAGCTCTGTGTCTCTAATAAAATGAAGCAATGAACAAGGAAATAAAAATGTAATTAAAAATCCCACATATGAACATAAAAGTTGAATATTGTAGGGGGAGAGAGAGGACATTATCTTTGGGCAAAACTTTGATTCACATCCCAAATATTTAGACTCTCCTGACACTACCAACTTCTTCCATTTCCCTACTTGATCTAGTACTGTGCTTGATGACCCTGCAGCTCCAGACTAGACTAAAAAGAGAGGGGACACAAGGGAACTTGACAGATGGAAGAAAAAGGTGGGTTCAGAGGTAAAAGTGCTATTTCAATTTATATTTCCAAATATGGAGGCTAATTCTTGCTTTGAGTGGCTGGGTACATGTACTATGGCACTAAAGTATAATTTTAGGCCATTTCTGCTAAATCTGACACAAGATATATACATGGTTCATAAGAAACTTAAGTGTGAGCCAACGAGGACAATATTTGGGGACCCCTAAGTATAGTGCTGCCAAGTGTACGGCCTCAGTGATTCTTGAATCTCTGCATGGATGCCTCCTGCCCACCTACTCAGCCCTAAAAGTGAAGCCAGAAGGTAAAAGTCAGTGCTAACAGCCCATCTTTGACCAACTTCTAGAATCTTTCTTGTCCTCAGGGACCTACGATCCACACCTGCTTATAGGGTGGGGGCTGCAGAAGTTCTTCTAATTAAGGTAGCATGAGCATGCCAGGCAGTCCCCTGGGGTCTTTTTCAAGAAGTGAAACCTGGTAAGGCAGAAACTTTTTTTGCACCTCCTTCAGCTATGGTAAGTGTTAAACCAAAGTAATTGGAGCGAAGCCCAAGGTAGCAGAAGCTACTGATTTCCTGTCACCTGATGTCTATCAGCGATTTCATCTTCAGGCCTGGACTACATCACTCACCCTCCCAGTGTGCTTGAGAAACAAACTGCACCCACTGAACTCCGCAGCTAGCATCCAAATCAGCCCTTGAGATTTGAGGCCTTGGAGACTCAGGTAAGGAATCAATTTGCTTTCTTTAAATGACTTAAAGGAGGTGATGGATAAGGTATAGAATGGTTTTGAAGACTGGAGGTTCTTGATCTTAATTCTAGAGTTTCCCTAGTCAGACTTCCTAATAGTTCTATGACTTAAGGAGGGGTGACGATATCAAGGCTTGCTGCCCACTCACTGCTCTAATCAGTCTCCCTCTCAACAATTACCCTATGCAGTCAACTGTGAATCATTCCACAAAAGTAGTAGATTGCAGCATATATATTAAATCATGGTTTCTAAACCATTGGGTTCAAACTGGAGCTCTACCACTAACAAACAATATAACCTTGGGCAAATTACTAAACCTCTAAAGCCTCAGCTTCCTCATCTATAAAATGGGGGCAATGGTACCCATTGCATTATGAAAATTAGAACTAAAATCCTGAATCCCTTAGGACTTCCCAATACCAAATGAGAAAATAATCAGTCATAGGCATAATGAAAAAAACTCCATTCCTCTTCCTGTAAATGCTTTTGTCTACATTAAATGTAAATATACCTAGAAGTATAGGTGGCTTTACAGGCTAACATTTTCTGGAGGGGATTTGTGGACACCAAGTTGAGCATGAAATCCTGCCTCAAATCTATCACATGGGAAACCAAGAGTAAGAGGGGGCGCTGCAGATGTGGGGGAGCTCTAATGAAGGAAAACAAGGATTAATTTTAATCATGCCATTACTGTTTTCTGAATCCAGTATATAAATGATTCCCTTTCCCTGTTTCCCATAAAATGGCTTAATCTCACTGAGAATCCGGTGGAAAGAAATGTTTAATCCAGCATTGTGAGCATTTTTGTGTGTGTGTTTTGTTTGTTTGTTCATTTTTTAGTGGAGACAAGGTTTCTCCATGTTGGCCAGGCTGGTCTCGAGCTCCCGACCTCAGGGGATCCATCTGCCTCGGCTTCCCAAAGTGCTGGGATTACAGGTGTGAGCCACTGCACCTGGCCATTGTGAGCACTTGTTAAGCTTCCCTGAGGAAGTAGCTGAGTTTGATGTTCAGCTTAATGTAACTGAGCTCATAGTACATAGAAAACAGGTTCCCTATGCAAGTCTAGTAGGATACAGGATTCTCCGAAGAAAGTAGTTGATGTCTAGTAAGGAAAGCAAAGAGCTAGGAGCTCTGAAGAATTCCTTGCAATCAGGCAAGGAGAGCAGGAATGCCCTCAGGTGATGTGCATATCTAATGCAGAGTTTGATTGAAAGTAAAGAGGGAGGGAGAAGGAACACTTCAAAGTTGAGAAGATTCAGGAAAGAAGGTAGAGGACATGTATAGACCAGTGGCTCTGGTGGCGGTAGTGGGATATGAGCTTGGGAAGTCATACAGGGCTGAATTCCAAAGGCCTTGAGGGGTTAGATGAAGGGTTTCTCCAGCAGGTAATGACAGGCCAGCAAAGGAGTTCAGGCTCAGGAAGAGCATCACTCAAAGCAGTGATCACGAGCTTGATGTAGCAGCCTTGTGGACAATGGATTAGAAAAGAGAAAGACTGAAGGCAGAAAAGCATGAATGGAAATGAGAAACTCACAGGTGACTGTGGATATAGAAAAAAGACCCACATGCAAAATGTATTGCAGAGGTAGAAATGGCATGACTTGGCCACTGACTGACCAATAGCCAAGATGAAGATGGACTGAGAGATGATGGAGCTAAAGTGAAATGTGGTCCCAACTATCTAAGCCTGGGTGGCAGGAGAAACAAATAAAACAATCTGAGACACGAGGCCTGAGAAAAGACCACTGACTTCACAGCACAGTCCTCAAAGAGCAGTTTCAGTCCACTGACTGGCGGAAACTAGTTGCCAAGCATTGAGAAGTGAGTGGGTGGAGAGGAGGTGGGGGAAGAGAGTGGGTAGCAAAGCTTTGAAGCAGCTGCGGTGAAGAAAAAGTGAGCCTGGGCAGTGGGCAAGGACATTGCTAGATTAAAAGAAGAGGACTTTGGGATTCAGGGACACTGAAGTACATTTTAGTCATAAAAGGAGTATTTAGCACCTTAACAAATGCAACTTATCTCATACTCTCAAAATGATACTTTGAAATGGGGAAGGCAACTATTACCTTAAACTTACAGAGAGACCACAAGAGGAGCAAGCAAGAGAGCTGGGACTAACTCTGTCTGCTACATATTGCCAGAAATTGGGAGACTGAAGGTGCAAAGAAGAAATAATTTCTTGGAAGGGCTAACAGCTTGGTTGGACTGAGATGGGCTGAAAAGCACAGAGGGAAGGGAAGTAAGAGCACTCTTCCTCGGAGATAAGTGCACAGGAGGCCAGAAGGGATAAAAATGCAAAGCTATTTTGAGTGGAAAAGAATGAAGATGAGGTAACAACAGTGAGGCAGTTTTTAAACTTCTCAGTACATGATGGTACGAGTGGACTTAAAAGTCTATTCAAACCAAAACCCATAAAGGCTGTGAGATCTTATTCAGTGGATGGACATGAAAACAGGGGTGCCTTTAAAAATAAAAAAATATTTGCAAGAGTTAGTGTGAGTAATTAAATGCGGTACTGAGTGATCACCTGAGTCTCTATTTTAACATTCATGCTGATTTGGACACCAGCAAATGTAAAATCTTATTATTATCATATTTCGGCTAATGTGGTCCATAACCCCTACTAATCTACCAATTAGTCTTTGAGCATAACTGTGCATTGGGCACTAAGTCATTGTGAACAATTTATTTTAACGATAAGGCAAAATTGCGAGAATCTCCAATCTCCGTAGGTGAGTTTTATGTATTTATGAATTCTCATGGAACGAAAGCTTTTCATTACAGTCAGCCCACAATGCCATAAATCAATTAATATATTTACCTCTCATATATGAGACAGATATATATATAATCAGATATATATATGAGAGATAGTTTCCATAAAAAATAAAAAACAGAGAAAGAACTCATGTGTTTCTTTATAAACTACTATTTTATACAAATATTTGTTTAAGGTTTGTAGAAGTATAGTTGCCATCATGAGATACCATTTTAACAGAGAAATATCACACACACACACACACACACACAGCCCTCGTGGTCATTATTGCCATTAGTTACAACAGGCATAGCCCAAGTAGAATTGGCTTACAAAAAAGTTTATCTCGCCAATAATACAGACACAGCTTTAATCAAGCAGTTGATGAATAAAATGAAATTAAAACAATGGCAGTCCAATCATCTCCTTCAGTTCAAACAATTGATGACCTTTGCACTTTAAGTTATCTTCACTAAAGTTACCCCTCTGGGGCGGAGTGTAGTGACTCCCAGCTCATTCCATACTTGCCATAGGAACTTGGGAAAAATAACCTCTCTCAACCTCCATTTCTTCATCTGCAGAAAGTAGTCAAAATGCCTACTTACGAAGGTGTTGAGTGAGTTGGCAATACCATATACAATATCCCTAGTATATAGTAGATGCTCAGTAAACAACTATAATTATCTGGACTCACCTATGGTATAGCAGAAAAAGCATCAACATCAGAGCCATGGTGAGTGCCTTCTAGCTTGGCTCTGTTGCTAACTGTGAGGTCTTTACTAAGGCACATTCTATACCCAGACTGCAGTTTCCTCATTTGTGAAATGAACAGAATGGTTTCTGAGGTTTGGACTAGCTCTAGAAATCCTACCTAGTGACCAGAATCAGTCCGCAAACTCTTTAGTGGGCTATATTAAAATATCTGTTTTTGTTAGAGGTCTTGTAGAGTGGCTTGTTGTACAAAGCAGATCCCCAGGACCATGTGGCATCTGGCTATCTAGGGCAGGGGCAAAATCAAGTGAGAAACAACCAAAGTTTCTTCTCTCTTTCCTCTAGCCCATGCGCCAGACAGATAATACTTTTCAACAGATTTATAGTCATTCACATAGTGCATATATTGGAAGGAGAAAAGAGGGGCCATAAGGGAAAGGCTGAATTCCTATTTCTCACAGGAGACAAAGCAGCCTGGTACCCTGGACGCCTAATTTGAGAAATCCAAGTCTTCATTTTAAATCTTTACAGGCTGGGCGTGGTGGCTCACAGCTGTTATCCTAGCACTTTGGGAGGTGGAGGGGGGCAGATTGCCTGAGTCCAGGAGTTCAAGACCAGCCTGGGCAACATGGCAAGACCCCATCTCTAAAAAAAAATATAAAAATTAGCTGAGTATGGTGGTGGTTGCCCGTGGTCCCAGCTACTCCAGTGGCTGAGGCAGAAGGATCACCTGAGCCCAGAAGGTAGAGGCTGCAGTGAGCTGTGATCATGACACTGCACTGCAGCCTGGGCGACAGAGCGAGGCCCTGTCATGAAAACAAACAAACAAACAAAAAATATTTACTAATTATGTAACTTGGCACAAGTAACCTAGCTTCTCCGTGCCCTTGTTTCCTCTTCTATAAAACACAGGTGATGATTCACCCCTTGCCTGTTCTATAAGGCTCAGATGAGATGCCATGTGTCAAATTTACTTCCAGCCCTAAAGTAGGTATAAATGTGACAGTAGTCAGCTGCCTGTTTTACAGCACAGCTGCAGCTACTCAGCTCTGATTGACTTCAGTAAGATATACTTCAGGCTGTGATCTAATGGCTGGGATGTGGCACCGGCTTCAGTAAGATATGTGACCTGGATAGACAGTCTTGATTTCCAAGACATCTTACATGACTTACAAGCAATAAAGACAAGAGCAAAGATGTGTCCCCAAAAGAGGGATTTTCAGATTCCAGGAAAGACCCAGTGGAGTCCGCATAAGTGGTTAACATGAACAAGTGAATGCTAAGGAAACCCAAGATGAAGATTGAACAGAATCTTAAAATGTCTGAGCTGGAAAGGGCCTTATTAATTGCCTTCTCACTTCAGAAATGAATAAATCATGAAAACTGATAAATAGCATTTACTACACTCTCCCTTTGTCCTAGGCACAATTACATATGTTAACTTATTTATGTCTTACATCTCAGAGAGGGGTATTGTTCTAACTTTACAGAAGGATAAAATCGAAACTAATGCTCAGCAAAGTACAAAGAACAAGAATAGCAACAAAAATAACTATTTATTCCAACATGGGTTCTTTGCATACATTTATTTCTTCAATAATATTTATTAAGAAGTAACTAAATCCAAAAATTATTTTAGATCCTGAACAAGAGAGAACAAAATCTCTACTTTGATGGAACTTCCATTCTGTGGGGAAGAGACTGACAATAAGCAATTAAATAAATAAGGTAATTTCCTACAGTGATCAATGCCGTAAAGCAATTAAGATAGGATTTTGTAAAAGACAGCAAATAGGAGTACATGTTATAGATTGAGGGTTCAAGGTAGGCTCCTCTAGGAGCTGACATTTGAGCTACACCTGAACAAAAAGACACTAGCCATGCACAGACCATGAGCCCAGTTAAGTGTTATAGCAGCCCACGAGATAAGAATTATTATTATTTCAATTTTACAGTTGAACCTGAGGCCCAGAGAATTTAAAGAACTTGCCCAACACCTCAGAACAAATGGAGGAATCACTATTGAAACCTAGGCAATCTGACTCAGGAGGCCACAGTCTTATATACTGCATTAGAAAGCCTTAGAGAGCCTTTTCTTTTTCTTTGAGACCGAGTCTCACTCTGTTACCCAGGCTGGAATGCAGTGGCATGATCTCAGCTCACTGCAACCTCTGCCTCCTGGGTTCAAGCAATTCTCCTGCCTTAGCCTCCCGAGTATCTGGGATTACAGGTGCACACCAACATGCCTGGCTAATTTTTGTATTTGTAGTAGAGATGGGGTTTTGCCATGTTAGCCAGCCTGGTCTCAAACTCCTGACCTCAGGTGATCTGCCCATCTTGGCCTCCCAAAGTGCTTGGATTACAGGCATGAGCCACCATGCCCGACCTAGAGAGCCTTCTTGATGTGACTTGCACAAGGTGGCAGAGTTAGAGACAGAGAGAGGCCTGGAATCGACCCCTCCTGCTTCTACAGATAGTCCTTACCATACTCTGCAATGTTGCCTCTGGCCCATCATAATGCACAAAGGCAGATAAGCAAAAGGACAAGGACAAGTCCATTGAAAATACATTTTTCAATATTAAAGCACAAGAAAAGCATCCAGGAATAAGAAACAAAGAGGACATGCAGTCATATATGCAAGGTGTTCTCTACAAAGATAAAGAATGCCCCAAACCCAGTTGCCAAGATCACTGGCAGGGACTCCTGGGCCCACATGCTCTTCCTAAACAACCCCTCCATCTCCTTTCTCAGAACTCAGCAGTAGGCCTTGCCTCAGATCCAAGGTCACTCGGAAGAGGCCATGTCTACCCTCAATGACACTCATGGAGGAAATGCTGAGAGAAGCATTCAGATGCATGACACAAGGTAAGACTGCCAAAAATCTTGTTCTTGCTCTCCTCATTTTGTTATTTGTTTTATTTTTAGGAGTTTTGAGAGCAAAATGACAACACCCAGAAATTCAGTAAATGGGACTTTCCCAGCAGAGCCAATGAAAGGCTCTATTGCTATGCAATCTGGTCCAAAACCACTCTTCAGGAGGATGTCTTCACTGGTGGGCCCCACACAAAGCTTCTTCATGAGGGAATCTAAGGCTCTGGGGGTAAGTCAGTTGCCTTCCATCCCATGTCGTAGGGATTCTCTGGCTGACAGAAGCTGATGCGGTATAGGCCACATACAGAATTCAATCCAATTTGAAGAATTGGGATCCAACCTGATGTCTTCTTTATGTCTAACACAGTGGGCCAAATCAGGGGTGCATCAGAGAAGTTATCACTTAGATCACCTCTGGGTGATCTTATGTCACCTTTTGGTTTTGGGGCTTGTATATGCAGGGGTCCCCCATCCCAGTCCATTGCCAGAATCCCAGGCATACCTGCTCCCTGGAAATGCCCCATGTGGTTGAGGAAACAGATTCGAACAAGAAAAAGACAAAATTCTTGGCACCTCCACTGCTTCCTTTAGGCATTCCTCACAGCTCCAAGTCAGGAGCCAGAGCTTCCAACCTTGTCTTTGCCTGCTAGCAGTGATGATTTCAGCTCATCCATTGCTGCCTCTGTTCTCTCCCCAGGCTGTCCAGATTATGAATGGGCTCTTCCACATTGCCCTGGGGGGTCTTCTGATGATCCCAGCAGGGATCTATGCACCCATCTGTGTGACTGTGTGGTACCCTCTCTGGGGAGGCATTATGGTGAGTAAAAGAATAGCAGCCATTTGGGAAATGGTGCAGACAAAAATGTTAAAAGGCTCCACAGGGATATGCCAGATTATTTCTGTGTTGAGGGAAATATATGAGTAGGAAATATTATTGGGTTAAAGTAATTAAGAAGACAGGTTGACCAAATTGAGTATAAATCCCATGGTTGAGAGTCAGTGGTCCTGTTTCATGTGAATTCAGAGAAAGGGGCCCTGCATGGATCTCACAGGGACTGTCCAAAGCAAGAACTCTCCAAAGTCAGTTCTGGTGGGGAGGGTGGCCCTAGACATTTAGACTAGATAGCAAGATGTTTTGGAAAGCAAGAGGCAGCAGGAACATCCACTTCCTCCCATCTACCCCTTCTTGCTTACAATTCTGTTTGGTTACTATGGTACCTGGTGAAACCTGTCCCATCACAAGTCAGTCTCATTTTGCTTATCAACAGAGCAGCACTCTTTTGGCTGTTTTATGTACATGTTTTCCAAATCTGTAACCCTGTCTGGGTGTGGCACATAGGACAGTGATGTTTATTTCCCCGTGATACTTTTCATAGTTGCCACTATAAAAGATAAGTCCAGGATTAAAATTTTCCAAACAAGTAGAGATGGGTTAGAACAAGAGTTTCCTCCATTCTACAGCCTGTATGTGAGAAAAGGAAAATGAGCAATAGTCATCATCACTTCCTGTAACAGCCAATGTTTTCATGGAGTGCCTGTGCCATTCAGGTCAAGTATTTCCTTCTGCATCAGTTCACTCTTCAGAGGGCATCAGAGTCATTTATGTCACTGTGAACCCCAAAGGGCAGTTCCACAAGTTAAAAACAAAGAAAAACTAGAAATAAAACTTTTAAATTCATGGTATGAGTATTAATTGATGAGGAAATTTGAGTTCTGTCTCTTTGGTCTTACTATATTCTTAGTCACAGATCCCCAGATGATTGAGTAAAAGGCATGAATTTAGTGTCACTGAGCCTGAATAAAGGAGGAATATGACAGCTGAAAAATGAATACAACTGATAAAAATGGGTGGATGGTTGTGTGAAAGTTGCTGAAAGTGTAGGCTTCTTTCTGACCAGTTATCAATGTTAAAAAGTGATCTCCCTCTCTCCTCTATCTCCTGTCTTGCCCACCCCCTCTCCATCTCCCCCACCTCTCTTTTTTACAGTATATTATTTCCGGATCACTCCTGGCAGCAACGGAGAAAAACTCCAGGAAGTGTATGGCAAGTAACCATATGTCCTTCTTTCCCACATGTCAGAGAAGTACCTGTTTTTTTCGGTTAAAAACTGAGACCCTTAAAAAGCCAAGGTATCACAGCCTCTCAGCCCTAAAAAGCAAAGACCCTCCACAATGTTATTGTGATTTTATTTATGAAAAACTTAGAAGCGAGGTCTATCTGAAGTATGTTCATGGGAACAGAACTAAAAGCAGATCCATGAAAACCATACCTACAGTCTTAAGAACGTTAAATGCTGTGTGAAAATAATAGACCTTTCTGAAAGCCCTATCATTTCTCCCAGATCACCATTTAGGAAAATTATCTGATCAATGTCATGATTGATTCAAATTCTAGCTAAGCCATTTTTTGGCCGTAACATTGAACAAGTCAGTTTACCTCTATGTTCCTGAGTTTTCACCTAGAAAGGAAGGGTAACAGTCCTTGCTACCATGTGACGTCCAATGGAGATGAAAGGCAGTAGAGTGTGTGATGGTGCTTCACAGGCTATAAGGTACTACACTGTGGTCTTGCCCATAAAACCCCTAGGGACTCATCTAGATCCAGAGGAAACTGGCCTGCAGAGCTGCTGATGCTGTATGGATGAAAAGAGTTTAGCAGCAAGTTCGCTCCCAAAAAATTCCTCCCCCAACACTGTTACTAAACTGAGTCACTTTCATAATCAATGAGGGAATGGGTGGATTGAGATGGTTCCTGTCTTAAAGTGGCCTGACAAACTCAGTTTGGGGGGAAAACTTTTTATGAACATCAAATTATTCTCTAGATACAGCCAGATTTACTGACTTGCCATGTGTAGGTCATAGAGCCAGGAATGAAATATGCGCAGCATAAAATAATAATCAATAATCCCATATCATTATGGTACTTGTTATTTATATTTTCCTGTTTCAACCTTTTATCATCCTTGCAAGGTAGAACATTCACACTGATATTCTCTTACCTATGCTACCCAAAGACATCAGCCCTAATTGTATTTTGGAAGATAGCTGACTGGGCTGATTGCAGCCTATGTCAGCAGGAATAGATGTTGTTACTGTTGTTGCTTCTGCTTTTTTTTATTTCCATTTATTTGATAGTACAGATCTAGAGGGTTCTATCTGAACCTTCCCAACCTATACTTCATAATACCATCCCACTAAAGTGTGATACAAGAAACTTCTTCACTCTCTTCCCTCTACCTATTTATGAAGGCAGATAATAAACTGGATAATATTTATCTTCACTTACTCAACAAACATTTATTGAGTGCCTACTAGGATGGTGGCAGTGGCAGTGAAGGAAATGCAAGGATACAAGATATAGAATCAAGGGTTACTCTTAGAATTTTTGCTTTATAAAACAGATGGATGGTGAATGAGATAGGGAAGACTGAGAAAAGAACAGGATAGAGACATGATTTTATTTTATAGTGACAAAGAGGCTAAAAACAACTGAGAGAACTTCAGTATATTTAGTTGCAGTTGCTTTGTGAGTCAGGGCAGTTGCATTTGGAATTCCCTCCCAGATTATGTTTTCCAAAGGGAAATCAAACCCAATTAATAAATCTGTGTCTCCATTTCAGGTCAAAGGAAAAATGATAATGAATTCATTGAGCCTCTTTGCTGCCATTTCTGGAATGATTCTTTCAATCATGGACATACTTAATATTAAAATTTCCCATTTTTTAAAAATGGAGAGTCTGAATTTTATTAGAGCTCACACACCATATATTAACATATACAACTGTGAACCAGCTAATCCCTCTGAGAAAAACTCCCCATCTACCCAATACTGTTACAGCATACAATCTCTGTTCTTGGTAAGTGTTCTTGGTAAGTGTGAGATTGGATTTCTCTCCAGGGAGGAAGGATGACTTGTTTATTATGAGCATGAACTCTGGATCCAGACCACCTGAGTTTGCTAGTTACTGTCTGTGTGGCTTTGGGAAAGAATTTTAACCACACTGTGCCTCAATTTCTTCAACTGTAAAATGGGGATGGTAACACTATTTATCTAATAGGGTTGTTCTGAGGAATAAATAAGTTAATATATACAAAGCATTTAGAACAGTGTTTGGTACACAGAAGTGCTATATAAGCATTGGCTTTAACATTAATTATTCTCAACATCATTAATGGCATTAATATTTATCATTATATTAACTAAGATGAGCATAGAAGAAATTCCTAAGATGTTATGAATATCTTTTGCCCAAGGACTTTTAAATGTAGAGTTTGAAAGAGATAAAAAAAAATGCATCTCCCAAGGATGAAGAGGTCTCCTAGGCATGATGCCACACCAACTAAGGCTGAATACAATTTAATTTGAGACTCATTACTTATTCTTTCCTATACAGAATTGATTCTTCAACTGATTATTCATACCTTACTTTCTATCAGCAATACACATTAACCATCTGTTGTGTGCCGAAAGTTGTGTTAAGAGTTAGGGTTATAAAGATGCTGTCTCCTGTACTAGCAGTTCTCACAGCTATTCATTACTTGTCTAAAGAATTGATCTCTTAATCGTTCAATTATAGTCAACAATAACTTACTGAACACCAACAACGTTCTTTGTGCCATTATTACATTTTCACCTTCATTCTTCTGTTGTTTTTCAGGGCATTTTGTCAGTGATGCTGATCTTTGCCTTCTTCCAGGAACTTGTAATAGCTGGCATCGTTGAGAATGAATGGAAAAGAACGTGCTCCAGACCCAAATCTGTAAGTAGTAGCCCCTCTGGCCAAAACCTCCCTCTAGAAAATCCACATCCACAAAGGATCATTTATGGAGAATGTAATCTGATGAGTTGTTGAAACTAGGAGCTTGATTTAAAAAAAAAAATTGGTCTTGGCGTATTTCTAGAAAGCAAATAATATGATGTCTTGAAATTTGAAATAAGTCTGTAGTTAGGGCCTACAGTTCTATATTCTGTGCATCTTTTTTTTTTTTTTTGAGACAGAGTCTCACTTTGTTGCCCAGGCTAGAGTGCAATGGCGCGATCTTGGCTCAGTGCAACCTCCGCCTCCGGGTTCAGGCGATTCTCCTGCCTCACCCTCCCGAGTAGCTGGGATTACAGGCACCCGCCATCATGCCTGGCCAATTTTTGTATTTTTGTAGAGACGGGGGTTCACCATGTTGGCCAGGCCAGTCTTGAACTCCCGACCTCAGGTGATCCTCCCACCTCAGCCTCCTAAAGTGCTGGGATTGCAGGCGTGAGCCACCATGCCCCACCTCTGTGCATCTTCTTATTAACCTTCCCTGCTGCTTGACTTCAGGCTTCCATCCTGATTTCATGATTCCATATACAGTGTGTAAAAGCAAGATGGTTGAAGGTTGAAGGCTAAGTCACTAGTTCTTTGGTTTCATTTTTCAGTATTCCCCTCTTCCCTCCTTTTCACCTAATTCCTCTTCCAAAACAACAGGTTAAAGGGCTCCACAAATGGGAAATAAAAACAGACCAATAATAGATATATTACTAACTGCTTCAGAACCAGACTGTTAGATTTAGAATTTAGAAATCATCGCTAATTACTTCATTTTGCATTTAAAGAAAAATAGTATCAAAGAGAGAAAATTATTCTCCCAGAGTTATATTCACTAAAGGCAAATCAGAACGAAAATCTAAACTCCTCTATTACTGCAATGTTCTTTTCCCAATACCACATGGTCATTCCAGGCACTGTGGTCAATGTCTGCTGCCCTTGAAGATTTATTCAGACTCGAGTTTTAATAAGTGACTTGATTAGGATTTAAGCACCTGCAAAAAAATTTTGGCATTTAAAGGCATATAATAAATGACATAAGTAGCATAAAAACCAGGAGGTATTTGATAAATGTTTGTGGAGATTGTTGACAAAGGTGTCAGTGGTAAAAGTAAAGAATGGTTTGTTTAATTTTGTGTTTTAGAACATAGTTCTCCTGTCAGCAGAAGAAAAAAAAGAACAGACTATTGAAATAAAAGAAGAAGTGGTTGGGCTAACTGAAACATCTTCCCAACCAAAGAATGAAGAAGACATTGAAATTATTCCAATCCAAGAAGAGGAAGAAGAAGAAACAGAGACGAACTTTCCAGAACCCCCCCAAGATCAGGAATCCTCACCAATAGAAAATGACAGCTCTCCTTAAGTGATTTCTTCTGTTTTCTGTTTCCTTTTTTAAACATTAGTGTTCATAGCTTCCAAGAGACATGCTGACTTTCATTTCTTGAGGTACTCTGCACATACGCACCACATCTCTATCTGGCCTTTGCATGGAGTGACCATAGCTCCTTCTCTCTTACATTGAATGTAGAGAATGTAGCCATTGTAGCAGCTTGTGTTGTCACGCTTCTTCTTTTGAGCAACTTTCTTACACTGAAGAAAGGCAGAATGAGTGCTTCAGAATGTGATTTCCTACTAACCTGTTCCTTGGATAGGCTTTTTAGTATAGTATTTTTTTTTTGTCATTTTCTCCATCAGCAACCAGGGAGACTGCACCTGATGGAAAAGATATATGACTGCTTCATGACATTCCTAAACTATCTTTTTTTTATTCCACATCTACGTTTTTGGTGGAGTCCCTTTTGCATCATTGTTTGAAGGATGATAAAAAAAAAATAACAACTAGGGACAATACAGAACCCATTCCATTTATCTTTCTACAGGGCTGACATTGTGGCACATTCTTAGAGTTACCACACCCCATGAGGGAAGCTCTAAATAGCCAACACCCATCTGTTTTTTGTAAAAACAGCATAGCTTATACACGGACATGTCTCTGCCTTAACTTTTCCTAACTCCCACTCTAGGCTATTGTTTGCATGTCTACCTACTTTTAGCCATTATGCGAGAAAAGAAAAAAATGACCATAGAAAATGCCACGAGGTGCCCAAATTTCAAATAATAATCAACATTTAGTTATATTTATAATTTCCAGATGACAAAGTTTTTCATCAAATAACTTCATTTGATGTTCCATGATCAAGAAAGAATCCCTATCTCTATTTTACAAGTAATTCAAAGAGGCCAAATAACTTGTAAACAAGAAAAGGTAACTTGTCAACAGTCATAACTAGTAATTATGAGAGCCTTGTTTCACAACCAGGTCTTCTTACTCAAATCCTGTGATGTTTGAAATAACCAAATTGTCTCTCCAATGTCTGCATAAACTGTGAGAGCCAAGTCAACAGCTTTTATCAAGAATTTACTCTCTGACCAGCAATAAACAAGCACTGAGAGACACAGAGAGCCAGATTCAGATTTTACCCATGGGGATAAAAAGACTCAGACTTTCACCACATTTGGAAAACTACTTGCATCATAAATATATAATAACTGGTAGTTTATATGAAGCAGACACTAAGTGCTATAGACACTCTCAGAATATCATACTTGGAAACAACGTAATTAAAATGCCGAATCTGAGTCAACAGCTGCCCTACTTTTCAATTCAGATATACTAGTACCTTATCTAGAAATAATGTTAACCTAGGGTGAAGTCACTATAATCTGTAGTCTATTATTTGGGCATTTGCTACATGATGAGTGCTGCCAGATTGTGGCAGGTAAAGAGACAATGTAATTTGCACTCCCTATGATATTTCTACATTTTTAGCGACCACTAGTGGAAGACATTCCCCAAAATTAGAAAAAAAGGAGATAGAAGATTTCTGTCTATGTAAAGTTCTCAAAATTTGTTCTAAATTAATAAAACTATCTTTGTGTTCTTTTCTGCAACAGATGATTCCAACATGGGTGTTTGTCTATTCTTCTTTACTCTTGAAACATTAGACCATGGGAGGCTCTTAAAGCCTTGAGTTGATATTTATACAACCCAAATCTAGGTTTGAACTGTGAGGTGTCAGGTCATCAAATATTCATGTCTATATAGTCTTACACAGGTTCTCAAAAAAAATGTTCATGGGATAGGTCATTGATAATGGATTCCTTAATCTGAGAACTCCAGACGACTGAAATATATGAGAGAAGGAAAAGGACATAGTAGGAGCAGGCCTGAGAAAAAAATGAAAGTCAGAAATCTTTAAAAAAATACAAGATCTTATTTCTATCTTATTTTTTCTCCTCTTCTGAAATATATATGAGGATTCCTCTCCAAACCCATGGTTTCTCTAAGAATTTTGAGTCATTTGTATGACCTCAAATAATTAGTTTTAGCTGACCTCACATAACTCCTTATAATAGGAGACATCTTTAATGTCTGCTATTAAAGAAGGATGAAAATTCCTATGACCTTCTCCCCGATTATCCCTTTGGCAATATAGAGTCAAATAATAACATTGACCAATAGTAAACATGCTTTGCCAAGAAGTAGAAGATATATTCTCTAGCCTTAGTTTTTCCTCCCAATTTGCATTTTTGTAAAAATAATGTTGTATCCACAAAGGAAATAAACTTTAAAAACCCAAGTGCACTCATTGACTAGGAGGCTGACGTAACTTATTTTCATTTTCTTCTGGTTTTCTTATAATCTTTGTTTAAAATAAGGTGATAAACCATCCCAGTTTGTCTGAGTCTGAGGGATTTCCTGGGATACACGATTTTCAATGTTAAAACCAAGATAGTCCCAGGCAAACAGGATGGTTGATTATCCTACTTCATAGTAATAGATTACTCACTTACAATCACTGCATAATATTTGCTTTTTACATGTAACAGTATATCATAGATTTTTCCTTATTGATACATAATTTCATAAGCATCACTTAATTTCAACTTAGGATTTTATGAATCAATATAAATTTACCATTCCTCTATTATTGGATATGTAGGGTATTTCCTTTTCTTTCTTTATACAAATCGCTTTTGGAGCACAGAAATCATGAGCAAGATACATGTTTCCTCTTATTATTCAAAATGTAGCTTTACATTTAAAGTCTTGTCAACATTGACCAGTAGGAAGTACTAGCACCTGTTAAAACCCAGAAAATTTATCTTTAATTTCACATCGACAAGAGAATAGTCAAAGATCCAATACACAGAAATAGTTACTTCAGATTCATTTAGCTTGAGTTCATTTAAGAAATTTGATTTGTTTTAAATTCTTGGTGTATAACATAAAACACTGATGGAGGGGTTCAAATCTGAAATTTTCCTAGGTTAAGTCTTCAATCCTTTAGTGAGCTTCCTTTTATGGAAAACTTGGTTGTGTGTTCTGAGCTAAAAAGTACCAAGTCATAAATGAATATGATAGAATCATGTGGTGGCAAAATCAAAGCAAAGTTACAATTATCCTCTATTGACCCCAGCCTACTCAGCAGTGCAAAATGCTGAGAAAGAATAAATAAGTTGTCTACCCTTAGAACTTACTACCTGGCTGGAGAAAGAGAAATTAGTTCATCAGGTACCTGTTATGGGTAAAGCATTTTGTTAAGTATGGTGGGGTACAGATAAAGATAGGAGAAGCTCCCTGATCTCAAAAATCTTACTGCCTAATTGAGAATGATATAAGCATATGTATTAAAAGATAACCAATAAAGGTCCAAGAAAACTCAATGTGAAAATAACAATCTTTTCAACAAACTGTGGTGGGACAACTGGATAGCCATATACAAAAGAATAAAATTGGATACCTACCTCACGCCATACACAAAAATTAAAATGGAGGCCTAAATGTAGGAGCTAAAATTATAAAACCTCTTAGGAGAAAACATAGGTATACATTTTGTTACCTTGGAAAGGCAATGAGTTCTTCAATATGACACCAGAGGCACAAGCAACCAAAGAAAAAATAGATAACTTTGTTCTTAAACAAACAAACAAAAGAAACAAAGAAGGAAAAATAGGAAGGAAGAGAAAGAGAAAAAAAGAAAGGAAGTAAAGGAAATAAAGAAGGACACAACTTTACTCCATACTGTTTGGGTTTTGAGTTTTGGTATACTTTAGACTCCCAAGAAGGAATTTAGAATAGGGGTTACCAAATGGATGCACATTAGCATGAAGTGAGAGTTTTCCAAAGCCCTACTGCCTAAGCTGAGCCCAGATATAATCATTAGAATCTCTGGGCTAGCAGATGTCTACTAGGTCTGCTTGGTGCAGAGCTGAGTTCAATTCCTGGGTATCCTTGTTAACTTTCTGACTCACTGATCTGTCTAATGTTGACAATGGGGTGTTAAAGCCACCCCAAATCAACAGAATATATATTTTTTTCAGCACCACACCACACCTATTCCAAAATTGACCACATACTTGGAAGTAAAGCTCTCCTCACCAAATGTAAAAGAACAGAAATTATAACAAACTGTCTCTCAGACCACAGTGCAATCAAACTAGAACTCAGGATTAAGAAGCTCACTCAAAACCGCTCAACTACATGGAAACTGAACAACTTGCTCCTGAATGACTACTGGGTACATAACGAAATGAAGGCAGAAATAAAGATGTTCTTTGAAACCAAAGAGAACAAAGACACAACATACCAGAATCTCTGGGACGCATTCAAAGCAGTGTGTAGAGGGAAATTTATAGCACTAAATGTCCACAAGAGAAACAGGAAAGATCTAAAATTGACACACTAACATCACAATTAAAAGAACTAGAGAAGCAAGAGCAAACACATTCAAAAGCTAGCAGAAGGCAAGAAATAACTAAAATCAGAGCAGAACTGAAGGAAATAGAGACACAAAAAACCCTTCAAAAAATTAATGAATCCAGGAGCTGGTTTTTTTTAAAGGATCAACAAAATTGATAGACCGCTAGCAAGACTAATAAAGAAAAAAAGAGAGAAGAATCAAATAGACGCAATAAAAAATGATAAAGGGGATATCACCACCGATCCCACAGAAATACAAACTACCATCAGAGAATACTACAAACACCTCTATGCAAATAAACTAGAAAATCTAGAAGAAATGGATACATTCCTCGACACATACACTGTCCCAAGACTAAACCAGGAAGAAGTTGAATCTCTGAATAGACCAACAACAGGATCTGAAATTGTGGCAATAACCAATAGCTTACCAACCAAAAAGAGTCTAGGACCAGATGGATTCACAGCCAAATTCTACCAGAGGTACAAGGAGGAACTGGTACTATTCCTTCTGAAACTATTCCAATCAATAGAAAAAGAGGGAATCCTCCCTAACTCATTTTATGAGGCCAGCATCATCCTGATACCAAAGCCGGGCAGAGACACAACCAAAAGAGAGAATTTTAGACCAATATCCTTGATGAACATTGATGCGAAAATCCTCAATTAAATACTGGCAAACCGAATCCAGCAGCACATCAAAAAGCTTATCCACCATGATCAAGTGGGCTTCATCCCTGGGATGCAAGGCTGGTTCAATGTATGCATATCAATAAATGTAATCCACCATATAAACCGAACCAAAGACAAAAACCACACGATTATCTCCATAGATGCAGAAAAGGCCTTTGACAAAATTCAACAATGCTTCATGCTAAAAGCTCTCAATAAATTAGGTATTGATGGGACGTATCTCAAAATAATAAGAGCTATCTATGACAAACCCACAGCCAATATCATACTGAATGGGCAAAAACTGGAAGCATTCCCTTTGAAAACTGGTACAAGACAGGGATGCCCTCTCTCACCACTCCTATTCAACATAGTGTTGGAAGTTCTGGCCAGGGCAATTAGGCAGGAGAAGGAAATAAAGGGTATTCAATTAGGAAAAGAGGAAGTCAAATTGTCCCTGTTTGCAGATGACATGATTGTATATCTAGAAAACCCCATTGTCTCAGCCCAAAATCTCCTGAAGCTGATCAGCAACTTCAGCAAAGTCTCAGGATACAAAATCAATATACAAAAATCACAAGCATTCTTATACACCAATAACAGACAAACAGAGAGCCAAATCATGAGTGAACTCCCATTCACAATTGCTTCAAAGAGAATAGAATACCTAGGAATCCAACTTACAAGGGATGTGAAGGACCTCTTCAAGGAGAACTACAAACCACTGCTCAAGGAAATAAAAGAGGATACAAACAAATGGAAGAACATTCCATGCTCATGGGTAGGAAGAATCAATATCGTGAAAATGGCCATACTGCCCAAGGTAATTTATAGATTCAATGCCATCCCCATCAAGCTACCAATGACTTTCTTCACAGAATTGGAAAAAACTACTTTAAAGTTCATATGGAACCAAAAGAGAGCCTGCATCGCCAAGTCAATCCTAAGCCAAAAGAACAAAGCTGGAGGCATCACACTACCTGACTTCAAACTATACTACAAGGCTACAGTAACCAAAACAGCATGGTACTGGTACCAAAACAGAGATATAGATCAATGGAACAGAACAGAGCCCTCGGAAATAACGTCGCATATCTACAACTATCTGATCTTTGACAAACCTGAGAAAAACAAGCAATGGGGAAAGGATTCCCTATTCAATAAATGGTGCTGGGAAAACTGGCTAGCCATATGTAGAAAGCTGAAACTGGATCCCTTCCTTACATGTTACACAAAAATTAATTCAAGATGGATTAAAGACTTAAACGTTAGACTTAAAACCATAAAAACCCTAGAAGAAAACCTAGGCATTACCATTCAGGACATAGGCATGGGCAAGGACTTCATGTCTAAAACACCAAAAGCAATGGCAACAAAAGCCAAAATTGACAAATGGGATCTAATTAAACTAAAGAGCTTCTGCACAGCAAAAGAAATCACCATCAGAGTGAACAGGCAAGCTACAAAATGGGAGAAAATTTTTGCAACCTACTCATCTGACAAAGGGCTAATATCCAGAATCTACAATGAACTCAAACAAATTTGCAAGAAAAAAACAAACAACCCCATCAAAAAGTGGGCGAAGGACATGAACAGACACTTCTCAAAAGAAGACATTTATGCAGCCAACAGACACATGAAAAAATGCTCACCATCACTGGCCATCAGAGAAATGCAAATCAAAACCATAATGAGATACCATCTCACACCAGTTAGAATGGCAATCATTAAAAAGTCAGGAAACAACAGGTGCTGGAGAGGATGTGGAGAAATAGGAACACTTTTACACTGTTGGTGGGACTGTAAACTAGTTTAACCATTGTGGAAGTCAGTGTGGCGATTCCTCAGGGATCTAGAACTGGAAATACCATTTGACCCAGCCATCCCATTACTGGCTATATACCCAAAGGATTATAAATCATGCTGCTATAAAGACACATGCACACGTATGTTTATTGCGGCACTATTCACAATAGCAAAGACTTGGAACCAAGCCAAATGTCCAACAATGATAGACTGGATTAAGAAAATGTGGCACATATACACCATGGAATACTATGCAGCCATAAAAAATGATGAGTTCATGTCCTTTCTAGGGACATGGATGAAATTGGAAATCATCATTCTCAGTAAACTATCGCAAGAACAAAAAACCAAACACTGCATGTTCTCACTCATAGGTGGGAATTGAACAATGAGAACACATGGACACAGGAAGGGGAACAACACACTCTGGGGACTGTTGTGGGGTGGGGGGAGGGCGGAGGGATAGCATTAGGAGATATACCTAATGCTAAATGACGAGTTAATGGGTGCAGCACACCAGCATGGCACATGTATGCATATGTAACTAACCTGCACATTGTGCACATGTACCCTAAAATTTAAAGTATAATAATAAAAAATAAAATAAAATAAACTATAAAAAAAAAATCTCTGGGCTAGCATTAGGCATTGGGATTTTTAAAAGGTCCCCAGATAATTCCAATTAAATCAAGTCTAGCCTAAAGCTGCCTCCTTACTTTTTTTTTTTTTTTTTTTTGAGACGGAATCCCGCCCTGTCACCCAGGCTGGAGTGCAGTGGCACGATCTCGGCTCACTGCAAGCTCCATCTCCTGGGTTCACGCCATTCTCCTGCCTCAGCCTCCCGAGTAGCTGGGACTACAGGCGCCCACCACCACGCCCGGCTAATTTTTTGTATTTTTAGTACAGCCAGGATGGTCTCGATCTCCTGACCTCGTGATCTGCCCGCCTCGCCTCCCAAAGTGCTGGAATTACAGGCGTGAGCCACTGTGCCCTGCCCGCCTCCCTACGTATTTTAAGGGTGGCCTAAAAGTTTTTCTTTACATCGTGAACTATAACAAGTGGAGGTGTAAACAGACAGTAGCCTACCCTTGTGCCAGTCACTAAGTTTTGATCAATCAAATGTAGTCAACTGTTCGAACCGTGATCAAATAAGGTAATGTCAACCTGTAACCAATCCAACTGTTTCTCTACCTTATTTCCTTTTCTGTACATCACTTTTCCTTTTCTGTTCATAAATCTTCTTCCACCACGTGACTGTGCTGGAGTCTCTGAGCCTCTGGCTCGAGGGGCTGCCCGATTCGCGCATCATTCATTGCTCAATTAAACGCCTTTAAATTTAATTTGGCTGAAGTTTTTCTTTTATCAGTACAGCTGCCGTGAAAACTAGTGATTTTAAAAATAGCATGCATCCTAGGTTAGAATGCTAAACGCCTGCGGAAAACTCAATTCTGCTGAACTCTACTCCATTTTGTCCCGTTCAATGAGAGCCTTTTTTTGAATTTGTCTTTCTCAGAGCTTTGCTAATTAAACATTTTCAAGAGAACTCAGGAAAGAAAAAGTCTTTAAGAGAATCTCTTGCAGTTCCACACTGGCAAACAAAAGGCCTGCAAAATAGTATATCCTAGATGGATCTTAGCTTTTTTTTTTTTTTGACAAGCACCTAATTCAAATTTAAAAGAAGAAAAATTGTGTGTCGCATTCAATGTCTTAATAAAGTTTTCTGTCATCTCGTGATGCATTGTTCCTGTCATCAATTCTGATTTACTGCAGCTGTTTCCTGCAAAACGCAAAAGCGTAACTTCAACAAGTTTCATTTCCTATAAAGATAAAAGTACAGAAAGTTGTGGATACATCTCTGGGCAAATCTGTTACTGCAGAAGCTGATGAAAAATGGTGCCAGAGCTATTTACGCAATGAGAGCTTTCTGATGCTTTAGGGCTGGGGACTTCTCGTTTCCTTGATCTCACCTGGTTCATGGAGCAGTATCGTTCTCGTCATTGATGCTGCACCTCAGAGATTTGTTGCTACTGTATTGGCTGTTGTGGTTGTTTCCATCAAAGACGAGCAAGAATTGCTTTGAAGAACATTTTACAACACCCAATTGTCAATGAGTTATTATAAGTGATATGACTGAACTTTAGCTCTAAGTGAATAGAAGTGTCTAAACTACACCTGCACCATCCTCTTGACTACTCACTAGTGAGATGGAGACTAATTCATCTAAATTCTCTACACTTCACAAAGGCAGGAATTCTTGTCTATGTTGTTTACTCCTATATACACAGCACTTAGTACCAAGCACATGGAAAGCTGAATTTGTTGAATTTGCTGACTGAATGTAGCCCTTTTATCTAGCTGTGTCTGTAGGCTCTAGGCCTTCCACCATTCTGAGGTAATTGCTTGCCTAGATGCTCGTGCAAACCATTGAATTCTCTCTCTCCTGTCCTTCACAACCAAACAACTCAAAAGCAGAGTCTGCTTTCAGGTTTGAATGTTTTCATATCACGTTCATTTTTCAGTGAATTACAGTCTGTCTTTTCTCTCTAATACTTTTCTAGAATTGTTTCCCCAAATGCTGCCAATGACTTCTTAATTGTTGAATCCAGTGGATTCTACTCAATTCTCATTCTGTGAGATTTAACAACACTGCCCTTTTGCCTCCTTGCCTTTTGAGACACATGCCCTTCCTTAGCTTCCAAGATGGGACACTCTTCACTCTCTCTCCTACTTTCTTAGACATACACAATTTCGTCTTCACTAGTTTCATTTTTTCTGACAACCAAATGTGCACATTCCTTACAAAGTGTTACCTTCCCCCAAAAACTCTCATCCATTCCCATAACTCAGTCTATCAATTTTAGGTAACTAATTCATGTAATTGCATTTTCAATCCTGTTTACTCATCTGATTTCCAAGCCTGCATGTCCGGGTATTTGCAAATTATTTCATAATGATCTCCTATCTGCAATGTAAAACTATAGAGCTGGTCCAGTCTGAGCCCGCGGTCTAATTTCCATGCACCTCCTTTTTAGCTTCCTGTCTCTCTCCCTTCGCATCCTCCCCCATCATCCACACTCACAGCTGAGAGATGTATTTGATTTATTCCTTTTTCACTCTTTGTATCTAATGAAGTTCCTCATGTACTTTAAGTTTTGTCTACTCTAAAATGTCTCTAAAATCCAACTCTCCTCTTCTTTCTAGTCTTCACTTTAGGCCTAGTTTCTCATTTGCTCCTGCTGTTTCACTTCTTTTATAAACGATTAATTGGAATTGTTACATCCCTACTTAGACATCTTGAATGATTCTCCAGTGCTTACCAATTAAAGTCCAGATGCCATGGACATATAAGATCCTGCATAGTATTGTTTTAACTTTTCTCTACTGCCTTCTCATTACATCCTAATTTAGCCACAGTCCAGCCTGGTTATTCAATTATTGCTCCTGAACACAAATAGAATGTTTCTGTTTTCCTCCTGTTTAGATATTGTTCCCCTACATGGAATAGTCTTCTCTTTTTTCTCTCTTACTAAGTTCTACCTATTCTCTAAGATTCATCTCAAATCCTTCCTACTCCATGAGGTTTTCTTCTAATACTCCAATTTTATTGAGCTCCCACCTGTGCTATATTATTGAGCAATTATTTTGTCCTATGCACCAGGACATTATACCATTATTTAGCTCTTCTGGGCTGACTTATATCACTGGTTATCTTGTAAAATTATTTGTATTGAGATTTGTTTCACACACCATAAAATTTACTCTTTTAATTTTTTAAGGAGGTTTTTGAAGAAGCTCCCATACTGTTTTCCATGGTGGCTGTACCCATTTACATTCCCACCAACAGTGAGCAAGTGTTTCCTGCTCTCCACATCCCCTCCAGCATTTAGTTTCTTTCTTTGATAACAGCTATTTTAACTGGGGTGAGATGATATCTCATTGCAGTTTTGATTTGCATTTCTCTCATGACTAGTGATGTTGAACATTTTTTCATATACCTGTTGCCATTTGTATGCCTTCTTTTGAGAAATGTCTATTTTGCCCATTTTAAATCAGATTTTTTTTGTATTGAGTTGTTTGAGTTCCGTATACATTTCTGTTAATTAATCCTCCGTCAGTTGAATGGTTTGCAAATACTTTCTCCCATGCTGTAGGTCTCTTTATTTTATTTTATTTTATTGATTATTTTCTTTGTTGTCAAAAGCTTTAATCCAGCAATCTGACTGCTAGGTATATATCCAAAAGAAAGGAAATCAGAATATTGAAAAGAGACCTGCACTGTCATGTTTATTGCAGCACTATTCACAGTAACCAAGATATAGTATCAACTCAAGTGTCCATGAACAGATGGATGGATAAAGAAAATGGGATATACATAATATATATAGGAATATTATTCCACCATAAAAATTAATGAAATCATGCCATTTGCTACAATATGGACGGAACTGGAGGACATTATGGTAAACGGAATAAGCCATACACAGAAAGACAAATGTCACATGTTCTCACCAATATGAGGGTGCTAAAAAAATGATCTCATGGAGATAGTGAATAGAATGGTGGTTAACAGAGGCTGGGAAGGGTAGTGAGGAGGGAGGGATAAAGAGGAGCTGGTCAGTGGGTACAAAAATATAGTTATATAGAAGAAATAAGTGCTAGTGTTCAATAGGGTGACTAGAGCTAATAATTTACTGTATATTACAAAATAGCTGGAAGAGTAGATTTGGAACATTCCCAAAATAAAGAAATTATAAATATTTAAGATGATGGATATCCTAATTACCCAGATTTAATCATTACACATTGTATGCTTGTACTAAAATATCACATATATGCCATAAACATGTACAACTATTAGGTATTCATAAAATCTGAAAAATTACCCCTTTGTTTTTAAATATATTAGGAAGTTGTACAACCATCACCACTATATAATTCTAGAATATTTTCACCACCCCTAAATGAAACCTAGACTCATTAGCAGTCACTCCGCGTTTTCTCCTTCCCCCAGTCTCTGGCAACCACTAATCTACTTTCCATTTCTATGAATTTGTCTATTCTGGACATTTCATATGAATGGAGTAACACACATATATGGCCTTTTCTATCTGGATTTTTGCACTTAACATGATGTTTTCAAGGTTCATCCATTTCGTGGCATGTACTTCATTCTTTCTGATGAATGAATAATGTTTCAGTGTATGCATATACCACATTTTCTGTATCCATTCATCAGTTAATAGACATGTGAGTTGTTCCCACTGTTTGGTTATTATGGCTATGAACATTTGTATATAAGTTTCTGTGCGAGCATATATTTTCAGTTCTCTTGGGTATATACCTAGTAGTCGACTTGCTAGGTCATATGGTAACTTTGTATTTAGCTTTTTGAGGAATTGCAAAACAACTTTTCAAAGCAACCACACCATTTTACGTCCCCACCAGCAAATTATGAGGGCTGTAATTCTCTAAATCCTCACCAACACTTGTTACTTTCTTTTTGATGATAGCCGTCTTTGTGAATGTGAAGCAGTATCTCATTGCGGTGATCTGCATTTCGCTAGAGTCTAATGATATTGAATATCTTTTCAGATGCCTGTCATGCACATACTGATTGGCCATATGTGTATTTTCTTTGGAGAAATATATATGCAAATCTTTTGCCAAATTTTAATTGGATTATCTTCTGATTGTTGAGGTGTAAGCTTTCTTTCTGTATTCTAAATACTAAACCCTTATCAGATATATGATTTGCAAATATTTCTCCCCTTCTGTGGATTGTATTTGCATTTTATTTACAGTATCCTTTGATGCACAAAAGTTTCAAACTGAAGAAATGAATTAAAAGAATCCTTTTGAGGAGATAATTTAATAAACAAGGCAGTTGGCGACAGAAGAGATCCAATGAATTAAAGAGGGTATGATTAAAATCTTACAGAAATTGGAGAGGCAATATTTAACAACATTCTATAGCATTATCTAGGAAGAAGGCACTTTGCATAATAGGCGAAAATGAGAGTTGCTCCTTTTGGTGTTCATGTATGACTATTCAATAAGCAAGGAATGTTTGTGTCTATGTGCAAAGCAATACAGGGAATTAATCATTGAAGTCTACATTTTAACCAGCAAGAAATAAAGGAGGACAAAGTAAGGAGACAGAGATGGTGAGAAAGAGCAATGCTCTACTATAACTAAGACTCCTCCTTATGAGGCATCTTAATTTAGAACTATGCCTATGCTTTAGAGGACTGAAACAGGAGAAACTTGACTTAAATTATTACGAGAATTACATTGGTTTAAAATAAGGAGAAGGAAAACTAATTTTCTTTTAAATGTACACCATGGGACAGGGATTAGGGTAGAAGCATTACATCCAGTAAATCATGTATTCCTCACCTCAACCCAACGAAGGTGGGTATAATCCCATTTTACAGAGGAAGAAATAGAGTTTAAAGAAACATCACTTCCTAAGGTCACACAATAGAGGAACTGGAATTCAAACTTCAGCCTAATTATAAAATATTCATTATTTCTCCTACTGTCTTAGGACTAAAAAGGAAAATCTCTCTATCTTCCATCTAAAGACATAACATATTACATTAACTCTTTACTTTTTTCCACTGTTTAACATCTTTGAGATCTTACAGTATCATAGGTTAAGTGGCTGAATTTTCTTTCTTGGTGTTGTATAAAATAATGGCACATCTTAACAACAATTATGTGATAGATTCAATGAACTACTCAGATATATGACTGACTTTTGATGGAAATTCTGGCAGAGATATTTAAAGAATAATATTAATAAAATAGTTTAGATTTGAATATTCACTCTCAGATGGAAAGCAGAGGCCTGGAATAGAACATCTCTAAGAGGCAGCATCTTTGTTTAGCTCTATGTTCTTCACACTTAGATGATGGTGCTTCATTCTGAAATATTCTACCTTCCAACACTTGGCAAACATCGTTTTTTACAGATCTTTCACTTTGCTTTTCTGAAAAACAAAAACATTTTATGACAGTACCCACCAACAGGATCTTTCATTAATAATGCAAAAGCTAAGGTGTGTTTGGAGGTATCCAGTAAAATCATAGAAGGATCAGGGAGGATCAAACTTGGCCCCCAAGAGGCTAGGCCCAGACTGTACCTCCTTCACGTTTTACTCCAGAAAGCAGAAACTCATGACAGGAAGAGGAAGTGAACAGGGTGTGCATCTGATGATAGAGATCAGGGCTGGCCAGTCCTGCGTTCCCCAAACACCCTCCCCTCTGTTCCCTAATATGAGGATGGAGGAACTCCATTTCTTCACCCTATCCTCTCAAGTCCAGGGGATACTTATAAAAGGTGACCATTAAATAAGGGACCAGGACTCTCACCCTTTCCAATGCATGGGAATTTCCAGATCTGAGGAAGAGTCTATGAGTGAGTATGACAAGACCACAATTAGCCCCCGTATTGGCCAAAATTAAATTCTCATGCTGCTACTTTTAAACCAAAGATTGCTTCTTAGCCCCAGAGACCCCACAGACCCTCCCAACTCAGAGAAAGACTTGCTCAAAGGCAGGTTCAAGGATGACCTCTTCTGCAAAGCCTTTCCTCACCAACCACTGTAAATTCTTCTCTCATGGCCTGAGTGGATTTCATAATAACTGTGTATTTCACTGGGTCTGACTCTGTCATTAGGATATAAGCTTCTTGAAGGTAATAACCATTTTTTACTCACCTCAGCATCCCCAGTCCCTGCTCATTCAATTCTCTTTGAATAACTATGTTAGACTTTGTTCTTTAAGAACTTAGTGAAATCATCAACACAATTTCCATTAGCAGCACTACCTCTGTAAAGCACTCAAGTTAGAACAAAAGTAAATATGTGCCTTATCTTCTACACAACTTTACTTTCCTTCAAATGATAAGTATGTGTGGTGATGGATGTGTTAATTAGCTGGATTTAATCATTCCACAAGGTGTACATATATCAAAACAGCATGTTGTACACCATAAATATATACAATTTTTCATTTGGCAGTATTCCAGAAATCAGCTCTAAGCACTTCAGCTTTCATCCTGTTGGCTCGGATGTTTTGAGAAGGAGGAGGTAGTGCAATTCACTATTTTTAGTTAATTCTCTTTTCTATATTTTGCTAATACCTTGTCCCCAAAAGCCAACAGGTGAGCCCCATTTGTGTATTCCACACAAAAGGCAACTCTCCTTCTCCAAACAGCTACCTGCACCAAGTGTACCTGTGACGATTCTGTCCTCTCCTCCAGGATCCTTCACTTGCCTCTGGTCCCCACATTTACTTTAACCTAAGTCTTGATGATTCTTTCTCCATATTGCTAACAAAACAATGACATGTTTTGGAGTCCTCCCTACGTATCAAACATTAATAAAAGTATTCCGTACACATATCTCACTTCAGCTTCATAATAACCCTTTGGCATAGATACTGTTATTTCTCAAATTCAAAGACAAGTTGACTAAAGCACAGAGAGGTTAACTAATTTGCCCGAGATCACAAACAGGAAGAGAGAGAACAGGCATCTGTTCTGTATTAGATCCTATCATATTCTTAACCTCCATGGGTTTTACCTTCCCCGTTTGTCTTTTTAGACCTATCTTTAATCCTTACTACCTTGGCAACTTCAACATAGGCTTGTTATTGTTGATTTTTTTTTTTACTTTTGATTTTGAAATAATGTTACATTCACATGCAAGTTGCTGAAATACTACAAGGAGCTCCTAGGTACACTTCTGCCAGCTTCCCTCGTGTGCACATTGTATATAACCATAGTATAACTGCCTAAACCAGGAAACTGACATTTGTATAACACCACTAACTGAACCTCAGAACTTATTTGAATGTCACTAGTTTTTAAATGCACTCACTATGCTTTGTGTGTGTATATACAGTTTATTCATCAAATGTAGAGATTTTTGTAACCACTACCATAACTGGATTTTAGAACAGTTCCACCATCCGCCAAACACTTGAGAGTATAGATCGTTTCCATCACCAAAAAGAAACTCCCTTGTGTCACCCCTTTACAGTCCTACCCCATCCCTAATCCCTGGCAACCACTGGTCTGTTCATCATCATATACTCTGTCATCTTAAGAATATTCTATAGATGGAATCATAGAGAATGTAATCTTTTCAGGTCGGCTTTTTTTCACTTAACACAACGCCCTTGAGATCCTTCAGTTCCTGTATCAATAGTTTATTACTTTTTGTTTTTGAGTAGTCCGTTGAATGGGTATATAGTTGGCTTAGCTTACAACCTTTCATTTTCTTCTAGCCTCCTATAGTTCTTCTACCAGAATAATCCAGTGATTCTCAAAACACAGAGGGAGGCCTTCCTTCAATTGGTCATGAATATTAAAAAGCAGAATTCTGGATCCTGTTTGAGGTCCATTGAATCTGAACATCTGAGGGTAAGGACTAGTGTTACAATATCTGTAGTTCACATACTTCAGTGTAGATGGTGTAGTATTGATTGCTTTTTAGTTGCATTAAGCTATAATAGAAACCTATGTTGCTTCCACTTTAATTAGGAATGGTGATGATTAACTGGCACTCTAATCACAAATTCCATTCTTCAGAGGCAATCAGTGGTATTGATATCAGACCCTTTTCTAATTAGAATAACACATGTCCAATTTTTAAAAATATGAGTGGCTTATGACATAGCATTACTAGAAATGGATTCTTATCTGTGAAATTAAAGACATTAATATTTTAGAGACACCCTAAACCCTAGCATGAACAAGATATAAGAATCTAACAATGTCTGTAGGCTTTACCCTTCCACCCTAAATTTATGCCAGATCTTTGGACCATCCATGAACTTGGAAGGCTCTGATGATAGGAGTCTATTCCTAGGAAACCTGGCTTGTACACCCAATTGAAACTTGCAGATAGAATAGTACTAAGCAGAGTACCTAAAGGATACAGAAGCTAAGAATGTGATAAGCATTTTCTACCATATTCACTTATTAGAGCCTAGAATAGTGCCTACAGTAAGTATTTGGTGAATTTCAAAATGTACTCTATTCTTTTATTGCTTTCTAATTTAAACCACAGTCACAGAACCAATTAATCCCTAACTAGTGAAATTCAAGGTCTTTAGTAGATAAATACTTTCTCTAGATTCAAAATACTTGACCCAAATGGGCATACTGTATAAGTATTGTTGTAAGATTTCCAACCACTTGTCATTTTCTGAGGTTGCACAGTGTTAGGAGAGAAGCAGAGAGATATGTCTCCTTGCCTTTCCCAGGTTCTGAGTCAACGTCTAGTTATATCAGAAAAAGGAGAATAAAAGAATAACTGTTCAAAACAAGAATTTTTTTTAAAGCAAAGATTAACCATGAAGGACACCTGGTGGTGAAATCTGTCACCATCATGTCACCATCGCTCCTCTGTACCGTACCACACTTGCCGCTTGAGGCCACTACTGAGGCTCAGATACTGCACACATGTGAGTTTCAAGCCTTTTGAAAAGCCATGCTGTGGAAGCCCCAGCCAGTCATTAATTCATAAGTGCACTCTGCCTCTGTCTCACTTCACTCTCCCTGATTGGCTCAAGTTTACCTAGAGACTCAGTCAGGCTCCCAGTCGCTGAAGGTGCCCTGCTTTAGTAGAAAAAGTAAAGAGTTTGGACTCAGACACACCTGGACAGACTCTCTACCACTTTCTAACTACATGACCTTAATCATATTGCTCGCCATGCTACGACTTAGTTTCCTGTGTGTAAAATGGCAGTTAAATCTATTATGGCATTGTCGGAAGAATTAAATAAAGGTTTATGCAAAGCCAAACAGTACCCATTAAATGGCACATGATATTATGTCTAAATCAATCCTAACCTGATATTGAATGTACTACCATTCTCTACCCACCAGTGACTGAGGTTTAGAATTTATTTCTATACATTTTCCAGGAGCCCTAAGCATGCTAACTCTCCTCTTCTTATCTTTATTCTGACCCTGTTTATACCACTGGGCCTCGGTTCTTTCACTGACCCTTTCAGCCTGAGTGACCTAGCTCTCACCATTCCCCTTCCCAGAAGACTAGACCTGACTCCCTGTACCTCTAGCTGCCAGATAGAGCCCGTCTGGCAAACATGGAGTCATAATGGTTGACAGGTTGGTGTTACCCAAACCGTTGACCACAGACCAATGCTAGACTACTTTCTTTTTTTCTTTTTTCCTTCCTTCCTTGCCATTTCATGAAAATATAAATACAGAAAATGAGAATAAAGCTTGCATCGCTTCTCGGCCTTCTGGCTGAGACCAAGTATGGAGAGGAGTATGTAGTAGCAAGTAGTGACTTCCGTCTCATTGAACAGGGTATAGACCATCATGCATGCAGCTTATACAAGTTGTATGTGGTATGAGCTTCATATTGGTCATGCTCTATAGGACCACATTACAACACGTAATATGCTAAGGTTGGTTTGTCAACTCTAACTCAATAAAATATATTGAAAAATTGAGAAAATTTAAACATTCTTTATAACCAATTATTCCATTGGAAAAGCTCTGCTGAAAACATTTGAAATAGGTAGTGAACTGTTTGCGTTTCATCAAGACAAGAAGCCTGTTTGATCTCAACTTTTCAAAGATGTGCCTATGACCAGAACCACTTATTTGTGTGATATCTTTCATAATTTAATGATTATAATAACTCTATGCAAAGAAAAACTGCAGGTAAGATTAAAGGGCAAAAACAAACATTAAAAGCTTAGAAAAAGAGCATTTAACAACTAGCAAGAAAGTGGTTGATGATTTTGATATTCCACATCTGCAATAAGTTATTACCAATCACCGTATGAATTTTATATTTTTTTGATGGAATATAAAATTCAGAAGAGGTCCAAAAATGGAAAATTAATCTTTCTAGAATGCACTTTTTTCTTTTTCATAAATAAATTTTATTGTATATATTTAAATATACAATTTGATGTTATGAGATACATATAGACAGCAAAAAGCCTCTGTAGTGAAGCAAATTAACAAACCCATCATCTCAGTTACCCGTTTTTTCGTTTTTGTTTTTGTGGCAAGAGAAGCAAAATCTATTCATTTCGCATGAATTCCATATACATTACAATTTTATTACTTACCATCCTCATAGTGTACCTTAGATCTCTAGACTTGTTCATCCTACATATCTGCTACTTTGTATCCTCTCATCTACATCTCCCATTTCCTCCCCCAGCCACTCCTGCTAACCAACATTTTGTTCTCTATATCTGTATATTTGAAATTTTTTAGCAAAAATGATATCAAAAGAGAAGAACCAAGTTAGAGGACTGACACTATCCAACTTCAAGACTTACAGTAAAGCTACAGTAATGAAGACAGTGTGGTATTGGTGAAAGAACAGACAAATGGATCAATAGGTGAAATCAGCCAGACACAGAAAAAAATATATCGCATTATCTCAAAATCCATTTTTTGATCAAAAGGAAAAAAATTATAGACAGGATAAATTGTTAGCAGTGACTACCGATGGATTGAATATGTACTTTGAAAATATGATATCACTTGTTTTGTTATATATAAGAATTTTAAATAAATATTCTGGGTTTCCAGCCGGGAGCTGTGGCTCACACCTGTAATCCCAGCACTTTGGGAGGCCGAGGTGGGTGGATCACTTAAGGTCAGAAGTTCGAGACCAGCCTGGCCAACATGGTGAAACCCCATCTCTACTAAAAATACAAAAAGTAGCTGGGCGTGGTGGCACACACCTGTGATTCCAGCTACTCGGGAGGCTGAGGTATGAGAATCCCTTGAACCCAGGAGGCAGAGGTTGCAGTGAGCTGAGATCATGCCACTGCACTCCAGCTTGGGTGACAAAGTGAGACTCTGTCTCAAAAACACAAACAAACAAAAATTATGTGTTTCTGAAATTATTCCAAAATTTATTCTGTTCCTATCAACATACCTCTGTGAGACTGATTTCTCTACTAGGGGTATTGTTAAAACAAAACATAGAAACAGTTTAAAAATGCATTATCTTCTGCAAGTAGCACTGCCATCAATCCGAGTTAAACAAATTAATAAGCAAGAAGCAAGTTTATTTAAATAGTGGAAATTTAAAGAGTGATGTACACAATGTTTATTCCAAGTGTGTATTATAGACTTTTAATGCAGGAAATCAGTATTTCCTTTGTAATTTTTGTTTAGCTACAGTTTTGGAAGAGCCAAAAGCTATGTGTAATAGTGATTATAATAGTTGTGGATCATTGTCAGATTTGTAATTCTTTTCTGTTTTCCCATGTTGAGATGACATTTATTAAAACAATTTTATGCCTACAGATTCTAATGAAAACTCTGGGCTTGAATTATTGTCTATCTTATTTTCCTAGTTGTTTATTTTTATTATATTTTACAAATGTGTTGGTCCACAATAAATTGAAAATTTTAATGGAAAAAATGGCCTTTCTCCACAGACTGTTTGTAAAGCATTCAGCTTTACGAGCATGTTCCTAAGCTAGGGATACAAAAGAGATTATGAAATGGTACTATAACTCCTGCCCTTAGAAGTTAGAGCATGTTTGAAGAAATCACAAATCAGAACACAACATAGAAGAATCACACTGTTAATGGCACTAACCACATGATTACAGGAGAGAACAGTGCAGAAGTCTTACCAAGATTTGCTGCATGGAGATGGGTCTGAAAGGCCAACAGGAGAAGGAAGGGGATTCTAGGTTTAAAAGACACTATTTCTTTTTTCTTTTTTTATTTTTTATTTTATTTTATTTTTTTGAGAGGGAGTCTCGCTGTGTCACCCAGGCTGGAGTGCAGTGGCGCAATCTCTGCTCACTCCCACCTCCGCCTCCTAGGTTCAAGTGATTCTCCTGCTGCAGCCTCCCAAGTAGCTGGGATTACAGGCGTGTGCCACCACACTCAGCTAATTTTTGTATGTTAGTAGAGACGGGGTTTCACCATGTTGGCCAGGCTGCTCTCAAACTCCTGATCTCAAGTGATCCACCCACCTCGGCCTCCCAAAATGCTGGGATTACAGGCGTGAGCCACTGTGCCCAGCCTGACATTATTTATTTTCAACTTTCTCTTCCTGCTGCCTGGATAACATGAATAAGGTTGATCATGTTATACCTTTCCAGACAGTAATCATGATTCTGTGGGCTTTCAAAAACAATGCTTACTTCTTTTTCCTTTAAATACCTTCAAGCCTTTCAGCAATATTATTGCCTGAAATTGTCATTTTCTTAAGCTCATAACATTAATAAATCTTCAGCATCTTTTTTCTATTTTAGAAAAATATATAAAAATGTAAACCCACAAGAGAAAGAAAACCCTCAATAATACACAAAAAAAGAAAAAAGAATCTGCACTCATGCCACCAACTCTTTTAACGTATATTTAATGAGCCTTAACATGTGTGAGACACTGTGCCATACATGGAGTTGGAAGTGGGGATAGATATCAGCCCCTGCCCCAAGGATCTCTGGTCTCAAGGTACTCATTTGTACCTGAGATACAACCTAAAATAAATAACTGGAATGTGATAGGACACTTCCAAAAAATAAAACAGCAAGCCACTATTAAGAATTACAATAAATAGGCCAGGTGTGGTGGCTCACACCTGTAATCCAGCACTTTGGGGGGCCTAGGCGGGCGTATCACAAGGTCAGGAGATCGAGACCGTCCTGGCTAACATGGTGAAACCCCATCTCTACCAAAAATACAAAATATTAGCCAGGCATGGTGGCGGGTGCCTGTAGTCCCAGCCACTCCGGAGGCTGAGGCAGGAGAATGGTGTGAACCCGGGAGGCAGAGCTTGCAGTGAGCCGAGATCGCGCCACTGCACTCCAGCCTGGGTGACACAGCAAGACTCCATCTCAAAAAAAAAAAAAAAAAAAAAGAATTACAATAAATATGTTTATCGGCATGAAAAACTATTTATACGACATTAAGCTTAAAAGCAGGTTATGAAGTATATATACATTATGATCCTAACTTGATTTTACTATGTAAAATACATATATGTGCACACAAAAGTTTACAAATCAAAATGCAAATACTATCATTAATTATGTCTGCGTGGTGAGATTGAGTGCTTTTTCTCTCCTTTTTTTATTATCTGCATTTTCCAATTTTGTCCACCTAATTTAAAAGGCATTAAAATGCAGTATGGCTCTCCCTCTCCCTCTCCCTCTCCCTGTCCCTCTCCCTGTCCCTGTCCCTGTCCCTCTCCCTCCCTCTCCCTCCCTCTCCCTCTCCCCGCGGTCTCCCTCTCCCTCTCTTTCCATGGTCTCCCTCTGATGCCGAGCCGAAGCTGGACTGTACTGCCACCATCTCGGCTCACTGCAACCTCCCTGCCGGATTCTCCTGCCTCAGCCTGCCGAGTCGCCACGCCTGACTGGTTTTCGTATTTTTTTGGTGGAGATGGAGTTTCGCTGTGTTGGCCGGTTTGGTCTCCGGCTCCTAACCGCGAGTGATCCGCCAGCCTCGGCCTCCCGAGGTGCCGGGATTGCAGACGGAGTCTCGTTCACTCAGTGCTCAATGTTGCCCAGGCTGGAGTGCAGTGGCGTGATCTCGGCTAGCTACAACCTCCACCTCCCAGCCGCCTGCCTTGGCCTCCCAAAGTGCCGAGATTACAGCCTCTGCCCGGCCGCCACCCCGTCTGGGAAGTGAGGAGCGTCTCTGCCTGGCCACCCATTGTCTGGGATGTGAGGAGCCCCTCTGCCTGGCTGCCCAGTCTGGGAAGTGAGGAGCGCCTCTTCCCGGCCACCATCCCGTCTAAGAAGTGAGGAGCGTCTCTGCCCAGCCGCCCATCGTCTGAGATGTGGGGAGCACCTCTGCCCTGCCACCCCGTCTGGGATGTGAGGAGCGCCTCTGCCCAGTGGCGACCCCGTCTGGGAGGTGAGGAGTGTCTCTGCCTGGCCGCCCAGTCTGAGAAGTGAGGAGCCCCTCCGCCCGGCAGCCGCCCCGTCTGAGAAGTGAGGATCCCCTCCGCCCGGCAGCCAGCCCGTCTGAGAAGTGAGGAGCGTCTCCGCCTGGCAGCCACCCCATCCAGGAGGGAGGTGGGGGGCCAGCCCCCGCCTGGCCAGCCGCCCCGTCCGGGAGGGAGGTGGGGGGTCAGCCCCCGCCCGGCCAGCCGGCCCCTCCGGGAGGGAGGTGGGGGGCGCCTCCGCCTGGCCGCCGCCCCGTCCGGGAGGTGCGGGGCACCTCTGCCCGGCCGCCCCTTCTGGGAAGTGAGGATCTCCTCTGCCTGGCCATCACCCCGTCTGGGAGGTGTACCCAACAGCTCATTGAGAACGGGCCATGATGACGATGGCAGTTTTGTGGAATAGAAAAGGGGGAAAGGTGGGGAAAAGATAGAGAAATCAGATTGTTGCTGTGTCTGTGTAGAAAGAAGTAGACATTGGAGACTTCATTTTGTTCTGTACTAAGAAAAATTCTTCTGCCCCGGGATGCTGTTGATCTGTGACCTTACCCCCAACCCTGTGCTCTCTGAAACATGTGCTGTGTCCACTCAGGGTTAAATGGATTAAGGGCGGTGCAAGATGTGCTTTGTTAAACAGATGCTTGAAGGCAGCATGCTCTTTAAGAGTCATCACCACTCCCTAATCTCAAGTACCCAGGGACACAAACACTGCGGGAGGCCGCAGGGTCCTCTGCCTAGGAAAGCCAGAGACCTTTGTTCACTTGTTTATCTGCTGACCTTCCCTCCACTATTGTCCTATGACCCTGCCAAATCCCCCTCTGCGAGAAACACCCAAGAATGATCAATTAAAAAAAAAAAAAAAGAGACTATAAACATAATTGGAGTGTTTAGAAATTTAAAAATAAAATCCCAGTAAAAAAAAAATAAATAATTAAAAATAAAAATAAAAAGCAGCATGATATTGCAATAATTGAGCATTAGAAAGCTGGAGAAAATAAATACTAAAGTGTTTGGGAGGGTTGAAAAGAGCCGGGCACATTCCTCAGCCCCGGGCTCAAAACAAACAAGCCCAGTACAAACACATCCCATCCTCCCATCCCACCACATATCGTCATATATCTCTCAAACTTCCTGAGCCCAGTACAAACACCACCAGGAAAGTCTCCGATAAGGAGACAGCCGTTCAAAGTTTTACTGAAAGAGCGGGAACCAAAAGAATTCCTTTGTTCCCCTGTAACTTTCAGGCTATAAAAAGCAAACACTCGCATTGTTCAGGGCCCTCTTGTATGCTGTGGAATGGAGGGACCAGGTTCGAACTTGTAGTAAAGATCCTTGCCGCTTGGCTTTGACTCTGGACTCTGGTGGTCTTCTTTGGGGAACTAACGGTCTGGGCATAACAGGGTCACAATAGGCTTCCCAGTAAAAATTAGAGGAGGATGTGAAAGCACAGCGTATTCCAAACTTTACAGTTGCATTTACATCTCTTGAGGTGAAAGAGAAATAACCATAAAAGGACTCTGGGACTACATAAAGATACAAGACAAATTGGTTTGGAGCACGGAAGTAAAATCTACCTATAAAATCCAGGTAAATATCTGATACTGGCACACAGGTTGGAGCAGAGAAAGAGGAAACACAGAGGTGCCAAAGGAACAAAGTAAGTCCATTGATACATTCTTGCCTATCTCTCCTCCAAATCAATGGGCACAAACTGTGGCCGGTCTACCTGTGTGGGTTCTGTTCTCTAGATTGGAGGGATGAAGACAAGTTCTTGACTCTATGTTGAAGCCAGTTGAAAAATGAGGGAGAATAAAACCATGAACGAAACAAGAAAGAAACAAAACAGAAGAGGAATGAAAAAGTAAGTTGATTGCTGTACAAGAGATAAAATGGACTGCAAAAAGAAAAAAAAAGCTAATGCTCGCCGGGCGCGGTGGCTCACACCTGTAAACCCAGCTCTTTGGGAGGCCGAGGCAGGAGAATCACCTGAGGTCAGGAGTTCGAGACCAGCCTGCCTAACATGGTGAAACCCCATCTCCACTAAAAATACAAAAATTAGCTGGGCGTAGTGGCAGGTGCCTGTAATCCCAGCTACTCGGGGGGCTGAGGCAGGAGAATCACGTGAACTCGGGAGGCGGAGGTTGCAGTGAGCCGAGATCGCTCCATTGCACTCCAGCCTGGGTGACAAGAGTGAAACTCCATCTTAAAAAAAAAAAAAAAAAAAAAAGCTAATGCTAAGAAAGGTGAATAATAGGTTGAACTGTATGCCATTCCATGAACATGGGCCCAAAAGGACGAGGCCATGCCCCACTGGGCACTTGATGATTATGTGGCTACCACAGGGACAACATAGAACACAGAAGTAATACTGGAGCCCTTGGCTTTGTAACACATTTTAATTAAGGTACTTCTTTCTGACAAGAAAACAATTAAAATTAAAATAGGTAGGGAAAGAACATTCATTTTCACCAGATCAGCATTTTGTGAAAGGTGATATAAGTGTATACCTGTGGATGTACTGGGTGATTTTGTGGAAATGATTCGGTTTCATGTTTTGCTTTATGCTATAAAATACTCTTGAAAATAATAATCATCTTCACTCTGTCAAAAGTGAAGTTAGCATGAAAATGAGGTAGAAAGAAACTATAAAGAAGTAAATTTTTCCCATTTTTATTTGAAATAATGTAGTCACAGAGCAAATTGCTGAGGTTTTCTCTAATTGCTTTAGTCTTATACTTTTGATCTCATCAGAGCTCCAATATTTTTATGTGTTCCTTGTTCTTAAAAATAATTGCAGTTGTTCTAATTCTTATTTTTAAAAAAAGGACAACTAGGGGTAAATATTTTGTCAACTGTCAAGAGAACAATCCTACTAAGTCAATAGGTGGAATCTATAAAAGGAGTCTATTTATTAGTTTCCCTTCTCATGTATCATTTACAGAATTGTCTTCATTTCAATTGAATAGTTAAAGAATCAGAACTGGCTGGCTCTGTCTTTAATTCCTTTTATAAAACCAGAACTTGACCCAGTAAAAATGTATTCTGAGTCCTAATAACTATAGACCTAGCCATGAATAATCTGGGTTCTATATGAAACTTACAGATCTTAGTCCAGAAACTAAAGAGCAGATATGAAAGGAGAAACTGTTGATAAATAAATGAAAAGTATTGAGTTTTCCTCATAAAATTTCGCAAGACAAAAAAAAAGCAATGATCAACAGCAAAGGAGAATGTAATGAAATCATATACATGCAGAAACATGGACAATTCTTTAATTGTATGCTTTTTAAAAGCTGAAAAATTTCTTGTTCTGGTTAATTACTGTACTCTGACTACCCATCTCCTATTTCCTTGCTCTTGAAATTGACCCTGTTCAATTCCTTGTATAAACTTTTCCTATGGCCACATCCACTGCCTAAAACAAGATAGAATACCTTGGGATCTAATAATAAAATAATAGTTCCTTTTTAAGCTCTTGCCATGTGCTAGGCACTGTTCCAACAGTTTTGCATAAATTAGGATAATTTGATCTTTAGACTAGCCTCCTTAGGTACCTTCTGTCATTTTACAGTTGAGACATAGGAACTAACAGGGATTTCATTAAGAAACTTGCTTAAAGTCCCAGACTTAGTGAAGTAGCAGATTGAAGATTAGAAAAGAGGGCTTGAGCAATATTTGGCCACCGAAACCAGATCCATAGGATGTATAACCTCACATTCTCAAATGCTATTGAGAGTTACGTGGTGTTACTCCAAGAGTCACAGCTATGGACTTTTTCTTTTTCCTTGTTTAAAATAAACTTTTGTGGGCTCAAATGTGTTTACATTTTTTTTTTTTTTTTGGAGATGGAGTCTCGCTCTGTCACCCAGGTTGGAGTGCAGTGGCACGATCTCGGCTCACTGCAAGCTCCACCTCCCGGGTTCACACCATTCTCCTGCCTCAGCCTCCCGTGTAGCTGGGACTACAGGCGACCACCACTACACCCAGCTAATTTTTTTTTTTTTTTTTTTGTATTTTTAGTAGAGACAGGGTTTCACCATGTTAGCCAGGATGGTCTCGATCTCCTGACCTCGGGATCTGCCCACCTTGGCCTCCTAAAGTGCTGGATGTGTTTCCATTTTGAAAAAAAAAATTCCTCTGTAATCAGATATTTCAGAAAGATGTTTTCTCCCTTTTCATTGAGTTTTCAACCATTTTCAGTTGCATCTAGCATCGGAGGGTAAGGGTTATGAGTACAGGTTCTGGATTAAATTCTCTCATTGTGAAATGGGGATATTAGTAGAGTACCTATCTCATGGGGTTCTGTAAAGGGTACAGAGATAATGTATCTCATGCACTTAACATAGAAATAATAATAGAGCCAACCCTGTAATCGGCACAATTCCACATACTTTGCAGAGAATAACTCTTTAATACTCAAACTGACTCTCTAAGGAAGGTAGTCTTATTAGCTCTATTTTACAGACAGAAAACAAAGGCAAAGAGAGGTTAACAAACTTGCCAAAGACACAAAGTTGGGGTTAGATGCCAAGTTCATGTTCCTAAACATGACACTATACAGACCCTACTGTGCCTATAAGTCTTTAATAAATGTTAGCTCTCTATACACCTCACCTAAAGCTTGCTAAAGAGAATCCTTACTAACTCACTCAATCACGAAGAAGTTAATCCGGTTTATAAACTCCTCTCCATGGCATCAGAAGACAGAAGTTTTGTTGTTGGGTAGTTGCAGGAGCAGAGTCAATACCCTGTCACCAAGGCTGGCCTGGAAAACAAGCTGCAAATGTCCAGAGTGATGCTGCATGGAGGGGGATTCTGAACCAACAGCCAAGAATCCCATTTTCGAGTCCTAACTCTGCCACATGTTTTCTGTGTAACCTTGAGCATGTCACTTAACGACTCAGCTTCAATTTCTCATCTGTAAATCAAGGGGAATGAGACAGGATAAATGGAAAGGGTCTTTTCTACCCTAAAATTTCTGGATTCTATGAGCACAGGGTCTGCATATGTGTCCTTGTTAGATACCAGTGATACATTGTACCAATAGGTTATTCATAGTATTCATACTTCATACCAAGAATGAGACATTCATCACTCTAACTTTCTTGATATTCATAAGCACAAGAAAATTGTTGTGCTTTTGAAGACCTCAAAAAAAGGAATCTAAGGCTAAAGACAAATTTTTTAAGTGTCATAATTTTTTTCAAGAATTAATAGTCATTGTTGTCCATATTCAGTTGTACTGGCTTATTTCCAACAAAATTTCCCTTGCCTACATGGGGCCTGAGACGCTCTAAGTTTTCAGAAGGACAGAAATGAATAAAAGCATTTTTCCTAAAGAACAGAAGAATCATCTTAAGTGGGCATATGTGAACTATCTAGTTTCCCAATTACTGGCAAACAATTTTAATCTTGGACTGCCCTCCTTGCCATACAAGTATTGTATTACTTGGCCCCTGTATTAGTTTTCTATTTGTTGATATAACAAACTACCACAAATGTAGTGGCTTAAAACAATATAATTTTTTTATCTGACAGTTCTGTAGGTCAGAATTCCAATACCAGCTCACTAGACTAAGTTCAAGGTGTCAGCAGACTCATGTTCCTTCCTGGAGACTCTAGGGAAGAATCTGTTTCCTTGTTTCATCCAGCTTCTAGAGACGACCCATACACCTTGGTTCATGGGCGCCTTCCTCCAACTTCACAGTTGGCAGCATAGCATCTCTCTAATGAGGGATGGTTTCAGGATGAAACTATTCCACCTCAGATCATCAGGAATTAGAGTCTCATAAGGAGCATGCAACCTAGATCCCCAACATGTGCAGTTCACAGTAGGGTTCATGCTGCTATGAGAATCCAATGCCACGCTGATCTGATAGGAGGCAGAGCTCAGGCAGTAATGCTTGCCTGCTGCTTACCTCATGTAGTGCAGCCAGGTTTCCAACAGACCACAGACAGGTACCAGTCCTTGGCGTGGGGGTTGGGGATTTATGAGAATCATGTTTCTATCAGTTGTTATGGCCCATTATCTGCTCACTTGTTCTCTCCATTTGCATAGATAATTGACATTTGACATTTGGTAAGATTTTCTTTAGTTTCTTTTCTGGATAAACGTATCACTTTTGTATGTTTTGTGATACTTAGGACATAATGATGTCATCCAAGCCAACAAGCCATGCTGAAGTAAATGAAACCATACCCAACCCTTACCCACCAAGCAGCTTTATGGCTCCTGGATTTCAACAGCCTCTGGGTTCAATCAACTTAGAAAACCAAGCTCAGGGTGCTCAGCGTGCTCAGCCCTACTGCATCACATCTCCGGGAATCTTTGCTAGCAGTCAACCGGGTCAAGGAAATATACAAATGATAAATCCAAGTGTGGGAACAGCAGTAATGAACTTTAAAGAAGAAGCAAAGGCACTAGGGGTAAGTCTATTTACTACCAGAATTTTAATTTCACATTTGCAAGGTCTTCTTATAAGTTATAGGAGAGTATCATCCAATTGCTAAAAAGTTCTGAACGTTATTCTGAAATTATCTCTTTTAGACAGAAAAATTTAGTCTGCCTACAGACTTTCCCTTGAGTTCATTTCATTTTAGATCAAGCAAAAATATAACAGGACACAGAGGAGCCTCCCTAGCTGGAGAATTTGGTAATATTGACGTGACAGAAACACTGTTACATCTAGCTTGATCTCATTTCTTCAAAGGACTTTTTGGACAATCTCAATCCCATCTCTGGATTAGTTACAAGTCTGGTTTTTGCATAAAGGTGAATTTACATAACAATGAACAATGATGGCTGCCCCCAGAAAAGGAAACTACAAATGGGCAGTCTGGGAAAGGCTGAGTGTGAAAGAATTGGGGGACATTCCATCTGCTATGCCTCTTTCACCAATACCCTTAGAGATGCTGCAGTTTAACTGTCACCTTACTTCTACAAAGGAGACTCTGAACTGACTGCCTTGTTTCTGCAGGCATTGTAAAAACAAAAATGCCCTACTTGTAAGAAAATTCCGCCTGCCTAGGTAGAATTGTTAGTCCCTTCTCTGTGCTTTCCAAATACATCATTCATCCCGCTAGCACAATTCCACCAAATTATATTAAGTCTCTCCCTGTGAATAGCTCAAAATGCTCTGCTGGAGCATTCCGTAAATGAATGCTCATTATGTGCCAGAAACTCTTCTAGCCATCTTACTATGTATTTCAAGTTGTGATGTTTTAGGGAAGTAAAAATGAGCATAAGTTCTCTTGCAGCAGCCTATTTACTAAGCTGTGGAGGTGGCCCTTCTGATCCTTCTCCTCCCAGATAGAGGAAATTCCCTGCTCCTAATAAGCCAGTGGGACAAACTAACATCCCATACAGCCAGCCCCACACAGGTGCTTGGAATATCATTGAGCACAAAGGAGGTGCAATCTCTGCCCTTACAGAACTTACGCCCTAGAGGGGGAAATCAGACTGTACACATAATAAGGAAGTAAAGTACTTAGTGTGTTAGAAGGTGTCGAATGATATAGACAAAACAAAGAAGTGTAAAAGGGCTAAAAAGTACTAGGCAGTGAGGAGGCAGCAATTTCAAGGTGGTCAGAATGGGCTTTCCTTAGAACATGACATTTGAGCAAAAACCTGAAGTTAGGAGTGAGCCCTGCAGATATTAGGGAAAGAGAAAACCACCAGTGTAAAAGTCTTTAGATGAAAATGTGTGTGAGGTATTTGAAGAACAGGGAGGAGGCCAATAAAATAGAACAGAATGAGTGAGGGAGGGAGCAGTTGTCAGGAGGGCAGATGAGTGGCAGAGGCCACAAGTGGTGAGGCCTGCAGAGCAGAAGGCTTTGGCTTTGACTGGGTGGATGAGGAACCACTGAAGCATGCTGCCCGGCACCGAAGAGGCGTGTGATAAAAATACTTTAAAAGAATGTGAAGTTTTGTTTTCAAAATCTCCAGTTGGCAGAAGCTACTTCCTCTCTCTGAAGATTGTTATTTCTATGCCATCAGCAGGCCCTGGGCATCATGACAGTGCAGGGGCCACAGGTGGCAGGACTTGGCACACCTGTACCAGTCAACTCAGACCTTAAAGTGCTTCTGTGGCCAAAAATGCAGACAAATTGTATGTCCAAATTTTTAAGTCTGTCCTATAGGCAATTTTGATCAGTAAATGGTACAGCCAGGGCTGCAGGAGGAGAAACGAGGGCCAGTACAAATCCAGATCTAACTGCCCCTCATCAAGGTGACAGCAAGGATGAGAATGGGAAGTTTGTGACCAGACGGCTGAATTGCTGCTCTAAAGAGCAGTTGTAAAAACCAAATATAAAGTCTAATTCAGGAGTTCTTTAAGTGAGATAGGCTAAACGTGGCCCATCATCTCTCTGAAGCTATAAGCAAAAGTATGGTATGTGTGTGTATGAATGTGCAAGAATAATTTTTCAGGGAGAAAGGTTCATGGTTTTTATCGATGTCTCAAGAAACTTTTAGCATTGTTTATGAAACTGGGTTTTTTTCTAATTTTAATTCGATTTACTTGTGTTCAGTAGCTATTTATTGAAGAAATAAATACAGCAGTCTTTGTATTTGCAGTCTCCCTGGATAGATAAGATGTAAACATGGGGAAAAATAAATTACAAATCTACAATCAAGTTTTGGACCAATCTAGAAATGATTATTCCTCAGAAATCTATCTTTATTTACAATGAAGGAAGGTTCAATAAGAGGTACAAGGAGGTAAAAGATGTATGCCTTACTTTTAGTAATATACGATTGATAAGAAGAATGATGGGTAAGAAAATGATTGCATACGTGCAACTTTTTAAAAAAGGACAATATACACTTTGGGAGGCCAAGGCGGGCAGATCAAGAGGTCAGAAGATCCAGACCTTCCTGGCTAACACCGTGAAACCCCGTCTCTACTAAAAATACAAAAAGAAATTAGCCAGGCATGGTGGTGGGAGCCTGTAGTCCCAGCTACTAGGGAGGGTGAGGCAGGAGAATGGTGTGAACCCGGGAGGCGGAGCTTGCAGTGAGCCGAGATCATGCCACTGCACTCCAGCCTGGGCAATAGAGCAAGACTCTGTCTCAAAAAAAAAAAAAAAAAAAAAAACCAATATAAATGAATCCAAAATCAAGTAATAAGGTGTGTTTTATGTCATGAGATGCAACTGAAATTCAGAAAGAAGGAAAAAGATTAATTTGGTGTAATCAAGAAGACTTCATGGAAAAGGTAGAGCAGAGCTGAGCATGGGGGAAGACAATACTGAATAATTCAGACAGGCTCAGCAGTCAATGTGCTGCAGTAAATTCCCAGATCTGCCTCTTAGGAATTGTGTGACCTTGGATACCTGGTATCTTTATGTCTCTGGGACTCAATCCAGTTGTAGGAGGATTACATGAAACAATAAATGTAAAGTGTTCAGAACATGACCAAGCACATAATTCATGCCTAATAAATGGTTTTATCTTCACCAATTCCTTTAGCCGTAACTGGGATGACCCAAGCAGAGAACTGATCCATCTGAAAAAGCAGCTACTGACATCACAGTTAAAGTATTGTTTTTCTAATAGTCTTTTAGAGGCCCTCAGAGATGCTAATGCATGATTAAGCAGCTGTACTTTCTGAAGAATTCTTCTTGGGCCACCCCAGTAAATCTCCCCAAATACCTCAAAACAGGGCGTTTCACTAAGGGCCTTGCACTCCAGTTATTCTAGTATATGTCAGAATCTTCATGACCCACCTCCTGCTTCAGATGTGTGCCTGAATGGACAACGATGGATCTCAGCAAAATTGACAATAAATAAGCAGGGGCAGCAATGACAGTAATGTTTCACACGTCTGAAAGTGAAGAAGTAATTTTAAATGGCTGTTTTCTTTTTTCAGGTGATCCAGATCATGGTTGGATTGATGCACATTGGTTTTGGAATTGTTTTGTGTTTAATATCCTTCTCTTTTAGAGAAGTATTAGGTTTTGCCTCTACTGCTGTTATTGGTGGATACCCATTCTGGGGTGGCCTTTCTGTGAGTAGATTGCTAGAACACCACTTCTTCTTGGTTTATAAAATATTCCCTCTTGGTTTATAAAGTATTGCTATCTCCAGCCAATTCACAACTCATTTCTTGATAAAGCCCTACATCTGAGGGCTGGAGAATTTAGAAAAATTAACAGCTCTGAATGAGCATGAAAAAATCGGGAACTTTTTCGCCATTTTACCTAGGAGCTTATTCCATTCTTTAAAATTTAATCATGTAATCAGCAAGCCAAAGTTTTGATTTCCTACTACATTTGAGATGGAAATGTATGTATTGGGTGGAGAGAGAGAGAAAAGAAAAGGTGATTGGAAACATGATTAAAAATATGCAAGTAAGCCAGGCATAGTGGTGTGTGATTGTAGTCCCAGCTACTTGGGAGGCTGAGGCCAGGGAATTGCTTGAGTTCAAGAGATGGAGGCCAGCCTGGGCAATACAGTGAGACTCAATCTCTAAAAAAATTTTTTAATTAAAAAAATGCAATTGATTATGAGAAGGGATGGAGCAGTAAGCCTCAGAACAAGGAATGCTTAAACACTGTGAGTTCTTCATAGGCCAGAAATTAAGGAAAAGAAAATAAAAAAGAAGTCAAGGACATATGACTGAGAGTTACTCCAGAAAATTCAGAAGTGCGAGAGAAAATTTTGAGAAGGAAACTAGATGAACATAAATAGACCAACCTTTCATATAAAGAGAAATTCCCAAGCACAACCAGTTAACCCATTTCACAAATAAATTTGTCCATTTCCACAGTTTATTATCTCTGGCTCTCTCTCTGTGTCAGCATCCAAGGAGCTTTCCCGTTGTCTGGTAAGTTAGACTGTCTCTACTTTTTGAACCCCTTTAAAGATTAGCTTAACATATTGGGGAGGAAAATTGAAAAGCTGGATTTGGGAAATGCAAAAGGGAGCACCTTTCCCAAAAAAAATCTATTGGTTGCCTCATGGTCTGAGCGCTGGGGTGAGAAAATGGTCCACACAGTTTGCCACTAAGAAATGGCAGAGCTCCATATCCTGACTCTTGAATTCACAAGGGTGAGAAGTAGTAAAAATCAGGGTTGTTTAAGCTTTAACCTAAAAGCTCCCTGGTTCAGTCTGGTCACACTCTATTATGGGAAGTCCAAAGGAGAATCCAGGAGCCAGGAAATACGTACTAGACACATCAGTTACCAAGTCTCTACTGTTCATTTGCCACTTCTCAGCTCTGTCTTGTATTTTTATTTTTTTATTTGTGCTATTTCCTACTCTTATACAGGTTGTGTGTTTTACAATTCTTTAAATTGCCATTAAATGAGTCTAGCTTGTTCTGTAAGAAGAGTTTATAAAAATGATCAGTAAGACCGGACTTTGAGCTCTGTCGGTCACAGCACCCCACCTATTCCAATTTCGTGGTCTACTATTGAACCAGGAAAAAGAAAGTGATTTACCAAGAACTAGAGTCAACTAGAGCAGAGGTGGTGTCAAGATTATACGTAATCCAGTACAAGAAAGAAGAACGGGGAAAGAGGAACACAGAATCATGTAGCTCCTGCTCTTGCAGACAAAAGAAGAATAAAATAATTAAATTAAATTAAATTAAAATAAGCCTAATTCTGATTAACCCTCCTGTTGCAGTCCAAAAACAAAATAAAGCACCCTTTCTCTGCATCTTTTAAGGATCCTTCCGTCTAATTGAGATTGTCGAAGCATAGATTCCACCTCTTAGAGGAGTCAGCCACTGACACATACCTAAGACAATTTTTCTAAGAGCTTTTAGAGAACTTCAGGAGGCTCTAAGGCACGCTGCAGCACAAGCACATTCTAAAGAACTCGACTGTGCCACCCCTAGCAAGTCACCTGCGGACTTGGTTTCACAATTATTCTTCTGCATGTTAAAATCCTATTGTAGAAACTGGGGAAAGTTTTGTAGTCGCCCATACACCTCTGCCCACAAAAGCCTAAATTTTCTCCTTCTAAATTTGGGGGTTCATATTTAGTCCCCAGAGAGACTTAGGGTTTTCATTAATTCCTAAATTTTTCAGCAAACATGTTGTGTCTAAATACTTTCCCATCTATGAAATCATATGTTATCGTACTACCTCATTCAAAGGCTGTAAGAGTTGAGATAACTTAAATAATTTAACACAGTGTCTGCCACAGAAAAATGCTCATTAGAAGTTTGTTTTTTCATTTTTTAATGAAGAAAATATAGTTGTTATTGTGCATGAGGCTTTTAGTAAAATCCAATAGATGAGTGCCTGCTTTATATGATTTACATTTTTCTACAGCTTTTTAGAAGTACCCTACATCTAGGCTGCATACAGAATAATGTTTATGGTAATTACCCAGAAGGGCAGAAAACAGAATAATTTCAACTTGAAAAATTGTTTTGAAAGTTCAAAAATTAAGAACCATGAAATTTGATTGATTCTTATTTCACTTAACTTCAGTGATCCTGTATATAATTGATTTTTTCCTGCCATCTCCATTAGGTGAAAGGCAGCCTGGGAATGAACGTTGTTAGTTCTATCTTGGCCTTCATTGGAGTGATTCTGCTGCTGGTGGATATGTGCATCAATGGGGTAGCTGGCCAAGACTACTGGGCCGTGGTAAGTATCCCATAATCCACCATGTGCCTGCTCTCTTTTCAGTCCCGTAAAGTGGGTCTATGTTTTATTTCTTAATACCGTATACCAGCTCTAGTGGAAAATCTTTTTTCTATTCTAGCCCCACCCCTACTCATATGATCTCTGGGACTATAGAATAAAGTGAGAGGGTTACCTCTACAGATAGACCGAGGCTTAAAGGACATCCTTTATTGGCCCATCTCACTGTTAATCACATGAACAATGGGGAAGGGTTTGGATAGGCCTCCATGGCTTCTAAAATTGTCCAAAAATTATTTTCCCAACATTTGAAATTCTATATAAATAAGGTAGTCAAGCTATTGAGTGTTTTTTGTTAAAGTTCAGAGTAAAGTATGAAGTGAGAGGGAAATGACAGGGATAAGAACATCTGATTTTTACAGAGAAACCCAAGGAATGAAGCAATTGCAAAATGAAGCACGTATCTCTGAATGTGCTCAAAACACAATCACACATTCATTAGCCTTATATAGCCAAGCACGGACTCTGACCTTAGGAGGAAATGGGTGGCCCAAGGGCAGGAATGCTTACCATCTATAAGGAATGGAGCAACATGGTATAAAATGAGGTTGGGCTGGAAGCTGTCATCCTACCTCAATGGCCACGTTAACCATTTTGGTCTTCATTCTGTGAGCAATGGAAAACCACAGAAGAGTGGTTTTATTGGTTTCATTTTATTTTATGTTGGGGTTGGTTTTGCTTTTGCTTTTCAGTTTACAAAAAGCAGAGTTTATTAAATTACTGTGGGCTACATATATCTTAAGAAAGACACAGAATGACTTCCTTATCTATCTAGAACTTATTAACATTAAGACAATATCACAATATTTTGAACAAATAACCACAATAACATTTCCTTTATCAGTTCTCTCAATACTGTGTAAGTAATTCTGTTTCACTGGATCTCGGAGTGGCAGGCTTATGAAGCCATCTGCTTCTCAACTAAAGGGTTCTGAAATCCTGACTCCAACCATTGGTATAATCTGAAAGTTGTCTAGGCACTCCCATCAGATGCGTGTCCCCTAGAGTATGTTCTTTGAAGTGTCAGTAGTTTGAATTGCTGGCACACTCCTTTTCCACCAAGCTCTGAGACAATCCTTTGTTAAAAACATAGGAGAGTTTTAGGCCGGGAATTTGAATGATCACTTTTGTGCTTGGAAAGGACAACACTGTTTGCAGCATAAGGAAAAGCTTATATAAGAAGGTGTATTAGTTTGTTTTCACCCTGCTGATAAAGAAATACCAAAGACTGAGAAGAAAAAGGGGTTTAATGAGCTTACAGTTCCACATGGCTGGGGAGGCCTCACAATCATGGCAGAAGGCAAGGAGGAGCAAGTCACATCTTATACGGATGGGGGCAGGCAAAAAAAATAGAGCTTGTGCAGGGCAACTCCTGGTTTTTAAAACCATCAGATCTCATGAGACCCATTCACTATCACAAGAACAGCATGGGAAAGACCCACCCCCATAATTCAATCATCTCCCACCAGGTTCCTCCCACAACAAGTGGGAATTATGGGAGCTACAAGATGAGATTTGGGTGGGGACACAGAGCCAAACCATATCAGGAGGCAAAAATAGATGAGAAAGCTTCTCGGTAAATAAGGCAGAGTGAAGCAAGAACAAAGTTCATCCTCCAAAATACCAAACAAAAGAACAAAAATTATTCAAAAAAACAGCTTTCAAACTGGCATCCAAGTAGAGAAACAAATCATTCTGATGCTACTCAAAGCTGAAAAAAAGCACAGCTTTTAGACCTGGCTCTTGTTTCCCTAGAAACAAAACTGAGGAAAGAAGGGAAGCCAGAAAAAAATACTGAGAAGTCTCACTAACACTCTCCAGTCTGTAGCTGAGAAGGCTAGGGTGGAGAGCAGTCAATTCTGTGAAAGGATAAAGCAAATCCTGTATGGTACAAGACCATGGGTAGTACCCAGGACCTCAGGAGACAGAAGAAAGGGCAATACCTTCCCATACCCTGCATGGTACCCTACTACCAGCAGGGAATGAGCAGAAATGCACAGGAATAAACCTCCAGCCAAGGAGCAGGCCTCCATACTAAGCATTTAGCAGGCTCTCAGAAGACAGAAAAAGCGAAGTCCATCTTCACTAGCAAGAACTGTGCTCGAAGCCAGCTAAGCTATCTCTCTCCCTGCAACAGCTATATGTTCACATTCAGAAACATGGATATAAAACAACCACTAGGGCTCAAGTTGTAATGGAAGCAAGGAAGACAAATGGGACCCAAATAAACAGAAGAGTGAATGAAGGAAAATTCACCTACACTGTATCTGATCAAATAGAAGGCCTGTATACAGTTCAAGTGAGCTTAATACTTTTATTTAAAATAGAAATAACATGATTCCATTCTTATAGAATGATGCTCCTCTCTCTTGGTTATTCTCTTTTTTCCCTCTCACGGCATCTTTCCACACATCCATTCTTCTGCCTTTTCCCTGTACACAGAGAGCTAGGATAATAGTCATCAAACATTAATTTTGGTTATTTCTAAGCACTGGCATTTGGAATGATCCGTTGGTTTCTATATTGCTTGACTTTTTTAATGAGTAGTAACATTTGTATTAAAAAAAACAATGAGGCCATCACAAAGGAAAAAAACTACCTTCTTTCTACTATTTCTAAACAAAATAGCCTACTTACCAAAAGGAAAGACTTCTGGCATTTTAAAGAAAATGCAAAATAAATTCACACTCCTCTGGAACAAGCATTTGATGATACTGGAAGAATAAGCGTGGAGCGAGTTGAGTATAAGCAATAGCACATTTGATGAGTCAATAACTTTTTGAAGCCCACGTGAGGCCCTCCTGATTAGCCAAAATTTCACTATTTATTTATGATTTCAGCTTTCTGGAAAAGGCATTTCAGCCATGCTGATGATCTTCTCCCTCTTGGAGTTCTCCATAGCTTGTGCCACAGCCCATTTTGCCAACCAAGCAAACACCGTGACCAATATGGTGAGTTGGGTCTCTTCTTTGTAAAATAATCTGAAAATGCCCTGGAGAAATACAGACTTGTGTCTGCTAAATCCTACTATCGGCTTACCAGAATGCTCTTTGTCCTTCACTCTGATGGTACCAGGGGAAATTGCATAGGATTGTAGTAACCATATTGCTTGTTTTTATTCCTTCTTTCCAGTCTGTCCTGGTTATTCCAAATATGTATGTAAGGAACCCTGTGACACCAGCGTCTTCTTCAGCTCCTCCCAGATGCAACAACTACTCAGCTAATGTCCCTAAATAGTAAAAGAAAAAGGGGTATCAGTCTAATCTCATGGAGAAAAACTACTTGCAAAAACTTCTTAAGAAGATATCTTTTATTGTCCACAATGATTTCTAGTCTTTAAAAACCGTGTTTGAGATTTGTTTTTAGGTTGGTCGCTAATGATGGCTGTATCTCCCTTCACTGTCTCTTCCTACATTACCACTACTACATGCTGGCAAAGGTGAAGGATCAGAGGACTGAAAAATGATTCTGCAACTCTCTTAAAGTTAGAAATGTTTCTGTTCGTATTACTTTTTCCTTAATAAAATGTCATTAGAAACAAAAGCCTTTTTCAGTATGTTTAAAAAATTGATTTTGATTTGATATTGGTTGTAGAGCAGTAGATCTGATCTATACTCCAAGAAGATTGATAAACCTTCTTTGATGATGATTTTTCTAGGTGTCCAGTCACTGGAGTTCCCTAACTCATCTCCTCCTCATCTTTCTGTTCAGAAAGCAAGTGTCCAATTGCCCTTGTTGGAGGTCATATTATTCTATACATTAATATCATCAAACATCTTGCCTCTTAACTATCTACAAAATTTTGCTATTTACAGAGTATTTTCATGTACATTAAACTCACCTGCAATGGGACAACAGTCAGACAGGGATGCTGCATTGAGGGGTTTTCATTTGAGTTTTGGCTTTTTGTTTTTGAATTGTTGGCACATTTATAAGCCAATTAGAACAATCAAGGTAAGACAGAAGGGATGAATGACAGTGTAAGTTTCAAGAAATTAAAAGCACAGATGGAAAACATCACCTAAGTCATGAAAAAGGGCAGTTTCTCTACAAAATAGAAAGGTATAATTATCACAGATATCCACAGCTTTGCAATAGTGGCAGTGAGGATCTGATGTGATGGCTCATGTCATCCCTGTCAAAGCAGTAGTGATGTCATGCCTAAGGTAGGGGCACAGGTAGAGTCAGAATGTTGAACAGAATGGTAACAAGGGAAAAGTCATGGAACTGGAGAATAAAGTGGTCGGAGAAACAGGATTGCCAAGCTGTACAGAAGGCACATTTGAGGATGTGGTAACAAATTCAGAGTATGAACAAATTGCTTCTGCAAGGCCTTGCTGCTAGATCCAGGCAAACTATGGATCCAGGAAACTATCTATTTGATTTTTTCCAGGGTTAAGATTTTGCTAGAGGAGATGACAAAATAGCAGAAGGGCAAGAAAGCTTAGGACATTGTAAAAAATATTATTTAAATGATGGACTGTGGAATCTAAACTGGATAAGGAAGGAATAATAGTAATAATAAAAGCAATAATAAAGAAAAAAAGACAGATTGATCATAAATGGAGAAATCTGCCTTTTCTCCAGGAGCTGTCGTGACAATCAAATGAGATAATGTTATATGAATATGGTTTGAAAATAGCAAAGTATTGTCCCTTTTTGAAATTTTAATATTATTAAAGAAGCCAGAAGGGAAAAATATAACAAAAAGAGTAGGCAGAGAAATCAAAATCAGGGAAGAGGCAGATTAGAAGAACAGAATTTTTGCATCTGGGAAAGCAGATGTATTATGTCAGGCAAGAGTCACATAATTTCAATGTCATTGGTCTGCCTAGGTCCCAACTATTCAGCAACTGGGTGATTGGAAATGCTGTGTCCTTCACCATAAAGCTCAACAGCTCAGCAAAAGTGAAGACATAGATTTCATGGTCTAAGGGTCTGGAAAATAAATGGTGCCTCAAAATGTGGGGGAGGGGATGGTATATTGTATATCTATACACGTAAAATAAACAAATATAAAAGTAACTTACTTTAGGGAACAGAAGCATTTCCAGCAAAGTTCATTTTTTAAGTAAATTTCTATCAAATATATTCTATTTTTCAAATTGCTTTAATAATAGTAATAATAACAGCATATATTTAGCCCATTCTTTGTACAACTCACGCTCCAAGCACTGTTTCAATGCTCACGACAACCACCTGTGAGGCAGGTGGATCATTTTCAGATGAAAAAACATTGGCAGAAAAGTTAAAAATCTTGTCCTAAGATATGTAGCTAGCAAATGGTGAAGCATGGATTTGAACCCAGGTAGTATGTTTCCCAGGTCCGGGCAGTTGCCCTAACCATTATTCCCACTATTCTTATGGTCTTGGATAGAATCAGACATTTGTAATGCCAAAACAAACAGAAATGTTTCTCTATAGTAAGCTTGTAATAAATTTGGAAGAAATTGCCTTATTCTGATAGGAGAGAGGAGATTTAGTAATATAATAATACAGATGACACTTAAACAACATGAGTTTGAACTGCGTAGCTCCACTTATGTGCATATTTTTTCAATGTGGGAAAAGTCATGGAAATGGAGAATAAACTGATCAGAGAAACAGAGGATTACCAAGCTATACTGAGGGTATATTTGAGGGGGTTTTAGCAAATTTATACTATGAACAACTTTCTCCAGCTGGGCCTGTGATCTGAGACCCTAGAAGGTGACTGGAATAGAAATATGATATTGCCCTCTCCCTCTCCCTCCCCCACCCCCTCCCTCTCCCTCATGTCCAGCCGACGCTGGACTGTACTGCGGCCATCTCGACTCACTGCAACCTCCCTGCCTGATTCTCCTGCCTCAGCCTGCCCAGTGCCTGGGATTGCAGGCGCGCGCCGCCACGCCTGACTGGTTTTCGTATTTTTTGGTGGAGACGGGGTTTCGCTGTGTTGACCGGGCTGGTCTCCAGCTCCTGACCACAAGTGACCTGCCAGCCTCAGCCTCCCGAGGTGCCGGGATTGCAGACGGAGTCTCGCTCACTCAGTGCTCAATGTTGCCCAGGCTGGTGTGCAGTGGCGTGATCTCGGCTCGCTACAACCTCCACCTCCCAGCCGCCTGCCTTGGCCTCCCAAAGTGCTGAGATTGCAGCCTCTGACTGGCTGCCACCCCATCTAGGAAGTGAGGAGCGTCTCTGCCTGGCCGCCCATGGTCTGGGATGTGGGGAGCGCTTCTGCCCCGCCGCCCCATCTGAGATGTGAAGAGCGCCTCTGCCTGGCCGCGACCCCGTCTGGGAACTGAGGAGTGTCTCTGCCCCACTGCCACCCCGTCTGGGAGGTGAGGAGCGTCTCTGACCAGCCGCCCCGTCTGAGAAGTGAGGAGCCCCTCCGCCCGGCAGCCGCCCCGACTGGGAAGTGAGGAGCCCCTCCGCCCTGCAGCCGCCCCGTCTGGGAAGTGAGGAGCGTCTCTGCCCGGCAGCCACCCCGTCCGGGAGGTGGGGGGCAGCCCCTGCCCGGCCAGCCGCCCTGTCCGGGAGGCGGGGGCAGCCCCCGCCCGGCCAGCTGCCCTATCTGGGAGGTGGGGGGGCACCTCTGCCCGGCCACCCCCTCTGGGAAGTGAGGAGCCCCTCTGCCCAGCCGCCACCCCATCTGGGAGGTGTACCCAACAGCTCATTGAGAACAGGCCATGATGACGATGGCAGTTTTGTCGAATAGAAAAGGGGGAAATGTGGGGAAAAGAAAGAGAGATCAGATTGTTACTGTGTCTGTGTAGAAAGAAGTAGACATAGGAGACTCCACTGTGTTCTGTACTAAGAAAAATTCTTCTGCCTTGGGATGCTGTTAATCTATAACCTTACTCTGTGCTCTCTGAAACATGTGCTGTGTCCAAGGGTTAAATGGATTAAGGGCGGTGCAAAATGTGCTTTGTTAAACAGATGCTTGAAGGCAGCATACTCATTAAGAGTCATCACCACTCCCTAATCTCAAATACCCAGGGACACAAACACTGCGAAGGTGGCAGGGCCCTCTGCCTAGGAAAACCAGAGACCTTTGTTCATATGTTTATCTGCTGACCTTCCCTCCACTATTGTCCTATGACCCTGCCAAATCCCCCTCTCCGAGAAACACCCAAGAATGATCAATAAATACTAAACAAACAAACAAACAAACAAACAAACAAACAAAAACGATAAATGAGCAGATGTACAGAAGAGAGAGAAAAAAAAGAAATATGATATTGCAACATAAAGGTCACATGCCTGCTGTGGTATTATTTAAAGCCCTTATGGTATTTTCATTCTGGAAAATCTTTTTTAAATGTTCATTTTTTTCATTCATTTGCTTAAAAAGAAGTATTACACTACTACTTTGTGATGAAAACTCTGCTATTCCATAAAATTTAGGCTTTACATATTTTTTTCATGTAAGGTAATATAAAATGAAATGGAGTAGGATTTATCTAGATGTCAGCGAACACATGCTTTTTTCATGCACAATTAACACTGGATTTGCATACAAAGACTTTGCCTACAAAATATAACTTAAGCTACACACACACATACACATTACACACACATCTTAAGTACTTCCTATATTTAGTCTCTTCCGTCCTCAGAAGGGCACAGATCATTATTAGATCTCTACGCCTCTAGGGTGTCTTCTAATTCTAGATTCTAAGGTTTTACAGAAGGCCAATCATTCATCATGAAACACATGGGCTCAAGAATAATCTTTCAAGAATCTATAAATATATCTTAGATAAACATGTGTCATTGATTCATGCCTGGCCAAAACAAAATTTCTGAAAGCTCTCTTTCCCAGAACATGTTTGCATTTGTCACAACCCTCTAATAATCAATCACAATTGTCCCCTTTTCCCACAGAGCAGATGCTGGCCAAACCTACCCTGAGTTTGGACAACTGGGGGTGGGGTGCAGAGTCCCTAGGCATCTATTTGCAGGGGTGATTTGCATCAAGCAAAATATGCCACAGAAATTTTGAGTTCAGGTATCTGATACTCAAGCTGAAAGATCAGAGTCCAGTTGCCAGCCTCACCTAGGTGACCAGGTCTAATCCCTATGGAGAAAGGGCTGTGCTCCTCACTTGTGCATGGACTATAACCAGGCTCCTTCTCTGTAAGGAAGACTGAAGAAGATGCAAGGCTGTTTGAACACCTCTAGGGCTCTGATGCTTGGGGAGCCCTGGGAGACAGCACCTGGGGTAAGGCAGCCTTCTCCCAGAGAAGCTGCAGCAAGGCCTGAGAAGACTACAGTGTATCTGGAAAGTGGCTGCCCCATACACTCAGCAACAGCTCAGCCAATGCCTGCTGGAGAACAAATGTGAAAATTCTGGGAACTCCCAGAAATGCTCTGGAAATGGGGATTTGCAGATAAGTGGGGTCATTCTTCAACAGATGGGGGTGGAAACCAGGCCACCTGGGCCATAAGGCTAATATGTCTTGCTAATTCCCGCAGGCTGGAGAGGCCTTGGATATCAATGTTTTCCTAAAACTTGCTGATTTCTGCCTTTTTCTCTCCATTTTGCATTTAAAACAAACCAAGCAAATTTATAATTTATAACTGTTCTCTCTTTTCTCCTAGCTCTCCTCCTCTCCCTCAGTTCTCTGGTTTCACTCTTATAAACAAATTGCTGTTACTAAATTCTAGCAGCCTAGCAATGCTCAACGGGCTTCACTCAATCTCTTTCTCCACACACACACCGCGGGGGTCTCTATTTCGTTTAGGTCTCACGCACAATTTCACTTTATATTTCACAACTCTTCCTACTCTCCCAAGTATTTGGCAATGCTTAAGGATATGGTATGGACTTTTAGGCCAAATGTCATTTCATATATTTATACAATGCTACAATGTGTACTTCAAGACCCTAATTTTACAGATGAGAAACGAATTCAAAGAGTAGAGAAGTGGAGTACACACAGCCAGAACTGGAGCTGGAAACCATCCCTAGACCTTGTGATTTCTTCAACAATATTCTTTATGCAATTCCATGACAGTCACAACATAGAGCTCTTTCTGAAGGAGACTTAGAGGAAGAAAAGTGGGTAAGAGGATGGGCTACAAATTCTGGAGCTAGACTTACACTGCTGGAGTTAGAATCTCAACTCTTAACATTTATAAGTTGTGTGACTCTTAACTTCGCCAAACCTTAGCATACTCATCTGTTAAAATGAAAATAACAATGGTATGTACATCATTGGCATGTGGTGAAGTTTAAATAAGCAATATAAGGCACTTAACATATTGCCTCAACATAGTAAATGAAAGGGAAAAAAAGCAAGATAAGTTTAAGCTATTAATTAGCATTTTACTAAAGAATAGTATATAAGTGATATAGTAAACATATGAAAACTGAAATCTACTATATATATGTATGTGTACCAGCATATATATATATACTTACATACATATAGATTATACTTTACATAAATATACATATGTATGGACATTGCATTTCTACAATGAATTCAATTGTTTAGTTTCCCCAGTTTGCATAGATTTCCATTTTACTTTACTAGAACACCCTAGTGTTTACACAGAAGAAACATCTGTTTTCTCTAGTGTATAAATAAATAAAATTCCTCAAAGAAATCTGGACAAGTTATTTTATCAGGGCTCACAGCCAACAGGGTCCTTGTAATAATCCCCAACAATGGTTTTAACAACATTATATAGGCATTGTGGTTCCAGCACATTTTCACTAATGTCTTTTGTATACTGGGAACTAATTCAAGAGAATTTAACAATATGATCCACGTGGTGAAATAAAAGTCATATTGGATGTCAAACCATGACTGATTGATTGCCTCTTCATTGCTGAAGAATATAGTTTTTAACAACCAAAGGATAAAAAATTAAAGTGAATTCTGAATTTCCAAATCCAGTTTATAGGTACTGAGAAAATCAATGTTGCTTTTACTGATCTGTGATATTAGCAGAAGAAATAAGATGTGCCAAGGAACCATGCCTGTCTCATAGTTTGGCTCACTCTTCTATTTTTGCCTATGTTTATACTGAATACACATTTTGGCCCCAGTCCAAAAAAATGACCAAATCCATGATAATTTCCAGAGACTGTTGGCCAAAGCTTAAATGAAGAAATATGTCACTTCTCTCACAAATAATCAATCAGTCTTGGCAGCAAGTTACAATGGGGGTCCATCTCATCAGAACTGGCTCTTTCTACTATGGATTCTAAAAAATCCATAACCCTGAGGTTGAAGACACAGTTCCTCTTTCTACAGCAAAGAGAATGCTTAATATTATCAGAGCCCTCTCTGCTCATAGACAAGAAACTCACAAAATAATAATAATGCTAGAAACTGAAGTGGTATATTACTTAAGAATAAAACTATTACCTTCAATGACATACTGACCAATACAGAATGTAAAGACTTTAGAAGAGCCTGGGCTTTTTTTTTTTTTTTTTTTTTTTCCTTTGATTTGAGGGGACTTTGGAGTCTCAATGTAAGGAAGCTAGCTGTGAGACTAAAAATAAAGATTCTCAATTTACAGTTGATTTTTCAGGCTATAAAAGATCTTGATGGCTTTTAGACACACTCATGATTTAGCTTTTTGCAAATAAAGGTGTTGGAAGCACAGAAAATTTCCTTATGAAAAAAAAATCTGCCTTGTTTTCTGCGTGTTTTACTCACTGGCTATCATTGACTAAAAATTTACATTACAAGCTGGAATTTTAACTTTTCCACAATGTCAATTTAAATTTTCCATGAATAAATGAGAAATGCCATTGAGTGGCTGTTCTCCAGGTACTTTAAACGCCTCAGTAAGTCATGATAGCTGCCTAAGAGGATGGTCTGTACTGCTCATCTAAAGCACCTCTTCATAAACACTGTTTTAACTACTGTCTACACCTCAAATAGAAAACTAACACCACGTATCACCTAAAAGGTAAACCCACCTCCGCCAGTGGATGAAAAAGTCATTCTGGTGTCTTGTTAAGTATTACTCTCATCACTAATTTCCTTCTTCAGTTACTTATGTTTAAAGAAAAAAAAAAGTGAGCCATTGATTTAGCCACTTCACTCAAAAGTGCACCTTCCAAAGGTGCTCTTGTGGTCAAAATTTTTCTTTGAAGACAGAAAAGGTGAAGGGCGGACTTCTCCTCAGTGATCCTGGTCACTGTGCAGCAGCTGTGTGTATAAGAAACGCACCAATATGGGCAATCTCAGAATAGAGGTTTGCAGAAACCGTTCCTAGAGACACCAAAACGTAGTTAACCGGTTGTCTGACCATTTGGCTGCCAGGGGCCTAGTGAGTCTGCGCACACGCACTACCTCCGCCCCGGCAGTTCTTGAGTGGGTGCGCAGGCGCAAGAGGAGCACACCGTTGCCATTGCAGACCGTCACTCCCTGAGGAGTCTGAGGGCCGGCTGGGTGCTGGGCTCCTGGCTATCCCTGTGATGGTAGCTCAGCGAGATCTGGGGACCTGGCGCTGAGCGCGTTGCCAGCCGGGATCTTACTCTTCATCTAGGCCTGGGCGCTGGCGTGAGAACTCGGACTGGGTCCTGGACGAGCGCACCCCGAAACTCCTTGGAACCTTGAACAAGTAAAATGCAGGGTAGTGATGTCGCTTTGCTGGAGTGCTTTCGTGTCAGAAGCCATAAAGGGACACGGAGGCTGATTACGGTGTTCCTCTCCCTATCATACTCTGTAAACAGTAGGCACTATTTACTACTCAGAGATGATAGCTGTAAAATGCCGATATGTTTTAGTCATAGAGAGAGACTTTTCCGTTATGAAGGCTGTTATTCAGAACAGGTGGATGAAAGTTGATGCCTCTAATATTAAGGCCTAGAAAGAAGAGGGAAGGCTATTGCTTCTGAATTTGGGGAGGTGGTGACTGAACAATAAGGAAAGGATCACACTTCCGTATTTTCTTCTAAGAAAATAATGTATATGTGCTTTGTACTGTTTTGTAGAAGTTTGCTAATAAAGACATCACCAAAGGTTAAAGAGAAAATCATCTAGAGGAAATGCTGGCAGTATGGCATGTGTTCTTTTACAAATCTCTACAGCAGATTCTCTCGTTTTAGGGGTAAGATTTCACTTTGACTAACTAAATTTAAGATCATGAACTATTTCATTTTTTTAACGGATATATTGGATCTAAAGGGGGACAGATTTGGTCAAATCAAAAGGGTAAAAGTTTTTTTTTTTTCCAAATGTTGATTGTCTTCTACAAATTTTGACTGATCTCATGTTCCTTCATGTGCTGAGATATGGGGATACAGACTAAACCAACACACACAGGATAATAGAGAAATCCAAGTAAGGTTTAAAAGGAAAAAAGAGAGTACTGCACTTACATTTATGCAGTAGGATGATTATAAATTTGTCTCTTCTATTAAGTTATAGACATGTGAAGTTACAGTTTAGCTTTCTTAATAAACACCAAGGAATTATGAGTATCATGCTTTTTCACATCCAAAGGGGAGAAAACATTTCCACTCGTGAACTTTTCTTCTGAATTTGAATGTTGCATAGATCAATTATCTAAGTCGCCTATACGACTGTTCAGCAGAGATTCTTAACCTCTTTGGGGTCACAGACCATTTTGGCATAGAATGAAAGCTCTGAATCTTCTTTCCAGAATTATGTACATGTCGCAATCCTTCGCATTTTTTTTCCCTGGGGGCAAGGGGTAGGCGGGTCTGACCTCCTGGAACTCATATTGATTCTAGATTAAGAATCATTTTTAAATAAGAAAACCTATCTTGTCCTTCTCCACACACTGGCAGTTCTTAACAAGCTTTGGCTAATTAGCTATTTCATGGTTTTATATAAAACAGTAGTCAATCATTTAAAAAGAGATAGTACTTTTCAAGCTCACTTACTTTTTTAACAGTTGGGAAAGTCACATGGAATCACTATTCTTGACACCAGTATGCTTATATAAGAGGTATTTGCTGGATGCCTTCTCTATTCTGGGCACCATATTAGAGGCTGGTGATAAAACAATGAAAAAAAAAACTCCAGGCCCTAAGGGATTTTGCAGTTTAGTGGGAGATATTTCTCCAGGCAAATCCAAAGAATTTCTGGAAAATTACCATTCTTGCAAATTTGATGCAAGGGGAAACCTTAAATTCTAAATCTATAAAAATGCATGATCGTTACCAAAAAAGAGATTTTTTCTTAAAAAAAAAAAAAAAACTTCTCCGAAATGTATTTTTTAAAGCTAGCCAATTGCACTTATATATTTCATAGACTGCCTGCTTTGCAAAGAGCTGGAACTCTTAAAACATTAAATAGCTTTCTGTTAAAGTTTATATGAAAATAAAATTTATGTGTCCTCTGTCATTTTTAAAGAGTAATCAAAAATGTGATTAAATATATGAAATATCAGTTCACATATAAATTCAGAAATAAATTTGCTGGGATTATAATTATCTTCTTACAAATTAGAGTTGAGTAATAATTCTCCCCTATTCAAAATCCTTCCCCTCTCCAATGGGAAAACCGAGTTCAAGCGAGTCCATTTTGGATATTTTCTGTATTGCTGTGTTGGATTATGCCCCACTCCAGCATACTTGTGAAAAAAATCATACCAAATACTCCTTGAAGGAAAAGATAAATCAAACCTTTATAAAATTCAAAAAGTGATTCATCTTTAATAAATTACTAATGTACAAGAAAATGTTGGATTTATGGCTTCCTGCATTATAGTAGATTAGTAACCACATTTTCTCTAAAGTAACCCCAATATTCTCTCATACCATTACTTGATAGGTAGGGAGACTATCCAGTGATAGAATCAAACTGTTAACTTACAGGAGAATTGGCCAGAGCTACTATTATTGAACAGCCTGTTGCTTTCAGTATGACTGATTCCTATTTGGTAAATCTCAGTCCTTCCTGATCGGTCCTTTTTTCTGGGATAACCAATCCAGGAAATACATCATTAAGTGCATTGCTGTTTTACTTTTGTATTTGTAAAGGTGTTAAATGCTTCTTATAGTTAACACTTATTGGAATTGTGTTTTAAATTACATTATTTCGGTACTAACAGAATTCTCTTCTCACAGACTATCCAGATTATGATTGGCATCTTTCACGTTTTCATGTGGTACTTTCTATTGGTTTTGTATACGGGACAAATTAAAGGAGCCTTTGGAACGTATGAACCTGTAACTTACAAAACAGGATGTACTTTATGGGGAATTTCTGTGAGTAGAATACATATATATTGCTTTAATCATACAATAAATAATATTCATGCCAATAGTAGAAGGTAGGGAACGGTTTCTGAACAAGGTTTTCAGGAGAATTATGTAACTAAATCCCATGTTGATAATTTATTCAAAGTCAGATTCCTTTTTTCAACAAATATATATTGAGCACCTTTAATTTACAAGTGCTGTTTCAAGAGATATGGATACAGGAGTACACAATGACAACCATAGGGCAGTTTGTCCCTAGATATGTGAAAGGCAAAGAATCTTAACTATAATATCCATTAGCATGATTAACTTGCATGTTTATTATCTTCACTTCAGTCTCCTCAACCAATGAGTCAGTACTCATTTTCTAAATTTTTCATTACTAACACTCTCCTATGGTTTCTAGATAGCCATTAGGTAGAGGAAAACCTGGAGAGCATGACATCCTGGAAGCCAAGTGAAGAAATTGTTAGAAGAAATGAGGAAGGATCAACTATATTATATTTTGTTGTTTTGTCAAATAAAATGAGGACTACGAATTGACCATTGGATTTAGCAATATGGAAGTCAGTAGTAAATTTTACAAGTAGTTTCAATGGAATTGTGAAGCAAAAACCTGGTAGGAGTTGATTTAAGAAAAAAATAGGAAGAGAGGAATTACAGACAGCAAACAGGCAGCTTCTTTAAGGACTTTACTGTAATGTGGTATAAAGAAATGGGGTGATAGCTGGGGAAACTTGGCTCAAGAGAGGGTTTGCTTATTCGTTTCTGTGAGTTGAAAGAAACAGCATCATATCCTTTGTTGAGAGGACTGAACCAAAAGAAAGAAAATTGATGATATGAGTAAATGGGGGTGGGTATTGGGATCAAGTATTTGTGTAGGCAAGAGGTGATGGATTTTGATGCACAAATAGCTAGGAGCATAGGAAGTTTATCTAGGGCATGGTTCTCAGCTAGAGGCAATTTTGCCCCTGATAACATTTTATAATATCTGGAGATATTTTGGATTTTCACCACTGGAGATGTACATCAGATGGGCAGGGGCAAAAGATGCTGCTAAATAGCCTGTGATCCACAGGACAGCACCTCACAACAAAGAATTATCCAGTCTAATTATAAATGGTTTCAAAGTACAAAAACAGAAGGGAAAGGCAGAGAAAGGAGAGTTTTCTTTGATAGGATGTTGGAAGCCTGTGGAAGTTTTTTTTTTTTTTTTCCAGTAGCTTCAAATAGCTCAATGAATTAGGAAGCAAGATTATGAGCTGAGATTGAGTATGGGGAAGTGGTTTGGTTGTTTGAGGAAAGGCAAGAGAATATGAAATAATCATCGAGGAAAAGTGAGAGTGCACAGATTATGGAGAGGTGGTTTTATTTTCATACAGCATTAAGGACATACTTGAGGTTTAGGAACAGGATATGAATATGGGTTGTATGCCTTCCTCAGGCCGTGTTCAGCTGCATGAGTGCAACCATGCAGTAGGATAAAAACAATCAGGATCTTTGTTTAGCTGTGCAACTATAATAAAACAAGAAAGGTGCAAAGCAATTACAAGTGGATATGAGGCAGTGTTTGTAATGGTTGGCCATGAAATTTAAGTTAGTGATGGAAAGAAGAATTTAACAGAGAGTTGAAGTTCTCAGATTATAGACCCAGGTGGGGTCAAAGGGTTGTTAGAATTTTAATACTAGAGGGCATGAGCTAGAAAGATAGCAGGTGATGATCAGGTGGAATACTTGAAATTAAGATTTGAAAGGTACAACAAGGACAAGAGAATGATTATGGGAGCGAGTGACTAAGATAGTTTGGAGTCAGGGATTGGAGGAGAGAACAAGAACCACAAGCCCAAGGTATAGAAAGATGATATGGTTTGGCTGTGTGTCCCCACCCAAATCTCATCTTATAGCTCCCATAATTCCCAAGTGTTGTGGGAGGGACCTGGTGGAAGATAACTGAATCATGGGGCTGGGGGGGTGGCGAGTCATTCCCATGCTGTTCTCATGATAGTGAATAAGTCTCACAAGATCTAATGGTTTTAAGAAATGGGAGTTTTTCTGCCCCTGGCTCCTCCTAAATTTCATGTCTTCACATTTCAAAACCAATCATGCCTTCCCAACTGTCCCCCAAAGTCTTAACTCATTTCAGCATTAACTCAAAAGTCCACAGTCCAAAGTCTCATCTGAGACAAGGCAAGGTCCTCTCCACCTATGAGCCTGTAAAATCAATAGCAAGTTAGTTACTTCCTAGATACAATGGGGGTACAGGCTTGAGTAAATACAGCTGTTCCAAATGTGAGAAATTGGTTGAAACAAAGGCTACAGGCCCCATGCAAGTCTAAAATCCAGTGGGGCAGTCAAATCTTAAAGCTCAAAAATGATCTCCTTTGACTCCATGTCTCACATCCAGGTTATGCTGATGCAAGAGGTGGGCTCCCATGGCCTTGGGCTGCTCTACCCCTGTGGCTTCACATGGTGTAGACCTGATCTGGCTGTTTTCACAGGCTGGCGTTGTCTGCAGCTTTTCCAGGCACACGGTGCAAGCTGTCAGAGGAGCTACCATTCTGGGGTCTGGAGGATGGTGGCCTTCTTCTCACAGCTCCACCAGGCAGTGCCTCAGTAGGGACTCTGTGTGGCAGCTCCGACCCCACATTTCCCTTCTGCCCTGCCCTAGCAGAGGTTCTCCATGAGGGCCCCGCCCCTGCAGCAAACTTCCGCTGGGCATCCAGGTAGTTCCATATATCCTCTGAAATCTAGGCAGAGGTTCCAAAACCTTAATTCTTGACTTCTGTGTACCCGCAGGCTCAACACCACATGGAAACTGTCAAGTCTTGGGGCTCACACCCTCTGAGGCCATGGCCCAAGCTCTACATTGGCCCCTTTCAGCCACAGATGAAGCAGCTGGGATTCAGGGCACCAAGTCCCTAGGCTGCACATAGTACAGGGGCCCTGGGCCCGGCCCATGAAACCACTTTTTCGTCCTAGGCTTCAGGGCCTGTGATGGGAGGGGCTGCCATGAAGATCTCAGACATGCCCTGGAGACATTTTCCCCATTGTCTTGAGAATTAACATTCAGCTCCTCATTTCTTATGCAAATTTCTGCAGCTGGCTTAAATTTCTCCTCAGAAAATGGGTTTTTCTTTTCTATCACATTGTCAGGCTGTAAATTTTTTTGAACTTTTATGCTGTGCTTGCCTTATAAAACTGAATGCCTTTAACAGCATCCAAGTCACCTCTTGAAAGGTTTGCTGCTTAGATCATTTCTTCTGCCAGATATCTTAAATCATCTCTCTCAAGTTCAAAGTTCCACAAATCTCTAGGGAAAAATGCCACCAGTCTCTTTGCTAAAACATAACAAGAGTCACCTTGCTCTAATTCCCAACAAATTCCTCATCTTCCATCTGAGACCACCTCAGCCTTGATTTCATTTTTCATATCATTATTGGCATTTTGGTCAAAGCTATCTGACAAGTCTCTAGGGAGTTCCAAACTTTCCCACATTTTCCTGTCTTCTTCTAAGTCCTCCAAACTGTCCTAACATCTGCCTGTTACCCAGTTCCAAAGTCACTTCCAAATTTTTGGGTATCTTTTCAGCAGCACCCCACTCCTGGTACCAATTTACTGTAATAGTCCATTTTTATGCTGCTAATAAAGACATACCTGAGACTGGGCAATTTACAAAAGATAGAGGTTTGTTGGACTTACAGTTTCTCATGGCTGGGAAGGCCTCACAATTGTGGCAGAAGGCAAGGAGGAGCAAGTCACATCTTACATGAATGGCAGCAGGCAAAGAGAGAGGGCTTGTGCAGGGAAACTCCCATTTTTAAAACCATCAGATCTCATAGGACTTATTCACTATCACAAGAACAGCATGGGAAGGACCCGCTCCCATGATTCAATTATCTCCCACTGGGTCCCGCCCACAACACATGGGAATTATGGAAGCTACAAGATGAGATTTGGGTGGGGACACAGAGCCAAACCATATCAAAAGATCAGACAGATAGATAGATAGATAGATAGATAGATAGATAGATAGATGTATATATATATCTATATATAGATATATAGATATACACACATATATGTATGTGTGTGTTTGCGTGTGTGTGTAAAAATCACCAAATATTAAGTGATGTTGAAGAGAGAATCAGAGAGTCAAAATTTCAATTCATTTGAAAAGAGGAATGGCCAAGGGGTCAATAGATTACTTAAACCATGAAGGATAGTGAGTTATAGAAACTGACATGTGATTCAAAGGTGGAGGAGAAAGAATGGTTGGATAGCAATAATGAGCAAGGAAACCACTTATCCCACACTTCGAACAGATGGAATGAGGGCTGTAGGATACAATATGGCTGCCCATTGAGAGAGCAATTAATCACTAGAAGAAACAATGATCTCTAGGAGGTCTCCCACTTTTATACATACACTAGTTCATAAGTGTCAATGGATTGCCTTGAAAAAATAGGAGAAAAATATTGAATTTTTGCACAAAATCCAGATAAATGATACATGGTTCATAAAAGATGAATGGCTCATAAATAATGCACTGGTTCATAGGTGATAAATGATAAATGATGCACTGGGTCACAAGTGTCAAAGCACTACCTTAAAAAATAGGAGAAAAACTGTGGATTTTCCAACAAAATCCAAATAAATGATGTATTTTCCTTAGTGTTTGACCATTCACATTATAAAAATAGTATATTAAACTCCTAGGATAACTTATCTAAAATTTCAACTAAATGTAATTTAATACTAAACTTCTCACTTAAGCCTAAACTTTGAAAGGCATTTTGTAAAACACATAGTAATGGAAAGATAATCTCATTAGAGAGCACTCTAATTCAAAATTCACAAGATATTTTCACTTTAAATTCTGAGCTAGTTCTTACATTCACTGTGTACCTCCTTAGAAATCTCAGCTTTTGCTGTGGAATGAAGTGCTGAACAAATAGATTTAAAATTATCCATGGGAAGTTTGTAAGCTTCAGGTTTGGGCTTCCTACATATAGTGTATAGCATGACAAAAATAGCCTTTGACGGCCGGGCACGGTGGCTCACGCCTGTAATCCTAGCACTTTGGGAGGCCGAGACGGGCGGATCACGAGGTCAGGAGATCGAGACCATCTTGGCTAACACGGTGAAACCCCGTTTCTACTAAAAATACAAAAAATTAGCCGGGCGTGTTGGCGGGCGCCTGTAGTCCCAGCTACTTGGGAGGCTGAGGCAGGAGAATGGCGTGAACCCGGGAGGTGGAGCTTGCAGTGAGCCGAGATCGCGCCACTGCACTCCAACCTGGGAGACAGAGCAAGACTCCGTCTCAAAAAACAACAACAAAAAAATAGCCTTTGACTTGGATCTTTAGTGTCTTATCAATAAAACAAATAAGACAAGGAATACTTTGAGGAAATTGTGCAACCCATCTTCAAACAATATGGCATAGTTTTATACTTCTTGGAAGTAGACAGACTTCCTGACATGAAATAATGGAACCTCTGTTTTAAAAAACAAAGGCAAAGGCATGAATTTCTGCCATTACCTTAATAATGACTACAATCTCATAAAAGAGACTGCATATTTTGTACCATCACAATATGGAATAGATTCTTGAACCACTTTTTCCATATTTGGATATGTACATAGTAATCATAATTAGTGTCATCATCTCATTAGGAAGGATAACATTAAAAGCAATAATCAAATGAGTTATATATGATGTATCTCATACACATAAAAGCAAACTTGGTTCCTGGTCAGGACTGCTTAGGCTGTCTGGCATATTATCACAGTGTGAATCTGCCCACTGTCCCCTATGTGTTTCTGTTATGAGTGACTCTACTATTACCTTTCAATGTATTACTACATGATGTAAATTTGTCCTGACCCATCTACTAAAACTTCTGTATATTTTGTTACTATTAGCATTCTTAAAATAATTGACTTACAAGAGAGTTATTAAAAGTACATTCTAAATTGGCAAGCATTATCAATTAGTATTTATAAATATGTTTTTATATCCAGTTTATCATTGCAGGAGTCTTCCTAATAAGAGTAACAAAGTATCCGACTCGATCTGGAGTAAGTTGAAATGTTTGAGGTATCTCTAGAAATCACCTATCACAAAGCTAAATATTAAGTTTTAATGAAAATATAACGTCTAAACAATGAAGGAATCTACCCTACCTGTAAAGTAAATGAAGGAATTAAGAATGAATCTAGAAGAACATAATTTAATATAGACAAATATACTGTATTGGTTAAAATCATGATTACTTTATGTATAGGTTTCTAAATGTATATATAGTTTTTGTTTTGTTTGATGTTCTGCCTTTTAACATTGTGTAAACTTTATAATTAAAAAATTTTAATAGGACCTAATGCCTTTAGATATAGACATTATACTACTGTAAAATTTCATTTTCTGAACTATCCAGTTTGGGAACAAGATTGTGTCTTGTAACAAAGTACAGAATTGGTCCAGATTAAAGATCCATGCATGGTATTAGGTGGATAGAATTGGGAAGAACACTTTAGAATCTTAGAGCTAAAACATACCTTAGAAATTAGTCTGCCCTCATAATTTTACAGATAAAAAAATGATGTCTGAAGATACTGATAGATTTCCTTAGATAATGAAAACCCAGGATTAAAATTTTATCAACTGACTCCTATTTCTACAAGCAGTCATTTTCCATTTTCTTTTTTTTCTTACAGTGGAACCACTTTTGTCCAAATCATATCTTATATGCTTTCTTCCAAATGACCTATAACATTGAAAAACACAATACTTTTTTTTTTTTTTTTTGAGATGGAGTCTCTCTCTGTCACCCAGGCTGGAGTGCAGTGGCACAATCTCGGCTCACTGCAAGCTCCGCCTCCCGGGTTTACACCATTCTGCCTCAGCCTCCCAAGTAGCTGGGCCTACAGGTGCCCGCCACCAAGCCCGGCTAATTTTTTTGTATTTTTACTAGAGATGGGGTTTCACCATGTTAGCCAGGATGATCTCGATCTCCTGACCTCGTGATCCACCCGTCTCGGCCTCTCAAAGTGCTGGGATTACAGGCGTGAGCCACTGCGCCCGGCCCCAAAAAATACAATATGTTTTAGCCTAAATGGAAGATTAATGATTAATGGACTGATGGTGTTAATGTTTCCTCCAGATTAACTGGGCTTCATATAAATCAGAAAAATATTTTCTTAATATTTAATACTTCTAAGACTTCAGAAACTAGATCAAAGTTTTAACTAGATGAGTTTTTTCAGCAATGCAAACTATTACACCAAAATGTTTATTCTGAATATAATAAATTTGCCCTCTGTCTCCTTTTCAGATTATAAGTACTTTAATCATAAACATCATCTGCATAATTACTACAATTACTGCAGTAACTCTAACAATAATAGAGTTGTCTCATTTTAATTCTGTGTCATACAGGAATTATGGACAAGCGGTAAGTGACCAATTCTATGGGAACATATTAATTTTAAAATTATTCTTTTTAATAATTTTGAAATCTTAGGAGGTAAGATGAGGCTTTTATTGGTCCTCATGAAATTCTTTGATTTAGTTGTGAGCTCTTGATTGAAAATTTTAAATCAAAAATAATTCTAGGCTGTGAGTTTTAGTAAATATTAAGAGAATGTTTCAATTCTTGACTTGCTGAATTAAAGTGAGTAAAAATTTGAAAGCTTCAGTGGCAAGTGTCTATGTATTAGGCACAGAGCCACTTAATGATTCTCTTAATACAAGAAAAGTATAATCCTGGACAATAAAACCATTTTGCAAATAAACAAAAGAATTCTGCTACTGACACATATGGTTCAAATTGTAGACACCTAGTAATTTCTGGCTTAACATAGAGCTTTTCATACATAGCCTATCTTTGCATCTTACATGAATTTTGCTTTAAGGCCAAAAATGCTAAATATAAATAAACCTAACTTGTTTCCATTTAGTTGCCCAGAAAATGTGAAGATCTTTACTGATAACACAATAGTTTTATTTTAATTATATTGGCTTTAAATTCAGAATCATAAAATATTAGTGGGGCAAAAGACCTTAGCAAAGTTAATACAAAATCTCACATTTAAAGTGAGGACAAATTGGAGTGAAACACCTTGTTTGACCAACAGAACAAAACAAATAACAATTTCAGTAATGAGTAGAAGCGTCATTACAGGTGAAGGATAAACTTCCTCCTCCTCCCCTACACACTTTCACTCCATACCTGTGACATATTATTAAGGGGGACATCAGAGGAAAGAACCCAAACCTGGAGAACAAAACCCTGGAGGACAGTGATACAATAATAGAAAAATGCACTAATACCCCAAAATATATTATCTGTAACAAGTGATTATGTAAACAAACATGGACCAGATTTTCCCTATAAATTATAAGAAAATTGTCCAGTTGCCCTGAACATTCAATCTAGAAATCTTTAGTTCTAATTTTGAGGGCAGAGAATAGGAAAGGAGGACTTAAGTTATTAAGTGCGTAATTGTTTCAAGTTATATGTCACCATTCTTATTCATAAACTTTTAATTATCAGTTTAATATGGCATAATTGCCAAGGATTGCCTTTTGCAGTCAGTGTGACAAACCATTGTAGTCTGTATTTATCTGATCTGAGCTCAGTGATAACGACCAGTTTTATAGTCTCTCAAAATCACAAGTTCAGCACAAGTTTGCTGTGATTAGTTACACAAAATGAGCTTGTATATTAGACTTATATCTCGAAGCCACCATCTTTTTCTAGTGCCATTACAGAATTATATACTTATACTTCCTAAGGCAGCCAACATTTTACAGGACTTTTACATGCCAACTTTTCTAACATAAGCAAGGGGCTTGGCTAAATCTACAAATTCATCAAGTTTTCAGTGTTCCCAGGCAGGGTCAGAAAAGTGCATGCATCTGAAATATACTCCTCATATAGCAAAATGGTTAATAGTATAGATTCCAGGATCAGAGTGCACTTATTTAAATACTATCCTCAGTATTCACTGTGTGTAAACCCCTGAAAAAGTTTCTTAACTTAACTGTTTCCAAGTTTTCTTTTGTGAGAAATGAAGAAAATGCCTGCTAGTTAACTGCTCTGTTCTTTCTTCCAAACTCCTGGCCTGTTGTTTTAAAAGCTAGTTTGACTTTTCTACTTGCCTATGCTTCTATCACTATTATATCAAACTCAACAGATATAAAATGGAAATTACTTACCTCCTCAGAAGTACTATACTGCAAGACTCCCTCGTTTCAATCTCCCACATACAAAACCTTGACATAAAACCTCATCTCTTTCTACTGTCTTTATAATTACCAAATATTGTTTATTCTTCATTTAAGTATTTATTAATTAGGGTTATCTTGGTTTTAAGTAATAGGAAATACAACCCAAGTTGACTTAAGGCAAAAAGGGTCACTTACTTTACTTAAGCTGGGTCCAGAAGCTTACATCTGCCAGGGACTCATTCATTCCCTCTGTCTCTCTCTCTCTGTGTGTGTGTGTGTGTGTGTGTTTCCGTTTCCTCAGTTTTCATATTTGAGCTGCTCTGGCCAACCTTTTGCCGCTTTCAGTCAGGGAGGGAGTTTTAGAATAGCACTCTCATATAAATTAAAGAATATGGGGCCAGGCACGGTGGCTCACGCCTGTAATCCCAGCACTTTGGAAGGCCAAGGCAGGCGGATCACTTGAGATCAGATGTTCGAGACCAGCCTGGCCAACAAGGTGAAACCCTGTCTCCACTAAAAATACAAAAGTTAGCTAGGCATGGCGGTGGGCACCTGTAATCCCAGCTATTCGGGAGGCTGAGGCACGAGAATCGCTTGAACCCAGGAGGCAGAGGTTGCAGTGAGCCGAGATTGAGCCACTGCACTCCAGCCTGGGTGATAGAGCGAGACTCAGTCTCAAAAAAAATTAAATTAAAAAATAAAAAAAATAAGGAATATGGGCAAAATGACTTTTCACAGTCTTGTCAGCTAAGAGGTCCCAAGTACTTTCTAGCTAAAATGTTATGATTATGATTGTGCATTTCTGCCAACAAAATTAAATCAAAATTATTTACCTTGGTATTTCAAACCTTCTACATCTTTTCCTTATCCTCCTGTTTATATCAAATATGAATGAACACTGTAATTCAGTTAAAACCTGTTTTTCATTTTCTCAAAATGTTATATTGCTTACATTCAGCTTTGTTCTCACATTAAAAACCATAGGTTGTTCAAATCTGTATTTTAGCTTTACTACTGGTTGTATTTTATGTCTCAATTTTTAAATTGTCACACTTTTAATTTATGCTATTAAACTTTCTGAAACAAGATAGGTTACAAGGAAACAAGCAAATAAAAATTTAAAGTTTCCTAGAATGCTGCTTCCTTCCTTCGTTTTTCTCAGTCCTACCCTTATTTCAAAGGTCCTACCACTTTATGAAGCCTTCCCAGAGAGTAATAGCTTGGAGTGAACCTCCTGTCCCTCCTGTCCCCTATAATGATTGAGCAAGTTTTTATCCATTTTTTATGGTACCTTATATTATCTTTCTGTCTCTTCTACTTCATTATAAACTCTAAGAAATCAGGAAGTTATGTGTCATTGCATTCCTATCATCTAATTCCTACTACCAGATAGTTTCTTGAATATAAAAGATATTAAATAAACCAAACAAAGAAGGAGGAGGAAGAGTTAGAGAAGGAATTGAAAGGGAGAGAATTATGATGTCATTCTTTCTAGTTCTGAGTATCATTCTTGTCTTTCCACAGCTAGCACAAAACCCACATTTTCAGGATGAGTACCAATATTATTCACATAACTAACCAATCAGATTTGTAGTTGAAAATATCTTTCTGATAGCAGTCACAATCACCTTATGCTTCCAAGTTAAATGTTCTTTGAACTCTTTTTGAATGTATTAATCATTTTAAACGATATTAGAGCAATATATATGTGAGAGTTTTATCACCATGTATGTAAATTTAAGAAGGGTTGTGATTAATAATAGCTGTTTTAATAGAAAAGGATTGCTTGATAAATCTGTTGGTGGCCATCTTATCATTAGAGACAGGAGAGTCAAATCTTAGTAACTGGAGAGTTTAGATAGTGAGCTGTGCCAGCGACTCTGTAAAAGCTGTCAGCAGTGAGACAAGAATGCTAAGCAATGGAGATCAAATGCAGAAGCCACAGATGCTGAATTGAGGAACTGAAAGCTAAGGAAAGTGTAGCAGAGGGCAAAGGAGTAGAAATGTCTAAGGAAATCAAATGGTGAAAGGTTTATCTGTTCTTATTTTCCTTCCTTTTTTTTTTTTTTGACTCTCATACCAGTAGCTCCTTCCATGATCATGTTTGCACTCACTAAATATAATAGCATTAAGATTTCTCCCTCTTTTTTGGTTATAGAAACTTGGGAGGGAAGTATCACGTATTTTACTGTTCTTCTACGCTTTGGAATTTTCTATTGCACTTACACACTCAATATACAGCTGTTCCAATTTGGTAAGTGTTTACCCACTCTCTGGCAAATCAAAAGATGTTGATTTCTAGTAACTACACTCTATGAGGAGATGAAGTGCACTGATACAAAATATTTAGAACTAATATAAATGGAATGTGTGATATTGCCTTTATTTTTTATTTTTGTTGTTTTATAAATAGAAAGCATAAAATTATAAAAATAATACATGAAACTACATTTAAAAGCAAAAAGCATATAGAGTAAAAAGTGATTTTTCTTTAATATAGTTCTCATCGTATCCACACATCCAGTTCTATACAAAAAAAGACCAATACACACACATTCTCTTTACTAATTGTATGTATTATATTCACATTGTTTTGTCACATTCATTTTTTGCAATGATTAGAAATATCTTTCCATTACAAAACATATCTAAATAATGCCTTTTATTGCCTTCATTGTTTTTCTTAGTATTTAACATTCCCTAATTACTGCATATGTAGCTTGGTTTCCAGTTTTTTCTAAATTATAAACAATGATGCAGTGAACATTTGAGTATAAATATTTTTGCATACAGGACCACTAATTCTTTAGGTGTTTGATTCCTAGAAATGTAATTGCAGGATCAAGTGTAACAACATCCCAAAATGCTATAACAACTCACAAAAGTTTATGAGAATGATTATTTTCTCACAAGCTTAGAAGACTACATATCTAACATTCATTCATTCTTTCTCAAATATTTATGGAGAGCATGCTATTTGCTAGGCATTGTCATAGGCACTAAGGATGCAATGATTAACAAAACAATGGCCTTTCCATTAGGGAGTTTGCATTCCACTGGGGGAGAAAGGCAATAAACAAACACATAAAAATATAAAATGTCAAGAACTGAAAAATGTTATGAAGTAAAATAAAGCAAAGTAAGGAGATAAGGCAAGATTATTTTATGTAGGATGGTCAAGGAAGACTACTATGATCAGCAACTGATTGAAATACAGAAACAACTATAAGACTATATGGTAAAAAGATTTCTAAAGAGAGGGAATGAGTTGCATTTCCAGAATGGCTGATTGAGGACATGGTAACTCTCCCTAAAAATGAAATTATAAAACTGAACAAAATTGTCAATTAACAACCTTCTAAAGATTCAGGAAGTTGACCAAGCATACAAGAACTTGAGAAGTGTTTATTTAAGAAAATCTACTGGACCTCAGTAAGAACAGTGGATGTCTGTGGCATGTTAGCTTGGGACTGTTCCCACTCTTCCCACCTGATATGGTTAGGCTTTGTGTCCCCACTCAAATCTCATCTTGAATTGTAATCCCCAGGTGTTGAGGGAGGAACCTGATGGGAGGAAATTGGATCATGGGGGCAGTTTTCCCCATGCTATTCTCATGATAGTGAGTGAGTTCTCATGAGATCTGATAGTTTTATAAGTGTTTAGCAAGTTCCTCATTCACTCAGTCTTCTTTCTCTTTCTGCCATGTGAAAAAGGTACTTGCTTCCCCTTTGCCTTATGCCATCATTGTAAGTTTCCTGAGGTCTCCCCAGCCATGTGGAACTGTAAGTCAATTAAACCTCTTTCCTTTATAAATTACCCAGCCTTGACAAGTTTGTTATAGCACTGTGAAAACAGACTAATATACCACCCCACCCTCAGATTCCGTTACGCAGAAGTTTACCTTGGTGGGTCAGACTGTGAGGCCCAGCAGCCTCATTGCTTGAGATGACTAGTTTTATTTGGAACAGAGCTCAGAAAGTTCCATGACCAAAAGCGTTATTAAAACAACAGTAATCCCAGTGACAAACAAGCAGATAAGGCCAAGGTCACTCCTAGCCTGACTAAGATCACAATACTTGTTGGGGCAAAAAATTTACTAGCAACCAACCAGAAACTCAACAGAGAAATTTGAGGAACAGGACAGCCACAGTGGACCTTGATAACTTCCTACTTTTCCCCTGTAGTCTGGAATAATATAAATATGTGCAAACTATACACATACTAAGGAGACAGGAGAAGGTCCTAGTGAGCCCTTGGTTGAACAAGAGACCTTGCAAAAATAAAGTAAAAGCTGGAGCAGCCTCAACTTTGAATATATTGCTCAAGCTACACTGATTCATTGGGAAAGGGTAGAAGTCTTACTGGCTCAAGGTGTCTAATACTTTCCTAGAGCTTCTATAACAAAGCACCACAGACTGTAGCTTAAACAACAAACTTATTTTCTTACAATTCTAGAGGCTAGAAGTTCAAGATCAAGGTGTTGGCAGGGTTAGTTTCTTCTGAGGCCTCTCTCATTGGCTTTCACTTGGCTGTCTTCTCCCTGTGTTTTCACATGGTCTTCTCTCTTTATTTGTCTGTGTCCTAGTGTCTTCTAAGCTCACCAGTCATATTGGCTTAGGGCTCATTCTAATTACCTTATTATAACTTCATTGCCACTTAAAAGACCCTATTTCCAAATACAGTCACATTCCAAGGTACTGGGAGTTAGGACTTCCAGTATTTCAAGATACTGGTGGTTAGCAATAACCACCACTCCTGGGAAATGAGGCAATCAGAATCTAAAATTGCTACCATATATTATCTAAAATGTCCAGTTTTCAACAACAAAAAGTATGCAAATAATAAGAAATAGTTACCCATAGAGTTCAAAACAACACTTAATAGACATAGTGTCTTTGAGCAAGGGAAGAATAAATGTTGGACTTAACAAAGAAAGGCTTCAAAAATTAGTAAAGTAAATATGTTTGAAGAATTATAAGATGGCAACAATGATTCATCAAATAAAAGTCAATAAAAGAGACAGAAATTATAAAAAACCCAATGGAGGTTCTAGAGTTTAAAAATACAAGAACTGAAATGAAAAACCACTAGAGGAACTCAAGAGCAGAGGTGAGCTGACAAAAAACAAAATAAACAGACATAAAGAGAGCAAAAAAGATATTGCCCAGTCTGAAGAACAGGAAAAAAACAAAATGAAGAAAACTGTACAGAACCTCAAAATCCTTTGAGATACCATCACATGTATAATGGGAGTCCCATAAAAATGGGGAGTACCAGAAAAAAAATTAAAGAAATAATGGCTCCCAAACTCCCCTAATTTCATGGAAAACATTCAATACATCCAAAAAGCTCAAGGATCTTCAAGTAAAATAAACACAAAGAGATCCTCCTAGACACCTCCATGTCAAACTGATAAAAAAGAAAATCTTGAAAGCAGCAAAAAATAAAAAATAAAAACAAGACTCTTCATATATAAAGGAACCACAATAATATTAACAGCTGGGTTCTCAACCAAAACAATGGAGGCCCGAAGGTAGTGGAATCAGATATTAAAGTGCAGGGGGAAAAACAGTCAGGCAGGAATTCTTTATCCTTTAAAACTATCCCTCAAAAATGAAGGTGAAATAGAGACATACACAGATGAATAATGTGTTGCTAGCAGAAATTCCTCATGAGAAACACTAAAGGAAGTTCTTTAGACTGAAAAGTGACATCAGATGAAACTCAAATGCACATGAATAAATAAAAAAAGTACCAGTAAAAGTAATTATGTAGGTGGTTATGAAAAGCAGTATAAATACATCTTTTGTGTTTTCTTCTGTTAACTGATTTAAAAGACAGTAGCATTAATTGCATTGGGCTCACCCAGGTAATCCAGGATGATTACCTTAATTTAAGGTCGTGTTATTAGTAACATTAATTCCATCTGTCATAACTACTCAGCTCCACCTTTTAGCATGAAAGTATTCATAGACAATACATAAAGGAATGGATATGGCTTGTTCCAGCAAAACTTTATTTGCAAAAACGGGAGTGGGCTAGATTTGGTCCATGTATCATAGCTTGCCAACCCTTCTTCAATAGACAGTTTCTCAATTTTTCTCTTAAATTTTAAAAGATAAGATTATAAAAGCAGTAATTATAATACCATATTGGTAGTTATATAATATATATAGATAGAATAGATGACAATAATAGCACAAAGAAAAGGAAAGGGAATGAGTTATATGGGAATAAAGTTGCTGTATTTTACTGGAATTGAATTAGCATTCATCTGAAGTAGACTGATAAATTAGGGTGCTTATTTAGTGATTAAGCAAGCTAAAAATATGATAGCTTAAAAATAAGGGAATTAACATACACAAAGTATGTTTAATTTTTAAAAAATAAAGAAAGAACACAATGGCCAGGCTTGGCTGGTTAACACCCATATTCCCAGCATTTTGGGAGGCCAACTAGGGAGGACCATTTGAGCCCAGGAGTTCAAGACCAGCCTGGGCAACATGACGAGACCTCATCTCTACAAAAAAGTAAAAATAAAAACACTAGCTATGCATAGTGCCACATGCCTGTGGTCCCAGCTACTTAGGCAGCTGAGGTGGGAGGATCACTTGGAACCCAGGAGGTCAAGGCTGCAATGAGCCATATTCAGGCCACTGTACCCCAGTGTGGGTGACAGAGTAAAACCCTATCTCACAAAAAAAAAAAAGGAAAGGAAAAGAAAACACATGAGACATGTATAAAACAAATAATAAAATGTCAGATATAAATCTATTCATTGTAATAATAACATTAAAATGACAGAGATATTTTAAAGTACCTACTGGAATGACTGAATTTCAAAATATTGACAATACCAACTGATAGCAAAGATTGTAGATAAAAGAAATATCTCTCAAACTCCTAGTTGAAATATAAGTTATTGCAACAATTTTTAAAACCTTTTGGGCATTACCTACTAAAAATTAAAATGTGCATACCCTATGATCAGTAATTTAAATCTTTGATATATAACCAACAGAAATGTTTGCACTTATGCATTAAGATAAACTTCCAGGAATATATAGAGAGCAGTATTATTCATAGTAGCCCCAAAGTGGAAATAACACAGGTGGGTGAGTGATGAATAAGTTGAGGTGTATTACTTTATTCAAATTTGACATGGTGATTAAAAGCAACTATACCTGCACTTAACATCATGGATGGATCTTACAAATAAAATGTTGAGTATAAAAACTCAAAAGAATGCATACTTGTAAAAAATCCATTCATATGAAGTTTGAAACCAGGTAAAACTAAAGCTAACCTATAGTGTTTAGGGATGAAGCTTAGTTGATGAAACTAGAAAAAAAAATTGACAGGATCGATGACCTTATCTAAAAGTCAAAATGACCATTACCTTGAAGGGAAGGAATAGGTAATAGTTGAGAAATGTCATGAGAGGCTAGGGTGCTGGCATCTATTAAGATTTATGTTCAAGAAGACTATGGTTATTTTTATTATAAAAGTTTGAAGGTACACCAAAAGACACAAGTGATCCAACAGAAATTAACAAAGTAGGTTGAAGGCTGGGCATGGTGGCTCACACCTGTAATCGTAACACTTTGGGAGTCTGAAGCAGGAGGATCACTTGAGGCCAGGAGTTCAAGATCAGCTTGGTCAACATGGTGAAACCCCGTCTCTACTAAAAATACAAAAAAATTAGCCAGGCATGGTGGCACAGGCCTGTAATCCTAACTACTCAGGTGGCTGGGGCATGAGAATCGCTTGAGTCTGAACCTGAAAGAGAGGCGGTTGCAGTGAGCCAAGATCGCACCACTGCACTCCAGCCTGGGCGACATGACCTTGAAAACAGAACAAGGCCTTGAAAAAAAAAAAAAACCCAAGGAAGGAAGGAAGGTAGGAAGGAAAAAGAGAGAGAGAGAAAGAAAGAAGAAAGGGAGGAAGGGAGGGAGGGAGGAAGGAAGGAAGGAAGGAAGGAAGGAAGGAAGGAAGGAAGGAAAGAAAGAGAAAGAAAGAAAGAAAAGAAAGAGAGAGAGAGAGAGAAAGAAAGGGAAAGAAAGAAGGAACGAAGGAAGGAAGGAAGGAAAGAAAGAGAAAGAAAGAAAAGAAAGAAAGAAAGAAAGAGAAAGAAGAAAGGGAGGAAGGGAAGAAAGAAAGAGAAAGAAAGGAAGAAAGAAAGAAGGTTGAAATAGGAATGGGACAGAAATAGGATACTTTAAGATTTCACTCTATAAATATCAGTATTACCTGTATTTTTTAAGAAAAAGATCTATTTATTAGTTGTGCAATTTTAAGAAAAATGATATGATTTGTAAGAGGTTACTTTTTTTCTAGTTTCGAAGACAAAATGATCTTACATCTGTTACTGAGGAAGCTGACAGCACTCCTTAAAAACCCTAGAAATGTGAGAATTTTGCTGTTGCTGATGCCTGGTGAGGGTCCTAATGATATCTCTGTATAACAAAGCAGTTACGAAGCCTACAGACTTTGTGCAAAATAAAATACAAACAAGGTGAATTTTTCTCCTCATTCAAAAATGTCTCTGCTTATATTTTTCTAGGCTGCAAGGGAAAGCTTTTCCCTATTTAAATATGAGATTATTACAGGATGAATGTGTTATCTAGGTACGCTGAATAGCTGTCAACTCTCCATAATAAAGCTTTTGTAAGAGACTGTAAAAAAGATTCATTATTATCTCTAGAATGAAGGCTATAAAGACTTGGGCCATGATGCCGTATAATTCACAGGAAAACTTTAAATACTTACGTCCATACAAGTAGAAAGCACATTTTACAGTCTGAGTTCTTCTACTTTAACTAGCTTCTACCAAAGTATGAATCAAAAGGCCTCTAATTCGTATTTCCTTCATTGTTCTTTGACTTCTCTTCTCCTTATTTAAAGTTCCTTTCTGCCCTGAACATATCTGCTATCTTTCTTATCTTTCTTTCCCCTTGCTTCTTTCTTCTTATCATTGTTTGGATCACCTGTTCAACTGCTTTTCAAAGCAGACAGACTGTTTGTCCACAATAAGGAGAATTTTCTAGAAATCGGTTCTGAATTCAATTCACCCTCTCTTCTAATATGGAATATTACTTCAGAAAGATGTTTCACTAATTGTTATCTAACACTGTAAACTAAGGTTACTTGATTCTAAGAATTTCAGCACTTATCTCATTTTTTTTCAGATTGTCTACTGTATGCCAATGAATAATATATTAAGCTCTGGAGTATCAACAATTAATAAGGTACCTGATGACAAGGAGACTTTATTTTAGGGGAGGAAACAAACAGCTACCAAATTAAGACTATGTATGACATATAAACAGACTATAAAAAAGTAGAAATAAGACAGAAGAAATAATCCTTCAGATGTGAAATAAGAGGAATAAAGCTTTATGAAAGACCCCTGAGCAGGGGATTAGTAGTTTACCAAACAGGAAGGTAGGAAGACATTTTGAATAGAAGACTTTAGGTTATTAGAAATGTGGGAGAGATCACAGCTAAAATAAATATATTAAAATTTAATGACAGGGAGGAGGAAGTCAAGAGTGAAAGCTGGAGAGATGGGGGGAGGCCAGATAATAAAGAAGTCAAATCATCAAAGAGTTAATACTAAAGTATTGAACTAAATCTTGTAGACAGTAGGAGGCCATTGGAAAGTAGTTCAACAGGAAAATTATAGGCTTGGATTTACATTGAAAAAAGTATGAAATATGGGAAAATGCATTAGAAAGTATAAATTTGATTAAAGCAACTGGATTGTGGGAGGGAAAAATGGATAATTATTGTAGTGATTCAGAGAAGCAATGAAAAGTGGTAAGTTTTAGCCTGACTGGCTGATTAAACATGAAGTGTGAAGGAATCTAAAATAATCCCCTAGTTTCTGGATTAGATAAAACCTACAGTGATATAAAGCATATAAGACATAACAGAATTGGATAAAATGATAAATTCTATTAGGATAAGTTGAGTTTGAGATAACTAGAGAACATCAAAGTAGAGACGTCAATTAAACAGTTGAAAATACAAATCTGGAGACAGAGGAAAGATCAGCTATAAATTGATTGATTTTGATGGTAATTAAAAATATTGAGGGGTGATGTCACCACGATGGCAGACTAGAAAGTAACCTAATCATATCTCCCAGAACAACAACAATTCTGTACCCATTCCAAGTCAAAAGTCTCTCTGCAGGAGCCTCGGGATTCAGGTAGCAGTTTGTCAAATACCCAGTGGAGCCCAAGACCCAGGAGAATCATTTTTAGAGTGCAGACCAACACCCGAGTGGCTGATTTGCCAAGATTTCTTGTAGATTCAAGCCCAGTAATGTCCTAGTCCTTGAAGGGGCTTGTTTAAAGTCTCATTTGGCTTTGAGCTTACAACCAAAACCATCTGCCAAGGGTTCCAGAAGGAATCATGCACACCAATGTCTTGGTGGAAAGGCTTGTCTGCCTGCTGACATTGAACTTGGCAGGGACCCTGAAAAGTGCACTGTGGCTCTGCTTCCGCCTTCCTGAGCTGAGATCCCAGCTCAGAGCTACTCACACAAGAACCCCAAAGGGAGACTCAGTCATCTCTTGTAACCCGGAAATCTGAGCCTCCGTGATGGGCTTGCCAACCTCTGTCCCACAGCATATCCCAAGGGGGTCCACTCTCAGCTCCAGTGCCTCTCACTGCAGTTGAGAAACTATCCCATCTGTGCTGAGATCTGCTGGGAAATGAGTACCTGTCTGGGCCAACAAGATGGGCTTTCCATCCTACATCACACAGGAGATCCCAAAGGAGCCCAGTCTCAGCTCCAGTCCCTTCTGCTGCAGTCAAGGAACTATCCCATTTTTGCAGGGTCCTCCTGTGAGACATGTGCCCTCTGAGCCAACAAGACTGGGCTCTATAACCTTTATCCCACAGCAGATCCTGAGGGGGCCCAATCTCAGCTCTGGCCCCTCTCACTGCAGTTGAGGAACTATCCTATCTGTGCAGGAACTTGCTGGGTGGCATGTACCCCTCTACACTGAGATTGACCTCCTCATCCTCTGTCTCACCGAAAATCCCAAGTGGGCCCAATCTCATTTCAAAACTCTCCTGCTACAGTAAGGTAGCTATACCAGCACGCCAGCCTCTGTTTCACAGCAGATCTTGAAGGGGACCAATCTCAGCTCTGGCCCTTCCTGTAGCAGTCAAGAAACTAGCCCACTTGTGCAGGAATCTGCTGGATGATGCATGCTTATCTGAACTGACATGGGCCCACTAGCTTCCTTCTCACAGCAGCTCCCAAAAGGGCCCAGGCCTTTTGCTACTCTTGCTGCACTTGGGGACACAGCCCACCTGTACAGAGACTTGCTAGGAGGTATGCGCCTATCTGGGCCACTGGGACAGTCATTCAGCATTTTCACACAACCCCAGTACCCTTCTTGAGTCTTTCCCAGGTCCATCTGGGTCAGAAAGCTGTGTCAACCTTGAAGCCTTCAAGAGGTTCACAGTAAGCGTGGGCTTAGGGTGTCTTATAATGCTGAGACAGCTGCAGTGGTCACAGGCTCTGGGAAAACAACAGTAAGTCAGCTTAGAATCCCTGGAAATCCCTCTAAAGGACAGGCATAAACAAAGCCAGTCTGTGAAGAATGACATAAATACCTAATCCCTCAATGCATGGATATTGTCACACTTCCACAAGCATCAATAACATTTAGGGAAATATGACCTCAACAAATGGACAAAATAAGGCACCAGAGACCAAACTTAAAATGATGGAGATGTGTGATCTCTCATACAAAGAATTCAAAAAAGCTGCTGTAGGGAAGCTCAATGAACTTTAAGGAACATAGAGAATCCATTTAGAAATTTATCATAAAAATTTTAAGAGAGATTGAAATAAGTAAAATCAAACAGAAATCCTGAAGGTATAAAATACAATGAATGAAATGAAAAATGCAATAGTGAGCATAAACAGCAGAAGTGATCAAACAGTATAATCAGTGAGCTCAAAGACAGATTATTTGAAAATATACAGTCAGAGGAGAAAAAAGAATGAAAAAGAATAAAGAAAGCTTACAGGACCTATGAGACAACATTAAAGGAGAACATATTCAGGTTATTGGAGTTAAAGAGGGAATTGAAAAAGACAAAGGGGTAGAAAGCTTATTCAAATAAACAATAACATAAACTTTCTAAACCTGAAGAAAGATATAAATATCCAGGTGCAGAAAGGTTAAAGGTCATCAATCAGATTCAACACAAATAGGAACACCCCAAGACATACAAAAACACTAAAAGGTAAAAGACAAAAGAGAGGATTCAAAAAGCAGCAAGAGAAAAGAAAGAAAATATAAGGGAGATCCAATACACGTGGCAGCAGCAGACTTCTTAGCAGAAATTTTACAGGCCAGGAGGGAGTAAAACAATATATCCAGAGTGCTAAAGAAAATGCCAGACAAGAACACTGTGCCCAACAAAGCTATCCTTCAGAAACGAAGGAGAAAGAAAAAGCTTTAACAGACAAACAAAAGCTGAGGAAACATATTGTTACTAGACCTGTCCAACAAGAAGTGCTAATGGAAGTTCTTCAAACCCAAAGAATAGAATGCTAAGGTGACTGTTACACTGTTATTGTGATTGTGGTGTTTAAACCATTTATATCTTTAGTAAGAAGACTAAAAGACAAAACTATTAAAAATAAGAATATTTTAAACTATAAAAAATAAAAATATTGCCTATTTTAAATAGGCAATATTTATCACAGAAATTTTAAGAGAGATTAACATAATTAAAATCAAACAGAAATCCTGAAGGTATAAAATACAACTATTTTAAACCAGCATTATTTTTTACACAGTAAATTGTGACTTCAAAAATTCAAAATGTGGGGAGAGAAGGAAGTTAATGTGTACAGGGTTGTTTTTTTCTTCGTGTTGTGTGCAATCAGTTCAGTTGGTGTCAGTTTTAAACAACTTGCTATGGCTATAAGATGCTTTATATAAGTGTCATGGAAACCACAGAGTAAAAACCTATCATTGATATCCTAAAAATTAAAAGCAATGAATTAAAACATGCTACCAGAGAAAACCACTTACATACAAAGGAAAACAGTATGAAAGGAAGAGAAAAGTTACACAACAACTATAAAACAAGAAGCAAAATGGCAGTAGTAAGGACTTACCTATCAATAATAACACTGTTATTAAGTAAATTAAATTATCCAATTAAAAGACAAAGAGTGGCTGCATGAATTAAAAACAGAACCCAACTATATGTTGCATATAAGAAATTCACTTCACTTATAAAGATGCACGCAGATTGAAAGTGAAGGGATGGAAAAAGATATCCCATGCAAAGGCAAACCAAACATGAACAGGAGTAGCTATGCTTAGATAATATAAAATAGAATTTAAGTCAAAAATTATGAAAACACATGAAAAACACATGAAAACACATGAAAAACACATGAAAACACATGAAAAAATGCTCACCACCACTGGCCATCAGAGAAATGCAAATCAAAATCACAATGAGATACCATCTCACACCAGTTAGAATGGCAATCATTAAAAAGTCAGGAAACAACAGGTGCTGGAGAGGATGTGAAGAAACAGGAACACTTTTACACTGTTGGTGGGACTGTAAACTAGTTCAACCATTGTAGAAGTCAGTGTAGCGATTCCTCAGGGATCTAGAACTAGAAATACCATTTGACCCAGCCATCCCATTACTGGGTATATACCCAAAGGACTATAAATCATGCTGCTATAAAGACACATGCACACACATGTTTATTGCGGCACTATTCACAATAGCAAAGACTTGGAACCAAGCCAAATGTCCAACAACGATAGACTGGATTAAGAAAATGTGGCACATATACACCATGGAATACTATGCAGCCATAAAAAATGATGAGTTCATGTCCTCTGTAGGGACATGGATGAAATTGGAAATCATCATTCTCAGTAAACTATCGCAAGGACAAAAAACCAAACACCACATGTTCTCACTCATAGGTGGGAATTGAACAATGAGAACACATGGACACAGGAAGGGGAACATCACACTCTGGGGACTGTTGCAGGGTGGGGGGAGGGGAGAGGGATAGCATTAGGAGATATACCTAATGCTAAATGACGAGATAATGGGTGCAACACACCAGCATGGCACATGTATACATATGTAACTAACCTGCACATTGTGCACATGTACCCTAAAACTTAAAGTATAATAATAATAAAATAAAAAATAAAATAAAAAATAAAAAAATTATACAAAAAGGCAAAAAGGCCATTGTATAACTGATAAAGGGGTCACTTCAACAATAGGAGATAACAATAGTAAATATGTATGCACCCAACACCAGAGCACCCAAATATATCAGCAAATATTAACAGATTTGAAATGAGAGATATACTATAATACAATAATAGTAAGGGACTTCAACAACACACTTTTGGCGGTGGACAGATCATCCATGCAGAGTATCAACAAAGAAATATTGTAGTTAAACTACACATGAATTGGACCTAACAGACATTTAGAGAACATTCTACCCAACTGCTGCAGAATACACATTCTTCTCATCAGCAAATGGAATAACCTCCAGGATAGACCATATTTTAGCAACAAGATAAGTCTCAACAAATTCAAAAAAGTAAAAATTGTATCAGGTGTCTTTTCCGACCACAATGGAATAAAACTAGAAATCAAGAACAAGTGGAACTTGGGAAACTGTACAAATACATGAAAATTAAACAATATATCCTCAAACAACCAATGGGTCAAGGAAGAAATTAAGAAGGAATTTTAAATACTTTTGAAACAAATGAAAATGGAAACAAAACACACCAGCATCTATGGGATACAGAAAAAGTGTACTAAGAGGGAAGCTTATACGAATAAATAGCTACATTAAATAAATTTCAAATAAGCAACCTAACAGTGCACCTCAAGAAACTATAAAAGCAAGAATAAACCACCCTGAAATTAGTAGAAAGACATTTTTAAAAGATCAGAGCAGAAATAAGTGAAATTGAGACCAAAAAACAATACAAAAGGTCAGCAAAATGAAAAGCTGAATTTTGAAAAGATAAAACAAAATTGGCAAACCTTTAGTTAGAATAAAAAGGAGAATAAAAAAGAGAAGCCCCAAATGAATAAAATTGGAGAAGAAAAAGGAAACATTACAACTGAAACCAAAGAAATACAAAGGATCATTAGAGACTATTATGAGCAACTATGTGCCAATAACTTGGATAATCTAGAAGAAATGGATAAATTTCTGGACACATACAACCTACCAAGATTGAACTATGAAGAAATAGAAAATCTGAAGATACCAATAATGAGTAACAAGATCAAAGCAGTTATAAGCAGTCTCCCATCAAAGAAAAGCCCAGGATCTGACAGATTCACTGTTAAAGTCTACCAAACATTGGAAGAAGAACTAATATCAACTCTACTCAAATTTTAAATTTCAAAAAATTAAAGAGGAGAGAATAGTATTCAACTCATTTATAAGGCTAGAATTACTCTGATACCAAAACCAAACAAGAACACAACAAAAACTACAGGCCAATATCCCTAATGAACATAGATGCAAAAATCCTCAACAAAATACTAGCAATCTGAACAACATACTAAGAGAGATTATTTATCATGATCTATTGGAATTAAACCTAGAGATGCAAAAATGGTTCAACATGTACAAATCAGTAAATGTGATCAATCATATCAACAGAATAAAGGACAAAAACTATATGATCATTTCAATACAGGCTTAAAAAACATTCAATAAAATTCAACATCCCTTCATGATAAAAACCCTCAACAAACTGGTATAGAAGGAACATACCTGCACATGATAAAGGACACATATGACAAGCCCACAGCTAATCTCATACTGAACAAAGAAAAACTGAAAGCCTTCCCACTGAGATCTGTAACAAGGCAAGGATGCCCATTTTCACCACTTGTATTCAAAATAGTACTGGAATTGCTAGCCAGAGCAATTAGGCAAGAGAAAGAAATAAAGGGCACCCAGAACGGAAAGGAAGAAGTCAAATTATCTTTTTTTCCAGATGACATGATCCTATATTTAGAAAAATATAAATACTCCATGAAAAAACTCACAGGACTGATGAATTCAGTAAAATTGCAGGATATAAAATCAACACATACAAAAAATCAATAGTGTTTCTACATGCAAACAGCAATCAATCCAAAAAATAAATCAAGAAAGTGATCCCGAGATCTTTCCAAGATGGCCAAATAGGAACAGCTTCAGTCTACAGCTCCCAGCATGAGCGATGCAGAAGATGGGTGATTTCTGCATTTCCAACTGAGGTACTGGGTTCATCTCACCGGGACTTGTTGGACAGTAGGTGCGGCCCATGGAGTGTGAGCCGAAGCAGGGCAGGTCATCGCCTCACCTGGGAAGTGCAAGGGGTCAGGGAATTCCCTTTCCTAGCCAAGAGAAGCCATGACAGACTGTACCTGGAAAATTGGGACACTCCTGCCCTAATACTGCGGTTTTCCAACAGTCATAACAAACAGCACACCAGGAGATTATATCCCGCTTCTGGCTTGGCAGGTCCCATGCCCATGAAACCTTGCTCACTGCTAGCACAGCAGTCCGAGATTGAACTGACAGGCGGCAGCGAGGCTGGGGGAGGGGCATCTGCCATTGCTGAGGCTTGACTAGGTAAACAAAGCAACCTGGAAGCTCGAACTGGGTGGAGCCCACTGCAGCTCAATGAGGCCTGCCTGCCTCTGTAGACTCCACTTCTGGGGGAAGGGCATAGCTGAACAAAAGGCAGCAGAAACTTCTGCAGACTTAAATGTCCCTGTCTGACAGCTTTGAAGAGAGCAGTGGTTCTCCAAGAATGGAGTTTGACATCTGAGAACAGATAGACTGCCTCCTCAAGTGGGTCCCTGACCCCCAAGTAGCCTAACTGGGAGACACCTCCCAGTAGGGGCCGACTGGCACCTCATACAGTGGGGTGCCCTCTGAGATGAAGCTTCCAGAGGAAAGATCAGGCAGCAATATTTGCTGTTCTGCAACGTTTGCTGTTCTGCAGCCTCTGCTGGTGATACCCAGGCAAACAGGATCTGGAGTGGACCTCCAGTAAACTCCAACAGACCTGCAGCTGAGGGTCCTGACTGTTAAAAGGAAAACTAACAAACAGAAAGGAATAACATCAACAAAAAGGACATCCACACCAAAATCCCATCTGTAGGTCACCATCATCAAAGACCAAAGGTAGGTAAAACCAAAAAGATAGGGAGAAACCAGAGCAGAAAAGCTGAAAATTCTAAAAATCAAAGCGCCTCTTCTCTTCCAAAGGATCACAGCTCCTTGCCAGCAACAGAACAAAGCTGGATGGAGAACGACTTCGACAAGTTGACAGAAGTAGGCTTCAGAAGATCAATAATAATAAACTTCTCTGAGCTAAAGGAGGATGTTCAAACCCATCGCAAGGAAGCTAAAAACCTTGAAAAAAGATTAGACGAATGGCTAACTAGAATAAACAGTGTAGAGAAGACCTTAAATGACCTGATGGAGCTGAAAACCATGGCACGAGAATTACCTAGCCAATTTGTTCAAGTGGAAGAGAGGGTATCAGTGATTGAAGATCAAATTAATGAAATGAAGTGAGAAGAGAAGTTGAGAGAAAAAAGAGTAAAAAGAAACAAACAAAGCCTCCAAGAAATATGGGACTGTGTGAAAAGACCAAATCTACGTTTGACTGGTATATCTGAAAGTGATGGGGAGAATGGAACCAAATTGGAAAACACTCTTCAGGATATTATCTGGGAGAACGTCCACAACCAAGCAAGGCAGGCCAACATCCAAATTCAGGAAATACAGAGAACGCCACAAAGATATTCCTCAAGAAGAGCAACCCCAAGACACATAATTGTCAAATTCACCAAGGCTGAAATGAAGGAAAAAATGTTAAGGGCAGCCAGAGAGAAAGGTCAGGTTACCCACAAAGGGAAGCCCATCAGACTAAGAGTGGATCTCTCGGCAGAAACTCTACAAGCCAGAAGAGAGTGGGGACCAATATTTAACATTCTTAAAGAAACGAATTTTCAACCCAGAATTTCATATCCAGCCAAACTAGGCTTCATAAGTGAAGGAGAAATAAAAGCCTTTACAGACAAGCAAATGCTGAGAGATTTTGTCACCACCAGGCCTGCCTTACAAGAGGTCCTGAAGGAAGCACTAACCATGGAAAGGAACAACTGGTACCAGCCACTGTGAAAACATGCCAAATTGTAAAGACCATGGATGATAGGAAGAAACTGCATCAACTAACGAGCATAATAACCAGCTAACATCATAATGACAGGGTCAAATTCATACATAACAATATTAACCTTAAATGCAAATGGGATAAATGGCCCAATTAAGAGATGCACACTGGCAAATTGGATAGAGTCAAGACCCATCAATGTGCTGTATTCAGGAAACCCATCTCATGTGCAGAGACATATAGAGGCTCAAAATAAAAGGATGGAGGAAGATCTACCAAGCAAATGGGAAACAAAAAAAGCAGGGATTGCAATCCTAGTCTCTGATAAAACAGACTTTAAACCAACAAAGATCAAAAGAGATAAAGAAAGCCATTACATAATGGTAAAGGGATCAATTCAACAAGAAGAGCTAACTATCCTAAATACATATGCACCCAATACAGGAGCACCCAGATTCATAAAGCAAGTCCTTGGAGACCTACAAAGAGACTTTGACTCCCACACAATAATAATGGGAGACTTTAACACCCCACTGTCAACATTAGACATAACAACGAGACAGAAAGTTAACAAGGATATCCAGGAATTGAATACAGCTGTGCACCAAGTGGACCTAATAGACATCTACCAAACTCTCCACCCTAAATCAACAGAATATACATTTTTCTCAGCATCACATGGAACTTATTCCAAAGTTGACCACATAGTTGGAAGTAAAGCGCTCCTCACCAAATGTAAAAGAACAGAAATTATAACAAACTGTCTCTCAGACCACAGTGCAATCAAACTAGAACTCAGGATTAAGAAACTCACTCAAAACTGCACAACTACATGGAAACTGAACAACCTGCTCCTGAATGACTACTGGGTACATAACGAAATGAAGGCAGAAATAAAGATGTTCTTTGAAACCAACGAGAACAAAGACACAACATACCAGAATCTCTGGGACACATTTAAAGAAGCATGTAGAGGGAAATTTATAGTACTAAGTGTCCACAAGAGAAAGCAGAAAATATCTAAAATCAACACCCTAACATCACAATTAAAAGAACTAGAGAAGCAAGAGCAAACACATTCAAAAGCTAGCAGAAGGCAAGAAATAACTGAGACAAGAACAGAATGGAAGGAGATAGAGACACAGAAAATCCTTCAAAAAAATTAATGAATCCAGGAGCTGGTTTTTTGAAAAGATCAACAAAATTGATGGACTGCTAGCAGGACTGATAAAGAAGAAAAGAGAGAAGAATCAAATAGATGCAATAAAAAATGATAAATGGGATATCACCACTGATCCCACAGAAATACAAACTGATCCCACAGAAATACAAACTACCATCAGAGAATACTATAAACACCTCTACGCAAATAAACTAGAAAATCTAGAAGAAATGGATAAATTCCTGGACACATACACCCTCCCAACACTAAATCAGGAAGAAGTTAAATCCCTGAATAGACTAATAACAGGCTCTGAAATTGAGGCAATAATTAATAGCCTACCAACCATAAAAAGTCCAGGACCAGACGGACTCACAGCCAAATTCTACCAGAGGTACAAAGAGGAACTGGTACCATTCCTTCTGAAATTATTCCAATCAATAGAAAAAGAGTGAATCCTCCCTAACTCATTTTATGAGGCCAGCATCATCCTCATACCAAAGCCTGGCAGAGACACAACAAAAAAAGAGAATTTTAGACCAATCTCCCTGATGAACATCAATGCAGAAATCCTCAATAAAATACTGGCAAACTGAATCCAGGAGCACATCAAAAAGCTTATCCACCACGATCAACTTGGCTTCATCCCTGGGATGCAAGGCTGGTTCCATATACACAAATCAATAAAAGTAATCCATCATATAAACAGAACCAAAGACAAAAAACCACATGATTATCTCAATACATGCAGAAAAGGCCTTCGACAAAATTCAACAGCCCTTCATGCTAAAAACTCTCAATAAACTAGATATTGATGGGACGTATCTCAAAATAATAAGAGTTATTTATGACAAAACCACAGCCAGTATCATACTGAATGGGAAAAAACTGGAAGCATTCCCTTTGAAAACTGGTACAACACAGGGATGCCCTCTCTCACCACTCCTATTCAACATAGTGTTAGAAGTTCTGGCCAGGGTAATCAGGCAGGAGAAAGAAATAAAGGGTATTCGATTAGGAAAAGAGGAAGTCAAATTGTCCCTGTTTGCAGATGACATGATTGTATATTTAGAACACCCCATCATCTCAGCCCAAAATCTCCTTAAACTGATAAGCAACTTCAGTAAAGTCTCAGGACACAAAATCAATCTGCAAAAATCACAAGCATTCCTATACACCAATAACAGACAGATAGCCAAATCATGAGTGAACTCCCATTCACAACTGCTTCAAAGAGAATAAAATACCTAGGAATCCAACTTACAAGGGATGTGAAGGACCTCTTCAAGGAGAACTACAAACCACTGCTCAACGAAATAAAAGAGGATACAAACAAATGGAAGAACCTTCCAAGCTGATGGATAGGAAGAATCAATATTGTGAAAATGGCCATACTGCCAAGGTAATTTATAGATTCAATGCCATCCCCATCAAGCTACCAATGACTTTCTTCACAGAATTGGAAAAAACTACTTTAAAGTTCATATGGAACCAAAAAAGAGCCCGCATTGCCAAGACAATCCTAAGCCAAAGAACAAAGCTGGAAGCATCACACTACCTGACTTCAAACTATACTACAAGGCTACAGTAACCAAAACAGCATGGTACTGGTACCAAAACAGAGATATAGACCAACGGAACAGAACAGAGCCCTCAGAAATAATACCACACATCTACAACCATGTGATCTTTGACAAACCTGACAAAAACAAGAAATGGGGAAAGGATTCCCTATTTAATAAATGGTGCTGGGAAAACTGGCTAGCCATATGTAGAAAGCTGAAACTGGATCCCCTCCTTACACCTTACACTAAAATTAATTCAAGATGGATTAAAGACTTAAATGTTAGACCTGAAACCATAAAAACCCTAGAAGAAAACCTAGGCAATACCATTCAGGACACAGGCATGGGCAAGGACTTCATGTCTAAAACACCAAAAGCAATGGCAACAAAAGCCAAAATTGACAAATGGGATCTAATTAAACTAAAGACTTCTGCACAGCAAAAGAAACTACCATCAGAGTGAACAGGCAACCTACAGAATGGGAGAAAATTTTTGCAATCTACCCATCTGACAAAGGGCTAATATCCAGAATCTACAAAGAACTTAAACAAATTTACAAGAAAAAAATCAAACAACCCCATCAAAAAGTGGGTGAAGGATATGAACAGACACTTCTGAAAAGAAGACATTTATGCAGCCAAAAGACACATGAAAAAATGCTCATCATCACTGGCCATCAGAGAAATGCAAATCAAAACCACAATGAGATACCATCTCATACCAGTTAGAATGGTGATCATTAAAAAGTCAGGAAACAACAGGTGCTGGAGAGGATGTGGAGAAACAGGAACACTTTTACACTGTTGGTGGGAGTGTAAACTAGTTCAACCATTGCGGAAGACAGTGTGGTGATTCCTCAAGGATCTAGAACTAGAAATACCGTTTGACCCAACCATCCCATTACTGGGTATATACCCAAAGGATTATAAATGATGCTACTATAAAGACACATGCACACATATGTTTATTGCAGCACTATTCACAATAGCAAAGACTTGGAACCAACCCAAATGTCCATCAATGGTAGACAATTAAGAAAATGTGGCACATATGTACCATGGAATACTATGCAGCCATAAAAAAGGATGAGTTCAGGTCCTTCGTAGGGACATGGATGAAGCTGGAAACCATCATTCTGAGCAAATTATCACAAGGACAGAAAGCCAAACACCGCATGATCTCACTCATAGGTGGGAATCGAATAATGAGAACACATGGACACAGGGTGGGGAACATCACACGCCGGGGCCTGTCATGGGGTGGGGGGCTCGGGAAGGGATAGCATTAACAGAAATACCTAATATAAATGATGAGTTAATGGGTGCAGCACACCAACATGGCACATGCATACATATGTAACAAAGCTGCACGTTGTGCACATGTATCCTAGAAATTAAAGTATAATAAAAAAAAGAAAGCAATCCCATTTACAATAGCTACAATTTAAAAAAAAAATACCTAGGAATAAATTTAACCAAAGAAGTGAAAGATCTGTACAAGGAAAACTATAAAACTCGAATGAAAGAAATGTAAGAGAACACAAAAGATAATAAGATATCTCATAATCATGCATTAAAATGATTAATATTGTTAAGACGTCTATACTACCCAAAGAAATCTACAGACTCAATGCAATCCCTAACAAAATACCAATGATATTTTTCACATAAATAGAAAAAAATCCAAAAATTCATATGAAACTACAAAATATCCTGAATAGCTAAAGTAATCCTGAGCAAAAAGAACAAAGTTGGAGGCATCACACTACATGATTTTAAATCCTACTACAAAAGTATAGTAACCAAAACAGCATCATACTGGCATGAAAATAGATACAGAGACCAATGGAACAAAATAGTGAATCCAGAAATAAATCCACACACTTACAGCCAACTCATTTTCAACCAGGATGCCAAGAATACACAATGGGAAGAGGACATTCTCTTTAATAAATGATGCTCAGAAAAATCAATATCCATATGCAGAGGAATGAAACTAGATCCGCCTCTCACGATGTACAAAAAAGCAACTCAAAATAGATTAAATATTTACATGTAAGTCCTCAAACTCTGAAACTAGTAGAAGAAAACATTGGGGGGAAAACACTACAGGACCTTGGTCTGGGCAAAGTTTTCTGGGTAAGACTTCAAAAGCACAGACAACCAAAGCAAAAATAGACAAATAAGATTACATCAAACTAAAAAGCTTCTGCACAACACAGGAAACAATCAACAATCTGCACACTAGGAGAAAATATTCACAGTCTCTTCATCCACACAGGGGATTAATAACCAGAATATGTAAGGAACTTGAGCAACTCAATAGCAGAAAGCCCAACTAATCTAATTTAAAAATGGTTAAAAGACCTAAATAGACATTCCTCAAGAGAAGACATACAAATACTCAACAGGCATATTTTTAAAATGCTCAACATTACTAATAATCAGGGAAATAAAAGTCAAAATCACAATGAGCTATCATCTCACCCTAGTTAGAATGGCTATTATCAAAAAGAGAAAAAATAACAAATGTTGGTGGGAATGCAGAGAAAGGGGAATGCCTGTACATCATTGGAAAGAATGTGAAATAATACAACCATTATGGAAGACATTAAGGAGGTTCCTCAAAAAACTAAAAATAGAACTACCATATGATCCAGCAATCCCACTGCTGGGTATATATCCAAAAGAAAGGAAATTAGTGTATGAAAGAAATATCTATTCTCTCATCTTTATTGCAGCACTTTTCATAATAGCAAAGATATGGAATCAACCAAAGTGTCCATTAATTGATAAATGAATTTTAAAATGTGGTGTGTATACAAAATGGAATATTATTTAGCCATAAAAAAGAGTGAAGTTTTGTCACTTGCAACAACATGGAAGAACTGGAGGTCATTACGTTAAGGGAAATAAGCCAGGCACCAAAAAACAAATACTGAATGTTCTCACTCATATGTGGAAGCTAAAAAAGTTTATCTCATTGAGGTAGAGAATAGAACAGTGTTTAGCAGAGGCTGGAAAAAGAAGGGAGGAGGGGGTGATGAAGAGAGTTTCATTAATAGGTAAAAAATACAATTAGATAGAAGGAATAAGTCCTGGTATTTGATAGTACAGTAGTGAAATTAAAGTGAACAATAGTTTACTATATATTTCAAATAGCTAGAAGAAATGTAATGTTCCTAACAAAGAAAAGATAAATTATTCATATGTGAACATCCTAATTACCCTGATTTTATTACACACTGTATACATGTATCAAAATATCACATGTACTTCAAAAATATGTACAACTATGATATAACATTAAAAATGTTTTTAAATGTTTTAATTTTTAAATATGGAAATAAAAGGGTGTCAATTTCCAGCAGTTAAGGACTAGCTTCCTGCAATCAAAGCCTCCTACAAAGAACAAAAGGAAGCCAATTTTTAAAAATATCATTTGTTTGAAGGCTGGAGATCTGGGATTTAAGGAGACATGCTTCCAGAGTGGAACCAAGAGATAACCCAGGCTTTTGGCACAACATTTTGCCCAGAGGCATTTTCTAAATCACAAACATCAAATTAGAGGTTAAGAAGTGGAGAAGAGCTTTCATTACTCTCAAAAGATTGTAAAGAGTAACTATAAACACCCAGGACTGCTGTGATCCTTAAAAGGGCTATATCCTAACAGTAAAGTTGAACGAAAATAGGCTCTACCTCTAATAGAAGGATACTCCGACTCAAATCAGGTCAATCACATGATATTAAAGTGAGCTTCACCAAAACTAACATTCTACCAAAAACAAAAATAAATCATTTCAGGAGGAATATAATATCACCCAGAGCATCAAGTTATCACTACAAATTTTCATACACAATGTCTGAAATTCTGTCAAAGTAAAACAAGAAATGACTGAGTAATGTCATCAAGATGACAGAGTAGGAGATACCAGCCTTCATCCGCGCTGACCTGCCCCACCGCAAACACACATACATACACAAAAAACATATATAGATGGCTATCCACAAACCAAAATCACCCTGAGAAGACTCAAGGGACCAGGAAAAAATCTGCAGCAACGCAACAGAGCACACAAAATGGAGAATATTCACACAGAAAGGATTGCTGGTGAGATCAGCATGTTTGTGATAACTAGAGATGGCTAGGAACAAAAATGAAATGCAGAGACTATTAGTATCAGCCATGTACAGGAACCACCATCATCCCCAGTGGCCTGCTCCACAGAAAACACTGGCATCTTTTACTTTTTTACTTTTTACATCCAAGAGACAACTAACAGTCATTCTTGCAGGGGAACCTCAGAGAGAAAGATGCAGCTGTATACCACTTTCCCCTCCAAAGGCAGCCTCTGTTGAGCCCCTAAAGGAATGGAACCACTATCTTTCCCAACCCTCAACCCTTGAGTAGCAGCCGCCCTGCAAGTGCCCACACTCCAGACTTGGGATCTAGGGCTGCACTGCACATACCCACATATCAGACACCAAAGCCATTGCCATAGCAATCTAGTTCATATTCCAGACCCTGAAGCCAGAGTCTCTTTGAATGTGACCATATTCCAGGCAACAGCCACCATACAGAACTGGGCACCTGAGCCCTGTATCTCTGCCTATGTCTCTGCTCAGCTCCACAGTTGCTTCACAAGCACCTATGCATTGCATACTGTTACCAACAAGACAGCAAGGGTGCCAGTGCCCAAGCCACCAATGCCAGTACCACCTCAGATTCAGGATTCATAGACCCTCCACAAGTACCAGTGCTTCAGTGAGATATTGCTCCTCACTGGAGGGCATTAGCTATGGGGGTCCACCCGCAGACCCTGACCCAAACAACAGATGAATAAAACCTACACTGATACACAGATAATCTCTTTTGCCAGTCCTGCTGAGTGTCCGACTGCCTGCACACCAAGAGGGGTTTGTCACTGCGGCCAGCCCTGAGCAGTTCGCACTCCAGGCATTTATTTAGTATACAATAAACAACAAAAGCTCTGAGTCAACACACTTGTGGATAATTAACACGGTTAAGAGAGTAGTTCTAGGAATGATTAAAGCTCAGGTACTGCCATCTAAACACTATTAGGGGGCAATATCCCTGGTCGACCTCCCCCCAAGAGGGGCATCTGGCTCAAAGGTTAGTTAATGGAAGTAGGGTAAACAGACTTAACTGGGGAAGCCTCTATTGTCCCTAGTATTTACCCTATGACCTAATGCTCTAAGGTAAGAACTGGTTGCCTTCAGCCTGTTCAATTATTACAAGCTATGTAACCTTTCGGCCTTCCAAAAGGTTTGTGACTATTTCTTATAACTTTTCCTAATATTTCCCGTTAATATTTCTGCCACCATCCTGAGTGAATCCCAACATTTCAGGCTTCATTTCTATGGCCACTCCACAGGTACCACTCAGCAGACATCAGTGCCAATGCCATTTGGGCTTGCAAGTAGGATCCAGTGTCAAGAGAACTTCCATCACTACAACATCAGGATCAAGAAGACCTTAGCAGCTACTACCACCATAAACCCCAACAACTCACACTACTGCAACAAACATCCCCACTGTTGCATGCTGAGGATCCATGTAATCTTTGTCAGTACCAAACCCAGCTGACAGAGCTGCAAAGAGACTGCACAGCTGTGCACTCAGTGATGCCAGAACTGCTGCTGCATCCCACCTAGCAAACACTCTTGCACCTCCTTTTTACCCATAGGAAAAGGTGTTTATACAACAAAAACTAGTCTGTAAATTCTAGTATAGGTGACTGCTCTACAAATGCACAGAAATCAACATAAGGCAGTAAAGAACATGAACAACTAAGTAGACATACTACCAAAATAACACAGTCTCCCAGTAGCTGACCCCAAAGAAATAAAGATGTATAAACTGCCTCACAGACCATTTAAAATAATTGCTTTAAGAAAGCTCAGCAAACTTCAAGAAAAAACAGATAAACAATTCAGTGAAATAAGGAAAATAATAAATGATCAAATGAATACACTCAACAGAGAGATTAAAATTATTTTACACAACAAATTTTGGAGCTGAAAAATACAATAAATGAAGTGAAAAATGCAATAGACCCAGTAATGCAATTGCTGAGTCAAATGGTATTTCTGCTTCTATATCTTTGAGGATTTGCCACACTGTCTTCCATAATGGTTGAACTAATTTATACTCCCACCAAAACTGTGAAAGCATTTCTTTTCTCTGCATCCTCTCCAGCATCTGTTATTTCTTGATTTTTTAAATAATTGCCATTCTGACTTGCATGAGATGGTATCTTCCTGTGGTTTGGCTTGCATTTCTCTAATAATCAGTGAAGTTGAGCTTTTTTCATATGCTTGTTGGCCACATGAATGTCTTCTTTTGAGAACTGTCTGTTCATGTCCTTTGCCCAGTTTTTAATGGGATTGCCTGTTTTTTTTTTCTTGTACATTTGTTTAAGTTCATGGTAGACTCTGAATATTAGATCTTTGTCAGATGGGTAGATTGCAAAAATCTTCTCCCATTCTGTAGGTTGTCTGTTCACTCTGATCATAGTTTCTTTCTTTCTTTTTCTTTTTTTTTTTTTTCTTTTGGGAGACAGAGTCTCTGTCACCCAGGCTGTAGTGTAGTGCAGTGGTGTGATCTTAGCTAACTGCAACCTCTACCCCCTGGGTTCAAGTAATTCTCTGCCTCAGCCACCCAAGTAGCTGGGATTACAGGTGCCCACCACCATGCCTAGCTAATTTTTGTATTTTTAGTAAAGACAGTGTTTCGCCATCTTGGCCATGTTGGTCTTGAACTCCCAACCTCATGATCCACCTGCCTCAGCCTCCCAAGAGCTGGGATTACAGGCATAAGCCACCGCACCTGGCCTCATGATAGTTTCTTTTGGTATGCAGAAGTTCTTTAGTTTAAGTAGGTCTGTTTTGTCAATTTTTGCTTTTGTTGCAATTGCTTTTGGCATTTTCACCATAAAATTTTTGCACTTGCCTTTGTCCTGAATGGTATTGCCTAGAGTCTCTTCTAGGACCTTTGCAGCTTTGGATTTTACATTTAAGTCTTTAATCCATCTCAAGTTAATTTTTCTATAAGGTCTAAGGAAGGGGTCCTGTTTCAATTTTCTGCATATGGCTAGGCAGTTCTCCTAGCACCATTTATTAAAGAGGGAATGTTTTCCCCATTGCTTGTTTTTGTCAGGTGTGTTGAAGATCAGGTGGTTCTAGGTGTGCAGTCTTATTTCTGAGTTCTCTATTTTGTTCCATTGCTCTACATGTCTGTTTTTGTACCAGTACCATACTGTTTTGGCTACTGTAGCCTTCTAGTATAGTTTGAAGTCAGGTACCATGACATCTCCAGTTGTGTTCTTTTTGCTTAGCAAAAATTTTAAAATAGTTTTTTTCTAATCCTGTGAAGAATGTCAATGGTAGTTTAACTGAAATAGCATTGAATCTGTAAATTACTTTGAGCAGTATGATCATTTTCACGATATTGATTCTTCCTATCCATGAGCATGGAATGTTTTCTCATTTGTTTGTGTTCTCTCTAACTTCCTTGAGCAGTAGTTTGTAGCTCCCCTTGAAGACATTCTTCACTTCCCTTGTTAGCTGTATTCCTAGGTATTTTATTCTCTTTGTAGCAATTGCAAATGGAAGTTCATTCATATCACTTGAGTCCAGGTGTTGGAGACAAGCCTGGGCAACATGGCCAAACCCTATCTCTACAAAAAAATTAAAAATTAGCTGGGCATGATGGCTCATGCCTGTAGCCCCAGCTACTCTGGAGGCTGAAGTGAGAGGATCTCTTGAGCCCAGGAGGTTGAGTCTAAAGTGATCCAGGATTGCACCACTACACTCTAGCCTGGACAACAGAGTGAGACCCTCTCTCAAAAAAAAAAAAAAAAAAAGAATATATAAAGAAATCCTACTAAGTACTAAGAAACAGACTAACATAAAATTGGATATAAAATGTGAATAGGTACTTCTCAAATGAGGATCACCAAGTATCCAATAGGCATATAAGAATGTGCTCAACATCACTAGCATTAAAGGAAATGAAAAACCTCAAATACAACTCTACTACAAATATGCTAAAATATAAAATTACAAAAAATAAAAACATCAAGTATTAGCGATATGTGCAAGTCTCATATTGTGTATGAGGGAAGCATAAATTGATATTTTTAGGAAGCTGTTTAGCAGAATCAACTATAGCCGATTAAAAGTATGCCCATGACTCAGCAATCACATTCCTAGGTATATATTCCTAGGTATAACAGAAATTAGTCCATATTTGAACAAAAAAAGTTTAGAATGTTTCTAGTAACTTTATTCAAAAATAGAAAACTGGAAAAAATTGAATCATCCATCAACTGTAAAAAGTGTTGCAGAATCTTGCTCCTTAGTTCAGCTAAAACTGGGTTCTTGTCACTAAACCAGGAAAATTTAGGCATGCAAACACATTGAAGGGTGAGTAGAACAAGATTTTACTGGGTGAAAAGAGAAAAAAAAGAAAAAAAAACTCAGCAAAGTGAGATGGAGTACTGCTAACAGGCCACTGACCTCACAGATTGGATCCTGGGCCACCACACAGGAACTGAAGAGAGCAGGCTCCTCTCCTGCATAAGGCCTGAATTCCCCGTGGCTCCACCTACTTCCCCCAGTGTACATGTCGGCCTCCAGTCTGCTGTGGGCATGCCCAGACAAGCCCTGGGCAGGTATCCCCATCTGCACAAAAGCATCTGATGTAAACACTTCTGGGGCAGGTGGGAGATTCTCCAGGGACCTTTTTTTTTTAATCTGCCTAAGCATTTGGCTGTCTCATTATCCCCTTTAATGAAGTACATCTAACTGCCATTAGAATAAGGATACGGGTAAGGATGAAGACCGATCTTAACTGCTGCTTCTAACAGTGGGCGCTGTTCGGGAAAATGGCAGTCAGATCTCCCTCAGAGGCCTATCTAAGGGTCGTTGTTAAAGGGGCCATTGTTGGAGGTTCTGGTTGCATGACCACGTGGAGATTGATGGCCTGAAGGCGAGAAGAGACAAACAGGGTTATTAAGAAACACATATCAAAATGAAACAAGGGGTGGGTAAGGACAGCTCAGAGATCCTGAGGTCTTTTATTAGTTTGCACAGGGAGAGGGAGGCCAAAAACCCGACTGGTAAAAAAAGAAAAAGAAAAAAAAAACTTTTGCCCTTTTGCTAGCATGTGAGGCTTCTGGGTCCCTTCCCCTGAGCCCAATCCTAAGCCAATTGGTTTAAGGTTTGAGAAATTAATTCTTCCCAGTTTGGAGAATGCATCTGAGGGGAGTGTTCCATAGTATGGATGAGAGGTGAAGCCAGCTGGACTTCCTGGGTCACATGGGGACTTGGAGAACTTTTCTGTCTAGCTAGAGGATTGTAAACACACCAATCAGCGCTCTGTGTCTAAAGGATTGTTAACGCACCAATTGGCACTCTGTAAAAACGCACCAATCAGCACTCTGTGTCTAGCTAAAGGATTGTAAATGCACCAATCAGCACTCTGTGTCTAGCTAAAGGACTGTAAATGCACCAATCAGCACTCTGTAAAATGGACCAATCAGCAGGGCGTGGGCAGGGAAAAATAAGGGAATAAAAGCTGGCCACTCCAGCCAGCAGTGGCAACCCGCTTGGATCCCCCTCCATGCTGTGGAAGCTTTGTTCTTTCGCTCTTCACAATAAATCTTGCTGCTGCTCACTCTTTGGGTCCGCACTACCTTTATGAGCTGTAACACTCACCGCGAGGGTCTGTGGCTTCATTCCTGAAGTCAGCGAGACCATGAACCCATGGGGAGGAATAAAAAACTCTGGACATGCCACCTTTAAGAGCTATAACACTCACTGTGAAGGTCTCCAGCTTCACTCCTGAAGTCAGTGAGACCACAAATCCACTGGAAGGAAGAAACTATGGACACCTCTGAACATCTGAAGGAACAAACTCTGGACACACCATCTTGAAGAGCTGTAACGCTCACCGTGAGGGTCCGTGGCTTCATTCTTGAAGTCAGTGAGACCAAGAACCCACCAGAAGGAATAAATTCCAGACACATGGAGACACAATTATGTATCAGTGAAGAGAGAAAGGGAAAGAAAAAGGAAAAAATAAGGCATTTTTTTCAGAGGAGTCCTACAGGTTCAGGATGCATTTGAAAGGGGTACAGACTGAAGATGAATGACTACTCATCTAGAAAGAGGGGAGCAGGTGTCCCTGGTTACTTTCTCTTCCTAGTCAATGCCCAGGGTATATCAGGGAGGGAAAGTGAGACATTCCTCTTTCTTTCCTCTGTCCTTGTATCCCCAAGTCCTGGCAACCATGATAGGGTGCCCTCCATGGGTGTCAAAGCAGCTTTTGCCCATGTTAATGGGGAGGGGATGGGGAAGGGAATATTTGCTCTTACCCTATCTCCTCTGCTGTCAGTAGCCTTTGAATTCCCTAGTCCTCATTTTGCACCATGGATACTAGCATGACCTTATCCATGAAATGGGAAGCAAACCTCATATCTGACCCGAATAATTTAGTTTGCCTATTTATATTTTGACTACATCTGCATTTCACCAAAAATCTTTAAGGCTGCTTTTATTTCTCAAAGATTAAAGTCATGTGAACTAAAATGTACCGCAGCTTTTATCTTCCCTTTTAAAAAATATTTGATCCAAGTGCTTATCTTCCTTTAGGCCAATTAATTAGCAATTTTTTAATAGACATCACACATACAATACATATATAACTACACAGACAGGCAGAAGAAATCCAGCAGCCATAAGATTTTTCATTTGCTAATCTCCTAATTGGATTATTGGTCTCTGGGTGGAGCCCTTTAAGAGACAGGGCTAGGAAAACATGCAGCTTCTAGGGTCTAATAAACAGGCACGACTGGGAGGCAAAATAGATTTTGAGAGAGATCAATCCACTTTTAATTCCTGGGGTTCCATGACGAAAACTGATTTCTTCCCAAAACAGGGTGAGTGGTGCCTTCGCCGTTTTTCCCAAGGAGTCCAATGACCCCAGGAGTTATCTTAAGGCCTCTCATGTGTGTATCGAGTGGAAAGACAAAATGGAGAAAAAGAATTTAGACAACTGAGAACAAAACCTTTTTCCAGCAAAACAAGATCCAAGAAAAGAAAAACATAAAGGCCTTTTTAAATATACCTATAACTTGGATATCCACTTTTAATTAAGTTGAGTGCTCTTTAATGCTCATTTACCATGCAAAAATCCTAAGCCTTTAAGAATAATGCCAAGTCTACTCTGCCTGTGCCCTATAAATGGAACAGCATATGAATAACACCTAGATAACAGCACATCTGTTTACAGCATGTTTACTAAATATTTTGAGCCCAGTGTTGAAATCTACTGTACCAAAAAAAAAACACTTTAAAAATATTACTGCTCATTGACAATGCACCTACTCACCCAAGAGTTCTGATGGAGATATACAAGGAGATAAAGTTTTTTCATGACTTTTCCTTTTCCTCCTTTTCCTCCTATTGCTCTATAGGATATTAACCATTTCATGATTTTAACACAATACCTATTCTGCAGCCAATGGAGCAAGGAGTAATTCTGACTTTCAAGTCTTATTATTTAAGAAATACTTTTTTAGGACTATAGTTGCCATAGATGGTGATTCTTCTAATGGGCCTGGGCAAAGTGAATCCGGGAAAACCTTCTGGAAAGAATTCACTCTTCTAGATGCCATTAAGAACATTTTTGATTCATGGAAAGAGGTCAAAATATCAACATTAAGAAGAATTTAGAAGAAATGAAGACCAAGCCTCATGGATGAGTTTGAGAGGTTTAAGACTTCAGTAGAGGAAGTAACTGCAGATGCGGTGGAGATAGCAAGCAAACTAGAATCAGAAGTGGAGCCTGAATGTGACAGAATTGCTGCAATCTCATAAAACTTGATTGCATAAGGAGTTGCTTCTTTTTTTTTTTTTTTTTTTTTTTTGAGATGGAGTCTTGTTCTGTCACCCAGTCTGGAGTGCAGTGGCGCAATCTCAGTTCACTGCAACCTCCGTCTCCCAGGTTCAAGCGATTCTCCTGCCTCAGCCTCCCGAGTAGCTGGGACTACAGGTGCCCACCACCACACCAGGCTAATTTTTTGTATTTTTAGTAGAGATGGGATTTCACCGTGTTAGCTGGGCTGGTCTTGATCTCCTGACCTCATGATCCGCCCACCTTGGCTTCCCAAAGTGCTGGGATTACAGGAGGAGTTGCTTCTTATGAATGAGCAAAGAAAGTGGTTTTCTGAGATGAAATCTACTCCTGCTGCAGATGCTATGAGCACTGTTGAAATGACAACAAAGGATTTAGAATACTACACATACTTAGTTGATAAAGCGGTGGCAGAGCTGAAGAGGATTGACTTCAATTTTGAAACAAGTTCTGTGAGTAAAATACTATCAAACAGCATCACATGCTACAGAGAAGTCTTTCAAGAAAGGAAGAGTCAATCATCATGACAAACTTCCTTGTCTTATTTTAGGAAATCACTACAGCCATCCCAACCTTTAGCAACCACCACCCTGAGAAGTCAGCAGCCATTAACATCAAGGCAAGACCCTCTACCAACAAAAGATTATGACTCACTGAAGTCTCAGATGATCACTGGCATTTTTAACAATAAAGTATTTTAATTAAGATATGTCCAGTTTTAAATACAATACTGTTGTACACTTAATAGACTACAGTCTAATAGTCTAATAACTTTTTTTCAGATGGAGTCTCACTTTGTCACCCAGGCTGGAGTGCAGTGGCACAATCTTGGCTCACTGCAACCTCTGCCTCTTGGGTTTAAGCGATTCTCCTGCCTCAGCCTCCCTAGTAGCTGGGACTACAGGTGCACACTTCCACACCCAGCTAATTTTTTTCTATTTTTAGTAGAGACGGGTTTCACCATATTGACCAGGCTGGTCTCGAACTCTTGACATCAGGTGATCTGCCCACCTCAGCCTCCCAAAGTGCTGGGGTTACAGGTGTGAGCCATTGCATCCAGCCCTAATAACTTTTATATGCATGGAAAAACCAAAAAATTACTGTGATTCACTTTATTGCAATATTTGCTTTATTGTGGTGATCTAGAACTAAACCCACAATATCTCCAAGGTGTGTCTGTATTTATGTATATATAATATTAAAATAATTCAAAGATCTAATATAGGGGCAAGTCATATTACAAATTAGACGGCTCAAATTTTAAAGATATCAATCCTTCCTGTGGCAAATTAGAAGTGATCATAAACTCTTTGACACTCCTTGACCACAGAAAAAGTCAAGTCTAGGTCCCTTTCTCTTGAATCCAAGTGGACTTTGAATATTTTGACTCACAGAATATAGGAGAAATGATACTGTGACTTTCTGGGCCCAGGCTTTAAAAGGACAACAGCTTCCATTCTCTATACCTTAGAGCACTCTCTCTGGGACTCCTGAGCTGCTATACAGGAAGTCCAGCTACATTGACACTGCCCTGCTGTAGAAGCCACCTGCAGTGGCTTTCATCAGAGTCTCAGTTCAGCCAGCCTTACTTGCCAGTATATCAGGCATGAGTGAGGTCCTCTCAGACCCTTCAGACCAACCTATCCATCAACTGAATATCACCAAAATTAACAAGCTGAGAGAATACATGGACACATAGAGGGAAATGACAGACACTGGGGCCTATCCAACGGTGAAGGGTGGGAGTAGAGAGAGGATCAGGAAAAATAACTAATGAGTATCAGGTTTAATACCTGCATGATGAAATAATCTGTTCAACAAACCCCCATGACACAAGTTTACCTATATAACAAACCTGCACAGGTACTCCTGAACTTAAAATAAGAGTTTAGACACAAAACTCATTCTAAATGTATGTGGAAATTAAATGAGACAAGAATGTCCAAGTTTATGTTGAAGAAGAATAAAGTTGGAGAACTCATGCTACCAAATATCAAGACTTATTCTAAAGCTACTAGTTTCTTGAGACACTCTGTTTCTGGGGGAGCCCTGAGGGGCCATATTACAAGTATAACTACACTGAGACTGCAGAACTGGAGAAGCCACCTATAGAGCCTGTTGTCAGAGTCCTAGCAATTGAGAGATTTAATAACTGTCCCAGTTATTAAGACAGTGCATGTGTAAAATACGCCAACAAAACAGAATAGAGTTCAAAAACAGATGTACACATTTTTAGACAATTTATAACAAGAACAGTTCAGAGCTGTATAAAGTATAGTTTTCAATAAATTGTCTTACAATGGGATAAAATGTACTTATAACTTTCAATAAATTCATAAAAATGAATGAGTTCCAGGCAGATTATAGATCTAATTGTTAAAGATAATACAATCAACAAAATATTAGCAAGTCAAACCCAACAGCATATTATTTACAAAGAAACAGAATTATTTAAAATGACCAAGTTAGATTTATTCTAGAAATGCAAGGGTGGTTCAACATAAGAAAATCAATCAGTGTAATATATCAAATTAATAAAACAAAGGGGAATAAAATGATACGATTATCTCAATTGTTGCAGGAAAAGCATATAACAAAATTCAACACCTTGCATGATAAAAACTCAGAAAACTAGGAATAGAGGAAAAATTTCTGAACATTATAAAGGATATTTATGAATGAATACAGATAACATGATTATCTATGGTAAAAGACTGAAAGACTTCTCTCTAAGATCAGGAACAAGACAAGGATGCCCTCTTCCACCTCTGCTATTTGACATTGTACTGGAAGATCTAGCTAGAGCAGTTAGACAAAAAAAAAAAAAAAAAGAAAGAAAGAAACAAAAAGCATCTAATTGAAAAGAAAGTGGCAAAGCTCTCTCTGTCAGTAGATAACATTATCTTCTACATAGAAAATAAAAAAGAATCCATATAACAGCTAGTAAAAGCATTTATCAAAGTAGCAAGGTATAAGATCAACACGCAAAAATTAGTTATGTTTTTATATACCAGTAATGAACAATCTAAAAAGGAAATCAAGAAAGCAATACCATTTACAATAGCATATAAAAAACTAAATACTTAGGAATAAAACTAACCAAGGAGGTGAAAGACTTGTATGCTAAAAACTAGAAAATATTGCTGAAAGTAATTAAAGGAGATCTAAATAAATGTAAAGACATAGGTGTTCATGGATAGAAAGTCTTAACATTGCTAAGACATTAATACTGTTACCCAAAGCAATACATAGATTCGATGCAATTTCTATCAAAATCCCAACAGCCTTTTTGCAAGAATGGAAAATAAGTTCTTCAAATTCATTTGGAATTACAGGCCAAAATGATCTTGGGAAAGAACAATAATGTTGGAGGACTCACACTTCCTGACTCCAAAAACTGTAGCAAAGCTACAGTTATTAAAAGTATGGTAATGGCATGAAGACAAACATACAGACATATTGAAAAAAATTGAGAGCCCAGAAATAAAGTCTTGCATATATGGTCAATAGATTTTTGTCAAGAATGTCAGGACCACTGAATGGGGAAGGGACAGTCTTCTCAACAAATGCTGTGGGAAAATTGGATATCTATATGCAAAAGAATCAAGTCGGACCCTTACTTTATACCATATACAAAAATTAACTGAAGAGAAACTTAACATCTAAACTTAAACAAAAGACAAAACTATAAAATGCTTAGAAGAGTGCAGAAAATATTTATAAGACTGGATTTGGCAACAATTTCATAGATATGACACCAAAGGCACAAAGCAGCAAAAGCAAAAAGAGATAAATTCGACTTAATCAAAATTAAGAACTTCTGTGCATCAAAAAACACTCAAAAGAGTGAAAAGACAATCTACAGAGTGGGAAAATAGTTGCAAATCATATATCTGACAAGGAATTAATATCCAGAATATATAAAGAACTCCTGTAACTTAATAATAACAAAAAATTTTCAAAGTGGGCAAAGAACTTGAATAGACATTTCTCTAAAGAACATAGACAATGGCTAATAACCACATGAAAAGATGTTCAGCATCACTAACCATTAGGGAACTGAAAAATCAAAACCACAATGAGATACCACTTCATACCCATTGGGACAGCCATCACTAAAAAAGGAAAGGAGGGAGGGAGGAAGGAAAGAAAGAAAAAAGGAAGGAAGGAAGGAAACAAGTGTTGGTGAGGATGTGGAGAAATTGGAACCTTGCGTCTGCCGGTGGGAATGTAAAATGTTACAGCCTCTGTAGAAAACAGTGTGGTGGTTCCTAAAAAAGTTATACATAACATTACCATATCTTCCAGCAATTCCACTTCTAGGTATATACCTCCAAAGAACCAAAAGCAAGGACTCAAACAGATATTGGTACACTAAGTCAATGTCAACATTATTCATGATAGCCAAAAAATGGAAACAATCCAAATGGCCACCATCAGATGAATGAATAAACAAAATGTGTTATATATGTATGCAATAAAATATTATTGTCTTACAAATGAATGAAATTCTAATGCGTTCAACACCTTGAAAGCAAACCTTGAAAATGTTATGCTTAGTTAAATAAGCCAGGCACAGAAAGACAAATATTGTATAATTCCACTTACATGAGGTATCTAGAATAGGCAAATTCATACAGCCAGAAAGCAAAATAGAGGTTACAAGGAGACGGAAGAAGAGGAGAAGGGAAGATACTGCTTAATGGGGAGTATTTCATCTTGTTGGGATGATGAAAAAGTTTTGGTTATAGATAGTGATGATTGGTACACAGCATTGTGAATGTATTTAATACCACTGAATTGTATACATACAAATGGTTTAAATGATAAATAATATGCTAAGTATATCTTACCACAATTAAAAAGGATAATACAATAGGCTTCTAGATTTTAGCATAGGTGATTATCATCATCATCTTGGAGCAGCTAAAGATTTCCTAAAATAGATACAGAGAGCACTGATCATGGGGGATAATATTGATAAAATGGTATACATTAAAATCAGGAACATCTATTAAAGGACACTATTTAGAAAGTGAAAAGGCAAGCCACAGACTAGGAGAAGGTATTTCAAAGTATACGGTATCCTAAAAGGTTTACTTTCAAGTTTTGGTAACTTCAAAAGTACAAACTCAAACAAATCATTTTATCATTTAATTACTTAAATTTATTTTACATGTATTTAGTTTTCTGAATTTTTAGTAATACAATTTAATGTCCATTTTTCATTTCAGTCACTCTGAAGATGGAAATTTTTTTCTATACAGTCAATTTGCTGAACATGAAAAAACCAGTGCCACATAGCACAGGGAGGTCTCCAAGAGCCCCTGTGTCTTTCTGTTGAGCCCCAAAGCCCCATCCAGATCTCTTCATCCTTCTTGATGAGTTTTCCTATAGTACCTTTTCTTTCTTTTTTTTTTTATTATTATACTTTAAGTTTTAGGGTACATGTGCACAACGTGCAGGTTACATATGTATACATGTGACATGTTGGTGTGCTGCACCCATTAACTCGTCATTTAACATTAGGTATATCTCCTAATGCTATCCCTCCCCCCTCCCCCCACCCCACAACAGGCCCCAGTGTGTGATGTTCCCCTTCCTGTGTCCATGTGTTCTCATTGTTCAATTCCCACCTATGAGTGAGAACATGTGGTGTTTGGTATTTTTGTCCTTGCCATAGTTTGCTAAGAATGATGGTTTCCAGCTTCATCCATGTCCCTACAAAGGACATGAACTCATCATTTTTTATGGCTGCATAGTATTCCATGGTGTATATGTGCCACATTTTCTTAATCCAGTCTATCATTATTGGACATTTGGCTTGGTTCCAAGTCTTTGCTATTGTGAATAGTGCCACAATAAACATACGTGTGCATGTGTCTTTATAGCAGCATGACTTATAATCCTTTGGGTATATACCCAGTAAAAAAAGAGCCTGCATTGCCAAGTCAATCCTAAGCCAAAAGAACAAAGCTGGAGGCATCATGCTACCTGACTTCAAACTATACTACAAGGCTACAGTAACCAAAACAGCATGGTACTGGTACCAAAACAGAGATATAGATCAATGGAACAGAACAGAGCCCTCAGAAATAATGCTGCATATCTACAACCATCTGATCTTTGACAAACCTGACAAAAACAAGCAATGGGGAAAGGATTCCCTATTTAATAAATGGTGCTGGGAAAACTGGCTAGCCATATGTAGAAAGCTGAAACTGGATCCCCTCCTTACACCTTATACTAAAATTAATTCAAGATGGATTAAAGACTTAAATGTTAGACCTGAAACCATAAAAACCCTAGAAGAAAACCTAGGCAATACCATTCAGGACACAGGCATGGGCAAGGACTTCATGTCTAAAACACCAAAAGCAATGGCAACAAAAGCCAAAATTGACAAATGGGATCTAATTAAACTAAAGAGCTTCTGCACAGCAAAAGAAACTACCATCAGAGTGAACAGGCAACCTACAGAATGGGAGAAAATTTTTGCAATCTACTCATCTGACAAAGGGCTAATATCCAGAATCTACAATGAACTCAAACAAATTTACAAGAAAAAAGCAAACAACCCCATCAAAAAGTGGGTGAAGGATATGAACAGACACTTCTGAAAAGAAGACATTTATGCAGCCAAAAGACACATGAAAAAATGCTCATCATCATTGGCCATCAGAGACATGCAAATCAAAACCACAATGAGATACCATCTCACAACTATAGTACCTTTTCTTTACAGCATACCTAATTTGAAACCATGTCAGTTCATCAGGGAAGTTCTAATAACTAACTCAAAGAAAATGTGTCATGATCTCATCAATTTCTTTCTCCTCTTGCCCTCTATACAAATGATCTCACCTTTAACTTTAAAAATCACCTCTATAGACCAACAAGAACTAGGAAAAGCATCTTTTGTTGAGCCTCCAATTCCTCCACAAACATTTTTCCCTTTTTTACTTTAGGTGCTAATCTCCTTAAATTTGTATAGCTGCACATGTGGTCAGGAAAGAATTCAAAAAGATGCACTCCAAAATAACATTCAACATTCACTTACATGGAGAAATGGCAAACAGCTCACTCTGCTGAAAAGTATTTTCAGTGACAGGCACGGTGGCTCATGCCTGCAATCCCAGAACTTTGGGAGGCCGAGGCAGGTGGATCACAAGGTCAGGAGTTCGAGACCAGCCTGACCAACATGGTGAAACCCTGTCTCTACTGAAAATACAAAAATTAGCCAGGTGGGGTAGCATGCGCCTGTAATCCCAGCTACTCAGGAGGCTGAGGCAGGAGAATCGCTTGAATCTGGGAGGCAGAGGTTGTAGTGAGCTGAGATCGCACCACTGTACTCCAGCCTGGATGACAGAGTGAGACTTCATCTCAAAAAAAAAAAAAAAAAAAAAAAAAAAGGATTTTCAGTTCTGATACACCGAGCACTTTGTGACATATTTTTTAAGTTTAAATTGCATATAATATAAAGGGTCTATAAATAATATCAACTGACGAGGATATTAATAATTCATAAAATCATCATGCTATGATGGGTGTTTTTTCTCTTTTATAAACTTCCTGACATATAAAATACATGTACATAATAATTATAGATCATATCACATATTATACACTTTATTTTCAGGCTATGGAAAAGTATTTTATCTATATTTAGCAACTTGGATTAAGCACAGAGTCTCACTGGGCATAAAATATTATCGCTAAAGAGTTTTCGTAGGAAGCTGAAAAAGTCTGCAGTGACTGTGCACTTTGGTTTTGGTTTTTGGGTTTGTTGTTGTTGTTGTTGTTGTTTGTTTGCTTGTCTTTTGACTGTTTGCCTGACATTTGGCAGGTCATCACCAGGCACAGGATTAAGTGCACATTGATTGGGAGGCCGAGGCGGGGGGATCACGGGGTCAGGAGATCGAGACCATCCTGGCTAACACGGTGAAACCCCGTCTCTACTAAAAATACAAAAAAATTAGCCGGGCGTGGTGGCGGGCGCCTGTAGCCCGAGCTACTCTGGAGGCTGAGGCAGGAGAATGGCGTGAACCCGGGAGGCGGAGCTTGCCGTGAGCCGAGATAGCGCCACTACACTCCAGCCTGGGAGACAGAGCGAGACTCCGTCTCAAAAAAAAAGAAAAGAAAAAGAAAAGGATTAAGGGCACATTGAAATCTGTGGTCTCTCTATTTTATAATTTACTTTACCCCAAAATGCACATCTTAACTGTACAGAAAAACAACGTAAAGACCGGAGAAGATCAATATTTTGCTCAAACAGGCAACTACCAAATAAAAAGGAGAGTTAAGGACCAGAGCCCAGGTTTACTGATTAGTACCCTTCCCTTCCCTCTAGACCTTGTGGGGATTAAAAATAAAAAGACTTGTTAATACTAACCTATTACAAAAGTGATGAAGAGGGCGTTTGCTTGATAACGAAGTCTCTGCAGAGGCAGCCAGAGAATCGGCCTGCGGCTGGAGTCAGGCGCAGCGAGTATGACGCTAACACGGCCGGAAAGGGTTCGTCTGTGTCAGACCCCACCCCACACCTCATCTCTCACTGCTGTCCTGAGAGCCAGCATGCTCAGAACAGTTTCGAGGCCCCCAGGGCGCCTGCGTCGGCGCGGTCTCCACGTGGAGTTCCCTGGCGGCCGCTCTAGACCATAACGGCTGCGTTGGAACCTCGCGAGAAGAAATGAGGGTCACCACCGAGGAAACATAGCCCATCAGGCAGGTGCTGCCTCCGGAACTCTGAAGCCGGAAGATCCGGAACTAAGGGCACCAACTGCAGGATCACACCCCTCTGGCCTTGTGGTCAAGTCAGTGTAGGGCATGGTCCGGTTTGGACCATAAGTTCTTCTTGTTCGAGTTTCAGTTTTGTACGTTTCTCTTGTTTGTTCCCCAACACAGTGCTACAGGAGGGTTTTTTTTGGTTTTTTGTTTGTTTGTTTGTTTGTTTTGGGTTTTTTTGGCGCTGAGGAAACAGACTTTGAAAGAGTTAATGGTAAGAACAAGGTCACATAAGGTAAGATTTGAACTCACAACTGGTAAGATATGAACTCAAGTTTGACTCCTTCCACTATACCTTTCAATGTCAAGCTTAATGGGCCATCTCAAAGGCAATTGAAGCCTTAAGAGTTCATGGTTTATATAAGTGAAAGGAAATGTTTATAAATGAAAAATGTAAAGACAAGATCTTAGACTTTGACAAAACCACATGAGAAAAGTTACAAGACAAATCGATTTTTTTTTAAAAAAATTGGTTGCAAGAAACAAAAGCTATCTCTTACTAGTTTTAGCAAAATTAAGATATATTTGTTAATAATATATGAACAGGTATTTTACATAATATAAGGACCAGAAATCAGCCAGGTTTCCGAAAGGAAGTGGGAAGCCATCATAGAAAATGGAAAGCCATCATAATCTTGGGAAGTTCTGTTCTTCCATCTCTGCTTTTCTCTGGGTGTCTTCTCTATCCTCTCACTCTCAAAACTTACTTTCTCTACAATTTTGTCCATTAGAGAAGAGCATGGCAATGCCACTTCTCCTCAATTTTTACATCTTCTCAAGAAGTGACCAGCCTGAACAATCTTGGAAAGAGTATATCATGAACTCGCCTTGCTTTAGATGTTTACCTTTGACCCAATCAGTTAGGATAAAAGAATAATTATGGATATTAAATATGGATGCTAGGGAGAATAACACAGGTTATATAAAATCTAATGATAGCTATCTGTGAGTTGTAATTTTCTTATCTATTGAACACCCTCTCTATATTTTTATTGGTTCCTAACTTATGAAGCCCACCTTTCCAAAATATAACATATCACTCTATTTTCCAGCCTCCCCTGCATCTGGTGTAGGTATATGACATGGGTTCTTCCAGTCAGGTGCCCCTGAACCAGACTTTAATTTAGAGGGAAACAACAATGAGTAAGAGAATAAACCATGGCAACCAAAAGCCCAATTTTTCTGACCCTGTAAATGTGGGGATATGGGTAATTTCTAGAGGGATTTATGATATTGGGACAGTCACCATATTATATTTACTAAAGCCTAATTTAAGGTTTGTAAGTGAACAAACAATTTGAGCGGTAACTAATGGATTTCTCAAGATAGTAATATTGGTGGTTTCATGCAAAACCCTCTCAGGGAACAACAAAGTAGTGAAAAATAGGCAGCTGTTGGTTGGATTTCCCTCTAAAGTTTAAGTTTCTTATCCCCCCCCAAAATTAACATTAATTTGTTTTCATATTTTCCTACAGAAAAGGAACACATTTATTCTTTCATATCTCTATTGTGTCTTAGTGAAAAATGCCACGAAATCGTCTGTGGACAAGAGAGGAAACAAGAATGTTGGGGGTAAGAACTAAATACCAATTGAGTGAATAAATGATTATAGTGCTGCGATTTCTAAATATAAAAGGGAAGAGACTGTAACCACCTCTATTATGAACTCCTCAAATGGAGAAATGTTAATAGAAGTGTCCTGAAATTGTTATGCAGCATCTGCATTTTCCACATTCAGCCTCAACACATAAGCTATTTATCAGGCTCACATTAAATAAAGCAGAAATTATGAATTTATCAGCTACATATAAATGACCCAACAACGTCTAAACCCACTCATGCTCTCAGAAAACCCTGACTCTGGAAATGGGTAAAGAAATCTCTTTTTGGCATCTATAAATTATTTCAAGCTAAGCTGATGATGTGGTTCTAAATGAGATGACCAGACTGTGGAAACTACATTCAAGAGAAGCTGCAGGCCACAGAGTTTTATGGTCAGTGATCACAATAACACTGTGCTTTCAAGATTACCCCCAAAACACATGACTCTTTTCCCAGTCAACTTCATCAAATATGGCAGGTATTCACCCATATTGCTGTTTGATTTTGCATTATCCACTCATTGTTGGATGATGGAACCGGATTAGGATTAAACCAGCAGGATTAAAGTTTGGTTCAGGAAAATTCCCAACATCACAAGTCTATTATTACTTCCACTTATTTAAGATCTGCCTGATCCTTTGCCAGAATTATACTAAGAGCCTTACATAAAACAAGCAATGAACCCAATATTTTCTCTCCTCATTTTCAAGGTTGTGATATTAAAGATGTGGATTCCTAACCCCCTTATCCATTTATCTGGTCTTGATATTGGGAAAAAAATAGTTGAAATGTATTTGAGAATAAATAAATTTGTTATTGTCCGTATTACTGTCTTTCTAATGAGATCTACCATTATCTAAGAAGACACAGAGCTCTGGTTTTATTTCACGCATTAAGACATTCCAATGGCCATTTCTCCCTATTCTTACCACTAACTATATCTAAAACTTTGGATAAATACAAGAAAATCCTGAAAAGTACGGATAAGGAAGAATAAGATTTAGGGATCTTTGAACCCAAAGAATGATATGTTAGTGAATTTCCTGAGTTTTCTTTTTATTGCATATATCTCAAACTGGGTTCCCAGTTGAGATATACCTACTAATGTTTCGAAGCCTGCAATTTCAAAACATAAAATACCTAGGAATAAATTTAACCAAGAAGGTGAAAGGAAAACTATAAGTAAAACTACAGAAGACTGATAAAAGAAACTGAAGAGGGCACAAACAAATAGAAAGATATCCCATGCTCATGGATTGGAAAAATGATGATACTAAGCAAAGAAATCTACAATTTCAATGTATTCCAAATCCAAATACCAATGTCATTTTTCATAGAACTAGAAAAAAGAATCCTAAAATTTGTATGGAATCAAAAAAAGTTTTCAAATAGCCAAAGCAATCCAAAATGCTTAGAAGAGAGGGACTTGAGATATTTTCAACCCATAGAAATATCCTGACTACCCTGACTTGATCATTACACATTCAATAAATGTAGCAAAATATTACATGTACCCCACAAATATGTACAAATATTATATCACTAAAAAATAAATTTTAAAAATAAAAATTTGATTGATATAACTAAACAAGAAAAACAAATATATAAAAGAACTCAACACCACCACCAACCAGTAAGATGTAATTAATATTTATAGAATATCTAACATCAGAATATATACTCTTTTTTTTTTTTTTTTTTTTTTACTTTTAGGTTCAGGGGTATATGTGTGGGTTTGTTATATAGTAAATTGTTATTGTGGGGGTTTATTGTACAGATTATTTAATCACCCAGGTCATAAGCATAGTACCTCATGGGTAGTTTTTCAATCCTCACCCTGCTCCAAACTTCTACCCTCAAGCAAGTCCTGATGTCTGTTGTTACCTTCTTTGTGTTCATGTGTGCTGGACATTTAGCTCCCACTTATAAGTCAGAACATGTAGTATTTAGTTTTCTGTTCATGTGTTAGTTTGCTTAGGATAATGGCCTCCAGCTCTATTCATGTTGCAGCAAAGGACATGATTTCATTCTTTTTTATGGCTACATCGTATTCCATAGTGTATATGTACCATATTTTCTTTATCTAGTCTACCGTTGATGAGCATTTAGGTTGATTCCATGTCTTTGCTCTTAAGAATACACATTCTTTTTAAGTGTCCATGGAACATTAACCAAATAAACTATATTTTGGGCCATAAGACAAACTTTGAAATATTTCAAAGAATTGAAATCATATGGAATGTATTCTCACCAAAATAGAATCACACTAGAAACCAGTTAAGAGAAAGATAACAAAAAAGCTCCAAACTTGAAAACTAAGACACTTTTAAATAATTAATGCTTTAAAGAGGACATTTCAATGAAAAATTTTTAAAATTCAATTAAATTATAATGAAAATACATGATATCAAAATGTATAACACTAAATGCTTACAGAAAACAAGAAAATTGTCAAATAAATACTCCAAACTCTCACCTAAAAAAAACTAGAAAAGGAAGAGCAAAATAAACCCAAATAAATCAGGAGAAAATAATAAAGATAAGTCAATAAAATTAAAATTTAAAAAGTAGAGAAAATCAGTACAACAAATAGTTGATTCTTTTAAAAGATCATCAAAATCAACAAACATCTAGCAAAACTGATCAAGAAAAAGAAAGAGAATACAAAAATTATCAAACTCAGAAATAAAATAGAGTATATTACTACAGATAATTTATATCTCAAAATAATATTAAGAGACTACTATCAGTAACTCTATAGACACAAATTTGACAACTTTGATAGAATGAACAAATTTTCCCAAAAAGCACAAACTACAACTCAATATGAAATAGATCATTTTAATGGCCCTATAATTGTTAGAAAAATTAAACTTGTAATTTTAAAACTCCTGAAAAAGACATCTCCAGACCTGATTTCACCAAAGAATTCTACCAGATGTTCTTAGAATATTCAACACCAGTTTTTCTCAATATTTTTCAAAAAAACAGAAGAGAATGAAACATTTCCCAACTTATTTGAAGAAGCCAATATTATTCTGATACCAAAATCAAATAAGACAAAGATAGTACAAAAGAAGAAAACTATAGATCCATATCCTTCAGAATATAGACACAAAAATCATTTACAAAGTATTAGGAAATATAATTCAGCAATACTTAAAAATAATTTTCCACCATGACTAAGTGAAACTTATTCCAGATATAAACAGCTGGTTTAGTACTCAAGAAGCAATCAATGTAACCCATCATATTAATAGGCTAAAGAAGGAAAATCACATGATCATGTCAGTTGATGCAAAATAAACCACATTTGACAAAATTTAACACCCATTCATGATATTTTAGAAAGCTCTTAGAATAATAGAAATGTAGGAGAACTTCCACAACCTGATAAAGAACACCTACAAAAAAACTTACAGCTAACATAATATTTCATCTTTAAAAATTGAACTATTTTCCCCTAAGATTGGTAACAGTGCAAAGATATCATCTCTCACCATGCTTACTAGCACAGTACTAGAAGTCTTAACACAGATCAATAAGATAAAAAAAGAAACATAAAAAGCATACAGATTGTAAAGGAGAAAATAAAAATATCCCTGTTTGCAGATGACATGATGATCTGTGTAGAAAATCCCATGCAATAAAAAAGAAAAGGACTCCTGGAACTAATAAGTGAGTTCAGCAAGGTCACAGGATACAAGATTAATGATCAACATACAAAACTAATTATATTTTTATATAATAGCAATGAACATATGGACAACAAAATTTAAAACAGTACTATTTAAAATCACTCAAACAATTAAATACTTAGGTGTAAATTTAACAAAATATGTACAGGACTTATATTTTGAAAATTATCTAATACTAATAAAAGAATTCAGGAGGCTGAGGCGGGTGGATCACCTGAGGTCAGGAGTTCAAGACAAGCCTGACCAACCTGGTAAAACCCCATCTCTACTAAAAATACAAAAATTAGCCTGGCGTGGTGGCATGTGCCTGTAATCCCAGCTACTCAGGAGGCTGAGGCAGGAGGATTGCTTGAATCTGGGAGGCAAAGGTTGCAGTGAGCCAAGATCATGCCACTGAATTCCAGCCTGGTTGACAAGAGCGAAACTTCACCTCTGGAAAAAAAATAAATTAAATAAAATAAAAGAATTCCAAGTAGGTTACATAAATGAAAAGACACTTATTTTTGTGGCTGAAAACCTCAACATAGTAAAAATATTAATTGTCCCAAAATTGACATATAGATTTAGCACAATTCCTATCAAAATCCCGGAAACATTTTTTGTAGATTTAAATAAGATTATCTAAAATTTCTATGGAAAGGTTGAGAAGCTAGAATCGCTAAAATTTTTTAAAGAAGAATAAAGTGAAAGGAATCATACTACCTGATTTTAATACATATAACTACAGATATTAAGACTGTGTGGTATTGGTGTAGCAACAGATACATGGATAAATGGAACAGAACACAGAATCCATGAGTAGACTCATACAAGTACAGTTGACTGATTTTTTTATAAAAGTAATTCAACGGAGGAAGTATAGTCATCTCTAAAAATGGTTTTGGACTAACTGGATAACCAGTGGCAAAAAATAAAAGAAAAAAACCTCAAATTAAAGTATCCTACCTTATACAAAAATTAATTCAAAATGAATAATATGTTTAAATATAAAATATAAAACTATAACACTTTTAGAAGAAAGCATAGGAGAAAATATTTAGTACCTAGGACTCTAGAGCTCTTTAACATGACCTTAAAAACATGATCCATCCACAAAAGACACAAATCAATACATTTTACTTCACCAAAATTAAGTTCTGTTTTGTGAAATACCCTTGTTAGGAAGATGAAATGACAAGCTACAGAGTAGGAGAAAATACTTGCTAACCACATCTCTGACAAAGGATTTGTATCTAAGAATATCCTTCTTAAAATCCTTAAAACTCAACAGCAGAAAATACACAAATGATCCAACTTTAAAACCAGCAAAAGATGTGAAAAGACATTTCACTGAAGAAGATATACAGATGGCATAAGCATATAGAAAGATGCTCAACATCATTAGCCACCAGAGAAATGCAAATTAAGACCACAATGAGATATCACTACAAACCTATTAGAACAACTAAAATAAGAAATTGTGACAATACCAAATGCTGGAGATGATGCAGAGAAACTGGATCTCTCTTACATTGCCAATGAGAATATAAAAATGATAAAATCACTCTCGAAAATAGTTTGACATCTTATTTAAATACTAAACATACACTTAACATTAAATTTAGCAAGTGAGCTCCAGGGTATTTATCTTGGACAACTGAAAACTGATGTCTGCAGAATTTACACATGACTATTCATAGCATCTTTATTTGTAATAGCTCCCAAAGTGGAAACTATCAGAATACCCCCTCAAGAGCTGAATAAACTCTAGTTGTTCATACCGTAGACTACTACTCAGAAATTAAAAAGCAGTGAACTACATTGTTACACATAACAACTTGATGGATCTCAAAGGTATTTTGCTGGACAACAACAAAAAAGCCAATCACAAAATGAACATACTGCATTATTCCATTTATTTGACATTATCAAAATGATAATAGTGAGGATAAGAAAAACAAATTAGTGACTACCAGAAGTTCAGCATTTTGGGGACAATAAAGATATAGCATGAGGGATATCTTCATGGTGATAGAATAGTTCTGTATCCTGATTATGGTTGTGATTATGCAAATATGCTTATGTGCTCAAATGACACATAACTATACACATATACTATATCAAGGTTAATTTCCCAATTTTGATATTGTCATGTAGTTATGTAAGATGGTACCATTCTGAAAATCTGGATTCAGGACACAAGGACCTGTCCATACTAGTTTTGAAAATTCCTATGAATTTGTAATTACTTAATAAAGTTTTTTTTAAATTCTACATCCTTCACTAAACTCAGACTTCAGAGAAAGTCATCGTTTTCCATGCCAAGCAAGGAGATGAAATGTGCACAGCATGTCAATCAGTGGGAAAAGTCCTATCCATTCCAGTTTCCCCTTGCTTCCTGCCACAGCCTGCCTGAAGTACCTCTAAATGCATAGTTTTGTGTTGCCTAGGGGTTAATCTGTAAGTGAAAATAGTATTTTCATTAATTAGCCACTTCTTGGCTCTCCCCAGAATCACACACCAGACAGAAGCTCATTGCAAACTTCAAGTAGAGATATCCAGTGTTTTAAGAAAATCTGTGAGAAAAATATGTCAGGAATCCCCAGACATTGTGAAAATATGGTTGCAGTATGGCAAAAGATGCTAAGTTATGAACTCCAATCCTGCTCCTTCAGCTTTTTCAAACTTAACCACTGCGCTTACCTGGGGGTGTAGGTAGGGAGATTTGGAATGTTGGTTAATTCAGCTGTGGCAGAACAAAAGCACCCCTGAGAAATATCTACCTGAAAACCAACTGGAAGGCCCTACAGTGATACGTTAGAGGGCTCTTCATACAACTTAGAATTGTCCTCCTCCTATGGCTCAGAAACTGTCATAGCTGGCCTATAACTTCTGTGGGTACAAATTATCTGAGACCTCCACATCAGGAAATAGCCCCTTGGAAGAGTGACAGAAAACCAAGGATCCCAAAGGCTCACTATCCTTTTAAAGGGACCCTCTTATAAAGGACCCAGGACTATCAGTTGTAGATGTTATGGAGGTGGGAAGAACAAAAGGAACCAAAGTCCAAAAATCAGCTTTGGTAAAATAAGAGAAATCTAGGGAGGGTCAGAAATACCAAGTCTAGTTGCCTGTAGAACATAAAAGCTGTATATGCAGGATAAGATTGTTGACCTAGGTCAAGAATTCTTGACCATACAGGTACATAGTCATTATATCTACAAACTGCTCTGAAATAATAAACTTTCCTTATCTGAGTTGAATGTTGAGAAATTTAAAATTCTGTTAGGTCATCACCTTCTGTCTTCATCATGGCTTTTTCTTGATGTGTGTTCCTTTCAAAGGTTGAACTAAAATAATAATTAGTGATAGTGTTATTTTCTTCCAGGCGATACAACAAGTAATGACTGGCATACTTCTTCACTGCCTGGGACTGCTCTGGATGTATTTGTCACTCACACAAACTACTGCATTTGGAGCCACATATATTCCTCTTGCATTACTAACGGCATATCCATTTTGGTCATCCTTGCTTGTGAGTAAATAATCAAATTTCTGATTGTTATTCATTAATTTATTCGTTACATTTAATGACTGTTTATCAGTCAAGCAGTGTGCCAGAGACTGAACACTAAAAATGCACAATCTCTATTCTCAAGGAACTCATTTTACCTGGTTGAAAATAATATACCAATATGAAAAAACTTAGATTCTTATCAGTGACATTCTTTAATAATAAGAGTCTATTTTGTTAAAAGGCTATATTTTACATTCTTCTAGGATATGGAGAAAAATGATAAGATGCCCAAGGGGCATTTTGGGAAAACAGAAAATGGCTGGTGACTATTCAACTGCCCATATGGTATTTATTTTGCCAGTGGGGCAAATAAAAAATGAGAGAGCATAACTGCTGAGGAAATAGTGGGATATATACAATTTGTGTAGGGAAAGAAGCATAAAATCTTTGTGTTGTATTCAAGAAGTATTTGGTAAAATTAAACAGAGATTTTGAAATTGAATTTTATTGTGACTGATAGTATGATGAGTGATGTGCCATTGTCTTTAAAGGGGATATCATGAAGAAGATATTATGGTGGTTGATGTGCCATGTTTCCTACAAAATCCTGAGTAAAGTTTATTATAATATCACATTTGGAGTTTGATCACTCAACCAGTACTTATTGAGTACTATGATGTGTCAGGCACTGTTTTAGGTGCCTGAGATACATTAGCAAACAAAACAAAGATCCCACTTCTTATGGAGCTTTTATTCTAGCATGGTGTAGTATATTAGAAGATGATAAGGCCATAGAAGCAGAAAGAAAAAGAGTAGGCTAAGGGGGACAGGAATTTTTGGGAAAGTGGCAAAGGGATTTAGGTTATCATCTAAAATTGGATGGTTGAGGTAGGGCTCCTTGAAAAAGTGACTCTATTACTGATCTATTGTTATATAATAAACCACCAAAAACCCAGTGGCATACAATTACAAGCATTTATTTTTTACTCATGCAGACTTGGCAGAGATTCAGCTGCTCTTGGCCTGGTTTCAAGCTATAGGACAGGTCCAGATCCACTCCATATGTATCTTATTGCCTTTAGACTAGTGGCTACTAGAGGCATATTCTTCTCACAATGAAAAGCAAGAACACAAGAGGACAATCCTAATCACACAAGACCATTTCAAGCTTTGGCTTGGGTCATGTTTGTTAAAATCCCAGCTAAAACAAATAAAATGATCAAGTCCTAAATTAAAGGGAAGCATAATCCAAGCACCATGAGATCACAGCAAGAGTATGAAAATATATTATTATTACCTAAAAGTAAAAAATTGTGACCAACAGTTCAAACTACCATAGTGACATTTGAGCAAAGACTTGAAAAAGTGATGGTTTTGACCACAAGGATATGCTGGGAAACAACATCTCAGGAGAACAGTCAGAATGAAGTCTTCAATGAAGGTTCCTAGAAAAATGTAGTCAGTATTTCTGGAACAGAGTGAGCAAGCACAATAGTAGTAGAAAACAAGTTAGAAAAAATAATGGGGTGCCTGTTAATATAGGGCTATGTAAGCCATTGTAAAGATTTTAGCTTTTACTGTTAGTGAAATTGGAGTTATTATAGTGTTTCATAAACAGAGTTAAATAATCTGGCTTAGGTTTTAAAAGAATCACTTTGGTTTCTGTGTTGAAAAGAGAATGAAGGGGTCCGAAGAGACTTTTTAGAAAGCGACTTCAAAAGTCCAGGTGAGACTCAAACAAGGTTGTTAGTAGTGAAGGTGGTGAAAGTAATGATGTAGATATATGTTGAGGTAGAGCCAATTTAATATCTTGATGGATTGGGTATGGAGTGTGAAAGAAGTTAAAGATAATGCCAGGGCTTTTGTTCAAGCTAACAGAAGGAATGACTTGACATCAACTGATACAGGGAAGACTGTGTACAGAACTGGTTTTCAGAGGAAGACAATGAGTTTGCTTTGAAAATGTTGAGTTTGAAGTATTTATTTAATATTCAACTGGAGATGTCAAGTAGCCTATTGGACATGGAATGTAGAGTTCAGAAGACAGAATTAGAATAAAAGATACAGACTTGCAGAAAGGACAAGACTTCACCAACCAAGTATCTGCTGCCTTCAAGAGACTCACCTAACACGTAAGGAATCACATAAACTTAAGGGAAAGGGGTAGAAAAAGATGTTCCGTGCAAATGGACACCAAAAGCTAGCAGGAGTAACTATTCCTCTATGAGACAAAACAAACTTCAAAGGAACAGCAGTTAAAAAAGACAAAGATAGACCTTATATAATAATAAAAGGCCTTGTCCAACAAGAAAATATCACAGTCCTAAATATATACGCACCTAATGCTGGAGCTCCCAAATTTATAAGACAATTACTACTAGACCTAAGAAATGAGATAGCAACACAATAATAGGGGGGACTTCAATACTCCACTGGCAGCACTAGACAGGTCATCAAGACAGAAAATCGACAAAGAAACTATTGATTTAAACTATACCCTGGAAAAAATTGACTTAACAGATATTTACAAAACCATTGTACCCAACAACTGCAGAATATGCATTCTATTCATCAGCACATGGAACTTTATCCAAGATAGACCAAATGATAGGCCACAAAACAGGTCTCAATACATTTAGGAAAACTGAAATAATATCAAGTATTCTCTCAGACCACAGTGGAATAAAATTGGAAATCAACTCCAAAAGGGACCTTCAAAACCATGCAAATACATGGAAATTAAATAACCTGCTCCTGAATGATCATTGGGTCAACAATGAAATCACAATGGAAATTACAAAATTCTTTGAACTGAATAATAGTGACACAACCTATCAAAACCTCTGGGATACAGCAAAGGCAGTACTAAGAAAAAAGTTCATACCCTTACATGCCTACATCAAAAAGTCTGAAAGGCACAAATAGACAATCTAAGGTCACACCTCAAGGAACTAGAGAAACAAGAACAAACCAAACACAAACCCAGCAGAAGAAAAGAAATAACCAAGATTAGAGCAGAACAAAATGAAATTGGGGGAAAAAAGCAATACAAAAGATAAATGAAACAAAGAGCTGGCTCTTTGAAAAGGTAAATAAAATTGATAGACCATTAGCAAGAGTAACCAAGAAAAGAGAGATGATCCAAATAAGCTCAATTAGAAATGAAATGGGAGATATTACAACTGAAACCACAGAAATACAAAAGATAACTCAAGGCTACTATGAACACCTTGTGCACATAAATTAGAAAACCTAGAGGAGATGGAAAAATTTCTGGAAATTTACTACCCTCTTAGATTAAACCAGGAAGATATAGAAGCTCTGAACATACCAAAAACAAGCAGCAAGATTAAAATGGTAATAAAAAATTACTAACAAAAAAAAAAAAGCCCGGGACCAGTTGGATTCACAGCAGAATTCTATCAGATCTTCAAAGAAGAATTGGTACCAATCCTACTGACACAACTCCAAAAGACAGAGAAAGAGGGAATCCTCCCTAAATCATTCTATGAGGCCAGTATCACCCCAATACCAAACCAGGAAAAGGACATAACAAAAAAAGAAAACTACAGACAAATATCCCTGATGAACATAAATGCAAAAATCCTTAACAAAATACTAGCTAACCAAATCCAACAGCATATCAAAAAAGTAATCCACCATGATCAAGTGGGTTTCACACCAGGAATGCAGGGGTGTTTTAACATACTCAAGTCAATAAATGTGATACACCACATAAACAGAATTAAAAACAAAAATCGCATGATCATCTCAATAGATGCAGAAAAAGCATTTGACAAAATCCAGCATCACTTTATTATTAAAACCCTCAGCAAAATTGGCATACAAGGGACATACCTCAATGTAATAAAAGCCATCTAACAAATCTACAGCCAACATAATACTCAATGGGGAAAAGTTGAAAGCATTCCCTCTGAGAACTGGAACAAGACAAGGATGCTCACTCTCACCACTTCTATTCAACGTAGTGCTGGAAGTCCTAGCCAGAGCAATCAGACAAGAGAAAGAAATAAAAGGCATCCCAATCAATAAAGAGGAAGTCAAACTCTTGCTGTTTCCTAATGATACAGTTGTATATCCAGAAAACCCTAATGACTCATCCAAAAAACTCTTAAAACTGGTAAATGAATTCAGCAAAGTTTCAGGATATAAAATTAATGTACACAAATCAGTAGCTCTGCTATACACCAACAGCAACCAAGCTGAGAAACAAATGAAGAACTCAACCCCTTTTAAAATAGCTGCAAAAAAAATAAAATATTTAGGAGTACACCTAACTAAGGAGTTGAAAGACCTCTACAATGAAAACTACAAAACACCACTAAAAGAAATCATAGATGACAGAAATAAATAGAAACACATCCCATGCTCATTTGCTGGGTAGAATCAGTATTGTGAAAATGGCCATACTGCCAAAAGCAATCTACAAATTCAGCACAATTCCCATCAAAATACTACCATCGTTCCTCACAGAACTGGAAAAAAACAATCCTACAGTTCATATGGAACCAAAAAAAAAAAAAAAAGCCTACATAGCTAAAGCAAGATTAAGCAAAAACAACATATCTGGAGGCATCATATTACCCAACTTCAAACTATACTATAAAGCCCAAACAGCATGGCACTGGTATAAAAATAGGCACATAGACCAGTGGAACAGAATAGAGAACCCAGAAATAAAGCCAAATACTTACAGTTGGTGTATCTTTGACAAAGCAAACAAAAACATAAAGTGGGGAAAGGACACCCTATTTAACAAATGGTGCTGAGAGAATTGGCAAGCCACATAGAGGAGAATGAAACTGGACCCTCATCTCTCACCTTATTCAAAAATCAACTCAACATGGATCAAGGACTTAAATCTAAAAAAATATATATAGAAGATAACATCGGAAGAACCCTTCTAGACATTGGCTTGGGCAAAGACTTCATGACCAAGAACCCAAAAGCAAATGCAACAAAAACAAAGATAAATAGGTGGGATTTAATTAAACTAAAGAGCTTCTGCACAGCAAAAGGAACAGTCAGCAGAGTAAACAGCAGAGTAAACAGACAACCCACAGAGTGGGAGAAAATCTTCACAATCTACACATCTGACACAGGACTAATATCCAGAATCTACAAGGAACTCAAACAAATTAGCAAGAAAAAATCAAACAGTCCCATCAAAAAGTGGGCTAAGGACATGAATACACAATTCTCAAAAGAAGATATACAAATGGCCAATAAACATATGAAAAAATGCTCAACATCACTAATGATCAGGGAAATGCAAATCAAAACCACAATGTGATACCACCTTACTCCTGCAAGAATGGCCATAATCAAAAAATTTAAAAAAATAGATGTTGGCATGGATGCAGTGAAAAGGGAACACTTCTATGCTGGTGGGGGAATGTAAACTAATACAACCATTATGGGAAACAGTGTGGAGAGTTCTTAAAGAACTAAAAGTAGAACTACCATTTGATCCAGCAATCCCACTGCTGGGTATCTACTCAGAGGAAAAAAAAAGGTCATACAAAAAAGATACTTGCACCCACATGTTTATAGCAGCACAATTTGCAATTGAAAAAATATGGAACCAGCCCAAATGTCCATCAATCTACAAGTAGATAAGCTGTGGTATACGTTTACAATGGAATACTACTCAGCCATAAAAAGCAACAAATTAATGGCATTCACAACAACCTGGATGGAATTGGAGACTACTATTTTAAGTGAAGTAACTCAGGAATGAAAAACCAAAAATTGTATGTTCTCACCCATAAGTGGGAGCTAAGCTATGAGGCTGCAAGGGCATAAGAATGATACAGTGGACTTTGGGGACTCAGGGGAAAGGGTGGGAGAGGGTGAGGGATAAAAGACTACAAATTGGGTTCAGTGTATACTTCTCAGGTGATGGGTGCACCGAAATCTCACAAGTTACCACTAAAGAATTTACTCATGTAACCAAATACCACCTGTTCCCAAAAACCTATATAAATTTTTAAAAAATCATAAATGTAATGACAAAAAAGAAGCTTAAAAAAGTAAGAAATCTTAAAAAAATAGAATAAAGAGTCATTGGCATCTAGTAATGAGACTAGATGAGATCACCAAAGAAATAAATAAACATAGAAAAGAAGAGATAACTAAGGACTAGAGCAGCACTGTCCAATACAATAGTCACATGTACCTACTGAACCTGGAAAATGCAACTAAACTGCCCTGAGAAGTGCTGTAAAGATAAAATACATATAAGATTTCAAAACTTAGTATACATTTTAAAATGTAAAATATATAATTATTTTATATTGATTCTATCTCAAAATAATTTTGGATATGTGAACTTATAGAAAATATATTATTAAAATAAGTTGTATATATTTCTTTTTAGTTTTCTTAATATGGCACTTGGAAACTTACATAAGTTGCTTGTATTATATTTCTACTGGACAGCCCTAGACAATATTCTGACTGAGGACAGTGCTATGATTAGGTTTGATTTAATACTATCACTCTATGAGTAATAAGAGATTAGATTTGAGAATGTTAGAGAAGTTAGAAAAAGCTACTGCAGGGATTCAGGCAAGAAAAATGGGGCCTTAATTCAACTTAGAGGTGCCAAAAATATAGGTTCTGTCTTAGTCCATTTTGTGTTGCTGTAATAGAACATCACAGGCTAAGTAATTTATAAAAGAAAACAAATGTACTTCTCACAGTTCTTCAGGCTGGGGACTCTAATATCAAGATGCTGGCATCTTGTGAGGGCCTTCATGCTGCATCGTCTCATGATGGAAAGTCTAAGGGCAGGCCGGGCGCGGTGGCTCACGTCTGTAATCCCAGCACTTTGGGAGGCTGAGGCGGGTAGGTCACGAGGTCAGGAGATCGAGACCATCCTGGCTACCACGGTGAAACCTTGTCTCTACTAAAAATACAAAACATTAGTCAGGCATTGTGGCGGGCACCTGTAGTCCCAGCTACTTGGGAGGCTGAGCCGAGATCACGCCACTGCACTCCTGTCTGGGCCACAGAGCAAGACTCCATCTCGGGGGAAAAAAAAAAATCAACGAAACAGGTAGTTGGTATTTTGCAAAGTTTAACAAAATTGAGAGAGAAGATTCAAATAAATAAAATCTGAAATTAAAAAGGAGACATTACAACTGATGTTGCAGAAATTCAAAAGATCATTAGTGGCTACTATGAGCAACTATATGCCAATAAATTGGAAAATCTAGAAGAAATGAACAAATTCCAAGATACATACAACCTACTGAGATTGAACCATAAAGAAACCCAAAACCTGAACAGACCGATAACAAGTAATGAGGTCAAAGCCATAGTAAAAAGTCTCTAAGTAAAGAAAAACCTGGAACCGATAGCTTAACTGATGAATTCTACCAAACATTTAAAGATTCTACTCAATTCTACTCAAACTGTTTCAAAAAAATAGAGGAGAAGGGAATACTTCCGAAGTCATTCTATAAGGCTAGTAAAACCCTAATGCCAAAACCAGACAAGGACACATCAAAAAAATAAAAAAAAAAGAAAAAGAAAAAAAAAACTACAGGCCAATCTGATGAATATTGGTGCAAAAATCCTCAACAAAATAATAGCAAACCAAATTCAACAATACATCAGAAAGATCATTCATCATGACCAAGTGGGATTTACCCCTGGGATGCAAGGATGAATAAACATACCCAAATAAATCAACGTAATACATTATATCAACAAAATGAAAAGTAAAAACCATCAGATCACTTCAGTTGATGCTGAAAAGTCATATGATAAAACCCAACATCTCTTCATGATAAAAACTCTCAAAAAACTGAGGATAAAAGGGACATACCTCAATATAATAAAAGTCACTTATGACAGACCCACAGCTAGCATACTGAATGGGGAAAAATGGAAAGCCTTTCCTCTAAGATCTGGAACACAACAAGGATGCCTACTGCCACCACTGTTATTTAACATAGTACTGGAAGTCCCAGCTAGAGCAATCAGACAAGAGAAAGTTATGAAGGCCATCCAAATTGAAAAGAAAAAAGTCAAATTATTCTTGTTTGCACATCATATTGTCTTATATTTGGAAAAACCTAAAGACTCCACTAGAAAACTATTAAAACTGATAAACTCAGTAAAGTTTGCAGGATGCAACACCAACGTACAAAAATCAGTAGCATTTCTATATGCCAACAGTGAACAATCTGAAAAAGAAATTTAAAAATTAATCTCATTTACAACAGCCACACATAAAATTAAATACCTAGAAATTAACTAGGGAACCAGGAAACAAATCCACACACCTAGAGTGAACACGTATTCAACAAAGGTGCCAAGAACATATGCTGGGGAAAAGACAGTCTCTTCAATAAATGGTGATGGGAAAACTGGATATCCATATGCAGAAGAATGAATATCTCTCACCATACACAAAAATCAAATCAAAATGGATTAAAGACAAATCTAAGACCTCAAACTATGAAATGACTACAAGAAAACATGAGGAAAATCTCCAGGACATTGGTTTGGGCAAAAATTTCTTGAGCAATACCTCATAAGCACAGGCAATCAGAGCAAACATGGACACATGAAGTTAAAAAGCTTCTGCACAGCAAGGGACACAATCAACAAAGTGAAGACACAACCCACAGAATGGGAGAAAATGTTTGCAAACTACCCATCTGACAAGGGATTCATAGCCAGAATATATAAGGAGCTCAAACAACTCTATAAGAAAAAATCTAATAGTCTGATTAAAAAAAAGGGCAAAAGATTTCAGTAGACATTTCTCAAAAGAAGACATACAAATGACAAACAGGCATATGAAAAGGTGCTCAATATCACTGATCATCAGAGAAATGCATATCAAAACTACAATGAAATATCATCTCACCCCGGTGAAAATGGCTTATATCCAAAAGATAGGCACTAACAAGTGCTGGTGACGATGTGGAGGAAAGGGAACCTTTGTACACTGTTCATGGGAATGTAAATTATTACACCCACTATGCAGAATAGTTTGGAGGTTCCTCGAAAACTAAAAATTCAGCTACTATATGATCCAGCAATCCCACTGCTACATATATACCCAAAGGAAGGGAAATCAGTATGTTGAAGAGATATCTGCACTCCTATATTTATTGCAGCACTGTTTACAATAGCTAAGATTTGGAAGCAACCTAAGTGTACATAAACAGATGAATAAAGAAAATGTGGTGCATATACACAAAGGAGGACTATTCAACCATACAAAAGAATGAGATCCACAACTGTAGCAGCTCTGCTCCCACCTCAGGCCTGCAACACAGGAGAGCACAATTCCAGTGCTCACTGCTGAGACACTTTCCACAATTCTAGCTGTGGAGGCTCCTAGCCCACTCCGGGGCAAGAACTCCCATCTCTGGCCCAAGACTATAATCCTTACGTGGCCATGCTGCAGGGTCACCATAGAATGACTGACTTTGTATGCACCCAGATTAAAAATGATGTCCTGCTATTGGTCCTGGGTTTGGGAAAATGTCTGCAGCTTTTCCTAGTGCCTTTCCCTCTCAGTGTCTCCAAGCTTCTCCCTAAGTTAGCTCCAGGGCTTGGGAGAAATAAAATGCTCCCCCTCAGCCTGGGTTGCTTGGATTTCCAGTGGAAAGATGAGTCACAGAGGGAGGCTTTCTGCTTCTCTCACACAGTGGGACTTCACTCACTTTTATCAGCCAGACATCATCACGGGGAATGTTTTCCCATGCTTTCTTCTCCAGGATCTGGGTGTCCTTAACAACACCAGTGAGTTTCTGTTTTCCTTTTTGAATTAAAGCTCACAGAGTTGATCTTTATGCACTACTTTTTTATTTCCAAGTTGCTAACGTATGCTAAAAGCCCCTAATCTGCCATCTTGGAAAAAAAATCGAAACATTATATGTAACTATTACAACACTACAACAATAACACAATGTAACAGACTATCCTCATTTTACCAATGAAAAAAGCAAAACTAAGTTATAGGTTAAGTAATTTTCCTGAGTCACAGAGAAAGCAAAGAGCAAAGAACTCAACCTCAGATCCTTCTTACTTCAAAATTCTATTTAGTATTGACATGTGAGTTTCCAGATTTTTCTGGGAAAACAATATCCCTCTCCCATACTACTAACTGACCTGTTCATTTCTTAATGCTGTGGAAAGTTTTATGCGTTCATAAATGTTGCATCTGTGAGGAAAATAAATTTCTGATACACCATAACTGCCATCTTTCTAACAAGTGTCACGAAATGATGGAATATCTCAGAAAAAGCTACTCATGGAAGACACTGTATAATTCTTCTATTTAAATATGTAAACTGAAGCATCAATATTTTATGAATGATATTTTCTATTAATAAAATATTTAAGCATTATATTAAAAGTATGTTCATATGAAGTCACCAAGATATAACATTTCCCAGTAGTAAATTCATTAATTGGGTGCATTTTCTTCTAATTCACATATTGGCTTAATAAATTATGATTGACAAAAACTAAGGAAATATTGATACTCCTTTTTCCATAAAGTCACTTCAGAATGCCCTTAGATTCTATTTCCAATACATATATTAAATTAGTAGCCAGAGATTTCATGGCTTTCTCCCATCTCCACAAATAAAAAAAACCCTTGAATTATATCCTGAATGATTTTCTCAATGGTCCCATATTCTTTATGTTAAAACATTCCGGAATTCTCTTACTTTTTAAGTTTATACATAAACATAATGACTGGGTATTAATAAATGTGATCTTTGTTTCCAGTTTATCTTCACGGGAGCATTTACAGTATCATTAGAAAAGATACGTTCACCATTCTTGGTAAGTTAGAATGCTTATAGCAGCTCTAGAGTTTTATTTGCCAAAAGAAGGAAAGTCGGTGCGTAGGCAGCATTGTCTGTGTGTCACTAGAAACCTATATATAATTGAAGAATAGATTTTTAAAATGTAAGAAATGTAAGTTTCCATTGCATTTTCAAACAAAAACAGAATACGTGCCAGTTACTGAAGTCATTGTTATATTTCATTAGTTATAAAAATAACTCAGGATGTATGAAGTTAATCAAGAAACTAAATTTCTACATCATAAATCATTTAATGTAAATTAAAATTCAATTAAGATGTAAATACAGCTATCTTGAAATGACCCAGTTTCTGTTACTACCTTCTTTTTCTCTTGCTTCTTTCTTCACATGTCTAGAAACTTTTAATTGTATGGAGGCTACTGTGTATGTGGTGTTTTAAAGAGTCTGGATCATGTTGATTTCCTTTAGTGAATATTGCATTTTGTATTGATAGGAAGTGAGGTGAAAGAACAAGAAATTAGAATAATTATGTATGTAAATGCTAGGAGATTGACTTCTGGAATGGCAGACTGAGAACTCCATGAAATTGTTCTTTAACAAAAACAGAGAAACCGCTGGCAAAACAACCAAAAGTAATGATTTCAAAGCATTGGAAATTAATCAAAGCCACAGCTAAAACAGAAAATTATCTAAGAGATACTAGTAAACCTCAGAAAAACGGAGAGATCTATAATGTTTTAATTTGAGGCTAATTTCCATCCCCTCTCCCTTCAAGCTCCTTGGCAGAGTATGTATGAAAAGCCAGCAGTATAGCAACCAGCTGAGAGGACCGACATCATGTGATGCTCTATTAAAAGTGCCATCATCTGAGCACAGTCAATATTTTGTCTGAAATTGCATCTCTGTTCCCAGGATATTTTGGCTATTTTTTGGATAAAGATTTCCGCTCAGTGAAAACAAAGTCCTACCACTAGATGGCTTAAACACTATCAGTCTGCTAGCAATAGCACAGCTTAATAAGACTATGAATTCAGGTAAATAAGGGCTTGGTCAGAAATTTAAAAGACGATCCTGAATAACTAGATAATCATAAGGAGCTTTGAAAAGCTCTGACATATTCTTGGAGATCTAAAGTCCCTCACAAATATGGAAAGCTATGTGCATGCCCAGGAAGCAACAAAGAAAGAAGAAAGGCCCACCACTCATTTACCTCTGGCTGACTATGAGGCCCTAGGCAAGGAAGAAGTGAAAGCTGAAGCTGTCTTATAAACTAACTGAAGTTTTAAGCATATATTCTCATACACACTCTCCTTGGCAAAGGATTATTGACTGACATTAAATTACACTGAGCCAGGGATGGCTCCTAGGAAGCAGATAACCCATGGGCTTGACATTGAGGGAATAAAATATTTACAGAATTAATCCAGGAAACTTAACAAAGAAAAAGGAATAAGAAAAACAACAACAACAAAAGCAAAAATAGCAAACCCTGGGCGTGGGGAAGCAATTAAATACCAAATATGCTACAATGTCTTATGTTAAATGTCAATTTTTCTAAAAAACATAAAACATGCAAGGAAACTGAAACATATTTTACATACACAGGAGAAAAAAAGCAACCAACAGAAAAATATTCCTATGGGGGCCAAAATTTGGTACTTTAACTACTCAAAGACTTTAAATTAGATCTCTTAAGTATGGTCAGAGAACCAAAAAAAATTGTTAAAAGAATTAAAAGAAAGCATGAAAGTGATATGTCACCAAATACAGAATATCAATAAAGAGATAGAAATTATAGATTTTAAAAAATTAATACGTTAATTGGATTTCCCATAGAAATCACTTTAAAACATGACTGAAAATATACACAACAAGAAATAAGGCCATCTCCAGTGATGCCAGGCACAAGTTCAGCTCAAACCATCCTAGACTCCAGACTAGTCCTACGGACCCAGACTCTACACCTGCCCTAGCACCAGGCCAACCCTAAGCTGCAGGCCAGTCCCTGTAGCCCAAGTCTCCAGAGGACCCAGGGTCTAGGCCTGCTCCAGCAGACCCAAGGTCCAGGCCCACCCCAGTGCACCCCATTGCCAAAATGAGCCACATGGAATGAGGCACCATGACCACCCTTGCAGACCCATTCCAATGCCCATGGACTCAGGACCCAGACTCATCCTTACAGACTTGGTTTAGACTAGCCCCAGCACCAGGCCAGCCCCATGGACTCAAAATGCAGACCCATATCAGTGGTCCCAGGTGCCAGGCCCATCACAACATCTGAGTGACCCCTAAAGAGTCAGGCTCAAGGTTCACACCAGTATCAGCTCAGCTCTTGCAGACTCAGGCTTCAGGCTGGCCCCCATGGATACAGGCCTCCAGCCCATTCCCATATGCCAATCAACAAGTCCACCATGGTAGATCAAGGCTACAGGCACAACTCCACAGAACCAGGATTCAGGCCTACCTACCTGCTAACCTGGTATCAGGCCATCTTGCCTGAGGACTCCAGCAACAAGCCAGCCATACCAGATGTCCTGCCCAGAATCTTTGAATGAGCTCACTGGTGAAATCTTTTCCAGACAAAGCCAGTATGAAAAAACTGGAATGAGGCTCCTACTTCAAATGGACAGATATCAATATAAGGCAAAAAAAAGATGAGAAAACAAGAAGACATACCACCAAAAGAACACAATATGCTCCCAGTAGCTGACCCCAAAGAAATGGAAATATATGAACTTCATCATCAATAATTCAAAATAATTGTTATTGAAAGGCTCAAAGAACTTCAAGAAAATGCATATAATTTTATAAAATCAGGAAAACAATAAATGACCAAAATGAGAAATTTAACAGTGAATAAAATTATTTTTAAAAATTAAACAAATTCTGAAGCTGAAAAATAATGAATGAAATTAAAAATACAATAGAGAGCAGCAACAACAGAATTCATCAAGGAGAAGAAAGACTGTGACATTGAAGACAAGGCATTTGAAAATATACAGTCATAGGAGAAAAAAATGAAAAGGACAAAAAAGTCTATAGGATTTGTGGGACAAGATCAAGAGAGGAAATATTCAAAATATAGGAGTTCAAGAAGGAGAAGACAAAGACAAATGGGTAGGAATATTATTAAAATAACATAAGAAAGCTTTCTTAATCTAGGAAAAGATATAAACATCCAGGTACAGGAAGGTCCAAAGGTCTCCAATTAGATCAATCCAAGCAAGATTACACCAAGATATAATCAAACTGTCAAAAATCAAAGACAAAGAGAGGCTCCTGAAAGCAACAAGAAAAAAAGAAGTAACTAATGTATAAGAAAGTTTCAATAAGGCTAGTAGGAGATTTCTCAGCAGAAACCTAACAGACCTGGACAGAATAGGATGATATATTCAAAGTGGTGAAAGAAAAATACTGTCAACAAATAACCCAGGAAAGCTGTTCTTCAAAAATTAAGAATGAAGACTTTCTCAGACAAACAAAAGCTGAGAGAGTGTATTATCCTGTGATGGAAGGGTCAAAGCTGACAAAATTTTAGTTAGATAGGAGTAATAAGTGCAAGAGACCTTATGGTGCAACATGATGACTGTAGTTAAAAACACCAGATGTAACAGAGGTGTTGGAATTATCACACTGTGACTTAGAAAAGCTATGATTAATATGCTAAGAAATATCATGGAAAAAAGTGGGCAACATGCAAGAACAGATAAGTAATGTAATCAGAGAAACAGAAATTCTAAGAAGTGATAAAAAGGAAATGCTAGAAATAAAAAACCTTTTAACGGAAATGAATCATGCCTTTGATGGGCTCATTAGTAGTCTGGACATGTCTGAGGAAAGAATTAGTGAGTTTAAGGATCAGTAAATAGAAGCATCCAAAACTAAAAAGTAAAGGGGAAAAAAACTGAAAAAAAAAAAAAAAAAAAAAAAAACAGGACAAAAATCCAAGAACTGTGAGATAAAGACAAAAGAAGTAACATGTGCATAATGGAACTGCCAAAAAAAGAACAAGAGGGAACGGAAGAAATGTTTGTAGCAATAATGACTGAGAATTTCATAAAATTAATATCAGACCAAACCACAGATCCAGAAACTCAAAGGACACTAAGCAGAATAAATGCCAAAAACATACACTTAGGAAAATTATATTTAAACCGCAGAAAATAAAATATTTTTAAAAATCTTGAAAGAAGTTGTATTTGTTTGTTCTTGCACCACTATATAGAAATACCTGAGACTGAGTATTTATAAAGAAAAGAGGTTTAATTGACTCACAGTTCCTCAGGCTGTATAGGAAGCAGGATAGCATCTGCTCGGCTTCTGAAGAGGCCTCAGGAAACTTACAATCATGGCAGAAGGTGAAAGGGAAACAGGCACATCTTACGTGACAGGAGCACGACCAAGGTCGGGGGAGGTGCCACACATTTTTAAACAACCAGCTCTCATGATAACTCATTCACTATCATGAGAACAGAGGGGGAAATCCACCCTTTTGATCTGATCACCTCCCACCAGGCCCTACCTCCAATATGAGAGATTAGAATTCAACATGAGATTTGGGCAGTGACACAGATCCAAACCATATCAGAAGCCAAAAAAAAAAAAAAATTACCTATAGAGGATCAAGGATAAGAATTACATAGGACTTCTCCTCATGCACCATGCAAGTAAAAAGAGTGGAGTTAAATATTTAAAGTATTTGGAGAAGTGCCAACCTAGAATTCTGCACTCTATGAAATTATACTTCAGAAGTGAAGGAGAAACAAAGACTTTCTCAGACAAGCAAATTTGAAGAAATTTGATGAGAGTAAACCTGCCTTGCAAGAAATGTTAAAATAAGTTTTTTCAGGAACCAAAAAACAATGATATTTGTCAGACTCAGAACTTAATAAAGAAAAAAAGATAATTAGAGAAAGAAAAAGTGAAGGTAAAAAATTAAAACTTTTATTTTTCTTATATTTAACCTAAAAGTTTGCTCAAAATGATGATAGCAGCAATGTATTCAATGATCATACCCTATGAATAGGTGTAATGAAAGAAAGCAATGATACAAAAGATGAGAGGAAGGAATTAGGACTACTTTGTTAATATAAGATACTTGTACTGTCTGTGAAGTAGTATATTGTTATTTGACAAATAGAGTTGGATTAGTTGTAAATGTATATTGAAAACACTGTGGTCACCACTTTAAGAAGTTTTCTTAAATACTTGATTTGCTAATAAAGAAGAGAAAATAGAATCACATAAAATGTTCATTTAAGTCAAAGAAAAAGGTAGAAAAACAGCATAATCTGAAAAAAACAAGCAAGGACAAGGGAAATGAATACAGACCAGTAATAAATATATGACAGATATTAATCCACCTCTATCAATAATCACTATAAATACCAGTGATCTAAATGCATCTATCAAAAGACAGAGATTTTTGAAGAGTGGAACAAAAAACAATATTCAACAATATGTTGTCTACAGGAAACCTGCTCTAAATATAAAGACACGTATAGATTGAAAGTATGGAGAAAGATATCACATGTTAACACTAATTATCGCTTCTCGGCTTTTAGGCTAAGATCAAGTGTAGTACATGTGAACACTAATTGAAAGAAAGTAGGAGTAACTATATTAACTTCAGACAGAGCAGACGTCAGAGCAAGGAAAATTATCAGGAATAAAGAGAGACATTACATAATGATAAAGGGGTCAACGTATGTGGCCAACAGCAAAGTAATAAAATAGATGAGGCAATAGCTGATAGAACTACAAGGAAACATATATGGATCCACTATTAGAGTTGAAGACTTTAACTCCTATGATTAATAAAGGCATTCTGCAAGCAGAAAATCAGTATATACAGAGTTGAACTCAACAGCACTGTCAATCATCTGGATATGATTGACACCAATGCAATACTCATACAATAAAATAATACATTTTTCTCAAGGACACTTATAACAGCCCCTAAGATAGACCATGTTCTGAGTCATAAAATACATGCTAGTCGATTTTTTAAAATAAATATTGTACAATTTATGCTCTCAGATCACACTGTGATGAAAATAGAAGCCACATTAGAAAGGTAAGAGAAATGATTTCACTTTGACTATGTCACCTCTCCACAACAATGGCATAGCACCCACCACACAGAAAGGATTTCCCTAGGCCCTAGATTTCTACAACGGAATAAAGAGGGAGCCCGTGGTGGACATCCAGCTTCCCCAGCATTCTTGGTGTTTTGCAGGAGGCCCACTTGCCAAATGGGGAACATTAGAAGTATCAGCAGGGGTAGACTATGTGGTGTCAGCTAGAAATAGAAAGTTGGGGCCCACAGCAACCAGCATGTGAATCTTGGCTGCGGCTCTGTATTCTGGTCAGCGGAGGCACCCGACCAGAGAGATTAGCCAAAAGCATCTCTCTGCAGGAAGCACAGTTGAGAGATTTGCCAGGCTCAAGTCTTTGTCTAGCTTTGACACCCAGCATCAGAGCTCTGCATAAGGCTCTCCCAGGCTGAGAAGCAGGTCTGCATTTGGACATTACTACAGAGTGTACCTTCTGGCCCAGCTCAACATGATTAGCTAAGCAGTAACCCAGCCTCAGAGACCTGCATAAGGATTTATCAGGCTGGGAGGCAAGCCAATATATGAGCATATCTATGAAGCAAAGCATCTGGCTCTGCCTGACACTAGCAGTTGAGCAGAGGCCCCATCAATCTTCAGAACCCAGTCGGAGGTTCTGTCCAGACCTAGGTGGGGAGGGAATCCTATGACTACACATATCTGTGGAATATAGTCTCTGACCCTGACCATTTCAAATGAAATTTTCATAATTGAATTTATAGAAGGAAAAGAGAGAAAGGAAGAGCAAGCATATTTAAGAAAATAATGGCTGAAAACTTTTCAAATCTGGAAAAAGATGGCAACATGCAGATACAGGAAGCTCAGAAGTCTTCAACCAAATTAAACCCAAAGAAGGGTTAACCGAGACATATCATGTTCAAAGTAACAAAAATCAAAGACAAAGAATTCTGAAAGTAGCAAGAGATAAGAAACATATCATATTCAAGAGGGCTCCAATACAGCTATCGGCAGACTTCTCAGCAGATATCATGCAGGCCAGGAGAGAGTGAATAATATACTTCAAGTGCTGTAAAAACAACAACAACAACAACAAAAAAGTCAACCAAGAATATTTTACCTTGCAAAGCTATTCTTTTTTTGACTTTTTTTTCTTTTTCCTTTTCTTTCTTTCTTTTTTTTTTTGACACAAAGTCTCGCTCTTGTCACCCAGGCTGGAGTGCAATGGCGTGATCTCAGCTCACTGCAACCTCCACCTCCCAGGTTCAAGCCATTCTCCTGCCTCAGCCTCCTGAGCAGCTGGGATTACAGGCACCTGCCATCACGCCTGGCTAATTTTTGTATTTTTAGTAGAGATAGGTTTCACCATGTTGGCCAGTCTGGTCTCAAACTCCTGATCTCAGGCGATCCACCCACCTCAGCCTCCCAAAGTGCTGGGATTACAGGCGTGAGCCACCGTGCCGAGCCCTTGCAAAGCTATTCTAAGGAAATAAGGGAAAAATTAAAATTTTCCCAGATCAAAAAAAAAAAAAAAAAGCTAAGGGGGCTCATCATCACTACACCTGCCTTACAGGAATCATGAAAGGGAGCTATTTAAGCTGAAACCAAAAAAAGACACAAATTCATAACAAAAAACATATAGAAGTATAAAACTTGGTGGCATAAATAATACGGTCATATTCAGAATATTCTAGTACTGTAATGGTAGTACATAAAGCAATTTTACCTCTAATATGAGTGTTAAAAGACAAAACTTTTTTATTTTATTTTATTATTATTATACTTTAAGTTTTAGGGTACATGTGCACAATGTGCAGGTTAGTTACATATGTATACATGTGCCATGCTGGTGTGCTGCACCCATTAACTCAAAAGACAAAACTATTAAAACAACTATAACTACAATAAACTAAAGGATACAAATTACAAAAGATATACTTTTTTGACATCCAAATAACAAATAGGGGAAAAAGTAAAATGTAGACATTTTGTATTGAAAGTTAAGTTGTTATCAGCTTTAAAAGCCTGGTACAACTACAAAATAATTGATTTGTGCCTCATGGTAACCACAATACAAAAACTTATAATAGTTGCACAAAATATAAAAACTAAGAAATCAAATCATACCACCATAGAAAATCATCAAATCACAAAAGTCAGTAAGAGAGGAGGAAAGAAACAAAGGATGGTTTAAAAAGAAAATAAACCACAAAACAGCAATAAGAGTTCTTATATATTAATAATTACCTGGAATGTAAATTGATTAAATTCTCCAATAAAAAAATTAAGTAACTAAATGGACTGAAAAACAAAATGCAACTATATGCTGCCTACAAGACACTCGCTTCACCTTTAAGGACACATATAGGCTGAAAGTGAAGGGGTGAAGAAAGATATTTCAAAAAGTGGGCGAAGGATATGAACAGACGCTTCTCAAAAGAAGACATTTATGCAGCCAACAGACAAGTGCAAAAATGCTCATCATCACTGGCCATCAGAGAAATGCAAATCAAAACCACAATGAGATACCATCTCACACCAGTTAGAATGGCGATCATTAAAAAGTCAGGAAACAACAGGTGCTGGAGAGGATGTGGAGAAATAGGAACACTTTTACACTGTTAGTGGGACTGTAAACTAGTTCAACCATTGTGGAAGACAGTGTGGCGATTCCTCAAGGATCTAGAACTAGAAATACCATTTGACCCAGCCATCCCATTACTGGGTATATACCCAAAGGATTATAAATCATGCTGCTATAAAGACACATGCACACGTATGTTTATTGCGGCACTATTCACAATAGCAAAGACTTGGAACCAACCCAAATGTCCAACAATGATAGACTGGATTAAGAAAATGTGGCACATATACACCATGGAATACTATGCAGCCATAAAAAATGAGGAGTTCATGTCCTTTGTAGGGACATGGATCAAGCTGGAAACCATCATCCTCAGCAAACTATCGCAAGAACAAAAAAACAAACACCTCATGTTCTCACTCATAGGTGGGAAATGAACAATGCGAACACTTGGACACAGGAAGGGGTACATCACACACCGGAGCCTGTCGTGGGGTGAGGGGAGGGGGGAGGGATGGCATTAGGAGATATAGCTAATGTAAATGACAAGTTAATGGGTGCAGCACACCAACATGGCACATGTATACATATGTAACAAACCTGCACGTTGTGCACATGTACCCTAGAACTTAAAGTATAATTAAAAACAAAAAGAATTTTAAAAACTGAGGAAAAAAAGAAAGATATTTCCTGAAAATAGAAGCCAAAAAGAGAAGAAATAGCATACTTAACACCACATGTCAACAAGTATGTGAAGAAAACAAGCCCTTCATATTGTCATTGGAAGTGTAAAATGACACCATGACCTTGTAAAAATATGTGGTCATTCATTCAAAATTTAAATATACACCTGCCATATGACCCAGCAATTCATTGCTAGGCACTTACCTCTGAGAAATAAAAACGTATGTCAAAACCAGAAAACAAAAACTTGCCCATATGTTTATAGGAGTTTATTCACAATAGCCAAAACCTGAAATTGAACTAGGCAAGAAAACTTTTATCTGAAATGTTTTAGTTATTTTAGAAATAAAGCCTGGGTTTTTTTAAATAAAGGTTAATAATTCATGATTTTCTCTGGCTGCAATAAAAGTATAAAAGTGTTTCTTAAAATATTCTTTATACCATCTCACTGGGCACGGTGGCTCATGCCTGTAATCCCAGCACTTTGGGAGACCAAGATGGGCAGATCACTTGAGGTCAGGAGATCAAGACCAGCCTGGCCAACATAGTGAAACCCTGTCTCTACTAAAAATACAAAAATTAACCGGGCGTGATGGCATGTGCCTGTAATCCCAGCTACTTGGGAAGCTGAGGCATGAGAATTGCTTGAACCTGGGAGGTGGAGGTTGCAGTGAGCCGAGATCCCATTACTGCACTCCAGCCCAGGTGACAGAGTGAGACTCTGTCTCAAAAAAAAAAAAAAAAAAAAAAAAAAAAAAAAAAAAAAAAGTTTATATGGTCTCTATTTTCAAAAATTATTTAAAAACAAACAAAACTTCATAGTAGATGGCAGGGTCATAGAGGGTAGCTTATCCCATGCCTCACACTTTTTTACTGCATCTGGCTCTCATAGTGCCCCTTCATGCTCTTCTTTCTTAATTTTTAATAGCTTTATTGAGGCATAATTGACATATAATAATCAATAAGCTGTACATATTTAAAGTACACAATTTGGTAAGCCATTAATACAATAAGACAGTGCATATGTCACCCCCAACAGTTTTCTCTGCCCCTTTGTCATCCCTCTTGCTTATCCCTCCTCAAAACCCTCCCTCCCCCAGGCATCTACTTATCTGCTTTTTATCACTACAGATTAATTTGCATTCTCTAGAGTTTTATACACATGGAATAATACAGTATATATGCTTTCTTGTTTGACTTATTTCATTCAGCATAATTATCCTGAGATTCATCCATGTATATAAATTATCAATCCCTTTTTTATTTCTAAGTGATATTCAATTTTATGGATATATCACAATTCATTTATCCATTCACCTATTGATGGAACTTGCATTGTTTCCAGTTTTGAGCTTTTACAAATAAAGCTACTATGAACATTTACGAGTCTTTGTACAGACGTATGCCCTCATTTCTCTTTAGTAAATACCTGAGTCATAGGGTATATGCATGTTTAACTTTTCAAGAAACTGCTAACCTGTTTTCCAAAGTGGTTGTAGCATATTACATTTCCACCTACAGGCTGAGTATTCCAGTTCCTCCATACTTTCACTCTCTTCTTACAGTGTACTTATTGTATACCTTTTTGTATTAATGATTTATCAAATTGTATACTTTAAATGTGTCCAATACCACCCCAACTGAGAGCAGGAATCAAAACAAGTGTTTCTGCTTGTTTTATTCAGATAAGTTTTTCCCAGAAAAACTTCATGCTCCAGAGAAGAACATCTGATCCGTGGGGCCTTATTCATGCATTTCCTCAACAAGGTGGCTCTTTTCTAAATAAAAACAGATTATTTTGACATAGCTATTGCCTACTGTATAGTTGAGAAAATGAAATATTTACCAAATATACTTCATTTTAAAGACTGGATTATGTCAACATACCAAAATTTACTAAGCAATACAGTTCTGTGTTTACATAATAATAAACATTTTATTTTAATTTGTCTTTCTTTAAGGGAGATTTGTTACAAAAGAATAAATTAGTTGAGATCACTATACAACATACAACAGCAACTTCGATAAACACATCCTTTATCCAGTGAAACTGGTTTCAGAATTCAGTAGTTTAAGCTTTTGTAATTATTATCTAATTCATATTAGATAGAAGGAAATATACATATCTTTTTAAATTTAACTTTTATTTTAAGTTCAGGGGTACATGTGCAGGTTTGTTATACAGGTAAACCTGTGTCATGGGGGTTTGTTTTACAGATTATTTCATCACCCAGGCATTAAGCCTAGTACCCATCAGTTATTTTTTCTCATCCTCTCCCTTCTCTCACCCTCACCCTCCAATAGGCTCCAGTGTGTTGTTTCCCTCTATGTGTTCATGTGTTCTCATCATTTAGCTCCCATTTACAAGTGAGAACAGGCGGTATTTGGTTTTCTGTTCCTGCATTAGTTTGCTAAGGATAATGGCCTCCAGCTCCTTCCATGTTCCTGCAAAGAAAATGATCTTCTCCTTTTTATTGCTGCATAGTATTCCATGGTGTATATGTACCACATTTTATTTATCCAGTCTACCATTGACGGACATTTAGGTGGATTCCATGCTTTGTTATTGTGAATCATGCTGCAGCGAACATACACATGCATGTGTCTGTATGACAGAATGATTTATATTCCCTTGGATATATTTCCAGTAATGGGACTGCTGGGTCAAACTGTAGTTCTGTTCTTATGTCTTTGAGGAATCACCACACTGTCTTCAACACTAATTGAACTAATTTACACTCCCACCCACAGTGTATAAGTGTTACTTTTTCTCTAAAACCTTATCAGCATCTGTCATTTTTTGTTGTTTCTTTTAATTATTATTATTATACTTTAAGTTTTAGGGTACACGTGCACAATGTGCACGTTAGTTACATATGTATACATGTGCCATGCTGGTGTGCTGCACCCATTAACTCATCATTTAGCATTAGGTATATCTCCTAATGCTATCCCTCCCCCCTCCCCCCTCCCCACCACAGTCCCCAGAGTGTGATATTCCCCTTCCTGTGTCCATGTGTTCTCATTGTTCAATTCCCACCTATGAGTGAGAATATGCGGTGTTTGGTTTTTTGTTCTTGCGATAGTTTACTGAGAATGATGGTTTCCAGTTTCATCCATGTCCCTACAAAGGACATGAACTCATCCTTTTTTATGGCTGCATAGTATTCCATGGTGTATATGTGCCACATTTTCTTAATCCAGTCTATCATTGTTGGACATTTGGGTTGGTTCCAAGTCTTTGCTATTGTGAATAATGCCGCAATAAACATACGTGTGCATGTGTCTTTATAGCAGCATGATTTATAGTCCTTTGGGTATATACCCAGTAATGGGATGGCTGGGTCAAATGGTATTTCTAGTTCTAGATCCCTGAGGAATCACCACACTGACTTCCACAATGGTTGAACTAGTTTACAGTCCCACCAACAGTGTAAAAGTGTTCCTATTTCTCCACATCCTCTCCAGCACCTGTTGTTTCCTGACTTTTTAATGATTGCCATTCTAACTGGTGTGAGATGATATCTCACAGTATGTGCCACATTTTCTTAATCCAGTCTATCATTGTTGGACATTTGGATTGGTTCCAAGTCTTTGCTATTGTGAATAGTGCTGCAATAAACATACGTGTGCATATGTCTTTATAGGAGCATGATTTATAGTCCTTGGGATGGCTGGGTCAAATGATATTTCTAGTTCTAGATCCCTGAGGAATTGCTACACTGACTTCCACAATGGTTGAACTAGTTTACAGTCCCACCAACAGTGTAAAAGTGTTCCTATTTCTCCACATCCTCTCCAGCACCTGTTGTTTCCTGACTTTTTAATGATTGCCATTCTAACTGGTGTGAGATGATATCTCATAGTATGTGCCACATTTTCTTAATCCAGTCTATCATTGTTGGACATTTGGATTGGTTCCTAGTCTTTGCTATTGTGAATAGTGCTGCAATAAACATACGTGTGCATATGTCTTTATAGGAGCATGATTTATAGTCCTTGGGATGGCTGGGTCAAATGATATTTCTAGTTCTAGATCCCTGAGGAATTGCTACACTGACATCCACAATGGTTGAACTAGTTTACAGTCCCACCAACAGTGTAAAAGTGTTCCTATTTCTCCACATCCTCTCCAGCAGCTGTTGTTTCCTGACTTTTTAATGATTGCCATTCTAACTGGTGTGAGATGGTATCTCATTATGGTTTTGATTTGCATTTCTCTGATGGCCAGTGATGGTGAGCATTTTTTCATGTGTTTTTTGGCTGCATAAATGTCTTCTTTTGAGAAGTGTCTGTTCATATCCTTTGCCCACTTTTTGATGGGGTTGTTTGTTTTTTTCTTGCAAATTTGTTTGAGTTCATTGTAGATTCTGGATATTAGCCCTTTGACAGATGAGTAGGTTGCAGAAATTTTCTCCCATTTTGTAGGTTGCCTGTTCACTCTGATGGTAGTTTCTTTTGCTGTGCAGAAGCTCCTTAGTTTAATTAGATCCCATTTGTCAATTTTGGCTTTTGTTGCCATTGCTTTTGGTGTTTTAGACATGAAGTCCTTGCCAATGCCTATGTCCTGAATGGTAATGCCTAGGTTTTCTTCTAGAGTTTTTATGGTTTTAGGTCTAACGTTTAAGTCTTTAATCCATCTTGAATTAATTTTTGTATAAGGTGTAAGGAAGGGATCCAGTTTCAGCTTTCTACATATGGCTAGCCAGTTTTCCCAGCACCATTCATTAAATAGGGAATCCTTTCCCCATTGCTTGTTTTTCTCAGGTTTGTCAAAGATCAGATAGCTGTAGATATGCGGCGTTATTTCTGAGGGCTCTGTTCTGTTCCATTGATCTATATCTCTGTTTTGGTACTAGTACCATGCTGTTTTGGTGACTGTAGCCTTGTAGTATAGTTTGAAGTCAGGTAGCATGATGCCTCCAGCTTTGTTCTTTTGGCTTAGGATTGACTTGGTGATGCGGGCTCTTTTTTGGTTCCATATGAACTTTAAAGTAGTTTTTTCCAATTCTGTGAAGAAAGTCATTGGTAGCTTGATGGGGATGGCATTGAATCAGAGCAGAACTGAAGGAAATGGAGACACAAAAAGCCCTTCAAAAAATTAATGAATCCAGGAGCTGGTTTTTCGAAAGGATCAACAAAATTGATAGACCGCTAGCAAGACTAATAAAGAAAAAAAGAGAGAAGAATCAAATAGCTGCAATAAAAAATGATAAAGGGGATATCACCACTGATCCCACAGAAATACAAACTACCATCAGAGAATACTACAAACACCTCTATGTAAATAAACTAGAAAATCTAGAAGAAATGGATAAATTCCTCGACACATACACTCTCCAAAGACTAAACCAGGAAGAAGTTGAATCTCTGAATAGACCAACAACAGGATCTGAAATTGTGGCAATAATCAATAGCTTACCAACCAAAAAGAGTCCAGGACCAGATGGATTCACAGCCGAATTCTACCAGAGGTACAAGGAGGAACTGGTACTATTCCTTCTGAAACTATTCCAATCAATAGAAAAAGAGGGAATCCTCCCTAACTCATTTTATGAGGCCAGCATCATCCTGATACCAAAGCCGGGCAGAGACACAACCAAAAAAGAGAATTTTAGACCAATATCCTTGATGAACATTGATACAAAAATCCTCAATAAAATACTGGCAAACCAAATCCAGCAGCACATCAAAAAGCTTATCCACCATGATCAAGTGGGCTTCATCCCTGGGATACAAGGCTGGTTCAATATATGCAAATCAATAAATGTAATCCAGCATATAAACAGAACCAAAGACAAAAACCACATGATTATCTCAATAGATGCAGAAAAGGCCTTTGACAAAATTCAACAACACTTCATGCTAAAAACTCTCAATCAATTAGGTATTGATGGGATGTATCTCAAAATAATAAGAGCTATCTATGACAAACCCACAGCCAATATCATACTGAATGGGCAAAAACTGGAAGCATTCCCTTTGAAAACTGGCACAAGACAAGGATGCCCTCTCTCACCACTCCATTCAACATAGTGTTGGAAGTTCTGGCCAGGGCAATTAGGCAGGAGAAAGAAATAAAGGGTATTCAATTAGGAAAAGAGGAAGTCAAATTGTCCCTGTTTGCAGATGACATGATTGTATATCTAGAAAACCCCATTGTCTCAGCCCAAAATCTCCTGAAGCTGATCAGCAACTTCAGCAAAGTCTCAGGATACAAAATCAATGTACAAAAGTCACAAGCATTCTTATACACCAATAACAGACAAACAGAGAGCCAAATCATGAGTGAACTCCCATTCACAATTGCTTCAAAGAGAATAAAATACCTAGGAATCCAACTTACAAGGGACGTGAAGGACCTCTTCAAGGAGAACTACAAACCACTGCTCAATGAAATAAAAGAGGATACAAACAAATGGAAGAACATTCCATGCTCATGGGTAGGAAGAATCAATATCGTGAAAATGGCCATCTGTCATTTTTTGACTTCTTAGTAATAGCCATTCTAAGTGGTGTGAGATGGTATCCCATTGTGGTTTTCATTTGCATTTCACTAATGATCAGTGATGTTGAGCTTTTTTTCATATGCTGGTTGGCCACATGTATGTCTTCTTTTGAAAAATGTCTGCTCCTGTCCTTTGCCTGCTTTTTAATGGGGATGTTTGGTTTTATCTTTGTAAATTTGTTTAAGTTTCTTACAGATGCTGGATATTAGACATTTGTCAGATGCATAGTTTGCAAAAATTTTATCTCATTCTGTAGGTTGTTCACTCTGTTGATGGTTTATTTTGCTGTGAGCAGAAGTTGCTTGGTTTAATTAGATCCCATTTTTCAATTTTCAAATTTTGTTTTTGTTGCAATTGCTTTTGGTGTCTTTGTCATGAAACCTTTGCCGGTTTCTATATCCAGAATGGTATTATCTAGTTTGTACAGGATATATTATATATATGATATCATATATATCATATATATCATATGCATAATTATATATAATATATATAATATATATAATGATATAAAATCATATATCATAATTATATATGATATATATGATATATTATATTTATATATGATATATGATATCATATATTATATATCCTGTACAAACTAGATAATACTAGATAATTTCCAATGACCAAGTAATTATATATGGTATGTATCATATATTATATTATTATATTATTTTTATTATATATTATATTATATATTATATTATTATAATAGTATTATATTATATATTATATAATATATTATATATTGTATATTCTTTGTCTATAAATGTAGACAAAGAAATAAAATATAGTATATTTTATATTATATATTATATATCATATATATGTCATATATATCATATATATTATATGTCATATATCATATTATATATCATATAGTATATAATATTATATATTATATTATATTATATTATATCATATATTATATCATGTATTATATATTATATTATATAATATCATATATTGTATATTATATATTCTTTTTCTATAAATGTAGACAAAGAAATAAATATAAATAAGGATCTTCTTAATATCATATCACCTCTCTGATTCTATACATGGACAAAGTGCAATTATGCAGCAGCATTATACATATGCATGCAGCTCTCTACCATCTTCAAGATAAAATCCTAAATATCTAGCTAGATAGCACCTATCTTTCCAACAAAATTTTCTACATCTCTCCTTCTTCCACTCCAAAATGAGCCATAACAAACTCCTGAAATGTTAGTTCTCTGATATCCTGAAACTGTATGGCACTATGAATTTGCCTACATTATTACAATTTTTTACATTCTATTCACATTTAACATGCACTTGTTTGTCTTCCTCAATAGTCTGAAAATTCCTTGAGTGCAGAGACCATTTCTTTCCTTTTTATCAACTAATGCAGAGCATAGATTGCAGAGTATAGAATAGGCATTCAATAAATTGCCAGTGGATAAATAAACTTGTTTATTATATCAAAAGTTTTATCATCTCCAAAATTGTTTTTTCCTATTGGGATCCTGACAAATCTGCAGTTCTGACAGTCTTTGTAATGATCCTACTATGCTGAAAAGATCAGAATTTATATAAACCTTTTACTTTTAAAAAAACTTTTACTTTAATATACTTGTCAATGATGCATATGGATAATTTCCAATGACCAAATGATTATTTTTCTCTATTGCAGGTGTCTTATACTTTAGTAGCAAACATCGTAAGTGCCTGTATTTCAGTGATTGGTCTGCTTTTACTATCAGTTGAGTTTATAATATATAGTAAAAGTTCAAAAAATTCTCTTTGGCCACATGTATGTACCAGGTTTCTGTGAGAATCTCATCACAATTTTAGAATTATGTGTTAAATATTTACTAAGTGGTCAGAGTACTTAAGTACAATGCAAGTCATGGAGGTGACCCTCACCATTAGTTTACCTCATGGTATATGCATATATTAAAAATGTGAATCAAACTACAAGTTATATTTCTAAACCTAAGACCAACCAAAGCCTCAAGTAAACAAATGAAAGGTATTATACATATTAATAGATGCATTTTGAGTAACTAAGCATTATATTCAATTCTGGACCCACCTGATAGCCATGATATTTTTACGATGGGCAGCTCAGTTCATTCCAGGTACCTGCATCTCTGAGGTCAGTTCTCCCAGGCCTTAAAAGATCAAGTTTGTTATAGCAAGACTTGGTCTTCCAAGAAGGAACTGGCATACTCATGTACCTGTGATACCCAAGGGCTTATGTTCAATGTCAGGGCTGTAGTTTACAGACAGAATAAAGCTGAACTCTGTACATGTATGTAATTTTGAATGCATGTACTCAGTTCTATATCGTTCATGACTATGTGGACATTTTTGCACTGCCTGCTTTGAGTCTGTCAGTTGTTCAGCAGGTCTGTGGGAGTCTAACTGTTCACATTTGCATTTCAATATCTGTGTATATCTATGTTCCCATTCATGTGGAACTGTGGACATATGTGCATTTATCTGTATACATTTGTTGGTGTAGAGAGAAGGGGCTAGGAGGGCAAGAATGCAGAAGTCAGTGCTAAGCAAGTTGTGCAGAAATTGAAGCGATAAGGGCCAAAGTCTTCTCTAGGATTTCGGTCCTTCTGCTCTATCCCATCTGCCCAGGGCTTGATGAAGGGCAAAATAGTGGGAACTTTTACCAATACTTAGAAATCAACTTTTCTGAATTGAACTCATTGGATATTGCCTGTATTTAAATTCCTAACTAATTAAGTAAACTCTCCTTACTTCAACATCCAAAACTCTTGGTTAATTATCTAGTTGCAAAGAATACACCAGTTTGCATTTTATTGGATTTTTCTTATTTCTATGTAGCTTTGAAAGTGATTTTACAGTGAGTGCAATGGTAAACCTCCTTAGGAATGATTTATGTCTCTGATTCAATAAAGAAATGAGTTTAGAAATTTTAAACTACTTGCTCAGAGTCACGTGGCTAGTCACTTACAGATCATTTTTTCTAATGCAGAATGGTTTTAAATTCTAAATTATCTTACCCCACAAAATGGAGCTTTTACAAAAATCAATTCAGTGGCACATCAAAGAATCATTTTGCTGCTGCGGAGAATGCTAATATTTTATGACACATACCCTGATGGATACCTTAAAGTGGTATCTTAAATAAATAGAAACATAAAGATATTGCTTAAGATTATATTTGTATAACAAGAATGGCTCATTTTATTGGATTGATCTTTAATTATGATCTTAACTCTTTCATTTTTCTAATTTATCTCTTAAACTATCATATTCATATTAGTAGGAAATCCAGAATCTTCCTTCTGAGGGCCCCTCCCTGTTGACCCTCTCAAGTTACTCAAAACCACTGGGATCCAAAGGTTCGATATTGACTCCAAGCCCTTAGTTAACAGAGTCATGTAGTATCTCATCGGTCCACCAGTGTGCCCTTAATTTCCACTGCTATGGTTCAGTTACTATTAAATGACGCCATTATTTAACACTGATTTGAGTAGCCCATGGTGACCTTGTCATAAAAGTGCATTGAGTACTGAAGAGGCTTGGGCTTCCAATATTACAGATTCTGTATTCTTGTCTCTAACCCAGCTATACTGTCAGGATATGGGTCTATTGGAGCTTACAGACAGAGGCACAATCCCAGGAGGAAATTCCTACCCCCAGGTCACATCAGCCCTTGTGTTGAGTCCAGATTACAAGTCCAAACATTCTTTTCTTTCATTGTTTCTCTTTAGTGTCCTTTCCTATCAACAGGGCAAATTTATGTAAGTTTCTCTATTAAATAAGTTCTATAACACTAAACCTCAAGGGTGTCACAATTCCATCTTCCCCAGAGATTTATTGGCCTCAATGAAAATTTCCTGTTATTATCCACAACAATAAACAGGAAAACACAATCAATGATTCTCATCATCCATTTGGCAGAAATATATCAGTGTATCATCATCCTCAATAATTATCCATTGTAATTACAATTAAAAAATATTTAAAATTCTATTGTTGAGGGTGGAGGATAGGCTGGGTAGTTTTTCTCTTCTATTTTTCTTCAATTTTAAGATACCTTTATTATTTCTAAAGTGCTCACATAGAAAGATCTGTAAGGAATGTACATTTTCTTTGTGGATACAGAAAAGTGGCAAACTCCTTTCGGAATATCTGTTCATATTAACCATCTTGGAGTTGTTTGTGGCAAGTATAGTCAGCCACTGGGCATCCCAAGCAAAAAAGAGAAGAAGATAAAGATGCAGTGAGTATCCCATTTTTCCCTTAGTAGATCAGAAGATGTTGTCTTCTGTTATGAACACTATTTGAATAACTAAGGTTTTGATATGAATTAAGTATAAATAATGCCATCACTAAGCTGTGATTGTAGATAGCTGAAAACACTTGGCACTAACTGTCGTGCACTTATATGGGTCCCTCCACAACTGAATAAATAATTTTCCCTTTTATAAAGGTGTTTTGCATTACAGGATGCTTTTATGTCCATAACATATGAGAGAATAAGGTAGAAGATATGTGATTTTCTGGCTCAGGTCTGTTTAATTCTACAGACATTACCCTGGAAACAAAAAGCTTTGTAGAAGTTGTTACCAGGCACGGGGATATGGGACTACTGAAGTCTGAAGCCTTTATTTCTCAAAATTTGGGAGAACAAGTTGAATATCTAAGTGTAGAACTTTAGTGTCTTCAGAAACCAAGATTTGGGAGGAATGGAGAAGTTGAAAAAAGATGGTAAAGCCTTTTTTCAATAAAGCTATTTTCCTACTTTCTCCATATCAACTACTTCACGTCTAAAGGAAAACTTAACCTCCATTTGACCTCACTAAATCAGAGAACTTCAATCTCACTAAATCAGAGAACTTCAGTGAAAGATATGCCTGCCCTTTTTCCCCAGTACCCACTCAACAGGCCGAGGCTTAGAGATCTATGAGATCATAAAAACAACTGAGAAGGAGACCACAGTTAACACAAAGAAGAAAGTGAGTTGTCCATATATCCTAGACCACATGTGTAGAAAGGTTTAGGAAATTTAAGCTTCCTCCCCATTTTACCACTTTCTAATCTCATCTGTTTGACCCTTTGACCTGCCTTCTTACCTGGGTCTTACTTAATCTCTTCAGGTTGCTGTTCTATCCCTTGACTTTTCCAACTGTACCTCTATAGTTTTTGTATAGGCAACACCATATATACCTACAGCTTGGTAGATGTATACCATCTATAAATTTATAATAATCCAAATGTTAAATCTCCACCCTAGACCTTTCTACTGAGCTCTAGGCTCATATTGCCAACTTCTCTCTAGAGAGTTTGATTCGAATGATTCCAAAGCACCTCAAATAAAACATATCTAAAACTGAACTAATCCTCTCACCCACAAAGTCATTACCTTGTCTTTTCCATTTAAGAGCACCACCATCTATCTACCTGCCTGCCCTGGCGAGGGAGCTGAGAAATACTCTCAAATTGAAACAATTTGACAATCCTTTTTACATGATCCCCTAAATGTATTTCAATTCTGTCCTCTGTTTCTTCATCTCCCCAAATGAAAGTTTAAACAGGAAACACTTACCACACGAAAGCCTGATATTCTAGCACAACATTCATTTCTGTAATAATTTAGCCCAATCTACTTTCTTGACTTCATTTCCTACCACTCACACCCATAAATGCTGTGCTCCAGCCTCACCAATTTACTTATCATTCCATAAATATGCCTTGTTAAGTTTACCATCTTAATTTATAAATAGCTTTGTTTAGGAATCTCTATTTTGAATTAAACTGATAAAATGAATTAGGAGGGAGAGGAATTTATCATATAGATTTCTTTTCTTGTATTTCCCACTTTCTCTTGACACTCAGAGGCTACATCTTCATTTGTACTGCAAAAGTCACTTGCTTTTCAAAACATGTGAATTAGCTATAATTCCAGATGAATTAGGGTATTGAAATCCTGTTATCTGGATCACTGATTGCCTTTCAATGAATTTTCTTTAAGTAAGGTATTAAAATGGGGAGCTGAAGTTCCATCTAAAGGTATTCAAACTCGAAATCTCAAAAAAATATGGCTCTACCTAAAAGCAAAGTAAACAAAAACACACACACACACTCTCACAGAGGTCTTATTCTTAATTCTTCTCTGAATAGAGAACAAACATGGATTGGGTATATAAGAACATATAGATTTCTACTCCAGCTAAATAGAATTTAAACTGACAGCTATTCAATGCTATACTTAATAATGTAATCAAGTTTGAGTAGAAAACAATATGTCCTTTATGATCAATCATTGTCTTGGGGACTGTCTTTTCATATAGCATTGTCTTTGGCTTTCAATCTATAGAAACAAAAAAGAAGGGAGGATGGAAACCAGGGAGAAAGGGAGAGAGGACAAAGAAAGAAACTAAAAAGTATCAAAAGCACATGGTTTAATTTTAAAATCTCGCCTGGTGGGGTGGTTCACACCCATAATTCCAGCACTTTGAGAGGCTAAAGCAGGGGAATTTCTTGAGCTCAGGATTTTGAGACCAGCCTGGGGAACACAATGAGACCCCATCTCTACAAAAATAAAATAAAATAAAATAAAATAAAATAAAATAAAATAAAGTAAAGTAAAGTAAAGTAAAATAAAATAAAATAAAATAAAATAAAATAAAATAAAATAAAATGCGTAAAGTTGAAAAAATTACCCAGGAGTGGTGGCACATCCCTGCAGTCCTTAGCTACTTAGGAGGGGGAGGTGGAAGGAGGGCTTGTGCCCAGGAATTCAGGGTTACAGTGAGCAATGATAGTGCCACTGCATTCCAGGCTGGGTGATAGAGACCTCATCTCTAAAAATAAAATAAAATAAAAATCTCAATGAGGAGAATACTTCTATTAGAATTATTTCCAAAATTCTACCCCAAATTCTATAGTTCTTTATTTTAGAGTGTGCTAATGATCAATTTACTGATATCTAACTTACCTCAGGTTCATGGCAGAAGGAGATCCTTTCTCTGCATATTAAAGAAACCATCGGTGAGCTCAGTCAAGGAGGAAAGTTTAGTGGCAAATGAAGAACTTCATTCTGTTCAAGAGGCTTCTTGGAAAATGTAATTTCATTAAATCCATCTCAGTATTCTCTTCCCCCTATTTCATTAATAAAAATTAAAATTGATGAATATGGTTATTTTTGTCTACATGAGGAACTGTGCATGAATTTATCTCAGTTTGAATATGGTCAGCCTGAGTTAAGGGATTCTTCCATACAAGAGAAGTTCTATGAATGGGCACATGTTTCTAGAGTAGAATCTATACCTAAAATTGATAATGATGTAATAAATGCTAACTCGAGAAAATTATTTCATTGTGAGAAGGAGACTTCGCATAAATGATAAATAATCCCATTGCTTGTGAAGGCTTCTTTGCTTATTAGCTCTAAATACTACTTCTAATTATTTCTTTCTCACTGGATATTATTAAAACATGCATAGCTTACCTAAAGTGAAGAAGGTATATTACAATTAGCCATATCTTTATGTTATTGAGACTACATGAATTAATAGCTACTGGATTTAGTTTGTCTAGAAAGTCCAGCTCCCAAAACGTTACATATTTTTGCCTATAATTTTACACTGTGGCTTATCACACTCAAATTTTAAGCAAATTATCTTAGAAATGTTTTGTTGTGTCTATAAGGATGCTTCCTATTTTTTAAATTTTCTTTGATCTCCATACCCCACTCCCCCTTCCCTCCCTCCATGAGCAATTGTTCCACTTTATAAAACATGCATATTTTATTTGTCAGTATCTCCCCAAAAATGTATGGCATTCTATTGTAGGAATGTATTTGGAATCCATGAAGTTCATACACACCCATAAATTACATGCACAAACTTTGCTCCTCCTAACAGTAAGTTTTAAAGATCTATCCGTGTGGCTATCAGTACCTCTATCAGTTGATTTTAAATGCTGCCTAAAGTCTGTGCCATGCACCCAGCACATTTATACATTCGCTGTCCCAGGAATGGGCAACTGGGTTCCCCCCGTCTTGCCCCTTAAGTAATTTGGGGGGATACAAATTCAAGATTAGAGTATCTGTGTTATTTACATATATGCCATTTGTTTATGAAGCGCAAAAATTTCCACCATTTAGAACAGTCTTCTGTTGCAGGTCCTTTATTATTGTGTGCTTTTTCTTCAGTCTAGTCTGTATACTTTTGTTCTCTTAGGAATTCACAGATTCTGGTTCACCAAGAGAGTTGCTTCTTATTTTTCAATGTGGCAATGGAATTTTTTTTGTAAGCGTGCTCCTTAGAATTGGAGTTCATATGAAGAATAAGTAGCATCTGCTTGGTCTGCCTTCATGAACTAGAAACCACAACTGTGAGAGAGACTTGCATAAATGTATGGGTTGAGAAGAAATACAAAGCAGGGAGTAATATTTGAATATACTGGGGAGAAAGAGATAATTGATGGATTAAGGTTTATAAGCCCTTTGAAGGACATGAGATTAGTAGCACAGGGACAGATTACACTTTAGAACAGAGGAAAGACACTTAATTCTGATCAAGTAAGAAAATAGTGAAAAATTAGCTTTAATGTAAATGTTCTTTATCCATTTCTCCATATGAGAAGGATAAGAAAGAACATGAGAGCCTTTGTCTTTCCTTTGAAAAAATTGACAAGGCAGTCATTTAGGAGTGAGGGGTGGTAATGAATAAAGTACTTGTTTGGATTAAGAGTTGCCAGGAATCAGAGGCAAAATTGGCCAAATTATACTCAACGATTTAATTAGAAGCACAGATGAAGACACTGGACTTTCAGATGACATCTTTGTTGGGTGTCTATCCATGCCATTGTGAGAGTTTCCCTAAAATATCCTACACAGAAAAGGTGGCATTACAAGGTGGCAAACTTGCATTTGTGGGTTTTAATAAGATGATAATTAGTGGATCTGTGGGATCCAGGCTGAATGAGGAAGGATATGATGCCAGAAATTTTGAAAGAAATGTAGAGATTGGGGGCCAATAATCTGAAAAGGGGCTGCTAACACCTAAGATGCCTTTGTGCAAACTAGACAAAAGTACCCCGTTCAAAAGGACAGATTGCTTAATAACAGCTCCTCCAGGAAAATGAAATAGAAGGTAAGTCCCCTCTGAACAGTACAATTAGAAATTGAGGCCCCTTCCTCCTAGCTGATCAACCCAGCACCAAGGGAGTCTGCCCTGCAAGTGGAGACCAGGTGCAACTGCAGCCCCAATCTTTGACCCCATTTACATGCATCCTTGAACAAGGTCCCAGCTTCAGAGCCTGAGCTAGTTTAACACAAAGAATAGCTCTAGATAGGGAGTCATGACATGGCAGATCTGAAAGATATTTGTTTTTGATCACAGAGCAGGATATCACAATTGAGATACCGGAAAGAATGAGCTGCAAATGTAAATATAGGGTAGCTCCTCCATTTATTCATACATTCATCATAAACTACTTTTTGACAATCTACTTTGCACCAGGCATAATTCTTGCTTCTGGCAACAGATTTAAACAGAAGAGACAAGATCCTGCCTTCAGGGAGCTTATATTCTAGGGAGAGGAAGTCAGTGACACTATATGTACCACGCACTGGTCAACAAAGCAAATACATAAAAATTTAAAAGGCCAATCTCTCCTTCCGCCATAAAAAAAAAAGAAAAAGAATCATAGTCACCCTTGGAGGGTGTTCATTATTTCAAAATTTCATAAGTAAAGAGATAAAGCACACATCTTGCCTTTCATTTTTGTAACAGTTTCATTGAGATATAATTCACATATTATAAAATTTACCTATTTATTTATGGGTTTTTTTGTTTCTTTGTTTTTGAGATGGGGTCTTGCTGTGTTGCCCAGGCTGGAGTGCAGTGGCGCAATCTCAGCTCAGTGAAAGCTCCGCCTCCTGGGTTCACACCATTCTCCTGCCTCAGCCTCCCGAGTAGCTGGGACTACAGGCACCCGCCACCACACCTGACTAATTTTTTGTATTTTTAGTAGAGCCAGGATGGTCTCGATCTCCTGACCTCGTGATCTGCCCGCCTCCACCTCCCAAAGTGCTGGGATTACAGGCGTGAGCGACTGTGCCCAGCCTAAAATTTACCTATTTAAAGTGTATAGTTTAGTGGCTTTTAGTATATTCACAGAGTTGTGTAAGTAACACCCCCTAATTTTGGACCCAAACCCATTAGGAGTAATTCTTATTCTCCACCCACTTACCTCAGTATTAGCAAATCACTGGTCTACTTTCTGTCTCTGTGGATTTGCCTACCAGGGCTATTTTATATGAACGTCTTTTGTGACTTGCTTCTTTTACTTACCATAATGATTCCAAGGCTTATTCATGCTGTAGCATAAACTAGAACTTTGTTGTGTTTCATTGTCAAATAATACATTATATGGATATACCAAATATTGTTTGTTCATTCATTAGTTGATAGGGATTTGGGTTGTTTTCATTTTTGGCTATTAGGAATATATAAGAATGCTCCTATGAACATTTGAGTGCAAGTTTTTTTTGTAATGAGGACTTTCCTGACTCCCCTCATTTACATTTCCATTGACGCCACCTCCCTTTCATACTTTATTATTCTCCTTAGCTCTCATTATTCTTAACATGCTATAAATTTTCCTTATGAATCTTATTATTGTTTTCCTTATTATTAGAATTTCATCTGTTTTGTTCACTACGGTATCCCCAGCATTGAGAACAATGCCTAGCACATACTGGCACTCAGTGGAAATTTGCTAAATTCATTGATCATAAAAACGGCAAACATAAAAGAGTTCAACAAACATGACTGTCATCTATTACTTATAATTAGCCAGCTGATGCTAACACTTTAATAAATTAGACAAAACCTTGCAATCATTCATTTATTCCTACTATGTGTTGAGGATAGTTGTTAAACACTGAATATACAACTCAAACTGTCAGGTTCAGCATGACGGACATATATGCACCCGGTTATTGCAGTGGAATATGTTTGTAATCGCAGTGGAATGTGTTTGTAAAACATCTTTGGTTTTCAAAGTTCTGCAGCAAAAGCGTATGAGGTACCTGAGCGGGTATCATCTCCACTCTACAAAAGAATAAACTGAGGACCAAAGGAGTTAAGTGCAGTGCTGTACCCACCACATCTTGCAGAGGATTCTAAGTGGCAACGAGCTTCTGACAACGATGCTGCTTCTAAGCGGGGGTGTGTCTGGGGTTAGCAGTGGGGCCACCACGTGATCAGTCCGCCGACAGATCAAGCACAGCCTCTTCCTCCTGGGTGTGCCAGGCCCAGGGACAGAGGATGATGCCCACACAGCCAGGAAAGGGCGACATTGTTGTCAGCCGCCACCCCACCCTCGTCTTGGGAGCCTGCAGGCTCCGCGGAGCCATGGGAGCCCCACCGCGCCTCAGGTGTCCGCGCGGGTCTCTCGGACAGCCCCGCTCTTGGACGTTAGAACCCCGCGAGGCAGGGTGAGGGGCGCCACAGAGGAAGCGCCCACCGGGCTTCCCGGGCTGCCAGGCCCCGAATTGAGGAAGTTGACTGCCAGATCACACTCTGTTGGCCCACGCGTGAGTGTAGGGATCCCTGGTTGGATTTGCACTGGCGCTGGGAATAAAACTAGCACCTGCTGAGGGTCAGGTGTTCCCCACGACCCCATAGTCACAGTGTTTTCCAAACCACTTCCAGTTGGAAAGAGCCTTAATTAATACTCTGTGGCACTTTTCACGTATTTCTCTCAATACCTTTTCTTCCAATGTGTGTTTTCAATAAGTGACCTGTTTGACACACCCAGCATCCTCTCATGTAAAAATAAATTGGCTAATTCACAGGAGGAGAATATGGAGATAGTGTAGTGAATTGGGGATCCCAGGGTCATGGTTGTGGCAATAATGACTCTTACTTTCCATCTTTTACCATCTTTCTATATTCTTTTTAGCTTAGGAGATGCGCCTTGGGTTTTGCGCTAGAGATCATATAAACAGAAACTCATATTTTGGATGATAGGAATGGTTGATTTCCAAGAACAGTAACTTAAGAGTTTCCCTGATTGTGTGTATTCCCTTTCCTGGCTGACCTACAAAGCTTTAGTAGGGAGAATCCTTAACCAGGATTATATAAGTAGATTCTGCTGCTGCTCCTCTGGAGCAGGCCACAGAGTCCTCGTGTGAAAAGTGGCTCTTCTGAGAATCACCTCTTGAAATTCATATTGTCTGCGTGTATAAATTCAATTTGATCCTTAACATTGAAACCGAAGTTTGCTTTCTCAAGACTTTTTAGTACCTGCCGCATGTCTCAGTCAAGTCTGTTCTATCTCCTTGGGTTCATCTGCTATGGAGAAAGACAGTATGTGTCTTTGGGGTAACCTTCCAAGGCTGCCCAAAACTAATTCAATATATGCCAAAGAACCTATGCTCTAAGGCTGAACTTCCCAAACATGTTTCATGACTGGTATAAACAAATCTACCCATTTATATGTAATGTGGTAATGTATCATGCATTTCCTGGTAACACATCAGCCAGGAGAGGGAATACACAATCAGGGAAACTCTTAAATCACTGTTCTTGGAAATCAACCATTCCTATCATCCAAAATATGAGTTTCTGTTTATATAATCTCTAATGCAAAACTCAAGGCACAAGATACCCAAAATGGGTAGAAAGGATTCTGCAAGCAATTATTGTTTTCCAACAATGTGCAAACTCATTGCTAGAGCCAGATACTGTGACACTGTGAGATTTTGCAGCAGCAATGATGTATATGGGAAGGCACTTAAAAACCGTAAGGTACTTAAATATCACATGGTAGTGGAAATGTCAGCGGTCAGGAATGGATGGAGTGCTGTGTGGGGAAAAGAAGCGTAGGCCAAATATACCTGGCTCCAATGTGCCACACAAAGAAATGTGTACTGTGGCCCGAAGACAACAAGGAGCCATTGAAAGATTTTTTTTTTCTTTCCAACTTTTATTTTAACATGTCCAGGTTTGTTACATGGGTAAACTGCATGTCATAGGGGTTTGGTATACAGATTGTTTTATTACCCAGGTAATAAGCATAGTACTTGAAGGGTAGATTTCCATTTTTTTTTTTTTTTTTGAGACAGAATCTCACACTGTCACCCCAGCTGGAGTACAGTGGCACAATCTCAGCTCACTGCAATCTTCGCCTCCTGGGTTCAAGTGATTCTCCTGCCTCAGCCTCCCAAGTAGCTGGGATTACAGATGCCTGCCACCATGCCCAACTAATTTTTTGTATTTTTAGTAGAGACGGGGTTTCACCATGTTGGCCAGGCTGGTCTTGAACTCCTGTCCTCATGATTTCCCTGCCTCGGTCGCCCAAAGTGCTGGGATTACAGGAGTGAGCCACCGCGCCCAGCCCAATAGGTAGATTTTCTATCTTCACCTCCTCCCACCATCCACCATCACGTAGGGCCTAGTGTCTATTGTTCCCTTCTTCGTGTTCATGTGTACTCAATGTTTAGCTCACATAAGTAAGAACATGCAGTATTTGGTTTTCTGTTCCTGCATTAATTTACTTAGGATAATGACTTCCAGCTCCATTCATGTTGCTGCAAAGGACATGATTTTGTTCTTTTTTATGGCTGCGTAGTATTCCATGGTGCATATGTGTCATATTTATCTAGTCCACTTTTGATGGGTATTTAGGTTGATTCCATGTCTTTGCCATTGTGAATAGCATGGCAATGAACATACAAGTGCATGTGTCTTTGTGGTAGAATGATTTAAGCAAGTGATTCCTACATGTGATTTCTGTTTTAGAAATGCCACTGTGGTCATATTATAGAGGCTGGATTTAAGCTTTTAGGTTCCTTTGCTGTGGTGATTGGGTGGTTTCATATTTTGCTATTTTGTAGCAAATTGTAACTCAAGGGAATAATTCAAAGGAATGGTGTGAAATAACCTGTAGGGTCCAGCCCTACAGGGCCTGTGGGTTTTTCTCTTCGTGTTCAGAGACAAGAGATTGTAGAAATAAAGACACAAGACAAAGAGATAGAAGAAAAGACAGCTGGGCCCGGTGGACCACTACCACCAAGGCGTGGAGACCGGTAGTGGCCCCGAATGCCTGACCGTGCTATTTATTGGATACAAGGCAAAAGGGGCAGGGTAAGGAGTGTGAGTCATCTCCAGTGATTGATAAGGTCACGTGAGTCATGTGTCCACAGGGGGCCTTTCCCTTTTAGGTAGCCGAGGCAGAGAGAGAGAGGACAGCTTACGTCATTATTTCTTCTATGCTCTTCTCAGAAAGATCAAAGGCTTTAATACTTTCACTAATTCTGCTACTGCTATCTAGAAGGCAGAGCCAGGTGTACAGAGTGGAACATGAAAGTGGACCAGGAGCGTGACCGCTGAAGCACAGCATCACAGGGAAACGTTTAGGCCTCCGCATGGCTGTGGGCAGGCCTGACTTATGTCAGGCCTTCCCCAAGAGGTGGTGGAGCAGTCTTCTTTAACTCCTCCTGGGAAAGGGAGACTCCCTTTCCAGGTCTGCTAAGTAGCGGGTGCCTTCCGAGGCACTGGCGCTACCGCTAGACCAAGGTCGGCTAAGTAATGGGAGCCCTCCCAAGCACTGGCATTACCGCTAGACCAGGGAGCCCTCTAGTGGCCCTGTCCGGGCATGACAGAGGGCTCACACTGCTGGTCACTTCTCACCGTGTCCCTTCAGCTCCTACCTCTGTATAGCCTGTTTTTTCCTAGGTTATAGTTGTAGAACAAAGATTATTATAATATTGGAATAAAGAATAATGCTATAAACTAATGATTAGTAATATTCATAGATAATCATATCTATATTCTATGTCTAATATAACTATTCTTATTTTAAGTATTTTCTTTATTATACTGGAACAGCTTGTGCCTTCAGTCTCTTGCCTTGGCACCTGGGTGGCTTGCTGCCCACAAATAACCAGTGAGGTTGTTTCTAATAAAATCTGGAAAAGAAACCAAAGGTAGTGTCCAAAACTATAGGGGAATCGGGAATCTGATACAAGTAACTGGGGAGAGAAACAGGAAAAAAAACATTATTGGCATTTGACTTTGTGCCAGTTCCTATTATTTGCTTCCCAAAACAACTCTGTGGGATTAGAAAACTAATTCTCTGAAATCTTAAGTAGAACTTAACATTAGTAATTAATATAGACAACTGTTACTAGTCTAAAAGTAGTACCAATTATACAGTTAGCAGTCAATATAGACAAGATTTGAACTCAAGTCTACATCCACTTGTTTCACAACACTATGCTCCATTTTCTTAGTTTCATGTGTCATTGGTACATCTATTTGGTAACTGATCCTTAGGAATTAGTGGATGATGTAAATCAGAAAGAAAAATAATATAAGTAAAGATTTTGAAACCAAGATCTTAGACTTCAGAGTTGGCTATTGGCAAAATATTGAGAAAAAATCTAAACTAGGTAATGAACAAAGATCCATCAGATATTGTAAAATCTAAAGAGTAAATTCTCAAAGCCATAGGGCAAGAGTTATAAGAAAGACAAATCAATAATTTAAAAAGACTTTGGCTGCAAGTAACAGAAAACAACTCTTGCTAGCTTAAGCAAAACAAAGAAACATGTATTTTCCAAGGGCAGGAAGACATCTCAGCTTCAGAAAAGGACTATAACTAGGAAATTGAAAGTTATTAGGAACTCCAGTAGTTCTCTTGGTCTATTTTTTATTTTTGATTTTTCTGGACGTCTTCTCAGCTTATGCGGTAGAACACATTAATGTTCTTCATTTCAAGAGTTTATATAATCTCATCTAGAAGCAAACCCAGACTAAGGTTATAATATCTAAGTTCTAAATATACAATTCCTGGGAAAGTGACACTGATGGATCCAACATGAGACAGATTCCCCACCTCTCTTCCAGTTAGTACAATAAGGGAATAATTCCTACAGATGACAAGCATGAAACAGAGGTGAGTGGGCCACATACCCGAAATGGTGTCCACAATAGCGAAGTCATAGAGATAATTTGTGGCTGCCATCTTTTAAACATTCATGGCTGCCATGTGTTAAACATCTTCCCTACTTTTTTATTGGTCACTAAGTTGTAAAAGCTACCTTTCCCAAAATGGAATCCAAAAAATTATATTCCCTTGCCTCCCTTGAAATCAAAGTGCAGGCATTTGATCTAGGTTCTGCCAATTACACATTCTTGCACTAAAGTTTGATTTAGGAGAGAACAACAAAAGAGACCCTACAGTAGGCATCAATTGGACAGATGATGGTCCAGGAGACAGGGAAGGTTTTATCATGATGCCAGTTCTACAACAGAGTTCTGGGGCAGGAAATGGCAAGAGCACTTCCTCCTCAGTTTTGATCAGCGATTTGTCTCTGGCATTATTTGAAAAGCCCACCCTTCCCAGTGATTACGTGAGCTCACTCATGTTCTATTTTGCTTAAACAAGCCATATTAAATCATGCTGTCTGCATCTTAGCATCCTAAGGACCCACAGGATGTCATTTAAAATTGGTAAAAATGTATAAAATCTAATAGGACAATTAGAATTGCCAGGAGGTTAGCCAAGTCCAAGAGAGCATATCAATTGATTAATTTTAAATACCTATTTCAGGGAACGGTTTCATTATTTAAAAATTAAAGACAACAATAATAGGGTTCTCAATGACCTTTAAGTGCTTATCTGAGATCATTATTTTTAAAATCACTATGTTTATTTTTTCTATGTTGCCTTTTAGAGATAGATTCCATTCATCCTTTCTAATGTCTACACCATATTTTGGATAACATGCCATCATCTCACATTGTGTTGAAAGAAGAAACCAGAATGTTGGGGGTAAGATTCATTGCTACTTGAGTAGATAAATGGTTTTAGTGTTGCAGATCCCAAATATTTAAGGAAAGAGACATTGATTCCTCTATCTCAGTTACCCAATGGGAGAGAGTTGATAAACTGAGTCCCAGCAATCCTACTGCTGTGATTTTCCCTTTGTCTGTGTGTATCTATAAAGAGCTTGAAATAAAGCTGAGACTGGGTCCTAAAGGAGATGGCAAGGTCGGGGTCATAGTCAAGAGATAATCTAGATCATAGGGCTTTGTGGACATTGATCATCTCATAGCATGATGCTCTCAATGCTCTTTCTCTACATTTATCTCAAGGAAGTTGATATTTTGGACCACTATCTACTCTTTTCCCCCAACCAAACCTAGTATGCTACATATTTTTGCATAATACAGCCTAATTATTGGGGATTTGAGTGAGCTCAAAAACCAAACTATAAGATAGTATGGTTCAAGAAAGTGCCTAAGATCACAGGGGCCAGAATCTTAGGATTCAGCAGGACTGATTGCAAGTGTTCTTCCCACCCCATGGTATTAAAATCAAAATTGCTATCACAAAAAAACATTTTTATATTAACTGATTGATAGGTATGGTAAAATATGCATCAGAGAAAGGAGCTGGATCCATGTATTTTGCTGACTTTGCCCATAAACATGCCACTAGAACACCTTCATTTGCCTGAAAGCCACCATACATCTACTAGTTACTAAAAACCCTCATGAATAATCCATATGTGAGCTACATGTAGCAATTCTAAGCACTTTTATGGCTGCTACCTTCTTCTATCACCTTGGCTTCTCCCCAGTTTTTGGATAATTTTGAGGGCTGAACAAGAATAGTAGCAGAGACTCCTGAGATTCAGAAACATGGAAGATATACTCCCTCCCTTCCCTTTCTATCACCTAATTTGTAACTCTCTTAAAATATATGTATTGTGTCATTGATTCTGACATTCTTTTCTTATAGGCTGCTCAAATAATTATTGGTCTGATCCACAGTGCTCTGGGAAAAACCTGGATACATTTATATATTAATCAATCCACTTCATTTTCAACAATCTACTTGCCTATAGTCTTTATATCAGGATTCCCATTTTTGGCATCCTTAATTGTGAGTAAATTATTTTTCTGATGAGCATTTATTTATTCATTCAATATATTTAATGACTGCTTCTGTGGCCAGGCAATGTGCTAGAGATGCCATCTGTGAAAATGTATAATCCCTGCTGTCAAAGAATTCAGTCTTGTATCTTTGAAGATATTTTAAAGTGGTAAATTTATTTATAAAATTCTTTCATACAAAGAGTTTATTTAGTTGAGTAAACATTGGGGATCAAAGAATGGTAAGGTTCCAAAAGGGTATTTTAGACAAATAGTAAGTGGTTAATGAGTGCTCAGCTTACTTATAAAGCTCATGTTTCCCAATAATATAGGCAATCTGAGAGCCAGAACTTCATTTCTGGGGCAATAGAAGGAACTATTAAAAGTAGTTCCACAAAGGAGAAAAGAAGAGAGATCAGGGTATTATTGGCCCAAGAGGAATTTGAAAGAATTCAACAGGGATTTCCTTTATTTATTTATTTTTTTCGAGATGGAGTCTCACTTTGTTGCCCAGGCTGGAGTGCAATGGCGCAATCTCAGCTCACTGCAACATCCACTTCCCAGGTTCAAGCAATTCTCCTCCCTCAGCCTCCCGAGTAGCTGGGATTACAGGCACATGCCACCACACCTGGCTAATTTTTTCTATTTTTAGTACAGACAGGGTTTCACCATGTTGGTCAGGCTGGTCTCGAACTCCTGACCTTGTGATCCACCTGCTTCGGCCTCCCAAAGTGCTGGGATTACAGGCGTGAGCCACCACACCCGGCCTCAACAGGGATTTCTAAGGAATTTATATTATGTCTTACAACACAGAGTAAAATATTCCTCCTTCCATTTTCCCACACACTTCTCAGTAATATCTATCTCCCAAAAATATTTTAGTTCATTCACTCAGCAAAAATTTACTGAGAGTAATCAGTTTTATAAGATAAGCAGAGCATAAAAGTTCAGAAAATGTGCAGCCTGACAATGCAATAGAAAACAAAAATCCATTTTCTGAGGAGAAATTCAAGCCAGCTGCATAAATTTGCCAAGTAATGAGGAACCAAATGTTAATCCCCAAGACAATGGGAAAATGTCTCAGGGACATGTCAGAGGTCTTCACGGCAGCCCCTCCCATCGCAGGCCTGGAGACCTAGGAGAAAATGGCTTCATGGGCAAGGCCCAGGGTCCCCGTGCCGTGTACAGCCTAGGGACTTGGTGTCCTGCATCCCAGCCATTCCAGCTGTGTTTGAAAGGGGCCAACGTAGAGCTTGAGCAATGGCTTCAGAGAGTGCAAGCCCCAAGCCTTCTGTGAGTGCACAGAAGTCAAGAATTGAGGTTTGGAAACCTCCACCTAGATTTCAGAAAATGTATCAAAATGCCTGGATGTCCAGGCAGAAGTTTGCTGCAGTGGTGAGGCACTCTTGGAGAACATCTGCTAGGGCAATGCAGAAGGGTAATATGGGGTGGGAGCCCCCACACAGGGTCCCTACTGGGGTACCATCTAGTGGAGCTGTGAGAAGTGGTCCACTGTCCTCCAGACCCAGTATGGTAGATCCACTGACAGCTTGCACTCTGCACTTGGAAAAGACAGAGACACTCAACACCAGCCTGTGAAAGCAACCAGGAGTGAGGCTTTACCCTGCAAAGTCACACAGGCAGGGCTGCCCAAGACCATGGGAACCCACTTCCTGTTTCAGTATGACCTGGATATGAGACATAGACTTAAAGGAGATCATTTTGGAGCTTTAAGATTTGACTGCCCTACTGGATTTTGGACTTGCATGGGGCCTGTAGCCCCTTTGTTTTGGTCAATTTCTCCCACTTGGAATGGCTGTATTTACTCAATGCCTGTACCTCCATTGTATCTAGGAAATAACTAACTTGATTTTGATTTTATAAGCTCATAGGCAGAAAGGATTTGCCTTGTCTTAGATGAGACATTGGACTGTGGACTTTTGAGTTAATGCTGAAATGAGTTAAGACTTTGAGTGTCTGTTGCAAAGGCACTATTAGTTTTGAAATGTAAGGACAGGAGCTTTTGGAGGGACCAGGGTGGAATGATATGGTTTGGCTGTGTCCCCATCCAAATCTCATCTTGAATTCCTATGTGTTGTGGTAGGGACCTGGCAGGAGGTAATTGAATCATGAGGGCAAGTCTTTACTGTGCTGTTCTCGTGATAGCGAGTAAGTCTCACAAGACCTGATGGTATTATAAGGGGGATTTTCCCTGCCCAATCTCTCTCTTTACCTGCTGTCATCCACATAAGACGTGACTTGCTCCTTCTTGCCTTCTGCCATGATTGTGAGGCCTCCCCAGCCACATGGAACTGTAAGTGGATTAAACCTCTTTCTTTTGTAAATTGCCCAGTCTCAGGTATGTCTTTATCAGCAGCGAGAAAATGAACTAATACAATACCCAAGACTGAGTAATTTATAGAAAAAAGAGGTTTAATTGACAGAGTTCCTCATGGCTAGGGAGGCTTCAGGAAACTTACAATTATGACAGAAGGCAAAACTGGCACATCTTACATGGCAGCAGGTGAGAGAAGTGAGTGCTGAGCAAAGGGGGCTGCCCCTTATAAAACCAGCAGATGTTGGGAGAACTCACTCACTATCGTGAGAACAGCATGAGGGTAACTGCCCCATGATTCCATTATCTACCATACATGGGGATCATGGGAAATAAAATTCAAGATGAGATTTGGGTGGGGACACAGCCAAACCATATCACCATATGGTCTCACTTATATATGGAATCTAAAGAAGTGAAATTCATAAAAGCATAAAGTAGAATGGCGGTTGTCAGGGTCTGGCACTTAGGGGACATATTGGTCAATATGTAAGAAGTTTCAGCTAAACAGGAAGAATAAGCTCTAGACATCTATTTTACACCATTATGACTACAGTTAATAAGGTATTATACACTTGAAAAATGCTAAGAGAGTAGATCTTAAATGTTCTCACCCCCCAGAAAAATACTATGTGAGTTGATGTATATGTTGGTTTGATTATGGTAATCATTTCACAAAATATACATATATCAAAACATCATGTTATACATCATAAATATTTAAAAGTACTGTGGGAAAATAATAAAATACAGAGGAGGGTAAAGAAGCATGAGGTTAGTGCAGGTTACAATTTTTTTTTTTTTTTTTGAGACAGAGTCTTGCTCTGTCATCCAGGCTGGAGTGCAGTGGCCTGATCTCAGCTCACTGCAACCTCCACCTCCCAGGTTCAAGCGATTCTCCTGCCTCAGCCTCCCGAGTAGCTGGAATTACAGGTGCCCACCACTAGGCCCAGCTAATTTTTATATTTTTAGTAGAGACGGGGCTTCACCATGGTGGCCAGGCTGGTCTCAAACTCCTGGTCTCAAGTGATCCACCTGCCTCAGCCTCCCAAAGTGCTGGGATTACAGGTGTAAGCCACCATGCCCGGCAGGTTACAATTTTTATACAATGTCCAAGCCTCATTGAAAAGAAAACATTTGAGTTAAGACTTGAAGGAGTGAAGTAATAAGCCACTGGATATCTGGAGGAAGAGTGACAAGGAGAACAGGTCTTAGTCTAAGAACAATCCTAGAGTGTTTACTAAAGAAGAGGCCAGTTTGGATGGAGCAAATTCAGCTAAGGGAAAATTGGTAGAAAAGGAGGTCAGCTGTATGATAGAAGACATGATAATCTAAGGATCTGTGATCATTGCATGTATGAATATCATTGACAGCCATTGTAGGATGCTGAACAGAGGAATGACATGATCTGACTTAAGTTTAAAGATCACTAAGAAATTATAATGGAGCAAAGGTCAAAGCAAGGAGACCTCCTAAAATCTCATTACAGTTATCCATGAGAGATGATAGTGGCTCAAACCAGGGAGGGAGCAAAACAAAAAGTAGTTTGTTTAGGATATACTTTGATAATAGAGACCATAAAATTTCATGATGGATTGTATCTGAGATGTGAAAGGGGAAAAAGAGAAATAAATAAGACCCCAAAATATTTCCTCAAGTAATTAGAAGAATGGATTTGACGTTGTCTAAAATGAGTAAGACTATGAGTAGAGGTGGTTCGAAGAGGGTAGAATTTCACGGTTCAATATGGGACACATTGGGTTTGAAATCTTTTTTAGACACCAGGTAGAGATGTCAAGTGCCTATCTGTATATGAGTCTGGAGTTTGAGAGAGAAATATAAGTGTGAGATTATTGTCATATTGATGGTATTTAGTACGTAAGAAAACAAGAAATTATCAAGAAGGGATCTCAATTGTGTAGATGGGATAGAGTAAAGGACCAAGTCTTGAGACCTGGTGTACCTACAGCATCAGGAATTCAGATTGAAGAGAAGGGAAGGGCAAAGACAATTGAAAAAGAGAAAAATAAGAGAGTATGCTATATTGGAAGTCAACTGAGGAAAGTAGATTCAAGAAAAAAGGAGCAATCAACTCTTGAAGACTATGGATTAGGCCAAGTTAGATAAGACAAGATCCAAAATTGTCATTAGATTTTATAACATTGAGGTAATGAATGATCTTGACAAAAAGAGGTTCATTGGCAAGGTAGAATTGAAAACCTGATTGGAGTGGGCTTAAGAAATAATTGGAAGACAAGATAGTAAGTTTAGATAACTCTTCATTGAATTTTCCTGCATAAAGAATAATAACAATATGGCAGTAGCTGGTAGAGCAAGTGCGGTGTGTGTTTTCATTCTGATAGTGATTAAGTGGGCCTGGCCTCAAAGTTGTGATGGGAAACTAGCACACTGAGAGCATTGGTTACCCAATGTGGATAAGCCACACATGGGTTAAATACATTTTTATGTCATATTATTATTATGTGACCATGCAGTAAGGAAGCCACCAGTCATCACAGAGTCACAAGTGAAGATTAGTTTTATCTAGCCTTATTGATTATTCAGGGACCCACAATACAATTTCACTGGTTAAAATTACCCCCAACCTCAGCCAGTTATTTACCCTTATCCCTAGTGTCTTTACATATTAATTACTTCTATTCACTAATTTTTAAACCTAGTATATGCACTTATGCAAGTCATCTAAATTCCATTTTGAACTAAGGATATAAAGAGGCAAACAAATGTGTGTACGATTTTTTTCAACATATTTGAGTGTTACTATAGAAACACAGATCATAGATGCTTGACACAGATGGTCACCGCAACTGGAAGAAAGGAGGGAGGCTTCCCAGAGGCAGCTACTCTTGCACAGAGGCTTAGATCCTTTGCAGTAGCTGTTTTCTCTCCTTGAGATGCTGCACCCTCAAGTCTTGATGCTTATTGTCATGCAAATCACAGCTTAAATATCATCTTTTCTGAGAAACCTTTTTGAAAAACCTCTTGAATTTCACCCTCAGCATACCCTTTATCATATCGTTGTTTTATTTACTTCATATTTTAATATGACATGAAAATCTCTTCTCTATATGTTGTTCATTTGTTTATTATCTGTCTCTAACACTATTTACTGTGAATTTTCAGAGGCCCCATTTTCTGAGAAAGGAACATGCTCTGCTCCCCTCATTACAGACTAGATAATCATATAATGTCATTTAAAAACTGCATACACACATGCAGTTTACACCAATGGAAAAAAAATCAATTATTGATGCACTGAAAACTATTGTCCTTCCAACCAGTGCCAGAAAATAATAGAATATTCAGTATAAACTACATTCGGAAGCTAATACATGACACTTGCATTTCAAAAATTAAACTGCAGATGAACTATTTTCAGTGCTGTTTCTGGTTAGTAAAATATTTTTCAATAACATTATATTGAACATCTGTGAACATGAACTCACCAAATTATAACAACATATATTTTCTAGCAATAAAACTCATATATTCAGTAAGAAGTTATTAAATAAAACCAGGTTTTTATTTACCCTCCATGCTATAAAATCATGTTAAAAATATCCCTGTATTTTATGCCAAATACAAGCATCACAGTAATCCAGTAATGATTCTCTATATACTAAAGAACCATTGGATTTACAGCTGGGTGATTTTTCCAGGGGCTACCACAGAACTACAACAGCAATTTTGGTATTTCAGCCAAATTCCTCTTAAACTTCAACTACTCTTTGGATGGGCTTCATGAATGTTATTAAAGTTCTGAGAATCTCTTGTATGATAATGAAAATATTCTTATGTATGCCTCTTTTTGTTCTCAGTATATTATATCAGGAATTTTTGCAATAGTAGCAGAGAAGAAACGTTCACCAATGTTGGTAAGTCAAAATGATTAAAACAATTTCATGCTGTGTTAGGTGTAAGAGCCCTGGCCTCAGAAAGTGGTCAACTCATGGGTTGATTAGAAAAATTTAGCAACAACAGTATAGGCTTTTAAAAATAAAGTTTTATTAGAAAGAAAGAATGCTGCAGGAGAGTGCAGCAGGACATCTCAGCAGGGGAGGACTGAGCATGCCACAGTGGATTTTTCCTTAGGGGTATTTATGGACCTTAAAGCGGGAGCTTAAGGGTAATATGCATGTTAAACGATTACATTTGCAGACATTTTGGTGCCTTAATGTCGGAACGTAGCATGAGTTTAGGCATGCATGCATTCCAGAGATATATAGAAATTCTAGTTACTTATAAATTTTAAGTTGAAAAGAGGCCTGGAACTAGGTGCCGACTTTAGATAATAGGGAAACCTAATTACTTCTAAATTACTCAAGTAAGGAATTTTTTGTCTCGGATGACCGGCTTGATGGTCACCAGGTGGTCTTCACCCTCCTCATTTCAGAGAAAAAAATTTAATTTGTCAGAAACAACGATATCTGTAAGGAGTACATATCATTGTTTCTTAAACAGTGCAAGTCTATCCAAAATACTGCTTTAGAATACTTTACGGTATTTTTAAATGGGTATACTACAACAGAATTATTTGCTAATATTCTAAAACACCAAAATAATACAGGATGCATGAAGCAAACTAGAAAGTCAGATATGGAAATTTAAATAAAATATATTATTCATTTCAAATTAAGATATCAAGTATGATAGAACAAATGTATATAGATACATTGAAACAGTGGGAGAGAAAAATATGATTAGAATAATAATGTTAAGATTTATTGGATGGCTTCTATGCGCCAGATGCCTTACGAAGTTTTGGGATAATAGCTCACAGCACAGCAAACGCTATCAGGTTGATAATATTATATACCTATTTTATAGATAAGGAAACTGAGATACCAAGAGCATATGCAACTATCCCTAGATGTATATTAATTAATAGATCTAGATTTTGTAAGGGATGGAGCTGAACTTTGAATCAAGTAACCTTAGGTTAAGAATTCAAACACTTAATCATTGCTTAGGGAATATGGCAGAAGGAACAAATGCTTAGACTAAGAAGGCATTGGGTGGGAAGAATCAGAGAGGGCTAAACAGGAAGTCTTGGTTAAGAATAAGATAGGATCCAAGTTCTCTGTGAGCTCAGCAAAACAAAGTAAAGTGACGCATGGTATTTATTTACATTTATTCACATATCTATCTTTTGTTTCTCTTCATTTATTTCCGTATTTCAGCATTTCAAATTGGGATTACTTTCTCTCTGGCTGAGATATTCCCTTCAACTTGTTTTTGCACAAAAATCCTGGCAATAAATTCTCTCAGCTTTTGGCAGTTTGAAAACCACCTTATATTGTCTTTGTTTTGAAAGATTCTTTAGCTGTATATAGCATTCTAGGTTGGCAATTATTTTATTTTACTTCAGCACTTTAAAGATGTCATTCTGTTGTGTTCTGGCTTACATCTTTGCCATTGTGAAGTTTATGTTTGTTTTAGCTTCTCAGACTACTTTTACAGTTTTCTCTTTTAGTTTTTAAAAGATTTACTATAATGTACTTAAATATGGTTTGCTTTATATTTACCTCATTTGGAATTTGCCAAATACATGTATCTACATAGGTTGACTATCTGGGTTGACATTTTTCATCAAATTCTGAATATTGTCACCCATTTTCTCTTCAAATATTGCTTTTTCAAAATTGCCTTTCTATTTCCCCCTACCTCCAGGATTCCAATTATATGTATGTTAGATATTTTCACTGTATAGACATATCTCTTACACTTTTTTCTTTTTCTTTTATTCTTCTTCTCTTTACTTCAATTTCAACATTTTTCTCTTGCCCTTTGCTTCCAGTCATTAATGCTGTTGGCTATTGTGTCTAATATGCTGTTAAACTCAGTTACAGAGTTCTCCATTTCAGTGAATGTATTTTTCTTTTTTTTAAATTTTTTTATTATACTTTAAGTTTTAGGGTACATGTGCACACATGCAGGTTAGTTACATATGTATACATGTGCCATGTTGGTGTGCTGCACTCATTAACTCATCATTTAACATTAAGTATATCTCCTAATGCTATCCCTCCCCCCTCCCCCCACCCCACAACAGGCCCTGGTGTGTGATGTTCCCCTTCCTGTGTCCATGTGTTCTCACTGTTCAATTCCCACCTATGAGTGAGAACATGCGGTGTTTGGTTTTTTGTCCTTGTGATAGTTTGCTGACAATGATGGTTTCCAGCTTCATCCATGTCCCTACAAAGGACAAGAACTCATCATTTTTTATGGCTGCATAGTATTCCATGGTGTTTATGTGCCACATTTTCTTAATCCAGTCTATCATTGTTGAACATTTGGGTTGGTTCCAAGTCTTTGCTATTGTGAATAGTGCTGCAATAAACATACGTGTGCATGTGTCTTTGTAGCAGCATGATTTATAATCCTTTGGGTATATACCAGTAATGGGATGCCTGGGTCAAATGGTATTTCCAGTTCTAGATCCCTGAGGAATCGCCACACTGACTTCCACAATGGTTGAACTAGTTTACAGTCCCACCAACAGGGTAAAAGTGTTCCTATTTCTCCACATCCTCTCCAGCACCTGTTGTTTCCTGACTTTTTAATGATCGCCATTCTAACTGGTGTGAGATGGTATCTCATTGTGGTTTTGATTTGCATTTCTCTAATGGCCAGTGATGATGAGCATTTTTTCATGTGTCTTTTGGCTGCATAAATGTCTTCTTTTGAGAAGTGTCTGTTCATATCCTTCACCCACTTTTTGATGGGGTTGTTTGTTTTTTTCTTGTAAATTTGTTTGAGTTCATTGTAGATTCTGGATATTAGCCCTTTGTCAGATGAGTAGATTGCAAAAATTTTCTCCCATTCTGTAGGTTGCCTATTCACTCTGATGGTAGTTTCTTTTGCTGTGCAGAAGCTTTTTAGCTTAATTAGATCCCATTCATCAATTTTGGCTTTTGTTGCCATTGCTTTTGGTGTTTTAGACATGAAGTCCTTGCCCATGCCTATGTCCTGAATGGTATTGCCTAGGTTTTCTTCTAGGGTTTTTATGGTTTTAGGTCTAACATGTAAGTCTTTAATCCATCTTGAATTAATTTTAGTATAAGGTGTAAGGAAGGGGTCCAGTTTCAGCTTTCTACATATGGCTAGCCAGTTTTCCTAGCACCATTTATTAAATAGGGAATCCTTTCCCCATTGCTTGTTTTTCTCAGGTTTGTCAAAGATCAGATGGTTGTAGATATGCAGCATTATTTCTGAGGGCTCTGTTCTGTTCCATTGGTCTATATCTCTGTTTTGGTACCAGTACCATTCTGTTTTGGTTACTGTAGCCTTGTAGTATAGTTTGAAGTCAGGTAGCATGATGCCTCCAGCTTTGTTCTTTTGGCTTAGGATTGACTTGGCAATGCGGGCTTTTTTATGGTTCCATATGAACTTTAAAGTAGTTTTTTCCAATTCTGTGAAGAAAGTCATTGGTAGCTTGATGGGGATGGCATTGAATCTAATGTATTTTTCAATTCTAGAACTTCCGCTTGATTCCATTTCTAGTTTCTAATTATTCTGTGAAACTTTCTATCTGTTCATCTATTTTATCCATTTTTTCTATTTTCTTGAACATATTAATAGGAGTTATCTTAAAGTCCTTATTAGTTTTAAGTCTACTAACTGGATCCCTGTTTCTATTATTTTTGTTTCCCTAGTGTTTTTTTTAAATATGGCCATGTCTTTTAACATGCCTAGTAATTTTTTATTAAGTACTCAAAAATATATATTAAAAAGTACAGCAATGTCAGCTGATGCTTAGTTCTTCCAGAGTGAGCTCACTCATCTCTCTCCAAGGTTGATAAATCAGAACCAAGGCTGAATGGCAGTTAGTTCATATACTTCTAATTTATCTTCTAATTATAGCATATAACCCTCCAAGGTTTTCAACTGAGAACATGGTATGTCTTCAAGTAACTTCCCTCTTGCAGTCCTGAACCATGTTTTATCAGCACAATTACATGGCCAAAAACTCTGTTCTGTTTCTCAGCTGCTTTCTTCTTAATTCCTTCTCCTACTGACCAGAAAGGCATCAAAATCTGGCTAGCATGTTAATAGAAAAATTTGTTATGAAGCTTAGTCATTTCTCTGACCCCTTCTTCTACTCAGGAGCTTATCTCCTCAGGTTTACGTGTTCTTTCCAGGCCTGAAAGAACACAAAAATGCTATAGTGATTCCTCTCTCCCCTAGCAACTCCTACTTAATCTGAAACCTCAACCTCTTGCCCTGGCAAATGCTCCCAAAGGCCAACATGGTGAAACCCCATCTCTACTAAAAATACAAAAATTAGCTGGGTGTGGTGGCAGACACGTGTAATCCCAGCTACTCGGGAGGCTGAGGCAGGAGAATCACTTGAACCCAGGAGGTGGAGGTTGCAGAGAGCTGAGATCATGCCATTGCACTCCCACCTGGACAACAAGAGTGAAACTCTGTCTCAAAAAAAAAAAAAAAAAAGAGAAAAGAAAAGAAAAATTACCTGTAGAACCAACATCTTCTCACCTTTCTGTGGCTTTCTTAGGATTCACAATCCCTTTATATTCCTGAATGTTTTAGAAGTTTTCTGATGCTTTTATATAGATGAAATACTTTTTGTACTATATCATGCTTTTCTAGTTGCTTTCAGAGGGAACACTAGTCTGCCATACCTTTTTTGTCATACCAGAAGCATAAGTCTTGTCAATGTTTTTATGCCTATTGGATCTCATTGTTTTCTTTCTGATATTGATTATTTGTGTGCTCACTTTGTCTTGGTTAGTCACACCAGGGATAAACGAACTGCAAAAAAACCCTAAAAATTAACCTATAAAATGTATGCCTTTGAAAACTACAGTGTACTGAAAGAATACATAAGAGGAAATAGAATATATTGATAGTCCTATAACTATTAAATGAATTAAATCTATAGTTAGCAACATTCCCACACAAGATAAATTTAAGCTGTGATGGCTTCACAAACAAATTCTATCAAATACTTATGACATCAGTCTTAAATTATTTCAGAGAATATAAAAGAAAGTGGACTTCTCAGCATATATTATGAGGTCAGTAAGCCTTGAAGTCAAGATCAGGCAGAGACATGATGAGAAATAGAAAATAAAGGCAAATATCATGTATACATGTACATATAAGCAAAAATTCTAAACCAAATATGAATAAATCAAATTAATTATTATATAGGCAATATAATATGATTTAAAAAGTTATTTTTATTATGGGATATAAGGTTGATATAATAGTAAAAATTTAAAAATGTAACTTGTTACATTAGTAGAATAAAGGAGAAAACACATATCAGCATCTCAGTAGATAGTGCAAATGCAGTTGATAAAATTTAAAATCATTCATACTGTTTTTAAATCTTAGAAAGCTAGGTGTAGAAAAATGTAAATCAAACATTATATATCATGCTAAAACAATAAGAGCTTTCTCTTTAATCAAGAATAAAACAAAAATGCCAGTACCAAGATGGTTCACTTAGGCCCAATGATAATCACAAAGAAAAACAACACAGAAGATACACATGAGATTGCTTTTTAAGTTTTTAAGTTAAAGTGTATCACTACAAAAATCAACAAATCACAGAGGAAGAAAACAAGATTGGAAGAAAAAAACAAAGGAACTACAAAATAGTCCATAAATAATTAACAAAGTGACAATAGTAAGTCCTTTCCAATGAATAATTACTTTAAATGTAAATGGATTAAATTCTCCATCAAAACACATGAAGTGACTGGATGAATAAAAACAAGACCTAACTATCTGCTGCATAGAAGAGACTCACTTTAGCCTTGAGGACACACATGAACTAAAAGTGAATAGATGGAAAAAAATATTCCTTGCAAATAATAACCAAAAAAGACCAAGAATAGCTATGCTTATATCAGACAAAATAGACTCAAAGACAAACACTGTAAAATGAGCCAAAGAAGGCAATTATAAACTAACAAAGGGGCCAATTTATCAAGATAATATAACAATTGTACATATATATGCATCCAATATCAGAGCACCTAAATGTACAAAAGGGAATATTAATATATTTGAAGAGAAGATAAAAATAGAATGCAATACAATAGTAGGGGACTCAGCACAAAGTTAGTAGAAGTAAGGAAATAATAAAGATCAAAACAGAAATAAATAAGAGACTAGAAAAATAATATAAAAAATAACCAAATGAAGATTTGTTTTCATAAAAAGATACATAAAATCAACAAAACTTTAGCTAAGACTTTAGCTAGACTAAAAAACCTTTAGCTAGACTAAAAAAAGACATAAAATTTGAAATGAAAGAGACATTGCAACTGATACCACAGAAATAAAAGAATCATAAGACACTACTATGAATAATTACACATCAACAAATTGGGTAACCTAGAAGAAATGAATGCATTACTAGAAATATAAAGCCAAGCAAGACTGACTCCTAAATAAATAGAAAATCTGAATAGACCAATAATGAGTAAGGAGATAGAGTCAGTAATAAAAAGTCTCTCATCAGAGAAAATTCCAGGACCTGATTGCTTCACTGCTGAAATATACCAAACATTTAAAGAACTAACAACAATCCTTCTTCAAATATTTTTTAAAAATTGAAGGAGAATAATTTCAAACTGATTTTACAAGGCCAGCATTACCCAGATACCAAAGCCAGAAAAAAACACTGTGAGAAAAGAAAATTAAAGGCCAGTATCCCTAGTGAACATAGATGCAAAAATTCTGAACAAAATTCTAGCAAAACAGTTTCAATAACACATTAAAGGGAACATTCTGCATCCCACATGGCACCCCCAGGACTAAGAACTAGAATGTACAATATCCGCGGTCACCAGCAACCCCTCCCCTTTGCCCAGCAGAGCCACTATGCACTAAGCATGCCCTCCCGTAAAACAAGGACCAGCCCTCCTGGGACCCACCACCACTGATGATTCTACCGCCTCAACCACCAGAGAAAATATGCACCATGAACATTCCCCAGGGTCCAAGGATAAGACTGTCCATCACCCACCATCACCAGTGACCTTGCTCAATTAACCTGCAGAGCAACCAGGTGCCACATGTACTCCTGGAGTCCAAAGACTGGCTCATCTGATGGCCCAGAAAAACTGCACCACTAAAGTCATAAATACCTGCAGTCTCTGTGCACAAACAGACACCATTGACATTGGTTACAGTCAAAGAAATCACACAGAGACCACTATTAAAAGAAAATTAAATCACACTGAAAGAAATCACCCAGAACCACCAAAGTACCCTACTCACACAACACTGTAGAACACATCTAGAAGAAAAAGATTTCACCTATAAAAAAGCTACTCCATATAATTGGAAGAGGCACTTTTCCACAAGATGCACAGATATGAAAGTACAGACACACACACACACACACACACACACAAACCATGAAAAAGCAAGTAAACCTGAAACCTTCAAAGAACACAATAATTCTCCAGTAGCAGAACCCAAGTAAAAGGCAATCTATGAAATGCATGAAAAGGAATTCAAAATAATAACTTTAAGGCACTCAGTGAGATACAATGGAATACAGATAGACAATTCAGTGAAACAAAAAATATTATGATCTAAATGAAAAATTCAACAGAGATAGATATCATAAAAAACAAACAGAAATCTTAAAGCTGAAGAATTTAATCAATGATATAAAAAATACAATTGAGAACTTCAACAATAGACTAACTCAAGCAGAAGAAAGAATTTCCAAACTTGAAAACAGGTATTTTGAAATAATCCAATCAGACTAAATAAAAAGAAAAAACAATTTAAAGAAATGAAGAAACTCTTTGAGACTTATGGAACACTCTTAAGCAAACAAATATTTGCACTATGGGATTTTTGGAAGGAAAACAGATTAGGAAAGGCATAGAAAACCTGTGTAATGAAATAGTAGCTTAACACTTCCCAAGTCTTGGGAGAAATATGAACATCCAGAGTCCAGGAAGCTTGAGTGTCTCCAATAGACAACCCAGAAATGTCCACTCCAAGGAACGTTAGAGTCAAAGTGTTAAAAGTCAAAGACACCCATCCCTCTAGGCTCAATTTGCTTCCATAAGAGGCTTTAGTCCTAGGGGAACTGTCAGACCCTGTGGTCTTCCACATCAGACAGAGCTGGTCTGACTTGGGCCCTCCTTGGTTTGATGGCCTCTCCCAGGGTCCCAGTCTGGCCATGCCTGCTTACAGAGCAGTCTTGGATGCCCTGGGAGACCCACACCATAGCTTCTGCACCAGTGGACAGTGCCTGACTGGTGGAGAGCTCCAGTGAGGTGGCCCCTATAGCCGTGCACCAACCCACACATTCCCTCCTCATACTACAGATTCCCACAAGCAAATCCCCACATCACTTTGATGGCACATGTCTGCGAAGGTAGGTTTTGCTTTACTGGCCCCGCCAGCATTCAGGAGTGCAGTATGCTTTCCCACTCTTGCCGACCATAATTGCAGATAAAGCCTTGAAGGGCAAAGGGTCAGTAAGCCCCACCCCAACAAGCACCCAACCCTTGCACTAACACTGCACAGATAACAGGGGATCCTCCCACACCCTAAGTGATCACTCTGGCTTGCAGAGCACAGAGAAGGCACTCAGACCTGCACTGGCCAGCACCCTGTCCCAAGCCAACACCACCTCCATTGCAACAGGGCACACAGTCTCCAGCAGGGGACCCCAGCTGCCTTGCCTCTGCCACTGTTGTGAATGCCCACAGGGAGGCAGACACCCTGCATCTACTAATATTCTGCTACAGATGCTGCACCTCAGTGCCCCCAGCACAGTGGAATCCAAACCTCAAGGAGCCAGAGAACAAAGTTGGGGCCCAATACAAGTCCTCCAGAGTTAGAGCAGGCAGTTCGTGGATTGAGAGCTGAGCACTGGCCCCCTAAAATCTCCCAGAAATGAAGCCAGTCAGCTGAATCCACCTTATACCACAATCAAACCCTCAAGGTCATCAAATAGGATAAAAGAAAAAAAAAATCCAAAGGTCAGCAACCTCTAAGACTGAAGGTAGATAATCCCCTAAAGATGAAACAGAACCAGTGCAAGAATGCTGAAAACTCAAAAAGCCAGTGTGCCTTCTTTCCTCCAAAGGACCACATTACCTCTCCAGCAAGGGTTCAGAACTGGGCTGAGGCTGAAATGACAGAAATATAATTCAGAATATGGATAGAAACAAAGTTCATTAAGCTACAAGAGTATGTTATAACTCAATGCAAGGAAGCTAAAAATCATAATAAAACATTGCAGGAGCTGACAGACAAAATAGACACTACAAGAATTTCATAATGTAAACACAAGTATTAATAACAAAATAAACCGAGCAGAGGAAAGAATCTTAGAGCTTGAAGACTGGCTTTCTGAAAAAAGACAGGCAGACAAGAATAGAGAGAAAAGAATGAAAAGGAATGAACAAAACCTCCAAGAAAATAAGGGATAATGTAGAGACTGGATCTATGACTGATTGATGTACCTGAAAGATATGGTTGGTTCTATGCAGAGAACAGAACCAATCTGGAAAACATATATCATGATATCATCCATGAGAACTTCCTCAATATAGCGAGGGAGACCAACATTAAAATTCAGGAAATGCAGAGAACTCCAGTAAAATACTCTACAAGAAGATCATCCACAAGACACACAATCATCAGATTCTTCCAACACCAATATGAGGAGAAAAACATATATTAAAGGCAGTGAGAGAGAAAGGCCAAGTCATGTACAAAGGGAAGCCCATCAGACTAACAACAGACCTCTCAGATGAAATACAACAAGCCAGAAGAGACTGGAGGACAATATTCAATATTCATAAAGAAAAGAAATTTCAAACCAGAATTTTATATCCAGCCAAACTAAGCTTCATAAGTGAAGGAGAAACACGATTCTTTTTAGACAAGCAAATGCTGAGGAAATTTGTTACCACCAGACCTGCCTAACAAGAGCTCCTGAAGAAGGCACTAAACATGGACAAGACCATTACCAGCCACTACAAAAACACACTGAAGTACACAAACCAGTGACACTATAAAGTGACCACATAAACAAGTTGACAAAATAACCAGCTAACATGATGATGACAGGATCAAATACACACATATCAATATTAATCTTAAATGTAAAAGTGACAAGCTGGATAAGGAACCAAGACCCACCAGTATGCGGTCTTCAAGAGATCCATCTCACATACAATGACATACACAGGCTCAAAATAAACAGATGGAGAAAAATCTACCAAACAAATGGTAAACAGAAAAAAGCAGGGGTTGCAATCCTACTGTCTGGCAAAACAGACTTTAAACCAACAAAGATCAAAATAGACAAAGTAGGGCATTACATAATGATAAAGGGGAAGTCAGGAGGTATATGGAAAATTTCTGCTCAACTTTTCCATTAACCTAAAACAGCTCTTAAAAAATTACCTATTTTGGCCAGCCACAGTGGCTGACGCCTGTAATCCCAGCACTTTGGGAGGCCGAGGTGGGCAGATCACAAGGTCAAGAGATCAAGACCATCCTGGCCAACATGGTGAAACCCCGTCTCTACTAAAAATAAAAAAATTAGCTGGGTATGGTGGCACATGCCTGTAGTCCCAGCTACTCGGGAGGCTGAGGCAGGAGAATCGCTTGAACCCAGGAGGCAGAGATTTCAGTAAGCCAGGATCGCACCGCTGCACTCTAGCCTGGCAACAGAGTGAGACTCCATCTAAAAAAAAAAAAAAAAAACTATTTTTAGAAAGTCAACTTGATCCCAAAATATATGTGTAAATAAAAAAGGCTGCAATGATCTTGAAGAAAAACAGTGTGGATGTACTCTCTCAAATTTTAAGACTTATTAAAACTTTAAAAAGACAGTATGATATTATCACTCAAATAGACCAATAAATAGAACAGAATAGTTTCCAGAAACAGACACATGCTTACATAGACATTTGATTTCTGACCAAGGTGGCGCTGCAGAGCAATGGGAACCAAGCAGCCTTTTCAGTAATTAGAGCCATCTGAATGTGACTCATGTGAAAAGAATGAAACTTTAGTCCTACCGTACCCCATACACACTCAAAAAAGTCAGTTTCAAGAAGATTTCAGATATAAATGTGAAAAGTAAAATTAAATGCTTCTAGATGATAAGTGTATATTTTCATGATTTTGTGGTGGGTAAAAATTTCCTAAACCAGATATAAACAGGAAAACACATTAAAATTAGAAACTTTGATTCACCAAATGGCACTATTCACAAAAACTAGGTAAGCCACACAGGGAAAGTTAATTTCACATTTATCACCAGTGAAAGACTTGTATCCACAATATATCAAGAACTTCTAAAAATCAATAAAAAGTGCAGATAGCCCAATAAAAATAGACAAAATCCTTGAGCAGCCACCTTATACAAAATGATATTCAAATGGCCAATACATTCATTAAAATATAATTAAACTGAAAAGGGAACCCTTATACGCTGTTGTTGGGAATGTAAATTGGTACAGCCATTATGGAAGACAGTATGGGGATTCCTCAAGAAATTACACATGAAACTACCACATAACCCAGCAATCCCTCTTTTACCAAAGGGAATGAAATCAGCAAATCATAGACATATCTGTACTCTCATTTTCATTGCAGCATTATTCACTATAGCGTATATTTGGAAACAACCTGTGTCCATCAATGACGAATGGATAAAGAAACTGGTACACACACACACACACACATACACACACACACACACACATACACAATGGAATATTGTTAAGCCTTAAAAAAAAAAAAAGGAAATACTGCCATTTGCAACAATGGATGAACCTGAGGAACACTGTGCTAAGTGAAATAGGCTATACACAAAAATAAAAAGAAGGTATGATCTCACATATATGTGGAATCTAATAAACAAAAAATACATTGAAACAGAGAGTAGGACAGTGATAATCAGAGGCAGAGAGGGGAGGAAATGGGGAGAAGTAGATCAAAAGGTGCAAACTTGCAGTGATGTAGGATGAATAAGCCTAGAGATCTAATGTACAGCATGAGGACTATAGGTGATAACGTATATTTAAAATTTGCTCAGTGAATAGATTTTAAGTGGTCTTACCACAAAAGAAGTAGTTATGTGATGTGATGGACATGATCTTTTGCGTGACAGTAGTAATCATTACACTATGTATATGTGTATCAAAACATCATACTGTATAACTCAAATACATCACAAAATGGTACAGCTGTTTTGTAAGTTTGGCAGAAATGATAAAAATAGAAAAAAATAAAAGTGATATGCTTAAGCTCATTAAAAATTAGGAAAATAAAGGGGCGGCTCGGCGGAACCAGCCCCGGCTGGGCAGCAGCGGGGATGCCGGGGGCCGGGGCCAGGGCTTTCCGGGCTTCGGTGAGGCCGCCGTGGGCCCCATCTTCCGGCGGTCGCGGAGTTTGTGGTGATTGTTGCTGCCGCCGCCACCGCCCCGGCTGCCATCTCCTCCTCCTGGGCCGCCGCCTCCTCCTCTTCCTCCTCCTCCTGGGCCGGGCTGATCCCCTCCCCGCTGCCGCCTCCTCCTGGGCTGGGCCCGCGGTGTCTCGTCCCCTCGCGGAGCCGCTCCTGCCGCCGCCGCCGCCGCCTCCTCATTCATCCTCGTGCACCATAGGCGGCACAGGCACCAAGATGTCCAACCGAGTGGTCTGCCGAGAAGCCAGTCACGCCGGGAGCTGGTACACAGCCTCAGGTCACATACTCGTCCTGAGCCCGCTTCAGCCTGTCCGCGCAGAAGTCTCCCGGAGCCATGGCCTAGTACTCTTATGTGAAGTCTAGCAAGCTCATGCTCAAGGGAACCGAGTAAGAAGAAAAAGAGCAAAGATAAGAAGAGAAAAAGAGAAGAAGATGAAGAAACCCAGCTTGATATGTTGGAATCTGGTGAACAGTAACAAACTTTGGTGAAATTTCAGGAACCATAGCCATTGAAATGGATGAGGGAACCTATATACATGCACTCGACAATGGTCTTTTTACCCTGAGAGCTCCACACAAAGAAGAATCGCCCTGAAATCTGGCTATGGAAAATATCTTGGTATAAATTCAGATGAACTTGTTGTTGGGCATTCAGATGCAATTGGACCAAGAGAACAATGGGAACCAGCCTTTCAAAATGGGAAAATGGCTTTGTTGGCCTCAAATAGCTGCTTTATTAGATGCAATGAAGCAGGGGACATAGAAGCAAAAAGTAAAACAGCAGGAGAAGAAGAAATGATCAAGATTAGATCCTGTGCTGAAAAAGAAACCACGAAAAAAGATGACATTCCAGAAGAAGACAAAGGAAATGTAAAACAATGTGAAATCAATTATGTAAAGAAATTTCAGAGCTTCCAAGACCACAAACTTAAAATAAGTAAAGAAGAGAGTAAAATTCTTAAAAAGGCTCAGAAAGATGGATTTTTGCATGAGATGCTTCTGGACAGCCGCCTGACTTGGCCTCCCAAAGTGCTGAGAGTGCAGCCTCTGCCCAGCCACCACCCCGTCTGGGAAGTGAGGAGCGTCTCTGCCTGGCCGCCTATCGTCTGGGATGTGAGGAGCCCCTCTGCCTGGCTGCCCAGTCTGGAAAGTGAGGAGCATCGCTGCCTGGCCGCCATCCCATCTAGGAAGTGAGGAGCGCCTCTTCCGGGCCGCCATCCCATCTAGGAAGTGAGGAGCGTCTCTGCCCGGCCACCCATCATCTGAGATGTGGGGAGCGCCTTTGCCCTGCCGCCCCGTCTGGGATGTGAGGAGCGCCCCTGCCCGGCCGCAACCCCGTCTGGGAGGTGAGGAGCGTCTCTGCCCAGCCGCCCCGTCTGAGAAGTGAGGAGACCCTCCGCCTGGCAACTGCCTCGTCTGAGAAGTGAGGAGCCCCTCCGCCCGGCAGCTGCCCCATCTGAGAAGTGAGGAGCCCCTCCGCCTGGCAGCCACCCCGTCTGGGAAGTGAGGAGCGTCTCTGCCCGGCAGCCACCCCGTCCGGGAGGGAGGTGGGGGTCAGCCCCCGCCAGGCCAGCCGACCCGTCCAGGAGGGAGTTGGGGGGGTCAGTCCCCCGCCTAGCCAGCTGCCCCATCCGGGAGGTGAGGGGCACCTCTGCCCAGCCGCCCCTACTGGGAAGTGAGGAGCCCCTCTGCCCGGCCAGCCGCCCCGTCCGGGAGGGAGGTGGGGGGGTCAGCCCCCCACCCAGCCAGCCGCCCCGTCCGGGAGGGAGGTGGGGGGGTCAGCCCCCCGCCCGGCCAGCCGCCCCATCCGGGAGGGAGGTGGGGGGTCGGCCCCCCGCCCGGCCAGCCACCCCGTCCGGGAGGTGAGGGGCGCCTCTGCCCAGCCGCCCCTACTGGGAAGTGAGGAGCCCCTCTGCCCGGCCAGCCGCCCTGTCCGGGAGGTGGGGGGGTCAGCCCCCCCCCGGCCAGCCACCCCATCCGGGAGGGAGGTGGGGGATCGGCCCCCCACCCGGCCAGCCACCCCGTCCGGGAGGTGAGGAGCGCCTCTGCCCAGCCGCCCCTACTGGGAAGTGAGGAGCCCCTCTGCCCGGCCAGCCGCCCCGTCCGGGAGGGAGGTGGGGGGGTCAGCCCCCCCCGGCCAGCCGCCCCATCTGGGAGGGAGGTGGGGGGTCAGCCCCCCACCCGGCCAGCCTCCCCATCGGGGAGGTGAGGGGCGCCTCTGCCCGGCTGCCCCTACTGGGAAGTGAGGAGCACCTCTGCCCGGCCAGCCGCCCCATCCGGGAGGGAGGTGGGGGGGTCAGCCCCCCGCCCAGCCAGCCACCCCGTCCGGGAGGGAGGTGGGGACGTCAGCCCCCTGCCCGGCCAGCCGCCTGGTCCAGGAGGTGAGGGGCGCCTCTGCCCGGCCACCCCTACTGGGAAGTGAGGAGCCCCTCTGCCCGGCCAGCCGCCCCACCCGGGAGGGAGGTGGGGGGGTCAGCCCCCCGCCCAGCCAGCCGCCCCGTCCGGGAGGGAGGTTGGGGGGTCAGCCCCCTGCCCGGCCAGCCGCCCCGTCCGGGAGGGAGGTGGGGGGGTCAGCGCCCCGCCCGGCCAGCCACCCCATCTGGGAGGTGAGGGGAGCCTCTGCCCGGCCGCCCCTACTGGGAAGTGAGGAGCCCCTCTGCCCGGCCAGCCGCCCCACCTGGGAGGGAGGTGGGGGGGTCAGCCCCCCACCCGGCCAGTCGCCCCGTCCGGGAGGGAGGTGGGGGTGTCAGCCCCCCGCCCAGCCAGCCACCCCGTCCGGGAGGGAGGTTGGGGGGTCAGCCCCCTGCCCGGCCAGCCGCCCCATCCGGGAGGGAGGTGGGGGGGTCAGCGCCCCGCCCGGCCAGCCGCCCCGTCTGGGAGGTGAGGGGAGCCTCTGCCCGGCCACCCCTACTGGGAAGTGAGGAGCCCCTCTGCCTGGCCACCACCCCGTCTGGGAGGTGTACCCAACAGCTCATTGAGAACGGGCCATGATGACAATGGCGGTTTTGTGGAATAGAAAGTGGGGAAAGGTGGGGAAAAGATTGAGAAATCGGATGGTTGCCGTGTCTGTGTGGAAAGAAGTAGACATGGGAGACTTTTCATTTTGTTCTGTACTAAGAAAAATTCTTCCGCCTTGGGATCCTGTTGATCTGTGACCTTACCCCCAAACCTGTGCTCTCTGAAACATGTGCTGTGTCCACTCAGGGTTAAATGGATTAAGGGCGGTGCAAGATGTGCTTTGTTAAACAGATGCTTGAAGGCAGCATGCTCGTTAAGAGTCATCACCACTCCCTAATCTCAAGTACCCAGGGACACAAACACTGCGGAAGGCCGCAGGGTCCTCTGCCTAGGAAAACCAGAGACCTTTGTTCACTTGTTTCTTTGTTCACTTGTTTATCTGCTGACCTTCCCTCCACTATTGTCCTATGACCCTGCCAAATCCCCCTCTGTGAGAAACACCCAAGAATGATCGATCAATTAAAAAAAAAAAAAAGACCCTGTCCCCTCCAAAATAAATAAATAAATAAATAAATAAAAATAAAGGAAAAAAAAAAAAAAAAAAAAGAAATACTACAGCAAACTTGCCAGAATGGTTAACTTATTGGCAAGAATGTAAAACAACTACTAGTGGAAGTTTAAATTTCTACAACCACTGGAAATTTGTTTGACCATATCTTCCAGAGTTGAACACATGTTTACCCTATGACTGAGTAATTCTACTTCTAGATATAGGCCTATCAGAAATGCTTACATATGTTTTATGAAAGGAAATACAAGTTTATAGCCTCCTTTTTCACAGTGGCCAAAACTGGAAATAACCCAAATGTGCATTGGTAAAAATATGGATAGACAAATTATAGCACACTGATAGAATGGAAAATAACATAGCAATGAAAATGAACAAAACTACTACTAAACATAACAGCATTGATGGATTTCATACAAACATAATTTTGAGTGAAAGCAACAAGGCACAAAACGGTACATACTGCATGATTATATTTATATAAAGTTCAAAAATAGACAAAACAAATCAATGGTATTGGAAGTCAGCTAGTGGTTTCTCTTATGGAGGAGGATGGGAATAGGGAATGAAAAGAGATATAAGTGATTTCTGGGTTGCTGAATATGTTTGGTGTCTTGATATGGGTGGTGGCTACATGAATGCTTACACTTTGTAATGATTCTCTGAGCTGCATACTTTAGAATGCATGTTATGCATCAATGTTTATTTTTAAAACTATTTCAATGTAATTTACCACATTAAAGGATAAGAAAATATTTGATCATCTTAAAAGATGTCAAAAAATAATTCAACACAATTTGTAATCATTCATGGTAAAAAGCTATTAGGAATATCTAGGAATGTCCTTTTGATGACAAAAATATTTATTAAAAATTTACAGCAAATATACTTGATAATGCAACCTTAGAAGCATTCCTATTAAAACGAGGCACAAGACAAGAATAAACACTTTCATTGTTACTACTCAGTATAGAAATTTGACATCCTGGTTAATGAAATAAGACCAAAAAAAGTCAGAAATATAAATATTGGAAAGGAAGAGCCAAAACTCACTATTTTAAGATGGTAGGCATGGCTTCTCCTGGGGCCTTGGAAAAGACCTGTGCATTTGAGAAGCTCAGACACAAGTGCCTTTAGCTTCATTGTAATCTGCCCCTGCAGACAACATTGGGTTTATTCATGATGTCAGTATTTATTGCATTCTCTTCACATTTACTGTTGCTAGTTTTTCTCTCCCATTAGAATGTAGCACTTTCTTTTTTGCCTCAACACAGTGCCCATAAGAATTTTATATTTAATGAGGAAATGAAATATCTGCATGCAGTATCAGAAAACCATGTGTATTATTGGAATCCTGACACATTTGGAGGTTGGGAACCCTTAGAGTAAATGTTGATTCAGAAAAAAATCAGAAGTTATAACAAATCCTCAGCTTTAACATGTTTATCAGTAATGCAAACTAATAACTTCATGTCAGCTTGTTTGTTCCACATATAACTAGTTGACATTTTGTATCTATTCCAGTTGATGTATGCCATATGGATGAATTTAAACAGTTTCGGCCTTGCAATAATTGGTATACTTCTAATTGCATGTGAAATTATACTCTTTTTAACGAAAGATGAAACTATTCAGTGGCCACATGTAAGTATAAGGTTTTACAATGTTTTTTTCACAGAAACTTACACTTTAAATTTGTTTGTAAATGAGCAGAGCCTATTTTGGTGCTGGACAAATGTAGAGGTGATCAAAATTAACAATTCACATTTGGCATGACCACAAGTAAAGATCCAAACCACTGAATAGACGTTTAAAACTGGGACCAAAACAAACCTCAAGAAATCAAATGGTGTTACATAAAATAAAATAACTAAAATGTAGATTATTGAGATTCAGATGAAGGATGATGGTAAAGATACAAAAACCTTAAATAAATATAGATATCTCTTCAAAATAAGGATATATTGGAAGTTGGCAGGCTCACTGACACAATGTACTAGATACATTCTAGTTATCTGTGTCTCCCCAATCCTTATTCGCAGGGCCTAGAACTTAATAGATATCTAATAAGTGTTTATTGAGTGAATGTAAATACTTTTTATTTTACTATCCTCTCTGAAAGTATTCCCAGCAAAATACTCCTGAAAATCAGTAATCAGAAATTCTCTGTATGCAATAGGCAGGTTAAGTCCCAAGTCCCCTGAATATGCTGTAAATTCACCTTTTTTTCACATGGCACTAACCATTTGATTTAAGGTAAATATTATGGATATGAAAATTGAAATGGAAAAAAAGATGAACATACGGTCATTTGCTAAATGTGCATGGGATTCCTAGTTGCTTAAAGTTAGAAACCTATATATACTGGAACGGGGGAGACGATACACTAACACTTCAGGATGTCAAAGACCTGATGGAATTAGGACAAAGAAAGGAAGTCCCACTTTTTTCAAATTTTAAAAATGACAGGATAGTTAGGACAGATATCTGCAGTTCAGAATTTTTACACTCATAAGCATTATTGGCATTTTGGTCATTTTAGGACTACCCTTAATATTTTATGACACCATGTGTACTGCATGCCTATGCAGAAGGAAGGTCTTAAGAATTCTGAGACCTATCAAGCGTTCATATCTCTATTTCAAATCCTGCTTATGCTTTATTGATGTGACAGCTCAGTACATATCTGGAAGTTTTGTTTTTATAGGCTATAGGAGTAAATAAGAACACTTTAAATACTTGATTGAGTAACTAGCTGGTAGGTCTTAGAGGATATCACTCATATGCACAAACACAAAAGATATAGAGCAAAGGCCTAAGACATCACAGTATGTTCAAAGGTCAGCCTGTCCTACTCCCTGGAAGTTTATTTTGTCACACATCATGGGCAGAACCCTATCAAGCAAATTTAATGACAAGGAGGTTGAAGTATGATGGCTTTCCATACCTAAAGCTATTATAGAGGTCAAATAAGAACTAAAGCCCTATAGGGGAAAATAGAGTATGAAAAAAACCTCTATATGAGTTTTTTTTTTATTTCAGTTCCTAAGTTTTTCTTCAACACCAATACTGAAATATGCCATACTAGAACTCATACTCTACAATCTCAGTTGCTAGCATTGTTTGTACATAACAGATTCATTCCCAAATGCAAGAAGTCCGAGGATTAGTAAATATGCTATTCTGGCTGAGGGGTCAGACACAGCAAGCTCTGAGGCCTTTCCTTATGGCAGACCAATTTGGAAATTACAGGATATCAGTTCCTTTCCTCCCAGGAGGCTCTTGGCATCTGTGAAAACTTGCCTATATTATTGCCAACAAGAATCTTTGCTTACCAAAAGCTACCAGGATGAGCAGGCTTTCTCAGGCATTCCACAACTATTCTTCTGAAGAAACCACTCAAGTGTTCAGGAAAGAATCAGAAAATATCTGCCCAAGTAACTTTCTAAATCTTTCAAGACAGAGAAATGGCTAGCAGCTTCTCTTGCTAACAACAGGTTAAATTTCTCTTCTTTCTCCACAAGCACACAGCTACATTTATTTTATAATAAATGTATTTGTATAATTATTGACCAGAGATAAATATATAATTAATTATAAATTACTTACTTTTTAATATTCTATTTCATTTCACATAGGATTTGAAAGAGGTTAACAAATACCTGTAGTAATATAATTAAAATATATCTAAAATGAGTAAATACTTTAAAAATGTTTATTAGCATAAATTGTTATAAGTATATAGTATAGTGATATATGTGAGGAGACTTCAAAAAGTTTGTGGAAAATGGAGTTAAAAGATGAAAAATATGAACTTTATTTCTCAACATAAGATCCACCAAGGTCAAGACACTTCTGTAAGCAATACCAGCCATTTAGTCCATCTCTAAAGGACTGAGGGTCCTGGTATTTTAACCATGTCGGTAAAGCATTTTTTTTACATTATTAACTGAAGAGAAATGGGTGTCCTTTAAAGATTTTTTAAGATTAGAAAACAAAATAAATCCAAGGGAGCCAAATCAGGACTGCGAGGTGGATGCCTAATGATTCCCCATCCAAGTTCTCACAAAATTGCCCTTGTTTGCCGAGAGGAATGAGCAGAAGCATTGTTGTGGTGGAGAAGGGCTCTCTGGTGAAACCTTCCCAGGCATTTTTCTGCTAAAACTTTAGCTAACTTTCTCAAAACACTCATATAATAAGCAGGTGTTACTGTTCCTTGGCCCTCCAGAAAGTCAACAAGCAAAATGCCTTGAGCATACCAAAGAACTGTTGCCATAATATTTGGTTTTGACTGATTCAAACTTGCTATGACTGGACCACTTCCACCTCTTGGTAGCCATTACTTTGACTGTGCATTGTCTTCAGGATCATACTGGAAAAGCCATGTTTCACCCCCTATTAAAATTATTCCAAGAAATGCTTCAGGATCTTGATTCCTCTTGTTTAAAATTTTTATTGAAAGTTCTTCTTTTGTATGCAGCTGATCTAGGCACAACAGTTTGGGGACCTATCAAGCGGAAAGTTTGCTCAACTTTAATTTTTCAGCCAGAATTGTGTAAGCAGAACCAATTGAGATATCTATGGTGCTGGCTATTGTTCCAACTGTTAATCATGGGTCCTCTTCAATTAGGGCATGAACAAGATGAACTTTTTTTTCTTGTTAATTGATGTGGATGGTCTGCGACTGCATGTTTCATCTTCAACATCGTCTCATCACTTCTTAAAACAAGTTATCTATTTTTTGTTTGTTTTTCAAAATGATAGATTGGAGTCTTTGTTAGCACATTGCACCCACTTGATAAGAGCAATATAGTGTGTAGATTCATGCTATGAACTTTCATCCAAGAAGGAGCACAGGAACTCAACAGAAACACTGAAACAAACTTTGAATACCTTGAAAGGAGTGGCAGACAGCAACTTGCACTATGAGTCCGTTGGAGCACTATGAGTCCGTTGGAAAACTATGAGTCTTGAGAACATGAAAGGGAGACAGACTGTCTCCATGATACAAATTCCCACTTGGGAGCTGTGCAATCCAGGCCATGAGGGAGTGACTTGACCCTACCAGGAGCTGGAGCTAATTTGGTGAGTAGTGGGGAGTATATGAGAAGGAATGGCATCAGGATGTGCTTTGCATGAACTCCCAGATGTCAGTGGGGACAGAAAGAAGGCATTCCTGATCCTAACTCACAGGGAATCTTTCAGAAACTTGCCAGCTAACTCAGGCAGTGGTCATAGGTTGAGAGAAGCTCCAAACTGAGATGTGTGATCTCATCTCAAGTAAGAATGAGATGTAATCTCAATAATCTCAAGGCCAGAACCAAGAGGCAAGAAGAAAGCATGCTCTTGCTACAGGTCCAAAACTGGGCGCCCCTGTTTTGCAGGTCATTTTGGGAAGGATGTGGCTTTCAGGCCACATCCTTCTGTTTCTGTCTTGGTTGGGAAGTTTTGCATTCTGAGCATGAACTGTCTGGAACTCAGCTGGCTGTTTCAGCTTTCTGCCAGCAGAAGTTTGTGTATGTGAGACCTACTGTGCCAAAGGCATGGGAGCTGGGTGGGTCTTACTGCCACCTGCTACCCCTTTTCCCCATACAGACACTTTTGTGCAGCAAAAGTGGTTGTACCCCTCCCCGCAACATTGTCCCAGTGGCCAGGGAGCTGCCCTCTGACCCCCATCAGGGCCACCATTTGTACCCATACTTGAGGAGCTAGAGCACTGACTTGCCTGATCCAACCCTCACCTGGCTTTGCCCTTCCACTCGCTTTGGTAGCAGAACATGGACAGGAATTTTTGAGAGTTCCATGGGCTCACCCATTGCCTAGGATATCTGAGTATTTACCCTGGGTAATATAGACCAAGCATAAATTCCACAGCTGCCACTGCAGCTGGCTCTCTACTGCACGCACCACATCCTGGCCAGAGGTCAACTGGCCTAGCCCATTACAATATCTGATGGCACAATAACAGCACTCAAGAAGAAAAAGGCTTTTGCATGATCTCGGCTAACACTATTGACTGCACCACCACAGCTACTCAGGAGGCCTTGAGCCCATTCACATGCCCAACACATTACTACTACATCTAACAATGGAGAAAGCCACAATGCCAAGGCTATTTACAACCAAGGAAATCTTACAGAGTGTAAGCCACTCCCGTGCCACCATCATTAGAGCTGGTACTTGAACCTGCCACTGGGAAACCATAGGACGGGTCAGCCTGGTCCAGCTCCACTCAACATCACCTCTGGAGCATAAGAGTGGAGTCCAGGCTACTGCACATCTCACAGACCAGTCCATAGCCTGAAGCATCCGAGAGCTTCTCCAGATGGCTGACTAGAGATTATCGGTGACAAATTCTGGGAAGGAAAAACCAAAATTACACTTGGATGATCACAGCGCAAATGGAGTATTAAGGGGAGAGTGCTGGAGCTTTTTGGAGAGTTCACTGGAAAAATCTATGATACACAAAAAAAGAAAGAAACAAGAAGCTGGTAGAGCTTAAACCCCAAGAGACAGAGCATTCTGTGGAAAGTGAATGGAATGCTTTCAGCCTCTGTAGCCCTTGTGGCAGCCTGCTGGTATCCAAACTCAAGGAGAGCTTATTTGGACTTGTAAGCCCAAGTATTGGATTGGCCTGTGATTTGGGGGCTTCTTAAGGGCATTACACTGGGCTACTAGCTTGTGCATGTTCCTTCCTTTCCCCCTAGACCTGAGCTATAGAAGCAAGTGCCATACTGGATGTGCAATCATTATGGGACATTGTTCTGCTACGGGACTTTCAACCCTTGTGTCTTCACATCCCCAGATCACTTGCTGACATTTCCCAGCATCAGCCTGGATTGCGGCAGACCCGCGAGGTGATGGCTAGAGCCAGAGGAGCATCAGGATTCACAGTAGTCTTGCTCTCCAAGACTGCCACTCCTGGGGGAAGGAGGAGTGTACCACATCAAGGGAGCACTCTGAGGAACAAAAGAAACTAGAATGTGGGCTTTTCTGTGTCCCAGATCTTCCCACTGTGGGCAGGAAGCACCTGCACCTCGTTCAACAAAGGCACAGGTGCAGTCTTGGGCTTAGTAGGGGAAGACTGGTTCTGCCCTAGCAGTTGAATAGCCCTGGTGCTTATAAAGGGACTTTTCATACCTCTCACCATTTTGCATAAAGGGACTTTTTATCTCTCTCACCCACCACTGAAGACACCACCAGAGCTTCTCCCATGGGAGCTTGGCAAGGGTGCACCTGTAGAAGGCTTTTATGGAACATTCTGAGGTGATAGCATCACCATAGGAGGTGTGACTTCTGGGTTCAGGATTGCATGAGGAGTGGAGTCCCACTCCTTCTATACAAGAAACATCAGCATTTCTGCAGATGGATGAGGTCCCTGTCTGATCTGAATATCCAGAGTACTAGGACAAGGGTGTGACAGGGAGTTTGATCACTTTCCTCCTGGCCTGGTAGTGGAAATAAAGTGGCTCTTTCCGTCCCCCCACTGCAAAGGCATCAGTGAATTTCACCAGGAGCTCCCCCAGCTGCCTCATCAGGGATAGGGCTTTTGCTCACCAATGGGGTATTGAATATACCCACCTGCTTCAGCCACAGCCAATTCTTACCCACAGGTGCCTCCTACTGGCCTGAAGGCTAAACTGCTCAACCCAGTTTAAAAAAAAAAAAAAAATGGAATGCACACCACTGGGGAACAAGATAAGTTTCCTGAGAACTCTGCCATTCTGACCCCAAAAGAGACAATAAGCCTGCTCATACACCCAGTACATCACTACTATGAGCAACATCTGAGAAAGCTATAATATAAAGATTCTCTATAACCAAGGAACTCATACAGTGTCTTTGCCACTGAAAGCACCACCCAGAGCTGAAGTTAGGTCATCATAAAATATACATTATTGTCACATCCTCAAGGTATAAAAAGAAAACTTAGTCCAATCAAAAAATAAATTCAAAAATAATGAAAAGAAATAGTCTCTCCAGATGAGAGGAAGCCAGAAAAATAATTCTGGCAATATAGAAAAGCAGAACCTTGCAACACCCTGAAAGGATCATATTAACTCTTCAGCAGTGGATCCAAACCAAAATGAAATATTTGAAACACCAGATAAAGAATTCAAAATATTGATTGTAAAGTTGCTCAATGAGATCCAAGAAAAATTTTAAATCTAACAAAAAGAAATAAAAAATAAATTCAGGATAAGAATGAAAAATTTTCCAAAGAGATAAATACTTTTTTAAATAAAACAGAGCATCTACAAATGAAAGACTAATTTAGGGAATTACAAAATTCAGTGGAAAGTATTAACAATAAACTGTACCAAGCAGAAAAAAAGCATTTCAGAGCTTGAAGACATGGCTTTTGAATTAATTCAATCATACAAAAATAAATAAACAAAGTTTCCAAAAAATATGGGATTATGCAAAAGGTCCAAACCTAAGAATCATAGATATTCCTGGCCAGGCTCAGTGGCTCACATCTGTAATCCCAGCACTTTGGGAGGCCAAGGCATGCAGATTGCTTGAGCTCAGGACTTTGAGGCCAGCTTGGGCAACATGGCAAAACCTAGTCTCTACAAAATATACAAAAATTAGCAAGGCATGGTGGCATGTGCCTATAAACCCAGCTACTTGGGAGGCTGAGGCACAAGAATCACTTAAACCCAGGAAGTGGAGGTTGCAGTGAGCCAAGATCATGCCACTGCACTCCAGCCTGGGTGACAGGGTGAGACTCTGTCTCAAAAGAAAGAAAAAAGAAAAAAAAGAATCATAGATATTACTCATAGATATTCCTGAGAAAGAATAAGAAAAAGCAAAAAGTTTGGAAACCTATTTTTGAGAGAATAATTAAGGAAAACTTCCCTAGTCTTGCCAGAGACTTAGACATCCAGATTCAAAATCTCAAGAACTTCTGGAAGATGCATTGCAGAAAGGACATTAGGAAGGCATATAATCATCAAGCTACCTAAAGGCAACATGAAGAAAGAATTCTAAGAATAGTGAGACAAAAGCATCAAATAACTTAAAAAGAAAAATCTATCAGACTAACAGCAGATTTTTCAGTAGAAACCTGACAATCCAGAAGGAATTGGGGTCCTAGCTTTAGTCTTCTTAAACAAAATAACTGTCAGCCAAGAACTTTGTATCTTGCAAAACTGATTCATAAATGAAGTCCTTCCCAGATAAGCAAACACTAAGGGAATTTGCCACCATTAGATCAGTCTTGCAAAAAATACTCAAAAGAGTTCTAAACATCAAAACGAAATATCCATATGCACCAGTATAAAAACACTTAAAAGTATAAAACTCACAGGGATTAAAAAACAGTAGCACAATGGAAAATAAAAGCAACTAGGTAACAATCAACATGATGACTGGAACAGTACCTTACATATCAATATCAACTTTGAATGTAAATGATATAAATGCCCCACTTGAAAGATATCAATGGTGGAATGGATTTTGAAAACACAATCCAAATATCTACTGCCTTCAAGAGACTAGTAAAGAGTCTTATAGACCCAATGATATAAAAATACTAAATATATATGCACGTAATATCAGAGTTACCAGACTCATAAAACTACTAGATCTAAGAAAAGAGAAGACACCAATATAATAATAGTGGGGGACTTCAACAGTCCACTGGCAGCACTAAGCAGATCATCAAGGCAGAAAGTCAACAAAGAAACACTGGACCTAACAGACATTTACAGAATATTCTACCAAAAAAAATTGCATAATATACATTCTTCTCATCAGCACATGGAATATTTTCCAAGATACATCACATGATAGGCCACAAAAAAGCTTCAATAATTTTTAAAAGGTTGAAATTATATTACATATCTTCTCAGACCACAGCAAAATAAAACTAGAAATCAATTCCAAGATGACTCTCAAAATCATACAAATACATGGAAATTAAACAACCTGCACCTGAATGAGCTTTGGATCAATGATGAAATAAAAATGGAAATTTAAAAATTTTTTGAAATTATTGATAACAATGGCACAAGTTGTCAAAATCTCTAGGATATCACAAAAGTAGTGCTAAGAGAGAAGTTTGGGCCAGGCACAGTGGCTCACACCTGTAATCCCAGCATTTCGGGAGGCCAAGGCAGGTGAATCATTTGAGGTCAGGAGTTCAAGACCAGCCTGGCCAACATGGTGAAACCCCATCTCTACTAAGAATACAAAAGTTAGCTGGGCGTGGTGGTGGGCATCTGTAGTCCCAGCTACTCAGGAGGCTGAGGCAGAAGAACTGCTTGAATCGGGGAGGTGGTGGTTGCAGTGAGCCGAGATTGCGCCACTGCACTCCAGCCTGGGTAACAGAGCTAGACTCCATCTCAAAAAACAAAAAAAAAGATGGAAGTTTGTAGTCCTAAATGTCTACATCAAAAAGACAGAAAGATCACAAATTGAGAGCCTAGAAACATGCCTGAAGGAACTAGAAAAATAAGAGCAAACCAAAACCAAAGCTAGAAGAAAAGAAATCACTAAGATCAGAGCAGAATAATGAAATTGAAACTAAAAAAAAAAAAAAAAAAATACAAAGGATCAATGAAATGAAAAGCTGATTCTTTGAAAAGATAAACAAAATTGACAGACAAATATCTAGATTAACCAAGAAAAGAAGGCCGGGCGCTGTGGCTCACGCCTGTAATCCCAGCACTTTGGGAGGCCGAGACGGGCGGATCACGAGGTCAGGAGATCGAGACCATCCTGGCTAACTTGGTGAAACCCCGTCTCTACTAAAAATACAAAAAAAAAAAAAAAAACAATTAGCCGGGCGTGGTGGCGGGCGCCTGTAGTCCCAGCTACTCGAGAGGCTGAGGCAGGAGAATGGCGTGAACCCGGGAGGCGGAGCTTGCAGTGAGCCGAGATCGCGCCACTGCACTACAGCCTGGGGGACAGAGCAAGACTCCGCCTCAAAAAAAAAAAAAAAAAAGAATAGAGAGGATTCAAATAAGCTCAATCAGAAATGAAAATAGAGACATTGCAAGTGATGAGACGGAAATACAGAAGATCATCCAAGACTTCTACGAACATTTCTATGCACACAAACTAGAAAATCTAGAGGAAATTGACAATTTCTGGGAAACATGCAATCCCCAAGCTTGAATCAAGAAGAAATAGAAATCCTGAACAAACCAATAATAAGTACTGAGATTGAATCGGTAATTTTAAAAAATCTCCCAACAAGAACAAAAAAAGAGCCCAGGGCAAGACAGATTCACAGCCAAATTCTACCAGACCTTCAAATAACTGACATACTTAAAATATCCCAAAAAACTAAGAAAAAGGGAATTCTCTCTTACTCATTCTACAAAGCCAGTAGCACCCTGATACCAAAGCCAGGAAAGGACACAACAAAAAAAGGAAAACTACAGACCTAAATCCCTGATAAAATTAAATGTAAAAATCCTCAACAAAATACTAGCAAACTGAATCCAACAGCACACCAAAAAAATAATTCACCAAGATCAGGTGGATTTCATCCCAGGGACACAATGATAGTTTAACATATGCAAGTCAATAAATGTAATTCACCACATAAAAAGAACTTAAAACAAAAACTATATGATAGACTCAAAGGGTACAGAAAAAGCATTTGATAAAATTCAGCATCTCTTCATGATAAAAAACCCTCAACAAACTACGCATAGAAGAAACATACCTCAAAATAATAAAAGAGGTTGGGCGCAGTGGCTTAAGCCTGTAATCCCAGCACTTTGGGAGGCTGAGGCAGGCAGATCACTTGAGGTCAAGAGTTAGAGACCAGCGTGGCCAACATGGTGAAACCCCCTCCACCAAACCTGGCTAATTTTTATCTTTACTAAAAATAAAAAATTAGCCAGGTTTGGTGGTGCACACCTGTACTCCCAGCTACTCGGGAGTTGAGCTCCCAGCTACTCGGGAGGCTGAGGCAGGAGAATCACTTGAACCCAGGAGGCAGAGGCTGCAGTGAGCTGAGAGCACGCCACTGCACTCCAGCCTGGGCGAAGGGAGAGAAACCTTGTCTCAAAAAAAAAAATTAAATAATAATAAAAGCTATATGTGACAAACCCACAGCCAACATCATACTGAATGGGAAAAAATTAAAAGCATTCCCCTTCATAACTGGAGCAAGACAAGAATGCCCACTTTCACTATTCCTATTCAACATAGTACTCGAAGTCCTGGCCAGAGCAATCAGGCAAAAGAAAAATAAAAAAATAAGGCGCATCCAAATTGAAAAAGAGGAAGTCAAATTATTTATCTTTGCTAGTAATATGACCTTATGCCTTAAAAACCCTAAAGACTCCTCCAAAAGACTCCCAGATTTGATAAATGAATTCAGTAAAGTCTCAGGTTACAAAATCAACATATACAAATCAGTAGCACTGCTATATACTAATAACAACCAAGCTGAGAATCAAATCAGGAACTCAATCCCATTTACAATAGCTACAGAAAAAAACACCTAAAAATATACTTAACCAAGGAGTTGAAGGATCTGTACAAGGAGAATTACAAAACACTGGTAAAAAGAAATCACAGATGACACAAATGGAAAAACATCCCATGCTTGTGGATTCGAAGAACCAATATTGTGAAAATGACCATACTGTTCAAAGAAGTGTACAGATTCAATGAAATTCCTATCAAGAAACCAATGTCATTTTTCACAGAATTTACCCCAGTAACAATGACCATTATTGAAAAGTCAAAAACCCATAGATGTTGGTGAGGATGCAGTTAAATGGAAATGCTTATGCACTATTGATGGGACGTAAATTAGAATAACCTCTATGGAAAACAGTATGGAGATTTCTCAAAGAACTACAAGTAAGTCTACCATTCAATGCAACAATCCCACTACTGGGTATCTATCCAAAGGAATAGAAGTCATATCAAAAAGTTACCTGTACTCATATGTTTATCACAGCACAATTCACAATTGCAAAGATACTGTGATGGTTAATACTGAATGTCAACTTCTTTTGGATTGAAGGATGCAAAGTATTGCGCCTCAGTGTGTCTGTGATGGTGTTGCCAAAGGAGATTAACATTTGAGTCAGTGGGCTGGGCACCATCTAATCAGCCAGCGCAGCTCGGATATAAAGCAGGCAGAAAAACGTGAAAAGGCTAGAGACTGGCTTAGCCTCCCAACCTACATCTTTCTCCCGTGCTGGATGCTTCCTGCCCTCGAACATCAGACTCCAAGTTCTTCATCTTTGGGATTCGAACTGGCTTCCTTGCTCCTCAGATTGCAGACAGACTATTGTGGGACCTTGTGACCATGTGAGTTAATACTACTTAATAAACTCTCATATATATATATATAATCGTATTAGTACTGTGCCTCTAGAGAACCCTGACTAATACAGATATGGAATGTACCTAAGTGCCCATCAACTGATGAGTGAATAAAGAAAATATGGGAGATATGTATATATATACCATGGAATATTTATACACCAGCAATAAAAGAGAACAGAAAGCCAAATATACATGTTCCCACTTATAAATGTGGCTAAGTTACGGTTCTCAAGGCCATATAAAGGGCTATAATGGACACTGGAGACTCAGAAGCGGGAGGGTGGAGGGGGAGTGAGGGATGAAAAATTACCTATTGGATACAATGTACACTCTTCAAGTGATAGGTACGCTAAAAGCCCAAACATCACCCCGATGTAATTCAGTCATATAAACAAAAACCACTTGTACCCCTAAATCTATTGAAATTTTAAAATTTGATTTAATTTAAATATAAAAGTGATGCTTTAAAAATCTGTAAAAAAAATTCCATTTGTAAACTGCCTATTTCTCTGGAGCATTCTCTTCATAAACTTTTTGGTTTTCTTGTGTTTTGTTTTGTTTTGTTTGTTTTGTTTTGCTTTTGAGACAGGGTCTTGCTCTGATGCCCAGGCTGAAGCACAGTGGCGTGATCATGGCTCACTGCAGCCTGGACCTCCTGGCCTCAATTGATCCTCCCACATCAGCCTTCTTAGTAGCTGGAACTTATAGGTGCACACCACCAGGTCTAGCTAATTTTTTTTGTAGAGGTGCCGTTTCATCATATTGCCCAGGCTGGTTTCAAATTCCTGGGCTCGAGCGATCCACCCACCTCGGCCTCCCAAAGTGCTGGGATTACAGGTGTGAGCCACCACGCCTGGCCCCTCATAAACTTTTTGTAAAGCGTCAATAGTTTATGAATTCATTAGTCTCCCACCCGGGCTTTGACATCAATTTTATGCTTGTTCTTTCTTCAATTTTAGCAGAATTCATGTTTCTCTGGTAGGGGCTCTTTTCAAACTGACTTCTTATCCTTCTAAGTGCCTCAAACTAAATCCTGTTAAGACATGTTATAACAATTTGGTGTGAGTTTATTTTGGTGCAAAAATTTTTTGAAATCCATGCATAATTTTTCCATAGTATGCATTTCCCACAAACTTTTTGAAGACCCCTTGTATTAGGTTGAACCATTTGAAATTGCTGATATCAGACCATTTTTAATCTACAAAATTGTCAGTATTGTATGATCCAATCCAATGTATTAGACTATTCCAATATATGCAATTTGGAATATGATCCTTGTGAAATCAAGAGGAAAATAATAACGTAGATATATAGGTTTTAGAATACTATGAATTACCAATATTGACACAGTTTTTGCACTAAGTTTCCTGATAGGCAAAGTGAAAATGAAATTCAATCATTATGTGAATAAATTATCTATTAGGCAGAAATGTTTCAGTTCATTATGGATAAAATGATTCCTGTAATAGTACTTTATAACCATTTATTCGTGTATAGTTCAGTATAATAGACATTGTGTCATGAGGTAGACCAGCGAAAATAAACTCCTTGAAGGCTATGATTTTGTCTGCTTCAGATACTGCTACATCCCCAGCATCTTAGACAGGACTTGGCACAAAAGAGGCACTAATTTTATGTGTGAACATTCCTATAGCAAAAGCTAGAGTAGCTTCCAAAAAGCTATTTCTTATTAAAAAAAAAAAAAAAAAACTTCTAAGGAAATACTAGGAAAGCTGTAGAGTCAAGAAATTGTGGACTAACAATGTTGCTTCCTAATGGCCTGTTTTGATCAAGAGATAAAACCTTGAGAGATGGGGAGTTCATGAGATTACATACTTCAAACTATTTCATAAATAAATCATGGACCCATGATAAGAATTGAGTATCAGACCATTTTCAGGTGTATATAATTCTGGAATGATTACAACATGAATATATTTGTAATGACATTAGGGTTGTTAAAATTAAGCAAACAGGTAGTAAATAAGCAGATTTATGTTCTCTAATAGAATTTGAAAAGTAAGGTTTTCAATAGATGAGCTCTCATTCATTCTGACATAGTTATTATTATAACTGGGACTTTTCTTAATCCATTCCAGCATATAAATCAGGTTTCCCATATTTTATGCCATAAATCATGTTTTTAAATATATTAACTGGAATATTTTGGTGAAAACTATGTCACCCAAACCAGCCTTAAAGAATTACTTAATAATACTCTTGGAAAAAAATCTGGATTCAAGGATTATAACTTCATAATCATCTCATTAGAAAAATTATTTATAAGATTAATAAAAATAACCAAAGAAATTGAAACTTAGAAAATATATGACATTATTAGATAAAAACAATAAAATTACAAAATATTTATCCAAATTAATTTTCTTGCTTTAAAATAATTGATATCAAATATTTTTAGTGGAAATTATTATTTAACATGATCAATTATCTCTGGTGGCCACTCCTACTTTGTGACAATTAAATAATGTCATTAGCATTTAGGAAGATGTCTGTCCTCTGCTCTAAGTAAAATATGTCTGAAGCTCTTTTGAAAGGTATTCCAATTTCTAGAATATCATTTAGGATTCAAGAGAGACCAAATACGATCATTTTTATCTCACTGTCTGTCAAATCTTTATTACCAATAGTCAGAAGAGCAATTTCTGCTCACCCTAATCCTCAGTCATGTTCAAATGAAAGAGTCTCATAAGAACCACTCATTATAATAAATTCATTTAGTATAATCTATTCATATTCAATCTATTCATATCATATAATCATTAATTATACATTCATTTAGTATAATGTATTCATATGACTATATTATAATTAATATTAATAGATTATAATATATTCATTTAGTATAATTAATATTAATAGATTATAATATATTCATTTAGTACAATCTATTAATATGATTAGTATAATCTATTAATAGATTATACTAAATGGATGTATTATAATTAGTGATTATACAATATGACTAGATACAATATGAATAGATTATATTATATACAATTATATATTATACTATTATAGTTAATATAATATATAATAGTATAATATATACTATTATAGTTAATATATAATACTATAATATATGTAATACTATATTCATAGTATAGAATATAATATATAATGTGATTAAATTACCTATTAGGCAGAAATCTTTCAGTCCATCATGGATAAAAAGATTTCTGTAATAGTACTTTACTCTAAAACCATTTGCTCATGTAGAGTTCAGTATAGTAGACATTGCATCATTAGGTAGACTCGTGAAAATAAACTCCTTGAAGGCTATGATTTTATTAGAAATTATTAGAATTTTATACATATAGTATATTCTATACTATGAATATATTATACATATGCTATGACTATAACATATATATTAGTCCATTTTCACACTGCTGATAAAGACATACCCAAAACTAGGAAGAAAAATAGGTTTAATTGGACTTACAGTTCCATGTGGCTGGGGAAGGTCTCACAATCATGGCAGAGGGCAAAAAGCACTTCTTACATGGCAGTGGCAAGAAAGAATGAGGAAGAAGCAAAGCAGAAACCCCTGATAAGCCCATTAGATCTCGTGGGACTTAATCACTATCACAAGAATAGCACTGCAAAGGCCGGCCCCCATGATTCAATTACCTTCCACTGGGTCCCTCTCACAACACGTGGGAATTCTGGGAGATAAAATTCAAGTAGTGGTTTGGGTCGGGGCACAGCCAAACAATATCAACATATTTATAGTACAATAAATTCATATCATTTGTTCCAACTTGAAATGGAAGAAAATGAAAAGAAGGCCATAAATAGTCTTCTCAAATGTTGATACTAACAGAGTGAGCTAGAGAAATGCATGTGGAAAGCATTTTGGCAGTATTTACCATAAAACAGCTTTTTTGAAATCCATTTCAATCATTCAAAAGATAGAAAACCTTGGATGAACCAAAATGTGTAGCAAACTTAAATATTGTATTTCCACTTAAATATTCTATAAATATTAAGTATTGTTAAGCTTCTATATAAATATAAACTTCTTATGGCATAATTTTAATGAAAAAATGAGATACACTATTTTCAACTCTAACAATATTATAGAAACACATAAATGAGAAAACAGAAATCACAATCTCGTAAGTCTGCCAGAACTAGGATGGAAGGCACCCGAGAGAGAGAGTAGAGTAAGGGAAGAAAAGGGGGCTGGAACCAAGTTCTAAGCAACTCCAACATCCAATAGTACTAATTTTACTATTTTAACTTATCCAAGTCTCATCTTCTTCTACTCTAAGATGAGAATAATAATGTTATCTAATAAGTGCTCAACAAATGTTTGTTATTATAGTATTACCTTATATACAGGCAAAATCATCACATTGTGATGGTACTAGTATTACAGATGAGTTTTCTATTTTCTAAATTTATTGCAATTTTATGTTATCTATATGTTTCTAGAAATTTTAGAAATGTGAAGATCTCTAAGGAATATAGATTTTCTTCTTTTTTATTTAGAAAAGTGGAATCATGCTTTCAATGTATTTGTGGGTATTCTCCACCTTGGAGTTGATCTTGGCAAATACAGTGACCAGATGGATAAAAAAAGCAAATCATCATGGCAACAATACCACGTAATGTGAGTATTTCATTTCTCTGACTAATTAGGAAGTAGTAGTCTGTTATGAACCCATGCTAAGGGATTAAGATTTCAGTAGAAGCTTTTTCTGCTTAATGTTTCCACTAAACACTGAATATGAGCTGAAGCAGTCTGGACTAAATTTATCTGTGTATAAATGAAGATAAACAATTCTCCTAGATAAATTTTTAGGATCAAAGGGGTGTGTGTCCATATCCCCATGAGAAAATGTAGTAGGAGATGTATCATTTTCTGGCTCATGTCTATTTCATTTGAAGGATAATTGCATGGAGATCAGTCTACTAGGTCTGTGGCCTATAATTAACAAATAAAATTTAGGTCCCTTGCACCTGGGAGCCTTGGAGCAGAAGGAAGATAAAACATGTTGGGAGAAGAGAGAGAACATGTCCTACTATCAGCCACTGCTGGTCTTAGATGACACCAGTGATACACAAATAATGTATTTCTCTTCTCCAAGCATCACCTGGAAATAGGCAAACAGCAGCCTTGACATTCAAACTCATCCACAACTGCCTGAAAGTGAATCAACCTTAGATCTGATAGGAGAGAAGGAATGAAAATGAAGAACCCAAATAGTATGAGGAAGTGAGGGAAATACAAGAGAACATGGGGTCATAGCTGTGGACTAGGCTGGAATAGAAGGAGTAAACCCCTAGTTACTCTGCATTTTCCAAACCCTACCCTGGGCCTTCAACATGTAAGTGATGGGTTATGTATTAAAGTAACCTGAAATAAAGGAAAACTTCTCAAATGGACATTGGCCATATGATTGGAAAAACTATCAGTTTTGAAGAGAAAGATTCAGGTAACTTAATTTAAAAGCCACCAGTGACCATGAGATCTGGTTCTCAAAGCTCCATATTCTCTGGAATAAAATGCAATCCACGTGTTTTAAGGAAAGAAAATATTCTTGCTATGTAAATAATGATGAAGCCTCAGAACACCAAGGAAAAGGGGGAAATAGCTGAGTTCTAACCCAAGAACATGGAAATAAGTAATTTAGAAATCCTCATAATGACAGGAAAGTGTAAGAGTGAGGAGCTTGACAAGCCTGAAACACAGCATTGGAGGATGTGAGTGACTGAAGAATCTCAGCTGAAAAACTCAAGGGACATAATGGTATAATGACCTAAATGTTATAAGAATATGAGATTAAGACTTGGGTAAAGGGTCAGGTTTGTGGTATTATAGGAAGTAGTAGCCAAGTGGTAAAGTAGCCCAAGTCATAAGAAAAGGCATACAACAATTAATAACTGAAATCATGGTTGTAGCTAAAAGCCAAACAAACATCTACAAAACAGAAAACTATTGATGTCTGTAAGCAAATTCCAGTCCCTGGGTTCCTAAGTCTTGACCCTCTTCTGCAGGACCTGAAGAGAGTTGGCCTTATGGAAAGGAAAAACTCACAGAAAACAGAATGTTGGGAAACGAGAGAAGAGAGTTATCAAGAAATTTTTCATGTTAAATTAAGTTTTGTATACTGTTTACAGTTACACCATACAAATAAAACTGAATAAAACACAACCTTATGTTAACTATAATGACATTAATAAATCACCTTCCATTTATTCTAAATTCTTTCATCACATAGTAAATATCAAGCATAGCACTACACTCTTAACGGTTTAATTTGATTAATTTAACTTGAAACTAAATACTCATGTATGTTCTCTTCAGATTTTTAGTGTTTATAATGTATGGCCATTCATTTCTAATCTAAAACGAAAACATCAAAAGCATATGTGCCCTTTCCTGGGGGTAAAAAAAAATCCTGTATGGTAAGAATAATCCCATTAACATCCCTTCCAAAATGACCACCCAAAATTTTGTGGTCTGACACAGACAGTCCTCACTCATCAGCTTTTCAGACTTGATTCATCTGCCCAGAGAAACGTGAAATAGATGACTCAAGAAGAGGCTTGGGGTCTCTCAGAGTCCAAGTAGGAATTAATATTCTTATTAAAGAATAAGCTGAAAAAGTAGAGAAGAGAATATATGGAGAAAAGGAGTGTTTATTTATTTATTTATTTATTTATTTATTTATTTATTTATTTAGAGAGGGAGTCTAGCTCTGTTGCCCAGGCTGGAGTGCAGTGGCGCATCTCGGCTCACTGCAAGCTCCGCCTCCCGGGTTCACGCCATTCTCCTGCCTCAGCCTCCAGAGTAGCTGGGACTGCAGGCGCCCGCCACCATGCCCGGCTAATTTTTTGTATTTTTAGTAGAGACGGGGTTTCACCTTGTTAGCCAGGATGGTCTCGATCTCCTGACCTTGTGATCCGCCCGCCTCGGCCTCCCAAAGTACTGGGATTACAGGTGTGAGCCACTGCGCCCAGTCTGGAGTGTTTATTTTCATATGATTGCGTCCTTCCTCTGAATCCCTGCAAGTTGTGTCTCTGAATCACCTATCAGGTCTAATTCAGAAAAGGAATTTAATTGGGAAGAATTTGGAGAGTCATTTATTAGGATACTTCGATGACTTAGAATAAGACCACTCAGGATATATTAATGATCAACTTCTAACACTTAACTTATCTCAGGTTCATTGGCACAAGGAGATTCATTCTTACATATTAAAGAACAGAATCATCATAACCTCAGTCCAGCATGAAAAAGTTTCATGGTGAATGAATCATCATTTTGTTCATGACCTCAGGCCAGGATGAAAAGGTTTAATGGTGAATAAATGGTCATTTTGCTCAAGTGACTTTCTAGAAAACATACCAGTGAAGTTTGTCCCAAAGTTTCTTTCCCCCATTCTATAATTAAAAATTAGAATACATGGCTGGGCACGGTGGCTCACGCCTGTAATCCCAACACTTTGGGAGGCTGAGGCAAGTGGATCACAAGGTCAGGAGATCGAGACCATCCTAGCTAACACGGTGAAACCCCGTCTCCACTAAAAATACAAAAAATTAGCCAGGCGTGGTGGCGGGCGCCTGTAGTCCCAGCTACTCGGGAGGTTGAGGCAGGAGAATGGCGTGAACCCAGGAGGGGGAGCTTGCAGTGAGCCGGGATCGGGCCACTGCACTCCAGCCTGGGCGACAGAGCGAGACTCCGTCTCAAAAAAAAAAAAAAAAAAAAAAATCAGAATACGTAACTCTGGTTACATTTTCTGTTTGGAGATACTGAGCATTCTCAGTCTGGATCTGGTTGTCTTGAGTTAAGGAATTATTTCACCCAAGAAAACTTCCAGGAGTGGTGACAGATTCTCCAAAATAGGCATAATAAGCAAGATGGATGCAAGGAGGAAGCATAGGTTGATAGCGTAATATTTTAAATGCTGACTCAAGGAAATTATTATTTCATTACTAAGAGTAAAATTAGCGTGAAGTATAAGCACCCCCATAGCCTAGATAGTCTTCTCTAGATCAATAATAGTTCTAAACATACTGTACTCTAACTACATTATTTCTGAGTAATTTCTCCTCAATGAACACTTGAAATTTGCATAACCTGCCATTAGAGAGAAGGCATACTTCAATTATCCATATTCTTATAAAGTTGAGACTGCATAAACTAATGCCCACTAGGTTAACACGAAATGTTTTAACAACAGCTCAGCCTTCAGTTTTCTAGAAGGTCCAGTTTCCAAAGAATTATAGCATTCCTTATGCCTAATGTCCTAGCTACAAATAATGATACTGTATAGTTTTTTCGCAATATGAATTTTATGAAACATTTTACTGAGATTATCTCATTAGATCTGTTAAATCTCTACCCTATTTTTATTTCCTTTATCTCTACACTCTACTCTCAAATATCTCCCTTCATGAGGAACCATTCCTTTGTATTTAATATAAATGGTTTTTTAAAACCACTTTTTAATTTTAAGCTACTTTATATGATTAATACATAAAAATGTATACATATGTAATGCATAGATCTGAGTGAGTTTGGGGATAGGTATACACCTATGAAACTATCACCACCATCAAGGCCGTAAACACATTTATCACGTCCCAAAGTTTCTTCCCACACCTTTTATTATTACTGCTTTTTACTTTTTCTTTGGGTATTAACATTTAACACACTGCTACCCCCTTAGCAATTTTAAGCACACAATACAGTTTTATTCGCCATAGGCACTATGCTATAGAGTAGATCTCCAGAGCTTAGTTATTTTGCATAACTAAAATGTTGTGACTTTTAACCATCATCTTCCCATTTATCCCTCCCACAAGCCACTGACAGCTACTATTCTACTCTCTGCTTTTAAGAGTTTGGCGATTTTAGGCTATTATTTAAAAGAAAAATACAGCAGATGCTGGTGAGGTTGAGGAGAAAAGGGAACACTTCTACACTGTTGGTGAGAATGTAAATTAGTTCAGCCACTGTGCAAAGCAGTTTGGAGATTTCTCAAAGAACTTTAAACAGAACTACCATTTAACTCAGCAATCCCATTACTGAGTATATATCCAAAAGGAAATAAATCATTCCACCAAAAAGATATATGCATTCACAAGTTCCATCACAGCACTATTCACAATAGCAAAGACGTGAAATCAATCCAAGTGCCCATTAATGGTGGATTGCACAAAGAAAATGTAATATATACACCATGGAATACTACACAGGCATAAAAAAGGGTGAAATCATGTCCTTTGCAGCAACATGGATGCAGCTGGAGACCATTATCCTAGGCAAATTAGCACAGAAACAGAAAACCAAATGCTGTGTGTTCTCACTTGTAAGTGGGAGTTAAACATTGTGCACACATGGACATAAAGATTGCAACAATAGACACTAAGACCATCAAAAGGGAGCGGAAGAAAGGGGGAAAGGGTTGAAAAACTAACTATTGGGTACAATGCTCACTACCTGGGTGATGGACTCAATCATACCCCAAACCTCAGCATCACCCAATATATCCATGTTTCAAACCTGCATGTGTACCCCTGAATCTAAAATAAAATTTGAAATTATAAAAAATAAAATTATGTAACTTAAAAAAATATTGCTGAGATGGAAAAATAAATAAATAAAATGGAAAAAAATTTAAGAGTTTAGATTCCACATAGTGAGATCATACAGTACAGGTATTTGTCTTTCTGTGTCTGGCTTATTTCACTTAATATCCTCCAGATCCATTCATGTTCTCACAAATGGAAGGATTTCTTTCTTTTCTAAGGCCAGATTACACACACACACACACACACACACACACACACCACAATTTATTCACTTATGCATTGGTAACATTTAGCTTGTTTCCATATCTGACTATTACGAATAATGCTGCAATGAAAATGGAAGTGCCAAATTTCAAATCCTTTGGCTATATATCCAAAAGTGAAATTGTTTGATCATATGTCAGTTCTATTTTTAACTTTTCTAGGGACCTCCATATTGTTTTCAATAACAGCTATACTAATTTACATTCTCACCAACAGTGTGTAAGTGTTCCCTATTCACCACATCCTCACTAGCACTTGTTATCTTTTGATTTTTAATAATAGTCATCCTAACAAATGTAAGATGCTATCTCACTATGGTTTTGATTTACATTTCCCTGATTATTAGTGATGTTGAGCACATTTGCATATACTTCTTGGCCATTTCTATGACCTCTTTTAAGAAATGCCTATTGAGAAAGTCATGGAATAAACTTAAGTGCCCATCAATAAATGATTGGATTTTTAAAATGTGGTGTGTATATACTTACTGTAGAATACTACTTTGCTGTGGAAAAGAATTAAATCATGTCTTTTGCAGCAACATGAATGAAACTGCAGCCATTATCCTAAATGAAATGACTCAGAAACAGAAAGTCAAAAACCACACATTCTCATTTATAAGTGGGAGCAAAAAAGTTGTTACACACGGACATACAGAGTAGAATAATACACATTGGAAACTCCAAAAGGTGAGAGTGTGGAAGGGACTTGAGGAATGAAATACTACCTATTGGGTACAGTGCACAGTATTTGGGTGATGAGTACACTAAAAGCCTAGGTCCAGACTTCACCACCATACAATATGTTCATGCAACAGAGCTGCACTTGTACCCCATAAATCTATTTTTTTAAATTGCCCATTTTTAAATTTGGTTGCTTTATTTTTTTTATTCTGTTGTATGTGTCCTTTGTATATTTTGGATATTAAATCCCTTATCAGATATATGGTTTGCAAATATTTTCTCTCATTCCATAGGTTGCTTTTTCATTGTTTTTCTTACTGTGTGGAAGCTTTTTAGTTTGATGTAGTCCCACTTGTTTATTTTTGCTTTGTTGCCTGTGCTTTACAGGTCATATCCAAAAGACATCATTGCCAAGATAAATGTTAAGGATCTTTCTCTCTGTGTTTCCTTCTAGGAGTCTTAGGGTTTCAGATTTTAAAATAAATTACTTTATTCATTTTTACTTAATTTCTGTGTTTGATGTAAAATAAGGCTCCAATTCATCCTTTTCCGTGTTAATATCCAGTTTTACTAACACCATTTATTGAAGAGACTACCCTTTCCCCATTATGTAGTCTTTCTGCCTTTGCTGAAAATTAGCTGGCCATCTATGCATGGGTTTATTTCTGTTCTCTCTGTTCTGTTCCATTAGTGTATATATCTGTTTTTATGTCAGTACCACTCTGCTTTCTTTACTATAGCTTTGTAATATAGTTTGAAATCAGGAAGTGTGATGCCTCCAGCTTTGTTCTTGCTCAAGATTGCTATGGCTATTCAGAGTCTTTTGTGAGTCCATACAAATTTTAAGATTGTTTTTTCTATTTCTGTGAAGTATACTGCTTTTGATAGAATAGACATTTTAACAATATTAGTTCTTCCAATCTATGAACATGGGATATCTTTCCATTTATTTGTGTCTACTTTAATTTCTTTCATCAACATTTTATAGTTTTCAGTGTACAGCTTTTGCATTTCCTTGGTTAAATGTATGCCAGTGTTTTCACAATTTTTCTCTGTTGAATATCATTTTGTGTGTGTTTATTGTTTTCCTGGTTTTGTTAAATTGTCTCTATGCTCTCTTGCAGCTCACTGATGTTCTTTAAGATGATTATTTTGAATTCTTTGTCATGCAGTTCATAGATATCCAATTTTAAAGGTCAACCGCAAGAGCTTCACTTTGTTCTTTTGGTGGTGTCCTATTTCCTTGATACTTTGCGTCCCTCAAAGCTTTGCATTACTGTCTTCACATTTGAAGAAGCAGTCAATGTTTCTAATCTTTACTGGTTTTCTTCAGTAGAGAAAGACCTTCACAGTGAGCCCAGCCAGAGATTCTTGGGGCCTCATGTACTTTTTCTATAATGTGCACACTCTATTTCTCTTGTTCCTTCTTAGTGGGCAAGTCTCAGGATTGTGTGCCTTCTTTCAATCCAAAGTCAGGCCTGATGCTGAGAGCCTGCCATTTATTTTCCCTAAGGCAATGTCCTGAAGTTTTAAAGGTTGTGCATCTTTTTTTTTTTTTTTTTTTTTGAGATAGAGCCTCACTCTGTTGCCCAGGCTGGAGTGCAGTGGCACAATCTCAGCTCACTGCAACCTCTGCCTCCCAGGTTCAAGCGATTCTCCTGCCTCAGCCTCCCAAGTAGCTAGGGCTACAGGCGCATGCCACCATGCCCAGCTAATTTTTTTGTATTTTTAGTAGAGATAGGGTTTCACCATGTTAGCCAGGATGGTCTCGGTCTCCTGACCTCAGGTGATCCGCCCTCCTGGGCCTCCCAAAGTGCTGGGATTACAGGCGTGAGCCACCACGCCCTGCCTCATCTTCTTTCAAAGCAGCAGTGTCAAGCCAGTTGGTAAGATCCACAGCTGCTGTTGAGATCCAAGTGCTGTCTGTGGGAGCTCATTCTGAGCTGTGCATGGGCATGTGTGGGGTACTATTCAAGGTGGGGTTCCCAGGGTGCTAGGAGAATGTGTTGGCTATTTGGGAAGCCCTCTGACAAGTCATTCTGTAGGGTTTATGGGCAGGCCTCTTGGTGGAGTTCAAGAGCTGGTTATCGCAGTGGAATATGTTGGTAATTGCAGTGGAATGTGTTTGTAAAACATCTTTGGTTTTCAAAGTTCTGCAGCATGAGCATATGAGGTACCTGAGCAGGTATCATCTCCACTCTACAAAAGAATAAACTGAGGACCAAAGGAGTTAAGTGCAGTGCTGTACCCACCACATCTTGCAGAGGATTCTAAGTGGCAAGGAGCTTCTGACAATGATGCTGCTTCTAAGCGGGGGTGTGTCTGGGGTTAGCAGTGGGGCCACCACATGATCACTCAGCCGACAGATCAAGCACAGCCTCTTCCCCCTGGGTGTGCCAGGCCCAAGGACAGAGGATGATGCCCACGCAGCCAGGAAAGAGCGGCATCATTGTCAGCCCCTACCCCACCCTCGTCTTGGGAGCCTGCAGGCTCCGCGGTGCCACGGGAGGCCCCACCGCACCTCACGTATCCACGCGAGTCTCTAGCACAGCCGCCCTCTTGGGCGTTAGAACCCCGCGAGGGGGGATGAAGGACGCCACCGAGGAAGCAGACCCCACCAGACCCCAGCTGAGGGCACTGCCTGCAGAACCACGCCCTCCTGTCCCTGTGCTAAGAGGGTGACGCGAGTGCCCGAAGCCCTGGCCTGGTTACCATTCGCGACTCCCTCGTCCTGGGTTCTCCCATTGCCAGGAATGTTTTACTAGTAACCATGGTATAGTTGAGACCATCCACCCTTGTCCTACGCATTTCGGCACAATACAGGCGTCTAGGAGGCTTACCTGGCATTGCCTGAGAGAATCTTCCATCCATTTAAGTAAGTAAACACCAGCGGGGGTGTTGGCCTTGTGAGTTGTGGCACCGTGAAAAACCAAGGCCTGAAGTTCTCAGCATCTGCCCAATTTGAGCTCCTGTTTGAAACCACTGTTGGTTTTCCCTTCTCTTCCTAATGGTTCAGGTGGCCATAAGATAGCCTCTTGAGCTTGAGTGTCAGTTATTTTATAAGATCTCTGTTTATCACCTTGAGATGTTCTGCAGGGTCCCTAAAGTGAATTTCGTGTATTCACATAGCCTAGATTTTAAGTCGTTGCATTCCAGACTTACCATTCAAATTTGGAGTTTCAGCTTGCTCTTTAGGACAGTAGTAATAAAACTACAATCATGGCTACATTTATTGCACAATGTTACATACTAGACACTTTTCTAAATTATCTATTAATACTAATTTTATGAATGCCATGAGCTCATATACTAAGACCTCAAATAGCATGAAATGAAATCCAGTCAGTTTAGTTGTTTGCAAACTGCAGGAACACATAGAAACTTCCTTGTACTTATACATTTATTTGACAGTCACTGAACTCCAAAAAAAAAAAAAATGTACCATGCACAGTGCTTAGAATCTACAGTTACAAAGATGAATATGACAAAAACATACAAAAAAAATGACTTACTGGTGGAACTGAAACTGATCAGAAATGGCTGGAGTGTGGTTTGAGAAATTAGCCTGGAAAGGAAGCTGGAGGGCACATCGTGAAAGCCTCTTGTATGTTTGCAGACTATTCTAAAGTCAGTAGGGAGCCTCTTAAATGATATAATGATATATGAAGAATTGCTGTGGCTGAGATGTGGGGAATAGGCTGAAGGAGCAATGAAATGAATAATGAATATTAGAGAACAGATGACCGAATAAGAAATCTTCATAATAGTCCAAGCAAAAAATGAGCTCCTTGTGAACTCAGCCAGTGATCTTTGTCTACCATTTCTATCTCTACAACCACCCCTCAATATAGTAACAGATTTGAATTTGGAGTTTTCCATGTTTTAATGGGTTGGTTGATTTGGTTCACCTGGGTTGGACTGGCTTTGGGGGAAGACTAAAGGGGAGGAAGTTGGAAGGGAGCAGTGAGGTATTCAAGTTTAACGATACTTCAGTTGGATTTCTGGGCACCATTTTAATTCCACTGAGGAATAGAAGTTTAAATTAGGAATGGGACAAAAGCCAAGTGCAGGATATGGAAAGCTCATGGAGAAGGTTAGAGGAGAGCTCCAATGCAGTGAGCATGTGGGAACCCAACAGACTCATTCCTAAGATATAAGACTTATGTCAGTGAAAGTAATCTAAAACGACATGGTTAGAGGTGACATCAGTGAAAATGGCACAGTGGGGAACACCAAGCAATTAATAAACTGGAAAAAACTTTCAGAAGCAACATTCTCACAACTCTGAAAACTCACCAAAACTTGCAGCAACCAAGGAATGCTTGATCAAGAAAACACAAGGAAATGTTGGAAACAGATTTTTGTGACATTTTAATTTATCCTAATCTCATTTCCCACTTCCCAGCTCGTCAGCGCCCTTGAATAAAACAGTCTTCATTCTCTGTATAGGTACCCAGTAACAGAGGGAGCAAAGCAAATCTTATCCTCAAAGAACTGCAGCTGCTTGTTAGATCTACCTGGTGGTTCCATAGAGAAACTGCTCAGAGAACCTGCCTTTACCTCGCCTAAAATAGAACTATCCCAGAGCTTAGGTAAGCAGTGGCATTTGTCAAAAACATGTAAAGGAAAAAACATAACAGTCATTGATTTCTGAGGCAAGGAATAATGGTTAGGACAAATAATAGACTAACTGAAAAGTTTCGGAGAAAAAAGCCAGGGAATGAGATACTTTGAGTAAGAAACTCCCACATATTTCTGATAATCTAGAAGGCCACAGACATGCCCTGGGCTAGACACATGCTCAGAAAAGACCTGAAAACATCCTAAGGTCTCACCTTCGGATAATGTTCAGACTTTGCACAAGTAGGAAGTAAAGGATAAGCAGAGTGGTCTTTAATGCATTTTGAGTTGATTTTTGTATATGGTGTGAGAAAAGGGTCCAATTTCATTATTCTGCATGTGGATACCCAGTTGTCTCAACACCATTTATTGAAGAGGCTGTCCTTTCTCCATTGTGTGCTTTTGGCATCTTTGCCAAAAATCTGTTGACCATAAATGTGCAGGTTTATTTCTGAGTTCTTCAGTCTGTTCCATTGGTCACTGAGTCTGTTTTCATGGCAATACCATGTTGTTTTGATTATTATAGCTTTGTAATATATTTCAAGATTATGTAGTGTGATGACTTCAGCTTTGTTCATTTTGCTGAAGATTGCTTTGGCTAGTTGGGGTCTTTTGTGATTCCACACAAATTTCAGATTTTTTCTCTATTTCTGTGAGAAATAGATTGAATTTTGATAGAGATTGCATTGAATCCATAGACTGATTTGGGTAGTATGGATATTTCAACAATATTAACTCATCCAATCCATGAACATGAAATAGCTTTTCATTTATTTGTGTTTTCTTCCATTCCTTTTATCAATGGTTTGTAGTTTTCAGTATATAAATCATTTAACTCCTTGGTTAAATTTGTTTCTACATATTTCTTATACTACTGTAACTGGGTTTGTTTCCTTAATTTATTTTTTGGATAGTTCATTGTTAGTACAAAGAGAACCTTCTGATTCTTGCATGTTGATTTTTTCTTTTTCTTTTTTTCTTTTTTCTTTTTTTTTTTTTTTTTTTGAGATGGAGTCTTGTTCTGTCACCCCAGGCTGGAATGCAGTGGCATGATCTTAGCTCACTGCAACCTCCACCTCCCAGGTTCAAGTGATTCTTATGCCTCAGCCTCCTGAGTAGCTGTGATTACAGATGTGCGCCACCATGCCCAGCTAATTTTTGTATTTTTAGTAGAGACAAGGTTTCACCATGTTGGCCAGGCTGGTCTTGAACTCCTGACCTCAAGTGATCCACCTGCCTTGGCCTCCCAGAGTGCTGGGATTATAGACATGAGCTACCACATCCAGCTGCATGTTGGTTTTTAACCTTGAAACCTTACTGAATTTGCTTATTAGTTCTAATAGTTTTTTGGTGGAATCTATTGGATTTTCTGTATATAAGATCATGTCATCATGTCTATGGGGTTTTCTATACATAGGATTCATTTCCTATCTGGATGCCAATGTGTCCAGGAAGCGGAACATGGAGTCAAGCAAGATTATTCTGTAGACTTGAGATTTAACATTCTTTACCCAGTTGAGTTTTTCTTTGTTGCTATTTCTCCCTTTTAGAATGAAAATATCTATCCTATGCCTGTCACACTATTGTATTTTGGAAGCACAAAACTTATTCAATTTCACAGGCCCACAGCTGGAGGGAAACTTATCTCAGGATGAATCGTGCCTTGAATCTCATGCCTATATCTGATTTAGATGATACTCTTGACTTTGGACTTTTGAGCTGTTGCTGGAACAAGTTAAGACTTTGGGTCTCTAGGGATAGAATGACTGCATTTTGTATATTAGGACATATGTTTTGGGGGACTATGGGATAAATGCTATGGTTTGAAGGTTTGTCCCCTCCCAAATCATGTTGAAATTTAGTTGCCGTTTTATCAATATTAAGAGGCAAGACCTTTAAGAGTGATTCATCCATGATGTCTCTGCTCTCATGAATGGATTAATGCCTTATCACTGGAGTGGCTTTGTTATCGAGGGAATCGCTTCATTATAAAAGGAAGAGTTTGGTCCTCTTTTGCCTCTCTATCTTTCACCATCTCTTTGCCTTTCCACCATGGGATGACACAACAGTAAGACCCTTGCCAGATGCCAACTCCTCAATCTTAGACTTCCCAGCTTCCAAAACTTTGAGCCAATAAATTACACAGTCTGTGGTATTCTATTACAGCACAAAATGGACTAATACAACTTGAGAGGAGCCTAATATATGATGTATCCTGGAGAATGTTCCATTAGTACTTGAGAAGAATGTGTATTCTGCTACTATTAGAAGAAATGTTCTTTATTTGTATATTAGGTCTGTTAGGTCTACAGTGTAGTTCAAGTCCAGGATTTCCTTAATGATTTTCTGTTTGGATGATCTGTCCATTGCTGAAAGTGGGATACTGAAGTTGCCTACTATTATTGAATTGCAGTTTATTGCTCCCTTCATATCTATTAATATTATATATATGCACACATTTATATGGTGCTCCAATGTCAGGTGCATATATATTTACAATTGTTATGTCCTTTTGATGAATTGACCCCTTTATCATTATATAATTACTTTGTCTCTTTTTACGGTTTTTTACTTAAAGTCTATCTTGACACATATAAGATAGCTACCCATGCACTGGTCTCCCTTTGTGTGGAATATCTTTTTCCATCCCTTCTCTTTTAGTCTAAGAGTGTCTTTAAAGGTGAAGTGAGTCTCTTATAGGTTCCATAGAGTTGGGTCTTATTTGTTTATTCATTCAACCACTCTGTCTTTTGATTGGAGAATTTAATCTATTTACATTTAAGGTAATGTTTGACAAATGAAGAGTTAGTATTGCCATTTTGGTATTTGTTTACTGACTGTTTTGTAGTTCCTTTGTTCTTCCAATCTTGCTAGTTTCCTTTGTGATTTGTTGAATTTTTGTAGTGATATGCTTTGATTTTTTTTAAATCTTTTTCACATCTGCTATAGGCTTTCTTTTTTTTGTTTTGGTTTTTTTAATACTTTAAGTTCTAGGGTACATGTGCACAACGTGCAAGTTTGTTACATAGGTACACATGTGCCATGTTGGTTTGCTGCACCGATCAACTCATCATTTACATTAGGTATTTCTCCTAATGCTATCCCTCCCCCAGCCCCTGACAGGCCCCAGTGTGTGATGTTCCCCACCCTGTGTCCATGTGTTCTAGTTGTTCAACTCTCACCTATGAGTGAGAACATGAGGTGTTTAGTTTTCTGTCCTTGTGATAGTTTGCTGAGAATGATGGTTTCCAGCTTCATCCATGTCCTGGCAAAGGACATGAACTTATCCTTTTTTATGGCTGCATAGTTTTCCACGGTGTATATGTGCCACATTTTCTTAATCCAGTCTATCATTGATGGACATTTGGGTTGGTTCCAAGTCTTTGCCATTGTGAATAGTGCCACAATAAACATACGTGTGCATGTGTCTTTACAGTAGCATGATTTATAATCCTTTGGGTGTATACCCAGTAGTGGGATTGCTGGGTCAAATGGTATTTCTAGTTCTAGATCCTTGAGGAATCGCCACACTGTCTTCCACAATGGTTGAACTAGTTTACAGTCCCACCAACAGTGTAAAAGTGTTCCTATTTCTCCACATCCTCTCCAGCACCTGTTGTTTCCTGACTTTTTTATGAACACCATTCTAACTGGTGTGAGATGGTACCTCATTGTGGTTTTGATTCGCATTTCTCTGATGAACAGTGATGATGAGCATTTTTTCATGTGTCTGTTGACTGCATAAATGTCTTCTTTTGAGAAGTGTCTGTTCATATCCTTTGCCCACTTTTTGATGGGGTTGTTTTTTTTCTTGTAAATTTGTTTAAGTTCTTTGTAGAATCTGGATGTTAAGCCCTTTGTCAGATGGGTAGATTGCAAAGATTTTCTCCCATTCTGTAGGTTGCTGCTATAGGCTTTCTTTTGTATTTACCATGAGGCTTAAATAAAAAATCTTGTAGATATACCTATTTTAAGCTGATGACAACTCAACTTCACTTGCATACAAAACCTCTACACTTTTACACCCCATACCACGTTTTACATTTTTCTGTTACAGTTTATATCTCTAGGAAAGATGAAAATAATGGGAGTGGGTCAGCTACATCAAAAGGTATCTACTCAGTCTCATTTTAAGGTCATTACAGAAGAATAAAATCTAAGAGGTAACTTTTGGCTTTTGCCAGGAAGTTATTGCTGTTTAGCAGAGAATAGTGTCAGTGGGTTGATGCAAAAAGCTTTTTGCAAGTAATTGCTAAGCAGTGGAAAATCAGAGGCTTCCATTTCAAGTGCCTTATCTCAAAATAATCATTAGTATTACTTGTTCTCTATATTTCTCTATAGCAAAGGAGTCCATTCATCCTCTATAACTGCTATACAATATCTTTGTTAAAATGCTGAGAAGATTTATCCTAAAAGAAGGCACCAAAGCAATGGGGGTAAGGACTAAGTGCTACTTGGGTTAATAAATGACTAGTGTTGCTTCTTCCTAATAGAAAAAGGAAAAGACATTGACCACATCTTCCCCAAAGGAAGGAGAATTGACAAAAGTGTCCTAAGGTGATGATAACTAGCCTAAAGCTAATTGGACTCAAATGTGACGGACCCAAAAAAACATTCCGGAATAGTTCAACGTTACCACAATCCACCCAGGGTTCTAACAAATACATTCTGAGTTTGCTGATATATGAGAGGTCCATTTTCTGCCTGTGTCTGTAAACAGTTTGAATCAAAGCTCATCAATCATAAAGTGGTCAGGTAATGGGCTTAAAACCAGAAAAGGCTGTAGACCCTGGGGCACTGTACTGTCAACATGTGCCCTTTACATTCAGCTCAGGTGGGTCACATTCTGCTTCAATGATCTCCCGCTCAGTTCTCCTCAATCTTAGAATACTATACCCTTTGTATTATCCACCAATATTTGTGGGACCTTGAATCACATTTGCATTTAAGTCAGCAACATTAAAGCTTGCACTAGGAAAATTCTCAACGTATCAAATATATTATTATCTCCAGCTGGTTGAGACCTACCCAGTACACTATCAGAATGCAGGGCATACCTACATGCCTCTGAGTCAACAGGCAAAAATGAGAGTTAACGATGTTAGCTAGGGTGATCAATCCAGGATGCCAAGGGGAAATTGGACCACTACTTCACAATGAATAGAGGTAAAAATGAATATGTCTGGAATACAGGAGATCCCTTAAGGTGTCTCTTAGTACTGTCATGCCCCATGATTAAGGTCAATGAGAAATTACAACAACCCAATCCAGGCAAGCCTATGAATGGCCCAGACTCTTCAGGATTAAAGGTTTGGGTTATCCTGTCAGGTAAAGAAACATGACCAGCCAAGGTTGCATAATACCCAGGCACAACCCCAAAGTAGACAGCTGTAGCACTGTAGCCCCTTTCTGAGGCATTCCTGAAGAAAATAATGAAGAAAAATCTTCCCAGTGGACAGAACTTCAAGCAGTACATGTGGTTGTATATTTTGCTTGGAAGGAGAAATAGCCGGGTGTATGACTATATACTAATTCATGGGCTGTGGCCAATGGTGTGGCTGGAATGTCAGGGACTTGAAACGAATATGATTAGAAAAGTGGTGACATAGGAGTCTGGAGAACAGGTTTGTGGATAGACTTCTGAATAGGCAAAACACATAAAGATATTTGTGTCCCATGTTAATGTCCACCAAAGAGCATGATTCTCCTGCCTCAGCCTCCCAAGTAGCTGGGATTACAGGTGCACACCACTATGCCCAGCTAATTTTTGTATTTTTAGTAGAGATGGGGTTTCACCATGTTGGCCAGGCTAGTCTTGAACTCCTGACTTCAGGAAATCCACCTACCTCGGCCTCCCAAAGTGCTGGGATTACAGGCGTGAGCCACCATGCCCAGCCAACAGAGGAAGATTTTAATAATCAAGTAGATAGGATGGCCCATTCTGTGGATACCACTCAGCCTCTTTCCTCAGCCACCCCATCATTGTCCAATGGGCCCATTAACAAAGTGGCCATGGTGGCAGTGGCAGGGATGGAGGTTATGCATGAGCTCAGCCACATGGGCTTCCACTCACCAAGGCTGACTTGGCTACAGTCACTGATAAGTGCCCAAAATGCCAGCAGCAGAGACGAACATTGGGTTCCTGATATGGTACTATTCCCTGGGGTGATTAGCCTGGTGGCAGAATGGCTACGTTGGACCATTTCTGTCATGGAGAGGGCAGTGTTTTCTTCTTACTGGAATAGATACTTATTCTAGATATGGTTTTACCTTCCCTGCATTCAATGCCTCTGCAAAAACTACCATCCATGGACTTACAGAATGCCATATCTATTGCCATGGTAATGCCACACAGCATTGTTTTTGATCAGCGAACTCACTTCAGAGCAAATGAAGTGCAACAATAAACTCAAGCTCATGTAATTTGCTGGTCTTACTATGTTCCCCACCATTGTGAAGCAGCTGGTTTGACAGGATGATGGAATGAACTTTTGAAGACAATTACAGCACCAGCTAGCTGGCAATATCCTGCATAACTGGGGGAAGGTTCACTAGCAGAGTGTTTCTCCCACAGCTAGGATTCACAGGTCCAGAAATCAGGGAGTGAAAATGGGAGTGACACCACTCACTATTACCCATAGTTACCTACTAGCAAAAATTTGCTTCCTGTCCTGAAACATTATACTGTGCTTGTCAGATGTCTTTATTCCAATGGAAGAAATGCTTCTACCAGGAGACATAATAATGATTTCATTGAACCGGAAGTTAGGACTCCCAACTAGCCATTTTGGAATTTTTATCTCTGAATCAGTTGGTAAAGAAGGGAGTTATTGTGCTGGAAGGGGTTATCGATACTGACTATCATAAGGAAATTTGGCCTATTACTTCACAGTTAAGGAAGTGTATATTAGTAATACAGGAGGCCCCCTAGGGTATCCTCAGTATTACCATGTCCTGTGATTAAGGTCAATGGAAAACTACAACAACCCAATTAGAACAGGACTACTGATGGCCCAGACTCTTCAGGAGTGATGGTTTGGGTCAACCCACCAAGTCAATAATCACAGCCTGCTGAGGTGCTTGCTGAAAGCAAAGGAAATATGGAATGGGTAGTGGGAGAAAATAATTATAAATACCAGCTATAACCATGTGGCCAGTTACAGAAATAAGGACTGTAATTGTCATGAGTATTTTTCCTTATTTTGTTATGAACATGTTTGTGTGTTTGTGTGTATTACATACCTTTGTTTTCTTCCCTCTCTTATCCCATTATGTAACATAAGATGTGTTGACTTTATGTTATAGCTTTTAAGTTGTAGTATTTCAACAGAAGAGTAAACGTCACTCAAGAATTTTGCATCCTCTTCTGGAAAAGTGTTAGTGCATTTTTTGTTGTATGCATGACAGCTGTTAGGCAAAAGTATATCTTTCTTTGGAGATTAAGTATGGTTTCACGAGATGTGTAAGTGGACTGCTAAGTGGACTGCTAAGTGGACATGAAGTTGACTTGTGATGGGTAATTTTATGTGTCAACTTATCTCTGTCAAAATATGCCTAGATAGTTGTTCAAACATTATTCTGACTGTTCCTGTGAGGGTGTTTGTGGATGACATTAACATTTAAGTTGCTGGTCTTTGAGTAAAGCAGATTGCCCTTCATAATGTGGGTAGATTTTATTCCATCAGTTGAAGGTCTGAGTGAAACAAAAGGCTGACCTTCCCCCCTCCATTTCCCTCATCCCTCCCTTCATGGAGCAAGAGGAATTTTCCAGAAGACTGCCTTCAAGTTTCATCTGCACCATCAGCTCTTCCGTATCTCCAGCCTGCTGGCCCACACTATAAATTTTGGACTTGCCAGCCAAAATTTACAGAGTACATGTACAGATACAGAGTAAATCAAAACGACTGAGGCAAGTCTAAATCATTTTAAGATGTTTGTTTGCCAAGGTTAAGGACATGCCTGAGAAAGAACCCAGAACCACGGGGAAAATTGTGACCCATACTTTTTCTGAAGAGGGTCTGGAGACCTCAGTATTCAAAGGCAAAAGTGCAGGTATTGAGGAAAGAGGAAGAAATTTTTTAAAGAGTGTGACTAGATAAGAGGCAAGCAGTTGCATCCTCTTGAGTCTTTCATCAGCCATTCCCCAAATACACAATTTACACATGCGAGGGGGATACAGGAATAGTTACATATACATTTGTCTAGTCCAATAAATCTGCATTTTTACATAAGATAAAATAAACATAGGGCAGAGGAAGCAATCAGATATGCATTTGTCTCAGGTGAGCAAAGGGATAACTTTGAGTTCTGTCCTTTGTCCCATACCTGTGAAGATAAGGTCCTAAGATTTATTTTCCTTTTACTAACATATAATACATATTATACACACATATACGTATATATAAAATATATAGGGTCTGTTTCTCTGGTGAACTCTGAATAATATACTTTTACATAATTTCAATACCAGAACAGAAACCCATATATTCCCTGTGAACATGAATTTTAAGGTAATCTGATTGAAGTAGCTTTAATTCACTTAAAACTACCTAAATGGATCAGAGAGAAAGAATGGGCACCAGGGGATAAAGTAGTTGCAGGGCAGGTGATGTTGGGTTTTAATCTCCAATACGGCCCCTTCGGTGGTTGCACACATCCTAGTCACTGGTGTGTGCAGGTGGTTCTACTCTGGCTGGAGAATAAAGCCCAGCTCCAAGCAGGCCCCAGAGAACCACTTCACATAAGAGCTATAGAAAACCAGGAGTCACTAGAGGGCCTGCTTGCCTGCTTTTTTGAACAAGGTCTAGAGTTGTGATCCAGATTGGTTACAAAGGTCAGCACTGGTTGCAGGAGCAGGCAGAGCAGAGAGAAACTGAGGTCCAAGTCACAAACAAGAGAGGATGAGGGAAGTAAGGCAAGATCAAAAGTTCCTATTTGGGATTCGCAGTGGAGAACAAGAGCTGAGTCTACAGGCTGGAGCTGGCCTCAGAGAACCAACCATGGGACGGAGACAAATATCAAGGAGAACCTTAAGGATCCTCAGAGCCAACAGCTCTCCTTTTGTTGTGTGTCCTGGGCCAAACAAATAGGCCTCTGCTTTTTACTTAACTAGAACCAACTAGAAAAATAAATATTAGTTATCTCTAAAGGTCGCTATGAAACAAAAGCAAATACTCCCTGTTTAAATACATGAGGAGACCGCACCACCTAACTGTGGCTGCCATTTCTCTATTCAGCCTGCTTTCTCTCTGACACACAATTCTTTCACTACTGCTTCAGAAGTACCAGGGTAAAGCAAACACTCTCCTAACCTCTCAGTCACCCAGACTGTAATCATCTGTGATAGATTTGACTTGAGTAATAATGTTGGCTCTCTCATCTCACAGGCTGTGCAAATAATGATTGGCCTGATTCACAGTGCACTGGGAACTCTCTGGATTCATTGGATTTTGCTAAGAGAGGATTCAGGTGGTTCTGGTCCTATCCCTATAATTGCTGTAGTAATTTACTCATTTTTGTCATCATTTTTTGTGAGTAAACCATGATATTATTGCTTTCAATTCATTTATTTTTTTCTATTGAATTCAGGTGTCTAGAAATGGGCTAAAGACCCAATCTCTAACTTAAAGGAGCCCATTTTTGTGTGAATACAGACTTAGAAATGCCTTATGTTTGTTGCATGTTTTAATAATTTTCTTGAGAGGGTGAGGTGCCTATATGGAAAATATATTAAAGGAGTATGCTTGAAGAATAATAAAGAGAGTGGCTATTTGGGTAACTATAAGGCTTATCTTTTGCAGAGTGAAAAATCCAAAGGCCTTAACTTAATGTCTGGGGCTACAGAAGCAATTTTTAGAGAGAATGTATACAGAAAGAGAAAAAAAAAAAAGGAGACCTAGAGGCACAGGAGGAATTTGGGGAAATTAAACAGAGATTTCTAAAGTAGATGTTCTGAATAAGGGTATTAAAATAATTCCATGGTAGCGGTTGCCAAAATTCCCGCCAAGGGCACGCCCAATTACAGAAGCAGAAAGTTTACCCAAGGTTAAATTTCTCCATAGAAGAGAGTTTTATTACCTCCTTACCCACAACTTTGTACTTTTCAACCAAAAACAGGGCTTCAAGGGAGAGAAGATTTAGTATAACCCAGTCCCTTTTGCTTTGTGAAAAGGCCTCTGAGACATCCCTGTACAGTCATTTCACCCAGAGAAGGGCCTGGTGATCTCTGCTCTGCATAAAAGACATTATTTTCTCTAAGGCTTTCTTATAGTGGGAGTCCTCAAGTGGAAGACATTTACAAACACTGAGAACTTTCTGGAAAGAGTGTATGTAATAAAGACAAATCATTTAAACTGAAATAATACAATTAATCACTTATTGCAAATCATCTAGAAAGAATCCTCAGCCCAAGATATGAAAGAGGAGCATATGACAGATATTTAGCCATAGATAATAATTACTCAATTTTATACCTATTATGTATCAGGCATCTCCAAAAGGCACTCCAAGTTCATTTTACCTTAATTGCCACGACAACCCCATGAGATAGCTATCATTCATCTCCATTTGACAAACAGGGAAACTGAGGCTTGGAGAACTTAAGTGACTCTCACAGAGTGACACAGCAATGAAGTGTCAGAGGTAAAAACAAACAAACACAAGCTAAGATGATTCTGCCTTCATGACAGGATTTCATTTTCCTGGGCTGAAGGATCCCCAGTCCCCTTCTTAGTATGTTTGAATCATCTTTTGTTATTGCCGCAGGCAGATTGAAGACAGGTATATGATTTACTGGAAAAAAATTAATTCTTGGTATACCAGAAACAACAATCCTTTCAATTAGTGCCAGAGGGTGATGATAGCACTTAGGGTATGATATTTGTGGAAGGCAACCTATAAATCTTCAGATGTAATGTTTTCTGAAACTATTCCCACTGATGAAATTTTTTTTATAACATTATGGGAGAAACGTAGTTCTTGCAAGTGAGAGCCACCACACTAGCCACTAGGAAATATTTTCTAATAATTCACTTCAAGGGATCAATAAATGACAATTAAAACAAGTGAAGTGCCTACAACTTGTCCTCATAAAATCATTGTGAGCTCCCTAAGTCCCATCACCTATGCAAAGGTCTCATTAATGACCAGAGACTTTAAAACATTTTTCATCCCTATAACAGAGAAATAGTGAATCTATGCTTTAGAAATTGTACTAGTGGTCACTACAGACATCGAATGGGGTCTTTCATGTTAAAATCACTTTCTTCAGAAATGCATTCGGTGCCACTTTGGATATTAGGAATGCCACTGGCTCTAGGGAAAGAAGCTATTGAGGGGATTATCATAAGGCATTGTGTGTTTATAAATGCTTATTTCTATCCCCAGTTCATCAACTCAGGATCCAGTAGTGTAATACAGAAGCCTGTTACAAGATATAAGGTATGTCAGAATATTCGGAGCAACTCTAAAGATTAAAATGTTACTTGGTGCAAACAAACAAAAAAAGAGATTATTGCTGGGCCAACTTTTTTGGGGAAAAAAAACTTTTCCAAATGTTTAAATGAAAAAAATTATTTAATTTTTGTAAAGATATCCTCCAGTGCATCCTCTGTGCATGAATGTTGGAGGAGGATACAGTGTGAGCAATACTATTGTATACAGAGACAGACGTGAGAGCTTCCATGAAATAAATCATTTCAAGCTATCTCAACGAGCATATATAACCAAATAAAACTCAAGACAAGGCCTTACTCTGTCACCCAGGCTGGTGTGCAGTGGGTGATCACAGCTCAATGCAACCTGGAGCTCCTGGGCTCAAGTGATCCTCCAGCCTCTGCCTCCCAAATAGCTGGGACTGCAGGTGTGTGCCACCACACCTGGTTTTTTCATTTTTTGCAGAGATAAGGGTCTTGCTATGTTTCCCAGGCTGGTTTTGGACTCCTGGCCTCAAGGCATACTCCTGCCTTGGTCTCCGAAAGTGCAGGGATTATAGACATGAGCCACTAAACCTAGCCACCAAACAAAACTTCGACCCTGAGAATCAAAGCACTGGGAAGCGAAGAAATGTAATTAGGATAAGATTAGAAAATTAGTGTCCAGTTAAGGAGAATGGATAAGACAAAATAATGTGTGAAAAGAGAATTGCCTTCAGCAAAACCAGGTCAGGAAATACCAATTAGAACACAAACCAGATATCATGACAACACATCTAACGAAGGATGGTCCTTTTTCTTTTAGAACTTCCCTCCTGTCTCTCACAGCCCCCTTGTGATTAGGATCACAGCTCTGGAGGCAGATAGCCTGAATTTTCCAATTCTGACTGCCTTACTAGTGCCTGTGTAACCCTGAGCAAATTACTTTACTCTGTGCCTCACTCTCCTCATTTAAAAAATAAAATGTGGTTAATAATAGTAAGTACCTCAAAGGGTTGCTGTGAGGATTAAATTAGTATGTAAGCATAAAGAACAGTACCTGGGGCCACACAGGGTGGCTCATGCCTATAATCTCAGCCCTTTGGGAAGCCAAAGGCAGGCGGATCAGCTGAAGTTGGGAGTTCGAGACCAGCCTGGTCAACATGGCAAAACCCCGTCTCTACTAAAAATACAAAAATTAGCTGGGTGCAATGGCGCACATCTGTAATCCCAGCTACTCAGGAGGCTGAGGCACGAGAATCGCTCGAACCTGGGAGGCAAAGGTTGCTGTGAGCTGAGATCCTGCCACTGCTCTCCAGCCTGAGTGACAGAGCAAGACTCCATCTCAAGAAAAAAGAACAGTAACTGGCACACAGATACCACTCTGCTTATCAAAACCCGCTGAGAAAAAACAGGTGGATTCTCCTCTTTCCCCAGGGGAAAATCTGCTTTCAGGGACTGGTAAGAGAAGAAATTGAAATTGTATTTCATATTTCAGATAAAGGGGTCCTCCTATTTTTTCTTTCAGTAGAATAGGGTCAGAGTGGTATGAGTGGCCATTTTTCTCAGCCCCAGATTGGAAGCTATAATTATGGGCATTAAGCTATTACACTTTTTTTAACTTCTATTCCCAAGGTAGCCACTGTTAATATCATTTTTCATTCTAGTCCTTTTTCTAAGCTTTTTTTTTTTTTTTTGTAATTTGTTTGCAAGCAGAGTGAACATGTGACTTAGAAGTCACCTGGTGTTGCTTTTCCACGGAAAACTTTACATCCCCAGAGATATAAGTACAGATGACATGAAAGCCCATAAAGCCCCCATGTGATTTGGTAAACTCCCAGAACTAGCATTCTCATAGTTTAGTTTCTGTATTGGTGCATACTGTCCCAAATTTTCTCCACAACACCCAAAGAAACAGTTGTGAATAAACTCAGCCCCTTGACTGATTTTCACAAAAACTCACAAAAAGTTTTGGGTTTTTTACTTGAGGATTGGTGGGGGAAGATTATGATTGTAATTTCCAAGTTCCAGTCACAACCTAGATCCCTTTGTAACTCTCTCCCTAATCCCCATCACTCTGTCTTCTGCCCTTCTTTTTCCATCTCCCCACTCCACCTCAATCAATCAATCTATACATATACATATGTGTGTGTGTGTATGTGTGTAGATATATATATATATAATTTGCTGCATGTCAGGCATGTTCTATGTATGTAGGATGCATCAGTGAACAAACAGATGAAAATTTATTACCCTTAGGGAGCTTACATTCTAATAGCAGGATAAAAGCAATAACAATAAACAGGACAAACAGGGAAATAATATAATATGTTAGAAGGTGATAGGTGTGATGAAAAAAAGAAAACGTAATAAGGGCTGCCATAGTTTTGTCTTGAGCATTTGGATGGATTCAGTTGAGAATCTTAGACATGAAGATATTTAAAGCCAGGAGACTTGTTGAGATCTCCAGTGGAAAGAACACAACAAAGACGAAAAGAGAAACAAGAACTGAGCCCTAGGGCACTCCAACATGAAAAATAGAAAAAAGGGGAGAAAATAATAATTTTTTTACTTGAAAAGTTTCTTGGTTTAATCACGTTCTAAAGAGTAAAATATTATATCTTATTCATGTGCATGTTTTCAAGTTAAAGCAGAAAATAAATGTAGAATATATGTTTTTGTTTGAGTTTTTTTTTGTTTTTTGCTTGTTTGTTTGTTTTTTGAGACAGAATCTTGCTCTGTTACCCAGGCTGGAGTGCAGTGGTGCAGTCTCAGCTCACTGCAACCTCCACCTCCCAGGTACAAGCAATCCTCCCAACTCAGCCTCCCAAGTAGCTGGGACTACAGGCTCCCACCACCACGCCCTGCTAATTTTTGTATTTTTAGTGGAGACGGTGTTTCATCATGTTGGCCAGGCTGGTCTCAAACTCCTGACCTCAAGTGATCTACCCACTTCAGCCTCCCAAAATGCTGGAATTACAGTCATTAGCCACCGTGCCCCACCAGAATATATGTCTTTTGTACCATAATTTTTAAATTGTTTTTTCAAACAATATACATTAAGTGACTTCCTTTTGGGGTGCAGATATTTGAGTTCAGGAACTTTTTTCTGAAAACATATATATTTATTTTCATGTAAACCTGGGAAAATCTTTAGGGTCTATGTAAGTATTATCTTAATTGGTTCTTTTCTTAAGCATACAACTCAATAGTTTTTAGTATATTCACTGATATGTGCAATTATTAACACAGTCCATTCAAAAACATTTTCATCACCTCAAAAAGCAACTCTGTACCCCTTGGCTATCACTCCCATCCCCAACTTCCCATTCTCCCCAAACTTAGGCAGCCACTAATCTACATAGGGTCTCCATATATTTTTCTACTCCAGACATTTCATTAAAAATGAATCACATCGGAAGCTCGGAGCTCTCGGGGTATCGAGGAGGCAGGCCCGCGGGCGCACGGGCGAGCGGGCCGGGAGCCGGAGCGGCGGAGGAGCCGGCAGCAGCGGCGCGGCGGGATCCAGGCGAGGCGGTCGAAGCTCCTGAAAACTTGCGCGCGCGCTCGCGCCACTGCGCCCGGAGCGATGAAGATGGTCGCGCCCTGGACGCGGTTCTACTCCAACAGCTGCTGCTTGTGCTGCCATGTCCGCACCGGCACCATTCTGCTCGGCGTCTGGTATCTGATCATCAATGCTGTGGTACTGTTGATTTTATTGAGTGCCCTGGCTGATCCAGATCAGTATCACTTTTCAAGTTCTGAACTGGGAGGTGACTTTGAGTTCATGGATGATGCCAACATGTGCATTGCCATTGCGATTTCTCTTCTCATGATCCTGATATGTGCTATGGCTACTTACGGAGCATACAAGCAACGCGCAGCCTGGATCATCCCATTCTTCTGTTACCAGATCTTTGACTTTGCCCTGAACATGTTGGTTGCAATCACTGTGCTTATTTATCCAAACTCCATTCAGGAATACATACGGCAACTGCCTCCTAATTTTCCCTACAGAGATGATGTCATGTCAGTGAATCCTACCTGTTTGGTCCTTATTATTCTTCTGTTTATTAGCATTATCTTGACTTTTAAGGGTTACTTGATTAGCTGTGTTTGGAACTGCTACCGATACATCAATGGTAGGAACTCCTCTGATGTCCTGGTTTATGTTACCAGCAATGACACTACGGTGCTGCTACCCCCGTATGATGATGCCACTGTGAATGGTGCTGCCAAGGAGCCACCGCCACCTTACGTGTCTGCCTAAGCCTTCAAGTGGGCGGAGCTGAGGGCAGCAGCTTGACTTTGCAGACATCTGAGCAATAGTTCTGTTATTTCACTTTTGCCATGAGCCTCTCTGAGCTTGTTTGTTGCTGAAATGCTACTTTTTAAAATTTAGATGTTAGATTGAAAACTGTAGTTTTCAACATATGCTTTGCTAGAACACTGTGATAGATTAACTGTAGAATTCTTCCTGTACGATTGGGGATATAACGGGCTTCACTAACCTTCCTTAGGCATTGAAACTTCCCCCAAATCTGATGGACCTAGAAGTCTGCTTTTGTACCTGCTGGGCCCCAAAGTTGGGCATTTTTCTCTCTGTTCCCTCTCTTTTGAAAATGTAAAATAAAACGAAAAATAGACAACTTTTTCTTCAGCCATTCCAGCATAGAGAACAAAACCTTATGGAAAAGGAATGTCAATTGTGTAATCATTGTTCTAATTAGGTAAATAGAAGTCCTTATATATGTGTTACAAGAATTTCCCCCACAACATCCTTTATGACTGAAGTTCAATGACAGTTTGTGTTTGGTGGTAAAGGATTTTCTCCATGGCCTGAATTAAGACCATTAGAAAGCACCAGGCCGTGGGAGCAGTGACCATCTGCTGACTGTTCTTGTGGATCTTGTGTCCAGGGACATGGGGTGACGTGCCTCGTATGTGTTAGAGGGTGGAACGGATGTGTTCGGCGCTGCATGGGATCTGGTGCCCCTCTTCTCCTGGATTCACATCCCCACCCAGGGCCCGCTTTTACTAAGTGTTCTGCCCTAGATTGGTTCAAGGAGGTCATCCAACTGACTTTATCAAGTGGAGTTGGGATATATTTGATATACTTTTGCCTAACAACATGGAAAAGGGTTTTCCTTTCCCCGCAAGCTACATCCTACTGCTTTGAACTTCCAAGTATGTCTAGTCACCTTTTAAAATGTAAACATTTTCAGAAAAATGAGGATTGCCTTCCTTGTATGCGCTTTTTACCTTGACTACCTGAATTGCAAGGGATTTTTATATATTCATATGTTACAAAGTCAGCAACTCTCCTGTTGGTTCATTATTGAATGTGCTGTAAATTAAGTCGTTTGCGATTAAAATGAGGTTTGCCCACAAAAAAAAAAAAAAAAAAATGAATCACATCATATGTAATTTCTTGTTAACTGGCTTATTTCACTCAATATATTGTTGTAAAAGTTCACTCATGTTGTAGCATATATCAGTACTTTATTATTTTTATGACTAAACATTTCTATACACCATAACATTCAAGCTGAGAGTCAAATCAAGAATGCAATTGCATTTACAATAGCCACAAAAGTAATAAAATACCTAGAAATACATCTAACCAAGGAGGTGAAAGATCTCTACAAGGAAAACTAGTTAATACAAAATATTGCTTAAAGAAATCATATATGACACAAACAAATGGAAAAACATTTTATACTCATGGATTAGAAGAATCAAAATCATTAAAATGGCCATACTGCACAAAGCAAGCTACAGATTCAATGCTATTTCTATCAAACCACCAATTATCATTTTTAGCAGAATTAGAAAAAGTATTTCTAAAATTCGTATGGAATCAAAAAAGAACCCAAATAGCAAAAGCAATCTTAATCAAAAGGAATAAAGCCAGAAGCATCCACATTACCTGACTTCAAAGTATACTACAAGGGTATAGTAACTAACCAGTACCATGCTGGTACTGGTGCAAAAACAGGCACATAGATCAGTGGAACCAAATAGAGAATTTGGAAATACATCTGCACACCCAAAACCAACTTATATTCAACAAAGTCAACAAAAATAAGCAACTGGGTAAGGATTCCCCATTCAGTAATGGTGCTGGGATAAGTGGCCATCCATATACAGAATAATAAAACCGAACCCTCAAAATCAATTGCAACAAAAACAAAAATTGACAAATGGGACCTAATTAAACTAAAGACTTTCTTCTGCACAGCAAAAAAAAGAAACTATTAAACTAAACAGACAACCTGCAGAATGGGAGAAAATATTTGCAAACTATACGTCCTACAAAGGACAAATACTCAGAATCTATAAGTAACTTAAACAATTCAACAAGCAAAAAACAAATAACCAAATTAAAAAGTGGGCAAATGACATGAACAGTCACTTCTTAAAAAGAAGACATACAAGCAGCCAACAAACATGAAAAATGCTTAATATCACTAATTGTCAGGAAAATGTAAACCAAAACCAAATGAGATAACATCTCATACCAGTCAGAATGGCTATTACTAAAAAGTCAAAAAATAGATATTGGTGAGAATGCAGACAAAGGGAACACTTATACACTGCTGGTGGAAAAGTAAATTAGCTCAGTCCCTATGGAAAGCATCTGGAAATTTCTAAAGAACTAAAAATAAAACTACCACTTGACCCAGCAATCCCATTACTGCATATACACCCAAAGGAAAATAAATCATTTTACCAAAAAGACATGCATTTACATGTTCATCACAGCACTATTCACAATAGCAAAGACATGGGATAAATCCAGGTGCCCATCAATGGTGAATTGGGTAAAGAAAATGTGATATATATATATATATATATATATATATATATATACACACATACATACATACATATATATATGCATACCATGAAATACTACACAGCCATAAAAAAGAGTGAAATCATGTCCTTTGCAGCAATATGGATGCAGCTGGAGGCCATTGTCCTAGGTGAATTAATGCAGAAACAGAAAACCAAATGCCAGTGGGGTTATAATAAGTGGGAGCAAAACGTTGGGTACATATGTACATAAAGATAAGAAAATAGACATTGATGAATGCTACTGGGGGAAGGCAGGAGGGAAGAAAGTTTTAAAAACTACCTCTTGGGTACTAACTGGGTGATGGGATCAATCGTACCCCAAACCTCAGCATTATAAAATACACCCAAATAACAAAACTGTACATGTGCCCCCTGAATCTAAAATGAAAGTTGAATTTTTTTAAAGAACATGTGAATAGATATTGTTTTATTTCTATAGTTTATTCAGAAATAAATCTGCACACCCACAACCAACTGGTATTCAACAAAGTCAACAAAAATAAGCAATGGGGTAAGGAGTCCCTGTTCAATAATGGTGCTGGGATCATTGGCCATCCATACACAGAATAATAAAACTGGACTCTCTGAATGCCTTTTGGGTTTTCTTTACTGCCAAACTGCCCTGGTTAGAATTTCTAATACAAGGTTGAATAGATATAATGAGAGCATGTCTCACCATCTTATTCCTCATGAAAGCATTGAGTCTTTCACCAATAAGTGTGTTAGGTGTGGGTTTTTATTAGATGCTCCTTATCAGGTTGAGAAAGATCCCATCTATTCTGAGTATTTTGTGTGTTTTTATCATAAAACAGTGAAGGATTTTCACCAAATGCTTTGTCTACATCAATTGAGATGATCATATGTGTGTTTTTCTATTTTATTGATATGGCATATGACATTAATTGTATAAGATAAAACCAGCCTTGCATTTGTGGAATAAATCACACTTGCTTACGGTGTACAAGCATACCTCGTTTTATTGTGCTTTGCGTTATTGCACCTCACAGATAATGAGGTTTTTTACAAAGTGAAGGTTTATAATAACACTGCATCAAGCAAAGCTGTTTCTTCAACATCACGTGCTCACTTCATGTCTCCGTGTCACCTTTTGGTAATTCTCACAATATTTCAAACTTTTTTATGATTATTATATTTGTCATAGTGATCTGTGATCAGTGACCTTTATGATTATTATATTTGTCATAGTGATCTGTGATCGGTGACCTTCGATATTAACATTGTTATTGTTTTGGCATACCATAAACTGTGTCTATATAAGACAACAAATTTAATTGATAAATATGTGCATTCTGACTGCTCTACCAACCACACTTACCCTTGTCTCTCTCCATCTCCTTGGGCTTCTCTATTTTCTAAGATACAACAACATTGAAATTAGGCCAATTAATTATATTTGTCATAGTGATCTGTGATCAGTGACCTTTATGATTATTATATTTGTCATAGTGATCTGTGATCGGTGACCTTTGATATTAACATTGTTATTGTTTTGGCATACCATAAACTGTGTCTATATAAGATAACAAATTTAATTGATAAATATGTGCGTTCTGACTGCTCTACCAACCATCCTTACCCCTGTCTCTCTCCATCTCCTTGGGCTTCTCTATTTTCTGAGATACAACAACATTGAAATTAGGCCAATTAATAACCATACAATGGCCTCTAAATGTTAAGTGAAAAAAGAGCCACACATCTCTCTCTTGAGTCAAAAGTTATAAATGATTAAGCTTATGAGGAAGGCATATAGAAAGCTGAGATAGGCCAAAGTTAATCCTCTTGCACCCAACCATTAACATAGGTGTGAATGTAAAGGAAAAATTCTTGAAGGAAATGAAAAGTGCTGCTTGAGTTAACACACAAGTGATAAGAAAACAAAACAAGCTTGTTGCTGATGTGGAGAAAGTTTTAGTGGTCTGGACAGATTAAACCAACTACAGCATTTCCTTAAGCCAAAGCCTAATCCCTAGCAAGGCCCTAATTGGCTCTTTTCAATTCTGTGAAGACAGAGAGAGATGAAGAAGCTTCAGAAGAAGAGTTTGAAGCTAGCAAGGTTGATTCATGAGGTTTAAGGAAAGAAGTTGTCTCCATAACATAAAAATACAAGGTGAAACAGCAAGTGATAATGTAGGAGCTGCAGCAAGTTATCCAGAAGATCTAGCTAAAATAATTGATGAAGGTGGCTGTATTAAACAACAGATTTTCAATGTAGATAAAACAGCCTTATATTGGAAGAAGACGTCTTATAGGACTTTCCCAGCTAGAGACAATGCTTGGGCTCAGAGCTTCAAAGGACAGGCTGACTCTCTTGTTAGAGGCTAATGCAGCTGATGACTGTAAGTTGAAGCTAATGCTCATTTACTATACTGAAAATTCTAGGGCCCTTAAGAATTACTCTACTCTGCTTATGGTCTGTAAATGGCATAAGAAAGCATGGATAACAGCACATCTGTTTACAGCATGATTTACAGAATAATTTAAATTCAATATTAGAACTACTACTCAGGAAAAAAGCTTCCTTTTAAAATATTACTGCTCATTGACAGTGCACCTGGTCACATGTGTTTTCATGTCTGTTAACATAACATCCAATTTGCAGTGATGAATCAAGGAGTAATTTGTACTTTCAAGTCTTGTTATTTAAGAAACACATTTTGTAAGACTACAGCTGTCATAGCTAGTGATTCCGCTGATAGATCTCGGCAAAGTAAATTGAAGAGCTTCTGGAAGATTCACCATTCTAGATGACATTAAGAACATTAATGACATACAGGAGGAGGTCAAGATAGCAACATTAGCAGGACTTTGGAAGAAGTTGATACTACCTCTCATGAATAACTTTGAGGGGTTCAAGACCTCGGCGGAGGAAATCACTGCAGATGGGATGGAAATAGCAAGAAGGGAAGCCTGAAGATGTGACTGAATTGCTGTAATCTCCTGATAAAACTTTAATGGATAAGGAGTTGCTTCTTATGGATGAGTAAAGAAAGTGCTTTCTTCAGGTGGATTCTACTCCAGTGAAGATGCTATGAACATTGCTGAAATGTCAATGAAGAATTTAGAATATTACATAAGCTTAGTTGATAAAGCACTGTCAGGGTTTGAGAGGATTGACTCCAATTTTGGAAGAAGTTGTATGGTGGATAAAATGCTATCAAAAAACATTGCGTACAACAGAGGAAACTTTTGGGGAAAGAAGAGTTGATGGGTGCAGCAAACTTCATGTTATCTAATCTTAAGAAATTGCCACAAGGACCCCAACCTTCAGTAAACACCACCCTGATCAGTCAGCAGCCAACAACATCAAGGCAAGACCCTCCACCACCAAAAACATTACAGCTCACTGAGGCTTAGGTGATCATTAGCTTTTTTTAGCAATAAAATATTCTTAAATTAAGTACATTTTTAGACATAAAGCTATTGCACACTTGCGCACTTAATAGACTACAATAAACTGTAAACAGTAGCATAACTTTTTTTTTTTTTTAAGGTGGAGTCTCTCTCTGTCCCCCAGGCTGGAGTGCAGTGGCACAATCTCGGCTCACTGCAAGCTCCGCCTCCTGGGTTCATGCCATTCTCCTGCCTCAGCCTCCCAAGTAGCTGGGATTACAGGCACCTGCCACCACGCCTGGCTAATTTTTTTGTATTTTTAGTAGAGACGGGATTTCGCCGTGTTAGCCAGGATGGTCTTGATCTCCTGACCTTGTGATCCACCTGCCTCGGCCTCCCAAAGTGCTGGGATTACAGGCATGAGCCACCGCGCCCGGCCAGCATAACTTTTATATGCATTGGGAAACTAAAAAATTCATCTGTTAATCTATTAAAATATTCATTTTATTGCAGTGGCCTGAATCTGAAGCTGCAATATCTCCAAGGTAAGCCTGCATATTTCTTTTTCTGTGCTGCTGTATTGAGTTTACTAACATTTTGTTGAAGATTTTTGTGTTCGTGTTCATAAGAGATCATGGTTTTTAGTTTTCTTTTGTTGTGATGCATTAGTCTGATTTTGATCTCAGGGTAATAGTGGCCTCACAGAACGAGTTAGGAAGTGTTCCCTCCTCTTCTATTCTTAGAAGAGTTTGTGAAGAAGGTAATTCTTTAAATATTTGGTAGAAGTCACCACTGAAGAAATCTGGGTCTGCACTTCATAAAAGATTTGATTATAAATTTAAATATCTTAATTTTTTATAGTCTATTCAGATTTTCTATTTCTTCCTTAGTCAGTTTTAATAGTTTGCATGTTTCTAGGAACTTGTCCATTTCAGCAGGTTATCTAATTTGTTGGCATATAATTGTTCATAGTATTCTTTCATAATCACATTTATTTCTATAAGGTTTGTAGTAATGTTTCCACATTCATTTCTGATTGTACTAATTTGAGACTTCTCTATTTTTCTTTAGTCTCATTAAAGTCTTTTCAATTTTGTTCATCTTTCAAAGAATCAACTTTTGTGTTCATTGATTTTATCTATTGTTTTTCTATGTTGCTTGTAAATAATTTTCACTTTAATCTTTACTACTTTATTTCCTTCTGCTTTCTTCAGGTTTGATATGGTTTTTTTAATTTTCATTATCTTAAGATGGGAAGTTAGGTTATTGATTTGGGGTCTTCTTTTTTAGTATAGGCATTTACAGCTATAAATTTCTATCTAAGCACTAATTTAGCTGCATCCTATAAGCATTGATATGCTGTATCTTCATTTTCATTCATCTCAAAGTATTTTCTAATTTTCTTTTTATTTCTTCTTTAATCCCTTGGTTATTTAGGAGTATGTTGTTAATTTCCACATATTTGGGGTTTCCCAAATTTGTGTTATTAATTTTAATTTTGTTCCATTGTACTTAGAGAAAATACTTTACTATTTCTAGCCTTTTAAATTTATTAAAATGTGTTATGCCCTAAACTCTGGTCTATTCCAAAGAATGTCCCATGTGCAGTTCAGAAAACCGTGTATTCTTCTGTTGTTGGGTGAAATGTTCTATAGATGTCTGTTAGGTTTAGTTGGTTTATAATGTTGTTCAAATCTTCTATTTCCTTGTTTATCTTCTGCCTTGTTGCTCTACTCATCATTAAAAGTGGGTCATTGAAGTCCCTAACTATTATTGTTAAATTGTCTGTTTCTTTCTTTGTTTCTGTCTGGTTCTGCTTTGTGTATTTCAAGCCTCTGTTCTTAGAAAATATATGTTTATAACCATTATAAAATGTTCCTCTCTATCTCTAGTAGCATTTTTTTTTTTTTTGAGACGGAGTCTCGCTCTGTTGCCCAGGTTGGAGTGCAGTGGCCCCATCTCTGCTCACTGCCAGTTCCGCCTCCTGGGTTCACACCATTCTCCTGCCACAGCCTTCCGAGTAGCTGGGACCACAGGCACCCACCACCACGCCCAGCTAATTTTTTGTATTTTTAGTAGAGACGGGGTTTCACCATGTTAGCCAGGATGGTCTCCATCTCCTGACCTCGTGATCTGCCCGCCTCGGCCTCCCAAAGTGCTGGGATTACAGGCATGAGCCACCATGCCCAGCCAACATTTTTAAAATATATTTTGTCTGGTATTAGTATAACCATTCTAGCTTTCTTGTGTTTGTTCTTTGGATTACAAATATTTTTCTATTTTTTTGTTTTCATTCTTTTTGTGTCTTTGAATCTAAAGTGTTTCTCCCATAGACAGCACATAGTTGGATCTGGTTTTTGTATCCAGTCTGACAATCTCTGCTTTTAATTGAATTGTTTTATTAATTCACATTTAATCTTATATTGAAATAGTTGGGCTTGCATTTGACATTTTACTTTTTCTCCATGTTTTATGTTTTTTGTTTCTCTATTCTGCCTTGACTGCTTTATTTTTTGGCTAAGTGGATATTTTCTAATGTAGTATTTTAATTTTTAATAATTTTTTACTGTATATTTCAGTTATTTCATTAATTGTCGCTCTAAGGCTCATCATATTTTAACTTATCAAAATCTGCTTCATATTTATACTAATTTAATTCCAGTGAAATATAGAAACATTATCCCTGTATAGCTCTATTTCAATACCTCTTTATGTGATATTATTGATGTATTACATCTATGAATGTTACAAACATAACATTATGATTATTACTTTATATAATTCTATCTCTTTTAAAGAAGCAAAGAGAAGAAAAGGAACAAGTATACATTTACAGTTTTTGTTATTTACCATTTATCTATTTACCATTACAATTTATTATTTACCAGAAATTTTTTATTTATAATTTCTTGTTCTCCTAATTTGTTCCTGTGGGTTCAAGTTTAACATCTAGAGTTAAACTCCTAGATGTTGATTCCTTAGCTTAAAATACATTTGCTCCTCTCCCCCCACTTTTGCTGTTATTGGCAAATATATTGCATTTCCCTATGTTATAGACCCAACAATACGTTACATACATATTGTTTCATATGATTGCTTTTTAAATAAGTTAGTAGAAGAAAGAGGATAAATTTGCATTTACACTTTCTTTTATATTTGTATAATTTTCTTTTGTCAGTGATCTTTATATTTTCATGAGATTCAAATTACTATCTGTAGTCACTTGCTTTCGGTCTGAAGAATTTTCTTTAGTATTTTTTGTAAGGCATGCTAGCAACAAATTCTTTCAGATTTTGTTCATCTGCAAATGTCTTTATTTTGTTTTCATTTTTGAAAGATAGCTTTGCTAGAAGTAGGATTCTTGGTTGATAGGTCTTTTTTTTCTTTGAACCCTTTGAATTTGTTATCCCACTACCTTCTGGGTTTCAATGTTTCTGATTAGAAGTCAGCTGTTAATCTTATTGGAGTTCCCTTGTATGTCTCAAGTCATTTTTCTCTTGCTGCTTTCAAGATTTTCTCTTTGTTGGCTTTCAGCGTTTTTACTGTGATATGTCTACTTGTGGATTTCTTTGTGAGTTTCTTCCTTGGGATTTGTTGAGATTCCTAGGCGGTATAGATTAATGGCTTTGAATAAATGTGGAAAATTTTCAGGCATTATTTCTTTGAATATATTTTCTGCTTCTTTCTCTTTCTCCCCTTTTCTGGTACTTTCATTATGTGTATGTTGTTTCCTTAATGGTATTTCACATTTCTCTAAGTCTCTATTCATATTTCTTCATTCACTTTTCTCTCTGTCTTTCAGACTGCATAATCTCTATCAATCTATCTTGAAATTCACTAATTCTTTCTTCTGCCACTTCAAATCTACTGTTGTGCCACTCTAACGAATTTTTTATTTTAGCTGTTATAATTTTCAACTCCAGAATTTCCATTTGGCGTTTTAAAAATGATTTATATATCTTTATTGATATTCTCTATTTGATGCAATATTGTTATCACACCTTCCTTTACTTCCTTAATCGTGGCTTACTTAAGTGCTCAAACATCTTTATAATGACTATTTTGAAACATTTGTTTATTAAATATTATATCTGGTCTCTCACAGTTTTTGTTGCCTACAGTTTATATCATCTATGGGTCAGACTTGCCTGTTTCATTGCCTGTTTTATATTGTTGCCTATTATGTAATTGTTTTGCTGGAAACTGGGCATTTTCGATAATATATTATAGCAACTCTGGGTACTCATCCCCCACACCAGGACTTATTGTTATTTACTTGATTAGAAAAAAACTGTCTAGGTTGTTTCAGTGAAGTCTATTTCTCCATCCTCACTGTTAAGCTTTGATGTTGCCCCTTATAGGGTACAGGCTTGTGATGCCCACAGTCACCCTGGGATGACATTTATCTTGGAAAGGCTCTTTGTCTCTTTCCCTAACCATACCCAGCTGTTAAGCTCTGCTAGTGCTTGCTGGTTGTTCTGAGGCAAAAACTGCTTCACAGACTAACCCAAACAAATTTGAGCTCCTTTGAGGGGATAGCTCCCAAAATCAGTGTTTGAGATTTGTTCTGACTCCAAAAGGGCTCTTCCTAGCTTCCCCTTTTCCCATTTCTCTCTGGGAAACTCGTGGGCCTACAGTTTAGCCTGTATCTAAAATGTATCTGTGAACACCTACCAAGTGCCTTTTACCACAACTTCCACTGTTTTTGAGAGTACTTGTAAGCCTAAACTTCTCCACATGCTACAAATGAAGTCATCTCCTTTGGGAACAGAGTGGAGATTTCTATTCTATAGCCTATTTCTCTCCCAACATCTCTGAGCTAAGGATCTGGTGCAGGCGTGAGGAAGTGGGTAGGGACAACGGAGTCTTTCTCTTTAAGAGTTGAGGGTTTGGTGAATGGGGGAGGGGACAGAAGCCCCAGTTCCTCTCAACTTGCCTCTCATGATGTGAAACCCTTACCCCAAAGCCAGAAAAAGGTCAATTAGAGCCCAGTATTATAGAGTCTCCATCCCATGAGTAAAAGCTGGGTAGAAGAGATCACCCATCTCTTGGCTGCATTCACTTGGTACTTAGCCTCAAGTGTTAGTATTTGGGCAGGACCAGAAAGGCTAATTAGATGGCCTACCCTTCCTGAGAAGATAGTATAGCACTCTGACTGGGATCTTTGAGGAAAGGGAGCCCTGTGTTTTTGGCTATTCCAATCTAGAGTGGTCTTGCTGATCTGAGAGGAGGGAGGGAGGGTGCAGATCTTGGTTCAGATACCATACCAGAAACTCTTACAGCATTTACTGAGTAGATTTTCTTGGATAAATGTTCCTTTATTTGCTATATTCCATTAAAAAGGTTTACAGAGTACAGAGGTTTTAAAGGATTAAGATTTTTGAAATAATTTTTACAAATTTGGCTGGGGAGCTGGTTGAGTTCCTCCCATTCTTATGCTGGAAGTGGGACTCTCCAAAAATAATAATGCTGTACACTTAATTCTATAAATAATTTATTAGAATTTTTAGGAACATAGATACCTTCTTAAGTTATCCTGGTTCATAAGCCTCTCTATCCTCATTAATGGACATAGGATAAGTGTGCAGAGGCATTCTAAGCATACCACAATCTGACTTTGTACTAAGGATGAATCTTTTTAGTTGACAACTCCAGCAGCATAGTTCTACATATTCACAAAGCTAAAATTGAAAATCCTAATCACAATATACTAGATTATTCCTCCTTTAGTATGCCATGTATTAAATGTATTATTTATACATGACTAATACATATATGTATTAATACATGACATGTATTAAATGTATTAAATGTATTAAATTTTATTAAATGAAATTGTGCTTGTAATTATATCTCCCCCATTAGATTAAAAGCTCCTTGAGTAGAAACCTGAGGTTTAGTACATTGTAGGCATTGTATAATTAATGAATAAATAAATATTCCCTCTGAAAAAAAAAATTATCCTACTAGCTTCTAGACAAATTTGAGGTGGACTCCTGATATCAACCTCTGTGACAATCAAAGAAAGTCAGATTTTTAAAACTTTAACTTGAATGTTCAAGCCAGTAGGACAGACTGATTGCTTCAGCAACATCTGTTTATGCTGTCCATAACCAATTTTTCTTTGTATGTCTATTACAGCTTACTTTAGCAATTGTAATGAACAGCATAACTATTTGTGTGACTACACTTGGTATAATTCTATTAAGCATGGAGACTGCAACTTTTGCATTAAATGCAACCACATACAATTGGTCAAACGTAAGTACCAATTTTAATAATAATTAGATCAAAATTTTAATATAAATGAAAAATTATGGTGAATGATGTATGTTGAAGTGAGTAAGGCATAGAAAAGGCCACCAAATGTGTCAATTATCTTTGGCATAGAAATGTAAAGATAAACTGTATTTTCTCTACATTCTTGCTATAAGCACATTGAAAAATAAGTTTTTCTCAAAAATCGTGATGCACTATAAACCTCAAAGAGAGATTAAAATTATCGTTAAGATAAACTGATAGAATACTTAGAAACCCCAAAGACCTACCTGAAAAACAACTGCAGAAGTCAAACAGTTTAGAGAGGTGGCTGGATAAAAGAAAAACCTGCAAAAATTAATAGATTGTCTTTACACTAGAAATAACCACTTAAATATTGAAATTAAAAAAAAAATCAAAATAACAGCAAAACTATAAATGTTTAATAAGAAGCATTTAAAAAGGACTGAATACTTTGAAAAATTATGTTCTTGAATGCGAATTTACAAAATCATAAAATTGCAAGTTTCTGCAAATTAACACATAATTGTGATGCAATTCCATTTAGAATCTCAACAGCATTTTGGAAGTCATGCAATAAAATTACTCTAAAATGCATATAGATAGATGAATAATTGCATAAAAATGCCAAGAAAGTCTAGAAGTTACATAGTGATTGAGGAGGATCAGATAATTTGCTGCACTAGATATTAAAACTTGTTATTAGGCTATTATAAAAATAGTACAGTATTTACACACTAAAAGGAAAATTTAACAAAGCACAGAATAGAGAGTTGAAAAATAAATCTAAGTATAAGTGAACACATATTATTTTATAGGTGATAACATGACCAGTCAATAGAGAAAGGATGAAATTGGAAAAAAACAGTATTAAATCAATAAGCTATTGATTTTCAAGAAAATAATAATGGACACCTACTTTGTACCACAAATAAAAATAAATCACAGATGAAGTATGTGTACATAAAAACCATTAAAATTAGCATAAAATATAGAACTAATATATTATTTACATAAGCAACAGAGAAAACCAAGAAGGAGGAAAGATAGAAAGACATTTTATGTCACAAATATTTGCACTTTTTATACAATACAGGCTGAGACAACAATAGCCTAAAGAGTTAAAATACTGCCCCAGTGGGCTGAGGGAGTGGGGTCCCCACCCCAGGGTGACAAAGAATAGGGCTGTCCCCTAGCTGACTCAGAAGACAGAACCACAGAGGATTATCCTCAGGCCTCAAAAATCTAACAAAATTTTCTCTATTGGGTTTTGGACTTGCTTAGGTCTGCTGCCCACTTCTTTCTTTCTTATTTTCTCTATTGGAAATCGAAATGACTATCCTCTGCCAGTCCCACCATTGTATTTTAGAAGTAGATTACTAGTTTTCTGGCTTCACAAGTCCACAGATAGTGAGGAATTTTTGCCCCAAGATGAATCATGCTATAAGTGATGATTTCTAGCATGAATCTAGATGCTATAACTGATTTAGATGATGAGATTTGAGGATTTTTGATTTTATAATATTTAGGACAAGTTTGGACATAGAGTTGATTCTAGAGTGGGTTACAACTTTTGGAGATGTTGAAATTAGCTGAATATATTTTGCACATGGGAAGGACATGAATTGAGGGGAACTAGAGGCAGACTGTTATGGGTTGAATTGTGATACCGAAACATATATGTTGCAGTCCTAACCCATGGCACCTCAGAATGTGACATTTTGGGGGAATGGGATTATTCCAGGTATAATAAGCTAAATTAAGATGAGGTCATACAGGGGTAGGTAGGTCATTAATCCAGTATGATTGGTATTCTTATAAGAGAGAAATTTGGACATAGGTACATAAGGAAGATGGCACTGTGTATTAGTTCGTTTTTACACTGCTATAAAGAACTGACTGAGACAGAGTAATTTATAAAGGAAAGAGGTTTAATTGACTCACAGTTTTGCATGGCTCGGGAGGCCTCACAAAACTTATAGTCATGACAGAAGGCAAAGGAGAAGCAAGTACCTTCTTCACAAGGAGGCAGGAGAGAGAGCAAAAGGGGAACAGCTACAGACTTTTAAACCACCATATCTCATGAGAACTCACTCACTACCATGAAACAGCATGGGGGAGCCACTCCCATGATCCAATTACCTCCCACCAGGTCCCTCCCTCAACACGTGGGGATTACAATTCGAGATGAGATTTGGGTGGGGACACAGAGCCAAACCATATTATTCCATCCCTGGCCCCTCCCAAACTTCATCTCCTGCTCACATTTCAAAACACAATCATGCCCTCCCAGCATGATTCAAACTCATTCCAGCATTAATTCAAAAGTCTAAGTTCAAAGTCTCACCTGAGACAAGGAAATTTCCTTCCACTGAGCCGGTAAAATCAAAAACAAGTTAGTTACTTCCAAGGTACAATGGGGGTACAAGCATTAGGTAAATGTTCCCATTCCAAATGGGACAAATTGGCCAAAACAAAGGGGCCATAGGTCCCATGCAAGTCTGAAACCCAGTAGGGCTGTTATTAAATTCTAAAGCTTCAAAATGATCTCCTTTGGCTCCATGTCTCACATCTGGGGTACACAGATGCAAGAGGTGGGCTCCCAAGGCCTTGGGCAGCTCCACCCCTGTGTCTCTGCAGGGTAAAGCCTCTGCAGCTGCTTTCATAGGCTGATGCTGAGTGCCTGCAGCTTTTCCAGGTGCGTTGTAGAGGCTGTCAGTGGATTTACCATTCTTGGGTCTGGAGAATGGTGGCCCTCTTCTCACGGGTCTAGTGGGCAGTGCCCCAGTGGGGACTCTGTGGGGGCCTCAACCCCACATTTCCCCTCTGCAGTGCCCTAGTAGAGGTTCTCCATGAGGGCTCCAACCCTGTCACAGCCTTCTTCCTGGACATCCAGGCATTTTCATACATCCTCTGAAATCTAGGTGGAGCCCACCAAGCCTCAACTCCTGACCTCGGTGCACCCACAGGCCCAACACCATGTGAAAGCCACCAAGGCTTGGGGCTTGCTCCCTCTGAAGCAACAGCCCAAGCTGTACCTTGGCCCCTTTTAGCCACAGCTGGAGCTGGTGTGGCTGGGAAGCAGGGCCCCAAGTCCCAAGACTGCACAGAGCAGCAGCAGGGGCCCTGGACCTGGCCCACAAAACCATTTTTTCCTCCTAGGCCTCCAGGCCTGTGATGGGAGGGGCTACAGTGAAGATGTTTGACATGCCCTGGAGACATTTTCCCCATTGTCTTGGCTATTAATATTTGGTTCCTTGTTACTTATGCAAATTTCTGCAGCTGGCTTGAATTTATCCCCAGAAAATGAGTTTTTCTTTTATACCATGTATCAGGCTGCAAAATTTCCAAATTTCTATGCTTTGCTTCCCTTTTAAACACAACTTCCAGCTTCAGATAATCTCTTTGCTCACACATATGTGAACACACCTCTAGAAAAAAACAGGTCACCTCTTAAACACTTTGCTGCTTAGAAATTTCTTCCGCCAGATACCCTAAATCATCTCTCTCAAGTTCAAAGTTCCACAAATCTCTAGGGCAGGGCAAAATGCCACCAGTCTCTCTGCTAAAGCATAGCAAGACTGACCTTTGCTCCAGTTCCCAAAAAGTTCCTCATCTCCATCTGAGACCACCTCAGCCTGGACTTCATTGTCCATATCACTATCAGCATTTCAGTCAAAAGCATTCAACGAGTCTCTAGGAAGTTCCTAACTTTCCCACATCTTCCTGTCTTCTTTTAAGCCCTTCAAACTCTTCCAACTTCTGCCTATTTCCCAGTTCCAAAGTTGCTTCCACATTTTCAGGCTATCTTTATACCAGTACCCCACTCCAGGTACCAATTTCCTGTGTTAGTCCATTTTCACACTGCTATAAAGAGCTGCCTGAGACTGGGTAATTTATAAAGTAAAGAGGGTTAATTGGCTCACAGTTTCACATGGCTGGGGAAGCCTCAGGAAATGTACAATCATGGTGGAAGGCAAAGGAGAAACAAGTACCTTCTTCAAAAGGAAGCAGGAGAGAGAGAGTAAAGGGGGAACTTCCACAGACTTTTCAACCATCAAGTCTCATGAGAACTCACTCACTATCATGAGAACAGCATGGGTGAAACTGCCCCCATGATCTAATCACCTCCCACCAGATCCCCCCTCAACACATGGGGATTACAGTTTGAAATGAGATTTAAGTGGGGACACAGAGATGAACCATATCACCATCTGAACATAGAGGCAGAGATAGGAGTTATACTATTACAAGTCAAAAACACCTGGGGCTACCAGAACCTGGATGAGACAAGGGAGGATTCTCTCCTATATGCCTTAGAAAGAGCATGATCCTGCCAATACATTTATTTTGAACTTTTGGCATCCAGACCCATAAAACAATAAACTTCTGTTGTGTTAAGCCACCCAGTTTGTGGTACTTTATTATATTGCCCTAGGAAATGAATACATGAGGACAATATGTAAGTACTCAATAAATTTAAAACATACTTAGTTGTTATGAAAATACCCAAAAATAATCATAATTGTGTGAGACTGCTAGGATGAATATTTACTCCTGATTTTCTAAATGTTGATCTTATATAATTTTAAATGGTTAATAATATGAAGATTTTTTATTCAGATGGTTGGTATGATGCTTTTACAATATTTACTACTCTGCACCATCTTAGAGATGACCATTGTAATCATAATCATCCAGTGGGTTATAAGAGCATTTCATCATGAAAAACACACTGAAGAAAGTAAGTAACTTTGTTTCTGGCAGTCAAATCAAGATAAAGGCAGTTTATAATAAGGGCCCTCTCTGAGAGTTCAAAGTTTAGACTTGGTGAACGGGAGTGTTGCTTCAAAAGTAAGGTCAAGTGTATCTGAAAACATGCTGAAACATCTTCTGCTTGATATTGTGTGGAATTGAAGTCAAACAACTTGCCCTGGCAAAACTATGAAGAAGTCTTTTAGACTTACATCTCCCAGGAGGTTAACAGAGGAAATATATAAACTAAAAGGGTTTCAGAGATCATACTTGTGATATGGGGATACTGACTGCTATAAACCCAAAAATTCAAATTTAGTTCTGAAATGTTGGTTTCCAACATTTGGAATATCAAATGCCTTCAGAAAATAAACATTTTAGAGGACACTGAAAAGAGTACTTCTAGAATAGAACAGTAAGAACCTCCAAAAACCCATCTCTCAATAAAAGCAATGAGAATACTGAAAAAGTTGTCAAAATCAACTTTTTCAGAACTTTGGAAATTAGTCAAAGACCTACGACAATCCAATAAGCATTTATTCAAGTTAAATGGCCAAATCATGGTAAGAACAGTGAGCTCTATGGTATTGCAGCGTGCCCTATTCCCATCCGTCTTACCCTATCTCCTCAGTAGCCTTTAAAAGTAACAGCCTTGCAACCATAGTACCTGTGGGAAAAAAACGGCCTAACAACCACAGGAAAGGATAAAATGGGATTTAAGTGCCCCAAAAAAGCCCCATTCTCAGAGAATTGTTGTTAACTTGTCTGGCAGCTCCCCAGACATCCCCACTGGCAAGACTCTTTAATTTGATTTCATTCAGAACTCAGTCACTGTAAACAGCTTTTCTTTCTGGGATATTTGTCAGAACAATCAATAGCATTTAACAACACAGCTGCCTGAGGCAGAGATAACAGTTGTGCCAAACAAAAGGTCACATTACAAAAAAAAAAATCTGAGCAGTAAGATGTCCATAGAGTATTTTGAAATTATGACAATATCTGGAAACATAAAAGGTCACATGCATATGCTGGGATGTGTACATGCCAAGAAAAGACCTGAAAAATGTCCTAACCTCCCACCTCTGGCTGACCTGAAGAAAATCCAATTCAAGCATTCAAGTTAAATGGCCGAATCATGGTAAGAACAGTGAGCTTTGTGGTATTGTAACTTGTCCTATTCCCATCCCTCACAACCCATCTCCTGCTTTTATGATAAAAGCAGGAAGTGATAGCTAAGGCAGAGTTGCAAACTCTCCCAGAGCTTTAAAACCTTACCCCAACACAAACACATGCAAACACGCACACACACAATCTCTCAGCAAAGTCTAGGAAACTTACTGGTTCAAAAGAATTAAGGAAATCTTTGTCCAATCACTAGCTGACCACTAAGTTAACAAAGCAGAATAACAAAGACAATGATAAAACCAACCCCTAGAGGGCTATGATTTACAATGTTGCCACACTATATTATTTTAAATGTTCAATTTTTAACAAGTAAAAATATAAAATATGCAAGGAAACAGAGAAGTATGGCTTAAATACAGGAGAAAAAAACAGTCAATAAAAATTTTCCCCAAAAAAGTCTAAATGTTGAGGTTACTAGAAAAAAAAGGTATTTTAACTCAGCAAGTATAAATAAGTATAAAGACCTTTTAAAAACCATGTCTAAAAAAACTAAAAGTATGAACGCAATGTCTCACCAAAAAGAGAATATTAATAGTGACATAAAATAGGAACTATTTTTCCAAAAGAACCAAATAGAAATTGTAGAGCAGAAAATTATAATAACTAAAATGAAAATTTTACTCAAGGGTCTCAACAGAAAATTTGAGCTGGCAGAAGCAATAATCCACAAACTTGACAGTAGGTCAATTGAAATTATCTAATCTATGAAACAGAATGAAGAAAAAAGAACAGAGCTTCAGACACCTTTGAAACATCAGCAAGCATACCAAAATGTGCATAATGGTGAACACATAAGGAAAGAAGAGAGAAAGAAATAAAAAAATGGCACAGTGAGTTTGTGAAGAAATATTGGAAAATGTATAGCTGTAAAGACTATATTTTGAATAAGTATCTGAAATCAAAAACCCAACTTTCCCCCTTAAAAAATCAGGAAAAGAAAACTAAACCTAAAGTGAAAATAATAAAGACTAGAGTAGAACTAAATGAAATAGAAGATAGGAAAACAATAGAGAAAAACAATAAAACCAGAAGTTCCTTCTTTAAAAAGAATCCCAAAATAACAAACCATTAACCACACTGACCAAGAAAAAAAGAAAGACAACTTAATTTACTATAATTATAAAGAAAGAACATTACTGACAATGTTATAGAAGTAAAAATATTGAACAATCATATGCCAACAAATTAGATAACCTACATAAAATGGACAAATTTCTAGAAATACAGACATGACTGAAACTGACTCAAGAAGAAATAGAAATCTAAGTACACCTATCACAAGTTAAAGAATCAAATTAATAATCAAAAACTTTCCATAAAGAATAGCCCAGTCTCAGATAGCTACATTGTGAACTCTACCAAAGGTTTAAAGCATTAATAGTAGTTATTCACAAACTTTTTCCCAAAAAAAAGAGGAGGAATAAATACTTCCTAACTCATTCTATAAGGCTAACACTAGTTTGGTACTAAAATAAAACAAAGACATTATAATAAAAGGAAACTATAGACTAATATCCATTATGAATATAGATGCATAAATCCTCAAAAACTATTAACAAATGGAATCTAGCAACATACAAAAAGTATTATATATCATGACCAGTTAGGATTTATCCTAAGAGTACAGATCTGGTTCAATATATGAAAACTAATCAATGTATTCCACCTTACTAATAGAATAAAAGCCAGAAACCACATGATCACCTCAAAAGACATAGAAGAAGCATTTAAGAAAATTGAACACCCTTTTATGATTAAAAAAGTTGAAAAACTAGGAATAGAATGGAATTTTCTCAACCTAAATATGGGCATTTATTAAAAATTTATAGTTAACATAATACTTGATAAAGAGACACTGAATCATTTTCTTCTTAAGATAAGAAACAAGATATCTTGTCACTTACATTCAACATTGTATTGTAGGTTCTATCCAGGAAAATCAGGCAATAAAAAATAAACAAAAGAATTTAGTTTAATCAAGGAAAAATTAAAACTAACTCTTTACAAATGACATTATCTGATCTTGTATAAAATGCTAAAAAAATCCATAAAAATCTAGTCGAACTAATAAATAAGTTTAACAAAATGGCAGAATACATGGCCAATATACAGAAACCAACTGTATTTTTGTATACAAAAACACAGTTACAGTAACATCAAAAGGAATAAATATACATATACTTCACATTTAGGAATAAATTTTTAAAAAGAAGTGCGAGACTTGTCTACCACAAACTCTAAAACATTATTGAAAGAAATTTAAGAAGATACAAACAAATGAAAAGACATCCCATGTTCATTGATAAAAGACAATATTTGAAGACAATATTATGATGGTAATACTCCCCAACTTAATATACAATTTAACACAACCCCTGTTAAATTACAGCTGGCATTTTTCAGAAATTGACAAGCTTATCCTAACATTCATATGAACATGGAAAAGACCCAAAATAGTCAAACCAATATTAAAAAAGAAAAACAAAGTAGGAGGTGTTAGGTTTTGAAGGGAAGGTAAGGGTTAAAGAAAGACACACACACACACACACACACACACACACACACACACACACAAAGGGCACCTCAACAGCAAATGCAGGCTTTACATCCAGCATAAAACCTACAGAAGTGGGGAACCTGTGTAATGCCAGAGCCCACCGCTGCTTATAGCCTGGGGGTACTTATAGGTATGGGTGGGAGGGGTCTAGGCAGTACGGCTTGCTACCCAGCAGGATATTGATAAGATGTTCCCATGATGAGGTGGTTCTGGCCCTTGGTTTGGCAGAATGTCATTATGGTGTTCCTTGGACCTTTGACCAGCAAGATATAATAGGGATGTTTCTTTAGTTGGGCCTTTGTCTGCCTTGTGGTCATGTGGTTAGGCAGAATGTTTCTCACGGCCCAAACTCCTGTGAAATGTTTCACTTTGACCAAGGTCTGCAAAATAGCAGAGAATTTACAAAATGGTGCAGTTTGGACTAACAGGAAGGCTCGCACTTCCTAGTTTCAAAAGTTACTAAAAAATTACAGTAATCAAGAAATTGTGGTGTAGCAGGATAAGCCGTGGACAAAACTCCACAGACACTGAGAAAGTGAAGGAAGTAGCTTTAATCAGCTGGAAGCATCGGCAGACTAGCGTCTTAAAATCCAAGCTTGTTGAGTGCACAATTTCTGTCCCTTTTTTTTTTAGCGCTCACAATACTAAAGGTTTCGCATGAAAGGGTTGTGATTGATTGAGCAATCTAGGGGGGTACAGGACAGGGGCTGCAGCTACATGCACCAGTAATCAGAGTGAAACAGAACAGAATGGAAAATTTGTTGTATGTCCTTCCACACAATGTCTGGAATCTATGGATAACATCAGTTGCTAAGTCATGGGTTGAATTTTAACCATCAGGCTAAGGTCAGGCAGGCCCAGGCCTGGTTTTGGGTCTGGTTTTGGGTCTGGTGCCTGGCGCCAGGCTGCCTGCCTTTGGTTTCGCTTCCTTGTTTCTTCTTAAAACAGGTACTGAGTATAAAACAGTATAGAACAATATGGGGGGGTCTCTTTCTTTCTTCTCTCAGTGATACTGCCATAATGATAGACATAAAAATCAGTAGAATAGGATCAAAAACCCAAAAATAAGTTCATACGTAGCTACTTGATTTTTGACTAGCATGACAAGACAATTCAATGGAGAAATAGTGGTCTCTTCAACAAATGGTGCCAGGACAACTGGATATCTGCATACAAAAGAATGAAGTTAGACCACTACCTCACAGAATATACACAAATTAACTCAAAATGCATAGACCTAGATTTAAGAGCTAACATTACAAAACTCTTAGAAGAAAATACAGGCATAATTATTTCTGGCCTGAATTAGTTAATGGTATATTAGCCATCACACCAAAAGCATATTTAACAAAAGAAAAATCATAGATAAATTGACCAAGGGAAGAAAACTACAGACCAACATGTCTGATGACTACGGATACAAAAATCTTCAACAAAAAACTAGCAAACCAAATCCAGCAACATATAAATATGATTATACAACAGGGTCGAGTGAGATTTATTGTAGGAATTCAAAGTTAGTTTAAAATACCAAAATCAATCAATGCAATATATTTCATTAAAATAATAAAGGGCAAAAACATGCTCACTAAACAAAGTGATGAAAGGAAATAGATTGTAATGGCTGATGATTTTATCTCCTTACTTATCTATTTTCCCTAAATCCTTTCAAAATAGATAATTAATTCCAAAAACAAAAATCTGTAGTTTGGTGTCAACCTAAAACTCTGCCAGGAGCCAAAGGAATGGCATGTTTGTGGAATTCCTGTAGGATAATATGTGGGGGATCATGGCAGGAAATGAGGCTGTAGAAGTACATTGAGACCAGATCTTAATGGGGCTTAACTATACCTTATTAAAGAATTTTGAATTTAGTCTATAGATACCAGGGTGCTCTTGCAGGGTTTTTAACAACAGTGTTTCTTGATCAAACTTTTCATTTATATAATTATTTTCATTAGAATATTTCCTGCAGCAAATTACAGCCCTTCCCCCCTACCCTCAACTCAAACTGCTAAATCAATCAGGAATCATCTCATGATCATAAGACGGCTTAGGCAGCATAATTTCCGGTTCACATCCAGCAGGAGAAACTGGCCTTTCTCAGAAGCTACAAGGAGACCTCTCTTTACTTCACTTGGCTTAATTGCCTCAGATCTGCTAATCTCTGAGTTGAGTAAAAGCAAAGGGAATAGGATTACCATGAAGGATTCAGACAAATCATTTGTAGCAGGATAATTTTGAGGGAGTCAACCAGTGTCCTCAGTCATTCTGGGAGGAAAATAGAGATAGAGATAGAAAAAAGAAGAACAAAGCTAGAGATGAATATAATTAGCTGGTTGCCCCAACAGGCAAGCCAAACAATGAGTACCTAAACCTAAACAATGAAGAATAAAGAGAAGATGATAAATTTGAAAGATATTTAGGAGGCTTATTAATGTCTTGTATGTTCGTTTCACACTCAATGTTAAATCTTAGATTAAATAAAATTAGTTTAATAAACTGCTTATCCCTTATTTCTATTTCCCATACTGCTCAATAACTATTGAACATAGCTTTAAATACTAACCTGTATTTTACTTGATTAGGAAACTATTTTTTAAATCATGTATTTTCAGTTTTGTGTGTATGCGCTTATACGATATAATATTCTGCTGTGAACTTAAAAACAAAATAGAAAAACAGAGGTTTACTCAAGAAAAGAATGACACTGTTCCCATTAGAATGGCTTCTACAGTGGCTCCCAAAAATCCTGTAGTATGAGCCAGATGGCTCTCTGCTCCAATGGTTGTTCAGATATTTCTCTTCTGATCTAGAATATGAAGTAGAGTACCCAAGAGGAATCAGGACTCACCAGAGTCCAGTTAAAATCATTTTAAGAAGAATAATTTAGTTTAATATGGTTGTTGTAGTTCATTGAAACCTCTGATATCTGATGAGTTATAGGTCTGATATGCCTTTGGCTAGGCCCCCCAGAACTGAGTAGGTACTGTCTTCTCAGTACACTTTTAACTAACCACATTCCAGGTTTACATATTTGTTCATTTTTGTTGTTGTTTTGTCTTACTTTAACTCAATGTCTCAGGATAAGGCTCTTTTTTTAGACTATAATAATGATCAATTTGCTATCTCAATTCATCTCAGGCACTTCGCCCTCGGAAATCTCACTGTCGGAATCCTTGGAAATCACACCATGCACAACTTCTGTTTCTTCATAATTTGCAAAGAACCAGTGTGACTCCAGTCAAGAACAAAAGATTAATTGTGAATTAGCGAAGAACTCTAATTTTTTCAAGAAGCCACATGGAAAAGGCATTCTAATGAAGTCCTTTCCATTGCTCTTTTTTCTTAGTTCTTCAATAAAGCATGCGATTTGATCACAAATTGACTCTTCTCTTTTTAAAAGCCAGTATGGGTTAACACGGATAGATATAGCCCCTGCAATCCCTGTGGTTGAAGGGATGTAGGAGAGTAGTGTTGAATGCCCACTTTATCTTAGGTTGGAGGAGATTGGCTTGAATTAAGGAACTCCTTCATCCAAGAGGAGAAAATACTCTGATTTTGGAAGTTGGCATAATGTTCATGTGATAATGTCAATACTCTTGCTCTCTCTGTACTTTTGTTTTCTCATCTGTAAAACAGAAATAATAGTCTCTAACCCACAGAGTAGATGGGAGGATTAAATGACAATATGTCATTAAAAGAGCTTACAACAGCTCCTAACTCATAGTTGTCCCTCAATAAGTTTTTATTATTTATTATTTATCAGCTCTTATCATTGTATCAGTAGCATAATGATATATGAAGCCAGATTGAATTTTTCTTGTTTTCCAAAAATTGGTGACTAGAACCTCCCTCTGAAAGCAGATGTACTGAAATGAGGCCATAAAACCACTTAAAATCTTGATGAAAATGTTATGTATTGAGTTGTGTCCCCCTCAAAAAAATATATTGAGGTCCTAATCCCCCGTACTCAGAATATGACCTAATTTAGAAGTAGGGTCTTTAAATAACCAATCAAATTAAAATGAAGTCATTAGGAGAGAGTCTAATCCAATATCACTGGTTTCCTTATAAAAAGGGAAAATTGGGCCAGGCGCAGTGGCTCACGCCTGTAATCCCAGCACTTTGGGAGGCCAAGGCAGGTGGATTGCTTGAGGTCAGGAGTTCAAGACTAGCCTGACCAACATGGTGAAATCCTGTCTCTACTAAAACTACAAAAATTAGCCGGGCATAGTGGTGCGCACCTGTAATCCCACCTACTCGGGAGGCTGAGGCAGGAGAATCGCTTGAACCCAGGAGGCAGAGATTGTGATGAGACTAGATCGCACCATTGCACTCCAGCCTGGGTGACAGAGTGAGACTCTCATCTCAAAACAAAGAAAAGGGGAAATTAGACACAGACACAGATATGCACAGAGGGAAAACGATGTGAAGACACACAAGGAGAAAACCATGTAAAGATGAAGGATTGGGTGATGCATCGACAAGCCAAGAAGTGCCAAAGATTTCTAGCAAATCAGGAGGACGTCAGGAAGGATCCTTCTCCAGGTTTCTGAGGGAGCATGACCCTGACAGCACCTTGGTTTTGGACTTCCAACCTCCAGAACAGTGAGATAATAAATTTCTCATTTTAACACCTTGTTTTAACCACTCATTTTAACACCTTGTTACATTAGCTGGGGGAAACTAATGCAGGTGGCTTTTCACTATAAGAGGCACTAGATTTCCCCCACCCCATGGAACATGTTAGGTTTATGAAAGGAGGTTATCCCCTCACCTCAGCATTCCACAGTAGGAGTGCAGCATTCGAACGGCTCTACTCTCTGAAGCTCGGGGAGAGAAGCAGCAGCTGTAAAGTGTGTGGCTGTTTACAGGAAGCATCCCACTCCCCACTGATAGTCTTTGGAACCCAGGTGGGACTTGATGACCTGATCTAGAAAAACCAGAGCAAAAGCCAGCAATGTTAAAAAGAAGGCATGGTATAGGAGCCTGCAGAGAGGGACCATGGACCACTCCTAAAAGTCGGAGCTTGCAAGAGGTAAAAAAGAAAGATACCTATCACCACTGCCTGCAGGCCCCAATCCTGGAACACTAGAGGGAAATGAGACTGGAAGCCTCAGGTTACCTGAGAATTGCTGTAGCATGGGGAGCAAGGCATATGAAAGCACTTCAGCAAAATGCTGCCAATGGAGGGTCAGTATGAAGGTGTAGCCAAATTACCAAAGAAGCTACTAATGCCTAGGAGAGAGCTTCTCAGAATTGAGTGGCTCTTAACTGTGTCCAGTAGAAGCTTCCACATACCTGCCTAGGTTAGGAATATAATCCACAGAAAGAGAACTATATTCTGACATGGGAGCTCATTTAATTTCATTTAATTTTTTAAAAATAAAGGTTGTTTTTATATGTATAAAATTTGTCATTTTATAGACATATTTTAAATATGGATATTTTAATTTATATCATAATTGTATAATTTATATGCATATTTTAAATGTGCATATTTTGTAACATAATTTTTAAAGCCTCTGCTGTGAACATTACATATTGAATGTATATGTTTGGGTTGTCTGTTGTTTTTCAGTCTTATTCTGATGTTATCTCCAGGAGTCCACCATACAATTTCTCCAGAGCCTCTGTTAGAACTATCTTCTTCCAATCCATCCTTGATACACTTTTAAAGATAACAGCACCCAAGATCATGTTAAGTACTAGAGACTGAACATATATCTCTACAGATAGTGGGATCTCTCATAGTTCAAACTTTGTATGGGATACTTTTCTAATTCCCCATTCCATGTAATAACAAAAGAAATTAATACTGTATTTGCCCTGGTTAATTATGAGACTATTTCTCACTTTTTCTACTTCAGCACTCTGTAATTGGCCTCAGCCTGTTCTGCCTACACAGATTAACATTATATCCTCCTTCCTCCTATATTAGATGAATAAGTCTGTTCTTTTATTATCTCATTCTATTCTTTATTATTTACAATAGTAATTCCCACTAATACCTCTGCTCTTTCTTTTTTATATATTTTTTGTACATATGACTTCTGATCTTTTTCTCTTACATACAAAGTATTATTATAAAAATGTACAGGCATATCTAATTATTATGTATTTCAGTATATTCAGGTCTGAAATTTTATATAATAAAATGGATATTTTATAATAAATTTACTTGCCCTTTATATTACAGTTAAGCATTATATTGATCTCTTAAATTATGTAGATCTCATTATTTGTGGTTTGTATCTCAGGATATGAAAAATATTAACTCTACATTTATTTTACTGAGAAATTTTTAAACCATCTAGATTTTGACTAAAAGTCTTAGTACAGACTTTTAATTCCATCCAATGTGAAATAACTGATATCAGATATACTGAAACTAGCTACAAAAACTGGGGAAAATGCATAAAACATCAATTTTTAGGCACTGTACAAAAACCAACAGAAGGTTTCCATTCTTTGGAAATGGGAAACATACAAGGTGAACCCCCACATTCACCCAGACTTCCCCTTGGAAACATTTTCCAGGCCATGTGGTAGGAACGTAGAACCCAAATAGTTACAGTGGTCTTGCTGGATGGAAGCAGAGATTAAGTTTGAAACTGCTAAAGTAGCTGGAATTTGATGGGCATACCTACAGAGATAGGGAAGCTACTGAACAGATACCTCAGAAGTCTACAAAGAAATTTTCCTTAGGTCATTAGCTGAATCCTGGCCATATCCTTTAATACAACTTCAGAAGGCCTAACAGAAAGTAAATTCCTGGCCAGGTGGGGTGGCTCATGCCCGTAATCACAGCACTTTGTGAGGGAGGCCGAAGAGGGCAGATCACTTGAGGTCAGGGGTTTGAGACCAGCCTGGCCAACATGGTAAAACCCCATCTCTACTAAAAACACAAAAATTACTCGGGCATGGTGGTGGGTGCCTGTAGTCCCAGCTACTCAGGTGGCTGAGGCAGAAGAATCACTTGAAACAGGAGACGGAGGTTGCAGTGAGCCGAGATCCTGCCACTGCAGTCCAGCCTGGGTGACAGAGCGAGACCCTGTCTTAAAAAAAAAAAAAAAAAAGAACAAAAAAAAGGAAGTAAATTCCAGGGAGACTGAGAGCTGAGCATGGATTCTTGATCCTACACAGTGTGGTGAGTGGTGAAGTACAGGCACAGCCAAAAGAGAGAAACCTTCTTGATCATCCCTGACATTCAAAGGATACTCCAGAGATGCTACAGCTTCTAATTAAGAACGATGAACTAGGAGTACAGGCTACACCTTGGAATAAGAAAAAGGGAGAAAAAGACGCACCCTAACAAAGCCTAAAATCAGTATGCAAGATGATCTGCAAAAATGTAATTGCTGGTGGTGTGCCTCCTCCAAGGAGAGGAAAGAGAATAGTACCCAGATCCTCACATTTTGAACAGATCATCTAGGAAAGAACACTTGGATACAGCAGAGAACAGACGAGAAACGCCAGCAGTAAGAAAGGACATGGTGTGAGGAAGCTTGCCCAGCCAGGAACTGACCAAGAGCCAAGAGAGGCTCCTGGACCTAGGGAAACAGGAAGAGAGAAACCCTAGAACTCCAAAATGGGCTTTTATGATCTTGGCTATGGGAGAAACCCTGTAGTGGATTCACGACAGCATCAGGCCTGGCATATGGAGCTTCCTAAAGATTGCACAGAGATGTTGCCCCAGAAAGGGAACCCACACAGAATCCCACAAGCTTCAGCACCCAGAGCAGTCTCAGCTGGGAGCCATTTTGAGAGCCTGGATACTGGGGATCTACAGACACAGCTGCTGCCACTGAGCAGCTCCAAGGAGGGAGAGGGAAGAACAGGTGCTCCCATGCACCAATGAGAGGGTACCTGCCGCCCTGCTATGGGCTGCAGTTGAGACTGAGACATAAATGAGCCATGTTCCCCACAGCTTCTTGCTCACACTGCTTGCCTGGGAGATGCCCCACCGTCTCTGGTCTTAACCCCAAGGCACCATCTTAAGAGTTGAGTGCTGGACTGTGCCCTGCCCTTGGGCTGAGGTCAAACTAACACAATTACAGCTGCTGCCTAGCCAAGGAGTGATGGGGAAACCAGGCTATCTCATGCAAATATAGGACAATACCCACTGATCTGCAACAGGCTGCTGTGAGACTGAGACGTGAGGGGATGACACTCCCCACAGCTTCTTACATATGCTTCTTGCCTAGGAGGGACCCCACCCTCCCTGGCCACAGGCCTAAGGTGCCATTTTGAGAGTTTAATGCTGGGCTATGCCCCACGATCAGGCCAAATTCAAGTTGACATGGCTGCAACTACTGCCCAGTCAAGGAGGGATAGGGCAGCCAGGCTTTCCGACACATACCTAGGACAATATTCAATGCCCTGCCATAGGCTGCTGCAAGACCAACACTCAAGCGAACCACACTTCTCACAGAGTCTTGCCCATACTGTTCGCCTGAGAAGGGCCTGACCCTCTCTGGTCACAAGCCCACAGCTGGCACTATTTTGAGAGTTTAACACTAAGCTGTGCCCCACCCTTGGGCCAAGGTCAAGGTGACACAACAGCAGTCACCACCCAATTGAGAGAGAGACAAGGAAGACCAAGGTCTCCAAAGCACACTTAGGACAATACCCACTGCCCTGCTAAAGGCAGCTGTGGGACCAGGGAGTAACCCACCCAATCCATTGCAGCTTCCAGCAACACCAACACAGATGGCATGGGTCACTGTGGTTTCCTCCACCACTGCTACTGCCACACCACACCAGCTTCCCAGGGGCCTGAGACTCCACCCACACACCAGGCCCACTGCTCCCACTGCCCACTTCTAAGCAAGCAGCTTGGAGGCCCAAGAATGAGCCCTCTAGGACCGCTAACACAAGGGCCAGTATAAGCCACTCTGGAGCCTTAAAACAGGCTCACTCACCCCAATGCTGCCACTACTCGGGCCCAAAGACTAGCTCAGTTGGTGTATTAGTTTGTTCTCACACTGCTATAGAGAAATACCTGATGGCCAGGCACAGTGGCTCATGCCTATAATCCCAGCACTTTGGGAGGGTGAGGCAGACAGATCACTTGAGGCCAGGAGTTCGAGACCAGCCTGGACAACATGGTGAAACCCTGTCTCTACTAAAATACAAAAATTAGATGGGTGTGGTGGTGCACACCTGTAATTCCAGCTACTAGGGAGGCTGAGGCATGAGAATCACTTGAATCTGGAAGGTGGAGGCTGCAGTGAGCTGAGATCACAACACTGCACTCCAGCCTGGGTGACAGAGTGAGACCCTGTCTAAAAAAAAAAAGAAGAAAGAAAGACAGAGAGAGAGAGGGAGAGAGAGAAAGAAAGAAAGAGAGAAAGGAAGGAAGGAAGAGAAAGAAAAAGAAAAGGAAAGAAAGAAAGAAAGAAAGAAAGAAAGGGAAGAGAGAGAGAGAGAAAGAAAGAAAGAAAGAGAAAGAAAGAAAGAAAGAAAGAAAGAAAGAAAGAAAGAAAGAAAGAAAGAAAAGACCTGAGACTGGGTAATTTATAAAGAAAATAGGTTTAATTGCCTGGTGGTTCCACGGACTGTACAGGAAGCATGGCAGCATATGCTTCTGCAGAGGCCTCAGGGAGCTTTTCCTCATGACGGAAGGCAAAATGGGAACAGGCATCTTACATGGTAGGAGCAGGACCGAGAGAGAGTGGGGTGGTGCCCCACACTTTTAAACAACCAGATATCACACAAACTCACTCACTATTGTGACACAGTACCAAGGGGAAAATCTGCTCCTGTGATTCAATCGCCTGTCACCAGTCCCCGCCTCCAACACTGGGGATTGCAATTCAACATGAGATTTGGGCAGGGACGCAGACCAAAACCACATCAGATGGCATCTAAGTCCCCAGCTAAAAGTCACCACAACCTTAACTAATAACTGTACCATAAGTCACCAAGGCAATCCCAGAGACCACTGACTTTGTGTACTGCAAAAGAAGTCATACGAAGATCACACTACTGCCAGCACACAAAATCAAAGTCGAAGTATCTTAATCAACAACACGTATACAACCTCAGAAAGAAAAAAAAATTCCCCTACCAAAGCAATTTCAAAAAATTGGAACAAGCAACTGCTACACTAGATGCAAAGACATCAATGGAAAAACACAGGAAGCATGAAAAAGCGGGGAAATGGGACATCATCAAAGGACCATAATTGTCCAGCAACAGATTCCAACAAAATGAATTCCTTGAAATGCCAGATAAATAATTTAAAATATTGATTTTTAAAGAAGCTTAATGAGATGCAAAGGATATCTGAAAATCAGGCCAGGCATAGTGTCTCATGCCTGTAATCCCACTGTAATCCCAGCACTTTGGGAGGCCATGGCAGGCAGATCACTTGAGGCCAGGAGTTCGAGACCAGCCTGGGCACCATACTGAAACCCTGTCTTTCTACTAAAAATACAAAAAAAAATGTAAACTAATACAAGAAAATCAGTAAATCAATTCAGAAAATGAAAGAAAATAAAATCTCAGTACCTGAAAACATGTCTTTTGAAGTAATTCAGCCAGACAAAAATAAGGAAAAAAGAATTACAAAGGATAAACAAAGCCTTTAAGATATCTGAGATGATATAAAACAACCAAACTTACAAATTATCAGTACACCCAAGGGGGAAGAGAGATCCAAAAGTTTAGAAATGGCCAGGTGTAGTGGCTCATGCCTGTACTCCCAGCAATTTGGGAGGCCAAAGTGGGAGGACTGCTTGAGATCAAGAGTTCAAGACTAGCCTAGGCAAGAAAACAAGAATCTGCCTTTAAATTTTTTTTTTTTAAATTAGCCAGGCATGGTGGCTCATGTATGTCATCCCAGCTACTTGAGGGGCTAAGGTGGGAGGATTGCTTGAGCCCAGGAGTTTGAGGTTGCAATGGGCCATGATTGTGCCACTGCACTCCAACCTGGGTGATAGAGTGAAACAAAACAAAACAAAAGCTTAGAAAACATATTTGAGGAAATAATCAATAAAAATGTCCCAAGAATATCAAGAGAGTTAGACGTAAAGATACAGGAAGTCCAGTGATACCCAGGCAAACACATTGCAAAAAGGATCTCACCATGACAATATTATATTCAGAATGTCTAAAGTCAATGAGAAAGAAAGAATTTTGTCAGTAACAATACAAAAGTCTCTAGTCACCTATAAAGAAAACTCCATTAGACTAACAGCAGACTTTTCAGCAGAAATCTTACAGGCCAGAAGAGAAGGGAATGGTATTTTCAAAGTGCTTGAACAAAAGAACTGTCAGCCAAGAATTTTGTGTCCTGCCAAAATAGGTTTCATAAATAAAGTCCTTTCCAGGCAAGCAAACACTGAGGGAATTTGTCACCCCTACAAATGGTCACCCTACAGGAAATGCTCAAAGAGGTCTTAAACATGTGAATGAAAAGTCAATATCCATCATCATTAAAACCCATGGAAATATAAAACTTACAGTTTGTATAAAACAATCACACAAAGGAGGAAAAGAAAGGAATCAAATGGCAACATGACAAAATTTTACTAAACCACAAAGACAAAGAGACAGAAACAAAGAATCTATAACTTGAAATCGATCAACAATATGACAGGAACAAAGCTTCACATATCAATATTAACCCCGAAAGTAAATGGACTAAATGCTCCACTGAAAAGATGCAGATTGGCAGAATGGGTTTAAAAAATAATCCAAGTATATGCTGCCTACAAGAAACTCACCTTACCCACAAAAACACCTATAGGTTGAAGGTAAAGAGGTGGAAAAGATATTCCAAGCAAACAGAAATAAAAGCAAGCAGGAGTAGTTATACTTATGTCAGATAAAATAGACTTTAAATCAAAAACAGTAAGAAAGAACAAAGAAGGGCATTACATAGTGATAAAGTGATCAAGAAGATGAAACAATCCTAAATATATATGCACCCAACATTGGAGCACCCAAATTTACAAAACAAATATTACTGCAGAAAACCAAATACCACATGTTCTCACTTATAAGTTGGAGCTAAATGATGAAAACTCATCAACACAACGGGAACAATAGACACTGAGATCTATTTGAGGGTGAAGGGTAGGACGAGGAAGAGGAGCAGTAACATAACTATTGGGTACTGGGCTTAATACCTGGGTGATGAAATAATCTGTACAATGAACCCCCATGACATAAGTTTACCTATGTAATAAACCTTCATGTGTACCCCCAAACCTAAAAAAACACACACAAATATTACTACACCTAAAGAAAGAGAAAGACGAGAAAGGCAGCAACACAATAATAGTGGGGGACTTAACCACCCCACTTGCAGCACTAGACAGATCATAGGGAGAAAAAATTAACAAAGAAACATTGGCCTTAAATTGGACTTTAGACCAAATGGACTTAACAGGTATTTGTGAAGTGGTGCAATCTTGGCTCACTGCAACCTCCACTTCCTGGGTTCAAGTGATTCTCCTGCCTCAGCCTCCCAAGTAGCTGGGACTACAGGCATGCACCACCATGTCCGGCTACTTTTTTGTGTTTTTAGTAGAGACGGGGTTTCAGCATGTTGGTCAGGCTGGTCTTGAACTACTGACCTCAGATGATCCACCCTCCTCGGCCTCCCAAAATGCTGGGTTTACAGGCATGAGTCACTGCGCCTGGCCCAGAATATGCATTATTTGTATCAGCACATGGACCATTCCCCAAGATAGACTACATGTTAGGCCACAAAACTAGCCTTAAGAAATTTTTAAAAATTGAAATCATATCAACTATCTTCTCAGATGACAATGCAATAAAGGTAAAAATCAGTACCAAGAGAAATTTCAGAAAGTATACAAATACGTGGAAACTAAACAGCATGCTCCTGAACAATCACTGGGTCAATGAAGAAATTAAGACAGAAATTTAAAATTTTTATGAAATGAAAAGAAAAACACATCATACCAAAACCTGTGGGATACAGTGAAAGTAGTTCTATGAGGGAAATTTATAGCATTAAATGCCTACATCAAAAAAAGCAGAAAGATGACAAATTAACAGCTTAACATTGTATCTCAAGGATGTAGAGAAACAAGGAGAAATCAAACCCGAAATTGGCAGAAGAAAAAAAAAGATCAAGGCAGGACTAAATAAATCAGAAACGAAAAAAAGAATAAAAAGGATCAATGAAATGAAAAGTTTGTTCTTTGAAAAGATAAAATTGATAAACCACTAGCTAGACTAATAAAAGGGAGAGAAGATTCAAATAAACACAATCAGAATTGAAAATGAAGACATTACAATTGATACCACAGCAATACAAAAGGCTCTGACATAAGGATTTGGGTGCTTACTTGGGAAGTGACCCAAGACTCACTGTGAAAAAAAATGGAAAAGTGATACAAAAAAAGGAAGAAAGTCAATAGACTATGTATTAATGAATGAGTTCTGTTATAGGGAGCTGGTGCTTAATCCTGTTGGAGACTCTCTAAGAGACAGTTGAAACACACTTCAAAATTATTTCTCTTAGGGGACAGAGAAGCTAGGGTAGTTATCCAGCATATGCACGTTACACTGGATAGGAAAAATTCTTGTGGGATTAACTTCCCAGCACCTATGGCCTGCCCCATACCTATGCATCCTCGGAAAAGAAAGGAGTTGTCCATAGATGTGGAGACTGGCTGAAGATGCAGCATCAATACACCATTTGCTGCAGAGTTTGCTCGGAGTTTGAGGCTGCAGTGAGCTATGATCACGTTACTGTACTCTAGCTTGAGCAAGACCCTGTCTCAAGACCTCCAGAGTGGATCAAGGGGATATAGATGCTGCATCAACAGCATTTGCTGAAGTAGGTTTGGACAATAATAATCTCCCTTGTATGTCTCCGGTCCCTTCTAGAAAGTTTGCACCACTTCTATAAACTCAATTAAAAGGTGACAAATTTCATCTTCTACAATATCTGGTTAAACCTGGTCCTGAATGTCCCATGTGCACTAGGGCTTAGCCACCTATATGTCCTCATTCAGATGCCTCTTATTATTTCTGTCAATACAGTTTGGTTCATGTTATTTGTCTTTACAAAAAGCTATTGAGTTACTTTATAGAGTTAGACAAATGCTAAAGTTCATTTGGAAAAACAAACATGCAAGAATAGCCATAAAATATAATGAAAAAGGAAAAATTACACAGGAGACTAACCCTACAGGACATTGAAGTACACTGTAAAGCCTCTATAATTAAAACATTGTTGAAATAACACATGAATAGACAAATAGACCAATAGAAAGTAAAAGAAAGACCAGAATTAGAACCAAATGCATATAGAAATTTAGGCTGTGACAAAGGTGGCATTTCAAATGCCGCTAAAGACAAGATGAGCTATTTAATAAATTGCCCTGGGGCAGCCAGGTAGACTTTTGGAAAAATATAAAATTAGACCCACATCTCATAGCATTCACAAAAAAATACATTTTACATGTATTAAGAATCAAAATGTAAAAAGTAAAACAATACAAGTATTAGAAGAAAACACAGCTAAATTCCTGTTTAATCTTAGTGTTAGGAAAGGCTTTCAAACAATGACTCAAATGCATAGGTAATAAAAGATAAGACTGATAAATTTTACTACAAAAATTTTTAAAATTTTTCTTGACAGAAAACCACCCTAAACAAAATCAAAAGACACTGTCAAAATTGGAGAATACACCAAAGACAAAGACCTAAAATCCCTAGTATGTAAAGAACTCTTTAAAAATTAAGGGACAAAGGTCCAGGAATCTGATAGAAAAAATGGGTAAAGAAGTAAAATTTGGGCTAGGCATGGTGGCTCACTCCTGTAATCCCTGCACTTTGGGAGGCCGAGGCAGGAGAATCATTTGAGGCCAGGAATTGAAGACCAGCCCGGGCAGCATAGTGAAATCCTGTCTCTACAAAAAATTTTAAGATTTAGCTGGGCACAGTAGTGCGTGCCTGCAGTCCCAGCTATTCAGGAGGCTGAGGCAGGTGGATTGCTTGAGCCTGGGAGTTTGAGGCTGCAGTGAACTATCACTGCACTCCAGCCTGAGCAAGACCCTGTCTCTAAAAAATACAAACAACAACAAAAAAGTGAAGTCTGACTCCAGCTACCTTTTCATCTTTTTTACATTCAATATCCTTCACTGTGAGCCATTCCCAACATATCTCTACCTTCTCTTCCCCAAGACTTTTCCCTTTCCATACCCTCAACGGTGTTCTTTTTGTTTTGACCATCTTACAATGTTCTAGCCATCTCATCAACTTCATTTGTTCTTCATTGTTCACCTTCTTCAACGGTAAATCTGTCATGGACTATTCCATGCAGCTGTTTTTGTACTGTGCAATTCACACGATGTATGCCATAGATATGTGGAATGCCCTCCCATGGATGGCTTCTGATTTTCTATTGGCTCTGACTTGGATGAAAATAGATCTAAGTTGATTACAAGTCTCATTTCACTCGCTGTGATTCTACCCCTTTCTGGACTGCAGTTTATTGATTTCATATGCCACCTTCTGTTTGAAGTCTTCCCTAATCTCTTCAAGTCCAACAAATCATTTTCTCCTCTGTTCTCCTGTGGGGACATTTATCTCTCTTCTGTGGTGGTTATTTCATCCTGTCTCATGTTACAGCTAAATACAGCGCACCCTGGGTGCCCAGTTCATTTCTGTGTCTCCCAGAGCAACCAGCCCAACCCTTTCTTCTCCGTGGAGATTATACCATAGACTCTTGTCAAATCAAACCATATTTAACTGGCTCATTAACCAAAACAGGAAATAAATAAGAATGAAACTGAGCTCTAAGCAGCACGTAACCTGGCCTGCATCCAGGAAATAGAGGACTTCGGATCCTTCTAACCCTACCACCCAACTGGCCCCAGTACGTTCATTCTCTCAGGAAAAAAAAACAAGGTCCCCACAGCAAAGAAAAGGGAATAGGATCAAGAGATACGTGGCTGCTGGCAGAGCAAGGTGAGTCTGCTTAATCTGGTGGTTGGTAACTGGGAGTTGGTGATAAGGTTTTTCTACCAAGTGAGACTTACGGCGAACCAGTGTGGATGAGGGATAGACAGAGTGTATTGTACTAGCTTTATTGAGTCTGCTCCAAGAGAAAGAAAGAGAAAGACAGGAGATGGAGGGGGATGGGAGAAACAAAAAGAAAAAGAATTTTTAAAACCACATTAGAATGTATAAGTAGCCTAGAAAATTGAGCAGTGGAAGCCACCCAATGAACAGACACTGCCTTGGCAATGGGGCTTCCCTTGAGAGGGATAATCTCCATTTAACTAATATTGACATACCTGGGACCTTGGAGGATTCTTGTCCACTCTCTCACCCTGTTTCCTTTTCCAGAAAATGAGAGAATTGAACTCAATGTTGTCCAAGAGATTTTCTAGTTCTGAACTTTTGCTTTCAGCCAGTACTAACATATGCAAAGCAGCACTCTAAACACTATGAGAGGCCGGGTGCGGTGGTTCACATCTGTAATCCCAGCACTTTGGGAGGCCGAGGCAAGCGGATCGCCTGAGGTCAGGAGTTCGAGACCAGCCTGGCCAACAGGGTGAAACCCCATCTCTACTAAAAATACAAAAATTAGCTGGGTGTGGTGGCGGGGGCCTGTAATCCCAGATACTCAGGAGGCTGAGGCAGGAGAATTGCTTGAACCTGGGAGGTGGAGGTTGCAGTGAGCCAAGATCGTACCACTGCACTCCAGCCTGGGTGACAGAGCCAGACTCTGTCTCAAAAAAAAATTAAAAAATAAACACTATGAGAGACACAAAGATGGAAAAGACAGACCCCTTGCCCTCTGGTAGCCTTTAGCCTCTTCGAGTCTTAGTTTTCTCATCTGTAAAACTGGGCAGGTGAGAGGATGAAAGGAAATGTATTTGTAAAGCACCTCTTAAGTGCCCTATAACTGAAATCTATTATTTGTAACATGGGATTCATAAACTTGTAGAGGGTTAAGATGCTCCAATGAGCTAGAAGAAGCAAAAGTCCTTTTTAAAGGACAAGTCCATATGTGAGGGAAAATTCTCTCGCATTTATTTCTTGGCAGCATGAATTCGATGACTTCAGCAGTTCCGGTGGCCAATTCTGTGTTGGTGGTGGCACCCCACAATGGTTATCCTGTGACCCCAGGAATTATGTCTCAGGTGCCCCTGTATCCAAACAGCCAGCCGCAAGTCCACCTAGTTCCTGGGAACCCACCTAGTTTGGTGTCGAATGTGAATGGGCAGCCTGTGCAGAAAGCTCTGAAAGAAGGCAAAACCTTGGGGGTAAGTGAGATTTCCCTTTGCAGGCCACAGACTGCACAGCTGGAGTGATGGCAGGGGGAAGGGAAGGCCTGGGAAATACACAAACACTACATCCCGCAAGTGGGGCTGAGTTGATCGCGCCTTGCCAAGCACAGGTCTATTAGAAAGCTCAGCTGCACAACATCACAGGGGGCCTCTGCGCAGACCTTGTATTTTCTGATTTAGGCATTTTCGGAAAGAGAAAGAAAAGCAACAAAAAAGCAGCGCGCTTGAAGGTTGATCCTGTTGCCAGGATCCACGCCCAGCCCTGTGGCCTCTGAAGAAAGGGGTCCCAGCAAGACCAAAATAGACCACAAGGTGGAGTCAGAATCCAATAAGATCGAATCAAATATTTGCCCAACAGGAAACAAAGCAGGTTAGGCAACCAACGACATAAATGGTCACCGCAACCCCTGAGAGGCTGTCCTGCGCAGGACAAAGAAAGGCCCATTTCACTGTGTAGCTGAATGATGACGGGCATGAATTTGGATGCAGACTGCCCGAGCTCCAACCCTAGCTCCACCCTCAGATAGTGCTCATGGGAACAAAAATTGATACAACCCTTAGGGAGGGAAATTTGTATCTGCCAAATTTACAAAATATCCAATAATTCCATTGCTGGAACTTCATCCTCCAGATATGCCTGTGCCCACAAAAACTGTGATATGTATGAGCTTATTCATTGCAGCGTGGTTTGTGATAACAAAAAAATTGTAATATCCATCAATATAATACCGGTTAAGTCAGTATATTGGTTAAGTCAGTGTAATATACTGGTTAAGTCAGTGCATCCAAAGAATAAAATGTAGTGGAGCTATGAAAAGAACAAGAAAGCTCTTTGTGTAATGATAGGGACACACCCCAAGATATGGAGTTAATGGAAGAAAGTAAGGGGCAGACACTGTGTATAATTTGCTTACATTTATGTGAATTGAAGGAAGTAATATATTTGTATTTGCTACCACGTGTGTAATATACAAACATACACAGATGTTCTTTCATTTACAATGGGATTATGTCCCAGTGTACCCATCGTAAATTAAAAATATCATAAGTAAAAAATACATTTAATACATGTAGCCTACCAAACATCATAGCTTAGCCTCGCCTACCTTAAACAAGTTCAGAACACTTAGGTTAGCTTACAGTTGGGCAAAATCATCTAACACAAAGCCTATTTAATAGTGTTCTTGAATATCTAATATAGTTTACTGAATACTGGACTGAAAATGAAAAGCAGAATGATTGTATGGGTACTCCAAATACGGTTTCTACTGAATTCATGTCACTTTCACACCATAATAAAGTTGAAAACTTTGTTTTTTTGAGACAGAGTCTCACTCTGTCACCCAGGCTGGAGCGCAGTGGCGCAGTCTTGGCTCACTGCAACCTCTGCCTCCCAGGTTTAAGCGATTCTCCCGCCTCAGCCTCCCAAGTAGCTGGGATTACAGGCACCCACCATCATGCCTAGCTAGTTTTTGTATTTTTGTAGAGACAGGGTTTCACCATGTTGGCCAGGCTGGTCTTGAACTCCTGACCTCACGTGATCCGCCCGTCTCAGCTTCCCAAAGTGCTGAGATTACAGGTGTGAGCCACTGTGCCTGGCCCACATGGCATTTTTTATAAGGACACCAATCATATTGGATCGGAGACCCACTCTACTCCAGTGTGACCTCATCTTGGCTGATTACATCTGCAACAACTCTGTTTTCAAATAGAGTCACATTCTGAGGCACTCAGCATTAGAATTTCAACACATGAATTTGGAGGAGGGTTGGGGGAGGGGAGCATAATTTAACACATAACAATATCCTAAAGAAATAAGAGATGAAGGCAAAGATTTACATAGAAGGATGTTTATCACAATGTTACATATAATAGAAAAAAGTAGAAATAATCTTACCTGTCCAATAACTCTGTCTCAGCTACTCCACAGACCATCCATAATGGGATCTGAGCAGCCCTGAAAAAACATATGTTCCAAGAATACTTAATGCCATGAGGACACATTCATGATGAAATATTAAGTTAATAAAATTCAGGGGGCCATGTTGTGCTATCAAGGTATATATTTGAAAAGAATAATGGGAGAATACACCAAAATGTAAACAGTTGTTTTCTCCAGGCGGAGGGGAGATTACAGGTAGTTTTTATTTCATTTTTGTATTTCCCATATTACTTTTTAGACCATGAAAATAAAACATTTATTAAAATTAAAAGGAGGCTCATAGGGGAGGCAGGACCCAGCCTCAGAAACAAGACTTCAGCTTGTGGCTCTCCTGACAGGCCATCCAGATCATCATTGGCCTGGCTCACATCGGCCTCGGCTCCATCATGGCGACGGTTCTCGTAGGGGAATACCTGTCTATTTCATTCTACGGAGGCTTTCCCTTCTGGGGAGGCTTGTGGGTGAGTAACTCAAGTCCTCCTGCCGATGAGTTCCCAGAAGGTGCCAAGGCACTCAAGGCCACCTTGCCAAGTTGTGCAGCTGTGCCCTGCGGAAGGTTCCCAGCCACCCAAATGTAGGGGATAGGAACCCAGCCAGCCCTGGCCTCGTTCCGCAAGCATATTAGTTTGGTAGGGCCGCCCCAACAGAGTATAGCACCACAGGTTGGATGGCTTAAACAACAGAAATTTGTTATCTCACAGTTCTGGCGGCTGAAAGTCTGCGATGGAGATGTTAGCAGATGTTTTCCCCTAAGGTCTCTCTCCTTGGCTTGCATAAGGTCGTCTTCTCCCTGAGCCTTTCCATGGCCTTTCCTCCATGCCTGTGTCCTAGTCTCCTCTTCCTATGAGGACACCAGTCATTTTGGATTAGGGTCCCCCCTGATGACCTCATTTAACCTGAATGACGGTTTTAACAACCCTATCTCCAAACACAGTCAGATTCTGGAGCACTACAGATTAGGGCTTCAATCTACGAAATTTGGTGGGGGATAGAGGGTGTGGACACAATTCAGCCCATAATATCAAGCTACAACCCCGCAAGGTGACATCCCCTCAAAAGGGATGTATTTTCTTTTTACTTTTTTTTTTTTTTTTTTTTGAGATGGAGTCTCACTCTGTCGCCCAAGCTGGAGCGCAGTGGTGCAATCTCGGCTCACCGCAACCTCCCCCTCCCGGATTCAAGCAATTCTCCTGCCTCAGCCTCCCTAGTAGCTGGGATTACAGACGCGCACCACCACGCCCAGCTAATTTTTGTATTTTTAGCAGTGACAAGGTTTCACCACGTTGGCCAGGCTGGTCTCAAACTCCTGACCTCAGGTGATCCACTTGCCTCAGCCTCCCAAAGTGCTGGGATTACAGGTGTGAGCCACCACACCCGGCCAAAAGGGATGTGTTTTCTTAATTCACAAAGAAAACATCCACATGTAAAAAATACACTGGGAATAGCCCCTGGCATTGTTGGACATAGGCCCACAAGCCTGAGCTCCAGGAGAAAAACACTCAGCAAAGGTGAAGAGTGGCTTCCCAGCTGTAGAACAGCAAGGGTTTGAGTGCTTGAGCACTGGGGACTCAATCTAGATCTGCAGATGGGCTTTGGGGGCTCCATTTTGGCAAAATACCTAATATGCTAAATGTGTATTATTTTTCTGGAAGGGTCCATAGCTTTCGTCAGATTATCAGAGTGATCCGTGACTCCATAAAGTGTTAAGAGCTACAGTCCTTCTTCCACGTCAGTTTATTACCTTTATGGTTCCTTTGCAGTGTCCCCCTGCCCCCCCCACACACACACATACACACACACACACATACACACACACATACACACACACACATACACACACACACATACACACACACACACTCTCTCTCTCTCCTTCTCCTCCCCTCTCCACCTTCCTTTCTCCTTTCTCTCCCTTCTGTTACAGTCTTCCTCCTGACTCACACACCTACATGTGACACTAATGCAACTTTCCTCATAAATGGCACAACTCCAGAGTAACCTAGGTGCCAGCCCATGTCCCTCTACCTTATAAGAGTTAAATAAAATAGCCTAGAGCTATCTCCATCCCCGACAGCCACACAAGTTCTGCAAATGAACAGGGCTCCTCTAGCGAGGCTCTGCACACACCCAAACTCAGAACTCAGCCCCTTTCCCTCCCACAACCACTCACAAGATACCTGTTCCTGTATCTCTGACCTTCGTGGAATGTGGGGCTATGGAGAGGGCTAGCATCACGGCCACCCAGGCCTACCACTGAGCACACAATGCCTACCACGGAGCACTGGATTCCACCAAGTGCCAGTGAGCAGCAGGCAGTTGTCCTGGCATCTCAAATGCCTCACTGACCATGCCCCCTCCCACCAGGCTGCTGAGTCCCTTCAGCCCTCATGACCTTCCTCCTTTTGCTCTGCAGGGCAGTTGTGCTCTTTGCTGCCTTCTTGATCCCAGGACTGTCTTTCTATTTCCCAAAGATCATCAATATCCTCTTCTGAAACAAAGGCTCATCTCCTCTGGCACCTCAGAAGGACTGAGAGGGACACCAAAAGTCCAGCCCTTCCTCCCCATCAAATCTCTATAAACAGAAAGGTGTGAGCCTGAGATTTGTTTTTCCACTCATAGGAGAATATGGCCTTGGCCTTGGAAGGCGGAAACAGCTGGAATAAGTTTTCATTTTAAATAACTATGTCCACTCTATGGCACATGCATCTGCCATGGGTGGGAGGGAGTATGGAGTGAGGGTTAGGAACATGGAGTCTGAAATCAAGCTGTCTGGATTTGATTCTCAAATGCATGTGCCATAGAGTGGAAACACTTATTTACAATGAAAACTCCGCTGGATGATGTTGTGTGAGTTGTTTAAAATCTCTAAGCCTCAGTCTCCTCATTGATAAAATGGCAAGAGTAATAGTGCTTGATGGGCCACCATGTGGTTAAATGAGACGAGGTTAAACAAGTACTTCATCTGTTGGGGGGAGGGCAGTGATGGGTTGCTAGTCGGTACGCGGCTTCTTTTGGGGCTGATGCAAATGTTCTAACTTACATTGTAGTGATGATTGCACAACTTTATAAATATACTAAAAATAATTGCATAATATACTTTAAATGGGTGAATTATATGATACATGAATTATATGTCAATGAAGCCTTTTCTAAAAAAGCATTTTCTATAGTGCCCCACAAATGGTAGCTCCTATTAAATATAGCTCATGCCCTCTCATACCACTCTTGCTAGCCCACTGGGCAAATGATGGCAGGCAATCCCATCAGCCACAGTGCCTGCGGAATACCATGTTGGATGAAATGCACGCAATTGACATCATCATCCTCGTATTTGATGTTCAGCATCATAGCGACACAATGTTTATCTGAGTAACTAAAAGTTATTTGTCCAGATATGCAGGCAGGCAAGGATTGATGTCAGGCTTCTATCTAAAAGCAGCAGAGAAGATGCTGGTAACCCCTTCCTTCTCCCCTCCAGAGCCCCCAAACCTAACTGAATCTTGATATAAAGATTGGAAAACAATAGGGTGTACTTGTGGGAAAATAAAATACAAGGAAATAATCCAACATTTATTGAGCATCTACTAAGTGTAAAGATATACTAAATGCCAGATGTAGGGCATAAGTTGTCTCATGACAATGACACTTGGGAAGAGCTATAAATTTTTCCATTTTGTAGATGAGGAAATAAAGACTTAGAGAAGTTAATAACTTACCCAAGGTCAAGAGTTTCTAGCCAGAATTTAAAACCAGGTTTGCTGGATCCTAGAATATATATTTATCCCACCCCAGTGCCCTTTCAGGCAGTGCAAAACAGCTCATTTTTTCTGTTGCCCATGTTGAGCTGATGGTTCCAGCAAAGGTACCCACTGTGTGTGACCAGAATCACAGAAGCCTGGGGAAGGGCACCCTAGCCCCTGACCTCTTTCTAAACCCACTCTGTTCTGCACCAGTTTATCATTTCAGGATCTCTCTCCGTGGCAGCAGAAAATCAGCCATATTCTTATTGCCTGGTAAGTTACATTCTGAGACCAGCTCTTCCAACTGGAGACCTATAGAATGGTGTCACAAAGGGGAAAATAAGGTCACATACAATTCCTCCCCCAGCCTTGCACCTACTATAACCAGACACAGGGTGCTCACACACATTCCCACTCATACAGACTGGCCACAGGAGCCTGGCCCTGGAGTCACATGTGGAAAAGTCCCAAGAGGATGCAGAAGTGAGAAGGGGCAATACGGTCACCTTAGTTAAGGCATCAGAGTATGGAGAGCGAGAGAGAGAGAGAGAGAGAGAGAGATAACAGCTTTCCTAAGAAGCCCTGCCATGGAGAGGCACAGAGCTCCCAGGGGCCCAGGGCTGCCCTCTAGCAGACCAAGGAGCCAAGAGTACCTCCAGTACAGAGAAGAGGACTCTGGGGAAGCCAAAGGAGGCTCAGTCACTCGCTTTCCTAAGGAATCCAGCCAACAGAACTCTGATAATCAACATGGACAAAGCTTTGTGCTCCCCTAGCAACAGACCAAGAAATACCTTCATTTGTCTCATAATCAGGTTACGAAGGGTAAAGGGTGACCAGGTCCCTACAACCAGATGAGATCTATTTGAAAGTCTTCAAAAGAAAGCTCAAAATGTGGAAGCGTTATCTTTCTGCACATGGCCCAGAATCATGGAGCATCTGAGCTTATCACATCCCAAGACACTTGGGCTAAGATTCTATTTATCCTATGGGACAAATAGGTCAAGTGTTTCCCAGAGATTATTCTTTTTTCTTTTTCTTTTTCTTTTTTTTTTTTTTGTGTGTGTGAGACAGAGTCTCACTGTGTCCCCCAGGCTGGAATGCAGTGGTTTGATCTCAACTCACTGCAGCATCTGCCTCCTGGGTTCAAGCAATTCTCCTGCCTCAGCCTCCCTAGTAGCTGGGATTACAGGTGCACACCATCATGCCCAGCTAATTATTGTATTTTTTGTATTTTTTGGTATTTTGGTAGAGACGGAGTTTTGCCATTTTGGCCAGGCTGGTCTTGAACTCCTGACCTCAGGTGATCCACCTGCCTCAGCCTCCCAAAGTGCTGGGATTACAGATGTGAGCATCCGCGTCCAGCCCCAAAGATTATTCTTGAGAACACTTCTCCCATGATATGCTCAATGAAGATAGTTACATGAACTTGGGAAAATCTCTATGTATTGTTTCCTCTCTGAAAGATCTAAAGTCCTCATTAAAGGCTCTGAGAAGTCCCACCACCATGATCTGTTTACCTTTGCCCAACCCAGCTATTTTCAAAGCTAACTTACCCCAAAACCTTTCTTGCACAGAACACCCCTTTACTTGCAGTGGAAATAGGGTTCCTGGGATTCACATTAAGAAACACTTTTTGATGAAAAGAGTTATAGAGATGGATGGTGGCAATGGTTGCACAGCATTGTAGATGTATTTAATGCTACTGAACTGTAACACTTGAAAATGATTAGGATGTTAAATTTTATGTTACATATATGTTAACACAATTTTAGAAATTGGGGGGAAAAAGAAACACTTGTTGGGTCTCCATTCATCTCAGCTATAACAGCTTTTCTCGCCCACCTTGACCCTCTGTGTCTTCTTCAGCTGTCTGGCAGTTTGGGCTTGAACATCGTCAGTGCAATCTGCTCTGCAGTTGGAGTCATACTCTTCATCACAGATCTAAGTATTCCCCACCCATATGCCTACCCCAACTATTATCCTTACGCCTGGGGTGTGGTGAGTATCCCTCTCAACCAAAGATCCTCTAAGTTCTGAATTAGCTACATTTACAAAACTCCCAGAAAGGGCTTGACAACCAAGCTACCTCACTGAACATGGTAGGAAAAGGAGGTGCTTTCAGCATAGGAACAAATTTTAAAGTCCTTGACCCATAGCTTTAAGCACATGACCTTTCTCAGTTTGGGTTTCTGCCTTTGTAGAACAATACCTACCTTGTGGCAATGTTGAGAGAATTAAATGCAATTTTACAAAGAATGCATATGTGCCCACCAACCAGCGCCTCTCCTCACATTCTCTGCCTTCTTGCCCATTACTATAAGCCACAGGTTAGCAAACTTATTCTCTAAAGAGCCAATAGTAAGCAGTTAAGGTTTTGCAGGCCTACAGTCTCTGTCATGTAGCTATAACTGCCTTACAGCAGCCACAGAAAACACTAAACAAATGAATATGGCTGTGTTCTGATAAAACTTTATTTACAAAACAGGCAGCAGGCAGGATTTGACCCATGGATCATAATTCACCCACCTCTGCTATACACTAGCACAGTCCAATAGAAATATGCAAGCCACATGTTATTTTAAATTTTCTAGTTGCCACATTTAAAAGAGAGAGAGAGTGAAAGCAACAGGTGAAATTGATTTTAATAATCTATTTTATTTAACCCGGTATATCTAAAATATTGTCATTTCAACATGTAATCAGTATAAAAACTTGGTTTGCTATTTTGCATTTGGGGAACTAAATCTTTGAAATCCAGTTTATATTTTGCGCTTATGGCACATCTCAATTTGGGACCAGCTGCATCTCAAGTGTTTAAAAGCCACATGGGAATTGTGGTTGCTGAATAGAACAGGGCAGCTACAGATGAGCTACCTGTGTCCCACGTAAATTCAATCCTCTGTCTGCGCAACTGAGTCCCTCCTCTCCTACCTGCTCAAGTTCTCCTCCCCTCTCCCTCATCCCGTCTCTCCTCTACATCATCAGTCTTTCCCCCTTTGCTGGGGCTTTTGCATCAGCATTAAGCATGCTTTTGTTTCTTAAAAAACAAACCAACCAACCTCCTCTTCGTTGTACTTCCTTTATCCACTACCACTGTATCTCTCTGGCCCTCTTTGCAGACAAATTCTTAAAAGAATTGTCTACACTTTAGTGAGTCCAATCCTCTTCTCTCATATTCTCTCTGAACCTGCTCCAATTAGACTTTCAGCCTCACTTCCCTAAACACCTGCTCTTCTCCAAATCCCCAATGTGGTGATTGATCCTTCTTCTCAGAGGGACTTTGCTTGACTTCCAGGCTCCACCCTCACTGGTTGCCCTCTTCTCTCTCTCCTCTGCTAGTTCTCTTTTTCCCAATCTCTTAGGCTCAATAATTGGTTCTCTGGTTTTCTTTCTGTACTCATTTGTCTATCTCATTTAGTCTGGCAACTTGAAACACCTTGTCTATGACAATTGTTCTAGAATACATGGCTCCAGCCAAATCTTCTCCCCTATACACCAGTCTAGCATGTCCAATGGTCAACTCAATAGCTCATAGTTCATACATCCAAGTCTGATCTCCAGATTTCACTTCCCAAACCTTCTCTACTCAGTTTTCCTGATTCCAGTTGATGGCAACTCCATCCTTCCAGTTGCTCGGGACAAAACCCTGGAGTCGTCATTGACCCTGTCTTTCTCTCACACCTCACAGCCAATCCCTCGGGCAATCCTGTTGGTTCTACTTTCAAAATGCATTCAGAATCCCACCATTTTCCCCCAGCCCCTCTACTCCCACGCTGGCCTGAGCCACCGCATCTCTCATCTAATCATGGAAACAGCCTCCTGACTGTTCCCTTTCTCCTACTCTGGGCTCACTGCAGCTGTTTATAGCATGGCCACCAGAGGGATCCTTTGGAAACACAAGATCCCGTCACTTCTCTGCTGGCGTCTTACTCAGAAAAAAAGCCAATGTCCTTCCAGCAGCCTGAAGATGCTGGCCCTCTGGTGCCCCCCGCCCCTGGCTCTGCTGCCATCCTCTGGTTCTGCTGCTGAACCACGGGAACCTCCATGATGTTTTCTCCAACACTCCAGGCATCTTTCCACCTTTGGGCCTGGAATGTTCCCTCCGACTGGGGAACTCTTCCCTCAGATGTTCCCACAGCTTCCTCTGTCCCTTCCTCACCTCCTTCAGATCACTAATCTGCAACCACCTTCCCAATGAGGCCCACCTGAACAACCCAACACCCACACTCTCCCAGTAACCCGCTTCCCTTCCCCTTATCTATCTTTCCTGTAGTCTATGCATCTAACACCCTCTGCAACTGACTTATTTGTTACATTTCATGCTTACTGCCTGTCCCTAGAATGAGATTCTTAAGGACAGGGATGTTTTTGGTTTCACTCACTGTCATACCTCAAATACCTAGAACTGTGTCTGGCACACGGTTGACACTTCATAAGCATTTGTCAAGGAATAAATGAATGTGCCAGCTGTGATGCATACTCAGTAAACATCAACAGCCATTAACTGTTGTTTGTATTTGATCAGATCCTTTTATCTGCAAGAGACTTAAAGACTTATCTTTCCAAGATTCTTAGGCAAAGCCTCTCCCTAGAGACCCTATGGACCAAGTCCATGTCATTTATCAAAAGTTCCTTGAGTTTCTCCCCTCCCAGAAACATTTTATGGCTCCCAGGTACTTTAGGATTAAAGTCCAAATTCCTCAGCCAGGTATTTGCCCTCCCTGGGGGATCTGGCTCTATCTCACTGTGCCCTACAGTTCACCTCCCTTCGAATCTCTCACTCACCCTGAACCCCAGCTACTCCCGTCCACTGGGAGAGACAGGCACAAGCGAGTACTTGGGAATTTTCCTGCTGGGAAAGAACCAATCAGGGAGGCATGGACTGCCCAATAGAAGAAATTAAGAAGCAAATGCTGGTGGAGGAACTAAGGGAAAGGAAGATGGGAGAAGAGTTTAGGAAAGACGAAACCCCAAGCAGCACAGCCAGGTGCCCTGGAGTAGAGGGAGCAGCAATTTTTGATTCAGAAAACTTGGCTTTTAATCTTAGTTCTGCCAATGATTGATCTTGGAATGAGAACTCGCCCCATGCCCACCACCCATTCCACCTTCAAGCCTCAGTCATCCCATCTGAACATGGAGGGTCGGACTGCATCTGAGCTTTGCAAATAATGACCCAAGGAATGGAGATACTCCGGGGTTTCCACATCAGGAATTATTTTTCATCAAATAACAAATATCTCAGCTGCTTGAGGGACCCCTTTTCCATGAAATATTTTATGTGTAAAAAAATTGTATTTAAAAAAAATTGAAAAAGACCAGCATACTTTGCCCGGGCCATTCTACTCTAAGTCTCTGTGATCCGTTGACTTAGACATCCTGCACTCCCCTTTTCCTGGGACAACTGCCTCTACCCTCACCCTCTCTAAATCCCTTCATGACAATGAACCTCTCCCTCCTCAGTGCTCTGGGATACCTTTTTGCTGTTCTGTAGCTCTTACCCTATCTGATGTGAATTATAATTATCATCTGCATCTGTTTTCCTACTAGATTGTGCCTCTCAGGATGCATTTCTTAGCCGCTTCTACCAAGTAGATGTTTAATAACCACTTGCTAAATGGAGAGGAAGGAGAAGAAAAGGGGCTAAGGAGAGGCCTCTCCAAAAGAGAGAATTCTCCAAGCATCTGGCTGTCACCAATGCTGTTTTTAAAAATCATAATTGAGATAATTGAGGCCGGGCACGGTGGCTCACACCTGTAATCCCAGCACTTTGGGAGACCGAGGCAGGTGGATCACTTGAGCTCAGGAGTTCAAGACCAGCCTGGGCAACATGGCGAAATCCCATCTATACAAAATATACAAAAATTAGCCAGGCATGGTAGCGCGTGCCTGTAATCCCAGCTACTCAGGAGGCTGAGGCAGGAGAATCGCTTCAACCCAGGAGGCGGAGCTCACAATGCTGAGCTCATGCCACTGCTCTCCAACCTGAGTGGCAGAGCAACACTCTGTCTCAAAAAAAAAAAAAAATTAAAAAGTCATAATTGAGAGGCATTTCTTTGGTACCTACTGCATGCCATCCACCTTCACTATGAAATGTTCTCATGTCACATAATTGGAACCCAAATGGTAATGGGAGTCTCCTGGATGGACCTTTTACATTGAAACTCGCTTCCCAGATACACTGGAAGACTCCATACTCCTGGGTATTCTTGGGTAACAGCAAATGGAGGGTTTCTATTTCTCCCGGTTACCACCTGCTACGGTTAATTTACTTCATTTTGGGGATCCTTTCACTGACTGTTCTTCCCAAGCCAGAGAAACAGCCCCAATTCCTGCCCTCCACAAAACACCACTGTCACAAGCCAAGAAAGTCTTTTCAGAGGCTGACATTTTCCCAAAGGTTCAGATGAAGGGGTGGGTTGCCCATTCACACCTGTGGGTGTTTCTCGTTAGGTGGAACAAGAGACTTGGAAAAGAAAGAGACACAGAGATAAAGTACAGAGAAAGAAAAATGGGGCCCAGGGGACTGGCATTCAGCATACAGAGGATCCACGTGGGCACCGGCCTCTGAGTTCCCTTAGTATTTATTGATCATTATCGGGCATGGCAGGATAATAGGATAATAGTGGAGAGAAGGTCAGAAGGTAAACACGTGAACAAATGTCTCTGCATCATAAACAAGGTAAAGAAAAAAGTGCTGTGCTTTTGATGTGCATATACATAAACATCTCAATGCCTTAAGGAGCAGTATTGCTGCCAGCATGTCCCACCTCCAGCCCTAAGGCAGTTTTCCCCTATCTCAGTAAGTGGAATATACAATGGACTTTACACCGAGACATTCCATTGCCCAGAGACGAGCAGGAGACAGAAGCTTTCCTCTTACCTCAACTGCAAAGAGGCGTTCCTTCCTCTTTTACTAATCCTCCTCAGCACAGACCCTTTATGGGTGTTGGGCTGGGGGACGGTCAGGTCTTTCCCATCCCATGAGGCCATATTTCAGACTATCACATGGGGAGAAACCTTGGAAAATACCTGGCTTTCCTAGGCAGAGGTCTCTGTGGCCTTCCGCAGTGTTTTGTGTCTCTGGGTACTTGAGATTAGGGAGTGGTTTGAGATTAGGGAGTGGTGATGACTCTTAACAAGCATGCTGCCTTCAAGCATTTGTTTAACAAAGCACACCCTGCACAACCCTTAATCCATCTAACCCTGATTTGACACAGCACACGTTTCAGGGAGCACAGGGTTGGGGGTAGGGTTACAGATTAACAGCAGCTCGAGGCAGAAGAATTTTTCTTAGTACAGAACAAAATGGAGTCTCCTATGTCTACTTCCTTCTACACAGACACAGTAACAATCTGATCTCTCTTTCTTTTCCCCACATTCAGAGGGATGGTGGAGGTTTACATCAGAGCCCAGCAAACCACTGATTACTGAAGATAAGACATCCTTGCTTTGGGAAGTCTTCATTTTTCACAGGAGGCCTTTTCCTGTGGCCTCCCCCTTCCCACCATGGCGCCCAACTCCTTCTTTTTCCTCTAACCATCTCTCTGTTCTCTCTGTGTCTTGCCCATACCCTCCAATTCCTACCGACGGCCTCCCCAGAGCAGTGTCACTGCTCCCCTCTCTGACTCCAGAGCACACCCGAAGCAACCTATCAAGGGGCTTCCCTAAACATGGTCATCTTTTTTCTCAGAGGAACACTACCAAGTAAATGTTGCAATAACCATTCTTTTATCCCCACACTTGATACTTACAAAAACCCAGTGGGAAATGTCCCCCCACGAGGCTGAGAGAGGATAGGGGACTTCCGCAAAGCCACAAAGAGTCCATGGCAGGGCCCCAGTGAGAGGTCAGTTCAGACTCCCAGTCCCGTGCTCCTGTCCTCCCCATCTGCTCTGCCTACAGAACCCTGGAATGGCGATTTCTGGTGTGCTGCTGGTCTTCTGCCTCCTGGAGTTTGGCATTGCATGTGCATCTTCCCACTTTGGCTGCCAGTTGGTCTGCTGTCAATCAAGCAATGTGAGTCCCAGGGCTCCTCAGTGGGTGGAAAGATGCCCCCAAAAAGGTGGAGACAAGGGAGCTCTTTGTGCTTTCCACTGCCTGCTCAGGAGCAGGAGTAGTTCCTCGGTGTCCGAGGCCTTTGGTGCATGGCCCGTCCTTCTTAGCATGCCCCCTGTGTGCCTGTGTTTTCCAGGTAAGTGTCATCTATCCAAACATCTATGCAGCAAACCCAGTGATCACCCCAGAACCGGTGACCTCACCACCAAGTTATTCCAGTGAGATCCAAGCAAATAAGTAAAGCTACAGATTCTGGAAGCATCTTTCACTGGGACCAGGAGAAGTCCTCCCTTTCTGGGCTTCCATAACCCAGGTCGTTCCTGTTCTGACAGCTGAGGAAACGTCTCTCCCACTGTTTGTACTCTCACCTTCATTCTTCAATTCAGTCTAGGAAATCATGCTGTTTCTCTATCAAGAAGAAGACAGAGATTTTAAACGGATGTAAACCAAGAGGGACTCCCTAGGGCACATGCATCAGCACGTATGCGGGCATCCAGCCTCTGGGGCCTTGGCACACACACATTCATGTGCTCTGCTGCATGTGAGCTTGTGGGTTAGAGGGACAAATATCTAGACATTCAATCTTCACTCTTTCAATTGTGCATTCATTTAATAAATAGATACTGAGCATTCAATGTGTTCAAGGCTCTCTTCATGGCAGGAGGGGGCTGGACATTGACATGACACAGTCTTGGACCTCAAGAAACTTCTGGCCTTAGGAGAGAGGACACCAGGACATCACGGGAGCAATTTTCACTGACAAAGGGCAACATAGGGGAGAGGCAGAAGGAGCCCAGAGTGAATTTATTCTGGCTGTGATGCAGAAAGGAAGGAATGAGGAGAGCAGAGGACAGGTCTGGTTGGGGGAGCAACATCTGAATGGGGCATTAAAAGACAGTAAGGATTTTCAGTGTAATAAGGGACCACGTGGTTCAGGAGGCCTTCAGAGAGAATGATCAGTCCTTTTAGATTCTGTTACCAATGAGGCAACCAAATTCACAAATGTGCAAGAATGTAGAAGGAATCTTCCAGAGACATAAGGCCAATACATCATTATCTGTAAAAGGACTAATTCCAAAGAGAAATGGCCATGTCATTCCTATTACCATTTCTGCATTTACCTTGGTAACAGCATCTAAAAGGACTAATCCTTTCAGCAGACAACTCACTGTCTCCAAAGGTCTCCCAAACAGCGTCGTCCCTCATACTGAAAATCCCTCACTGTCCTTTAATGGCCCATTTAGATGTCGCTTCCTGAACCAGGCAAAATTTAAACATTGTTATGTATGATAACCAATGGGCATCCAAGAAGTTGCATTCTGTGGGGTTATAGCAATCATCTCTAAAATCCAGCTGTTGTCAAGCTTTCCTTAGCTACAGAAGCACTGCAAGGATTTGTTTGTTTGTTGTTTGTTTTGGTTACTAAATACAAAATGTGATTTTGCTCTTGTAAATAACTTTGTTCTTGGGGTTATCTAAGAAGTTTCTTCTAAATGGCATGCAGTTAGAGGTCTATCGCCTGTGCACCTGCATCTTCTCATTTTCTCTGATCAGGAATCCTTCTGATGCCCATCAGCTAGCCAGGAACAGGAGTGTTTTCATTTCCTAGAACTAAATGGGCCTTAGGAATTACAGACCTCCTGAAAAATTGATTTTTTCAAATGGAATATGAGGCATGTAATATCCTGGTTCTAGATCAGTCCTTCACATACCTGTTTTGTAAGCCAGGAGGTTAGGACATTGAGCTCCCCAAAAGGGACCCACCTGTTTGCACCGTTCTCTGAGGGCTGGGTAAACAGAGCAAGCCTGCCCCTCTCACCACCTCCTTTCTTATTGCTGCCTCTTGCTGCCCCATCTAACTCTACACCCCCTTCTCATCCTACAGAACTCTACCCCTCAAACCTGACCCTCCATTCTGTTCACAGAGCCTCCTTCCTGACATTTCTGACCTATGAGTTAATTCAGATATTGCTAACATAGCTCGCTTCCTGCATTGTGGGTCATCCCAGAGAAAGCACTTTCTAATACATCTGGTGCCTCTCCAGATGGGGGCACCTGACCCTGCCCTCCTGAAATCACCACAGGGCTTGTTGGAACAGATTCTTTCCTATCTTATCACCTACTATATTAGTCCTGTGTTCTAGGCCCTTGTCCTGGGGGGACCAATTGCCAACCTAGGGTGACAGCTCATTGCATAAAATGTTATGCATTCTCTGCACCACCCCACAAGCCCTCCATCCACAGGGTTCCATCCCCTCCCTATCCACTCCATAACAATGGAACATAAAACCTGGAAGAGATCTCAGAGATCTGTAGCCCACCCAACTATTTAACCATAGCACTGTGGCAGTGCAGTGGTTTAAATCTCCCCTCCAAAACTCATGTTGCAATTTAATTGCCATTGTAATGGTATTTAAAAGTGGAGTCTTTAAAAGATGATTAGATCATAAGGCCTCTGCCCTCATGAATGGAGTAATGCCATTATTTTGGGAGTGGGTTAGTTATCACAGGTGTGGGCTTCTGATAGAAGGATAAATTTTGGTCCTTGTCCTCTCTCCGCCTCATGTGCTCATTTGCCCTTTAGCCATGTTATGATGCATCAGGGCCCTCAGCAGATGCTGGCACCATGCTCTTGGACTTCCCAGCCTCCAGAACTGTGAGAAATAAATTTATTTTCTTTATGAATTACCCAGTCTCTGGTATTCTGTTATAGCAATGTAAAACAGACTAAGACAGGTAGAGATGGAAATTTGCCTGAGGTCATCAACCCAGCTAGAGGTATAGCCAGGTCCAGAACCAGAACTTCAGATGGCCGGTTCAGGGCTTCTTGCAGAAGGAGAAGCATGTGGTAAAAAAAAATCAGGGTGACTAAGATTAAAACACTGTCTTCACTTCCTTAGCTTGAAATGACACAGGATCCTTCGGGTGCCACTTCACCAGCCAGAGACTTCCGCAGCCAGCAGCACCTCTGCTAGAGTTTTGCTCATGGCTGCTGAGCTGGCTCCTCCCACTTGGCCCAGCAGGCTGTGCTCAGCTCATGCTACCAGCCCGGATCTCACACCCACCATGGGCAAGTTAGGCATGGAGCAGAAAGGGGTGTGTGAGCAAGCGAGCGAGAGTGGGGTCTGGCCATGGTACACCTGTGCTGGCTGCTGTGGTGGGACAGGCAGCTCCAGGGGCCAGCACAGGCACAAGCTCTGTGCAAGGCTATGGCTGGACAAGGCATGCCTTAAGTGGCTTCCACCTTGAGCACTGGCATTTGGACAAGGGGAACACATGGTGCCTGAACACTTAGAGACGCCAGCAACTGCAGAGCCCCAAATGGGTGTTACAGCATGTCACAGCTCTGGCTCAGGGAGTACCAAGATCTGGGCTCCCAGAAGAGTCACAGCTCTTCTCTCATAGTCCGGCAAACGAGAGCATGTCACCACCCATAGCTCGGCAATCTGGCCAGAAACGTGTTTCAGCTTGGTTGTTTTACAGCTTGTTTGGTCCTGCTGCCCTGCTCCAGCCCACAGTTCCTGGGCTGGCCTGGCCCTGCCCTGCTTCCCATGATGCAGAGCAGCTGCCCAGCGTCAGTAGAAGGCAGGAGGGATACAATGTTACAGCTCCTTTCACAGCTGCCATTCCACGGGTGCTGGGTTTTTGTCCTGTGTCCAGGAAGAATGAGGTTACATGGACAACCAGAGAGTGAGCAAGGCAGAGAAGAGTTTTACTGAGCAATAAAACAGCTCTTAGTGGAGAAGGGCCCCAAAGCGGGTAGCCCCTACCCAGAGGTGGGTAGTCCCACATGGCTGAGTCCAGAGGTTTTATGGGCTTTGGCCCCATCCCAGACTTACTGAATTAGCACTCTGGGGACAGGATCCAGCAATCTGTTTTTGAACAAGCCTGCTGGGTGATTCTGATGCCCACTCTCAGGTTTGAGAACCACTGCTCCACAGCATCTTCTCAAATGACTGTTTTTCTCATTTTGAGTACCTTCTAATGTGATGGCGTACGTTATGATGGTGTTTACAGAGGCAGCCCATGCCATCTGTAGACAATTGTACTGAGAGGCTCTTCTTAAGAATGAACTATGTCAAAACGGAATGAATTACGTCAAGTTTTCATGTGGAAGATTAAAAAAAAAAAGAAGACCCTTCACCTTTAGACTTGCGGAATCAGAGTATTAGATAAGACTCTGTCTCAGCCCAACCACTTGCTGACAGTCTCTGGTAGGTTACGTCCCCCATGTTCCCTTTGATCAACCTTCTCCCCCTTCTCACCCCAGCAAGGCTAGTATCAGGTACACTTTTTATGTCTCATAAAGTTAAATCAACAACCAGGAGTCAATACAAACTATATAGATACAGAGGGCAATAAAGGCAGAAGCAGCAACATTCGACTTCACCCAGGTAAGAAGGTAATAAAATTCCATAAAGGACAACCCAGTGGGCCAATCCACAGACTGCCAGAAGCATCAGGCAACTGAGCACTCCCCACCTCCACTACTGAACACTGCCAGCGTGCTGGCCACGGGGCTGGTAGTGCTCAATAAATGTCTGTCAAATGAACACAATCTTATGAAAATGGAAGTAATTAACATTTATTGAGTCTTTAATGTCTGACAACTTATTCTGTTCAATGCCCTTTGATAAAAGAAAAACTTCAGCCGAATTAAATTTAAAGGAGTTTAACTGAGCAATGAACAATTCACAAATCGGGCAGCCCCCAGAATCACAGCAGATTCTCAGAGACTCCATGAGTGCCTCGTGTTCAGAACAAATTTATACACAAAAAGGAAACATGATGTACTGGAATTGGAAGTTAGGTACAGAAACAGTGAGATTGGTTATAGCTCCGCATTTGCCTTAGTTGAAGGCAGCTTGAATAGTCAGTGGTCTATGAATGGTTGAAGTATGGCCGCTGGGATTGGCCAATGCTCAGCTATTGTTACTGATGCATACTATTAAGTTAGGTTTTTGATTTTGTCTGACTATTAAGCTAGGTTACAGTTCATCCACAAGGACTCAAATATAGAAGTACAGAGTCCTTCTCAGGCCATATTTAGTTTGCTTTAACACCTTTCAGCTGCATGATCTCATTTTGTATTGCAAAAATACAGAGTGGCATTATCTATGCATTAGGAAAGAGAAATATGAAAAATCTGGGGCTCAGAGAGGTTAAGTAATTTGCCCAAGTCTGCACTGCTAGTAAATGATAGAGCTGGGTCTTAATTCATGTCTCCTCACTCCAAATCCCATGCTCTTTTGCCACTGCAAAATGTATCTCTCACAGTTCTGGAGGCTGGGAAGCCCAAGACCAAAGTACCAGCAGATTTGGTGTCTGGTGAGGGGCTGCTTCCTGGTTCATAGATAACAGTGCTCTCACTAAGTCCTCACATGGCAGAGGGGCCAAGGGAGCTCTCTGGAGTCTTTTATTATATAAAGCCACTAATCTTATTCATGAGCCCCTCATGACCTAATCACCTCCCAAAAAACCCACCTCCAAATATCATTACATTGAGGACTAGGTTTTAAAATAGGAATTTTAGGATGACAAAAACGTTCAGTCTATAGCACAGAGTACAAAAAGCTTATTGAAACAGCTTCAGATTCCACACCACAAGTAACCTTTCGGGAACTAACACTTGAGTTTGGTGTATCAGGGGTTCTTAAGAAGCGGGAAGAGGTGAATTTGGTAACGTCTGGATGTATTTTTTGTTGCCACAACTGGAGTTGAGGGAAAGGGTGCTACTGGCATTTAGTGGGTAGAAGCCAAGGATAATGCTGAACATCCTACAATGCACAGGACAGCCCCTTCATCAAAGAATTGTCTAGCCCAAAGTGGCAATAATGTTGAGGGCTAAGAAAGAAGACTACCAGTAATTATCTGAAAAGGCTATTAAAATACTCACTTTTCTAACTACCGATCTGATTTTCTTCATATACTTCAACCAAAACAACATATCAAAACAGACAATATATAAGCAGATGTGAAAATCTAGCTCTCTTCCAGTAATCCAAACAGGAAAGAGGTATACATACCTGATATGGTTCAGGTCACACAGCCACAAAATGTAGTGTCCTAGCAACGGTGAAAACAGCAGAAACAGGAAAGTCATGATCACCTTTCCCTACCACTTCTTCCCTGAAGCAACTCATAAGACCCTAATTCGAAAGGTACCCTCCCAACCCTTTGGGAGGCTGAGGCAGGAGGATCACCTGAGGCCAGGAGTTCGAGGCTGCAGTGAGCTATGATTGTATCACTACACTACAGCCTAGATGACAGAATGGGAGCTCAAAGACAAAAAAAAAAAAAAAGTAGAAAAGAAAAGTGCCCTCCCTACACCGAGAGGAAAGGAACATCCTTATCTCTGAATAAATGTGGTTACAAAATGATATTAAACAAATAGGCCTTGCTAATTTCATCCCAGTTTATTACCATTAAGTCATGGTTTTTTATTTAATCATACTTCACAATTATTCACGTCCTCATCAAACCTAGCATAAAAAGTACACAAGTTTATCTGTTTCTTCAGGTCTTTATTTCCTTATGAAGACCATCACATCAAGCAAAACTTATATTAAATAAATGTGTATGCTTTTCTCTTGTTAATCTGTCTTTTGTCAAAAGGCCCTTGGCCATAAATGTAGTGATGGTTGAAGAAAAGGTATTTCTCCTCTCCTATGAACCTATAAAACAATACCACTCTTCTCACTAATTTTTTTTCATTTTGGAAAACAGAATTATTTTTTATTTAAAAATATTTATTTATGTTAATATGTAATAAATATTTTATTTTAAAATAGATTAGTAAATTATTTTTAAGTATCTCCATTTTAATTTCTAATATGGTATAAATATCAACAAATTTAACCCACATAAACAAGTGTTCTTCGAGAGTACTTAATAACTTTTAAAAATGCAAAGGACTCCTGAGACCAAAGAGTGTGGGTCCTGAGACCAGAGTTTATGCTGTTGTTCTCCTCCTCAAAGCCCTGCAAGGGTTCCTAGCATCCACAGAATAAATTCCTGACCACGGCATTCAAGACCCTGTTCAGCTGCCCTTCAATCCCTCTTCCCACAATGTCCAAATCCCAGTTGTCCAGCCTCTCTGTCAACAGGAGTTTGGCTCCTGCCTTGAACTCACCAAATTCAGGCATCCATTCACTCATTCATCAAATGCCAAGCACCTGCCTCTGCAGGTAAGAACCACATCCCACCCCTTAGGAGCTCAGAAGCTCATAAGGAAGGATACACACATACTCAGATAACAGTGGGGAAAGGATGCAGGAGAGGTTCCGACAAAACGCTATGGGAGCCTGTAATCCCAGCACTTTGGGAGTCCAAGGCAGGTGAATAGTCTTAGGTCAGCCTGGCCAACATGGTGAAACCTGGTCTCTACCAAAAGTACAAAAATGGGTCTGGTGTGGTGGCAGCCACCTGTAATCCCAGCTAACCTGTAATCCCAGCTACCTGGGAGGCTCAGGCAGGAGAATCGTTTGAACCCAGAAGGTGGAGGTTGCAGTGAACCGAGATTGTGCCACAGCACTCCAGCCTGGGTGACATGAGGGTGAATGAGGGCGAATGAAGCTCCTTCTAAAAAAAAAAAAAGCTATGAGAGTTTGGAGTAGGATGCTGTCAAGGGACAAAGCACTTATTTTTTTCAAGTGGCAGCAGGTTTCCTTAGGAAATAACTGTTTTTGGCTCTTTTGGGGTATGGGAAATGAAGCCCTCCTCCCATTCCAAGGAATGACCAGGTTGGGGAGGGTAAAACAGAGAATTGTTCTGCACAATATTGCAGGGAGCATCTGGAAATTCTGAGGGCAGCTCTGCAGGGGCCGGAGGACGAGGCTCTAGGATGGGAAGAAAAGGAAAGAGCGGAGAGGAAGAGGATGGGGCCTAGAAGCATGGAGGAAGGCCAGGGTCCTGAAGAAGAAAGGGCCCAGCTGAAGTTCTCTGTGACAGGAATGAGCAAGGGACTAAGATCAGAGACATCCAGCACTTGATGTTTAGTTCATTGCTCTGTTTTGGGGCATTGGCCTCTTTCCCACCCCCTACACTTTAGTAAAATTCTGCTACACAGAACCACTTTGTGTGAGTAAAGCTGTAGGAAAATCAAGGAAGGGAGAGTTTTCTAGTGCTGCCATAACAAAGGACTACAAACTGGGTGGCTTGTTAATTCAACGTATCGTCTCACAGACCTGGAGACTGCAAGTCTGAGATCAAGGTGTCAGCAGGGTGGGCTCCTTCTGGGGCTGTGAAGGACTCCATTGCAGGCCTCCCTGCAGGCTTCTGGTGGTCCGTGGGCATCTTGGCCACTCCTTGGCCTATAGATGCATCACCCCAGAGTCTGCCTTCATGTTCATGCAGGCTTCTGTCTGTGTGCAAGTCTGTGCAATATCCCCTTTTTACAAAAACACCAGTCATAGTAAATTAGGGCCCCTTTTAACCTAATTACTTTTGCCATGAAACTATCCCCAAATAAAGTCACATTCTGAGATACTAGATGAGGGGTTAAGACTTCAGTATATCTTTTTGGAGGGTTCCATTTCAACCCACAGCAAGAGATGTGTTCCAGGACTGAGTTCATGTGGGGTGGACAAACAGCCGTGAAAGGGGAGATGTGAGGGAGATCAGGAGTGTATAGGAAATTGAGCAAGGAAATTGACTATGTAAAGCGTAATCTACATGAAGAAATCCTCCAACTTATTGGGAATGGAGCCACTATATATAGGATGGCGGCTTTAGCCAGTTCATGTAAACTAAAGGAAAGGGTGATTCTATAAGGCTGGAAAAATTGGAGACACACACACACACAAACATCACAGGCAGCTCACATTTGGGGCATGTGGGTTCCAAAGAGATTTAGTTTGACTGTAAAGTTCAGGGAAGGCTTTGTGGAGGAAGAGGCTTCAGGATGAGCGTTGGAGGATGGGGTGAATCTGGACATGCTCCCACACCTCTGGTTCACACTCTTCTGGAATACACTGTGCCTTCAGTGCAGCTTTGATCCAATCTTTCTTTCAATGTCCAACTTGAGTTAGATGTCCAATTCCATGTCCAGCCACTCGACAAACCTCCTAGGACCAGCCCATCCCTTTGACACATCTCCCAGCCACGTCATCCCTGATGGTCTGACTGAATATTTGTTTGTTCCTATACACACTTGCACTAGAATTATCCCAACAGTGGTTATATTCTGTCTCGTCAACTCCTTGCAAATTCTAGAGCACCTCGTATCCTAGCATACCACCTAGCACACACCAGACACTCAATAAATGCTCACTAATTGCTTATAAGGGAAATCTATTGGCTCAGAAAATCTTGACCCACTTCTGGATTTCTCACTTTCTCAAAGAGAAACTTTGGAAGGAGATCCCATGGAATCCTACTTTAGCCAAGGCCATAAATACTCTGAGGGGCAAATAAACTCAGCGTGGATGCCAGAGAATAGACGTATTGACTCCAAATGAAACTGCAAAGAGGACTTTGGAGCTTGAAAGAGAAACCTAATTTGAGTTTATTTTCTAGATGATTAACATTAAATAGTGCCAATCCATCAGCTAGCACCAGAATTTCTAGATCAGGCTGCAGAAACCCACAGAGCCTGAAGAAAGAGCATCCAAAGACTTCCCAGGAGCACAAGGTAAGACTTCTGTGAATTCTTCCGCAAGACTCTGACAGGGCCTAGATAGCACCAGCAGAGACGTGGACCTAGGCAGTCCCTCGGAAGTGTCTCTTGAGAACCACAAGGAATCAGGGGTTCAGACATAGGGTAGTGCCCTCCAGCAAGACAGGCGTGCAGCCACCCATCCTTGGAGGTGCTGGGAGGCTGGGAAGTAACTGAAGAGTCACAACAGGTTCTCAAATTGAGCTCCTGTCTCTGCATGGACACAGCAATCTTAAGATAGAAGGCTGGAGACTCTGCTAGGCATTTTCTGGCTGCCTTGCTCCCTAAGCCCAGCTGTAGGCACACTGTGATCAGGTCTACTTAGGACCTCAATCTAGAACTGGTGGAATGGCTTCTGATGGAACCACTCTTTTTTTTCTTCTTCTTCTTTTTGAGACGGAGTCTCGCTCTGTCACCCAGGCTGGAGTGCAGTGGCGCGATCTCGGCTCACTGCAAGTTCCGCCTCCCGGTTTCAGGCCATTCTCCTGCCTCAGCCTCCAGAGTAGCTGGGACTACAGGCGCCCGCCACCACGCCCGGCTAATTTTTTGTATTTTTTAGTAGAGACAGGGTTTCACCGTGTTAACCAGGATGGTCTCGATCTCCTGACCTCGTGATCTGCCCGCCTTGGCCTCCCAAAGTGCTGGGATTACAGGCGGAACCACTCTCTTTGTTCCTGACATTTTCCTGACGGGAGGTAGAATCTCAGGGGTCCCAGGAACATCCCTCATAGGACCCAACTGTTTGTGCCAATTGTCAGGTCTACGGCTGTATTGTTTTTCACACATTAAAGAAGGAGTCCTCTGAAAAAAAGGAAGAGAGAAATGATTAATTTTTTAATATCATGAAGCAGAGTATAACATTTAGCACAGTATTCATTATGAAAATTGAAGGCAGGCAGACTATCAATTCTTGTATTTCAAATCTCAACTTCAGCATTTCCTAGCTGTGTGACTATGGTCAAGGCACTTAACCTCTCTGAGCCTCAGAGAGTTTGTCCGAAAAATGGTCATAACAATAATATATTGCTGGGGGAACTGCCTTATATCTACAGGGTTATGAGGCATCAACATCCAAGGATGCTGTAGTTGTTATTCTAAACCACCCTCCTGGGAAATCTGTTATTCTTCAAGAAAGCAAGGAATGTCAAGGTCTAATGCAGAAGTGGCTCACACTGCCTGCACAGCCTCCATTTATGCAGCTGAACATTCCACCATCCATATGTCACTGGTAGAACATTTCTTCTGGGAAATGAAAACATAGTGAAATGCAAATAGCAGTCAGAAAAAAATAAATTTGAGTCTCAGATCTATTCCTGTGGGTTGCATAATTGTAGACAAGTTATTCCACTTTCAGAGCCTTGGTCTCCCTACTTTGCAAAGAGGCGGGTCGGATCAAAATGAGTGAGAAGACAGGGGTGAGTGCCTTAGCCATCAGGTGTCAGACCAGTGACAGTTGTTTTTCCTATGGAAGAGTAGCATGGAAAGGGGCCTCAGAGACCAGCTAGATTTTAAAATAAGGAAAAAGCTGGGAATTTTCTGAAGCTTTATATAACCAATATTTTGAACTGTTGGGATCCAAGGAAAAAGAAGTGAAACCACAAAGGAGAAGTGTAGGGCATTTCTGCATGAAAGTGGTTCTCAAACTTCAGCAGCATGAGATTCACCTGGAGGGTGTGTTGAAACACAGATGGCTGATCCTTGCCCCTGGACTTTCTAGTAGCTCTGGGGAGGGGACCAAGAATTTGACTTTCCGACAAGTTCCCGGTGATACTGATACTGCTAGTCCAGAGACCATACTTTGAGATCCTCTGCTATTAATACTAAATCTAATAGTTTGGGGTCAATTAGGAAAAATATTCACAACAATGGCCCCTCTCTTTTTTAAGATTGGGGTAACACTTTTATTTTATTTTATTTTATTTTATTTTATTTTATTTTATTTTATTTTATTTATTTTATTTTTACTCTAAGTTCTGGGATACATGTGCAGAACGTGCAGGCTTGTTACATAGGTATACATGTGCTATGGTGGTTTGCTGCATCTATCAACCCGTCATCTAGGTTTTAAGCCCCACATGCATTAGGTATTTGTCCTAATGCTCTCCCTCCCCTTGCCCCCCTACCCTCTGACAGGCCCCAGTGTGTAATGTTCCCCTCCCTGTGTCCATGTGTTCTCATTGTTTAACTCCCACTTATGTTTGGTTTTCTGTTCCTGTGTTAGTTTGCTGAGAATGATGGTTTCCAGCTTCATCCACGTCCCTGCAAAGGACATGAACTCATTCTTTTCTATGGCTGCATAGTATTCCATGGTGTATATGTGCCACGTTTTCTTTATCCAGTCTATTGTTGAGGGGCATTTGGGTTGGTTCCAAGACTTTGCTAAACAATGGCCCTTCTCTTATGGGTGGTCTCTACCTTTCAACAAAGAACAAATGTTAACTGTTCCCTCTGTGCCAGGTTCTATGCTGGCAGTTTTCTCAATCTTCAAAACACCCTTTGGAGAAAGTGCCACTATTATGCACCTTTTATAGATAAGAAACTGACAGCGTATGCAACTTGCTCAAGGTCGTACAACTAATAAATGAAGGAACTGAGAAGTGGACTTAGGGCTGTCTGAGCTCTTAACCCTGATACTGTCTTGCTTTCGAGTTTACTTTATAGACGATTAATATTAAATAATGCCAATTCATCAGCTAGCACCAAACTCAAAATGTCCATTGACAATTTGGAGTGTTTCTCTCACTCAGGATGCAGCTGGGACAGGGGGATCAATTTGTACTTGTGATTTAGTGAGGACAGAAAGCCTCCTGAGAACATACTTCTGGGGTCCTGCACACGTTATTTTGTGCCATAGGATTTGGTGTCTTGCCAGTAAGGACTGTATAATTTAAGTAAAGGGATAAGCCCACCAGCCACAACAATTAACAAGTAAAGTACACTAGTAACATTATCTCTCATCTGAATGGGATATCTTCGCATCTAATAATATCTTTAATGTTCTGAGGGCTACATGCCTACCTCCTCCCATTGCACACTTGCTCACCAGCATCAAAAAATTAAGCAATTCTCTAAGTCCAGCTTATCAGTCCTCATCAAATCGGGACAATATCCCAGGTCTCCCCCCAAGTGATTCCCTTCTCAACTTTTTCTAATGCTCAAGATTCAGTAGAAACTGCAGGCTATTAAGGGTTTGATCACTGTCATAATCTCTAGGACCCTGGACCATAATGGTTTAAACACAAGGAAAATGCAACAAAATTTCTACATGGTCGCAATCCCAACACCAACATGGACAAGACCCATGAAGAGATTGAAAGGGATGATCATTCCCAGGCCACTTGGTCCATGGTTCCTCCTGGATGTCAAGGGCACCCAAGAAGCCTGGGAAAGACAGTCTGTTTTTTTGCTCTGAAACCAATTAATGTTGAAAAATCATACACAAAATGCCTTAATTAAATTAAACCCATAAATGAGTTAACTAGTTATAGACTTCAAGGACAGAAGTACAGCTGGGGCAAATAAGAAACTAGAACCAAGAGTCAAAAGGACATCAAGGACCAAGGTAGTATCTGTGTGTATGTGTGTATGTATGTGTGTGCGTGTGTATCTGTGTGTGTGTCTGTGTGTCTGTGTCTATGTCTGTGTTATCTGTCTTCCTCCCTCCTTCCCTCTCTCTGTCTGTGTGTGTGTATGTGTGTGTGTGTGTCTGTGTATCTGTCTTCCTCCCTCCTTCCCTCTCTCTGTGTGTGTGAGTGTGTGTCTGTCTGTCTGTGTCTGTGTCTTCCTCCCTCCTTCCCTCTTTCTCTGTGTGTGTGTGTGTCTGTCTGTCTGTGTCTATGTGTCTTCTTTCTCCTTCCCTCTCGCTCTCTCTTTCTCTCCTTCCCCCTTCTCCTTTCCCTCTCTCTCTCCTTCTCTCCTCTTCTTTTATCTCTCCCTCCCCCAATGCTTCTCAGCTTTATTCTCTTCACTCTACTAACTGGTGTTCTCTGCTCCCCCTGCACACAACGTACATGTGACCCCTCCAACTCTGCCTAGCCTCCCATCCCACAGTAGTCCTTGGGTCCAGTTCCAAATTCCCAGGAGAAAGAAGTTACCAGAGCATTTGGGGTCAGTTGTTCACCCCAGATCAATCAGCTTTGCCAGGGCAGGGGGCAAGATGGGGAGGTAGCCTGTGCCCACTCAACAAACTCAAGGCATGCAGATTAAAATGCCAACTGCAGGGGGCTAAGCAAAGCCACCATCCAGACTGTGAACAAAAGGTCTACAAGAAGCTAAGTAGCCTCGGGAAACCCTAGTCTTGCAAATCCAAATCCGTAAAAGGAAAACAGTGTGTTCTTGCCAAGAAAGGCAAGAAGTTTATTTTGTCTGGTACCATGCTAGGTGATCCTTATTTTAATGAAGATGAAACTAAAGATAAGAATGAGATAAGATGCATTATTCATTTTGTCAGAAGAGGGAAATGCACCTTCTTATGTGTTTTGCAGCAGTTGTACACCATGACCGAACAGGTGATTGGAGCCAACAGTGTACCTGGCATTATTGCCCCAGATAATGTTCACGTCATCCAGCCCAGCAACCCTGTGGCCTCTGGAAATCATCTGCAGCCTTCAGAGGTGACCACTTACCCAATCTCACCAAAAGTAATCCAGTGTGATACAGGAAGAGCAAACTTACAGAATCTACTCGTGGTGAACCAGAACTCAGCAGCAGGTGTACAGAGTCAACCCATTGGGTATCAGCGACAGTATCCAGTGGGAACAGCCAGTTTGCAGATGGTGCCTGGAGTGATCCAATACACACAGGGAACCACGAATCTCCAGACATGGCCTGGAGACCTTCAGAATCCTCTGAATGCTAACCCTGGGCTGACACACACCTCAAACTCATCCCAGTGGGACACGTCATTTGCATCATTTACTTCATTTAATCTCAAGAAATTCATAAATGAGGAGGTCAGAACATTAGGGGTGAGTGTGATTTCTCCTTCTCTCTGATTTGGGTCACTTCATAAGCCCTCGTCTAGTGCTCTGGGATGAGGAAGGGAATGTGTTGAGAGGGTAAAGGGGAGATGGAGTGGGTGTGGGGGGCAGTTTCTGGAGGCTGGACCCAGTACAATCACCCAGATGCTGGCCCCTCTCCATTGTCTTCCTTCCACTCCCCAAGGAGACCCATGGTTTGGGGGATAATGGTTTGAATAATCAGTGAACTTCCCCACCTTACCCAGCTATCTATCAGGGGCATGGGTCAGCAATAGTTCCACTAAAAAGACCACTGAGCAGGGAGTCAGGCAATCCAGGTCTCAGGCCAGCTAGATTTGCTGAGTGGCCTTGCAGACATCTCTTCCTCGCTCTGGGCCTCCATTTCCTCATCTTTAGAATAAGAAGATTCAGCTTTCTTAAATTCCTTCCAGCTCCAAGGTTTTGTGATTTCCTCTTCAATCAAGGGGGCCTCTGCCTCTTTCTTGCCTCCTCCAGTTTCATTTAGCACCTTCCAAAGCTCAATTCAATTCTGTTTTTGAGGCAGAAGCCAGATGCCTGGCTGGATCTGGATGCCTGGCCAACTCTTAGTATGGAGACTGGCATGTCACAGATGCCCATACTCTATGCACTCATCCATTCAACACTGCACGTGCCCTGCAAGGAGCTGGAGACTCAGAGATAACCAAAACATCATCCATGAAGACGAAGGAGGGTCTTTGTTCATGGCAGCTGTCATAATTACAATATCTTCTGGCAATTGCCATGAGACATGCATAAGTTATCGTGGCTGCCCAAAGTGCAAATTGTCTGGCTTCTTTGAGAAGTTACAAACTGCCTCCTGGAGGCAGGAAGACAAGGACAGGTGCAGGAAGGGGACCCATTCCTCCTTATTTAATCCTGGGTAGACAAGTAGATTGTGCCAGGAACAAGGCGTTGTTTGCCTCCCAAACAAATCAAAATCAAATCCTGAACTAAATTCTATAAAACAGCAATCAGGAATAGAAATCCTGGTCAGGCCAGACATGGTGGCTCACGCCTGTAATCCCAGCACTTTGGGAGGCCAAGGCAGGCAGATCACAAGGTCAGGAGATCGAGACCATCCTGGCTAACATGGGGAAACCCTGTCTCTACCAAAAATACAAAAAATTAGCCAGGTGTGGTGGCGGGTGCCTGTAGTCTCAGCTACTCTGGAGGCTGAGGCAGGAGAATGGCGTGAACCCAGGAGGCAGAGCTTGCAGTGAGCCAAGATAGCGCCACTGCACTCCAGCCTGGGCGACAGAGCTAGACTCAGTCTTTAAAAAAAAAAAAAAAAAAAAAAGAGGGAAATCCTGGTCACAAGCATCGAGAGAGATTATAAATGTGTGCGGAAATCCTCCAAAAGGTAAAGCTGGTCTATGATATTGCGTAGTAATTATCATCTTGTATTACAATGACTCATTATTATTAATTAATACTGGGTAAAGGTTTGTTAACTTTGGCTCGCAATTATTCTAAGATATTTTGGAAGGATTTCAAAATTTGTCAAAACAGAATTAAGTCAGAGTAAATATCTGGGGAACCTGGCCAAACAAAATGAAAAGCCAAAAAGCCAAAACTGCAGACTATCTTTAATCAATTACAATTTTGTTTTGGGAAGGAAACTATGAGTGCCTCTTAGCCCTTTTCCCGATTGCCCCAAGAATATTCGCCAGCAGCACTTGCAGCTGCAGTATTTAGCCCGAGATAACTTTGCCAATATCTCCCTTTTATTATAACTTTCGCCTTGCTCTAGCATATTGACCTTGGAAGCAAGAGACATCATTCTATTTATAGCATTCTGTTTTTAGTAGTAGTATTCCCATTTACAAAATACAGTAATTCTCGATTACTAAAAATGTCAAATCCTAGAAAATGTAGCATTTCTACGCATGGTGTTAACATTGTTCTCCAACAGTTGTTGGCCGAAGATTCATTTGATGAATCCAGTGTTCCCGAAGTAAACAATTCTAATGTTAGTTCTGTTTAGAAATCACTCAAAAAACCGTTTTTATCATTTATTTTCACAATGAAAATCAGCCAGATTTGCTTCAGCCTCAAGAGTGTGTTTATATAAAATTAAATGAGTGCTGGCAGCGAGCGGCACTATTTTTTTTCTAAATGGGAACGGGGTTCATTAATATACTGATAAAGTGGGCCTGTAGACAGAGCCAAGCATGTCGCCTTAGGAAGGGATATTCATATGAAACCCAGGTCTGTCACCAACTCATAGACTCATGGACCAGGAAGACAGAAAGCAGCTGCCCTAGGCTAGTCATTTGATCCCTGAGGAAACTGAGGCCCAGAGAAGCCAGTGGTAAATGCTGTAGGAGCCCCACATGAGAGGGGATTCATCCTGGATGGGGGCTCAGGAAAAGAATCTCTCTGGTCCTTAAGGGAAGGACAGGATTTCAGTAGGAGGAGAGTAAAGCAAGCAGATTTCAGACAGTGGCAACAGTGGAGGAAAAGCAGGGAGGAAGGGGAGGAACACAGGACTTGCAGGGGACAGAGGATCTCCCCTTGTGTACATTGCCAAGGGGAACTGTGGGGACGTCATAGAGGAGGCCACAAAGAGAATATCGGTACTGGGAAGATGAATGGAGTCAGCAGAGGGCATTGAAATACTTACTGCATTCAGGCCTGGCGTGGTGGCTCACCCCTGTAATCCCAGCACTTTGAGAGGCCGAGGCGGGCGGATCACGAGGTCAGGAGATCGAGACCATCCTGGCTAACATGGTAAACCCCATCTCTACTAAAAATACAAAAAGAAAATTAGCCTGGCTGCGTGGCGGGCACATGTATTCCCAGCTACTCGGGAGGCTGAGGCAGGAGAATCGCGTGAACCTGGGAGGCACAGCTTGCAGTGAGCCAAGATCACGCCATTGCACTCCAGCCTGGGCGACAGGGCAAGACTCTGTCTCAAAAAAAAAAAAAAAAAAAAAAAAAAGAAACACCTACTGCATGCTAGGAACTGGGCTACAAGTTTCATAGGCACTTTTAATCTCTACCGCAGCCCTGCAAGCTGGATACTGTTACCCCTATCTTGCAAATATGTAGCCTCTCAAACATGCTCTTGAGGCTGAAGCAAATCTGGCTGATCTTCAGAGTGAAAATAAAATATAAAGACCTTTCTTTGAGTTATTTCTAAACAGAACTAACATCGAATGGTCTGAATCATCAGAATCATCTATTTTGGAAAAATCAGATTCATCACATGAATTTCGGCCAACAACTATCTGAGAACAATGTTAACATCACGTGTAGGAATGCTACGTTTTCTAGGATTTGACATTTTTGGTTTCCCTGCAAATAAGGAAACCCTGAGGCAGAGAGGATATTTGCTGGAGACCACACAGCCGGCCAGTGCTGCAGCCAGGACAGGAGCCAGGTGGTTTTCAGCCACAACTCGGGCTCGGCCCGTGTCTCTGCACACTTGTGGGCTCAGTCTAAAGGGAACACATTTCTTGCTCTGTTATAGGCTGTCTTACCTTTCCTTTATGCCTGTGATTCTCAGCCTGAGTGCAAATTCGCATCACCTGTGAAGTGTTTAAAAAAACACCCAGGCATGGACCCTACCCTCAGAGATTTGTATCCATTTGGTCTGGGATGAGCCCCCAACACCAATTACCCCTGGGGTGATTCTGGGGCACAGCCAGGGTGCAAAGCACAGCTCCACAGCCCACAGGCCCCCAGTTCTGCTCTCTCACAGTGACTTGTTCTCCCTGCAGGCCATCCAGATCCTCATCGGCCTGACGCACATTTTCTCTGCAATTAACCCTGTGCTGTATTACTATCCTTTTGTGACCTGGTTGTCAGGGTACCCGCTCTGGGGAGGATTATCCGTGAGTACAAGGCCATATGGTCTCCTTCCTAGGTCACCAGACTGGGACAAGAAGGAAGTGGAGGAAGAAGGAGCATGGAATCCCATTCCCAGTAATATGACTCTGTAGACTAGAGCCAGCCTCCAACTTGCAGATACAGCAAAGGGTTATATCAACTCCCTGCCCCAGCAACACTCCCTCCCACCACCACCCTCCCCATCTCCCATACCCCCCACCCAGCCTCTAGGGAACTATTGGGTACAAACACTCATTATCATGTTCTTTACCTCTTCCACCCTCTCTGGGTTCTCTTTTATGAGATATTTATCTGATAAGGCCAGGCAGGGTGGCTCACGCAGGTAATCCCAGCACTTTGGGAGGCCGAGGTAGGTGAATCACTTGGGGTCAGGAGTTTGAGACCAGCCTGGGCAACATGGCAAGACCTCCCCCCACCCGCCATCTCTACAAAAATACAAAAAATTAGCTGGGTGTGGTGGTGTGCACTTGTAGTCCCAGCTACTTGGGATGCTGAGGTGGAAGGATCACCTGAGCCCAGGAGGTGGAGGCTTCAGTGAGCCATGATCGCACCACTGCACTCCAGCCTGGGTAACAGAGTGAGAGCCTGTCTCAAAGAAAAAAAAAGAAATACCTGATATGTAACTCAGAGTACGTAAAGTTGTGTGCTATAGACAGCATCTACCTACCATACCAGTTATGGGAGCCGACTGCAAAATTTCCAGGAATTATGTAAAATGATTGTCAAACCATTTGGTAGCAACAAGTTGGCCATGTTGGGTATACATATGACATGGAAATCAACACGTGCTCCAAATCAGGGCCCTTCCCTGCAGTGCTGCCACCTCATAAGGCAGATGTTAATCATTTACCAGCAGGCCATTCAGTATATTTCATCTTGCAGAGCTTAAATAATATTAATAAATTGAACACCCACATGTACAATTCCACTTAGATGAGGTCCCTAGGGTAGTCAAATTCATAAAGATAGAAAAAGCAGCATGGTGATTGCCAGGGGCTGGGGTAAGAGGGTAATGGGGAGTTAGTGTTTTATGGGGACTGAGTTTCAATTTGGGATGATAAAAGGAGATCTTGGGGTGGCTGGTTGCACAACAATATGAATTTTCTTTTCTTTTCTTTTTTTTTTTTTTTTGAGGTGGAGTCTCGCTCTATTGCCCAGGCTGGAGTGCAGTAGTGCCATCTCAGCTCACTGTAACCTCTGCCTCCTGGGTTCAAGAAATTCTCCTGTGTTGGCCTCCCGAGTAGCTGGGATTACAGGCATGTGCCACCATGCCCGGCTAATTTTTTGTATTTTTAGTAGAGACGGGGTTTCGCCATGTTGGCCAGCCTGGTCTCAAACTCCTGACCTCAGGTGATCTGCCCGCCTTGGCTTCCTAAAGCGCTGGGATTACAGGCATGAGCCATCCCACCCAGCCTAACAATATGAATTTTCTTGGTGCTAGTAAACCAAACACTTGAAGGGGTTTGAATGGTATGTTTTAAGTTGTGTGTATTTTACCACGATTAAAAACAATAAATTAAATTAAAGTTTTAAAAAATGAACACCTACGTGTCCACCACCTAACTTAAAAAACAAAGCATCATCCGTGGTTTTTAAATTTTTAAATCCCTATAAGTATCCCCTCTATGCCCCGAGAGGTAACCACTATTTTCAATTTAATGTTTTTCTTTTCTTTTTTTTTTTTTGAGACAGAGTCTCGCTCTGTCGCCCAGGCTGAAGTGTAGTGGCGCCATCTCGGCTCACTGCAAGCTCCGCCTCCCGGGTTCACGCCATTCTCCTGCCTCAGCCTCCAGAGTAGCTGGGACTACAGGCGCCTGCCACCGTGCCCGGCTAATTTTTTTTTTTTTTTTTTTTTTTTTTGTATTTTTAGTAGAGACAGGGTTTCACCGTGGTCTCGATCTCCTGACCTTGTGATCCACCCGCCTCAGCCTCCCAAAGTGCTGGGATTACAAGCGTGAGCCACGGCGGCTGGCCGATTTAATGTTTTTCATTCCCTTGCTTTTTTTTTTTTTTTTTTTTTTGAGACGGAGTCACTCTGTCACCCAGGCTGAGACACAGTGGCACAATCTTGGCTCACTTCAACCTCTGCCTCCTAGGTTCAAGCGATTGTCCTGCCTCAGCCTCCTGAGTAACTGGGATTACAGGCGTGCACCACCACTCCCAGCTAATTTTTGTATTTTCAGTAGAGACAGGGTTTCACCATGTTAGCCAGGCTGGTCTCAAACTCCTAGTCTCATAATCCACCCACCTCGGCCTCCCAAAGTGCTGGGATTACAGGCGTGAGCTAGCACGTCCAGCCTCCCTTGCTTTTCTTTATGGTCCGATCATATTTACCTATATGCCTAAGCAACGAGTGGCTTGGCTTTGCTTGTTTACAAACGCATATACATGGAATAATCCTGTATCTGCATGCAGCTGGCTCTTTTCCCCCACTGGCCATTTTGTTTGGGAAGAAGTGAGTTCCTTTGAGGGGTAGCTTCAAGAGAGCTAGCAAAACCCCTGAGTGCCCCTATTCTCCCCCATCAATAATCCTACCCTTGTTCTCTCACTTGAACTACATGACCCACTTGCAGATAGAGAGGGCTGGAATCATCATGTATGCCCATTTGCCAGATGAGGAGACTGAAGCTCAAGATCTTCCTCTAGCACTTTCTGGCTATGAGGATGACACCACCACATCCTCATAGCCAGAAAGTGCTGGAGGAACGTCCTGAGCCCAGGCCCCCTCAGTTCAGGGCTCTCATAACTGAACAGAGCTCTTACTGCTTCTGATGTTCATGTTTCCATCACCTGCTCAGCAGCATCAAGTGCTAAAGAGGACCCTCTAGCTGGGTCCAGGACCACAGCAGATGAGGCCACAGCCCAGGTCGCCTATCTCCCAGCCCCAAGGCTCCACCCACCACACTACTGAGCCCCTGGTTTTCCAAGATCACAGTTGAGGATAGGGCAGCGTGAGGCCAAATGAGCAATTAATGCATTTTGGCGATGATATGTCCAGACAGTGGACTCAAGGAGAATCAGTCAAAACATAATAATAATGAGATTTACAGCATCCTGGGACAAAATTCAGGTTTTTAGGGGAAAGGAAGGTGTTAGCCTAGACCCACAGGAGTTTGAGTATCATCGTATTTAGTATATTTGGTGCCTAACCATTGGGATAGTAAAAATGTTGGGAGGAAATAAACAGATTTGCACATTTTGTGAAATAAGGTGCATAGAACATAAAGATTGAGAAATGCATCTCTGAGTGGACAGCTGTCTTTTTAACATGCTGCACAACTGGTCATTCTTTTTTTTTTTTTTTTGTCTGCGTAGTATATTGTATCTGGATCCCTCTCAGTATGGGCTGCAAAGGACCCCAGTCCTTGTGTGGTAAGTCACAGTGCTGTCTTTGATGATCCTTGAATGTTAGAATTTGACTCTCTACCAAACATGAAAAAAGGAGACTCACAGTAGTGGTGTGGCCTGGCCCTGACCCTGGGTACAGTGCATTTCCATACCTTATTCCAGTCAATCCCCATCACTCTGTGAAGCTGTATTATCCCCATTTTTCAGAGGAGAAAATTGAGGAGCAGAGAGGTCAGATGGCTTGCCTAAGATCACACAGTGAGTACATGGCAGAGCTGGGATTTGACCCCAGAGCCCTCTGATTCCAAAGCTGTTCTTTTTTAACTATTGCACTTTACTATTCAAAAACTTAGCTCTTTGGGAAACTCATGAGTATTTACACGCAGTGCCTTATGGGTGCTCTGAATTAAGCAGAAAGCCAGGCCTGAGCCAAATGAAAATGTGTGTGCATCTCGGCCATCTCTTTAAGATGTTTTCTACGATCCTCTTTGTGTAGACCTAGAAAAGTGAGAGCAATACCTGCCTTGAACAATTTAAAGTCCCAACCAAGAGCACAGGGCCCAGAATTCCCTTGCACCTTTGGGGTATTTATTCTCTGTCTCAGCATCCAGCAAAGTATCTGGTCATGTTTTGATTTTTGTTGCAGCCTCTAAGAAGCTTAGGGATAAATTTAGAGCTCCACAATGGCCCTTCTCTCATCTCCTTCCTTCTTAGGTCCTCCTTCCCCTCTCCACTTTCTCTGCATGGCTTGTCATCTTTCTTCTGCCTTTTGATGGGAAAGCAGTAGGTCAGCTAGGGGCTGGGTGTCTAACAGAGGGTTTCCCAATTACCAATCTCCAGTCTACAAGGCAAACTCCTGTGGCCCCACAGTCTGCCTTGCTTCACCCCCTTTAGGAAGAGCAGAGTCCTCCAGACACCCCAGTATCAACCAAGCTCGCACCACCTGTTCATATCCCAACAGGACTGGGAAGTTCCATATCCCCTGGGAAGTCAAATGCTCTCCCTAAGGTGTCTGCTGACTCGTGGGGGTCTCCTAGTCCTCTCTTGCTCTGACATCTGACTTTCTATTGAAATCTCAACTTCTGTTTCTACTTTATACATCTTACAGCTGTCCTGGCCTCAGCCCAAATGTAGAACACGGTCCCTTTCTCTTTCACCTTTCTCTCTTCATCCCCATAACCCTCTTAAAGGGAAGCAGCTTGAGTAGGGGATGGATAATGAATAATTAGAGGACTTCAGCCTCTCAGCACTGAGCAGCAGACCCCTCAAAGTTGAATATGAGAATTTCCGGTTCTGAAAACCTTCCCCAGCCAATCCTGCCAGGATGCTGGCCCCAGCCTTCCACCACAGGGACCAAGTCTCCCCGACTCCCTTCCCTCAATTCAAGCTTGGGATCTCTGCTCACTTCTTCTGCAGAGTAGTTCTGCATCTTTGCCTTATCTCTTTCTGAATCTCATTGCCTACTCTCTGCTGCTTCGAAAGAAATTTTCCCAAACAAATCCAGTCCCTGCCATAGAAGGATGCTGCACATTGATTAACGAATGATTTTGGGTGGAGGTTTGGAGGAAAGAAAGGATCAGGTAAAACAACTAACAGGTATTAGACTTAATACCTGGGTGATGAAATAATCTCTACAACAAACCCCCATGCCACAAGTTTACCCATGAAACAAACCTGGACTTGTACCCATGAACTTAAAATAAAAGTTAAAAAAAAAAAGCAATGATTTTTCTCACCTCATTATCGCTAAAATAAATGCTTCTCCACCCTGCCTGGCCGTGTCTTTTCTGCCCTGCCTTCTCTCTTCTCCGACTTCCCAAGAGTCCCCCACAAGCCAGGCTTCAGACTCTTCAGACTCGGCTCCCTCTCTCCTCTCCCTCCTCTCCTGCAGGTGAACAGCAGCATCAGCTTCAACATCATCAGCGCACTCTTCGCCTTTGCCGGGATCTTCATTATCATTACAGATCTGAGCCTTTACTATGTGACGGTGAGCATCTGACTGCCAGGGCCCCGTGCTGCCAAAGGACCAGGAGGGCTTCTGAGGTTGCCTCCAGAGCAGAATGGAATTGCCTCAGAATTCCATCCTAGTATGACAACCACTACATCCATAAGCTATTTAACCATCACCAAAACCCTGTGCCCTCTGAGGTGGCCATGATAAACTCCATTTCACAGTGAGGACACTGAGACTCAGAGAGGTATAGCCACTTGACCTCTCCTTGTACCTATCCTATTCTCTATTTGGAGGTAGCAGGTGACCAGGTAAGCGGCCTAGGCGGCTGCCACACTCAGACTCACAAGATCACCTGCCCCTAGGGGTCTCTCGAGGGATAGCCTTTCACACAAACAGGAGGTGCTGATGCTAGTTCTGGTCTTTGGTGCGGGGACCTCCAGATGCAGATGCAAAGAGAAGGATTCAGGTGCAAGTCGTGTATTTCAGAGGTTATTCTAGGAAACATCACTAGAGGAGGGAAGAAGTAAGACAAACAAGGAGAGGAAGCTGCACTATAAACGTATTATCCGGCAAGGACCCCTGGAGGTGGACCTGCAGGGGCCCTGGTAGCCAGGGAATGATATGTGCCTTAGCTACACCCTGTCCTGGAGTGAGGGTGTATTTATCCACCAACTCCCCTCAATCATTGATCAAAAACTGCTCCTGAGGGGCATCAATTCCCTAGTGCTTCCAGTCTGCCATGCTCATGGGCAAAGGAGTTTCTTGTGGCCAAAGGAAGCCCTCAAGTGACACCATGCAAATGAAAATCAGGCAGCAGGCATGCAAGGACATCAGTAACATTGACACAGTACTTGAGGAGGCCTGAAGAACAAGATCGAGAGTAGCTAGCTCCACAGTTGGCTGCAATCTGATGCTCTCTCGGGACTAACCAAGTGGGCAAGGGAAGGCTGGCAGGACACAGGGTCTTAAACCAGACGTGTCTACAGGGGTGAGGGCAGTCCCTAAGGGGAGAGCTCCCTGAAGGCCCCAGGAAGAAGCCTGATGCACAGGGTGTAACTTGGTATCTAGGGGATGTGGCAGCAAGGTGCTGGCCTCTGGAGTCCAACAGGATGCAACAGGATGTCCCAACAAGGGAGTGGATTGTGGTCATGCGGAACCAAGAGCACAACAGCTACAAATCCTAAAGGTGGTCATTTGGCAATCAGGACCTCTGTCATCAAGGAGCATACTAGTGCAGTGTAGCACAACGGCACTGGATTCCAACAGGCATTCCAAGCCCTGGGATCCCCACCCTCTGCTCCAGAGAAAGAGTGTGTAGGGATGAGAGGAGCTCAGTGATCCCTTCCACTCTACTGTGGGCAGGGACCAGGCCCAGAGCACACTGAGCTCTCTGGGGCCCCTTCAATCCTGCCTTAGTTTCTGTCTTGACAGAATCCCTTGAAGCTCTGAGGTCCCATCCCAACCTGTCAAGGGCAGTATGAGGCAGGGATATTGGAAGAGGGCTGAGAAAGCCAGGAGCCAGACAGAGCTAATGACCCTGACCTAGCTGGTGTCTATCCCCTGGCCTCAGGCAAGGAGCGCAGACCCTCATACAGGGTTTCCTAGCCAGTGCACTTGTTGAAATGTCTCAGTTTGGGTTCCTCCCAGGAGCAGAATTTGAGACAAGTAGTTTATCTGGGAGAGGAAGCAAACACCAACCTAAGAGGTAAGAGAGCTGGGGTATTTATACACCAGACCCTGACAGTCATGGAGAGAGGGCTGTTCTCAAGAGGCACTCATTTCCTGGAACTTTGAGCCTGTGCAAACAGCAAAGTAGGCTTCAGAGGCCAGAGAGAGCCCTGAGGCAAAGGAATGCAGGTGCTGGCATTTGGAAGTCAGGCCAGTGACTAAGAGGGTAAGGCAAGGGCATATAAAATGGGTGACCCAAGCATCTGCTCCAAAGGGCCACATGCAGAGGGTCTCAGGCCTTCCAGGTGAGGTGTGTGGCACTCCAAATGTGGACTGTCACCTAGGCCATCAACCTGAAGGACTAAATGCCTTCCATTTCTCTTTGCCTTTAGACATATTCAAAGGCGGTTTCTGGCGGTCTTCTCCCCTTTGCCCTCCTGGAGTTCATCCTCACTTGTGTGGTCTCACATTTTGGGTGCCAGGCTACCTGCTGCAGACAATTTGAGGTAAGCATTGGACTCTGTTCCAGGAATCAGATCATGCTCTGGAGTTGGGTGTGGGCTATAGCAAGAGGTAACCAGAGATCTGGAGAAATGAGTCCTGAGAGAGGGTATATCAGTTAAGTTTTGCTGCATAGCTACCTATCCCAGAACTTAGTGACTTCCGGTTATTTAGCTCTTTATTCTGTGCATCATCAGCTTGGGCTATGATCAGTGGGTAGCTCTTCGGTTGGCCTCAGATGAACTCACCCTTGTGTCTTAGCTTGGGGATGGTTGGTCTCCAGGGATCTTTGTGAAATAGCTCACCTCTGCTCCACATGTTATCTCATCCTCCAGTATGCTCACCTGAGCTTCTTCGTGGGGAGCTGGGTTCCAAGAGTAGCAAGATACAGCAAGCTCCCACAGGCAAGCACTTTAAGTCCCTGCTTGCATCACATTTGCTAATGTCCCACTGGTCACAGTCAGTCACATGGCCGAACCCAGATTCTACGAGTGGAGCAACAGCTCTACCTCTTGATAAGAGGAGCTACAAAGTCACCCAGCAAAGGTTAATGAATATAAGGATTTGTAACCAGTATTGCAGTCTACAACACTCTTTCCTCTGGCCACAAATTACTCACAGCTGTCCAAGATGCAAAGTATGCTCAACCCATATTTTGGATGCCCAAATGTCCCATCTAATCATGGCATCAGGCTTGAAGGCTAGGATCCAAATCAGATCTAGATGTGACTGAGGATTTGGGTGTATTGCTCTTCTTGATCCAGAAACCATGAACTAAAAGCAAGTTCTGTCCCCATATATCCAACATACTTTAGTGAGAGAAAAATAGGATAAATAGAATTCTGTTATTTCCCCATTCAATAAAGGAAAGAACAGAAGCACAAGATTGTCACTGCTCCATAATAATTCTGAAATCCTATGAGGCACATATTGTCCTACCCTGGGGGCAGAGAATGTTTCTTTTTTTTTTTTATTTTTTTTCTTTTATTATTATACTTTAAGTTTTAGGGTACATGTGCACATTGTTGATTAGGAGTCAATTTGACTCTCTGGAAGACTCTGCCCATGCCATTGTTTTCTATTGCTTCCTGAGAGGAGCTTTCTAATTCATTGTTTTCCAGGACCTTGACTCCACCCTCTGGACTCTTGGTTCTACCCTCAGAAACATGTTTTCTTTTTTCATAAGAAAAGGCCTGTATTTTCCACCTTGCTTTCTCAATCTGCTTCCCATATTAAGAGTGAGCCCCAAAGGTCTTTTTGCAGTTTGAGCAATTTCAGTCAGATTTGGTCCAAGTTGGTAATCCTGTTACTAATACAATTCCCTTAAAAACTCCAAGGGTGTTTTATGTATCAGATTATGGCTTTCACCATCTGATAAGAGCCACACCTAAGACTGTGTTCTAGACACCCTCTTGCTCTAAATCTACCAATGTCTATTTTGGAATTAGGCTTCTGTGAGACCAATACCTTTAGATTCTTAGAAGCATTTCTGTCTAGCTGAAAGGGTCTAATAAGCACTGATTAAGCCTTTCAAAGGTCTTAACAAAGGGCTGTATAGACACATCCTTGTTTGATCTTTGTTCTTAGGCCTAGTTTTACTTTGAATGTTATTTATCCATTGAGGACCTTGGAAATTAGAGACAATCTTGTTTTCTAACTCATTAAGTCCTGGGCTCTCTTCTTTGCCTCTAAATACCACTTGCAAACTAAATCATTCCTTCTTTATCCTCTCACTTTCTCACAGCACTTTACCATATGCAACCAGAAGCACCCAAATGACATTTTCATTATTCTGCCTGATGATCTCCTTAGCCAAATCCAAAAGTTATTAGATGCATATTTTTGTCTTCTGAAGTACAACAGCACTCCACCACTACATAACATGGGAAATCATTTCTCCAGTCTGCTGTGGCAGTTTCCTCTCCCCTTTTCCAGATTCCTTCAGCAGTGAGATCACCACTTTTCCAGCCTTTGCTAGAGACTTACTCACAGCTTCTCCAGCCCCACCTGCCACCTAGTCCCAAACCCAATGCATGTGTTGGATTATTGTTATCTTACTTCTAGCTACCAATTTCTACATCAATTAGCTTTTGCCCCATATCAAACAAACCCAAAACTTAATAGCTTACTCAACAACCACTTATTTAGCTCCTGATTCCCTGGGTCTGCTGGGCAGTTCTTCTGACCTCTGCTGGGCTTGCCATGAGTCTGCAGTCAGTTGGTGAGTTGCCTGGTGGCTGGATAATATTGGGCAGTCCCACATGGGTGTCTGGCTCTTTGCAAGCTGGCAATCAACAGGGACAACTGGGCCACTTGTCTTGCATTATCCAGCAGGCAGACCAGTCTTTATGTTCAGTGTTCCAAAGAGCAATAAGAGAAAGCAAGCTCCAATGGGCAGACACTGTACAGATCACACTTACTGTTGCCCCCTTGGCCAAAGAAAGTGACATGACCAAGCCCAGCATCAGGGAGAGAGGGTCTACCTAAGGGTATGGAAACAGGAGGAAGAAAAAATTTATGGCCATTGTTGTTGTTTACTACAGAGGAAGATGACAACCACATGTCCTTTGTCTTTCAGAATGTGGCAGTGATTCCAACCATATTCAGTTTCAACCCAGCCAATACCACCACCAGCCCTGTCAACGCTACCACTGGTCCTGTCAATGCTACCACCGGCCCTGTCAGTGCCACCAATGGTCCTGTCAATACTACCATTCACCCTGTCAACACCACCACCAGCCCTGTCAACACCACCACCAGCCCTGTCAATGTTACCACTGGTCCTGTCAATGCTAACATTGGCCCTGTCAATGTGACAACTGGCCCTGTTAACACTACCACTGCCCCTGCCAAAGCTACCACCAGTTGTGTCAATGCTATTATCCACACCAGCAATGTACCCCCGAACCCTCGTACCAAGAAATAGCTGATTTGCACGGAGACAGATGACATGGGATGCCTGTCTCAATGACAAGGGGATACGCTGTAGCAGTATCTTTCCTTCTCCCTGAAACTTCCATGACCATGACCCTAGCCTTGTTGCCAGACTGAAATGAACAAGCATTTCCTCTCCTCTTCACGCCTAAGCTTCATTTTTGTTTGCTATTGATGTCTTTTTTTCATTCATAAATAATTTTCCTTTGGCTCTCAGTATCTTTTAACCTTGGCAAAGTGCAGGGTGCATTTTGGTTCCATGGTTCCTGATGCATGCTCACTGTTGAAAAACCGGTTCTAAATCGGTGCCTCGGCCATGGAATTCTTGTAGGTCCAACTTCTTCCCAGTCCCCAGCTCTAACTCTGACACAGTTCTCCCACACAGAGGAGGGGGAGCAATGTGGAGTGTGTTCAGTATTCCCAGGTGTAGGAGGAGGAAAATCTTTGTGACCTAGAGTTAGGTGAAGAGTTTTTAAACAAGACACCAAAAATACAATTCACAAAAGGAAAAAAATCAATAAGTTGGACTTAGAATTAAAAACAGTTGCTCTGTGAAAGATCTTGCTAAGATAAAAGGTCACAGGCTGGAAGAAAATATTTGCAAATAATATATCTGACAAAGGACGTGTTTCCACAATATATAAAGAACTCTCTAAACTCAACAGTATAAAAAAAAATCTAATCACAAAATGGACAAAAGGCTTGAACAGAGGCTCTAACAAAGAGAATATAGGGTTGCAAATAAGCGTATGAAAAGATGTTCAATGTTATTAGCCATTAAGTACAATGAAATAACACTACACACCTATTAGAATGGCTGAAATTAAAAATACTGATAATACCAAGTGCTGGTGAAAACAGAGCAACTGGAGGTCTCAGATGTTGTTAGGATGTAAATGGCACTGCTACTCTGGAAAACAACTTGGCTGATTATTATAAAGCAAAGTATACACTTACCATATGACTCAGCATATGACTTGCTCCTGGGTATTTATCCTAGAGAAAATAAAACTTACTTCCACACGAAATGCGAATAGCAGCTTTATTTGTAATAAACAAAAACTGGAAACAACCTGAGTGTTCTTCACTGGATAGATAATGGAAAAGCAAACTGTGCTATATCCATACAACAGAATACTTCTCAGCAGTAAAAAGGAACAAGCTATTGATGGCTGTGGAGGAAGCAAAACTTTACCTCTACCTATCTTCATTTTTGTTTGTTATTGATGTCTTTTTTTTTTTCATTCATAATAATTTTCCTTTGGCTCTCAGTATCTTTTAACCTGGCAAAGGGCAGGGTGCATTTTTGTTCCGTGGTCCCTGATGTGTGTTCACTGTTGAAAAACCAGTTCTAAGCCAGTTCTAAATCAAGCTAAAATAGGTTTTCAGCTGAGGCTCTTTAACAAAAAGACAGGTTCACAAGAGAAAAGCAGTTTAATTAGCCCACACAGCACACATCACCTGGGAAAAACCTCAAGGAGAAGTAACTCAGGGCAGTGGCTTAGAATCTGCTTACATAGCATCTTCCCCAAAGAACAATGGATTTGTAGAGAAGCGACAGGACAAAGGAAAGCAGTTTTAGGCTTCCAAAGGCAGGAAACGGTGGGAAGTTAAATATATGGAAAGAAACTAATGGAGTAAGGTTTGCTTACAGTTTCCTCTGGAGCCATTTCTGGGCTAATAAGAGTTTAGAGTCTTCTTCAGCAAAGGAGAATTTACATCCTGCCTTTAGGCAGAAAAGGAAGAAGATAGAGGGAACTTTTCCTACATTTGCTTCTTCTTAATTGCCTTCAGCTTGAAATACTTTTTATGTCAAAGAGGCATATTTGGGGGTGACATAATCTGTTTTCCTTCAATACACACAACAATTTGGATTTCAAAGACATGAGTGAAAAACCCAATCTCAAAGTATTGCATACTGCATGACTCCACGTATATAGTATTCTCATAATGACAAAATTATAGCCAAAAAAGGAACAAATTAGAACATCAAGAATAATAGCAATGGCTGGGCACGGTGGCTCACGCTTGTAATCCCAGCACTTTGGGAGGCCGAGGTGGGGGGGGGGGGGGTGGATCACCTGAGGTCAGGAGTTCGAAACCAGCCTGGCCGACATGGTGAAACCCCGTCTCTACTAATAATACAAAAATTAGCTGGGTGTGGTGGTGTACGCCTGTAATCCCAGCTACTCGGGAGGCTGAGGCAGAAGAATTGCTTGAACTCAGGAGGTGGAGGCTGCAGTGAGCTGAGAGAGCACCATTACACTCCAGCCTGGGTGACAAGAGTGAAACTCTGTAGAAGAAGAAGAAGAGGAAGAGGAAAAGGAGGAGGAGGAGGAGGAAGAAGAAGAAGAAGAAGAACAAGAACAAGAAGAACAAGAACAAGAAGAACAAGAAGAAGAACAAGAACAAGAAGAAGAACAAGAAGAAGAAGAAGGAGGAGGAGGAGGAGGAGGAGTAGAGCAATTGCAATAATAATAGCAGCAACACCTGCAATGGATTGAAACACATGGCTCATCATGTTAGAAAAAAAAAATCTGTGATCATCTTTGGAGATTGCTAGGGCACACCTATTATTCTAAAAACTTGTAAATAACAGGAAAGAATCGAGCATTCCCAAAAGCAAAAGCAAGGAAAGAATCACTCAGCCTATAGCAGCACCAGGGAAGGGAAATAGGTCATCAGCTGGGATAGCACAGCACTGGGCAATCAGAGGGTAGGGCTTAGTGCTGGGCTTAGAGTCTGGACATTTCCATTTTTTCCTGCTGTTCCTAGTTCTTAAATTTCAGCATACCTTGCTTGGTCTGGGCCTACAGGTTGCTGATATGAGCAATGATCAGGCCACCATAAAGAAACGGACTGTTGCACTTAGCTATTGCCACAAAATTTCTGTAAAACCTCAGAGGCTTCCCACAAGAAGCGTTTATTTTTGCTCACGAGTCTGTTGGTTGGCTGGGCAGCCTTCCTGATCTGATCTGGGCTTGGCAGGACTCATCCATGTGCTTGTGTTCAGCTGAGGGTCAGCTAGGTGGCCCTGCTGACCTTGACTGCATATGTGGGGCCTCAGTGGGGACAACTGGGCCAGCTTGGCTGCGCTCCATGTGTCTCATCCTCCAGCAGGCTGGTCCAGGAGTGGTCCATGTTGGTTGCAGAGCTCCAAGGGAGAACAGAAGCAGCTCAGACCTGACACATGGCCACTTCTGCCTTGTTCTATTGGCAAAGGAAGCCACAAGGCAGCTCAGTTTCAAGGATTTGGCAAAAGAGACTCCATCTCTAGCTTCAAGAGGTGTGGTGCTGGTTCAACTGACAGCTGGCCCAGCCATGGGCATCCAGACCATTCCCTTTGCCATCTTGAGCCCTCAGGTCCTGTGTCATCTCCCTGACTTTGTGTGGGGGCATCAAGAGCAATTTTGGTGAGAACTTGAATCCAGAAACTGATGAACAATTTGCTCCACTTGCATGTGCCACTCCAATATAACTCCATGTGCACACTCACACTAACGTGTGCACACACGCACGTGTGCACACATTCACACGTATGCACACACACTCATGTGTACACACACATGCATACGTGTGCACACATGCACATGGGTGCACACAGACTTATACGCATGTGTGCACACTCACCCATATGGGTTCTCACACACATGTGTGCACTGGCACGTGTGTGCACAATCACTCACGTGTGCACACACCTTACTCTCACATGCATGCACATGCACCCACATGCACATGTGCACACACACGTGTGCACACACTAACACACACACCTACACGTGCACACACATTCACATTCACATCCTCCCATGCATTTACACACACATGTGTATGTGCACACACATTCATGCCCACCCTCACACATTCACACACATCACACACATCCACACACTCACACACTCACATCCACACACATTCACACAATCCACACTCACATGCACACACATGTGTGCACACGCTCACACCCTCACACACACTCACCCCTATGCTCACACACCCCTATGCTCCTGCCATTGGGAAGCTGTGGGCTCCCTGGCCCCCAATCTAACATTAGACAAGTCCAGTGGAAGAAAGCCAGTTGGCCTCTGATTACTCAGTTTCCCCCTCTCAGCGGCAGGAGGATGAAGGCCAGTGTGGATTCCCATCCCAGCTCTGATGCTAACTGGGGGACCCCAGCAGGCAACCTGCCTCTCTGGGCCTCGGTTTCCCCTTTTGTAGATTGTAGGAAGGGATCCAGATGCTCTCCCTGGGCCCTTGCGGCCTGGCGGCCGATGATTCCACGAGCGGCTTCCTCCTCTCCCTCAGTTGGGCCATATGGACAGAGGCCTCTGAGCCAGGAGGGACCTGAGAATTTCCCAGAGGCGGCAGCTCGCAAGCAGAGTGGATTTCCAAGCCCCACGCGAATAGCAAGGATTTCACATGAATATGTGTGAACTCAGGAGAGTTGGCTGCGGGAGAGCAGAGGCAGCCGGGAGCGAGTGGCAGCACAGCAGCAGTGGCAGCCCGGTGAGTACCCTCCGCCCTTCCAGGGGGCAGTCAAGGCTGCCCAGCCCCGAGGCGTAGCAGGGGAACTGGCACAGGAGCACCTGGGATCCCCGGGAAAGGAAAGAGATAGAGCTGCTCATCAGAGGAGGGTGCGGCCCTCCCTGTGCGTCTCATCCCCCACCTGGCACTAAGGGGCTGGACGGCTCCTGGGGCCCTCTGAACTCCTTGCCTCCCACAGACAGGTAACCACCAGCCTAGAGCCCATGGGCCCCATTGCACAGGTGAGTGGGGTAAAGGAGGGGCCTCTGTCTTCTCTCCTCAAAGTCAGTGGCTGAGATGACTCAGGCATCCCCTAGAGACCCTGGGGCCCTAACCGTTCTCCCAGGGAAATGGAGTGTAGGTCCCCACTCCAACCCAGCCCCGGACTGGGCAGAAAGGTGATTCCTGCTGAGATGCAGGCACCTTGCAAGAAAAAGAGAAGGACCCGGCAGGGCTTCTTAGCTGGAAAGCAGCCGAGGGGCAAATTGTTTCACCTCTCATTTATAGTTGAAGAAACGGAAGCCCAGGGCAGGAAAGGGGCTGTCCCTGCACCTGGCCCTTAGTGACAATGGAGAGCACAGTGGCGTAGAGCAGAACCCTGCCAAGGGGCCAAGCCTGGGGAGTGGGAAGGGAGGGGAGGCCTGCGTCCACCATGGTGTGTTTGCATCTGTTGGCATCCTTTCTAGGCCGGTGGGGCAGGTCTAGGCTGTCCTGGAAGGGCTAAGATTGGAGGAACCCGGGCCCAGCCTCCTGGCTCTGGCATCCAGATAGATGCCGTGGGGTCAGACTTAGACAGAAGGGGTGAATTCCTACCTGAACCACAAAGTGGTGGGGCCACAGCGACCAATGGGCAAAGTAGATGGAGCATCCTCAGGAGCCTGGAGCACCCACCACCCTCACAGCCACCCATCTGGCAGATGGGGAAACTGAGGCCCAGAGAGCCTAAGCAATTTGCCCGAAGTCTTGCAGCTGGTTAAGCTCATTGAATAGTAGGGTGGATTCTTACCAAGCTGATCCCAAGGACTATTAGCTTAACCACTAAGCAAAACTGCCTCCTCTCAGATGTGCAGATGTGCAGGGCCTCCCCACCCAGATGTGCGCTTATAAATTTTGTCCAAGACACCCTCTCTTCCAGCTGGTAATGCCCCATTCCAGGCAGCAGCTGCAGCCCATGAACAAAGCTGCTTTTGGCTCTTCGTGTATAAAGGTGATAAACATGCTCACCAGACAAGTCCTGGCTGCTCAGGGCAGCTCAGCCTAGGACTCTGGGGCAGCCTGTCACTGAATGTCTTGAGCTCAGTTTCCTCATCTGCAAAATGGGAATACTAATAGTACCAACCTCATAAGGTTTTTAAAATAATAGAAGCTAAAGGGCATGGCAATGGCATGCCTCCTGTGTACCAGGCACTGTGCTAGGCACAAGGTTGGGTATTAACTCTTTTAAAACTCACAGCAACCATAGAAGGCTGAAATTGGGGCAGTCCAGTGGCTTTTCTGACTGCACTCAGACAAGACAAACACCTGTGATCTAGTAATTAAAGTGTTCAATCTTGTGTTATGTCACGACTTGATTTGGGGCCCCTCGGTTCTCAGCCCGGGCACGTGGCAGGTGAGAAAGGGTGTGTGGTGGGCTTCCTCTCCCTTTTCCCACTGGATTTCCCTCCTCCTCCCCAGCCAGCCAGCTAACTGTGGCTTCTGCCCTCTCCAAGGCTGAATAATGGGGAAAGAGGGGAACGGGGTAGGAATGCGTACTTGTCTGATACTGTTGGAAGCTAGTGTCACCTCCCTGAGACTGGCAGAGGAAAAGCTGACTTCTCTGCAGGTGTTTTCATGGGTTCTACGGAGATGCCCCCGACACTTGGGATCTCTCTCCTGTGTCCCCCCCACAAAATTCCTCCCTCAACTCAGGAGGAATCTGTCAGGTCCACTATGCAGGCTGTACATTGAAATGTCTCCCAGGAGTCACCTTAAAGCCAGCCTCTCTGCCTTAAGATAAAGAAGGACGCATCCCCCTCCCCCATATACAGTGCTCAGATGATTCTATAAGTTCTCTCCCAAAACCCACTCTCAATCCCCACTCCCAACCCCATGGGGGAGGTGCGAAAGGCATCTAGCAGGTTCTCAGCCACCTGCTTTCCGCACGTCCCACTGAGCCGTCTACAGCACAGCTCACTTCAGTACCTGATCTCAGCTGAAACCTCCCTTTAACATCTCTGATAAATACATCAGCCTTCAAGGCCCACAGCCTGTCCCATTCTCCCACACTGCTATTTCTAGTCTTTGGTTTACTGGTCTGCAAAATGGGCTGAATAACACTTACCTTACAGGGCTACTGGATGGTTCTGTGGTCTCATACAGGTGACGGCTCTTTATAAACTGTGAAAGGGCTGTGCATATGAGGGGCTGTTACTACCACTGCTCATTCATTGGGTGATGACATGCATTTTGGTGATGTCTAGGTATTTTATGTGTCTCTGCTACAGGCAGCTCTTCCTCTGGTGGGTATCTTGCAGATTCCTAGAGGCAGGGGACAGTGGCTTTTCCCTCTTCCACCTGTCCGTCCCTGACATGCATGCATTTGTGTTTTGGGCATGCTAAGTGATTGGTTAGTAAGAAAAAGAGAGTCCTCCTTCTGGGTGGCACAGAGCCAGGGCATGGGCCAGGTAGCCTCTGGAATGTGGCGGATGGGTTAGTCCCTGGCCCCAGGGTTCAGAGGTGCTGGTGGTGGCTGCAGAGGGCTAGGAAGAGAGAGGAATTTGCAATCTCAGGAACTATGTGACACTTTCATGCTCATGATTTCACTTAACCTGCCTGTTGACAGGGAGCCTATTTTTGTAGGTGTTTTCTCCTGAGGATCACAAGGTCTCCATTTTCTCAAATTTCTCACCACTTGCCCAGGAGAGATGTTGTTAATTACACATGTGCTCCCTTCTGGGGCTGCGCAGGCCCAGTCTGATCTGAAAGCCCACGAAGAGCCCAGCTGAATCGCATGGGGCTGGTCCTTCCCCACCCCAGAAGGTCCACAAACCTGCCACACACCACTGTGGGTCTCAGATGCAGTGTTCACCTGTCCCTGGTGAAATGACAACTATACGGGCAGAGTGGTGAGGGGCTCACCAAGTTAAAATTGTTAAATTTTAAGGTTTTGTGTTTGTATCTTTTTTTTTTTTTTTTTGAGATGGAGTCTTGCTCTATCGCCCAGGCTGAAGTGCAGTGGCACGATCTTGGCACGATCTTGGCAGAGTGGTGAGGGGCTCACCAAGTTAAAATTGTTAAATTTTAAGGCTTTGTGTTTGTATCTTTTTTTTTTTTTTTTTTTTTTTTTGAGATGGAGTCTTGCTCTATCGCCTAGGCTGAAGAGCAGTGGCACGATCTTGGCTTACCTCCATCTCCTGGGTTCAAGCGATTCTCCTGTCTCAGCCTCCCGAGTAGCTGGGATTACAGGCGTGCGCCACCATGCCCAGCTAATTTTTGTATTTTTAGTAGAGATGGGGTTTTACCATGTTGGCCAGGATGGTCTCAATCTCCTGACCTCATGATCCACCTGCCTCAGCTTCCCAAAGTCCTGGGATTACAGGCGTGAGCCACCGCGCCCAGCCTGTATCTTAAAATTATGTCCTTTCTACTTCTTTGGTGTTAAAATATCTTTTCTAGTTGATGGTGAAAACATGGATGACTTTTTGCATGAACTTACTTGGGGAAGTAGAAAACTGGCAGACTCATTTGGTCCCAATTTGTTTCTCATTTGCTGATCTGTGAACAACAAGCATTTCAGAACTATTACTCCCAGGAGTGAAGTTCAAACATTTGTTCCTTCATCTGACAAAGCCAGGACTCAAACCCAAAAGTACTGGAATTCCATAATGTCAGCACTCTTCCTACTGAGAGATGGGAGTCTGGGTCCATTCCTGTTCTGCCGCTGAGGTGCTGTGCAACTGGAAGGAAAATACTCGTCCTCTCTGAACTTCTGTTTTCTTATCTCTAAATCACACCTAATAATCCATGCCTGCCTCTCCCTTAGAGTGAGATGCGGGCTGTAAATGTTCATTATTACATCTGAGGAAGGGAAAGACCGATGGGCGGGGTGGGTCCCCCCTCACCCCAAGTTCTTCATTGTTCTGCCATGTGTTTCTCTTGTCCAGTGTTCATGGACTCCCAGCCAAGGCAATCTTTAGCAATGTCCTCAGAAACTGTAGAGTCTCCCCAGATATGTCCATTTTGTGCTGCTATCACAGATTACCCAAGACTGGATAATTTATAAACATCAGAAATGTATGCCTCACAGCTCTGGAGGCTGAGATGTCCAAGATCAAGGTGCCAGCAGATTTGGTGTCTGGTGAGAGCCCCATTCCTCACTTACTTCCGAGGTGGCGCTTTGTTGCGGCATCTTCCGTGAGGGACAAATGCTGTGTCTTCACATGGTGGAAGGCATAAGGGCAAAAGGACCTAAGCTAGTTCCCTCTCTGCCTTTTATAAGGCATGAGTCTACTAATAAGGCAGAGCCCTCATGACTTAACCATTTTCCAAAAGGCTCCACCTCCTAATGCCATCACGATGGAGATTAAGTTTCAACATGAATTTTGGAGGGGACACATTCAAACCACAGAAGGTGGGGAAGAAGAAAGAGATTGAAGAAGAGAGAAAAAGGAAAGAGAAGGAGCGTGGGGCAAGGGAGATGGGGACAGCAGGGGAGCAGGCAGAGGACCCTTGTTTTGGGTCCACGTCCTCCCTGAAGACATCCCTGAGTTCCACAATCAGGAACGCTTCTCCCTCCCCCCACCGAGCCTCCTCTACCTTGCTGGTCTCTGAGAGCAGGACATCCAGCCTTAATTCGTCATTGCATTCCCAGTCCCTGAACTTGGTGCTCATAGTAAACACTTAACAATTGTTTGTTGGACTGAATTGCAAACTGCTCTTGCTCCTCCTACTAAACTCTAAGTCCTTTGAGGACATGGACTTTGTGTTTTACTCCTGTATGGATTCATTCTGGGAAAATGTAACAATCAGGAGAAACTTAAGTTATGCTGCTGTAACAAACAGCTCAGTGGCTTAACACAACAAAGGTTTATTTCTTCCTTCTGTTCTATGTCTCCTGGAAGCTCTGTTCACTCAGGGACCCAGACGGATAAGGCAGGCTCTGCCTGGAACACTGATAGTCACTGTGACAAAGGGAAAAAGAGCCCTGCAGAGTCACGTGCTGACACCTAAATTCTCCACCCAGAAGCTATGCGTTTACTTCCACTTGCATTGGTTTAACCAAAAGAAGTCACGTGGCCATGCCAAACTTGAAGGCACCCAGAATGTAAAGGCTGGAACAATAGGGAGATAACAGTTGTGTCTGGCACTGGAGACAGCAATAGGGGGCACAGATGCAGACTCTGCAGATGGCCAAACTTGGACTTGAATCCCAGCTCAGCCATTTCATGATATATCACCTTGAGCAAGTCCTTTCACTGCCCTGAACCGAGGTTATCACAGCCGTAAAAAAAACTTTCAGGAATTATCAAAGGACCATTGTGAGGATAAGAAATAACTTATTTGAAGTGCCTAGGAAAGAGCAAGTCCTCAAAAAATGTTTATGATAAGCTCTTATTAACCTGGCACCAGTGCAGAAACAATGTGGGGCTCTATCACTGTTAATTGGTTTAGAAAGTTCCAGAGAGGGCCAAGCGTGGTGGCTTGTACCTGTAATCCCAGCACTTTGGGAGACCAAGGTGGGTGGATCACCTGAGGTCAGGAGTTCAAGACCATCCTGGGCAGCATGGCCAAATCCTGTCTCTACTAAAAATACAAAAATTAGCTGGGCATGTTGGTGACGCCTACAGTCCTAGCTACTTGGGAGGCTAAGGCAGGAGAATTGCTTGAACCTGGGAGGTGGTGGTTGCAGTGAGCCCAGATTGCGCCATTGCACTCCAGCCTGGGTGACAGAGCAAGACTCCATCTCAAAAAAAAAAAAAAAAAAAGAAAGTTCCAGAGAGGTGAGTGATGAGATAGGATCATTAGCAACATCATCTTGAAACCCTCACCCAAAAGTGAACCCCAAAACATCCACAGCACCTCGCCAATTTCCAAGGACTTTCTTATCATTTTCGACCCTCACAATAAACTGAGGCACAGTGAGCAGCCTTCAGTATCTTTATTTTTATTTTATGGAAATGTAGACTAGCTCAGTGCCATTTCACATTTTGCCCAAAATCACAGCAAATAATCAGGATAAACAACTAGGATAGGCAATATTTAGCAATGTCCTCAGAAACTATATAGTCTCTCCAAATACGTCCATTTTGTGCTGCTATAACAGAACACCTGAGACTGGGTAATTTATAAAGAACAGAAATTTATGCCTCACAGTTCTGGAGGCTGAGACATGCAAGTTGAAGCAATAGCTAAAATTTAATGAGTGTTTACTATGTGCCAGGCAGTGTTCTAAGAATGGGGCTGGCAAATTACAGCCCACAGATCAGACCTGGCTCACCATCTGTTTCTGTAAATAAGTTTTTGTTTTGTTTTGTTCGAGACAAGGTCTCACTCTGTCACTCAGGCTGGAGTGCAGGGGCGCAGTCTCAGCTCACTGCAGCCTTGACCTCCAGGGCTCAAGAGATCCTCCCACCTCAGCCTCACGAGTAGCTGCGACATGTGTGTGCCACCACACCTGGCTATTTTTTTGTATTTTTTTTGGTAGGGGTGAGGTTTCACCATGTTGCCCAGGCTGGTCTCAAACTCCTGAGCTCAACCAATCTGCCCACCTCAGCCTGCCAAAGTGCTGGGATTACAGACATGAGCCACTGCACCCAGGCATAAATAAAGTTTTATTGGAACACAGCCACACCCATTTGGGTATATATTGCCTATGTCTGCTTTGCACTACAATGGAAGAGTCACGTGTTTGCAATCAAAGTTATATGGGTCCCCAAAGCCCAAAATATTTACTATCTGATTCTCTCTCTTTTTTTTTTTTTCTTTTGAGATGGAGTCACGCTCTGTCACCCAGGCTGGAGCGCAGTGGCGCGATCTCGGCTTACTGCAAGCTCCGCCTCCCAGGTTCACATCATTCTCCTGCCTCAGCCTCCCGAGACTACAGGCACCCGCCAACACGCCCAGCAAATTTTTTGTATTTTTAGTAGAGACAGGGTTTCACCATATTAGCCAGGATGGTCTCAATCTCCTGTCCTTGTGATCCGCCCGTCTTGGCCTCCCAAAGTGCTGGGATTACAGCCGTGAGCCACCGTGCCCGGTCTACTATCTGATTCTTGACAGAAAAAGTTTGCCAACCCTGCTCTGAGTAGTTGTCATGTCTACTAATAATCAGGTTAGTGTCAGATCCTGGAAATGAGAGACTCAGTGGAGACGGTGCTATTTGGGAAGTCACAGCATAATCCCTCTGGTGATCCACTCTGAGCATCACGTGTTGGTCACACCTCCTAGGCTGAAGGGAGCCATGTTAGTAAGCCCTTAAAAATGTCAAATGGCTTCCCCCACCCCTTAATGCCAGCAGATTCTTATCCTGTGTTTTCTCAGCCATCTCCTTGGAGGTGCCTCCAGTCACTGAAAACCTTGCTCAAGAGCCTATGTGTCCTTTTCCCTCTATTTCTCTGCATAGGGTCCAACGCTGTCCCTTGCCCCCTTTGTTCACCAATATAGGTCAGACCTATCACAAAATAAATGGCACAGAGGCTTCCTGAAGACACACATATTTTGAGCACAGAACAGTGAGGCTGAGCCCTTATCAGCCGAGAGCGCTTGCAGAACCACAGAGAATCTGCTGCACAATCTGCAAGCTGGCGCTCTCCCAAGCATGCATAGTAGGTCTCAGAGCACTGGGAAGCAATGCACATCCACGGTCCATTGTAAGTCACTGGCTTAGATATGTTATATTTAACAAAACATCTCAGCCGCATCGTGTTATAACAAGTCACGTTGTAAGGGATGGATTTTATCAAGTTGGTGTGTGTTTCCCACCAAACTCTATGAGATTGGTATTATCCCTATTTCACAGGTAAGGAAACTGAGGCAGAGGGGTGACGCTCTTGTTCCTGTGCCTCACAGTAACCAGAGGAGCCAGAATTCAAACCCTGGCTTCTATCTCAGACCCTTACACTGAACTGGTAAACTCCTCACACACCCATGCCAACAAGAAGGATGACTGTTTTCGAACTCATTGTATAATCTGGCAGATTCATCACTCTGTTGTTTCCTGGTAAGCTCGTCTCCTGACACCTGGGTTAATGGGTGCTTTTTCCCAAAGTGTTTGCCCAGGCCAGCCACACCTAAAGTGTTGGGGTACATGGCAACATATCCAAGCTTATGTACGTGGCATTTGAGGTCGGGGCATGGAAAAATACGGAGGCACTGTGTGTATGTTATTTGTGCATAAGAATGTAACTCCTTGGCTCTAAAAACAGGACAAGGAGTGAAGTGTGTCATAAGGAACGCTGAAAACAGCCTCCTAAGAATGTGGTTTGAGAGCTTTTGCAAGGCCGCAGGTGTCTCATGACCCCACCTCAAAAAGCCATCTAGCGGATGTTTGTGGTTTAACAAGCCCTTTCAATAAATACTTGGCGGACAGATGCTGGGGCAGGCTCTCACAAGGGCGGGCTCTCAGAAGAGCTGCCCCCACCCCCTCTCCCAGACCCCTTCAGCTGAAATTGTCTAAGAACTCATTCTTGGCGTTCACTGCAAGCTATAAGCTCTGCAAGTGGTGACCCCGACGTGATCGCCTTGAAGTTACGCGTGAAGGAGGAAAACTCATCAATTTTCGGAGAATCCCGGTAAGGGACAGTCCTGACTCCCGTCAGGAGGATGGGACCCACGCGTAAAATATCAGGGGTTGGATTATCATAGGTCAAGAAATGACCAAAGAACAGAAAGTGTTTTTTAAAAACAGTGCGACAGCTACTTAAGGCTAACCAGTGCACTGCAGAGCCTGGAGCTCTACACAACGCTATGATCTTAATTCGGCAGGAATGCCCTTGGTTTCCTGATCAAGGAACCTTAGACTTGAGTTATGGAGCAGGTAGGTCACTGCCTGAAAACAGGATATGAGCAAGGTCATTTTACTGAGGTTATTGTTTTGACCACCTGGGCGCTGATACACTCGGTGTTGTATCCTCTTTATCTGCCAGATTGCAGTGGGTCAGACCGCCCGTCTTCTCTGCCTGAAGGGAATTCAGGAGGTTTAAAGGAGAAGGAAGAACAGGAACCAACCAGGACAGCGGGAGGCGGGCGGGGGGTCCTCTCTCTACTTCATTCCCTTCTGTAGGGCATAAGGAGGATATTTTTTTCTAGTGATGATGAGGACGGACCGGAGCCTTTTCCTCCCCCTATAGAAAAGCCATTGCCCTCTTTTCCTCCACCCTTAAAGGGACCTGTATTCTTTGGCCCCGTTCAGGCAATGGCGCCTCCCATCCCCCTTGAGGAGACTGGAGGCCGCCCAAGAGATGGTTCTTGGATAAGACCTCCAGTCAGTGAATATCTATGTGATCGGGTGGCCGCGTCCTCAACGCCGACTCCTCGTCAAACTTCCTTAGTAGAGGGGTGCCTCCAAGAGGGACTTAGGAAGGGAGACTCTGAGGCGCTTTTTGGCGCATTCCCTGTTATTGTTCAAAACAACAGGAGATGGCATGAGAGTTTGCCTTTTACTGTCTTTAAAGAGTTAAAGAAAAGTATCCGTGAAAACAGTGTACATTCACCGTTTACGAAGGAGGTGATTGAGGCTCTGGGAAATGGCTATAAGATGACTCCACATGATTGGAAAACTTTGGTAAAAGTTTTGGTTTCAGCTGCAGAATATACTGTGTGGTGGAGTGAGTACAGTGATTTAGCCATGCAGCAGTCCTTGCAAAATTTGGATAATAATATCCCGATACAACTTGATATGCTATTGGGAACAGGGCCTTTTGCTTCAGCTCAGACTCAGGGTCAAGCAGGTGGCCATCTATTTCTTCAATGCTCACAGTTAGCAATACAAACATAAAAAAAAAAATCCCGTAAGACAATCCCAGGGTTCCTTTATAACAGTTAAACAGGGTGCCACAGAAACATACATTAAATTTATCAACCGACTGCAAGCTGCAATTGAAAAACAGGTACCCCATCCTAAAGCTACCAAACTTCTTATGTTACAATTGGCTTTTGAAAAAGCAAATAAGGATTGTCAGACAGCAATAACTCCAGTCTAAGCCACTGCCACTGAAATCAGTGTGTTTATTAAAGCATGCCAAAATATAGGCACTACAACTCATCTGACTCAAACTTTTGCTGCAATAATGACCAGAACCACATATTATAATTGTGACCTAACCAGGCATATGGCAAAAAGAACCCTGCTACTGTTTTCCTACCTTTAAGCAAAAAACAATTTCATACTCTTCTAGCTTGTGCTCTTGATTGGCAAATCGCAATAGCTGACTTTATTGGTAATATCAGCTTTCATTTACCAGCCTCTAAGCTCCTGAACTTTTTACAAACTGTGCCTGTTAAATTTGTATCAATTGTTGTTTCTGAGCCCTTGCTTCATGCCACTACTGTCTTTACAGATGGTTTAGGAAAAACTGGAAGAGCAGCTACAGTGTGGCAATATGCCATGCAGAAATGGCAGCACAAAATCCAGGAACTTTTTAAAACTACGCAACAGGCAGAGTTAGGTGCCCTGATATTGGCCTTACAAACTTTTCCTCACCAAGACATAAACATAGTTAGTGATTCCGCTTATGCGGTGTGTAGTATTACTCATTTAGATCTTGCACATGTGAAGGACGTTACTAATGAACCCCTACTAGCTTTGTTTCTCGCAGCGTTAAGAGCTCCTCTGTGCCCATCATTGTGGGGAAAAGAAAGAGAGATCAGACTGTTACTGTGCCTATGTAGAAAAGGAAGACAAAAGAAACTCCATTTTGATCTGTACAAAGAAAAATTGTTATGCTTTGAGACGCTGTTAACCTGTAACTTTAGCCCCAACCCTGTGCTCACAGAAACATGTGCTGTATTGAATCAAGGTTTAAGGGATTTAGGGCTGTGCAGGATGTGCCTTGTTAACTATATGTTTGCAGACAGTATGCTTGGTAAAAGTTATCGCCATTCTCCATTCTCTATTAACCAGGGACACGATGCACTGCGGAAAGCCGCAGGGACCTCTGCCCAAGAAAGCCTGGGTATTGTCCAAGGTTTCCCCCGACTGAGACAGCCCGAGATATGGCCTCGTGGGATTGGAAAGACCTTACCATCCCCTAGCCCGACACCCGTAAAGGGTCTGTGCTGAGGAGGATTAGTAAAAGAGGAAGGCCTCTTTGTGGTTGAGATAAGAGGAAGGCCTCTGTTTCCCACATGTCCCTGGGAATGGAATGTCTCGGTGTAAAGCCGACTATTCGTTCTATTCTGAGATAGGAGAAAACTGCCCTGTGGCTGGAGGCGAGATATGCTGGCAGCAATACTGCTCTGTTACTCTTTACTAACTGAGATGTTTGGGTAAAGAGAAACATAAATCTAGCCTACGTGCACATCTGGGCACAGTACCTTCCCTTGAACTTATTTATGACGCAGATTCCCTTGCTCACATGTTTTCCTGCTGACCTTCTCCCCACCATCACCCTGTTCACCCTGTTCTTCTGCCGCACCCCCCATGCCAAGATAGTGAAAATAGTAATCAATAAACCCTGAGGGAACTCGGAGACCGGCGCCGGTGCAGTTCCTCGCATGCTGAGTGTGCCGGACCCCTGGGCCCACTGTTCTTTCTCTGTACTTTGTGTCTTATTTCTTTTCTCAGTATCTTGTCTCCACCTGACGAGAAATACCCACAGGTATGGAGGGGCAAGCCCCCTTCGATCATCACCCTCTTTACATCACACATATTCACTCTCATTCTGGGCTACCTGGTCCCTTATCAGAAGGGAACACTCGAGCTAATGCTCTGGTACACACACAGATGTGGTTTGCAGACTCTCCTGCTTTTTTGCGAGTTCAAGCTGATCATGCTTTTTTCCATCAGAACGCCTGCAGTCTTAAACAACAGTTTCATTTAACACTTGCTCAAGCTCACATGATTATTAAAACTTATCCTGATTGCCAATGGCATTCTCTTTCCCCTTTTTCCTTAGGACTTGGTGCCAACCCACGAGGTCTGGTGCCTAATGCTATCTGGCAAACTGATGTTACTCAGTATCCACCCTTTGGACGTTTTAAATCTCTCCACGTTACTGTGGACACTTATATAGACCTAATACATGCTATCCCCCATGCCGGAGAAAAAACTAAAGATGCAGTTGCTCATTTGTTTGAATCTATTATGACTCCAGGCCTTCCACAAACTGTAAAACTGATAATGGCCCCTGCTATCTTAGTGCTCACTTTGGCTATGCATTGTAACTTTGGCAATAAGATCAACATACAACACCAGACTGGGATTCTCTGTAACTCAACCGGTCAGGCCATTATTAAACAAGCTCATCAAACTCGTAAAGTATATCTTAATAAACAAAAAAGGGGGAATATCGGGCCCTCTTCTCGAGAACAGGACCTGTCATTGGACAATCGACTGACAACGACGGTGATGACTCAGAAGGCACCTGACATTACCTGGGGACAGCTAAAGAAATTGGAATAACAGGAAACTATCCGGCTTGCAGGCATAGAAGCCTCTGTAACTGCAGAGAATCAGTTTCCTATGTATCTGGGGGTAATTGGGAAAACTTCTGAGAAAGTAAGACGACATAGATGTTGGGGTGGCTGGTAATTCTTGTCCTTTGCCAAGTGGGATCACCTCAAGAACATGTTTACTGGAGTCATGTTCTAAATCCCCCTGTTTTTAATGTTATTTCATGGTGGGATGCTGACCTGCCTTTGTCATCTAATGATACTTCTTGGACAAGAGGTCGATGGATGCCCCTGTCTTACCCTTCAGTGGAAAATTTGGGATGGATTAAACTTAGTAACTCCTTGGTTGTATTGTCTAGTAATCCCCCTCTTTGTTTTTCCACAATAGCACATGCTAAGTGTGTTACTCTTATTCTTCAGGAGTATCTTTACTATCAGCCTAAAAGGGATGCTAAGCTTGCAAACTTGACCTTTATTTCTGCTATTACCACTAATCTTACTGAGGTCTCTAATGAAGCTACACAAGTGCCTGATCTTCCTATATGCCGTCTGAGTAGGGACTGGCAATATAAGTTTGAGGCCATTCAGTGGTCTCCATCCAGACAGCCTGCGCCATGTCAAGGGCCTCTGTTTGATAATGGCACCTTACTTGATTGGAGTCCCCATGGTTATCTTATGTCTGCAAATCAGACTATTGGATCTGGGAGTCCCCAATAAGTCTATCACCTGGTCAGAGTACAGGCTTTCAGGACCAATATTACAACTAAAAGGGAAACAAGCTTTAAGCCCTGCTCATACCCAAATTTGGAGATTAGAACTTCCTTTTTTCGAATGGGTTCTTTCACATGATGAGTATATTACTAGCAGTGGCAATTATACCCTCTGTTTCCATAATAATGTTACTGACACAGTTGTGATTTGTACTACACACTCATATACTTTTGTTTGGGCAAAGTGTTCCTAATATAGAGCAGAATCGATCCTTTTATAGTAGTAAAGTCTCTTCCAGTAGTTAGTATGCTACATGCCTGTCTCATCGAAATGTTACATAGTTAAATATAACCTATGTCATGATCTTAAAATGGCGTGCAGAATTTTGGCTGCCTGTAAATTTAACCTGGAGCTGGGAAGGAGATTCAACCCTGCAGCTGTTTAGAAAAGCACTGTCTCATACTCAGAAAAAAAGATTTCTGGCCACTTTAATTGCTTTTTTAGTCTCAGCTACTATTATATTAGCAACTGCTGCTACTGCAGCTGTTTTTCTAACAAAATCTATTCACACAGCTTCAGTGGTGAACCACATGGTATATAATGTAACCCATAAATTTCAAAGACAGGTAAATATTAATCAAACTACTCTGTCTCACCTGGAGGCTCTTAAAGCCGCTGTTGAATGGCTGGGGGATCAGCAGCAGGCATTCATTACCCATCAACATTTATATTGTAATTGGCAATATAATTCTATCTATGTCACACCTCTGCCATATAATAGCTCCCAATATGCTTGGGAGAGAGTGAAAACACACCTGCAAGAGGCTTATCACAATCATTAGTCTTCTCAAATTCCCACTCTTAAGTGTAAATTTAAAAAACAACTTAAAAAATGGTCACAGCAATTATAAACAAATACCCTTCAACAATTATAAAAAGGCTTTCAATAGTTAAACCCAAACACTTAGTTATCTGGGTTAAACATACACATTTGGGTAACGGCCAATATACTTATTCTTTTTTGTATTTGTTTGCTAGGTATGTACAAATGGCTCTGTGCTGTCACTCAGTGCATCTATAACCAAGAAAAAGCAATAAAAGCTTACCTCGCTTTAAATAACCAACATACTCTAAAAATTAAAGAAGGGGGAGATGTTGAGGGTGCACGGCAACATATCCAAGCTTATGTACATGGCATTTGAGGTCGGGGCATGGAAAAATACTGAGGCACTCTGTGTATGTTATTTATGCATGAGAATGTAACTCGTTGACCCTAAAAACAGGACAAGGATTGAGGTGTGTAATAAGGAACGCTGAAAACAGCCTCCTAAGAAGGTGGTTTGAGAGCTTTTACAAGGTCATAGGTGTCTCATGACCCTCAAAAAGCCATCTAGTGGATGTTTGTGGTTTAACAAGCTCTTTCAATAAATACTTGGCGGACAGATGCTGGGGTGGACTCTCTCAGAAGAGCTCCCCGCCACCCCTGCTCGAGGCCCACTCAGCTGGAATTGTCTAAGAACTCATTCTTGGCGTTCACTGCAAGCTATAAACTCTGCATAAAGTTTCCATATCTACACATTTCTTGGCTACATCAATGGTAATTGCTTGGGTGGCCAAATAGAAAGCTTCCCACAGCAGGTGGGAAGTTCCCATACCCAGGGGAATTATTGACGCTAGCTCAGTAGTTGAGAGCTGAGAGGCAGGAAGTGGCAGTGAGTCCTGGTCTAGGAGTGAAGAAACCGGTACTCTAGCTAAGCTCTACCTTGCACTAGCTGTGTGTCCTTAGGTAAGTCACTTGCCCTTTCTGGGAAAAGAAGGGCATTTAAATATACACTCCTCCAAAAGGAGCTTTCCACATAATATAGCTCAGAGATTAAGAGCAAGGCCTCTGAAACCAGAGAGACTAGAATTCAAATCTCAGTCTTACCCCACCTACAGGCCGTTGACCTCAGACATCTTTCACTTCTCTGAGTCTCCGCTTCCCCAGCTTTGATGAGAGCGTTTGGGGCCATCCTGGCAGGGCTGCAGTAAGCAAGGGAAGTAGGCACGTTGCTTATCAACTAAAAAGCTTTATGCACATGGGTGACAATCATCATTGCCATTATTATCTCCCAAGCCTTTGTTTTCCAGGCTCTCTCAGCACGATGTCTGCAGCTCCCGCCAGCAATGGAGTGTTTGTTGTCATCCCGCCAAACAATGCCAGTGGCCTCTGCCCACCTCCAGCCATTCTGCCCACATCCATGTGCCAACCTCCAGGGATTATGCAGTTTGAGGAGCCACCGCTGGGGGCACAGACACCAAGGGCCACACAGCCACCTGACTTGCAGCCCGTGGAGACATTCCTGACAGGAGAGCCCAAAGTTTTGGGGGTAAGAACAGCCTCTCTGCACAACCTGAGGCAGGTAGTGAGTATCCCAGCACCGGAACATTCATGCATGTTTTGGAGAGGGGAGAAGGCAGTTAACAAATATGTAGTAATGACTCAAAGATTCAGCCATGCACCAGGTAGACAAGCACCCTTCCCGCATAAAGTTCACAGAGAGTAAACCAGTAAACAAATGACTCAGAAACCTCCAAAGAGAGAAGTAAGGTTGAAAATGATGACTAGGGCTAAGGGGAATACTAGCGAGGGTAGGTGGAAACTTCTCTCTGGGGAGATGACATTTAAGCCCAAACCTGGCTGTTAGATTGAAGCCAGCCAAGGGAATAGCTAGTGGAAGGGCTGGAGAGGGAGGGCTCACCAGGTAGAGTGCAAAGGCCTTGGGAATGAGTGTGGCTGTTAAAGGAAGAGGTGGAAGCTCGCCATAGCTGGAATGTAATGAGCAAAGGAAAGGGGGAGATGAGATGGAATGAAAGTGGTAGATGAAAGTCAGCCCTGATAGAGCTGAAGGCACATGAAGGATTTCAATCTCAGATGGCCTTGAGCTATTGGTCTCAATAAAATACTGAAGTCATAAAATATTAGGTAGAGATAGAAAGATACATACACACATTTGCACGTGTGTGTGTATACATGTAGCGTTAAAAAGAAAAGCTTTAGGCCAGGTGAGGTGGCTTACGCCTGTAATCCCAGCACTTTGGGAGGCCGAGGCAGGCAGATCATGAAGTCAGGAGATCAAGACCAACCTGGCCAACATGGTGAAACCCCGTCTCTACTAGAAATACAAAAATTAGCTGGGTATGGAGCTGTGTGCCTGTAGTCCCAGCTACTCGGGAGGCTGAGGCAGGAGAATTGCTTGAACCCGGGAGGTGGAGGTTGCAGTGAGCTGCGATCATGCCACTGCACTCCAGCCTGGGTGACAGTGTGAGACCCCATCTCAAAAAAAAAAAAAGAAAAAGAAAAGCTTTAAACAAATTAAATTTAGCAGAGTTTATGTGAGCTAAGAATAATTCAGGAATCTGGCAGCACTCAAAACCAGAAGAGGTTCAGAGAGCTCCATCCAGCTGTGTGAGCAGTAAGCTCTTATAGGCCAAACACAGAAGTGAAGTAGAGAAATCTCCCGATCAGCTGCAGCTAGGTGTCTGCCTTATTTGGGCATGATGTCATGAGGCATTTGCCTTATTTGGGCATGATGTCATGAGGCATTTGCCTTATTTGGGCATAGTCTGATCAGTTGGCTGAAGCTGTTTGTCATTAGCTGAAACCCAGCTATCTGTTACAAAAATATACTCCTAGGTTAGGTTTCAGTGTGTTTATGTACTGGTTGGGTTGCAGTTTGTTATGTAGGAACTCAAATTATGGAGACAGGCTAAAGGCCGCCTGCTATTTTAATTATATACACACATATGTAGATTCTTCAGTATGTTCCTTGGCCTCAGTTTCTCCAAGTAGAAGATGAAAGCATAGATTAAGCAATGGTGATGATGATGAAGGTGAAGATGATGACAGCTCTTACTTATGAAGCATCTCTGAGAGGTGCACGTACTGTGCCGGGGACTTTGCATGCATCATCTCACTAGATTCTCAGCACCACCTTGTAAGAAGGGGATCATCGTTCCTGTTGGACAGATTACGAAACTGAGGTTTCTTAAGACTAAGTCATTTGCCTAAGGCCACACAGCTAATAAATGGCATCCTGTAAACGAGGGATGGCTGACCCTAAAGTTCTACTTTCAACCCCTCTGCTTTGTGGTGTCCAGGACCTCTGGCTCAATCATGCTGGAATTCTATCCTAATAGCTGCACCACATCCATTGGTGCAGAGGGGGACTGACTGGGGGCACAGACACCAAGGGCCACACAGCCACTGACTTGTGGCCCATGGAGACAGTGGACAAAGAGGGGGTCAACAATTGCTGGAATTTCGAAGCCTCAAAGCAGACCCTGGGAACCAGAGCTCTCCCCCTCCAAAAAAAAAAAAAAATTGATGAGACAAACAAACTGCTGAAAAGCACAAAAAAGTGGAAAATACAAATAAGAGTTATGGAATGCCACCCACTAAGAATACCACTGCAGACTTAGCTGGCCTGCCGCCTCATAGCTGGGACACTTCGGGCAAGTTACTGAACATCTCTGACCTTCAGTTTCCTCATCTCCAAAATCAGGATAATAATAACCTACCTCTGGCCAGGCGCAGTGGCCCACGCCTGTAATCCCAGCACTTTGGGAGGCCAAGATGGGTGGATCACCTGAGGTCAGGAGTTCGAGACCAGCCTGGCCAACATGGTGAAACCCCGTTTGTACTAAAAGTACAAAAATTAGCCAGGTGTGGTGGCAGGCACCTGTAATCCCCACTACTCAGGAGGCTGAGGCAGGAGAATCACCTAAACCTGGGAGGCAGAGTTTGCAGTGAGCTGAGATGGTGCCATTGCACTCCAGCCTGGGCAACAAGAGTGAAACTCCTTCTCAAAAATAATAATAATAATAGTAATAACCTACCTCTTCTCATTAGGATTAAATGAGACCACATCTGTAAAACCCCCAGCACAGTGCTTAGCATAGACAGGCATTCAATAAGCGGCAGCTGGTGTTTCCCAAGGCATAATGGCAGTAGCTGTGGTGGTCTATCCACAGGGGAAAGATCTAAGGAAGGGGAGCAACGCTGGCGACTTGGACACCATGCCATGCTGTGCCCTGTGAGGACACTGAAAAGATGAAAGACGTATAGCTGAAGAGAAAAAGAAGCTGAAGATTCAGGGGCTCATGTCCATGAATATCCAAATACTTGGCACTCATGTTAGAAAGAAATATATATTCCACGTGATGCTGACATGACAATTCTAGTTGTTCCCAGTCAGAACTGCCCATAAAAGGACCATGCTGGTTTGGGTAGTGGTGAGTACTGGTCACTGGAGTCCCCGTGAAAGTCACGGAGCCGGAAGTGGCTCCTGGGCTCCCAGGGCTGGATTCCAGCGGTCTTCAACATCTCTTTCCACTCAGTTCCGGAATTCAATAGTTACCCAAAACGTTGCAATGTTTCTGCTATTTGGCAGACCTTACTAGAAGCTCACACTTGGGAAAACCATCCCACTTCTGGGCATAGACTAGTAGGGTGCTGGTAAACCAACTCTTAGAAAGAGAAAAAATCCCACTGGAGATTTCAGCAGGCTGAGAGGCAGCTGCTGCACAGGGCTGGGACGATCAGTGATGGACACGGAAATTGTGTGATGGACGCTGCAGATTGACAGGGTGGTGGGAGATGAGGAAGGGCAAGGTGAGGCATGCGGTGCAGGGAATGTTGGGCCATTGAACCGAGTCCTGAGAAAGCCAGGTAGGGAGGGACACAGCGATGCTTGAGATCCATGGATCAGAGCAGAAAGCAGGAGGCAGGCTGGCTGAGAGAGCTGTGCTTTGTGGGTCCCGTAGGCTGCGGGGAACTAGCTTTCTCCTTAAAAGTGTCTATTGGTTTCTGTAATAATATCGCCTCTAAAGAACAGAATCTGAGTTTCTTTCCCAGTCGCCAACAAGCTGGAGGGCAGGGCCAGCCACGCTCTCCGCGGGGCCGGCAGGGGGCGGTGTGGAACAGGGCCCGCAGCACTGAGCCTCGGGGCTTCCGGCAGACGGTGCAGATCCTCATCGGCCTCATCCACCTGAGCTTTGGCAGCGTGCTGCTCATGGTTCGCCGCGGCCACGTGGGCATCTTCTTCACCGAGGGCGGCGTCCCCTTCTGGGGAGGAGCCTGCGTGAGTGCCGGGGCCATGGAGAGGGAGGGTGGGGGATGCTGCCCAGGCTCACCTCTCCCCCACGCGCCCACCCCCACCATCCTCCTGGGCACAGCCTCTCCTAGGTGGGGGCCTGGAGGCACTTCCTAGAAGAACTAGAGTCTAAATCTAACTCCTTGCCGGAAACGCTCACCATAAACTTGAGCCTGACCCCACCCCTGAGGATCAAAAGCTCCCAGCAAACAGCCAGAGAAGCTGCCAAAAAGGACGGGAAAGGCGGGGCACGGTGGCTCATGCCTGTAATCCCAGCACTTTGGGAGGCCGAGGCAGGCAGATCACTTGAGGTCAGGAGTTGGAGACCAGCCTGACCAACATGGTGATACCCCGTCTCTACTAAAAATACAAAAATTAGCCGGGCATGGTGGTACATGCCTGTAATCCCAGCTACTTGGGAGGCTGAGGCAGGTGAATCGCTTTAACCCGGGAGGCGGAGGTTGCAGTGAGCTGAGATCTTGCCACTGCACTCCAGCCTGGGCAACAGAGCAAGACTCCATCTCAAAAAGAAAAAAAAAGGGATGGAGGGCATCAGGGCTGGGTCCAAACCACCTGCACTGCCCAGATCCTAAGCCTCACCCTGCAACCAAACCCCTCCTGCAGAAACCCTCTAGCTCCCTGAGTTGGGTCCCAGCCCTCCAGGAGCTCTGTCCCCTGGGAGTCCAACCAGCTCTGAAGCCCCTGAGCCCATTCCTTTGACCTACTTCCGGCCAAACTGGCCACTCACCCATGCCGGAAAACAGGCAGGTGAGTCCTTGTCACTGCCAACGTTAAAGGGCACTTGAGTGTATACCGTGAACCTTGGTGTTTGCACCCCCATCAATACATCACCAGAGCCTCCAGCCGCCCCAAGGAAGCACAGGCCTCAGGGTCAGGTCAACGGGGTCTGAATCTCAGCTTCACCGCATGTTAAGATGGAGTCCCTTGGGCATGTCACTGAATCTCGAGACTCAACTTCCTCATCTAAAACTTGGGCTCATAGATCTGGCCCTGCCTACCTCATAGTTTGCAGAGGAAATCGAGAGATAATGTGCATGGTGAGTGGATTACTAACGCTAAAATTCTGCACCAAATGGTGACTGTTGAGCAAGTCCCTTTTTCGAGAGAAAGCCAGAGATTTGCATAAAAGGGGTCTCCATTGTGTGAGTGTTGGTTCCAGAACCGAGGCACAGTGACTTTCTTCCCCTGCCCAGGCTGCCTCCAGCAAGAGCACAAAATCCACCAGAATGGGGTTCAGGGAGGACAAAGTGGCTGACACATCACAACCAGATCAGGATGGTCACCTGGCCATCCTTGGGGACAAGCTCTGGCGCTTTGAATGGTCCCCCTGACCTGAAGGTGGAGGAAAATTTTGCAATTGGGAGAACCCATGGGGAGAAATCACAACAGGAAGAAACAAAGGGGTCACTTTCCCCTCTGAGCCCCCTCCTGCCAGGCTTTATCACAAATATGCCCAGTAAAGCTTCAAAAATGGGAGAAGGAACAAAAGCAAAAACTTGATTTTCAATCTCAGGAGACATGAGCGTCAGGAGATCCTGGCAGGACACCTGTGAGCTCCAACATTTAATCACTGTGTTGGATCTTCACATCACTGATGTCTGGGGACCCCTGAAAGTACAGGGGTATTATGTGCATTTTTCTAGAAAGCAGGCTCATAGCTTTTCTTGAAGGCTCAAAGAAGACCTTAGTTGAAAATTCCCAGAATTCCAGGATGGTGGATGACTTGGAAGGAAAGAGGCAGTCAGCCGGCATGCGGGTGCAGCCAGGCCTCCTTCTCTATATGAACCTGGGCAAGTTGCTGCCTGTCTCTGGGGCTTGACTTTCTCATCAATAAGACATCATGCCTGTCTCCAGCCCAGAGAGCCGGATTCTAAACCCAGCTGCCCTCTTGACAACTCCGCTTGATGCTGAAAAGGCAACTCAGTATATCAAAATGAAACTCTTGATTCCTGCCATAGGCTTGTCCCCAGCCCTATCCCTCCTATCACCTCCTCATCTCAGCAAATGGCACCTCCAGCCACCCAACTGCCAAAGCTAAACATATCCCAAGAATTGTCCTAGAGTCTTCTTTCCCTGCTGCGCATCCACCCCAGCAGCAGGTCGCGCCGGATCGCCCTCCAGAGCATAGCCTGAGTGTGTCCGCTTCTTCCCACCCCCATGGCCACCATGCTGAGCTACACCTGCTTGAGACCTGTAGGGACTCCTTCCTGGTCCTCTGTCTCCGTGTCACCCCAGGGCCTCCTCCACCCACCGCTGACCCTGCGGTCTCCCCAGCATGGCAGCTGAGTGCCCCCTGCAAATTGCAGACCTGCTAAGCTGCAGGCCCAGAGTGGCGCAGCGCTGCTCAGCTCCACCCTCTCAGCTCAGCAGACGCAGGGCCAGCCCCACCTCAGTGTGTCAGGCGACTGCCAAGTACATAGGTGCCATGATGCAGGTCCCTGGGCTATCCTTATGGATAGCCTCGTGCCTGGCTGTTGTCATCCCAGCTCACAGAGACAACCCTGACACCCACCCAACCTCGAGTAGCCCCAGTGACCGCTATGACTTCATCACAGCTCTTAGCACCACTGTCTGTACTTTTCTTCACTGTTTGCTAAGTGTCAGTCTTCCCCAATTAGAATATAAGTTCCGGCCGGGCACGGTGGCTGATGACTGTAATCCCAGCACTTTGGGAGGCCTAGTCAGGTGGATCACGAGGTCAGGAGTTCAAGACCAGCCTGACCAATATGGTGAAACCCCATCTCTACTAAAAATACTAAAATTAGCTGGGTGTGGTGGCGGGCGTCTGTAGTCCCAGCTACTTGGGAGGCTGGGGCAGGAGAATCACTTGAACCCGGGAGGCGGAGGTTGCAGTGAGCCGAGATCATGCCACTGCACTCCAGCCTGTGTGACAGAGCAAGACTCCATCTTAGAAAATAAAATAAAATTAAAAAAAGCTCCTTGAGGGCAGAGATCTGGTCTGCCTTATTCAACTCTGTTATGTTCCTGGCACATAACTGCCACTCAGAAAATATTTGGTTTTTCTGTTTTTTGTTTTGAGACAGAGTCTCACTCTGTCCCCCAGGCTGGAGTGCAGTGGCACTATCTTGGCTCACTGCAACCTCCGCCTCCCAGGTTCAAGTGATTCTTGCTCCTTAGCCTCCCGAGTAGCTGGGATTACAGGTGCACGCCACTCTGCCCAGCTCATTTTTGTATTTTTAGTAGAGACTGGAGTTTCACCATGTTGGCCAGGCTGGTCTTGAACTCTTGACTTCAAGAGATCCTCCCACCTCGGCCTCCCAAACTTCTGGGATTACAGGCATGAGCTCACTCAGTTCAGCCTCACTCAGTAAATGTTTGATGAGTGAATGTTTGAAGGAACAATGCCTTCCCCATGAGGCCCTGATGATACGACGTCAATGAAAACACTCACCTTGTAAGCCACAGCCCTAGTTCTCTGGACAGGGGACACCCCTGCCGAGAGACCCCAAGGTGCCTGCCTGGCAGAGAAAGTGGCATCAGGAGGCTGTTGTCTCTCCCTGGCACCTCTTGACAGATCCCAAGCAGGGTCTGCCCTGCCCAGGGTCCTGGCTGAGGCCTCACCTGGTCCCCTCTCCCCATACAGTTCATCATCTCCGGATCCCTCTCAGTGGCAGCCAAGAAGAACCACACCAGTTGCCTGGTGAGTGTGAACAGGGGGACCCAGGGGCGGGGATGAAGCCACAGCTAAATCTCACTCTACCCTGCCCCTCCCATCCACTCACTCCTTCAGCTCATTCCCCAGCACTTCAGGGGACCTGCAAAGTGCCAGGGGAGGGGCACCACCCAGGCAGACCAGACGCAGACTGTGCATGTCCAGGAGAAGAAGACAGGGATACTCTTTCAATACACAAGCCAGGGTGGAAAGTGAGGTCCATGCTCATGGTCATTCCGAGAAAGGAAAGATGCCAGAAGATCTCCTGTAAGAGTCCTGCTGGGCCTTGGTGAGCAGAGAGGACTTAGAAATACCACAGGGAAAGCTGGAGAATGCACGGAGGAGTGTGGGCAGGGTCGCCACTGAAACCACGCCTGGCTCCATCCAACGAAGGCAAAGGTAGGAGAAGGAAAGTGGAAAGAAATTAGACAGAGAGATTTAATCCCATCATGGGGCTGGATTGTGGAAGGCTTGGTACCTTCTGCAGGCACTGGGAGGCGATGGAGGCTTTGAACAGGAGGGTATGAGCTTTATGTCAGGCTCAGAGAACACGGCAATGAAGATCATGAACATGGCAGCGAAGGTCATGAACATAGCAGTGAAGGTCATGGCATTTACCTTCTGGTGCCTTGTAGACACCCGTAAAGCAAACTAACAAAGATAGTTGCCAAGCATGAGAAGTGCTGAAAGGAAGCAGGCAGGATAATATGAGTCATTCTAAGCTCAGCTGGGACGGTCTGGAGTCCCTGAGCAGGTATCACGGAACCGAGTCTTCACAGTTCAGAGGGCAACAACCATGGAAGAGCCCGGTCGGGAAACGCCATGGCTGGACAGGGGACCAGAGTGCCGGACCATCACAGGCAAGGGGTGGGCCGAGAGGGAGAGGCCGGGGAGGTGACTCAGAGCCTAAATGCCAAGTTCAGGATTTGTTTTAAGGACAATGAGAGACCACAGAGGCTTCAGCAGGGGATTCCTTGCCCTGTTTCCATACTTGAGAGGTATCCCAGGTGCTGGGCAGAGAATGGGTTGTGGAGGGGCAGGACTAGAAGCGAGGACTCTCCGGACCAAACCCAGTGTCCCCCAGGCCGTGAGCTCCAGGAGGACAAGACCTGACTTACTCTCTCCTGGACTCACAGCACTTTGCATAGTGCCTGGCATGCAGTAGGTGCTCAATAAAAGCTTTTGGCTTAATCAATTAATGGATTTCTTGTGAGGCTGTTCTGATCTCAATGACCTCCTGATTGCCATTTAAAAAGAAGAATCAGGGGTCTTTAAACCTGAAGAGGTCCTAGAGTCCCCAGCCCACCCATGAATGTTTCCCCTTGGGGCAGTTTAACCAGAAGGCTCCAGCTACGGGTCACGAGACCGTCAGGTTCGGGCTGCAGGGGGATGGTGACCCCTGGGTGGCTGCCTGGACCACCCCAGCAGTCACTTGCCCTGCACGCTGTTTAGACCCTGGAGTCCTAGGCCTCTCAGCCCACCCAGACTTCAGACCTTCAGCTCCTGCCTCTCCTGTCTCCCCTGCCTGGTGCCCCACCAGTGTCTGCAGTGCCTCACTCCGCCAGCCGCTTCCTGGAACCTCATGGAAATGAACTCAACCCCTCTCCCAACCAGGCCTCAGTGTCCACAGCAAAGGGCCTCCCCCAACCCATGCCCCTGAGCAGGCCTCAGCTGCAGCTTCTCCTGCGAGGTGCTGGGCCTGGGGGTGAGGGAGCCACAGTACGGGGTAGGCTGGAGGCTGCAAACTCCACCCAGAAAGGCTGTAAAGGAGGTGGTGCCCTTCTCCCTAGCAGCTTCCAAGAAGATGAGAGAAGGAAAGAGAGACAACAAGACCTCCTCCCGAGGTCCCAGGGGAGGAGAAGAGAAAAGGGGAGCAGTCAATGAGAACACAGCTGCGTGCAGGGTGGTGTGGCCACTGCCTCCTTGGCTGTGGGAGGCAGCGTGCTGGGGGCTGGGCAGCTGAGCCACAGCCCCTGCCTTTTCTCCTTCTCTTTGCCTATTCCCTCTGCTCCTGTCTCTCTGCTCTCTGCAGGTGAGGAGCAGCCTGGGCACCAACATCCTCAGCGTCATGGCGGCCTTTGCTGGGACAGCCATTCTGCTCATGGAGTTTGGTGTTACTAACCGGGTGCGTTGTCAGATGGCCCTCGGGGTGGGAAAACTTGGAAAATGATGCAGCCATGTCCAGGAGGGTAGGGAAGTGAGAGTTTGCAGCGCCAGGACGTTGGCAGGGCCTGCCAGTCCCTATAGACCCCATGAATCCATGGATCCTCTGAGCCTTCCCCAAGATAGGCATCAGAAGGAGCAAGGAGGCAGCCTGCAGGGTGAAGGGGAGGGTGCAGGACTGGCGGCAGGGGGACTGGCTCCAGGCACAGCTCTGCTCCCAACTAGCCGCGTGACCTTGGGCAAGTGGTTCTCACTCGGGGGACCCCCTTACTCTAGAACTCTGGGCTCACCTTTCTGTGGGTTTTGGTCCCCAGGATGTAGACAGGGGCTATCTGGCCGTGCTTACTATCTTCACTGTCCTGGAGTTCTTCACAGCGGTCATTGCCACGCACTTCGGGTGCCAAGCCATCCATGCCCAGGCCAGTGCAGTGAGTACCCCCACCCCCACCCTCACGTCCACTAAACCTGAGCTGAGCCTGTGTGGAAGGCAGTTGGCTGGGAGCGCGCTCTGCCTCCAGACCCCTCCCTCTGCACTCTGGGAAGCAATAAGAAGAGACAGCGCTAGGAAGGGTGTCCCATCCATGTCAGGGGGCCCAAAGAAGTCTTTGGGCTGGGCATGGTGACTCACACCCATAACCCCAGCACTTTGAAAAATGAGATGGGAGGATCTCTTGAGCCCTGGAGTTTGAGACAAGCCTGGGCAACATAAAAAGATCCTATCGCTACAAAAAAAAATGTATTTTTAATTAGCCACGTGTGGTGGTACATGCCTGTACTCCTAGCTAGTTGGGAGGCTGAGGCAGGAGGATCGCTTGAGCCCAGGAGGTTGAGGCTGCAGTGAGCTATGATCACACCACTGCCCTTCAGCCTGGGTGACAGAGGAAGGCTGTCTCTAAAACCAAAACAAAACCAAAGACGTCTTCGCAGGTCAGTGAAGACAGGACTGCTCTCCCCGTGGCACTGGGTGCACCAGCACCCACAGGGCCACTGCTCTGTGCAGCCCCACAGGCAGCCTTGCAGAATAGAAGGCCCAGGCTCAGGGCATGGGGGCAGTGCTGCACCCAGAGGAGTGAGACTTTTTGGAGTTCCCAGGCCACATGGGAGACAGGGGCATCAGGGAGGGCAGCATGATAGAGATGGAAATTAAGCTTTGATTGCCAAAAAAAATGGAGGACAGTGATGACAGAAAGGGGCTGGAGGGAGTGTTCAAGGCAGGGGAACCAGTTGGAGCAAAGGCTGCCTCAGGCAGGCAAATGCAGGCCACAGGGTGGGGTGCCCTTGGCAGGTGCACGATGGGATGCATTGAGGGTGAGGGGATTGAAGGTCTGAGCAGGGGAGTGAGCTGGTTCAGGGAAATCAGTCAAGAGGATTTGTCCAGTGCCGGAAGGTGGAGAGGGTGGACAAGCGGGGCTCGAGGCCAGGAAGCTGCAAGGAGGCTGGTGCCACGGTGCAGGCAAGAGAGAGCGAAGTCCTGAACCAGGCCAGGGCAGTCGGGAGAGAAAGAACAGCAGAGCCGGACGTGGTGGCTCATGCCTGTAACCCCAGCACTTTGGGAGGCCGAGGCAGGCGGATCATCTGAGGTCAGGAGTTCAAGACCAGCCTGGCCAACATGATGAAACCCCGTCTCTACTAAAAATACAAAAGATTACCTGGGCATGGTGGCAGGTGCCTGTAATCCCAGCTACTCGGGAGGCTGAGGCAGGAGAATAGCTTGAACCCAAGAGGCGGAGGTTGCAGTGAGCCGAGATCACGCCATTGCACTCCAGCCTGGGCAACAAGAGCAAAACTCTGTCTCAAAAAAAAAAAAGAAAAAAGAAAAGAAAAAAAAGAACAGCAGAACGTTAGTGCCTGGAGAAATGGGACTTTTGTCTGTTTTGTTCACTGCTGTACTCCCAATGCCTGGATCATAGCTGGCCCCAGTAAATGTTGTTTGAAATATTGGTTGCACGGAGAGCCCTGAGCATGTGATTCAGACTTGCGGAATTCAGTATCAGGGCGCTGTTCTCAGATTACCCACAAGGGGGCACTATTGAACCACTACCCTGAAGCTCCAGCGTCCTCCACGACGCTCAGTGCTGTTTTCTTTGCAGCCTGTGATCTTCCTGCCAAACGCCTTCAGCGCAGACTTCAACATCCCCAGCCCGGCAGCCTCTGCGCCCCCTGCCTATGACAATGTGGCATATGCCCAAGGAGTCGTCTGAGTAGCAGATGTGGCACCTGCGGGTGGAGTCCAGCCTTTTCCCTCTGGGCCCAGCCTCTCCCCACCCCCACCTTGTTCATCAGGGGCCAGCCCCATCCCAGCTGCCCTCCCTCACCACATCCACACATACTCCGGCATCTGAGTGAAGTGTCCCCAGGGACATCTCTCCCACACTTACCCCAGTGCTTTCTTGCTAAAAGACACCCGGCTGACGTCAGGGGTGTGTGTCCTTCAGCTCCCTGAGCCCTGTCACCCTTCCAGGACACCCACCTTGTGCATCTAAGCATTTCTCTGCTCATTGGGGAAATCCTGGCCTCATTGGAGACTCAGGTTCGAGGCCTGCCCTGACCCTCGGGCCTCGGGAAGGTCAGAGAGCCCGGAATCCTCCAGAATGGAAGAGTCTGACTCTGGCATTCCACAGAGGTGCCGATACCAGGCCAAGGCCTCACAGCAGGGTAGTGGCCTGGCCGCAGGTCTCCTGGCCCCAAGATCAGCTCTGTCCTTTGTCATCTGTTGCCACATCCATGGAACTCAGGTTTCCTATTTGGAAACTAGAGTGTTGAACCAGATAAGGTTCATCAGGCCCTTCCAACTCCCCAGGCTCCCTGAAGTCCTGGGTCTAGGCCAGGCATTGTCCCCCTGCTTCCTGGAAACCCTCATTTTCCTTGTCTGTAATATGAAGTCAGCATTGGCCCCGCCCCCCACCCCCTACCATCTCCCAAGGGAGGGGAGGTTGCAGGGGAGAGCTGCCGCCAGCCCACTCCTGAGGCACCACCACAGTCAGCATCGACAGGGGCACAGCAGTGGCAGTTTGGGACCTCCCTGTGCCTCTCAGCACTCCCTTCCCCACCCCCATAGCCCAAGGACAAGGCTACCACAGAAGGTTACCACGGGACCTGGGCTTCGTCTCCAGGGGACAAGGAGACACTGTCAGCCTGGTGTTCACCAGGCCTGGTAGATGAGATGGCTTGTCTCATCCACACCACAGAAGGAAATAAACCATGTGGCTTAAATTTTGAGCTGGTCTTGTTGCAATGACTTTTTCTTTTTAACCTCAGGGGCTTCCAAGGGTCATCCCATGTTTATCAGAGGACCTGGGTAACTATCCCACTGTCACAAAAGGGCACCTCTGGGTGCCTCGCTCTGTGTGGTGTAATCCTTACACTTACTCTGTCCCCATCTCGGTTCAAACAAACATGCCTTCATATCCCCACTCCACAACTAAGGACACTGAAGCTTAAAGGTGTTAAATTATATGCCCAAGGCCACCGAGCTAGTTAGGAGCAAAACTGGGATCCAAACCTAGTTCCATGTGACATCAGAGTCCGTGTTCTCATCACTTGGTCTCCCCTTAGTACAAACCTAAGTGCTTCCCACCAACCCCTTTTCCTCCTTCCTTCTGTTTCTTCATCCCCAAAACTAAGGCAGGGCTGCATTCCTCAACACACTCACTTCTTCTTCACCCAACAAACTCCCCCTCCTCCTTTAAGGCCCTATTTAAATGTTGCCCCTTCTGTGAAGTCTTCCCAAAGGAAGGGTGGTCCACGTGGTAGCTAAGTGCCGTGACCACAACACTGGAATGAGGGTGGGGCAAGGGAGGTGCCATTCAAGGGGACATTCACTCTCAGGATCATGCCAGTGCAGAGTTGGTGTAAGGGGTACAACAAGCTTTGGCTTTTACAATCAAGAAAGGAGACTCGAGGATTTAGAGCTTTGAGTTTAAGATCATGAAGTATAGAGTTGGAGGAAATGTACTTGAAGATTTAGGACCAGTTTTCTTGCCATATAAAGGAGACTAGAGACATTTCAGAACTGAGGGGAGGAGTTGGGGGAGAGAGAGGGAGAAAAAGAGAGAGGTTAGCCCCAAGCTGGGATTGCTTCCCTCTCTCCTCTGCTGACCAAATCCCTCAGGAAGTGTGTAGGCCAAAAACCACAGGTCCATTAAGAGGAATTAGAGACTACAAGGTCACTAGAGATGTCCCATATTCAGACAGCATGGAGCCACAACATAAAGATGGCTGGGGACTGTGCCTGGTGACACAATAGTCCTGCATTCCCATGTAGTGTATCAGTCCAAGCGTGAGAAAGCTCCCTGTGTTTCCTGAGCTGGCCAGTGGCCAGATGTGCAATGTGGATTACGTGAGACTATAACTTTATAACAAATATGAGCAGCAAATAAGAGTGGGGACAGTGGCCACCACTGAGAGACCAGCAAGGACAAACTATACCTCAGCAGAGGCTAGCAAGGACAGATGAGGGCTAAGGGCTTATGGAGTGGAAGTCATTGGAAGTGACTGAGTTATCCTCAATTGGCAAAATTAAGTTTTCTACCACTACTGAGAGTAAATGGGAGGTAGAGATATAATTTCTGTGAAAAAGAACGCTGAGAACTACAAAATGTTACTAAGAGAAATTAACAAAGATCTAAGTCAATGAAACGATATCCTATGTTCATGAACTGAGAAGCTCAAGTTTGTTAAAATGGCATTGATTTTCAAAATTTATCTATAAATTCAATATGATTCCATTCAAAATTTTAGCAGTTTATTTTGGGGAAATTGACAAGTCAATTCTAAAATTCATATGGAAATTCAAAGGATCTTAAAAAATACAAGAAAACTTAAAGACAAAGTTGGAGGATTTAAACAACCTGATTTCAAGATTTACTACTTAGCAATAATTTAGACAGCATAGTTTTAGCACAAAAATAGACAAAAAGACCAATGGAATAAAATAGAGAGAGCTCAGAAACAGACCCTCACATACAGTCCTTTGATCTATGGCAAAGACACCCATAATTAAGTGGATAAATGACGTTCTTTTTAATCAATGGTGCTGAAGCAATTAGATATTGGCATAGAAAAAAATGCACCTTAATTCCTACCTCACACCGTACATAAAAATTAATTCAGGATGAGTCACAGATCTAAATTTTATAACAAAGCAAGCTTCTAAGAGAAAACATAGGAAAATATTATTTGGGGATAAGCAAAGATTTACTAAACTAGAAATGCAAAAAACACTAACCACAAAAGACATAAAAACCATGAAAGAAATTGGAGTTTATTAAAAATTAAGAGCTCTGTTTATCAAAAATCACATTGTAAGTGTGAAAATGCAAAACATATCCTGGGAGAGAATTTTGAAATGCATCATATCTGACATAGGTCTCATGTGCAGAACATATAAATAACTCCTAAAAATAATAAGTAGGCCAGGTGCACTGGCTCATCATGCCTGTAATCCCAGCACTTTGAGAGGCCAAGGTGGCTGGATCGCCTGAGGTCAGGAGTTCAAGACCAGCCTAGCCAACATGGTGAAACCTCGTCTCTATTGAAAATACAAAAATTAGCTGGGCATGGTGGCATGTGCCTGTAATCCCAACTACCTGGGAGGCTGAGGCAGGAGAATCACTTGAACCTGGGGGGCAGAGGTTGTAGTGAACTGAGATTGTGCCACTGTGCTCCATCCTGGACAACAGAGTGAGACTCTTGTCTCAAAAAAATAAATAAATAAAATTACATAAATAAATACATAAAAGATAGAGAGCTCAATTTAAAATGGGCAAAGAACTTGAGCAGACATTTCACAAAAGAAGATATGGAAGTGGCCAATAAATGTGCTCAACATCATTAGTCCTTAGAGAAATAGAAATTAAAACTACAATGAGATACCGCAACACACTAGAATGGCTAAAAATTTAAAAGACTGACTATAGAAGTGTTGATTAGCTTGGGAAGCTAGTCTTCTTATACATTGCTGGTGGGAGTAAAAATTAATACAACCACTTTGGAAAAAAATGTTTGGCAATATCTACTAAAGCTAAACATACACATTCAGTATAACCCAACAATTTTATTCCTGGATATGGACCCAACAGAAATCACTAAAAGACATGGACAAGAGATTTTGATGGCAGCTTTATTTATCATAGGCAAAAACTTGAAACCACTGAAATGTCCATCAACCATAGAGGTAAATAAACTGTTCTATATTTGTTAAAAAGGAATAAATAAAAAGAACAAACTACCAATACATCTAACACACGAATGAATGTCTACGTGAAAGAAGACAAATAGAAAAGAGCACATCCTGGGTTATTCCAGTGATAGGAATTTCAAGAACGGTTTAGATAAACTAATGGTAGTAGAAGTCAGCACAGTTGTTGGCCCTTGGGAGCAGCAGGGGAGGGGAGTGTGAGGTAGCCTCCTGGGGCAGTGCAGATCTTCATATCTTGATCTGAGTTATGGCTGCATGAATGTATACATAGATAAAAATTAACCAAATTGGACACACCTGTGCACTTTACTGTATGTTGTTGCCTCCGTTTTTTTTAAGTGGGAAAAAAATAAATTAAAAAGTTACTATATTAGCTATCTATTTCTGCACAATAAATGACCACACACTTAATGGCTTAAAGCCATACACATATATATTACCTCACGATTTCTGTGGTCAGATACAGGTGCATCTTGGTTGGGTCCCCTGGTTAGGGCTTCACAAAGCTGCACTCAAGATGGCGGCTGGGCTGCACTCTTATCTGGAGACTCAACTGGTGAAGAATCCACTTCCAAGCTCACTCAGGTTGATGGCAGAATTCATTTTCTTGAAACTCTGGGACTGAGGGCCATAGCTTCTTTCTGACTGTCATTACCCTCAGCCCCTAGAGGCTGTGCTAAGCTCCTTGCCAAGGGAGCCTCATAACATGGACATTTACTTGTTTGAAACCAGCTGGGGAGCGATCCCTATAGCAAATTGACTAGCAGGATGAAGATTTATATAACAACATAATTATGGAAGTGCCACCCCATCACCTTTGCAATAGGTTACTGGTTAGAAGCAAGTCACAGGTGCTACCCACACTCAAAGGGAAGGGTTATTGGGACCACCTTAGAATTTGTCTGCCTCAGTTACAGTTCTGCTCATTTAAATTTGTAATTTTGAAAATGCAAATTCAATGTATTTAATTTTCTCCCAGTTTAAAAAGCCCTATCTATACCCCCTAAAACCCTTCAGCTGCAGGTTAATTTTTCTCCTCTCCTTTATTTTCCTCACTGCCACTCAACCCATTGAAATCACTCTCTGTAAGGTTATTGCATTGACCTTGTCACCAAAATCAATAGGCTTTTAAAAATCCTTGTTTTAATAATAGCTCTCTCCATTTCTTAAATGTTGCCTACCCATAGATTTCCTCTGTGTACACTACATACTCTCTACATGATCTCATCCACCACTTCAGGTTCATTTCATCTTTTATTTAGCAAGTGCTGATTGGGTGTGTGCTGTGTAAGCTCTGGAGACACCAGACATTAGCCAAGATCCCTGTTCTCATGCAGTTCACATTAGCCATCTATCACCATCCTGACAGTTTTCAAATCACTGTCTTCCACCCAGATCTCTTTTGCTGAGACAGCCTCAGCATCTACTTTCTTGTCTCACAAAAAGGAATTTACATCTTCTCTTCCAACTCAAGCCATTTCCCCTCCTGTGTTCCTGATGTCAGTTGACGTCCCTATAGACTTTGGGCCACCCAAGACTGAACCCAAGCATCATTCTTGGTTTCCCCTCTCTCTAAGCCACACAGAATCATCCTCCACTGATTCTCCTTGCTCTGGTTTCTGAACTGAGTCCACTCTCCTTATCCTCCTCCTTTGAGCCACATCACTTTTCACCTGCATCTTTGAACCACACCACCTTTGAACCACGTCACCCTTCACCTACATCAGGCGTCAGCCTCCTGCCACGTCCCCAGCTCTGAGCCTGCCCCATGCATCTCTTGACTAGATGACAGCCAGAGGGATTTTTCTAAAGTACAAAGTCATCATGTTACTGTTCTGCCTAAACTTATTCAGGCTCTCCTTTGCCCTTTGGCTAAAGTCCAAATGCTCTAGCAACACTTACAAAGCCCTGGAGATGTAGCAGTTCACCTCTCCAGCCCCATCCCTCCTCACCCTCCACTTACACTTGACCCCGAGCCATCCTGAGTCTCTGTGAGCTCCATCTGCCTGGAAGGCTGCTCTCTGCCTGCTTCCAACCCTCCTATTTGTCCTGCTTAGCTCCCAACCCCCCTTCAGACCTTCATTTAGATACCACTTCCTCCAGGAAGCCTTATCTGGCCTCATCCCCCAACCCCTTCTAGATTAGGGGAACTCCTCCAGGCTCTCGCCACACCCACATCTCAGTATCACATCACTCACCCGTCCACAGCACAGTTACCTGTCTCCCTGTTCATCTTATTCAATGGACTTCATATTCTTTCCCTATTGCTGCTGTAACAAATTACCATGAACTTAGTGGCTTAACATAACACAGACTTATTATTAGACAGTTCTGAGGTTAGAGGTCCTAAAATCCAGGTGTCGGCAGGGCTGAGTTCCTTCTGGAGGCTCCAGGGAGGCCCCGCTTCCTTGCCTTTTCCAGCTTCTAGAGGCCACCTGCCTTGCTTGGCTTGGGACCTCGGCCTCCACCTGCCAAGCTCTTCCACTAACTCTGACCCTCTTGCCTCCCGCTTGGGAATACATTGGGCCCACTGAATAATCTATCCCTATCAACAACTTTGACTTAATCATCTGCAAAGCCCTTTTCACTGCATAAGGTAACGTATTCACAGATTCTAGGGATGTGGACATTGTTGAGGTGCCATTGCTCTGACTACCACAAATTCCGAGCTCCTCAAGGCCAGGGGCAGCCTCTTGCCCACTCCTGGATCCCCAGCATGTCGCACAGTGCCTGGCCCAAGTAAGTGCTCATTAGCTGTTTTATCAATGAATGGATCAGTTAATGAACAAGGGTTTCAGGGGGGTGGGGGGCTGTCTTCCTACTCAGCAAAAAAGCACTGGTCCTGGAAAAACACTCACCCCATGTTTGAGGAGCTAAAGTCGTGGGTGATGAACGGGTGCAAGGCAACCAATGGCAGTGATTATTGGCCTCACGTGTCTCAGCATTACAGTGGGCAGGCAAGTGCCTTCAGAAGAAACAGGTCTCTCTCAAAGCTACTGGCTGCTGCTCAGCCTGGCCCCCTACCCCTCAGGGGAAGCCTGCATAGTCCAGCAGGTCTGAGAGGGGTGAGTGGCCTTTCGCCTGATTGTGTGTGTGACATCAAAGTCTATGCCACATTGAACATGCATGACAGCTGAGCACGAGCGACCCTGAAAGCACACAGCAACTAAAATAATTAGGCACGGCCACTGACACATGTGAGGCACTGCTTTTAAGCATTTTACATATTCTAACTCATTTAACCCTCCAGCAACTTTATGGGTACTATTATCCCCATTTTATAGAGGGGAAAACTGAGGCCCACCAAAGTCAAATAACTTGCCCAAGGTCACACAACATTAAGAGGTAGAATCAAGATTTGAACTCAGGCATCCCAGATGCAGAGTCAGCTCTGAAGTGCTATGCTGTGCTCAGCAAGTCAAAGTCAGTCAGTCCTGGCATCAAGGACGATCTGTACAGCCGCTGGGCTCTGCCTCGCGCTTCCCTGTCCACCCTCAGCAGAGCGATGTGGAGAGAGAAGCCAGATGGAAAAGGAAGAGCCCAAGGCGGGATCTAGGGGTCGCTGGATCTGGGGGTCGCTGGATCTGGGGGTCACTGGATCTGGGGGTTGCTGGATCTGGGGGTCGCTGGATCTGGGGGTCACAGGATCTGGGGGTTGCTGGATCTGGGAGTTGTGGGATCTGAGGGTTGTTGGATCTGGGGGTTGTGGGATCTGGGGGTTGCTGGATCTGGGAGTTGTGGGATCTGGGGGTTGCTGGATCTGGGAGTTGTGGGATCTGGAGGTTGCTGGATCTGGGGGTTGTTGGATCTGGGGGTTGTGGGATCTGGGGGTTGCTGGATCTGGGGGTCACTGGATCTGGGGGTCATGGGATCTGGGGGGGTCACTGGATCTGGGGTCATAGGATCTGGGGGTCACTGGATCTGGGGGTCACAGGATCTGGGGGTCACAGGATCTGGGGGTTGTGGGATCTGGGGGTCATGGGATCTGGGGGTCACAGGATCTGAGGGTTGTGGGATCTGGGGGTCCCTGGATCTGGGGGTTGTGGGACCTGGGGGTCGCTGGATCTGGGGTCACTGGATCTGGGGGTCATGGGATCTGGGGGTCACTGGAGCCCACTCCACACCTCCTCCACCAGAACAGCCTCACGGAAGACCTTCACACTTCCCAGAGCAGCACCGTGCTCATGGAAAGATCAGGGCACAAGATGTGGCAACTGATTCTGCCAGATGCAATTTGTGGGCCATGCCTGGATCCTGGATCCTGATTTGAACAAATCAAAAGTAACAAGACATTTGTGAGATAATCAGAAACTGAAGCTCCGACTAGTTATTTGATACCCAGTAAGTACCAAAAACTAGATAAGAACAGGTTTTTCTGACTCCTAGGGTTAAACTTGTCCGCCACAACAGGGGTCCCCAACCCCCAGGCCATGGAGCTGTACCAGTCTGTGGCCTGTTAGGAACCGGGCCTCACAGCAGAAGGTGAGGGGCAGCAGGCAAGCATGACCTACCACCTGAGTGCCGCCTCCTGTCAGATCAGCCGCAGCAATAGATTCTCAAAGCAGAACGGGCCCTATTATGAATTGCACATGCAAGGGATCTAGGTGGTACCCTCATGAGAATCGAATGCCTGATGATCTGAGGTGGACTAATTTCATCCCAGAACCATCCCCCATCCCCACCCCGGCCCATGGAAAAATTGTCTTCCACGAAACTGGTCCCCAGTGCCAGAACGGTTGGGGACCACTGCTCTATGAAAGTAGTTTCTTTTTTCCTTTCCTCTTTTTTTTTTTTTTTTTTTTTTTTGAGACAGGGTCACACTGTGTTGCCCAGACTGAGGTGCAGTGGTGTGATCACAGCTCACTGGACTCAAGTGATGCTCCCACCTCAGCCTCTCGAGCAGCTGGAACCATAGATAGGGACCAAGACACCTGGCTCATTTTTGAATTTTTGAATTTTTGTAGGGATGAGGTCTCGCTATGTTGCCCAGGCTGGTCTCGAGCTCTTGGGCTCAAGTGATCCTCCCACTTTGGTCTCCCAAAGAGCTGGGATTGCAGGCATGAGCCACCGCCCGGCCCTTTAAAAGACTAGTTTCCAAATGTTCAACAGAGCTCTGTGGGGCTGCAGGGTTAAACTCTGAGCGTAAATAGACCTCAGTGAGCACCAGGACTCGGTTTTAATTTTTTTGTTCTGATCATGTGGTCACACTTTTTTTTTTAAAGAGTCCATATCTTTTAGAGATAAATACTAAAATGCTTATAAATAAAATGGGAAGATATCTGAGTTTTGCTTACTTCTGGGGGAGAATAAGATTGGCCAAGAGCTGCTGATGGTGGCTGTAGCTCGCGAATGGGCACAGGGGTGTCATGGAACCATTCTCTCTACTTTTGTGAGTGCTTGAAATTTTCCAAAATTAAAAGAACTCTTTCAAAAGGTTCAACTTCTTACTCCACTCCCAGGATCTAAGACAATTACAACCACCTTCACTCCATCAGTCATGCCCTGAAAACAGATTAAATTATCAACATTTCCCTTGCCAAAGGAAATTTACAACTGTCAAGGAGAGACATAAAGAAGGGCACTAAGATTTTCACCTGCCGGGGTGTGGGGGGAGGGGGAAAGACTTTGACAGCTTCCATGCAACCGGGGCATGAAGCAGGGCGTGGGTCCAGGAGGGAGAAGATCCAAAGTCTAATGTTGTAAAGATGTGCTGATTTCCCAGCGCTGTCTCTGGGGAGTTCCGGCAGCGCAAGAGGGCAAAGCACAGCTGGAAGCTCAGAGCTGCGGTCCCAGGTCCTGGGGTGAGTGGTCCCCCCATGGCAGGAACAGAGGGGAGTGATTTTGTGTTTCCATGTGGAGTTGGGGGGTTGCTCAGGTGTACAGACCTGGTCCCACCTTGAAGCCAGGGGACCGGCCTCTTATACCCCTAGCCAATCAGTTGTTGGCTGTAGGGTTGGAGCGGTGTAACTTAAACTCCCAGAAGGGAGGAGATGTGAGCCTTTAGCAATGAACAATTATACCAGCTGGAGAATGGGTGGCCCACCCAGCAGAGGGGATATGGGAAGTAGGGGGCACCATCGGCCTCTCCCCTGCGGAGCCCCATCCTGCTGCCAGTCACTGACCCTTAGAGCTGGAGGAGCCCCAGACACTTCTCTTGCAGTCTGGAAATGCATACACACAGAGAGACCAGTTCGAGAAAACAGAGCCCCAGGGAGGAGAAGGGACTTGTCGAGGGCCACGAAGGGGCAGGACTAGAATCCAGATTCTTGACTCCCTCCTTGGACGGAGGCCTCTGTTTCCTGCAGGCCTTCCAGCTGCTTGTGGGTGAGCTCTCTTTACACCAGGCACACTGTCTGGAAGCACCAGGAGGAGGCTGGTTCAGTACAGTCGTAGGTGGTTTTCTAACTGGCATTCACGGAAACGCTGATCCTCTAAGGGACCCCACCCCCAACACCAGCCTGCCTGTCACATGTTGTGACACTCTTGTCACTCAGCACCTCTCAATTCCTGCCTTTCTGTCCTTGACATGCATGCACACACATGCACACACATGCACACACACACACACACACACCCCCGAGAAGCTCTCTCTGTCCTCTAGGGCTCCACTGCACAGTCTGATGAGGGTCATATTATTCATGCCACGTTTCCTCTGCCTGCTCGGCCACAGACCTCCCATGGACACATCTTACTCACTCCTGCCTCGGTCCCTGCAGTGTCCAGTGCAGAAACTCCACAAACAAATCCACGAATGACAGTGTTGGATCTCAGATCACTAGCTCAATACACTCAGTGCCTTTCTTCCCTCACGACCCCCTACCCCCACCCCAGGGCCCCAGAGCTCTCACGGCCCTCTCCCCCTGTAAGCAGGATGGGGATGGAGGCAATAAACTCACCACTCCAGATGATAGGGACAGGGTGTATCATGTCTTAACCGAGAACCAGACGAGGACAAGGTGGAGCCTCGCTCTCACAGCCCTCTCCCCCTGTAAGCAGGATGCAGATGGAGGCAATAAACTCACCACTCCAGATGATAGGGACGGGGTGTACCATGTCTTAACCGAGAACCAGACGAGGACAAGGTGGAGCCTCGCTGGTGGGATTCTAGACACGCAACAGGCCAGTGGCAACTGTGGCTGACATTTATTGCTATACGCCAGTCCCTGTCAGTTGCAGGCATTGTTTCAGCTACTCCTCACCACCTACCCCCCAGGGACAGGCAGTGGCACTCCCCATGAGAAGGTGAGGGGAGACTCAGATGCTGAGATGTAAAAAACCGGCCCAAGGTCAAAGCTCCGGGGAGCAGAGCCAGGACTTTGCACGGAGCACCCATTCTAGCTGACAACTTCCAGCGCTCAGGGCCGTGCCCACTCTGCTGCTTTGCTGGGGGGTTCTGGAGGGTCCTGCCCAGCTCTGTCCCTGTCCTCCCTCCACTCCCAGAACTGAAGGAACAACGAGAATATGTATGGGACCCAGGCATCGCGTGGCCCTGTGCAGAGCGCTGAGGCCCTAGTGGCAGTGGGTTTCCCGTGGGATACCAAGCTGGCTGGGTCCGTGGTCCTGAGCTGGCTGAGGGGGCTGGGGTTGGGCAGGGAAAGGCTAAAAAAGTTCCTTTATGCACCAAACAGCCTGCTGCCTGCCCCCTCTCTGTCAGCACACTGTCACCTCCTAGCAGCCCTGCACAGGTCCTGGAAGTGGGCCAGGACAGCTGGGAATAAGTGTTCTAAGGAATCAGAGTTCATGCTCTTTGTCTTGGAAAGGCGTACGAGAGAGTCATAACAAACTTTTCCCCATGATGACTAAGGTCTGCCCTCTGCAACTCCTTCCTCTCCTGGTTGTATAAAATTCCTTGTAGCGGCTCTCTATCCCGTGAGAGAAGTATTATATTTAAAGTTGGAAGGGACCCTAGAGATCATCACTCAATTCCCATTCCCACTGTGATATGCACATGAGCAAACCAAAAGCAGAGAAAAGGCCAAAAACCAGAGCCCAGGACCAGAAATTGAAACCTTCAAGGCCACTTTGCCCAAAAGCAGACCCCACAGAATACCAATTGCATAGAACCGTTAGACAATGAGAAAAAAAAGATCCTATGGCCAGCCAGGCGCAGTGGCTCACATCTGTAATCCTAGCACTTTCGGAGGCCAAGGTAGGCGGATCACCTGAGGTCGGGAGTTTGAGACCAGCCTGACCAACATGAAGAAACCCCGGCTCTACTAAAAATACAAAATTAGCAGGGCGTGGTGGCAGGTGCCTGTAATCCCAGTTACTCAGGAGGCTGAGGCAGGAGAATCACTTGAACCTGGGAGGCGGAGGTTGCGGTGAGCCAAGATTACGCCACTACATTCCAGCCTGGGTGACAAGAGCGAAACTCCATCTCAAAAATAGAAATAAATAAATAAATAAATAATAAAGATTCTATGGCCAATTAAGTTTGGGAAATGCCCTTAATACTAAAACAGAGTGTGCCACTTGTAGAAAATCTCAGAGTCTTTAATATGAGAAAAAGGGAGAAGAGGCTAACCATGGTTTCTCAAACTTATTTGACCATGGAACCCTTTTACTGCAGATCCATCAGGACCAATGTTCCATGGAACATACTTTGAGAAAGGTTATTCTGGATTCTTGAGTCCAACTCCCTGTTGGATATTTGAACCATTCCTACTGCCACAGCTCTCACAAGTGAATGTCTAGGTGGAGGTAAAGCTCCAGTGCCCAGGCACTCACTATCTCCGTGGACAAGCAGTTCCATCTGAGGCAGCTCTACTAAGAAGTCCCTCTTCTTCTGTTCTTTGCAGTGGAGTCCAGGCCTGGGTCCAGGTATTGTCCTCCCAGGTGTGCAGAGTCTAGGTGAAGGCAGTGGCTAACCTGGTTCAGGCCTCTGCCACCAAATACATCCCTTAGTCCAGCTAGCTGTGTCAGACAGACTTCTGAAGGCTTGGGAACCTTCCCAAGGGACAGTTCCCAGAGGGACAGTTTCCATGCATAGCTGGGCAGAGTCACAAAGAGAATCATACAGCACTGTGTCTATGAGCTCAGCTTCTGAAGCCCAGGAAAGAGGGAGACCCTCTGCCCACTCACCCCACTAAATCAGCGGTTGTCACTGCAGGACCATGGAGATATCAATCAGGGGGTCCTACCCAGCAGCCCAGGCCCAGAGCACTGGCGATGGAGTAAGACCATGCGTGGTTCCAATTCCAGGCACTTCCTCACTGTGTGACCATGGCCAAGGCAGGCAACCTCTCTGAACCTTGGTTTCCTCTTCTATGCAATGGTGCTGACTTCCTGAGTATTAAGGGAGGTTGCCAGGCAAAACTGCCTCCTGGCACAGTGCCCGGCATACAGTGCTCACCCAACTGTGAGGCCCCATCTGGCTCTTTGGCTCTTGATAATGTCCCTTCCTTTCCCCCCTACCCAATCCAGGATATAGTCACCTGGGCTATTTGTCCCTCCAAACTTCCCAAGACTCTTTCCCTGCATCCCTGTGGAAAATGTGGATGCTCAATGGAACTTCCTGGATCCACAAGTCAGACTTAAAAGTGAGAGGAATGCCCCTCCCTTTTCATTCATCCAGGATACAGTCTGAGAGCAGCCTCTCTCTCTCAAGGATTTGCTCATTAGCCCCATCCCCATGGAGAAACCATCTCTGACCTCAATCCCTGCAAGCCAGCTCCCTTTCTTCCCCGCCCAGCTGTCCACTTCCTGGGACAGAAAGACTACGTTGGATTTTCTCACCAAGTCCCCAGGCAGCCCCCAAGCCCTAGTGCATCCCACGGCGTCAGTATACACTATACCAGGCCCTGTCTGCAGGTCGTGTGTCCAGCCCCCTTCTAACTTTTTTCCCCAACCCCTTTTTATGCCCATGAGAACATCCAGAACATTCATTTCCAATTGTTGAGCCAACAGTGCATGAAGGACTTAAGCCCCAGGCTCTGGAGCCAGCCTGCCATGCTTCAAGTCCAAGTCACTTACTGGTTGTGTGACCATGGGCAAGTGGCTTAACCTTTCTGAGCCTCATCTGCAAAATGAGAGTGAGGACGGTATTTACCTCATAGGGTTGGAATGAGGACAAAATCAGGTAATGCACGTAGAAGGTTTATCTCAGTGCCTGGAGCAGAGAAAGTATTTGTAAATGTTAGCATCGTTAAATATGGACTTCCTGACTCAGTGTTGGCTCATAAAAAGTCCTCGGTGGAAGATATTTTCTTCCCTTCTCTCCAGGAGGCATGGGCACCACCACAGGAGGTAGGACAGTTATTTCCCACCTGCCTTCAGTCACTCTTCTTGGACCAGTGGATGGAGACTGTTTACAAAGCCCCTCCATTGACCTGCACCTCTCGCACCTCCCAACTCTTCCAAACTGCAGTCTGGCCACTTTGGGTGAGCTCTGTCTTCCACTGGTTGTGAAGTTTGCCTGGTCCTCATTTTTCTGCCCCAAAAGGAGCTGTGTCTTTGCAACCCCAGAAAGGCTGTGAGCAGCAATTACTCCCATCTCCAGGGGCCAGATTATTCCAGGTCAAATCAAGACCAGGGGCTGCCAGACAGGGCAACCACAGTTCTGGAAAGATCTGGTCCCGTAAACAGAGGTGATTGGCAGAGGCTCACCCAGGCACAAGCCTCAGAAATGAGACAGGTTCTGACGGCCTTCCTCCCCGTCCTGCAGCCAGGGTCCCCATCCAGCATCAATGAAAGCAGAAGCCACAGTTATTCCCAGCCGTTGTGCTAGGGGGCTCCCATCATGGCAAGTCCTCAGCCCAGTCCAGCCCTGGCAGACAAGTGCACCCCAGAACACGACCCAGCCCAAGCTCCTGGCTCCACACCAGCACGAGAGGTCCCAGAAGAAGAGCAGCCTTCTTAAGGAGCTGGGGGTGAGCATCCACTTCCCAGGGTCCCAGCAGTGGGAGGCAGAGGAGAGGGGGATATGAGGAGGATGCTGGGGGGCCCCAAGGGAAGAAAAGGAAAAGAGAAAGGCTCCGGCTTTCCTGCTGAACATTCATCTGAACTGGAAAAGGCCTTGAAGATTGGAGAGAATCTGCCCACACCTACTACTGCCTTGTGAGGTTTGGACAGGGCCCTGTCCTGGGGAGAATGGCAGGAGAAGGCTGCCAGCTCCAGGATAGACAGCTCCCACCCATGGGGCCCTTGGCAGCTTCAGCTCTTTCTGCAGGAAGTCCTGGGGAGTGGTCCTTCTTAGAGAGCCTGGTCTCTGGGATCCCTAAGAGGACAGAAGGGACTCACCACAGCCCGTAGGTCCAGGGCACTAGTGGCCTCAATTAGAGCCAGTGACCGATGCCCTCACCCCAGCCATTCTCTCTTCCCCACCCAGGCCTTCCACATCACCATCGCTCTGCTGCACCTGGTCTTTGGGGGCTACCTGGCCTCTATAGTCAAGAGCCTTCACCTGGTGGTGCTGAAGTCTTGGTATCCATTCTGGGGGGCTGCCTCTGTGAGTAGAAGGCAAAACACAGACCGGGTGTGGGAGTCTGCAAGGCAGGCCTGGGAGGCCTTGGCATTTGGGACAGGATGCAGGGTGGGATAGAGAGAGCTAATAGGAGTGTGGCAGAAGCGAGGCCCTTTCTCCAGTGTTCCTAGCTCTGCTTCTTTTATCTCAGTCACAATGGAAATAGCTCCTTCCAGGGAGCCCCTGTCAATTCTGAGTCCCAAGAGAGCACTTGGAGGCTATCCATTCTCCCATAATTGAATATGTGCATTTGGCAAAGAGGAGGGTGAGTAGGACCCAGGGACAGCTTCATTCTTCCCTGGCCTTCTGAGCAGCCAGGCTGCCTCTGGATCCAGCTACAGGTGCCCTGTTGGGGTTGAGCTACAAAAACACACAGGTTGTAAGGTGTGGCTCCTGTCCTCCCAAGGCCATCAGCCAGGATGGGAGACAACACTGGACCAGTGCATGCACCATTTCCCAGAAGCTCTACATTCCTTCAGGTCTCCAGGGAGCCCACCCCATTCCTGACTCCCAGGTGGAGTCCTGCCTATGCACTAAGTCCAAGCTCCACGGCACTGTCTTGGGCAAGTATCCCAATCCCCCTTTCACATCAGTCCTCTGTTCTCACTGCCCACAGGATGGGGCTTTCACTGCACAGTGATAGAACTTTCCACACATGCAGTGTTTATTCACCCTGTGCTCCCAGGGACTAGCCCATAGTAGGTGCTCAGTGCACATTGGAAAGAATGATTGCAGAGGTGTTCCCAGAGACCTTGGAAGCAAGAACTCATATCCTCCCAACTGCAAGATTCAAGAAAAGAGAAACAGTCGGGGTAGAGGGGATAGTGCCACTGATCCCAGCGATGGTTTGGGTTTGTAAAATGAGGGAAGCAGGAGGGTCTAGGAGGGAGTTCTAAGTGCAGGGCACACCTTGGTCCAAGGTGTAGAGATGGGAGGAGGTATGGAGGTTTGTGCACATGGGAAGATGTGAGGTGGGGCAGCGCCTTGGATGGGCCACATGGCAGGCAAGAGGAGCTCACTTTGCTGGAGGAATAGTATTCCCTGCCCCACTGGCCGCCAAGGGTTGATTTTCTTGGAGAATAGGGGTGGGGGTGGGAATTTGTGGGTTTTGAGGAACCCCAGCTTCTCTCCTTTGACTTTCAAATCTGTCCTGCAGTTTCTCATTTCAGGGATCTTGGCGATAACAATGAAGACCTTTTCTAAAACTTACCTGGTGAGTGGGCGCACTGAGATCATTCTCTTTCATCCAAGCATGGCATAACTTTGTTAAGGGCATCTGTCTGTAGGGGTGATTGGGAGGGCACTTCTCCAGGACTTGCTAAGAGCAGGCTCTTGCCTTCAGGACAGCAGAGGATGTCCAAGCAGAAGGGTCCAGATGCAGACAGGCTGACAGACTTGGCTGTGGGAGGAAAGGAAGCACCATCTGAAGCTTCTCTCTTTCCAGTGCAGTGAGGTAGAGAAGGAAATGGCTCCCAGGCACCCTGACCCATCCATCTAGGACACAACTTTGCTTCCTCTCAAATCTACTGTGTCTTAATCTTAATCACCACATAACCTGCAAGCCCCAGCCTCCAGCTGGATTTGCATCTACTTCTCCTCTCTAAGAGCCAGGCAGATGGAACAGTGGTCCTCCCTTTTCTGCCCGTGCTGGCCACTGCCCAAACACCTTGCCCTCTCCCCTGCGCACATGGCTCCCATCTTTGACTTACTCCTGACCACTCAAGACAACCTGTATGTCTTGTCCTCCCGGAGATCTTCCCTGACCTCCATGGCTGCCTTCCATTCTCCCACAACTCTGTGGACTTACCTGTCTCTACCGTACACTAAATTATTTCTGGGCAGAATGTGCCCGAGCATAGTGATAGCCCAAGGTGGCCCAAGTAGGCACAGAGTAGACACCTAGCACAAGACTGGATGGGTGGAGGTGGATGGATGATGGAAGGAACATCCCTGTAAATCACAGCTCACACCCAGGTCTTCCCACCTCCCCTCCTTCTGCCCCCGAAGCCCAAGCCAGGTCCTTCCCTATTTGTGTCCCTCAGCCTGGCTAGGCTGTGGTTGCTCCCTACTTTCTCAGAGGGCATACAGAATAGAAGGATGGTTGTGCAGTTTACCCAGCAGAGGCAGGAGATGCTTGACAAAGACGTGCCCATTCCCCAGACCTCACCCTCCTGGGCTGAGCCCCTTTTAGAACCACAGGCCTCTTGCTTTGTATACCTGAGCATAAGGACACTCTTACTGTAAAGAAACCCATTCCAGTATAAAAGGCTACAGATTCCATATGTGCATAGTCTTTCCTCACTAGGAGGATTTGCACTTGGCAAGAGGCTCTTGGAATGATGCTTAACCCGAGAGGACGATGAATACAGGCATTTCAGGAACCATGGCAGGTGGGCGGAGAAAAGGGGCTGGTACTGGGACATGTGAGGATAGGGCACTTTCAGAGCTCCTCCTGACCTTTCTGGTGGGGAAGGGGCTGGATGAGGGGTCACCTGGGTGTCGAATCCCTGACACTTGGCATAGCTGATGTAGGATGGTCGGGGCTGGCTTTGAGCAGGAAATGGCAATAGGGCATCCTTTATTGCAAAGCTCTTGGATCTGAAGGCAGCTCTTGGGTTCTCCCAATTTGTCCCATAGAAGGCAAGGGCCAGCTGGGCCCTCCTCAGTGGTCACACAGGAGCAGCTCAGCTCAATCCTGTGTGAGGGCCTGAGGGGCCAGTGACAGGTAGAGGGGGCCTTGGGCCCAGTGACAGGCAGAGTCTCTCCTGAGGCTACAGAGGAAGCTACTGGCAAGCATGAGGGGAGGACCTAGCCCCAGGTCTCCACCCTTTGGACAGCTGTTACCTTTATTTTTCACCTATAGATGTTGTGCCTGATGACAAACCTCATCAGCCTCTTTTGCGTGCTGTCTGGCCTCTTCGTCATCTCCAAGGATCTCTTTCTGGAGAGCCCATTTGAGTCCCCGATCTGGAGAATGTACCCCAACTCCACGGTGAGTACCCAGGCCTGGAGGGCCCTCTGACTTCAGTGAAGGTGCTGCCTTGGATTTGGCCAACAGGAGGTTTCCAGCTCACAGAAAGCCCCTCCTGGAGCCCAGGTGTGGGCTGCTGGGCCCTTTGCCAACCTGTTTCTGTCCCCTACAAGGTGTGGTGGAAAGGTGGGTGCTGGGCTGCTGACTGGTCAGCATCACTGAATCCAAGTCCACTTTTATAGATTGGGAAATGGGGCCAGAGACGGGGAGGAGGCTGCCTGAGGTCAAGCAGCAACTTGACCGCAAATCCAGGACCACAGCCTAAAACTGCTGATTTCCCAGCCAGGGCTCTAAGCATGGTGTGCCTGGTGGCCCCTGTGATCCGGGAGCCTCCCAGCAGCCTTGCAAAGCTGGCCAAGTCCACTTTGTTACCCTCATCTTCTGGGAGTGAACACTGAGGTCCAGAGAGGCTAGATTAGTGGGTCTTTGATTCCAAGCCTGGTGCTCTTTTCACCATATCACTGCTGCCTCTGAAGCAGAAGGCAGACCACTGGGTGCCTCTGGGCCAGGCTCCAAGAATTCTTTTTTCTTTTTTTTTGGAAGGAGGGGGGAACGGAGTCTCACTCTTGTCACCCAGGCTGGAGTGCAGTGGCACAATCGAGGCTCACTGTAACCTCCGCCTCCCAGATTCAAGCAATTCTCCTGCCTCAGCCTCTCGAGTAGCTAGGATTACAGGCACCCACCACAGCCACCACCATGCCAGGCTAATTTTTGTATTTTTAGTAGAGATGGGGTTTCACCATGTCGGCCAGGCAGGTCTCGAACTCCTGACCTCTAGTGATCCTCCCGCCTCAGCCTCCCAAAGTGCTGGGATTACAGGCGTGAGCCACCATGCCCACAAGGGTTCTGACCATAGTGGTTTGTTATTCCTTATCTCCTCCCAGCACATACACACACGTGCATACACATGCACATCACATGCATGTGTGAGCATGCATGGACACACATGTGCGTGCACACACACACATATACATATGCTTCCCCATCAAATGCATGTGATACTATGAGATGACTCCCAGCTGCACGGCTCTTCCCCTCCTCTGCTGTAAAACATGCTCCCTCACTCTGGGACTAGGTACCCCCATCTGTCAAATAGGCTTGGATCAGATGACCCTAAGGCTACCTTCATTCTTACCAGGGACCCATGAGATTCTCCAGCCCTCAAACGTTAGGCCAATACTCACCAAAGACCCATATGTGCCAGGCATTGAGTGTAGGGCAGTGACCAAGACAGACCAAGTCCCCGTCCCACAGAGACCCACCCTGCCTTCCCCACGCACACCTGGGAGCTGAAGCCCCAACTGCCCTCTGCTGTGGATCTTAGCAAGGACCCCTGCCTGGCTAAGCCCACGTGATGCGTGCAGGCACCCAGTGAGGCCTCACCCTGCCTTCCTTCCCTCTACCCTCTCAGGTCCACATCCAGAGGCTGGAGCTGGCCTTGCTCTGCTTCACTGTCCTAGAGCTCTTCCTGCCAGTGCCCACAGCTGTCACAGCCTGGAGAGGGGACTGCCCATCTGCAAAGGTAAGACAAGGGCTTGTCTTCCCAGGAAGACAAAAAATGGGGGCATGAGGCAGCAGAGAGCTCAGAAAGGAAAGATATGTGGGGGTTACAAGAGGAGCGTGTTTCATTCATTCCTCACGTTGCTGAGCGTTCACTAAGTGACAGCCCACGGTCCAGTAGGGGAGCCAAGGCACGGGGGCAAGAGAGGAGGCCAATCCAAGGAGAAAAGGGTGAGGCTGCCAGAGAGGAAACTCCATGGGTGCCCAGAACAAGAGGCTACTGTGCTGCCAGCTCTGAAGGCCCTGGGGAAATTGCATCACAGAGGCCCGTGGTGACCGGGCAGGATTCGGACCCACAGGCATAGGTGGAAGAGGGACTTTCAGCAGAGCAAGAAGAGCACGAGCACTGGCTTGGAGACAGGACAGAGAAGGCCTAGGGAAGCTATGGTGTGTGTGGAGTTTGGCTGTAGTGGAAACAAGTGACAGAGTCATCAAAGATTGGGCATTTAAGGAATTCCAGGGACTCTATTAAGCATCAATCGATGCATCCATTGATGGATGGATGGATGGATGGATGATGTATGGATGGATATAGACGTGCAGATATACAGATAAATATAGCTGTATTTAACTTTATCTTCTCAATAACCCTTTTTCTTTTGAGACTGAGTCTCACTCTGTCACCCAGGCTGGAGTACAGTGGGACGATCTCGGCCCACTGCAACCTCCGCCTCCCGGGTTCAAGCAATTCTCCTACCTCAGCCTCCCAAGTAGCTGGGACTACAGGCATGTGCCACCATACCTGGCTAATTTTTGTATTTTTTTAAGTATAGATGAGGTTTTGCCATCCTGGCCAGGCTGGTCTCAAACTCCTGACCTCAAGTGATCCACCACCCATGGCCTCCCAAAGTGCTGGGATTACAGGCATCAGCCGTCATGCCCAGCCCTCAACAACCCTTTAAGGTACTTACATTCTCATACTACAGACTAGCAAGCTGAGGTCCAGAGAGGTCACATCACTTCCCAAGGTGAAGCAGCCAATCAGGAAATCCAGGACTCAGCCTGAGCTATGTCCAACCCACAGTCTCGCCCTTGTCTACCCATGGGGATGGCATGGGGCTAGATATATTTTAAAATAGAAGGCAAGTCTCTGCTCACCCCAAAGATCCTGAACAGTTCAGGATAAGGATGTTTTATAAAAGAAAAAAATAAATAAAAAATAAAGACCCTGACCAGAAGTGATCTCCAAGGCTCATTTCTTTAAAGAAAAAAAAATCATATTACAATCTCAACTTTAGAACATTATTTTTAAAAGTGCCAAATCCCCCATAATTCTTCAAGTTTGACACTGATTTTCATGTTAGTGACCTCATCACACACCAAGTGTTCACATAATGCATATATGAGTTGATGGCCTCTGAGTTTCATTTAACATCAAGCAGAGAAGGTGTCTTTGTTAATTCCTAGCTGCCTGACAGGAAGTCTTCTCATTAAGACATCAGAAAGCCAGATAGGGGTCTTGAGTCACTGAGGCCAACCCCACTTTTAAGGATGGGGAAAACTGAGGCCCCATACCTAGCTGCAGCTATGAGCAATAATTGTTCCTATTTATTGACCTTTGCTGTGTTCCAGGCACTGTGCTAGTGCTGCAGGTGGCTGTATTCATTTTCTATTGATGTTGTAGTAAATTATCACAAATTTGGTGGCTTAAAATGACACCTGTATTATCCTACAGCTCTGGAGGTCAGCGGTTTGAAATGAGTCTCAAGGGCTCAAATCAAGGTGTGTCGCCAGGACTGCATCCCTTCCGGGGGCATCGAAAAGAATCTCTTTCCTTGCCTTTTCCAGCTTCTAGAGGCTGCCTGCATTCCTTGGCTTGTGGCTCCTTCTTCCACCTTCAAAGCCAGCATCACAACATCCTCCAATAACCCTGTCTCCCTCTTCTACCTTTAAGGACCCTTATCATCATACTGGGCCCAGAGAGATAATCCAGGAGAATCTCCCAATCTCAAAGCTGATTGGAAACCTTAATTCCATCTGCAACCTTAATTCCTCTCTGCCGTGTGACCAGAGATTAGAACATGGGTGTCTTCTGGGGGCCGTGCTTCTGCCTACTGCACTAGCTAAGACCTCCTTGAATCTCACGGCCATTCTGGGACGCAGGTTCTGCTTTTCCATTTTAAAGAGGAAAAAATGAACCTTAGAAGAGTTAAGTGACTTCCCATGGTCTCACAGCCAGTAAGCGGCCATGCCAGGTTCCCCAATGGGCCCTGTGCCCTCCCCATCGGTAAGGATGGTGCCAGGGACAGGCTCTCCAGCACTGAGTTGGTGCCACCCTCATCACTAATCAGGGATGGAGGTGTGGCAGCAATCATTGGCAGACACTGTTGGCATTAGACCTGCCCCTAGAGTGTATCCTGGCTAGAAGGGACTTGGGTCATTACCTGGCCCAGCCCCCCTCAGGAAACCCAACAGGGTGAGTGACTTGCACCTGGTCACCAGGACACTGGTAGCAGGACGGGAACCAGAGCCCCATCCAGTGACTCCCATGTGGGCCTCCCCCTACTCCCGTTTCAAGAACAGGGAGGGTGGAGGGAGTCACACACTGGTCTATGGAAGTCGCTTCGTCTCTCAAGCCTCAGTTTCCCCACATTCGTGGAGAACTTGAGTCTTCAGCAGTGAACTAGCAGAGAAGTGTTTCGGAAGCAGCCAGTCGCTCCACAGCTGTGAGCAGCAGGGGCGGCGACTTTTCTTTCGCAGAATGATGATGCATGCCTTGTTCCGAACACACCATTGCATCTCAAAGGCCTGCCGGTGGAGCCCCCGCCATCCTACCAGAGTGTGATTCAAGGCGACGCACAACACAAGCAACATCAGAGGTGAAGAGGTTTGGCCCTGGCTCCCCAGACCTTCAGAACCCACGCTTGGCCCCTTCTCCCTGGCATAGATAGAAACCAGTTCCCAGGGGAGCTGTAAGGGGCAAGAGGCTAACAGTGCCGCAGCTAGAACTGCCTGGCCTGGGAGTGGTAGCCAAGGCAGCAATGGTCCTATCCCCTCAGGCACTAGAGGAACTCCCAGGGCCCCCCAGGAACATCTCAGCACCTGACTTGGTTGACCAGAACTACCTCAGCTGAACCTGGGCGCAACCAGGACCCATCACCTTCCCTGCCAGCCTCCAGAGCAAATTCCTGGGCCTGCAGCCCCCCGGTGCCCCCCATGCCCTCTGGCCTCCCTTGCCTGCCTTCTCTGATCAATGGTGGATGCACAGGGGGATATAAGGGCAGCCAGGAAGGAAGGTCTCCAGAGCGGCACAGGCAGGGGCTTCCCTTGCCTCAACCTACTAAGACATCTCTGAGGGAGCCTGTGTGTCTGAATCCCTGGATTTGGGCTGAGGGCAGCTGGGGAGTTGAGTCCCATAGAAACTGTGTACAGTTCTTCCCTCTGAACTAGACCCTCTGCATGAATCTTTTTGCCCTCCTGGACCTCAGTGTCTCCATCTGTAAAGTGGAGGTGCAAGGATGACATGATCCAGGAGTCTCCCAGCTTGAAAGCTCTGAGATCAGGAGAATTCAAGGTTCACAGTTGTGACATCGAGGTTGCCAGTAAAACTTCAGCCTCGGAATTTCAAACCTACTTGTGCTAAGTAAATAATGTGAGGGAGAGGGACCTGCCTTCCTCATTTTCCTAATTTCAGTCATCTGAGGATAGTCTTCAGGATTTTTGCTTATTTGTGAGCTGCAATGTATTCTGGTTTTTTTTCCACACTGATTCTTTTTTCTATATTATTTTAAAGGGGCACTTTGTAGCAGCAAGATATAGGAAATCAGTATCTTTCCATAAACAGAAGCAAACCCCAAAAATAACAAACATGTGAAATAAAACGCAATTTTCCCCTCCAACCCCGTGGTCTCACCCACTGCTTCCCTTCCTCTTGCTAGCTCTGCCCCAGCCACCATGGCTTCCTTGAGGTTCCACAGACACCCCAGGGACACCCCTGCCTCTGAGCCATCACCCTTGCCCTTCCTCCACCTGGATTCTCTTCCCCCAGGTATTTGCAGAGCTCACTCTTTGAATCTTTACTGGGCCACTGACTCTGAGCCAAGTAAATGCTATTTAATCTCAATGTCATTTAATCCTCCCATCGATCTGTGACCTAGCTGCTGTTACTATTAATATCTCCATTTCATGCAGGCTCAGAGAAGTTAAGCAAGTTGCCCCAGACACATGGATAGTCACTGACGGAGCTGGGATCTGGACCCAGACTGCAAACTGAAGAGCCACTGCCTGACAATGCCCAAACTTGGTTGGAGCATAGCCCCTGCTCTCCCAAAGTTGCACTTTCACTGGGAAGATGAGATTTGCACATACAAAAGGCTAGAGCGATGGTCTATACAGCAAAGTCAGCCCTCACAGCTCCTGGGAATCCTGTCCTCTCAGATAAGCCATTTCTTACATAGTTGATGGCTCGATATCTGTGGTAGCCCAGATTGTTTTGTTTTGTTTCGCTTTGTTTTGTTTTGTTTTGTTTTGTTTTGTTTTGTTGAGATGGAGTCTCGCTCTGTTGCCCAGCCCAGAGTACAGTGGCACTATCTCAGCTCACTGCAACCTCTGCCTCCCTGGTTCAAGTGATTCTCCTATCTCAGCCTCCCAAGTAGCTGGGACTATAAGCACACGCCACCACGCCCAGCTAATTTTTATATTTTTAGTAGAGACAGGATTGCACCATATTGGTCAGGCTGGTCTCAAACTCCTGACCTCAGGTGATCCACCTGCCTCAGCCTCCCAAAGTGCTGGGATTACAGGCGTGAGCCACTGTGCCCAGCCCAGGTTTTGAAGTTGTCCGAGATAGCAGTCTGCTCTCTACTGCCTTATAAAATCCCTGTGTGAAGGGATGCTCTCAGTATCATTTGCCCTTGCACAGAATATCCCTGGGGTTTGAGGTTCTTTGAATTCTCCTTCTTTGTCATCTCTTTCGCTGCCACTTCTGGCTGTGGTCACTAGCTTGGCCATAGCACCTCTCTTCTCAACTTCTGATCTGCTGCTTCTAACCTTCTATAGATTGCAGCTGGCTTTAAAATAGATTGTAAAGTGTAAGGCATTAGGTTCTGAGACAGCGGCAGAGAGAGCCATGCAAATGTTTAGGACAACCCAGTCTTTCTTTCTTTCTTTTTTTTTTTCTTTGAGACGGAGTCTCACTCTGTCACCCAGGCTGGAGTGCAGTGGTGCGATCTCGGCTCACTGCAACCTCTGCCTCCCGAGTTCAAGCAATTCTCCTGCCTCAGCCTCCCGAGTAGCTGGGATTACAGGCGACCACCACCACGCCTGGCTACTTTTTGTATTTTTAGTAGAGACAGGGTTTCACCACGTTAGCCATGATGGTCTCGAACTTCTGACCTCATAATCCGCCCACCTGGCCTCCCAAAGTGCTAGGATTACAGGCATGAGCCACCGCCCCTGGCTGAAACCCAATCTTTCAAAACATGAAAGGGGGTGATGGAGAAAACCTTAGCTTGGTTGTCTAAAGACGTGGGTGCAAACTCTAGGCTAGCTCTGCCAATCACTTACTGTGCGGGTTTGACTCAGTCCCTTCCCCTCACTAGGTCCCAGTTTCTCCATTTGTAAAACAAGCAATTGTGCTACATTGATGGTTTACATCAATAAAGGCTGAAACGGCTTCTGGTTCGACTTCTATTTTTCAAAAATCAGTCAGTGGAAGACTTGTCAATGTTCCCTTTGAAAGGGCACTGCCTCCGCAGGTGCGTGGTGGAAGCCCGGGCAGGGTTAGCTGGTCTCGGCGGAGCATGGCCACAGCCCAGTCCCTGAGTGGCTCATCAATACCGCGACGTGCTAGAATGGCTGGTATCTTCTACACAGTATGCAGAATTTCTAACACCAGGCTAGAAACAGAAAGCAATCTTTGACTATTGTTAATACTGTGGTTAAATTTTAGTCTGTATTTTGACTTTTTTTTTCAATTTTTTTTCTCTTTTGAGATGGAGTCTCACTCTGTCGCCCAGGCTAGAGTGCAATGGCACGATCTCTGCTCACTGCAACCTCCGCCTCCCATGTCCAAGTGATTCTCCTGCCTCAGCCTCCTGAGTAGCTGGGACTACAGGCGCACGCCACCACACTCGGCTAATTTTTGTATTTTTAGTAGAGACAAGGTTTCACCATGTTGGTCACGCTGATCTCGAACTTCTGACCTCGTGATCTGCCCACCTCAGCCTCCCAAAGTGCTGGGATTACAGGCGTGAGCCACCATGCCCAGCCTTTTTTTTTTTTTTTCAATGTTTTGAGGCAGGATTTTGCCCTGTCACCCAGGTTGGAGTGCAGTGGCACAGCCATAGCCCGCTGCCAGCTTGAACTCCTGGGCCCAAGCAGTCCTCCCATCTCAGCCTCCTGAGTAGCTGGGACTACAGGTGTGCACCACCACGCCCAGCTAATTTTTTAATTTTTAGCAGAGCTCTCGATATGTTGCCCAGGCTGGTTCTTCAAACTCCTGGTCTCAAGCAATCCTGTCGCCTCGGCCTCCCGAAGTGCTGAAATTAGAAGTGTGAACTGCCACACCAGCTGATTTTGATATGGATTCAGCCCTAAATGAAGCCTAATATCATTTTCACTCATGATGAAAAATTCAAACATACAGAAAACTTAATAGTGCAATTGACACCCTTATAGCTCCCCTGAGATTACAGTGTTAACATTTTGCATATTTGCTTTCCCTCCTTCTCCACATATATATGTCTCTTTATATATACGTATGTGTGTATATAGACCATGTATATAGTAGACATAGATAGACATACATTTGTATATATACTTTTTCATTGAACCATTTGTAAGTTGCAGACATCATGACTTTTCCTCTCTAAATTCTTCTACCTGCATTATTTCCTAAGAATAAGCACATCCTCCTATGTAATCATAATACTATTATCACACTAGGAAAATTAAAAATAATTCTATAATCCTAATACCCTGTCCATATTCAAATTTCCCCCACTAGGCCAAAAATGTCTTTATTGTGTTTTTTTAACCTGGATCTGGCCACGTTTCACACATTAGATTTGATTGTTACATCACTTTATTTTCTTTTAATCTAGAAAAGCCCTCTCAGCTTTCTCATGACTTTTGAGACCAGTTGTCTTACAGAATGTTGATGGTTTCTTCAAGGTGTCTTTCCCCTGCTCCTCCACCCTCCCTCTTTCCTGTAGCCTAGTAGTCACATCTAGAAGACCCTCGAATCTTGGTTCAATGCAGGGTAAGCACAGTTGGGGAGAACACTCCAGAGGTGATGGTGTGACCTTCACCCTGCACCCAGCCCGGGGTACTCGGGGCCAGCTCATCCCTCGATTAGCGGCTGGACCCAAGGAACTGTCATGTCTCTCCATGGCCAGCGTCATTTTTCATTTCTTCCTTCTCCTACAAAGTTTCTTTGCAGAAGATGAACCAAATGGCATTACATGTCAAGTAGGAAAATGTTGAAGTGTGTCTTTCTGTAAAATCTGAACATATACTATAGAAAATTTTCACATGTATTAAACCCTAGCTTTATAACACTGTATTAAAACCAATGACTCGAACTCCATTTTTTTTTCTTTTTACTCAGAGTCTTTTTTTATCCTGGGCCACGCAAAATGCAGAGTCGTTGGAAATATATCTGGAGGAGTCATATGATGATGAAGCCCATCACAATGTACAGGGACTTCACAAGTCTGGATAAAGTTTAGGGGACACTGAACCAGATGATGGTTTTGTTCCTGGCCAGCTCTAGCACTCGAGGTTTCTACTGTGAGACAAAAGGACGATGTCACGGCCAACATCTGGCCTCAGGATGCTCTAACTTAGAGATATCAGTTCAATGGCCTTGAGGTAAATAAACCAGAAGGCTCAGGGCCCTGGGTCCCCATAGGCAGATCCTTTCATTCCCTAACAAAGATACTGCCACAGTATCCCTGAGCCTGGGGAGGGGCAGGCTGTGTGCACCCTGTCTAGGGCAGGAGTGGGGGGCAGCAGCTCTCAGGGAGAAAGAACACCTGGAACTAAGAACTTCCTCAACCACTCTCTGCGGAACTCAGGTAAAACAGCTAACTTCCCCAAGCCTCAGTTTTCTCATCTGTAAAATGGGAATGAGAATCCCTCCCTCACAGAGTTATAGTGAGGCTCAGAAGAGACCATGGATATGAAAGCCCAACCTTAGTGGTCCCCAAAATGTGAGACGCTGAGGGGAAACCTCTTAGGGATTACTTCTTTTTCAATCTCTTAGATTTATTTAAGGACAAAATCTTGGTTTGGGACAGCTATATCTTTTTTGTTTGTTTGTTTCTTTGTTTTTTGAGACAGAGTCTCACTCTGTCGCCCAGGCTGGAGTGCAGTGGCGCCATCTCGGCTCACTGCAAGCTCCGCCTCCCGGGTTCACGCAATTCTCCTGCCTCAGCCTCCCGAGTAGCTGGGACTACAGGCGCGTGCCACCACGCCCGGCTGATTTTTTGTATTTTTAGTAGAAACGGGGTTTCACCGTGTTAGCCAGGATGGTCTCTATCTCCCGACCTCATGATCCACCCGCCTCGGCCTCCCAAAGTGCTGGGACTACCGGCGTGAGCCACCACACCCAGCCTGGGACAGCTATATCTTTAACACCTAACACTTGTTCTTCCTTCCTTTTACTAAGACAGCAAGCCCAGCGTGCAGCAGGCAATCGTATAGAGCCAGAATTCGACAACACAGTTTTGTTCCCATTGGGTTTTTTTTTTTTTTTTTTTTTTGGTTTTTGGGTTTTTTTGGTGCTATTTTGTTTTGTTTTTTTGTTTTTTTTTTTGAGACAGAGTCTCACTCTGTCGCCCAGGCTGGAGTGCAGTGGCACAATCTCTGCTCACTGCAAGCTCTGCCTCCCGGGTTCACACCATTATCCTGCCTCAGCCTCCCGAGAACCTGGGACTATAGGCACCCGCCACCACGCCCAGCTAATTTTTTGTATTTTTAGTAGAGACAGGGTTTCACTGTATTAGCCAGAATGCCCATTGGGTTTACTTTTATGCGTATCTTCCATTTATGGCAAGTGATACTGAATTTCTATTTATGGTAGTGCTATCAAGTGCTCTTTTATAATATACATATGTAAGTTAAAACAGTGATAGTGGATATGAGGTTTTCTGAAGGAGTGACAAAAATGTTCTAATATTAATTGTAATGATGCTTGCATAAGTCTGCCCATACTAAAAATCATTGATTTAAAAAAGAGGCCACTTAAGGAAACTTATTAAACAAATAATGACACAAAACACAAATGTTTTAGAGTCATGAAGTTAGGCCGGGTGTGGTAACTCACACATGTAATCCCAGCACTTTGGGAGGCAGAGGTGTGTGGATCACCTGAGGTCAGCAGTTCGAGACCAACCTGGCCAACATGGTGAAACCCCGTCTCTACTAAAAATACAAAATAATTAGCCGGGTGTGGTGGCGCATGCCTGTAATCCCAGCTACTCGAGAGGCTGAGGCAGGAGAATCGCTTGAACCCAGGAGGCGGAGGTTGCGGTGAGCCGAGATTGAGCCATTGCACTCCAGCCTGGGCACCAAGAGCAAAACTCTGTCTCAATAAGAACAAATAAATTAATTAATAAAAATATAAAAAATAAAGTCACAAAGTTAGAGCTTGAAGGACTGAAGTCTGGAAAACAAGGCAAGTAGATCTCTTCACTCCACTCTGTTTGCAGAAGGGAAGTGCAAGGGTTTGCACTCTGCAGTTGAGATTAAAAATTTACTGTGGCCCTTGAACCTAGAATTCTACTTCCTAATCTCATTGAACTCTGGTGTTGGAAGAATCTTTGCGGATCATCTCAACTAACCCATCATGAGACAGATGGAGAAACTTGGCCCAGATGAAGCTTAGTGAAGTTATCCAGCAGACCTTTGATGGACGTGAGGCTAGAACCCCGGTCTTGAGCTATCACCACACTGCCCATGATATCCTTCCCCAGCCTGCCCCACCTGCTTTCCTAGGAGCCTGAGAGCAGGAACACGGCCAACTCCTATCTGCATCCAGCACCCCGACTTCCTGGCTCCCAAATTTATCATCTCCCCTAGACTATGAGATAATTCTGCAAACTCTAACCCCAACCCGACCCTGGGAGCCTAAAAGAAACTTCAAAGCCACACCCTCTTCCTTCTCGGTCTCCATGACCTTAAGGCAGGTCACAGAGTCAGGACGGCATTGCACTCATTTACTCTTCATTCATTCCACAGGTAAAGACTGAGTCCCTACAATGCTACGTCCAGGGGCAAACCACCATGAGCAAACCCCAGCCTCTCAGAGCTCGGACTCTGGTGGGAGAGACAGGCACTAATCCAACGATCACACCTGCGAATGTATAACTACCATAAAGGGAAATTGAGAGGCGTTATGAGAGAATGTGATGGAGACCTAATCTGGAATACAGGGCATGGCCAGAAGGAGAGGCTGTGTGAGAAGAGGCCTGCAGGTGTCTGAGCTGTCCTGGCCCTGTCATTTCTTCTGCACAAAGACTTAGCTCTTCCCAGGTCAAAACCCTTAGCCTGCCCCTCACCACCCCTCATGGCTGTGATCACTTCCTCCCCACCTCCTCACTTCCTTCCAAACAGTCCGACTGCCTTGCATCCATTCAGAAGCAGATTGTCCCCATGGTGTGTCAGGCCCCTGCCAGGTGCTGGACACTCTTATCAGTTAGGGTTCCCCCACAGAAACAGTGAGACATATAGACTAAGATTCATTGCAAGGAATTGGCTTATACGATTAGGGGGAGCTGCAGGCGCAAGTGTACAATTGGCAGAGCAGACACTCGGGAAGGCAGAGCTGGAGCTGCTGTCCACAGGGGGAATAACTTCATCAGGGGAACCTCAGTTCTATTCTTTAAGCTTTTCAACGGAATCAGGCCCACCCAGATTATCTAGGAAAATCTCCCTTACTTACAGTCAACTCATTGTGGATTCAATCACACCTACAAAATACTTTCACAGGTTTTTTTGGGTTTTTTTTGACACAGAGTCTCACTCTGTCACCCAGGCTGGAGTGCAGTGGTAGGATCTTGGCTCACTGCAACCTCCGCCTCCAGGGTTCAAGCGATTCTCCTGCCTCAGCCTCCTGAGTAGCTGAGATTACAGGCGCGTGCCTCCACGTCCGGCTAATTTTTTGTATTTTTAGTAGAGATGGGGTTTCACCACGTTGGTCAGGCTGGTCTCAAATTCCTGACCTTGTGATCCACCTGCCTCAGCCTCCCAAAGTGCTGGGGTTACTGGCGTAAGCCACCGTGCCCGGCCTACTTTCACAGGTATTAACACCTAGATTAATGCTTGGTCGAATTGCTGGGGATGTAGCCCAGCCAAACTGACACATCAAAAGATCATCACAGGCACACAGAGGCAAGAGAAGTTGTAGAACAAGTGGACAGGACTGGCAATCACAGAATTATCTTTGGCAGCCTGGAGGCTGGTAGTCGTCAAACATCCCCATGTTAAATTTTATTCCACTCCAATAGCTAACCTTTACTGAGTGCTTACTCTATGCCAGACACCATTCTAAGCACTTTTGCAAGAAGTCCTCACAAAAAGCAGTTTATGGATTAGGAGACTCAGGCCCAGAGGAGTTAAGTAATTTCCTGAAAGTCACGTAGCAAGAAAGTGGTAGAACAAGGAATCACACCCCATTGGATGCCAGAACCTGAACTTATGACTCGTGGCCGCTCTGCAATGCCGCCTCCGTTTGTCAGTTTATTTGTGCCAGAAGTGGCTGAGCAGTTTATCAGCATCTCTTCATCCTCAGGGATCTTTCTCTTTTTTTTTGAAACAGAGCCTCACTCTGTTGCCCAGGCTGGAGTGCAGTGGCATGACCTCGGCTCACTACAACCTCCTCTTTCTGGTTTCAAGCGATTCTCCTGCCTCAGCCTTCTGGGTATCTGGGATTACAGGCACGCACCACCACTCCCAGCTAATTTTTGTATTTTTAGTAGAGATAGGGTTTCACCGTGTTGGTCAGACTGGTCTCGAACTCCTGACCTTGAGTGATCCACCCACCTCAACCTCCCAAAGTGCTGGGATATTATAGGCATGAGCCATCAGGCCCGGTCATCCTCAAGGATCTTCTCAGAAAAGGGCTGTGGTTGTCTCTATTTTGCAGATAAAGATATGGAGGCCTAGAGAGGCTGCTTAATGCAGCTTCATGGTGGCAGAAACAGGACTCAAGCCTTCGTCTGATCAACGACAAAGTCCAGGCTCTTCTGTCTCTGAAACAGAAGTGAAAAGGCCCTTCTGCAAGATGGCTCCAGGGAGTGAAAAAATAAACACAAGACAACACAGTGAAATTAGGAGGCCCTGGGCCAGGCGTCATAGGAACACAGAGGAGCAAGCCACATTCGGCCTGGGCTGGGGCAGCCAGGGAAGTGCTGTAGGAGGATTAGATGCCTGAGCTGAGTCCCAGGGGGAAGAATGATATTCCAGGCACAGGGCAAGCATGGACAAAGGCATGAGATGAGAGAAGCAGGGAGCAAGTGTAGCCTCCAAACACAGGAAATTCCCATTACACAGAGATTAGTATCCCAAGCCGGTGGACAAGATAAAAATCATGCAGGGGATGGCCAGGCACAGTGGCTCACACCTGTAATCCCAGCACTTTGGGAGGCCAAGGCGGGTGATCACCTCAGGTCAGGAGTTTGAGACCACCCTGGCCAACTTGGCGAAACCCCGTCTCTACTAAAAATACAAAAATTAATTGGTCATGGTGGTGCACGCCTGTGGTCCCAGCTACTTGGGAGGCTGAGGCAGGAGAATTGCTTGAACCCAGAAGGCGGAGGTTGCAGTGAGCTGAGATCGCGTCACTGCACTCCAGACTGGGCGACAAAGACTCCACCTAAAAAAAAAAAAAAAAGGAAAAGAAAAAAGAAAAGAAAAATTATGGAGGGTCAAAGTTGCCCTTGAAGATCTCTTAAATTTCCCAAATAGTTTAATAACACAACACAGACCAACTGCGGGAACACCACATTCCCTCTCCCACATAGACTCACTCCGGGCATCAGCTCACGGAGAGGAAGCTGGTGGGAATGCCCTAGCTATTTAAACCTTACTTTTTTCTACCCCAACCTCTTGGGCAGGGCAGGAGGTAAGGGGGACAGAGCGTGACGGTTGAACCTCCTCACAGGTTCCACGTCTTGTCTGGGGTCTGCTTGAAATTGACGTGACTGGGTTTCTGGGCAAGGCAGAGACTAGTAGGGATGCAGCAGCAGTGGGGCCAGCTCAGAGGTCCCACGTGGATCAGAACCATCTGGGAAGCCTTTAAAATCCCCAGCCCCCTCCCAACCTGCCCCTACCTCCAACAGCTCCCATTTATTTAGTCTAGAGCAGTGGTTCTAATTGGCAACGTCTGGAGACATTTTTCGCTGTAATGACGGGGATGGGGATGCTACTGGCATCTTGGGTAGAGGGCGAGGTCGCTGCTAGACATCCTATATGCTAAGGGCAGCCCTACAACAGAGAAGCAGCCAGCCCCAAATGCCAGTACTGCTGAGGCTGGGGAACCCTGTGCTAGGATGAGGCCCCAGAGTCCAGATTGTGCTGTAGGCCATAGGGAGCCATTGGTTTGTGTCCTGGGAAGAGCTGTCTAGGACCACAGTATAGAAAGTCTGGATAATTTCCCACCTGGATGGGAGCCAGCAATTGCCCCACTGGTTCATCAGCTCCAGTGCAAACCACTGTGCAAACCACACTCCAGGCTCCAGTATTTGAGGAACTTCTTGCCCGTTTAATCCTGCCCTTCACCTTTCCCACAGTGAGTCCCCTGCCCTGCTCTGGCCAGCAGTTCTCGCCCTCAGAGAGGTCAAGTGCCTTGCCTAAGGTGGCACAGCAGGTGAGTGGTAGAGCTGGGTCAGGGCTGTAAGGGACTTGCCCAGGTGAGGGGGCTCACACAGGGCCACACAAAGGACCTGTCTGCATGAAGCCTCCCTGGCCATCAAAGCCAAGCCAGTCCACACGAGGTGAGGAGCCAGCCCGGCTACAAAAGGATGCAGGAAGGTGAGGGACGGAGGGCAGAGAGGGCCGAGAAAAAACTAGTGACAGAGGGAGGTGTGGTCATGGGAAGCAAGAGAAGCCATGGGGGTGAGGATGATTCCAAGATGAGAGAAGACAGCCCAAGAGTGTGTGCGAGTGTCTGTGCCTGTACACATGAGTGGCGTGTGCATGGGTGTGTGCCTGTGTATGCGTGGGAGGTGTGTGTGTCCCGCTGCATCATCACCCTCTTTATTCAGAGCAATGTTGTCAGGCACCTATCAAATAAAGTAACTTCCCCGCCTTCTCAGGATGATTTCACACGGAAACCATGGGCTGAGGCACGTGACGCTCCACCATGGAATTAAAAGGGCACCACAGGCAAATAAAACCTTCCATGTCTCTACCTTTCTTAACTGAGCGAAACCTGGCTGTGAACCCCACCCGCCTGCTTTTCTCAGTCATTGTTGCGTTCTGCCCGGCTCCAATGGGTTCTACGGAAACTCCAGGGCTTTGTCCTTATAATAGTGGGGAGGAGGAAGGACCACATCCATGGTGGGCTCTGTTGCCCTTTTGGCTACACAGTGCTGCTGACCACCCTGGGTATGCCCCTCACACCCTCGGGGTGGGGTGGGCTGGGCCTGCCAGTGAGCCCCTCCCCACTGCCCTGGAGTCCGGGTGCAGAGTGATCCATCCCTGCGCGCCACCATTTGTGAACCCGCACCCACCACCCCTCAGGTTTCCAGGCCCCCCACCTCCCCTAGAAAGGGCCAGTCTGTATTTCCTAGCCAAGCTCCCATCTGTCTTCTCTTCTCCCTCAGCCCCCTTCAGACAACTCCATTTTATTTTTTTGATGGGCCAAATCTTCCCCAGAATACCTACCTTGGAAACATAAGTAGGGCAGCCCTTGAGACTCAAAGATGACATTACCTCCCCAGTTGTCTCCTCACTCACTCAGACAAGAAAAACCTAGACCTCAGACCTTGACAGATTTCTCTGTTCTCTCCAGGAAGGGGAGGCAGTGAGCCTAGAGGCTGGAGCACAAAGGTGAAAAAAAGCACAGCTGATTTTTCTCCTGGCCTCTGCCCCTCCAACGAGCAGGAAAGGCGGATGTTTCTTTGCCGCAGAGACTTCCTGGCACCTGCTCCTGACTCCAGGGCAATGCTCGGGGAAACTCCCTTTGCGAAGGGGGCAGCCCCTGTCTGTGAGCTGATTATGGCCTGTTACTTTTGTGCTAGAGGAGGAAACAAATGCCTGAGCCCAAGGGGGCTGTGCGAGGTCTCTGGCCCATGGGTGCGGCAGGGCAACACCGTCCTCCCACTCCCAACCCCACATGCTCTGCCCCTCGGTGAGCCACAGCCTCTGCCTGCCTGCCCCCACCACCCACCAGGCCTTCCAGGACACGGCTTCCTTGGATATCCACGTGGCTGCCTCCACTCACTTTCTTCCCCAGGCCCTCATTGCCACCAAAAATCCTGCAAGACTCCTCCAAGAGGAGCTCCCAGAGAACAACAGATCCCCTACCCCCTATCTGTGGGAGAATGTGGCTTCAGGGGCTCTGAAGAGAGGAAGGGAAGGAAGAAGGGAGCCAGGGCTCCTCGGCAGCCTCATTTATCTCGGAGTCTGACTCCCCTGTGAGTCCAGAGAGCCGTATGTGATGCAGCCAACCCACCTGCCCCAGAGGCATGGCTGCTTTCTGGGTGGGGCAAAGAGAAAAGCCTGGAAGAGCATGTGTAGTATCCATGTGTACCTTCAGTAGTGGTCTCTGCAGCCAGTAGAGAACCCTACCAGCCTCCTCTCCTTTTCAGAAATCTCTTGCTCCAGCCACACCCAAAACCTGGCATCCGCCCCGCACCGCCACCTCCAAATGTCCTGGGTCTCCACTCCCCTCTGTCTGGTTCTTCTGCTTGGAAATCTCGAAGCCCCCATCCCACCCCATCCCCCTCCTCATCCTTCCTTCTTATCCCCAATACACACCTTGTTGTGTGTGTGGTGCCTTGTTGTGGCCTGGCTGTCATGTGTGCTGTCCAGGTTTTTGTTGTTAGTTTGTTTTGAGATGGAGTCTCACTCTGTCCCCCAGGCTGGAGTGCAATGGCGCAATCTCGGCTCACTGCAACTTCCACCTCCTAGGTCAAGTGATTCTCCCTCCTCAGTCTCCCGAGTAGCTGAGATTACAGGCATGAGCCACCACGCCCAGCTTTTTTACCATCCAGTTTTAAGGCTTTTACACTCACAGCCCTTCAGGGCTCAGGTTAGTGGCATAAATGAGTTATAAAGTGGGTGCAAGACAACAGTGAGTGGCCATCAACTAGAAAGGGCTTGTCCCTTAGTTCCAAAAAATAAAAAAATAAATGGGCAAGACCCCCAGGCTGGAGTGCAGTGGCGTGATCTAGGCTCGCTACAACCTCCACCTCCCAGCCGCCTGCCTTGGCCTCCCAAAATGCCGAGATTGCAGCCTCTGCCTGGCCGCCACCCCGTCTGGGAAGTGAGGAGCATCTCTGCCTGGCCGCCCATCGTCTGGGATGTGAGGAGCCCCTCTGCCTGGCTGCCCAGTCTGGAAAATGAGGAGTGTCTCTACCCGGCCGCCATCCCATCTAGGAAGTGAGGAGCGCCTCTTCCCTGCCGCCATCCCATCTAGGAAGTGAGGAGCGCCTCTGCCTGGCCGCCCATCATCTGAGATGTGGGGAGCGCCTCTGCCCCGCCGCCCCATCTGGGATGCGAGGAGCGCCTCTGCCCGGCCGCGACCCCGTCTGGGAGGTGAGGAGCGCCTCTGCCCGGCCGCGACCCTGTCTGGGAGGTGAGGAGCGTCTCTGCCCGGCCGCCCCGTCTGAGACGTGAGGAGACCCTCTGCCTGGCAACCGCCCCATCTGAGAAGTGAGGAGCCCCTCCGCCCGGCAGCCACCCCGTCTGGGAAGTGAGGAGCGTCTCCGCCCGGCAGCCACCCCGTCCGGGAGGGAGGTGGGGGGTCAGCCCCCCACCCGGCCAGCCGCCCCATCCAGGAGGGAGGTGGGGGGGGTCAGACCCCCGCCTGGCCAGCCGCCCCGTCCGGGAGGTGAGGGGCGCCTCTGCCCGGCCGCCCCTACTGGGAAGTGAGGAGCCCCTCTGCCCGGCCAGCCGCCCCATCCGGGAGGGAGGTGGGGGGGTCGGCCCCCCGCCCGGCCAGCCGCCCCGTCCGGGAGGTGAGGGGCGCCTCTGCCCGACGGCCCCTACTGGGAAGTGGGGAGCCCCTCTGCCCGGCCACCACCCCGTCTGGGAGGTGTGCCCAACAGCTGGTTGAGAACAGGCCATGATGACAATGGCGGTTTTGTGGAATGGAAAGGGGGGAAAGGTGGGGGAAAGATTGAGAAATCGGATGGTTGCTGTGTCTGTGTAGAAAGAAGTAGACATGGGAGACTTTTCATTTTGTTCTGTACTAAGAAAAATTCTTCTGCCTTGGGATCCTGTTGATCTGTGACCTTACCCCCAACCCTGTGCTCTCTGAAACATGTGCTGTGTCCACTCAGGGTTAAATGGATTAAGGGCGGTGCAAGATGTGCTTTGTTAAACAGATGCTTGAAGGCAGCATGCTCGTTGAGAGTCATCACCACTCCCTAATCTCAAGTACCCAGGGACACAAACACTGTGGAAGGCCGCAGGGTCCTCTGCCTAGGAAAACCAGAGACCTTTGTTCACTTGTTTGTCTGCTGACCTTCCCTCCACTATTGTCCTATGGCCCTGCCAAATCCCCCTCTGCGAGAAACACCCAAGAATGATCAATAAAAAAATAATAATAATAAATAAATAAATAAATAAATAAATAAACGGGCAAGACCCAAGAAGCAGAAAGGTCAAATTCCAAGGACCACAGACAATTGCCCTTTGGTGTATGCATATCTTCCCTACTGAACCACAAGCTCCTTCAGCACAGTGACATCTTCTATTGTCTTTTATAATAAAACACAAATTAAGGGCTTGGCCAGTTAAACTGAATTCAGATTTTCTCCACCACGCCTTTGCACATAATCTTGGAGAAACAACATGTTGGGTGGAACTGGCAATGGCCACAGCTCTCACCAAATCTCTGTCATGGTCTGGGTATGAATTAGAATCCCTAAAGAATGGCAAAGTATTGTTGACCACGTAACTGAATTTCCAAATTAACATCTTAATTCTCCTTGAAACTCTCTCCTTCCTGGCTTCCTCCATACCAGTGCTCTTGGAACACTCCAGCCATCTCGCTGGCCTTTCTGGTCACTGGGCATCCCCATCTGAGCATGCACCAAGACATGGGGTAGAGATTTACCCTTCTCTATTTTTACTGTAGCATGGGCCAGGGGGGTGCCTTTAGTTAGGGGGTGCATAGAATTGATAGAAATTAAGAAGGTAGGGGCCAGATGTGGTGGAGCACACCTATAGTGCCAGCTATTCTGGAGGCTGAGGTGAGAGGACTGCTTGAGCCCAGGAGGTGGAGGCTGCAGTGCACTATGATCACACCTGTGAATAGCCACTGCACTCCAGCTAGGCAACATAATGAGACCCTGGCTGAAAAAAAAGGGGAGGGGAGGATGATGCAATTTATATGCATCATCCACCTCCAGTCCTGGGCATAGGGAGGATGGAGAAGTAGGGAGAGTGATCCTGGAGGGACACCTGGAGAATGTGCAGCACAGACCCTAACATGGTGACTGTAATAGTCTGTTCTCACGCTGTTAATAAAGACATATGAGAGACTGGGTAATTTATAAAGAAAAAGAGGTTTAATATAAAGAAAAAGACTCACAGTTCCACATGGTTGGAGAGGCCTCACAATTGTGGTGGAAGGCAAAGGAGGAGCAAAGGCACGTCTTACATGGTGGCAGGCAAGAGTGAAGTCCATTACAAAAGGGGGAAAAGCCCCTTATAAAACCATCAGATCTCATGAGAACTCACTATCACGAGAATAGGAAGAGGGAAACCTCCCCCACCCCCATGATTCAATTATCTCCAACTGCTCCCTCCCATGACACATGAGGATTATGGGAACTACAATTCAATATGAGATATGGGTGGGGACACCCATATCTCATAACAGTGACCCAACCATAACATAACCCAAACCATAACAGTGACCTAGATGGCAGTACACTAGCTGCTCAAATCACTTGCAAATTCTTCCCTCTGCCTCTGTGAAGACCAGCCTCTCCATTCATGCTCCATCTAGCTGTCTCCTATCATCAGCTACCTTCACAGCATTAACACCACCCTGTGCATCAATGCCCTGAGCTCCAACTTAAAGAGTCCTAGACTGTCCCAGCCAGCAGGTACTTCAGGCATCAGCTGAAGTTACTGTAGTCTACTTCCTCTTTATGCAACCAAGGAAGCTGAGGCTGATGGAAATGACCAGCCTGAGAATTAGAAGGTGACTAAAAGGAAGAACTGGAACTATCCCTCAGGCTGCATGCATGCCACCCCAAGCATCTGTGGGTACACAGTGACCAAGAAGCACTGCAGCTGTGTCAGCACCTGGAAAGGCAGAAAAATTAGGCAAGAGTCTTTAATGTTTAGCGGCAAAACTTTTTTTTTTTTCCTGAGATGGAGTCTTGCTCTGTCACCCAGGCTGGAGTGCAGTGGCATGATCTTGGCTCACTGCAACCTCTGCCTCCCAGGTTCAAGCAATTCTCCTGCCTCAGCCTCCCGAGTAGCTGGGATTACAGGTGCCCACCACCTCGCCCAGATGATTTTTGTAGTGGCAGAACTTTTTAAAAGCAAAATCTTATGGTAGATAATGCAAGTAATGGTGGCATTTTATTACATATTTTGCAATTCAATTTAATAGCATTTATCTGTTACAAAGAAAATCAATGAGAGCAATGAGGCAGTTTCAATTAGCACAAAATTTGAAACCAAGGAGTGTAGTAACTGCATCCACTCATCCTCTTCTGAATTTGATCTGATTGCATAGTGTCAACAAAGGCCTAAATCAAAAAGACAAGTAGTTGCAAATGATAATAGTTTTTATGTCTGACAATCTTGCAGTGCTATTCCATAAAACATAGTTGGCAGGAGAAATTTTAAGTCAAAGACAGCAGATATGGGATGAACAAACATCCCAAGTAAACACATTAATGGATTCCAATAGTCAAATCCGGAACACAATGTACCTTTGAGTATGCTTGATTTCAATAGTTTGTTCAAATAGTCAAAATCTATATTTTAAAAGTGGAATTCTCATCAAATATTGTCCAAAAAAATAAATGAGTAGAAGCGAGACGGCCAGTCAAGTGTTTTGCCCTGCCGTTTGCCCACTGTGTGTGGCCTTGGGGATGGAGGGGGAGATGTTCGGGAGGTACAATGGGAAGGGAAACTTCTCCTCGCTGGCTATAAGTTCCCACATCTACAAAATGAATAAGCTGAAAGAAAATGAAAATATAACATATACAAATCTGTGGGATGGCAGCTAAAGCAGTTCTTTGAGGGACACTGATAGTCTTAGATGTTTTTATTTGAAAATATGAGTAGTCTCAAATCAATAAAATAACTTTCCAACTCCTTCCCTTAGAAGACCAGAACAGTCACAGCATCATACAAGCATAACTCCTAACAGGTGGATGCAATCTACCAGTCATTCTAGCCCATCACTCTCATTTTACAGATGGAGAAACTGAGACCTGGGGAAGGCAGCAACTGGCCTGATATCACACAGGATGTTAGTGGCAGAGCCAGGACTTGAACCTCAGACCTGTTATTGTTTCTCTTGGAGGTCAAAGACTGGGGCTTATCTCCCTGCGTTTATTCCTAGGATGGCACAGGTAGGAGATCCCAAAAACTTGTTATTCTTTGTGAAGCTTGGTCAATGAAGAACCTTTAGGTCCCCCCAAACACTCGTCCATGTCCTTACACTGGACATGTGGCACTCACATGGCAGTTTCTCCTGGCAGTGCTCAGCTGTGTCCTGACACCCTTCTGGATCCTCCATCCCATTGATTAATCATCTTTGGGGACTAATTTCCTTAGACTATGTCCTTGGTTAGCCAACCTTTTCCTTTCGAAGCTGAATGGGGTCAGTTTCTGTTATTTGTGTTAATTATGCTAGACTGGGAGACTAGTGGGGATTTTTCTAACTTTGTAATCCTGGCACGTAATATGTGTTGGAATAAAACATCTATATGGGCGTGGTGGTGCACACCTGTAGTCCCAGTTACCCAGGAGGCTGTGGCGGGAGGATTCCTTCCTTGAGCCTAGGAGTTCAAGTCCAGCCTGGGCAACATAACAAGACTCACCTCTTAAAAAAAAAAAATCTGCTAACTTTGCCCTCCTCTCGGCTTGTGTCTGGGGAGGACCCTTAAGGAAAGAGCAGCCACATGGCTGGGGCTGGGCTCAGGCTCCTGCTCCCCAACTTGAATGGGCAGAAAGGAAACAGCAGGAATTTATCCAGCACCTACAGTGGACTGGCCATGACAATACCACCCCCTTTACACAGAAGAGGAAGCTGAGGATCAGAAAGTCGAACAGCTTGTCATAAGGAAGCACACTTACTGGAATTCCAGTGCAGCTGTCGTGCAGCACAATCCGTGGGTAACTCAAGTGAGACCCCGAGCCTTGCCGAACATGTGGATTATATGGTAATATTGGCAGAGCCTACGCAGGACCTCAGAAGTATTAGACACAGAAGTCAAACATGTTTGGACAATGGATGCTATTTTTCTGTTTAAATTTTTAAAAATTATAGTAGAAATGTATAGTTGATCCCAACCATGAGACTAAGAATGTCAGAATCAGAAATGACTTTGGGGATCATGATCGGGTCTAATGCTTCCATTTCACAAATGAGGAAGTGGGGGCCCGAGATAGGAAAGGACTTGCCAAGGTCACACAGTACCGTTAATAGAAGCAGCCGGGTCTCCTCCATCTCCAGACAGTCCTCCATCTACTGGCAGTCTCCTGCCAACTCCTGCTGAATGGTCGGGAATGTTCCCAGTTCCTTCTGCCAACTCTAACACCTGTAGGGGTCTCTATCCCCACAATAGCATCACCCACCAGCTTTTCCTGATGGTTGCTCTACCCCACTGTCATGGCCCAAACAGGTGACAGAGAAGTCTAGAAAAATAACTCCTCCAAAAATATCCAGAAAGAGTTAAGGGAGTAGTGAGAAAGTGGCAACAGGGCTGACCTGCCAGGAGGAGCAGGGCTTTTGCAACGGGCTCCATGAAGCCACGAGCCTGAGGCTCGGGGTGCCTTCCCAGCATGCCAGCCCCACCAATCCCCTGCTGAGGTTCAGACATGGCCCTGGACAGATGTCAGGATTGGCAGATACCCACTTATAAAAGAAACACAAAGGCCTTTCAGAGAGGTGTACCCATATTTCCACAGAGGACAGGTGGGCATCTCAGACGGCCTCATCTCGAGGAGTCATCTCAAGCCGTTTGAGACAGGTCTATAGGACCCAAGGGGTTAGCACAGTTTTAAGCCTCAAGAGGGCCCTAGTCCATTATTCCTGCAGCTGATTTGTGTCTGGCAGGAAAGAAAAAGCTAACATGGATGCAGCCACCTCCGCGCGCTGGGAACTGCACGGGCACTTTGCATGTAGTATCCCATTTAATCTCACAAGATCCCATGGAATAGGGATTCCTCTGCCCCCTTTTTGAGATGAGCAAATGAAAGCTCAGGGAGGTTAACAAACCTGCTTGGGTGTGGGGTTGCATCATCAGCACAGAGGGCTACGCAGCCAGGAGACCTCACAGGCACCACTGAAACCCACCAGGGCCTGAAGGATGGGAGGGTTTGGATGGGCCAGTATCCTGCAAACTGGCCTGATCGAAAGGGTCACCTGGGGTGTTTTAAAGGTGAATATTCCCAGGCCCCTGCCCTAGAGAGTCTGATTCAGAAGGCCGAACATGAGGCCCAAGTAACTGTATTTTCAGCAAGTGCTCAGGTGATTCTTATGATCAAGCAAGATTGGGAAACACCAGGTAGAGAAAGAAGGAAAAGGAATGGGTTGCAGGGCATAGACACGCCTTGTGCAAAGGCTCAGCAATGGCCTCAGTGAAGCATGTTTGGAGGGCAGTGAGAGGCACAGGTTGAGGCAGAGAAGGAGTGACATCAGGAGAGGTGAAGATGTGTCCAGGCTGCTGGACAGAGAGCCCCATGACCAGGTGAAGGCCAAGAGCTTCAGGCCTTAGGATCCCAGGGACCTCCCAGCTCTCTGTTCCTGGGTTCGCTTGGAATTGGAGGCATGTTTTCGGTTTTTTGTTTTTGTGTTGCTTTTTATTTTTCTTTTAATATCTCTCACTTTTGCTTAGGGAGGCAGTGGGATGAACACTGGACAGGAGTCAGAAGCCATGGGTTCCAATATAGGCCCTACTATTTACAGCCTGTCTGACCTGAGCCAACTGGAGGGTTGCTCCCGGGCCTCGTCACACAGGAGGCTTAGCAATTAAGCACAGGACCATGTGTGAAGACTCTAGGTAAGTGGTAACAAGCCATACAGACAGGTGTAGGCTGTGGAATTGGTGGTGTTATTAACTAGCCTGGCGGACTGGAAGGGAATGGCCTGGGAGATAAGTGGGGATGTATCGTAAAGCAGGAAAAAAACCCAGGTTTTCTAGCCAGCTGTCTTGGATTTAGATCCCAGCTCCACTATTTATTAACCGTGTGATCCAAGCAAGTTACTTAACCTCTCTGGTCCTCAGTTTGCATAAGAGTGAAATGGAGATTGGGCTTACCATATTATAAATGCATGCTGGTAAGCATGAGGTTGTAGTGGTTGTCACCAGGTCCAAACTTCTTCCCTTACCTCTGTCTCATTAACTCCCTTTTACCTCCATTCCCCACAGCCTTCCAGCCCCAGGTAACAACTTCAGCACGTTTTAATGCATGTTGTGTTACAGGATATTAGTGTACACATATTTAACTTCTGTGTACGGTATTGTTTTGTCTCATTTTGGTTCTTTTTTTCCCCCTCTCAGCCCTGTGTCTAAGAGTCATCACGTTGCTCTCTGTGGACATCCTGACCTTTGCTTTTAGCTGCTAAGAATTACACACAATTCATATTTTACCAATCACTCCTCCTGGTGACGTAGCTTCACTTTTCAGATGGGAAAACTGAGACCCAGGAAATGGGGATCTGCCTGTGAATGTTCTTCCTCATCCTGGGACCCCGGTTGTGTGTGCTGCAGGTGTCTGAAATGTCAAAAGCAAGACCCAGGCTCCAGCTCCCTCCAGGAGACATGAGGCAGCCCAGCCCACAGCCCACCTGCCTTCTGAAGCCAGCTGACAGGGCAGCAGCAATCAGTGAGGCTCCCTCCTTCTGAAACCTCAGGGGTGCCATGGCAGAGCCCAGAGGAGCCATCCTGGCAGGCTGAGACCCGGGGCAATGCCCACCCCAGCAGAGAGAAGCTCTTTTTCCGGGGACAGCCAACCATCTTGGGAGTAAGTGGACCACCCAGTCTCCACAGACCTGTGCCTTTCCCAGGGCAGATCCCAAACAGCCACTGCCAATCCCAACAGTGATGCAGTCAGTAGAATTTATGGGGCCAAGGGTACATACCAGTGGAGGGATTGTGGAGCAGCAGGGAGGCAAGACAGGTCTGCTGGGGTTTTCCTTCCTGGCCTCCAGCCCTGAAAATTAGCAGCAAAGGGCTGGGGCTGCCACTGCCCTGGAAAGTACTACTTGAATCCAGGATACGAGAACAAACCTATGTCCCCCTTGCCAGGCCCCAGGAGCTGGGTACCATCCCTCTAAGGCCACTCTGGGGTGAACCGGGAGCTTTCCTTTTCTGATGCCGCACCCCTGCACCAAGGCTCTCCTCATTGTAGCTGAGCGGGTCTTGGTCAGTGGTGAGACCAGCACGTGTGGGCAGAAGTCTGTGCCTGTCTCCCGCTGATGTCAATGTGGGCAGCTGAGCAGAGAGTATGGGCCCAGCCAGGCACTGGAATCCTAGATCCTCCGTTCTCTGCATGTGTGGCTCTGGGTCCCAGTTTCGAAAATGAGGTCTCTTTTACCTTGCCATTGAGCACGAAACGATGGGAGGAGCGGAGCTTGCTGGGAGAAGCTAGTCCTCTTGGGTGACAGAGAGGTGGAGTGTTGAGGGTGAGGTCAAAGTGCTGCTCTCAGGATCAAAGAAGCCTATTTGAGACGAATGATCGCAAACTTCTGGGCTTCAGCCTAGGCTGAGTCAACCCTGTGCCCTGGAAGGACAGGCTTGCATGTGCAGTATGGAGGCTTAGGGAACATAGGCAGAGGCAGGCTCTGATCCCACTCTGAGACCCCAGCTTCGTCCCTAGAATGCCATGAGCAGGGTGCTGCTCCATGCATGGGTGTGGTGAGAGCTAAATGACTCGGTGCACAGAGCAAGCTCGGTGCACTCAGGGCCAGCACCTTGGAGGTAACCAATGTGTTGGGCTTGATGCCTGAGATGGCCCTCACCCAAGCTTTCTAGGGTTCTGCAATCCTGCGGTGCCCCTGGGATGAGGAGGCCTGGTTCTGCGCCTGCGCCTCACTGGCTGGGGAAGTTGGCAAGGTTCTTATTCTCTCCAGGCCTCTGTTTTCTTGGCTGCCAAGGAAGGAGGTGGATGGGGAGTTTGTCTTAGATCCTTTTTGGCAGAGACATGTGCACAGAGATCTGCCCAGCCACTCAAGTCCTGGGAGACACAGCCCCGCCCTGGAAGCTCAAGGCTTTAGATCTGCGCCCTCCCACCTCCACCCCCAGTCCCTGTAGATCATTATCAGCTGCTGGCGGCTGGCGGCTGGCGGCTGGCGGCTGGCGGCTGGCAGGTGGGGGGGGGCGGGCCACATCCTGGCTGCCTCCTCGAGCTCCACCGAGTTCCCCACCACTTACTTGTACCCGCTGGCAGGAGGAGTGCTCCTGAGGACCCTGGAGATCCCACTTGGTGGTGGTCCAGAGACAGGGAGGGCTGCAAAGACCAGGACTGCAGATCCTCCCTGCACCCTTGGGAGGGAGTTTGAGTCTGTGAAGTGGGAGTGAAGCTGCAGGGTGTGGAACTGTTCTGAGCTCCAGGGGACGTTCCAGGCCCACCCCACATGGGATTGGATGGCCCAGGGGAGGCACTGGGCTGTTGAGGCGGCCAGCTAAAGAGCTGAAGCTGGTTCACAGCGTGTGGAGGGGGGAGTCGTGGCAAAGGGCCTCTGCCCCAATATATGCAGCCGAGGAAGGAGAAAGGTGGTGTCCCTGGGGACTTACCCCGAGGGTAACACTCAAGTCAAGGCGCTCAGCCACTACAATGAAACAAAAGCCCCTGGGACTTGATTTCTAGATCCAGATCTATCACTTAGCAGCCCTGTGACTTAGGCAGGTTGCCTCCTTCTCTCAGCCTTTGTTTCTCCATCTTCAAAATGAGAGACTGGTCCCTCCCACCTCCAAGCATGGGCCAGAGACCAGCATCTTTGGCATCACCTGGGAGCTTATTAGAAATGCAGAGTCTCAGGCCAGCTCCAGTGGCTCAAGCCTGCAATCCCAGAGCTTTGGGAGGCTGAGAGGAGGATCTCTTGAGGCAAGGAGTTTGAGAACACCTGAGCAACATAGCACGACCTCGTCTCTACTAAAAATAAAAAATGTTGATATGCAACAAGATATAAAAAAGGAAAAAAAATTCAAAAAGGAAAACTAGCTGGGTATGGTGGTGCGTACCTGCAGTCCCAGCTACTCAGGAGGCTGAGGCAGGAGGTTCACTTGAGCCCAGGAGTTGGAGGCTGCAGTGAGCTATGATGGTGCCACTGCATTCCAGCCTGGGCCAGAGAGCAAGACCCTGTCTCTTAAAAAAAATAAATGCAGGCCAGGCACGGTGACTCACGCCTGTAATCCCAGAACTTTGGGAGGCCGAGGCAGGCAGGATCACGAGGTCAAGAGATCAAGACCATCCTGGCCAACATGGAGAAACTCCATCTCTACTAAAAATACAAAAATTAGCTGGGCATGGTGACACAGACCTGCAGTCTCAGCTACTTAGGAGGCTGAGGCAGGAGAATCGCTTGAACCTGGGAGGCAGAGGTTGCAATGAGACGAGATTGTGCCACTGCACTCCAGCCTGGCGAAAGAGCAAGAGCGAGACTCCATCTCAAAAAAAAAATTAAAAATAAAAATAAATAAATAAATAAATGCAGAATTTGAGCCCCACCGTACACGGGCTGAGTCGGTCTGCAGCTTAACAAGATCCCTAGGCTGCTCATGTCCTCTGTCAAGTTTGAAAAGTACTGGACCAGGTACCTAGGAATCTTTCGGGCATTCCCGGCTAATTTTTGTATTTTTAGTAGAGACGGGGTTTCACCACGTTGGCCAGGCTGGTCTTAAACTCCTGACCTCAGGTGATCTGCCTGCCTTGGCCTCCCAACGTGCTGGGATTACAGGCATGAGCCACCATGCCCGGCAGGTACCTAGGAATCTTTAGTGGTCCCCTTCTAAAATCCTATCTCACCAACCTATGCAGAGCCCAGTGGGGAGGACTAGATGCCTGTCTCTGTTCCCATAAGCCCCATTACTCCCTGTTGTCAGGCCTCTGAGCCCAAGCTAAGCCATCATTTTCCCTGTGACCTGCATGTATACATCCAGATGGCCTGAAGCAACTGAAGATCCACAAAAGAAGTGAAAATAGCCTTAACTGATGACATTCCACCATTGTGATTTGTTCCTGCCCCACCCTAACTGATACAATATATTCTCCCCTGCCCTTAAGAAGGTACTTTGTTCACCTATCCCAAACCTGTAAGAACTAATGATAATTCCACCACCCTTTACTGACTCCTTTTTCAGACTCAGCCCGCCTGCACCTGGGTGAAATAAACAGCTTTGTTGATCACACAAAGCCTGTTTGATGGACTCTCTTCACACGGACGCGCGTGACACTTGGTACATGGCCCACTGTGCCAAGCCATAAATGCTCATGGCAAACCTTCCCTGCATGAGGGTTTCCAGGAGGCAGGTGCCTCTGGGCTCCCTGAGACCATCAATCTCCCTGCCTCTCTGTGCAGTTCTTAGTTTCAGGAGCAACCACCCTGGTCATCTCAGCAAACTGCACAGTTCCCCAGGTGAGTTGCATAGACATTTCTTCTGCCTCTGGGCACAGCTTATCCTGGAAGACCTTATATGAAAGCGGATGCTTGTGGGGCCTTTCCACAGGATGGTGGGCGAGTAGGGAGTGGGCCTTTGTCCGCAATCCTACTCACTGGCAGGTCTGAGCTCCTGACCATCCTCCTGTCCTATAGAAGCTTCCTGTATCTAATTTGAGTCTGTTTCTAGTCTCCTCTCCTTTACCACAGCTCCTCCGTGCCTTTAATACAGCCTGGACCTCAGCAAGTCGCCCCTAATCGGATAGGTTGGATGCAGACCCAAATGGCATTAAACTTGCCGGACCTCCTGGTTCGACCTCCAGAAAGGGGACTCCATCCCCACCAGAGCCATCTGTTTTGAACCTAGGAAACTAGAATCCTAGGGCTGCTGTAACCAATTACCACACACCAGGTAGCTTAAAACAACAGAAACATGGCCGGGCCTGGTAGCTCATGCCTGTAATCCCAGCACTTTGGGAGGCCAAGGCAGGCGGATCACTTGAGGTCAGGAGTTCGAGACCAGCCTGGCCAACATGGTGAAACCCCGCCTCTACTAAAAATACAAAAATTAGCCAGGTGTGGTGGCAGTTGCCTGTAATCCCAGCTACTCGGGAGACTGAGGCAGGAAAATTGCTTGAGCCAGGAGGCAGAGGTTGCAGTAAGCTTAGATCGTGCCACTGCACTCCAGCCTGGGCAAGAGTGAGACTCCATCTCAAGGAAAAAAAAAAAAAAAAAAAAGAAAGAAAACAGAAACCTGTAGTCTATGATTCTGGAGGCTGGAAGCCCAAGGTCAAGGTGCTGGCAGGATCGAGTTCTCTCTGAAGGCTCTTGGGGATAATGCTTTCTGGCCTTGTCCCAGCTTCCAGTGGTTGCTGGCAACTCTTGGTGTTCCTTGGCTCGTAGACACATCCTGCCAGTCTCTGCCTCTGTCATCAGGGGCTGTTCTCCCTGTGTCCCTTCCCTTCTTCTAAGGACACCAGTCATAATCCATTATGACCTCATCTTAACTCGATTACATCTGCAAAGACCCTGTTTCCAAATAGATCCTGTTCACAGGTACCAGGGTTAAGACTTCAACGTATCTTTTGGGGGGATACAATTCAACCCACAAAAGATGGCAAATAGCTTTTCTATCAATGCGGCCCTGGTGGGTTCTGAGGATTGATGGATGTTGTCTGCCATGGACTTTGCAGGAAGAAGTGGCCACACATGTTGCTGTCTGTGCCCCTGCAACAAATCCATCTCCTGGCTATTAAGGCTGACATAGCCTCTGTGGCCCATGGGCTCCAGCAGGTGGAGCAGAGATGCTGTCACCTTGGTCACTGGTTCCTGGCTCCTAGGGCAAATCAGTGGTTCCTCCAGGATCAAAAGCCTGCAAAGGAAGCCCGCAACACAGAGGGCATGTGAGCCAGCACTCTCCCCTTCCCGCTGGGTAGTAACTCGGGCTCCGGTCTCCTTAGCAGGTGAAGGTCAGCACAGGGCCAAACCTGGTCAGCTCACTGTGTGCCAGCCTCGGGGTGTGTGCCTTCGTGGTTGAGCTGGCTGCCAGCAACAACTATACCCAGATCAGTGTCTCAGGCCCAGAGAATCAGCATCCACTCTTTGGGCACCATTTAATCCTAGAAACCACCACCAAGAGATATTTTCTTATCCTCTATTGTCAAAGTTAAAATGGGGAGTGGGATTTTTTTTTCTTTAAATACAGACAGAGCCTCGCTAACTTGCTCATGCTGTCCTCAAACTCCTGGGCTCCAGCCATCCTCCTGCCTAAGCCTCCTGAGTGGCTGGGACTCCAGGCAGGTACCATGACACCCAGCTTTTGGGAGTAGGGTTTAAGTGTTTAGCAATTAGCTCCAGAGCCCCTGAGGCAGAACTCCACCAGGATCTGACGGCCCCAGGTACTTCCCTCTGGACTAGTTTTTCCTGTGTTAATGCTGATGTGGTGGCTCTTTAGGAGGCCAAGGTGGGAGGATCGCTTGAACCCAGGAGTTTGAGACTAGCCTGAGAAACATGGTGAGGCCCACTCTCAACCAAAAATATTTTTTTAAAAAAAATTAGCCAGGTATGTTGGTGCAGGCCTGCAATCCCAGCTACTTGGGAGGCTGAAGCGGGAGGATTGCTTGAGCCCATGAGTTCAAGGCTGCAGTGAGTTATAATCATGCCACTGCACTCCAGCCTGGGTAACAGAGTGAGCCCCTGTTTCTTAAAAAAAAAAATAATAATTTGCTTGGAGGAAGATATTCCAGCTGCTTGCCTCCTACCAAGGACGTTCCCCTCTAAGAGCATAGAGGTCAAGGGGGCATTAGGAGGACTGCCAACATAATAATACCTAAGATTTATCAGTGAGTCCTGCCTTCTGGCTGTGGCCATTGAGGTCACATCTTTTCAAAGACATGTGATTATGTCATGAGATTGCTACCGATGCTGCGGGAAGGAAGGGCAGTGGTGAGGCTTCTGGATCCTGGCTGACAACTATAGCCTTACATGCGCTGGGAGACGGTGGTTTCAGCAGCTCCCTCCATCAAGGGGCTTCCACAAGCTCCTTCCCCCGACCCTCATGACAGGCCTGAGGGGGCAGGGAAGAGACTGACCACGTGTCACAGATGAGGAAACTGAGGCCCAGAGAACTAAGGTGACCTGGCTGAGATCACATCCATCCCCAGAATCCAGGTACGACTCCTGGGCAACCTTCTCCCCAGGGAAGACCAGAGCTACAAGAAGGACTCAGCCCAAAGCACAAGGTCTGGGGGCTCAGGCTACCGCCATGTAGTCTGTGGAGGGCTGTGGGCAGAGAGGAAAGCCTGGATCGCCAGAGAAAGCACAGAAGGAAAACCTAAAAGGATCACAGGGTCACACGGGCTTCTTCTGGGCTGACTAAAGGCGAGTGGCCTTGGCCCTTCCTTCTTCTCCCGACTCCAGTATCTGAACCCAGCTCAGGAACTTCCCACGGCCACAGCAGCCACTCCCAGGATCCACCCACCAGGCCCCACAGCCCCCAGCCACAGCATGCACTCAAGGCATCTGCTGATCCTGGGAGCTGAGCTCCTCCCAGCATCTGACCTCTGGGGCTCTGCGATCTTCCCCTTCTCCTGGCTGCAGGGCTGGCCCTCCCTTTGTAACACCCAGCCCCAGAGGTCACTACCCCCATCCTCATACACACCCCAGCATGGAGATGGGTCTGCTCTTTCTGTCTAAGAAACATCCCTCAATGTCGCCATTTTGCTATCAACAAAAAGTTGACATGTGGCTTGGGTCACATCCACCAGGATTTAGTGACTAAAGTTGCATATCTTGTCCATGTGTGTGCACAGCAGGGACCCTAGGTGTCTCACGTCTGTATGTGTGGATGGACAAGTGGGCAAGAGTATCCACCTGTTCCCCCACTTAATGGATTTGTTACTTGAAACCCTGCTGCTAAATGAGAAGCTGTTAAATAAAAATATTTTCATGAATGCAGCCAGGCACAGTGGCTCACGCTTGTAATCCCAGCACTTTGGGAGACCGAGGCAGGCAGATCACTTAAAGTCAGGAATTCGAGACCAGCCTGGCCTACATGGTGAAACCTCGTCTCTACTAAAAATACACAAGTTAGCCAGGCATGGTGGCGCACGCCTGTAATTCCAGCTACTCAGAAGGCTGAGGCACGTGAATTGCTTGAACCTGGGAGGCAGAGGTTGCAGTGAGCCAAGATCGCGCCACTGCATTCCAGCCTAGGTGATAAAGTGAGACTTTGTCTAAAAAAGAAATATATTTTCATGAATGCAAATGGGAAAAATGTATTCCATCCCAACCCAAGGTACCCAAGCAATTCTCGGAAAAATTTTCAATGCAGACAAGTATACAGGTAGTAAGCAATCTGAATGTATTCGGGAGTCCCCCCTGACATGAGGTTCCACTTTCTGTGATTTCAGTTATCCGTGGTCCACCACAATCCAGAAATAGCTGGCCGGATGCAGTGGCTCATGCCTGTAATCCCAGCACTTTGGGAGGCCAAGGCAGGTGGATCACCTGAGGTCAGGAATTCAAGACCAGCCTGGCTAATATGGCGAAACACCATCTTTACTAAAAATACAAAAATTAGCCAGGCATGGTGGCACATGCCTGTAATCCCAGTTACTTGGGAGGTTGAGGCATGAGAATCGCTTGAACCTGGGAGGCAGAGGCTACAGTGAGCCGAGATCATGCCACTGCACTCCAGCCTGGGCAACAGAGCGAGATTCTGTCTCCAAAAAAAAAAAAAAAAAAAATGTTGAGTACACTGTATTTGGAGCGACCACATTTATATAACTTTTTTTTTTTTTTTTTGAGATAGAGTCTCCCTCTGTCGCCCAGGCTAGAGTGCCGTGGTGTGATCTCAGCTTACTGCAACCTCCGCTTCCCAGGTTCAGGTGATTCTCCTAACTCAGACTCCCAAGGAGCTGGAATTACAGGCTCGTGCCACCACGCCTGGCTTTTTAAATTATTTTTAGTAGAGATGGGGTTTTGCTACGTTGGCCAGGTTGGTCTCAAACTCCTGAACTCAAGTGATCCGCCCACCTCGGCCTCCCAAAGTGATATAACTTTTATTATAGTATATTTTAATTCCATTATTTTTCATCTCTTACTGAGCCTAACTTATAAATTAAACTTTATCATAAGTATGTACATGTTGGAAAGAACATAGTCTATGTATAGATGAGAAAACTGAGTCCCAGAAGATATGATGGCCAAGAGTGCCAACTCAGGGGCCAGAGAGTCTGGGTTTGACTCTCGGCTCTTTCCTTCCCTAGCTGTGTGATATTAGGCAAGTTACTTAACCTCTCTGGACCTCCACTTCCTCAAATGTAAAATGGGGCTAATGCTAATTCCCACCTCATAGGGTTGTGGTGAAGACTCTATGAGTTAATATATGTAATATGTAAAGCTCTACCTTAGAATAGAGACTGCTTCTAGAAGACACCTGAAAGTGCTGCCTTATTGAATACCTTGCCCAAGGCCTCACATTAGCAAATCGTATAGCACTGATTCAGAAGGAAATGACACAACCCAGACACCTCGCCCTGGAGGAGCAAGAGGACTATCGAGCCACTGACAAACATTCAGAGCAGCGCTCCCTGGTTCCCACCTCTGTCACATGACAGCCTATGGCAGAATGCATATCCCAGTAACTGGGAGACTCCAAAACAGTCACCATATGTCCCCGTGGCATAGACCTAGTTTGCAACCAGTGTCGCATCTAAACAGATGTTCCTGTTTGGAGGATAAATTATATCCCTGTAAACCCTGGGAGAGTGGCTCTCTACACGCAGGCAGCTCCAGAGACTTGCAACATACGGCCACCAGGTGGCGGCGTAGCATCGAGCACTGAACTTGAGCACCTGCTCTGGGCAAAGAATTCATGAATGCCCTGGCCAGGCAGATACCAGTCTCAGATATTTGCGGGCACCTGCTGAGGCTACTGGTACCAGCAGGATCAGCTCCACTCAAGGCTGCATTCAGAAAGATATTTATCTGCAGAATGGAACAGAATTGGTCAAGGAGGGAACAGCCAGGAATGTCATGGTTCAGAGACACTAAGCTGGTACCTTTGGGCTTCCGTTGACACCCGCTCCTCCAGTTGTGGTTACCCTGAGCTATCCTCACTCCAGGTGCTAATCATGGCCTTTGGGGCATTTTGAGATTATTCCACATGAATTCTTAGTCTTATATCACCAACAGGATTGTGTGGCCTGGCACAAGTCCTGCTTAGAGGACGGATCAGAAACACTTGGATGCCTGGGGCAGGCTAAAAATTTGGCAGTCTTCCAAATTGGTAGTCAAATATGTCTCATTTCAACTGAGTGAGGATGGCGAGAAGCCATTTTCACATTAATACAAATCGTAACCCCCTTTCTTCATGTTCAAAGTGGAGATGTATTACACGCACCAACAGGACTCTAACTGATTTTGGAATTGTCTTTCCTGATTCTTCCCTGACTCAAAACTGGAAAGCATTGCTCACCCACTCTCCCTCATTTGTAAATAGCAGAAATTACTGCAGAAGCAATAACAAGTCTTATTCTAGATATATTTGTTGCTTGTTTTCAGGCGCTTGTGGTTACAGCGACGGTGTTTCACTTGGTTGCCCAGGCTGGTATGCAGTGATGCGATCATAGCTCACCACAGCCTCAAACTCATAGCCTCAAGCAATCCTCCAGTCTCAGCCTCCTGAGTAGCTGGGACTACAAGTGGACAACTTTTTAGGAGATATTTTTTAAGGCTTGCAGATACCTTCTTGGTAAACAGTCCTTTGCAGCTCATTAATTGGTTTCATAATTCAGGCTGCCCAGCCATGCCCACTGCAGAGGCTGCCAGCTGGCTGATCTCAGAGCCAGACTGGCCAGTGGATGCAGCAACTTGCAATGCACATTGCAGAAATACCCCCACAGAGGTAGGCTGGTGCTGGGGAGGAGTAGCTTTTCTTTCTACTTAGGGGCATTGTCTATTTTGGCAAAAGGGACACCAATTTCATTTCCACCAGCTATGTGAGAAGCTGCAGGTGGAAACCTGAGTTAACAGGCAGCAGATTTCTGATGGATCCCTGTGGTTTCAGTGTTCCTCTGATTAGTGGATCAGGAACTGTCCACCTGCCCAACCCATAATCCCCTTTAACTTGCCTCCTCCAGGAAGTCTTCTTTGACATTCTCTCACCCTTGGGGACCTCAGCTGGTGAAACCCTATCAGTTTCACCACTGGACCTAGCTTGCCTTACTGGGCTATCTGTATATAGATTCCAATCTTATGTCTCCCCAGCTAGACTCAACACAGTTTGAGGACAGCATCTACATCTTACAGTTTTTGTGGTCCCTATGATACCCAGCATATGCCAGGCAACAAAGGAAGGTTTGCTTGAATCACTTCTTCCTTGTTGACTGATACCAAATCCTTTTAGAGAGTGTCCAGGAACCAATTCCTTGAACAAGCTCCTGAGTATGGACCTGACGTGTCCCTAACACTCATACCTTTCCTAATGATTCTTTTGTGTTCTTTATTTCAAGAAAAAGTGGGAACATTTAACTATTATTCTCCAGAAATTACCACCACAATGTGAACTTGTCCTTATCCAGAAAGTAATTTTACATTATCATAACAACTAGAACATGGTAATGTTAGCAAAATTCTCTCCAGGAATCAGTATCAAAACTTTTGCCCACTTGATGTTTGTTTCATAACCATTCATCTGACAATTTTTTATTGCGACAATTATTTATTGAGCAACTACCAAGCACAGATGGTCCTCAACTTAAGATGGTTCAACTTAGGATTTTTCAACTTTATGGCGGGTTTATTGGGAGGTAACCCCATCATAAGGTGAGGAGCACCTGTACTAGTTTGGGTTTGGGGGATATAGGAACAAACAAAATAGGGGAAAAAACTTATCATAGGGAACTGATATTCTAGTCAGTGGGAAATGGACAAGTAAGATATATTAACATATTGTGACTAAAGAACACGGAAGGGCTCATTGATCCAAACGGCCTCTGATGAAGCAATGGTGCTATGATGGGCATTGTCCCTACCAATCATATTTGCCCCAGAAAAGGGTACAAAGATAACCAGAAGACTTTCCCCCTTGAGAGAGATGCCTGCTTGTTAGCAAATAATTTCTGTACCAGTTGCTATGTCACAAACCACCCCAAAACTTTCTGGTGTAAAATAGTCATGCTACCATGCTCATAGATTTTATAGCCCAGAACTTGGACAAAGCAGAGTAGGGAGAGGCGATCTCTGCTCTATGATTTCTGGAGCCTCTGCTGGGAAGAATCCAAGTTGAGAGTGGGAGCTAGAATCATCTGGAAGCATCTTCACTCATACCTGGCAGATGATACAGGCTGTCAGCCAGGACCTCAGCTGGGCTGTGAGCTAGAGCACCTTCACAGGCCTCTCCACGTGGGATGATTTGGACTTCCTCACGACATGGCAGCTGAGTTCCAAGAGTTAGCATCCTGTCCATGAAAGCCAGGTGGAAGCTCATAGCATTCTTATAATCTAGCCTCAGATGTCACACGGCAGGCTGGGTGTGCAGTGGCTCATGCCTGTAATCTTGGCACTTTGGGAGGCTGAGGCAGGAGGATGGCTTGAGGCCAGGAGTTCAAGACCAGCTTGGGTAACATAGCAGGACCATAGCAGGACCTCTGCAAAATAATAATAATAATTATTATTATTATCCAAGTGTAGCAGTGTCCACCTGTAGTCCCAGTTACTCAGGAGGCTAAGGCAGGAGGATCGCTTGAGCCCAGGATTTTAAGGCTACAGTGAGCTATGTTCACACCAGGCTGGGCAACAGAGTAAGACTCTGTCTCTGAAAATAATGTGAAGAAGTCACATGGCAACAGCCTGCCATACTTGGCTAGGGCAATTACAAAGATCCATGCAGGTTTGAAGTGCAGGGGGGATGTAGACCCCACTACTGGAGGGAAGGGGGCATCTAGGTCACATGGTAAGAAAAACATACGGGTAGGAGATACTTTTGAGGCCAACTTGGGAAAACGCAATGTCCTACACCACCTGTGTCTAATTTCCGAACAAGTGGGATATCTCGATCTACCCAGGGTCATCTTGAAAGCAGAGAGCAAAAACCACTCAAGCAAAAGATAATATCTGAGTGTTGTATAATCTTTGGTTTGGAGCAGAGAACAAAAAAGCAGCAGAATAACACTTCAATTGATCAGCCCCTGCCCTGTATAGAAGGTACTCATAATGATCTGAAATTTCTGGCTTATTTTCAAAGAATAGAAAAATTAGGCCTGGGCTAGAGAGGAGACTCATTCTTGATTTAGTCAAGTGCCTAAGACACAGAGGCAAAGCGGTGTGAGTGAAACTGTACACACTTTGGAAGCAGAGTGCTAGATTTAAACCCTCACTGTGCCACTTACCAGCTGCCTGTCCCTGGGCAAGTTTCTCCACCTCTGAAAAATAGGGCAGCAATATTAATTTCCTCATGGGGTTACTGTGAGAATTAAATGGGGTAATATCTGCCAAAGCCTTCGTAGCTACTCTGGAAAGAATCTCAATCATTTAAACTGCCAGTGGAACTGATCCATTTTTATGATGTTTAATTAACTGCAATAAAATGTGTTCTCATCAAGACTGCTGACCATTCTTATGTCCTGAAAGCTTACCCTAAGTGACGTACTTTTCAATTGGTAAACACGGGAATGGGCCTTTTTGGGGAAATGATCTGCTGGTTTCTATAACTGCCCTTTGAAAGGATGCACCATGGCATCGGAGATCCAGAAGAATGAGCCTTGTTGATCCAGTGGGGTCCAGGAGTTGCTCCGTCCTTGGGGGGCTCACGTTCTGTTTGCTCCATGAGAACAGAGAAGGGAGACTGTTGACTCAGGGGAGGGCTCATCTCACCAACCTGGCATTGTATGAGCCCGCTGAATCAGATTTGGGGCCAGTTTTGGTCACCACTAGAGTGTCAGAGAAACTCAGCGGTAGAGAAAGCAGAGATTTTCCCTATCACACGGCCAACAGGAACCAAGGAATCAAGAAACCAGGAACCAAGCTGATCTCATAATTTGCTCCTGGTATGCTCCTCCTTGGTCACCAAGGCAGGGTTTCCAGGGGTTGCCATTGAGATGAAGCCACCATATTGATTGGAAGGGATGACCATCACTTAGGCAGATCTCACACTGTGCAAGGCTTAGAGCTTTAGAGGAAATGAGAGAATAGGGAGAAGTGAATAGAGAGGAAGCCAAATATTAGAGGAAATGAGAGAATAGGGATAAGTGAACAGAGAGGAAGGGAGGGGAAGTGACTCACTATGAAACTGTGATTTTTCAGGTCTTAGGAACTGAGAGTCCATATGTATGGGATGTAAACATGTGTGCCTACCCATCTGTCTGTCTAAGCTCTTCTTCCATACACAGGGATGAAGCCCGCAGCTTTCACCCACTGGCAACATATGCACAGGGTCTATAGCTCTTCCATCTAAATGCAGCCCCATGAAGCTGAGATGGCTCATAGCCAGGGAATAGGGGCCAGATTCTGAGTTGAGAAGTCCTGAGTTCAAGTCCTGTGACTTAACATGTGGGTAACATTCAGCAAGTCAGGTAACCTCTCTGAGATGCCATCTCCTCACCTGTAAAATGGGGGAATTAATTCTTGCTCAGCCTTCCTCAAAGGATAATTTTCAGATTCAGGTGTTTATTATCTGTGCCCCCAAGATGCCATAAGATCCACTAAGGCAGGGACCATGATTGCCCTCTTCCCTGTTGTACCTCTTCATGACACCTGTCATAAACATTCAAAAAAGACTTGGTGTACAAACGAATGATAGTATGATGAACTCAGCCCCTGCCCTAGACAGAAGGCAAAGAAAGAAAGCTCTTCTTGCATTGCTCATTCCTTCCCACCAGATACTGCTCCTTAAAGTGTGGTCTGTGGACCAGTAGCAGCAGCATCACCTGAGAGCTTGTCAGAAGTGCGAATTCAGTCTGGGCATGGTGGCTCACGCCTGTAATCCCAGCACTTTGGGAGGCCGAGGCAGGCGGATCACCTGAGGTCAGGAATTTGAACCCAGCCTGGCCAACACGGCGAAACCCCGTCTCTACCAAAATTACAAAAATTACCTGGCATGGTGGCACATGCCTGGAGTGCCAGCTACTTGGGAGGCTAAGGCAGGAGAATCGCTTGAACCCGGGAGGCAGAGGTTGCAGTGAGCCGAGATCACATCACTGCACTCCAGCCTGGGTGACAGAGTGAGACTCCATCTCAAAAAAAAAAAAAAAAGAAAGAAAGAAATGCAAATTCATGAATCTTAATTTGAGGGGTCAGAGCCCAGTAATCTGTGTTTTAACACACCCTCCATGATTCCAACACTGACGTTTGAAAAGCATTGCTGTTGGACACACTGGGGTGAGGTTGGAATGGGGTATGAGATGCCATGCCCCCTTCTTGAGTTAACGATTTCTACCTGGTTCAGGTGTTCATTACCCAACCCACCCCACCTCTTCTTGGCCTGCCTTGGAGCAGGAGAAATGCTATGGAGGCTGGCAGGGGCCTGAGGAGGGAGAAGTCTTGTCTCCTCCTCCCCCTCCCCATGGTGACCTGGGGGTAGCAGGTCTGGCCCCTTCCTGTTTCAGCAGAACCTGCAGATACCGTGAGAGGATCAGGAGATAAACTCTGCTCTCCTCAGCCCTGAGCAGGGGCAGATACATGAGAGCTTTGCAAAGTGGGCCTCTCCCAGCCAGGCAGCTTCTCTGCACCCTGGCAATGCCCCGTAGGGGCAGCTGGGAGGTCTCAAGCTGGGATTTCAAGTACCACTCCATCCTCCCCCATCCCTTGACCCCTCTCCTGAGGTCTCTTCCCACCTCCTCTCAAGGGTCTGAAACTGATAATGAGCTGTTGGAAGCACGCAGCATAGATGAGCCTCTGAGATAAGCATGCACGGTAAGAACTCACACGATCACCCTGGTAGTGTTCCACGTTCTCAGTGGCACCTGATTCAAAGTACCTAGAAGCAGCTCTTCACACGTGCAAAAGAGAAAGTGGGGGTAACTACTGAAAGAGGAGAGTTGGGCTCCCAGAGAGGTAAAAACAAAATGCAACAGGGACAGAGGAAGAATCCTGCACTATCCGAAAAAGCCAACGGTTCATGTCCAAGATCAGAGCAAGGGGATGTAGGGAGCAGGAGAGCCTGACAGCCACGGGAACCAGACTGAGGGTTTCAATCAGATGTCCATGGGGTGGCTTGAATGCGATCTTGACCACACTGATACAGATCATGGAGTAGGGAGGTGACAAATCCACTCAGCCGTCCACGGGGCAGTCAACCTTAGTGCCACAAGGAGCTCTGGGCCCCACATTCTGGAAGCATTGTAGAGAACTGGTGTCTTTCCCAAAGACTTATCATGTTATGGGAGGAACAGGAGATGCTTAACCTGGATAAAAGACAATTCTGGAAAAGCTACAAGAAAACTGACTTCATATACTTGAGAGAGCTTTGAGCAAAAGACAGAGCAGCTTGGATCTTTGCGGCACAATGAAGATTAGCTGAGGCCCAGTTGCACCTCTGCCCATCTGGGTCCTGCCTTCACTCCTGCCATGCTCAGCAACATCGTTGTTGCCAATGACACCCCAGACTGAGTCAGCCCCATGTCCCAGTCCTAGGCCTGGTGGAGGTGGAGGTTTAGGGCTTAGAGTCAAGAAGCCCTGAGCTCCAGACCTCACCCTGCACCCTTTTTGTGTCACCCTGGCCCCGAAGCGCAGCCTCTCTGGGAGTGGGATTTCCTGGTCAGTAAAATGAGGATGATCACCCCAGCCCTGTAAGGTCGTAATGAGGATCCATTCATTCAACAAATACATATCAAGTACCGTGCTCCTGCTGAAAATCACTCTCCCGAACCGGAGCTCTGGGGAGCACAGGAGCACCCAGAAGAGGTCTGGCGCGTGGTAAGTGCTCAGTTAATGCTGCTGATGACCGCCAGAGGCCCTTTCCCTGCCCTTCTCTCAGAGTTGGCTTCTGGAGAAACACAGCCTGAAACACTGGGGCAAGCAGTGATTGGTCCAGGCATTGTTTCAAGCACTCTGCAAGTACACCACCACACCAGGCTCTTCTGAAAATTTCAGGAGTCTCCTGTGGGCCTCTGCACACCATGTATAATAACAATGACAAACTGAGCTCAGGTGGGAGTAGGGGGTTCTGGGCCAGAGCCCACCTGATGCTGAGGTTGACAAAGTGCCTCCAAGTGTTTGGGGGCCACCCAAAGGCCTCCTCTAAAACACATCTCCCTCTCTCTCTGGTGAAAACCTGAGATCACCCTCTGAAGTATTTCAGGCAAGGCTAGGTGTTGAACAGAAAGCCATGGGGACCCAGGTCCCTGAAATCTGGGGACTGTCAGACCCTCTCAACTGTAGCACCCCTTAGCTGGGGGGAGGTCAATGACTCAGAGGAGAACACCTGATCCCTATCATCCATCCATCTGCCAGCGCTTGGTTTCCGTCAGTCAGCAGATCTCAGGTTACATAAATAAGCTGGTATTGCTGATTCGGCACATTCTGCACGATGGTGTGTGCCAGGTGGTACCCAGCACCTCCCAGCACACAGACCAGAATCAGTGTGATGAATAGGTGAGCAAGGCCCATGTGGGGGCAGCTGCAAGGCAGCTAAGCATGCCACCTCTGGAACCACAATCCTGGCTCCTGAATGTGCCACTGTCTGATTTTGGGCAAGCACCTTAGCCTTCCCATGCCTGATTCCTTGCCTGGAAAACAGGCAGATTTACTGTTAAGAGTTGTGGCTCTGGAATCAGACAGTCTAGGTGTGGGTCTTGCCTCTACCACTTATTTGCTGTGTGACCTTTACAAGTGTCTCAGCCTCTCTGTGCCTCAGTCTTTTTTTTTTTTTTTTTTTGAGACAGAGTCTTGCTCTGTCACCCAGGTTGGTGTGCAGTGGCACGATCTTGGTTCACTGCAACCTCTACCTCCCAGGTTCAAGCAATTCCCCTGCCTCAGCCTCCTGAGTAGCTGGGACTAGAGGCACCTGCCACCACACCCAGCTAATTTTTGTACTTTTACTAGAGATGGGGTTTCATCATGTTGGCCAGGCTGGTCTTGAACTCCTGGCCTCCAGTGATCCGCCCACCTTGGCCTCCCAAAGTACTGGGATTACTACAGGTGTGAGCCAGCGCACCCAGCCTCTCAGTTTCTTTATCTGTAAACTGGGAGTAATAACAACTGCACCTGCCTCACAGGATTGTTGGGAGAAGCATTAAGAAATGGATTTGTACTTGGAGAGTACTTGAAACAATGCCTGGACCAATCATTGCTGGCACCAATGTTTCAGGCTAGGTTTCTGCAGAAGCCAACTCTGAGAAGAGGATTAAGTACAATATTTGTCTGCTCTGAGAATGACCTCAGCAAGCATCTATAAGAAAGTGGGGAAGTGAGACAGGGATGAAGCCAAAAGAGGGTGCATGAGCAGATTACCTTTGTGGGCAATGCAAGTTCAATCCTGTTGGTGGCCTCTGGGGGCTGCAGAGAAGCCCCTCAGTATCCTACCACCTAAAGGCAAGAAAGCTGGGATGTAGAAAGCTACAATAAAAACAAAGGAGCGGCCAGGCACAGTGGCTCACGCCTGTAATCCCAACACTTCAGGAGGCCGAGGCAGGAGGATCACTTGAGCCCAGGAGTTCAAGACCATCCTGAGCAACACAGGGAGACTCCGTTTCTACAAAAAAAAAAAAAAAAAAAATAGCCAGGCATGGTGGCATGAGCCTGTGGTGCCAGCTACTCAGGTGGGAGGATCCCTGGGGCCTGGGAGGTCAAGGCTGCAGTGAGCTGTGATTGTGCCACTGCACTCCAGCCTGGACAACAGAGCAAGACCCTGTCTCAAAAATAATAATAATTTTTAAAAGAAAGCAAAGGAGTGTAAGGGGACAGGGTCCCAACAGCAATCGCCACACCAGGCTCTTCTGAAAATTTCAGGAGTCTCCTGTGGGCCTCTGCACACCATGTATAATGACAATGACAAACTGAGCTCAGGTGGGAGTAGGGGGTTCTGGGCCAGAGCCCACCTGATGCTGAGGTTGACAAAGTGCCTCCAAATGTCTGGGGGCCACCCAAAGACCTCCTCTAAAACACATCTCCCTCTCTCTGGTGAAAACCTGAGATCACCCTCTGAAGTATTTCAGGCTAGACTAGGATATGATCCAATCGGCACTGGAGAGTGATCCCTCCAGCTGGGGACAAGAGCTTAGGAGGCAGGGCAAGCCAAGGGGGACTGGAGCAGGGCAGAGGGGCATACAGTCTCCTCCAGCACTCTGGCAACACCTGCCGGGCTTGGTTCTGAGTGTCAGATCATTGGGGTCTCCAGGCAGGGGCAGGGCATTTAAGGAACTGAATGGAACTCACTCCTCTGACAGTTGGGGGGTGGAAGAGCTGGGCAAGGAGGTGTCCCGGCTGCTTCTGCTGTGGACAGCTGCATGGCAGGGGAGGAGCAGTGAGGCAGGCAAAGCCCCCCTGCAGGGGTCTCCTTGACTCAGGAACATGAGGAAGATGAGGATACTCTGACCCCCGATATTCTTGGACAATTTCCCAGGCCCTCTCACAAGCCCGCAGCTGGAGAAACAATGGTTTCTAAAAGAAACCACTGGAATGTCAGACAGGGGCCCTGGGACCTTTAATGGCCAACCCCAGGCAGTTCCAAGAATTACACAACTGGGCCACTTCCAAGATGTTCTTCCTAAGAAGCATGCTGTAAGTAAATCAAAGCCCCACTCCTAGGTCTCACACGAAAGTCTCCACAGTACCACATTCCCCAACCCCACATCCCGAGAGTCTTCTCTAGGCCTTGGGAGGTCCAGAAGTCAACACCCGCTCACTGGTGAGGTCCCAAAGTGCTTAGTAAGCAAAGTACATTTACAGGTGAATAGCAAGGGAAGGGAGGGGAGGCGAAGCAGGTTCACACACGAGCAAAAACCACTGTCTGGGCTGAAAGGAAGATCGGAGATGATCCAACCCGTCTCTAGAACTGGGGCAAAAGAAGAGGGACGTGGGAGGATATGCAGCTGGTCGAGGGCCCAGGTGAGCCACAGGACAAAGGTGGCGCATCTTATTGGTACCTCAACTTCACTCACAAACGTTGAAAACGCTGAAAAGGGAGGGAGAGCCATGGATTATATACGGAAGCACAGGACGGGAGAATCAAGAGTGTGAACAATTAACACAGAAAAGACCGATCTTCCACCTCCAGGACCCCCAGGTAGCAGTCCCTCAGGTAGGTGGGAGGAGGACTCTGACAGGATCATTTGGGATGCACGAAGCTAGTGCAAAATGACCCCTATTACAAATGAGAAAACAGGCCCAAGGAGGGCAGGACTCTCCCCAACTGCACCGGAGTTGGCTGCCAAACATCCATCGGGCCTTGCCTATGGGCTCCTCGGACCTTTTTTCGACTCTGTTCTCTCCCTGAAATGGGTCCTCCCACTTTCCCTTTTCTACTTGCGCACTCTTCTTTCCCCAGGAAACTTTGCAAGAAAGGCAAAAGCGAATCCCAGGAAAAAGACTAGCACATCAGTCACATGTTAACTGCGCCCGCGCGAATTGCGCATGCGCATGCTGAGCCCCACTCGTCCCAACCCCGGTCCCGCCTCTCCACACCTCACCAACATGGCCGCCTCAGCAACAGCCCCATCCTGTGCGTCACGGACGCGGCGACTCCTGACGTCATAGGAAGGCGCCGGTTTCGGCGGGGGCTGCACGTGCGCAGGGGTGTGGAAACTTACCGGCTGAGCCATGGATACACCGTTAAGGCGCAGCCGACGGCTGGGAGGCCTAAGGCCCGAATCCCCCGAGAGCCTCACCTCAGTTTCGCGGACGAGACGGGCCCTTGTGGAGTTCGAGTCGAACCCAGAAGAAACGAGGGAGCCCGGGTCTCCTCCGAGTGTGCAGCGGGCTGGCCTGGGGTCCCCCGAAAGGCCGCCGAAGACAAGCCCAGGATCACCCCGTCTGCAGCAGGATGCAGGCTTGGAGTCCCCCCAAGGGCAGCCAGAGCCAGGCGCAGCGTCCCCCCAGCGTCAGCAAGACCTACACCTGGAGTCGCCTCAAAGACAGCCGGAGTACAGTCCTGAATCCCCACGATGTCAGCCGAAGCCAAGTGAGGAGGCACCAAAGTGTTCTCAGGACCAGGGAGTACTGGCCTCGGAGTTGGCCCAGAGTAAGGAGGAGCTGACCCCGGGGGCCCCCCAGCATCAGCTACCGCCGGTCCCGGGATCACCAGAGCCTTACCCCGGTCAGCAAGCTCCCGGTCCGGAGCCCTCTCAGCCACTACTGGAGCTGACACCCAGGGCACCTGGCTCCCCCCGGGGTCAGCATGAGCCGAGCAAACCACCTCCAGCTGGGGAGACGGTGACAGGCGGCTTCGGGGCAAAGAAGCGAAAAGGTTCTTCATCCCAGGCCCTAGCGTCCAAGACGTTGAATAAAGAGGAGCTTCCTGTAATCCCAAAGGGGAAGCCCAAATCGGGACGAGTGTGGAAGGACCGCTCCAAGAAAAGGTGAAGTGGGGGACAGCATGGACAGGGGTGGCGTTCTCTATGGTGTTGGGACCCCGCCTTTGCCCTGCTGCAGCCTGGAGAATAGCCCCAGGGTTAGAGAGAGCTCACGTTAGTGGGGATGTTAGCAAACAGGTAATTACAATCAGAATGTGGTAAAATGCCCTGGGATCCCGGAGAGGGTGGGGCCAGGCCCTCAAAGATCAATTTCTCTGATGCCTTTCCTCCTCAGGGTCCCTATGGGCCTCTCCTGTAGCACCTCAGGTCTGTATTCGTTCAACAGACATTTACCGTTGTCTGCCCTCTCTAGTAAGGGAGGCAGAAGCAAGTAAACCAGCCATTACTTGATCAAAGCAGTGAGGTCTTCATCCAATATAGTCTATTACAGTTATTTGCCTTTAAAATAAAAAGTATTACTGAGCACTGATTATATAAGGATTTACCAGTCAACAGCCTTAATAAGGATTTACCAGTCAACAGCCTTTCAAACATGGAACAGCATGTGTCATCACGCTTAATCTGCACGTCAGCCCTGTGAAGCAGGTGGTGTTATTATTCCTGTTTTTTGTGTGAGGAAACCAAGGCTAAATGAGTGGTAGGCACAGGACCTGAGCACAGATCTGATTCCGAAGCCTGTGTGCAAAAAACCCCTTTACCCAATCCCTGTAGATCCACCTTGAATTGGATTGCAACTTTCTTAAGGGGCAGGCACGAGATCTTTCTTGTCTTTCTGTGCCAAGGGCATAGTAAATGCTCAATGAATGCTTATTTAATGAAGGAACGAAGTAGCTCATCTGAAGAAGGAAGAGTGTAGGCTGCCATGAAGGAGAGGTGTGGGGTTCAGTTCCAATTCGAGCTAATGGGAACCACAGGGGGGAGTCAGGGATGTATGCCTGTGAGGGACCATGAGGAAGGAGGGTGTTTTTAAGGAAGAAGCTGACTCTGTGCCAGGCTTCGTGCTAGGCCCTTTTCTTGTATCCTTAAAACCCTAGGCTGTGGATATTATCCCCCCACCCCTGATGAAACAGAAGAAACTGAGGCTTACAGGGTAATTTACTGCAAGTCTCCCATGGGAGAGACTTTGAGGCTAGAGTGACTGTAACTGTTGGAGAAGTGGATGATGGCACTACCCCTCTGCCCTGTCCCAGGGGGTCACAGGAGAATGGCAGGGCCGTTGATGGCCATGTGGAACTGGAGGAGGCTGGTTCAGGTGGGAAGAGGGTGATGAGCAAGTTGAGCGGGTGAAGCTTGGGGTCCTGGTACTCACGCTGCAGGTGGGGAGATGGGCTTGCTGAGCTAGAGGGGGCTGGGCCCATGCAGAGGTGGGGAGAAGGGAGGGGCCCACACAAGACACAGGATCAGCAGCTGGAGCAGAGTAGGAGGCCACAGATCACTTGACCAAGAAATCTGGAGAGAGGGTGTGTGGTTCCAGCTCCCTGCCCAACTGCAGACCCATCCTGACTCACTGTTGCTCACTCAGAGCATGCACTCCAGCCTCCTTAATGAGGCCGGCAGGCCCACCCTCCTCTCCCCTCCATCACTAGAGCTTCCACACTGTTGTCCCCTCCATGTTCCTCCCATGTGTGACGCTCCCTCCTTCCTCAGCGCCTTCACACGTGCTGTTCCCACTGTTGGAAAGGCTCTTTCCCTGGCCAGTCCCCCACTCATGTTTCAGGGCTCAGTTCAAATGTCACCTCCTCTGAAAAGCCTCTCTGGCTTATCCAGCTAGGGTTAAGTCCCCATGCTTTATATTATCATTGTGTGCTGTACTTCTCTTTTGTAACACCTCCATTTGCACAAATGCTTATTTATTTGTGATTCTTATTGACTGCCTGTTTTCCTTTAAACCGGAGGCTCCGTGAGAGTGTAAGAGTGGGGACTTACCTATCATGACTAGATGCCCCAGAGCCCAGTGCAGGGTAGGGCACTAAGCTGAACAAGTGGATGAATTGAGGACAGAAGGTAGTTCATTCATTCATCAACCAGTTGCTCAGATCTTGGGTAAACATGGCTGTGAACAAAAAGTCTCTGCTCTCCTGAAGCAAACATTCTAAATGTGGGAAACAGATAAAGAACAAGTACACACATGATATGTCAGTAATAAAGACTTCAAAGAAAAATAAACCAGGATGGGGACCAGAGAATAACAGGGCGGGCAGGGTATTGCCACAGTGCTCAGAGATGGCCTTGCAGATAAACAGGTCTGAGCAGAGGGAGCCGGGCAGAGATCTGGGGAAACAGTATCCAGGCAACAGGAAAGGGATGTTCAGAGGTATTGAGGTGGGAGCAAGCTCCCGTTTGAGAGGCTTTCCAGAGGTCTCGCTGCTGGAATGAGGGGGAGAAGGGGAACAGTAGGAGATGAGGTCAGAGAGACAGCAGGGCCTGGTGACCCTTACAGGGACTCCCGGCTTTCCTGAGTGAGCTTGGGAGCCATGGAAGGGTGTCAAGCAAAGGAATGAAATGACCTGACTTGTGAGATCAGCCTGGCTACTGAACACAGACATAGGCGGGCAGGGGTGAAGGCAGGAAAACCCACAAGGAGGCTGTCTCAAGAGAACTAAAACAGCTTCCGAAGCTGCAGGCAGGTCGGTGGCGAGGGGCCCAGCAGGGCCACTGAATGGATGTTTGGGATCTTTGAGGGAGCAGCTTCAGTGGGTAGTAAGTGAGCCTGGAGATGGGTGGGAAGCAGCTCCTGCTGCAGGGAGGAAGACAGCCGCAGCTGGGAAAGTGTATGTGGTGAGGGAGACCTGGCTGCAGCCCTGTCTTCGTGCTCATGCCAAACGCCACTTTCTCCATAGTGCCATTGGGCATGCTGTCTGCCTTCTCTGAGGAGTAGCATTTATGGAGCACCTATTACGTGTGTGTGTCGATTAAATCTCCCACCACCCTTTGGGTTAGGAATGATTCTCATCTCCACTGGACAGGATGCTGAGACTTAGAGAGGCTACCTTGCTCCAGGTCACCCAGGTTGGACTTGGAACCCAGGCCTGAGTTTCCTCAATACCCAGGTAGAACCAATGGTCTGGAACTGCCCTGCCTCAGTACCTTAGCTGCCAGCCACATGTGGCTATGTACATTTAAATTAATTAAAATTAAATAAAATTTAAGATTCAGTTTCTCTATCAACACCAACCACATTTCTAGCGCTCAGCAGCCACCCATGACTAGTGGCTACCTTATTGGACAGTGTCAATGTGGAATGTTTCCACCATCTTAGAAAGTTCTGTTTGACAGCCCTGCTCTACAGAGATGCAGCACTGTGTCTTGTGGTTCTGTGTGTCTCTAGGCTCCCAACACCTTGTCCCTTCAGGGTTCTCGTACCCCAGCTTGGGAAGCCCAGCTTTACAGTTATGGGGGAAGTCCATGTGGCACCCCATTCTTAGTGCTTAGGAGGCCAGGCCTTCAGTGGCAAGGCCTTGGGAAGGGGAGAAGGAAATCAGGGAGCTGCGGCCAGAAGTCGGCAGGGCCAAGGGACACCAAAATAGGCCTTGAATCTTTAAAAGAGAAAGACCTAATTTCAGCATGTGGAGGCCACCGAGAGACTTCTTTGCATTTTGTTTTTACTTTTTTTGAATGGAAATTTTCAAGCATACAAAGAAAGAGCAAAGCTCTCAAGTCCCCATTATCAGCATCAACACAGCTCAGCATTTTCCTAGTCTAGCTTCATCTTTGATACTTGGCTTTTTTTTCTTTTTTTCTTTTTTTTTGTTTTGAGATGGAGTTTCATTCTTGTTGCCCAGGCCGGAGTGCAATGGAGCAATCTCGGCTCACCGCAACCTCCGCCTCCTGGGTTCAAACGATTCTCCTGCCTCAGCCTCCCCAGTAGCTGGGATTACAGGTGTGTGCCACCACACCCAGCTAATTTTGTATTTTTAGTAGAGACAGGGTTTCTCCATGTTGGTCAAGCTGGTCTCGAACTCCCGACCTTAGGTGATCGGCCCACCTCAGCCTCCCAAAGTGCTGGGATTACAGGCGTGAGCCACTGCGCCCGGCTGATCTTTGGCATTTTTTTTTCCCTGAAATATTTTAAAGTACATCCTAGACATATCATCCCATTCATAAATCCTTGTAGTATGCATTTTTACAGAGATGAGCTCAGTTCTCCTGTAACTCTAAAATCATCGTTGCTCTTTTCAGATTTCCCTGAGAGCCCTGATGCCCACTTCATCTCCAGCTGGGGGAAGAGATTCTTTTTCTTTTTTCTTTTTTTTTTTTTTTTTTTTTTGAGACAGAGTCTTGCTCTGTCACCCAGGCTGGAGTGCAGTGGCGCGATCTCGGCTCACTGCAACCTCCACCTCCCAGGTTGAAGCAGTTGTACCTCAGCCTCCCAAGTAGCTGGGACTATAGGCATACACCATCACACCCAGCTAATTTTTGTATTTTTAGTAGAAACTTTAGTAGGTTTTAGTAGGCTTAGTAGGTTTTGCCATGTTTGCCTGGCTGGTCTCCAACTCCTGGACTCATGTGGTCTGCCCACCTTGGCCTCCCAAAGTGCTGGGATTACAAGCATGACCACTGCATCCGGTCTTGGCGGGGAAGATCCTGAATCATTACCCAGAACTTTAACCACTCACACTGTTCTGAAATGGAATGGGCCACCTCCCTAGGGGGTGAGCGCCCCGCCTCCAGAGGCATTCACACCCGGGCCAAATGCGCTTGGCGGAAGCAACAGAACTTTACAGCAGGGGCCGCGTAGCCTGGACTCTGCAGTCGCTGACAGGATTCAAGTCCTGACTGCCACAAGGTATCTTTAGGCAGCTATTTAACCTCTCCGCGCCTTGGCCTGCTCCTCTGTAAGTGGAGAGGATAGGAGTACCCACCTCAGAGGCATGTAGCCAAGGCTTGAGAAATGGCAGCCAGCACAATCAGGGTTCCCTCCCGCCCCAAGTTTCTGCAGCCCTGGAAGGCCGCCTGTCAGGCCAGCAAGGAGGTGGTTCTGCCTGGGCTCTGGGGAAGAAGGTCCAGAGCCTCCGGCCGAGAGGAGACAGGGCATGGGTGGCGCTTGCCCCACAGACCCTGTATGCACCCACTTCTCCCCCTTTCAGATTCTCCCAGATGCTTCAGGACAAGCCCCTGCGCACATCGTGGCAGCGGAAGATGAAGGAACGGCAGGAGAGGAAGCTGGCCAAGGACTTTGCCCGTCACCTGGAGGAGGAGAAGGAGAGGCGCCGCCAGGTGAGGGGCCAGCCAGGCTGAGGCTGGGGCTCAGAGGACTAAGCTAGTGTCTGCTGGTACAGACCTGAGGCGAGGGCCTCCACGGGTGCCTGGGGGAGGCCGACTTGGTTAAAAAACGTTCTTGAATCTGAAGGCCCGAGGGAGGAAGGGCACCTGGCCAGAAGCAGATGTGCAGTCTGGGACTACAGGGCAGGGAGGCCCAGGGGACCATACAGTTTAGCCTGGGCTGCCGAAAGAGCCTCGGGGACGGGGACGGAGGGGGAGGACCAGAAGCGGGCCTTGGGGAGAAGCCCGGGAGGAAGTCCTGGGTGGTAGGGCAGTCAGTGAGATGGGGTCGAGGGCCCTTTGCTGGGACCTACTCAGTTGGGAAGGGCTTGCAGATTGGAAATCCATGTCCCCGGTATGGCTGCTGTCATTCTCCAAGAAGCAGCCCACACACCAGCAACGTGGATGGCCCCCGCACCTTTCCTCCACTTCTGTCCCCTGTCACCCATCCCAGAGCCAGGAAGCCCCTGTAAAGGGTCACAGCCTCACCCACATCTGCCAGGGACTTTTAAGCAGGGGGAAGAGGGCACTCAGCAGGCAGCATGCAGAGAAAGCGGAGTGGCATTGGTCAGCCCCTGCCCCCCAGGGCAGGGCAGTCAGTGGGAGATTCCTCCTCCACTCCTCTAATGACCCAGGCGTGTAGGAGGAGTGCCGAACGGGATTCAGACAACTCATCCATAGTCCGTGGTCCCAGGCTGGCCACTGAGAAACGGGGTGGGCCAGTCACTCAGTCATCTGTCCCCTGCTCTAAGTCACCCCAGCTCAGCTTACAGCTGACATCTGAGGAATAGTGTGTCTGCCACCATATGCTGAGGCCTTATCTCTTTTCCTGTGTGGCCCTGGCTCTCTCTTGGGCAAGACAGAGCTGCTGTCTCACTTCTCACCGTCCACTGCGGAGGTGCTCCTGCCCAGCCCCCAGCCTGGGCCTGCCCTGACCACAGGAGGCCAAGGCTCACTTCTCCTTCCTCCCCAGGGGCCTGGGCCACCCCTGCTACCCCAAGTCACCAAAGCCAGCAGAGACTCCTAACCATGCAGCAGCCTTGGAGCTGACGTCCCCACCCTGGCCTTGCTGAGGGACACAGTCAGCATGGCTAGAGAGCACTGGGCTTCCCCTCCCAAGACAGTCTCCATCTAGAGTCTCAGTGTGCCCAAGGAGCTAGGGGCTGCTCCAAGCCCTGCACGTGCATTCCCTCATTGATTTCCCAAAACTATCTTACGAGGTAGATACTGTGGTCACTGTCACTTTAAAGATGAAGAAGCTGAGGCACAGACTTAGCTAAGGTCTCCTGTTTAGGAAATAACAGGATCCAGATTGAAACCCAGCCCAGATAGCTCCAGAGCCTTTTCTGTGCAGTGCAGCCCCTGCCCAGCCCCACACCTGCGAAAATCTCAGGGACCCAGCCCTCACCCCTAGCCTGGCATTCTGCAGCAGCGGGACTCCAGGGGAAGAGGGGGAGACTGTCCAAGAGGGTGGGAATGGGGGAAGGGCCAGCACCCCTTTCTCCCTTGGCAGTTGATGAGGGTGGCACGAGGGGTCACTGTCTGCATGTGCGTGAATCTCCAGGTGGGCACCCCCCGTGTCTCAGCCCCTGTCCTCAGTTGCCTGTCCCATACCCACCTTTCAACATGCTGTCAGGAGCTTCCACCACAGCAGGCCCCTGGCACTAGACCGTGGCACAGGATTGCTGGCCCTCCACCCACACATCACCAACCTGGAGCCTGGCAGAGAGGGCCTTTCCCCTTCCTCCTGGGAATTCTGCCCACTCGCACTCTTCTGCGGCCTGAGAGACCAGGGCTGCCTGTGCTGCCTGACTCAAATCCCCTTCTCCCACACGTTCCAGGAGAAGAAACAGCGCCGGGCTGAGAACCTGAAACGCCGCCTGGAGAATGAGCGGAAGGCAGAGGTCGTCCAAGTGGTGAGTGTCTCGTTTTCCCCCTCTGCCCTTCTGCCCCACTTGGGGGTGCAAACCAGGGCCTCGACCCCTGCCTCATGTACCCCCACTCTCATGCTACGATCTCAGGCCCTTGTGGGGCAGCCTTCCTCTCCCCTGGGAATTTGGACCGAGGCTGCAGCCGCACTAATGTCCTCCCCTCATACCACCCCCAGATCCGAAACCCCGCCAAGCTCAAGCGGGCAAAGAAGAAGCAGCTGCGCTCCATTGAGAAGCGGGACACCCTGGCCCTGCTGCAGAAGCAGCCGCCCCAGCAGCCGGCAGCCAAGATCTGAGCTCAGGACGGCCCGAGGCCTTCCATGGCCAACAACCATGTCAGACAGCACCTCAGGCCGCTGCTCAGATGCCTCTGCTGGAGCCGGCACTCCAAACCCATGGCTCCAGAACAGGGACCCCCCACCCCGACCGGGGCTCCTCGGCCTTTGAAGGCTTCCAGGCAGGTCTGTGTGGGACAGAAGCCCAGAGGGGGCCTGGGACCTGGCAGAGATGGGGGCAGGAAGAGATTCAGCTCCCATCCCTCCTTCCTCTCCTTCTCCAAGTGCCTTCAAACCAAGAACTGTACATTCTTCTGGTTCCTCAGTGAGCTGGTGACTGGCAGGTGACTCCCTCAGCAGTGTATGCCGTTTCTCAGCATCCTAGGTCCATCCCAGGCCTGGAGGCTGACAGTTGGGAATCCAGCTTCCCCCACACCTTCCCAAAGGCTGCTCTGAGCACCTCCACACCCCACTGCCTCTGTCCCCAGCAAACTGAATCCGGTTCCTCTCCACTTTTCAATACTGAAAGATTAAAATGGGGAGGTTGCAGGGAGCAGAGCTTTTCCCTAGCACCCCCTTTCCCAAACCAGTCTCTGCAGAAGCCCCAGAGAATCTAACTCATGCCTATCCAGTCTACAGCAAAAATATTTATTGAGTGCCTGTTGCATACAGGCACAATCCTAGGCACCGGCAAATACAGACAATAGACCAAAGTCCCTGCCCTCGAGGAGCTTTCATTCTGATGGAGAGAAAACATAATAAACAAGCAAAATGCACCACGTGTCCAATGGGGGAAGTGCTATGAGTAAAGGGGGAAGGGATGGGAGGGAGCAGGGGTGAGGTGTCAACACAGGGTGGCTCTGCAGCTAGCTGGGCACCTCACTGTTCCCTTTGCTCAGCACCTGCTGTGGGCCAGGCCTTCAGCGACCCTGGCCTTTGGTGGCAGAAAAAACACAGGACCAAGATCTCAAGAGTTTCTCATCTGCTTCTTCCACTGACATTTCATCCACCAAGCAAAATTCATTGACACCGACTTTTCAGTCCCTGGGCTGCAGAGCTCAAACACAGCAGTCTCTGACCCCAAGTCCATAGCAGGTGGAGGAATGAGACGCGGTGCAGTGGAAGTGATAGGTCAGAGGTGCAAGTTACCCCTCCCATCCGCAAAAGGGAAATGGTAGCTGCCCAGCCCCATGTGGCCTGGAGGCGGGGCTGCACAGATCTTGGGATTACCAGTGCCCAGAGGGATCCCACAGAACACCAGGCCGACAGGGAGGCTGGTCCGCTTAGCTAAGAAATGACGTGTGCTGTGCCCATTCAAGTTCTAACGACCAAAGACTTTTAGTCATTTCCCCCGTTGGATTTGATTAGCCCCAGGTTTCCCAAGTGCTTGACCATGCCATCCCCTGCTGCTTCTGCCTTGGAAGCACTTTGGGCAGTGCTGGGTCACAAGGTAGCATCTTAAGTCCCTCGAGTAGGTCAGAGAATGTCCTTGCTCACCAGAGAGTCATTGAGCATGTGATGCCTAGGGTTAGAGTGCAGACCCTGTGGTCGTTAGCCCTGAAACTGGGCAAGTCACTTAACCTCCCTGAGCCAGAATGTGCTCAGCTGTAAAGACTGGCTAATAGAAGCTGCCCCTTAAGATTGTGGTATGAAGCGTCTAGCGCAGTAAGCATTGGCTAAATGAAGAGGGCAGGCTGGAAGAGTGCTTCTCAAACCTTTCCTCTCTCTTCTCCAAAAATACATGGATGGTTTAACATAAAACTCCCTCCCCCCTCCCCCATCATCTGGTAAAACTGAACTCCGGGGAGACGCACCCCGTGTGCCCTTCCGACTCCACTGCCCTAGAGTGGGAAGTCTATTATGAGTTTCACTTTGTGTTATCCAGGCCTCGCCTGTGAACCTGCCGCACTGGCTTCTCGGCCTGGGAACTTGTTAAGTGCAGACTCTTAAGTACCCGGCCCCGGCCTCCTGGATCAGACTGCACTTAACAAGACCCCTAGGTGATTCACAGGCACATCAAGGTTTGAGAAGCACTGCTTTAACTCACTGTTTCTGAAAAAGATTCAGAGTCTCCCGGGGCGCTTTAAAATGCAGGTGCCTGGGTCCCGCCCCTCGGACTTTGATCACTGCGGCTGGAGTGCGGATATCGAATTGAACCGCGGCACCCTGGTGATACTTTCGCGTGTGAGTGCCGCCCTACGTGGGCCGGGTTCTAACTCGAGGTGCTGCTCAGCGCCCGGTTCAGGGGGCCCGTCTGCGGGGACGCTGCGCAGCTGCCCAGCAGCCAGCCGAGGAGACGCGCGGGGCCCCGCGGTTCCTCCGGGCGGCTGCGGAGAGCTAAAGGGGAGGCCGAGCGGGCAGTGGAGGAGGTGCGGCGGCGGCGGCGGCTGCTTCCCGCGCCACCCAGCTCGCTGTCGTCCACCAGCACGCTCTCCAGCACCGTGCGCAGCGAGCGCCGCAGCTTGCGCAGCATGTCGGGGCAGGTGAGCACGTAGAGCACCGGGTTGGCCACGCTGTTGAAGAAGGCCAGGCTGGTGACGAAGGGCAGCCCGCGCCACACGAGCGGCCGCAGCCCCGGGTTAGCGTGCGCCCGCGCCTCCAGCAGGCTGAACACGTGGTAGGGCCCCCAGCAGAGCGCGAAGGCGGCCACGACGGCCGCCACCAGGCGCACGAAGCGGCCTGGCCGCCGGCGGCCGCGGTGCTGCAACCGCAGGCTCACGGCCGCGTGGCTCGAGGCGATGATCGCCAGCGGCACCAGGAAGGCCAGCAGGAACTTGCTGACGGCCAGGGCCGCCTGGCGCGAGTTGCACGTGGCATCGCGGTCAGGCCCCGGGTTCAGGAGCAGCACATTGTAGTAGCACATAATGCGCCCGTCCAGCCGCGAGATGGTGTCCCGGAACACGAAATAGGGCACCGTGTTGAGCACCGCTAGTGCCCAAAGCACCAGGCAGACTTTGTGCGCCGCGGCCACGGTGCGGTGGTTCTGCGCCCACACCGGCCGCACCACCTGCAGGCAGCGGTCCAGGCTGATGGCGCTAAGCAGGAAGCCGCTGGCGAACATGTTGAGAAAGAAGATGGAGGAGTGCAGTTTGCAGAAGGTGGTGCCCAGCTCCCACGAGTGGCCCACAGCCAAGAAGTAGGTGAAGAAGGGCAGGGAAGCAGAGGCCAACAGGTCGGACAGCGCCAGGTGCAGCACCCAGGTGGTGACCACGGTCTGGCGCATGCGGCAGCCCACCACGAAGAGGATGACTCCATTCTCCACCAGGCCCAGCAGCGAGGCCAGCCCGTGCAGCAGCACGGCCGCGTGGTCGATGTAGCGGATGCTGGTGTTGCTGTGGCTCTGGAGACGGCTCATCTGCTCCAGGATGGGGCAGAGTGGCTTCAGTGTGGCGTTGGCCGACATCATGGGGCTCTGCAGTGGAGGGAAGGAGGCGCCTAAGTTGGAAGTGCAGAGGCCACGGGGGAATCAAGAGAGAGGCCCGGAGTGGGACCCTGCCCAGGAGATGCCAATGTGACCCACGAATATACTGGGCGGTGGGGGTGGGGGGAATAATATCCCAGCATTGCTGTGCTTGGGCAAGTCATTTAACCTTCCCGAGCCTTTTTCTGCCTCTGAAACTTGGATGTCAGTCATAACCGCACCTAGCTCATAGAGTTATTGGGAGAATTAAGTGAGTTTAATACATAAAAGCATTTAGAACATGGCCTGGCACAGAGCAAGCACTTTATCAGTGTCACTGTGATGATTATGGAGCAAATGGTCTAAGATCACACAGAGAAAAAGGAACAAGGTCAGGCCACACAGGACTCCTTTTTCCCATCCCCAGAGCACTGGCGGGTGAAGGAGGCCCCACAATTAGGGCAAGAGGATTCTGCTGGCCCGGGCGATGGAGATGCTGCCCCTTCCCACAGCATCCACACCGCCCCCAGATGTTGCCTCTCTACAGATCCTCCATGCAGCTCCCCGCACTCAGTGGTGGCTGGTTAGATGTGCCGACCATAAACAGTGGAACCAGCCCCTCCTCTGATGGTTGGAGAGGAAATAAGATAAGAGCCAGGAGAGCTGGGAAGGAGGAACTCCCACATGGGGCTCTGGAGGCCCAATGGGGCCAAAAGATCTCTCCCTTCTCAGGAGCAGCCACAGCAGCTCTCTCCGCCCCAGGAAACCCACCCCTGTTCATTCACTTACTCCATCATGCACTCATCCAACAAATAAGACGTGCATGCTTACATCCTCATTGAAAGCCCGAAAGACCATCTGATGTGAGGCTGGTCAAGACCAGTGAGGGCTGAGGAAATTCCATGAGGCTCCATGCAGGAGGTAGGAGGCAAGTAGCAGGGGACAGGGACTCAGGGTGTCCTGGGCACCAATGACACTCCAGGTACTATGGTAGGTCCTTCACATAGGTGCTTTCTGGCTCTAGAAAAATGGTGCTAGTACTCCATCCTATTTTACAGATGAGAAAACTGAGCCTCAAGTGGTTAAATAACTGGCCCAGAGCCACCCAGACAGCACAAACATGTGGAGGAGAAAGTTTCATGCTCAGCCTGTGCTCTTTCCTCTACCCCTACTCCAAGGAAGAGAGGATGGAGGAGGAGGAAGAAAAGCGGGAGAGGGGAGCAATGGTCTTCAGTACTCATCTTTCTAGGGAAAACACTGTTGGCCAGGATGAGAAAACCCACTCCCTTCCAGAGACCACAGTCCTTTATAGAGTGGGGTTCTGGGATATCAAACTAGAATTCTGCTGGCGGAGGAGCCCCTTGGAGCTAGAGACCTGCAGGTAGATGGAAGAGGAGCCTGTGCTTCCTGAGAATGGTCATACTTCCTAGGCTTTAGAATGTGCAGAGCAGTCACTCTTGCAATGAACCTATGAGACCCCATTTTTCAGAAGAAGAAACAACAACTTGCCCAGCGTTCCTCAGCTGCAGCAGTGGGGCTGGGACTTCACTCCCAGCAGATAGCCAAGTACCATCCCCTGTCTGCCCTGAAACATTCCCTGCAGACCAGCTGCTGCTTATCCAAGTCCTATGGGGATGATCAGAGAGCACAGTCCTGCCACACCCTTGGGCACCGCCAGATCAGTCCTTCTGACTCTATAGAGACAGCCCCCAGCCTCCCAGGATTCTCAGGAGCCCAGCAGCTAAGGTCTGGCTTTGGCAGGTTAAGAAAAAAAAAAAAAAAAAAAGGGACAGAGAGTGCAAGCTGTGGGAGTCCAAGACCTGGGTTTGAATCCCAGCTCCTCAGCTTCCTGGCTGCGTGACCTTGGGCCAGTTACTCTAAGCCTGCTGGTGTCATCTTCCCACCCAGACTGCTTGTGAATATTGACAGACAGTTGAGTGGTTTCCCCTCGTACCTGACATCTAGTTAATGCCTAAGAGAAGCTAGTCCTTCCCTCCTCTGAGCACCAAGTCCCCTCCAGTCTTTGGTAAACTCAATCTTCTGCCATCCTAGCTGGTAACAGCCCTCTCACCTGGTAAAACTTTGCCTTCTTCTGTGGGTCTAGAGAGGGCACTAGGCTGCCCAACCCCTGGGCCACTGCCTCCTTACCTGGGCACAGAGGGAGCACAGGATTCCAGCCCTGGAGGCAGTCAGCTCCTGACAGCAGCTAGACAAGAGGCAGCGGGCAGACAGAGGTGGGAGAGGGAGGCTGAGAGAGGAAATAGCTGTCAGCCCCAGTGCATGTGTGTTTAGGGGTGGGGTTGGGGGAGGCGGGGACAGCTGGAGAGTGAGTTGCCACACAGATGTTCAAATATCATCAATTTCCATCAATGCCGGCAGCCCCTGCTCCACCCATCCCCGCTTCATGAAGGAGACTGCAGAAGTCCAGAGGGCAGTGCAAGTGCACGTGAAAAAATCGATGTGTGCAAGAGAGTGTGAGCCCAAGTGTGACTAGGGGTGTGCTTTTGAGAGTGACCAGTGTGTAGGATAAGTGCGTGAGAAGGAGAATGTCTCATCCATCTGTCCACTGTTCCTGGGCTTCCATCTCCCGACACCAGAATCCTCAGAGAAGAAACCCCTCCAGCTGTTCTGAGTTTCCCAGGCAGTGTGGGGGCCTGTCCATGAGGGACCCGAGGGCTCTAAGGCCAGGAAAGTACAGTGGGGTAGTGGGGGCAGTGGCAAGAACGCAGTCCAAGAGGTCAGTCACTTCTGTTTGCTGAGCCCTGGGGTTGTCATCTGTGAACAGGAGCAGTAACATCGGCCTTACAGGCTGTGGTAAGGGTTGAATGAGATGGATTGCACAAAGCTCGTGGCACACAGTAAGTGCTTATAAAAATCAGCCTCCTTCTCCTCTGAGGGAAAAATGAATATAGGCTCTAAGGCAAAGGTCATATAGCTTTTATTTAAAACAGGCTCAATTTTGGGAGGCCGAGGCGGATGGATCACTTGAGGTCAGGAGTTCAAGACCAGACTGGCCAATGTGGCAAAACCCCTGTCTGTACTAAAAATACAAAACTCAGCCGGGCGTGGTGGCACATGCCTGTAACCCCAGCTACTTGGGAGGCTGAGGCATGAGAATCGCTTAAACCCAGGAGGTGGAGGTTGCATTGAGCCGAGATCACACCACTGCACTCCAACCTGGGTGACAGAGTAAAAACTCCATCTCAAAAAAAAAAAATGGAAATTTAAACTAAAAAACAAAAACAAACAAACAAAAAAAACACACAGGCTCAAAGCCCTAGGATAAGAGAAGTTTGCATTTCATTGTTCCCTAACTCCTTACTCTCATTTGCTGACCAAGCTTCCTGGGGTCAGGACCATCCCTTCAACCTCAGCATCTCAGCACCTAATGGATACTCATTAAAACATTTTAAGAACTCAATATCCCTGTATCGACGCAAAGGCACCTCCCATGAGATGGACAGCACAAGCATCTTCCATTTAGGCCTAGTCTTAATGCAGAGACTAATGCATAATACGCTCTTGCTGAGAGGCTACCATCATGAGTGGAAAATGAGTAAAATGCTATGCCCTTGTGATGGGGATAATACATCTCACTGTAGCCCAATATGGCAGATCAGTAAGAGCCTTGGTGATCCAAATCATTAACAATTGGAAAATGTCCCCTCTCCTCCAGGTCAGGGAAGGCTTGATTTCCAAAGACAAATGCCTGCAGCCCTCCAGAGAACATAGGTGGATGATTCCATTCTGCATGGGGAAAGTGCCCTCTTTTCCACCCACCCCGGACGCCCAAGCCACTGAACCACAGACAAGGCCACGTGTGCCTTGTCTGCGCACAGAGAGTGTCAGGCTGTGGTTAAGCCCAGGGACTCTGGGGCCAGACCACCAGTGTCTGGATCTGGCACTGCCACTCCTCAGCTATGTGATCTTGGGCAAGTAACTTCACAGCAGTAAAATATGAACTTTAAATGGTGTTCCTTCTGCACAGTCCCACCCTCAAAGGACAGGGGTTGGAGCCCAGATTTATCTTTGGACTAAGAAAAAGAATCACCCCTTCCCCACCACCCCACCCCACAGACACATCTCAGCACCAGGGCATCAGGCTTGAGATAAGGCACAGCCCTTCCTCTGGATCTCAGCCCACCCTTGACCCTTCCACTGGTATCCTTGTACAGTGAACATCCTGCACAACCTCTCCTGGCCACCCTGCTGAGGTGCTTCTTTTCTGGCTAAAAAACCCTTACTCATCTGCCCCTTCTCAGTCCTTGTTTCCAGTCCTGTAATCACTGTAGTGACTCATGTCCAGCCCCAGTGCAAGTGTGTTTCTCTCTAAAGAAAACCCAGTGTGTGTGTTCTCTCTAAAGAAAATGTATTACTAAGTAAACAAAAAAAGCTACTAAGCTTAAAGTTACCAAAACAAGTTCCAGATAAGCAGGGCCCAGAGGCATTTTCTGAAGAAGAGCTGTGCCCTGCCTTATCCCATGGCTTGTGTCCCCCAGGACTGGGAGAAAGATGCAGCTGCACTCAGGCTCAGGCCCTAGTCCCTAAATTACAACCTCCTCCAAGGCTTGGAACTTAACATCAGAGGCAGTAAGAGTGGAAGTCGGGTCCCTCGCTGCCTCAGCATCACCTTCTGCCGTGGAGGAGATGAATCTGAGCCTGTCGCTTCCTGGCACACGGGACCTCTGCTGCGTCTCTGCTGCCCATGGGAGCTGTCCAGATTCCCAACCTAGCATTCAAGGCCTCTCAGGATCCAGTGCACCAACCACCAGTCCCTGCACCCCCTTCCTCATGTCCACAGCTACCGCATCCTTTCTTTCCCCACCTCCATGCCTAGGCACGTGCTGCTGGGAATGCCACTTCCCCTCCACGACTCATCCTGCAGGACCTCTTTCTGAGACCACCAATGTCACTAGATCCTCAGAGGATACTTACAGCATCAATGTTTAACAAATACAGCCAAGGGAGCAAAGGAATGAAGGAGGGGCAGATGGAGCCCCCAGGCATAGGCCCAGCCCAGATGGGCTTTCTTCTCCCTCTAGGTGGGTTTTTTATGTTCCTTTCTGGCCACTTTAAAGAAGTCAGTCAAACAGGAAGTGAGATGCAGGGCAGGAAGCAGGGTGAGGCCTGACCTGGGATCCTCCAGCCCCTTGCTCGGAGGCCCTCGAGCTACCCACACCCAGTAGAGGAGCAGCATGGCAGGGCCCCAAATGATACCTTGGGGAGGCCCAGGTTGAGTTCCCTGGTGCCACCATCACCCATAGGACTCCTCGCATGGCCAACAAGCCCCTCGGTGATCCAGTCCCACCCAAGCCTCCCCTGGCATTGCTGCCACTCCCTAGTGGCATCCTGTCATCAGCCAGCACTCACCACTGTCCCCTCCTGTCCTGTGCACACCAGGCTTTTTCTGTACACACCAGGCTGTTTCTGTGCACACCAGGCTGTTTCTGTGCCCTGGCTTATGCTGTTTGTGCTCTGCTCTGGAATGCCTTTTCTTCCCTTGGCCTCTCAGTGAACTCCTATTCATCCTTCAAAACCCTGGTTAGAGGTTGCCTCCTCTGGGAAGCCTTTGCTGATTCTCTCAGACAGACCCACTTGCTGTCCCTCCCTCCCACATCTCCACTTCACTTGACCTGCAGCCCCCCTTGTCTTCCCTGGTAACTCTTGTTCACACAACTGTTCACCACCCTCATGAGCCACCTGAAGACAGAGACTTATTCCTGTTTTATCTTCTCACCTCCAAAGGCAAGCAGAGGGCCTGACACATGAGAGGGGTCCCAACAAATATTTGCTGAACAGAATGAATCTCTAAAATTGGCTTCCCTGTGCATACCTCAAAGGACCCCAGTCCCTTGTGGTGACCCATTCTGGGACCTTTTTTTTTTTTTTTTTTTTTTTTTGAGACTGAGTCTCGCTGTGTCACACAGGCTGGAGTGCAGTGGCCCTATCTTGGCTCACTGCAACCTCCGCCTCCTGGGTTGAAGCGACTCTCTTGCCTCAGCCTCCCAAGTAGCTGGGACTGCAGGCGTGCACCACCGCACCCGGCTAATTTTTGTATTTTTAGTAGGAAGGGGTTTCACCATGTTAGCCTGCCTGGTCTCAAACTCCTGACATCAGGTGATCTGCCTGCCTCAGCCTCCCAAAGTCCTGGGATTACAGGCCTGAGCCACTGTGTCCGGCCCCATTCTGGAACCTTTCTTACCCATGGTCTGGTGCAATTCTCCATGGCTCTGTCTTCACCTGCAGTGGGTACAACCTTGGGGACTGATCGCTTTATAGTAGGAAGGAAGACAAGAAGGCAGAGCAGGCAGAGGCAGCCGTGGCCTGGGCTCAGGCCCACACATGTGCCAGGCAATCGTCGCAGAAACAACAGTGGTGTATTTGTTTCCTCGGGCTGTCAGAACAAACTACCACAAACGTGGCAGCTTTAAACAACAGAGACTTACTCTCTTACAGTCTGGAAGCCAGAGTCTGTAATCAGATGTCAGCACTTCCTCCGAAAGCTCTAGAAAAGGAGACTTTCTTGGCCCCTCCAGCTTCTGGTGGCTCCAGGCGTCCCTTGGCTTGGGGCTGCATCACTGCAGTCTCTACCTCCTCTTTACCCGGCCTTCCCCCTCCCTCTTTTCATGTGTCTCTCATAGAGTACTGATCACTGGACTTAGGGCTCATCTGGATCATCCAGGGTGCTCTCATCTTGAGATTCTTAAATCGATTACATCTGCAAAGTCCTCTTATCCAAATAAGGCCACATTCACAGGTTCCAGGGGTTAGGTTGTGGACATGTCTTTTGAGGGCCACCATTCAACACATTGAAAGCAACAATAGCTTCTGGGTATGCTGGCTCATGCCTGCAATCCCAGCACTTTGGGAGGATGAGGCAGACAGATCACTTGAGATCAGGAGTTCGAGACCAGCCTAGCCAACAGGCAAAACCCCATCTCTACTAAAAATACAAAAATTAGCCAGGTGTGATGGTGCACGCCTGTAATACCAGCTATTCGGGAGGCTGAGGCAGGAGAATCGCTTGAACCCAGGAGGCGGAGGTTATGGTGAGCCGAGATCCTGCCACTCCACTCCAGCCTGGGTGACAGAGCGAGAAGCCATCTCAAAAAAAAAAAAAAAAAAAAAGAAAACAGTAATAGCTAACACTTATGGGGCACTCACTATGTGCCAACGTAAGGCTGAACCTTGCTCATGGATGAGCTCACCAAATATTCACGCACACCCTCTGAGTTAGGTACCACTATCATCGTCATTCACCAAGGGGAAAACTGAGGCTCAGAGAGCTTAAGCAACCCTACCAAGCCTGCTCAGCTGGGGAGCAGAGGAGCTGGAGTTCAGAGCCACGTGGTCCAGCAGCAGAGCCCAGCTCTTCGCAGCTGATGAGATTCTCTGAGGTTCTTTGTTCCCTCAGGGGAAGCAGGGCTGCCTGTCTTCAGTTAAATGCGCTCCCACTGGCCTTCTGGGAGCATCTCTGTGGTGAGCATGATCCATACACACACACACAGCTGGCACTGCTCTTGGGTTACTCTGCAGGCCCCGGAGTGAGGCAGCCTGCTTCCTGCTGGTTTCCTGGCATGCATGGATCCCCTGAAAGGGGATTTTGTCTTTCCAGCCTAGAGAGGCTCCATCCTCCTCCAGTGCCTTCCCTAGGCTCTATTCACAGAGGAGACAGGGCAAGCAACTGATACTTACACGGCGCCCCACTTAGGTGGACTGTATTCTTAGTTCCATTTTATAGATTAAGAAACTCAAGTTCCAACTGGGTGCAGTGGCTCATGCCTGTAATCCCAGCACTTTGGGAGGCTGAGGCGGGCGGATCGCAAGGTCAGGAGATCGAGACCATCCTGGCTAACACGGTGAAACCCTGTCTCTACTAAAAATATAAAAAATTAGCCGGGCATGGTGGCCGGCGCCTGTAGTCCCAGCTACTCGGGAGGCTGAGGCTGGAGAATGGCGTGAACCAGGAGGCAGAGCTTGCAGTGAGCCGAGATCGCGCCACTGCACTCCAGCCTGGGCGATAGAGTGAGACTCTGTCTCAAAACAAAACAAAACAAAAAAAAAGAAAGAAAGAAAAGAAACTGAAGTTCCATTAAAAAAAAAAAATTCATAGGTTAAAAACAGAAAGAAAGAAATGAACAAACAGGTTTACAAAGAGGCCAAGTGGCCAGGTGTGGAGGCTCATGCCTGTAATCCCAGCACTTTGGGAGACAGAGGCGGGCAGATTGCTTGAGCCCAGGAGTTTGAGACCAGCCTGGGCAATATAGCAAGACCCCATCTCTAAAAAAAAACCCAAAAACCAGAAGCCAAGTGGATAAAGCCAAGATTCCAAGTCAAGTCACCTCCATCTGACCCTCTCTCCTTATCAATAAAAATAATCGGGGTTGTAAGGGCTATTGTGTTCAAATGATGACCATGTGCAGACCCTGTTCTGCCTGCTTCACATGGATTATCTCATTTAATCCTCAGAGCAACCCTACAATTTAGGTGCTATTATAACCCCATTTTATAGATGAGGAAAGCAAGTCACAGAGCAGGGAAGGGACTTTTCCAAGGTCTCCAGTGGGTGAGCAGAGGAGCTGGGATCCTCCCAGGCTGATGAGTCTTAGTGTCCATGAGTCTTTGCAAGAACGTAGAGTCGTAACCGAGGGCTCAGGGCGCTCGTGCTCGCTCACTCTCTCTCTCTCGGATACTCTCGTACCCTTTTCCCAAAGGTGTTCTGCCCTTGGCCCTGAGGAAGCCCCCCTTCTCTTTCCCTGCCCATTTCCAGCACCTTGGGAGATGCACTTTCCCCATGGGTCCATGACCAGTGGGGAAACACCTCTCCGTGTCTTATCTAATTGCATCCCCACCATAATCATTCTCATCCTTACTCTCCAGATAGAGGAAAAAAGCCGGTAAGTGACTTCCAAGGGCCCTTGTGCTCATCAACAGTGAGCACCAGGCAAAATCCAGGCCTCTCAAAGACTCCAGCTGATTCTCTCTCTGGCCCCTAAAAGCCCCCATTAGGAAAAGTTCTCTCTTATGATAGCAAATAAATGCAGAAGGAAGGATAGAGTTAGAGAACCACCACCCACTTGGCAACCACCACACTAGCCAGTGAACATTTGAAGAGGAGCAGGATTGATTACATAGTCTCAAAGTATCTCCCTGTAAGATACTCATGAATTACAAAGAGAAATATCATTACTTTATGGTGGAGAAACCTGGCAGACACCACCTTATCCAAGTGATCAAAGTCACATCAGCAATAACAGGACAAGCCAGCGGGGTATGCCTCGAGATACTGAGAAGGACACAACATCACTTCTGTACAAGCTGAATTGTATCCCCCCAAAATTCATATGCGAAATCCCTAACCCTCCACCCCCATCCCTCAGAATGTGACTGTATTTGGAGATAGAGCCTTTAAAGATGTGATTTAAGATTGAGCCCCTTAAGGTGGCCCTAATCCAATCTGACTGGTGTCCTTAGAAGAAGAGGAAATTTGTTTTTGTTTTTTGGGATGGAGTTTCACTCTGTCTTCCAGACTGGAGTGCAGTGGTGCCATCTTGGCTCCCTGCAACCTCCACCTCCCAGGTTCAAGTGATTCTCCCACCTCAGCCTCCTGAGGAGCTGGGATTGCAGGTGTGCACCACCACACCCAACTAATTATTTTGTATTTTTAGTAGAGATGGGGTTTCACCATGTTGGCCAGGCTGGTCTCAAACTCCTGACCTCAAGTGATCTGCCCACCTCGGCCTCCCAAAGTGCTAGGATTACAGGCGTGAGCCACCGTGCCAGCCAGAAGAAGAGGGAATTTGACCATTCAAAGAGACATCAAGGACGCACCAGCACAGGGGAAAGACCACGTGAGGACTCAGTGAGAAGACGGTTGTCTGCAGGCCAAAGATAGAGGCCTCAGGAGCAACCAGACCTGCCGCCACTTTGACCTAGCACATCCAGGCTCCAGAGCTGTGAGAAAAAGACTGTTATTTAAGCCACTCAGTCTGTATTTTGTTACAGCAGCCAAACAGACTAATACAAGGCCAAGATGCATCAACTACATCTAAGGTAACCAGGAGAAAACACCAGACAAACCCAAACTGAGGGCCATTCTGCAAAATCATCTGGCTGTACTCAAAAATGTCAAGGGTATGAAAGACAAAAGAAGATAGAAGGGCGGTCCCAGATCAGAGGAGGCCAAGAGGCACGCCAGCGAGACTCTGAGCCTGGATTGGACCCTGCGGACTCCCAAAACCACTGTACTCCTTTGCCATGAAAGTCACGGTTAGGACAGTCGGCAGATGTTGAGTAATTGTCAGAGCAGGAGCACCGTCATCTCGGACAAATACTGCCACTTTAAGCTCCAGCTCCCTTTCTAGCCTCATGCATTTCAAGGAAATCACTTCTCTTCTAACTACAACAGCCAGAAAGAGCAGACAGTAAAATACAGATAAGACAGCTCTGGCACAGAGCGGGGTGGAGGGAAGGTCTCTTTGGTAACTGCCAAACTTCACCCTCACACAATGAGCCCCAGTAAAACAGTGGGCCTTAATAAGCACATTCCTTTTCCTTCAGGGGCACTAAGATAGGGAAGCTAAAAGCAGACTCGGGGGATAGGCCTGTAGCTGCAGAAAGATATATGGGAACAGACACACAACTCTCCCTCCCAGATACGCACAGCAAAGAGAGACAGAAGCAGTCCAAGCCTCTGATAAACTCCCCCGCCCTGAATCCTTAAAAACTCTTAATCTGTAAGAGAGTGGGGCTCTGATCTAACTCGGCCAGCCGCCCCTCTCAGGTTTACTCAACATAAACCTGTCCCTGTTGCCTGTTGAACCACCCTTTCATGTTTCTTTCCTCTTTATTTCTTACAATAATGTCTGCAGATTAGATCGTTGTGTTTATACCACTGTTGGTTTCCTGATTTTGATCATTTGACTGTAGGGGTGATTTGTTTTTTTAGGAAATGTATACTGAAGCAATTAGAGGTAAAGGGGAATCTGTCATTTCTGCAACTGACTCTTGAATGATATGGAAGAATGTGTGCATGTGCATGCGTGCGTGTCTGCACACACGCACAGAGAGAAAGCGGGAGCTACAGCAAATGTAAAAAGTGAACAGTGAACATCTGAGGAATCTGGAGGAGGCTATATGGAAATTCTGCAAATCTGAAATAATTTCGAAATTAAAAGTTTAAAACTTCCACATCGTCCCTCAGGGAAAATCCACCCCACTCCCCGCTCCTGCCTGGCTCCTCTCCTTCCCCTCCTAGTCCTTCCCTCGCCAGCACCCTCAGCCTGCCTGGAGTCCTTGTCCTGGACCTTTGTGTGACCTGCTTCCTCCCTCCTCCTCCAGCTCTGCTCTCCCCAGATCCCCATTGCACCATCCCTGTCCTCCCTGCCTCCTCCCACCTCTGCTCAGGACCCCTTTCCTCCAAAAACACTTCCATGTCGCCCACCCTCGATGCTGTGTTGGGTGCCTCTTCCCACTGTGCTCCCAGAGGGACTCCCACCCCGCCCCACCAAGCTTTCCCAGCTGAGCTTTAATCACAGTAGAAGTGAATTATTGCCAAGCATTAAATCATTACTGCACCTGGTACCCATGACTTGTCTCTTTGTGTCTTCCTATCCACCATGTGGGCAAGGAAAGCATTATCACCCCCAGTTTACAAACAGGAAACCTGAGGCTCAGAATAGATAATGCATCTGAGTCACAGCTAAGAAAGTGGTTGGGGCACCATTAGAACCAACTTTTTTTGTTTAAACTTTTATTTTAGGTTCAGGGTTACTTATGCAGGTTTGTTATATAGGTAAATGCATGTCCAGAGGGATTGTTGTACAGATTGTTTCATCACCCAGATACTAAGCCTAGCACCCAATAGTTATTATTTCCACCCTTCTCCTTCCTCTTACCCTCTACCCTTCAATAGGCCCCAGTGTGTGCCATTCCCCTCTATGTGTCCATATGTTCTCATCATTTAGCCTTCAGTTATAAGTGAGAACATGTGGTATTGGTTTCTGTTCCTGCATTTGTTTGCTAAGGATAATATCCTCCAGCTCCATCCATGTTCTTGCAAGAGACGTGATCTCATTCTTTTTTATGGCTGCATAGTATTCCATGGTGTATGTGTACCACATTTTCCTTTTTTTTCTTTTTCTTTTTTTTTTTTTTGAGACAGAGTCTCGCTCTGTCGGCCAGGCTGGAGTGCAACAGCACAATCTCGGCTCACTGCAACCTCCGTCTCCTGGGTTCAAGCGATTCTCCTGCCTCAGCCTCCTGAGTAGCTGGGACTACAGGTGCGTGCCACCACACCCAGCTAATTTTTGTATTTTTAGTAGAGACAGGGTTTCACCGTGTTAGCCAGGATGGTCTCGATCTCCTGACCTCGTGATCCGCCCGCCTCGGCCTCCCAAAGTGCTGGGATTACAGGCGTGAGCCACCGTGCTCAGCATGTACCAGATTTTCTTTATTGAGTCTACCATTGATGGGCATTTGATTCCATGTCTTGGCTATTGTGAATCATGCTGCACTGAACATATGCACGCAGGTTCAGTGTCTTTATGATAGAACAATTTATATTCCTTTGGATATATACCCAGTAATGCGATTTCTGCATCAAATGATAGTTCTGTTTTCAGCTCTTTGAGGAATCACCACACTCCCACAGTGGTCGAACCAATTTACACTCCCACCAAGAGCGTATAAGCATTCCTTTTTCTCTGCAACCTCACCAGAACCGGGCTCTTAGCTATCAAGCCTCTTGCTCTCCCCTTCCAGCAGCTGCTAATTATAATAGCTGCATTTTCTAATGTTTGCTGAGCTCAGTTTCCTAATGTTTGCTGAGCTCAAACGCTGCTGGGCCCTAGGCTAATCACTTGCAGGAATCAGTGCCAGGATGTGGGGCTGGTGACAGTCCCTTCCTCAGAGGATGGTCAGGCGGTATAAGGAGCTAACACAAGCAAGGCCTGGCACTGTAATCATGGCAGACCACAGGCCATTCTTGTTGTTTCCAGCCACTTTTATGTCTTAGAACTGTTCTAGATTTACAGAACTGAGAAGATAGTACAGACAGTTCCCATACACCACAGGCCCAGTTTACCCCATAACTGATCTTGAGTATGATACATTTATTACAATTAATGAACAAGCAAATGTGGACACATTATTATTAACTAAAATCCACTTTCTTCACTTTTACTGCCTTTTTCTGTTCCATGATCCCATCCAGATGCCACATTACATTTAGTTGTCCTTGTTATTTTTTATTAGTCATAGTCATCATCATACTGACCGGCTGAATCCTCAGGAGAGCCCTTGGAGGTGCTACTGGTCTGTTTACTCACCTGCAGTCCCCATTCCGCTGCCAGCTCTGAGGGCTGTGTCTTCCTGGTCTTGCTCTAACACCCCTAAAGCCCTGCCTGAGGAGCTGTGACTGCACTAACCAGGCCGGCAGCTCCCAGTGGTCCTGAGGCCTCAAGGCAGGAAGGAGGACCTGGAGAGCCTGTTGGGGCAGGAAGGGAATGCAGAAAGGCTGGGGTGAGAGGGAGACGGTGGAGGGCCTGAGGTCTGCAGTGCCACCTCCTAGCCCTGGATCCCTTCCCACAGCCCATCTGCAACCTCAGGTTTCTGGAAAGCTCCCTCCTCCCTTCCAAAGCCACAGCTGTGAGACAGAAAGCCAGGGTGAGGGGCCACGTGCAGCTTTCTGCCTCCCGCTGCCTTTGGAGCAGGAGTTTCACCACAGCCCCTGGTGGCCAGGTGGGTGCTCCTCCAGGTGGGCCCCCTTTGCCCTTACAGGCACCCACTTGCCACCTCCTCCATAAAAGGCCTGGGCCCAGCTCTGGTGGCGAGGGAGTAGGGGGTGTGTCTGTGGCGTTTCATGGCAGGAGGCTCAGCCACAACCTGGGGTTACCGTGTGGCCCTGCTACTGCTGGTCGCCACCCTGGGGCTGGGTAGGCGGCTCCAGCCCAACCCTGGCCTCCCAGGCCTCCGGCACAGCTACGACTGTGGGATCAAGGGAATGCAGCTGCTGGTGTTCCCCAGGCCAGGCCAGACTCTCCGCTTCAAGGTGGTGGGTGAGTGCTGGCGGAGTCCTGGCCCCTGCCTCCCTGGCCACAGGCTGCTGCCAGAAGGGAGCTGGGACCCTTCCCCTGAAGGAGCAAGAACAGAGGCCTCCCTCCAGCCTGGGGGTGTCCAGCCCCCCACCCCCTCACCACAGAAAAGGGCAAGGAGGAGAATCATCACCCAGGGCAGCTTCTCCCACGTTAGTGTGCATGGGAAACACCTGGCCACCTTGTTGAGGTGCAGGTTCTGATTCAGTGGACCTGGGGCAGGGCCAAGCCTCTGCATTTCTTTTTTTTTTTTTTTTTTCTGAGACAGTCTCACTTCTTTCAATCTGTTCTCCAGGCTTGAGTGCAGTTGGCACGATCTCAGCTCACTGCAACCTCCACCACCCAGGTTCAAGCAATTCTCCTGCCTCAGCCTCTTAGTAGCTGGGACTACAGGTGTGTGCCACCACGCCCAGCTACTTTTTGTATTTTTAGTAGAGATGGGGTTTCACGATATTGGTCAGGCTGGTCTCGAACTCCTGACCTCAGGTGATCCACCTGCCTCAGCCTCCCAAAGTGCTGGGGTTATAGGCGTGAGCCACTGCACCCAGCCTAGGCTCTGCATCTCTAACCACACTCAGTCAAAACTGAGGCTGAGGGTCCATAAACCACTTCCAGCAGCAGGACCTAGTAGGCGTGGCCTGGTGTGGGTTTAGAACTGGGGTTTGGATCTGCAGCTTCTAAACGGGATGATTTTGGACAACTGACCTGACTCATAAGCCTCTGTTTCCTCATCTGCAAGGTGGGGAAGATGAACCTGGCCGTGCTCATGGAACAAGGGCATGGGGACATGCCCACACCCAGGGAATGCCCAGGCTGTTCTGGGGCAACAAGCAGGATGGACACCTAGGGGGTGTCTCCAAGCAACTGCAGCAGCCACAGTTAACCTGGGAAATGGGTTCAGATCTTTCTACAAAGCCCAGGATTCAAATCCTCATTCTGCCCCTCATTGTGTGCACCTGAGAAAGCTCACGCACCCTCCCTTCCTCAGCTGCCTCAGCCACAGGATGTGGATAACTAAGCTTAAAAGAAGTGATGTGAAATACTCAGGCCAGTGCCTGAGACCCTGTGTATCCCTTCTCCACCTCATCTTCGTGCCTGCCTGCTGCCGTGTGCTGTGAGCAGGGAACCCTAGCTAGAAAGATCCTAAGACCCTCCCATCCCCTTACAGCTGTGGAAACTGAGAGCAGAGAGGGGAGGGGGCTTGCCCAAGACCACACAACAAACTAATAGCAAAGCTAAGGCAAGAACCCAGGTCTCCTGGCTGCTGAGTGGGAACTCCTTCCGAGACCCCAGCAACCTCTCCCTGCACCCTTCAACATCCCTGGCCCCTCCCCTTCCCCCACTGCAGATGAATTTGGGAACCGATTTGATGTCAACAACTGCTCCATCTGCTACCACTGGGTCACCTCCAGGCCGCAGGAGCCTGCAGTCTTCTCAGCCGATTACAGAGGCTGCCACGTGCTGGAGAAGGTAGGGGTTGTTCATGCTCTGGCACAGGGGCAAGCTTGTCCTAGTGTCATGTCAGGCTGAAGAGGCCCCTCATGAACCAGAAAGGAGCCAAAGCCGAAGATCTGTTGAGCTGGTGGGTGAGGGAAACTAAGTTCTGAAAGTACTTTCTGGAATCCACCATGAATCCAGCTCCCTGCCTAACGGCCTGCTCAGCTCTCGTGGGCCCGTCCCCTGCCTGGGTATGCTAGGGGGCCTCACCTTGCTGCTCTATGATGGCCTCTCACCTGCAGGATGGGCGTTTCCACCTGAGGGTGTTCATGGAGGCTGTGCTGCCCAATGGTCGTGTGGATGTGGCACAAGACGCTACTCTGATCTGTCCCAAACCTGACCCCTCCCGGACTCCGGACTCCCAGCTGGCACCACCCGCCATGTTCTCTGTCTCAACCCCACAAACCCTTTCCTTCCTCCCCACCTCTGGCCATACCTCCCAAGGCTCTGGCCATGCCTTTCCCAGCCCACTGGACCCAGGGCACAGCTCTGTCCACCCAACCCCTGCTTTACCATCCCCTGGACCTGGACCTACCCTCGCCACCCTGGCTCAACCCCACTGGGGCACCTTGGAACACTGGGATGTGAACAAACGAGATTACATAGGTACGCAGGACATCTGAGTGTACTTACCCTCTGTCTGGGGACTTCTGGAGTACAGGGTGGCCTAACAGCCTTTTACTGGGCTCTAAGCCATTTCTTTTTTTGTTTTTTTCTTTTTTTAGAAAAAGATGATTATTTTATTCCTTTGTAGTATTTGGAAAACAGCTTTAAACATGTATAGGTATACTAAAGCTAGAAGAGGTCTTGTAAATTTGTTTCCTAACTTTAGGCAGAAACTCATTGAAACCATTGCCAGCAACACCTGATTCTCAGAAAATATTCTCTAGAAATTTCAGTAATATTCAGTTTTGAGGGAGGACATTTACTGTGCTGGCTAAGAGCACAAGCTCTGGAGCAGGTTCCCAAGATTCAATTCCAGGGCCATGATTTGCAAACTGTGTGCCTTCAGCCTCATCACTCTGTCCCAACCCTAGGTACCCACCTGAGCCAGGAGCGGTGCCAGGTGGCCTCAGGGCACCTCCCCTGCATCGTGAGAAGAACTTCAAAAGAAGCCTGTCAGCAGGCTGGCTGCTGCTATGACAACACCAGAGAGGTTCCCTGTTACTATGGCAACACAGGTACAACCTCCCACCCCAGCAAGATCCTGGTCCCTTGGATTCTGAAGCGGAAGGAGAGCTGTCTCCTCCAGCTGGTGGAAACTGCTTCCTATCCTCCTCCTGGAGAGCCCAACTCCCAGAGCAGATGGCAGAGGAGACCTTTAGATGGGGCGGTCACATGTCCCAGCTGGCCTTATAACAACTGTCCCAGGGAACTATTAATAGATCTACCTTACACACATCTGGACTTTCAGATCTGAAACACCCTGGTTTGGATGACAGATTATATGGTGAACCTACTTTTAGAGTGTAGTTCAACTCATTTGTCACATGGATGAGAAAATCAGTCCATAAAGGGTTTGCTGGGGCCAACACCAGCCTAAGTGGAGAGTAAGCGTCCATTCTCCCAGACCGGCACTTAAAGCCTGGCTGTCACCCAGCCATCCCGTCTCTGTGCTGGATGGACACCAAACCCCAAGGCCCTCATCTGCCTTTGTCCCAGCTACTGTCCAGTGCTTCAGAGATGGCTACTTCGTCCTCGTGGTGTCCCAAGAAATGGCCTTGACACACAGGATCACACTGGCCAACATCCACCTGGCCTATGCCCCCACCAGCTGCTCCCCAACACAGCACATGGAAGCTTTCGTGGTCTTCTACTTCCCTCTCACCCACTGTGGAACCACAATGCAGGTAGGAGCCGGGACCACAGGCTGGGGCCTGGTCCCCCACCAGAAAGCCTCACCCAGCTGTCTCTTCCCACAGGTGGCTGGCGACCAGCTCATCTATGAGAACTGGCTGGTGTCTGGCATCCACATCCAAAAGGGGCCACAGGGTTCCATCACGCGGGACAGCACCTTCCAGTAAGGGCAGCCCTCCTCCTACAGGCATGGCTGTGTGCTAGGGTGTCAGGGGGCACAGGCGAGCTCAGTACAGGCTTCGGAGCCATCTCAGCTCAAACCCAGGCTCTGCTGTTACCTGGCTATGTGATCTTAGGCAAGGGGCCCACCTCTTCCCAGCCTCCCCTGCTGGGCAGGGGAAATGTCCCTCTCTCAGGGCAGACGTGAGTGTTAAGTGGAGCCCTTCCATGCCTGGCCTGCAGGGCTTGGCTAGAAGCCCAGGGCCAGTCCTGAGAGAGCTGGAGTCCTGAGAGAGCCCTGTCTTGGTCTCTCCAAGAACCAAGCTCAAAGCAACTGAAAGCATCCCCTTCCAGGTCCCAGGAGGAGGCTGAGGCTACGGCTGTTGCCCCTCCTAATGTCAGGTTAAGAAGCCACAGATGAAGCTGAAGATACCTCTCTGAGGATGTGGTGGGAGAGGAACTGGGTGGGGGAGGAACCCCTCATTGTTAGGGGCCTCCTGGACCTGCTGACTCAAGAGGCAAAACCAACCCAGGTGCCCAGGATACCAGTGGGGGTGACCCGAGGGAATCTGTCTGTCACGCCTGGCTCTGAACCTGTGTGACCAGGGGCAAAGCACCTAACCTTCACCCTGTGGGACGGAGCCAATGGGTTGTAGAAATCTTGTGCTTGACACTGCGTGGTTGCTGGGCATCTCCTTCCCCTTCCCGCCCTGCCGTGAGGGTTGGGGAGCAGGGGACTGTGTCACAGTTCAAATGTATTTGGCTTTAAAGCTCTAAGTAGCACAGAGGTGGTAGCTCATGCCTATGATACCAGCGCTTTGGGAGGCCTAGGTGGGAGAACTGCTGGAAGTTCAAGACTAGCCTGGGCAACACAGCGAGATCCCATTTCTATTTTTTATTTTAATTTAAAAAAACCCATAAGTTCTTATGGCCAAGTGGTGGAGGACAAGTCTGTGTCATGCCTTTAGACTCTCTGATGTAAGAGCTCTGGGAGTCAGCCAGAGGTCAACAGAGTGCCTAGGGATTCTCGGAGGGAGGCAGAAGTCAGGGGGAAACAGCTGTAGCCGGCAGGACTAGGCCAGAGAGCTCCTCAGACACAAGGCCTTCAGAACAGGGGTGAGCCACTTATACCTACTCAGCATCTCCTTGGTGCCAGGCCTCTGGGGTGCTAGGAGGGTGTTGGCCCCACCAGAGTGTGGAGGAGTGGCCACCATGGCCCTTAGGCTAGTGAGGAAGATGCTAGACACTGTGGCCTTTAGGCTGTGGCAAACCAGCTGCAACTACAAGGACAATGAAGACACAGGTGCATTATCTTGTGATCTCACTCAGTCTCAGTGCCCTCAAAGGGAGGCAGTCACAGCCATTTTACAAATGAGGACACTGAGGCTTAGGTTAGAAGACTTGCTTGTGGTCCCAAAGCCTGTAAATGCTAAGAAGACTCAAACCCAGGTCTGTCGGGAGGCAGAGCACCTAGGCTCATTCACCACCCTCAACTGTCAGGCTCCAGGGGCCTCGAACGGCACAGCAGGCAGCTGTGGGTAGCCAGGGCAGACCCAACAAGGTGCCAGCCCCCCGAGGGCCCATCTCTATCCTGCTGTATTCTCCCACCAGGTGCAGGGCCTGGCATAACAGGCTTGAGCCATCCCAGGGAGACCAGGTGGGCAGAGGATGGGGCAGGGTGAGCTTCCTGAGCCTGCCTTGGAAATGCTGAGTATTGCTTAAGTAGCATCCATCTGCCCTGCTGGACAGTACCCTATTTGTTGCACCCACAGAGTTGGTGCCTAGTTTATTACGTAAACAGGATGCTCTGATTCTGTGTCTTCTCCCCCACCCTCTTGCACGTGGACTTCAGGCTTCATGTGCGCTGTGTCTTCAACGCCAGTGACTTCCTGCCCATTCAGGCATCCATTTTCCCACCCCCATCGCCTGCTCCTATGACCCAGCCCGGCCCCCTGCGGCTTGAGCTGCGGATTGCCAAAGGTATGCTATGCTATCCCTGCTCTCTTCTGGCCCCCACTTCCCTGATGCACAGCCCGCCCTGGCTCATGAGTCACTCTGCCTGCAGACGAGACCTTCAGCTCGTACTATGGGGAGGATGACTATCCCATCGTGAGGCTGCTCCGAGAACCAGTCCATGTGGAGGTCCGGCTTCTGCAGAGGACAGACCCCAACCTGGTCCTGCTGCTGCACCAGTGCTGGGGCGCTCCCAGTGCCAACCCCTTCCAGCAGCCCCAGTGGCCCATCCTGTCAGACGGGTGAGTGCCCCCACACTCCCCCCACCTGCTCTGCCTCCTGTAAACAGCCTCTCTGACTTCTCTTCTCAGATGCCCTTTCAAGGGCGACAGCTACAGAACCCAAATGGTAGCCTTGGACGGGGCCACACCTTTCCAGTCGCACTACCAGCGATTCACTGTTGCTACCTTCGCCCTCCTGGACTCAGGCTCCCAGAGAGCCCTCAGAGGACTGGTAAGAAGCCCCAGCTGCCGCATGCCTGGTCCCATCTGTTAAGTGGGAGGAGCTGGTCGCCAAATCCCTCTGGCACCCTGTGAACTTATATGGACAAAGTTCTGGGATGGGGCTTGGCGTCTACCAGGTGTCATGGAAAGCAGCGGGCTTCGGGTCAGCAAGAAGGTAACCCATAACCACCACCAGGAGGAAGGAAAATGATGCCTGTGCTGCAATCAGCCCTAAATCTGAACTCTGGTCATGGTGTTCTAGGGTGGCCTCGCCTCACTTCTGATTCCAGAAATGATAATGTGTTCCATGTAATTCTTTGAATTTTCTTTAACTCAGCAACTTCTCCAGAAGGTAAAGGTAGATAAACTCAGGGTATATTTAGGTTTCCTATGTAATATACAGATGGCCTCAGAGGTGACAGATGCACTTGTCCTATTGAACAACGTTATCTTTCACATCACATACCCAAATCTCTAGATTCTTAAATCACTGCCTGTTATTATGTCAGATGTAGACTGATTTCACTTGGAAGCACTGGTTAGTGTGGCTTCGTTCTCATCTCTGCTGTGTGCTGCCTCCTGATCCAAGAGACACTGACCTGCCTAGATGAGGGGTGCCCATGAGTGGGGCCTCCAGGGTGCTGGGTTGGGTCAGCTCCTCCTGCTTCTGGTCCCGTAGGGCACTGCCCCTGCCCTTCTGTATCTGGAAGCGGTGGTAATCTGCCCTCCCCTCTGCCCCCAGTCACTGGTCTCCAGGGGTCACAAAGGGAGGGCAAACATCTATTATCCGGCTGCCTGGCCAAGTCCCACCTCCTTGGAATTTGCTGTCTCCCTCAGTAGGGCAGGTGGAAGGGAGAGAGCCAGCCCTCCCAGGGGCTGTGCAGCCAGAGGCAGCATTGGTGAAGCAGGCCCGCCAAGGACTGGGGCATTACGAAGTGCGGTGGTCCCCGCCTGCAGGGCACTCCACTGCAGACTTGGACCTTGGGGAGCGAGGAAGGTGTGGATTTCAAATCTGGAAGGAACACATTCAGCTCTGCACTCCCTCAGCATGGGCAGCAGTCGTCATCTTGGTCAAGCAGCTCAGATTTCTCCCTGCCTGGCCAGCAGCAGCCTAGACTTGGCCCAGCTCGGGGATCCCATGTCCTTCCCTTTGTGCTTCCTGCCCGGTGGCACTGAGCCAGCCACTTTGATGTTCTTCTCCTTCCACCAGGTTTACTTGTTCTGCAGCACCTCTGCCTGCCACACCTCAGGGCTGGAGACTTGCTCCACTGCATGCAGCACTGGCACTACAAGTGAGTCTGGGTTGCGAGTGGTATTTGTTCCTTCATACATCTTCAGGCCTGTGCCTGGCCTCGGCCACAGGGGCAGGAGACCAGCCCAAGATTTCATTCTTCCCCTGGGCAGGACAGCGACGATCCTCAGGTCACCGTAATGACACTGCCAGGCCCCAGGACATCGTGAGCTCTCCGGGGCCAGTGGGCTTTGAGGATTCTTATGGGCAGGAGCCCACACTTGGGCCCACAGGTAGGAGGGCTTCTGGGTGGGCCCCTCAGGCCTTACCCACTCTCAGCCCCCAAGATTGTGCTGACAAAACAGGGATGCTCCAGCCATAGCTGAGGGCAAGAGATGGTGTCACTGCAGTCAGTGGGGAACTAAGTGAAGACAGACACAGTCCACCTCATCTGCAGAAAGGCAGCTTCAGCTCTGCCCAGTGTGATACAAAGTTCTGGGGTGGAGGGGAGGGTTGGAGGGGCCTCACCCAGCCCTGCCAATCCCGTCTCTCTGACAGACTCCAATGGGAACTCCAGCCTGAGACCTCTCCTTTGGGTGGTCCTTTCGCTGCCAGCTGTTGCCCTGGTCCTTGGGTTTGGTGTCTTTGTGGGCCTGAGACAGACCTGGGCCCAGAAGCTCTGGGAAAGCAACAGACAGTGAATGGGCCCAATAAACAATCATTTCAAACCTACTGAAACCAGGTGTGGAGAAGTTATTTGTGACGACTAGAACAGAACCATTTCTTATGTGAGAAACTTCCTCCAAGTCAGCTCTGTCCTTCCAGAACTGTGACGTTGATTACAAATACTTCATATATGCCACACCCTGCACAGAGGCCAATGTCCCCCAAGGCTCAACTCGGGAGCCTCTGCCTCTCCACAAGGAACGGTGGCATTTCAGGCAGAGCAAACAGGACAAAGATACTGGAGGTTAAGACATTGACAGTCAAAGAACAGCAACAGCTGGGAACTGGGCCCCTGGCAGGAATGAATGGCTTGTGAAGGCTTGTCACCTCCTCACAGACACAGGAGTTCTGACAAGGGCATCCTCAAAGCACCCTGAGCAGCTGCTGTCATGGATAAGGGTTACTCTAAGACTGAGTTGAAGGAGCACTTCACAGACCCCCTGAGCCTGCCAGCCTACCACTAAAGGCTGCATTTCTGACCACAGCCTCCCATCCCTTCCCCTGGCCTCCCAAGACTATCCATGTGGGAAGGGCTGGCACAGGAGGAATGGCAGCCTGCTGGCCCTGACACTGGTTGCGATGGTGGGCATGGCCACCAGACAGGTCTGTGCCAGTGCTGGCTATGCCGCTGAGCCCAGTTTGCCCATGTATGGCATGGGCCTTCATCTCTCACTTGGCAGCGAAGCCCTTTCCAGACATGTCAATCCTCTAGGTGGAGAAGGGGACAGGATGCTAGGGTTTGGCCTCAATGGGACAGGGAGAAGAATCTGGTAGGGAAGCCTGAACTTGGTTTCAGACACCTTTCCGGACTTCAGGTAGAGCACGAGCTTAGAGAGCTGTTACAAGGGGAGCTGAGGTACTCAAGTCATGCCTGTGGCCTTAATACTGCATGTACCCCCTACTCACCCAGCTCTGGCCTACTCAGCCTTTCCTGTCTTCAGAATACTGGACAAGAATGTGGACCCCAGAGCTGGCTTCTTACTAGCTGTGTGATATTCAGTAAGTTACTCAACTTCCCTGGGCCTCAGATTTCTCATCTGTAAAATGAGGTTAATGTCTATTCCCATAGAAGTATTGGGTAAAATGGGTTAACAGATAAGAATGCTTAAAATAGTACATAACGGCCAACAGTAACTGGGTGCTATTAACTACTGACTAGAATTGCATTTCCTCTTGCCCCAAGCCTAATGCTTACTTAGTTTTTGCTGTCAATGTTTTGGTTTGGTTTTGTATGTACAAGTTTACAGGCCAATACGAAGAGGGGCTAGGGGAAACTGCTGTCTTTTGACTCTTCTAGCTAGAGGGAGAACATAAAAGGCAGGAAGGTCCAAACATTTGCCATGGAAGCTCCCTTCTCTGGGCCTGTCTTCCCATCTATGGCTAGCAACGGCCAGTCTTGCCCTGCCCAACTTCCTGGCTTGTACAGGGAGACACAGGATATGTCCTGCAGGGTCAGCGTGATATAGGTGAGGATTCTTAGCTTGGCTGGTTGGAGAAGCCAGGTTGACTTGGTCTTAGGGGCCTGGGTTCTGGTTCCTTCCAGCATTAACTCCTCCTCCTTCCCCTCCCTCCATCATACAAGTTCATGTAAGGATTTCAAACTTCCAGAAGCACCAATTGGAATAATGCTGTGTAACTGAATTTGCTTTAACACAAGGGTAGATGTCTTGTGTCATTTCCTATCATTTCAAATAGAGGTAGTCTCTAAACTGCGGTTGAACTATGATATTTGATCTGTTGATAGAGACCAAGTGGGTTAAGGATGACGAGTGTTGAACACAATTACTTAAGCATATAGTTCTTTGTATACTATTTTCTTGAAAGACAGTCTTAGAACTGCTGGGTCAAGACCACACCTCTTAAGACTGTGGGGCTCGGGACTGTCTGAGTGTCTCCCCACCCAATCCCACTGTGCAGGCTTGCCACCATAGGCCAGTAACACTCTAAATCTTTGCCTATCTGAGCATCATAAGGCAAATGGCATTGGCCGTTTTGAAGGGGCTCTTTTTGATTAGAAGTCAAGCATCTTTCTAGCCATTGGTATCGCATAAGTTACCCTTCATGTCTTTTATCTACTCTCCACTATTTCTCTCCTCATCTGTAAAGAGCTTTCACAAATCAAGGGGCCAGTATCCTCATTTTATACATTTTCCATCTAATTGGCCATTGGCTTTTCTCTGCCGGGTTCTTTTATCTTAGAAAGGATTATGTAACAATGAATTTTTCCCTCTCATATTTGTATTTTTGAGTATGGCAAAGACTTTCCCCTATCCTATATAATCATCCAAGTATCCATTTGCTTTATTGTGATATTCCAGTAACAATGCAATTGTGTATCTCCTACTTCCAAGTGTATATAGGTACATGATTTTGGCAACTGATAAATTGTGCATAGATTTTGTCAACAATTCCATGTCAAAGGAGTCTGTTTACTGAAACAAATATACAAACTATATGAACAATGAAGTTCACTGCAGTGCTAGCTTTCTCTCGGGGGAAGCAATCTAAACTTTGGCTTTCCTAGATAACAAAATTTAGTCTAAATTTTGCCCAATTTAAAGCTTTCTTCCTCCCTTCTTACTGCCTCCTGATGTGAGCAGGCCCCTGCTGGACCTTGAGAACAATTCATCAGACCCGATGGGGACAATAACCACTGTCTCTGACCTGTGGCAGGAAGCAGAGTTGCTCAGGGCCCGTCAGGTTTTGTCTCTTCCTGCCCCTTTGGGGAGGTGGGGATGGGGATGGGGGCAGAGGCTGTGGCTATATCTATATAAGACCTAAGGGAATCCCCTGTCTTTCCATTCCCCAGGCCCCCACCAGCTTCCATATACTTACATTATACATTGAGAGCAAATTAACTTCATGGTGCTTTGTTTTTAATAAAGGGGACAGAATACTTCACCGCCTGTTAGTTCAGCTGAATTCAACTCCCTGTCTGGACACTTATGTGAGAACATTTCATGGAAAAGTGCCACTTCTGTTCCAGCAGTAGGAACACTAGATACTCGGATCAACCTAAAGTAAACAACTAAAATACCAGATTATAAATATTTTAAAATATTCTTAGACTAGTGTTGAATTAACATGGGGAATGAGGCATGCAGATAGGCCAAAAATAAAAATTAAACACTCTGGGAAGTAAAATCAGCTTCTATTCTGGGAAGTTCTACAGGACTCTGGAGACCTCGGCCTTCTGCTTTGATGAGTCCAGGGAACTGTAGATCAAGCCCGGAGCCTACAAAGGCAACAAGTCCAGATGCAGGGCCTCCTCTAAAGCTGGAACTTCAGAGGTCCCAATCCTCAGTGCAAGAGTGAAGGAGAAACAAGCCTCTGGCAAGAGTGGGCAGCAAGGAATCCTGCCTATTTTTATCATGGGGCTAGATGTATTGAAAAAAAAAATCACCTTGAGAATGAAAAGTGTAATTCCCTCTTCTCTGGTGTGTGCAGTCAAATCCTCAGACTGAAGGAGAGAAGAGAAAGAACCCCTCAGGTTCAATCTAGGAACAAACCTCAAGGGCTGAATTTAATTTAAAGTGATCCCCAGGCTTCAGGAAGAAGCAAATGCAGGTCCTGTCTGAAAGATGATTTCAGCCAAAGCCTCAGAGAATTATGACAGATCAAGTTGCAAACAAGATGAACACCTCACAACAAGTCACAAGATAACAATACACAGTGAAAAGTCAGGGCACAAAGTGAGAAGATAGTTGCAATACATTCTTGACAAAGGATTACTACCCAAAAATATGTTTAAAACTGCTACAAATCAAGAAAAAGGTAACACAAATAGAAAAATAGGCAAACGACACTAACAGGCATTTCACAAGAGGAAAAACTCAAATGGTCTGTAAGTGGCTGAAAAGATGCTCAACTTCAACAGTAATCATGAATGTGAAAAATTAAACTTCAAGATAATATTATACACCCACCAGAGTGGCAAAAATTAAAAAGCCAGAAAATAAGCATTGGTGAGGGTATGAGGACAGGAACATTCTACCAATGTTAATTAGAATATAAACTGGTATACCTATGTTGAAAAATTGTCATTCCCTAATATATAAGTCCTCTCCTAACTATCCCAGAAAAAACCTTGCACCAGAATGTTCACAGAAACACTATAATAGCAAAATAAAAATAAAAAACTAGAAACAACCCATATGTCCATCATGAACACTAGAACATATAAATACACTCCGGTATATTCCTACAATCAAATTCTACGATGAATGAGAGGTAAGAGTTAACCTGTTTGTCCCTGGCAGACTGGCCTCCCAGGAAAGGAGTTGGCCCCTTACAAGGTTCCATGGAATCTGGCCATTGCTAAGTGCCTAAGACACTGATCAATTACAAGGTTTGGACCCCAGCCCTTTAATCATATCAGAGGAAGGGCTGATGCTTCTCCAGCCACGAACACACTGCAGTAAATCCTGCTGCTGGCTGACCACATCAAATAACTGCAACAGCAAAACTAAGACCCTAGAGCCTTGATCACAGCAGGAGGAGGAGCTGTGCTTCCTAATCATGCAGCTTAAAAGCCCCATAGCCCAATGGCCAGGATCCCTCTCCCAGCGTGCACTGTCCTAGAATGAATGGGCCACACAGGACCGGCACATCTGCTGCTGCTCCTACCTTCAATAAATGCTGTCACAGTACCTGGTGTGAGTTCTGTTTGGCCATTTTCCTTTGTTTTCCCAGTAGTGAATGAACTAGGGCCATGTGTGTAAATACAGGTAAATCTCAAGGACGATGCTGAGAAGATGAAATCAAAGAAACTAGATTGAATGACTTCATTTATATAAAGCTCAAAAATCAGTCCCCAAAACCCCAATGTAGTAGTAAAATTGTATAGAAAAACAAACGAATGATCAGCACCAATTTCAGGGTAGTGGTTTTCTCTGCAGGGGCAGGGAGCGATGCATTCATTGAGGAACACACTGATGGCCCCTAATGCTTTCTTCAGCTGGCTGGTGGACACAAAGATGTTTACTATTCTTTAAACTGTACAGGTACATTTTTAGACACTTTGGGTGAATATTTCAGAAAACTTTTAACCTCCTGGCCTGCCTTACTACAATCTGCTGGGCCTGTCTCCAACCACAGTGCTGCTCCTCCTTCCCCAGCTGCCTGTTCCCTCAAACCTGCTTTCTCACTCCTTCTCCCGGCAGTGGGGCTGCCAGTGCCTTTGCTCACACCAGACACCCCTACTCTGTTCCTCTGTCCTATGTCCACCTAAGGAACTTCCACTTCAAAACGCGGCTGTGCCACCTCCCCTAGGTCCACCTGACATCCTTAACAGTTGCACATCCTGTCCTCTGTGCTGGCAGCTCTATCAGAACTCTAGCATCATGTCTGTATTGCTCTGTTGACTCCTGTCTCCGTGCCTGGATTATGTTCCAGCCGCTTTGTATCAACAGAGCCTTAGGTTTACTAATGCAGCAGAGAAGGCAGTCAGACCATGCCTTTATTCGATAGGTGTCAAGCGTCAGGGACCACCATGACCTTGGCGACATGTGTCAATACAGTTAAATCTCAAGGACAATGCCAGTGCAGGCAGAGCACGGAAGATGCACGGTAGTCAACATTTACTGAGTGCCTCATCTCTACATGAAACAGTTCACTTAATTCTCAAGAGCCCTGGAACAAAAGGCAACAGAAACTTCTGCAGACTTAAACGTCCCTGTCTGACAGCTTTGAAGAGAGTAGTGGTTCTCCCAGCACGGAGTTTGAGATATGAGAACGGACAGACTGCCTCCTCAAGTGGGTCCCTGACCCCCGAGTAGCCTAACTGGGAGACACCTCCCAGTAGGGGCCAACTGACACCTCATACGACCGGGTGCCCCTCTGAGACGAAGCTTCCAGAGGAAGGATCAGGCAGCAACATTTGCCATTCTGCAATATTTGCTGTTCTGCAGCCTCTGCTGTGATACCCAGGCAAACAGGGTCTGGAGTGGACCTCCAGCAAACTCCAACAGACCTGCAGCTGAGAGTCCTGACTGTTAGAAGGAAAACTAACAAACAGAAAGGACATCCACACCAAAACTCCATCTGTACGTCACCATCATCAAAGACCAAAGGTAGATAAAACCACAAAGATGGGGATAAACCAGAGCAGAAAAGCTGAAAATTATAAAAATCAGAGCTCCTCTTCCCCTCCCAAGGAACGCAGCTCCTCGCCAGCAACGGAACAAAGCTGGATAGAGAATGACTTTGACGAGTTGAGAGAAGGCGGCTTCAGACGATCGGTAATAACAAACTTCTCCGAGCTAAAGGAGGATGTTCGAGCCCATCGCAAAGAAGCTAAAACCTTGAGAAAAGATTAGACGAATGGCTAACTAGAATAAATAGTGTAGAGAAGTCCTTAAATGACCTGATGGAGCTAAAAACCATGGCACAAGAACTACATGACGCATGCACAAGCTTCAGTAGCTGATTTGATCAAGTGAAAGAAAGGGTATCAGTGATGGAAGATCAAATGAATGAAATGAAGCAAGAAGAGAAGTTTAGAGAAAAAAGAGTAAAAAGAAACAAACAAAGCCTCCAAGAAATATAGGACTATATGAAAAGACCAAATCTACGTCTGATTGGTGTACCTGAAAATGACGGGGAGAATGGAACCAAGTTGGAAAACACTCTTCAGGATATTATCCAGGAGAACTTCCCCAGCCTAGCAAGGCAGGCCAACATTCAAATTCAGGAAATACAGAGAACACCACAAAGATACTCCTCAAGAAGAGCAACTCCAAGACACATAATTGTCAGATTCACCAAAGTTGAAATGAAGGAGAAAATATTAAGGGCAGCCAGAGAGAAAGGTCGGTTTACCCACAAAGGGAAGCCCATCAGACTAAGAGCAGGTCTCTCGGCAGAAACTCTACAAGCCAGAAGAGAGTGGGGGCCAATATTCAACATTCTTAAAGAAAAGAATTTACAACCCAGAATTTCATATCCAGCCAAACTAAGCTTCATAAGTGAAGGAGAAATAAAATCCTTTACAGACAAACAAATGCTGAGAGATTTTGTCACCACCAGGCCTGCCTTACAAGAGCTCCTGAAGGAAGCAATAAACATGGAAAGGAACAACCGGCACAAGCCACTGCAAAAACATGTCAAATTGTAAAGACCATTGATGCTAGGAAGAAACCGCATCAACTAACGAGCAAAATAACCAGCTAAGATCATAATGACAGGATCAAATTCACACATAAAAATATTAATCTTAAATGTAAATGGGCTAAATGCTCCCATTAAAAGACACAGACTGGCAAATTGGATAAAGAGTCAAGACCCATCAGTGTGCTGTATTCAGGAAACCCATCTCACGTGCAGAGACACACATAGGCTCAACATAAAGGGATGGAGGAAGATCTACCAAGCAAATGGAAAGCAAAAAAAAAGCAGGAGTTGCAATCCTAGTTTCTGATAAAACAGACTTTAAACCAACAAAGATCAAAAGAGACAAAGAAGGCCATTACATAATGGTAAAGGGATCAATTCAACAAGAAGAGCTAACTATCCTAAATATATATGCACCCAATACAGGAGCATCCAGATTCATAAAGCAAGCCCTTAGAGATCTACAAAGAGATTTAGACTCCCACACAATAATAATGGGAGACTTTAACACCCCACTGTCAACATTAGACAGATCAATGAGACAGAAAGTTAACAAGGATATCCAGGACTTGAACTCAGCTCTGCACCAAGCAGACCTAATAGACATCTACCAAACTCTCCACCCCAAATCAACAGAACACACATTCTTCTCAGCACCACATCGCACTTATTCCAAAATTGACCACATAGTTGGAAGTAAAGCACTCCTCAGCAAATGTAAAAGAACAGAAATTGTAACAAACTGTCTCTCAGACCACAGTGCAATCAAACTAGAACTCAGGATTAAGAAACTCACTCAAAATCGCTCAGCTACATGGAATCTGAACAACCTGCTCCTGAATGACTACTGGGTACATAACAAAATGAAGGCAGAAAGAAAGATGTTCTTTGAAACCAATGAGAACAAAGACACAACATACCAGAATCTCTGGGACACATTTAAAGCAGTACATAGAAGGAAATTTATAGCACTAAATGCCCACAAGAGAAAGCAGGAAAGATCTAAAATTGACACCCTAACATCACAATTAAAAGAACTAGAGAAGCAAGAGCAAACACATTCAAAAGCTAGCAGAAGGCAAGAAATAACTAAGATCAGAGCAGAACTGAAGGAGAGAGAAACACGAAAAACCCTTCAAAAAATCAATGAATCCAGGAATTGATAGACTGCTAGCAAGACTAATAAAGAAGAAAAGATAGAAGAATCAAATAGATGCAATAAAAAATGATAAATGGGATATCAACACCGATCCCACAGAAATACAAACTACCATCAGAGAACACTATAAACACCTCCACGCAAATAAACTAGAAAATCTAGAAGAAATGGATAAACTCCTCAACACATACACCCTCCCAAGACTAAACCAGGAAGAAGTTGAATCCCTGAATAGACCAACAATAGGCTCTGAAATTGAGGCAACAATAGCCTACCATCCAGAAAAAGTCCAGGACCAGACGGATTCACAGCCGAATTCTATCAGAGGTACAAAGAGGAGCTGGTACCATTCCTTCTGAAACTATTCCAATCAATAGAAAAAGAGGGACTCCTCCCTAACTCATTTTATGAGGCCAGCGTCATCCTGATACCAAAGCCTGGCAGAAATACAACAAAAAAGGAGAATTTTAGACCAATATCCCCAATGAACATCAATGCAAAAATCCTCAATAAAATACTGGCAAACTGAATCCAGCAGCACATCAAAAAGCTTATCCACCACAATCAAGTTGGCTTCATCACTGGGATGCAAGGCTGGTTCAACATATGCATATCAATAAACATAATCCATCACATAAACAGAACCAATGACAAAAACCACATGATAAATCTCAATAGATGCAGAAAAGGCCTTCGACAAAATTCAACAGCCCTTCATGCTAAAAACTTTCAATAGACTAGGTATTTCTTTTGTTTTGTTTTGTTTTGTTTTGTTTTTTTGGGAAGGAGTCTTGCTCTGTCGCCCAGGCTGGAGTGCAGTGGCACGATTTCTGCTCACTGCAAGCTCTGCCTCCCGGGTTCACGCCATTCTCCTGCCTCAGCCTCCCGAGTAGCTGGGACTACAGGCGCCCGCCACCACGCCCAGCTAATTTTTTGTATTTTTAGTAGAGATGGGGTTTCACTGTGTTAGCCAGGATGATCTCGATGTCCTAACCTTGTGATCCGCCTGCCTCAGCCTCCCAAAGTGCTGGGATTACAGGCGTAAGCCACCGCGCCCAGCCCTAGACTAGGTATTGATGGGATGTATCTCAAAATAATAAGAGTTATTTATGACAAACCCACAGCCAATATCATACTGAATGGGCAAAAACTGGAAGCATTCCCTTTGAAAACTGGCACAAGACAGGGATGCCCTCTCTTACCACTCCTATTCAACACAGTGTTGGAAGTTCTGGCCAGGACAATCAGGCAAGAGAAAGAAATAAAGTGTATTCAATTAGGAAAAGAGGAAGTCAAATTGTCCCTGTTTGCAGATGACATGATTGTATATTTAGAAAACCCCATCGTCTCTGCCCAAAATCTCCTTAAGCTGATAAGCAACTTCAGCAAAGTCTCAGGATACAAAATCAATGTGCAAAAATCACAAGCATTCCTATATACCAGTAACAGGCCAAATCATGAGTGAACTCCCATTCAGAATTGCTTCAAAGAGAATAAAATACCTAGGAATCCAACTTACAAGGGATGTGAAGGACCTCTTCAAGAACTACAAACCACTGCTCAACAAAATAAAAGAGGACACAAACAAATGGAAGAACATTCTATGCTCATGGATAGGAAGAATCAATATCATGAAAATGGCCATACTGCCCAAGGTAATTTATAGATTCAATGCCATCCCCATCAAGCTACCAATGACTTTCTTCACAGAACTGGAAAAAACTACTTTAAAGTTCATATGGAACCAAAAAAGAGCCCACATTGCCAAGACAATCCTAAGCCAAAAGAACAAAGCTGGAGGCATCATGCTACCTGACTTCAAACTACACTACAAGGCGACAGTAACCAAAACAGCATGGTACTGGTACCAAAACAGAGATATGGACCAATGGAACAGAACAGAGCCCTCAGAAATAATACCACACATCTACAACCATCTGATCTTTGACAAACCTGATAAAAACAAGAAATGGGGAAAGGATTACCTATTTAATAAATGGTGCTGGGAAAACTAGCTAGCCATATGTAGAAAGCTGAAACTGGATCCCTTCCTTAAACCTTATACAAAAATTAATTCAAGATGGATTAAAGACTTAAATGTTAGACCTAAAACCATAAAAACCCTAGAAGAAAACCTAGGCAATACCATTCAGGACCTAGGCATGGGCAAGGACTTCATGACTAAAACACCAAAAGCAATGGCAACAAAAGCCAAAATTGACAAATGAGATCTAAATAAACTAAAGAGCTTCAGCACAGCAACAGAAACTACCATCAGAGTGAACAGGCAACCTACAGAATGGGAGAAAATTTTTACAATCTACCCATCTGACAAAGGGCTAATATTCAGAATCTACAAAGAACTTAAACAAATTTATAAGAAAAAAATCAAACGACCCCATCAGAAAGTGGGCAAAGGATATGAACAGACACTTCTCAAAAGAAGATATTTATGCAGCCAACAGACATGAAAAAATGCTCATCACTGGCCATCAGAGAAATGAAAATCAAAACCACAGTGAGATACCATCTCACACCGGTTAGAATGGCGATCATTAAAAAGTCAGGAAACAACAGGTGCTGGAGAGGATGTGGAGAAATAGGAACACTTTTACACTGTTGGTGGGACTGTAAACTAGTTCAACCATTGTGGAAGACAGTGTGGTGATTCCTCAAGGATCTAGAGCTAGAAATACCATTTGACCCAGCCATCCCATTACTGGGTATATACCCAAAGTATTATAAATCATGCTTCTATAAAGACACATGCACACATATGTTTATTGTGGCACTATTCACAATAGCAAAGACTTGGAACCAACCCAAATGTCCATCAGTGATAGACTGGATTAAGAAAATGTGGCACATATACACCATGGAATACTACACAGCCATAAAAAAGAATGAGTTCATGTCCTTTATAGGGACATGGATGAAGCTGGAAACCATCATTCTGAGCAAACTATCGCATGGACAGAAAACCAAACACCGCATGTTCTCACTTACAGGTAGGAATTGAACAATGAGAACACTTAGACACAGGGTGGGGAACATCACACACCAGGGCCTGTCCTGGGGTGGGCGGAGGTGGGAGGCATAGCATGAGGAGATATACCTAATGTAAATGACGAGTTAACGGGTGCGGCACACCAACATGGCACATGCATACATATGTAACAAACCTGCACATTGTGCACATGTACCCTAGAAGTTAAAGTATAATAATTTAAAAAAACACTAAGAAATTTAACACACACACAAAAAAAATGCCACACAGAAGACCTGTCAGACCAATCAATGTTTAGATTCTATTAGAAATGCTATTTAAAAAAATAAATAAATAAAACTAAAAATAAAAATTCTCAAGAGCCCTACGAAGTAGGCACCAGGAACTGACTTTTCAGATGAAGAAACTGAGACATAAAGATGCACATCACAGAAAGGTGCAGAGCTGGGATTCAAACCTGGGCTGCTGGCTCCAGAGCCTGCATTTAACTATGATATTACCTCCTGCAAAGCTGAGCAGTGGGTCATTAGCTGCCCATGCCTATCTTAATCAGCTTGGTCTCTGAAGCCACACGGCTTAAAAACCCTAGCTGCGTTATTTACTGGGTGGCCTAAACAAGGCACTTCTCTGAGCTTGTCTTCTCATCATAGACTGGGGACACCACCACCTGTCTGGCAGGGTCATTCTGTGGTACTCACTGTGAGGAGCTCCATCACAGTACCAACGTTACTGGGGAGACTGCTGTGACTACACTGCCCCCAGGTGACCTCCTTGGTTAGTGCTCCAAGCTCAGGAACAATATAGATGCTTCCTCACTTTCAATAGCGGAGGCTAAGCAGGGTTTGATCACCAAAGGCTCAAGTGCACAAAAGATGCAGTAATCACTGATAATATCACCGAACAATTTCCCTATGGACACCTGGGACTACTGACTGCTGCTGGGTCCTAAATACAAAACTCACTAGCTAGACAATAGGGGTGAGTCCTTTAGAATCCACCAACCCCCAACCAAGATCTACTTCCAGAAGGTTCACCTACAAGGCAGCTGGGCCAACATCTGGTGAGCTGTGGCAGGAGGTGATAGCTCTTCATTCATTTTGGCTGATATAACTAACATTCTGTCAAGCCCTCTGTGCTTACTTATCAAAGAAAGAGACAGACGTTGCCTGGGCATTGGACTGAGCCCCAAGGTTGAATCTCTCAATCTGCCACTTGGCAGCAGTGTGACATGAGCTGAAGAGATGAATGATAGCAACGGATACCCGGTTCTGCTCTTAAGATTCTAAGTAGGAAAGACAAATGCGCAAACACCTTCGAGGTAACACAGAGCTATGCTAAAGGCATGAACCATGGGCTCCAAGAAAGCTCACTCACCTGGCAGGGCAGCAATGGGCTCCAGAGGCTTCCTGAAGGACTTGGTCTATCTCTGGGGAGGGCAGACTCCAGGGAGAGGGAGCAGGAGAGTGGTAATAGTTAATAGTAGCAGCATTTATGATGTGCAGTTCCTATTCTAAGCACTTGTCACATTCACTTAATCCTTACTATATCTCTAGTAAGTACACTATCCCCATCTTTTGGATGAAGAAACTCAAACAGAAAAAAGTTAAATAATCTGTCCAAGGTCTTGCAGCTACTAAGTGCCAGAACTGGGATTCAAAGCCAGAGAGTCCAGTGCCAGGACTATGCTCCCACCTTCTGCTCCGTTCTGCAAAGGAAGAGCGGTATGAAGTCCTATGCAGGGACCAAGAATCTGCTGAGTTGCTGGACAGCAAAGAGCAAGGTTGTTTTCTTTTTTCTGAGACAGAGTCTCGCTCTGTCACTAGGCTGGAGTGCAGTGGCGCAGTCTCGGCTCACCGCAACCTCTGCCTCCCGGGTTCAAGCGATTCTTCTGCCTCAGCCTCCCAAGCAGCTGGGACTACAGGCATGCACCATCACACCCAGCTAATTTTTTGTATCTTTAGTAGAGATGGGGTTTCACCATGTTGGCCAGGATGGTCTCCATCTCCTGACCTCAGGCAATCCACCCACCTCGGCCTCCCAAAGTGCTGGGATTACAGGCGTGAGCCACCACACCCAGCCAAGGGCAAGGTTGTTTTAAGAATTAAATGAGTGGCTGGGCATGGTGGCTCACGCCTATAATCTCAGGACTTTCGGAGGCTGAGGCTGGCGGATGACCTGAGGTCAGGAGTTCGACCTCAACCCTCTCCCACTCGAGTGACCCATTCTACCATCTGCAAACCATAGCTGTTGTTAGCCCACCTTTTAACTAGGCAGTTGTCCTGACTTTTTTTTAAAGTATGTCCTGCCTTGGGAGAACTGTATGATTGGTCTTTTTTTTTTTTCTTCCCCAAGACGGAGTCTTGCTCTGTCCCCCAGGCTGGAGTGCAGTGGCACAATCCCAGCTCACTGCAACCTCCACCTCCTGGGTTCAAGCAATTCTCCTGTCTCAGCCTCCCGAGTAGCTGGGATTACAGGAACCTGCCACCATGCTCAGCTAATTTTTGTATTCTTAGTAGAGATGGGGTTTCACCTTCTCGGCCAGGCCGGTCTCGAACTCTTGATCTCATGATCCGCCCGCCTTGTCCTCTGGAAGTGCTGAGATTACAGGCGTGAGCCACCGCACCTGGCCCAGGTCTTTTCTTAATAATAAACACTGGTGTAAGTTAAATGGTTTATATTCAACTTGTATAAGTTAAGTGGTTTCTTTACTGTGGGGTTTTTCAGCTTTCCCTAGCTAGTAGGCATCCTGACCCTCCCAGGCAGATACGGCATGCCCGAGCTTCCCTGACAACAGAACACTGCCCCAGCAAAACATGCCTGGAGGTCTCCTGTTACGTCCACAATATGGCCTACCATACTTTGCCCCCAAAGCTCCCCTCCTGGTAACACCCCATTTCTCAGCTCCCCTTCTCAGCACTATTTTTTGTCTATAATCACTGACTCCCACACTTCCTCACCTCATATCCTCTTACCCCACTCCAGGGAGGCAGCCAGCCCCGACCTTCCACTGGGATGGCCCTTGTCAGGGGACTGTCAATCACCCCAGACTGTACACCATGGTTCCCCCCACTTTGCCACCATGACCTCCTTCCTGTTCCTCCATATACCTCGCTCAGTCCAGCCCTAGAACCTGCTCTCTGCCTGCCAACACTCCTCCCCTCTCAGGTCCCTCTCATTCCAGCTTCAGCTTCATCACCACCACTTCAGAGACCTTTCCTGACCTGCAATCTAAAGCAGTCACGTGACCCTACAGGAATTCCCTATAAGGCACATTCATTATCAGATCTTTGTCCCAAAACCAGTCCTACCACAGCTTTTCAATCACCAGAGTCAATAAAAAAATCTCCTTTTTGACTTATGCCAGCTGAGGACAGGCTTTCTAGCACCTACAACTAAAGAACCCTGATGGAGATGCTCAGACCTCCCCACCAGCAAGATCCAGCTAATCTTCCCTGCAGGTCTCCCTCCCTTCCAGGCTTGTGTAGGAAACCAAGTCTACAAGGCAAGTGGCAGGACTAGTGACTTGAGGCCTTCAGACACAAGGTCAAGAACCGCAGGGACATGGCAAATTTCATCTGCAGATTTGTTTTTATTTCTGCTGTGCAATTAAAAAAAAAAAAAAGGGTAAGAGCTGTGAAAGGAAAGGAAGATGGGCTTCCCGGAAGCCAGTGTCCCAGTGTGTGCTCCCTCCCCTTGACCTTCCCGGTCCCAGGTGCTCCTGGTGCAGACAGACATGGGGAGGTGGTTATGGTTATTGTTTTCTTTTTTTAATGAAACTAGATCACTGCTTACAAAACCCTGCACAAGCCCTCCTGCCCATCCCCTTCACAGTTCCCTTGGCTCAGCCTCTCCTGTCTCACAGGAACTGCAACAAAATGGGTGTGGAACAGCCACCACCACGTCCATTGAACGACAGGAAGGGAGAGGCCCTGGGCTCCGACCCTGGGCCTTAAGAGGGTGACAGTTCTTCCTTCCACATCCGTTCCCATGGGGCCTGGAGTTGCATGGATGAGGGTGGTCCATGCCACCATGGTTCTCAGGCCACCACTCAGACCAGAGTGAAATGATGTGAATGTCCCACCCCACAGAGCCCCCTCCCCCCATAGATTCCCCCCACCCCCCCAACCCTAATTCTACCCCTCTACTGAGATGAGGCCCAGCTTCCATCAGAAGGGCCAGGGCCTACAGGCTGTAGAACTTGAGGCTTCTGTCCATGCCTGTTGAAGCGATGAACTTGGCGTGATGCCCAAAGGCCACCCCTGTGGTCAGGCCGCTATGCTCTGAGGAGAAAGATAAGAGGCAACTGTGAGAAGGCTTTTCCTCCTTTAGTCTGAACACTGATCCCTAATAACAGATTCCCAAACAACCAGGCCTTCTCTAATTAGTATTTATCACACCACAGGCTCCTGTTTGTTTTCCCTAGGCTGACCTGCACACTACCCCCAGTGCCTCCCTCAGTGCCTGGCATTTTTCACTGGTGGGATGAATGAATAAAGCAATGCCAGTCCCCCCTTCTCACCTGAGCTTTCTGGGCAACTGCAGTTCGGCTAGTTTTAGTTGAAAAACCTCAGAGCTCAGCTTGTTTATGCCTAGTGCTCACTACTTGCTCGTAAGTGGAACAGTCCATCGGCATTTTCTAGCTCACAGGGTTCCAACCCCAGGGCACTCAGGCCCCTAACACAGAGCAGGACCAGATAAGAGGCAGATGAGGCTGGGCAACATTCCTCATGGGACTCCAGAAATTCATGAACATCTGGCCAAATTCCTTCTAGATTTAGGATCACACCTGGAGTCAACCAACTCCCCATTAAAAAGCTCACGCTGTATTTTCAGCTACCTAACTCGGCTCCAAATCAAAACACCAGGTACAGTACAGGGTGAAAACCGGTGAGCCATATTGTTAGGATGGACACCTTTGTTATACAAACACACTGAGCAGGGCTCAGGAGAATACGGGGCAAGAAGAAATATCTTGTATCCTGCTCACAACCTGCTAATGAGGACGAGAATTTCATCAACACACACAGCAGTAGCTCCCATTCATGTAGCATCTTAAGTGAGCATCAGGCACCCTGTTACCAGCATATTAGCATGCCACCTCCACAACACCAGCTGTCACACCCTGCAAAGCTGTGCCAATATTCCCATTTTCTAGATGAAGGAGCTCTGAAAGGGAAAGTCACGTACCCAGGGCCACATAACTGTTAGGTTAGAAACCCTGTTACCCATTCTCTCAGCATCTCATGCTTTTCTTCTCTAGCACTTATAATTGCAATTAAATGTGTACATGTGAAATTAATCTACATTTGCCTTACTAACCTGACTATAAATTACATCAGTGCCCAAATCGGGTCTGTTTTATTCACTGCTCTATCCCACCACAGACTAAGACCCAATGCTGAGTAAGAACAACTGCAAATCCTGACTACGTGCCAGACACCGTTCTGGCCTATGTATTCACAGATGGTCCCCGATTTACCATGGTTCAACTTGCAATATTTTCAGCTTATGATGCACTTATCAGGATGTGGCTCCATCGTATATCAAGGAGCACCTGTATGTATTTTCATCTAAACCTCAACAACCCCACTGAGTCTATAGTTACCATTCCCACTTTTCTGAGGCTCCAGAGAGGTTAAGTAATATTGGATCTCAGAAAACAATACCCCAAAGTATGGTGGTTTGGCACGCTGAGGGCTTTGAACCAAGGTCTCTCTGACCATGTCCTGCCCTCCTGTCTCTTGCCCCTCTTTCTCTATCTAAGGGCAGATCATCTGAAAGGAACATCATGAATCCCCTTCCTGGGAATCTCAACCAGGGAAAATGAACTGGTCTCACAAGAGAGAAGACTAGATGCCAGTCTTTGTCACAGACTGTCATGCATTATTTATCTAAGGTCTGCTCTGAGACAACTTTTATTACCTGAGAGACTCTGTAGTGCACTTCCTCCCCATCCCCCCACATAACTTGTGTCACCACCACCCCCTAGAAGCCTTAGGCCCCTACTCCCTTCTGCAGTTCAGGATGCCATAGAGTCATGTGTCACATAATGACATGTCAGCGACGGACCACACAAACACTGGTCCCATAAGATTACAGTGGAGCTGAAAAATTCCTATCACCAAGTGATGTCATAACCATCATCATGTCACAATGCAATGCACTATTCACGTTTGTGGGGATACAGGTATAAACAAATCTACTACACTGCCAGTTGTATAAAAGTATAACATAGCTAGGCGCGGTGGCTCACGCCTGTAATCCCAGCACTTTGGGAGGCCGAGGTGGGCAGATCACGAGGTCAGGAGTTTGAGATCAGCCTGGCCAACATAGTGAAACCTCATCTCTACTACAAATACAAGTACAAAAAAAAAAAATTAGCCAGATGTGGTGGCACACGCCTGAAGTCCCAGCTACTCGGGAGGCTGAGGCAGGAGAATCACTTGAACCCAGGAGGCGGAGCTTGCAGTGAGCCAAGACCATGCCATTACACTCCAGCCTGGGTGACAGAGCAAGACTCAATCTCAAAAAAAAAAAAAAGTATAACACAATTAGGTACAGTACGTTACTGGTTTATGTACAGACATATCTCAGGGACATCGCTGGTTCAGCTCCAGGCTACCAATAAAGCAAATATTGCAATAAGGCAAGGCACACAAATTTTTTTGGTTTCTCAGTACATATAAAAGTTATGTTGGCCAGGCATGGTGGCTCATGCCTGTAATCCCAGCACTTTGGGAGGCCGAGGCAGGTGGATCGCTTGAGTTCAGGAATTCAAGACCAGCCTGGCCAACATGGGGAAACCCCGTCTCTACTAAAAATACAAAAATTAGCCGGGTGTGATGGTGCCCACCTGTGCTAGAACCTGGGAGGTGGAGGTTGCATTGAGCCAAGATCGTGCCACTGCACTCCAGCCTAGGCGACAGAGCAAGACTCCATCTCAAAAAAAAATGTTATGTTTACACTATACTGTAGTCTATTAAGTGTGTAATAACATTATGTCTAGTAAACAATGTACATACCTTAATCAAAAATACTTTATCGCTAAAACATGCTAACAACCATCAGACACTTCAGTGAGTTGTAATCTTTTTCCAAGACCCACCAGCAGGGTCTTGCCTTGATGTCGATGGCTGCTAACTGACAAGGGTGGTGTTTGCTGAAGGCTGAAGTGGCTGTGACAATTTCTTAAAATAAGACAACAAAGAAGTTTGCCACATCATTTGATTCTTCCTTTGACAAAAGATTTCTCTGTGATGGATGCTGTTTGATAGCATTTTACCCACAGTAGAACTTTCAGAACTGGAATCAATCCTCTCAAATTCTGCACCTGCTTTATCAATTAAGTTTATGTAATATTCTAAATCCTTCATTATCATTTCAACAATGTTCACGGCATCTTCACCAGTAGAAGATTCCATCAAGAAACCACTTTCTTTGGTCATCCCTAAGAGCTCCTCATCCATTAAAGTTTTAACATGAGATTGCAGCAATTCAGTCCCATCTTTAGACTCCCCTTTGGATTCTAATTCTTACCATTTCCTCCACATCTGCAGTTACTCCCTCCACGGAAGTCCTCAATCCCTCAAAGTCATCCATGAGGGCTGAAGGGTTGGAATCAATTTCTTCCAAACTCCTCTTTATGTTCATAGTTTAACCTCCTCCCATGAATCACAAATGTTCTTAAGGGCGTGTAGAATGGTGAATCCTTTCCAGGTTTTCAATTTACTTTGTCCAGATCCATCAAAGGAATCACTATCCAGGGCAGCTATAGCTTTATAAAATGTATTTCTTAAGTAATAAGACTTGAAAGTCAAAATTACTCCTTGATCCATAAGCCGAAGATTGGATGTTAGCAGGCATGAAACATCTCCATCTGAGCTTTAGGGTAATGAGGTGCACTGTAATATTTTGAAAGGAATCTATTTTTCTGAACAGTACCTCTTAATGGGGGGCTTAAAAAATATTCAGTAAACCATGCTGTAAACAGATGTGTTGTCATCCAGACTTTGTTGTTCTATTTACAGAGCACAGGCAGAGTAGATTTAGCCCCACCTTCTTAAGGGCCCTACAATTTTCAGAATGCTAAATGAGCTTTGGCTTCAATGTAAAATCACCAGCTGCATTAGTCCCTAACGAGGGAATCACTCTGATCTTTGCATCTTGGAAACCAGGCATTGACTTCTCTCTAGCTGTGCAAGTTCCAGATGTCACTTTCTTCCAATAGAAGGCTATTCCGTCTACATTGAAAATCTGTTGTTGAGTGTAGCCACCGTCAATGATCTTAGCTAGGTCTTCCAGATAACTTGCTGCAGCTTCTACAACAGCATCTGCTGCTTCACCTTGTACTTTTCTGTTATGGAGATGGCTTCTTTCCTTAAACCTCATGAACCAACCTCTGCTAGCTTCAAACTTTTCTTTTGTAGCTTCCTCACCTGTCTCAGCCTTCACAGAATTCAAGAGTTAGGATCTTGGTCTGGATTACGGTTTGGCTTAAAAGAATGTTGTGGCTGGTTTGATATTCTATCCAGACCACTGAAACTTTCTCCATATCAGCAATAAGGATGTTCTGCTTTCTTATCATTTGTGCGTTCACTGGAGTAGCACTTTTAATTTCCTTCAAGAATTTTCCTTTGCTTTCATAACTTGACTAATATTTGGTGTTGAGGCCTAGCTTTTGGCCTATTTGGCTTTTCACATGCCTTCTTCACTAAGCTCAATCATTTCTAGCTTTGGATTTTAAGTAACAGACATGGGACACTTTCTTTCACTTGGACACCGAGGCCATAATATGGTTATTAACTGACCTAGTTTCAATATTGTTGTGTCTAAGGAAATAGGGAGGTCTGAGAGGGAGAGAGATGGGGAACGGCTGGTGGGTGGAGTGGTCAGAACACACACAGCATTTCATTTATCAAATAAATTCAGTAACTTTTATGGGCACATTTCATGGTGCCGCCCCCCCAACAATTACAATAGCAACATCAAAGATCACTAACGGACACAATAAATCATGAAGAAGTTTGAAATACTGTAAGAATCACCAAAATTTGACACACAGGCACAAAGTGAACACATGTTGTTGGAAAAATGGTACTGACAGACTTGCTTGGGGCAAGGTTGCCAAAAACCTTCAATTTATAAAAAGCAAAGTATCCATAAAATACAATAAAGCTGAGTGCAATAAGACAAGGTATGCCTATACTATACTTTTTTTGGTATTAAATATACTCTTCCCACTTATAAAAAAAAGTTAACTGTAAAACAGCACCAAGCAGGCCCTTTCAGGAGGTATCCGAGAAGAAGGCATTATCATCATAGGAGATGACAGGTTTATGCATGTTGGTGCCCCCGAAGACCTTCCGGTGGGAAAAGATGTGGAGGTAGAAGACAGTGATGTTGGTGCTATGGTTAGGCTTTGTGCCCCCACCCAAATCTCATCTTGAATTGTAGTGCCCATAATCCCCACGTGTTGTGGGAGGGAGCCAGTGGGAAGTAACTGAATCATGGGGGTGGTTACCCCCATGCTGTTCTCATGATAGTGAGTTCTCACGAGATCTGATGGTTTTATGAGGAGCTTTAGCCCCTTTGCTCAGCATTTGTCTCTCCTGTTGCCATGTAAAGAAAGACATGTTTGCTTTCCCTTCTGCTATGACTGTAAGTTTCCTGAGGCCTCCCGAGTCACTGTGAGTCAATTAAACCTCTTTCCCTTATCAATTACCCAGGCAGTTCTTCATAGCAGTGTGAGAACGGACTAATACAGTTGGTGATCCTGATCCTGTGTAGGCCTAGGGTAATGTGTGCTTGTGTCTTAGTTTTTAACAAGAAAAGTTTAAAAAGTAAAAAATAAAAATTAAAAAATTAGAAAAAAGCTTATAGAACAAGGATGTAAAGAGAGACAATATTTTTGTACAGCTGTACAATGTGTTTTTGTTTTAAGTTAAATGTTATTACAAAAGAATCCATTTTTTTAAGTTTATAAAGTAAAAGTCAGTTAAGGCTTATCACTGAAGAAAAAGTTTTTTATGAATTTAGTAAAACCTAAGTGTACTGTGTTTATAAAGTCTACAGCAGCGTACAGTAATGTCCTAGGCCTTCACATTCACTCACAACTCACTCACTGAAAGCAACTTCCAGTCCTGCAAGCTCCATTCATGGCAAGCACTATACCAGTGTACCATTTTTTAAAAATCTCTTATACCTTATTTTTACTGAACCTTGTCTATGTTTAGACTTGTTTAGATACACAAATACTTACCATTGTGTTATAATTGTATTCACTACATTTAATATGCTGTACCAGTTTGTAGCCTACGAGCAATAATAGACTATACTAAGGTTATAGCAATAGTCTTGGTGTGTAGTAGGCTACACCATTTAGATATATGTAAGTTCACTCTACAATGGTCGCACATGACGATATCACCTAACAAGACATTTCTCAGAACATATCCCCATTATTAAGTGATATATAAACTCTATAAGCTTCAATCATCTGACCCTTCTGCAGGTCTAATATAATGTGGGCCTCCCGTGCATATGCACGTAATTAAAATGGCTCTCCTCCTGTCACTGTCTAATGTTCATTTATTTTAGATTCAGTTATCAAAACTTCAGAGGGACTTTTCTCTCCCTTTAGTAACCTGCCCAATGCCACAGGGCATGGAAGTGGCAGAACAAGCACTAGCATCTACTGCCATGCAGTCTGACTCAGTTGCTTCCTTAGTCATAAAGCTCTGCCTCAGGTAGTAACAGAAAGCTGCTTAGGTAAATTCATGCAAGCCCTAGAAATTCCTAACCCAGTGAGGCTTCCCTCCGGGCCTGGGCACCTAGAGAGATCCCAGGAGCCCAGGACCAGCCTCTACCTGTAAAGTGAAGAATCTCCGTCCATTGTTTGCAGATGTAGATCTGGACATCCGTGCCCCCAAGGGCCAGGTAGGTACCACTCTGGTCAAAGATCAGTGACTTTACCTGCCAGAAATAGAAAGAGAGAAGGTCACACAAGGGGAACAGAAACTATGGGGCAGTTGCGCATAAGCAGAAGCAATTAGATTAATTCAATAAATAATTGACAAACAAGGAGACACAATGGAAAGCTGGGCGGAGGGGGAAGGGCACACCTCAAAGTTGTTATCCAGCTGCAAAGTCTTAAAGTTCTTAAGCTTGCGCAGATCCCAGAGCTTGACAGAGGAGTCATCAGCCGCTGTAGCCAGGTAGTAACCATTCTCAGAGAAGGCGATGCTAGTGATGGGGCCCGAGTGGCCAGGGAAGTTGGCCACATTAGTACGTTCCTACAGTGGCGGTGGGTAGTAAAATACATCACCCACAGATCATGAGAGGAAGAAAATGGGGCTCACCAAACTCCTGAGATGTCCCTCACGTCCTTCCAGGAAGGACAGCCAGCGGGACCCCCCAGACCACACCATCATATCACACACGCACAGCCAGTGTCTCTCCACCTTCAGGGCCAGGTGCCACAAGCACCTAATTAGCACTGCATTGTCACAAACACTCCCTCTGGCCCTGGGCCTCAGATGGAGGCCTACCATGTCCTACCTTCAAGTCCCAGATCTTGATCTGAGAGTCCATGGTTCCTGTTCCAAAGATGAGTCCGTCAGGGTGGAACTGTGCACAGGTGAGAGCTGTGGAGGAGGGAAGATAGACCTGTGGTCAGAGCCCACCAGGGAGAGAGACTAAGAGCAGCAAAGGTAGGTTCCTTGTTCTTCACATTCCTCAGTGAACCCAGCACAAAGCCCGCACTAGGCAGGTGCTCATGGTAAATATATCTTTAGAACAAATAAACAAATGACTAAATAAAATGTAAAAATAAATAATAAACAGCAAACAAAAAAGCTGAGTGCCTATGAGGCAACTTACAGCAGCCAGAGGTCTCATCTGTCACCTTGGTGAGCACACGCCCTGTCTGGATGTCAGAGAAAGCCCAGTACTGGGGAAAAAAAAAGAGACAATGGAGTCAGTGAGAAAGTGGGTCCCAGGTTCTGGTGGCCCTTCAGCAAGACAGAGCCCCTGGTTTGGCAAACCCTGGCAAACATTCTCCTTTGAGGTTCTGGGGAACCAGCTGGGGTGGGAAGATGTTCCTGCCACCCAGGATGTTCAAGCTTGGGGACCAGCAGGCCTCTCCAGGGCACTGGCTGGGACCGCACCTGATCATCGGAGGAGCTCAGGAGATAGTCGCCAGTGGCGTGAAGGCTGAGGCCTGTCACAGCACTCTCATGGGCCCGAACCACCTGTACACAAGAGGCATTGGGGACCGACCAAATCCTGATAGTGGCATCGGGGGAAGCAGAAAACACCAGGTCCTACAAGGAAAACAAAGACAGAATATCAGAGTCAGAAAAGAGATACAGACCAAAACAATCTTATAAAACGGGGCTGGGGATGCCCACAACTGCCAACAATTGCTTCTCCTTTCAGCTCTGCCCTCCCTGGAACCACCTACCCACCCAATGGTGCCCAAGACAGCCAATGGTAAACGCTATTAAAGTGCTAACTCATACAGCATCAGGGCTTGTGGAGGCGTCCTCGCCATCTAGTGGTAAAAAGGCTAACTGCAACAGAGAGCAATTTTCCCATTTCCAGGACCAAAGGAAAAATGTAGCTAGTACAATTGAGGGACTGAATTTTTTATTCTATTTCATTGAAATTTAAATAGCCACATGCAGCTAATTGCTACTGTACTGTATGGCACAGGTCTGAGCAGTACTGGGACTGGAAGGGGCTGCATGGCTGTATTTCAGTGCATTCCACTTTTATGGATTTCCAGGGTAAGTTAATTTTCCAAAAGATTTGGGGCAGGGAGAGAATTTCGCGTCACTCACCAATTTTTTGTTTAGTTAGGATATTAAAAGCCATAAGGTAAAAATAACTACCATCTTTTTTTATCAATACAATTTCATGAGACCTAACTATTAATACCCCATAAGCAAGAAAACAGTGCTCTCAATTTGAACAAATTTAGTCATGAAAAATTCACCATGTTATTCTTATATTTCTCATTTCCCTAAGGTCCAAGGGAAATCTTGACTGGGAAGCACCAAACCAACCACTGTCCTGCAGCCCCAAACCCAAACTGTCTTAGGCTTAAAATTCGAATCCCATAATATCATTAATCTGGTCCCATGAGTTACCTTTACCCTGTAAACCAGCGGTTCTGTTTACAACCTACACCACTTTCAACAGTCAACATGATTTTTACCCATCTTGGAGGATCATGGGAAAGCAGATATATCTGTCTTCTTCGTAAGTGTGAGTTGAGATTGTGTTGAGCTTTGTTTTCTGTAGTTTATATTAGGAACACTATAAGATTTTTTCTTTCCCTAATATGAAATATTTCAATGAATATGCTTGTCAAACTACACATTTCCGTTCTCTCGCTGGCTGGAAGATCACTGCTTTAGAAGGTCTCATGCAGAGTGAAGGGCAATCTCCACAACTCCAAAGTGAGCCCCTCCAAGTGCCCACTCAGGAGTCAGAGTCAGAGCTCTTTCCCAGCCCCACTTCACAGAGACAGCAGCGGGGTGAGGGACAAACAACAGCCAAGGAAAGAAGAACCAAGGGTGGCGAGGAGAACCCCTTACCTGGGAAGGGTGAAACACCACGCTGGTGACCTTCTTGGTATGGCCTTTGAGGGTAGCCAGGATTTGTTCAGAACTTTTGTCAAACACGACGACATTTTTATCCGCCCCACCTGGAGAAGACCCAAAAAGACCAAACAATGAGCCAGGCCCACCCAGGCCCTTTTGCTCAAGGAAATGCTTTTGTTCCCATGCCCATGAAGAGGACAAGGAGCATGCGCCTTCCCTGCTGCCCCTCCCCACTTTGGCCTGCCGGGCTAGGCCCAGACTCTCACCAGTGAGGATCTTGTTGGTGTCGGACGGGCAGAGGTCCAGGGCCAGGATCCCAGGAATGCTGGCACTGTGCAACCCCTTTGCAGAGAGACACACCAAACCCTGTCACGGCCAAATCACAGCAGGCCACAAAGCCACAGACCTCCCCTACTGCCATCTCCAGTCACCCATGTTCTCAGGGGAGCAAGAGTTACTTCTATTCCTTATCTATACCTCTTGGCTATCTGCCTGGTACGGTAACTCCCTCACTGCATCACTAGGAAACCCACAGCTGGGCAGGAAGAGGAGCCCTGACAACTCAGCAGCCCAGGCGAGAAACAGCACCAGGAACAGCGCCAGGAACCTGGGACAGCTCTGCACTCAGCACTCCCCATGCTGGCCCGCCCACCCCAGAAACAAAACGGGAGGGCTGTCTCCAGGACAGTGGAGACCCAGACACTCACCACGTGGGATGCCACCTGCCGGTATTTGCTGAGCTCTTCTGGCTTCACCAGCTCCTCAGGCACAGTCTTCCCTCTCTGAGAAAATGAAAAGCCCCCAAAGAAGAGCAGCAATGAATCCAAGATTCAGCCACCCTCTCTCTCCTAAGGAGTCAACCACCTCCCACCAGGCCAGCTCTTTCTCCAGGCTTCAGAAAGAGAACTCACCTTCTTGCGCTCCGTGGTTAGCACAGTGGCTTTGTCTTGAAGCTGGGGAAGAACAGGCTCAATGTGAGACAAATCATCTTGCAAGGAGAAAAGTACATTAGATGCTGGTCACACCTGTGCTTTCAAAAGCAGCACCAAGAACTTGCTATCTGCCAACTTCTACATTACAGGCTTAAAGGCATTCTCTCTTCTTACTTCCATCCCAGCTTTATGACGGGGGTGTTGACGACCTTATTTTACAGCTGAGGAAACTGAGCCTCAGAGAAGTGAAGTCAATTGCCCAAGGTCGCAGAGGTGATAAACAGCAGAGCAAGAATAGAAGCTAGGACTGTAGAGCTCCCATAGGTCTACACGCCACTAAGCCAAGGGCTCAGACACATGCTGACAATTTGAACTGCTCAGAAAGACACTAAGAAGCCCTGCAAATGAGAATCCCACTGGACTTGCAATCAGGAAGCCCAGCTCTGCCTCTCAGATGTGTCTTTCATCTGCAAAATAAGGATTATAATTCCTATCCTATTGCCCTTATAGAAAAAAAACAAGAAAATATATAAAAGTAGTTTACTATCTGCAAAGAATCTCAATAACAATAAGAGCTAAAAGGTGCACTTATCAGTAATGAAATCTTTTAAATTCCCACAGCCTGCCTATACAGTGGATATGATCATATTCTCAGTTTAGAAGCTAGGGAAATGAGACACGTAAGGGTTGGCTAAATAAGCCAAGGTCATAAAGCTTACAAGTAGTGGCATCAAAATACAAACCCAGGCAATCTGGTCCCAGGGTCCATGCTCTGCACCACTCAACTCCCAAAAGCACAGTGATTTTAGTCACGATGGACTCCAGACAGATGGTGAAAAGTAAGGGCCCATCAGCACTCCCACCAGGTGAGAGCAGGACTTACCTTCTGAATAATCTCTGGGGTCATTCCCACCAGCTCACCCAAATCCATTGGCTCACCCGCACCCTGAAGAGAAAAAAGGTGAGGGTGAGGGGCACAGAGCACCAAAGACACCTGCATAAGGACAGTTCTGTGGGCCACTGTACACAAATGGGCTGCTGGTAAGGGAAGGGGGACACTTACCACAACACTTGGTTGGGAACTTGGCACAGCCTGGGGCACAATGAGGCCAGCCTGTGGTTTCAGGGTAGCCAGAGCTGAGAGAAAAGACGATGTTAGAAATGGGATATTACAAAGCAGAACCAGCCCAGGGTGGGGGATGGCAGGGGAGAGGCTGCACCTTCTCGGGCAGCAGTGACTTCCTTGGTGAGACGGGCAATGACACGGCAGGCGGCATCGTGCTGGTACAGAGCGTGTGACAGCTCTTGGCGGGTTGTCTGCAGCTGCTGGCGCAGAGTGAAGCTGTGCAGCATGACTGCATCCTGGGAGAGGCAAATATCATTGTAAGGTGAAGTGGGGGGTGCAGGGAGTACCCAGTGGAGTCAGCCCTTGGGGAGGGGATGCTGCCTCCTATCCCAGAGCCTAGACCAGTATCAGTGACCCAAACAATATCCGAGCAAACACGAATGTGCCGGCAGACACTCTTGAGCTCCTACCCCAAGCCAACCACTGGGCACACAGACAGGAGTGGGAGCCAGCTCTTTCCCATCCCCACCTTCCCTAACTTACTGGCAAATCCCAGCTGTCATGCCGTCCCCTCTCTAAAAGAGAATAACAACACTGCTGCTGCTGCTATTTATTGATCGCCCTCGTTGTGTCAGGCACTGTGCCAGACAGTCCTGCAGGATGTATTCAATCATTCAATTCATAACTCTAGAGCACCTACTATGTACCAGGCGCTGCTCTCAGTGCTGGGGATACAACGAAGAATAAAACAAATCCCTGATGTCACTAAGTTTACCCTCTAAATAATGCTCCATCCTTCCTACCCCCAAGTCCTAACCCAGCAATGCATTCTCTTCAAGTGGGGAAGATGCTGATTCTCTTGCAGGAACTCACCCACTCATCCTGCAAGGCTTTCAGAATGGCCGGGATGCTGGTGGCTGAGGGAGGCTTGGGCCGGATTGGGTGAGCAACTGCCGAAAGGGAAAGCAGGTATGAAGAACATAACCCAGGGGCCTCCCCCGCCATCACATCTTTTCCTTTTAGCCATAAACAGCCCACCATCTCTTCCTCCAGTGCACTGGCACCACCTCCCATCCTCTCAGGCTTTGAGCTAAGATGGCCCTGGACTAAGGCAGCCAATAGGCACCTTTGATGTCGATGAGCTGCTCCTCGGAGAGAGGCTGGTTGTTGATGGGGTCGGTACCATTCTCCGCAATGTACTTCTCGATCAGCCGCCGCTCATAAACATGATTAGAGACAGGGGATACACATGGGTGCTCCGGCACTTCGTTAGAGACTGTAGAGAAAAGGCTGGTAGTGAGCTTGGAGTGAAGGCAATCTTGGGCCTAGAGGATTCCTCATCTGCTATTAGCCCCAACAAGACTAGGCATCCTCACACTCAACTAGCAGAAAGCAAGACATTTGACCCTAAGCCAGTTCTGTACTGGCCCCAGAATGCTTTCCAGCTATGGAACTACCTTTTCCTTCAGTCTCCTGACTGAGGAGATAGTCTCCTGACTATCTGACAATCATATAGTCAACAAATAATTATTAACAACTACTATGTGCCAAGCACCTAGAGAATAGCAGTCCATTATCACCACCTCATATCTGAACAATGATTGTGTACTCTATGAATACAGTTTATTCCATGACATGGAGATACACATGAAGCCATTCAAATCCCTGCCATCCATCTTAGTCTATAGCTCCAGACGGATTATCAAAGAAATTATAAAGTCTGAGAATACAGGAATAACAAACTCAGTTTCTCCTATTCTCTGACAAAACAAAATACTTCTGTGACCTCAGATGTGACCATCTGGGTGTCCTCCAATTCAATTCTGACACCAGGTACCTGGAGATAGTGTCAGATCATACAGGTTGAGGTCTCAGTCCCACCAGACTCCCCCGCCCCTTCAGATGCCAATCGCAAGCCCCAGGTTGTTTGACCTGTTCTTCTGATCTACCAGCTGTAAATCAGGGTTCCCATGACCCCCTTTTTGGGTTCAATTAATTTGCAACAGTGACTCAAACAATTGTGGGAAACACTTATGTTTACCAGTTTATTGTAAAGGAAATTACAAAGGATACAGATGAAGAGGTGCATAGGATGAGGTATGGGAGAAGTACAGAGCTTCCCATGCCTTCCCTGGGCACCCCACCCTCCAGGAACCCCCACATGTTCTGCTATACAGAAGCTCTTTGAATCCTGTCCTTTTGTATTTTTATGAAAACTTCATTACAAATGCATGATTCAATAAATCACTGGTCACTAGTGACGACTTCAGTTCCTCTCATTTCCCCAGGTAAATGGGGGGTAGGACTGAAAATCCCAACCTTCTAATACCCTTTAGTCTTCCTAGGTGACCAGTCCCCATCCTGAAGCTATTGAGTCTACCAGCTACCAGTCAACTGATTAGCATACAGACAGACACCTATCACCTGGAAGATTCCAAGGAGCAAAGTGGCAATCGCTACAATAAAAATATTTAAAAATATTTACATGGCACATTTGCATGGCACATTTCTATGTGCCAAGCACAATTCTAGGCATACAGTACAGTAATTCATCTTCACAACAACCCGCAATAGAGGTATCATTTACACTCTTGCCTGCGTAGACTGTGCACCCCTTGAGGATAAGGATTACAGCTGGTCTCTCACTTCCAGTACAATGCAGATGCCCCCAGGGCACTCGGTAAACATCTAACAAATGAGTGAACCATGCCAGGAAGGATGGTGCTGGGGAACGTAAAAGAGAGCTTCCCGAAGATTGGAAGGAAACAATAAATGTGAAGGTACTTTGCGAGCTGTAATTTCTTCAAAGTGAGGGATTCCTTTTCCATCATTTCCCTTCCTTCTTCCCCCTCTTTGGATCAATGTACAGGTTCTGAGAAGAGAAGGAAGTGAATAGCAAAAGGGAGGGGAAACGAGTAATCTGATGAAACAACGAAAAGGGAAAGGAAAATGTCTGTACGTCATGATAAAATATCAAAGGGAAAGATAGTGGAAGGTATGAAAAAAGCATGGATTCAGGGTCCAAGCTCCGTGTCACCTAACTACGTCACCCAGCTCTGCCACTGACTAGCTACGCATCCTTAGATAAGCCCCGCTCTTCCTGCGCCTCGCATCCTCATCTGCAAAACCAGGATCTTTATTTCTCCTTTAGGGAATTCTTGTGAGGATAAAATGAGATCATAGACTTGGAAGCGCGTTGTAAACCAATAAGGGCTTATAAATGTGCGCTGTTTTTATTAGTCATACAGTGTAAGGCTGGGAGCCAGATACCTGGCTGCCAGCCTTGCCTCTACCTCTAACTCATCATGTGACCTTTGCAAATTGCAAAAGCTCCGACTATCCGAGCGAGGCCTCGCAAAACATCCACTGCAATGCTCTCGATTTTGCAGATGGGGAAACCGAGGCCCAGAGCCTTGAGCCAATTCATAAAGCCAATGGGAGGCGGACCCTGGACAAGACCTCGAGTTTCCTGACTCCTACATTAAGGCTGCTTCCCTTGCACCAGCTCTCTCTGTCCAGACCTGTTTCCACTCTGTAGAATGAGGCGACCGGCCTCAGTAATGTCTGCAACAATAAACCTCAGGCACTATGTAAACTGCGGAGCACTGCGCAAATGCACCCCGCTCCGATGGGAGGGCTCCGGTGCTGACAGGCCGCCGCTCGGCCTCCGGAGCGCCCCATTCCCGCCTCCACCCCGGCCCGGGCGCCGCAGCGGACCGCACACGCTCCCGCGCCGCTCTCTGGCCTCCTGCGACCCGCGCTTGGCCGCAGCCAACACTCACTGGAGCAGATTAGGGACATGGCGCCGTCACCGCGCTCCGAGGCGCCACACGCCGGGCTCCGGGACTAGCTTCTGAGCCTCCGCGAGCCACTTCCGGTCCCCCGTTGCTGCCGGGACTGCTCCGCGGCGAGCTGGGAGCCGCCAGCCAAGCGATGCTAGCGTAGCGCTTCACGTGGGAATGGGGACAGCCGCGCGCCACAGCCTTCAGCACCTAACGGAAATTGCCCTTTCCCAGAATGCAGCCGGGCAGGAAAGGGCCCGCCACGAACACTCGGTTATTTCCGGATTGACTCGGCTCGTTCCGTAAAGCGCCGGAGGATTGGCGGGGGCGTCGGGAGAGAGGAGGCTCGAAACTACATTTCCCATGACGCAGTGAGAATTTAAAACCAAAACAATTGGACAGCACTTGTTTTGACAACTGTGCGGCACTGTGCCACGGGACCCTGGTCTTTGAAACCTTGGCGTGCGCGAGAATTTCCCAGTGAGTTTGTTAAAATGCAGATTCCTCGGGTCTGCGTAGACAGACTGTGCCCCACGCTTTTCTAAGTCAGTTGTTTCTCGGGCTACCCTTTAAGAGACACTGCTGGATGGCCTGGTGAAGAAAATACAGAAACAGATGGGTACAAGAACTAAGAAAACGGCTAAGAAAGTGTTTTGGTCCTGACTACTACCATTTCGCTCTGTGATTTGGGGCAATTCACATTGGCTTCCCTGCCCTTTCTTCTTTGTCAAAAGACAAAATCACAACAAATTTAGTTTAAAGATTTTTTTTTCTTAAGAGACGGACTCTGGCAATGTTGCCCAGGCTGGAAGGCAGTGGCTATTCACAGGTGCGGTCATAGCAATCATGGCTATCACAGGTGCATCCTGGAACTCCTGGCCTCAAGTGATCCTTCTGCCTCAGCCTCCGGAGTAGCTGGGACTTAAGGTGCGATTCTATAGAATTGGGCAGTGCCTCATACTATAAAATATAATGGTTGTTCCAATGAGCTGAACAGGAGAACTTGGTTTTATAGACAGAAAAGGACTGAGGAAAACAGGAACAGAGAACAAAAAGCGGATTGGTCATTTTGTAATTTCAAAATTACTTTTCTTGTAAAGGTTAAAGTGGAGGGGACTTATCATGCCACCTAAAACTTGCCTGTTTGGGAATTTAGCTCCCCCCTACACACACACACACACACACACACACACACACTCAGAAGGTCGTAAAGATCTTTGTTTCAGCTTGTTGGCGTGGAGCTTCAGCAGGACTAACTCTTTTTAGCTTGGTCTGTTAGGCCTAGCAGAAGAGCTCAGTCCAAACCAATGGCCTCCTATAAATTTCTTTATTTTGTATTTTGGATTTTGTATTTTCTATTTCTCTTCCAGCTCAGATAGTGTATGATTCTTTGTGGATATCTGTAAGATAAGATACTCTCAGGAATCATGCAAAAGACGTGGTGTGGACTGTAAGGTATCAAGACAAAAGGGCAGGATGAACAGGATGTGAGTGAGAGGGACTTTGACAGGTGGGCAGTATTCAGAGGAGAAGGAGAACGAAAGGCATTCCGGAAGAAGAAACAACGTAAGCAAAAGCTTGGAGAGAAAAATAAAAGTTACAGGTACAAAAGGCAATATGGCATAGTGGCCAAGAGCATGGACTCTGAAGTCAGACTGTGTGCTCAAATCCTAGCACCACTCAGGTGATTGGCAGTATGAACTTCTCTATGCCTTAGTTTCCTCATCTGTAAAACAGAGGGAGTGATGACAAGGGTAGAACTAACTCACTGAACTCTTATGAAGAGTTAATATTGCAAAAGGGCATCTCATCTCTGTCTTGCACCAACAAAGTAGCTTCCCACTTGTTCCTTGCTTCCAGCCTGGCCTCCTCCTCCTAATCTACTTTCCACAGAGCAGACAGTGATCCACTTTGAACGAAATATCTATTCATGTTATTCCCCAGGCATTTCATTCATCCAACAAATATTGATTGGGTGCTTCCTATGTGCCAAGCCCTATTCTAAAAACTGGAGATAGAAAAGGTCAACAAGAAAGACACAGTTTCTGCTGTCTTGGAGCTTACACTCTACTGTGGGTGGTGGGAGCACAGAGACAATCAACACTTAAGAAGAAAATTCCTGAGTAGTAAGTGCTATGAATACAACAAATCAGAGCAAGGTAGACAGAGGTGCTGGGGATTGGAGGAACGGCTACTTGAGGCAGGGCACTTAGAGAGTGCATCACTGAGGAGCTGATTTTTTTGCTGAGAACTGAATGAGGGTATGGAGCAAAAAAGTTTCTCCTCTGCCCTCTAAAGATTTGCTGAAATTAACTGACAATCGACAGAATAACAGGAGAAAAGGCATACAAGTGTATTAGTGTGTGAGTGTGCACAGGAGTAATACAAAATATGAGGCTCAAAGAAGGAACAGGTGGCTGATGCTTACTTAAATGGCACCCAGGAAAGACGGAGATGGGGGAAATGTAGGCAATTTTGAGGGCTAGCAAATAATTTTTAGGGAGGGCTAGCAAATAATTTTTAGGGGAAATGAATGAGCCCCAAGAACAGACAATGTCTTGGGACAAAGTTCTTATGAGCTCCGGAGGAGGTGGCAACAAATTGTGGGAAGGTGAGGGGCAGAACTCCATTGTGAACAAAGGTTGTCTTATTATGCACATAAGGTCTCTCAGGTAATCTGTTAGAGCTCCCATCAGAAGAATAGATTAAAAGTCTCTCTAGGTGTAGTGGTGAGTTGGTGACTTTTAGTTTTTATTCTTCTCCAGTGGTTAATCTTTCCTGGTTATTTGATGAGTTTCCTGTGGAGGGAGATTTGAGACAATTGCATTTCTTCTGAAAGAAATTTTCTCAGTCAGATAAGGGAACTTATAGAGAGAGCTTCTCCCTGTACTTAGGGTGGGGATCAGGGGGCAAGAGAAGGTTAGAAAGTCCTTGGTTCTAAGGCAGCTTCTAAGACCTTCCCATTTCTTTTCATTCAAAAGTGCTCAGCATGCTGTAACCTCAGGACCAATCCAAACTGGGCCTACTCTTTTGATAACAGAATGTCATGTTCTCTTGTAGGTATGACAGAGCCAAAACTCCAAGTCATGTCAGTAGGGCATGCCCAATAGAAAATGCTTTGACATCTAACAACACCCAGAACCAATGATTCCTCCCTGTGGTACCAAGAAGACCTAGACATGATCGGAACCTAAATGCTGGAACTCTTTCGGGAGCAAAGGGTCTGTTGACCAGAAAGATCCAGGGCTAAAATCCACCTCAACATACCTGTGTAGTCAAATTTGACACCCTCCAATCAGACCCTGCCAAGCTGGGTCTTATACGTTTCCTTGCCATCTGTATTAGTCTGTTTTCACGCTGCTGATAAAGACATACCTGAGACTGGACAATTTACAAAAGAGGTTTAATTGGACTTACAGTTCCACGTGGCTGGGGAAACCTCACAATCATGGCAGAAGGCAAGGAGGAGCAAGTCACATCTTACATGGATGGCAGCAGGCAAAAACAAAGAGCTTGTACAGGGAAACTCCTGTTTCTCAAAACCATCAGACCTCATGAGACTTATTCACTATCACAAGAACAGCACAAGAAAGACCTGCCCCTATGATTCAATTATCTCCCACTGGGTCCCTCCCACAACATGTGAGAATTCAAGATGAGATTTGGGTGGGGACACAGCCAAACCATATCACCCTCTGACCCCTTAAATCTTGCCCCAGACCCCAAATTAGGAGACAGATGTGAGCCATGCCTCCAGTCTCCTTGCTGGGTGGCCCTGCAATAAAGCCTTTCTGTTCTCAAAAGCTGGTACCATACTATTGGCTTCTATGTGCATCAGGCAGTGAGCCTATTTGCTCAGAAACAATACTAAAGCACCATACTTTGGGGTATCATTCTCTGAGCCCCAACCAGGGGTCATTCCTGAGGCCATGAATGAGGGGGAGAGTTTCTGGCTGAGGAAACTTGCCCGTAAGTCTTGCACCATCTGGCCCATGCTGACCATCACAGTCTCACTTTATCTTCTTTCCAGCCACATTGGCCTTTCAGTTCCTCAAACATACCCACGTTGGCTGGTTTCAGAACTTCTGCCTGGATCACTGTCCTCTCCCCCCTCCCTCTTCCCCCTCCTGTCTCAAACCCTCCAATGTAAACTTCAGTCTCACCTTAAATGTCACTTCCTCTGGAGCCCTTTTCATGGTCCCTGGTTTAAATTTAGTCCATACAGCAAACTGTGATTGTCCTCCAAACCACTTCAAAGAACTGTAATCATTTATCTATTTATAAGTATCTGATGTCTGGGTTCTTCACTAGACTGTAAACTTCATGATGGCAGGAACCATAATTGTTCTGGTTACTCTTGCTCTCAAGAGTGTAAGAGTGCCACATCGTGCCTGGCACGTAGCAGGAACTTTATGATGATTGTTGGTTGGAAGACAGGTTGCCTGACAGGCCAGTCATCTCAACTACTGTACTTGGATGTGTGGTTGGAAATAAAATGGATCCGTTTAGGAGAGGCCTTGAACCCAAGGTGGTAAAACTTGGGTGGTGATTGGGCTGGCAGCACAACAGCATGTGTTTGCATTTGAGCTATGGAGTGATAACCATACTTTCAGAAGTTTCCTCTGGAAGACACTTACTGGATGGGTTGGAGTGGGACAGACTAGAAGGAGGGAGACTCAGTAATTAATTGTTGAACCAATCTTTATTGAGTACCCATAGCGTGTCAGCCTGGCATGATACTAGGTGTTGGTAGTATCACAATGAGCAAAACCAGAGGTGTCCCTCTACTGGGGAGTTTATGGCTATGATAGCAGGATGCAGGAAAAAGGAAGTCCCGTCAAGGCTTTTCCGTTTCATAAGCCAGCCCACAGGGAATAGAAAAAATTCAGGGCACTTGGTTTCAGAGAAACAGGGAGAGTTAAGGGAAAAGAGATATATGCATTGGTGCTGGTGGGTCCCTGAGGAAGGAACTCTATGTCTTGTTCCCCCCAGACCAAAGCTGCTGTTGCTGCCTGGGGAGCATGGGGACACACTGGCCAAAGACCCAGAAGAAGCTTAATTTCCCAGGTATCTTCAGTAGCAATCTGTGTGGATAAGTGACAGAAGATTAGTCAGGGAGAAGTTGCCAGCTTAAACAACTCACACTGATAATTAGATGAATTTTCTTTTTTTCTTTTTTTTTACATGGAGTCTCACTCACTGTCACCCGGCTGGAAAGCAGTGGCGTGATCTTGGCTCACTGCAACCTCTGCCTTCTGGATTTAAGTGATTCTCCTGCCTCAGCCTCCTGAGTAGGGATTACAGCACACACCACCACACCCGGCTAGTTTTGTTTGGTATTTTTAGAGAGACAGGGTTTCATCATTTTGGCCAGGCTGGACTTGAACTCTTTCACCTCAAGTGATCCCTCTGCCTCAGTCTCCCAAAGTGCTGGGATTACAGGCGTGAGCCACTGCCCCCGGCCAGGATTAGATAAATTTTCTCCCCCAACTTTGGCCCTATATTCATTTTCCAAAAGGTGTCTATGACCTGAAAATCAAGGATGGGAAGAACCCTGAACTGTCTGAGACTGTTCCTACTACCCACATGGAAAAGAGAGTTGAAAAGAAATTAATTTGTCATAGAAAAAAAAAAAAAGGTTAAATTTCTTTCCCAGGAAAGTCTGTGACCTGAGATTATTAATGTTACACATCAGAAAGGATCGCACAAGCAAATGTAAAATTGAAACTGTTAGAAAAGCTGGAAGGTGAGGTTTAGGATGCTACCAGAGCCTGTCCTGGAAGAAGGACTCTTAGCTGAGGGGCAGGAAGTGACAAGAGCTCAGATGAAGATGGATGTGTCTGAGGAACATCTGATGGAAAGAAACAACTGGGTGAGGTGACAGATTGGGAGCCTACAGAGTGTGTACTCTGGGAGGAAGGCAGAACTGGAAGGCTGAATGGTTGGGGGTGGGAGGGAAGAGTTACGTTTTAGAGGGCTGAGTTTGAGAAACAAGTTTTAACATCAAAAGGAAGCTCTCCTATGACAGCTCTTGATGGTGATAAAAACATTCAGTCAGCAACCTGGATTTTTTTTTTTTTTTAATGTTCATGCTTGTTGCTTCCTTGAAACTTCACACCTACTGTGAAGTGGTATTTTTAGGTCCTTTATAGTTCTTGAACGTCAAGCAATGAAGGCCCAGAGAAATGAAGCTGTGTGCTCAGGATCACACGACAGGCAAGAGATCACCTCATTCTGAAGCCCTGTTCATTCTCCTTCACGGTGCTGCTGAAGCAGGATATTGCCCTGACCCTTCACAGGACTCACAACAGGGGTGCCCCCTTTACTCAGCCCGCTGCTCTCAACTCCTCATGGGAGGGAGTACGCAAGTGAACAAGGCGGGAACTGGAGTGCACAAGCGCTGGAACAAGCCAGCCGTTTTTCAGCACCAGTGGGATCACACTCCACTCACTCAAGATTCACCGCGTTCCACCCCTCATAGGAGGGAGCATGCAGGTGAGTGGGTGCAGGAGCCAGAGCGTGCGCTTTTGGGCACCGGCAGGAGCGAACTCCGTGCAGGCCCCGGGGCAGTGTCCAGGCAGAGTGCCTGAGGCTCCTGAAGCCCGAGAGGGCATGTTACAGTGCTCTTTTGGCTCTGTCGTCCGTGGACAGCTTAAGTGTTAACAGCTCCGTGGGCCCGCGGTTGCCCTCCACCAGCAAGGGCAGAGGGCCAGCGTGACAGCTTTTGTATCCGCACTCGTGGCTCCCGAGCTCTTGTCCAGCGTCCAGGAAAAATAAAGTTGCACGAACAAATTAAAGGACAAATGCCTGGGATTTTATTGCTGATCAAAGTGGATTTCAGAGGGAAGGTGAGCTGAAAAGAGGGGGATGGGACAGGCCGGTATGTAGTCTTCCCTTGAAGTCCAGCTATCTCCAGCCAGATTCGTCTCAGAAGTTACGCCTTAAGCTGTCCCTCTGAAGACAAGCTGCTTCTCTCTGACATCCAGCCATGGTCGTCCCCTCATCCAGCTGCTTCTCCTCTCTGCCAGATGAGTCTGGGGTCTTTCTAGGCACAGGATGAGGCAGGGCAGAGCCATGGGTGGCTTAGGAAAAGGCAACATTGAACTGGAAAAACATGGATAGAAGTTCTCACTTTGGGCCATGGTTTCAGGCTTTTTGGCTTGAGGGTGGGGTTTCACCAGGGACCCGCTCTTTTCTACCTAGCATTTATCTGCCTCCTGTCCCTATGCACTGCTTTTGTGGCAGAAAAAGGAGAGTGGGAGTTGGTTCCTCTCTTTCTCTAAAATTCTGAGCTAACATTTGGGAGCCGTCTACAGTATTCAGGTATGAATTTTCTCTCTGGGGGAGCGCATTCGTTTTCCTAGAGCAGTGTGCTTTTAATTGCTCCTTTAATACCTTTCTCTTTTGTGCCTTTTTAGCGCGAAAAGTGTATGGGAAGACTAGGTGCTCGTTAGCGGCTCGGTTAGAACTACATTGCCCACAATGCCCCAGGGAACATTTGTAGCTCGAGAACTACATTACCCAAAATGCCGAGTGGTGGCAAGAGGAGGATTAGCTTCCACTCCGATTTCAAAGATCCAGTTTACCCACTCTACAGCCCAGATATAGTCACTTATTTCCCCTTTCCAGCCAGAGACTTCCGTTCCCTGCTGGAACTTCCGATCCCATTCTTCTCTCGGTGGGAATGCTTGTGGGGGTAAAAAGAAACGCAATAGATAAAGCGGGGCGCATGCGCTCCCGGCACAGGCTTCGATTGTGAGGAAGGCCGGCTAGTCTCCGAGCTCATCCCGCCTTGCGCATGCGGAGAAGGTAAACCAACGCCCCGAGTTGAGGCGCGGGTTTGGTGGCGCGTTTCAGCGAAGTCGCACGTGAAGGATAGCAGTGGCCTGAGAAAGGTGAGTGCGGGCCGAGGTCGGAATGCGGGGCAGCGCACGGGAAGGGGAGACAGCAGCCGCTGCAGGCGGTACCAGGCGGAGCCGCGAGGCCTGGGGAGTCCGAGTGGGGAGGGGTCCGCGCGCCCAGCGGGCGAAACAAACCGGGGACCCGGATCCTCGTTGCTATGCAACCGGGGGCGTCGTTTCCAGGCAATCCGGGAGGCGCACGTTTCCGGGGAGAAGAGGGTTGCGGCGAGGTTCCGAGGTCCGGCAGAGGTGGAGCGGCTCCCGGGCATGGGGACCAGGCCAGCGCCAAGCCCGAGCCCCCGAACCCCGGCCCACGGCCCAGCCTCCTGCAGCCTCGGCTCGAGCCCTTCGGGGGGCCCCAAACTCATGGGTCGCGCCACGTTCCTTGCCAGCGACGCTACCCCTCAGCGCTTGGCAGGGGACGCGCCGTTCGAAATAGCACATGCCACTGACACCCTGTCTCCGGGAGGCTGCGCCCTGGTTAGGGCGCGGAGCGGCAGGGAAGCTGCCCCTTTGCCGTCGCCCTGCCCCCAAACAGTTGCTGGGCAGCAGCTGTCAGGGGTTTAGTGGGAGCTGCCCCCAACCTGCCAGGGCGCTGACTTCATTCTCTGCAGTGTTTAGGACCTTCCTTTAGACTCAGCTGTGCTTCTCGTGTGGCTGCTGTATATTTGGATCTACTATTAAAATAACCTCCCTCCTCACCTCTCCATGGCTTTCTCGTTCGACCCTCACGGTTTCTTGGCAGGTTGCTAATATTCATTTAATAAACATTTATTAGTCATCTTTCCTACTAGGCGCTGGGGATTCCAACATGTCAAGTCTAACCGGGAGTCGCTCGGTCTACTGAGGAAGGCAGGTTGATAAACTGCTAAATTATGCTACGATATATAGTCAGTGGTAATGTGTGTGCTGCAACATTTCTATAGATGTTTAGTTTACAAAGCGCTTGCTGCAGAAATATCTTAACTCCTTACAGCAACTCTTCACCTGGCTTCACTCCCTTTTACGTTTGTGGAGACTGCAACTCAGGCAGGTTAAGTAACAGGCGTAAGGTAGTAGCTTCTAGTCCGTGGCACACTTGAGCCTGGGACGGAAGTCAGGGGTCCTTTGTACACTGCTGCACTTTTGAAGCTTTGCTTAGACTTTTCCCTGAGCTGCTGGCTATGCATCCGAAATTCCTGGGGAGCTTTGCAAAACAAAGGGCTGAGTCCCTCTCTGGAAGAGTCTGAGTGAGTAGCCCTGGGTGGGGCAGACGTCCTTGTTTAACAGGCTGCACAGGCAGTTCCGATGGGCAGCCAAAGTTGAGAACCGCCGCTCCTTAGGGGCAGCTATAAGCAGTGGCGGGACAGTCAGAGCCGGTAGAGGGCACTTTTTGCCGCCCCTCCTGCCACCTGGCGATTCATAGCATGAAATGAAACTAACAAAAGGAAAGAGAAGAGGAGGAAGGAGCCTTGATTGGGGGGGGGGGGGGGGGCGCGAAATGCCCCATCCTACCCTTGTAGCAAACCACAGCTAAACATAAGCAGTGGCGCCTTCTCACTAACACAATAAGTAAAGCTGTTTCCCCAGCCAGGCTGGGCTCTCCAGACCCACCTGAGCAATATTGCAGCTGCCGAACAGAAGTGGCAGCTTTTGTCTCCCACCTTTTGCTGTCCTCTCATACCTCTTGGTACAAAACCATGGCCTGTAAGCCCAGAAGGCAGATGGTCTCCTGGTATGTGTTCCCTCGGAGGAGTCTGGATGTCCTTCCACTTTGAGCTTGTTGGTGAACTTCAGCTCCATGAGGGCAGGGACTATGTCCACTATCAAGGCAGCATGCGGGTATGGGACAAGCAAAAAGGCAAGATTGAGATCCTGGGTACTGGAGTCAAGTCCCAGCTCTGCTGTGTGATCTTGGATAAGTCACTCACCCTCTCTAAGCCATACTTTTCTGAGTAAGATGAAGAGGGTAATAATACCTTAAAAGATTGTTGTTAGAGTTAAATGAAGTGATGAAACAATAAGCACTCTGTGAATTATAAAGCACCACACAAAAATTATTATAACATATGTATATGTATAGATATGTATAACATTTGTATTATTATGAGTTGTTAATTGAGTGCCTATTATTTGTCTGAGGCCAGGCATTGCAGAAGGTGAAGAAGTTTTAAGACATGCTTCCTCCTCTCAGAGGCTGAGACTGTTTCCATGCCTTTAGTAAAACTATTTGATTAGGCCAAAGTGAGGAGGCCTAATAGCAGTGAGTCCATACTGCCTGAGATTCACCTGGAAAAAAATGAGAAGGAATCCTATTAAAGAAAACAATTTGAAAAAGCAGACCAGCCAGCCAATCTCTGCACTCATTATCTCTAAAGGATACACTACACAATCCTGTTAGGTTTGGTATCTGGTGCACTTCAGAACATCAGTCTGCATGACGATGCCAGCCTCACTGCAGAGGGCTTATTTCAAGGTCTCCTAACTCCCCTTAACTGGGGCAGACAGCCACTGGAGAGTTGGGGCTGGCACAGAACTAGGCAGGCTGCTGTGGGAGGAGCAGCTTATGGCACCCTGACCTCCTAGGGCTGAGGAAACGATATTTGATCCCTCCTGGTGGAGGTCCTTGGATAAAGGATCCAACCCAAGATAGCAACGCTGCTCTTTTAAGTCCCCAACATGGTTATGACCCAGATAGCTCAGGAACTCACCTGTGCTTTCCTCATCTGCGACCACTGGCAGGCAGGAACCATCTGGTTCTTGATTTGTGCCAAAGACAGTAGAAGGCTTTTCCAGCCTGAGGGCCTTCTACATGAATTGCATGTTTTTCAGCCTTGCTTGACCCTCCAGGCTTCTGGAAGGGCTTAGAGCAGCTGTTTCTGGACCAAAAAGTACCCTAAATGTAGTATTTTTAGAACCCTTTCCTAGACTCTCCTCCTTCCCTCTAAGCAAGACTAGGACATCATTCTCTTCCTTCTCCATCCCTCATGGCTCTGGATTTATTGTCAACTCCCTGAGTGCCTGTGTAACTGCAAAAAGTTCAAAAACCTGACTGCTCCTACCTCAGGGGCATGGCTTAGCCTCTGATCATCAGGTCTGAATCATGAAAACTCCTGGAGCTACAGGTTCATTTCTGAACCTGGAGGGGAACAGGGAATTTGCTGGCGCTGTCTGACATTTCTCAAGCACAGTGGCAAGTAGAAGTTGAACTTGTGTACTTTTTCTTGGCTGATCCTTACCTGCTTCAATGAGTTGGCACTTGTTGGGTCTTAACTTGTCTGTGGCATTGTGTTACAAGACCAGAGCACAAAGCACAAAGTTGTTAGGTAATTTTCACCAGTAATTCACTGAGATGATTGGTAGATGCCAAGTTTATTTTAACTCATGAATAATCTGTTGTGTGACTTTTTTTTTTTAAGCGTCTTGCTCTCTTGCCCAGGATAGGATACAGTGGCATGATCATAGCTCACTGCAGCCGTGACCTCCTGGGCTCAAGTGATCCTCCCCCCTCAGCCTCCCAAATAGCTGGGAGTACAGGCACGCACCACCACACCTGACTAATTTATTTATTTATATTTATTTTGTAGAGACAGGGTCTCCTATGTTGCCCAGGCTGCTCCCAAACTCCTGGGCTCAAGCAATCCTCCCACCTCGGCCTCCCAAAGTGTTGGGATTACAGGAATGAGCCACTGTGCCTGGCCTGTATGACTTTCTAAATCACTTCTGAGACTTAGTTGGAGACAGTACAGCAGAGTTGTTGTGTGTGAGGGGTCCAATGTCAGAAGTACCTGCATTCAAATGCTGATTTCCCCAGTTAATACTTAACCTGCCTCAATTACTTCAGTAAAATGGGGGATAATAGCAACACCTACCCGATGGGCTGTTGTGACAGTTAAATGAGCGAGGTGGTGCATGGCAAGACCTAGCTGAATGTTAGCTTTTTATTAATAGTATTTCTTTAAAGGTTGTTCATTATACCCTTGCTCACTGTCCTCGTCCATTTTCTGCTTGCTATAACAGAATACCACTGCCTGCGTAGTTTATAATGAACAGAAATTCATTAGGGTCACATGTCCAGAGGCTGGGAAGTCTAAGGGCATGGCGCTGGCATCTGGCAAGGGTCATCCTATGGCAGAAGGCAGAACCCAGCACATGAGACAGAGACAGGAAATCAGGCCAAAGTCATCCTTTTTATCAGGAGCTGCATTCCTGGGATAACTAATCCACTCCCAAGATAACGGCATTAATCCATTCACGAGGGCTGAACCCTCATAACCTAATCACCTCTTAAAGGTCCCACCTTTTAATACCATCATCATGGCAATTAAATTTCTTTCTTTTTTTTTTTTTTGGTGAAGGGGTCAAACTATTTTACTGAGGGGAATGGGGTGTCAAAGAAGTACTTAGGACCATGAGATCCAACATCCTTGGCTGGACTGGGAGCTCCCAGGCTCTGCAGGAGGTGCAAGAACAGTTAAATTTCAACATGAGTTTTGCTCTTCAAACCATAGCACCTCCATTGGGGGTAGGGAGGTGAGGTCACTCTGTATCAGTGGTTCTCAACTTCATGCAGTGGAACTGCCTAGGGAGCTTTTGCAGATCCAAGGCTAGGCCACACCCAGACAATGATATCAGAACCTCTGGGCTGGGGACACAGACATCAGTACTTGGGAAGCTTCCACGTGATTCCAGTGAGCAGCCATGGTTGAGACCCACAGTATAACTTGACTCCTAATGAAGATAGGTGGAAGCAGAAGCTTGGGTTCAAATCCTGGCCTTTCTGTGTAGCCCAGTGACCATGGGAAAATGCTTAACTTCTGAGTCGCAGTTTCTTCTCGTCTGTACCAGTAGGGGCGAGGAGGATAAAAGCCACCTCACATGATGGTCCTGCAGAGAAGATGACATATGTGCAGTTATTCTTGTTTGAGCACATAACTGAGCACTTTCTTTATACCATTATATGGCAGTAATCCTACTTGTGTGCTATTTTTAAGTTGTTTTTTATACCAGCTGTATCTTAAGTAGACTATAAGCTCCTTGGGACTTATAGAGTCTTATAATACTTTTATGCCTATAGCACCTAAGATACAGGGACAGGCCTTCAGATTTTTAGAACTGGCACAAACCTTAGAGAGATCTTCTCGCCAACTCTAAAGTGTTGAATAATACTTGCTGGTTAATTAATATGCAAGTGGTAAAGAATGTGAAAGAGGAACCTGTGAGTCAGATGGTTGTGCCCAGCTTCAGTTGGAAGTCCCAGTCCTTCCTCTCCCAGCTAACAGCACTTTCTTTCCAGGGTTAGTTTGGTGCTTGCTTGGGGTAGGGGTGGAGAAGGATGTTGGGATAATCAGAGCTGAGAGGGTGAGTGTGTCTACCATGGCACTCAGCTCACACTGTGCTTCTCTCCTGGCAGACCCAGTCATGGCAGCCTCCAGCATCAGTTCACCATGGGGAAAGCATGTGTTCAAAGCCATCCTGATGGTCCTAGTGGCCCTTATCCTCCTCCACTCAGCATTGGCCCAGTCCCATCGAGACTTTGCACCACCAGGCCAACAGAAGAGAGAAGCCCCAGTTGATGTCTTGACCCAGATAGGTCGATCTGTGCGAGGGACACTGGATGCCTGGATTGGGCCAGAGACCATGCACCTGGTGTCAGAGGTAAGGAAGGTAGTCCCTGTGTGACTACACACATTAAGGAAAAATAAAAGAAGAAAGGTTGGTAATGGCCACCTCATCTTAGTTCCACATCCTCTCTGGTGCAGAGAGCCCCAAATTCCACAAAAAGAAGCCACACAGCACTTGTCTTTGAATTCCTCGTTATTTGATTCCTGTCCTAGGGCCTTTTAGCTCCACCCCTATCCTTTCCTGGCTCCTGCCCTTTCCTTGCCAGAAAGGCTGGGAAATGAGCCATCTTTATAAGCCCATGTTACTGGGTGACTGTAGAGTCTCACTTTGGTCTAAATCTGACCTAGAATCTCGAAATGGCAAAATATCAAGTCCTGAATCCATTCCTTCACCTGCAGAAGTGGGTTGAGCTTATTGGGAGCCTAAGGCAGGGTTATCTTTTTTACCTGGTGGCATCCCAAGCATGGTATCACATACTTTTGATAGGCTGGACTGAAGGGCTAAGACAATCATTTATTAAATCCATAATATAGTATAGTTGATAGACTCCTTTTTCACTGGAACATCCTATCCCTTTACAGATGTTCTCCACGCACCTTCATGACTCCCTGGACAGCTAGCAGGCCTCCAGTTTTATAGGGTGACTACTAAAAGTATTTGATTGTCTCCGTCATTCACACACAAGTACACCTACTACTCCCTCCAAAGTATCCCAGCAAAGCAGTTAAATTATGTCCCAGATGCCCTAGTTTCCAGTTCAGGAAGGAGAGACAGCCTGTTGGCCATCCCTGTAGACTAGAAGGTGGATGTGGAAGGGACCCCTCAGCCAGGCCCAAGGCCCCTACCCTCTGACCCAGGCCTGTCACCACTGGGTGAGAAACAGGTCTGAGACATTCCTGCAGTTCTTGCCTGGACAGTGGTGATCAGGCGTGAAGGCGAGGACCGTTGTTCATTATGAACTCATCTCGCTCCGTGCTCTTTCCACAGTCTTCGTCCCAAGTGTTGTGGGCCATCTCATCAGCCATTTCTGTGGCCTTCTTTGCTCTGTCTGGGATCGCCGCACAGCTGCTGAATGCCTTGGGACTAGCTGGTGAGTGTTCGAGCGCTGGGTAGTCAGCCAGAGCTTTGCCTGTACTTTCCTACTTGTGGGAGTTCATCTTTGTCAGGGTCTAGCCTTTTCCCCAAGCTGCTTAACCCTTCCCAGGATTCTGCAGAGACATGGCCAAAGAGCAAGCCAAGAACTACCATGGCCAGGTGTGGTGGCTCCCGCCTGTAATCCCAGCACTTTGGGAGGTCAAGGCAGGAGGGTCACTTGAGGCCAGAAGTTTGAGACCAGCCTGGGCAATATAATGAGACCTCGTCTCTATAAAAAATTAGCCAAGCATGGTGGTGTGTGTCTGTTGTCCCAGCTACTTGGGAGCTGAGGTGGGAGGATCGCTTGAGCCCAGGAGGTAGAGGTTGCAGTGAGCCGGGATCATGCCACTGCACTCCAGCCTCGGCGATGGAGCAAAACCCTGTCCCACCCAGACCCCCTAAAAAAGAACTTCCGCCACCACGTGCCAGTTGTTCACTTCCTATCAGGCATCGTGCTGAGCTGTAGTATCTCATTTAATTGCCAGCCACAGTACAGGGAGGCAGTAGAATTGTTCCCATTTAGTAAATGAAACTGCAGCTCAACAGAAGCAAGTAATCTACTCCAGGCCTCACAGCCAGCAAGAAACAGAGCTGAGATTCCAACCCATATCACTCTGAGTCTGCGAGAACAGCTTATTCCTTTGCAATGTGCCTAGCACCTCCCACCCTTTTAGCTCTTGCCCTGCTCTCCCCTCACCACTTCTCCAGGTTGGCTGACTCTGTGACTCTCTTGGCTTCCAGGTGATTACCTCGCCCAGGGCCTGAAGCTCAGCCCTGGCCAGGTCCAGACCTTCCTGCTGTGGGGAGCAGGGGCCCTGGTCGTCTACTGGCTGCTGTCTCTGCTCCTCGGCTTGGTCTTGGCCTTGCTGGGGCGGATCCTGTGGGGCCTGAAGCTTGTCATCTTCCTGGCCGGCTTCGTGGCCCTGATGAGGTCGGTGCCCGACCCTTCCACCCGGGCCCTGCTACTCCTGGGCTTGCTGATCCTCTACGCCCTGCTGAGCCGGCTCACTGGCTCCCGAGCCTCTGGGGCCCAACTCGAGGCCAAGGTGCGAGGGCTGGAACGCCAGGTGGAGGAGCTGCGCTGGCGCCAGAGGCGAGCGGCCAAGGGGGCCCGCAGTGTGGAGGAGGAGTGAGCCGGATGCCCCACACACCGCCAGTGTCATACCAAAGAGCTGAGCTGCTTCGGGGCCATGCAGCCCTCCTGCCAGCCCCCTGCCCTTTTCTTGCCCTGTCTCTGAACCTTCAGAACATTGATCCTTGCCGCAGCCCCACTAGCCAAGAGAAACAGAGAAAGACCATTCCTCCTGCCTGTCCTTGCGGCCCTGTCTTCTGAGGTTCTCTGTCTGGGGTTGGCTCTCTTAACCCTTTCTCTGCTCCCAGCCTGCCTCACCAGGGAAGGTTGGAGGGGCCTCCCTCTGGCTTCTGCATCTGTGCCAGCAAACATCACTGCCGTTGGTCTCTCATGACTTAACTGGCTTCCCTCTGCTGCTGCCTTGGCTTCCTCCTAATGCTCGTGCTCTCCTGTCCTTCTGAAGTTGCTCCTTGGCCAAATCTCCAGCTCCCTTCTTGTTTTCCTCATCCTCCTACCCTGTACTCCCACCAAACCATGGTCCTTTAAGGCACGCTCCTGTCCTCCTCATTGCCCAGCAGTAGGGAGGGGCAGGGGTAAGGGGACCTGAGGATAAAGGGTGGGGAAACAGGGTCCCCTGAGGCCTGTGGGGGCTGCAGGGGAGGAGGATGTACCTTGTGTCTCTTTCAAGTGCCTTAATCCGAGCCAGCAGGGCCTTCTGCTTGCCTGCTGCCATACTGTATGTAGGAAAGTGCTCTGTGGCTGCTTTGTGGCAAGAAAAGAGCAGTCACTCTCAGAATCTTGATTCCCCATCAGCCAAAGCAAAAGATGGCTGCTGCTTTGTAGGCATGTGCCTGCAAGTGGGACCTTGCTGGGCATTATATGCCCTGTGGGGGTTTCAGAGACCCTGAAAGAGGAGGGAGGACCCGCCTCCTTGTCTGCACAACTGCATGCACTTCTCTCCCCATCGCTCCACAACCTGAAACCAAGAAGGAGTTGCTGACCAGCGCCCACCCCGGCAGCCCGGGAGGAACACAGGCAGCTCCTTTCCCTTCACGTGGTCTGCAGAGAGCAGGGTGAGCTGCCAGCTGCCCCTCTCCACCAGGGTACCCTGTCTTGGTGGTTAGGGCCACTTTTCCTTTGAGGCTGTAGTGGAGGTGGATGTCCTTCTCTGCCAGGCTTGGCACATGATGTGAAGAATAAATGCCCAATTCTTACTGTTCAGGTTTGATGTGGAATCACAGCTGCAGTGATATATATTTTTTATCAGTGCTTGGTTGGTTTTAAATAAAGTGCACGCTATTTTATTATCTTGTTCTGAATAAAATGTATTTACTCCAAGTCTGGATTGCTTCCATGTCTCCTCTACTGCTAAACCCATTTCTGTAGTGCAGCTCCGCCTCCCAATTTCTCCCTGTGGGGGCAGTGTGAAGCTGGCAGAGGGGAGAGCTGAAAAGGCAGGCTGGTACCAGGTACCCTTCCCTCCAGGAGCACAAGGAATTAGGAAAGCGTGCCCCCATTACAAAACGTAGGAACGACCGGCACTGCTGGAAATGCGTGTGCTTGCTGGGCAGAGGGGTCACCCCTTCCCTGCAGTGTGCTGAGGTGGGTGGGCAGCCTGGAGAAGACTTGCCTGCCCTCCCTTTCACCACCCACCTGAGGACTTTCCTGTGCCAAGGTTTCCAGTCGGCGCACAGGCTGGACCAATTTTGCGGAGGGCCTCAGACATAATTTTTTCTTTGTAAGCTGCCCAGGGCATGAGAGTGTGCAGCTGGGGCCCCTGCTCTGGGCCTCTCCCCAAACTGCCTGGTAGGCAACACTGGGTCAGGACCCTTGAGGCTGGCCTTCCCTCGGGAATGTTGGGCAACCCTCAACCCTCCTAAGCTCTGCAGGACGCTCCCCCAGGTGGAGCTGGTCAAGAGACTAGAGCTGCCTGCACCTAGAGCCCTTCCTCCACGGCGGTGGCCTAGCTCTGTCAGGGCAGGCTCAGGTGGTTGGCATCTGGCCCCGTTTGACCCCCTCCCTCCTTTCCTGTCCCTGCAGCTCCCGTCCCATGTGTCCCTGAATTCTGGTTCTGATTCAGGTGTCAGATGCCTTCACAAGTGAGCTGCTTGTGGGGGTGGGTGAGGCAGAGAAAGTGGCTTTTTCTTCCCTGATCAGAAGCTTCCGTGAGGGAGCCACACAGAACTCACCGAGTCCCTCCTGGCAGAGGCGGCCGTCCTCTGTTGCTTCCAGGGACGTGGCCCTCTTCCCGACCTCGGTCGCCTGAGCGCGCAGGGGTTGGGGATCCGTAGGGCACTAGGACCCGGCGGGGCGGAGGGGGCAGCCCATGTGCTGCGATTCGCTCCCTCCCACCCCACTGCTCCCGCTCCATTGTCTGGGAATTGCAGCCGCGGGGCGGGCGGCGGCGGCGGCGGCGGCCGGGACCCAGCGGGCCAGGTGGGGCCGGCGTGGAGTGGGTGCGGGAGATGCCGTGCGGGACTGGGGCCACCTGAGCCGCCCGCCTCGTCCCCGCCTTCTGTGGGAAGGATGTGCGCGCGGATGGCCGGTCGCACGGCAGCGGGCCCTCGGGGGCCCTACGGCCCCTGGCTCTGCCTCCTGGTGGCCCTCGCCCTGGACGTCGTGAGAGGTCAGCGGGAGGGGAGGGCCGGGGCGAGGGGCGACCGGGCCCGGCCGAGTGGGAGCGAGTGATGCCCGGGAGCCACCAACCTTTGGGTTCTCGGACTGAACCCTGAGCGGGGTCGCCCCGCAGCGCCCTGAAGGTCGGAGAGTTCTTGCCCTCGGGAACCTGCCCCCAGCCACTCGCCCCTAAGGCTTCCTTCACCTTGCACGACCCGGCAACTCCTTCCTGACCCGGGGCAGCCCGGCGCAGGGGCTTCCCCGTCCCGCACCTTCTGCGAGGGACCCCTCAGCCCGGGCATCGAACCCGGCGGCCCCGGTCCCGGGCGCACTAGCGTCATCCCCACTCCCTCACTGTGGTCTGTAGCGCTGCACCCTCCTAGCCTCCTTCCGCCGCCACCAACCCACCCCCCTCGGGAGTGGAAAGCAGCCCCTTTGCCTGGGACCTGCAACAGACGCAAGCCCTCCCTCCCCCTTCCCCCAGGGCTCCCTGACCTTGGCGTCTCCAGGGATGGCCGCATCCTTGCCTTCCAGAACCTTTGAGAGGATTCCTGTCACTGCGGGAAAGGGCAGCAACTTCCCTGTGCTTCGGGGTGGGGGTCGGACTCCCTTGGCCTGGGCTAGCAGGGCTGTGGCTGCAAGGCAAAGGATGCCACAGAAGACAGAGGGACAGTGAAACATTCTCTGCCCTCCCCACCGAAAGAGCCGAGCGCTGGGTGATGGGAGTCCGTGGGAGTCAGGCTAAGAGCATCTTGTAATTATGGAGGCAATGGAGTAGGAGGCGAACCTGAAGCCAGTGGCTGCCCCCAGAGAGCAGTGGTCACTTGTTACGCTTGGGGCAGGGGGCAGCGAGAGCCTCTCAGTCATATGCTCCTTGGTGGGGAGGGCCAGGAAGGAGGTTGAAACCAATTCCCCCACCCCCACCCACAGTCCAGCTGGGGGGCTGAGAGGGAGCTAGCTGTGGGGTTGCTTTCAGCCACCTGCTCCCCATCCCGAGGGAAGCCATGGGAGTCCTAATAGAGAGAGGAGGAAAACCTTGTCAAATCCATTATGCAGCAGCAATAATGCCTGCTCCCTCCAGACAGCACTCCACAGTTTACACAGCCCTGTCCTGTCCACAGTGCCACCTAATGCTCCTGCCCCTTTTACAAGTGAGGAAACAGGCTTCAAAATGTTAATGCCTGACCCAAGTTTCATCAATTTAAATTCAGGTCTCCAGGATCCCAGGAAATCCTCTCTAGGGAGCGCTTCCTAGTTTGGGGGAATTCCAGGATGAGCAAGACAGGGTCCCTTGTTGATAGGAAGATTACTAATTCAGAGGAGGCACCCAGGGTTGCAAAAGACAGGAGACTGGTGGGAAGGTGAGTAACCAAGGAGGGCTTCCTTCAGAAGGAGGCAGTATTCACTCATGGCCCTGAATGAGGAGGGAGGTGCCACCAGGCAGAGCAGAGGAGAGGAGGTGTGCTCCAGGGCATGAAGCCTGCAGGGTGCACCGTGGCAGTGGAGAGTGGAGAGAGAAGTGGCAGGTGGAGACGCCGGATGATCTAGTGGCTAATACCTGGGATCAACCCCCAGCTCCTTCACTCTCCAGCTGTGGAACCACAGGCAAATACCTTAACCTCTAGGCCTCATTTTCTACATCCACAAAATGGGATTCATCATAATAGAACCTGGTTCACAGAATTATTACAAAGACTCAAAGAGTTCATACACATACAGTATTTAAATTCTCACCTGCATATAGCATTCACAAAATGCTAATTATTATTATTAGTGCTCATAGTTAGAGCAAACCAATATGGCTTAGTGCTCCTTTGTCCTTCTGATGATTGACTATTTTGACTGTCTTCCCCAGGCTCCTGGTCCCCACCCCACCCCCAGGGCAAGCAAGTGCCTTCACAGACCTCTTCAGCACCTTCCGCGCCCGCCCATCCCACACTTGCACTCGATACCAGTCGGTTCAGGGAAGAAGGGAGCAAGCTTGGAAAGATGGTGCAGGTTGCCATGGCAATGATGGGGGAGGAGGGGTGGATGCCCAGCAGAGCCTGGCCAAGGATTCAGGGCAGAGAAAGCTCACTTCATTACCATCTTTTACTACACTGGCCCAGTCTGCTGACGGTTGCACCCCAGAAGTGCCTTGGTATCAGAGGCGAGTAGATGGAGGGCAGGAGTTGGGGAAAAGGAGACATTGAGAAGGCTGTTGGCGAGAAGAAGGCCAAGGTCTGTGGAAAGTAGAAGGAATAGCTGGGAAGCATCCAGTCCTGGACTCAGATTCGAATCCTGGCTTTGCTACATACTACCTGTGTGAGGCTCTTTAAGCCTCAGTGACCTCATCTGTGAAATGGTGGTGAGAGGGGAAGGGACATTTACAGCCCTTTTCTCCCTCCCTTGCCCACAACTACTGTGCCCCAGCATGGCACCCGGGTCAGCCCCTGCCAGCTCTGGAGCTGTCATCATCTCTCCCTCTTATGCCTCTTCAGTGGACTGTGGCCAGGCTCCCCTGGACCCTGTCTACCTGCCGGCAGCCCTGGAGCTCCTAGACGCCCCTGAGCACTTCCGTGTGCAGCAGGTGGGCCACTACCCACCTGCCAACTCCTCTCTGAGCTCCCGATCTGAGACCTTTCTGCTCCTACAGCCCTGGCCCAGGGCCCAGCCACTTCTCCGGGCCTCCTACCCACCTTTTGCCACTCAGCAGGTAAGGAGGGGGCACCGGGGACTCTCAGGCTAACAGGACTCAGAGCCTGAGGTCTGCTGGGTACGGCTTGGGAGCCTTCCCCAGCCCCGGCTGTGCTCCCCATATTCCAGAGGGGGAAACTGAGGCCCATAAAGGTTCTCTTCTGCCAAGCTGGGATCCCATCTTCCTAGATCTTCCCCTCCCAAGCTCCTCTTTTGTTAAGCCCTCTCATTCTCTTTCCAGGTGGTCCCCCCTCGAGTCACTGAGCCCCACCAACGGCCAGTCCCATGGGACGTGCGGGCCGTTTCAGTGGAAGCGGCTGTGACTCCAGCAGAGCCCCACGCCCGGGTTCTCTTCCACCTCAAAGGGCAGGATTGGCCACCAGGGTCTGGCAGCCTGCCCTGTGCCCGGCTCCATGCCACACACCCTGCAGGCACTGCTCACCAAGCCTGCCGCTTCCAGGTGAGTAGACAGGCCCCACCTAGGCTGGTCCTGCTGCAGCTGCGTCAGCCAGGTGGTGGGCCCGCGGCAGAGAGGAAACCCCCACTCCTGGGAAGCACGGGGGTTGTGGACCACCCGACTCCATTTCTGCCCCCACTAGCTTTCAGTGCTGTGAAAAGGTTATTTAGGGCCCCAGAGGGAGTTCAGTCCTTGGTGTGTGACTTTGAGTAAGTAACTTAATCTCTCTGAGATTCAGTTTCCTCATCTGAAGAATGGGGTGTTAAGAATTCCTACCCCATCTGGAGTTGGAGTAAGGAACAAGTGAGATGAATGTAAGGATAGCTTACGGCAGAGTAATCAATCAGCCAGTGTGTTTGCATTATTAGTAGTGTTACTTTTATAATTGCTATTTCCACTATTTTGGAGTCTAGCACAGGAATCCATGGGAGAGGCGTCTCTTGAGCTTTAGGATTCTGAGAAGAAGACTGGATTCTAGGCAGGATAGTCCTGGGCTTGGTTAGGGTAAGGCCCTGGGATTGGCTTACTTTGTAATGAGACCTATCCCAAGGGCTGAAGAGTGGTCTGCGGACATGCTCTGAAACCTAGACCTGGTTTGAAGCCCCAGCCAGATTGCTGGTTTGCTGTGACACTCAGGCTGTGTCTCTGGCCCATGCTGGGCCTCCCTTTCATAAGCCCCTCCAGCTCTGGGTTTCCTGCCATGGGTGCTGAGAATCCTGTTCCTCGCCCTGCACCCACCCCCATGCCAATTACTGCTGTCGTGTCTTCACAGCCATCCCTGGGCGCCTGCGTGGTGGAGCTGGAGCTTCCCTCGCACTGGTTCTCACAGGCCTCCACCACACGGGCCGAGCTGGCCTACACGCTTGAGCCTGCAGCTGAGGGCCCTGGGGGCTGTGGCTCCGGCGAGGAGAACGACCCTGGGGAGCAGGCCCTCCCAGTGGGGGGCGTGGAGCTGCGCCCAGCAGACCCCCCGCAGTACCAGGAGGTACCTCTGGACGAGGCTGTGACTCTGCGGGTGCCTGACATGCCAGTGCGGCCCGGCCAGCTCTTTAGTGCTACCCTCCTGCTTCGGCACAACTTCACAGCCAGCCTCCTGACCCTGCGGTGAGCACCAGGCCACGGGGATGGGTGAGGGTGGGAACCTCTGTGGGAAGACTAGGGACAGGTACCTGCTCCTCTTGGGGTCCTTGCTGGAATCCTTGACCTCTGCAAAACATGTGTCCACCAAACTCCTTCCAGGTAAAAAGCCATGACTGTGCTGGTAGGAGCCCACCATGGGCACAGCCCTGGAATTAGAGTCAGAAGTAGGAAGCTGCCCCTTCCCCTGGCACCTCCCTGAGATTCCTTTGTCCAATGGGGCTAACGGTCCACCTTCAGGGCAGCTGCAAGTCTCCAGGGAGGGGAACCCGCAAAGGGCTTAGAGACTGCAGTACCTAAGTGTGAGCTCTTGCTCCAGTGCTCCAGAGAGGGATATTTGCCCCAATCACGTTCACCTACATGCTGTCCCTCCTTGCCACCCTCGCCGTAGGACTCTAGCCTTTGGACAGAGCCTGCTCTTTCCCATAGGAAGGCCCTGATTCTTCGTGTCCTTTTCTGTAATAAGTTCCCCCAAAGCAGCCCCCACCCACCTACCCAGTTCACCCGGCAAGGGCTTGCAGAGTATGACTTGCTTCTGGAGTCCAGCGCAGGAATCCATGGGAGAGACATCTCTTAGGCTTTAAGATTCTGAGAAGCCTGAGTTCTAGGCAGGATAGTCCTGGGCTTGGTTAGGGTGAGGCACTGGGACTTGCTCACTTTGTAATGAGATCTTTCCTGAGGATCGAAGAGCGGTCTGTGGACATGCTTTGAAACCCAGACCTAGTTTCAAGCCCTGCCTGGGTTTGTGCATGTCCCGTCTCTGTGTCTCCCCATCTCCTACGCCCTCCTATGCTCACTCTTATTAAGCAGATCTTTCCTAGACACTTACAGCCTGCCAAGCCCTGTGTCTTCACTCTGCAGATCCAAACACGAGCAAGGGCCAGTCCCTATCTGGCAGAAAGGGGCCCCCAGTGGTAGGGAAGGGAGCTGGATGGGCATGAATTGGATTAGAAGGCATGTGGGTGTGTAAGCACCGAGGGAGGTTTAAAGTGCGGTGGGAGCTCAGGTGAGTGGGTGCAGTAAGGGGGAAATTCATCCCACCACTGGAAAAGCTTTCTAAAGGAAATGGTCTGTGAGTTGTCAGAGGCTTAAAGCATCAGCAGGTAAAGTAAGAAAGGGCAGAGCAGGCTGAAGGCACAGACTGGGCAAAGGCTTGGAGTCACGAATGGGTGCCGTGTGTGTGGGAAACTTGTGTGTAGCTGAAGCAGAGAGTGCATGGAGAGATGTCACAACTGAAGTTAAGGCTGGACCAGACCCTGGAGGGCCCCCGAATGCCAGGCTAAGCTTTGACCTTATGGGCAGTGGGGAGGCATAAGTGGTCTTTGGGTGGGGGAGAGCTGTAAGGTGTGAGCTGCACTGAGGTGGGGTCCTTCTGGGTTGGAGGATGGTGAAGAGGAGATTCAGACTGGAGCCAGGGAGGTCAGATGGCTTTGGCCCCTTGTCTTTCCCCTTCAATCCAGCCCACAGTTCAGCATCCACCTTGCCAAACTGAGCCTATACTCTCTTCCCCAGGATCAAGGTGAAGAAGGGGCTGCATGTGACAGCCGCCCGCCCAGCCCAGCCCACACTCTGGACTGCCAAGCTGGACCGCTTCAAGGGCTCCAAGCATCACACCACCCTCATCACCTGCCACCGTGCTGGGCTCACAGAGCCAGATTCCAGGTGGGCAGTTTCCCTCCACCCAGGGGGCAAAGGAGGGAGGACTGGTTATAGAGTGCAGTTGAGCAGATTTGGAGGCTGCCATGCTGCCTCTAGATCCCCAGGTGAGCAGACCCAAGGACAGATTTTTTCAAGGAAGCAGCACAAAGCAGGCATAATCCATTCCTTCATTCATTCATTCGGCCACTATCTTCCCAGCCCCAGCCATGTGCCAGGCATAGCAAGTGTCTGTGAGTCTTATTCTAAGAGATGCCAACCAATCCTGTGCCCCAGGTAGAGCCCTCATAGCCACTACTCCATCCCCCTGCTTCCACCAAATGATCCTTTCTCTGGGCCATTCACATTCCCCCAAAAAGCCCAGCTGCAGTTCTGCAGTTGTGAACTCTTCTTATTCATGCCCTGAGCCTGGGTCAAGGCCATGGACTCAGTAGCCCCAGTTCAAATTCTGGTTCTGATGCTTTTGGGATGGGCAAAACCTTGGGCAAGCCAGTTAACATTCCCCTACCCAAGCCTCAGTTTCTTCACTTGTGAAATAGGAATAATAATGCATCCCTTAGCATTTTTGAAAATAAAATACAGTGCTGCATATCAGGCACCCAGGACGGTTCCCAGCACATAGGTTTTTGTTTGATCAAAGGAAGCTTATCATTCAGAGGGTCAAGTGTCTGGTCCTGGGACCTGGAAGTGAATCTCCCGCATGCCACCTCAGTGGCTGTGGAAAGCGGAAGTCTGGGGGAAGCGGGTCCGGGCAGGCAGGGGAGTGAGCCACCTTGCCAGGTGGGAGGTGGTTAAATGGCTTCATGGATCTTAGAGAGGCCAAGAGTGGGTCAGAGTTTGGGGTCTGGAGCGAGGATGCTTGGGTTTAGATCCCAGCCCCGCTACTTTTTGCTGTGTGGTCTTAAGTGAGCTACGTAACCTCTGTGCCTCAGTTTCCTCCTGTGTAAAATGGGGATAATCATGAATGCAGGAAGTGCTGAGGCCATGCCTGGCAGCTAGCAAGCATTTGGCTTCTCTGTCCCCTTTGGCCAGCAGTCCCCTTGAACTGTCTGAGTTCCTATGGGTGGACTTTGTGGTGGAGAATAGCACTGGTGGGGGCGTAGCGGTCACTCGCCCCGTCACGTGGCAGCTGGAGTACCCAGGCCAGGCCCCTGAAGCAGAGAAGGACAAAATGGTGTGGGAAATCCTGGTGTCTGAGCGGGACATCAGAGCCCTTATCCCACTGGCCAAGGTAAGGAGACCTCCATCTCTGCCCGGGAAGGCTGGAGGCCAAGTCCCAGGAGCCCCATGAGCTGAGGGGCCTGGGGCTGAGCCCCTCCTCCACCCCCAGGCTGAGGAGCTGGTGAATACAGCACCACTGACTGGAGTGCCCCAGCATGTCCCCGTGCGCCTTGTCACTGTGGACGGCGGGGGGGCCTTGGTGGAGGTGACAGAGCATGTCGGCTGCGAGTCTGCCAACACACAGGTCCTGCAGGTGAGTGGCAGGTGCCCAGCTCATGTGAGTCTGCATTTGTGTGGGCACAGTTACGCACGCACACCTTTCCTCCTTCCTCATGTGGGTCCCCAAGAGAACAGCTTCTTCTTGAGACGAGAAACCTCATGGGAGGAACCACAGCTTCAACTTCTTTTGTTCCAGCCACCTCTCTCCCGAGTCAAGTAACCCTAACAGCCCCCCGACCTTAGACACTTTCACGCTCATTATTGCACTGGCAAGTGCGCTGGCCTGAGAGAGTCGAGAGCACATACTCTGGGATCAGAAAGTTTTAGTCTGAAACACATCTTTGTTGTCAACCAGCTTTGTGATCATGGGCTGGTCTCTTAACCTCTCTGAGCCTCGTTACCTAAACTTTAAAATGGGAACATATCTTCGGGTTGTTGTAAGAATTAAAAGCACTTTAAGACAGTATTTAGCAGATAGCAGGGGCTGAAACAATGGCAGTTATTGCTGTTATAATATGATGTAATAATTATACAATGGTAAAAATTATTATTATTATTATTACTGGTGATTGTGAAGCGAAATAAAAGGGAGGGTGGTAGAGCAACTTCCTCTATCTTGAAGTTCTAAGAGGGGAAGCATGGAGTCTGTATGTATGCAAATCCCAGCCACCTGAAGGGAGAAGGTGCCTTTCCCCACTTGTGGTCCTTTGCTCAAATGTGTGTGGTTCCTGCTGGAGGGCCTTGGTGGGAGATCTGCTTTGTCCCACCTCTGCCTACCTGGCTGTAGCTGGTTGCCAGGTGGCTCCAAGAGCAATGTCAAAGGCCAGCATGAATAAGGAGCCAAAGTTTTGGGTTCACACCCCTGCTCTGCCAGGAGGAAGACTGGTATGCAATGGCCAGTTCCCCTGACTGAGCCCCAGGGAACCTCAAGGAATGGCCCCTACAGTAAAATCTTAAACAAAGAACAGGGCTTAACCAACAATCCTGCTGCAACATGCATTCCAGTGACACACAGAGCTGAACTCAGTGGGAGCCCGTCCTACGGCCTGAGGTCAGGGCTGCTCTCTTCTGGCCCATGCCTTTTTTTTTTTTTTTAAATCTATTTATTTTGAAACAGAGTCTCACTCTGTCCCCAGGCTGGAGTGCAATGGTACAGTCCGGCTCACTGCAGTCTCAGCTACCCAGGCTCAAGGGATCCTCCCACCTCAGCCTCCCCAGTAGCTAGGACTACAGGCATGTGCCACCACACCCGGCTGATTTATTGTATTTTTTGTAGAGAGGGAGTTTTGCCATGTTGCCCAGGCTGGTCTCAAACTCCTGGACTCAAGCGATCCACCCACCTCGGCCTCTCAGAGTGCTGGGACTACAGGCATGAGCCATCCACCGGGCCCAGCCTCACACCTGTCTTTAGTGGCTTAGCCCGCCCGCCTGCCCTCTGCCCTTCCATAGGTGTCTGAGGCCTGTGATGCCGTGTTCGTGGCTGGCAAGGAGAGCCGGGGCGCCCGTGGGGTGCGAGTGGACTTCTGGTGGCGCCGGCTCCGCGCCTCGCTGCGGCTGACCGTGTGGGCCCCGCTGCTACCGCTGCGTATCGAGCTCACCGACACCACCCTCGAGCAGGTCCGCGGCTGGAGGGTACCTGGCCCTGCTGAAGGGTGAGTGGAGGCCTGAGGAAGCTGGCAGGCCTTGGCGAGTCACACTGGGACGGAGAGGGCGCAGGGGACACAGCCATGGGCCCAAGTCGGGGTCAGAAAAACTGCCCTGTTGCTTGCAGTTCCTTCTGCCCACCTCCACCCTGGGCCGCCCAGCCAATGATCGCTTTCTGTGAAATTGCTGACCTCCGCATCCCTCTCCTCCTTCCCTGCCTTACTTCTCCGGTAGCACCCTCCACTTCCTAATCTACATCAGTACTGGTTAATGTTGCCTGTCCATCCTTTCCACGCTCCTCCCCCGAGAATGTCAGCCCCTTGAAGCCGCGGTCTGTCTATGCTGGTCGTACCCTCAGAGCCTAAGATGACACAGAGCTCAGGAAATGAACACCCTCGAAGGGGGCTCCCCAAAACCCAGGGAGAGGTGGCCCACGCCTCTGGAATCTAGCTTCCAGGCCCTTCAGAGAGTGAGCGCCCCCAGGGTCCCCGTAAGAGAGCGTCTCCCCTGCGGTCCACTTGGGAGCAAGAGCAGTGATCAAGGCACAGCGCCAGTCGGGAGTGGGCTGGGGCGGCTCGCCTGCAGGTGGAAGGGCCTGACCCCAAGAGGGGCGGATGTCTGCGTTTGAGAAACAGGAGCTGCTGGTGATTAGGAGCCGCCAGCTGCGGGTCTCCAGCAGCTGGGGTCTCCAGCAGCTGCGGGTCTCCAGCAGCTGGGCCCTGGGCAGGCTGGGGCCGCTCAGCGCTGACGGCCAGTCCCGGCCTCCCCGCCCTGCAGGCCTGCGGAACCCGCTGCAGAGGCGTCAGATGAGGCCGAGCGGCGCGCCCGCGGCTGCCACCTGCAGTACCAGCGGGCCGGTGTGCGCTTCCTCGCCCCCTTCGCGGCCCACCCGCTGGACGGCGGCCGCCGCCTCACGCACCTGCTTGGCCCCGACTGGCTGCTAGACGTGTCCCACCTCGTGGCGCCACACGCCCGCGTGCTGGACTCGCGTGTAGCCTCTCTGGAGGGTGGCCGTGTCCTGGTGGGCCGGGAGCCCGGTGTCACCTCCATTGAGGTAAGCAGCTGGGGACCAGGAGAGTAGACCCCCTGAGAAGGGTGGAGGGGCCCCCAAAATGTTCGTGGGTGGGAGTGAAGAGTGTGCCAGGAGCCCAGAGTGTGTGGGGGAGTTGTGCGGTCTAGGTCTGAGTGCAGTGGGATTGGGGATAGGCTCAGAATGGGGTGGCTGCATAAGGGGGGAAGCCCTCTAGCTATGAAGGGCTGAGGTGTGGGTAGTGTGGGGACCGGTTCTTGAGGGAAAAGGGAACTGCCCCCTAGGTGTGGGATTGGGGTCCAGGTATGCACCGGGGTGCAAAGAGTAGAGGGATAGTAGCCCATGAGGCTGCTGGGAGTACCCGGTTCCCTCTGGGTGGGGGCTGTCCGTGGCGAAGACCTCCCCCACCTCCGGAGGGCAGCCCGTGAGGGTGCTGGGAGCACCCGGTTCCCTCTGGGTGGGGGCTGTCTGTATGGAAGGCCCCCCACCTCCAGCTCCTTTCCACCCTCAGGTGCGTTCCCCACTGTCTGACTCCATCCTGGGGGAGCAGGCGCTGGCTGTGACAGACGACAAGGTCTCAGTGCTGGAGCTGAGGGTGCAGCCAGTGATGGGCATCTCGCTGACCTTGAGCCGGGGCACTGCCCACCCCGGGGAGGTCACAGCCACGTGCTGGGCACAGTCAGCCCTTCCCGCCCCAAAGCAGGTGACAGTTGGGGGGTCAGGGGGATGAGGTCAACATCTCCAGATGGGGGCTCATGGTAGAGGGGAATGGGAGGAAGGGACCCTGGTACCTCGACCCCTTAGGGTTTTCAGAGTGAGGACTGACTCTGTGAGGTAGTGAGCTCTCTGCAGCTGGAGGTGATCAAGCAGTGGCTGGAGTATGGCAGTGGGAGGTTGGTTAGATGGCTCTAACTGAGGACCCTCCCAATAACTCAGACCCTAGGGCTGAGTGGCAGACAGGTGATTGACACGCGTCCCCTCTCTCCCTGTGTTTTGTCTATCTGCCTGTGTCTCTGTTTTCTCTCTGGTCTCTCCTCCATGTGGCCTGTCTCTGTGGGAGTGGTTTCTCTGTGCATGCGTGCGTGCCCTCGCATGTCTCTGCCTGTGTCTGTGTGCCCCACAGGAGGTGGCCCTCTCCCTATGGCTGTCCTTCTCTGATCACACTGTGGCCCCAGCTGAGCTCTACGACCGCCGTGACCTGGGACTGTCCGTCTCAGCCGAGGAGCCTGGTGCCATCCTGCCAGCTGAGGAGCAGGGTGCCCAGCTCGGGGTGGTGGTGAGTGGGGCAGGCGCCGAGGGGCTGCCGCTGCATGTGGCTCTGCACCCGCCCGAGCCCTGCCGCCGGGGCCGCCACCGTGTGCCTCTGGCCTCTGGCACCGCCTGGCTGGGGCTGCCCCCTGCCTCCACTCCAGCCCCTGCTCTCCCATCCAGCCCTGCTTGGAGCCCACCAGCCACAGAAGCCACCATGGGTGGTGAACAGCAGGTGGCAGGCAGTGTCGGGGGCAACATAGGTGTGAGGGGCAAGTTTGAGCGGGCAGAGGAGGAGGCCAGGAAGGAGGAGACCGAAGCCAGGGAGGAGGAGGAGGAAGAGGAGGAGGAGATGGTCCCTGCCCCTCAGCATGTCACCGAGCTAGAGCTGGGCATGTACGCCCTGCTGGGAATCTTCTGTGTGGCCATCTTCATCTTCTTGGTCAATGGTGTGGTCTTCGTCCTGCGCTATCAGCGCAAAGAACCTCCCGACAGTGCCACTGACCCCACCTCCCCCCAGCCCCACAACTGGGTCTGGCTGGGCACTGACCAGGAGGAACTGAGCCGCCAGCTGGACCGGCAGTCCCCTGGCCCGCCCAAGGGGGAGGGGAGCTGCCCCTGTGAGAGTGGGGGAGGAGGGGAGGCCCCTACCTTGGGCCCTGGCCCTCCTGGGGGCACCACCAGCTCCTCAAGCACCCTGGCCCGAAAGGAGGCTGGGGGGCGGCGGAAGCGAGTAGAGTTTGTGACATTTGCGCCAGCCCCTCCAGCCCAGCCACCTGAGGAGCCTGTAGGGGCCCCTGCTGTGCAGTCCATCCTTGTGGCAGGCGAGGAGGACATCCGCTGGGTGTGTGAGGACATGGGGCTGAAGGACCCTGAGGAGCTTCGCAACTACATGGAGAGGATCCGGGGCAGCTCCTGACCCTCCACAGCCACCTGGTCAGCCACCAGCTGGGGCAACGAGGGTGGAGGTCCCACTGAGCCTCTCGCCTGCCCCCGCCACTCGTCTGGTGCTTGTTGATCCAAGTCCCCTGCCTGGTCCCCCACAAAGACTCCCATCCAGGCCCCCTCTGCCCTGCCCCTTGTCATGGACCATGGTCGTGAGGAAGGGCTCATGCCCCTTATTTATGGGAACCATTTCATTCTAACAGAATAAACCGAGAAGGAAACCAGAGCTGGGACTGCTGCCATCTGTCCGGTAGAGTGAAGCAAGGGGGCTGGAATAGGGCCTGTTCAGCCCCTGTCCCTGCTGAAACAGCTGTGGGAGGCTGGGCCCTGGGACGCCCTCTCATAGCGTCCAGCGATCCAGACAAATAGGAGAGCCGTGACGGCCTGAATGCCAGCCAGCAGGAAGAAGTAGAGGTCCATCCGGCAATTGTTGATGTTCCCTGAGGAAAGGAGGGGTTAGATTTGGGTCAGGACAGGGATCCTCTGTCTTGCGCCCTGTGCCTGCCGTGTCCTAGCCCTGGGGCTGGCAACTGAGGCCATGTGGGCAGTGATGGGATCTGAAGACACTGGACAGATACCCGCTAATGCTTGACTTCCTGAAGATCTCCAGGGGTGTCTACAATTCCTCTTCAGCTATTCAGAAGGGGGCATGAAATATAAACACCATGAGAAAGGTAACCCTTCAGCCAGAGATGGCAGAGTTCCAGAAGCAGAAAGGAGCCTTGGAGGTCCACTAAGTTCAACACTTGGGGAAAGAAAGGCCCAAGGAGGGAGGCCACGCTGTGGGTGACTGGCCAAGCCCGGGCTAGAACCCCATTCTCCCAAGTCTAGCCCTCTACTTGCTTCTGCCCAGAGTCAAAGCACTTTAGCAGTTGCCACCTCCTTTCCAAGCCTCCCTCCATCCATGTCCCACTCCTGGGGAGGCCCCATACTCACCAAAGTCCTTGGGGCAGTGCAGCCAGCCCCCGGGCAAGGACAGCAGTGCCACTAGGCTGGAGCCCAACAGTGAGCCCACCCCCGACAGGCAGAAGAAGATGCCCATGATGGCGCCCTGCATGGAGCGCGGGGCCTCTGAGTAGGCAAACTCCAGGCCTGCAGAGGGGGAGCAGAGACGATCTCAGGGGCTGGTGCAGGTGCAGAGAACAGGCCCAGGCCCCTGCTTGCTGCCCCTGACCCTGCCCCCACCAAGCCACCCTCCAGGCTTCCCCTGGATGCCTGTCCACTCAGTGGCAATGACAGCACCCATGCATCAATGCCGACTTCCCCTCTGCCCTGCTCACCTGCCTCCTGGCTGAACCCCTGCACCGGGGTACTCCATGTGCTGCCCCAATAGCTCTGTCTCCCCTCCTCCCCTTCCTGCCAGGTCTATCATTTCAGTGACAGCACCATCTTTACCTCCTCTCTCTCCCCACCCTCTCTGCCCACCTTCAACGTCATCGTCAAATTGTTTTGATACAACCTCTGAAATCTATTCTAAATATATGTCCTTCTCTCTATTCCCTCTGCCCTGGGTCCAACCCCAGCCCTGGTCACTTTCTGCAAATGCCTCTTAAACTCCCCTGACTCCTGTCCTCCTCACACAGCCAGGAGCATCTGTCTAAAGCACCTCGGATGGGGTCCTTTCCCAGCCAAAACCCCCTGGAGAGGAGGGGCGCTGTTGCCTTCAGGAGAAATCCCAAGGTGCAGGCTCAGCGCACAAAGCCCTTCGACACTTTGGCTCCCTGCACCTCCAATGCCTCTCCAGCCCTATCCCCCACGCTTCCCGAAGGCTTGGGTCTTTGCTTATGCTGTTCCCTCTGCCTGTAAGACCCCTCCTCCTACCCACTCACCTGCCCGCCTCCTCTCCATGCTTAAGGGCTCCCACTGCACTCTGCCCTGACTTCCACAGCACTCCACTGGCTCACTGTTTGCCTGACTCTCTCCCCATCTGAGTGAGCTCCCAGGGTCAGTCTTTTCTTTATGTCTGACCTAGCCTAGCCCTGGGCCCGCAGCTGAGGAAGCCCTTGCTTTTTTGCTGACTGAAGGGCCTGCCCCAGCTTTGCAGCTCTAGCTCCCAGCCCGGGGAAGGGGGTTGGGAGGGTGGGGAGCGAAGGACATAGAAATCCATTACTATGACCCAGAGTACTGTGTGCTATGATAGAGAGATGAACACGGGGTGGGAAGGGAGGATCCCTTCTGCCCAAGGACCTTGGTATTTAGGCTCAGAATTGAAGGGGATATTGGAGTTCACCTTCAGTCTAAGGTAGAGGGAACAGCAACTTCAAAGACACAGAGGGTGGAGAACCTGGCACCAGGGGAATACGTGGAGAGCTGGTGTGGGAAGTTTCTTGCTCGCCTCCAAATCCCCAGTGCCTGTCACATAGGGGCTGACTTGAACCAGGTGCTAATAATAGACCCCCATTGGGTGAATGAGCCCTGGTCAGAAAACACTGCCTTCCTCCATGCAGATGGGCCCTGGAGGCTGCATCCCTGGGGTACCTGACTTTGAGGTGCCACCGGCCAGAGCCCATCACTGGTGCAGGAGCAGGGGAGGGGATCCAGGGTACCTGGGATGCTGGCAAAGATCTCACTGATCCCAATGAGCAGGTACTGAGGGATCTGCCACCAGATGGACAGTGGTGCCGCGTTGTACAGGACCTCCCCAATCTGCTGGGACACAGTCTCGTTGTGGTGGATGTAGTGTAAGCGCTCCATCTCCAGGACTCCTGGTGGAGGAGCAGAGGGGGATTATAGTCAGGCCCACCCCAGGCAGCTTAGCCCACAGAAGAGCTTGTACATGGTGGGGATGGGGTACTCATGAAGCAGCCAAAGATTGAGCAGCAGGCAAGGAAAAGAATACTGGACTGGGGGGTGGAGGAGGGGGCCAAGATGTGACCAACTCCTCCCTTTTGGTCTTGGCTGCTAGAAGCTCCAAGCTGAGTTTTGCACTCAATAACAGTAACAACTCTCATTAATGGAGAACCTGTTATGTGCTAGGCATTTACTATGCATCCTTGCTGGTGAAGAAAGTGAAATAACTAGCACTTTCAAGTGCTTAACTAGAAAGTTAAGCAACTAGTCCACAGTCACATAGCTGATAAGTAGTCAGGGCTGGATTTGAGCTCTGGTATTTCTGGTTTCAAAGCTGGCCTACTTTCCATGATATCACATGACTTCTCTACTGCAACGTCAAGTATTGCTGTAGTGTTTCTAACCTGGCTTTCAAGTTTAACTATGTTATCTCCTCCTCCTGTGTTGCTTGGGAGATAGCTGTGCTCTAGTGGAATGAACATTGGACATGGAGTTGGAGGACCTGGGTTCCCAGCCTGGCTAGCTGTGTGACCTTGGGCAAATCACTTAACCTCTCTAGACTCAGTTCCCTTACTCAAGAAGCAGGAATAACATTCCCAGGATTATTGTGAGGATAAAATAGGACAAACTGCTTTAAGGATATAGCTGGAATAAAATCTAGTTGGGTTTTCACACTTTCAACACAATACCGTTTATGGAGCTTTCATTTCTCCAGCTCATACTTGTGATCCAGGCACACTATTGAGTGCTTTACAGACTTCATCTGCTGTAATCCTCACAACAGCCCCCATCAGACTGAGTTCCACAAGGGCAGAGCCCTGCTCAGGGTCCGAATGACACCTGTCCCCATTTTAAAGACATAGCTCAGAGACTCTAAGGAACTTCAGGGTCATAAAGTTACTAAGTAAAAAGGGTTCAGGTTTGTGCAACAGTGTGAAAGACTTCTTTAGCTGATCCCCCCCCCCACTGCCCCCACCAATCCCCACTTTGTAACAAATGGCTTCAGATCCTTTTGAAATGGAAGAAGGAAGATAATTTTTTTTTAAGTCTTCATTTGCCACTAAGTGGAAAATTCATTCAACACATTTATGGAGGGCCCACGTGCATGTTCATAGCAGTGAATAAAAAAGAAAAACTATCTCTGCCTTCAAGGAGCTTATAATTCACTGGGGAAAATATTTGTTCCTCTCTCGGCCTGAGTTTCCTCTTCTGTCAAAATGAGGGGCAGCTGGATTAGATAGGAGGGTCTCTTTCAGCTTGCACCTCTGGGAAGCCAACACTGACGCCCACTGGGAGAGGCTGAACTTGGTCCAGGCTACCACTTCAGCATCAGCCCATGGTGGAAGCAGACTTCCCCAAGCCCAAAGTTCAGCCCCCTGCCCCACACCCCTCTGCACACCTGCCACAATGACGGAGGTAAAACCAAAGAACATCCCCAGCGCCATCTTCTGCAGAGCAGAGGGAAGCAGCTTGCACCGCAGCAGTAAAGGGTCGATCAAGCGGTCCTTCAGAGGGACCAGAATCAGCACCACCACAACATTGGCCAGGAGGAGCCAGGCTTCCGGGATCTGGGCAGGAGGAAGTCAGAAGAGGCAGGCTAGCAGAGTGCAAGGAGCCTGGCTGCAGTCAGGAGACCTGGACTCTAGACTGGCCCTGGGTGACCCTGGGGTCCAGCTCCTTTCCCTCTCTGGAGTTCACGCTCCTCAGCTGTGTAACCAGGGAGTGGGATTATATAGAGATGGCAAATAGGTTCCTCTTGTATTCTAACTTTTATCAATTGGTAGTGGCTGATTATGGAACATTTATGGGCTCAGCATAAAAAAAGTCATGATTGACTAGTGATGTCTGCCATGGGCAAGGAAATGGACTACAATGGCAAATTTCTCATATATCTGCCAGCTCTGCAGATCATTCATTTCATGAGTCTGAAATGCCAAGGAACTGGTTTAGAAAGTTCTGGGAAAGGCAGAGATCTAGGTATCTAAGGGTCCCAGAGAAAGAGGGGACAAGGAAGAGTTGAAAAGGGACCTAAGTATGCTTGATCTGAGGGTGCAAATTAGGCAGCGAGACCTGCTTTAGAGCAGCAGCATGGGGGTGTGCAGCTGGCCTGAATTCCTTCAAGCAGTTGAGCATCTTGGCAGGATCCCTGCGCTGTGACACAAGTCCTCCCACCCTCCAGGTGCTTTTCCTGTATCCTGAGGTTGCCTTGCAGGCAGGAAAGGGGAGTGTGAAGGCAGTTTCATTTCCTCCTCTTCTCAGAGGAAGCCGCTACCTGGCTGAACTGGGTGCCGAACACATGCTTTCTCTCTCACCGTGTAGCTGCTGCCCTGGGCTCTCAGGGACACGGAGATGTTGGCCGGGTTGGCTGGGAAAATGTTTGGGATGTGGAGGTGAAGACCCTGCAGGACATAAGTGGACTGCATCTGCCAAGAGAGACGGGGGTGAGGCTGGAACAGAACTGGCCATGCCCCCTCCCAACTCCTAGGTGGCATTCCTCAGCGCCGTACCACAGGGCAGCTGGGCAGCTGTCCCCTCTCCCAGTCTCAGGGAGATAGTCACCTTCCCACCCTCCTTTCTCCTAGGTAGCTGGGCTGGGCAGGGAGCTTCCTGTGCTCTGCTCTCAGGCCTGTAGGCAGTGCGTGCAGCCTTATCCCAGAGCCCAGGCACAGCTGGTCTGACTAGTATTTGTGTCCCCAGGGCCCAGCACAGGGTAAGCATGGATAAATGTTTGCTGAAATGGGAAAGATAATGGCTGCCCCCACAGGGAGTTCTCATCTGACACTGAAGCCAAGCTGAGTCCACAGGTTGACACAAGCACTGCATAGACATGGACTTGCCAGAATGGCTCTGGACACAGCTGCAGGAGCAGGGCCCAGGGGCCACCTCCAATACCACGCACTGCCCCTTTAGTTGCTATATAATGGAGTAGGATCCAGGAGACTCCCACAAGAAGGGCTGGGGCAGGGGAGAGCATGTGGACTGCTCAGGGCAGCAGCCATTTACCAACTGGTATGGAAGGAAGTCAGTATCTGATTGGTATGACTGAGAATCAGCCATGGACACCCTCCCACCACATGCCGCCATCTCATCATAGAAATACTGTGTGCCCCTAAGTAGCAGGCTGGGAGCTCCAACAAATGTTCCTGTGAAGGGGGTATGGAAGGCAATGACCTTATGGCCTGGGGGCTAGCATTAAGCTGCTGCCCACCCTCCTATCACACACACACACACACACACACACACAAACACATCACTAACCTCCCCACTGAGGAGTAATATGGTGAGTGGAAGACAATAGTTCTCAACTCTGAGTATCTGTATCATCTGAAAAGTTTCTTAAACTAGAAACTTCCCCAGCAATTCTGATTCAATAGCCTGTGGTTGGACTTGGAATCTGTTTTTAAAACAGCATATTTTTAAAAGCTCTGCCGGTGATTCTGAAGCACAGCCAGGCTGGGGAACCACTGTTGCAAAGTACTCACTTTTGTGAGCTTGCGCCTGACCTGCCTGCTGTGGGGCCTTGGGCAACTGACACACCCTCTCTAGGCCTCAGCTACCAAGTCGGACAATCTGAATGCAGCAGAGCTGGAAAAGCCTCTCGTTTAAGCCACCCATTGTACACATGAGGAAACAGGCCCAGAGAGATGAGGTGACTTATTCAAGGACCTAGCCTGGCACAAAGCCATCCCAGTAATTCAACTCCCGCAGGAGGTATAGCAGGAGGAAGCTGTCTCCAGAGTTCCTCTTGCCGTACCACCGAGGGAGTTGGATTGCTGAGACGGCTTTGTGCCAGGCCCCATGCTAGCTGGTACGGGGCAGCACCTCACTTTATTCCCAGGCTTTCCCCCTTTCCACATGCCCTGGGCCTCTGTGATGAGAAATGAGGCCATTCAGATGGTGAGTGGGGAGCCAGGCCCCCAGAGAAAAAGGGCAGGTATGCTCACCTGGAAGTAGACCATCCAGTAGGGCACCAGGGTCACCATGACGGGCAAGATCTTCACCAGCACCTGGAAGTTGGTGATGTCCTCTTGCGGGGAAGCCCCTGGCTGGGGAGACCTCTGGTCGGCCAGCACGCGGGCACGTTGACGGTCTCTGTGAGACCCCAGAGGCAGCAGATAAAACAACAGTCAAGGCTGGGCTTGGTGGCTTATGCCTGTAATCCCAGCACTTTGGGAGGCTGAGGTGGGTGGATCACCTGAGGTCAGGAGTTCAAGACCAGCCTGGCCAAGATGGTGAAACTCCGTCTCTACTAAAAATACAAAAATTAGCCAGGCTGTTTTGGCTTGCACCTGTAGTCCCAGCTATTTGGGAGGCTGAGACAGGAGAATTGCTTGAACCTGGGAGACGGACGTTGCAGTGAGCCAAGACTGTGCCACTGCACTCCAGCCTGGGCAACAGAGCCAGACTCCCTCTCAAAAAACAAGCAAACAAACAAACGCAGCAGCCATAATCTTCCCCACCACCTCAGCCAACGTTTTCACTTCTACCATCACCCCCTAATTTAATCCTCCTCCCAGTATCAGCACGTCTCTGAAATCAGTACCCTCATCTCCTCCACCCCGCTGTTAGCACCACCTTCGCCATCATCACCACCATCGCCAAGGCCAGCATCCTTACTATCATCACCTTTAGTAAGGTGACTGCTGTCAGCAAAATCGTCCTCTCCACGGAGTTTCCATTCACATCACCATCACTCTTTTTCAATGTTGGCACCACTACTGCCAATATTATTCTATCCTCTCTTTTGCTGCAAAAGTGCCTAGCCAAGACTCATTCCGCTCTAGAGCTGTGGCCCCTCTGAGTCCTGAGGGAAGTAAGACCAGAGACTGTGGAAAACAGTCTGAAGGGATTTTTTGGCTCGTAGCATCAATTTGCCACGGGAACCAGGGGAGTCCCAGTCCAAGCCTGACTCAGAGAGAGACGCTGTCACAGATTTGATACACCAAAATTCCCCCCCCCCTTGCTGTCTCAAGTCCATCCTCCTCAACAGTCAACATGGCAACCCTCTCCCTCCATGACAAGGCATAGAGAGTGGAGAGGTGGGGGTAGAGGGAATATCAGTAGGCGACAAGGTTGATCAATCACTGCTGCAGCCTTTACCCTTTGCCCTTTGTCCTGAGAGCTTTCTGACCTCTTTTTGTCCAAGAGCCTTGCACTGTCCTTTGAGATTCCAAAAGGGACAATATTAGTGTAGTCATCTCCAAAGACAGCCACTGTCAACTCCACCCTTCCCAGCGTGTGCTGCCATTTTGCCACCAACAGGCGGAGTTTACTTTCCCTGCCATTGTTTCCCTGCTGGCCTTGTGACAGCTTTGACCTGTTAGAATGAAGCAGAAGTGGTGGTCTGGGACTTCAACGCCTCTTAAGGACCTTAAGAAGACCCATAACTTCTGCTTTCTTCCTCCCCGGAACATTCATTCTTGGAATGCTCCCTCCTCTTGGAACCCTCACACGATGCTGTGAGAAGTTCAAGCCACATGGTAAGACCACACGAATGGGAACCAAGGTGCTCTGGTCCACACAGTCCCATCTGAGCTCCCAGCCAACAGCCCACATTGACTGCCAGCCATGTAAGTGAGCAGACTCAGAAGTTCTAGCCCTTTCCAGGTCCCAAATGACTGCAACCCCAGTGCCATCATGAGAAGCAGAACGGCCCGACTGAGCCCAGTCAGTCAGAACTGGGAGAGGAGATAAAAAGGTCATTTAAATCACTAAGCTCTGGTGTGGTTTGTTAGGCAGCGATAGATAATGAAAACCACCACACTTCTCGGCTCCTGACAACTTACAAACCTCTAGCAATATGCCAGACTGGGGAAAGCATGTTCTTCACCTTTTTCATTTAGATCCTATTGACAGGAGCTGTAACTGGCTGCAAGGTCTGGAGACAGATTTGCTTGGCATAAGTAGACAGTTAATTTAGGAAGGCGAGGGGCAAAAGGAAGCCATGGGACCTATGCAAGGTCATTCAGAACCTTCCTCCTTTGGATGTCAGCTAATGAGGAGGGAGCGAGTTTGGCCGATTTCCTAAGACGCTGTGATGGTTAGTAACAGGGTAATGTGGAATTACTTACATTGTATCCTAACAGCCTTCATTGGAAACATCATCCCCATCATCCTCTCCTTTAATGCCACTGTCATCCGCATTGCCAATGTTTGTGTCTTCAGTGTAGATACCAACACCATCATCCTTATCCTTACTACCATTTTCACTGTCAAGACCCTGATCATCCTCACACTTCCTTTTTTTTCTTTTTTCTTTTTTTATTTTTTTCCTGTTCTGTCACCCAGGCTGGAGTGCAGTGGCACCATCATGGCTCACTCCAGCCTCAACCTCCTGGACTCGATTGATCCTTCTATGTCAGCCTCCCAAGTAGCTGAGACCACAGGCACAGGCCACCACACCCCACTAATTTTTGTATTTTTTTGTAGAGATGAGGTTTCACCATGTTGCCCAGGCTGGTCTCGAACTCCTAGGCTCAAGCAAGCCACCAGCTTCAGCCTCCCAAAGTGCTGGAATTAGAGGGATAGCCACTGCCCCCAGCCCCATCCTCACACATTCTGTACGTAGATGGCAACCAATAATACCACCACCACCACCACCACTACCTTGACCTCCATCCTCAGTCACAGCAGGCAGCTCTGGCCCACTGGAGAGCAGATCATCATAAAAAGCTATCACTGTAGCTGAACCAGAATGTCTGCAACCTGGACCATGCCTCCCCAGGAGCGATCCAGCGCTTCTCCAGGCTTGGAGGCTCCCTGCACCCAGAGCCCCTCCTTACCTGGCCGAGTGTCGTTGCCACAGCTGGGGGCAGCAGTTTTGGAGAGCGAGCTTAAGCATAGAGGACACTTGGCTGCCCGTCGGGGGCTTGGTGATGAAGACGGGGGTGGCAAAGAGGAAGATGAAAAATGCCAGGCCCACACAGCCCACAGGGATGCTGTAGCCCAGCAGGAAGCTGATGTTCTGCTGAATAAAAGCCACCACCAGCAGCGACAGCACAGCACCCAGGTTGATGCTCCAGTAAAACCAGTTGAAGAAGCGGCGGGTGGCGTCACGGCCGAGATCCATCACCTGCCATTCAGGAAGGGGTGACAGTGAGGGCCAAAGGGGTCCGGGGCACTCTCTGTACCCATACCCCTCCCTCCTACAGAGACACTTCTTGGGTCGGTGGGTGGTGGGTGTTCCGACACTTTCCCAGTCTCTGATCACTAAACAGATGCTCAGTAAATATTTGCTGAATGAATGAATGAATCCTTCTCTTGGGAGTCACTTGCTAAAGATCAGGACATTTGGCCCAGCTGCTTTTGCATACCCATGACACACACTGCTTTTTTATCGCCGCAGAGGAACACATACAACAGATGTCTCAGATGCCACTTGTTCATTTCTGGTTGATTTATCCCTTTGTTTTTCACTGAGCAACCTACACTATTCTTTTTTTTTTTTTTTTTTTTTGAGACAGAGTCTTGCTCTGTTGCCCAGGCTGGAGTGCAGTGGCACAATCTCGGCTCATTGCAAGCTCCACCTTCCGGGTTCATGCCATTCTCCTGCCTCAGCCTCCTGAGTAGCTGGGACTACAGGCACCTGCCACCACACCTGGCTAATTTTTTGTATTTTTAGTAGAGATGGGGTTTTACCTTGTTAGCCAGGATGGTCTCGATCTCCTGACCTCGTGATCTGCTCGCCTTGGCCTCCCAAAGTTCTGGGATTACAGGCGTGAGCCATCGCGCCCGGCCTATTCATTACTTTTATAATCAGAAAAAAGCCAATAAGATCTCAGTTTTATTGCACATTATTAAAAATGTTGTATGCATGTTACCGAAAGAACAGAAGTCTGAGCGAGAATTTCCTCTGCAGTTCGGAGAGGCAAGCAGAGAAGCCTATTGTGACCCATTCTTTCACCCAACTTTTGTCCCTCTGATATACAGCAGAGGTAGTCCCATGCACAGCCCCAAGAGTGAGTTCTGGCCTGGTGAAAAAAACATTTTTTTTCAGGCCTCCCAGCAAGGGCAGATGGGCTGAAAATCTTTACCCAGAATTTGGATCAATCAGCAACAGCCAGGCCCCAGGCCCCTTCTGGTCTGTTGGCTCCAGTCAGCTGCACTAGCTGCTTCCAAATCTCCCAGGCCCAGGTCCCAGATTCTGACTCAGCAGGTCTGGGGCAGGACCTGGGCATCTGCATTTAAAAAAAAAGCAGTGAGGACTAGGGGCCATTTCAGTGGAGAGAATAAATACTTCTCTACATTGCTAAACCAGTCACCCTTTCCATGCCCCTGCAAATCTCAGGATCCATTACTGTCTTTCAAGTAGAGATTTATATTTCCACCAGCTAGGGCGATTTTGTCAAACTTTACTTTCTGTAGTTGCATTGGGGAAAAGAAAAGTATTTATTTTTCCTTTTTCAAATGTAAAATTATAGTCCACACAGATGCACTTAAACCCGCATTCCATTGGAGATTCTGCGGGGTCCTCCTGGAAGTGGGGAGGGAGGGGCATACCAGCTCACTGATAATTCTCGCTCTAGACTTTCAAGCAGAAAATTGAATAGGTCCCATTAGAAGCAGCCACTTCCATTTATTAATTGGAAGTAAATGAATATGACTATTGTAACTCTAAGGGGGAAGACCAGGCAGCCCATTCAGGATATAAATGAGTTCTTTCAGAATGAGCAGACGCTTTGTCGAGAGTGATGGATGGCCCTTTCTGAAATCAGCAAGTATGTGAAACACGCAGCTCCTAGGGTATAGCTGTTGCCAGATGGTGTCAGTCCCACCCACCCCCACATCCCCATCTGACTGTCCCCCTGAATTCTACAGCCGCTTCCTGCCTGTTGTGAAGTACCCACTCTTGTTAACCCATATGCTGTCTACACTGCAGCCGGAGCCATTTTTGAAGAGCTCAAATCCAGTGATGTCCATTCCTGCCTCAAATTATTTTGGTGTTTCTGCACTGTCCTAGGGATCAGGTCCCGACTTCATGAGGCCTTGTGGCCTGCCTTTGCTCCACCCAAAGTTCGTGCCCAGCCAAGGGGAGAACGTACAGGAGCTTCTGTCACTGTTGATGCCATGGGAGGCTCTGCTCAGTGGTCTGGCCTCCAGAAGATCAGTTTTGCCACAGGGGATACTAGATGGGTGAGGCTCTCTGGAGGTCAATAGGGTCAATGACACAGGTTAAGGGTACTGGGTTGGGGGTGCTAGTGGGATGTCAATGAAATAATAGGATTAAAGGAAGATGAGAGATTCCCATTGACAAATATTGGGGGTCTCTAGGTCTGAAAGAATGTCAACAAGAAGTAAGAAATGGTCAGGGCTGGCCGGTCACAGTGGCTCACGCCTGTAATCCCAGCACTTTGGGAGGCTGAGGCAGGTGGATCACCTGAGGTCAGGAGTCAAGACCAGCCTGGCCAACATGGCGAAACCACATCTCTCCTAAAAAAATACAAAAACTAGCCAGCGTGGTAGCGGGCACCTATAACCCAGCTACTTGGGAGGCTGAGGCAGGGAGAATTGCTTGAGCCCGGGAGGCGGAGGTTGCAGTGATCTGAGGTCGCACCTCTGCACTCCAGCGCAGGCAACAGAGCGAGACTCTGTCAAAAGAAAGGAAGAAAGAAAGGAAAGAAGGAAAGAAAGAGAAAGAAAGAGAGAGAGAGAAAGAGAAAGAAAGAAAGAGAAAGAAAGAAAGAAAGAAAGAAAGAAAGAAAGAAAGAAAGAAAGAAAGAGAAAGAAAGAAATGGCCAGGGCTGGCCTGGGGGCATGAAGTCATCAGCAAAGGATCCTAAACAAGCGGACAAGTGACTCCTTGTCAAGGACACTGGAAACTGCTAGGTGCTGAATTGTGGGTGCCAATTGGATGAAACGATCCTTTTGAAAAATGTCCCCTTTATGAGTATAATATGTGCAATCAAAGAACATTTGATAAACTGAGACAAGAAGAAAGTGCAATTAGTCCAGTGGCCTGATCATACCACTGTAACAATCTTTCTCCAGTTTCCTTTCGTTGACACCTCGTCTTTCCACATGGCTGCAGTCCTATCTGTATGCAGTCCTGCCTCCTGCTTTTGCTCATTTACACCATATGTGGTTATTTTAATAATATTACATTTTAGTCTAAATTATTGTCTAATATCCCACTGGGAACAGCTATCAAAATATAGCCATGTTGTTGGGCATTTACTCATTCATTTAGCAAATACTTATTAAATTTCTTCTACGTGCCATGCTCTGTTCAAGGGGGAACGGAGAAAGGCTCAGAGGTTGAGCTAAGGGAGAAGACCAGGCAGCCCATTCAGGATATAAATGAGTTCTTGCCCATGTGGCTCCAGCTAGTGAAGGGCAGAGCTGGGATCTGAGCAAGTCGGCCTGACAGCCTCTAGCACTGCTGGTAGGAAGAAGCTGGCTTGCTCCTGCCCTGCCCGCACATCCCCATAACACACAGAGAGGAGGTTCATGGTGGGACCTGGAGTCCAGCTGCCTTTACTCGGCTCCTCGACCCTCCATGTCACCTTGGGCAAGTTGATTAATGCCATGAAACCTCTCGGTGTCTTTCTCTGTAAAATGGGCATAATAATTCCTACTTCCTGGGTGGTGAAGAGTATTAAATCAGTTAAACAGTGAAAGTGCTTAGCATAGGGCCTGCAAGTAGCTCAAAAAAGACCAACCTGCCGGGCGTGGTGGCTCATGCCTGTAATCCCAGCACTTTGGGAGGCCTAGGCGGGTGGATCACCTGAGGTCAGGAGTTCAAGACCAACATGGTGAAACCCCACCTCTACTAAAAAAAAAAAAAAAAAAAAAAATACAAAAATTAGTTGGGCGTAGTGGCAGGCCCCTGTAATCCCAGCTACTGTGGAGGCTGAGGCGGGATAATCGCTTGAACCCGGGAGGCTGAGGTTGCAGTGCGCTGAGATCGCGCCATTGCACTGCAGCCTGGGCGACAGAGTGAAATTCCGTCTCAAAAAATAAAACAAACAAAAAAACAACCATGGTTATTCCCACTGCGGTTGCCATCGGTTTTGCAAGGGCTAGCCCCCCTCTTCTTTCAAATCAGGAAACTAGCGCAGACAGGGGACCTGGTTTGTCCCAGGTCACGCTGGGGGCCAGCCCTCCTTCCCTCCACACCCGCCGGAGTCTGCCGGGGCAGGCCTCCTGCCACTCACCTGGTCGGCACCGAAGGAGGTGAGGTTGCTCCGGACGGAGCTGGCGGCCAGGCCGAGTAGCAGCAGGCCCGCGTAAAGGACGGGAGCGCAGTAGGGGCTCGGCGAGGAGCGCGGGCAGCCGGCCGAGGGGCAGGCAGGTCCCAGCGGCGACGCGGGCATCTCTCCGCAGAAGGAGCTGCGGCCGTCGGGGAAGGCGGTGGCGGGCAGCAGGCCCGAGGCGGCCAGGTAGAGCAGCAGGCTGAGTGCGACCGCGCGGTAGCGGCCCAGGTACACGTCGGCCAGCCAGCCGCCCACGGGCGCCAGCAGGTAGGAGGCGCCCAGGAATACCAGCGCGGCGCGCGTCGCCTGCTCGCCGGTCCAGTTGAAGTTGGTGCTGTTGAGGTAGAGCACGAGGTTGGCGGTGACGCCGAAGAAGGCGGCGCGCTCCAGCATCTCCACCAGCAGCACGGCCGCGCCCGCCGCCCGCCGCCACCGTCGAGGGCCCCGCGCGCCGCGAGGCAGCAGCGGCTGGCGCTCCCCGGGCACGCGGGGCTGCTCCCGGGCGCGCGGCGCGGGCATCCTGGCTCCGGGCTGGGCCCCCCGCGGCTCTTCTCTCCTCTCCTCTCCCCGCCTCAGAGCCCTGCACTCCTGCCCCCGGGCCTCGGCCCTCTCCCCCACCCAACTGGCTGGCCCTCCTTTCTCACCGCTTTGGCCCACCCTTCCCTCCTGTCCCCTCTCCCTTTCTTGCCCTACCCTTCCTGTCCCTCCGCTCACTACCCGGACTCTACCACCTCCTCCCTAATTCTCAACTCCCCTCTCCCTTCCCCCACCCCTAAGGCTTCCTCCCGGCGCCTCTCCTGCAGCTGTTTCTCCCTAACTCTCCCCTCTCCTCCCTCCACCTTGACCCTTCCTCCCACTCCTCTTGTTCACATTGCGACCCTCCCTGCTTCACTTCGCTGCCCCTCCGCCTCCCTTTCCCCCTCCCCGTTTGTCGCCCCTTCCTGTTGTCCCCTCTCCTTATGACTCCTGGCCTGCCCTGGGCGTGGGGTGGGGGCTCCCTCTGCCCCAGTCACCCTGCTGCCCCTTGCCGTCTTCTCCACCTCCTCCCTGTCCCCCTCACCCCCACTGCCTACACTCCCCTCTCAGTCCCCTGCAGCCCTCCCCCCAGGCTCAGCCTCTGTCCCTCTCTCGGCTTCTTGAGAAACTCTGGGCTCCCCTCGCTTCCCCTTTCACAGGCCCTATCCGCAGTCCCCTGCCTGCATCACATGGCGCAACTGGGTGTTTAGGAGAAGTGAAAGCCTGGGTCACAGGGCTCCTGCCCGGTCAGCTTTCTAAAAACCTCCCTCCTTCTCTACCCCTGCCTCCTACCCCAAACCCCCGCTGCTGGCCTCCTTAGAGCCAAAAAATTCCAGGAGGAATTTTTTCTTTCAGTTTCATTTCTCGCCAGGATTCCACTTTTGCTTTACCCTCTTCCAATCAAACTCCACGCCTCCACCCGAGGCGCCACGGGTAGAAAGAAGTGGAAAGGCTACCTGCATCATTTGGTCACACTCAGCCATTTCACAGATGCAGAGACAGACCCAGTGGGGCTAGGGCAGGAAGGTGGAGAAAGACTGGTTCCTGGTAACAGAACTAGGGGTGAAGCCCTGCCCCGGGCTCCTGAGTGGCAGGGAAATTCAAAGCGCAATTCGGATTGCACAGAGGCTGCTGTGAGGAAGGAAGTGGGGCACTTTCAACAAGCCTGCGGGCCATAGAGGACCACAAGTGAGTCGGGATTGAGAGGGACACCGACCTCAGACTAAATCAGAGTCAGCCTCAGAACTCCTAAGCACCAGCCCCACCCTGACCTAGGAGCCCGGGGAATCTGGCCTCTGCTCTCCTCTGATCTCATCTCAGCCCCATGTTCACTCAAGTCCAGCCAGCCGGCCTCCCAGGTTCCCCTTCCATGCTAAGCTCCTCCCTGCCTCAGGGCCTTTGTCTTTGCTGACCCCTCTGCCATAACTGCTCTCCCTCCATATCCTTGCATGGCTGGCTGCTTCTCTTTATTGAGGTTTCAGCATATATGTCTCCTTTGTAGGGACCTTCCCTGATTTTCCCATCTAAGTAGTTTCCTACTGGATTCTCAGCATCCCCCATCACATTGTCTTATTTTAATGTCTTCAGAGCACATATTACTTGTTCAGTTAGCACCAGTAGAATAGGCCCTCCATCAGATCAGAAACCCTTTCTAACTCTTCACTGTTTTATTCTCAATGGCTTCCCAGTACTTGGCAAATAGTAGGTGCTCAATAAGTATTGCCTGAATCAATGAATGGAAAGAGTGTCCCAAGGCAAAATTTGTAAGAATAATAATATCAGGAAAGCGAAAGCTAAATAAACTGAGTCTCACAAAAGCTATAGATACCAGCAAAAAAAGCGCTATAGATACCAGCAAAAAAGCGAGGGATTTTTTGTTGTTGTTGTTTGTTTGTATGTTTGTTTTGAGACGAAGTCTTGCTCTGTTGCCCAGGCTGCCGTGCAGTGGCACAATCTCGGCTCACTGCAACCTCCACTTCCTGAGTTCAAGCAATTCTCCTGCCTCAGCCTTCTGAGTAGCTGGGATTACAAGCGCGTGCCATCACGCCTGGCTAATTTTTGTATTTTCAGTAGAGATGGGATTTCACCATGTTGGTCAGGCTAGTCTCAAACTCCTGACCTCATGATCCACCTGCTTCGGCCTCCCAAAGTCCTGGGATTACAGTTGTGAGCCACTGTAAGTTTTTAACATGTTAGAGAAGCCAGGCCAAGAGGATGGTGAGAAAGCAGAGCCCTCCATCCCAGGTCTTCCTGCAGTCACTGCAGTCAGGACCATGTGCTCTCGTGAGGTGGGCAGAGCCTGGAGGAGAGAAGAGGAGGCTTTAATGGAGCTGCACCATCCCTCGACTTGGAGGAAGCTTAGGTCATCAGCTGTGACGGTATGGTGACGAAGTTCAGATCACATCAGATCCAGCTCCTTCCTCTCTTGGCAAGATCACTAGGCTGGCAGATGAGCTCAGACTCAGCCCAGAGAGCTGAGTCTTACCCAGAGAGCTGAGAGAGTGCTGGCCTGCCATCAGTGATGTTCAGCGGGTGGTAGATGAAGGGAAAGGCTTCTAAAAGCAGTGTGGCCTGCAGAGAAAAACCCAGGAGAGGAAAGTAGCAAAGAAAAGAGGAGTGCAGCATCTTTTTTTTTTTTTTTTTTTTTTTTTTTTGAGACAGAGTCACACTCTGTTGGCCAGCCTGGAGTGCAGTGGCACGATCTCGGCTCACTGCAACCTCTGCCTCCCAGGCTCAAGCAATTCTCCTGCCTCAGCCTCCTGAGTAGCTGGGATTACAGGCATGCGCCACCACGCCCGGCTAATTTTTGTGTTTTTTAGTGGAGATGGGGTTTCACCATGTCAGCCAGGCTGGTCTCAAATGCCTGACCTCAGGTAATCCATCCGCCTTAGCCTTCAAAAGTGCTGGGATTACAGGTGTGAGCTACCGCACCCAGCCCAGCGTCTTTCTTACTGCCCAGCCTCCATCTCCAAGGTACCAGGGGGCCAGGTGCTGGGCTGGTTCACTGGGGAAAGTCCTGGGGACACATTTAGCTGGGGAGAAGGTAGGGGTGACTTGCCTCTTGCAGATAGGGGAAGTAATGTTCCAAAAGCGGACATGACTGTCACCCAGGGCACGAGTCACAACACTGATGACCAGTGGGAGGGAGCTGGAGAGCAGAATCTTAGAACTGAGGAGCCCCAGAGCTGGTGGGCCATGGCCGTGACCCACAGGTCTATGTGGTTTGGCTCTGATAGTGTTTAGTTACATGGTGTTTAGTTTTTGTTGTAGCTTCTGTTATTGTTTCTCTTTTTATTTTTTATTTATTTTTTTTTTTTGAGATGGAGTCTCACTGTGTCACCCAGGCTGGAGGCTGGAGTGCAGTGGGGTGACCTCGGCTCACTGCAACCTCCGAATCCTGGGTTCAAGAGATTCTCGTGCCTCAGCCTCCCGAGTAGCTGGGACTACAGGTGCCCGCCACCGTGCCCAGCTAATTTTTGTATTTTTAGTAGAGAAGGGGTTTCGCCATGGTGGCCAGGCTGGCCTCAAACTCCTGACCTCAAGTGATCCACCTACCTCGGCCTCCCAGAGTGCTTGGATTATAGGCATGAGCCACCGTGCCCGGCCATATTGTTTTTTAATTTTAAAACATTTTTGAAGTTTTAGTTATCTCCTTAAAAATTCAGAAGTATTGGCCGGGCACGGTGGCTCACGCCTGTAATCCCAGCACTTTGGGAGGCCGAGGTGGGTGGATCGCCTGAGGTCGGGAATTTGAGACCAGCCTGACCAACATGGAGAAACCCCATCTCTACTAAAAACACAAAATTAGCCGGGCGTGGTGGCACAGGCCTGTAATCCCAGCTACTCAGGAGGCTAAGGCAAGAGAATCGCTTGAACCCGGGAGGCAGAGGTTGCAGTGAGCCCAGATCGCACCATTGCACTCCAGCCTGGACGACAAGAGCGAAACTCTATCTCAAAAAAAAAAAAAAAAAAATCAGAAGTATTAGCATGAAGATCCGGACTTTTGGCTACTCCTGAAATTGCAGAGGATCTGGCATCTCTGGGCCTGCATGCTCACAGAGAGCCAAGGGCAGCAATGCTGTCTGGTGTGGTGACATGCTGAAGTGTCCCTGCAGATGCCTTGGTTGGAGGCTGGTGAAAATGAGCCTTTTAACCTGTGCATCTAACACAGCTACTGTTGAGTGTGAGAAGCACAGGGGCTGCGTCATCAGCGAGCGTTCTTAGAGAGATCACAATGAGGATGTTAGGTGAAGTGGCTTCTCGAGTCTCCTAGATTCTCCTGATGGCACTCTGCCAGGGCAGGGTGAGAGACGTCAGATTTTAGGAAGTTCAAAAGTAGGACTTGACTAACCACTTAGGCCCCCAGCTCTACCTTTTAAAACCCAGCACAATTACTTTATGTGGTTGAAAAAAATGAAGCAATGAAACCTTGATCCAACTTTCACTCTCCAGGTACAATTTCTTAGTAATGCACTGGCACCATCCTGCTGTGTTGCCCACAGGTTTTATAGTTCACAGGTGAGCATCAAATACACACAGCCTCATCAAGAACGTGCAAGGAGGACCAAGAGGTGGCCCCTGCAGTTGGGGCAAGGTTATCCCCCAGATCTAGCCAAGGTCTGCCTCACACCTTCAGAACAATTTAGATTTCTCTTATACCTGGCCAACCTACTCTCTACACCTGTAGGGTGATCCTGGGCTTGACAATAGGTGAAAATTAAAAAATTGAGCCACCTGGATAAAAGCATAATAGCCACAGATTGAGGAGAGGCAAAGTAGAGGGAAGGACAGTGACAGTCTGGGGAATTTTTGGACTGCTATGCAGGCATTCATCCACAGCAGCTTCTTATGCTGCAGTGACCAATCCCAACATCCTGCTCACTCCAGGGTGGTCAGTCCCAGCATGCCCTGGTGTGTAGCAGGTGCACCAGGAATTGCAGGTAACCTACTGCTGAATTGTCCACACATCATTCCCATTCCCAATGGAGACAAGTGGCTGCCCATGGAATATCATTTACTTGTGGCAGGACAAGGTTGAGAACTGATGTTTGGCCCCATCCCCATGACTACAGGGACAGCCCGGTGCCTTGAAAGGAGTAGGACAGAGCAGACACCTTTCCAAGCCGATAGGGCCAGAATGAATCAGCAGCACATTCCCAGGGCCACAGCTTAGGATGAGACATAGACTGTGGACTGGCTTGTGGAAGGCCATGGCCCCCAGTGGGGAGGATGACAGTAGAGGATACACCCTCATATTGTCTTCCCTGTCCCTTAGCACCCAGGAGGAGTGAGGCCATCCACAGACTGGGATCTGGAGGGGGAGGCAACATTTTGCCAAAGATAGTTTTTTCTTCTTACATCATTTTATTAAGTGTTCATTCTCTCCCACCTTTTAGAAAACGGATTGCAGTCATGCCTGCCCCCTGTTGCAGATATCCCCAAGGGTCCTGCCCCTAAGTTCTATTGATGTTGCCTGGTCATTCTGTTTTGTGTCCACCCATCTCTCTCTCACCCCCACAACACTGCCCCTGTTTGGGCAGCCAGCATTCCCTTCCTGAACCACTGCAGTAGGACCTTTCGGTTCACGTTCAGCACTGAAGCCAGCGTGCTTGAAACCCTGAAAGGGCACCCTCTGGTTCTGGATTCTCCAGGACAAAGTCTCAACTTCTTTGTCCAACTTTGCAGGCCCTCCAGGATTAACCCCTTCCGGACCAACTCCCAAGTTCATCTCTGACTGCTCTCTCTCCATGTCTCCTGCTCCCACCCTGCCTTCAGCCATGGTCAGCTTCCAGCCACCTTTCATCTGGAACTTGGCACATGCTGCTCCTCTAGCCTAGAACTTTCTATGACTCATGAATACTGATCCCTCAGGACTTGACCCAGATGTCACCTCTTCTGAGTAGTCTCCCCTGATTTTTCAAGGCTGGGATCCTGGGTTAGTCTGTTCTTGCATGGCTGTAAAGAAATACTTGAGGCTGAGTAATTATAAAGAAAAGAGGTGCTGGGCGTGGTGGCTCATGCCTGTGATCTCAGCACTTTGGGAGGCCGAAGCGGGTAGATCACTAGGTCAGGAGTTCACAACCAGCCTGGCCAACATGGTGAAACCCCATCTCTACTAAAAATACAAAAACTAGCCGGGTGTGGTGGCGGGCACCTGTAATCCCAGCTACTCAGGAGACTGAGGCAGGAGAACTGCTTGAACCTGGGAGGTGGAAGTTACAGTGAGCCAAGATTGTGCTACTGCACTCCAGCCTGGGAGACAGAGCAAAACTCTGTCTCAAAAAAAAAAAAAAAAAAAAAGAAGAAGAAGAAAAAGAAAAGAGGTTTAATTGGCTCATGGTTCTGCAGGCTGCATAAGAAGCACAGTGCCAGCATCTGCTTCTGGTGAGGCCTCAGGAAGCTTGCAATCATGATGGAAGGCAAAGGGGAGCCAGCATGTCACATGGCGACAAAGAGAACAAGAGAGAGAAGGGGGAGACCCCAGAGTCTTTTAAACAACCAGATCTCCCATAAACTAAGAGAGCAAGAACTCCCTATTACCATAAGGGATGGGGATGGTGATAAGCCATTCGTAAGGATCTGCCACAATGATCCAATCACCTCCTGTCAGACCCCACCTCCAAAACTAGGGATTACATTTCAGCATGAGATTGGGGGGACAAACATCCAGCCTATATCAGTTCTCCCTCATCATCCCTCGTGGCAACTCATGTCACACGAGCCTGCTTACTTGCCTGTTTCTCCCACTGGACTAGTGACTTTTTGAAGACAGGGCTTGTGTTTTCTTCCTCTCTGTTTCAGTGCCTGGCACCGTGCCTGGTACCTAGAAGTCACATCCTCTCCAAGGGAATACTCTGGAGTTGGGTCACCAGAGAAAGGGCCCTGGTTTGACCTCTTAAGAGCTGTGTGATCTTCAGCAATAACTTAACCTCTTCAGTTTCTTTATCTGAGAAATGGAGGAGAAAAATTATACTTAATGTAGAGGGGTTTTGGTGAGTATCAAAAAGAGATAATAACCCAGCATGGTGGCTGGCATAGAGTAAGGGCTCAAGAAATGTCTGTACCTGCCAGGCGTGGTAGCTCATGCCTATAACCCCAGAGCTTTGGGAGATGAAGGCGAGAGGATCGCTTGAGCCCAGGAGATCGAGATTGGCCTGGGCAACTTGGCAACACTCCAACTCAGGCCTGGTGCGGTGCGGTGGCTCACGCCTGTAATCCCAGCACTTTGGGAGGCCGAGGAGGGTGGATCACCTGAGGTCAGGAGTTCGAGACCAGTCTGACAAATATGGTGAAACCCTGTCTCTACTAAAAATACAAAAATTAGCCGGGTGTGGTGGCGTGTATCTGTAATCCCAGCTACTGGGGAGGCTGAGACAGGAGAATCGCTTGAATCCAGGAGGTGGAGGTTGCAGTGAGCTGAGATTGTGCCACTGCACTCCAGCCTGGGTGACAGAATGAGACTCCATCTCAAAAAATAAGATAAAATAAAAACTCCATCTCTATAAAAAATTTAAAAATTAGCCAGGCAGGAGGCTGAGGTGGGAGGATCTCTTGAGCCTAGGTGGTCAAGGCTGCATTGAGCCATGATTGTGCCATTGCATTTCAGCCCGGGTGACACAGCAAGACCCTGGAGACAGACAGACAGAGAGAGAGAAAGAGAGAGAGAGAGAGAGAGAGGAAATATCTGCACCGTTATTAACTAATAAATTGAGTAAATATTGAGAATGTTCACAATGTGCTGAGTGCTATTCAAGGTGCTGAGGACACAACAGTGAATGAAACAGACAAACATCTCTGCCCTTGGGATGGGAAAGAGACAACAAGCAAATAAATATGGGATAGAATAGATTTAATGTCACACGTAATAAAGGCGATAATGAAAAAAAGTTAGAGACAGGGATGACAGCAGTTGCTTTTCGGATAGTGTATACTATAATACTAATTTACTGTAAGTCAGAATTTCTCAACATCGACACCACTGGCACTCTGGACTAGATACTTCTTTGCTGTGGGGAGCTGTCCTGTGAACTGTAGCGTGTTCAACAGCGTTCCTGGCCTCTATTCACAGATGCTTGCTGCACTCCATCCCCCACAGTTGTGACAACCGAAAAATATCTTAGACATTACCAAACATCCCCTGGGGGCAAAATTATTCCTCGCTGAAAACTGCTGCTACAAATAAATGTCTGCTGAATGGTGCCTCCCCCATGAAAGTATATGTCCACATCCTAATCCCTGAAACCTGTGAATATTACCTCGTAGGGTGAAATATTTGCTCAAATTAAAGATCTTGAAGAAGGGAGCTTATTCTTGACTATTGAGATGGACCCTAACAGCTGTCAGAAATGCCCTATGAAGTGACACAAGAGGTTTGGGAAAAAATTAAAATATCAAGTGCCCGAACAAGAGAAAGGCAGAGTGAGATTGGATAGACCCTCATAGAAGAGAAGCCACAAGCCAAGGGATGCCAGGGAACTCCCACTGCCACCAGGAGGTAAAAGAGGGCAGGAACAGATTCTCCCCTAGTGACTCTTGAGGGAAAGCAGCCCTGTCAACACCTTCATTTTAGACTTCCAGCCTCCAGAATTGTGAGAGAAGACATTTCTGATGTTTTAAACCACCGTGTCTGTAGTAATTTGTTACAGCAGCCTAGAAAACTAATACAGAAGGGATGCATCATCAGTGCGGGTGGTTTCACCATCAAGAGCTATAATCCAAGATTCCCATGGGGTGTGGGGGCACCAAGGGGAAACTTCCCTTTTGCCCTCTGAAGTTTCACTGAAAAATCTCAGAGAAGAGGCAGATAAATAGGAGAAAAAGCATACAGATGTATTTAATGTGTGTACATGGGAGCCTACAGAGTGAATACCCAAAGAGACGAGGGAACTTGTCCACTTTGATGCTTAGGTTCAGCAAAGTGTGGACAGCCGTGTAGATACAGAATTGAACAAAAAGCGTATGATCTAATGCTCTACCGACTGAGCTATCCAGGCTCCCTAAGGGTATGATCTAATGCTAACGGACTGAGTGGGGAAACCTAGCAAGGCCCGTCTGTCTAGATTCTTCTTGGCCTCTCTGTGCTGCATTCCTTCCTTCTGGGTGTAGGACAGGACTCTCGCTGGAATGGGAGTCTTATGACCTACATACAGTCAAACAAGGCCTGTCTGGCTAGATTCTTCTAGGTATCCTGGGTTCTAGATTCTTCTTGGTATCCCGGGTTCTAGATTCTTTTTGGCCTCTCTGTGCTGCATTCCTTCCTTCTGGGGGTAGGACGGGGCTCTCTCTGGAATGGGAGTCTTACAACCTACATAGAGTCAAACAAAGCCGAAACCAAGAAAATTTCTTTATGGCCAGTTTTTATACAGAAAGGTGGAGGGAAACTTAGAGTAGAGTAATATAATTAGGTTTTATGGCTGACTTTGGGGGAAAAGGGTTCTGTTTCTACCTGCCTTGGAGAAGAGGGATTCCAGTTTCTATGGCTAATCTTGGGGGAGCATGGGACTGAGAGACTTGAGGGCAGAAGGTTAGAGAAAAATGGTTGCTTCTGAGGCTACTGTGGAGGACTTTATTTGGGGTATCATTTTCTAAGCCTCAACAGGGAATTTAGGAAAGAGCCATTGACATGGATGCATTCTATGTGCAGATCACATGAAGCTAGAAGGGTTAGTCCAATTGGGCAATGGGTTCTGGACCACTGACAGGGGAGCTCTATATGAATGAAGTGGATAGATCTGAATATCAGGTCCCCCTCTTGGGAACCTAAGACCCAACTGGAAAGGGCCAGAATGATGTGGCTTAGCAGCATCAAGACAAAAAAATAGCCCTGGGATTTCTTCAACAACAGTAAGTTCAGGATGAGTCAACCTTTAGGCCACCCTAGGCTACAGCATGACAGTGGTTGTCAAGGTAGTGTGACTATAGGTGACTTTTTTTCTTTTCCTAATTTTCCAGAATTCCTCTAATGTAGTTCGGAGGCTTTGATTGTTATAATAAAGGTTAAATTTGGTATCAGGGACCTCACTCTGCTAGACCCCAGACTGATTAGTTCCTTCATAGAGTGTTGGGTTCAGTGGACACCACACTTCAATGGAAACTGATCAGGCACCTTGGAATCCTATACATAAGGGGGAACAGAGAGCTGGGCTGCCCCTTGAAGAGAGCTTACGTGTCTCAAGTAATGCTTAGGAGAAGAACTAGGTCGGATATTCAAGATGCTAAGTTTCAGCTCTGAGCACCATGGTTCTTCTCTCCCTTCTCAAAGTGAGGTTCATGAACCCCTAAGGATCCCTGAAACCCTTTCAGTGGTCCACGAGTTCAAAATTATTTGCATATAAACATAAAGATACAATTTGCCTTTTTCACTGACATAATTTGCCTGGAGCAAAAGCAATGATGAGTAAAACCACTTGTGCCTTCACATGAATCAAAGCCTTGGCGCCAGGCTGGGCACGGTGGCTCACGCCTGTAATCCCAACACTTTGGGAGGCTGTGGCAGGCAGTTCACTTGAGGCCAGGAGTTTGAGATCAGTCTGGCCAACATGGCTAAACTCTGTCTCTACTAAATATACAAAAATTAGCCAGGCATGGTGGCACATGCCTGTAATCCCAGCTTCTCAGAAAGCTGAGGCAGGAGAATCATTAAAACCTGGGAGGTGGAGGTTTCAGTGAGCCAAGATCACGCCACTGCACTCCAGACTGGGCTACAGAGTGACACCTTGCCAAAAAAAAAAAAAAAAAAAAAAAAAAAAATAGCAGTGGCATCAAGCTGCAGTAGTAGCTGTTGGAGTTTTTCATTGATGCATTCAGAGGATGCGTTCTTTTATTTAAGAATGTCCTCAATGAAGCAGTTAAAATTATTAATATTATTAAAGCACAATCTTTATTCTATGTGACAAATAAGAAGTAAGCAAAAAGCACGCCTGCTGAATACTACAGTATGAAGGTAGCTCTGGGAAAAAAAGCACTTGTGCTATTTTTGGATTTGCCAGCTGAACTAGACGTTTTCCCCCATGGAACACCATTTTTACTTGAAACTATGGTTATTCAGACTTAAAAATTTGGCAGACAATTGTTTGAAAATGAACAAAGTGAGCCTGTCACTTGAAAGAAAAAGACAGTATTTGTTGCCATTGATGAAATCAGAGCTTTTAAGTAAAAATTCAAATGTTAGAAAACCCATGTCATGATCTTGACATCTTTCCAATACTCAAAGTTCTCTGATGGGATCAGAGATGATATCAATGAATGTGATTTTTGATACTGTGTAACGAAATATGTCAACATTTGGAAGATCTGAATAACTTCTGCATCTGTGAACCAGTATGTTCTATAATAACTGAGGCATGTTATTACAAAATCATGCCTGGATAAGAGATCCATTCAAAGTACAAGATAGAACAATGGATTTTAAAAATGGACTGTAGAACAGTATGTTCCACAATGACTGAGACATATTTTTACAAAATCATGCATGGATAAGAGATCCATTCAAAGTACAAGATAGAACAATGGACTTGAAAAATATATAAAAGGTCTTTGATACGATTTCAGATTTCACATTGGAGCTAACCTTTGGAAACTATCACTTGCCAACTTTTCAATATCAGAAAAGAATATCTACAATTATTTTTAAAATCCTATTAAAATACTCCTCCTTTTATCTACTCCATACTGTGAGACCAGATTTTTTCCCATATACTTCAATCTAAATAACATATCTCCACAAATTAAATGAAGAAGCAGATATGAAAATCCAGGTGGCTTCTACAAAGCTGGATGTTCAAGACATTTGCAAAAATATAAAACAATAATATCCCAATAATTTTATTTTATTTTTTTAGACGGAGCCTCGCTCTGTCACCCAGGCTAGAGTGCACTGGCACCATCTTGGCTCACCGCAACTTCTGCAGCCTGGGTTCAAGCCATTCTCCTGCCTCAGCCTCCCAAGTAGGTGGGATTACAGGCACCCACCACCACACCTGGCTAATTTTTGTATTTTTAGTAGGGAAGGGGTTTCACCATATTGGCCAGGCTGGTCTTGAACTCCTGACCTCAGGTGATTGGCTCCCCTCGACCTCCCAAATTGTTGGGATTACAGGAGCGAGCCACCATGCCCGGCCCCCAATAATTTTGTGGGGTTTGGGATATACAGTAATTTTTCACAGAAAGTGTTATTTATATTGACATGTAATGAGTTTGCTGTTTATATTTTAAAATGTATTAAATAAATATTTTAAATGTCTCAGTTTTTTGTTTAAACTTTTTTAATTTTTAATTTTTATGGGTATATAGTAGGTGTGTGTATGTATATATACGTTTACGGAGTATGTGAGTTTTTTTTGTTTTTTTTTTGTTTTTTTTGAGACAGAGTCTCACTGTCACCCAGGCTGGAGTGCAGTGGCACTATTTCGGCTCACTGCAACCTCCACCTCCCAGGTTCAAGTGATTCTTCTGCCTCAGCCTCCCAAGTAGCTGGAATTACAGGTGCGCACTATTACGCCTGGATAATTTTTTTTTGTATTTTTAGTAGAGATGGGGTTTCACCATGTCGGTCAGGCTTGTCTTGAACCCCTGAGCTTGGGCAATCCACCCGCCTCGGCCTCCCAAAGTGCTGGGATTACAGGCATGAGCCACTGCCCCCGGCCTACATGAGATATTTTGATACAAGTATATAATGTGTAATAATCACATCAGGGTAAATGGTGTGTCCATCACCTCAAGCATTTATCCTTTCTTTGTGTTAGAAACTATCCAATTATAAGCTTTTAGCTGTTTTTAAATGTACAATAAATTATTGTAGACTGTAATTATCCTGTTGTGCTATCAAATACTAAATCTTATTCATTCTATATATTTTTGTACCCATTAACCATCCCCACTCCCCCATCCCCACTACCCTTCCCAGCCTCTGGTACCCATGATTGTACTCTCCATCTCCCGGAGTTCTCAGTTTTAACTTTTAATACGATAAATATCAGTAGATATTACCCACATGAACAAAAGTTCTATGAGGTCCTCCATAATTTTTAAGAATATAAAGGGGTCTTCTGACCAAAAAATTTGAGAACTGCTGCCCTCTGTATGCTAAAAGGTAAGAAATAAGCTCCAAAAAGATTTTGGTGGCTGCCACATTGGGAAAGATTTTAAGGGTCCCAAGGTCTGGGGCATGTTGGGACATTATCTCTAGGGTAAAGAACAAGCCTTTGTAACTTGCATCCCCCATCAGTAAGAACAAGGCACAGCACAGGGTGGGTACTTCTGGATTTTAAAGCATCCTGGGGAATTCTGTCGGACCATTTATCATGTGACTTGAGGGGCTGCTAGTGCCGAGGGAGGCCCAGCGCGAGAGAAGGCGCTGTGGCAGGTCCAGGCAATGGTGCAAGCTGCTGTGCCGCCCTACGACAATCGTGTTCAGTCATATCAGAGATGCCACATGGATAAGGATGCCATATGGAGTCTCTGGAAGGCTCCAAAAAAGAGAATTTTGCAGCACAAACCTCTAGGGTGCTGAACCAAAGCCATGGCTCCTGCAGCAGAGAAATGCTTGTCACTTGAAAATCATATCCTAGGGTGCTACTGGGCCCTGATAGAGACTTGTGCCTGAAGATGGGTCACCAACAACTAAGGGACCACAAGACCCCATCACACACCAGGCTATAAGATCTGGGGAGAGGGGCAGCAGCTGTACAATTGCTTCAAACCCAAACAGAACCAGAAGGTACAAGTAAGTTACATGGACAGATGGCACCTGCCTCTTTTGCATCCATATTTCTCTCTCTCTCTCTTTTTTTCCTGAGACTGAGTCTCGTTCTGTCGCCCAGGTTGGAGTGCAGTGGTGTGATCTCAGCTCATTGCAACCTCTGCCTCCCGGGTTCAAGCAATTCTCTGCCTCAGCCTCCCAAGTAGCTGGGATTACAGGTGCCTGCCACCACACCTGGCTAATTTTTTTTTTTTTTTGTATTTTTAGTAGAGACGGGGTTTCACCATCTTGCCCAGGCTGATCTCGAACTCCTGGCCTCATGATCCACCCACCTTGGCCTCCCAAAGTGCTGGGATGACAGGTGAGAACCCCCACGCCCGGCCCCATATTTCTCTTTTAACTCACATCTATGGCCTTGAGAAAGCTCTTTCTGATAGAAGTGGAAAACTTCAGACCTGGTTCACAAATGGGGCAGCACAATCGGTTGTTACTAGCCAGAAATGGACAGAAGCTATACTATAACCTCACTCAGAGGTGGCTCTGAAGAACAATGGTAAAGGGAAATACTGGCAGTAGGCAGAGATGGGATAGTACCTTTGGTCATTCGTGGACTGTATATGGAAACAAGTGGAGGTATAGATATACATGGACTCCTGGGCAGGGGCCTGGAAGGAACAAGACTGGAAAATCAGAGGCAAGGATATCTGGGGTAGAGGCATGTGGATGGACACGATGTATGTTAATGTCCAGTAGAGAAGCTCTACCACAGGGAGGCCTACGACTATCAAGAGGACATTAGCCAGCTTCTCTCCATTGGCCACATCAGTGCTGGTGCAATGGGTGGTAGGAATGGAGACCACACATGGACAGATAGTTATGAGAACCATTTCAGAAGTCTGAGATCGAGTACTAGTTGTCCATAGTGTGGCCAAATCAATGAGGCATCCTTTTATTGACTTTCCTTCTTTTCGTATTTCTCTTCTCTTTGTTCCTCAACCTGTTCCCTCGGATCGCATTCCCAAATAACCTGTCGCAAACAAGCCCTTTTTCCAGGCTCCATTTGAGGGGGAAGAGGCTAAGTTAAGCTACTACCCATTTACAATTGTAACCCCTGTTCACACTCCTAGCCTCTCTTACACGGCTCTGTTTCTTTTTTTCCATATAACCTATTTATTATGTCTATTGTTGATTATGTTTCTCTCCCACTAAAATATAAGCTCTGTAAAAACAGGGATATTTGTCTGTTTTGGTCCGTGTAGTGTCCCCAGCACCTAGAACACAGATAAAGTTGTGTTGAATGAGTGACTAAGTGATTAGAGCTAATGTATGTACATTTAGATGCTAAATATTTAGAACATGGTAGAAAATTCTGGGCCTCAGGAAACACAAGGTTTGGCTGTAGCTGGTTTGGAGACTGTGGTCAGGACTGAGAAATTTCAGGATTCAAGAGACTAAGGAGTGGGTTTGGCTTGGCCCAGGAGCAGGGCTGGTCCAAAATTTAGAGTCTCGTAGAACCAGAGCCTTTCCTGCCCGTGGTGCCATGTTTCAGCCAAAGCCTTTATGCTTGTACCACAACCCACCCCTGTGGTTAAGAGCCCAGGGTCTTCATCCAAACAGACCTGAGTTCAGAGCCTACCCCTACTACTTCTTAGTTGTGGGATCTTGAGCAAACTACCTCTCTAACTTCAGTGTCATTATCTGCAAGGCTGTGCTGAGGACACATTCTACTTGGTTGAGTTGTAATGAGAACTGAGGGTTAAGGTTCCATATAAAGTGTCTGGCACAATAGGAAGTGCTCACTAAGTACCCGTCAGCATTAAACTTTCCCATGTGCCACATGGTGAGGGTGGCGGCCTTTCAGTTCTAGGTCCTCTCTTCCTTCTGGTGGGAGAGTCGGGCTTCCCTCAGTAATGTTGCTTATTCCAATTTGTTGGGTGAAGGTCAGAAGAGAGATACAGTCTGGATGAAAAACTCCTGAGTTCTCCACAGGGTGCAGAGCCACTGGGTGTCCCTTGCAAATTGAGTTCACAAGGTCCTGCTCCAAGAGTTCTAAATAAAAATGAGCTCATTGATTTGGACACCCAGCTGGGTGCACCTTTCAGCTTCATTTTTGAAACTTCGAGTCTGTGAAACATGGGCTGCCTGGGGTGTATCATGTCAATCCAGCCCCAGCAACACTCACATCATGCTGTCTTGCCTCTACTTACCCTGTGCCCTGTCAAGAGCACCCTTCCCGCCACCCTACACCTGAGCTACCTGCTGAAATCTACCAACCCTTCTGTTTGTCCTATTCTCCCTTTCATTTCTTTGTTTTTGTTTCCTGCCCTCTTCGGCTTTACAGCAGGCTTCTCTCCCCAACAAGTTCCATTTTATTGTTCAACTAGTTTAACATGCATGTTTAATTGAACAAGGTCAAACGCTAGTCAATATTTTGCCCTCCCACCAAATAAGAGACCTTTCCCACTCTGATCACTCCTCACCAATTTGTTATTGTTTTATGGTTCTTTAGTTTTATCTCATTTTTTTTTCTTTTTTAATTTTTTTTTTTTTTTTTTTTTTTGAGACAGAGTCTCGCTCTGTCGCCCAGGCTGGAGTGCAGTGGTGCAGTCTTGGCTCGCTGCAACCTCCACCTCCCAGTTTCAAGTGATTCTCCGGCCTCAGCCTCCTGCATAGCTGGGACTACAGATGCAAGCCACCACGCCTGGCTAATTTTTGTATTTTTAGTAGAGATGGGGTTTAGCTGTTTTGGCCAAGCTGTTCTCAAACTCATGACCTCAAGTGATCCAACCACTTCAGCCTCCCAAAGTGCTGGGATTACAGGCATGAGCCACCATGTCCAGCCTATTTCATTTTTTTCTAACTCCACAAAGTGGACATTTTTGTAATTATTTTATGCTATCAGTGCTTATTAAATCCACTTCTGTGTTTACATATTTCTTTGCTCACCATTCTTACTTGAATCTTAGACTTTTTTTTCTGAGATTATTTTTCTTGTTTTTGAAGAACATCCTTTAGAATTCCCTTAGGTGAGAGTCTGTTAGCTATAAATGCTCTCAATTTTCATCTGAAAATGTGTCTTTTAAACCTTATACTTGAAAGATAGTCAAGGTTGACAGTTATTTTTTTATTAGTACTTTGAGAAGTTGTTCCATCGCCTTCTGGCTTTAGTTATTGGTATTGACATATTAGCTGCCCATCTACTTCATCATTCATCCATCTTCTGTCTAGTGATCAGCAGTTTTGCTACCAAAAATGTTTGGTGTAGATTTCTTTTTATTTATCATGCTTGGGTTGGGGGAGCTTCCAGAATCTGAGGATTGTGTGTTTCATCAAGTCTAGAAATTTTCCATTTTCTTCTAGAACTCTAATTAGACATATTTAAATCCTTGTTCCTTGTCTATGTCTCTTAGCCTCTTTCATATTTTCCACCACTTTGTCCTCCTGTGCTCCATCCTGGGTAAATTCTTCAAATCTATTGTTCACCCCAGTAGCTGTCTCTTCAGCCATATTAATCTGCTGTTTATTTTTATGTATGTATTTATTTATTTATTTTTGAGACAGAGTCTCACTCTCACCCAGGCTGGAGTGCAGTGGCACAATCTCGACTCACTGCAATCTCTGCCTCCTGGGTTCAAGCAATTCTTGTGCTACAGCCTCCTGAGTAGCTGGGATTACAGGCATGTGCCACCTCACCTGGCTAATTTTTGTATTTTTAATAGAGACAGGGTTTCACTGTGTTAGCCAGGCTAGTCTTGAACTCCTGGCCTCAAGCCATCAGACTGCCTTAGCTTCCCAAAGTGCTGAGCCTTAATCTACTGTTTAATCTGTACACTGGGCTTCTATTTTCAAAAATTATGTTTTTACATAACTGCTTGCTTTTTTTCCCTCAATCTTCCTGGTCACTTTAAATAGTCTCTTGTTCCTTATCTATACTTTCAATTACCAACTTTTAATTCTTGAAGCATATGAAACATCCTTATTTTATATTATATATACTGCAATTCCAACATCTGAGATGTGTTCGAAGGTCTGCATTTTTAGTTTATTGCTTGGTGCTCCTCTCACCTAAAGCACCTTGTGTCCTGTGTTTTATGATTTTTCTGTTTTACAAACATGTGAACTCATGTTCCATGGGAGTTTTTCTGTGGGATTTCTTTGAGTCATGAATATAGGATGAGTTACTCCAGAGACAATTTTTATCATTTGTTTCTGCCACGTGCCTAAGGAGCTATTATTTACCTTAAATTCTTATCTTATCTTTTTGTTTGTTTGTTTTTTGTGTGGTTGTTTTTGCCACAAAGTCACCATGAGTTTCACCTCCAGGCCTATTAGTGGGTAGACTTGTGGTGAGGGGCATTCAGGGTTGATATTTATTTTTCTCCCACTCAGAGTCCATACTGAGTTGGGCAAGCTCTGTGTCAGCTCGCTTTAAGGAATTTTTCTCTCCGAGTTCTCCACTGTGGATGTTGTATTTCAGTGCTCTTTGTTTAAGGCAGAAATTTTGGATTTTGTTTTTCACTTCAATTTTGTTTCTCAGCTTTAACTTTTGTCCATGTTCATAAGACTGAAGCTCTTGGTCAACTGGATCAACAGATACTTCTCTGCTGGCTGTGATCTCTTTGGATTTTTGTTGTCTTTATATATTAACATATACAAGGTCTCACTCTGTTGCCCAGGCTGGAGTACAGCAGTGCAATCTTGGCTTATTAAAGCCTTGACCTCCTGGGCTCAAGCGATCCTCCCACCTCAGCCTCCTGAGTAGCTGAGACCGCAGGTGTGTGCCACCAAACCTGGCTAATTTTTTGCACCTTTTGCAGAGAGAGGGTTTCACCATGTTGCCCAGGCTTATTGTCGTTTTTGATCTCTGATGATTTTCTTCATTTCTCACCACCTCAGCTACACATTTTAAAAGATGGTTTACAATATTTTTGTGGTGTTTTGTATTAGGAGAATTCTTCAGCATCTGCTGTCTACCATATTGTCAGAAATGGAGTCTAGCCATCCTTCCCGGCCCATTTCAAACGGGTTCCTCTTAGGACCAGGAGACCTCACATTATGTGTGTCCTACCTTGGCCTGTGGTTTGGTCACTTGTGTGTGTGTGAACTTCATCCTCCTTGATGGCAGGAATATGGTTTCCTCTCTTTCGCTTCCGCAGAGTCCTGTCCAGAGTTCTGCACACCAAGACTGTGTAAATGAATGGAATTGCATCTGGGAGCTCGAGGCACCCATGCAAACCTGTGCTGCCAGTGACTTCCACCAGAGGGCAGCGGCAGCAGGTGCCGGCGCTGGGGCAGGACTGGGAGGAGTCTCACTCTGGGGGCGCCTGGTTCCCCGTGGCTCTAATACTTGCCGCATCAAATGCATACACTCACCTTTAGGACCGAACCCAATGGAGGAGGACCGCTCCCCATTCCACATGTTGGGGAAATGAAGACAAGCAAGGATGCAGGAAGTGGAGGGCCAGGAGAGGTGGACCTGGGATGGGACCAATTGAGGCAGGGCCAGGATTTGGAACCAAACCCCTTCTGGATTTGACCACTTCCAGGGCCCTGCTTGGACAACCAAATTATCTATTCCTTTTCTCATTCAAGAAACATTTATTCACCTCCTACCATATGCTCCACAGGGAGTACCATGGGAATTAAACACGCTTGGCCCCTGCCTTCTTCCTATAGCGTCAGTCTGCTGCAGTGCAATGGGGCAACTCGGGGTTTCTCAGGCAGCCCTGGGCTTCCTTCCTTCAGCCCTTTGCTCCTGCTATTCCTTCTGGCCCAGAGGCCTCCCATGATTGCTGTTTGTCAAAATCCTGCTCAGCCTTGTAGACCCAGCTCCCATGCCTGACTCCCACGGAGGCATGCCCAGTCTGGTACCTGGAGATGGGATAGCTGGCCCCACTGTGCCATCTGAGGGGGCGGCTCCCACAAGGCCTTGGCACCCTTCCCTGTAGAAGGACTTGTGGGATGGCCATCTCTCAGGCCCTTCCCAATTTATATTTCTCTGAGGGGAGACTTAGGCTCTTATCTCCAAAAGTGCATCAAGACCACACCCTCCTTCCCAACCACCATTGCACCTAAGGTTAAGATAAAACTCAGGATTTAATCCAAGAGAGCCAAATTACACGGACCGGGACAGGCAATGGGTCATTCACTCCCTCTTCCAATATGTACTGATTGAGCAGCTACTACGTTATTAATTTTTTCTTCTGGGCCACCAGAAATGAGGCATGGCTCCTCCACTTCTCTTCTTCTTAGAAGACCCTCGGGGAAGTGTGTCTGCATGGATGCGTGTGCATGCGTGTGTCTGGCTCCGTGACTCTTGGGGTGCAGCCTGGATGGGTGGGCTCCCAGCACAGGCAGCTGGGGCTCTCCCCACCAGCCCCTGTAACAGCAGCCCAGCTTCCTGCAGACCAAAACCACAAGCAGAACAAGCAGGCGTGAGACACTCACAGGTTGGGTTTGATCGCATGCGTGTCGGAGAGGAGAGAGCAGAGAGAGACACAGGAACAAGAACAGCAAAGGGCAGAGCAGACCTGCGCCAGGGGCGCACAACGGCCGTGTCCACCTCCCAGCCCCAAGATGGTGCTTCCCACAGGCAGCCACGCGTAGCAGCCAGAGACAGCTCCAGACATGTGGCTCTTCTTCGAGATCACTGGATTGCTGACGGCAGCCCTCTCAGGTAGGCCCCCTTCCCTCATCTCCTGCCACTGGTGCTGGAGGAGCCGGGTCCGGCCCTCTCAGTCCCCTTTCTGGTTGTTTCCTTGTGGTCACTTTTCTAGGATCTTTTAGCCAAGACTACACTCAGGTACCAGGGAGGTCCAGCATCTGGGGCTAGGAGAGGACACAGGAGCCCCTCGAGGGGCCGGGGCTGTGCCTGGAAGCCTCCTGGAGTGATAGAATGTGGGAAGCATGCTTTGTGCCTTACCAATGGGTCCCTAGGGTGTGAGGAGGGAGGTGCCTCTCCCATCCTTAAGCTCAGGAACTCCCCCATTTCCTATTTCTTGCCAACTCTTAAGAAGGAACCGTTCACCTTCCAGAGAGGCAGGACCACTGATGGTGGTACTTTCAACGCCAAAGCTGAGGCTTGGGGTCCAGCAGGTGTAGGCCAATCACAGGACAGCACCGCCTGAAACAGGACTCAGGGGAGCCAGGGAGAGTTCTGGACAGCCAGGCGCTGATGGCCTCAGCACAACCAGCTGGGGTAGTCTAGGGCATAAGCGAGCATGAAGGCCACCCCCAAGTCTCAAGCTGCCCCCAAGTGTCAAGGCACCTGGCCACCTGGGCCAGGGAATCAGATGGCCACAAGGTTTGGGGCACTAGACTGTGCTCCCCAGATACTTGCTGGCCCCTGTTGAGTGCAGGGTCCAAGCTGGCCAGAGCGGGGCAGGGGCCTGGAGATGCAGGAGATCCTGACCCCATCGAGCTCTCACATTTTGGGATTTGGGGAGACTGGTGTGGAATCAGAATTCAGGCCAGGGGAGTCTGGGTCCACCCTGCAGCCAGAGAGCCAAGTGCTTTCATTTTGTGATGGAGGAGACCCAGGAAGACCCAGTCAGGAGGGGGCATCGAGCTGGCTTGGAGGACTGGGTACATGTCGTGAGACTCTGGGCAGGGAGTGCTCTCCTCTCTGCCTTGATCTCCAGGCATGTGTTCCAAGCCTGTGGCCTCATACTGGTTCAGGGAAAGCCATTCGGCTCTGGGAACTGGAGTTTGTGTGCCTTCAGCTCTGTGCATGTAGCTTTGCCCTGCTAACTCTACCAGGAGTTTCTGGAGCAGAAGCTCTGGAATTTCGGCTGCCTTCTGCCCCTGAGCGGAAACAGACTGTCCGAGAGTGGCCCCCTTTCCTCTTCCCCATGAAGCCCAGCCACAGGCTCAGGAGTAAAGTCGGGTCCAAAAGATTTTCCCCAACCCAGGGCTTCAGACCAGCTCCTTCTCAGCTTCCCAGCAGGAATGAGGGCCAGGGGCTGAGCTAGGCATTGGTGCCCTTGGCGTCCGAGCCTTGGCAGCTGGCCCAGCAGCCAGCCAGGAGAACTGGCTTTGAATGGTGCCCACAGGAGAGGTGGGAACCCAGAGACCTGGGCAGAGCTCAGGGAGGTCAAACAAAGTAGTCCTGGAGCCTCCAAGTTCCTTCGATTCAGTCTGTCCCACCCTGGCAGCTCTTGCCCGACCTGCTCCTTCCCAGTACTGTCATCCACTTTATGGTTTTGAAACTGTGTTGATATTTACTTGACTCACTTGTTGTTATCAATGCAAGCTCAGTTTTGAAAGGAAAGTTTACATCACTATTATAAGTGGAAAATCAATATCATTTGCCATAAGTGAAAGGTAAAGGGAAACATAAAAACAAATGGTGGCAAAACCCAATTTCTATTACGCTTTAGCAAAAAGTGAAAAGATCGTGAAGACCCAGAGCTCATCCCCTCTGTGAAAGGGGTGATGAGGAGGGGAGAGGAGATGGCCTCCTAGCTCTAGCAGCTATTTTCTTCTTGACTTTGCAGAAGGACTGAAAACACCGTGGGCAGGGAATAATTTCCTCACTCTGCGATTTCAGAGCATTAAACGCGGCTTCTGTAAACTCTCCTGAGGGTTGCCAGGGGTGTATGTCCTACTGCTGAAAAATATGGCCTCTCCAGGCAGGAGGAAGACTGCACCTTCAAGCAGCCCCTTGCCCCTCTCCGGGGCTGATGCAAGGGACACTGAGCTGCTACACTCCAGGCCTCCCTGAGCTTTTCTTCCTCTGTGTCCAGCTCAGCAGACCCAAACGCTAGCAGAACCTGACCTCAGAGGGCAAGGTTGACCCACATCTGCTTGTGGGGAGTTTGTATTGGGCCGACCATATTGGGGAAAGGAGACTAGGACCTCCAAGGAGAAAAAGAAGGAGAAAGAAAAATGATGGCAAAGAGGGAGGAAATGGAGCTGGGATAATGAAGTGCGTGTGGAAGTTTCAGGCCTTTACCCCAAGAACTATTTCAGGGTGGGGCTGCCTGGCTCTGCCCTGGGACCACAGGCAGGTGGAATCCTGCCCTCCTTTGCCCTGGCAGACCTGGCTGAAACCTTGCTGTGCTCAGGCAGACCTCCCCTCTCCTTCTTCCCCCTTTTATTTTTTAAGACAGAGTCTCGCTCTGTTGCCAGGCTTGAGTAGCTGGGATGACAGGCACGCGCCACGACGCCCAGCTAATTTTTGTATTTTTAGTAGAGACGTGGTTTCGCCACGTTGGCCAGGATGGTCTCAATCTCCTGACCTCGTGATCCACCCACCTCAGCCTCCCAAAGTGCTGGGATTACAGGAGTGAGCCACTGTGCCCAGCCTCCTTCTTCCCTTTTTAACCCTAGCACGAGGCCCTATCTCCTGGGCCTCTGCCCAGGTGGCCCGGGTTCTGGGCCTGGCTTGGTTTGTGTTGCTGATTTCTGTTGCTTAGAGATTCAAGCCTCCAGTTCTCCACCTCAGTTTCCTGATCAGCCAACTAAGGATGAAGGAACAGAGAGAATGAATTAGGAGCCCTTGACAGGGGAGGTTGGGGTGGCGTCATGAGACCCCAGGTTCTGCCCTGGTCCTGTCTCTAATTCACCATTGACTGTGCTTCTTTTCTTCTCAGCCGTGTTTTCTCGTCAGTGGAAGGGGGGTGCTCTGTTCAGACAATCTATAAGAAAGCTTTTGTCCAGATCTGACACTATGACGCAGTAACAAAGCCCCCGGCCTTTCCCGCCAGGGCAGTGCTGAGCTCCGTGACTCTAATGCCAGCTGTGCTCTGGCTGGCGAGGTCCTCGAGGGCTGCCTTTGTGTATGAAAAGGCTGTTTGTGGCTACTTTTGAAAAAAATAGTAATTCTTTAATTAACAATTTTTTAATAATTTGTTTTTTCTTAACTTGTGAGTTCAACATACTAATCATATTTTATAAGCCCTGTAATTTTGATTAATGATTTTCAATGGGCCTTTAATATTTGAGCAAATGAAGTTGAACAGACCTAGCATCCTTAAATAATAAATACCCTTACAAATGTAGCTAATCAAACTCCCTTGGTTCTGTGCTGTTGCATAGGGTAGCCCCTACAATCACGCATTTAAAATGTGATAGTCCAAACTGAGATGTGTAAAGTGTAAAATATACAACAGGTTTTGAAGATGAGTTTCAAGAAAGAATGTAAAATATTTCAACAAATTTTATGTGATTTATATGTCGAACTTATAATATTTTTGATATGATGGGCTAAATGAATTCTATTATCACAATTAAGTTTACATATTCCTTTTTACTTTTTAAAAATGGGGTTTCTGGTCTGGTGTGGTAGTTCACACCTGTAATCCTAGCACTTTGGGAGGCCAAGGCAGGAAGATCGCTTGAACCTAGGAGTTCAAGACCAGCCGGGGAAACATGGCAAAACCCCGTATCTCCAAAAAATACAAAAATTAGCCTGAAGTGGTGGTACAAGCCTGTTGTCCCAGCTACTTGGAAGGCTGAGGTAGGAGGATGGTTTGAGCCCGGGAGTTTGAGGCTGCAATGAATGAGCCATTATTGTGCCACTGCACTCCAGTCTGGGCGATGAAGGAGACCCTGTCTCAATAAAAAAGTAGGGGGAGGGTTGTCCTGGAATATTTAAAATTACATGCGTAACTTGCATCATATTTATATTGGATAACACTGCTTTTGATATTCTAAGCACATTTATAAATATGATGAATTCCATATTTTATAGAGCATGAAACAAAATGTTCCCAAGAATTTTAGAAAACGCTTTTAGAACTAAAAAACTAGCATAAGTGAAGTGAATATTAAGTTATTTTTAAAATTTTTATAGATATGAGGGTAGAAGTGCAGTTTTGTTACACGGATATATTACGTAGTGGTGAAGTCTGGGATTGTAGTGTACCCAGCACTGGAGTGTTGTACATTGTACCCAATAAGTAATTTTCATTCCTCACTCCCCTCCCATCTTCCCACCTTTTGGAATCTCTGATGTCTGTTACTCCATTCTGTATGTCCGTGTGTACACTTTGTTTGGCTCCTACTTATAAGTGAAAATGTGGTGTTTGACTTTCTGTTTCTGAGTTATTAAAGCGAATATCAAGTTCTCTTAAATATTCTAATGTTTACAGATATTGTCAAATTCTCTTAAATTTTCTACTTCAAAATTGAACCAAAGTCAATTACCTGCTCACATTCATGAGGAACTCAACGGCCAAATGTTTTTAAATATCACAAATATAGGACTTTATGCAACTCACGGAGCTTGACCCAACTTACATTTAACACCAATGGATATATACTTTGAGTGTTTGTTTATTTAATCATCTCTATTTTCTAAATTCTAATCTTCCTGGGTTTAAAAGCCACTTACCAAGGAGAAAACAATGGCGCCATTGCAGGTAACTTGGGTTATGCCAAGCAGGTTGAAGTTTTTCCATCTCAGTGGACTGAGTTGAGGTCGGTGTTTTTGTTGTTTTGCCAAAACATAAGATATGGTTCCCCTGTGTTGCTGATGGATGCGCTTGTGCCCTTTTTGATAGTCCGTGCCCTCTAACTGGGCTGGCTCCTTGACCTATGAACTCTGAATCCAAGTTATACAAACCTAATCCCCTACATCTGCCGTGCATCTGGCCTTATTGTTTGATTGGACTGAATTAAACACACGTTTACTTTTCTATTCTGACCTCTTTTCCCATTCTTCCTGCCTGGCAAGACTTCATCTCATAGATACATAAATAATTTATGACAGGCTTCTGCATCTTTCTCCCGGCTTAGCTTGGCTCTCTGGCCACGGGTCAATGACTGATGACAGTTAGCGTGGCCTTCACCGTATTGGGGCCATGGAACGGGGTAGCTCCTAGGGTGCTGGAGCTCGAACTTTACAGAGGGATCTAGAATAAGTGAGAAATGCTGCCCATGGCCCTCCTCATTCAGACCACATTTATTAAGGCTTTATTTATTATATTTATAGAACACTCAAGAATTAAATTCGGTACCCAGCTGTTAGATTCTGAGTTAAGGAATCAGACTTCTCCCTGGGGCAAGGAGGAATAAACAGGTGGCCCCAACTGTCCTTTAGGACAGGAGCTTGGAGTGTAGACCTCCCAGGTGCGTGGCCATCCTCTCCCTGCCTGGACCACAGATGGGACACCATGAGCTTTAACATCCATGCCATGTGCTCAGGCCTGCCCTGAGCAGCCCCTGGTAGGGCGGCTGGGATCCCCAGGCTGTATCTACTTCCTCGGCTAGCAAGACCTCCAGGCCCTCCATCCTGTCCTCGGCACTGGCCCCTCTCCAGACTCAGAGCATGGTAAGTTATCCAGCGTAGCTCTTCCCGGAGCACTTTATTCCAGCCCACCTTCCCAGTGTTGGCCAAAGTGTCATCCACCTGACAATTTACTTAACGTAATTTCCCTCCTTTTTCTTTCTTTCTTTTCTTTTTTTTTAGATGGAGTCTCGCTCTGTCGCCCAGGCTAGAATGCAGTGGTGCAGCTCACTGCAGCTTCAAACTCCTGGGCTCAAGGGATCCTCCCACCTCAGCCTCCCAAATAGCTGGGATTACAGGCGCCTGACACCATGCCTGGCTACTCTTTCTTAATTGATGTTTTAAAATGCAAATACATTTATTTTGGGAAGAAACTTTATATATCACTCCCTTAAATGGAAAGCCATTCATTATAAATCACCATCATGATTATAATGGTGAAAATAAACATAATGGAAATAAAACAATGTTACTAAATTCTAGCCAGATGCATTTGCTGCTTTCCCTTTCCTCAAAAGGGAGGGCTGTAGATGTCAGAGAGACTTTAAAGACTAACCCCATGGGAGATTTCCTCCTCCAAGTCTGTAATTAGAAAGGCTAAAAGGGAAACAAAGAGTATGCATAACTTCCTCATCATGTAATATAGTGGTATATAATGCCAAGTCAATGACCACCTAAATCAATTTTGCATAGTTTTGTGTATGTGCCCTAGACTTTGAAAACACTGATCCAGAGAAAGGACAAAGGGGGTGGGCATGGTGTCCCCTGACAAGACTGAGCCTGGGGACGCTGACTGCTCTGCAGCCTGGGGTTACATCCTACACATGAGACCCCCATTTCAGGGGCTCCCCAGTACCCTGAGAAGTCCCTGGATTTTCCCAGTGAGCCCTGAGGTTGGGGGGCACCCGAGTTCACCTCCCTTGATTCCGCTCTGGGAATCTAGGCCCCTGCAGCCTGGGGAGGAGAAGGAACCTTGAGGAGGGGTGAGGTGGGTGTGGACTTTGAGAACTAGCTCTGGTCCTAACTTGCTGGGGAATCTTGGTCAAGTTCCTTCCTTTCTCTGGCCCTAGTTTCCTTTCTGGAAAACTGGGTAAATTGAACACTAAGGACCCAGCCTAAACATGCTTGTACTTTATGTATGTTCCTTGAGGCTTTACAGGTTATGGAGCAGGGCATCTGGCTGTATGCAGCAGAGACCCAGCCACTAGACACTTAGCCCTAGGAAGGGCACTGTATCAACCCCAGCCGGCATCCTGTCGTATAGAATCATGGACCCCAGAGTCAGGCAGACGCGGGTTCTGAATTGCATCTCTGCATGGCCCCAGGGTGGTTTCTTTGCCTGCATGCTAGAGATAAAAATCCCCAACTCACCAAAGTGTACAAGTTAATGTAGATGATGCATCTGAAAATAGCCAAACAAAATGCAGTGCTCAGAAATGTTAGCTTATAAATGCTCTACAGCAAGACCAAAGATAATCCCTTGCCTATGTGAATACAGGACTCGGTGGTTAACATAGTGCTGTTTGCACAATGAGCTCCATCACCCACATGGCGACCTCATTTTATAGATGAGGAAACTGAGGTTTAGCGAGTCTAAGAGACTTGTCAGGACCTGAGCTTGGGTCTCCCAGCCAGCAGGCTGGTGCTTTTTCCATTGTGTGGGAGTTGCCTGGCTTGTTTCCAGCCAGCTGTCCTGTGGGCTCTATTCTAGCATAGGGTTTCTCCCCTAAATGCAAACTCCTAGCCTTGCAGCCTCACCACTGAATCTAGGAACAGCCCTGAGGGACCTCTGAGGTCCTAGGGACCCTGGAAGTCTTCTTAGCAACAGATGGGGTCAAGTGTGGCTGCCTCCCTCATCATGGCACGCCCTCATGGGGTTTGCCTGGGGGTTGCCCTGCACCTTGGGGCCAGGAGGAAGGCAAAATTAAAGAGGCACCATGAGCCAGGGGAGAGCTTGCTGGGCAGCAGGCTCCATATTTTGTTTTGTTTTCTTTTTTTTTTTTTTTCTTTTTGAGACGGAGTCTCAGTCTGTTACCCAAGCTGGAGTGCAATGCTGCGATCTCAGCTCACTGCAACCTCCGCCTCCCAGGTTCAAGCGATTCTCCTGCCTCAGCCTCCTGAGTAAGGGGACCACAGGCACCCACCACCATGCCCAGCTAATTTTTTTGTATTTTTAGTAGAGACGGGGTTTCACCATTTTGGCAAGGCTGGTCTTGAATTCCTGACCTCAGGTGATCCACCCGCCCGCCTCAGCCTCCCAAAGTGCTGGGATTACAGGCGTGAGCCACTGTGCCCGGCCTAGGCTCCATATTTTCATATTCATTCAGTACCTGCTGAGTACCAGGCCCTGTGCTGGCACTGCCATAGGACATGAAGGTTTGCCCTTGAACAGTTTATAGTGTTGTGGTAAGACACACCAGCACCACCTTGGGATAGGTGTGGCAACAGGCACAATCCAGTGACAGCTGCAACCACCACCCATTACCAGGGACTTAATGTTCTCCAAGCACCAGCTATGCATATGCTGTTCCACCCTGACAACACCAGGACAATCACCCCTTTTTTATGGGTGGAGAAACTGAGGCTCAGAAAGTTATGTATTTTGTCCCAGGTTGGTGGCTAATGCTGAATTTAAATCCATGTCATGATATGTCACCACTGGGGGAAGCTGACTGATGGGTACACAGGATTTCTCTTCACTATTTTGGCAACTTCTTATGAGTCCATAGTTTGAAAATAAGATATGAGTCCATAGTTTGAAAATAAGAAGTTAAGGGGGAAAAAAGGATTTCAGCCCTTTCTGGTGGCTCACACCTGTAATTCAGCACGTTGGGAGGCCGAAGTCCAAGAGTTCCAGACCAGCATAGGCAACATAGTGTGACCCCCACGTTTACAAAAAATTAAAAAGTTAGCCGGATGTGAGATTCATGCCTGTAGTCCCAGCTACTCGGGAGGCTGAGGCAGAGAATGACTTGAGCCCAGGAGGTTGAGGCTGCAGTGAGCCATGTTCTCACCACTGCACTCCAGCCTGGACAACAGAGCAAGACCTTGTCTCAAAAAAGAAAAAAAAAGTATTTCAGAAAGAAGGACCCATTTGAAGGCCGGGTGCAGTGGCTCACGCCTGTAATCCCAACACTTTGGGAGGTCAAGTAGGGCGGATCACTTGAGGTCAGGAGTCCGAGACCAGCCTGGCCAATATGGCGAAACCCCGTCCCTAGTAAAGAAATACAAAAATTAGCCGGGTGTGGTTCGGGGGATGGGGGGCACCTGTAATCCCAGCTACCCGCAAGGCTGAGGGAAGAGAATCGCTTGAAACCGGGAGGCGGAAGTTACAGTGACCCAAGATCGCACCACTGCACTTCAGCCTGTGCAACAGAGTGAGACTCTGTTTCAAAATAATTAATTAATTAATTAAATTGAAAGAAAGACCCATTTGAGCAGAAACCTGGAGGTGGGACAGCCTACGAGGGCCCGGCTGAGGGGAGGTGCTGACCAGCCAGTCTGGCTGGTCCTGTTGGTCATGTTGGGTAGGCAGGACTGAAATTCCCAAAGGAGCTGAGGTCCAGGCTCTTTTCTGCCTCCTGACCCAGACTGGTGTGCCATGAGGATTCGATGAGCGCCAAGCACAGGGACTGGCCCACGGAAGGTGCGCCACAAAATGTACATTTACAAGTGTTAGGCAGGCAGTACAAGGATCGCGTCCTCCAGTGCAGCACTCTGCAAATATGTAAACCTGCCTTCTCCTCGTCACAGCCCTAAGGAGGTATGCGCTACTATTTAATACTTCCATTTTACTGAGTAAGTGACAGGCTCAGAGAGATAAAGTGACTTTTCCTAGATCGCACCACTAATAGATGACAGATACTTGGTTTGACCTCATGACTCCAAATCCGTTGCTTTTTCCCAGCCCGGGAATTGGGTAGGGTTTGGGCCGGGGACCCCTCCCCACCTCAAGACTCCTGCAGGAAAGGTCCGCCCTTCCCCCAGGGACTTTTCACCTCACCCACCATCAGCTGGGCTGTCATGGAACTTTATGGAGCCTGAGCTCTCCTCCTTCAGGCTGAGTGGCCATGCCCAGCCTTCGTTTCCCCGGCTGTAAAGCAGGGCCAACGGGAGCTCAGAGCTGTGTAGGGCTCCCCAGATGTTGGCGGTGACATGCTTGGAGAAATGCCAGGCTCCTTAGGGTGTTAGGAGAGACCTGTGGCCACAGCTGCTGCTCCGACTGGGGCCGGGCAGGCGCTCCCAGGGACAACAGAGGGAGGCAGAGGGAAGCCCAGGTTCCCACCCTCCATTTTGTAGGCTCCTGCAGCCCGAACGCCTTCTGCCTGAAAATGGCGGCTGAGAGAGGCCAGGAGGCAGGATGCAGGGCTGAGGAGGAAGCTCCGGGGCTGGGTCTCTGGTCCCTGGGAGATGCTGAGAGATAGGGAGATGGCCCTGTCATAGGAATGTGGTCCCCTGTTTTCCCTTGTATGGAAGGGTGCCCCTGGGTCTCCACCGTGTGCTAGGGGGTGGGGGCACACTCAAAAGTCCGGCCAATAAGTGTCCAGGCCACCCCCAATCTCCATCAGGACCCTGAGCTGGGCTGAGGTCTCCAGGAGGTGCCAGCAGATGCCAGGGTGGTGGGGGGAGGGTTCTGTGCATGGGGCTGGGGACAGCAGATGCCCGGGTGGGGGGCGGTCTATGCATGGGGCTGGGGACAGCAGATGCCCGGGTTGGCGGGGGGGGGGGTCTGTGCATGGGGCTGGGGACCAGGGTCATGTGGGGACACAGGCTGTAAGAGTGACGAGGGGCCTTGGGGCTAGGGGCTTCTTGGGGGTCCCATCTGAGGACCTCACTTCTGACTTGGAGTCATGTACTGAGCCCTGTGGCAGGGAGAAGGCAGAAATGAAGTCACTGTGTCCTCGGAGTCAGATGCAAAGCCAAGCGTGACTCTGTTCATTTTACAGAAGGACAGACTGAAGCCCAAGAGCTTAAGTAACGCCGCCAGTGGCTGACAGAGCTGGGAGCAGAGTCACTTCTGGTCACTGGGGTTTGGAGGGAGGATGTTTATCTGCACTTCAGTACCCTTTTTGCTAGGGTGTTCACCTCTTTCAGGAGGGGTGCCTGGGAGCAGGCGGGCGCGGGGAGACAGAGCTGAGGAAGCCCCCCAGGCCTGGAGGAGGCCCGTTCCCCACTCCACTTGGCGTGCTCTCGTTTTGCCTCCCTCCCTCCTTCAACCAAACTAAAGGATGCACAGTTGCCAAGTGGATTCAGCTCCTTGGAGAAGTATGTTGCTTTGCCGGGATGGGATTCTAGAAGTATGACAATGTCTGAGCTGGAAGAAATCCCAGCGAGCTGCCAGCCATCTCCTGTTTGTCAGAGGAGGAAAGCGAGGTGCGAAGTGGGGAACGACATGCCCCAGGGTCTTGGAGCAGGGCTGAGAAGCCCAGTCTGCAGGGACTCTTTCCAGGGCCTCTTCCCACGCTGCCCAGCAGGGCATGGCGGGGCCTGTGTGAACCAGGCACAGGCTTAACTAACTCCCCACCCCCACCCCTAGAGAGAATGCGGGGGACTGCTATGGCCCAGTGTGGCCTGACATGGTCTGACATGAACACAGGTGACCCTGGGCAGTGACATGCTGGCTTCATGTAGCTACTCTGCCCAGACCCTCCAACGGCTCCTCCAGTCCTCAGGCTCTGCCTCCTCTTTGTTTTTTTACTTAACTTTTTTTTTTTTTTTTGACGGAGTCTCACTCTTGTTGCCCAGGTTGGAGTGCAGTGTTGTGATCTCGGCTCACTGCAACCTCCACCTCCCAGGTTCAAGCAATTCTCGTGCCTCAGCCTCCCGAGTAGCTGGGACTACAGTCCCGCACCACCACGCTAGTTTTTGTATTTTTAGTAGAGACGGGGTTTCACCATGTTGGTCAGGCTGGTCTTTAACTCCTGACCTCAAGCGATCCTCCTGCCTCAGCTTCCCAAAGTGCTGGGATTACAGACGCGAGCCACTGCACCTGGCCTGTTTTTTCACTTAACTTTTAATTTCAGGCTAATTTCAGACTTACTGAGAAGTTGCAAGAACAATACAAAGAATTTCCCCATGCTCTTCCCTCAGACTCTCCAACTGCTAACAATTTTCCACATTTGCTTTATTATTTCCTCTCAATGTGTCTGTTTTTCTATTGCTTTCCCCCTAAACTGTTTGAGAGAAGGTTGTAATGTCCCTTTCTCCTAAATACCCCAATGTGTGTTTTTTTTGTTTTTGTTTTTGTTTTACATATGGACATTTTCTTACATAACCACAGTGTACTTATCAAAACCAGATAATTAATGCTGATACAATTCTATTGGATAATCGACAGAATTTATTCAGATTTTGCCAATGGTTCCAATAATATCTTCTAAGACAAAAGAAAATTTTGTTAAGTATGCTGCGTTTAATTCTCGTCTCTCTATTCTCCTTGAATCTGGAATGATTTCTCAGATTTTCTTTCTCTTTCATGTCATTGATCTTTTTGAAGCATAGAGCAGTTATTCTGTAAAATGGCCCTCATCTGGGTTGTCTGATGGTTCTTCATGGTTCCATTTAAGTCGTGCCTGTTTGGCAGGAATATCACAGAAGCACGTTTTGTCCTTCCCAGTGAATCATATCAGGAGGCATGTGGGCTCTCCATGTCCCCTCTCCGGTGGTCTAACTTGCTTGGCTAAGGTGTTGTCTGCTAGATTTCTCTGCTGTAAAGATAATTTCCTCCTTTGTAATTAACATGTATCTTGTGGGTAGATTCTTTGAGAATATGTAAATATCTTACTCTTCCTCAAACCTTTGCCCACTAGTTGTAACATTATTGTTGATTCTTGCTGGAATCAGTTATTATAAGGATGGTTACCTGGTGGTGATATTATAATTCCGCCATTCCTTCTTCATTAATAGTTGCTGACTCGGCTCTCTTTGCTGCCTCAGTGGGAGGGAGGCAGGTGGCTCAGTGCATGGCAGGCTGGTACTAATGAGGCCAAGGTTTGAGCTCCCTTTCCACTGTGCCTCTGGTGGCTGCTGTCTTGCCCCGCCTCGGATATTGGAGTCTGGGTCAGCACCTCTCCACCTTAGGGCTAGTTCTCCCTCCATCTTTACAATTTTGCCATTCATTTGTTGAGCTACTATTATGTGTTAGGCACTTTTTTTCAGCCACTGAGGATACAGGACAAAGTCCCGGTCTTCAAGAAGCTTCTATTCTAATAGGGAAAATAGACCAAAAACGTAAACACATTTTTAAAATAGTATCATTTCAGAGAGGGATATGTGCACCAAGGGAAATCAGGCAAAGTAAGGGGACTAAGAGCGGTTGCACTGGAGACACAGGCAGAACCTCGGAGGGGATATAGACCTGAGTGATGAGATGAGCTGGGAATGCTGAGATCAGGGAGAGGACATTCCCATCAGGGGGAGGAGCAGGGGCGGAGGCCCTGAGGCAGGAATGAGATTGATTTCAGACTGATGGAGGAGTGAAGGAGATGGAGTTGGAGAGGCTGGCAGGGCTTGAGGGCATAGATCATAGGGTTTGGAATTAATCCAAGGGAAATGGGAGCTCATCAGAGAGTTTTAGGTGTAGAAGGATGTGATTTCATTTGCCCTTCACGCATATACAATTACTTAAGAATTTTGTACATCAACTCCTTTTTTTCTTTTTTTAAACAAAGATATAGAATGCTTCACGAATTCATGTGTCATACCTGTACAGGGGTCATTCTAATCTTCTCTGTATTATTCCAGTTTTCGTATATGTACCGCCGAAGCTTGCACCCACTCCTTTTTTTTTTTTTTTTTTTTTTTGAGACTGAGTTTCGCTCTTGTGGCTCAGGCTGGAGTGCAATGGTGCCATCTTGGCTCACTGCAACCTCTGCCTCCTGGGTTCAAGTGATTCTCCTGCCTCAGCCTCCCAAGTAGCTGGGATTACAGGCATGCACCACCATTGCCTGGCTAATCTTTGTATTTTTAGTAGAGACGGGGTTTCGCCATGTTAGCCAGGCTGGTCTCAAACTCCTGGCCTCAGGTGATCTGCCCGTCTCAGCCTCCCAGAGTGCTGCGATTACAGGTATAAGCCACCGCACCCGGCCACCCTCTCCTTTTATAAACTTAAGTTTATTTGAACTTAGAAATCTTCTATCACTATCACGTATCTCAAACCAATACTACTTAAGTAAATAGAATATATATATATAAACAAAGAAAACACTGAAACCAAAAGTGTCATTAAATAGCCTGCCATCCAAGCATGAGCTGTCTCTCCATTCATTAAAAAGTGTTAGGTGGCCAGGCACAGTGGCTGATGCCTGTCATGCCAGCACTTTGGGAGGCCAAGACAGGCAGGTTGCTTGAGCCCAGGAGTTCAAGAGCATCCTGGGCAACATTGCAAGTCCCCATCTCTGCAAAAATAAAATTTAACAAAAAGTGTTAGGTGTTAAAGACTCAGTAGCAGCACAATGAGACTTTCTCCTTAATGCAGTCGGACAGAAAAATTGGAAAAGGAATAATTTGTTTACTGCATGATTCAGTTCCATTTAATCTTATATGTTAAATTGTCTTTCTGACTCAGACCTGATTTGAGAAGCATTTTGCTAACTGGTGGAAGGATTTGACAGGCCCAGCCCACCCATTTAACCATGGAGAAACTGAGGCCTTGGAACGGGGCAAGGACTTACCCAAGGTCCTGGTAATAGCTGCTCTCCATTCTACTCACCCTTGGTATCACTCCCACCCAATGCTAGCTGAAAATTCAGATATGATGTAAACATTAGTCATCCTTATTGTAAAAACGTTATAACAACCACATTAGAAGGAATGCAAAGAGAGAAAAGAGGTCTCAGCCAGCACCTTCACACAACCCGGCTGTTCGTTCTTGAAGGAGGAAGTTTTTGAGTCTGTGGAGCGTCATGGGCCTTCAGTCTCACCAGCAGGAAGGTGGGTGGCTGATGGGTGCCGGGCTGGTGTTGATCCACACTTGTCAGGTGGCTCTGAGACCAGCCTTGACTCCAGGCTCCACCACTTCCGCCATGACCTTGGGCAAGTTCCCAAAGCTCTCTGAGGTAAAATGGGTGTGGCCATGTCACTCTTCAGCTTTTGCGCTCTAGGTAGATGCTAAAGCCTTCCCTGAAGATCTCTATGGAACTTTTAGTCACCTGTGTCTGTGGGGGCTGCCTCAGCCCTAACCATGTCAACATAGCGTTGAAATTCAGTTCCGAGAAACACTTGTGGGTTTGTAGACTCTATGGCATCTGGAAGTGAAAGAGGGACACATCTCTCCCTCTTACGGGTTCCTTCCCCCACTCTCAATGCCCCTAATCCAGAATGCCCTAGAAGCTCTTCTCAGCTCCCACCTTCTGCCCTGGAGGCAGCTTTTATTGCAGGTACACCTGTGGTTTAGTTTACTAGAATTGCTGCAACAAACTGAGTGGCCAGGGCAACAGAAATGTATTGTCTCTCCCTGGCGCCGTGGCGCACACCTGTAATCCCTGCACTTTGGGAGGCTGAGGCGGGCAGATCACCTGAGGTCAGGAGTTCAAGACCAGCCTGGCCAACGTGGTGAAACCCCGTCTCTACTAAAAATACAAAAATTAGTTGGGTGAGGTGGCACGCGCCTGTAATCCCGGCTACTCAGGAGGCTCAGGCAAGGGAATCGCTTGAACCTGGGAGGCAGAGGTTGCGGTGAGCCGAGATGGCACCACTGCGCTCCAGCCTGGGCAACAGTGCGAGACTCCATCTCAAAAAAACAAAAACAAAAACAAAAAAACCAGAAATGTATTGTCTCACAGTTCTGGAGGCTCAAAGTCCAAGATCAAAGAGTCAGTGGGACTGGTTCCTTCTGAGAAGCTGTCCTCTTCTGAGCTTCTGGTGGCTTGCTGGCAATCTTGGGCATTTCTTGACTTATAGAAACATTGCCCCAATCTCCGCCTTATCTTAAAATGGTGTTCTCCTTATGTGCATGTGCCTGTGTCCAAATTTCCCCCTTCTGTGAGGACAACAGTCATATTGAATTGGGGCCTGCCCTGATGGCCTCATGCTAACTTGATTGCCCCTATAAAGACCCTATTTCCAAATAAGCTCACATTCTGGGGTACTGGAAATTAGGACTGTTTTAAGAGGAGGGGAACAATTCAACAACTCATAGCAATGTATGTAGTGTGTATAGGGTGTGTGTGTAGGGTGTGTGTGTGTACATGTATGTATGTGTGTGTGGTGTGTGTGTATGGTGGGGGGGGTATGGAGAAAGAGATGGGTCACTGCCCTACTTAATCTCTCCTCCTAGCCCACTCATCCTCTGGAGAGATGCAAGTTAGATATCTCAGGTTATTTGGCAAAGGCCTGGAAAGAGGTATCTTTCCATCGATTTCTTACCCCTGAGAACTCCTACTCATCCTCTAAAACCCTTCCCAATTGTCCCCTGTTCCTTGGAGTCAGTTATTCCCTCCTAACTCTGTTTTTTTTCCAGAGTACTTAGTTCCAAGCCCAAGGATAGCATTTATAACTGATCGTAATCAACCACGAGTGCATCTGTATCCTCCACCAGGGCATGGGGCCTGGCCCAGAGCCTAGCTGAGAGAATGGAATGAATGAGTGGCATCTCCCTGACCAAGGGTTAAGATAGATGGGAACTCAGAAGGACTTTGAGCCGCCTCAGAAGCATCCTGTAAGTGACTTGTGGAGAGGAGTAGGGGACAGCCGTGTGGGCTGAGAGCTGAGAGTGTGAGATCAGATTAGAGAGACTGGAAGTCTGGCTCCGCCTCTTAGTAACTGTGGCCTTGGGCAAGTCATTTTCTCATCTGGAACACTGAGCCTTCACAGGCTCCTCATGGAGATGAATAAGACGGTGCGTGCTGTATACATAAAGCTGGGGCACACGGTGGGCATTCAGATGTTACCTTCCTTCCAAGGAACCCATATTTTTTTCCTGAATTTGAATTCCTGAATCCACTGGCACTCTGAGCCACGTAGATCCACATGGCCATTGGCCGCTGTCAGCCCCCAGCTGTTAAGGACGCAAGGTGGCCACAAAGCATTAGTCTGAACATCCCTGGTGCCTCCCCCAGGTTCTCTTTGAATCTGGATTTATTTAAAGAGAGGAGGTGAGTGGTAGGTGAGGAGGGGGCTGTTGTTAGGACATGGATGGGCACAGGACATGTGTCTGGTGAGCGTAGCTGCCAGGGCCGGTCCCTGACACCCCAAGGAGACTTTCTGGTCCCAGCCCAGCCTACACTCCCACCTGCTCGGGAGAGGCTGTGTTTCCTTCCAAGGATGGATGCTGATGATGTCTGATGGCTTCTGGATGTCTGATCTCAAGGGGGCCTTCTCTTAGGGGGCTTTAGGCCACCCTGGAAAGGTCTCAGCATCACCCCTTGGAGCGGGGAGGATTTTCACCCCTTGCCCACACACAAGCTAAAACTGCTTCTGCTGCAGCTCTGGGAGACCTAGAACCAGGGCCCCTCCTGAGAGCCAGTGGGTGGGGGCAGGCCCCCTGGAAAATCGCTGAGAGCTCAGCAGTTTCAGCCTTCACTCCCCTCCTCACTCCCCTCCTCCAGCCTGCAGAAACCTAGCCCAGCCTTTGCACAGAGGGTCATGCTCTGGGGAATTCTATTCTTGAATTTAATACCTTGAGTGTCTAGCCTGGCCCACCAGCTTCTGTCCCACCTCCAGGTGTTTGCTCGAGCTGTGCCCTCTCCCTAGAATGCCTTCTTAACTCTTGCTACTTGTTGAGGGCGCCTGAAGAGTAGAAAGAGTGAATCTGGGGAACAAATTCAAATTTGGATTTGAATTCTGGCTCTGTCAATGCTAGGCTATGTGACCGTGGGCTAGGAACTTAATTTCTCTGAGCTTCTTTGTCTGTAAAATGGGTTTCATAATAGCATCTCCTCACAAGGTAGCCATGAGGCAACGTCTGTAAAGCACTCAGCACAGAGGAGGCACTCGGCACAGAGGAAGTCCTCGGGAAATGTGGATCTGCTTCCCTTGCCTCAGCGAAATGCTCCTTGACTTTGAAGTCCTGGCCCAAAGGGCACCTCCCCAGCAATACCTTCCTGGACTCACGCACCAGCCCCACCACTTGCAGAGCAGCCCTGTCCCTCCTCCATGTTCCTCAAGCATGTCTCCTGCCTCTGCACCTACCTCAGAGAGACAAGATTCGAGTCAGCTCTTAACATCTGGCCTCCAGGCTGGACCACGGGCTCTATTACCTTTACTTTCCACGGCAGAGCGCAGCATGGCTCAATAAATGCTGTGGGAGGTGAAGTGAGTTCTAGTGACTTCCGTTAATAATAAGAGTAACTAGAATTTGTTGAGCATTCACAGCACACCCTGAGGTGTTTATCAGAGCCCAGGAAACCCTCTTTCTGGGTTCAAATCCCTGCTCTGCCTCTTAGGGGCTCTATTGTCCCAGAAAGTTCCTTGTCTCTTGAATCCTACATTTCCCCGCCTGCACGATAGTGATAATAACAGTGCTTACTTCTGAGCATTGTTAAGGAGATTCAAGAATTTAAAACTATAAAAACCCATGGCTTTCTTACCCAGAGAAGGGCAGAAAAATTGTTGGCAGGGTGCATTGATATGACTCGGACAATTTACAAAGGTTTTTCATATATGCTTTTATTTTAAAAATTTTTTTTATTTTGTTTTATTTTATTTTACTAAAATTGTATTTAGTAAAAATAGTTCAGAATTTAGAAAATACAAAAACAGAAAAATTTAAAAATTTATCAATAGCTACCTTCAAAGATAACTGTTGTTACTAGCCTCTTGTAGAATCTTCCAGACATTTCGTTACAGAGGAATATTGCAAACATACGGAAATGCATTGAGAATGAGATTTGTTGATTTGTTTATTTGCTTTTGAGATGGTGTCTCGCACTGTCACCCAGGCTGGAGTGCAGTGGTGCAATCTCGGCTCACTGCAACCTTTGCCTCCTGGGTTCAAGTGATTCTCCTGTCTCAGCCTCCCGAGTAGCTGGGACTACAGGCACACACCACCACACCCGGCTAATTTTTGTATTTCAGTAGAGATGGGGTTTCACCATGTTGGTCACGCTGGTCTTGAACTCCTGATCTCAAGTGATCCACTTGCCTCGGCCTTCCAAAGTGCTGGGATTACAGGCGTGAGCCACCGCGCCTGGCCTGAGAATGTTTTAATGAACCCAATGCGTCCTCACCACCCAGACTTAGAAAATGTTTACACTTTTGCCGTATTTGCTCAGATCTATATTAATAAGAAAGAAAACCATACAGATACTGTTGAAATAATTCTTATCCTTTCCTCCCTAGAACACACACTCCAAAGTGTGGTGTGTGTACCCTTTTCTCCCACATTTTTATACTCCTATTACACAAAAAATGTCTCCATACACAATGGATGGTATTGAGACATGTACTATATTTTATATAAATTGTACCCTACTGGACATATTGTTCTGAAACTTATTATACTTTTCTCCTTGTTTTCAAAATCTAACCAAGTAGATAGATATGCATCTAGTTCATTCCTGCAATGGAATAATCCAGCCTATGATACAATACAGTCTGTTTATTTCCAGCTGATGGATGGTTAGAGTACTTCTAATTTTCTTCTGTTACAAACAGTTCTGCAGAAAGTATCCCTGCACACATCTGCATGTGAACAATTTTTTCTATAATTTATACAAAAGGGTATAGCTTTCAGATCAAGGTATGAGCCTCTTGAAATCTATGAGGTATCATCAGCCATTTCCTTTTCTTTCTTTCTTTTCTTTTCTTTTCTTTTCCTTTTTTTTTTTTTTTTTTTTTTTGAGACGGAGTTTCTTGTTGTCCAGGCTGGAGTGCAATGGCTAAATCTCGGCTCACTGCAACCTCCACCTCCTGGGTTCAAGCGATTCTCCTGCCTCAGCCTCTCAAGTAGCTAGGATTGCAGGCATGCGCCACCACGCCTGGCTAATTGTTTTGTATTTTTAGTAGAGACAGGGCTTCTCCATGTTGGTCAGGCTGATCTTGAACTCCCAACCTCAGGTGATACGCCCGCCTCGGCCTCCCAAAGTGGTGGGATTACAGGCGTGAGCCCCGCATTTGGCCTCATCAGCCATTTTTCTATGCACTATATCCATAAGGCTATGATCATCCTGAATATGTTGTTTTTCATCTGTTTTTTCCATCTACGATACATATATGCACACATATACATCTTTCACGTATTTGCAGGTATAGTCATTGATTCCACAAGATCTTGGGCATTTGCCATGGGCCAGATATTGGGGGTTTTTTTGGTAATCTTTCCTTAGCCCTGTGAGGTTTTTGTTTCGTTTTCATTTTAGAGGTGGAATCTCACCCTGTTGCCCAGGCTGGAGTGCAGTGATGATCATAGCTCACTGCAACCTCGAACTCCTGGGCTCAAGTGATCCTCCTGCTTCAGCCTTCTCAGTAGCTAGAATTACAAGCATGTATCCAGCTAATTTATTTATTTATTTATTCATATATATGTATATATATGTGTATATATATAGGTATTTATATCTATAGAGAGAGAGAGAGAGAGAGACAAAGGATCTCACTCTGTTGCCCAGGCTGGAGTGCAGTGGCACCATCTTGGTTCACTGCAGCCTCAAACTCCTCGGCCCAAGTGATCCAACCTCAGCCTCTCGACTAGCTGGGACCACAGGTGCACACCACCATGCCCAGCTAATTTTTTGAATTTTGGTAGAGACAAGGTTTTGCCTTGTTGCTTAAGCTGGTCTCAAATTCCTGTGCTCAAGCAATCCACCCACCTTGGCCTCCCAAAGTGCTGGGATTACAGCGTGAGCCACAGCACCCAGCCTCATTTTTTTATTTTTAAATTTATTTTGTAGAGATAGGGTCTCACTGTGTTGCCCAGGCTGTTCTCAAACTCCTGGCCTCAAGCAATCCTCCTGCCTCAGCCACTGAAAGTGCTGGGATTACAAATGTGAACCGCTGTGCCCAGCTTGTGAGGCTTTTTTTTTTTTTTTATAACTATGAGGTGAGGGAGGCAAGTGGGGCATATGAAGAGATTCGCCCAGGGTCACACTATAGTAAGGAGGAAGCTGGGTTTCTAACCCAGGCATGTTTAATTTCAATCCAGTGTTCTTTCTGATGCCTATGATGTGGTAGATGTTTTTTTCCCAACCAAGACCTACTGAATGGGAATTCTAAAAGAGGGACCTGAGGGCCGGGCGCCATGGCTCACACCTGTAATCCCAGCACTTTGGGAGGCCAAGGCGAGCAGACTACCTGATGTCAGGAGTTCAAGACCAGCCTGGCCAACATGGTGAAACCCCGTCTCTACTAAAAATACAAAAATTAGCCGAGCATGGTGGCGTGCACCTGTAATCCCAGCTATTAGGGGGACTGAGGCAGGAGAATCACTAGAACTTGGGAGGCAGAGGTTGCAGTGAACCAAGATCGTGCCACTACACTCCAGCCTCGGCGACAGTGTGAGACTCTGTCTCCAAAAATAAAAAAAAATAAAAAAATTAAAATTAAAACAAATAAATAAATAAAAGAAGCACCTGAACATTCTTCTCCTCCTCTCAGTGGTCTAAAGTCTGGCGGGGGATCAAGAAGATGGGGCTGGTGACATGCCAGTGTTTCTGGCCTGCTGTGCTCTCTTGGAGCCAAATCCCTACTCTTATCCCTTGGGATTTTACTGAGCTGCTTGCAACCCTCCATGGGACCTTCTCATTTTACCACCTGGTAGCTGGAAAGAAGGCACGGTCTGGCACGGGAGCCTGAGCCAGCCTTGGAGCCAGGACCCCAGGAGCCTTTTCTTTTAGAGGAACTCCTGTTACCACAGCAACTACAGCCCACATCTCCTCCCTAGGAACACTGGATGTTTGCAGAGCCGGGGAAGGGTGCAGCCAAGTTGAGAGTCTGCAGCAGCTCAGATAAGGTTCACAAGAAAGGCGAGGAGTGAGGAGGAGAGAATGCAGCCTTCAGAGAACCAGAATCACCCCCTTGCAGAAAAGAAGGCTAAGGAGCTGTCAGAGTCATCTTTCTGCCTGGTATGGAATGTAGAATCAATAGCCAGCTGCCGTCCCATAGCTACCAAGGGCCAAACGAGAGAAAAGGGATGAAAGCCTCAGGTTGGAGGATAATAACAACAACAGCTACCATATACCGCGTCCTAAGCGTTTTATGAAGATCACCCACCCGTGCACTCTTCTTCTGTTTGGCTCATTTATCATGCCCAGTGCCAGGTTAAAGATGAAACCTAGCTGGGCTCAGTGACTTTCCCTAGGTCACACAGCCAGTAATCAGCAGAGATGGGTTTAGATCACTGTTCTATCTGTCCCCAGAGTCCCTGTCTGAGTCATGAAAGACGAATTTCCCGAGAATGGAGGCTGTTACCCAGATGAATTGGTGCCTGGGATCTCCTGCTCCCTCGATCATCCCGCTCACACTCATCTCCCTCATATCATACCTGCCCCAGTTCCCAGCATATGCAACAAGTTCAGCAGATGTTCATGGAACTGAATGCAGGCTGGCAACAGACTCATTTCTCAGCTTTCAGGAGAACATGGCTCACGCCCTCTCACTTTCTTGGGAGAGGAGGGGGAGTCCCAGCAATTGAACGTACCTCAAAGCCTGTTAGGTCATGTTGATCTTATCTTTTAAGTTTTTTAAAGAGGCGAGTAGGAAACGTTGTCTTTTACTTCCCCTTGGATTTGGTGACAGAGAGGAGGGGAGATGAAACCTGGGCATGCATGGAAGGTATCACGCAGGCGAACATCATCTGTCCTGTGACATGGGGGCAAAAGAAAGGTAAAAAGGCTGAATTTCTGGCTGGGTGCGGTGGCTCATGCCTGTAATCCCAGCACTTTGGGAGGCTGAGGCAGGGGGATTGCTTGAGCTTAGGAGTTTGCGACCAGCCTGGGCAACACGGTGAAACCCCGTCTCTAGTAAAATACAAAAAATTAGCCAGGCGTGGTGGCACGCACCTGTAGTCCCAGCTACTCAGGAGGCTGAGGCAGGAGAATTGCTTGAACCTGGGAGGCGGAGGTTGCAGTAAGCCGAGATCGTGCCACTGCACCCCAGTCTGGGCAACAGAGTGAGACTCATCCCCTCCCCAACACCCCCGCCAAAAAAAAAAAGCTGAATTTCTTTGACCTGAGTGACTGCAGTCCTCTGGGGCTGGGACTCTTTGAGCCTTAACTTCCATCCGTCTCTGTCAGTTGAGTAAATTGTTTTATTTGTGTCCCCAAGCCCTGCTGTGGTATAACTGGGGAGTGTGAAAACAAACCAAAATCCTGTAACATAATACCAAATAATACTCACTCTCTTTCTCTTTCTCTCTCAAGAAAATGAAAGCACATGAGCCAAGTTCTCCTGAAAGCTGAGAAATGCGTTTATTACCGATCTATGTTCCGTTTCATTAACACTTGCTGAACTTGTTCCACGTGCTAGGAACTGGGACAGGTATTCGGGAGATAAGTGTACGTGTAAAATAATACCAAAGCACCAAACTGCTGACTTTCCTTTGGGCGCCAGGAGAGAGAAGTCACTCTAGCCTTCCTGGCCTTGGAGAGCCAAGTGGGTATAAGCTGGTCTAGTCACTGCAGTCAGTCACCTCTGCAGGCTAGGACAGCACTGTGTGACTGAGCCCATGACAGCTTCAGTTTCTTGACAAAGTAAACTCAGCCCAACCGGGTGTCACAGGCTCTTCAAGTCCAAGTCCCCTCAAAGGTTGAACACATTTATCCCCTCCCAATTGAATTATATTACTTGTATGAGCCAGCGCATGCGTCTTTTTTTTTCTTTTTCTTTCTTTCTTTTTTTTTGAAATGAAGTCTTGCTCTGTCACCCAGCCTAGAATGCAGTGCTGCAATCTCGGCACACTGCAACTTCCCCCTCCCGGATTCAAGCGATTCTCCTACCTCAGCCTCCCGAGTAGCTGGGACTACAGGCATGCACTACCACATCCAGCTAATTTTTGTATTTTTAGTAGAGACTGGATTTCGCCATGTTGGCCAGGCTGATCTCGAACTCCCGACCTCAGCTAGTCCACCCGCCTCAGCCACTCAAAGTGCTGGGATTACAGATGTGAGCCACCAGGCCCAGCTGGCATCTTTCTAATTTTAATGGAATTACAGGCGTTCCCTTCTTTCTAGTTGTTTTATTAATTGCTCACCATTAACAATACCAAGGGCATTTCTAAAAAGAAAATAGTTAGGACAGTTCCAGCACCCTCTCACTCAGAGCTTCCTCCCCTAAATTCATTGGCCCTCCTCTTCCAATTGGCCGATGCATCCTCAGGCCCTAGACAGTGCTGGAGTGAGCCCCATATTTGAGAGCAAGTGGGGAAGGGGTAGGGGCAGTGCGAGGTGAGACTATTAAGTCTCATCTTTTCCCTGCTGTGAGGTCTGTGGGATGACACATGCCACCCAGGACCCCCTGCCCTGGAGAAGGAAGGTTTCCTAGTTGTTGCTTATCTTTGGAGTCTGGGATCTTTTGGGAAATGAGTCCCTGGATCTTGGGTTCTGAGTTGTGTCACCATTGCGGGGGAAGGGTGGGTTATCATTTCTAAACTCAGTGCTGGTTGACACTTGCAGAGGAGAAAGGAGTTTGGAAAGCCTCCAAGGTTGTCAAAACTTCCTGCCTCTCGCCCTTGGCATGATCACCAAAGCAGAAATCAGGATGTTGGATTCCAACCCGGGGGAGTGGTGTGGTTACGAATGTGGCCTCTGCAAGCAGACAGCCTGGGTTCAATTCCCAGCTTGGCCATTTTCTAGCTGTGTAATCTTAGGCAAGATACTAAACCTCTCTGTGCCTCAGTTTCCCCATCTCGTGGTCTTGCTTTGACAATTAAATCATACTGAATAAATGTCAGCCATTACTGCTGAGCTGTGCCAGATTTGTGACGGGTGCTCGACGTGCCTTGGGGCCTCCCCTTTCCCTATCAGAGCAGTGGGAAGCATCACAACATCCTTCCCTTATCCCCCTGCACTCTGGACCCCAGATGCCCGAGATAAGTAGCTGCTCCCATCAGTGTGGGTTGGGAGTAGAAAACTAGGAGTCCATCTGGCTGCTTCTCAAACCTGCAAACCAGGAATCCCAGTCCAGCTTCCCAGCCACTGGGCAAGGGGCAGGTGAGTGTTTCTGGACAGCTCCCTGAACCAGTCCTGCTCCACTTGAATACCAGGAGTCTGAGCCAGGGCCTCGGGAGGCGGGCCCACCAGGGTTCACGTAGCATTTGTCATCACTGCTCGGGACAAAAGGCCAGTCTTCATACACAAGATGCACGGTGGTCTGCAGGTTAGCAGGGAGCACGCCTCTCCCAAGGTTCGGGGACACTAGTCACAAGGGCCTGGTGCCAGTCTTGCAGAGAGGCACACCCTGCCCTGTCCTGGCAGTGCTCCAGAGCAGCAGCTGGACTATCCGGGAGACCACTGCGCTGCACTGGGAGCCTGACCTCCCCGTGGGCCTTGGGGATACTCTTCCTTTGGGCCGCAGATTTTGCAATATTTCTGACAAAATACTTGCTGACAAAAAGCCTTCTGAGAGAAGCATTATTAACTCCAGTTCATGGATGACAGTCTAAGGCTCAGACTGGCAAAGTGACTGGCCAAAGGTCACTCCACTAATAAGGAACAGAGCTGGACTCCAGCCCAAGCCTTTGAACTCAAGGCCTTGTAAGGTACATAGGTATCTTCCCCCCATACAGCACTGTCTGATGTCAATATGTGAGTCACATTTATAATTTTAAATTTTTGGCTGGGCATGGTGGCTCATGCCTGTAATCCCAGCACTTTGGGAGGCCAAAGCAGGTGGATCACCTGAGGTCAGAAGTTCAAGACCAGCCTGGCCAACATGGTGAAACCCCATCTCTACTAAAAGTATAAAAAAAGTAGCCAGGCATGGTGGTGCGTGCCTATAGTCCCAGCTACTCAGGGGGCTGAGGCAGGAGAATCGCTTGAACCTGGGAGATGGAGGTTGCGGTGAGCCCAAGATCATACCACTGCCCTCCAGCCTGGGTGATAGGGCGAGACTCCGTCTCAAAAATAAATAAATAAATAAAATAAAATAAAATAAAAATAATAAATAAATAAATTTTTAGCAGCTGCATTTTTTCAAAAAAGTAAAAAGAAACAGATGAAATTACTTTAATAATATATGTGATTTAACTGAATATATCCAAAATATCATTTCTACACGACATCAATAAAAAAATTCTTAATAAGATAGTTTACATTCTTTATTCTTACCAAGTCTTTGACACACAACCTGTACTTCACACTTAAAGCATGTCTCAACTTGGACACTCAAGTTTCACCAGAAACATTCAATCTGTATTTAGATTTCATACTAGTTACAATTGAAAAAGGAGAATCACATATCTAACTTACTCTGGCCATTTGAAAAGGTTTTCCAATGATTGAATTGATTATGCCTTTAAAATTAAATGGAAAACATTTTGTAAATTAAATAGAAATGAATTGAATTAAATAAAATGAAATTTTGAGTTTCTCATTGGCACGAACCCATTTCAAGTGCTCAGTAGCCACAAGTGGCTGGTGGCTATTGTACTGGACAACACAGCACCATACGATTTTCCCTCCGAGCGGGGCTGAGTGATCTCTAAGCCCTTCAAATGTATGCTCCTCCCCTGCGTTTATACAGATGAGTGCTTTGTGTACCATGGGCCCACTTCCATGATGATAAATGGACGGTGTAGGACAGATTTCCCATCTATATTGACAGCATACTGAAAACAGTACGCTGTAGTAGTTAAAAGGGTGATTTCTAGAGCCAGACTGTCCAGGTTCAAATTTTGCTTTGATTACTGACCAGCTGGGTGGCCTTGGGTGATTTACTTAAGCTCTCTATGTCCCAGTTTTCTCAGTGATGACACTGGGATGATGATATTAATAGTATGCACCTCACAGGGTAGTTGTAAGGATTTGCTAGTACATGTAATGCACACAGATAACAGCTATCGTCTATGGGGCATACAGTAAGTGCTCAAGAGATGTTGCCTTTCATTACATATTTTATCTAATTATAATCAAAGAATGTAAGGACTGGACAAGATCAAAATCTCATCAATCTGTCATTATGCAAGTGACAAAACGGGGCCAGAAAGTGAAAGAACACATTCAAGGTCATGTAGCAAGTTAATGATGGAAATCAACTGTCAGCTCCTGACGCCTAACCCAGTGACCCTCTCCACTGTGCCCCCAACAATGCTGACATTGCCGAGAAGAGACACCCTGACCTGCCAGCCACATGAGCTCTTCAGTTCTTCCCTGGGAATGAGTATGGCTTTAGCTGGTGTGGCCACACTGTCTGCCCAGGTGCTCTCTGCAGGCTCATTGGAGCAGGGTGACTGGGTAGTCAGTATTAAAGCTCATTGTATTAGTACTTCAAGCTAGCCCACATGTCCCCCCAGGAAAAAAGCCCTGTGTATTTATTTGGGGACTTTTAATTTTTATTTGATATAGAACATTTGAAAAAATTAGAACAACACAAGGCAGAAAAAAAAAAAAAAAAAGGAAAACAGGCCAGGCACAGTGGCTTATGCCTGTAATCCCAGCATTTTGGGAGGCCAAGGCAGGCGGATCACCTGAGGTCAGGAGTTCGAGACCAGCCTGGCCAACATCGTGAAACCCAGTCTCTACTAATATATATAAATTAGGCGGGCATGGTGGCACATGCCTGTAGTCCCACCTATTCGGGAGGCTGAGGCAGGAGAATTGCTTGAACTCAGGAGGCGGAGGTTGCAGTGAGTTGAGATGGCACCACTGCACTCCAGCCTGGGTGACAGAGCAAGATAGAAAGGAAAGAAAGAAAGAGCAAGAAGGAAGGAAGGAAGGAAAACTTATTAATACCATGTGGGCATGTATTTTCTTTTCCTATAGTAGAGATTAAATTTAATCTACTGATATTCTTTTAGCATCTCTCCTGGGCAAGGCACTGCGCAAGGTCCTGGATATATGGGGGTGATGCTTAGAATCTAGTGAGCCGAGGGTTGTCAGTTCATGACCAGGATAGCTATGTAATTAAATGTGGCTGGGCCCACATGAAAAAAAATCTCAGGATGCAGTGAGAGGACAGAATGGGAGATTGTACTCGGGCTCTCTCTGGGTCCTGGAAAACCTTCAGAAGCTTAAAACATGGCGGGGGGTGAGGACGGGGACTGAAGGGGAGAGCACAACCATACTTATAACATAACCCTGTATTCTGCTTCTGCCACTTAACATTGTGGTATAAACTTATCCCCACATCATTAAATACTCCCTGTAAATTTTTTTTTGGAAAATATTTTTAATGTGCTATATTTTTCTAACCAACCCCCCAATCACTTTTAGACAATCCAGTTGTCTCCGGTTTGAATTTTTTTTTGGTGGGTTTTTATTTGTTTGTTTTTATTATGCTATCAGAAACAGCACAGGGTCGGGCTCTGTGGCTCACACCTGTAATCCCAGCACTTTGGGAGCCTGAGGTGGGCGGATCACTTGAAGCCAGGCGTTCAAGATCAGCATGGCCAACATAGTGAAACCCCATCTCTACTAAAAATATAAATAAAAAAATTAGCCAGGCATGGTGGCAGGCGCCTGTAACCCCAGCTACTCAGTAGCTGCGGCAGGAGAATCGCTTGAATCAGGAGGGTGGAGGTGGCAGTGAACCGAGATCGCATCACTGCACTCCAGCCTGGGCAACAGAGGGAGAGTGAGACTCTATGGCAAAATAAAAATAAAAATAAATATAAATATAAAAAACCAGCACATCACAGCATTCTGGGGCTCCAGTGGATGGAAAAGGGAATCTAGAACCATCTAGTTCCAAAGCATGGACTTTAGTCTCCAGGCAGTATGGTACTTGAGATAGTTTTCTTTAGGATAGGTTCCCAGATGTGGAATTACTGGATTGAAAGAGCTTGGTTTGCTGTTGTTGTTAAGGCTGTTGGCATCTGTGTTTGCAAACACTTTCTGTTGGTTTTTTTTTTAAACTATACTTCTAGCAGGTGACACATGCACCTGGCTGCACCACTTGTAGATTTCACCTCCATGTTTCCATCGTCCCTTTCCACCCTGCCTCTGGCTCTGTACAGCATCTCTTCATCCATCATCCACTCAACGAGCATTCAGGATGCAACCGTGTTTTCCTCAGCACCTCTGACAGTGCCGGAGGACAGAAAGTAACCTCAGGTGTAGCTGGTGTTGACCTGACACTGGTCACTGGGCACGGCCAGGGCAGCATTCTGGAGAGTGCCTTGTTTCCCCACCAGGCTTGCTCTGACACTGGGCTGGCCAGCGGGAGGCTCAGCTTTCCCTCGATGTCTATGCCTCCTTTCTCCACAAGTCCCTCACCTCTCAGATGCCCGTGGGACATCTCAGGAGCCTGGGTGACACAACAGGAGTATCAGTGTCCCGTTCCATTTTCTCAAATTCCAGGCAACAAGGCTCTTTCGTGCCTTCATTCTTCCTGTGCTTACAGTCTCCTCCGCAGCCCGTTCCACTGGAGTCTTCTTCCCACTACCCCATTAGAGGTTCTGTCCCACTCGGGGACTTCTGCATGGGACTGGCCTGAAAAAGCCGCCTCCTTCCTGGGCTGGGGTCGGCACTCCCAACCTCTTTCTTCTCCTATTCTGAAACCAGCCGCTCCCCTCCATCCCTTCCCAGTCTTGTTCCATCACTTTCCAGAATTTGGGACACAACTAGAGATGATTCTCAGGGGCACACAGTATAACTTCAGGTGGTAAATGAACTTAGCATTAAATAACACTGAATCACGTGGCAATAAAAGTTTAAATAATTATTATTTTTCAATGTTTTGTCATTCCTTCTGATTCTATCAGATAGTCTGATGATGATGCGTCTTTTTTTTTTTTTTCTTTTGAGACGGAGTCTTGCTCTGTCGCCCAGGCTAGAGTGTAGTAGTGGCGTGATCTCAGCTCACTGCAACCTCTGCCTCCTGGGTTCAAGCGATTCTCTGCCTCAGCCTCCCGAGTAGCTGGAACTACAGGCGCCTGCCACCACGCCTGGCTAACTTTTGTATTTTTAGTAGAGACAGGGTTTCACCATATTGGCCAGGCTGGTCTCGAACTCCAGACCTTGTGATCCACCCACCTTGGCCTCCCAAAGTGCTGGGATTACAGGCGTGAGCCACCGTGCCTGGCCGATGATGTGTCTTTTAACATCTCTAACATGGCTTTATTTTTAGTATGCTTGTTTTTACAATTACCTTCTATTTTAAGCAAGTCATATAAATCGTCCCTTTAGGTTTTAATATCTTCTTATTTTTTTCATATCAACATACATACCTAATTTTACATACATAGAATCATATCATACAAGATTTTTAAAGTACAGCCTTTTACCTTCATTGCTTGCTTTTCCTCCCCCTATCTTCCATGGCTGTGACTGTGTCCCATGACCAGCTGCATAGTTTGCAGGGCCCAGTGCAAAACGGAGATGCAGGGTCTTTGGTTCAACAAATGATGAGGAATTTCAAGATGGCAACAGCAGAGGATTCAAGCAAAGGCCGGGTCCTTCTAAGCACGGGGCCCTGTGCACAGTCCACCAGCCTGTGGAGCTGGCCCTGCTTGGCCCCTTCCCCTGAAGCCCACTCTTAATTTTTCCATTTTGATTATCTGCTGTGTGTTCTCCCACACTTATCTTCATGTTCCTGTAATCATACCAGTTCACAGAGGGGGTTTTTTGGCCTTGCTTCACAAAAAATGTATCATATTATATTCTCTGCATCTTGCTTTTCCTACTCAAGACAGCTTGGAAATCCTGCCAACCCATCTGGGTCTATTTTATTCTTTATAAAGGCTGCATAAGATGCCATGCTGTAAATGGACCGTAATTGATTCAGCCGTTTCCCCTGTGAATGGGCATTCACTCTGTTTCTAACTTTTTGCCATTCAAAAATCTGCAGTGGACTGGGTGCGGTGGCTCACACCTGTATGCCCAGCAGTTTGGGAGGCCGAGGCAGGCAGATCACTTGAGGTCAGGTGTTCAAGACCCAACCTGGCCAATATGGAGAAACCCCATCTCTACCAAAAATATAAAAAAATTTAGCAGGGTGTGGTGGTGGGTGCCTGTAATCCCAGCAACTTGGGAGGCTGAGGCAGGAGAATTGCTTGAACCCAGGAGGTGAAGGTTGCAATGAGCCGAGATCACGCCACTGCACTCCAGCCTGGGTGACAGAGCAAGACACTGTTTCAAAAAAAAAAAAAAAAAATCACAGTGAACATTTTTATGATCAGGTGTCTTTAATGATGTAAAAAAGCAAATTCACAGGAAAGGGTAAAAGTTTGCTCTTACTCTGTTTTGTGTTACTATAACAAAGTACCACAGAGTGAGTAATTTAAAACAAGAAGAAATTTATTTCTCATAGTTCTGCAGGCTGGGAAGCCCAAGATCTAGGGGCCACATCTGATGAGGGCCTTCTCTCTGCGTCATAACACAATGGAAGGCGTCACATGGCCAGAGAGTGCACGAGAGACAGAGCGAGGGACGGTGGAACTCTCACTTTTACAACAAAACCACTTCTGCAATAACCAACACACCCCTGCGATAACAGCATTAATCCGTTCATGAAGGCAGACTCCTCATGACCTAATCAACTCTTTTCTTTTCTTTTCTTTTCTTTTTTTTTTTTTGAGACACAGTCTCGCTCTGTTGGCCAGGCTGGAGGGCAGTGGCGCAATCTCAGCTCACTGCAACCTCCACCTCCCAGGCTCAAGCAATTCTCCTGCCTCAGCCTCCTGAGTAGCTAGGATTACAGGCATGTGCCACCACACCCGACTAATTTTTGTATTTGTAGTAGAGACAGGGTTTCACCATGTTGGCCAGGCTGGTCTCGGACTCCTGACCTCAGGTAATCCACACGCCTCGGCCTCCCAAAGTGTTGGGCTTACAGGCGTGAGCCACCACGCCCAGCCCTAATCAATTCTTAAACATCCAACTTCTCAACACAGGTCATTGGGGGATTAAATTTCCAACACATGAACTTTGGAACACATTCAAACCATAGCAGGCTCCTTTTCAAATAAATTTATTGCAGCAAAAAAGTGAACCAATTTAAAGAAAAGTGTGAGGCACAGGGCCAGGCAAAAGTGGTAACAATGGGCCGGGTGCGGTGGCTCACGCCTGTAATCCCAACAATTTGGGAGGCTGAGGTAGGCAGATCACTTGAGCTCAGGAATTTGAGACCAGCCTGGGCAACATGGGAAAACCCCGTCTCTACAAAAAATATACAAAAATTAGCCAGCATCGTGGCAAGCACCTGTAAGTCCTAGCTACTCGGGAAACTGAGGCACGAGAATCGCTTGAACCCAGGAGGTGGAGGTTGCAGTGAGCCGAGATTGTGCCACTGCACTCCAGCCTGGGCGACAGAGCGAGACACTGTCTCAAAACAAAAAAGGTGATAATGATGTCTGAGAAACGCTGATCTTGCATTCGGCCCTCTGTGAAATGAGGCCTGGATGGAAAGACGGTTCCAGGTAATTTCTGCTTTTGTTCCTGTAGCACAGAAGTCAGAGAACAGAGAAGCCAGATTCCCTTCTTGGGATAGGGGATGGGAGAATGCTTGACACAAAAATAAAGCCCTCGAGGTTATCCGCTTTCAACCAGCTGCCTTGGAGCTGGCAGCTGCTGCTCACTCATTCATTCAGTCAATCAACAAACACTGCCTTGGACACCGTGAGGGACACAGGGCTGACCCAGCCGTGGGCCCTGCCCTCTAGGGTTTTCTGATCTAGGAGAACACATTTTTGTCTTTATGCATGAGAAAGTGGTTTTCCAGACCCAGAGAGAGAGATGATACAGAGCACACACATCACATTCACACACACAGTCGTAATCACATATGCACACAGTCCCTCACACACACTCATATGCACACACCTCACAGTCATACACACTGCAGCCATCATTCAATCCCCCTCCCCCACCCCATGTAGTAACATTGAAAACTACGCAGGAGCACTGGGACGGTTGCTGTGGGAACCGGGATTCTGAAATCCTAACTTGTGGGCATCTGAATTCTTGCGCTGAACATTCTAATTTATCAGCCACAGAGTTTATGCTCTGAATTTGGAGTCATTTCTCCTCCAGGGGCTCAGGCTGGGCAGACAGCCAGGGAGTTAGCGAGGACGGCAATTAGAGGGCTGAAGACTTTCTGCCTGATGATGAAGAGGCCCACACGGTTTCCTGGAGAGGGCTGTCTGCCAGGGTGTGCACGCGCACATGCACAAGCTCAGGCTCAGGGGGTATGTCCGTGGAATCTGCTCAGGTGAAGCTCCAGGAATGTGTAGTGGTCATGTCCGAGTCTTCAGCCTCTGTATCAGTCAGGCCAGGCTAGGCAAGGCTGTAGCAACAAGGACACCCCCAAATCTTCATGGTTTAACATGATAAGGGCTTACTCCTTACTCACACAAAATCCAAGCTGGGTCAACATCCCCTTCCCTCTTGCAGTTCCTCCGCAACCCAGGTCCTCTAATATCCCTCAACAGGGAAGACGTAAATGGAAATGGCTCACTGCCTCTTCCCTGCTTTGGCTCAAAAGCAGGCAGACGTCTTCTGCCTAGGCTTCAACCAGCCCAACCTAAGTGCAAGAGAAACCAGGAAATGCAGAGGAGTTCATAGGCAACCACAACAGTCCCTGCCCCAGAGCCTCCCTTTGTGCTTTGCAAGCCCAAACATCCCAGCCCAGAGGGGAGGCAAGTCCTTGGAGACAGTTTAAATCTGGGCTCTGCAGCTTGCTCACTGGGTGGCCTCAGGCCCACGCATCAGTCGGGGTCCCACCAGGAAACCTAGAATAGGAATTTAAAGGGGACTTATTTACAGAAGAACTGTTTACAAAGGGTAATGCAGTAAGTAGAATCTAAGAGCAACTTCTGGCCAAAGGAGACACAACCAGGGAGTGGTCAGTGAGTCCGAGTAGGAGACAGTCAAGGAGAGGTCACCTTGAATAAGCAATGTCCTTCACATGAGGGACACAGCCTACCCGAGGGACCACACAGGGAGGGCCAGAGGAATAAGTGTCACATCTTCGCTCTCCTCACTTCTGCCTAGCTCTGCTAAGGCTCCCCATTGGCTGAATCTGACAGAAGCCATAAGGCCCAGGAAGACAGGGGTTAATCCAAACAGATCAGCCTCCCAGGGCAGAATGGATAGTAGCTCTGGTGGAATAAATGGACCCTATCTGGCAGGGACAACTGATTTTTGCTTTTGGAGCCTCCTTTTCCTAATCTGTAAAATAAGAATGCTAACACCTGCCTCATTGCATTGTTGAAAGTAAATGGAATAGGCCAGATGCAGTGGCTCATGCCTGTAATCCCAGCACTTTGGGAGGCTGAGGCAGGCAGATCACCTGAGGTCAGGAGTTCGAGACCAGCCTGACCAACATGGAGAAACCCCGTCTCTACTAAAAATACAAAATTAGCCAGGCGTGGTGGCGCATACCTGTAATCCCAGCTACTCAGGAGGCTGAGACAGGAGAATTGCTTGAATCCGGGAGGTGGAGGTTGCGGCGAGCCGAGATCAAGCCATTGCACTGAAGCCTGGGCAACAAGAGCGAAACTCTGTCTCAAAAAAAAAAAAGAAAGAAAGAAAGAAAGTAAATGGAACAATATATGCAAATATGCAAATACCTGTCCTTCATGAATGCTAGTTTCTTAGTGTCTGAAGGCACTTTGCAATCCAGTGGTTCCCAGTCCAGGATGTGCCAATTATTCTAAAGTCTGGTATGAAATTCTCAAACAAATTCTACAAACAAAATTTTCTTTTTCTAAATCACTCCCACTTTCGAGCTTTTTCTATATGTCAAGTATTTCATAGGCTGTCTCATTTCAGTCTCACAATATTTTCCTAAGAATCATAGCTGAAAAATTGGGACTGGCACAGAAAGATTAAGTCACCCATTCATGGTCACGAAGCCACTTTGTGTGTCTGGCCCCAGTGCCCACTGCCTTTCCTCCCTGTTCCACTCCGATTTCTGAAGATGTGTGTGCAATGAATAGGTAAAGCAGAGGATCCTGAAATGCCAATGTTTGAGAACTTTCCCTACCTTGAAGGGAGGCCAATGCACCCAAAGTTGAGGACCACGTCTTTTCCAAAGGCCTCATGTAGCCACCACAGGCTCCAGGAAGTGCCCCCTGCTCATCAGGGTTCCTCTGTGGTCTCCAGGCCTGAGCTCACTCACCCACCATGCTGCTGCTGGTTCATTTCAGGTCATCCATCTCCAGCCCCACCTGACCAGCTCAACACCAGCAGTGCAGAGAGTGAGCTCTGGGAGCCAGGTGAGCAAACATTCCCTCTGGGGGTCCATGATCAGCTTTCTGTAGGTGGTCCCCCAGGGTAATAAAGAAGGGAAATGGACATTTAGGATACCAGGGAGGCTCCCTGACTTCAGACAACACTTCTTCCTGACCCATCACCTGAAGTTCCACTATCAATTCGCTTTGAGATCGTAGAACTACCATTTTTGAGAGGACACTGATAAGTCACATACAGGTGGGCAGGTATGCCTGGAGCATTTTAAGGGGATTTGTTGAGAACAGGCTAGAGTTCTTGGTGGGGGAGGCAGGGTCCTTCATTTACTCAGCAGACGTTTATTAAGGACCTACTGTATGCAAAGATGCATGCTAGCACTGGGGGTACAATCCTGGGCTAAAAGGGGCAAGTGGTTCCCATAGAAGGGGTTCTGGGGAAGTGAGGACCACCATCAGCTGAAGCAGCCCATCATCAACCCCATGGCCAGCCCCTTCACAATCCTCCAAGGTTCCCTAGTCACTGTGACAGCCTCTAGGACAGTACCCTCAGAGGAGCAGAGGGGCCTTCAGGGGAAGCATGCTCCCACTGGACCAGGGCCCCTGAACTCACAACTCTGCCTTTCTTTCACAAACGGGTGCCCCTGGAGACAGGAGCAAGTGAGGAGGGTTTCTGGGGGGCTGGACCCCTAGTTGTCTGTCACCCATCTTAACCTCTAGAGTCACTCCCAAGCCCCACCTTCGGCTGACTCTAAGGAGAACCACAGGGTCAGGCCTCAAGGTGGTCTCAGGGATGAGCCAGCCCGGCTCCATTTTGCAGACTGGAAAGCTGAGACCCCTAGCCAGGCAGGGCGTTGTCAAAGTTCACGCACAGAGTCAGTGGCAGAGCCTGGGCAACCCCCTGCCCAGGCCCCACCGGTCTCAGCTCTCTGGTCTGACACTTCCAGGGGAGCGGCTTCCGGTCCGTCTGACAAACGGGAGCAGCAGCTGCAGCGGGACGGTGGAGGTCCGGCTCGAGGCGTCCTGGGAGCCCGCGTGCGGGGCGCTCTGGGACAGCCGCGCCGCCGAGGCCGTGTGCCGAGCACTGGGCTGCGGCGGGGCGGAGGCCGCCTCTCAGCTCGCCCCGCCGACCCCCGAGCTGCCGCCCCCGCCGGCAGCCGGGAACACCAGCGCAGCAGCTAATGCCACTCTGGCCGGGGCGCCCGCCGTCCTGTGCAGCGGCGCCGAGTGGCGGCTCTGCGAGGTGGTGGAGCACGCGTGCCGCAGCGACGGGAGGCGGGCCCGTGTCACCTGTGCAGGTACGAGCGCACCCCCTACACGGGCCCCCACCTGCCCCACTCCCCAGGCCTTCAGCCACTGCCCCTGGCTCCAGACCCTGGACGCAAGCCTCGCCCTCCAGACCTCCACCCCCACCGCCTACCAGTGCAAACGCACCGGGTTCCCACACCGGAGGACGACCTCGAGTCATTTCCAGATCTGAGCGTTTCCTCGGATCTGGCCTCCAGACTCCACCCCCACACTTGGTTCCTAGTCCCACCCCTGGGTTCCCAAAGCTAACCCGGTCTCTAACCCCACTTACTGGGCCCGCCGCTTCCCTGTCCCCGCCCGCTCTGGGTCTCTCCTTCCCTTTCGCCATATACATAAACATGCCAGGTTCACAGGGTCCCTTAGCGCTGTGGCTCCCAGGCTCCCAAACCTGCCCTCCAGGCCCCGCCCACCAGGTCTCTGGTCCCTCCCACCAGCCTGCGGCTCTACCTAACCCATCTGCAGTCCTGGGGGAATTCCCAGTCTTGCCTACCGGGCTACAGCCCTCTCACTGGGTCCACAACACGCTCACAACTCTCCGGCCAGTCCAACCATCACCCCAACCCTCCCTTCCTGGCCGGCTGCCCCAGCGTCCACAACCCCCTCCCACCCCTAGAGAACCGCGCGCTGCGCCTGGTGGACGGTGGCGGCGCCTGCGCCGGCCGCGTGGAGATGCTGGAGCATGGCGAGTGGGGATCAGTGTGCGATGACACTTGGGACCTGGAGGACGCCCACGTGGTGTGCAGGCAACTGGGCTGCGGCTGGGGAGTCCAGGCCCTGCCCGGCTTGCACTTCACGCCCGGCCGCGGGCCTATCCACCGGGACCAGGTGAACTGCTCAGGGGCCGAAGCTTACCTGTGGGACTGCCCGGGGCTGCCAGGACAGCACTACTGCGGCCACAAAGAGGACGCGGGCGTGGTGTGCTCAGGTCAGTGGGCGGAGTCGCTGAAGCCCGGTCACTACCAACACTCACCATAGGCCTACTGGGCGCCAAGCCTGGAGTTAGTGCCGGAGAGGTGGTCCCTGCCCTTGAGATGTCACAGTTCAGGAGGGGAGATGAGACTGAGACAAACATAATTCAGGAGAGAAAGTGGTAAATGCCCCCAAGAAAGGCAGTCAGGTGGAGTCTAGAGGCAGCAGGCCATGCGGAGCTGTAGGCTAAGGCTGACCACCTTCTGGAAGAGGTGACATTAAAAGTGAGACTCTTCCCGAGTGGGAGTTGGCCACCTGCATTCAAGCAGCAAGGAGAGACTGAAGGGAGGGAGGCCTCTGAGGAGGCTGTTGGTCTGTCCAGGTGGGGCCAGAAGGTTCTGGACCAGCCAGTGCCTCTCTTTGATAAGCAGGAGATGGGGGAGGTGGGGGTGTTAAAATGTAGATTCTGATTCAGTAGGTCTGAGGCAGAGCTCCAGAGTCTGCGTTTCTAACAAGATCCCAGGCAATGCCGATGCTGCTGCTCCACAGACCACACTTATCACAGCAGGGTTGGCCAGAGCAGATGGGGCAGGTGACAGGGGGACACAGACACAGGAGGGAGAAGACACAAGATCTGGAGACCAAATGGCTGCATTGGTGCCTGCACTGGTGGGTCTGGGCTGGCGGGAATTTCTGCCCAAAGGATTCTGACCTGACTCTGTCCCCTGCCCCTTCCCTGCAGAGCACCAGTCCTGGCGCCTGACAGGGGGCGCTGACCGCTGCGAGGGGCAGGTGGAGGTACACTTCCGAGGGGTCTGGAACACAGTGTGTGACAGTGAGTGGTACCCATCGGAGGCCAAGGTGCTCTGCCAGTCCTTGGGCTGTGGAACCGCGGTTGAGAGGCCCAAGGGGCTGCCCCACTCCTTGTCCGGCAGGATGTACTACTCATGCAACGGGGAGGAGTTCACCCTCTCCAACTGCTCCTGGCGGTTCAACAACTCCAACCTCTGCAGCCAGTCGCTGGCAGCCAGGGTCCTCTGCTCAGGTACCCCATCCTACTCCACCCCCCAGATTTGAGCCAGAATTCTACCTGAATCCATGTCCTAAAAACTTACAGTCCAAGGACCACAATAGGCACCAGATCGGCAATGGCACATATGGCATAAGAAGGACTATTGTCCTTACGGTGCCCAGGCAGACAGTGCTAATTCATCGAGGTATTTTCAGATGCTCCACTCAGCCCCAGAATGATGAATCATATATGAAGACATTATATGCTAAGCAATGATTCCTCTTGACTGGGATTGACTCAAGAGTTGAAACCAATTTGCCATCCCAGGCCTGGTGATGACAGTAAAAATAATATTAGCAGGCCCTAGTAATAATATCGGTGACAGCTTCTGGAACCCTGATCATATGCTAGGCATTGTTGAGCACTAAGTAGCTCTTATTTCAGCTGAGCCTCATACCCACTCTATGAGTTGGGTTCTACCATATCTCGCCAAATCTAAGATGGCATTGTTTATAAGTCACACCATTATTATTTTATGTACCATAAAGAAGAACAAACACTGCCAAAATAAACCACCAAACGTAATGACTGAGGCCATGATCCCAACTTCAGACGTGTTAAAGTTTGAAAAAATGTGAGTGCTAGATAGATCTGAAGAAACATATTTGCATTCTTACAGCGTTCAGACACCAGGTTACAAATTCCAGCTCTGCCATTTACGAGCAAGGAGGCTTCCGACAGTCCCTTAACCTCCATGTGTGGATGCTGATACTAGGCACTTCGCAGGATAGCTGGGAAACCTGATAGTATCTGCTGAGGGACTTCTAAGCTCATTTCTTTGTGAGCCTACCTGCCCATTGGGAATGCAGATTATGATAATGAAGATAATGTCCGCTCTTCATCTCCCTAGGCTGATTAAGAACAAACTGAAACTGAATGGAAAACGGATTTGTGGTCTGTAGCAGCTTACACAGAAAGAAGGGATAATTCTATTAGCCCTTTATTCTAACCAAAGAGCCTTCCCAGCATTTAATCCATGAGTTCCTCCTTACTGTGGGGGGTGGGGTAGGGGAGGGAGGTAAGTTTCCTTAGCCACGTGTCCCTGATGGGAGCACAACCCTAGTTCTGGGTCACTTGTCTGTCCCATTCAGTTTCTAACCCAAGGCCTGGCACACAGTAGGTGCTCAGTAACATGCAATGAGTGACTGGGCGGTGCTTTCTGACAGATTCCCGGAGTTTGCACAATCTGTCCACTCCCGAAGTCCCTGCAAGTGTTCAGACAGTCACTATAGGTAAGTGTTGCTGGGTACTACACGGTTTCTCAGAAGCTTGGACATCTGTGTGTGTGTGTGTGTGTGTGTGTGTGTGTGTGTGTTCCTGTGCACACCTGTGTTGGGGTGGAGGATGGTTTGGTCCTCATCCTCCACCTCCAGCCAATGGACTTGCCTCCCCAGGGCTCTCTGGGTGGCATTTCTGCTCCTTCTACATCCCCTCCTTGCCAAGTCAGCCCATAGATCACTGAGTCCTGATACTTCCTGGACAGAAGTCCATTCCCCCACTTTCCTGTGAGATGCTGGAGGGCAGAAGGAAAGAGCTGGAGAGAGCTGATACCACCTCAAGCAGGGGTCAGGGTCGGGGCGGCAGGGGGAGGGTGATCTTGGCCCAGCTGGGTAGTGGGAATGCGGGCACACAGCCCTGTGTTCATAACAGGCCAGACACTGGGCCTAGTGCTTTATAGCCATTATTTCCCAACCCTTTAATCCTCTTGGTAGCCAAATGGGAGAGGTCTTATTATAACCCTTACATCAAGAAAGGAGCTGAGGCTCCGAGGCTGAAGTCACAGCTGGAGATTGCTGGCCAGAACTGACAACCAAGGCTCTGAATTCCAGATCCATTCTTGGTCTACCCACCAGCTGCGTGTAGCTTGGCTGGCATCAGAGCAGACTCCCAGGACTCAACTCCCAGCTGTGCCTCTTGCTAGCTGTGCCCTGTTGGGCAACTCGTAACCTCTCTGAGCCTCAGACACCTCAATTATAAAATGGGGGTGGTAAGCATATAGTACTTTCTCCTAGCATTGCTGTGAGGCTCCAGTGAATTAATTTTTGTAAAGCACTTAGAACAGAGCCTCAAAGACAGTAAGAACTGTCCGAAAGTCTGCTGTTGCTATGAGCATTTAGTTCAGGCATTGAGCCCCTTTGCAGTACTGGGATACCCACAGGACTCCCTTGCTCTGCCTCCTAGCTCTCTGTCATCTTCTCTCAGACACCCAGAAGCAGTGAACAGGGGTTTGGGGAGAGGGCACAGAGGCCCTAGCCATAGATGACAGCACAGAGAGGAAATGAAATACACAACTGCACAGGCTGCCGGGCGAGCTCCTGCCAGGCCGCGCAGGCAACCTGCACACGCTTTCTCTCCCTGAGGTTGGAGTGGGGATCCATGCCATTCTGGAAGGGCAAAGAGTGAAGCACAAAGAGAGATCCAGGGACCACACTCCGGCCCTTGGTCCATCAGCCCCTCCCTCGGCCACGGCCCTCTGGACCCACATTCACGGGTCTCCCCATGGCCGCAACACCCAGCCTCACTCTCACATCTGCTTCCTGCTGCCAGATCCAGCTCCCATCCTGGCCCAAACTTCCCCATTTGCAGACAGAGAGGGGAGAGGAGAAAATGAAGACAGGGAGAGGGTTCTCTCCCAGGGGAAGCAGACTCTGCCCCCAGCAAAGAGGTCTGGATGATCTCATCTCCCTCCCCGTTGCTGTCACTACTAGTCTTCTAGCCCTGTGGTCTGCTCACTCCAGGAACCCTCCTCACTGACCCCTGTATCCATTCTTGTGCTTCGCATTCTTTTAAGCAGAGGGGAGGCTGAGGGAGGGGGAAGGCAAGAAGTCACCCCAGAGTGGGGCTGCAGAGGTGGGAGACCCTGAATCCCAGACCCCACTCCCGTCCTCATGGAGGGGATGTCTGGTGGGAAGGAGGGGAGACTCAGGCACAGCTCTCCTGATGGTCTGTTCACTGCCAGAGGTGGCTCAGAGTCACTGTCTCTGGGAAGTCAGCGTTGATCTTCCCCCACCGAGAATGAAGTGCCTTTTGTAGGGCCTCATGCCCCCAGTGTCGCTGTTCAAACCTCCATCACAGCAGGTGCCTCATCATACTGGATTGGGTTACTTATTGATCTCTCCACTAGACAAAGCCCCTCAAGGCCTGTGATACTGTTGTCTTATGTGTAGCCCCAGGGTCTAGGACCAGGCACACAGCGGGTACTCAATAGTTGTCTATTGAACAAAGACTACATACTGAAGAGCTAGCAGACAGATAGATCTCTGCAGCCTGGTGGCCAGAGTTCTATTTCAGACAGTAATTCATTTAATCAATTGCTCATGCATTCAATATGCATTTATTGAGCGCCTAATATACACCACACACTTAAAAGCAATGAGAAAATTGGAAAAAGGAAGCAAGGATGAAGATAACATAAAAAGGGAAGCAGGTCAGCTTTACAGAGAATGGAAAGATAAGAAGAAGGGTGAGTGCCCATTCCTCTTTCTTCCTGAATTGGAATTCTTGTTTCCAGAATCTTCTGTGACAGTGAAAATAGAGAACAAGGAATCTCGGGAGCTAATGCTCCTCATCCCCTCCATCGTTCTGGGAATTCTCCTCCTTGGCTCCCTCATCTTCATAGCCTTCATCCTCTTGAGAATTAAAGGAAAATATGGTAAGTGCAAGGTTCTGGGAGCCATGGCCATCCCAGGGGGATGTGAGCCTTGGCAGAACCCCAGCAGCAGTGGCGTGGTCCAGCAATGACCACCCGGCCCTGGCCCTGGGGAGATCCCCAAGGTGGAAAGGATTTTCCCAGCATGCCCAGCAGTCATGGACGCACCAGCGGGGAGAACCAGACTGTGCATGTGTGTGTGTACCTGTGTGTGTGTGTGTGTGCGCGCGCGCGCGCACGTGTGCCTGTAAGTGTTGGGGGAATGACGAGGGTGGTGTGTCGATGAGAACAGAACTGAACCAGGTAGACTGGGAGAGGGCAAAAAAATGACTTGTAGAATTTCTGCCTCCCGTCCCTCAGCCCTCCCCGTAATGGTGAACCACCAGCACCTACCCACCACCATCCCGGCAGGGAGCAATAGCTATCAACCGGTCCCCATCACCATCCCCAAAGAAGGTAGGATGTCCCCCATCCTGGGTGTGGGAGGGCTGGGGAGGACAAGAAGGGTGAGCTTTCTGGAAGGTCAGCACCACTTAGGTCCAAGACGTACACACAGCTGGAGATGAGATCTGGGCCAGCCCACTCCCGGCCCTGGGACCTTGAGCAGGCTCAAGTTGTCCCTGGACATTGAAGGGCAGATGACCTTCCAGTTCAGTCACGCTAGGACTCTAGAGTTTTGAGTTCTGGACAAATACAGGCTAAGCACGTTTTAGATCTTGGTTCTCAGAGGAAAGCTCTGTTCCGCTTTGCTCTGCTAGTTGGCTAGAAGGCTTGTGATATCATCATCCCTATCAGTGTCCTGCCCAATTGGCCTTGCGAAGCCCCATCAAGATTCTCCTAGAATGTGGTTTTATTTCATAGTTCATATTTTCTAAACAAAAAAACAAACTGGGGCTGGGTACAGTGGCTCACGCCTGTAATCCCAGCACTTTGGGAGCCTGAGGTGGGCAGATCACTTGAGGTCAGGACTTGGAGACCAGCCTGGCCAACATGGTGAAACCCCGTCTCTACAAAAAATGCAAAAATTAGCCGGGTGTGGTGGCGTGCACCTGTAATCCCAGCTACTTGGGAAGCTGAGGCAGGAGAATCGCTTGAACCTGGGAGGCGGAGGTTGCAGTGAGCCAAGATCACACCACTACACTCCAGCCTGGGCGACAGAGCAAGACTCTGTCTCAAAAAAAAAAAAGGGTCAGTCATTCATCCTTTATGATATATGGATTTATACCTCTTGCAGAGGAATTTGAGCTTAATCACCTTGCATTATGAATATATTCAATCACCTTTATCGGAAAGAGTTCAATGACATAAAAACTAATACAAAACTCAGCCAAATATTATAAATATCCTTTGCACAGAGAGTCCATCTATATGAAAAGAGAATGTGAATACAGCATCTAGCATAAGGCTTAGCACAAGGCAGCTGCTCACTGAATAGCACAGTCTAGAGGTTTAGAGCCAGACTGCCGGCTCTGGGCCAGGTAAGAACCTGTCTGTGCCTCAGTTCCCTCCAAGGCAAAATGGGGATAATAATGTACCCACTTCACAGAGTTATCATGAGGGTTAAATGAGGTAATACTTGTAAGTGTTAGAATAGTGCCTCACATATAGTAAGTGCTGTGTTAAGCGTTTGCTAAATAAATGTTTAGTTCTCCATATTGGAAATGAACGAAGGCAGCCTAGAAACTTCAGACTGGGTGGCTTGTACAAGATGGGCTACCCAGGCTGGGCACACTGGTGGATGCCTGTAGTCCCCACATTTTGGGAGGCCAAGGGGGATGGATCGCTTGAGCCCAGGAGTTTGAGACCAGCCTGGGCAACATGGTGAAAACCTGTCTCTACAAAAAATTCAAAAATTAGCTGGGCGTGATGGTGCATGCCTGTGGTCCCAGCTACTCGGGAGGCTGAGGTGGGAGGATCGCCTGAGCCCAGGAGGTCAATGCTGCAGTGAGCTGTGATGGCACCACTGTACTCCAGCCTGGACAACAGAGTGAGACCCTGTCCCAGAAAAGAAAGAAAAAAAAAGGGGGCTACTTGGTGTTCCCCTGCTATTCTGCCTCTCACCTCTGCCGTTCATACTCTACCATCTCTCCCTACGCCTTTCCGCCCACCACTTTGCCATGCCCTCGACTCTGTTCTCTCCCCAGTTTTCATGCTGCCCATCCAGGTCCAGGCCCCGCTCCCTGAGGACTCAGACTCTGGCTCGGACTCAGACTATGAGCACTATGACTTCAGCGCCCAGCCTCCTGTGGCCCTGACCACCTTCTACAGTGAGTGCCTGGCCGGGCTCCCGAGGGCCCACCTACCTGAATCTGGGAGGGAGCCCCGAGGGGACCGTCAGGTCAGTAGTCCCACCTAGTAACCCCTGCATGATGCGGACAGAATCCCCCTGGTTACCCACTGGATTGACTGTAAATGGTCCTACACTGACGTTTGCACCGTGCTTTGTGACCCTGGGGTCATCTCGATGTCTCAGGACATCTCCACTCTGACCTCTGTCTCTCCCATGTTTGTCTCTGGGCATGTAAGGTCTTAAGACCAGGCCTTTGACATTCACCTGAAGATGGCTCTCTGTGTGAGAGCGGGGGAGTGCGGATGAGAGACACAGTTGGCAGGGGTTCTCGCATGCCATATCCCTCCGTGTCCCATCCTGCCCTGTCTGACCCCATCAGCCCCACTCACTTCCTCACCTCCACGCTCTTGCCAGCTTGTGCCTCATAGCCAGCTCTTTTCATTGCCATCTGGGGATAGGAAGAGGAAAGATAACGCTGAAGGCAGTTCCCTGGCAATGCTGGGAGGTTGGAATAGATCAGAGCGTCCCACACCTTATTGTGGAATCACTTGGGAGCTTGTCAAAAATTCCTGAGCCCCTCCCCACACCTAATGTTATCAGTCAGGATGAGAATTTGGCTGTGTGTGACAGAAAGCTCCAAATGACAGTGTCTTGAGAGGTTGGCAGGGGCCCAGGCCCCTTCTTTCTTGCTGCTGTGCAGCCCCTAAGATCTTGCCTTCATCTACATGGTCCCGAATGGCTCACCTCCATGTCCACATTCCAGGCAAGGGCAAGGGAACGATGGGATGCTGGAGATGGCCACAGATTCCCGCTCACAACCCAGCACCCAGGACGAAAACCCACTAGCTACAAGAGAGGCAGGGAAACGAAGGCTCTGTCCTGGGCAGCTGTGTCCAGATAAAAGCCAGAATGGATATTGGGGAACAGACAGCCGTCCCTGCCCCGCCTGCTAACCCAGGGCTTCTGGGGGGTGGGACACGGATGATTCCACTTCTTCTGGCCTGTGGACCAGTGTTTGGGCGCCACAGGGATGAAGTGTCTGTCGAACCTGAGATTCCGAGCCCAGGCATATAAGATGCAAGACTGAGAGTCCACAGTGCTATAACATTGAAATTAAAAGTCAGTGGTACCCGGTTCAAAAGAGCTGACTCCAAGATCCCAGATACTCATATCCTCAAGACTCTATAAATCTCTGATTCTGAAACGTGAAGGTGCCACAGAGCCTGTGATGCAGTGATTCCAGACCATCTGGGTTTCACTCTAGGAAGGCTTCTTGAAGGAGCAAACATCTGTCCTTCTCCTGCCCAGAGCTGCCAGGTCACAAGGACAGAACCAAGACTCTTGATACCTCTCTAAGTAGCAGGAGGGACAGCTGGGGCTGGGGGCTGGGGGGTTGTAGGGCACTAGAGTTTCTGGCCCCAGGCTAGATTAAGGCGAAGGCTCTGCTGGATTGGGATATGAACCTGGAATTTGATGGGAAATGCTAAGCCCTCTCTGCCTCCGGAGTTGTCCTCCCACCCTATTCAGCCTACCCAGGCCCCGGGAAATCCAGCCTCTTCTCCAGGCTCCTAAATGATGAGGTTGAGCCTTCACCCCTCCCCACCGCCGCCTCTGCTTGCAGATTCCCAGCGGCATCGGGTCACAGATGAGGAGGTCCAGCAAAGCAGGTTCCAGATGCCACCCTTGGAGGAAGGTGAGTCAGGATGGGGAGGGGTGTGAATGGCAGTCCCACTTCCAGAGAGTAACTCAGCTCAGCTTGAGACCTTCCAGCAGGAACCTCCCTCAATGAGTCTTTCCTGACTTTCACAAATCCTATAGGCAGTAAGTGCTTTCTGAAGTCTGACTTAAAGCCCTCTTGCTGCGCTGCTTCTTTCATCACCATTCTCCCTTTCCTGCCTTAGGACTTGAAGAGTTGCATGCCTCCCACATCCCAACTGCCAACCCTGGACACTGCATTACAGACCCGCCATCCCTGGGCCCTCAGTATCACCCGAGGAGCAACAGTGAGTCGAGCACCTCTTCGGGGGAGGATTACTGCAATAGTCCCAAAAGCAAGCCGCCTCCATGGAACCCCCAGGTGTTTTCTTCAGAGAGGAGTTCCTTCCTGGAGCAGCCCCCAAACTTGGAGCTGGCCGGCACCCAGCCAGCCTTTTCAGGTAAGCTGTGCCTCCCCCGAGCCCCCATCCCATAGCCAGCCTGGCTGGAGGAGGCATAAAGCTGGGAGCCCTGAGTCAGGCTGCGGTCAGGATTCTACCCAGTTCCGCAGCCATTCGCTGTGTGCCCTTGGACACATCTCCCATCTCTGGGCCTTCACTTTGTCATTTGCCAAGCTAGGGACTTGGCTCTCGTGAGTCACGTGGGCCCCCCAGCTCTGGCAACTTGAGAAGTGGCTGTGTGCTGGCAGAGGGTGACTGGTTCTGGGGGTTTCCAGCAGGGCCCCCGGCTGATGACAGCTCCAGCACCTCATCCGGGGAGTGGTACCAGAACTTCCAGCCACCACCCCAGCCCCCTTCGGAGGAGCAGTTTGGCTGTCCAGGTGCCAATGTCTGGGGAAGGGATGTGGGAGGGGGACAGAGAGGGACTGGAGAGTAAATGAGTGGGGAACAATTGGATGCATTCGCTCAAGGGGAAAAGGAGAAAGGAAGGGTAAAAGAAGAGAGGGAAAGTCACTTTTTAAAAAACAAGCAAGGCCAGGCATGGTAGCTCAAGCCTGTAATCCCAGCACAAGGCAGGAGGATTGCTTGAGGCCAGGAATTTACGACTAGCCCTGGGAACATAGCAAGACCAGTCTCTACAAGACTAAAAACTAAATATTAGCCGAGGGTAGTAGCACGTGCCTATAGTCCCAGCTCCTCAGGAGGCTGAGGTGGGAGGATCGTGTGAGCCCAGGAGATCCAGGCTGCAGTGAGCTATGATCGTATCACTGTGGATCATGCCCCTGCAGGGTCAGAGCAAGACCCTCTTTCTACAAGAAAACAAACACAAGCACAACAAGAATATGAAGAGGTGGGGAAAATGGATGTGGACGGGATGGAGAAATAAACAGGTTGCTTTGATAAGAAGTGAGCTCCCTGTTAGTGGAGGCATTCAAGCAGAAGCAGCTGGTTGGCTCCTTGGGGGAGACTGTGGTAGCAGAGGGGCTCCCAGCATTCAGTCGTCCACCGTGTCGTGCAGTGTGCCATTGTGGAGACCATAGCCCTGAACCAGACAGACGAGCACTGTCCTCAGTGCTGATGTTCCAGCCAGGGACACGGCCGGAAGCAAGATGATCAGATGGCTTCATGCAGCATCCCATGGGGATAGTGATGTGGAGCCAGAACCACTCAGCTCCGTCCCGTGGGGCAGCAGGGGCAATGACTGGGTCTCCCACTAATCTGGGCCTCTCTGCCCACAGGGTCCCCCAGCCCTCAGCCTGACTCCACCGACAACGATGACTACGATGACATAGGCGCAGCCTAGGCCGGGGCCAGCCGAGGCTCCTGGGGTGCCTCTGACCCTCTGGCTTCCTGCTCTACCTACTCTCTTTCCCCTTCCCCACCCTCTCAGCTCACCTCCCCATGGAGCTGAGAGGCCTCCCTTGGATAGATGGAAGGAAACGTTACACCTTGTACCCCTCGGTCTCCATCCATCAAGCCAAACCTGCTGCCACAGCCCTCCCCCGGCCCCAGATAGCAGCCCCAGGGAGGATGCTGCCTCCAAGAGGTGTGAGCCCTCTGTCTCAGGGATGAACAAGCAGAGTCTGGGCTACCTCTCGACAGCTGGTGGAGGGGAGTTGAGGAGCTGGACTGGATGACTCTGGAGGCCCCTTCCAAACCTCAAGTGTCCGGCGCTTTGATTGCCTGAGTTTCTGACACTTCAGGGCCCAGAGGTCCTGCGAGGGGCAGAACTGGACCCCCATGCCAGTGCTGCTGCAGGAGGGCCCACATACTAGGGTCTGCTGAGCTGTTGTCACTGATCGGTGGGCGCTGGGGGGATGGGGTAACACACCAGCTGTCCCAGGCTTTGCTCCGGGCGGTAACTGCACTTGGGCAGGGAATATAGCCTTCCTGGGCACAACTAGCTGACAATGACAGGTTGACTGTGTACCCCCAACCAAGGAGCTGGGGCCCAAGGCCAGTCCTGCCCCAGAGACACTCCAAGTCCGCCAGGGGCACAGACCAGTTCTGCAGTGACTGTCCCTGGACAATGGGTCTTTATTCTGAGCTTCCTATGGTTTACAAAGAGGGCCCCAGCCCAGCCCCACCACAGATCCCAGAGATAGGGGCCCAGTCTCCATGGGGGCAGGAGCATAGAGATGTTTTCCAGGAAGGGGCTCAGAAGCTGCACTAGGCCCCGAGTTCCCATGTGTCTCCTTGAATTGATGAGGATGCTCCTGGGAGGGATGCATGACTATGCGGTGTTGCACCCGGGGCTGCAAACGTCTCCGTGCAGCCCCCAGAGAGAGGCCCACGGGCTCAGACCAGGCTTTGTTGTCCTGCTCTGAGTATCCTGAGATTAAACTGAATTGCTGAATGAAACCAGGGCGTGGAATGACAATTTCTTAAACCTCATAGAACCCAGGCTGCATGTGTGTGTGCACGTGTGTGTGGCATGTATGTGCGTGTGTGTGTGTGTGTGTGGCATATGTTGGATACAAATGAGACAAAGAGTTGAGCTCAAATCCTTTATTTGGGAAGTAATCCCAGGGAGCAGCAGTAAGAAAATGAGGAAGAAAGAGGGGGAAGGAAGGAAGACAATGTTCATGAACAGGTTGCTATTATGGGCAGCCAGAGCTCAATGGTGCTGGGGACCTCTGGGAGACACACCTCAGAATTGTCCCACCAAGGGGGCAGGGAGCTGGGATATTGACCCACCCTCTCTGCCTGTCATTGGTTGAGGAGACATTAACCCCCAGCCCCAGCACTACCGAGCGGCCTGTGAGTGAGCTGGGCACACGCTGTGTCGGGAGAAGCCACAGGCAGAGGGTCAGAGGCACATGCTATAAGGAACCATCTTCCATGGGAATGGTCCAGGAAAAGCACCAACAGCAACTGCTCCATGTTCAGAGTGTGTGTGTGTGTGTGCATGTGTGTGTGTGCGTGTCGGGGAGAAGTCAGGTTGTGGCAATGGTGGGGGCAACTCTATCTGTTTAGGAGGAAATGCTAGGGAACTGGAAAACCCACGGTGGCTCAGCACCATAAAAAACACTGGGGAGGCCGGGCACCGTGGCTCACGCCTGTAATCTCAGCATTTTGGGAGGCCAAGGCAGGAGGATCACTTTAGCCCAGAAGTTCGAGACCAGCCTGGGCAACATAGTGAGACCCCGTCTCTACCAAAAAAAAAATTGAAAATCATCCAGGTATGGTGGTGCACACCTGTAGTCCCAGCTACTTGGGAGGCTGAAGCAGGGAGGTCGCTTGAGCCCAGGAATTTGAGGCTGCAGTGAGCCATGAATGATCACATCACTGCACTCCAGCCTGGGTGAGAGTGAGACTCTATCTCAAAAACATTTTTTTAACACTGGGGATAGGAAAACAGAACCTGACAGACTGAGAGGCAGGGTCTATGAGAACTCAACCTCACTGCCTCCCTGGGCTGCTCCACAGCAGCCCTGGGCTCAGCGGCAGGGGTTACTGCACTGAATGAGTTCCCGCCTGAGCCCCCAAATCTTCAAAGGTAGTATAATTCCAGGGAGTTTTATGCTTAGAGTTGCCTGGAAAAGGATTGCACCACCCCAGAAGGAGGTGGGGATGAGGCTGGTGGCGCTGGAGGGGACTGGAGCGGATCCGCACTGAGGAATCGGCATTGCCTCCAGTCCTCTGCCCATTCAGGGCTATGACTTTAGCCCTGCTGCCATGGCCAGTGCCCAGCTCTGCCTGCGGGGTGAGGGTTGGGGCTCAGGTTTTCTCCGAGCCGTCCCGGGAGGGGCGGATCATGAAGGAGGTGGGGCTGTGGGGTGGGCGGGGCCTGCTTTCCATTCACCTGTCCCAGAGGTGGAGAGAAAGCCGCGCTCCCCAGGGCAACCGTCACAGGATGTGGTTGGCAGTGTTGGGCCCCCTCCTCGGGCCCTCTGAACCCTCCCCACGGTGGCGGGGGATTCCTAGGGGAGGAGCCACTTCTGGGGTAGGTGGGGCAGACTCAGCGGCAGGGGGCTTGTGAAAGCCTGTGTTCAACTCCCCACTCCACCCCTCCTGGCAGTGTGGCCTCAGGCAAATCACTCAAAATCTCTGAGCCTTTGTTTGCTGTAAGTTGGTCTGTAGAATGTGTGGCCAGTAGTGGGTAACTCACAGGTGGTGGTGAGGGTTAGAGGGTTGGTAGTAAATGCCCCGTCATTGGTAGATTAATCACTGCAGGTGAGAGCGCTCCTTAAAAGGAGAAAGGGGAAGCCAGGAGGCACTCAGCAGTGCCTGGGGTCTTCAGTGCGTTAGCGCTGGGGGCAGGGCGGGGCAAGGGTTGGGGGAACATGGAGAATGTCTTGTCCCACTCTCATTTTACAGGTGAGGACACTGAGACCTAGGGTGGGAAAGGACCTGTCCAAGGTCACTGAGAGTTAGTAACAGAGTCACAATTCAATCCTTCCCCACCCCGTGCCCGCCCCAGCTCACACAGGGAGATGGCAATGCCTTCTGAGTCACCCCCATTTCTCCAACCTCCCCGGAGCTGCCTCTCTCACCCCAGCTCTCCCACCCAGGGCCCCCCACAGTCTCTGAGAAATTGGGAAGCTCTGCCCCAGCCCTGGGCAGTCTGGAGAAACAGCACCACACACAGTAAGAGGGCTGATCCCAGCTGGCCCCTGTCTCTATGTCTCCCAGGGACTCAGACCTGGGACCTGCGCCTTATTGAGCCGACATGGGCCAGGCCTGTGCTGAGACTGGGAAAGCTGAGATGAATGACAACCAGGCTCTGACCTGAAGGAGCACCAGCCTGGCAGGGAAGTCACAAACATAAGCAGGTGGCTTCCCCTCCACTCCTGGGAGACCTCATTATAATACGCCTCAAGGATCTGGGACAGGAAACACAAAGAGGCTCAATGGACTTGGCAGTGGAACCCAGTGGTTCCAGAAACATTGACGTGGGGGGAAAGGCTGTGTCCCAGAACGGAAGCACCCAGCAATTTGACTGACAGCTCTGCAAGCTCAGGCAGAGAGTGATGCACAGGGAATTCCTGGGAAGCTGATGCCTGATCTGGGTTGTAGAGGATGAATAGGAGTGAACCACTGACGTGGAGAGGGAAAAGCATTCCAGGCCAAGGGAATGACACGAGCGAAGACACAGCAAGAAACTGCATGGCTCGCGAGGTCAAGGGAGGTCCAGCTTGAGAGGAGATGAGGCTGGGGATGGTCAAGTCTCACACCAACCCCATTTCATGGGTGAGAAAATTGAGGCCCAGAGAGGTTAAGTAAAAAGCCAAGGTCACACAGCTAAATAATGACAGTGCTGGGACTTAAATACAGCCTAGCTTCAGAGTCTGAGTGTTAATCATGGCTCTTCCAGTGTCCCTGTGCCACCACAGCCACACGGCTGGGCATTATTACCAGAGCCCCAGCCTAGAATCTGGAGACACCGGCCTATCTGCCCACCAACAGCACAGGCACCGGCTGCATTCTGGGATACGGGGTTCGGGAATGTAGAATCATCACTACCAGGCACCCTTATAGAGCCAGCTCTGTGCTGAGCTCTGGGAGGCACAGAAAGGAATGGAGCCTGGCCCTTGCCGTTGGGGAGTTTACAGGACCTGGGGCAGAGAGAGACCAGTAACTGCCGTTCATCACCATGGTGATGATGACGGTGGGTAGCATTTACTATGTGCCAGGTATGTGTTGTTTCATACAATCCTCATAAGGGCACTCTGAGAAGGTATTATTCTCCCTAATTCGTAAATAGGGCAACTGAAGCCCCGAGAGGTTAGGTGACTAGCCAGAAGCCACACAGCTTGGCAGGTAGCACAACTTTTCCACCTCACTGCAAAGCCCCAGTGTGAAAACACCACGCCGCACAGCAAGGGCTCATGATAAGCATGTTTAACCCACATGAACTTAAGTGTGTGCTCAGCAGCAAAAAGAAAGACAAGGGGCAACCCAGCCCATTATTTCCCTTGGTTCAACAAACACCCAGGAGGAGACAGACAGGAGCTGTGGAGCCTCCGTTCCCTCAGATCCTGGAAGCCGTTCATCCTGTGGGTACCTTGCCATTCTGGGTGAGATTTTAGCTGTTGGGGATTCATTTTTCATACATGGTGGGCCTGAAACAAAGCCCACCATTTCAACGAGCTGCTCTAATGCTGCAGGGAAAACACCTGGTTTGGAGCCAGAGCAGGGCAGACTCACATGCAGGTGTCTTCCTAAGGGAGTGTTCTTTCCTTTCCCTCACTCCCTCCCTCCCTGTCTGCCCTCCTCCCTCCCTTTCTCCCTCCTTCCCTCCTTCCCTCCCTCCCTCCTTCCCTACCCTCCCTCCCTCCATCCCTTCCTTCCTTCTTCTTTCCTTCCTTCCTCCCTTCCTTCTCTTTCTCTCTCTTTTCTTTTTTTTCTCTTTTCTTTTTTTTTGGGGATGGAGTCTTTCTCTGTCACCCAGGCTGGAGTGCAGTGGCAGAGTCTCATCTCACTGCAACCTCCACCTCCCAGGTTCAAGCAATTCTCCTGCCTCTGCCTCCCGAGTAGCTGGGATTACAGGCACACATCACCATGCCCAGCTAATTTTTGTATTTTTAGTGGAGATGGGGTTTCGTCATGTTGGCCAGGCTAGTCTTGAACTCCTGACCTCAAGTGATCGTCCTGCCTCAGCCTCCGAAAGTGCTGGGATTATAGGCATGAGCCACTGGGCCCGGCCCTTTCTTTTTTTAAAATGGGAAATACCTTAACATTATTAAAACTCCAACAACATGAATTCATACCATTAAAATCTTGCCCCCTCCACCCTGCCCCTTCCTCCCCACCCGGCCCACCCAAGGTAAACACAATTGTGTCTCTGATGTAGAAAGAAGCAGATGTGAACCCCTCTTGCTGCCTACCCCTTCTTATACAGAAATGACGTCCGGGCACCCTCTTGGGCTCCTTGCTTCTTTTTACTTCTCTGGTATCCCAGAGAACATTCCTAAGGGAAGAGTGATGCTACCCATATTTGAGTTTCTCCCACATGCTGTCCAAGCAGATAACTTTTGCCTCATGTAGGGCTCCACCACACCACTACAGAGGCTGTGTGGACAGAGAGGAAGAAGCCACTAACTGCCAGGGTTTAGTGGGAAAAGCATGACAAAAGAGGGAACAATCAAGTCAGCCATTGAAGGTTGTGTAGGAGTTTGCTGGATGGATGAGTGAAGGATGTTCTCAGTAGCAACACGTGCAAGTATGGTGCATGCCGCCTGAAGGCCAGGGGAAAAGGGGGTGCGCAGGTGGGAAAGACCATGGGGAGCATCTCCAAGGGTCTTGTGTAACTTGACCCTTGTCATTGTCTTAGACCTGCTGGGAGTTGCGAGCAGTTTCTAAGGCAGGGAAGTGATCCGATGAGACGGATGCTCTAGAAAGGTTGCCGCTATGAAGCGGAGGGAGGTTTGATGGGGCTGGGGCCTGGAGGAAGGGAGGCCAGCTGGGGGGTGGTCAGCACTGGGAGATGGAGAAGAGGGAACGAGTTGGAGAAGGATTCAGGACTTGGAGAGTGATCACAGACATGGGAGATGATTTTCCAACACAGCAGCCTCCAGCCATGATGACAATATGACGGTGACATTAATGATAGCTTCGATTCCTGAGGGCACACTCAGAACCTGTGTGTCGGGCACTGTTCTGAGCACACTGCAGTTACTGACTCATGTATGCTCTCAACAGCCCCATGAAGAACCAGCATCATCCCCATCTTATGACTGAGGAAACAGGCTCAAGAATGTTCAGAGTTTTTCCCAGGGCTATCAGCTGGACATGGTGTGGCCGGGCCCTGGCTGCCACTGCCTCTGCCCTCCTCCTTTCCATGTGAAGGTACAATCCACACCAAAGGCTCACTTCTGTGCCTCCCAATGCCCAGCTGGAGCCACACACAGCTCTTCAGGCCCCACAATTAATTGGCATCCTCCAGACATCTGAGAGAGCCCAAGGGGACCAGGTCAGGAGCACGCTCTGGCAGGATTATCCCACCAGGGCCCACATGGATGTGGCTCCCAGGCTCCGAGGCTGCTCCCAGGGAGCACAGGTACGGGCTTTCCTTCCTTGGCAGGGCATCACCTGCGGGTCCCTAACCTTGTCCCCTGGAAACCTCACCTCCGACGTACACCTGTCCATCCCCCACCCCTCCCTATCGCCCCATCTGCGGTTTCCACTTCCGCCCCTCTCAAAGACCCTCTTGATGGTTCTGGTGAACGAACAGAGCGGCTGGAGCCCGTGTGGCCACCTGGCGTGGACCTCTCTTGGCCGCCGTCCCCGGCCCCCCGTCCTCGCTTCGTGAGGATGGGATGGAGTCTCCAGAGTGGGGAGGTGCAGGGGAGCCCCAGGGAAGGGATGGGTTGAAAGAAGCTTCAGTGGAAAGTTCATCTCCCACCACATCCTTCAGCTGTTTACCAGTTTGACGGAGTTCTGGCATCCTGACATGAAAAGAGGCTCACCTCTCACCAACATCATCGAGGAAGGACCGAAATAGCAACAAAGGGAGACAAAGGAGGGGGGCGGGGGGTGGGGAGAGAGAGAGTCATGAGACAGAGAGGAAAAGAGGAAGACAGAGGGAGGGAGCGGTGTGTCTGAGCAGACAGTGGAAGGCAGGAGCAGCCAGACAAAGCCTTTGTCTTCCCTGGCCCCGAACCCCGCACTTGCTGGACCCCTTACATTGTGGCCTCACTTAATTCTCAAAACCTCCCAGAGCCTTAAGGTCTCCTAACGTCTGTTACCTTCCCTGTGAGAAAAGTGAAGCCCAGAGAAGTCATGGGACTAGTTCAAGGTCACCCAGCTAGGACCAGGGGAGCCAGGTTCACAGCTAGTCAGTGCAGCTACCACGGGGCAAGCAGGAGGGCGGAGAGGAGAGAAGATGGAAAGGTGATAGGCTGGAGGGGGAGAGGGTGGGTGGGAGGCCGGGAGACCATGACACGTTTTGTCCTGGGGAAGGATCCCCCACCCCCTCCGCAGAGGACCCGGGCCCTATCCTGGCTGAGGGCAGGTGCCCCCTCCCTGGCTCCCTTCCCCCAGCTCCTCCCACTTGCCCAGCCACCCACCAAGTGCAGAAGGAGGGGGAGGGGAGGGAGTGGTCCCCAGGGCCATGGGCTCTGGCTGAGATTCATTTTCCTTCAAGCCCCCTGCTCACAAAGAGTCCCTCTACCTGCGAGGTCTCCTGCCTCCCCTCCCTATGCTGAGCCCGACCAGGCCCACAATCACTGCCTCCTCTTCATTCTTCCACACAGTGGGGAGATAAAATGATCCTCATCCAGACACTCACAGACACATTCCCCTCCATGGCCTCCAGGTCACACACACGGCTCTCCCTAGAAACACCAGCACTGGGTCCATGGGGCTCCGCTTCCTTCCCATGGCCTCCCCTCTGGGGTGACCCTCCCTCCCTCCAGGCCTCACTCTCTGCCCTGGTTTCAAGGCAGGTGAAGGCTGTTTCTTATCTGAGGATGAGATACTAAAATAACTGGAGTCAGTAGCCCCCCTCAACTTTTCTGCATAGCCAAGACACAGCAATACCCTTCATCGCATCACTCCGATAGTCACCCTCTTTTCCCCCTTCTGTGGCCGGTGCCGTGACTTCCTGCAGTCTGCTCTGTGTTTGCTGCCCTTGCCTGCAGCCCTCCCACCTTCTTGGCAACCTGAAGACTAGGTGGGTGCATCCTGCGTGCAGCAGGAGAGACTCGGTACATGCTAGAGATGTACAGCCCCAGACGCATGTCTGTCCCTGCAGGACCCTCTCAGCTCATGCCCACGCTCACCCTCTGGCAAGAACAACCCATCCTGTAAGAGAGCCCTTCTGTGGTCCAGGGCCAGGCAAGGCCACCCACCGCAGCCTTTCGTCCCCAGGCCACCTACCCTGGGGATAGCTAGTGTAGGGCTGGAAGTAGCCAAGTCCTCCGCTAACGTCAAAGCCCCTCTGGCTGTGGGGACCCCTCTGAAGTACATGGGTGATGGCAGTAGCATTAACCCTGGAGCTCTGCCCAGTAAAAACCCCAAGATCCCCTCCCTCCCTTCCTGTTCCAGGAAACTCACCTCTTCTGCCCATACTCAAGTCTTCCTACTGCTTTGTCAAGCTCTCTTCTCCTTTCCTGATTTTATGGCTTGTTCTTTCTTTCTTTTTCTTTTTTTTTTCTGAGCCAGGGTCTTGCCCTGTTGCCCAGACTGGAGTGCAGTGATATGATCATAGCTCACTGCAGCCTTGATCTCCCAAGCTCAATCAATCCTCCTACCCCAGCCTCCCAAGTACGTGGGACTACAGGCACACGCCACCACTCCTGGCTAATTCTTTCTTTCCATTCTTTCTTTTCTTCCTTTATCTCGCTCTCTTTCTCTCTCTCTTTTTCTCTTTCTCCTTCCTTCCTTCCTTCCCTCCTCTCCTCTCTCTCTCTCTTTTTCTTTCTTTTGACACGAGGTCTCACCATGTTACTCTCAAACGCCTAGGCACAAGCGATCCTCCCACCTCACCCTCCCATAGTGCTGGGATTACAGGCATGAGTCACTGTGCCCGGCCTGCCTGTTCTTTCACTGAGACATGTTTGAGATTTGCATGCACCTTGCACCCACCCAAAAACACACTTTCCTCCCAGCCCCTCACTAGTATCTGGCAGAGAGCCCAGAACCCTGACTCTGCCCCCGAGAGTGAGCTCCCTGCACACAGGCTGGCACAGCCTTGTGTCACCACTTTATTGACTGTTCTTAACTCAGTGACCCAAGGCCTGACCATCCCAGTGGGATGAAGCCCCAGGGGCAGAAGGAAGTTGATTTAAGGCAACATTTCTCAAAACTGTAATCCATGTACATCTTCACAGTTTTTGCTTTATGTGTAGACCATTTGTTCTTTGGGTCACTTGATAGTTTTTCTTTAAGTGGACTCACTTATTTAAAACTTAAATTTATTTAAAAAGGAATTTTTAGACATCTTAAAAAATATCTGGCAGGTACTTTTCAAAAATGCCAATGTCATAGAATACAAAGACTCAAGACTGTTTCAGATGAAAAGAGTCAAAGAGGCATCCTGAGTGAAGGCAAGGCATGACCTGACGTTTTCTTTTGCCATAAAGGACATTACAAGGACAGGCAGTGAAACAGGAAGGAGGTCTAGTGACTACAGGGTTATATCAGTGTTAGTTCCCTGATTTTGAAAAGTGTACTATACTTATGTAACAAAATAGTCTTGCTTTTAGGAAATACACACTGGAGTACTGACACATTTAGAGGTAAAAGAGGCCTGGTGCGGTGGCTCACGCCTGTAATCCCAGCACTTTGGGAGGCCGAGGCAGGCGGATCACCTGAGGTCAGGAGTTCAAGACCAGCCTGGCCAACATGGTGAAACCCCATCTCTACTAAAAATGCAAAAAATTAGCCGGGCGTGGTGGTGGGTGCCTGTAATCCCAGCACTTCGGGAGGCTGAGACAGGAGAATCACTTGAACCCGGGAGGCAGAGGTTGCAGTGAGCCGAGACCACGCCATTGCACTCCAGCCTGGGTGACAAGAATGAAACTCTATCACAAAAAAGGAAAAAAAAAGAGGGATGCCAACTGAACGCAAGGCATGGCCTGGGGTTTTCTTTTGCCGTAAAGGACATTACCAGGACTGGCAGTGAAAGAACAGCATGCTTTTAAATAATTCAGAAAAAAAGTGTGTGTGTGTGTGTGTGTGTGTGTGTGTAGGTAGGTAGGTAGGTAGTTTGGTGGGGAAGGTAGGGGGAGACACAGAGAGAGAGAGAGGGAGAAAATATTAACACTAAGGGAATCTGGGTGAAAGGCATCCAGGAACTCTACTATGCTCGCAACTTTTCCGTATGTCTGAAATTGAATTAAAATTTAAAACAAACTCAAGGGAAGCTACATTGCCATTATAAATGGAAAACCAGTATCACTTGGTATACGTTGAAGATAATTGTAAAATAAAGTAATGCTGCTACTTTTGCTGGACACATTCGTCCACTAGAGTCTGAGTCTAGGACCCGCCTGTTCTTGGTTCTGTGTCGAGACGGGCAACGATGAGAGGGGTTAAAGACATCGTCGAACCAACCCGAGACACTCTCCTTGCTGTCATGAGAAGGACTGGTGCAGAGCTGAAAAGGGCATCATTTTCTCACTGTGTGATTCGGTGATCTTCAGAGTCCTGTCCTATGGCTTCAAGTTCAGGAACATTTGTTTCGTGAAAGTTTAACTGACACTGTCAGGGCCAGTTCCAACATGCAGCCCTGGTTCCGAGAGAGAAAACACGGTCCCTGCCCTCAGGAAGCTCAACAGCGTGGGCAGTCATGGGTCCTGGGATGGAAGAGCTCACTTCTCTGGATCCCAAAGTTCCTGGAGTCCCAGGAATCCAGAGGGGTGATTCAGGGCCAGCAGGTACCCCAGGAGCAGACACGCAGCAGTAGTGGCTCAGAACTGGCGAAGACAAAAGAACATCATCAGTGTGCGAGAAGTGAGGTGGCAGGAACCGGGCCCACAGCCTTTCAAGGGGCAGCCTGATGCCCTCATCCGTTTAGTGTTTGTTCTGATTCTTCCTGCTACCCGCTTCCCATTCTGCTTCCTTCTGACCGCCAAGGCGCCTTTCTATCCATCTTTCTTTAGGGCATATTTCATTTTCTTAATTAACTTTTTATTTTAGAATCATTTTAGACTTACAGAAAAATTGCCGAGTCATTTTGTACACCCCATACTCAGTTTCTCCCATTGTTAACATCTTACATTAGCATGGTAAATTCATCACAATTAAGGAACCCATATTGATACATGATTATTCACCGAAGTCCACATATTATTTGGATTGCTTCAGGGTTTCTGTTTGGCTTGTTTTGGTTTGGTTTGGTTGGTTGGTTGTTGTTGTTTTTTGATTGCTTGTTTGTTTGTTTGAGATGGAGTTTCACTCTTGTTGCCCAGGCTGGAGTGCAGTGGCACGATCTCGGCTCACTGCAACCTCCGCTTCCCAGCTTCAAGTGATTCTCCTGCCTCAGCCTCCCAAGTGGCTGGGATTACAGGCATGCGCCACCACACCTGGCTAATTTTTGTATTTTTAGTAGAGATGGGGTTTCACCACGTTGGCCAGGCTGGTCTCGAACTCCTAACCTCAGGTGATCTGCCTGCCTTGGCCTCCCAAAGTGCTGGGATTACAGGCATGAGCCACCGCACCCGGCTGGTTGGTTGTTTTGTTTTGTTTTGTTTTGTTTAAGAGACAAAGTCTCGCTCTGATTCCCAGGCTGGAGTGCAGTGGCACAATCATAGCTCACTGCAGCCCCTACTTCCCAGGTTCAAGAACTCCTCCCACCTCAGCCTCCCAAGTAGTGGGACTACAGGCACGCACCACTACACCCAGCTAATTTTTTATGTTTTGTAGAGATGAGGGTCTTCCTATGTTGCCCAGGCTGGTCTTGAACTCCTGGGCTCTAGCAGCCCTCCCACCTCAGCCTCCCAAAGTGTTGGGATTACAGGCATGAGCCACTGTGCCCAGCCAGCCCAGATTGCTTTAGTTTTTATCTAATATCCTTTTTGTTTCCAGGATCCCACCCAACATACCATATCCCATTTAATCATCCTGTCTCCCTAAGCTCCTCTTGGTTGTGACAGTTTCTCAGACTCTGTATTTGATAACCACGACAGTTTTGAGAAGTGTTTTCTCAGGTGTTTTGTAAAATGATCCTCAACTGCAATTTGTCTGTTTTTCTCATGCTTAAATCTGGGTGGCAGGTTTGAGGGAGAAAGACTGCAAAAGTCAAGTGCTATTCTCATCACATCATTTCAAAGGACCTGCCATCAACATGACTTGTCACTGTGGACATCGGCCCTGATGGCCTGGCTGAGGCTGTGTTGGTCAGCTTTCTCCACTGTGCAGATACTCTTTTCCACACTGTCCCCTCTGGAAGGAGGTCACTATGCACAGCTCACACACTTAAGGAATGGGGGGTTGGGGAGGAGGGAGAAAGCAGAAAAGAAAGAAATGAGGAATTATGCCCAACCTCTTTAAGGGCAAAGCAGCTACAAAAATTATTTGCAAGTTTTCTTCATATTTGTCTACTTTCATTCATTTATCTATTTACTCACTCTGTCACCCAGGCTGGAGTCCAGTGGCGCCATCTCAGCTCACTGCAACCTCCTCCTCCTGGGTTCAAGCGATTCTCCTGCCTCAGCTTCCCTAGTAGCTGGGACTACAGGCCCACACCACCATGCCCAGCTAATTTTTGTATTTTTAGTACAGACGGGGTTTCACCACACTGGCCAGGCTGGTCTTGAACTCCTGGGCTCAAGTGATCCACCTGCCTCGGCCTCCCAAAGTGCTGGGATTACAGGAGTGAGCCACTGCACCCAGCCTACTTTTCTTTATTTATTCTATCTTCTATGTATATCAGTATGGGCTCACGGATATTTACTTTGGATTAGAGTCCAGTACTACTTTGTGACTCAAGCTATTCCAGGTGTGGCCATTGGGAGTTCGTTCCACGGGCTCCTGTGACAGTTTCACAGACCCCTATCATTGTGGGTTCCATTGATCACATCTTGATTTTCTGGCACTACAAGATGCTCCAGGCTTTACAAAGAAAGGAAATTCTGACACATGCTACAACGTGGATGAACCTTGAAGACATCGTGCAAGGTGAAATAAGCCAGTCCCAAAAAGACAAATAATATATGGCTCCACTTATAGGAGGTGCTTAGAATAATTAAATTCACAGAGACAGAAAGTAGAAGGGTGGTTGCCAGGGGCTGGAGAGCAAGGCCTGGGGTATTCGTGTTTAATGAATACAGAGTTTCAGTTTTGCCAGATGAGAAGAGTTCTGGAGATGGAGGGTGGTGATGGTTATGCAACATGATGTATGTATTTAATACCACTGAATAGTACACTTAAAAATGGTTACGATGGGCCAGGCATGGTGGCTCATACCTGCAATCCCAACACTTTGAGACGCCAAGAGAGGAGGATCACTTGAGCCCAGGAGTTTGAGACCAGCCTGGGCAACATAGCAAGACCCCTGTCTCTACAGAATAATAAATAAGTTAACTGGGCATGGTGGCACACACCTGTAGTTCTAGGTGCTTGGGAGCCAAAGTGGGAGGATCACTGGAGCCCAAGAGTTTGAGGTCACAGTGAGCTATGATCACACTACTGCATGCTAGCCTGGGCAACAGAGCAAGATCCTGTCTCAAAAAAAAAAAAAAAAGGTAAACATGAGTTCATACTAATGCCACCAAATCTCAACCATTACACATGGATTATTCTAGATTTTTCTTGTTGATCCACAACCTCCCACTCCAACAGTGAGAAACTGACTCCCATTACTTGCCAACCATTTCCTTAATTGTTTAATTCCATATGTCACTTTTCTATCTTACTTGTTTCCTGCTTTCTCCCCAAGATTATAAGCTGCTCAAAGGCAAGGCCTGGGCTTGGTTTTGTTCTTTCTGCCCCTACTCCTGCAACCTAATATCCAGCAGAATGTCTTTAAAACAATAGACTTAATATTTTATGAGTATCTACATGGGTAGACACTCTGCTCATCTCTAGGGGTGCAAAGGTGGGTAAGACGTGGCGCTAGCTGCCTGGTGGATCCCAGTGCCAACAAATATTTATTGAACACTGAATGCAATGGAATGACAAGTCATGTACATCCCCCACAGAGAACTACAAGGAAGGAGAGGCAGACTGGAATGCCAGCGCTGTGCAAGCAGGGATGTGTGCTTGCTGTGGTCACTGATGTATCCCCAGCACGCAGAAGAGGGCCTGGCACATAATACATGCTTAATAAATGCTTGAGGAAGGCGAGTAGCAGGTCTCCACTTTTGCATCAGTGCCTTTCAGACCGCTTGCAGTTTTGTTCCTCAGACATAAACTCCCCTAAATGTCCCCATCTATGTGGAATCTGAACCACCCACGTCTGCAGGTGAATGAGCGCTGGGGCTACCACTGCCTGCACCCACCCTCCTAGATGCCTTTGCTTGTGCAGTTATTTTGACACCTGGTAAAGTATTACTCTACAAAGATGAATGGAACATGGAGACATAAAGGGCCAATTCCAGTGAGAGGATTAGACCTCATTAATCTAATACTGTTAGGGCAAAGTAGAAACATCTGGCCCACTCGCTCTGGGAAACTCTCAGGAAAATCCCTGAAACTGTCTGCCTTGCCACCCTGTGGCATGATTTTTCCCTGTTGCGGGGAAGGATGGCATGAAGAGTCCCTGATTGGCTTCGTGTCAGGTCCAGCAGGCATAGGCGCCCTTCAAGAAATTGATTCCACAGCTTTTACGCAGTATAGGAAGGTCTCCAGTTAATTGTCTCTCTTTGTTTAAGAAGTAGGCTTGCTGTTCCTTTGGCGTATGTTTCTATAAATAGGTTATGCTGCAACCAGCACATCTGTTTTTAAAAGGTTTTTAAAAAGTTGTAAATGGGCTGGGCAAGATGGCTCATGCTGGTAATCCCAGCACTTCGGGAGGCTAAGGCAGGAGCATCACTTGAACCCAGGAGTTTGAGACCAGCCTGGGCAACAAAGCAAGAGACTCCATCTCTACAACAAATTTGTAAAACCTAGCCTGGCATGGTGGCACATGCCTGTAATCCCAGCTGCTTAGGGGTCTGAGCTGGGAGGATCACTTGAGCCTGGGAGGTCCAGGCTGCAGTGAGCCATGTTCATACCACTGCACTCCAGCGCGGGTGACACAGCGAGACCCTGTCTCAATAACAACAACAACAAAGTTGTAAGTGAATGTCACTGTCATCCCTCATTTCTGCCCCAGTCTGAAACACTGAAAGAGCTCAGCCTTGCCCCTCTCAGGCCCCCTGCCCCCAGCATCAGCTCCCTCTACCCCACCCCCACCCAGGCATCACGCCCTGAGTCAGACACAGGTTTTCTGAAGGTCCCAGACATGACCCTGGGTTGTCCTTCCCCAGTCAGTGAGTCCTAGGCTGTAGGAGCCCAGACCTTGCCTGTGGAGGTGGGAGACCCCACTCTCCAGTGTAAAGCCCTGCCTGAGCTGTGAGTGACAGCTCTGAACCCAAACTCCCTCGGTACATCGCTTTTTAATTAAGTAAGATGAAAAGACAAGACATAATTAGAAAGCAAGCCTTTGGGGCACGGCAGTGGGAATCATAATATGTTATTCCAAAGGCAGAAAGAAACCATTTCTGTATGATCTGTTTAGAACGAATGTTACTCCTTCTCTCGTTTCTGTTTTCATTCAATTTGCAAACATTTATTCCATTCCTACTCCAAAGGCGCCTCTTCCTCCCCTTCCACACACTTGCACTGTGCCAGGCATTTTCCATACATCATTGCACTGAATCCTAGCAACCATCTGTGGTCGTTACCGTTACTATCCCTGTAGCTTAGGCAACAAACAGCTAGCGGCAGAACCAGAACTCACACCCAGACCCGAGGAGTCGGAGGCCCGGGCTCTGCCACTACACACTGTGGTCCCCGGGGCCTAGGCTGGGCTGGGCACCAGGGGCTGCAGGCTTTTCTCTGGGGATGTTCTCACACTGGCCTTGGCCCCTAGAGGAGGGAGGAGAGAATGGATCCCTCTCATACATCAATTCAAGGACAACTGATTTTTCTCTAAGAGGAAGACACCCACACGAAAACCGGAAGGCAGCCTTGAGTGTCGTGTGATAAGTTTATCGGCGCCATCTCGCCAGCCACCCCCTCCCCAGGGTCTCGATCAATGGGACACAGTGCGCCTCCAGTCTGAGAGGCTTCCTTGGGTGGGTGGTGGGACTGCAAGGTGGCCCTTTGGCAGAGTCTACAAGAGCTAAATTAGGTCGCCAAGTGGCCCATTACCCACATAATCTAGCCCTACCTTCCAGAACAACTGAGAAATGCCTCGGTGGGCAGAGCCTCAAGTCCACCAGATAACAGGCCCCAACTTGACCTCTTGTCATCAGAAATCACTGCCAAGTTTCCAAGCCAGGGAAAGAGCAACATTCGTGAGGCCTGTTCCACGCACCCACCTATGATCCTCTCGCTGGAGGCAGAGGTGAACCCCAGCATATGCCTGTGAAGTACAGGAACGTTCCCCTGCTTTGGAGAGGAGGAAACTGATGCTCACAGGGCTTCAGCCATAAGCCCACAGGTCACACGGCCAGTGCCAGAGCTGAGACACGAGTCCCGCCTCTTGAGCTCAAAGTTTAGGTCTCAGACTGGCAGCCTGGGGACCCAATTTAACCTACGGATGTGCTTTTTGAGGCCAGCTCAGTGTTTTAGAATTTCCTTTGGAATGAATTGCGAACATTTGAAACTCAGGAGATTTCATATAGAACTCCAGATTTTTGATTTCTTCTGAAAAATTGGAAATTCTGGTCACTCTGGACCTGAAATCTTAACAGTAAGCTATAATCAGCTGGACTGGAGCCAGGAGAGGCTGCCCTCCCAGATGGGTTTGGGATCCTGTTGGTACTGGGTTTGTCACCCCTGCCCCACTGCTCATGGCCTCTCCCTCCCCAAAAGCCAGCTCAGGGATACTTAGCCCTTGAGGAGGCAGAGCCCGGCTGGTATCCTGGCCAACTATGCTGGGGGAGACCTTGAATGCCCAGCTCTCCCCCTGGCAAAGACCACACTGCACAGCCCATTGGAGTGGGTTGGGGGTGCTGCACAGTGTCCTCCCAGGCATCTGGAGTGCCAGGGCCTGCAGGTGTGGCCTGTCCCTGGTTGGCCTGTAACTCACCTGGCACTGCCCACTGCACCCTACAAGGCCTACACAAGGTCTCGCTGTGTCACCCAGGCTGGAGTGCAAGTGGCGTGATCTCGGCTCACCGCAACCTCCGCCTCCCAGGTTCAAGCGATTCTCCTGCCTCAGCCTCCTGAGTAGCTGGGATTACAGGCATGCGCCACCACGCCCGGCTAGAGATGGGCTTTCTCCATATTGGTCAGGCTGGTCTCGTATTCCCTACCTCAGGTGATCCGCCCGTTTCGGCCTCCCAAAGTACTGGGATTACAGGCATGAGCCACCACGCCCGGCCGAGATGAGCTTTTCATAGACGAGGACGGAGGGTGTGAAAGGCCAACGCGCTGGCCCGATCCTGCCCCAAGCTTGGCACCGGGTGAGCCTGGCTGAGCACAGCGCTGCTTCCAGCTCCTCTGTGCCTGGCCTTCCCTGAGGCTTCTGTGGGGTCTGGGAAGTTTGTGGGCTTGGAATGGGCCAGAATTGGCCTCTAGGGACGTTGCTGCATATCTGTAAATGGACAGATTGGTCTGTACAAACCTTTGTCTGTTCATCACAAACACTGCCATCAACCGATGCTGAGAAAAGCCCATTCGAAATCACCACTGACAACCCATGCAGGTGCACGAAATCCTGCTGTTAGCACCTCACCCCTTTGCGTTAAAAGGGGTTGTCTTCTCAGGGCTCATTTTTAAAGGCAGGCACTCCTGGGAAGTATCAGCCGTTAATACCCAAGTATGAATTGTTTTCCCAGACTTAAATTTTCAGAAAACTCAGAGATCACTTAGTCCAAACAGCACATTTTTTTTTTCTAATTTATCCACAGTCAGGAGCAGAGCAGGAGACACAAGGAGCCTTTCCTGAGTCTGTGGCCTAGGGCAGTGGGTGGCAAACTCTTCCAGTAAATGGTCAGATAATAAATATGTCAGGATTCGCTGGCCACACAGTCTCTGTTGCAACAGCTCAATTCTGCTATTAACTCTCTTAAAAGCAGCCAGAGACAGCACAAAAAGGAATGAATGCGGCTGGGTTCCCATCAAACTACCCATGGATGCTAAGATTTGCATTTCATATAATTTGTATGTCTCACAAAATATTATTCTCTTTCCTTTTTTCCAACCATTTAAACATGTGAAAGCCACACTTGCCTCGTGGGCAGGACAAAACCAGGCATCGGGCCAGCTCTGGCTTGAGGGCCATAGTTAGCTTACCTCTGGTCTGGTGGAATGGTTTCAAGAAAGCTGCACTGCAGGCTCTCACACATTTCAAAGCTGTTTTCTAAAATGGTTTGCGTTAATTTGGACGAAGCAGGATGTGATTCATATATCATATCCAGTGTCATACTTTCAAAACTGACATTTTAAAACTTATGTCATCCTTTTAAATAAACCTAGTGGAATACAATGTTGATACCCACCATCATCCATTTTTAAAATATATGAGTACGCCTTTCTTGAGCAGCTAGTGCCATTACACCATCCCTTTTTCTCCTTGGATTCTTATTCCACCCTTTCCACATAATCTTTTTTTTCTTTTTCTTTCTTTTTTTTTTTTTTTTTCTTTGAGACAGAGTTTCTCTCTTGTTGCCCAGGCTGGAGTGCAATGGCACAATCTCGGTTCACCACAACCTCCGCCTCCCGGGTTCAAGGGTTTCTCCTGCCTCAGCCTCCCGAGTAGCTAGGATTACAGGCATGCGCCACCACGCCCGGCTGATTTTGTATTATTAGTAGAGACAGGGTTTCTCCATGTTGGTCAGGCTGGTCTCGAGCTCCTGACCTCAGGTGATCCACCCACTTCGGCCTCCCAAAGTGCTGGGATTATAGGTGTGAGCCATCACGCCCGGCCTCACATATTCTTATCCTAATATGTTTTCATGCTTTGAAGTCCTACAGTAATCATCCTTTGATTTTTTTTTTTTTTTTTTTTTTTTTTTTGAGACAGTCTTGCTCTGTCCACCAGGCTGGAGTGCAATGGCGCAATCTCAGCTCACTGCAAACTCTGCCTCCCAGGTTCACGCGATTCTCCTGCCTCAGCCTCCAGAGTAGCTGGGATTACAGGTGCGCACCACCACGTCTGGCTACTTTTTTTGTATTTTTTAGTAGAGACAGGGTTTCACCATGTTGGTCAGGCTGGTCTGGAACTCCTGACCTCAGGTGATCCGCCTGCCCCAGCCTTCCAAAGTGCTGGGATTACAGGCATGAGCCACCGCGCCCGATGCCCTTTGATTCTTTGAAACAAAATGTATATAAATTAAAATGCTAAAACTTTATCAATTCCTGTGATCATAAGGCTCTGACAACATTTTCCTCTAGATTGTGTTGTCATTATGATTATTATGCACACATAAAGCAAAATAATATGGGTACTACAAATTTTGATGCTATTTATTATATCAATATAAAGGATGATTAGCCAGAGAAAGCTAAATGTTATTGGAAAGGTATCTGAATGGGTGTTTAGGTTTTTCCCTCTCACTTAGTTAACATACCCAGAGATGGATATTATTTGTTTCTAGAACAAGACAGGAATTAGCATCCTGTTTTCATTTTTATAGATATGACCACTGAGTCCATGGAGCTAGAAGGAATTTGTTAGAGTGAATTTTCCCAACTCTGTCCAAGTTGGAGGCCAAAAATGTCACAATGTAATCTAGAGTCAAATTATTTTTTACTTTTTAAAATGATGTTGAAGGCCAGGTGGGGTGGCTCACGTATGTAATCCAAGCACTTTGGAAGGCCGAGGCAGGTGGATTACCTGAGGTCAGGAGTTCAAGACCAGCCTGGCCAACATGGTGAAACACTGTCTCTACTAAAAATACAAAAATTAGCTGGGCGTGGTGATGCGTGCCTGTAATCCCAGCTACTTGGGAGGCTGAGGCAGAAGAATCGCTTGAACCCGGGAGGCGGAGGTTGCAGTGAGCCGAGATTGTGTCACTGCACTCCAGCCTGGGCAACAGACCAAGATTCTGTCTCAAAATAAATAATAAATAAAAATAATGAAAATAATAAAATGATGTTAAAGATAAATATTAAAGCCATCTGACCTGCAAAATTATTTATTACCTGTCTTGGTTCCAACGCCGACACCTCAAACTGTCCCTTTATTGGTGCCCAGAAGTTTTTTTACCCACTAGGATCCAGGATGGGTTAGGTCTGCATCATTTTAAGTCAAGCAGAACAGCAATTAAGAAAGGCAGCTGGGAAAGACAAACTGATGGGACGCATTGGTGAGGAGGAAGGAAGTCTAGGAGGAAGCTGACTTGGAAATCCACTCCCCTTAAGACTACCCTTACCCTTTTCTGTCTGAAGATCACCAGCCTAGAACAGAGCTGAAGAAAGACAGATACTCTGTGTTGGAAATGGCAAAAGCTCTCTGCAAGAACAACTCCATCCGAACCCTGCCCTACGACACTCAACCAAGCTCTAGCAAAGCTTCTGGCAGCCTCAGGCCACACCCCTGGGACAACCCACCGCCGCTTTGCACTCCTGTGTGGAAAAGCTCAGGACTGCCAAAAGAATTCACCATTTGTTCCAGCCAACACGTGAGGATGGACATTTATTTAAAAACTTCCAGTTGTACATCCTTGCTCTCTCCATTTGGGTCCTATGTGTGCCTCCTACAGCCCAGAAGTGTCTTTCTCAAGACTTGAGAACCATTTCTTTGAAATGATATCATCAGCAAGGATAGGGCCTGTCCCAGCCTCTGAGGGAGGGCAGGAGCCTAACTTTGATAAAGGCCAGTTAATCTACACAGCTGGCCTCATCACGCTAATTTTTCACTTCTCTGATTGTTTGAGCCCCGGTTCACTCCTCTCTACTCCCTCATTCTCCCTTAAAAACAGAGGGCACCGAGGGAACCCAGTCAGAGGGCACCCAAGACAGGTGCGGTGGCTCACACCTATAATCCTGGCACTTTGGGAGGCCAAGGTGGGAGGATCCCTTGAGCTCAGGAGTTCAAGACCAACCTGGCAACACAGGGAGACTTCCATCTCGACAATTTTTTTTTAATTAGCTAGGTGTGGTGGTGTGCACCTACGGTCCCAGCTACTTGGGAGGCTGAGGCAAGAGGACTGTTTAGCCCTAGGAGGTTGAGGCTGCAGTGAGCTGTGATTGCACCACTGCACTCCAGCCTGTGTGAGAGAGCAAGACCCTGTCTCAAAAACCAAAAGGAAAAACAAATCACCCAGTTACCTCTGCACAAATCAAAGTTGAGCTCAGCTTACACTAGAGCCTCTTCCCTACTATAGAAGCTATCGCTGAATAGATCTGTGTTTACCACCTTTAACAAGGGCTGATTTTGTTTATCTTTGATCAGGTAATATCCTCTCCCTGGCAGATCGATGATCAATTACAGTGGGACCTTCAATCCAGATGGGGCTGGAGGATCCTTTCTCATGGTGATCGCTACACTGATCACAGAGGCCACCAGACCAAGAGGACACAGAGCTGCCCATCCAGACAAGATAAAACAGAAGCTGCCACTGCTCCCACCGGAGCCTCTCCCCTTCCTCAATGCACTCTTCACTGAGGATGTATTTGCTGGTGCTGTGGGGAGCCCAGGTCAGATGCCCTGGCAGGACAGACTAAATTCCTTCTAAATTGAAGAAAGTGCCTCCTGTTGTGGAAGGAAAGGAATAAGACCTTGGCTGGGCCCAGTGGCTCACGTCTGTAATCCAAGCACTTTGGGAGGCTGAGGCAGGCTGGTCACTTGAGGCCAGGAGTTCGAGACCAGCCTGGCCAACATGATGAAACCCTGTCTCTACCAAAAATATAAAAATTAGCCCAGCGTGGTGATGGGTGCCTGTAGTCCCAGCTAGTCAAGAGGCTGAGGCAGGAGAATCACTTGAACCTGGGAGGTGGAGGTTGCAGTGAGCTGAGATCGTGCCACTGCACTCCAGCTTTGGCAACAGAGTAAGACTCTGTCTCAAAAATAAAACAAAATAAAAATTTTTTTGAAAAAGAAAAAGAAACAAGACCTTGACATTTTGGACTGTTAAGTTTTCTCCATAAGGCCCACTTAAGACACAGATCACATTATATAGCAAAAGTGGAAGGGGACAGGGCAGCAGACTTTCCCAAGGCCACTGAAGCTAGTCAGAAGCCACTGTCCCTCTCCCACTTCAAACAGCCCTGATGGTTGTAAACACTGCGTGGCCTGACACGTGGCCAGCAGAGGGTGACCCCAAGTCCCCTGACAGCACCGATCAGTTCGCCTGGGCAGACCCTAAGAGCCAGCAGCCCAAAAATAGTTCTGGGCGTGGGAAGTCAACGTGAAGCTGTATATGGTGAAAATACAGGTTGAGGCTCTTTTGAAACAGAGAAGTGCCCCTTGCTATGGAGATATAAAGCTGTCTTGTGGTAGATTCTGGAAATCCCAAGGCTTAGAGCCCTTCACAGGGCATGGCAGGGCTGAGGGGAATGCGGGGAACGTTGGATGACAATGCTGGGGGCATGGATTCTTGGCCCCTAAGGAGCCCTGGCTGTGCCTCCTGCAACTCCTTCCAGGCCTCTGGAGTGACAGGGCATAATTCAGGTGCCAGGGCTCAGGCTCCAGGGGCCCTGGACAGGGTGTGGTGGCAGCAGCCTCTGAGCTAAGAAAGTCGATCATTCTAGAGCTCTAACCATTCTATTTAAAGCTCAAGACAAAGAGAAGGCGGGAAGGGAAATGCTCAAGGCAAACAACCTCTGAGCAGCACCCAGAGACCACGCCTGGGGAGGAGGGGCCCAGGCTGCTGCCAGAGGGCTCAGAAACGGCTGCTGTACAGAGAGAGCTCTGCACTGCATGGGGCTGAGTGATGCTGAGTGTGAGAAATGGAAAACATCCTCAAAGGCTATCAAAGGGAGATGGGTTCGTCGGTTAGACACACCCACAGCGGGATGCTCTGCAGAGAATGACGCAGAGCTCAGTTTATTGGCTTGGAGAGGCGACCCCAGCCCATTATTATTGAGTTAAAAAATAAATTTAAAAACTGCATTGATAGTAAGATACCATTTATGTAAAGTACTCTCTCTCTCTCACACACACACACATACACACACACCCCTGGTATCAGAAAAGTCAGGAAACAGTATCAGGGCCAGCTTCACGTGCAGGGCCCCAAGCTTGGTTTAACACTCTGCTGTCACCATCTTACTTTGTAATTCTGTAGCTGGTCCTGCATGGAATAAGCTCGCTTTTAAAAAAATCAACTTTGATGAGAGATAATGTACGTACAATAAAATACACCCATTTTAACTGGACAGTTGGATGAGTTTTGACATATACCCATGCAACGACTTAAATTAAGATATAGAACCTCTCCTCACCCGATCAAGTGCCTCCCGCCCTGTGCGACCACACTCCCTGCCCCAACCCCACACAACCACTGTCACTGACACAGTCCCTATAGCTTACCGTTGTCATTTCCAGAATACGATAAAAATGAAATTGCACGCTGCGCACTCGTTTCCGCCTTCTTCCCTCACAGTCATGGTCTGGGAGTCCACACTGTGTTAGCAGTGGTTTGCTCCTTTTGTATTGCAGAGAAATGCGGATACACATGTAGATGTACATATATCGCCATTCATCTCTTTCTCCATTAGTGGACATCAGGGTGGTTTCCAGTTTGGGGCTGTTAGCAAGCAGTGCTGACATGAGCTTTTGTGTACAAGCTGCGTAGCAACATATGCTTTCACTTCTCTTGGGCAAATACCTAGGAGGGCAATTATCGTGTTGTACGGTAGGTGTATGTTTAATTGCCTAAGAAACTGCCAAACTATTTTCCAAAATGTTTGGACCATGTTTAGATAAACAGCACAGGACATTTTTGAATACTATTGCAATATGTTTTTCTGCAACTTCCAGTGCAACAAACACATTTCAGAGTATCCAGAAATTCGGGAAACAAGGGTTAAATAGTGATTATTTATTGTACTTTGTTCAGGTTAACAACTGGACCCATTGCTTCAAATGTAGAGGTACTACGCCTGAAAAAGTGTCTAGCAGTTAAAGAAAAACATATTGAGCCCAGAATTTGGAGGTATAACAAATATAATATTTTAAAATAAGTGTATCCTATGTTTCCTGAATTTTGGGCCACCCTGAGCCTGGAAAAACGATCAGAAGGGTCATCTCAATATGTTACGCATGTTATAATGATAGCTGTGGTTTACTTGCCAGCCATAAAAGCTACATTTATTTGTTGTAGAAGATTTAGAAAATACAAATAAGAATAAAAATATAGTTCCTATTCATCATAATGCTATTTTCTCCTGTGTGTTTTGCTAGGTGCTTGTGTGTATTTAATATTAATCATATTTTTTATCTCACACTAACTTCCTAAAATATCTCCTTATTTACAAAAGCAGTACTCCCTCATAGCAAAATTTTAAAAACAAAATATTAATAATTTAAAATTAAAAATTGAAATAAGAGCCTCCTACCCAAAGTTAACAACCTGCTCTGCATCCTTCCAGACATTTTTTACACGGGTTCGGTCCTTTATATGTACATATGTGTATGAGCATTGCATTATAAAACATTTTATATAACATTGCGTTATAAAAACATGTATAAAAGATATGTTTTTGAACACATATATTTTAAAATTTATATCATTTCATATCATATTTTTAACTAGTAACAGGCATTAAATATTCTTAGAAAAAAGTTTTGAATATCTACATACTATTCCATTGTATAAGTGTGCCTTAATTTATTAAACTATTACTCAAATGTTAAAGCTCTTGGTCGAGTCTATTTGTGTGTGTGTGTGTATGTGTGTGTAGTAATACTGTGATAAGCATTTTTTGTCATAAAATTTGGCCACATCTCTAATTCAATGCATAGGATAGAGTCCTAGAATTTCTAGATCAAATTATATATCATATTAATAATCTTAAACAACTGTTATCAAATTGTGTCCAAAACGTTTTAACCAGTTTACCCTTCAACTGGTCAAAATTCAGTTCAACCGTTCTAAAATTTTTTAACTTTTAGAGTGAATAATCATGTCTCATTGTTGAACTAATTGACATGCTCATGATTATTACGGAGCTTAGCATTTTTTTTCATATGCTTATTGGCCATTTCTACCTTTCCTTTTGTAAATTGCTTACACTTTAATCTATTTTTTCATTAGGTTCAATCTTTTTCTTATGGAAATATAAAAGTATTTAATATATTTTTTAAATTCCCAGCATTTATAACAGTGCATCAACCATTATAAGCACTCAAGAAATGTTAAATGAAGGAATATATGCAAGGGATAGTAATCATTTTTTCTATATGTTGCAAATATATAGCAAACAAATAGCTTCAAATTTTGCTCACGCTTTTTTTTAATTTAAAATAGAATTCAAAATGCTATTTCTATTTTTCTTCTGTAGCTCCTTTATATTCTATGTCTGGTAAGTCTTTCCCTCATTCTTAAATCAGATAAACCTTGGCCTATATTATCTTCTCTTTCTATTTTTATAAAATACTTAAATCTTATTATCTGCAAGGGCAAACTCTGTTTCATCACTCCCATTTTTCAAAAAATTCTCAGTAATTGTCTCCAGCTTATCCTTTAGGTAAACTTTAAAATTACTTAAATCCCCCCACTACACACATACAAATACCATTTGGGTTTAGGGAGAACTGCCTTCAACCTATAAGTTACGATACTTGGGGCCTCTGTCCCTCATTCCCCTGGGATCTTTGTTGGAGTCAGTTGGAAGGGATGCCAAGGTCAGGAAGCCAATATGATATGATGCCCACAGCACCCCAGAGCTCTGCACCAGCCTCCAGGTTGCCAGGCGTGCTCAAAGATGATTCATTAATTAGTAAGTATTTTTAAAAGACAGTCATCACGTCCATGAGATCGGGGTCAAATAGGCACTCCCTTGTGCTTCAGGTTGCAATGTCAATTGAGAGACAGCTGTTAAAAGCACCTGGAAAATGCGTACCGAGGGCTTTAACAATGCCTGCGCTTTTGACCGGGAGACCCACATTTAGAAACTGCCAAGAAAACAGTGTAGACAAACATACGCACAAAGATGTCCTCTACTATATAAGGAAAAACTAGAATGAGATGTCTAACATCTAGGAAACCCATCTGGTAAATGCCGGTATCTAGATCTAAGAGAATTTCATGCAGTTTTCAGAAGGGATTCTTCTTACAAAATCCCAGCAAGATGTACAGCAAACAAGCCTAGGGCTGCCCACGATGCTCTGAATGGTAGATTTGGATGGGATTCTTTTTTTTCTTTCTAGTTTTTAAAATAGTTTTCCAAGTTTTGTGCCATAAACATGTATTTCCTTGATAATTTTTTTGAAACCTATTTTAAATGAGCAATTAACATGTTTAAAAATTAATATAGGCCAGGTGCGGTGGCTCACGCCTGTAATCCCAGCACTTTGGGAGGCCGAGGCAGGCGGATCATGAGGTCAGGAGATCGAGACCATCCTGGCTAAAACGGTGAAACCCCGTCTCTACTAAAAATACAAAAAAAAAATTGGCCGGGCGTGGTGGTGGGCGCCTGTAGTCCCAGCTACTCGGGAGCCTGAGGCAGGAGAATGGTGTGAACCCGGGAGGCGGAGCTTGCAGTGAGCCGAGATGGCACCACTGCACTCCAGCCTGGGCGACTGAGCGAGACTCTGTCTCAAAAAAAAAAAACATTAATGTAACTTTTTATTATAACAAATCCACACTCATAGAAAGGAAAAAAGAATAAAAAAGGCTAAACACTGCACAAAATCTCTAAAGAAGGTAAAAATAATCTGGAATCCTACCACCTGGAGATAACCACCTCTATACATACACATACCTATATGTAGACACACATACAGAGACACATGCATGTTATTTGCAAATTGCTTCCTTTCCTCATCAATATGTCATGGACATCCTTCCACAGCAATAAAAGTCCATCGACCTCGTTCTTTCTTAATGATCCATGTGAAAATATTTCCACCCATACATCTTGTCTTATGGACGTACCATTATTTATTTAACCAATGCTCTATTGATGCACCTCGAAGTTGTTTGCAACATTTCACTTAATCATTAACATACCAATAAATGATCTGGACTGCGGGGGTCAGCCTCTGCTGTAGTGTTAATATTCTACTGTGAATTCACTATTCAGGTCAGGGCATCAGTTTCGTCCTTTGTAAGACAAGGACATGGTGATTCCTGAGGTGCCTCCAGCTGTAGTATTCTCTGATTTCCTGCAGTGGCAGCTGGTTTCTCAAGAATATGAAGTGCTCGATGTAATTTAGAGCAATCTGCACAGCTAAGAATAGGGATCCTCTCTAAAATGATACTGTGGAAGCCCTCAAATTACCGCCAGACTTCAACAGTACATATTTCCCGATCTGCAGGGTGACTGGAAGGTGGCTTCTGATGCCAACTTGGGCTACAATCATGCTGGAATGCAGCTCTGTCTTCAGTCAGGCCAGTAGCATTCAAAGAAGCACAACTGTGCAGCCATCTGCCTTTCTCCCAGTGGTCGAGTTCTCTTTTTCTACAGACTGCTCTCAGAGTTCTGCCCGTTTTCTTTACCTGCACTTTTCCTTGAACCTCAAACATACATACATATTAGGATGCCTTGAGCTCGGTGTTTGCTCTGCAGCAAATCTCTCAATAATCCACCTGCTATCAGCATCACACCCCTGACAAATGCTCCTAATGGGCCTCTTCCCAGCAAAGAGCTTTTGATGTTGCATAGCAAGCACGAGAGTGAGATTCAACCAGGCAGACTGGCTTTATCTAACCACAGTAACAACAAACCTTAACTGGGCACCTACTACGTGCCAGGCACACTTCAGTTTGCACATCACTTCATTTCTGAAGACTGGCCAGTTTCTGAAGGCAGTTAGGAAAAACCCTTGTTGAGAATTCCAGCTTTAAAAAGTGCCTCTGACTCTAGAAACCAGGTTTAGAAAAGCCAGTCCTCTGATGCATAAACCCCCGCTACAACAGTAATCGCACCTAGCAGCTTGTATCATTCACAAGCATTCACTTGGTTTGGCCCTGAAGAGCTGCTTTTACTGACTTGTGCTTTGGGGCAGACCTTCAGGAATTGAGGGATTTTGTAGGAAACAGCATGATGAAACTTGCTGTTTGTTGCTCATAAAGATGATGAGAATGTCTTTTGAGACAGTAGAGAGGGTCCTCAAGCCTCTGGGTTTGCCTCTTTGCCTTGGCCACCAGGAAGCTCAGAATCAAACCAGTGTCCCACCACCTACAACATGAACAGACCTTTTGATATGATGCATCATGTGGATAACTTTCGCATCAATTCATCTTTTCACCCGTGCTTTCCTATCACCCAGAGTTCTCTGGGTTATTTTTCATCCTGCTCCGTTTTTGTGTACTGTTGCCTCATACTTATGGTGAATGGGAAGGGAAATAAATGTTACAAGTCAGAGACAGGACAAAAGACTGGCCCCCTAGCTCCCAGCCCTTTCCCCAACCTTTGATGATTGGGCCACCTGAAGAGGGGGAGTCACTTTGATGGGCTGATCCGAGTCATCCCCAGTCACTGCAATTTCAGAACAAAGTGCACCGTGGGCCCTTTCCACATCTTCTTCAACCACCTCACCTTTTGTTCTTACCCATCAAAACAGATCTGATCTCTTCCCTGCCCACCAGGTAAAAGTGACAAGGTCAGCAACTCAAAATCACCCTTGAAGGGCCATCTCCTATGGATCCAGAACTCTGAATTAGTAGCCCCTCAGGTTCCAAGGTGACTGAAAGGAAGCCTGAATTTAAAACCAAAACCCAAAACGCCTTCTACCACCTAAAGCCCCCACACTGCTGCAAAGCACAGGCAAGAAGTTGACATCAAGTGCACGTCTGCACCAAACTGCACAATCATCACCTTCCTTCTGGTCATTAAGCTTCGGTGCTCATCGCCTTGCTGCCTGGCCCACCCTCCCTCCGGGTCCATCCACTCTGGTGCTGCTGTGAACCCTGCCTCCTCCAGGAAGCCTTCCCTGACCCATCCATTCAGGCCTCCATTCTGTTTCCACCTATTGCTAGCTCAGCACAGTTCAGCAGGTAACTGCTTCCAATCCTGCCCTGTCCCCCCACCCCTCCCTCCTGGCTGCTGCCCTCGGCTAAAGCCACGTGGATGCCTGTTCTTGAAACACCAGCCCGGTTTCAAATGAGATCACAGAAAGCTACCTGCTTGGCTACACACATTTCCTTTTTAACGAAAGTTTAGCCAAAGCTGTTATTAAGACCTGACCTTAGGCAAGAAGTGATGGTAAATTCCCCATGCTGCAGCATCTTGTAAATGGTTCAAATTAGGATAAACCCCAACACCCAGCCCAGCATCACAAAACAACAGTTCAAAAGAAACGCCCCTCCATACAATGTGTCTCAATGTTTGCTGCGCTTGTACCCCCCGACCTTGAGTTTTAGTTACCTCGTCTCCTGTCAATTTCTTATCCAGTGGAATGTAGGTAATCACGGTGCCCAGCTCACATTACTAAGTAGTTGTTTCTTTCCCTGCTCTGTGTTTCAGTTTCCTCATCTCACTGGGTTGTTTTGAGTCTACGTGAGCTAAGGCATGAAAAGTGCTTAGAATGGGGCCAGCAATCTTCAAATGCTGGGGATTAATAGTGATAGAATTATCAAATCATTGTGACAATCTTAGCACAGTGCCTGGCATTCAGTAGGCACTTGATAAACCCTAGCTGCTGATGCTGTGTGCTCCTTACTAACTTCTAAGATTTCAAAGCCCTTTACATGTATTTTTCACACATGGACATAGCACGTTCAACTGAATTCTGTGTTCTTTGTACAACTACACAGTTTCACCACTGTGGGAAGAGGACACTTTTCTTATTTTGTAATGAAACAATGATTTGGGTGGCACATCATAAGTTTAGTTTGCTTTTCTTTGTTTTCCTTTTTAAAATTTAATTTAATTTAATTTAATTTTGAAACAGGGCATCACTCTGTCTCCCAGGCTGGAGTCTAGTGGTGTGATCATGGCTCACTACAACCTCTGCCTCCTGGGTTAAGGTGATCCTCCCATCCTCAGCTTCCCGAGGAGCTGGAACTACAGGCACGCACCACCATGCCTGGCTGTTTTTTGTACTTTTTTGTATAAGTGGGGTTTTGTCATGTTGCCCAGGCTGATCTGGAACTCCGGGGCTCAAGCAATCTGCCTGCCTCGGCCTCCCAAAGTGCTGGGATTACAGGTGTGAGCCACTGCACCAGGCCTGTTTTCCCTGTTAAAGTAAACGGATTGATTGATTATCTCCCCCTTGGCTCCTCCTCATTTTAAAATGGCATGAATGAAACAACGTCCACCACAGAAGTCCACAGCCTACAGCCCCACTCTTTGTCTGCCACTAACCACTGTGTCCTGGCCCTGGCTCCCTCTGCTCCAGCTCCAAGTGACTCTGTTCCCCTCCCATTTCCTTCCCCTTCCAGTTTCCTCTGTGGCCTCACAGGGTTGTGTCTCGTGCCAGCTCACCCGTCTTTTCTGGGCTGCTCCATCAACCCCTGCTCCCCAAAGTCTGTCATTTTTAATGGCTGTTTAATCTGAGTGGCTTTTCAGTCCTTTCCTTAGTTATGATTTCAATGGCATATGGGTTTTCTACCCAACAGATAAGTTCACGGTGGACATTTTAAGCGCACAACTCTTTCCCCTTTAAATTGTGTCCTTAAAGTTAGGACATTTAAAACAAGAAACGTCATCACATTTTTTTTCCTGGTTTAAATGTAATATACAATGAAAGGAGACTGGAGTATGCTATCCGCAAATATGCCACTTTGGCATAAAGATTAATTTGAGCTGAAATCAATAAGCTCTCTGCCCTCCCCCTTTCTGAAAGTAGGGATCTGTGACTCATGCCTGTAATCCCAGCACTTTGGGAGGCTGAGGCGAGAGGATCACTTAAGTCTAGGAGTTCAAGACTAGTCAAGGCAACACAGGGAGACCCCATCTATACAAAAAGTTAAAAAAATTAGCCGAGCCTGATGGTGCATGCCTGTGGTCCCAGCTACTCAAGAGGTTGAAGTGGGAGGATCGTTTGAGCCCAGGAGTTGGAGAGGTGGAGGTTGAGTGAGCTGTGGTCACACCCTGCACTCCAGCCTGGGCGACAGAGCGAGACCTTCTCTAAAAAAAAAAGAAAAGTTTTCTTTGTAAAAGTAACATCAAATTCCATTTGTGAAGGTATCTCTTTCTCATACCAAGAAGAGGAGGACAACTCTTAATCACAGGTGATGTGGACCACTTTTATTAGGCAGCTTGAGTTTGCATAACAAATCTTACTCAATAACCCTTATTAAATAACCCTAACCTTCCATTAGCTCCCCCCATATATTTACCTTCCAACAATTTACTGCCCTTAGAAGTCATAACCTCCTTTTTTCTTAGTCTAGTTGCTTCTCCAAGATTTACTGCCTTTTGTTAAAATAGTATATAACCCCTTCTTTGGGTTTTCACTTCTTGCCTGTGAAACCCTCACTTGCATGTGAAATATTTTCTCCTGTTCGATCGTCTTTTATCAGTTTGATTCTCAGGCCCAAGTCACTGAACCTAAGAGGGTAGAGGAAAAGTCATTGTTGTTGCTGTTATTTTATCTCTTCTACATAGTCGTATGTGACATTTTAGAAAATCCACAAATGTCTAAAGGAAAACTTTAATCACTCATAAATAACCTACCTACCCCTGAGACAATGAAGCTCCCATCGAGGCACCTTTTATTCTAGCCTCCCACCCCCTTCTGCACAGACACAGAGGAAGTGTGAGCTGATAGAACAGCACAGAGAGCAGGGGCCTGGAGGTGCAAAGACCCTGGCTACTTCACCTCCGAGCCATGCAACCTTGGGCAATCATTGAACCTTCCTCAGCCTTGTTTCCTCATCTGTGAAATGGGGAGAAGATGAGGATCTGCCTCACAAGGTTGCTGGAGGACTCTAAGACACAGCAAGGGCTGGCTACACAACTGGCATGTGGTCAGTGCCCACTGGGTCATAACTACTTAAATATAAACTGTCAGTACAGAAATATCAGTAATCGATATTTTATAAAATAGAATTATAATATATTTAAACATGACATATTTAACATTTTATACATTAAAAATGTAAAGTTATAAATTACAAATTAAAATATATAGGCCAAGGTGAGAGGATCCCTTGAAGCTAGGAGTTTGAGACCAGCCTGAGCAAAAAAAAAAAAAAAAGGAAAAAAATAATAAAATATATGATGTATCAGTGATTACACTGTAAACTACACAGGCAGCTTTGCTAGCTGCACTTTATACGCTATCAATAGCGTTTCCCATCATGACAAGCTGCTACATCATTTTTAATGGCTGCCGAGGCCTCATTTCACAGTGTCTTTGATTTTTAACAGGACCAGCTGCTAATTTGGGTGCCACAGCAGCACAGCTAGGATAGGAGAATCATTGAGATTCCCTGTTCCAAAAAAGCCATCTCCAGCCCACACTCCCTTCGGCTTCATTAATGCCTCTGTAGAAGTGGCTTCCTGAGCACTTGGCCTTTGATTTGTAATCACCAGCTAACACCAACAAACCAGCTCTGGAGGAATCAAACAGGGAGCATTTCAACTCCAAGTGCCTGGACAGAACTGTTGCATTCTCTCCCAGGCCCTGCAGGCACCTGCACTTGCCATTTCCTGGGGCTTGGGAAGGAATCCAGAAAAGTGAGAGGCTTTTATACTCCGAGCAGGTCACACTGAAACCACCGGATCCCTGGAGCCTGGGCTCAAATCCCAGGGAGCTTTCCCTTCTCCTTCGGGCACTTGAAACATACTTAGCAGGTACGAGGGCAGGTGTCCCACCCCATTCCACAGGTTTGGACACACAAGTTCAGAAAGGAGGAGAGCCTGGGCCAGTGTCACATGGACAGCAACAGGGCCTGGGTCCCTCCAGGTCTGGCTGAGTCCCTATCCAATGCCCTCCCCCACCCATGTTGCTTCCCAGGAAAGATGAGCATCCTCTTGAGACAGGAGCTCAGAGCAGCTGATGGCTGGAGGTCAAGGGTACAGGACTCCCCGTCACACCCACACTTCCCTTCCTGACCAGGGACCCACCCAGAGGCTAGACAGCCCAACACAAGCACAGGCCAACCTGTACCCCATGCTGAGCTGTTCATCGTCTTGGGGTAGCTCCGGGCAGGTCCTCGTCTGCAGTTCCCACCCAGCCCTGCCTCTCTGGAGCAGGCCTTCCAAACCAAGGGGGACAAGGCAAGCTCTGACCTCGCCATCCCGCCACAACCACAGTGAGCGTGGACCCACAGATGAGAGCTCCCGCCTTGCCCCTATCTCCCAACCATGGCCTGAACTCTGCACCCTGGAGCAGTCCTGCCCTGGGGGCTGGAGACCTGGGGCAGCAGGTGGAGAAAGTGGATGTCCTAGCACTGCTACGAGCAATCAGTCCCCAGAACAGCCTGCGCTGTCTCCCCAACACTGTGGAAGAGAGAACGGAGAGCAGAAAACACAGTCTATATGCCTGGGAGCGGCTTGTTTCTGGGTCTAGTCTCTCAGCATCTGGGAGCTTTCTTTAATTAACACTGAAGAGCAGTGTTCAGTGTGTTCCTGGCTCTCCTACCTGGGGGAATCGGGTTAAGCCCAAACCACACATCATGGTCCTCTTTCCCGCTGCAGGAAGTGAGCCCCTGTCTCTTGAGAGATAGTGAGCCACTACTCAATTTAAATTGATTTCCTGGCCTCAGCAGCCTCAGAAAGTTCTTCGTGGCTGGTGGCTGCCCCTGTGTAGGAAAGCTGCCGTAGCAAAAGGATAGGAATTCTCAAAAGCAAATGGGGCCAGGTGCGGTGGCGCATGCCTATAATCCCAGCCCTTTGGGAGGCTAAGGCAGGTGGATTGCTTGAGCCCAGGAGTTTGAGATCAGCCTGGGCAACATGATGAAACCCCGTCTCCATTTTAAAAATACAAAAATTAGCCAGGCGTGGTGGTGTGCACCTGTAGTCCCAGCTACCTGGGAGGCTGAGGTGGGAGGATCCCTTGAGCCTGGGAGGCCGAGGTTGCAGTGAGCAGAGATCGTGCCACTGCACTCCACTCTGGGTAACAGAGCAACAAGACCTTCTCTCAAAACAAAACAAAAACAAAAACAAAACAAACCAACCAAAAAAAAGCAAATGGGAAAAAAATGGGTGCTCAGACTTGTAGCTGAAGCCAAGGGTTATCAGGGACCATGGGTGGGTTTGGAATTGAGTTGACGGGGTTCGAGTCCGGCTCTGAAACTTTGTGGCAGGTTAAACAGCAAGGAATTTCAGCTTTCGAGTGGGGACAGTAATAATCCTCAGAACTCAGTTTGTCCAGCTGCAAAACGGCAAAATAATAGGAAGGGAACCTGGTGGCAAAACTAAAAACAACCAAAATGTCCAGCAACTGGTGAATGGAAAAACAAAAACAGTATATCCGTGCAATTAAATAATACCCAGCAGGGGAAAAGAACACATATGCCTACCTGCTACAGCATGGATGGACCTCAAAGACAGTATGTGGATGGACCTCAAAGACAGTATGCAAAGTAAAAAAAGCCTCACACGAAAGACCACATATTGCATAATTCCATTTATCTGAAGGCAAAACTACAAAGACACGAAGTAGATTGGTGGTCACCTTAGTCTGGGGTAGAAGTGAAGAGTGACTGCAGATGGGTACCAGGGGATCTTTTTACAGTGATAGAAACATTATAAAACTGGGCAGGTCAAAGTGGCTCACACCTGTAATCCCAGCTCGTTGGGAGGCTAAGGCTGGTGGATCACCTGAGGTCAGGAGTTCGAGACCAGCCTGGCCAACATAGTGAAACCCCATCTCTACTAAAAATACAAAAATCAGCCAGGCGTGGTGGCACTCGCCTGTGATCCCAGCTACTCAGGAGGCTGAGGCATGAGAATCGCTTGAACCCAGGAGACAGAGGTTGCAGTGAGCCGCGATTGTGCCACTGCACTCCAGCCCAAGCAACAGAGCTGACTCTGTCTCAAAAAAACAAGAAAAAAAATTATAAAATTGGACTGTGGTTGCACAGCTTCATAACGTTACTAAACAGAATTAAACTTTTAGTTTCAACCAAAACAAGTGAAGTCACCTGCAGTCCCATCTATTTGGGAGGCCAAGGTGAGAAGATCACTTGAGATCAGAAGTCTGAGTCCAGCCTGGGCAACACAGTGAGGCCCCATTTCTTTTTAAAAAGTGAATTTTACAGTATATAAATAATACTTCAACAAAGCTGTTTTTAAAAAGTGGCTGGCACATAGTGTAAGGATCAGTTCAGTTACCATATAGGAGAGTGTTTTTGAAAATTGTCATGTGCTATGGAGAGGCCAGCCCTAGTGATTCATAAGGCTATAGCGGAGAGTGGGTGTGACCGCACTACCAGAACTGGAATCAACACGGAACTCCAGAACTTACTAGCTGGGACCGTGGGCAAGTTCCCTAACGACTCTGGGCCTCTGCCTCTTCATCTCTACCATGGAGATGGTAACAGTTTCAGCCTCACGGGGCTGATGTGAAGATTAAATGAGTTAACACGAGCAAGCCGCTGAGGACAGCCTTGCACATGGTCACGCACTGAGTAAACGGCAGCTCTTGTTCTCATCCTCATCCTCACTCTTCTATCCCAGCAGCGCAGAGGGGGCCCCCAAGATCAAGAGCAGGGCTAGAGACACGTTCTGTTCATCACAGCGTCCATTCTGAGGTTCACGCCATTTGTCACAGTTCCTTGGGCTTCGGATTAGATGTGGTCATCTGTCCTGAACCTCCTCACGGCCCCACAGGCCCAGAGCTGGGCTCTGCCCAACATGGGGCTGCTTCCTGTTCCCCAAACACTGGCCACAATGTGAGGTCAGCCCAAAGGCATAGGTGAGGAAGAGTGGGGTCCCTGGGACAGGAAGACAGGGTGACAGGGGTGGGCCAGCTCCAAGGTCAGGGAGAAGTCACAGGCTGAGCATCTCAGAGCCCCCACTGCCTAGTACAAAGAAGCATAAGAAGGCTGGCTCACTCTCATTGAGCCCTATATCATCCCCTGCATTAGAGCCAAGAAAACTCAGCCTCCAAGACACGGAACATATTTTCCTGGGTCAGAAGCAGCAGTCAAACCTGGTCTATTTATGCCGAAGCCCAAGTGCAGGTGCCCAGAGGAGGTATGTTAAGGTGGGAGATATGTTAACGTGGGGCAGGAGGCTGGGGATAAATGAGGGAGGGAGGGAATAGGGGCTCAGCTCTACTTCTGCCCCCGCCACACATACACTGGGCTTACCTCTCCCCTCAACACACATGCTCTAGATAACACTTCCTCCAAGGGCATTTGTGAAAATGCAGGTTCCTGGGCCCCACTCCGAACCAACTGAACGGAACCTCTGGCCTAGAAACAGGAAACCTGCATTTTTTAAGTGTCCCCCCGGTAATTCTTAAGCTATTTTAAGCCGGGCGCAGTGGCTCATGCCTGTAATCCCAGCACTTTGGGAGGCCGAGGCAGGTGGATACCTTGAGCCCAAGAGTTCGAGACCACCCTGGCCAACATAGTGAGAACCCCCCATCTCTATTTAAACGAAAAAAAAAAAGAAATTTGAGAACAACTGCCCCCAAATAAGGTGAGAAAATAGCTGCAAAAATAGAAAAAGTTCCATCAGAAGAGATCATCAGTTTATCCTGTCAAAGAATCACAAAAAATGAGAAGGCCCCAGCCTGCCACTAAAAGGCTTTTGGCATTCATTTATCATTGTGAACAAATGGGGATTTTTAAATTTTGAGACCTCAAAGTGTGTTGATGAGCAAAAGCTTCACACTGAATTCTCACAGCAACGTGGTGGCCTCACACCTGTCCCCATATACAGAGGGAGAAACTGAGGCCTGGAGAAGGGAAGGCCCAGAGCCGCCTACATGAAGCTGGTCACTACACCATTGCCTGCAAGTTCAGGTGGATGCAGACCTCAGAGCTCCATCCTGAAGCCCCCAAAGGTGCTTTTCTTCATCTAGTCAATGCTCCACTGCACCTAGCCATGACCAAAGTGTAAATCTCAAACCGGGGGCCACCCGGTGACACTCATTTGTCAGCAGGTGCTGCCCCAAGTGACCAGCCGGATGGATTGCTCACTGTGACCTTATGCCTGCAGGGCCCTTAATGGTTTACAAAGGGCTTCTCCAGCACTGCCCGATTTGCTCACAATGATAATTAGTCGTCACAGTAACAAATGGGTCTGCAAATGAGGATCAGACCCAGATAGGGGGCTGAGCTCTGGCGCACTGCCTGGAACCCTGGTGCTCAACCCTAGCGAAGCTGCAGAAACTGCTGAGGTCTGTGCCTACCCCAGAATCCTGACTTAGCCTGGAGTGCTGCCTGCACAAAAGGATTTCTTATTTGAAGCTCCCCAGGGGATGCTGAACAGCCCCAAAGGAAGCCAGGCTGGATTTCAGGCTCCTCTGCCATGGAGCTGCAGCTTGGTTAGGGTCCAGGTGCTTCTCCCTGGATTACCTGGAGAACACCCATCGCCCCGTGTCCCTGGCAGGCTCACCAGCTCAGCCTTCCTTGACCCCCAGCCCCCTGGCTGTACCTTACCAGCCCCTGCAGTTCCTGGGAAACAGGTCTTACCCAGATCCCAGAGTGCGCCTCAGCCCACCTGTCACCTTCCCACTCTAGAAACTCAACTCCAAACCCACCTCCTCCATGAAACAAGCGAGGAGTCACAAACATCCCCAGTGCCACCCCTCTGAGTTCCACAGGCCTGGCTCGGGCACCAGCATCTCAAGCATGTGGGCCGAGGCCCGGCTTCCTGCCCTGGGAGCTGGTCAGGCCATTGCTCATCCTCAGGGAGGTGTCAGTGCTGGTAGAGGCTGCAGATTGCCTCAAATGTTTTAGAATGTGACGCTTCCCCCAGGGACCCAAGGTTAACCGATTCCAAGCACTCAACAGCACTAAGAGTGCATTCTCTCAGTGCATCCTCAAACCAAGGCTATGAAGCAGCTGTTGTTACTACCTCCATTTCACAGGCATGGAAAATGACGCTCAGAGAGGTTAAGTAACTCAGGCGGGTAAGTGGCAGGGCCAGGATTCGAACTCAAGTCAGACGGACACCACAGTCCACGCTCCTTTTTACAGCCACACTGTTCCACCCACCTTGCCGTCCTTCTCACAAGAAGACACAGGAGGAAAGAGTCTCAGATCAGGAGTCGGAGCTGCACAGCCGTGCACTAGGCGTGTTGCCTCAGGAGGCCAGGAAAACGGCTGAGTCCCGCCTATGGTTTGGGCTGAGGCCCATAGTGTGGCCTGTGATTTATCCCCCATGCAGGACACTTTGAAGAGTAAAAGAGGCTTTTAAGCTATTAATAATGATGATAGGACAGTGTTGGTCAGGACTGTCCCAGGCAAGCAGGATATGGGGTCACCCAACATGGAGTTGAAGTTAGCTAAACTCTTGGAACCTCGATCTCCTTATATTTAAAGTGAAGATATCATGAACACCCACTAAAATAATTTGTGAGACCACACTAAACTATAAAACCTTACATCCAAATGTAGGTGTTTTGTTTTGTTTTTTAATTTACAACAACAAACAAGACTGGGTGAACTCATTCATGGTCTAACTTGACCTTGGGCAAGTTATTTTCTTTTTTTTTTTTTTTGAGACGGAGTCTCGCTCTGTCACCCAGGCTGGAGTGTAGTAGCGCGATCTCGGCTCACTGCAAGCTCTGCCTCCCGGGTTCACGCCATTCTCCTGCCTCAGCCTCCCAAGTAGCTGGGACTACAGGCGCCCACCACCACCATGCCCGGCTAATTTTTTTTGCATTTTTAGTAGAGACGGGGTTTCACCGTGTTAGCCAGGATGGTCTCGATCTCCTGACCTCGTGATCTGCCCGCCTCGGCCTCCCAAAGTGCTGGGATTACAGGCGTGAGCCACCGCGCCCAGCTGGGCAAGTTACTTTCACGCTCAGGACCTCAGCAAAGTAACTGGTGGTGTGATGAAGGGGTCTGCCCGCATTTGAGTTGTAAACTGACAGCAGGTGGGCCACATTTTCCCTATATGACAAGTTTTGTTCGGTCAGTAGAGTGTTGACGTTCTTGAATTTGAATGCCACGGCCCTGCCACACCTTGTTGGCTTGTACCTGGCCTGGCCTGATCACAGGGTATAGACATCTGCCTGACCCCTGTAGGTGCCTAGGTTTGCAGCCCCTGGAATAGACACATTCGAAAGCCCCTTCTCATCCTGACATCCTAGGAGTCTTCCTAGCACTGGTAAGTACCCCGACTGAAGGTGTATAGGTAGATTAGTTGCAACGGATGTTCCACATTAACCTCTTAGATGAGTAACGTTCAACATTAATCAAAACACAAGAAAATCTCCTCCTATGCAATACCAAAGTCTTAATTCAACAGTCAGTCAGGAGAAATAGAGTCGCAGAATCAAAGGGTCGTCACAGCCGGGTGCAGTGGCTCATGCCTGCAATCCGAGCACTTTGGGAGGCTGAGGCGGGAGGATTGCTTCAGCCAAGGAGTTCGAGGCCAGCCTGGGCAACATAGTGAGACCCTTTCTTCTAATAAAAAAAAAAAAGAAAGAAAGAATAAAAGACATTCAGTCGGGGTTTTGGTTTTCCACAAGTTGAGGTTGCCAACCTCATCAGATTAACCTCGAACCCTGACAACTAAGGAAAGAGAGTGGAGGAAGCAAAGAGCCTCTGCCACCTGTGTGAGCCTCAGATTCCTCCTCCATAAACCCGAGAGACTGATGTGTACCTGGCTGCATTGAGAGGGCTGCGTGAGCTCCACCGGGCACAGAGTCCAGCAGGCAGAAATGCTCAGTAAACAGAGCCCTACCATCCACTCTGCTCTCGTCCACCGCAGTAGGCAGCCTTAAAATGGGGTCACTCTGCATAAAGAACAAATACTTGTCAGCAGCTCCACCCTGCCATCTTTCTTGTGCTCAGCTTCTTGGAGAGGCAACGTGGTACGCTTTGAAGGAGCACTACATTTGGAGTTTTGATGACTTGCATTTGAATCTTGGCTGTGCCTTTCGTGGCAGTGCAACCTCCAATGACCTCCTTGACCTTTCTGGGTCTGTTTGTACATCTGCTAAAAGGGGATCATGATGACCTCTGCCCTGCCCACCTCACAGATCCTCATCCTATCCATTGATAACCCCACCTGTGAGATCCTGTAGTAGCTGATGTACATGTTAACCGTCATTATCAGTTGAGAAACTTCTCAACTAGGACCAAGCCCTTCACATCTACTCCTGTTTCTGCCACTGAAGCAAATTAAAAAATAATATATATATACATATATCACCTTGGACCTTTTATTTTCTAGCAAGGACTATCCATAGTTATTATCTACACAGGGTGGCTGGTCCCAGGGGTGTGATTCCCATTTGGGGTAATAAGTACATGCTCTTCGTAGCAACTGCATATGAGGTGAACAAATACAGCATGCCAATAGCGGAACCCTATCGACAGATGAAGCCAGGATTCCAGCACTTACTCCCAGAGCCAGTTCTTCGTTATTCAAGATACAAGATCAAGGCTGGGTCCAGGTTCTGTTGAGCCTGAAGCCTATACAATTTGGGGGTCCCTCTTTAAAAAATATGATAATACACAAATAAAATTAGATAAAGGGTGCCTGTAATCCTAGCACTTTGGGAGGCCAAGGCGGGTGAATCACTTGAGGTCAGGAGTTTTAGACCAGCCTGGCCAACATGGTGAAACCCTGTCTCTATTAAAAATACAAAAATAAGCCAGACATGGTGGTAGACGCCTATAATTCCAGCTATTCAGGAGGCTGAGGCACAAGAATCTCTTGAACCCGGGAGGCGGAGGTTGCAATGAGCCAAGACCATATCACTGCACTCCAGCCTGGGCGACAGAGCTAGACTCCATCTCAAAAAAAAAAAAAAAAGATAAATGGCCTTGGGAGGGTCCTAAGACTGACCTTCTCCAGCCTTGTGGTCAGTCTGTCTGGACCTGTCTGCACATCATCCCTTTAATTATTTCCCAAAAGCTCTACATCACAAACGCATTATTGAAGATGAAGAAACGGGGCTCAGAGAGGTAGAGGAATTTGTCCAACCCAGTTGTCCAGGAAAGACCAGGCACAGTGGACTCCAAATCCCATATTCTTCCAGCCACAACATGCATTTCTTGAATAAATGCTAAAAGATGTGGTGGGTAATTGGTATTGATGAATGGAACACAAATTTGGGGCAAGTTTCAGGTTCACCCTATCCACACCCGACCCGACTCCCACCAGAACTCCTGAATATCACAAACATCCTTCCAGGACCCCACACACAAAAAGTCCCAGGTCATAACCATATTAGAGTAATGGAAAATGAGAAAATGGAAAAAACCTCCATCATTCCCAGCAAAGACTCAACAGGGCCCTCATGAAGCTCCACCTTGTTCCCACTGAGGCAGCTTCCGGCAAGTGCCTGTTTGTACAACCAGCGAGAAACACAGCTCTTGCTGATCTTAATTCTTACCCCCACTCATTCAGTTGTCTTATGATGACAGGCACCTCAATTCAGTTTCGCAGCATCCCAAAACGTGCCGGAGTAGGCTGGGTGAGACTCTCGGGGCTCAAAGTCTATCATTACATCTTGGTTGCGACCACAGAGGGTTTTTTTTTTCTTTTAAACACCAGCTCAAGGGCAGAAGAATTAGTCAGGGCACAGATCTTCCGGATCGCTACTGTATGGGGACCATAATATCACTGTAAGGCCCCTGTGCTGAGCCACAAACCCCACTTGGAACAAAGAAAACTCCCAGGTACTTTACCAGACACCAATTGCGCCATCCTGTTTGGGACACAGTCATTTGGCACTCCAGGTTCTCAACCCATAGTAATAACGCCTCATGCTTTTGAAACTGAAAAATGCATCCAAAAAAATCTCAGTGACACATCATGACTCATGTCCCACCCCCACCCCCACTCCCACCTCCCTCCCGCCCCACCCCAGGGAGGGGGGCTCGTCCTTTTCATTCACCCCTGATGTGAAACCAGGTTGGTCAGTGCCTGTCAATTTCACTTCCTGTTTCCTTGCTTCCATCAGAGAGCAGAGCTGTGAGGAGGGATAGATATTATGCTGTGGTGCAGCCAGACAAGCCCCGCCTTGTTGTGCCTCCAGAAGAAGCACATTCTTGGCCTGGGTGGTAACAATAACATCTGGATGGAAATATCAAGTGGTATCAGGCTTCCAGACCACCATTCATGAAAGGTGCATCCACTCAGTAAGCCTCTATGGAGGCCTCTTCTGGGCCAAGTGTTTGTTCGAAGTTGTGTATGGACAGAAAGATATTCCTCCTCTCAAGGTGCCCACAGTCCAGGGCGTACTGAGAAGCCAACAGATAATCAATGCAGTGAGATGGCTGTGGGGATTGGGGTGTTACAGAATTGGGGTGGGGTGGGGACAGCCTGCTTTCAAGGAGTCTAGGCAGGCATCTCAGAGGTGACAGCCAAGACTAGATGGAGGACAATAATAAGGATGATGACGATGATGACACTGATGAACAATATGTCCAGCGTTTTCTAACACTTTGCATTTGTTAACTCACGTATTCTTCCCAGTCACCCTTATTCCCACTTTATAGAGGAGGGAACTGAGGCATCAGGATGGTGAGTAACTGGCCCAAAGTCACATAGCTGTTACAAGCACTATATGAGGACAAGCTGACCTGCCAAAGACAGCGTAGGGATCAGGACGGAGAAAGTCACAGAGAGGAAAGGGCATGGCATTTATGGAGAGCTGCCAACATCTTGGGGCCACACAGCAAAGGGCAAAAGTGGTCCCAACATGTGGGTGTGTGGCCCACAGACACACTTTGTTGATGGCCCATATAGTGTTTTAAGATATATATATAAACCAACGCTTGAAAATTAGGCTATTTCATATAAAAACCCAGATTCCCAAAATTATGTTGAACAATCAGGATCTGGAAACATGGAGGCCATATTCTTCCATGGCAATAATCAGAGTTGGGTTGGTTCTCTTTAGATGGGGTGTAGCCTTCACCCTGTTTCCCTACAGCCACTTCCACTGCCTGATGTCCCCTTCATCCAGTCCCATTAATCCACCAACGTGACCTGCCTGGTGTGTGTGAGACAGGGCAGAGTCAGGGCACAGAGCTACAGAACTTGGACTGAAGCGTTTCCAGTAAGAGGAGGGCAGTGGTGATGCAGCCAGACTCCTGCTGCGTGGAGATGAGTCCAGCAGCTCCCTGGAAGAGGGACTGCATGGAGCATAAGACTGCAGCAGGGAAGAGGAGGAGAGGATAAAGTACTGTTCATGCAGGATCAGAACCGGGGCAAGTGTGAAGAGGCCCCTCTACTGAACTTCTATGGAGGTTGATTTTACCGGAAATCTTTTCTCTATTTTCTCCCTGGGGCTCAGGATATAAGCTATACTTAGCAAGCAGTACTTTTTCATATGGAAGACTAAGATTCGCAGAGACCCTGCCAAGGCAACTTACATAGAGCCAAAGGAGAAAAATTAGGCAGATGCTCTCGGGGGAGTTAATTTTAAGGCATTACAGCATTTAATACACAGATTCCACTTCAGTGTTAAACCAAACCAGTCGCAGAGGCTTAAAAAACAGTGGCCAGGTCAACCACTTCACTTTACCCCCAGCCCCCAAAACCTCTCCTGCCCACCATGTTTTCAACTTGAAGCCACACTGAACCATGGAGCACTGTTAGGAAGGCTGGAGGTGGGCAGAGGGGACAGCCCGAGATCATGTGCCACGAGAAGCTTCCCTCCAGTTGGGGAGATGGGGCCAAGCCCCATGGACCACGAGTGAGAAAGACACATCATGTTTCCATTTCACATGTGCCATTCACGTGCTTAGTTCTGGGATGCTGCAGAGAAGCAGCAGTTACAGACCTGCTGATGGTGTGGTCAGGAAAGAAGCAGGAAAAGGGTGGGGCGCGGTGGTGGCTCACGCCTGTAATCCCAGCACTTTGGGAGGCCGAGGCAGGCGGGTCACCTGAGGTCAGGAGTTCAAGACCACCTGGCCAACATGGTGAAACCCTGTCTCTACAAAAATAAAAAATTAGCTAGGCATGATGGCGGGCGCCTGTAGTCCCAGCTACTCGGGAGGCTGAGTCAAGAGAATTGCTTGAATCCGGGAGGCGAGGGTTGCAGTGAGCCGAGATCACGCCACTGCACTCTAGCCTGGGCAACTGATTGAGACTCTGTCTCAAAAAAAAAAAAAAAAAAGCAGGAAAGTAATTTGACAACTAGGAGATCTATGACAACACTTCACTCAGCTGTGGAAAGATCTTGGGTGTTAGGGTCACATTTGACAATTCTGCCTGTTTGCTGTGTGGCACTGATGCCTGGCTGAGCTTCTCTGTGTCTGTCTCCTCATCTTTTAAATGAGAGCGCTTTGTACACCGGGAAGTGACCTGTGGATGTGAGAGGCCCTGTTGCTATGTGTCCTCTTCCTCATTGCTTGCCTATTTTACTATATTTTTTTTTGAGACGGAGTCTCGTTCTATTGCCCAAGCTAGAGTACAGTGGCGTGATCTCTGCTCACTGCAACATTCGCCTCCCAGGTTCAAGCGATTCTCCAGCCTCAGCCTCCTGAGTAGCTGGGACTATAGGCACGTGCCACCACATCCAGTCAATTTTTGTAGTTTTAGTAGAGACAGGGTTTTACCATGTTGGCTAGGCTGGCCTCAAACTCCTGACTTCAGGTGATCTGCCTGCCTCGGCCTCCCAAAGTGCTGGGATTACAGGTGTGAGCCACCGCGCCTGGCCACTTGCCTGTTTTTCAATCCAGGGCTGGTCCCCCGGCTGGAAGTCTGCAGAGAGGGTCGAGCCCTCCATCTTTCCTTCTCTCCCTTCCCAAAGTTTCCCAGCTCTGCTGCTATCCCAGGACCCTTTCTTAGGCTATAAAATCCACACGAAGTTGCTATTCAAAAAGATTCCCGCATTTCCTACTTTGAAAGGGCACCCTAAGGAGTGACTAACAGTGATATTTCAGGAGGCACTGGGTGGTCATGTCTTGAGCGCTCAGATTCTACCCCATGAGCATCTACATTCAATCAAGCCAGAGACCAAGATAAAAGCTAAAAAACCCAACCAAGTTTCCAGGTTTTCATAGTGGTTGGCTCCATGTAGACTGGAATTAGCAAACAGGTTTCAATCCATGTACCAGATCTGATGGTATGAAACACTGATTATGGCCGGGCACTGTGGCTCATACCTGTAATCCCAGTACTTTGGGAGGCCAAGGCAGGAGAACTGCTTGAGCCCAGGAGTTTGAGACCAACCTGGGCAACATAGCGAGACCCCGTCTCTACAAATAATAATAATAATAATAATAATTAGCTGGACATGGTGGTGTGTGCCTGGGGTGCCAACTACTCGGGAGGATGAGGTGGGAAGATCACTTGAGCCTGGAAGGTTCAGACTGCAGTGAGCTATTATTGTGCCACTGCACTCCAGCCGGAGCAACAGAGTGAGACCTTGTCTCGAAAAAAAAAAAAAAAGAAAGCAAGAAAGAAAAGAAAAAGAAACACCGATTATGCAGAGAATCAGTCTGAGCCGCGTCTGAACTCAGCAGACACGCATACTATGATGGAGTAGAGATGCTGTCGGGAGCACACAGAGCAGTCATATGCGTGTTGCATATTTGTTACTGTGTAGACAAAACACCTAGGCCAGGGTTGTCCAAGCTTTTGGCTTCCGTGGGCCACACTGGGAGAATTATCTTGGGCCACGCATGAAATACACTGACACGGCAGGGCGTGGTGGCTCATGCTTGTAATCCCAGCACTTTGGGAGGCCGAAGCGGGCGGATCACCTGAGGTCAGGAGTTCAACACCAGCCTGGCCAACATGCAGTCTGGCCGTCTCAACTGAAAATACAAAAAGTAGCTGGGCGTGATGGCTGGCGCCTGTAATCCCAGCTACTCGGGAGGCTGAGGCCGGAGAATCCCTTGAACCCGGGAGGCAGAGTTTGCAGTGAGCTGAGATCACGCCACTGCACTCCAGTCTGGCGACAAGAGTGAGATTCCATCTCAAAACAAAACAAAACAAAAAGAAAAGAAAAAAGAAATATACTGACACTAATGATGGCTGATAAGCTAAAAATTCACACACAAAAAAATCTCATAATGTTTTAAGAAAGTTTACAAATTTGTGTTGGGCCGCACTCAAAGCCGTCCTCGGATGCGGGTTGGACAAACTTGACCTAGACATTCTGCCTCTCTTCCCTTGGGCCCCCCCCAGGTGTCTGGCCTGCGTAGACCAGCCCCAGTGCACGCAGCTGGAAGGTGCAGTGCCTGTCGGAGGCACCCGTTTCCCCACCAAGGGCCTCATGTTCACATGCCCACTCCACGTTCACTCTATCATCCATCTCACTCCGTTTTCTATTGAAAGCACCCTGTCACCTTTCGCGTTTCCAACTCAGGAAACAGCAACCACGGAACAGAAGAAAAATCAAGATCCCATTTGCCTTGATGGATTCATTTCGATACAACTTCACTCAAGAGCTCGCCGCTTCCTGATTTCACATTTCACCATCAAAGACGAGGGCCGGGGCAGAGATGGGGGATGTGGCCCAATCGGCAACATGCGTGGCTGAGCAACAGGTTTCTGTCAGGAGAGGCAACTCTGGGACCGCAGCTTCGGGATCCATCGGCCCATCCCAACAGCTAACAGAGGCAGAACATTCTGAAACATCGCCCACCTGTCCCATCCTACAGGCTCCCAAGCCAACTGTGGCAAAGGTGAACCAAAGCCCTGAGAGAACTCGAAGTGAGACAAAGCCAGGCTCTCTGTGCTGAGGGAAGCAAGGCCCAGAGAGGGCAGTGGTGTGGCCACTGTCACACAGCGGGGCTCTGGGTCCAGTCCCTCTCTCTGATTTGGGCACCTCCCCCCTGCAGCAAGCATTGATGACTTCAGATTACACGATATAGGAATGTCTCCATCCCTTTCCCCAAGGTGAGGAAAGGGCTCATATCAGTTAGTTGCTCAAGCAACCCCAGAACCAGGATTATAACAAGGTGGTGCTCTGCCACGGGGCTGACAGAGAGGACAGGCCCTGGCCAGAGCAGGGGTGGGGCAGGGACTGCGGACCAGAGGTCCTCCCCAGAGCTTTTCATGAGCAACTACTAGGCCCTTGATAGAGAAGCCCAGCATGACCGAGAGGCAGTCTATGAATATGGTGACAATGCCACACTGTGAGGATAGAACCCAGCCCCGGCTAAAGCCCACTGAAAGTAAGAGCAATAATGCAATTCATTCATTCATTCGACAAAGTCCATGCCAGGCTCTGTGGCTACAATCCTGAAAAAGACATAGTATCTACGTCTTCAGGTTGCTTAAGTAAAATCATTAGCACTAAACAAAATGTGGTATTCATACAATAAAGCACAACACAGCAACTAAAAAGCAGGAACTCCTGCTACACTCAAACACGGATGAATTTCATGGGTATAATGAGGAGCTGAAGAGGCCAGGCACAGAAGAGTCCATACGCTGCAATTCAAAACACTACTTACGGAAAGCTGGAGAACAGACCCATAGTGAGAGACATCAGAACAGTGCTTAGCTCTTGGTGGGAGGGGGCGGCTGATAGGAGAGGCTCTAGGGAAACTTAATGGGGGATGAAAATGTTCTAGATCTTGAGCTGGGTGGAGGTTACACGGTGTATGTGTGTGTGGGTGTGTGGGCGTGTGTGTGCATGCAATATATATAAAAAAAGTTTTACATTTTAAAAAATCATTAACAGTGTTTACACTTCTTTTTCAGAGCTAACCTTACATATGCTTGATCAAATGACGAAAAGCTTCAGCCAGAAACAGTTTTGCCTGGGTTCTGAATCTTCCCTGAGCTCTTAAATTCTACCCAGTGAGCATCTAGGTTAAAACCTGGATAAAACCTGGATAAAAGATTTAAAAACTCAACCAAGTTTCCAAGTTCTTGTACTGCTTGGCTCTGTGTAGATCCGAGTTAACAAACAGGTTTCAATCCACATACCAGATCTGATGGTATGAAGCACTGATTATGGCTGGGCACAGTGGCTCATGCCTATAATCCCAACACTTTGGGAGGCCCAGGCGGGAGGATAGCTTGAAATAGGAGACTGGGGCCCTTGCAAACCCACTGAACTTCCTGGTGGTCACAGTGGACAGTCAGCCTGGGGAATAAGTCTCTCTGTGAAAAATGCAATGAACACAAGGCCCCTTTCCATGGCCTGTGCTTGGAACCAGCAAAGGAGTCGGCCATTCTGCATCCTGAGCACAGACAGAGGAGCTGTGGGTGACAGATGGTGCCTGCCAGGAGCAGGGATGCATGAGTCTCAGGTCAATGACAGATGCGGCTGGAGCCCAGTGTGGAGGCCCCAGGCTCCAGCGTGACCTAGTTTTCGAGATTGATGGGGCTGGCGTTGATGGCCTCCCGTGCACTTTCCTCTGTTCAGTGGGGGGCAGAGAGAACCCAAAATAGCAACGCCCTCCCCCAGCCCACACTTAGACAACAGGTGACTAAGAAAGGAAGGCAGGAGGGGAGGTGGGGAGGGGAATGGCAGGCGGGCCAAGTTGGGTGGGCTCCGGGGCAGATATGTCTGCCTCTCTTCTCTGGGGCACGACTGAGGGGCAGAGAAAGGCCAGGCAGTGACAGTGACTTCACATGCGCTGCTGCCAACGACCCCCATCCCTCCCAATCCACCGTGGTAACACCAATATGTTCCCAGCTTGGATCTCTCTCTCTCTCTCTTTCTCCCCACCCACGTTGGGCCCCAGACTCATACCCAGCCCTGTCTGCTCAGCATCTCCACTTGGGTGTCCGAGAGCATCTCAAGTGTCATATGGCCAAAAGCAAACTCCTGACCATCCCTATCTCAAGACAGGGCTTCTCCATCCTTCCAGGTGCTCTGGCCAAAAACTGTGGTGTCACCTGTGACTCCTCTTTCTCTCACATCCCAGCTACAATCCAGCCAGAAATCCTATGGGTTCTGCCTTCGAGATGTAGTCAGACTCTGGCCACTTCCCACCACCTCCACTGCGACCGCCCTGATCCTGGCCACCATCCTCTCTGCCTCCTCACCTGCCTTCCTGCTTCCTGCCCTCATTCCCTTCCGGGTGTTCTCCCTGCTGGATGTGGAGTAATCCCATGTAAAAGGCCCCCATGACGTCTCCCACCTCACAGCCTACTGCTCTACCTGCTCACACCACTTGGGTCACACTGGCCATCAGACACACTGGACAGCCCCAGGGCCTTTGCTGGTCCTGGGCTGGAAGGCTCTTCCCCTGGAGAGCCCTCAACTCCCTTCCTCGCCTTGGGTGGGGCCTTCCTTGACAGCCCTATTTAAATTGCCACCCCTCCCTCCCCCTTCCCCCTTCTCTTCTCCTGTTTTAGTCTCTTCTATAGCATTTATTGCCACTGGATACACAATATATTTTTACTTATTTATTTTGTTCATTGTCAGTTGCCCCAGGTTAGACTGTAAGGAGCATGAGGGCAGAAAGGTTTGGGGTCTGTTTTGTTCTTGCCATGTCTCCCAACACCAAGGACAGTGCCTGGTGCATAGCAGGCACTTAGTAAGTTATTGAATAAGTGAATGAATCAGGATCAGTGACCTCCCTCTGGAACCACAGGCTTGACAGCAAAGCTCTCCCCCTTTCTTCTGGCCCCTCAGTGCCCCCCTCAGGGCAGAACTCCAGGTACCCAGTGTGTCTCCAGCAGGTCCCTGTGTCCCCTTAGTGGTGGGAACAAGAGATCCATCAGTTCCAATGCCTCAAGATGCCTCTTGCCTCCTTCATCATCTGTCTCCCTCACATCTGCCCTGCCTTTGACAATGTACAAATAGCTTTGAAGCCCTGTAAGGTTTCAGCATCCTTGTTGTGTAGGCTGGGAGAGCCAGGCAACAGCCCAAAGACACACAGCTTAGAAGGGAGGAGAACGCCCATCCTGACAGCAAGCTTGGTCATTGCTCAGATTCACCCTGTCCCTACCACCTGCTTCCTCCAGGCCAGCACTGCAAGCCAATCGTGATGACAACGACGGTGCTGGATGGAGGACAGACAAAACCAGCGAGGCTCTTGCAACAGGGGAAAATGAGTCCACCAGCAACAAGAAGACTGGGACTGGGGAGGGGGTGCAGAAGGGATTAAAGGGTTCAAGGGGGCCTGGGAGGACAGAAGGGGATTCTGTTTGGGTTCCCCTCAACCAACCTAAAGCAGATTCTGCTGAAAACACAGGAGGCAATAATACCCTGAGCTTTTTAAGTGCATGTCCCCATGACCCCATAGCCCTACACCTAGAGGTTTATTGCAAAGCCATCAGGGAAAGAGTGTACACAGAACAGTGAGGGTTAGCTATACGGGGTGCTTGGCAGAGCAGTGCTGGTGAGAGGAGGACAATGGAAACCTTCTCAGTGTCCCCAGATAGGGGAATGGGATTTATATGCCATGACTCCCTTGAAAACAATGAATGTGCACCTACAGTTCCTAACTCGGAAAGCCGGCAATGACATTGAGCCTAAAATTCTGTGTTGTATGGGCCCATTCGTGTGTGTGTGTTTTTTTTAAATGTATGTGTTTGCAAAGAAAAGTGTCTAGGGCCAGGCGTGGTGGCTCACACCTGTAATCCCAGCACTTTGGGAGGCTGAGGTGGGTGGATCACAAGGTCAGGAGATTGAGACCATCCTGGCTAACATGGTGAAACCCCGTCTCTACTAAGAAATACAAAAAATTAGCTGGGTGTGGTGGCGGGCACCTGTAGTCCCAGCTACTAGGGAGGCTGAGGCAGGAGAATGGCATGAACCCGAGAGGCGGAGCTTGCAGTGAGCCAAGATCGCACCATTGCACTCCAGCCTGGGCAACAGAGCAACACTCCATCTCAAAGAAAAAAAAAAGTGTCTAGGAGGAAGTATATCAGATGCAGTAATGGTGACTGCTGCTAGTGAGCCTAGAGGGAGCTCACTCTCTTTTTCATTCTTTTCTGTATTCTATTGCTGTGGGATAATTAAGGAATCAGAGAGACTGAGGGGTTGAGGAAGAATTATGTAATTATTTAGGTGCACCAAACCAGTCGGATTAACATCCAAAGGACTGAGCCCCAAACAAAGAGTCCGGTTACCTTTTAAGCATTTTGTTGGGCGGGGGCGGGGGGGGGATCTGTGCAGAGGGAAGCATATTACAGAAGTGAGAAACAAAGACAGTTATTCAATTGAGACATGCATTACATCATTTCTTACTTTTTAAGGAACAACATGTTTTACGACTTGAGATTATCTGTCAAGTGACCTTGAAGCTGCACAGCTAGAGAAACGGTCTTCACAATGCCTGGGAAAGGGAGAGATAAGTCTCACTAGCCACAGAAAGAAAAACAGGCAGTTAATTTTAAAGGACTCCAGCCCTTTCTCTTCCTCAAGGGGAACTGGGTTTTCTTACATACAGCTGAGTTTTTGATTACACAGGTTTTAATTTCTTTTCATTCCTGTTCCACTATGAATAATTTTACGACTAGCATATATCAATATTTTTAGTAAATAAAACAGTAAAGGTGCATGCATTTTAGAAAAACAAATTAAATGCTCCAGAGACTTCCCCGAGGGGCCAGGCCCACCAGGGCCCTCTCTCCAGCCAGACCCAGCACCTGCCCATTGAAGGCAGCCTCTAAGCCTCCGAAGCTGAGGGCCTGACACCTCCAGCCAAGCCTCTGTGTGTGACTGAGGGGGGAGAAACAGAGAGAAAAGAACCACTTCCTGCAGAGCTGGTGGTGGTGGCGGCTCTGGGGGAGGAAAGACACCCACCCGAGGTGAGGACTAGAGGCTCCTTCAGCAAATGTGAACGTGACTCAGGGGGCCACCCTGACTGACAGGGCAGTGTGGCCCTCGCGGTGACCAGGGCTCAGCCACACTGTCGCTGCCATTGACCAAAAGCCGGTGATCACAGGCAGAAGAGGCCTGTGGGTGGGACATGCCCAGTGGGCCTTGTGGGGATGGAGCCGGTCCTGCTTTAGGGGACAGGGTCTGAAGCAAGAGCCAGCAGGTGGCCTCGACCCATGGATTCCCCTGCAGGTCTCCAGGGCCACACCCATGGCAGGGCCTCCAGATAGGATCCCACCGCTCTTTAAGGAATGTTTGGGCAGGTCCCCAACAGCCTGGAGGAAACCCCTTACCAAACCCCTTACAGCCACCAGCAAAGGAAAGCCATGCTTCCAGGTAGAATCCGGATCCATGAGGTGGACTGTGTTCTATCCACTTTGTACTCAGGGTGCCCAGCCCAGGCCAGGTGCTTAGTACTCGCTTATTAAGCGAAGGGATGAATGAATGAATGAGCCATCCACAAAGATGACCTATGTTACTACTTTGGAAAGAAATGTCTTCGTCGTGAGCTGGGCTTCTCAGCGGGTGGAGGTGCAGCTGTGTTCCGAAAAAAGAAGCTATTTTTAAAGAGAGAGAAGAGGGAAGGACTGAGCCGGGAATGCCTGAGGCCTGGTTACTAGACAAGCCAGAGGACTCCTCCTCATCATGCAGAGGAAGGGGGAGTCAGCTTCTGGGAAGAAGTGGGGCCCGCCTGGGGCAGTCTCACCAGAAGGAGGTGATGACAATATTGCTGGGCTTCAGTCTCCTGCCTTTAGAGGGTGAGGGCCAGTCCACAGGAGTTCAGATCATAAGGCCCAAGTCCCATTCTCTGCCAGCTCCCCACCTGCCAGATGAGGACACCAGTCAAGGACTTCTGTTAGACTGAGTCACTTGGGAGACTTAGCTCTCTTGGGGCACAGCTTGGTCCCCTGTGCATGTGGCCAGATGCCAGGGGGCTGGGCACTTCTGGGAGATGGGCCTCTCAGTGAATCAAGATGGCTTCACAGTGAGCGTGAGTGTGAGGCCATTGTGCCCCTCCTCCCTGATCTTCTGCCACGACCCTGGAGTCCACTTCAGTCACCACTGCCAAACCATCACCTTCCACCACACAAACTCGGACTGTGGTCACACCCAGACCACCAGGATGGACACACAGAGCTGAAGACCCAACCCTTGGCAGACACCATAAAACAGCCCAGCTGGCTCCAGTGGGCGGGAACCCTGATAGGAAGGCATGGAAGCCATCTGCTCAGGTGTCCTCTTTCTGCAGGCCCGGAGAGAGGAGACTTGCTCAGGTTCAGGTCAGAATCCAATCCGGGATCCGAAGCCAGGGCCCCAGGCCTCATGTACGGTGCACCACGGGGAGTTTTGGTGATAAAAGTCAGGGCTTCCCAAGAGGCCTGAATCAGCAGGAAGTGGTAGCAGCTTGCTCTACTGGGGCACAGTCCCCACTCCCCACCCACCAGACCCTCCATCGACCCTCATGCTCCCCATCTGGGAGTTGGGGCGGCCAGGGTTGCGATTGTCCCTGACAGAGAAGAATTGCGCCCCAAATTCCAGAGGCCAGGAGGGAAACAGGATAAACCACAAGGCACCCACAGCGCCTTCAGGAGTCCTCCTGCCTCTAATTTGCTGTGTGACCTTGGGGAAGTCCCTTCCCCTCTCTGGGACTCATTTTCCTGATCCGCACGATAGAGTTTGGTCTCCAAGGTTTCATCTGATCCTGAGAAGCTCTGAGTCCAAGCCTGGACACATTCTTACCGTGTCAGAGGCAAACACTCAGCCAAACTAGCTGGTTACTAAAAATAGAAAGGCCGGGCGCAGTGGCTCACGCCTGTAATCCCAGCACTTTGGGAGGCCGAGGAGGGTGGTTCACTTGAGGCCAGGAGTTTAAGACCAGCCTGTCCAACATGGTGAAACCCTATCTCTACTAAAAATACAAAAATTAGCCAGGTGTAGTGGCGCATACCTGTAATCCCAGCTACTCGGGAGGCTGAGGCAGGAGAATCACTTGAACCCAGGAAGCAGAGATTGCAGTGAACCATGATCGTGCTACTGGACTCCAGCCTGGGTGACGGAGCAAGATTCTGTCTCAAAGAAAAATAAAAATACAAAATAAAAATAGCCACTAAAATAAGGTGTGGGGTGGGCTAGGAATTTTTAGATACAGGCACCATTGTTATTTTTATTTTTACTAAATTTATTTCCCTTTTTTCATATTTTGATTTCACTAAAAATAGTGAAAAAAGTTTCCACGCACAAAGCATTCTCAACAATGTTTTTGGCCAGATTGACAGCTGCAGCTCCCTCCAGCCATTTATTAGTGGCTTTTTCTTTTTAAAAAATCTACTTCTGCCCATGAATCTGCAACGCATTAACTGAACATTTGGGTCAAAATTTCTCGTACATGCTACATCTTCCCTCTGGATGAAAAACTCCTGGGGAATGGGGATTATGTCTTCCATAGCTTTCTCCCCTCGTGTCCAGCCTGGCTTTAGGCCTGATAATGACTGCTGTCATCATTGTTGCTGTTATTGTTGATTTTCATTATAGAGCCTGAAGGAAACTTCAAATCGAATCCAACCTCCTCTCTTTACCAATGGGGAAATTGAACCCAAGAGAATAAACTGTATTTAGTCTAATATCAGATCCTTGGTGGAAAGGCTCAATATTGTAAACATGTTGATTCTACTTCAAATCAATCCAGAAATTCACTGAACTTGAAATCTGATGGGACTGGGGAGAGTTGGGGAGATCTGACAAATTTATTTGAAAATGAAGAAGGATAGCTAAGAAGTGTTAGAAGCAGACGAGTAATGTCCTTTCCCATAATAAGATTATAGTTCAATCTAAAGATTTACACAATTTAAAACTGGGTATACCATTTTAGGAACAGATTAATTAATGGAAAAGAAGAAAGAATTCAGAAAAGGAAATTCATCTCATTTATTTTAAAATTCAATGATGTAGTGCTAATCCTAAGCAGTGGAAGGAAACCTGGAATTTTCAAAAAGTGATGTTGAAGCAGCTGTTCTCTTTTTGGGGAAAACAAACTGAAAAATAAAAAACTTTAGAGTTAATTTTAAATAATTAAAACAAGTCACATCTCACACCTACTCAAAAATAAAGTACAATTGGATTAAAGATTTGTGTAATAAAAAAAAAGACACTAGAAGAAAATATATGGGAAAAATTTTTTATAACTTGAATGTGGAAAATGTCTTTCTTTGCATAGTATAAAAACTAAAAATCCTGAAGAGAAAGAATTTGGACCCCATGAAAATTTAAAATGTATGAATAGTGGAAGATATCATAAAAAATAAATAGTAGAAAACAAATGACAGTCTGGGAGAAAATATTTTCAACACATGCAACAGACTAAGGATTAATATCCATTATATATAAAGAGTACCTACAAATCCACCAGGAAAGGACTGACAACCCCCACCAAAACAGGTAAAGAATATGAATAGATAACCAATGAAGAAACACAAATGTTTTGTGGATGCAAAACATATTTAAAAAGTGTTCAATCTCTCTACTAATTAAAGTAATAAAAATTTAAAACTCATGATATTTTATACCTACCATATTAGTAAAAGTCAAAAAATATTGGTAACATTCAGAATTGAGGACGTGGCAGGTAATCAAAGCTTTTCTTCGTTGACAGTAATAATGTCAATGGTTCAGCTTTCTTAAAAGAACAACTTGGGCATTATCTTTCAATATTTTTAAATGTTCATATCCATGCAGCAGCATCATATCTGAAAATCGATCCTACAAGATACTAAACACAGGTGCCTAAAGACATGTTTGCTGTGCTCTCCTTGTAACAGGCAGACAAATTGTTGATGAATGATAAAGAAGGATAAAATAAATCATGGTAGTCCCAGCTACTCGGGAGGCTGAGGTGGGAGGATTGCTTGAGGCCAGGAGTTTGAGCCCAGCTTGGGCAACATAGCAAGACCCCCATCTCAAAAAAAAATTATTGCACATTCATGTTATGGATAGCTGTGCAGATATTAAAGAGAATGACATAAATCTGCCTGTATCGACATGGAAAGTCACACACAATTTATTGGAAAGTGGAAAAAAAGAAATAATTATATAGTAATCAGTATAATATTATCCCATTTCCATTTTGTAAAACAAATAAATAAATAAAGGTTCAGACCAAATTTTTAGTGGTGGTTACAGCTGAGGAGTGGGGTCGGTGGGAGTGATAGGAAGATGGAATGTTGCTATTTAAAAATGTATGTTGGTCAAATTGAAAAAAAATAAAAGATATCCTTCAAATATTTCAATAATGAAAAAAGCAAGAAATAAGATAAAATAAAATAAATGTACGTTGGTGCTCTTTGAATGCGTTTCGATGATATCTGCAGTTTTGCACATACATATACTGTGTGTGTGTGTGTGCACACGCCTATATAATTAACAAAGAAACATATCCTCACTGGCCCTGTGCAAAGCTGTTACAATATTTATTTTAGGAATGAGGAAACAGTCCTGAGTTCTATCACTTGCCCAAGAAACTCACATGCTGTGAGTGACTACAAAGGAATTCCAGTCCCAGCCTGAACTGAAAGCCAGGGAGGACCCTTCCCTGCCAACTCGCCTGCCCTAAGCACAGAGTGTGGCTGTGCGAATTACAGACTTGGTGGATGATGGCTGTGGGGAGTTAGAGGTAGCAAGTGATCATGCATTGTTTCTCCAAATGCTGTATTTCGTAATATTTCAGATCATCAAAACTACTGTAGTCAACTGGGGAAGTATAGAATTGTTAAGAAGCAGGAAAAAAAATACCAACCCCCCAGAGACAATTACCATTAGTATTTTGGAATATTTCTTCCAATATTTTAATTGCGTTTATAAACATGGTTCATATTACATTGTAGGTGTGATTTTGCATCTCTCTTTGAAAACAACACTGTATCAGATTCATTTTCTTTTGTCATTAAAGTCTTCATAAACAACAAAATTTAAAAACAGATCAATATTTTAAATAGCAGTAGTTTACTTACCATCTAATTTCATCCTGCTTACCTACCACCCACCCAAACCCAACCAGCAGAGCACCCAACTGTCCCATCTAAGATAAAATATACTCGGTACATATTCTGCACCAAGCAGAGAGGTGACTAAGACACGCTGTACCTCATAGCACACAGCAAAATTAACTCTGGGTGGATTAAAGAACTAAAGGAAAAAAAAATCACAGAAAGACTTGAAAAAAGTTGATGAGAGTATTTATCAAACCTCTGTGTGGGGGAGGACTTTCTAACCCTAAAGCTATGGGAGAAACCACAAAAAAAAAGATCACTAGATTTGGCTACCTAACATTTTGATACCCTGTAAACAACCTGAACGAAAAAGGTCAAATAGCAAGTGGGGTAAAATCTTCGCAACAAACGTAAAAAAGATTAGTAGCCATCATAAATAAAGAGCTCATACAAATCAATATAAATCACCCACTGAGACCCAATTGCCTAACTGGGGAAAGGCTTAGGAGTGTGCTATCCAATATAGTAGCCACTAGCCACATGTGGCTATTTAAATTTAAATTAATTTAGTATTTAAATTAAAATCTTAGGTAAATTAAATTAAAATCTTAAGTTTAAATTAAAACCTTAGGTAAATTAAGTCTAAATTTAAATAAAATTAAATTTAAATTTTACTCAGTTATCTAGCCATATTTCAAGTACTCAATGGACACATTTGGCTGGTTGCTGCTGGACAGGCAGATATAGGCCACGTGGACCCTATTAAACGGGAAGATACAGGCCATTTCTATCATCGCAGAAAGCTTGATTGGAAAGCACTGCTTTATAGACAGTGCGCAAAAGAAGACTCACCAGTGACCAATAAACACATTTAGAAATTCAGCTTCATTAGAAATAAAAGGAATGCAAACTAAAACAAGGTCACATATTCATCTAGTTAGGAGTAAACAGGGTATTGCTAATTGAAGAGTAAAGAGTTACGGACCATCTGGAAAATAATTTGGCAATATAAGTTAAGAACTGTAAAAACCCTCAACCCAGCAATTCAGTTCCTGGGAATATGTGCAGCCTAAAGAAATTGTCAGAAATACACAAACCGTTTTGTGCAGAAATGTATTGATTCCTAAATTATTTATTATTTCAGAGAGCCGCAGCCTGAAAGCCCAACCTCAGGGAAGTGATTACACCCATCAAGACCGACCACTCAATGGACGGACAAACCATCAATAAACATTATGTTTTGCCAAGAGGAACTAATGACTTGGGAAATACTTACAAAAATAAATTTAAAAAACACCACATTCGAAACTGAAAGGTTAGGATAACATCAACTATAAAAATATGAAGACTATGCACAAGAAACTGCCAATTGCCAGAATAAATATCACTAGGTGATAGGATTCTGAATATTCTTTATGCTGTTCAGTAATTCCTGAATTTTTAACAATGGTCATTTTCTGGTTTTATACAAAACTAGAAAGGTCACTAAAAATTCACAGGAGAGATAACCTAGTGATTAAGAGCAGGGATCTAAGCTGGCTGAGCCTTCGACGCCAATCCCCTGTTGCTCCCTGGCTCTCAGACCTCAGATGAGGTCAGCTCGGCTTCCTTGTCTGCAAAATTAATAACAACATCTGCTTCATAAGGTTTCTCAAGAACTGAGCAAGATGGTGCCTGCACAGTGCTGGGTAGAGTCTGTGCACATGAGCCCAGAACATACGTGAGGGCTGCTGTTTGTATTAACATGGGACATGCTTATGTTACTCTGTTGTCACGTGACAAACCAGGACCCAGAATCTTCTATAGAACATGCTCTCAACTGGAAAAAATATGCTAAAAATATGCTTTTTTTTTTTTTTTTTTAAGCCAGAGTCTTGCTCTATTGCCCAGGCTGGAGTGCAGTGGTGTGATCTTGGCTCACTGCAGCCTCTGCCTCCCGGGTTCAAGTGATTCTCCTGCCTCAGCCTCCAGAGTAGCTGGGACTACAGGCGCATGCCACTGCGACCGGCTAATTTTTGTGTCTTTAGTATAGACGGGGTTTCACCATGCTGGCCAAGATGGTCTCGATCTCCTGACCTTGTGATTCACCCACCTCGGCCTCCCGAAGTGCTAGGATTACAGGCATGAGCCACTGCGCCCAAACAGCATGTGCTTTTTCAAAAGTCCACAAAGACCAGGAGCTACTCCAAACTGCTGATGGCAGTCACCTTGGGGAGATGGGAATAAATTTCCTCTCTTTGCTTAAAGAAGCATGAAAATATCTTTCTGTGCTTTCCAAATTGTCTCCAATGAGCATGCTATCTTCACAATGAAGGGGGGGAAAAGCTTTATAAAGATAGAGAAAAGCTGAAATAAATAAAGGTTTAACTGGTTGTGCTGAGGAGGTCATCAGCTGGCACACAACTGAGGCACACAGCCTCTGCAGCTGGTGGTTGCTGGGGAGACCTCTGCCTTGTGGGATTCTGAGCTGATTTAATATTTTTTCTTTCTTGAGACAGAGTCTCTCTCTGTCACCCAGGCTGGAGTGCAATGGCGTGATCTCGGCTCACTGCAACCTCCATCTCCTGGGTTCAAGCGATTCTCCTGCCTCAGCCTCCTGAGTAGTTGGGACTACAGGCACATGCCACCACACCTGGCTAGTTTTTGTATTTTTAGTAGAGACGTGGTTTCATTATGTTGACCAGGCTGGTCTCGAACTCCTGACCAACAGCCAGGTGAACTGCCCGCCTTGGCCTCCCAAAGTGCTGGGATTACAGGCACAAGCCATCATGTCCAGCCAGATTTAATTTTTTCTACATATTTTATGTATTTCCAAACTGTACAAGAGGTAATAAATAAGTATTATTTTTCCTAACCAGAAAAAAAGACGTAGTTAAGAAAACTAAAGAAAACCTGGCCCTCTGCGTTGGGACTGGTGAGAGGGACGAAGGTAGATGGAAACAAGAACTGAGGGGCAGGGTGGGGGTGAGTGTTAGCACAGGGGCCCACCCTGCTGAGCCTGCGGGTGGGGCTGCAAAGCAAAGGCCTCCGAGCCTCCCCCTGCTCCACTCTGAGCCTTGTCTCCTCATCCACGCACAAGCCCAGGCCCAGCACAGCCGCAGACACGCCAAGGTGATGGGGGGCAGACTACCTGGACTGAGAAAGGGTTCTTTTTTATTTTCTAACCTTCCAATAAAACATCTGTGAATTTTTTCACTGTCAGATCAAATAGGAAAGGAACTTGCGTTTTGCAGTGCGTAGAGCTGATAACAGATCTATTGCATTTCTGAAACGTACAGAAGTTTTTTCCTCTTGAGAACCTGGGAGTAGTCGTCCCCACCCTGTCCCCAAAGCTGGGCCTAGTCATGACAAGCACTCCAAAACCCACAGGTCCCAGGTCCCCATACACCTGGGAAAAAAAGCATCTAACATCAAAAAGGACCACGGCCATAAGGAGGAAGAAACACCTTCTCAGGGTGAGGCTCGCCCACCCCCCTCTCTGCCAGGCCAGGCTTTGCTGTGTCCAATCCCCTTTCCTCATCTCTGAACTCCTCAAATTCCTGGAAGAGACGAAGCCTGTGAGGCCTTTTTGTCCACTAAAAGTAGGGGGCCAGTGGGACTTAGTATCAGATCTGTTTGGCTGGTCATACTTCTGAGGTGCTGAATTTAGAATTTTGGTTGACATGAATGGGCTGTTTCTGGAGTCAAAGAAGCCTGTAGGGATGCAAAAAGAGATCAGGAAAATCCAAAGGAACAGGATAGTTTTGTGGGACACTCAGGGACTCTGGGGTCAGACAACAGAACCACCCACTCTGGGCCACAGCTATAATGCACGGACAAGAACCCATGCTTGTAGGATGGCAGTGTGCAGTAGGTTACACTGCTGCTGCATGAAAAGTACTAGAATTAACCCTCTCTGGCCCCTTCTGTTGTTCCCACAGCAACAGGGAAGGTTGAGGAATAACAGGATGAAAGGACCCGGGATCCAGAACCTTAAGTCTGGACCAGCTATGTGGGCCTGTGTCAGTCACTTGACCCTCGGGGGACTCAGCTTTCTTCTCTATATAACGGATTCATTTCAGCTCCAACTATTGAATCAAACAAGCCCCAGCACCCTACCCGAGGCTCCTCAGAACAGAGGCATCCTCACCTCATTGCAGGAGCTGGGAAGACGAAAGAAATGCTATAATCTCTAGCAGAACAAGCAACTGCACAAGGAGCTCAGCAATGAAGACACAAAGCACAAACCCCAGGTCACCAAGCCGCGGTCTCCGAAGTGGGGAGAAGTTGCATTCTCTGCAGCTAAACCTGGCAAACCAACAAAATATGAAACCACACTTCCAGGCAGAGCCGCCTTATACTGCACCAGAGCTTCTAGAGCCTTTTTTTTTTTTCCTTTTCTTTTCTTTTTTTCTTTCTTTTTTTTTTTTTTTTTTTTTTGAGACGGAGTCTCGCTCTGTTGCCACGCTGGAGTGCAGTGGCGCAATCTTGGCTCACTGCAACTTCACCTCCCAGGTTCACGCCATTCTCCTGCCTCAGCCTCACGAGTAGCTGGGACTACAGGCACTCACCACCACGCCCAGCTAATTTTTGTATTTTTAGTGGAGACAGGGTTTCACCACGGCCAGGATGGTCTCGATCTCCTGACCTCGCGATCCGCCTGCCTCGGCCTCCCAAAGTGTTGAGATTACAGGCATGAGCCCAGCATAGAGCCTTTTTTAGGGGCATGGGAGGCACTGAGGTGCAGACTAAAGGTGCGGGCCTTCTCCCCAGAAAAACACACAAATGACCACCCATGGTGTCAGGCAGCTGGTGGAACACTGAAGGACAAACCTGGATCCCAAGGTCAGGATGCCTGTTCCACCCGGGGCTCAGTGTGCCCCTAGACAACTTCCTATGCCAGGGGCACCCTCAGAGGAGCCAGAAACCAGACTAGAGCCCCAGTAGCTCTCAATGAAGTGCCTGGAGAGGGAGCTCTGTCCCCAGCTCTGGGGCCCACGTGTCGTTCTGGCTACCTTGAGAACCGGGAAGTAGAACCTCCTCCCCGCTCCCTGGGATTCTCAAACTCTGGCCAGAACAAAGGGAGCTCATTAGCTGGGCCCCACAGGCCTCCCTTTAGATTCACTCACAACTGGGGGGCAGTGAATAACAGGACCTCAAAAAAGGAGTTCTCTGTCCCAAGGCCTTTGAGGGTCTCTTGGGCTGAAATATCCCATTTCCAGGGGTGGCTGCTCCGTGCCATGCCCAACTCCGGACCTCAACATAGAGAAGCCTCTCTGATCCCCGACATCAGCCCTTGTCCCCAGCATGCAGCCTCCCTCTTTGGGATCCAGATGCTGGAAGGACTTCAGCTAAGCTCTGGACCCCACAGGAGAAATCTTCATTTGAGCTTTAAGTAACCCATTTTCTCCACACATCCTGTATCAGAAATTGTCCTGGAACCTGACTGGACATGCTCTGTCTGCACTGTGTATTAGCGGGGTCTGGAGAGGAATGGGCTCTCGGGATTACAGAATTTGAGACTTCTCACTTTTCTATCCAACCCCTTTGTCAGAGGGGAAAGTCAGAAGGGAGCTTAGACTCCAGAAAAGATGGAGGAAGAAGGAGCAGGCCATACCTCAATGCAGAGAGGGAACCGAGGAGGTCTTCCTGGGGGAGGAAGCCTTGGCAGGGCCTGGCCGAGGGTGAGAGTGGAGGCAGGGCCAGGTCCAGCTTCCTTCCGCCCCCCACACTCCTTCCCACACCCTACCCAGACCTCACCCATGGGCGTGTTGCCCAGCATCAAGCCCGGGGCTTCCTGCCCAATGCCTGTCTCATCCAGGGACCTCAGCAGCCCTGCACACTGGTCAGATAAACCTCACAGGGGCACAGAGAGCAGGCACTGAGAGTGGCCCCCTGGAGGGCAGGATCCAGCCCCCACAGAAACACACAGCCCAGTAAAGGGGCTCCCCTGCAGCCCCCTTCCTGCCGGGCAAGCCCACAGGCAGGGTGTGGCTTGTATGCCATGGGGCATGCTTTACTTTCCAGCCTGGTACACACGCGGCAGAGTGGTCTTGGTACAGAATCAAAGGAATGACACTCCGAGGTCACAGATTACCCGGCTGGTGCCATCTGCTTCTGACAGTTGGATTGCGTTTTTCACAGTTACAAATCACGTTCCTTCAGGAATATCGGGAGGGGACCTGTGTTCCTAGGCACACACTCAACCCAAGCTGCCCTCCTTGGCAGAGCACGTGGGGAAGCGGGTGAGTAGTGAATGTTCCTGCCAGACGCTGGCCTCTGCTCTACCTACCTCACGCCATTTAATCTTCATGACAATCTGATGAGGCAGGTACTAGTGTTATTCCCATCTTTCAGAGGAGCTTGCACAGCTGGTGATTGACAGAGAAGAAAAGGGGGCTCTAGAAACCCATTTTAACCCCCTGTCCCTGCCAGGGAGGCTGCCCTGAGAACCAGTCTGTCCTGGGACCCCCTGCTGACCCTCATCACCTAGTCTCCCTGCCATCCCACCCTGTCCTGCAGAGAGGTTAGGACGCAGGAGCTGTGGGTTCCCACCAGCCCAACCCTTCTTGCTGAGCATCCTGGGGAAGCCCCCTAACGTTGCTGGACCGCCATGCTCCTGTGTGTAGGGCCCTACGGCCTCAGAGCGGGGTATGTCCTAACAGAAGTTGACCTCGTAGAGGACAACGCCTGATCGAGCGGAGGGTATCCTCTCAGCGGGAGAATCAGGAGCTCTGGGTCCCTGTTGGTTCCTTAACTTGCTGTGTGATCATGGGCAGGGCGCTTCACCTCTCTGAAAGATGGGGCAAATGTCATCTTCGCTGTCTTCCTCCTCCGGTTGTTATGAAGATCAGGTCGATCTCAGTGATGAATGTGAAAGTGCCATGCTCAGTGAAGATGACTCGAGGCAGACACAGGCAGGGGTTGTTACTGACAATGGTGACCACAACCCTTGCCCTGCCCGGGAGCAGGGACCCTCCCCTGCTTTGCAGATGAAGTAAAGTGAGGCTCTAGGGAAGGCAGGTTTCCACTCCAAAAACATCAGAGACTTGTTTTGCCTTTAAATCCTTCACAGAGGGAGACTCAAATCCCAGACTACAAGTTCCCTGCAAGGGGACAGAAAGGATCTCCAGGGCCTCAGATCTCCCCTGGATTTACCAGGCAACTGGAACGAGGTATAAACAGCCAAGGACTTAGTATCCGGAGATGCAAGTGCAGGCTCTGCCTCTGTTTCTGTTTCACTGGGGATGTCGTAGTCAGTTTCCTCGTTGATTGCGCGGGGACGGGGCACCTCTCTGCTTGACAGCGCTGTCAGGGACATGAAGTGCGATGCTTCCGTGCAAATGCTTTGTAAAGTGCAGTGCTCCAAGAGAGGCATTAAGAGTGTCCAAACCATACACCACCCAGGCCACCTCGAGGCCACTCTACAATTGGGAAAGCACCTGCCTCTGTAATTGTGGCTTTGTGTGTTTCACACCCTCCTTGGTCTCCAGCTCTCTGAGAAAAAGTCCTATTTACTCTGTGATATGCAGGTATCTGCGGGTGGCAGCAGAGCTTCAAGGTTAAAAGATGTAGACTTTGTATGACCAAATGCCTGTCGTGGTTGAATGTGGAAATAAATGGTGGTACAGTCACACAACAGAATACTATACAGCAATGAAAAAGAACAAGCTCCTATACACAATAACATGGATGAATCGTCCAAGAATAATGAGTGAAAAAAATTGAAACACAAAAGGTATAAACTTTGTGATACATTTAAAGTTCAAAGAAAAGGGCCAGGCATGGTGGCTCACACCTGTAATCCTAGCACTTTGGGAGGCTGAGGCAGATGGAGCACTTGAGGCCAGGAGTTCAAGACCGGCCTAGCCAACAAGACGAAACCCCATCTCTACTAAAAAAATAAAAATTAGCCAGACGTGGTGGTGCACACCTGTAATCCCAGCTGCGCGGGAGGCTGATGCAGGAGACTCATTTGAACCTGGGAGGCGGAAGCTGCAGTGAGCCAAGATGGCACCACTGCACTCCAGCCTGGGTGACAGACCCTTGTCTCAAAATAATAAATAAATAAAATAAAGTTCAAAGAAAAGGCAAAGCCAATCTATGATGACAGAAGTCAGGACAGTGGATACTTGGGTAGGGAGCAGTGCGGGGCAGTGGGGAGCCTCCCAGGTGCTGGTTACACCAGCACGTGCAGTGTGTGAAGTTACATTTATAACACACTGCATGTACTGTGCTGTGTGTATCCCATATATAAGTAAAAAGTTGTTGTTGTTTTAAATTAAGCATCTGGGTTCCAGCCCAGCTTTACCACCTGGATGGTGTATAATCTCAGGCTAATTAAACTCTCTGAGTATCTACTCACTCTTCTGCAAAATAGAATAAAAATGATATCTGCCCCAAATGCTTCCAAATGTCAATGATTCACAATTTCCATTCACGTTTACCTTATCCAAGTACCAAATATTATTTTTACTTAATATTTTTCCTTTAAATCAACTCACTAGTTAATCTAAAAATGAAATGTATAAACCATGAATCTGGTGAGCTAGTTATCTATTTTCAGTATATAAATTAATATAAAGTAAAACAAACACATTATTAAGATAAAAATGTTCATCTGTGAGCCACCTCAAGTCATCCTCCATATCAGTGAAGGTGGTATGTATATATTAACTCTGTCACCCAGGTTGGAGTGCAGTGGCATGATCACAGCTCACTGCAGCCTCAACCTCCTGGGCTCAAGCAATCCTCCCATCTCTGCCTCCCAAGTGGCTGGGACTACAGGCACACACCACCATGCCTGGATAATTTTTTTTTAATTTTTTTATAGAGACAGGGTTTCGCCATGTTGCCCAGGCTGGTCTTTAAAACTCCTGGGCTCAAGTGATCCTCCTGCCTCAGCCTCCCAAAGTGCTGGGATTACAGGCACGAGCCACTACGCCCGGCCAAGGTGTCATACTCACTCTGGGGAAAAAAACTAAGATAATGTAATTACATAGAGTCCCTAGCACTGTGTAAGCCCTTAGTAAATGGTAGCTATTATCACCACCATCATCATCATCATCGACTTCATCAACATTACTGACATCATCATCACCATCATCTTCATCATTTCATCATCACCATCAGCATCATTACTGCCATTCTCATCATTCTCATCATTGACATGATCATCACTATCATCATTATCACCACATATAACACCAATAAGTATTTGTTTCCAGATCATCCCACAGGGTCAACCCAACATGGCCCTGGCCTCAGAAGAGCTTACAGAATTAGGAACATATAACCCATGCTGAAGTGTTGGGGCTTGCTGGGACACATATCGAGGTGAGCGCTCCACATGGGTGTGGATGGGGTAGAAGTTGTTGAGCTATGCCCTCCCACCCTCCACACCAGACCAGAACCGACTCTCCCCAGATTGCCTTGGGGACCTGCCTCTTGCCACAGGCCAAGGCTGACTGCACCTGGACCCATCCCCACATCTCTCAGAACTTCAGTCTCCTCATCTCTGAAACAAGGCTGGTGACCTCGGCTCCTCCAAACCTCCCAGCAATGGGCAAAGGGAAGGACCCGCCATCAAAGACAAACAGAAGTCACTCGAGGAATGTCCTGGACATTCAGTAAATGATCACAAACATGTCTCACTCTTATATCAAATTTGTCCCCCAAGGTGGAGTCCTGGACACTCACTAATGATCACAAACATGTCTTATTCTTATATCAAACTTGTCCCTCGAGGTGGACCTGGACCTCTTCCACACTGACAGTCACAGGGCACCTAGAGTGCCCATCATGGAACAGAAGAATCCTGATCCCTAAAGTAGTTATAAACCTACTCAAGTGTGTCCCTCCTTAAGTAAACTCAGCCAATCAGTATTCAGATCTACTAGAAGTAAGTTGGGATGGAGGTAACTAATTCAATTTTTACAGTGTGCTTTTAGTATTTAAAATGGTCATAATCCTTGATTCAAATAATTCTAATTAAAGGAAATAAGGATATGATTGTGCAAAAATATTTATCACAGTTATTTTTAATAGCAAAAAAAAAAAAATGAGGAGCTGGGTAAAGTGGCTCACGCCTGTAATCCCAACACTTTGCGGGGCTGAGGCAGGAGGATCGCTTGAGCCTAGGAGTTTGAGACCAGCCTGGGCAACACAGCGAGACCCTATCTCTACAAAAAATTTGTTTTTAAAAATTAACCAAGTGTGGTAGCTCATGCCTGTAGTCCCAGCTAAGGCCGAGGAAGGGGAGGGTCTCTTGAGCCCAGGAAGTCAAAGTAGCAGTGAGCTGTGATCGCACCACTGCACTCCAGCCTGGACAACAGACTGAGATACTGTCTCAAAAAAAAAACAAACAAAAAAAAGAGTAAACAACACAAATGTCCAATAATAGGGATTGGTTAAGTAAAAATCAGAACTTTTATTAGCTATTGTAGACCCATTTTTAAAAACCGTGTTACATAAGTCTATGACATGGCACGACACTCAAGATATACTTTAAGAAAAAAAGCAGATACAAAGATATCTCTTTATATATATCTACATATAGATATCTGTGTGTATATATCTTAAGTATATTTATAAAAGATATATAATTTATATAAAATATATATACCTCATACATATAAACATGTATATCACAAATACATGATACTAATTTTGAAACAGTAGATTATCGTAATTATAAATTGAAAAGAATAAAATATATAACATATTAACTGTGGTCATAATGAATGGTACGATTGTGAGTGGTTTTATTTTTTCTTATATTCTATAGTTTTGCTAATTTTCCCCAAAAGCATGCATTATTTTTATTATTAAAAAATCACATTATAAAAATGTTATATGTTTTACATAATTATACAAACAAATACCAGGACTTTTTTCTTTAAAAGATTTTCTGCAGACCCCTTTTAAAATAAAATCCTTACCCAACCTCATGCTACCATCTTGATCAAATCTCACCCCCACAATTAATTTCTGTAAATGTAGAAACTATTCAACTCATTGATATTTTTATTTTATGAAAATAAGATTGCAATATATAAATTGTTCTGAAATTTAATGTTTTCACTGAGCAAAAATATCATGGACATTTCTCTGTGTCAGGATACGGGGATCTATGAGCCCTTTCTTGATGGCTATATTCCCAACTATTCCAGAGTGTAGCTGGTTTGGAACTTATTTGCCCTTTGCCCTATCTTTCCCGTGTTTTATTATCCGTTGGTGACTTCAGCACCCCTGTGCATACTGCCTTGCACCCTGGTGAGTATAGGAGGCTTCTCTAAAGGTAATAGTGTATACGAGATTTTTTTTTAATGTGGCTTTTGCCATTTTATCCCTTAAAAATGGCTGTATCAATTTTCCAGCTTCTGGTAACTGATATTCTTTAAATGAGACTCCAAGCTTCAACTGACAGATTGAGGAATCTGGTGGACCATCTGGTGCAGCGCCTTTATTTCACAGATAAACTGAGACCCGGGGGGAGAGACTCCACCCTAGGCACGGAGCCAGTGAGGGGCTGAGCCAGGATGCTGCCCACAGCGTCCCACTTCTGGACCCATCTAGAAGCCACTACGCTAGCAGGACTCAGAAGTCATTGTCCTCATGCTTCCCTCAGCCTGGAAAATTGATCCCACCACCAAGCTGGAAAATCACTCATCCTTTGGGTCTTCATCTAGGTGTCACCCCCTCCAGGAAGCCTTCCCTGATTTTCCCAGAGGCTGGATTGGACACGCGTCCCCCTCTGTGCTCCCTCAGGCCTGGCCTTTCCATGCTGTGTCCCAGTTGCCTGTCAGGTAGCCTCCCCACTGGGCTGGAAGCTCAGGGCAGTGGTGGGGGTTGCGGGGAGCAGGGTGTGCTTGTCAGTCTGTTTCATGTGTCCCTGCTGAAAGCTTCTCTGTCAATCATTCATTTGTTCAAGAAATAGCTTTGTGGTGGGTGCTAGGTGCGGGCGAGAGAAGGCAGGAGCGCTCCTGACCGGTGTTGGGCCTTCGGGAACGCTAAGCACTGCTCTAAGAAGCTGAGGGCCACGCTGAAGCTCTGCATGCTGACCGCCATGTGAGCCTTTTCCACAAGTGCACCCGGCCAGCCTCCCAACATCCCTTCAAGGCAGGCTGTGTTCCACCCGTTTTACAGATGGGATCTGAGGCTCCAAGGGCCAAGGCTGCCACACCGAGGACACACAGTTGGGTCAGCCGGCCTCCTAGGCCCCCAAGATCTCTACTGTGACACAGCGAAACCCCTAAATGGCCACGAGAAGCACCAGCCTGAGATGAGAGAGAGGCTGCACCAGGGAAAGGGGTGCCTGTGGAAGAGGAGGCCTGGCGGTCCAGTCCAAAGCTCACTGTTGGTTATCTGTGCACCTTGGAGAATTCACATAACCTCTCTGATCCTCAATTATTTCACATGAACAACAGCCTTCATTAACACCTGTCGTACACTACTAGGAGGCCTTATTTTCTCAACCAAAGCCTATGCCTTATGGTCGAACAAGTCTAATCTTACAGTAGCAGCGGAAGAGTGAACATGAATGCTGAGTCCTCAGGGCCTCAGGCTGCGGGATGTGTGACTGGCACCCCGGGCTGTGGGCAGGCCTATAGCAGGCCTGGGTTGGGGGGCAGGTAGCAATGGAAAGGGGCTCCAGGAACACAGCCCCAGTGAGGGGAACTTGAGGAGGGCCCAGCAGAGTCGGGGGCGAATGCAGCCTGAGCCAACCAGCCCGCTCACGCCAGGGTACCACTGATCACAGACCTTCCAGAAGCCACAGGAGGCTGCCTAGTGTTGTCCGTGAGGGGCTAGGAAAGTAGGGGGTCAGTGGGAGAGCCTTATCTGTCCCTCCAGGCAAGACGGCCTCCTCCCCAGCTGCTCGACTCGCACCTGGACTTGGGGAAAGTACACACACTGAGACACCTTCCCAAGCCAGCGGGACCCTGTTCAGGCCACTTGGAATCCTCAGTCTTCTGCCCCTCCCCAAAGCCCTGACACTCACTCAACACTCAGCTCCCTCTCACACTAGCGAAAGAGGTAAACCTCCAGGCCCCACACAGAGAAAGCCCCCACCTCCGACTGGACTCGGCACGCCAGTCGAACACTTTCATGCTGGGTTCCTAGGACAAGAGAGCTGGGCCTCGGGACCATCCAATCTCCGCATTTTACACATGAGCCAACCTCGGCCCAGAGCATGACAGGGACTTGACTGCAAAGGTGCCAAAGGTGAGACTCGAATGCAGGTGCCACCAGGCCAGCGTGTCTCCACCACACTGCACGCCACACGCATGTCCAGACCTGGATCCTAGATCCTCCTTCTCCCCCTCCCCACCCCCCACCAACAGCCAAACTGGGTGGGAACAAAGCTGGGGGAGGAGAGGCACTTCCTGAGCTGGCGGGGAGGGGAGTGTTGCGAAGTCAGCTCCCTGGGTGCCCCCACCCCCACAGCCAAACAGAGGTTTCCAAGGATCCAGGTCACTGAGTCATCCACACACACTTGTAGGCCTCTTCCGCCCTTCTCATCTGGCCACCAGGCCATCCATTATCTTTGGGAATCATTCCATAGATTTCTTCCTTCATTCATTCAACAAACCCTGAGGTCCTACTATGCACCAGTCACATTCCTCAGCCTCCTTCCCCTCCTCCCTCCCACCCTCAGCTCCTCCCCTTTCCCCACATCCTAGTGCCCCTTTGCCCCAGTGAAGAGGGCACACCTGGGGGCACTGAGGAGTCACCGAGTCCAGAGGGGTGACAGACACAGGCACACCCCACCCCAGATTACCTGGTGTGGCCCAGGGCAGCACCGGCAGGCACCTCTCCGGTAGAGGCTGAGGAGGTTCTGACACCCGGCCCTGGGGGCTCAGCAACCCCTTCCCCCACCTTCAGCCTCTACTGGGCCGCGCTGCCTGGAAAACCCAGCCTGGGCTCAGCTGACTTCCTCTTGTGTCATGGAAAGTGCAGTGATGGGGACAGGAAACTCCCACCAGGGATCTGAGGTCTGAGCGGGGACAGGGGCCCAGAGGTTTCTGGACCTGGAGGCCCGGAGGGGTGAAAGGGGCAGGGGTAACTTATGGGGGTGGGCAGCAGGGAGGGAGCCTATAGGGCAGTGTTCTCAGAGGGCAGCGACCCCCTCCACTAGGGTCGAGGCAGTGCCAAGCCCTGGGGGCCTGGAAGACAGCAACCCGAGGCCCTGAGCTACTTTCAGTTTTCCAAAACCAAACTAACAAACAAAAAGAGTAGAAGTTGTACTGTGATGAAGACTCTGAGATCAAAGCAAAGCCCAAATGTTTGGTTTGTTTTGTTTTCTTTGGGTAAGGAGGTGGGGAGTGGTGGCAAGGGTGGCAGAGTGAGGAAAACGTGGGATCATACTTCAGCGTTGACCTCCTGGGGCCGAATACTTTACCTTCTGAGCCTCAGTTTCCTCATCTGTGAAATGGAAAGCTGTGCCCACTTCCATGATAATTGGGAAGACTGAAGGAGCTGACGCCTCTGGCTAGAGGAAGGTGCTTAGTAAAACTTTCCTTGCTCTTTTGGGCTGCAATTATGTACACTGAGTGTGGGAACAGGGGCTGTAAAGGGCTGCTTACTGCACACAGCTGTGTGACCCACGAACAGCACTCATCAAGAAAAAACATCCCAGCAGAGTCTTTGGTGCTAAGAAGGGTGGAGCCATGTCTGTCTCTTTCGTCTTCACATCCCTGGGCTTAGCATGGGGCAAATATTGATAAATGAATGAGTGAATGAATGAATGAATGAAAGAGGCTGGGATTTCCAGAGTCAAGGGACCAGGAAGGATGGATGTGAGGGCAGGGGGCAGGGAACTGGGCCAGGCCTGGCCGGGAGGGGCCGGGTGAGGTTTCCCCATCCCAGGCTGAGGGCACCTCTGGCGGGAGGAAGAGGCACCTCTGAAGGCTGGATGAGGGATGGGTGTGGCCCCAGTCACAGCTACCTTGGGAATCCTCTTTCCTCTGCTAAAGAGGTTCAAGCACGCAGCACCCTCCAGCCCTGAGTGAGCAGAAACCAGGGAGTGTCTAAGTGGGTCTAAGGGAGGAGACCACCCCTCATACTGTCTTATGCCCGATTTCTGCCTCCAAAGAAAGAAGAAGTAAAAACTCAAAGGCAGAAATGAAATCCACAAGCAGACGGCCCAGCGCCGCACCCTGGGCCTGGTAGTTAAAGATCGACCCCTGACCTAATCTGTTATGTTATCTATAGATTACAGACATTTTATAGAAAAGCACTGTGAAAATCCCTGTCCTGTTCTGTTCTGTTCTAATTACCGGTGCATGCAGCCCCCAGTCACGTACCCCCTGCTTGCTCAATCGATCATGACCCTCTCAAGCGGACTCCCTTACAGTTGTGAGCCCTTAAAAGGGACAGGAATTGCTCACTCGGGGAGCTCGGCTCTTGAGACAGGAGTCTTGCTGATGCTCCCAGCCAAATAAACCCCTTCCTTCTTTAACTCCGTGTCTGAGGGGTTTTGTATGTGGCTTGTCCTGCTATATTTCTTGGTTCCCTGACCAGGAAGCGAGGTAATTAACGGACAGTCGAGGCAGCCCCTTAGGCAGCTTAGGCCTGCCCTGTGGAGCATCCCCGCGGGGGACTCTGGCCAGCTTGAGCGACACGGATCCTGAGAGCGCTCCCAGGTAGGCAATTGCCCCAGTGGAATGCCTCGTCAGAGCAGTGCATGGCAGGCCCCTGTGGAGGATCAACGCAGTGGCTGAACACAGGGAAGGAACTGGCACTTGGAGTCCGGACAACTGAAACTTGGTAAGACTAGTCCTTGGAACTTGCCCACTCCATTTGAGTGGAAGCGTGGCCCAATCACCCATGGTGTGCCTTTATCGGCACTTTGGTTTTGGTTTTGGTTTTGACTTGGTTTGAATTGCTTGACAGGACTGGTCTTGGGAACTTGCCCACTCCATTTGAGTAGAAGCGTGTCCTGATCACCCACAGTGTGCCTGTACCAGCACTTTGGTTTTTGTTTTTGACTTGTCTTGGATTGCTTGATACTTTGGTTTTGGTTTTGACCTGGCTTGGATTTCTTGATACTCTGATTTTGGTTTTGATTCTGGCTTGGCGTAAACTGTAAAAGTGTGTGTGTGCCCTTTTTACCCGTTCTTTGTTTTGTGGTGTGAGCATGGTGTTTTGTCTCGAGGAAACATGGGTCAGACACAAAGTAAGCCTACCCCACTAGGAACTATGTTGAAAATTTTCAAAAAGGGATTTAAGGGAGACTCTGGAGTCACTATGACACCAGGAAAACTTAGAGCTTTGTGTGAGATAGACTGGCCAGCATTAGAGGTGGGTTGGCCATCGGAAGGAAGCCTGGACAGGTCCCTTGTCTCGAAGGTATGGCACAGGGTAACCTGTAAGCCAGGGCACCCAGATCAGTTCTCATATATAGATTCTTGGTTACAGCTAGTTTTGGACCCCCCACAGTGGTTAAGAGGACAGGCAGCAGCAGTACTAGTAGCAAAGGGACAGTTAGTTAAGGAAGGTTCTCGATCCCACCCGCCGAGGGAAGTCAGCACCAAAAGTCCTGTCCAACCCAACACCAGAAGAATCATGGCAAGAATTGGTACCAGCAGTATCCCCTCCTTATCAAGAGGAAGGGCTCCCCACTCCTGAGCCCACAGCACCTACAACTCCACCAGATAACCACACCCCAGACCACCCAGAGTAGACAAAAGAGGAAGTGAAGCCACGGGAGAAACTCCTCCCTTGAAAGCTTGCTTACAGCCCAAGACTGGAATCCAAATGCCCCTGAGAGAGCAGTGATATACTCGGGTAGATGAGGACGGACACATGGTGGAAAGGCGTGCCTTTGTGTATCAACCGTTTACCTCTGCTGACCTCCTCAATTGGAAAAATAATACTCCATCTTACACTGAAAAGCCTCAAGCTTTAATTGACTTGCTCCAAACTATTATACGGACTCATAATCCTACTTGGGCTGACTGCCACCAGCTGCTCATGTACCTCTTTAATACAGGTGAAAGGTGAAGGGTGCTCCAGGCGGCAACTAAGTGGCTAGAGAAGCACGTCCCAGCCGATTACCAAAACCCCCAAGAATATATAAGAATTCAGCTGCCAGGAACAGACCCCCAATAGGACCTGAACGAGGGACCAGACATGGAGAGGCTAAGACGGTACCATGAGGCATTAATAGAAGGTCTAAGGAAAGGGGCTCAAAAGGCTACAAATGTAAATAAGGTCCCTGAGGTCATCCAAGGAAAAGAGGAGAGTCCAGCACAATTCTATGAAAGACTGTGTGAGGCTTACTGTATGTACACTCCTTTTGATCCAGATAGCCCTGAGAATCAGCCCATGATTAACATGGCCTTACTTAGTCAAAGCACGGAATATATCAGGAGAAAATTGCAGAAACAGGCTGGGTTTGCGGGTATGAATACCTCACAGTTACTGGGGTTTGCAGGTATGAATACCTCACAGTTACTGGAAATAGTCAATCAAGTGTTTGTGAATGCAACAAGCCACAGAGAAAGCCGTAAGGAAGGTGAACGCCAGGCTAGGCGAAACGCCGACTTACTGGCCGTGGCCATTATGGGAATTCCCCCGAAAGGAGAGGGAAAGGGGGGTTCTGGGAAGAATACCCAGTCTAATCGCCCATGCTTGCCATGTAACCAATGCGCCTGTTGTAAGGAAGTAGGGCATTGGAAAGATAAGTGTCCCCAACTGAAGGAAAAGCAAGGTGATTCAGAACAAAAGACCTCAGATAAAGATGAGGGAGCTTTGTTCAATCTGGCTGAAGGGCTATTGGACTGAAGGGGACCGGGCGCAAGCACCCCCAAGGAGCCCAAGGTCAGGATTACAACTGGGGGCAAGGACATTAAGTTTTTGGTTGACAGTGGTGCTGAACCTTCAGTAGTGACCACCCCGGTCACCCCCTCATCCAAGAAAACCATTGATATAATCAGAGCAACAGGAGTTTCCACTAAGCAGGCTTTCTGTCTACCACGGACCTGCTCGGTGGGGGGACATGAGATAGCTCACCAGTTCTTGTACATGCCTGACTGTCCCTTGCCCTTGCTGGGAAGAGACTTGCTTAGCAAGCTGAGAGCCACCATCTCCTTTACAAAGCAGGGCTCTTTACAGCTAAAGTTACCAGGAACAGGAGTTATCATGGCCCTTACGGTCCCCCGGGGAAGAAGAATGGAGACTTTTTCTAACCGAGCCAGGCCAAGAGATAAAACCAGCTCTAGCTAAGCAATGGCCCTGAGTATGGACAGAGGATAATCCTCCAGGACTGGTGGTCAGCCAAGCCCCCGTACTCATAGAAGTTAAGCCTGGGGCCCAACCAATTAGACAAAAGCAGTATCAGGTTCCCAGAGAAGCTCTCGAAGGAATCCAGGTTCTTCTCAGGCGCTTGACAGCCTATGGAATTATAGTTCCTTGCCAGTCTCCACGGAACACCCCCCTCCTACCTGTCCCTAAACCAGGGACCAGGGACTACTGGCCAGTACAGGACTTGGTCCGAGGAGAAGTTTACAAACCCTCTCCTGAGCCAGTGTTTCAAACTTTCTAAGATGAACTCAATGTGCCAGTACCACAAATTCCAGGAAAAACAAGAAATTTGTTTTTGCAATTAGCCGAGCATGTAGCCCAGTCTCTCAATGTCACTTCATGTTATGTATGCGGAGGAACTGTAATGGGAGATCAATGGCCATGGGAAGCCCAAGAATTACTACCTACAGACCCAGTTCCTGATGAATTCTCGGCTCAAAAGAATCACCTTGATAATTTCTGGGTCCCAAAAGCCTCAGTTATTGGACAATATTGCATAGCTAGAGAAGGAAAAGAATTCACTCACCCCGCATGACAACTTAGTTGTCTGGGACAGAAACTGTATAATGGTACCACAGAAACCGTCACTTGGTGGAGTTCAAATCACATAGAGAGGAATCCATTTAGTAAATTCCCAAAGTTGCAAACCGTGTGGACCCACCCGGAGTCTCACCAGGACTGGACAGCCCCCACTGGATTATACTGGATATGTGGGCATAGAGCTTACGCCAAATTACCTGACCACTGGGCAGGTAGTTGTGTTATTGGCACTATTAAACCATCTTTCTTCCAACTGCCCATAAAAACAGGTGAACTCCTGGGCTTCCCTGTCTATGCTTCCCGCAAAAAGAGAAGCATAGCTATAGAAAATTGGAAAGATGATGAATGGCCGCCCCCTGAGAGAATCATACAATATTATGGGCCTGTTACTTGGGCACAAGACGGCTTGTGGGGATACCAGACCCCCATTTACGTGCTCAACTGAATCATATAGTTACAAGCTGTCTTAGAAATAATCACTGATAAAATCAGCAGAGCCTTGACTATTCTGGCCTGGCAAGAAACTCAGATGAGAAATGCTATCTGTCAAAATAGATTGGCTCTCGACTACTTGCTAGCAGCTGAAGGAGGGGTCTCTGGGAAATTTAACCTTACTAATTGCTGTCTACACGTAGATGATCAAGGACAAGTAGTTGAAGATATAGTTAGAGATAGGACAAAACTGGCACATGTGCCCGTGCAAGTGTGGCATGAATTTGATCCTGGGGCCATGTTTGGAAAATGGTTCCCAGCACTAGGAGGATTTAAAACTCTTATAATAGGAGTTTTAATAGTAATAGGAACCTGCTTACTGCTCCCTTGTTTGCTACCTGTACTTCTTCAAATGATAAAAAGCTTCATCGCTACCTTAGTTCACCAAAATACTTCAGCCCAAGTGTACTATGTGACTCACTATTGATCTGTCTTGCAAGAAGACATGGTAGTGAAAATGAAAGTGAGAACTCCCACTCATGAGTGAGATTCTCAAAAGAGGGGAATAAGGGAGGAGACCACCCCTCATGCTGTCTTATGCCCAATTTCTGCCTCCAAAGAAAGAAGAAGTAAAAACTCAAAGGCAGAAATGAAATCCACAAGCAGACTGCTCGGCGCCACACCTGGGCCTGGTAGTTAAAGATCGACCCCTGACCTAATCTGTTATGTTATCTATAGATTACAGACATTTTATAGAAAAGCACTGTGAAAATCCCTGTCCTGTTCTGTTCCATTCTAATTATCAGTGCATGCAGCCCCCAGTCATGTACCCCCTGCTTGCTCAATCGATCATGACCCTCTCAAGCGGACTCCCTTAGAGTTGTGAGCCCTTAAAAGGGACAGGAATTGCTCACTCAGGGAGCTCACCTCTTGAGACAGGAGTCTTGCTGATGCTCCCAGCTGAATAAACCGCTTCTTTCTTTAACTCGGTGTCTGAGGGGTTTTGTCTGTGGCTTGTCCTGCTACAGGTCTAAGTGGAATCTAAGTGGATGCATCACTGAGCCAGGCTCTCCAGCCCAGGGAGGGGGAGGCCCCAGGCCCTGGTGGACCTGGACCAGTGATCACATCCTTGAACTGCTTCCTACCTGCCTGGGGTGGCCCAGAGTACAGGAAGCCCCAGGAGCCAGGAGCTTTCTCATCTGGGAGCACAAAGGATGTGAGGAAAAAACGGAACCCAGCCCAGCCCAGGGAAACACAGGGCCTTTCCCCTGCCCCGGGCTTCCCATCTTCTTTGCAGAGACCCTGCCTCTTCTTCAAGGGGGATGATTCCAGACCCTCCAAGAGCAACAGGGACACGGAGCTCACATACATACCCACACATCAACACGGAGATCACACACATCAACATGGAAATCACACACACATATCAAATGGGGATTACACACATCAACGTGGAGCTCATACATACATCCCAACATGGAGATCACACCCACAACACAGAGATCACACAAGTCAACATGGAGATCACACACACACACATCAACATGGAGATTACACACACATCAACATGGAGATCACACACACACATCATGGAGATCACTCACACACATCAACATGGAGATCACATTCACACACATCAACATGGAGATCACACACACACATCAACATGGAGATTACACACACATCAACATGGAGATCACATTCACACACATCAACATGGAGATCACACACACATCAACATGGAGATCACACACACTCATCAACATAGAGATCACATTCACACACATCAACATGGAGATCACATTCACACACAAACATGGAGATCACACACACATCAACATGGAGATTACACACACATCAACATGGAGATCACACACACACATGGAGATCACACACACATCAACATGGAGATCACACACACACATCAACATGGAGATCACATTCACACACATCAACATGGAGATCACATTCACACACATCAACATGGAGATCACACACACACATCAACATGGAGATCACACACACATCAACATGGAGATCACATTCACACACATCAACATGGAGATCACACACACATCAACATGGAGATCACACACACATCAACATGGAGATCACACACACATCAACATGGAGATCACACACACACATCAACATGGAGATCACACACACACATCAACATGGAGATTACACACACATCAACATGGAGATCACACACACACATCAACATGGAGATCACATTCACACACATCAACATGGAGATCACATACACATCAACATGGAGATTACACACACATCAACATGGAGATCACACACACACATCAACATGGAGATCACATTCACACACATCAACATGGAGATCACACACACACATCAACATGGAGATCACACACACATCAACATGGAGATCACACACACACATCAACATGGAGATCACATTCACACACATCAACATGGAGATCACATTCACACACATCAACATGGAGATCACACACAACACGGAAATCACACACATCAACATAGAGATTACACACACATCAACATGGAGATTACACACTCATCAACATGGAAATCACACACACAACATGGAAATCACACACACATCAACATGGAAACCACACACATACAACATGGAAATCACACACATATCAACATGGAAATCACACACACATATCCACATGGATATCACACATCAACATGGCGATCACAATCACACACGTCAACATGGAGATCACACACAACACGGAAATCACACACATCAACATGGAGATTACACACAAATCAACATGGAGATTACACACACATCAACATGGAGATTACACACACATCAACATGGAGCTCACACATACACCTCAATATGGAGATCACACAACACAGAGATGACACACACAACAGAGATCACACAAGTCAACATGGAGATCTCTCTCTCTACACACACACACACACACACACACACACACACACACTGGCACAAGCCCAACATTCATGGCACAGCCATCTCTTGTACTTGCTAGCAAAACAACACCTGTGGAAAGTCAGCTCAAACTTCCAACCTCATCCCTCACAAAGGGGGAATGGAGGGTTTGGTTTTGGCTTTCACTGGAGTCTGCAGCAAGAACTGGCATCATGCTGCCCATTTCCCGCCTCTCCCCGCCCAGACCCCTGCCTCAGGGATGCCTGTCCTCAGCCCAGCCCTCAGCTGCAGCCAGGCCTTCAGCCTCCGTAACCCCCGCTCAGGGTCCCCACCCCCTGCAGCCCTGTCCCTCCAGGATGCATGGCCTTGTCCTGTGTGGGGGTGGCCGAGAGCACTGCCCCAGCCCTGGGTACCTTGGGCAGGAAGCTGGCAGAGGCCAGGGCTGCCATTCAAACAGGGGCAGGTGGTTTTGCCAGGAGGAAGTTGACAGTTCAACTTCAAACATGGGTGACGCAGGCCCCACACTGCCTGCTCCCCGTCCCACCCCTCCCTGAGCACGCCACCCCGCCGTCTCCCTCTCTGAGAGCGAGATACCCGGCCAGACACCCTCACCTGCTGTGCCGAGCTGCCCAGGCTGAGGCAAGAGAAGGCCAGAAACCATGCCCATGGGGTCTCTGCAACCGCTGGCCACCTTGTACCTGCTGGGGATGCTGGGTGAGTACCCCTCCCGGGTGTCCTGCGAACACCCGGGCTCACTCCGGTGCAAGGAAGGAGTTCCCAGTTTTACCCAAGGCTGACTCTGGGATCCACATGTCAGCCCTCTGGAGCGTTGTGGAGATTTGGGGCCACTGGGATCCCTGCCTGCCCCCACTAAGCCGCAGCTTGGCCCTCTGTCCTGCATGTCCCACCTGCCAGGAGCACAACCTTGCCTCTCTCATGCGCTGTTGAGAACCCTGCTTTACCCTTCCAGTGCAAGAGAGACTGCAGGGGGGACCCGCATTTGATGGGGCCCAGACAACTTGATTCCTAGGCTGAGTTGGATTTTAGCAGAGCATTCAGGCCTCCCTCTGCAGGGTCCCCCACTGACAGCCCAGCCTTTACTTGGTCGCCTCCAGAGACATGGAAACTCGCCGTCTCCGAGGCAGCTCTGATGATGCTCTGGACAGACAGTGGGCCAAGGCAGGGTGGAGCCGCCTCTGAGGACGATGTCTGAGCAAATGTCAAGGACTCATAGCGGAAGTCCTAGGCCCTCTCATGCCCAGTCCTGGGTCAGTCCCAGAGGGGCCCAGCCAGGCCGGCTGGGATGACTACACGCTGGGCCTGCTCTCACTCCAGCCCTGGGTTGTAAGCCCAACCCTGTGTGACCTTGGATAGGTCCCCAAGCCTCTCCAGGCCTTGATCTCCCCATTTATGAAATGTGGGGGTTGGGGGTGTGAACTGGATGAGGCCTGACCCACTTCCTGAGGATTTAGAAGGTCTGGCAGGGTGACAGAGGTGCGTGACCCTGGGCTGGAAACAGGAGGATGCGAGAAGCTTCCAGGCTGGCAGGGAGAGGGTCCGGAGGCCTTGCCTGCCTGAGCAGGGAGCCTCAGCAGCCTTCTAGGGAAACTGGGTGTGCAGGTGTGAGTGTGGGGGAATGCATGTGTGTGTGTCTGTGTGCGTGTGTGTGTCTGTGTGCATGTGTGTGAGAACTGTGGGGGGGGGAATGTGTGAGTCTGTGTGTGTCTGTGTGAGTCTGTGTGTATGTGTGTGAGAACTGTGTTGGGGGGTAATGTGTGACTCTGTGTGTGAGTCTGTGTGTGAGTCTCTGGGCATGTGTGTGAGTACTGTCTGGGGGGGAATGTGTGAGTCTGTGTGTGAGTCTGTGTGTGAATCTCTGGGCATGTGTGTGAGTACTGTGTGGGGGGGAATGTGTGAGTCTGTGTGTGAGTCTGTGTGTGAGTCTCTGGCCATGTGTGTGAGTACTGTGTGTGTGGGGGGAATGTGTGAGTCTGTGTGTGAGTCTCTGGCCATGTGTGTGAGTACTGTGTGTGTGTGGGGAATGTGTGACTCTGTGTGTGAGTCTCTGGGCATGTGTGTGAGTATTTTGTGGGGGGGAATGTGTGAGTCTGTGCATGTGAGTCTGTGTGTGAGTCTGTGTTCATGTGTGTGAGAACTGTGTGGGGGGGAATGTGTGAGTCTGTGTGTGACTCTGTGTGTGAGTCTCTGGGCATGTGTGTGAGTACTGTGTGGGGGGGAATGTGTGAGTCTGTGTGTGAGTCTGTGTGTGAGTCTGTGTGTGGGAGTCTGTGCGCATGTGTGTGAGAACTGTGTGTGTGTGCTTTCATGAGCACAATGCGGCCTCCAAAGGCAGGATTATCTCCCCAACACATGTGACAATGGCGCCTGTGCACACATGTTCACATGGTTCTTCTCACATGTAACAACAACAGGTACAAAATGCCTTCTGTCCCAAAGTAAGAGGCCTGAGACAGACCTCTGGCTGGCTTCGGGGACCCTGCTGAGGAGGGACCAGGCCCTTAAACCCCCCACCTGCTCCTCACTTCTGGCCTCAGACTTCATTGAGATAGGGCGGCTCCCAGCTGAGTATGGGAACCCGTGTCCTGCTCTAGGGCCCTCCCAACTGAATCCCATCATGGGTGAGGCTCCTGATGGCACCAGGCAAGTCCCCTGGCCCAACACAGGCCACAGTCAGGAAGACTTGGAGGTAGCCCCTTCACCCCCAGTATGGGGACCTCCTTGAACCCCAGGAATACTCAGTTCCCAGTGTCTGAGTGAGCCGGTGGGTACCAAGCATTCCCTTTGTTCAGTGGGTAACGGTTTACAAAGCACTTTTAAAGCCATTTTCTGCTGCAAGCTTCACAACAGCCAATGAAGTAGGTGGGCCCATTGGCCCCATTTTACAGTGGGGAAAAGCGAGGCCCAGGAAGGCCGAGTGCAAACCCAGAGTGCAGCAGCTGGTGCACAGCCGAGCCGACCCCAGCCCAGCATTCCTGCCTTCACAGAGGCCCCTCCCTTAGCTAAAAGGGAAGGCCACCAAAGCCACTTCCGTGTGCAGGAAAATGGCCCTGGGACACAACCTCCACCAGCAGAGATACAGCCACCAAAGCTGGGGACACCAAGGGCCAGGGCTGGGGCTGGAGTCAAACAGTGCAGGCACCCTTTGAGCCATTCCAAGGAGAGAGGCAGCAATGCCAGAGCCCTGGGGACACCACAACCTCCTGGCTGGCATCGGGGCTTGGGGACCTTTGGATCCTGAGGCATGAAGATGCCCCCAGCATGCCTGGGTGCTAGTGACAGGCCAGGGCTTCCCACAGTTGCTGCCCTCTCAGCCCCAGCCTGCCTGGACAGCTGCAGGCAGTGAGGCGGGGAAGCGGCTCTAACACAAACTGCACGTCCCTGACTGGCCCAGCTGATGCGACTCTGAAAGCCAGCACTGGGACGTGGGAAAGTCATGGACTCTGCAGTTTGAATTCCAGTCTGCCACTTACCAACTGGGCGACCTTGGACTAGTTCTGTAAGCCTCAGTTTTCTCATCCGTAAACTGGGTGCAACAGTACCTCATAGAGGCTTATAAGGATTCAATGAATCAATGCACACAGAGCTTAAGTACAATCCTGGCATATAGTATAGTAAGTACTCAATAAACAATAATAACAGCAACAACTATGATTATTATTATTACCAGGGTCAGCAAGAAACAATGCGAGGTAGGAGCCAATGGGGAGGAGGGTCTTGCCAGAGGCCTGCACAGCCGTCAATCTCTCTACCCCTCAATCCTCTTGCACAGGCTATTTATTCACTAATTCATTCATTTTTCATCTACAAATATTATTGAGCATCTCCTGTGCATCCAGCTCTGCAAAACACTGGGGATACAGGGACCAAGGCAGGAGTCCCTGCCCTCAAGGATTTGATCAGCTAACAGGAGACCTGTTAGAGAACACAAGTAAACAAGCACCAAAGACCGGGCATGGTGGCTCATGCCTGTAATCCCAGCACTTCGGGAGGCCAAGACGGGTGGATCACCTGAGGTCAGAAGTTCAAGACCAGCCTGGCCAACATGGTGAAACCTCATCTCTACTAAAAATACAAAAATTAGCCGGGAGTGGTGGCACGCACCTGTAATGCCAGCTACTCAGGAGGCTGAGGCAGGAGAACCGCTTGAACCTGGGAGGCGGAGGTTGCAGTGAGCCAAGATCGCGCCATTGCACTCCAGCCTGGGCAACAGAGCAAGACTCCATCTCAAAAAAAAAAAAAAAAAAAAAAAGGCACCCGAAATATTTACACATTTTGAAATACTGAGTGCAATGCAGAGAACAGCAAGTTCCTCAGGCACAATACAGTCTGCACTGGGATAGGAGGACATCCCTTTGGCTGGGCAGGCAGGGAGGGCCTCTCTAAGGAGGCGAGGTCTCATCTGAGAATCTGAGACCTGAATGAGGGACGGAGCCAGCCAGGCAGAGAAAAAAGGGAAGAGGGTCCCAGGCAGAGCGGATGGCAGGGCAAAGGCAAGGGGGAAGGACAGGCCTGAGAGGGTGGGGCTCCTACTGGGAGCAGGGCAGCAGGCCCACTGTCCCAGGCTGGGCGAGGCCCTGGTTGGATCATCCTCCTCGGAGACCCAGAGTTCCCCACCTCCAGCAGGGAATGAAGGGACCTGGGGGCCCAGGAAGGGACCTGGCCTTCCTGGGTCACTCTGTCACCATCAGTTCAGAGGGGTTTTCCCTGCAGTGACCAGGCGGCGAATTCAGCTTAACCTGACAAAATTGATTGAACATCTATTCTGTGTGTGTGTGTGAAATTGAACATCTACTGTGTGTGTGTGTCCATGTGCTGTGTGTGCGTATGAACACATATGTGCACAGCCCTGTGGAGGGGAGCTTTGGAGCAATGCAGACCTAGTTTGATTTCTGCTTGGCCACCCACAAGTGAACATCTCTCAGGGTCTCATCTATAAAAATAGGGGTTCCTTGCTGTGTCCACCTCAAAAGATCACTGCAATAATTACATCGGGTTTATTCAGAGACTAGGTATGGATTGAACACCTACTATGTGCCAGATGCTGTTCTAAGTGCTGAGGACACAGCAGTGAACAAAACGGTGGAAAATCCCTGCCCTGGTGGATCTGGCATAGTAGTCAGGGTGTGATGGGGAGACAAACAAGAGACAAGCTAAGCTAGTGATTATGCGAATACTAGACGGTCATGAGAGGTGTGGAGACAGACAGATAGAGGAGGGCTGGGACCGGAAGCCTTGGTGGGGTGTGAGGTACCTGGGGAGGATTCAGCGGCTCTCATGAGAAGATGATATTTGAGTCAATATTTGAAAGAAGGGAGTGAGCCCACCGTGTGGGACCTGAGGAGAAGCGTTGCAGGCAGAGGGGCCTCCAGCTGCAGGTCAGTGGGGGGTCGATGAGGCAGCCACGAGGGCCATGGATGCCCCCGTGAGGACTTAGGCTTTTTCTCCCATGCACTGGACAGCCACACAGGAGCAGAGAGGTGAGCATAACTCTCACCTCTCCAGGTCCTCAAGTGCATCTTGAACCCCAGGCCAGATGCATTTGGAACTCCAGAAGGTTTCAGATTGTAGAAGGAAATACCGTGTACATACTGTGTGCTCTTAACACACGCAGTGAGGCCTGGGGCAGCACGCTGCGTTCAACACATTCCCATTTCTGCAGTGAAACATGAATTTGCACACTTAGAGGGATGTAACACAGCAAACACCCTCCCACCAAATGCATTCGAACAAGACTTTTAGATTCTGGATTTTGAATTGCAGATAAGAGACTGTGGGCCTGGATCACTTCTTCTATAGCTACCACTATCACCGTGACCAGCATCATCATCACCATCATGTACCTTTCAAGGCCTGACTTTCATGGTGTCCAGAGGGACCCTAATACTCCTCTCCGGGGGACAGATACGGTAGGAATAGCATAGGAAATGGGTGGTGGCAGTCTGCAGAGATGACAAGGGTCCCATGCACTGCCACAGATTCCCACAGAGACATCTGGAATGAACCCCTCCCTCCTTCTGGCCCCAGTTTCCCCCATCTGTACTCCAGAGCAAGCAGGCTCTGGGGCCTCCCTGGGGTAGACTCCCACAGGCCCTGTCAGGTGACGGAGACAGGGTTTCTCTCCTGACTCTACCACCAGCTAGCTGTGTGACCTTGGGCAAGTCACTCAGCCTCTCTGAACCTCGGTTTCCTGATCTGAAAATGGAGGTGAGCATGGTCCCTTCTTCACAGGGCTGTGGGTAGAAAGAACAAGTCTAGTGCATGAGAGAGCTTTGGGGTAGGTAAAGCTCTAAACAAAACCAAAGCCTTGTCTCTGTGACAGCAGAGACACCGTATATGGTGCGAAACTCATGCAACAGCAGACTACTAGTGGGAGAGAGAAATAACAATTCAAACAGCAAAGGTCATTCTGCCCACGACCCACTGTCCGCTCACTGGGACAGGCCCTGGGTGAGCCAGATTAGAGACCTGAATCTGCTGTTCCTTCCTGCGGGCTCCATTCCCAGGCCTCTCCTGGTGTAAGCCCAGTGTGATTCTATATGTGTTTTGCACATAAAAGCCGCCTAATCATAAACCAATCATTTCATCTGTGCTCAACCCAAGAAAGGGAATTTTGGTCCTTTACGACCTTCGTTTCCCTAAAGCCCTGATACAGCTCCAACTCTACAGATGACTGTCATTTCAGAAAAGAGGGGCTTCTGACCTTTCAAGTCAGCCAACATAGAGGATTCGAGGAAGGAAAATCCAGAATCCTACCCAAAACACAGGCAGATCTATTGTATTTCATGGACATCGATGGCTGTAGCTATGGGGAGGTCTGTGGACTGTTAGAAGGAATCACTGTTTACGGGAAAAAGGGAACACCTGACTTGCAAACTACACTAAATCAGTCATAGGTGTTTTATCTGTGGAACAAAGTGGTGATAGCCCCCCGTCTTCTGAGGCTCTAGAAAGAAATGGGGTCTTCTGTGAAAAACCCTTGTCCTGGGGTCTGCACAGGGTAAGGATGCTGTCATTTTATTATCATCGGTCATTATCACAGGCCTGTGAATCCGGGTGCCTGCCGAACCCTAAGCAGGCCACACCCTTGCCTCCATTTCCGAGGGTGCAGGGGCGGCAGGACCTAGGAGTGAGCCAGAGGCAGGGGCCAGGAGTGCAGGTTACGAAGCCAGCCGCCCTGGGCTGAATTCTGGCTCTGCTGAGTTCTCACTCCCATGCACCACGACAGCCTCTTCCTCTGTAAACTGGGACCCATCATGCAAGTCAACAAATATTCATCTGTAATTCCAAAGCCCAAAAAACATTTGTAAGTTTCTGGCAAATGCATTTGGTGCAAATCCTGACCTGAACGAATGGGAGGCTATTTATAATCTTGACACATCCCCCTTAGTGTGAAACTGCATATGTTTCGCTGCAGACACTGCCATGTGTTTGAAGCCAGGTCTCTCCACACACATGGCGACCGTGAGGTGCCAGCGAGGCGTTGACAAAACAGAAGGCAAGGGCCACCGCCACTGCCTGGGGCCTCCAGAGGTGCAGCCAGTGGAGCCAGGATGTCCTATTTTTCCAAAACGCCTGGATCTTGAAATGTGTTTAAAAAGCAAAACAAAATTAAAAGAAACCTTTTTTTTTTAATTTGGCTCAAAAAATTTTTAAACACTGTGCAGAGCAAATAAAACTCATGGGATGCCGTAATGAGAGCCAAAGTGAGAATTATCCTGAATACTGTGGGGGCAAGAGGAATGAGAGGGACAGGGAGCAGGATATCCTCACCAAGACCTCAGGGCAGGCAGGGCCAAAAATATTGTCTCTGCCAATGCAAAGACAAGAGACGGGGGATCCGGGGGTGTGAGAAGCCGTCTGACTTCTTTAGCCCTGAATTTTGCCTGGGTTTGCCCAGTCCAGGCCCTAAATTGTGGGAGCTGCAAGGGGAGGTGGGCAGGAGAAGGAAGGGGTCTTCAGAGAATTCTCATCCGTAGCCCCAGTTGCTCGGGGTGAGGGGTGGCTGGCGGATAAGGAAACGGCATAGCACTTCCAGGCCTTGGGGGCCTCCTGGTCTGGAGTCTCGGGGATTCTGTCCACAGTTTTGGCAATAGCAGGAGCCTCAGGCTTCATGAGGCTAGGAAGGATGGTGCAGGAGTAAGCTGTAGACCCCCCAGAGGGGGTCAGGGAGACCCTGAACACAGACCGCAGGGCTCAGGGGATGGAGGGTGCTGGTCTGACCCCTGTGAGAAGCAACTAAAAAATGGAAATAGGTTGTGGACCCTCAAAACCTCAATGTTCATTCTGCTCCCTAGATTATAAGTGAAAAACAAACAAGCAAATAAAAAACAACCTGAACATATTCGTGGACAGGCAGAAAGAATATACACAACACACTCAGGAAGCTTCCAAGTCAGCTGGACATCTCACCGCCCTCCCTCCACCAGCTGCTGAAATCCATCAGGAGCTAAAGATTATAGATCATAGGTGTTTGAACCACGGGGAAGGTGAGGGATTGTGGAATCTAACTTCCTTACTTTACAGATTAAGAAACTGAGCCCAGAGAGGCTGAGTGGCTTGCCAAGGTCACACAGCACTTCATAGCTAAGTCTTCTCACTGCATGTTTTACTGACTGAACGGAATCACAAGTTCATTCCCTTTGATCAGGATTGCACACCAGGGTGGTGCAGGAATCAATGAAACCTGGGGCAGGCCATCATGGGCTTCCTGCTGGAGGGAAGGGAGGCAGTTTGGGCCTCACTAGCAAAAGCTCAAGACTCAGTGCCAGGCGGCTAGGTTTGAGTTCGGGCCCCAGCACTCATTAGCTGCTTGGACAAGTCATTTAACCCCTCTCAAGTTTCCTGGTCTGTAAAATCGGGACCAAAATAATAGTACCTACTTCATAGCACTGTGGTGAGGACTGGGAGAGTTAATGTGTAAAAGGCCCGGAAGAGTGAAAACTTTTAAAGTGTTGGTGATGGTGACAGTGACGGTGATGATGATGGTGACGGTGATGGTGATGATGATGGTGACGGTGATAGAGATGGAAGGAGAGGAGAGGAACTGCTGCTCATCTGGGGACCAGACAGGCACCCAGAGGAAGGTTCCAGGGCGACACTCTAGAATGCATAAATATCTTTTTTATTAAAGCATTTGTTAGAGCATTTTTTAAAGAATTTCACTTGGTTCTCCAGCTTGTTCAGTCTTTCCTGAGAATGTTCTCTGAGCAAGACCTAGGCTGTTCTGTGTGGAATCTGCCAAGATTGTCAGGCCCAGTCCGTGTCCCCAGGCCTTCAGGGTCTGGCTGCACGAGCGCTTCCAGGTCAGACCCAGGTGGTGTTCATCTCTGCATCTCCAAAGCTGGCACTCTGGAGGAGCAATTGGGTGGCTGGGAGCAGAGAGCATGGGTTTTGGAGTCAGACACATGGTTCGACTCCACCTGCCAGCCATATTACCCGGGACAGGGCATTTGCCCTCTCCTGACATTTATACCAGGAACGTACTCAACTCTCGTGATGGGGCTGTGTGGAAGATTAACAACAATATCTGTGATGAACCATACCGTGGGCTAAGTATGCAGCAGGTGCTCAATAGTTGGCAGCTGCTGTTAATAATGAACGTTGAGTATGATGACTCAGGAAATAGAGATGCTCCTTGACCTACAGTGGGGTTGCCTCTCAATAAACCCATTGTAAGCTGAAAACATCCTAAGTCAAAAATTCATTTAATACCCCAATAAACCCATTGCAAACTTGAAAAGTCGTAAGTTGAACCACCCTAAGTCTGGACCATCCGCGTGAAGTTTCCAAGTTAGGAGAAGGAAGTGGTGAGCCCCATGGCTTGGATCTCTGTGCTCCTGGACAGGGAATCTTCCCACTGGGAAAGCTCCCTGAGGGTCTGCTGCCCTGGGCACAGCTTCCCCCAGCCCACCCTACTCCACAGATCAGTAGCACCAGCTCTGAGCACTAGGCCAGGAAGCACTGGGCTAAGCCCTTTACACCGATTAGCTCATCTCATCTTCACAATGGCTCTAGAAAGCTAGTCCCATGCTCATCCTCATGCTATGAGTGAGGAAATCGTGGCTTGGAGGCACAGAGACAGGACAGACGTGCTCCCCAGACTCTATAGGCAGGAAGTGGCAGAGCTGATACTCAGAACTGGAGCAGTAGAAAGTCATCGGTGACTGAAAACCCATCCTGAGCTGTGTAGCACTGAAGGGCAGATATTTGGACTCCCACTCCCCACAGGTGGCACTTCAAGCTGCCTTAGCCCTCGAGACTTAGCCAGAGGGATGACTCCTTCAAGGCAGACTGCCCTGCTCCTGATGGGCAGCTGGGATGAGAGGGAGGTGGGAATGAGAGGTCAGGAGTGAGAGGTGAGGGCAGGACAAAAGGGCCTCCTTCCTGATTTCTCTCGCTAGCTGGACATCTCCCTGATGGCCTCCTGAGGCTGCCCTGCCCACTGCAATAGATCAGATGATTGGCTGGGCGCGGTGGCTCATGCTTGTAATCCCAGCACTTTGGGAGGCTGAGGGGGGTGGATCACCTGAGGTCAGGAGTTCAAGACCAGCCTGGCCAAATGGTGAAACCTCATCTCTACTAAAAGTACAAAAATTAGTCGGGCGTGGTGGTGCATGTCTGTAGTCCCAGCTACTCGGGAGGTTGAGGCAGGAGAATTGCTTGAACCAGGGAGGCAGTGGTTATAGTGAGCCAAGATCATGCCACTGCATTCCAGACTGGGCAAGAGAGGAAGACTCTGTTTCAAAAAAAAAGAAAAAATTGATCAGACGATTGACAACTAGACCATCCTTTTCCACCCAGGCCAGAGCTCTGTACACTTCCCTGTTGGTGAGAATAACCTTCCCCTTCCAAGGCCCGTGACTCCTAGAGCAACAGCCACGAAAGGATCTTGCAGATTCAGGGGAAACTTATCACATGGCCATGATGACTTCATTACAAAGAGTCTTGATTCGGGGACAAGGATGAACTGTGGAGCACATCACCCCTTAAAATTCAACTGCCAGCTTGAGAACACTCAAGCGAGAACAGCTTTTTCAAAGCACACCTATTTTTTAAGAGATGGGGTCTTGCTATGTTGTCCAGGCTGGACTCGAACTCCTTGGCTCAAGTGATCTTCCTGCCTCAGCCTGCTGAGTAGCTGGGACTACGGCCTTGAGCCATTGGCCCAGCTAAACACACCTATTTTTTAACACCAAGCAAAAATTTCTCACAAACAATTTGAACACAGCCTTTCACTATTAATATATAAAGCAGTCTCCTTGACCCAGTGCCGTAAATCCAAGAGTAAACCCAAGTCGGACAGATGGAAATCAAAATACAGTACTTGCACCTAACTGATCAAGCTAGGTGGTGAATACAGAGGTTAAGCTTTGAAGCCACGTGAGCTTGCTACTTCACCTCGTCCCCACCCAAATTAAACCTCTTCCCCAGCCACAGATGAGCTGCTCTGCTGAGAGCCCCGCAATCCTGCCCCCGCTCCACAGTGAGACCAGGCTACAAGGAGGCAGAGCTTCCACGTGGTCCACATGGGGGAAGGCTGGTTCCCTGCAGACCCGTGTTCCCTGGGCCTGTCGCCTTGGCTCCCTTGCCAACTAGCTGGCTACACTACTGTGGGCAGGTCACGCCATCTCTTTGAGCTTGGTCTTCTCCAGAAATGGGCAGCTGTTAAAGATAAGTGGCTGTCATTCTTATCCTGCCTTGGGAATGCTAGAAAGTAGCAAATGTTCTCTTGGTTCCCTTTCTTGCTCATTTCTTTCTTTCCTTTTTTTTTTCTTGTAAAGACAGAATCTCACTCTCTCACCCAGGCTGGAGTATAGTAGTGCAATCTCAGCTCACTGCGCCTCCACCTCCCAGGTTCAAGCAATTCTCCTGCCTCAGCCTCCAGAGGAGCTGGGATTACAGGCATGCACCACCACGCCGAGCTAATTTTTGTTATTTTTAGTAGAGACAGGGTTTCACCATATTGGCTAGGCCAGTCTCAAACTCCGGACCTCAAGTGATCCCCCCACCTCGGCCTCCCAAAGTGCTTGGATTATAGGCATGGGCCACCGTGCCCGGCCCCTTTCTGGATCATTTCTCCATTCTCTAGAACTAAGGAGCTCAAACTTTTTTTGAGTGGAAGCAACATGCGGGACATTTTTACATTGCAACCCCCAACACACAAAAAGTGATCAGTGCATTCTGACATTCTCTTTTTTATTTATTTAAAACAAAACAAACAAAAAAAAAAACAGGGTCTTACTCTGTCACCCAGCTAGAGTGCTGTGGCATAATCATAGCTCACTGCAGGGTCCAACTTCTGGGCTCAAGCGGTCCTCCCACCTTGGCCCCCTTAAGTGCTGGGATTGCAGTCATAAGCCACCGTGCACGGCCTCTCTATTCTACTCCATTTCATTTTTTAAAAAATTGATGGCCTGAGTGCCGTGGCTCACACATGTGAATCCCAGCACTTCAGGAAGCTGATGCACGAGGATCACTTGAGCCCAGGAGCTCAAAACCAGCCTGGACAACATAGTGAGACCCCATCTCTACATACACACACACATACATACATACATACATACATACATACATACATAGTAAAAAAATTAGCCAGGCATGGTGGCTCATGCCTGTAATCCTAGCTACTCAAGAGGCTGAGGTGGGAGGATTCTTTGAGCCAGGGAGGTTGAGGCTGCAGTGAGCTGTGATCATGCCACTGCACTCCAGCCTGGGTGAGGAGAGTGATATCCTGTCTCAAAAAGTAATAATAATAATAATTGATGGTTACATTATTACAAAGGTTAGCATGAGGGAATTTGAGATAGGGAGTAATGGAACTGGTGTATACCTTGATTGTGATGGTGGTCACACACATCTATATATGTGACATTCACGGAATCATGCAGTAAAGAAAAAATCAATTTCACGTCTGTTCATTTTAAAAGTAACGTTTTTTAAGAAGAAAAAAAAATCGATAGTTGCAGCCCACTAGATAGAATTCATATCACTCAGGGGTTCCAACCTGGAGTATGAAAATTCCTGTCCCTAAAACCCATGATAGTGGATAGGGGGAGGCAGAAAGGGCCATTGCTCGGGCTGTGGGTGGGTGAGCTGGGGAGAAGGGAGAGAGTGGGAGGTTTCACTTCCTGACCCTCCTCTCTCCTTTCTGCAGTCGCTTCCTGCCTCGGACGGCTCAGCTGGTATGACCCAGGTAAGGAAGAGCCACATGGAGAAAGGCCTGGGGCAGGGGGAGAGTGGGGCTGTGGTTTCATCAGGCCATCGGGGACCTCTCGATGAAGCCATCACTTCTGCCAGAGTGAACCCCACCCTACAGAGAGAGTGAACCCCAGCATACACAGGCACACAGATGCAGACACTGCACGTTTAAGATGCTCACATGCAGGTGGGTGCCCTCGACAGCCGTAAATCACCCACAAATGCCAGATCTCATGATAATTATTATGACCCGCTCACCATGCACAGAAGACATCCCAGCTCATAAATGTACCTTGCAAAGTCTTATTTCCCACCCAATCCTGACAGATGCTCCATGGTCAAAGATGTTTAGAGTGGAGTCTGCAGAGAGAGGCTGCAGACTGATGGTAAAGTGTGTGGAATGTCCAGCCTTAGAGGTTGGAGTTTAGTCGTAGAGGCTGTTTCCCAAATAGGGTTCCATGGAGCATGTTGGACAAAGGGCAGGCAACACTGCATCTCCCACTGAAGACTGACAGTGTACACCGGCCCAGTAAAGGATCTGAGAAATCCTGCAGCGAAGAAATACATGACACTTTTTAACCCAGCACTTTGCACCCTTATTTCACCACAGACCTCTCCTTCACATTGACTGGGATAACATCGTGCTGAATGTACCTGGGGAGAATTGTGGCTGAAGGGTCTTGAGATGCCACTGTGCAGCCAGAGGGGGTGACAGGGGCCTTGGCAGGCCCTAAGCACGATCTGGACCCTGCACTGACATCCTAGCTCCAAGCTTTGGCACACTGCTTGACCTCTTGAGCCCCAGTTTCCCCAGCTGTGAAATGGGAAGAAAATCTCTTGCCTGGTGAAGCGGCAACGAGCCAGCTCGCTGGGCGGACAGCCTGCAAATCACCCCACCAATGTTAGGTGTTGAGACGCGCTCGTTCTCCCTCTAACTAGCCAAGTGCCCTTGGCAAGCCCTGGCCCTGAGCTTTGGCCCCAGAGTGTCCTCGTCGGAAGAAAAGGGTAGCCTGACCCGTGGTTCCCGACCAGGGAAAACCTACCCCTCAGAATCACTTGGGAGAGCCTTTCACATTTCTAAAAATTTCTTGAATCAGTGACACATTCATCCAGCTCAAAAATTTAAAAAAATATAAAAAGATCTGTAGTGAAGAGTCTCACTTCCATCTCTATTCCCGTCTATCCCAGTCGCCCCCGACGTCGACCCCAACACCCCAGGTAATGATTACGTTTATTTGTTTCTTGCATATTCTTCAAGGAGCTCTTTATGCAAATACACACACACACACCCCACACAGACCCCACACACACACACCACACATACACACAACCACACCACACACACCACCACAAACACCACACACACACCGCACACCACATACACACCCCACACACACCACATATACACACAACCACACCACACACACACACCACCACAAACACCACACACACACCGCACACCACATACACACCCCACACACACCACACATACAACCACACCACACACCACCACAAACACCACACACACACCGCACACCACATACACACCCCACACACACCACACATACACACAACCACACCACACACACACCACCACAAACACCACACACACACCGCACACCACACACACACCCCACACACCACACACACACACACCACACACACACACCACACACACCACATGCACACTACACACCACACACCACACACATACCACACGCACACCACACACACCACACACACCCCACACACCACACACACACCACACACACCACACACACGCACACTACACACACCACATACACACACACCACACACACACCACACACACCACATGCACACTATACACACCACACACACCACACACACCACGCACCACCACACACACACCACGCACCACCACACACACACCACACCTGCACACTACACACACCACACACACCACACATACACACAACCACACCACACACACACACCACCACAAACACCACACACACACCGCACACCACACACACACCCCACACACCACACACACACACCACACACACCACATGCACACTACACAGCACACACCACACACATACCACACGCACACCACACACACCACACACCCCACACACACCACACACACACCACACACACCACACACACACGCACACTACACACACCACATACACACACACCACACACACACCACACACACCACATGCACACTATACACACCACACACACACCACATACACCACACACACACCACACACACCACGCACCACCACACACACACCACGCACCACCACACACACACACCACCTGCACACTACACACACCACACACACATACAACACACACAACACACACCACCACACACACATCACACACACCACACACACTACACCACACAGACACACACACCACACACACACACATATATTTTTCCCCTCATGGAGTTTGATAAAATCACACAAGACACATGTCTACCCATGACCCAGCAATTCCATTCCTAGGTATTTACCCAAGAGAAATGGAAACGCCCACACAAAGACCTGTATGTGAATGTTCACAGCAGCCTTATTCATAGTAGGCAAAACCCGGAAACAAATCAAATGGTGAATGGAAAACAAATTGGCATGTCCGTGTAGTGAACTATCATTCGGCAATAAAAAGGAATGAACTACTTATGCGTCCAGTGACATAGCTAAATCTCAAATACATGCTAAGCGAAAAAAGCCAAATCAAACAAAATAAAATCCATGCTGTATGAGTCCATGTCTATGACATTGTAGCACAGGCAAAACTCATCTTTTGTGACAAAAAGCAGATCAGTGTTTGCCTGAGGCTAGATTCAGGGAAATTAACTATAAAGGGGCCTTAGGGAACTTTCTAGATGATGGAAATGTTCCATATCTAGATTATGGTGGTGGTTACATGCATGTATACGTTTGTCAAATTCCATCGAACAGTATCCTTAAAATGAGTGCATTTCACTGTATGTAAAATTACCTCAATAAAAATTTTTTTTTTTTTGAGATGGAATCTTGATCTGTTACCCAGGCTGGAGTGCAGTGGCGCGATCTTGGCTCACTGCAACCTCTGCCTCCCGGGTTCAAGCAATTCTCCTGCCTCAGCCTCCCGAGTAGCTAGGATTACAGGCGCCTGCCACCACACCCAGCTAATTTTTGGTATTTTTTCTTTTTTTAGTAGAGATGGGGTTTCACCATGTTGGCCAGGCTGGTCTCAAACTCCTGACCTCAGGTGATCTGCCCGCCTCAGCTTCCCAAAGTGCTGGGATTACAGGCATGAGCCACCACACCTGGCCTAAAATTAATTTTTAAAGATCTCTTAAAAAGCAGACACCAGCCCCAATCTCAGACCCCTTGAGACAGAATTTCCAGGACAGGGGCCATCCTGCTGGACAGTGGGTGCCGAGAACACCTTGCCCATTTATCTGAGCTCCCTTCTGACTCTGAAATCTGGAGCCCCACCCTCCTGGGTCTAGCTTCAGGGCTGCCTGGGTCAGGGTCCTCTGGGAAGCCCCTGCAGTGCCCCAGAAGGGACGAAGCTCACAAGGGGCAAGGCAGGCAGCCCACGGGGCAGGAGGGAGCTCAACTGGGCGTCCTAGGGAGAGGGCAGTGAGGGGTGCCAGTGGGGAACCCCTCCCAGCCTGACCCCCACCACACCTTTCTGAACCCCAGATTTCCAGGCAAGGCTCACCCGTTCCAACTCGAAGTGCCAGGGCCAGCTGGAGGTCTACCTCAAGGACGGATGGCACATGGTTTGCAGCCAGAGCTGGGGCCGGAGCTCCAAGCAGTGGGAGGACCCCATTCAAGCGTCAAAAGTCTGCCAGCGGCTGAACTGTGGGGTGCCCTTAAGCCTTGGCCCCTTCCTTGTCACCTACACACCTCAGAGCTCAATCATCTGCTACGGACAACTGGGCTCCTTCTCCAACTGCAGCCACAGCAGAAATGACATGTGTCACTCTCTGGGCCTCACCTGCTTAGGTGGGTAACTAGCCAGCCACACGGGCACCCTGGGCCTGGGCGCCAGCCCCGAGGAGACTGCCCAAGGCCTGTGATCTAGGGTCTGAGCAGGCTGGTGGAAGGGGTGGGGGGACCCCAGTTTATAACCACTCCCCAAGACACATACCCAGGAGGAGGACTGGAAGGGGCCAGCACCCATCTGTAGGATGGCAATGGAGGACCTAGTTCTGCCAATCACTGACTTCATCGTCACCTCTGAACCTCCATTCTCCCATCTGTGAAGTGGGGTGGTACTTCCCGCCTCGCAGGAGGCTTAGAGACAACGTGTGGGTCAAGTGGACCTGCTGTGCCAAGTGGCACTCATGCCAGGAGCTCCTGGTCCTCTCAAGGCTGCTGGCTGCCCCCGGCCCTCCCCACACCACCCACTCCTCCCTCACCAGAGTGTCTCATTGCAGAACCCCAGAAGACAACACCTCCAACGACAAGGCCCCCGCCCACCACAACTCCAGAGCCCACAGGTAAGAGGATTCTGAACCCCCCATAGGGAGTCAGAGCTAGCAAATAAAAACCCAAGATGCCCAGTTACATTGGAATTTCTGACAAAGGTGGAAATGTTTAGTATTGGTGTGTTCTACGCAATATTTGGGACCCCATCACCTCCCAAGGCTAAGCATTAGTCAGTAGTTGTCCACAAGTTGGGGCCAAACAGCAAGGAGTGCCCAGGAAGCCCTCGGCGCTCAGGGTGGCTCCCCATCCTGCTCTCTCCTCTCCTAGCTCCTCCCAGGCTGCAGCTGGTGGCACAGTCTGGCGGCCAGCACTGTGCCGGCGTGGTGGAGTTCTACAGCGGCAGCCTGGGGGGTACCATCAGCTATGAGGCCCAGGACAAGACCCAGGACCTGGAGAACTTCCTCTGCAACAACCTCCAGTGTGGCTCCTTCTTGAAGCATCTGCCAGAGACTGAGGCAGGCAGAGCCCAAGACCCAGGGGAGCCACGGGAACACCAGCCCTTGCCAATCCAATGGAAGATCCAGAACTCAAGCTGTACCTCCCTGGAGCATTGCTTCAGGAAAATCAAGCCCCAGAAAAGTGGCCGAGTTCTTGCCCTCCTCTGCTCAGGTAAGTGAGACCTGGCCAAGCCCCATGACACCTTCTGCTGCCCTAGGTGGGGTCACAGAGCATCCCAGAAGGTCAGGGAACATGTGTGCAGCACAGGGCACTATGGAGAATACAAGGGAAGTGGAGGCCTGGTCTTGGCCTCTAAGAGGTAACAAGGGTTGGGGTGGGGAGGATGCATCCACACTCGATGCCTTGGTAATCTCTGCAAAGCTACACACCCCAAGCCCAAAGGAACCGCTGGCTCAGCTGCCACATGGGGAAGGGGAGTCGGCAGGACTTCCAGGAGGAGGCAAGGTCTCTTCGTGGGTCTGGGGGAGAAAAAAAAATGTCTAGGTAGGAATTATGGCTTGTGCCAAAGATGGGGCACTTGGAGGGGTGGGCCTTGCAGGAAGGGCATTTGTAAATCCCAAGAGTTGGCATTGCAGCAATGGTGAGAGGTGGGAGGTCCCTGAGGCCCGGGAGTCAGAGCACAGCAGGCAAAGAGAGAAACAGAGACGGCCCCCAAGAGGGCTCTGCAGAAGGTCCTGCGCCGTGCGCTGACAAGGTAAAGAGAATGACGCCGCTCTGTGGTTGAGGGGAGGAGGCAGGTGAGACTGAGTCTGTGAGACCCCGGTGGGCCAAACCAGGATCAATGAAGAAAACTAAAGGGAAGAAACCACAGCTGAAACGAAGGGAGAAACGGAGAAACTTCGCAGTACGCCTCCCTCCGGAAGTAGTGGGTTCCCATGGCCGGAAGTGTTCTCAGTGAAGTCCGCACTGTACTTACCGAGAGCTTACTTCATGCAGGGACCATTCCTGGACATTCTAAATTTTTCACATGGCCTTAGGAGGTGGGTGTTATTATTATCATCCCTTTTTACAGTGAGGAGGCTGAGGTTTAGAGAGGCTAAACCTCTCGCCCAGTACTATGGAGCACTTGCTGGGATTTCTGTTCAAGCAGGGTCACTCTAGAGCCTGTTATCTGAGCCTTGGTGACTCAGTGTGGTCCTGGACCAGCAGCAGCTGGTTAGAAATGCAGGTGCTCAGGCCCCAGCCTGGACCTTCCGAATCAGAATCCACTTTTCAGCAAGGTCCTCAGTGATTTATGTGCACAAATCTAGGAATCACTGCTCGGGGCCACCTGGCTGTCCTGCAAGCACGCTGGGTACCTGGTGTAAATTAGTAAAATGCTGCCCCTCCCCCAGCAGAAGCAGCTCCCAAGGGGCTCTTGGCCTGATGAGGAGAGCAGGGGCTGGCTCGCAGTCCCACCCGCCCCTCAGCTACTATCCTTCCTGCAGGCTACAACCTGTAAAACCATACCCAGGGTTCTTGCCTTTGAAGCTTCTTCTAAATAGATTTACTAGGGCTTTGAAGGTGGATGTTGCTATGGAAACTGGGCAAAGCTGGTGAGATCACAACTCTCTCTAAACTGAGCATGTGTGGGCCTCAGCTACAGACTCCCAGGCCCCACCCTGGCAGGCAGAAATAAACGCATGCCTCTGTTGAGCCAGGCCCCACTTGCTGAAAGCCTGGCCCTCAGCATTCAGTGCCTGGGCAGCACGATCTGTCCCAACTGTGAACTGCCAGGACTCAGGGCAATAGGTCTTTCCAACCCCCAGGCCTCAGTTTCCCTCTTCTGAAAAGTCCTCCTTCTTCCCAAAGTGCAGCGGGATAATGACAAGATGTTTCCAAGTGAGAAGTGGACCTAGGTGGAGCCTATTTCCCACGCTCTTCTCTTATCTCCACCTGGCATGGAGCCAACTCCCTGCTGATGGCTGCCAACAGCCTCCCTGCGGAAAGCGCCTATGCTGCTGTGTCTCAGGATGGTGCTGGCAGCTGCCCACAGGCACCAGAGACAGTGCTGGGTCAGGGGAAGAGCCACAGAGGGTGCCAGAAGGAGGGAAGGGCAGAAAAGAAGGCTGCCTCTCCTGGTGGTCCCACACAGTGCCTTCCCCTAGCCAGGGCCCCGATTTGCCAGTGGCATGGGGCCCCAGGAAGCAGCACACAGGCTCAGGGTCACACTTGCACCCTCCTTTCCCATTGCTTCCCCTCTCAGGTTTCCAGCCCAAGGTGCAGAGCCGTCTGGTGGGGGGCAGCAGCATCTGTGAAGGCACCGTGGAGGTGCGCCAGGGGGCTCAGTGGGCAGCCCTGTGTGACAGCTCTTCAGCCAGGAGCTCGCTGCGGTGGGAGGAGGTGTGCCGGGAGCAGCAGTGTGGCAGCGTCAACTCCTATCGAGTGCTGGACGCTGGTGACCCAACATCCCGGGGGCTCTTCTGTCCCCATCAGAAGCTGTCCCAGTGCCACGAACTTTGGGAGAGAAATTCCTACTGCAAGAAGGTGTTTGTCACATGTGAGTTGGCCACAGCCCACAGTGGGTGGAAGCAGTTACTACTTTACCTCTAGGACCCGGTCAGGGTGCATGTCTCTAAAGGGAAGCCCTGGGGAGCTAGACAGAGAGTCCCAGAGACCCAGAAAGGATGGAGACAGGGAAATTGGAAGGCTAGGGAGCAAGAGTACTCAGACAGCAATGGGCATGAACAATAATAGGAGACAGGGCAAGCAACAGGCAGATCACAGTCAGGCAGCTGATGAGTCATAGAACTTCTCCTTCTACCTTCTACTTTTGCAAGGTGGAAGCCAGAAAATCAAATGGTAGATAGCACATATTTGCTACATGAATGGTAACCAAACGGCAAGTGAAAGAGAGAAATGGATGGATGGATGGATGGATGGATGGATGGATGGATGGATGGATGGATGGATTGGTGGGTGGGTGGGTGGGTGGATGGATGGATGGCTGGATGGATGGATGGATGGATCGGTGGGTGGGTGGATGGATGGATGGACAGAAGGGTGGATGGACAGATGGATGGATGGATCAAGAATAGAGGCCCCGCTGGCTATTGGTATGCAATCATATATTGGTTTCTGATGGTATATGATGGCAAGGTGATCACTAATAACTGGCAAATGGTAGAAAATTAAATAGCTTATAACAAGTGTGGCAAATGATAGCTAGATGATCAACTGTTAGATGACAAATGGTGGGTGGGTGAGTGGATAGCAGGGAATTCTAGAGATAGATGGAGGGATAGCCAAATAGATCATTGCCTTCCATGCATGCTGGTGAATTTCTCAGATGAGCAAGGAGCCAGCAGCTTCCCTCCCACAGTTTTTCTCCCCCCAGGACTGGGACTGACCTAACTCTTCCTCCTTCCCCAGGCCAGGATCCAAACCCCGCAGGCCTGGCCGCAGGCACGGTGGCAAGCATCATCCTGGCCCTGGTGCTCCTGGTGGTGCTGCTGGTCGTGTGCGGCCCCCTTGCCTACAAGAAGCTAGTGAAGAAATGTAGGTGTCACGGCCCTGAGTGGCTCCGTTCCCACGTGCAGAGACTGGAGGGGCTGCACTAGAGTCCTCCGGAGGAGGGGTCATGCCTCCAGAAAGCTGGGCACGCAGGACACCTCTGCTTCACCACCCAGCCTTCCCCTCTCCTGCCCATTAGCCATTTTCTGCCCCAAGTAACAGAAACACAAAGTAAACAAAATTGCAATTGCTAATTTGTCCATCTCTGGAGCCCAGCTGAGACCCACTCCAGGTCAGAGAGAAGGTGTGGCCATTCCCAAGGCTGTGGCAGGCCCAGAGGGTGTTCAGTACGGCCTCTGATGGTAGGAGACACACATCCCAGGCCTAGCCCCACCACTTACCACTGCCCGAGATGCTGATTGGGACACTTCCTCTCTCTGACCCTCAGTTTCTTCATCTACCAAATGGGCAATCGCACACCTTGTGAACGCGGGGGCTTGTTCTCCTTGCCTTGCAGAACTTAAGAGGAAATTATTCAGACAAAGAAGTGAGAGGGGAGAGATTGGGAACAGAGGGCCCAGCAGGACAGTGTCAGGTCCTAGTGCCTGCCCAGGTCTAGTTCTAAACGCCTGTGGTCTTTTCTCCTGGGGAGCCGGGCACCTCTACACCATCCTCGGCCTGCTCCTTCGGCACAGGATGGCTGCAATTCCCTTCCCGAGCAAGTTAGGAAACTGAGGCCTACGAGAGACTCCAAGGGGCAGAGCCCAGCAGCCCTGCCCTCAGCTGCACCTGCCGCCACCATCTCCCTCCCAGGCCCAGCCCCGTCCCCACCCCTGCCTGCCCCCACCCACACCTGCCCCCACCACTCTGATGTGCCTTTCTTGTCTCTTGCCCAGTCCGCCAGAAGAAGCAGCGCCAGTGGATTGGCCCAACGGGAATGAACCAAAACAGTAAGTGTCCCCGGAGGCGGGAGCCTCCCTCAGGCCCTGGACAGAGGCCATGGAGGCAGAGTCGAGGCTCTCTGCTGACCACAGACGGAGCCTGTGGCTGCTTGAAGCCTCTGATCTCCACGGTGCTTGTCTGACATGTGACTGTGGCCAACAGACGTCCCCACACCAGGGAGGGCAGAGGCTTCTTGATGGGCTGATGGCTGAGCGGTTTCTACCACTGAAGCCTCAGAGTGTAGAAACATCTCATGGTATCCTTTCTGTCCCTCGCCCCATCTCTAGGGTCCCCAGCAGCCCTCACCTCCTCCAGCAGTATTCCCCAACACAGTAGCCAGTGGATGTTAACAGGCAGCACTCACAAGAGGCCTCCCTGATCAACAGATCTGGAAAACCATGAGTTAGGCACAGCTAAGCATAGCTATTTCAGGACTTATCAGAACCTTAATGGGCATTTTTGTATTGCCCATCTCCAAAGCAAGGATCCATTAAGAAGGGCTGTCCAAGTTATTTTCATCATGGAACAACTTACAGGGCCAGTATTAGGACATTTTGGTGCAGCCAGCCCAACACCATCCCTGGTCTTCATCCTCCCTCCTTCCAGCCACAGTCAGAGACACCCTAATGGATGGAGACATGGCGCTCTTCCTGCCTCCCATTCCACCTTCTTCCCCCTTCCCAAGTCCACAGCCAAATCCTTCAAGAGGGCTCTGTGTTGTCCAGCCTTTCTTAATAACATACAGGCCCTCAGCTCCTGGAGGGCAGGGAGCAGATCTGTCCCGTCACCTGTGCTCCAGTCTCCTGCTTGGTAAATGCTTGATGACCGACTCATGGAAGGCCCCACCCTGCCAGTCAGATTGCTGGGTTACCCAAACCTGCTCTAAAAGTCTGCTGCTGATCCTGCTAGCATGAACCTCCCAGGAAGAAAGGAGAGGGGGATGCATTGAAGGGGCTGTGGGTGCCTTTGTCCTCTCCCCGCTAACATCACGGGAATAAGAGATTAAAGTTCTGGGCACCTGCTGGGGAAGGAGACGGAGGACACAGCCACAAGTCTAACGACACTGTCTCCTACCATCTGCCCAGTGTCTTTCCATCGCAACCACACGGCAACCGTCCGATCCCATGCTGAGAACCCCACAGCCTCCCACGTGGATAACGAATACAGCCAACCTCCCAGGAACTCCCGCCTGTCAGCTTATCCAGGTAAGCACCAGCGGGTGCTCCCAGGCACGCAGGCAGGGCTGCAGCAGGCCGCCAAGGCAGGTCACGTGATGCCCTTGAAGGTCGGGTGATGGCCCAAAGACAGAATGGAGACCCCAGGGTGCAGGGGGATCAAACGTCGCAGGATGCAGCAGGGGTACGGAAGGGATGTAGCCTTTGCAGGCCCCAGCTGTCCCGTTTGAGACCACAAACTACTCATCTGGAGAGAAGAATGCACTCAGAAAGCCATCAACCCCAGCCTTGCTGTGACCTAATGGGCCTGTTTCCCTGCAGGGCCTTGAGGGGCCTGGATGGTAAATGAGGCCCCTTGGATTCCTCCGGGCCAGAAGAGAGCCATTAAGTGGGCTGCAGGAGCGCTGTACTAAAGGCTCCCAGACTGGCACTACCAATTAAGCCCCAGGGAGCCTGGAGTTCAGCATCATTAGTGAACGTTTGGCTGATTTGATCAAAACAGATACGGGGCTGTCACCGGCTCATAAAGCCCCTGTGATCTTCCAACCCACTGTGGGCAGCGGCTCTAGGATCCAAGGGGCTCTGTGGAGTCAAAAACCCTCTGCAAACAGCGTCCTTTCTTTCCCCAGCTCTGGAAGGGGCTCTGCATCGCTCCTCCACGCAGCCTGACAACTCCTCCGACAGTGACTATGATCTGCATGGGGCTCAGAGGCTGTAAAGGTGAGCCCGTCTCCAGCCTGACCCCAGCACCCCAGGGTCCCCCACAGTCCTGGGGGTGAGCACCAGCCACTCAATGCCTCCCCTCAGTCCCACCCTGCCCATACATGAATAGGGGACCCCCAGCATCTTGATTCTTGTAAAGAGAAAGACAAACGTCAGCTGTTTAGGTTATACGAGCTGGTTTGACAATTAGAGCAGAGCAATCATGAACTTTAACAATCAACTCTTAAACTCCATTCGGAAGGCCACACAGGCAGAGTCCCTAAGAGCTCCGTGATGGAGTCACACCCCTCTAGAGCTGCCAACCTGCCAGCGGGGAGAAGGAGCCCCTGGCTCAGGACAGCAGCCGTCCCCAAAATGGAGCCCAGAGCATGGGTCCTGTCCCCGACCTCCCTGCATCACCTCTGCGGTGTCTTCCTCTAACACATTTCCTTCTCACCCCACAGAACTGGGATCCATGAGCAAAAAGCCGAGAGCCAGACCTGTTTGTCCTGAGAAAACTGTCCGCTCTTCACTCGAAATCATGTCCCTATTTCTACCCCGGCCAGAACATGGACAGAGGCCAGAAGCCTTCCGGACAGGCGCTGCTGCCCCGAGTGGCAGGCCAGCTCACACTCTGCTGCACAACAGCTCGGCCGCCCCTCCACTTGTGGAAGCTGTGGTGGGCAAAGCCCCAAAACAAGCAGCCTTCCAACTAGAGACTCGGGGGTGTCTGAAGGGGGCCCCCTTTCCCTGCCCGCTGGGGAGCGGCGTCTCAGTGAAATCGGCTTTCTCCTCAGACTCTGTCCCTGGTAAGGAGTGACAAGGAAGCTCACAGCTGGGCGAGTGCATTTTGAATAGTTTTTTGTAAGTAGTGCTTTTCCTCCTTCCTGACAAATCGAGCGCTTTGGCCTCTTCTGTGCAGCATCCACCCCTGCGGATCCCTCTGGGGAGGGACAGGAAGGGGACTCCCGGAGACCTCTGCAGCCGTGGTGGTCAGAGGCTGCTCACCTGAGCACAAAGACAGCTCTGCGCGTTCACCGCAGCTGCCAGCCAGGGGTCTGGGTGGGCACCACCCTGACCCACAGCATCACCCCACTCCCTCTGTCTTATGACTCCCCTCCCCAACCCCCTCATCTAAAGACACCTTCCTTTCCACTGGCTGTCAAGCCCACAGGGCACCAGTGCCACCCAGGGCCCTGCACAAAGGGGCACCTAGTAAACCTTAACCAACTTGGTTTTTTGCTTCACCCAGCAATTAAAAGTCCCAAGCTGAGGTAGTTTCAGCCCATCACAGTTCATCTTCTAACCCAAGAGTCAGAGATGGGGCTGGTCATGTTCCTTTGGTTTGAATAACTCCCTTGACGAAAACAGACTCTTCTAGTACTTGGAGATCTTGGACCTAATCCCGTGGGGCCTCGGCTTCCTTAACTGCAAGTGAGAAGAGGAGGTCTACCCAGGAGCCTCGGGTCTGATCAAGGGAGAGGCCAGGCGCAGCTCACTGCGGCGGCTCCCTAAGAAGGTGAAGCAACATGGGAACACATCCTAAGACAGGGCCTTTCTCCACGCCATTTGATGCTGTATCTCCTGGGAGCACAGGCATCAATGGTCCAAGCCGCATAATAAGTCTGGAAGAGCAAAAGGGAGTTACTAGGATATGGGGTGGGCTGCTCCCAGAATCTGCTCAGCTTTCTGCCCCCACCAACACCCTCCAACCAGGCCTTGCCTTCTGAGAGCCCCCGTGGCCAAGCCCAGGTCACAGATCTTCCCCCGACCATGCTGGGAATCCAGAAACAGGGACCCCATTTGTCTTCCCATATCTGGTGGAGGTGAGGGGGCTTCTCAAAAGGGAACTGAGAGGCTGCTCTTAGGGAGGGCAAAGGTTCGGGGGAAGCCAGTGTCTCCCATCAGTGCCTTTTTTAATAAAAGCTCTTTCATCTATAGTTTGGCCACCATACAGTGGCCTCAAAGCAACCATGGCCTACTTAAAAACCAAACCAAAAATAAAGAGTTTAGTTGAGGAGAAATGAGCCTTTAGAAAACTGTTTTTCAAGGGTTGGCTGACTTGGGTGATGCATTTCAAAAAGATGTTTGGTGATGCGATGGAATAGAAGCACTTTAGTCTTCAAGGTGCCATTGTCAAGTTCCTGCCTTGGCTGGTGAAGGCAACCCACTGCTCCCCCAGCCAGTGCTCAGGGGCTGGTGTCCACATCCCTTGGTAGAGGACGTGCTGCCGTGACCTGGACAACCTCCCCGTTCCTGCATCCCAGCAACCTGCTAGAGCAGGGCCAGCCCTTCCACTCACCTGTGTGTCCCTCAAACCCTGCCCATTCCGTAAATTATGTTCCTGCGTAAATCATGTGACCTGGCCAATGAGTGTTTGGGCGTGCAACCCCTGATTCTAGCATATTAGGTCAAGGATACCAAGGACCAAACAAGTCTAGCTTTCACACTGCCATGTGCCCAAGCATGGTGGCTCGTGCCTGTAATCCCAGCACTTTGGGAGGCCAAGGTGGAAGGATTGCTTGAAGCCAGGAGTTCCAGACCAGCCTGAGCAACAAAGTGAGACCCCAGCTCTACCAAAAAAAGGAGTTGTTTAATTAGCTGAGCATGGTAGCACACGCCTATAGTCCGTTATTCATGAGGCTGGTGCAGGAGGATCACTTGAGGCCAGGAGTTTAAGGCTGCAGTGAGCCATGATCTTGCCATTGCACTCCAGCCTGGGCAACAGGCTTTTTCTTTTTTTTCCAAAAAAACCATATATATACAAATAATTAGCCAGGCATGGTGGCACACACCTGTAATCCCAGCTACTCGAGGCTGAGGCAGGAGAATCACTTGAACCCGGGAGGCGGAGGTTGCAGTGAGCCGAGATGGCGCCAATACACTCCAGCCTGGGAGCCAGATGAGTGAGATTCTGTCTCAAAAAAAAAAAAAGTTATCATGCACCCAGGGATCTGGGAGTACAGAGCGGAACAGAGAGCTGTAACGACATGACATTTATATGGCCTCACCACATCCAGCAGAGCAAAGTGTCCTAAGCTAGGAATCTCTTGAGACTCTAAATTTGATGCTCAGGGTCTGTCCCCCTGCAGCGGGAGGCCCACTGTAGTCTAGTGAAAAGCAGTCAGTGATCTCCCAGGGATGCAGGGAGGGAGGTGTGAGGAGCGCCTGTGTGTGCTGCCCTCTGAGGTGAGGTGGCCAGGGAGAGGGGGGGAAGCAAAGAGCACAGGGTGGGACACGCGGGCTGACCAGCTGAGGCAGCTCATGATGGTCCTTTCTTAGAAAGTCAGCCCCTCCGTGCCCCCTGCCACCACTCTGGCACCAACCCAAGGCAGGTGACCTGACTATGCGCCTAGAGGGAGATTTGCAGCCTCTTCCTACAAAGCCAAATTGCTTCCAGCTGTCCCTGATGTCCTGTGTCCTCAGCCTTGGACACCTGCAAGGCAAGGCCAGAGTTCAGCTGGGGGTGAAGGGCAGTAAACATTTGACCAGAGCCCAGAGACTCTCAGCTCTGTCCTCGGGAGGCACTTCCGGCACCACCAAGGCAGGGGGAAGGAGCCCCTGCAGCCTCTGAAATCCAACCGACCCAGTCCAAGTCCCACCTCCTCCTAAGGCTGTGCAACCCGCTCACCGAACCACCTGCCCTGTGGTTTCCTCCCATTTAAACTGGGGATGAAAGGGCTGTTGCAAGGACTCCAGGACATAATGCGCCTGAAAGCACAGTACAGCCTGCAGCCATAGCGACTTCAGGGCATCTCTAGGCATCCTCCGCAGGTGGCCGCCCGGTCACCTTGCGGGGAAGGAGAGGCAGAGGGCTGACATGAGGGACTGTTAGAAGCCTGGTCTTCAGACTCCCTCCAAGCTGCCCTTCCTGCTGAGCTGAAGACGCCCTCCCTGGCCTCGGGATAGGCAGCTCAGCAGCAGAGCTCAGGGCGACACTGGGGAGGGAGGCAGGCTGGGCCAAGGCCTAGAAGACTGTTGGTGCCGCAGCCAGTTTAGCGGCCTGCTGTCCCTCTGAGCCCATCCTGCAAGCCCAGGTTAGAATTAGATGGCTCACAGACAGGCCCACACGCCGACATCCCGCCAGCCCGGCAGGTGGCAGGAACATGGCACCTCCCGAGCGGGCTGAGGACCAGACGCCCCCTCGTGGCATCCTGTGGCCTTGCATGCCATTGCTCTCAGTCCAGGACCAGGCAAACGCAGGCTCCAATAGGAAAACGGCTAAGAAAGCAAGCAGAAGAGTGGGAGAGGGAAGGTAAATACTCCCAGGGCCAGCCCTGGGGCGAGCGGGCAAGGGAGGGCTGACATCCAGACGGATGGGGCTTTGGGACGTGAATCACAGAGGCCCCTCCAGAGAGCACGATCTGAAGGCTGCAGAAGAGTTCAAGGCACCCACATGCAGCCACGTCTTCACTCAAACCCAGCAACACCACACCACATGTGACTCATCAAAGTTTATTATGGCAATTAATTACACAAACATACAGGCGGTCGGTCATCCAGCTCAGAAGCACTCAAACCAGTAGAGTCCATTAGTGATTTCTCTTTATAAATAACTTAGGAGAAGCAAGCACATTTGGTAAAGAACCGGCAGCGCTGACCTAGCGTCACGCGGATGGCACGTAGGCCGGGGAGGGGCAGGCACCAGAAGGTCAAGGTCCCTCCTTGGCCCCAGCAGCCCCGGGCCCACCAGATGCTGCGTCCTCAGGTAGTGGACATTTCAAGGCACGTACAACTTCCTAAGCGATAGCAGCTCCAGGCTCTTCCCTGAGACCTGGTTTACCTCTGGAACAACCAAGTTAACACTCATCACACCCCCTTTGTCTATTGTATTCATTCTTATTACTGAACATGCCCCAAACCCCATAGTGCAGGGGGCTGCATATTAAACAGAGACATAATCCCCACCCTTTACATTCTGAAGACAGGGAGGTGCGAAAAAATTGCCCCTAATGTAGTGATGGTGTTTTTTAAAAAGCACCATTTGGGAAGTAAAGTTAGGGCCTCTTTTGATGCCTGTCTTAGGATGGACACTGGGGGTGGGAGGATTACATCAACAGAGTGAGAAGGGGAGGGGAAGGGAGGGGGCTGCTTGTGAATGAGATTCAAGGCACTAAAGGAGTGGATGGATGCGTGGGCCTCGGGCAAAGTCGCCCTAAAGTGGGGGACCCCAGAGGAGAGAAGGGAGGGTGGCTGGGGAGGTGACCTGGCCCTCCAATCCTAAACAAGCCCCAATGTGACCACAATCTCCAGGGCTAGAGCTGCCCGCTTCCCTCTGGCCAGAGGGCCCAAGGCAGCCCCCTGGGTTCTCCAACCAGTGCAAGCAAGGTCTGGGGACAACCTTGACAACCCCCAGCCTTCTTGCTGGGCTGGCGCTGCTGCCACTCAAATAGGACATAGGACAAGCTTGTCTGACATCAGCTACTGGAGTTAAATTATGGCTTTATAGGACTCAAACCTGTTGTTTTTCCCAACTCTGTTCTCTCCCTCCAATCCAACCCCTGCCACAGTGCATGGGCAGGCTAGCCTTGAATGGACTGGACAGACACCAACAGCTGCATCCCTTGGCATGGGGATCCATGTCAAATACGCCAAACCCCAGGGGAGATGGAGGGGGCTGGAGACCCGGGGCCTCCTCATAGAGATAACTCTGCACTGGGTTCAAATGGCCCTGAGTGCAGCCGCAAGTAGATGCTCATAAATGCGCACATGCGCTCACTCACACAGACACCGGCGAGAGGTGCTGGACTCCAGACTGGCTAGCACCGCTGCAGCCAGGCACTGAAAGGAGGGGCTTCCAGGAGGACCTCTGGCCAGAAGGCCAGCAAGTGCCATGACCAGTCACACCACCCAGTGCCTTGTCCCTCCAAGGCCTCTGGGTGCCGACGCCAAGTCCACAGGGAGCACCAACGCCACTTCCAGTTGACCCTCGAATCTCGGCGATGGCTGGGCCAAAGGTTGAGCGTGGGTGGGACTAGGGAGGGGCCGAGGGCCAGGAGTGTGTCTAATACCCAGGCCAGGCAGGCCCCGGGGGTGGTGGGAACCCATAGGGAGGGGCGGGCCCGGGGGGATAAGGGGGCTGCAGGGGCACTGAGGGCTGGGGCTGGCCTGGAAAGCTGGGGAGCTGAGGCTGTATTGGGTAGGGAGGTTTTCCTCCTGTTGCGGGGTATGGGGACTGTTGAGGATAACCAGGACTGGGGGCCCTGCCTCCCCCCAAGGGGTACCCAGGCCCAGAGGCACCAGTTGGGGTCCCAGGATAGCCCGGCCGGGGTGGCATGCTCCTCTGTGGGGACCAGGAGTAACCCGCAGCACCCCTGGGTCCAGGCTGGGCTGCCGGGTAAGTGGGGCCCAGAGGCCTGCTGTAGAAGGAGGGCTGGGACACTACTGGGAAAGGGGCCGGTGGCAGGGCTCCATGGGCAGTGGGGCCCACAGGCAGGCTGGGGGATGGGCTGTAGGGCAAAGGGTAGGGAGGCATGGCTGATGGTGGCTGCGGCTGCTCTTCAACCACAGGGGGTGTTCCCTGGGGGACTGGGCGCACCGGGGGTGGTGGACGGGGTGGAGGGGCATCGCCGGCCAGCTCCTGGGAAGCCCTGGGCTTCCTCACCACTTCCTGGAGCTTTTCCACGCGAACCCGGCGCAGGTGGGACAGCATCCTCATGGAGGAAAAATTCTCCAGGAACGTTTCCAGGGGCACCTCGCCCTCCAGGAACTTCTCAGCCATGGCCTGGAAGACATAAGGTCCAGTGACAACAGGGGCAGCTGGGATCAAGGCCTCTTGATTTTCCCCAGGGTCTGAGTTCAGCTGCAGCCCTCCCACCTCACGCCGCCTCAGGCACCCCCTCCTCTTCCCTGCCCATACGCCCCTTCTCACAGCTGACATATGGTACATGCACTGTCTCCCTCACTAGAATGTCAGTCCCTTGAGGGCGAGGACTGTCTCTGTCGTGGTCACCTCTGTCCTGGCACCCTGGCATCATGCCAGGGCCACAGTGGCCACTGCATATATGTGCTGAACACCTGGATGAGCACTAGCCCAGGGACTGGGAGGGCCTAGAAGCTTCTTCCACCCAGACACAGAGTGGACAGCACCAGTTTGCCCACAGAGGCTGAAGAGGTGGCCGGAGGGAAGCAGGAAGCAGGGAGAGTGGAGTAGGGAGCTGGCCTCAGCCCCTGGGGGCCTCCTGCTGTGCTGCCCTACCATCCAGGGCTGCGAGCTGCCCTTGTCCACTGTCACCCGTTTCTGCTTCAGCTAGTGGGACTGGGTTCCTGTTATTTATACCCAAAAGGCCTCCCCAGGACTAAAGATGTCCTTCACCTCTGCCATCTACGAAAGCTCCCTTGTTCCATGCTTTGCAGACATCTGCTCCTCCTTCCAAGGCCCCCTGCTGCAGGGACTGACACCCTGTCCAGGGAAGAGGGGTGTCGCCTCGCCCTCTCACCTCGGACTCTTCTTCGATCTTCATGCCTTCCACCTGCAGAAGGTCTAACAAGGTCCCTGGCTGCAGTGCTGAAGAAAATTTCTCTGGAAGGGAGGGCAGAACGACTGACATTTGAAAAGTGCTTCCTGATTCAGTGTTAAAGGCACTTTGCATACCCTCTGTGTGCATCCAGGCCCAGCCACCACACCAGGGTCCACCAAAGGGTCCTTCTGGGTGGGCTTGATGAGCACTTTTGGTCCAGTTCCTTCCTGAGCAGAGAAGGGCCGGAATGAACCCAGCCTAGACCTTGGCCAAGCCTACCCTACGCCATCCTGGGATGGGAAATGACTCGGGCTTCAGAGCCCAACTGACCCAGTTCTGCCTGCCAGCCAGGGGAGTTACCTAACCTGAGTGTCAAGCTTTCTCACCATCAAGACAAGGACCACCCTCCCACCTTCAAAGGTGACAGGTCCTGGGACACAGAGAGCCCAGAGCAGCTCGGGAACAGCTCAGTAAAGCACAGAAGCTGAGCTGCCAAGGGTAACGGCAGCAGCAAAGGATGCAGGCTGTCTCAATTCAAATCCCAATTCCACCTATTTCTAAGCTGGGTGACCTTAGTCAAGTTCTTGAATCTCTCTGAGCCTCATTTTTCTTACCTATAAAATGGAGTAACAACAGTACCCACCCTTCTATGGCTGTTGTGAAAAAAAATACATAAAGCACTTAGCACAGGGCTGGGAACACGGTGGGCCTCCGTCCAACCCTGAATGGGGACCCTGAGTTCACAGAGGAGCCACCCTACCCAGCTTTGCCTTCTGCTCCTGGCACCGCTCCACGAGCTTCCGGAGCTCCTGGTATTTATCCGAGAGGTTTGAGCGGCTGATCTCCAGGGGACCCTGGAACTCCAAGTTCCGCTCTGCCAGGCTCCGGTTGGTGGCCAGTGCCATCTCCCGTTCCAGCTGTAGGTCCTGGACCTAAAAGGGCAGGACAACAGAACCTAAGGAAAACGTCCATCACCCTTAACCTCCTGGCAGCCTGGGTCAGGGGCTTCGGGGGCACATTGCTCACCTTGGGGCGGAGAGGCTCATCCTTGGGGCAATACTCAGCCCTCAACTAGTCAGACAAAGCCAGGTTCAAACCCTGAATGAAGTACTCTGCGCCTCACTTAATCCTTAACCCACAGCCCACGAGGTGGAGACGCATGGGAACCTGGCGCTGAAGGTGAAGAGCTCGCCCAAGGCCACGTGATTGATATCCATGATGGAATGTGCAGAGCCCCAAGGAGGGGGTGGACCAATTTACATGAGAAAAAGCAGAGGCTTTCCAGGAGGGAGGGGATCAAAAGTCCCAATAACTTATCCCCGAGCTTCAGAGTCAAGAGACCTACCATGGTGGGCTCGGGTGGTCCTGGCCAGATGCACAGGCAAGACATATAATGAGGCCCCAAATAAAGTTATTGTGAGGGGTGAGAGAGCCAGGTCCCTGGACCAGACCATGCCACTGACTTAGGAGAGACCTGGACCTGCCTCCTATGCCACACATGTGTCCTGCAGAGAAGCTGCACAGATGAGCCAGAGGGGCCACCCTGGACATTCCCTGCTGCAAACACTTCCCCAAGCCAAGCGGCACTTTACCCCTCTGCCAGGCTCTTCGTCGCTGCCAGCCAGTGAGACAGAAGCCAAGGCACCCTTGCCAGCTGTTGTGATGTGACGCCCCATGCATCCGCCAAGGAGTCCTCTTCCTAAGAGGAGGGCTGAGGAGTCAGACCTGCATGCTGAGCCAGCAGTGACAGTACACTGTCAGCAGCATGGGGCACCAGAAGAGAGGCCTCGGCACCCGCCACAGGGCGCAGGGAACAGCTCAGCAAGACTGACTCTAAGTCAGGCCCTCACTGTGCAGCTTCTCCACCATGGTCAGCATGTGACAGACCAAGCCAGACTGGCTCATGCCCCAAGAGACATAGGAAGCCCGTGGGCATTCTGGAAGAGGCGGCTTCGGGGAAAGGCTACCCCTTCTGCTGTCCCAGCTACAGGGGCCGAGGTCCTGCACTCTGGGGCAGGCCCATTGCCTCTTCTTTGTGCTCCAGATTGGAAAGAGGGATACCACAGCTCCCTGCCCTCCCTGAGCCCTCCAGACAAGGCTGCCAGGGTTCAGGGATGTAGGGCCCAGGGTCTGTCCAGCCTAGAGCCCACGCTGCTGCCTTCTACAGACATGGTCTCATTCTGTCGTCCAGAATGAGTGCAATGGCATGACCATAGGTCACTGCAGCCTCAAACTCCTGAGCTCGAGCAATATTCCCTTCTCAGCCTTTCCAGCAGCTGGGACTACAGGCACGCACCACCACGCCTGGCTAAGTTCTTTTTTCTGTAGAGATGGGGTTTCCCTACGTTGCCCAGGCTGGCCTCAAACAATCCTCCCATCCCATCCTTCCAATAGCTGGGACTACAGGCACAAACCACCATACGTGACTCTCAATCTAGTTTTTATTAGCCATGGAAACTTTACTTACATGGCTGACCCAGAGTGAAAGGCCTAAAGCCCTCCTGCTCACCCATCCCTTGCAGGGCCCCATGGATCCTCTGGCCTCCCTATAGGTCCACTGCCTTTTCCCTGCGTCTAAACCAACAAATCGACGCTGTATCATTTTCCCCTAAATCTTGCCCTACTTATTTCTGCTCCCTGTCCCCACAGCCTTCTTACATCTTTCTCCACGAAGTGGGTCAATGGGTAGAAACATATAGGTAGATAGAAGGAGTTAGTTCTAATGTTCAACAGCTGAGTAGGGTGACTATGGTCAGCAACAATGTATTGTATATTTCAAAGTAGCAAGAAGCATAAAATGTTCCCAACACACAGAAACAACAAATACTCAAGGTGATGGAGACCCTAAATGCCCTGACCTTAATTACACATTCTTTTTTTTTTTTTTTTTTGAGACAGAGTTTCGCTCTGTTGCCCAGGCTGGAGTGCAATGGCGCGATCTCGGCTCACTTCAACCTCTGCCTCCTGGGTTCAAGCAATTCTCCTGCCTCAGCCTCCCTTGCTCCCTTGTAGCTGGGACTACAGGCACGTGCCACCACGCCTGGCTAATTTTTGTATTTTTAGTAGAGATGGGGTTTCACCATGTTGGCTAGGCTGCTCTCGAACTCCTGACCTCAGGTCTTCCACCCACCTCGGCCTCCCAAAGTGCTGGGATTACAGGCATGAGCCACCGCGCCCAGCCTGATCATCACACATTCTATGCATGCAACAAAGATTCTCATCTTCCCCATAAATATGCAAAATATGCATCAATTTAGAAAATTGCGTATCGATGCATATTAGGGGTTCAGTGTGAAGTCCTCCCAGTCACTGAAAAGAGGTCAGTAAGACTAAAAATAGGTAAATAAAAGATGTTTTCACATGTTTTGCTGCTTCTGAATTCAATCTGCCCTAGTATATTACTTTGGTGGAAATAAGCAGGAAGATCTATACTCATACAGATATATAGCTAGAAAAGGAGGGAGTCGCTACTAACCTTTATAGATAATTATCAATTTTCTTTGAATCTACAGCAAAACTCAACAAGAAGTATCTTAATAGTTCTTAAAAGTTGCTATGTAAAATTTAGAAATTAGCCAGGTGTGGTGGTGTGCACCTGTAGTCCCAGCTACTTGGGAGGCTGAGGTGGGAGGATTGTTTGAGTTCAGGAGGTGGAGGCTGCAGTGAGCCATGATGGCGCCATTGCACTCCAGCCTGGGTGACAAAGTAAGACCCTGCCTAAAAAAACAAAAATTAAAAAAAGTTGCAAAGTGGGAGATAAAACCATTTGGACTAACTTTCCTTAATAAGTTACGGTGTTTCCCTTCTATATCTGGCCCCCAACCCAAAGCAGCTCCCCTCCACACACCCCTCTATGCACACTCTTCTACACGGAGAGAGCCCCTGCCAACTCCCTTCTCTCCTAGCCGTGTCCATGTCCATGTCCCGAACTAATAGAGAGCTCCTGTCTCTTCTCACAATCCCACTGTGACTCAATGACTGTCTTATAGCCCACGATAAAAAAGTTTGCCAATGGTCTGAAGTCTAAGTGGCTTGTCCTGCTTCATTTCTACCTGATCCACGAGTGTTTTTTCCCCTCAGAGAGTTCAGATCGATGGGACAGGTGTGGCTGCACACCACAAAATTCAAGTGCCTTCTGCCCAAGAGGTCGCTTCTGCTCACATTTTCCATGATTCTCTGCTTTGTCACGATTCTGTCAGCCTGCTCAGCTCTGCACACTCTAGAAGCAGGCCTTGGGCTTCCCATGGCACCATGCTCACAGTGCTTAATATGTGACAAAGGAACGCAGGCAGAGCTGCACTGTGCCCAGCACCAGGCTGGGCAGGAGCAACGCCCTGGCAGAGCTCACAGCCTCACAAGCCATTTGAGTCAGCCCCGGGGCTTCGACAAGCAAGCTTTGCTCCACGTCCTTGCTGAGGACTAAAAAAGCCCTAGGGTGGCAGGATGTGGCCCACGGTGTCCACCTCTCCTCACAATCTGCCCACCAGGAGATCTTTTCAACCCAATGTTCAGTCACCTCCAACACCAGTTAAGATTCCTCACTTAGGCAGTAGAGCAGGCAGCAGGCAGCAAGAGCATAAGCAGGAACAGGAGCAGGGGACTCACCGGCCTGGCGCCCCCCATGGCATGGAAGCACGGAGACACTGGATGGGGGAACGTCATTATTTTTTTCAAAATACAAGTTCACAGAAGAGACACACCATACCTGCTCATCCGTGCAAGTAAACATGTACTCCAAATGCAAATCAAAGGAGCTGGCATTGCTTGCATGCGTGTCTCTCCCTCACATTAGGGATAGGAAGCGGGAGCTTCCAGCACAACGGATGAGCTGCAGCCACTCAATGGGTGACCGTGGGTATTTCTGGCTGTGTGGCCTGACCTCTCCCATCTCACAGGGGACATCCCAGGGTCACAGGAGATGCTAGGGGCAGGGAATGTCCTTTATTAAGTGTAAATCTCTGCACAAGCAGGATTCTGTTTCTTTCCTCAAGGACTCTGTGATTAAGAACTAGAGGATTAGGGGCCAGTTATGAGGAGAAACAGGATCAAATGGGAGACGAGCTAGATCTCAGCCCAAGAATGGCTCCTAGAAGCCTTAGAGTCACCTGGAGATATGGGATCGCACAAGGCTCTTGGGGAAAAGTGGGTACAAAACCATACCAGTGCTTTGAGGAGCTGCCTCCAGATTTGGGCTGGAACGACAGTGTGGGGACTCCTGGGGTATCTGGGTCCTGGGAAGGCACCAGGAGGCAGTGGACTCCCCAGCACTCCCAAGAACTCCCAGGAACTGGTCTGAAGCCTCAGGGATTCCTCTGAGTCCAAACCAGGATGAAGTTCACAGAAAAGGGAGATGAATTTGGCCAAAACTTCCAATAAGCCAGCATCCTTAAAAAGCGCCTCTTAACAAGCCTCATCTGCTGGCCTCTGTTGGGTCCCATACCAGCCTCCCTCTACCTCAGGGGACTCCAGGGCCAGCTGGTCAATCGCCTCCGAGTCATTCTGCAACTCCTCCAGCTCCTGCAGGGTCTTATCCTTCAGCGTCTCCATCCTTCCCTGTGAACACAGTGACACCAAAGTAACGAACAGGCAGCCCAAGACGAAGGGACCCCCGAGCCTGTACATATGATTTATCAAAAACAAACTGGAGTTTTCCTGCGATAATACCACTCCACCGGGAGGCTCGAGGAGAGGCAGAGATCTCTGAGAGCACATTCCTGCGGCTCAGCCCACCCACTCCCCAGGGAGATCAAGGAGCTGCTCCCTCCACCCTCTCATGAGCAACAGGATATGTGAAAGTACTTGCAGCCAGAAGCAAAACCACAATCCTCGGGTGCTAGATGGAGCTCCCCAAGGAGCAGAGAGGAAAAGGCAGGAGGAGAGGGCCAGGCAGCAGGGATGGAGACTAAGTTTGGCCCAAGGCTGCCCGCAAGCACTGATGCCATCATGCCCTCTGGTAGGTGTCTATTTCTGTCTGAACCAGAAATACACCAAGCTCCACACATGGGGGCTTTGCTGGCTTCAACATCACTGGTTCAACTATGTCACTGCTTGTTATATTTAGTGCTCCAGAAACCTCAGGTTTCCCTCCAGAATTCCCCTTAACTGCAGCCCTCTCCATGTGCCACCAAAATGGACTGTCATATGTGCATCCTCATAGAAGCAGGAAAAAAAAAAAAATCAGCCATTTGGCCTAGCAGGCAATCAGGAAGGAAAGAAATTGACCGACCCAAAGAGGACATCGCTTTGACAGAGAGCTAGTGTCAGCGGCCCTCTCCCTGTCACTCTGCCTAGAGGGCCATCGATTGTCTGTGTGGTAGATGGGTCACAGCCAGGCCCAGGAGGGAACCCCAGGGACTGAAGAGAGGAAGCACAAATACACCCGGCACCTGCTTCCTTTCTGCTGACAGGGTCCTCCATTTTCATCTGGTTTGTATCTCTTCCAGAGGTGCATTCCATAGCTTTTTTTTTTTTTTTTTTTTTTTGGAGACATGGTCTGGCTCTGTTGCTCAGGCTGGAAAGCAATGGTGCAAACAGGGCTCACTGCAGCCTTGATCTCCTGGGCTCAAATGATCCTCCCACCTCAACCTCCCGATAGCTGGCACTATAGGTGTGCGTTACCACCTCCAGCTAATTTTTAAATTTTTTGTAGAGACAGGGTCTCACTATTTTGACCAGGCTGGTCTCGAACTACTGGGCTCAAACAATTCTCCTGCCTTGGCCTCCCAAGGTGCTGGGATTACAGGTGTGTGCCACCATGTCCAGCTCCATAGCTTTAATGTTGGTTTTTCTCATCACAAAGATTATGTTAGTTTTCAAAAGATTCCAGCACCACAGAAATCTAGGGTCCTCCACAGCCCACCTGCACCAGCACTCAGCTAGGGTGAGCCAAGGCTGACAACCCAGCTGAGAAAGCGTTCTAGAATCAAGGACCAAGGTTACAGCTGTGTGGTCAGATGCAACCTTCTCCAGGTCTCAGTTTCCCCATTTGCAGTAGGAAGCGAACGGCATCTCCTAGGGCCATCAGAAAGGTAAGAGGAGGACTGAGAAACGACCACATGTTCCCATGTACCAGGAAGTCCCAGTGCACTCCTCAGGGGACCCCCCCCCCCCCACCCACTCAAGGGTGCCCTGGTTGAAACAACAAATCATATGGCCACTGATAAAGAACTATCCATATAGGGACGAGACCAGTATTTGTTATGTCTTGAGGGTTAAAAGTGGCCCCCAACCTCTAAGCAGGGATTGCCAAACTTCAGTGTGCACCTGAATTCCAGCAAAGCTCACTGACCATACAGGTGGCCAGCCCCTCCCATAGAGCTCTGCATTAGTAGGTCAGGGCAGGGCCCGGAAATCCGGAATCCCTCCTGGAGAGACTGACACAGTTGGTCCAGGGCCAGATTTTGAGAAGATGACAGCTCCATGCCAGTCCTATCACAGTGGAGACCCCTGGTTTCTGAGTACAGGCAACGTCAGTTTTCCCTGAGCTGTTCTCCCCTTACGAGGAGAGGTAGCAGCAGCCATGTCATATGCAGACAGGGTATCAGAAAGGTTACAGTCACAGCCAGCAAACAGCAGAGCCAAAATTCAAACCTGCATTCTGTCCACACCTCACCTTACCGCTCCAAAACCCTTGGTCTAAAAGCCCCAGAGCCAGGTCGGACACGGTGGCTCACACCTGTAATCCCAATACTTTGGGAGACCAAGGTAGGAGGCTCATTTGCAGCCAGGAGGTCAAGACCAGCCTAGGCAATATAGCATCTGATTGTAAAAATTGTAAAATGAAATAAAATAATGAAAATAAGTAAAAGCTGGGCCAGGTGCAGTGGCTTATGCCTATAATCCCAGCACTTTGGAAGGCCAAGGTAGGCAGATCACCTGAGGTCAGGAGTTCGCGACCAGCCTAGCCAACATGTTGAAACCCTGTCTCTACTGAAAATACAAAATTAGCCCGGCATGGTGGCACACACTTGTAATCCCAGTTACTCCGGAGGCCCAGGCACCAGAATCACTTGAACCTGGGAGGCGGAGGTTACAGTGAGCAGAGATCATGCCACTGCACTCCAGCCTGGGCAACCGAGCAAGACTCGGTCTCAAAAAAAAAAAAAAGAAAAGAAAGTAAGTAAAAGCTAGAGCTAGAGCAGGGAAAGAGCAGCCTGCAGATGGCCTGGGCTGGAGCAGAACCCTGGGAGGAACACTGGCAGCACACCCCAAATCCAAACCCAAATGAGCTGGCCACAAGCAGGAGCAACATTGTGAAGATACTGAAACACATCAGGGGCACAGGCTCCAGCCAGCCAGAGACAGTTCAAGTCCAGGCCCTGCCCCTCGCACAGGTGGAACCTCCCTGAGCCTTGAATTCTTCACCTGTAAAATAAGACTCACAACAGCCCCTCCCTCACAGGGCGGGTGCGAGGTCCAATGGGATAGCACAGGCGGTGCTGGCTCGGTGCCAGGCCTGGCCTGGAACAGAACTTGCAGGGCCACAGCAGCTGCACCCATATCGGCTCCACCCAAGGGGAGGCCCGCCACTGAGCATCTGCTCACTCCTGCAGTCAGGGCTGAGCACTGCAGGTGCAGCCAGGTGGAGGATGGAAGCTCTGTCGCAGGCAGCTAGCTGACCACACACAAACAGCACAGTCAGCACCGCCATCTGTGAAAGCACCCAGCAGGTTCAGGACTCAGTCTCATACACGGAGGTCTCCACACGTGGGCAGGCCCCGAGAAGAGCCGAGATTCCCTGGGACAGGCACCAACTCCCCTCCAGCTGCTTACCACGGGAGGTGCCACCAGATGTTTGACAAGTATCACTTTTAATAAGGTAACACAGCCTCCAACAACACATCGCAAACTTTTGGGTCTCAGGATCCCTTTTCACTCTCAATGTTAAGGAGGACTCCAAAGAGTTTTGTTTATGTGGATTATAGCTATCAGTATTTACCACGTTAGAAATTAAAAGGGGAAGAAAAATTTTTTTCAAACAGGGTCTCGCTCTATCGCTCAGGCTAGAGTGCAATGGCATGATCTCAGCTCACTTCAGCCTTAATCTCCCAGACTCAAGCAATCCTCCCAACTCAGCCTCCTAAGTAAACCGGACTACAGGCATGTGCCGCCACACCCAGCTAATTTTTTCAAATGTTTTGTAAAGATGGGGTCTCACTGTTTGATCCAGGTTGGTCTCAAACTCCTGTACTCAAGTAATCCTCCCGCCTTGACCTCCCAAAGTGCTGGGATAACAGGTGTGAGCCACCACACCCAGAAGAGAAATTTTTAAAATACAAGAATACACAAACACTACCTTCCATTAGCTGCCAGAATGATGACATGATCATGGGTCATGCAGCCTCTGAAAACTGCACTGTATACTCATGCAAGAAAAGAGAGTGAAGAAAAAAAATAATGTCTCAGAATGATTATGAAAACTACTCTAACCTCATGAATGGCCTGAAAGGGTCTCTGGAAACCTCCAGGAGTCCCCCTGAAACACACTTTGAGAGCCACTGGTCTAGAGGTTAAGAGATGAGACTCTGGGGCCGGACTGCCTCGGTATGAACCCATCTCTGCCACTTACTGTGTCATCTAACCCCTTTGTGCCTCAGTTTCTCAATCTGTAAAACAGAGTGGCGTGCGGAACATAGTAAGTACCACTAAGCATTTGCTGCTATGAGGACCCTGGCAACCATCTTAGACAGTGGGCGTCAATATCACCCCAACCTCACAGGGGAGGCTGGGAGAGGTGACGTTACTTGCCCAAGGTCATGCAGTTTGGAATGAAAATGCCTTTACAGGTCCAGGGATTCTCAACATGTGCCTCATGGAGTCCCTGAGTCCTAAGTCCTCCTCCAGACCTAGAACTGTAGAATCTCCAGGATTCTTAATTTTTTTTTTTTTTTTTTTGAGACGGAGTCTCGCTCTGTCACCCAGGCTGGAGTGCAGTGGCACAATCTCAGCTCACTGTAACCTCTACCTCCCGGGTTCAAGCAATTCTCCTGCCTCAGCCTCTTGAGGATTACAGGTGCCTGACACTAGCCTGGCTAATTTTTGTATTTTTAGTAGAGATGGGGGTTTCACCATGTTGGCCAGGCTGATCTTGAACTCCTGACCTCAAGTGATCCACCTGCCTCAGTGCTGGGATTACAGGTGTGAGCCACTGTGCCCAGCCAATTCTTTTTTTTTTTTTTTTGAGACGGAGTTTCGCTCTTGTTGCCCAGGCTGGAGTGCAATGGCACAATCTTGGCTCACGGCAACCTCCGCTTCCCGGGTTCAAGTGATTCTCCGGCCTCAGCCTCCCCAGTAGCTGGGATTACAGGCATGCAACACCACGCCCAGCTAATTTTGTATTTTTAGTAGAGACAGAGTTTCTCCATGTTGGTCAGGCTGGTCTCGAACTCCTGACCTCAAATGATCCACCTGCCTCAGCCTCCCAAAGTGCTGGGATTACAGGCGTGAGCCACCACGCCTGGCCGATTCTTAATTTTTTTTTTTTTTTTTTTTTTGAGACGGAGTCTGGCTCTGTCGCCCAGGCTGGGGTGCAATGGCGCGATCTTGGCTCACTGCAAGCTCCGCCTTCCTGGGTTGACGCCATTCTCCTGCCTCAGCCTCCCGAGTAGCTGGGACTACAGGAGCCGCCACCACGCCCGGCTAATTTTTTTATATTTTTAGTAGAGACGGGGTTTCACCGTGCTAGCCAGGATGGTCTCGATCTCCTGACCTGGTGATCCACCCACCTCGGCCTCCCAAAGTGCTGGGATTACAGGCGTGAGCCATCGCACCCAGCCAATTCTTAATTTTTAATGAAGTTTTCATTTTAACTAGGCTACCTGGGTCTGACTAGTTTGGCATCTATTATCTTATTTTCCCCTTTCCCCAACACTCTGGGGGAACTCAGGGGGAGGCAACCCCATCTGACAGAGGAAAAGCAAAGACCCCGGGGGAGGAAGGGCCTTGTCACCCAGTCACCGCAGAAGCAGGAGGAGAACGCAGGCAGTGTTTTTTCTATAGGGTGAGTCCCCACCAGGACCCCAAGGGCACTTCCTAAGGCTTGGCTCTGTGTGGGCACGGCAGGACAGGTGACACCCAGGTGCACAAGACAGGGGTCTTCATGCCAGGATTTAGGCTTCAGATTTGCAGTGACGTGACAATGCACACAGAGGGAGGCAGCGTCACATACGGTCAAGACCAAGAGGCGGAATGTCACAGCCACAGCTCATGAGATGTGCCCAAGCTCTGGCCAGCTCGGCAGGGGAGATTCATGTGAAAACAGTGCCTGCCACGATGTCAAGCTTCTAACAGGCCAGGAGTCCCCGCTACATGGAGGCTGAGTCTGGGAAGGAGACCGGAGGCCTCCACCAAGCTGCTACCTCCTCTGCTCATGGGGCTCCCATTTCAGAAGGCACTGCTGGCATGTGCCAGACAAACATGTCCCAAATGAGGAGTGCTCAGGACCTTACTCCCAACTTTGCCAAATAGCTGGAGGCCAGATGTTCGTTTTGGGACTCAACTTTCCTTATCTGTAAAATGGGCAAACAAACCCTTACATGGCTCTTTTCTTCTGAAATCAAAGCCCTCTGTACTATCACACTGGTCTTTAATTGAAACAATAAATAAAGAGATCAAAGCCCTCTGTAAACTCTCCCGTTAATTTACATAACCTCTCTAGTATGTAAAGCCAGCATGAGCTTAAGTGCTTCCTATTTCAGAGATAAAATGAATCCCAGAAAGCAGCAGGAAGGATACTGCCCCACTGTGCGGGTGTTTTCATTTCACCAACATCTTTGCCCAACCTGCTCGGCCCATCAGAGGGGTGCAGTGAGGATAAGGTGTTTAGCCATAAGGCCCGAGATCCAGAGATTAGGAGCCCACGCAAGCACACCAATTATCCCATCCCTCCCTGTCCCTGCCTCCGGGTTGGGGACGCCCACCTCACCGCCCTCATACAGCATCTCAGGCTGGGCAGGCAAGTGCCACCTTGTGGGGTTTACCACAGCATCACCCACCCCTGGAAATGACAGGTCCCTTTCTCTCACCAATGCCACAGCCATCACCTGCTCCTCAGAGCCATCAGCGAGGCTGGAAGCAGCAAGCACTTCCCTGGGTCCCTAATATGGAGAAGGGAGAACAGGAAACTCTTTTGCCCACAGCCCACAGAGCTGCTAAGAAGGTGCCCTTGAAGCTTGGCCATCCACTGCTGGTGGTGTCTGACTCCATCACCCAACGCAAGGGACAAGTCCAAAGTGACACTTCTCAGAGTGACCCCAGCCACCGCATATGTCTCAAAGTAGAGAACTAGGGGGTTCCTGAGATGTCCTTCGGGGACCCAGAGTCCATGGGCTTTTGTTTCTGGAGGGTGTGACGAGTCCAACTACCTGGGCCCCTCAGTACCAGAGCCCTGGCCCAGAGCCCCTCCCACTGCCAAGATGCCCGGGAGGATGCAGCACTGCTCTAGTCACCCCCAGAGTTTGCTGCGCACGAGTAGGGAGTTGTTGAGGGTGAGAATAAATCGACCCCTTGAAGACAAGGAGAATGTCTCACTCATCTTCGTCAACCCAAGCCCAGCAGACTGGCTGTCAGATAGCTCACAAAAACGTTTGCCCAAAAAGTGATGGAGACAGGAAGGAGAGAACAAGTCATTGAAGACGTGGGGACAGAGAACGGGCATTCTTCCCCTCACCCCCGCCTGCTCGCATTTCTCCACTCCCTTAATGAATCAATACTTATGAAGCAATTGCATTTGCCAAGAATACTGTGAGACCCACATCAAAGGAGGAAGGATAATGGGGGCAGCAGGATGTGAGCAAATATTTGGGGGGTTCTTACTATGAGCCAGACATGGCATTCACAGGTAAGAGCTGATCCTAACTCTCAAGTAACTCAGTTTCATTTTAAAAAGTCAAAAATACTCACAATAATTCATCATGAATACAGATGAGAGCAGCATAACAGAGGCAGAGACCAACGGAGTGAGGAGGAGAGATGGGCCGCTCTGTGGGCCTGGAAAGTTTGGCCACAGGGGCCTGCGCATGCCATGCCAGGAGCAGCACAGCCCAGGCGGGAGCCACTGCAGATCCAAGGGGCTGGGAGGGGAGGAGGAGGGAGGGCTGCGGGGCAGGCGGCTGCACAGGTTCACAGGTACAGCAGAAAACACCTTTTCTGGGGCGATATCATCAACTTGAAAGTGATCTGGCTGGGAGGGAACAAGGTGAGAAAGCTATGCGTGAGCCAGTCTGCGTTCCTTGCACAGAGAAGAGGAACAGTGCCCCTGGTTCCTCACTACCAGCCCCTGAGAAGGAAGAACACTTGCTTTTGTTTTTTCCTTTTGCTTTTTAAAGTTGTCTCTCTGCAGTTTTCACCCCCACCAGAGGTCCCAACCCCAGTGGCCTACAAAGGCCAGGCTGGTAGTAGGAGGCCAAGCGACAGGCAGAGTGTGTATGGCTGGAAAGCGGCCCTGGTGATTCTAGGCCCCTCCTGCAGCCTTGCCAGCTTTCCCAGACCCATCAGCTCTCCAAAGGGAAGCCAGAAATCTACATCTAGGTGCATCTTCCCATTTTTAAATTTCAACTCAAAGTTGTGAGAAACTGGGTGGGCCATCAAAACCCACAATTCAGGTGTGACCTGAATTGATGCCATATCCTCTATGGGAGACAAGTGCAAGGGTACGGATCACAGAAAAGGGGGTGGGGCAGAGGGGAGAGGTGATAAAGACATCCCACAAGAATCCTGGAGCCCCACCATTTGCCACAATGCACTGAAAGGAGGTTGGGGTGGGGGCACAGGCTGAACTCGCTGGAGCTTTGCTATCAGAACCAAGGAAGCAGCATTTCTGGGTGCAGCCGGACCAGCCAACTGGCACCTGTTGCTTTGATCTCTGGTCTCAACTTCTTTCCATTACTTTATATCTTGACTAAATCGATCCCACAGGTCTTGAGCACAGGGTACACGATCTGGTAAAAGATAGCACAGGGCCAGTGGATTTACGCCAAAGGCAGCGCCACGTCCCCAGCAAGGGAGGCCACAGAACTTCCTAGCAGACCGGGGTGGAAGGGGAACTCTGGGGAGGGTTCAAACTTGGGGCAGCCTTCCAGATCTGTTTTTATCGGGGAAAAAAAAAGTCATGCAATGATGGTTTTCCTCAACAAGCTAATCAGCTCAAAAACAAATCGTTTCCACTGATCAGAGATCCTTTCCAAGGATAACCTTCAACAACAACAAAAAAAGCTGGACTGCAAAATGCAGCATTTTCTAGACAGTGAGGGCACTGAGATGAGAGTGTGGCATGCCAGCCCTAGAGACAACTTGCACTGCCCCTCACCCCTTGCCGCTAAGTGGTTCATGCCAACTCTCCCCCCAGATTCTGTGTCTGGACAGAATTCTGTCCTGTGCAGACATGGAATTTGAAAACAGATGCCTTGAGTTTGTGCCTTGGCTCCACAGCTCTTTAACTGTGTGACCTTAATCAAGTCCTTTAACCTCGGTTTCCTTAATGGGGCACCATGATGATAATCCCACCTTAGGGGTTGCTGTGTGGCTCAGATAAGCGAACAGCCCAAAAAGAGCTTTGCAAACTCCTGAGCACTGAACAAATATAAATTATTCCACCTCCTGGCGTTACTCCTGCAACCCCTGGGCTGCAATCTTGTGTCAAGTGAAATGGCTGCTGAGATCGTGCAGGAGGATTCCAGCCTCCACCAGCTCCAGCACCTGGGAGCTGAAGCACGGCTCCCAGCACTCCCCTCGCCTTACCAGACAACACTTACTTGCCAGTGACCTCTAGCCCGAAATCACACTGCAAGAAGAGCTGTGACGTCCCTTGGTTTCTTACAAATTCCCCACATCCACCTATGGTACCAGAAGAAGCTGTTACCAGGGCAACTTGCAAAGTCCAACCTGCACATGTTAAAAAGGAACTGGCCCCATCTTACCCCGTATGTCAGAAACACCTGCTGTTGCCTTAGAAACCTTCCTAATCATGCTGCTGAATGAGGAAATATTTGCAGGCCTGATCTGGTTTTCTTTTCCAGGAATGATTCCAGCTGTGCGTCCAAGTACCAGACTCTTTTGTTTCCTGACTTCCCACAGGAGGTTAAAAAAAAAAAAAAAAATCAAATCATCAAGTTCTTCTCACCTGATCCAAAGCAGCACTGAACTGACTTTCCCCACAAGTGGAAAAGTTACAATGTAAACCATGGAGAGGAAGGTGTTTTTAGTTTTCATTTTTTTGCGTTTTTAGTTTTCTTTTTTTTCTTGTAAGAGATGAAGGACTCGCTCTGTCACTCTGTTGCCCAGGCTAGAGTGCAGGGATGCAAAAGTAGCTCACTTCACAGCCTCAAACTCTTGGGCTCAAGCAATCCACCTCACTTCCCAAGTAGCTGGGAGTCCAGGCCTGTGCCACTGCCCCCAGATGGCTTTCATCCTTTCTAAGGAATTGCTGGGGTTGGGGCTGGGTTGGGGTTGGAGATTCCTCCCACCCACCAGGGATAAATAGTTAAGACTACGTGAAGAGGGGCCAGGCGCGGTGGCTCACGCCTGTAATCCCAGCACTTTGGGAGGCCAAGGCGGGCGGACCATGAGGTCAGGAGATCAAGACCATCCTAGCTAACATGGTGAAACCCCATATTTATCTACTAAAAATACAAAAAAATTAGCTGGGCGTGGTGGCACACGCCTGTAGTCCCAGCTACTCAGGAGGCTGAGGCAGGAGAATGGCATGAACCCAGGAGACGGAGCTTGCAGTGAGCCGAGATCGCGCCACTGCATCCCAGCCTCGGCGACAGAGCGAGACTCCATCTCAAAGTAAACAAACAAACAAAAAAGACTAAGGGAAGAGGCTTTGGAGATAAAAACTCCTAGATTTCAATCCCATCCTGACCTTTCACTAGCTATATCACCATGGGCACATTATTCAGCCTTTCTCTGTTTCTCATTTGTAAAATGGGGCTAATACTACCAACATCATGGGGTTGTAAGGATTAAATGAGAATTAAACAAGACCACCAAGCAGCAGGTCTGGCACCAGGCAGTATTAATTCCCACTCCCTCACAACTTATTGTTAGGAAATGCTGCCTGTCAACTGTGCCAGGCGGCCAGCTAGGTCTAGAACCAGAGGACTCTGAAAGAGCTGATCCTGGACGGAAGCAAAGGATGTGGCTCCAAACAAGCTCCAAACCAATCTAGACAAGAGTCCTCAAACATAAGCATACATAGGGGGAATGTACAATCTCTCATAGGGAAATTGCTTCATGAAGGAAACTGTCATCTTTACATAAATATTTACATAACAACTGAATGCTCCTCAATCCACTGAAAAACTCCATCTGACCCCCCTTTGTCCAGAGGCAGGGCCGTCAAGTGAGAAGACTCAAGAATAATAAGCCCATTCACTGTGCCAAATGGTGGGAGGCACCCAGAGTGGCAGAAGACTTCAGGAAATTAAGCCACTCGGCTGGCTGGGAGGCTCTATCAGCACGCAGCAGGCTGCAGAGCCCAGCACTCACACCCTGCCCCCTAGGTCGCTGGCTTGGCTTTGCTGACCCAGTCCATCCCCTAAAGGGACTCCTCCCGAACCTGCTGAACCTCCACACACACCTGCATTCCAGCATTCCTAGATCTCCACTCCTCTCACTCTTCAACCAGACTTTCCCCCCAGCTTCCGTTTCTATCAGTGACTTCAGCTCCTGGCCCTGACTTCCAGGTCAGCTCAGACATGTGGGTCCCCCCCACCCCTGATGTCCAATCACCAAGTTTTAGCTAGTCAGTGTTCCAAAGGCTCTCACACACACCCATCCCTGCCCTATGCAGGCTGCAAACTAGTCTTCCCATCTCCAGGGTCTCTTTCTCACAACCATCCCACCAGGCTCCCCGGATGAATGTGTCCTATCATGCTGCTTCCCTAAGGCTGGCTGTCTTGCCCCCCTCCTCCCCTCACCGCCCCCACCTGTCAATGGGTGGCGGCGGGAGGGGTCGAGTAGCCTAACCAGTCTGGACAAGACACCTCCCTCCTCTGCCCATTTGCCCAGTTTGGCCTAATCCTGTCACTTTCAACCTTTTTCAAAGGAGTTTTGTTTTTTTTTTTTTCCAAACAGAACATTTAATCCAAACCCTACTGCACAGAACACTTCACAACACATATGCTCTGGGCAAACGGGTCGGGGGGAGCCCTGTTCTCACAGCTCAGTTTCCCCCTTGACCTAGAGTTGGCCCCTGAGACCACCGCCCTAACCCCCTACCCCTGCTGCTCCCAACCCTCACCAGCCCCTCCCCTGGTCCCCTCCTCCACTCCCTTTCAGCTGTGATGTCTTGCCAGCAGCGTAGAGTGTGGGGAGTCATCAAACCAGGCCTTACCGCCTCCTGCCCAGTTGCCCTCCAGAGCCTCACTGTCCCATCAGTGTCAGGAACTGTGACAGGCCCTGCGTCTGAGGTTTAGAGGCCGCTCACAGTTCAGAGGCTGGCCCGGGTGTTCCGTACACAGCAACTAAGGTAATCCTCACCACTCCTAAGCTGCTGTCCATCCTCAGGCTTTTCTCATTTTAAATAGGAGAAAACTGAAGTTCTGTGCCTGCCCACAGTTTCCCAGGGAGGAAACGCAGAGCCTGAACTGCAGCAGAGCCCGTCCAGCTTCACGGCCCACGCGCCTCACTGTGCTCGGCTGCCTCGATCAAGTCTACAACCACAGAACACCAGGCCTGGCTCTGGGGACCAACTTCATCAATGGTCATTGGTACGGATATCTTCAACTAGACCCCTGAAGAGTAGGATCTGTTCTATTTTGTTCAGAACCCAGCATGATGCTGTCCTAACAAATACTAAAGTGGTAACTACTCTCCTTCACCAGCCCTCAGACTAAAGTCCAAACAGATGTACCGGCCCAGGAGCCCCGGCAGCACAGGAGCAGTGCCTCCTTTGAAACTCAGCTCTGCAGGGGAGACCCAGGGATTAAAGGCTCTGAATCTGTAAGGCAGACAGCCCTGCACTCTTGCTTACTGTCTGGGGAGACCTTGGGTGGGTAATTTAAAATCTCTGTGCCTCAGTGTCTTCTATAAGATGGAGCTTTTGTAAGGAGGAATTGAGTTTCATGCCTAGAAAGTCTAAAGTCTGGCTCTCAGGCAGGGATCAATAAACAGTCGCTCATGATTTCTATCACTGTAGCTGAGGGCAGACACTCAGCCCATTCTTACCTCTGCAACTCAAGCACTTCCCGTGTCAACGCAGGACAGAGAATTTAAGATTCCTCCAGAGCTGGCATCAGTCAACAGAGGAACATAACTCCAAAGGCTGGATGTAATCAGACCAACAGCATTCAGCGTCAATCAAAATGACGGCCAAGAAACAGGTGATTTAATAGGTAGCCGGTTTTTGAAACTTCCTGACAGTAAAGCCAAGCCACTCGGCAAGGCCTCTTCTTTCTTTGGCCCATGACTGACTTGAAAAGGAAAACATACTGACTTCACACCAACTTCCACTTGTATCTCCTTTGTCCCTACTGTTCAGATGACTCGGAAAGGATTTCAATCTGCAGCTGTCCATCCTCCCCCAGCCCACTTCTAATCTGCACAGAGCAAGCTGAGCAAGTGGATTCAACTGTCCCTTTAAGGAGGGATCAAGAGGAAGGTCAAGGCAAAGGACAAACATCCAGGAGTGTGCACCGGTCATGCAAGGTGTGTCTGTTCAAAGCCCAAGATGATAAGACCGCTGTACTCACTGAGGTTTGGCCATCCTACGCTGACATAAAGTGGGGCAGCTGCAGACCCTACCCCTGCCAGTGATAAGCCAGACCCAGAACTTCCGGATCCAGTGGAATCATCCACAGGCAGACAGGTATAGCCACAGAAAAAGAGAAACCAAGCCAGGGCCTTCTCAAATCAATTCTTGACTCAGGCAGGAATCCACGAAGGCCATTATCAAACAAAGGGTGGCAAAGCTGTATCCATGACCACACTGAGCTCTGGACTCATTTTCATCCTTGTACAGAAAGTCTGCCCTAAGCCCGCCTTGGCCCTCTCCAGCCCTCTTCTACATCCCCCAGTAACCTCGAGAGAACACTATCAGAGCTCCCATGGCTCCCCAGCATTTGGTATTATGTTCCAAATCTTGTGCTCCTCAGCTTGGTATACAACGCCTTGTATCAGCTGACCCCGAGCCTCTATTTCTCCATGGGTTGCTCACTCCATCCCAACTCTTTCTGTTCTACCTACTAGTCCCAGAACAAAAACCACACTTCCAGTCACTTGACATATATTGATCTCTAAACAGCAGTAAGACAGGGATCCTGTCCGGCAAGGAATTCGCAGCACAGGCTTCTCCGCCTTTGCTCTTGCTCTCCACTCTGCCTGGAATACTCTTTCCTACACTTTCCCCATCTAGAAAATGCCTGCTCCATCCCTCAAAAGCCAGCAACTCTCTAAAGCTTTCCTTGCTTCTTCCTCCCAAAGAGTTCATCCTGCCTTCCATGGTACTCTGTACACAGCACATAGCATTTCTTATTTAGGAATCAGCATGCTTGTCCAGCAAGAGTGTGAGCTCCCCAAGGGCACAGCCCATGTCGTGTTTGTTTCTGCATCCCAGCGCCAAGGTCAACACTGGGCACATATAAGGTGATATGGTTTGGCTCGGTGCCCCTGCCCAAATCTCATCTTGAATTGTAATCCTCATAATCCCCACAGGTGGAGGGAGGGACCTAGTGGGAGGTGATTAGATCATGGGGGCGGTTCCCCCATGCTGTTCTCGTGACAGTGAATGAGGTCTCATGAGCTATGATGGTTTTATAAGTGTTTGACAGTTTATCCTACAGACACTGTCTCACCTGCCGCCATTAAGACGAACGCACTTCACCTTCTGCCATGATTGTAACTTTCCTGAGGCCTCCCAAACATGCAGAAGTGTGAGTCAATTAAACCTCTTTCCTTTATTAGTTACCCAGTCTTGGGCAGTTCTTTTTATTATAGCAGTGTGAAAAAACGGACTAATACACCAGGCATCCAAGGAATGCTGACTGGACAGGGACTTCCACTTTTGGCTAATGTGGAGGGAGAGGCACTAGATTTATTCTCCTGCCACAAAAAACTAAAAAGCCAGACAAAGCCAAACAAAACACATAAAATGATAGTTTGTAAACATTGGACATCAGACAGCACAGAAGAGTGAACCCTGACAGTGGGAAACAACCAAGCTGAGTGCTATAGCTGCTCCAAGTTACTCCTAGAGGGACTCCGGGCCCAAGACACAGGCAGTGGAGGAGAGGAATTCACACTCCAGGGAGGCCAGGGTAGCCAGAGTTCACAGGGCAGAGTACCAGAGAGGAAAGGGCCACACAGAGAACCCAGAAACCTACAGAGGGTCCCCCTCCAGTTCTCAGCTGCTACTGATCTATACCAGTCCAAGGCAACAATCCTTGGAGCTCAAACTGAAACAGAAATAGTCTTGCGTGCCCACCAGCCACAGTGGAAAAACCTCATCATTCACAGGACATTGGTAAAGTACTAAGGACAGAATTGCCTTGGTAGTGAGGAAAAATCAGGCCTGGGCCTAAGGCTGTTCTGATTCCAACTAACAAACCTTGAGAGCAGCTTTAAAGAATCAAACTGTTCCCAAGTAACTTAACAGTGTCCTAAAACAATGCCAGGAACATTTCTAGAAATACAAAAATATCCAGCACCCCACAAGGTAAAATTCACAACATCTGATATACAATAAAAAATTACCAGACATACAAAGAAACAAGAAAATAAGACCCATAATGAGGGAAGCAATAGAAACAGACCCAAAAAATACACAGATAATGGAATTAGTAGGCAAGGACATTAAAACAGTTCCTAAAACTATTTTCCATATGTCCAAGAAGCTAAAAGAAAGATTAAGCATGTTAGAGACAGGGAAGATATTTAAAAGACCCAAATCAAACTTCTAGAGATGAAAACTACAATGTCTGTGATAAAAAGTATACTGAAAGGTAATATCAGCAGATTAGACAATGCAGAAGAGACCAGTGAATTTGAAGAAAGAGCAATAGAAACTAACCAGAACAAACCACAGAGAGAAAAGAAAAAGGGACTACTGGGAAAAATGAATGATCAGAGAGCTATGGAACAACCTCTAGCACCCTTACATACATGTAACTGGAGTCCCCGAAAGAGAGGAAAGAGAAAAGGGAATAAAAAAAATATTTGCAGAATTACTGACTGAAAAATTTCCAAATCTGATGAAAGCTATAAACCCACAAATCCAAAAAACTCAATGAACCCAAGCACAAAACACACGAAGAAAATTACACTACACAAAAGCACATCATCATTACATTGTTTAAACTCAGTTAGAAAAGCAGTTAGGGCCAGGCACAGTGGCTCACACCTGCAATCTCAGCACTTTGGAAGGCCGAGGTGGGAGGATCGCTTGAGCCCAGGAGTTTTCGACCACCCTGGGCAACATAGTGAGACCCTGTCTCTACAAAAAATAAAAAATTTGCCTGGCATGGTGGCACACTCCTGTGGTCCCAACTACTTGGGAGGCTGAAGTGGGAGGATCCCTCGAGCCCAGAAGTTTGAGGCTGCAGTGAGCTATGATCACGCCACTGCACTCTGGCCTGGATGACAGAGTGAGACTCTGTCTCCAAAAAAAAAAAGGCGGGGGGACAGGGAGAAAGAAAAGCAGTTATAAGGAGAAAAGATACATTACAAACAGAAGAGCAAAAAATAAAAATAAACAGACCAGGTGTGGTGGCTCATGCTTGTAATCTCACCACTTTGGGAAGCTGATGCCGTAGGATCACTTGAGGCCAGGAAGTCAAGACCAGCCTGAGCAACATAGCAAGACCCTATCTCTACAAAAATAAAGAATAATCATTAAAAAACAACTACCCAGGCATGGTGATACACACCTGTAGTCTTAGCTACTAGGGACCCTGAGGTGGGAGGATCACTTGAGCCCAGAAGTTTGAGGCCACAGTGAGCTATGATCATGCCACTGCACTCTGGCCTGGATGAGAGAGTGAGATTCTGCCTCTTAAAAAGCAAGAAGAAAAAAGGAAAGAAAAATAGCAGACTACTGATATGAAACAATGCAAGCAGAAGACACTGGAACATCTTTAAAGCACTGAAAAAAAAAATAGTTAATCCAGAATTCTATACAGGGAAAATGCCTTCCAAAAACAAAGCCAAAATAAAGACTTCTCTAGACACCCAAAAGCTGAAAGAATCCATCACTAACAGACCAGCACCACAAGAAATGTTAAAAGGACGTCCTCAAGTCAGAAGGAACATGAAACAAGATAGAAATGTGGATCTACATGAAGGAATAAAGAGCACCAAAAATGTTAAACGAACAAGTAAATATAAAAGAACTTTACATTTTAATCTCCTTAAAAAATAATTGACTATTTAAAGCAAAAATAACAATGTGTTATGGGATTTATGGCACGTGTAGAACAGGTGACAACAATACAAAGTCCAGGAGGAAGGAAATGAAAGTAAACTATTGCAAGATTCTTACACTAAAGTGGTATAATATCGCTTGAAGATAGGCTGTAGCAAATTAAAGATGCATACTATATACCTTAAAGCAACCACTAAAAAAAGTGTTCGAATTAATGAACCAACAAAGGAAACAAAGTGGAATCATAAAAATTATTCAATCCCAAAGAAGTCATAAAAAAGGAAAAAGGGAACAAAGCACATGGGACAAGTTGAAAACAAATAGCAAGAAGGTAGATTTAAACTCAACCATATCAATAACCACATTAAATCTAAATAGTCTTAACACCCCAATTAAAATGCAGCTTGTGAGATTGGATTAAAAAGCAACCCCCGGCCAGGTGCGGTTGTTCACGCCTGTAAACCCAGCACTTTGGGAGGGGTGGGTAGATAACTTAAGGTCAGGAGTTCAAGACTAGCCTAGCCAACATGGTGAAATCCCATCACTACTAAAAATACCAAAAAATTAGCTGGGCATGGTAGGTACACGCCTGTAATCCCAGCTCTCAGGAAGCTGAGGCATGAGAATCATTTGAACCCAGGAGGAGGCGGTTGCAGTGAGTCAAGATCACACCACTGTACTCCAGCCTGGGCAACAGAAGGAGACTGTCTCAAAAAAAAAAAAAAAAAAACAAAAACACCACTCATCTATATGCTGCCTACAAGAAGCCCACTTTCAATATAAAGACACAAATTGTTTAGAAGTAAAAAACTTTTTAAGAGATATACCGTAATTTTTAAATCCTCTATTTTTAAAAACTGTTTTATACGTAACAAAATTTACCATTTTAATCATTTTTAAGTATACAGTTCTTTCACATTAAGTACATTTACTTTGTCATACAACCATCACCACCATTCCTCTCCAAAAGATTTTCATCACCCTAAACTGAAATTCTGCACCCATTAAGCACTAACTTCCCATTCTCCTTTTCTCCCGTCTTCTGGCAACCACCATTCCACTTTCTGTCTCTACGAATTGGACTACTCTAGGAACCTCATGTAAGAGGAATCCAACAATATTTGTTCTTTTGTGACTGGCAGGTTTCACTTAGGATAATGTCTTCAAGGTTCACCTGTATTACAGGATGTATCAAATGTTCTTTCCTTTTTAAGACTGAATAATATTCTATCTAATACATATAACACATTTTGTTTATCCATTCACCTGTCCATGGACGCTTGAATGGCTCCCAACTTTTTGGCTATTGTAAATAATGCTGCTACGAACATGGGTATACAAATACTTGTTCAAGTGTCTGCTTTCCCTTATTTTCGTATATACCCAGAAGTGGAATTGCTGATGATATGGCAATTCTATGTTTAATTTTTTGAGGAACTGCCATACTATTTTCCACTGGCTATACCATTTTACATTCCCACCAGAAAAGCACAAGGGTTTCAATTTCTCTACATCCTTGTCAACACTTATTATTTACTGTTGTTGTTTTTTTTTAATAATAGCCATCCTAATGGGTGAAGCGGTAGCTCACTGTGGTATTGATTTGCATTCCATAATGACTAGTGATGCTGAGCATCTTTTCATGTGCTTATTGGTCATTTGTGTATCTTCTTTGAAGAAATATCTATTCAAGTCCTTCACCCACTTTTGAATCGGGTTGTTTTTTGTTGTTGGGTAGTAGAAGTTCTTTACATACTCTGGAAATCAATTCCTAACACTATTTTTTTAAAGCTGAATTAGCTATACTAATATCAGACAAAGTAGATTTCAGAGCAAAGACTATTTCCGGGGGCTAAAAGGTTCTTTTCATGATCAATGATACAGCTTGGATATTTGTCTCCTCCAAATCCGTTAAAATTTGATTTCCAATGTTGGAGGTAGGGCCTAGTGAGACATGTTTAGGTCACAGGACAGATCCCTCATGAATGGCTTGGTGCCCTCCCACAGTAATGAGCTCTTGCTCTCTTAGTTCACATGAGAGCTGGTTGCTTAAAAGGGCCTGGCATCTCTCTTGCTCCCTCTGTGGCTGTGTGACACACCTGTTCCCCTTTCACCTTCTGAGACGAGTAAAAGCTTCCTGAGTCCTCACCAGAAGCAGATGCTGGTACTATGCTTCTTGTACAGCCTGCAGAACCGTGAGCCAAATGAATTTCTTTTCTTTATAAATTATCCAGCTTCAGGTATTCCTTTATAGCAATGCAAAACAGACTAATGCAATACAATAAAGAAGGTCAATTCATACACGGAATATAATACTCCTAAAGGTTTATGCAATTAACAGCAGAGCTTCAAAACATGTGAAACACAAATTGATAAAACTACAAGGGGAAATGGACGAATCCACAATTACAATCAGAAGTGTCAATGTCCCTCTCTCAATAACTGAAAGAACGGAAGACCAAAAATCAGTAAGGACACAGAAGACTTGAACATTACAAGCCAACCTGCCTGAATTGAAAGTTATAGAACACTTGACCCGGCAATAGCAGAAGATGCAATCTTCTCAAGTGCTCACAGAACATTTACCAAGACAGACCACAGAAGAAGTCTCAGCAAATTTAATAGAGAAGTATGTTCTCTATTTAAAAGAAAATAAATTAGAAATCAGTGTTTACCAGATAGGAGAATAAAGTAATCCTATAATGCTGACTTTATCCGTGACTAGTTGTAATCCTGCTTGAGGTGGGACCACATAAACCAGCGGAACTAAAAATACTAACAGGTCTTCAAAGAGGTAGGGCCTACCTGCCTGAGCTATCTGTTTGAGGTTCACTGGGGGAGACTCTCTCTCCTCTCCAGCCCATCCTAAGCCTCAGGGGTCCTACTTGTCAGCCCCAGCTAAATCAAGACAAACCTGTTTGATATTTGCTTAAGTCTTTCACATAAACCAGTAAAGGAAGATAAAGAGGTGAGATATGAATTGGAAGGAGCACCTACTAAGTAAACATGCCTTTACAGCTAGCAAAACCTCAGACAGTGCTGCCATTAGACACCTCTCTGTCATTCGGTAAGCACCTGGGAACAGACCAAAACCTTGTGGAAACGCCACATCCTTCAAGGACACTTCTAACAGAATTTCCACACAACAGAGATCCAGCTGGATTAAAAGAGCTAAATCCATTAAATCAGGTCTTGAGTGATCTAATTTTGTCAGCCTGGAAAACCCCTACTATTACTGGCCAAGAGTGTCCAGAAATGATTCACATGGCTAGTTAACCCAAAGGCCTTTTAAGGGCAAATTAACAAATTTCAAAGCAATAAACAAAAAGAAAACAAGAATCCTCAGGAATAATGTCACTTCCAAGCTACCACTGGCCCAGCAAATCTACAAAGTTCTTAAAGGCAGTGTTTCCCAAACTTGCCTTACCGTAAGAATCACCCAGTGCATTTGTTAAAAATAGATTTCTGGGCCCTCCTCCAGACAATAGCCCAAGAATCTCTAGAGGTGGAGCTCTGTATTTTTAACAAGCATCAGAAATTATTCTTAAGGTCCAGCACCTTTGGGAAACTAAACGGTCTGAGAGGCAGTATCACAGAGTTAAAAGCACATTAACTTCGAAATGAGACTGATGGGTTACAAATCTCACTTGCGGCCAGACGCAGTGGCTCACGCCTGTAATCCTAGCACTTTGGGAGGCCAAAGCGGGTGGATCACCTGAGGTCAGGAGTTCGAGACCAGCCTGGCCAACATGGTGAAACCCCGTCTCTACTAAAAAATACAAAAATTAGCCAGGCGTGGTGGTGGGCACCTATAATCCCAGCTACTTGGGAGGCTGAGGCAGGAGAATCGCTTGAACCAGGGGGCGGAGGTTGCAGTGAGCTGAGATCACACCACTTCACTCCAGCCTGGGCGACAGATCAAGACTCCGTCTCAAAAAAAAAAAAAAAATCCAAACTTGGCCACTTACTGGCTGTGTGACGCTAGCCAGGTTATCTAACATCTCCGCAACTCACTTCATCTGTAAAACGGGATCATCACCTATTTGGACATGTTCGCAAAATTCGGTATGTTCAGAAAGCCCTAGAACAGTGCCCAGCATATGAAGCCAAGCAACAAATCACAGCTATTGCTACCTGCAAAACAGCGGCCAGAAACTGCTCAGAAAGTCTACAATGAAAATGTTCTACTTAATGGAAATTACAAAGGCACGGAACCACATTTCCAAGATAATCTAGGTAAAAGGCTTTTCTGGGCACTATGACCGCAAAGAACAAAGACTCAGTTTAGCGTCCAGTATTTTCATTGCAACAGTCCCCGATCCCACCCGGAACTACAGAGTTCAGGTGTCTGCAGGGTTGCAGCTTTGGACAACAAAGTAAGAGTCTTTCTTTCCCCAGTTCCTCGGTCACCACCACCTCCAGCTCTAAGGCCAAAAGTCACAGAACTGAGAGTCTGGTGGCAGCATCTTGGTGCATTAGTAGGAAATGGGACTCCTGGAGCCAATAAAGAGGGTGGAAAAGGCCTTAGGCAGCAAGAGAACTGAGGTACCGCTGGAGCGAAGGGAAATGAGTCTGGGAAGTTTCTGGAGCTGAAGACTGACATTCCCAGGGTAAGTGAGCCCAGACAAGGTGTAGCTGGGAAAGCACTGCCTCAGCTCAGCGACTAAAACCCCAGGTTGTAGAGTCCACTCTGCCAGTAACTCACAAAACACCTCCAGTTAACTCCTTCTCCCATCCGTAAAGTGGGAAATCGCCTCATCGGCTGAGGAGGAAATGAAGAGGAACCAGGCATATAATGGGTATGTATACATCACTGCCCTTTGCGCCCAGAGGGTCCCGGGGTAAGAAATGTTCAGTGATGCTGGGAGGTCCAAGTCTGAGTCCTGAACAAAGCCAAAGCTGAAAGTCCCATCTCTCAATGCCCTGGAGAAAGGGCACAAGCCAGTAAGTCACAGACCAAAGTCCCTCCAACCTCCCCTCTGCCACTCGTCTCTCGCGTGCCCTCTGGCAAGTCGGACCCTACTCTTAGGCCTCAGCTTCCCCATCTATACAATGGGCTAATTGGCTCTAATGTCATCAGAATTGTGACTGCAAGATGCTCACATATGGGACGACGGCCTGCAGAGACGCAGAAAGGAGGGTGGCGGTGAGGGGTGGGGCGGAACTGGAGGTGCGACCCGCCGGGGAGCCGGGGCGGCGCCTCGCGCTCTCCCTCCCTCCCTCCCACCGCGAGGGGCAGGGGCGCCGGCCCCCGGCGAGAGTCACGCGCCCCTCGTGCCCAATCACCGGCCTCTGCCAGGATGAGGCGGGCAGGCGGGGGCGCTCCGGGAGCCACGGCCGGCGCCGCCCCCACGGTCGTCCTCTGCCCCGCCCGCCTGCGGCAGAGCCGGGACCCTCCCCAGTCTCCGCTCACCTGCCAGGGCCGCCGTCGCCGCCGCCACCGCGGGTTAAACCGCAGCCGCGCCCACACTTCCGGGGTCCGCCAGGCCCGCCCCCTACCGGATGTGACCGCCTTGCAACGTCCGGCGCCCCAGTGGCGCGCGTGCTCGCCCCGCGACCCCGTTGGGCGCCCCGCCTCGCGCGCCTCTGAGTTACCACGACATCGTGCCACACACACACGCTCGCGGCCGCCCGGGCCACAACCACGGGAGCGCCCTCGAGACCCCTCCAGCGCTCGCCGCACGCCTCGGCCCCGCCCCCGGTAAGAGGCCCCGCCGACTGGGCGGAGACCAGGCCGCTCTGGGCTAGTGCGCCGGCGCGGACGTCCGCCGCCTTCCGAGTGGCCAGCGAGGACTCGCTCTGTACACAGCTCGATCTTGGGAGGCTTCTCAGAGGGACCCAAAAGGAGGGGGAAGCAGATGGAAGCCCAGAACCTAGGAGGAGCCCCAGATGGGCTGAGCTCAGACTGAGGAGCCCCAAGGCCACCACACACTCATTTCCATTTACTAGTTAATCTCTTTCCCCCACCCATTCATTCTACAGAATTACCAGTATTCCCCATCTCCTCCCTTCCCCCCTGGAAACAGGAGAGTCCAGCATAATAAGGAAGCCCCCTCTGCTCTAACCCTTAAAAAAAGGAATCTGAAGTGACCTGATGTTAACTAATCAGGTGGTTTTTTTTTTTTCTATTCTGTTCCCTTTCCCACCTATGAAACCCACTGCTCTGCTATTTCCCAGGGGAATTTGAGACCAAATAAGTCTATTTACAATGGTAACTGATGTCAATGTCTAAAGTTTCCAACCTCTCAAAATCAAGAGGTTGACCAAAAGGGGAGAAGTGTCCAGTTTAGCCTAAAGTTGTCTCCTGGCGTATCTTAAGTTTGTCCTAAAGGTTTCTCCGTACATAGTGAACTGGAACCTACTCATACCAATCACAGAGTTTCAGCCAATCACAGGCAGCCACCTGTTCAAACCTTGTTCCAATAAGGCAAATGTCAATCTGTCATTGGTAGGGAACCAAACTGGATCCCTTTGCCCTCAGAAAGCCAAACACCGAAGTATCAGGTTTTTGTAGAGGGAAAGATTTGTTGCAAGTCAACTGGGAAGGAGACATGCTCAAATCTGTCTCCCCAAGCCAGGGGCTGTGGCAGGTGTTATAGGCAGAGGGTAATGAGCCGTGATCTGATTGAATCTTGCAATAAGCAATGATCTGACTGGATCTTGCCATGGGATGATGCCATGGCTCAATCTGATTAGATCATGGCTTGTGCCATGTATCTACTTCTTAATTCTGTTCCGGTTCTTTGGTCTGAGCATTTAGGTTGCGCCTGTGGTTGCATGCTTGGTTCTTCTGGGCACGCTCAGGTTACATAACTTGCAACCTGGGATCATGGCAACTGAAAAAACAACTCACCACTTTATTACACAAAGTTGAACCAGATGGGGCTGGTTCTGCGCTTACATAACTGGTCCAACTGTTTCTGTACCTCGCTTCTGTTTTCTGGACATCTATTTCCTTTTTCTTTTCTTATTTTTAAATTTTAATGATTATTTTTTAATAGAAATGGAGATTCGCTATGTTGCCCAGGCTGGTCTGGAACTCCTGGACTCAAGCAATCCTCCAGCCTCGGCTTCCCAAAGTGTTGGAATTACAGGCATGAGCCACCACGCCCAACCTGCTTTCTGTTTTCTATCCCTAAATGTTATCCAACCACCTGGCAGCCTCAGAGTCACTCTGAACCTATTCTGGTTCTGGGGGCTGACTGATTCACAAATCATTATTTGCTCAATTAAACTCTGTCAAACTGAATTTGTCAAAACTCCTTCTTATAACAGAAGGGGTCCATGAAGAAGGCAGTCTCAGCTGCTGACCCTTCTGAGACACTGGTGACTCCTTTGAGCGGGGGCATGTTGGTTTTGCAAACGTTTCACTTGGTACAGAATGTCAGAGTGACTCCCATTGACAGCACCTGTTTGAAAGCTAGGTTGAAATTGTTTCTGAGGGTTAGGGAGGGCCAGGGCAGATGACCTTAATTTTTTGTCATAAGCCTTTTTGTGCTATGTGATTTTTTTTTTTTTTTTTGAGACGGAGTTTCTCTCTTGTTGCCCAGGCTGGAGTGCAATGGTGTGATCTCTGCTCACTGCAACCTCCGCCTCCTGGGTTCAGGTGATTGTCCTGCCTGAGCCTCCCAAGTAGCTGGGATTACAGGCGCTTACCACCACACCCGGCTAGTCTTTGTATTTTTAGTAGAGACAGGGTTTCACCATGTTGCCAGGCTGATCTCGAACTCCTGACCTCAGGTGATCCACCCACCTCGGCCTCCCAAAGTGCTGGGATTACAGGCGTGAGCCACCACGCCCAGCTGCTATGTGATTTTTAACTCTGCATGTGTTTCATTTCTGAAGGAAAATAATTAGGAAACACTATTGATGGATTAGCTTGAGTTTATATCCAGCAATCTCTTCACTGCTTGGTACCATGTTGGAAGGTGGGACATGGACATGATGGCTGGAGCAAGTGTAGTCATCTTGAACCATGAGGCGACCATAGGAATAGAGGCCACACTAGTGGCACAACAAAATAGAAGGAACCTGAGCCCTGATTCCATAAAGGACCATGACACCACTGGACGGCTGCCTCTGGGCTCTGTGTGAGAGGGAAATAAACCACCTCGTGTCACTGTTGTTTTGGATTTTCTGTCACTTGTGCCCTTTAAGTCTTAGACTCTACTTCTGGAAAGCCCCTATATCCTAAGACTGGGTAACTTCCCCCCTTATATGTTATTCAAACACCCCACCCTTCAACCCTTTCTTAGCATTCTCTACACTTTTCTGTAGTTGACCTTTCACTCCCCCTAGATAGTAACTTCTCTAAGGACAGGCAGAGACTCTATTTTATACATCATTTTATGCAGATGCTGGAAACTGCTAACGCTAAAAAAAAAGAAGAAGAAGAAGAAGAACTTGTGAATGTGACAGACACGATGATTCCACCAAGGGTGTTGAGGGGAAATGACACACTGCTGCCTACGCTCTCTCTCCGTGTCCTAAGTCGTTGCCACATTATCTTCTGGGGCCACAGGGTGCTGGCCCTCCTGAATAACCAAAGATAGAGAATTAGGACGAAGGAGGGAGGAAGAGAAAATTGCAGGAAATTCAAGTCATGGGAGGGAAGTGGCATTGGGAAAAAGGGTGCTCTTTCTATTTGGTTCCTGCTATTTTCGACTTTGGGCCTTTTGCAACTTCCCTTGGCTCTAGCCCCTCCTCCAGTCCTGGTCTCCTATCACACATACACCTATGTTCCCACGTTCTATACCTCAATTACACCCAATTTCATTCATAAGTGGAGTGGCCCTGATTAATGCAAAATTTTTAAAAAGTTATAAACACAAACAACCCCAGTTACAGAAGGGGGTACCTTACTCTGTTTCTCACATTCACTTCATTCCTTTGTTCATTCCACATGCATTCACTGAATACCCACACTGCTAAGACCTGCGGATACACAGATGAACAGATACCCTCTCCAGCCTCAAGGATGTCACATTTTTGGTTGAGATTGGAGAGAAAACAAAGTATCTCTAGCCCAAGATAACTCAGTCCTTCAAATGACGCTGATCAGGAACAAAAAATATGACACTACGTTGAAGTATATACGTTGCATTGCCTCTCTACCCCCTTCTAAAAAGCGAGGGTTTCATTTTGCTTCTTTGCTTGCTTGTTTGCTCAGCTGCTCAGCCCTGGACCTTGTCATACTGGTTGAATGGACGGACAGGTAACGTAAACAAGGAAGACAAGACAAGGAAGTTAAGAGTTCGAGGTAATGAGAAATTTGAGAAGCTGAGGTATTGCGAGAGATTTGGGAACTGAGTTGGAAGAGCAGTTTTGTTGTTGTTTTGGGGGTTTTTTGTTTGTTTGTTTTTGAGACAGAGTCTCGCTCTGTCACCCAGGCTGGAGTACAGTGGCACGATCTCGGCTCACTGCTACCTCCGCCTCCCGGGTTCAAGCAGTTCTCCTGCCTCAGCCTCCCCAGTGCTGGGACTATAGGCGCGTACCACCACGCCTGGCTAATTTTTAATATTTTTAGTACAGACGGGATTTCACCATGTTAGCCAGGATGGTCTCAATCTCCTGACCTCAAGATCTGCCCACCTCAGCCTCCCAAAATGCTAGGATTACAGGTGTGAGCCACTGTGCCCGGCCGGAAGAGCAATTTTTAAAGGAAGTTTTGCTATGTGGCATGTAGAATCTCTAGTTTGGTCTTCAGATGATTGCCAGTGAAGAGTTACTTTATCTTTTTATCTCTAGAGTTGGGAGTCAGATCTCTCTGGCTGGTTTCTCACTTTTTTTTTTTTAATTGACCATTCTTGGGTGTTTCTCGCAGAGGGGGATTTGGCAGGGTCATAGGACAATAGTGGAGGGAAGGTCAGCAGATAAACAAGTGAACAAAGGTCTCTGGTTTTCCTAGGCAGAGGACCCTGCGGCCTTCCGCAGTGTTTGTGTCCCTGGGTACTTGAGATTAGGGAGTGGCGAGGACTTTTAACGAGCATGCTGCCTTCAAGCATCTGTTTAACAAAGCACATCTTGCACCGCCCTTAATCCATTTAACCCTGAGTGGACACAGCACATGTTTCAGAGAGCACAGGGTTGGGGGTAAGGTCATAGATCAACAGGATCCCAAGGCAGAAGAATTTTTCTTAGTACAGAACAAAATGAAAAGTCTCCCATGTCTACTTCTTTCTACACAGACACAGCAACCATCCAATTTCTCAATCTTTTCCCCACCTTTCCCCCTTTTCTATTCCACAAAACCGCCATTGTCATCATGGCCCGTTCTCAATGCGCTGTTGGGTACACCTCCCAGACGGGGTGGTGGCCGGGCAGAGGGGCTCCTCACTTCCCAGTAGGGGCGGCCAGGCAGAGGCGCCCCTCACCTCCCAGACGGGGCGGCTGGCCGGGCGGGGGGCTGACCCCCCCCACCTCCCTCCCGGACGGGGCGGCTGGCCTGGCGGGGGCTGACCCCCACTTCCCTCCCAGACGGGGTGGCTGCCGGGCGGAGGGGCTCCTCACTTCTCAGACTGGGCGGCTGCCGGGCGGAGGGTCTCCTCACTTCTCAGACGGGGCGGCCGGGCAGAGACGCTCCTCACCTCCCAGACGGGGTCGCGGCCGGGCAGAGGCGGTCCTCACATCCCAGACGGGGCGGTGGGGCAGAGGTGCTCCCCACATCTCAGACGATGGGTGGCCGGGCAGAGACGCTCCTCACTTCCTAGATGGGATGGCGGCCGGGAAGAGGCGCTCCTCACTTCCTAGATGGGATGGCGGCCGGGCAGAGGCTGCAATCTCGGCACTTTGGGAGGCCAAGGCAGGCGGCTGGGAGGTGGAGGTTGTAGTGAGCCGAGATCACACCACTGCACTCCAGCCTGGGCACCATTGAGCACTGAGTGAACGAGACTCCGTCTGCAATCCCGGCACCTCGGGAGGCCGAGGCTGGCGGATCACTCGCGTTTAGGAGCTGGAGACCAGCCTGGCCAACACAGTGAAACCCCGTCTCCACCAAAAAAATACGAAAACCAGTCAGGCGTGGCGGCGCGCGCCTGCAATCGCAGGCACTGGGCAGGCTGAGGCAGGAGAATCAGGCAGGGAGGTTGCAGTGAGCCGAGATGGCAGCAGTACAGTCCAGCTTCGGCTCGGCATCAGAGGGAGACCATGGAAAGAGAGGGAGAGGGAGACCGTGGGGAGAGGGAGAGGGAGAGGGCGAGGAGGGAGAGGGAGAGGGCGAGGAGGGAGAGGGAGAGGGCGAGGAGGGAGAGGGAGAGGGAGAGGGCGAGGGAGAGCCTGGTTTCTCACTTCTGCTTCCTCCTTGTGGCTCCCACGCTGTGCCGAGCCATTCAGCCTGCACAATCCAGACAATGGATTTGCCTCTGAAGTAGGGGCTGGCAGCTGCCTACAAAATTATCCGTTCTCTGTTTTTCCTTAAAAACAGTACATTTCATTCAGGATAGCAATGTGTCCAGTCAGCTAAAAGACTGCATTTCCCAACCTCCTTTGCTGTTAGTTGTGACTAGGTGACTGTGATATAAGCAGGAGTGTTGAGGGGGATTTCCTGGAAGGCTGCTTTAAAGGAGCTGATTCAGCTGGGGTGTGAGTCTTTTTGCCTTCCCCCGCCTTCTAAGTACTCACTAGATTTCAGAAGTGCTGGCTGGAACTCCCGCAGCCATATTGGACTATGAGGTGACTTTGGAAATGGAAAGCGTTCAAACTGAACAGCCTATCTGCAGATTTATTTAAGGGAGAAAAAATAAGCTTTATCTTTTTACAGTTGTGGTTATTTCAGGTTTTCTATAATGTGCACCTAAACTTAAACCTGATACTACTACACACAGTTACTGTGTGTCTTAGTCTACTCAGGCTGCCAAAAAAAAAAAGCACAAACTATTACAGGCTCACGCCTGTAATTCCAGCACTTTGGGAGGCCGAGGCGCGTGGATTACCTGAGGTCAGGAGTTTGAGACCAGCCTGGCCGACATGATGAAACCCCCATCTGTACTAAAAATACAAAAAAGTACCCGAGCATGGTGGTGGGGGCCTATAATCCCAGCTGCTCCAGAGGCTGAGGCACGAGAATTGCTTGAACTCAGGAGGCGGAGGTTGCAGTGAGCCGAGATCGAGCCACTGCACTCCAGCCTGGGTGACAGAGCAAGACTGTGTCTCAAAAAAAAAAAAAAAAAAATGCACATATACATAATCATGCATAAATGCAAATTGTGATTATAAACATGGTTAAGCATAGTTTGGGGATGTTTTCTTTTCTTTTTTTTCTTTGGTTGTTTGGTTGGTTCCCCTGCTTATTGACAGCCTAGTGCATGTCCTCCTGTATAGTCTCATCCAAATCTGCATATGTTGGCCAAAAGAGGCTTAGGGCAGGGGTGGGGAGAACCAAAGGTGACTGAGGCATGAGCACATGGATGAAGGAACAGCAACAGCCATTGTTGCTGTTCATAACCACAGCAGCAGAACCACACTTCCCCTCCCTCTTCCAAACCACTATCCCCCTCCCACCCTCATCCCCCTGCCACCCATCCCCATTGGTCAAATTTACTTTGACCAATGGAATGTGAGCAGAGGTGGTGACGTGTGTCACTTCCAGGTAGAAGCCTTTAGGAACCAGAGTCCCATTTCTCACCCATCCCCTTCCCCTGCATCAGGACAGAGCATCCGTCAGCCTGAGTCCCTGCATGGCTGCGAGGAGTAGAGCTCCCTGCCAACCCAGGTCGGCTGTGAGTGAGAAATCAACCTTAGTTGTATTGATCCTCTGAGATTTGGAGGGTGGAAACCAGCTTATCTTCACTGAAGCAGGAGGGTATAACAGGAACTGCTCATCATCTACTTCCTCCAGTAATCAAACTCCAACTTTCACCCTAGTCTGTGGCCACCTAGCTAAAGACTACATTTCCCAGCCTCTCTTTCACCTAGAAGTGCCCCTGTTAACTTCATTACGGCCAGTGACATATGAGCAGAAGTAATCTTTGCAACTTCTGGATTATGCCTTTTAAGGAAAGGGGCATATCCCACTTCCCTTTCTCTATTTCCTGCTGGCTGGAATGCAGATGTAATGACAGGAGCTGAAGCAGCTATAATGGACCAAGAGATGAATATCATGTGTTGAGGATGGCAAGGCAACAAGAAGGAATTTGGGTTTCAATCACTGGAGAGCCACCTGGACTATTATCTATTATATGAAAGATAAATGAAATTTTTGTTTGTTTGTTTGTTTGTTTGTTGTTGAGATGGAGTCTCGCTCTGTCGCCAGGCTGGAATGCAGTGGCTCAATCTCAGCTCACTGCAACCTCTACCTCCCAGGTTCAAGTGATTCTCCTGCCTCAGCCTCCTGAGTAGCTGGGACTACAGGCGCGCACCACCAGGCCCAGCTAATTTTTTTGTATTTTTTTTAGTAGAGACGGGGTTTCACCATGTTGGCCAGGAGGGTCTCGATCTCTTGACCTTGTGATCTGCCCGCCTCGGCCTCACAAAGTGCTGGGATTACAGATGTGAGTCACCGCACCCAGCCATTAAATTGTATTTTACTTAAACCTCTGTTATTTGGGCTTTGGTTACAGCAGTTGAACCTGCAGCTTAATTCCTGGATGTTAGCCTGGTTTTGACAATTAGAGTTATGGCAGGTAGAGACCATGGACTTATGAACAAGTCAAGTGAGATCCCTGCCCTCAGGAACATGTGGTCCAGCCGGGGGTTCAGAAAATCAGGCCGGGGCAAAGCCATATGGCAGGGAAAGCTTCCCGGTGCTCTAGGAACTCAAAGCTGGGGTCTCAGTGGCTGCCTGAAGGAAACTGTCTCAGGTCAAGCTCCCCAGAAGTAACCAGTGAGATGAGGTTTCATGTACAAGTGATTTATTTCAAAGGTGGTTCAGGAAACCAGTGAGGGAGGGAGCAGGGTAGCAGGACTGGGAAGGGGATGAAGCCAAGCCAAAGTGTGATTTTATGCAAGTCCTGCAGAGGGAAGCTCCAGCCTGATCCCACAGGGGGGCCCTGGAATGTAAGTCATGCCTGAAAATTGCCCCAACCTAAGGCAAGCAAGCTGGGCTTTCACATTCCCGCCTGCACCCCTCAGTTGTTGGCTAAGGGCCACCCTACACCTGTGGGCCAATGTATTCTATTCTCCAAAGACAAGTCATAGGTGCCATGAGAAGCAAAAGCACCTCAAACCCGGTGAAAGTGCAAGCTCAGGTGATGTTGGGATGTTCCCACCTCTTCTACTCCTATCAACATCATATCAGGAATCCTAAAAAGGCTTTGAGGGAGAGAGGCTTTCTGGTTCCCAGTGGCCAAAACCCCCTCAATGGAACAGAAAAGACATAAAGAGATTCTCTTTCTTTAAGTTTTGTTTTTTGTTTTTAGAGATGGAATTTTGCTATGTTGCCCAGGCTGGTCTCAAACTCCTGGCATCAAGTGATCCTCCTGCCTCAGCCTCCCCAGTAGCTAGGATTACAGGTGTGTCCCACTGCACCTGTGATCTGTGGAGAAGCCAGCAGCTGGAGGAAGAATGCACTCACCCCAGTGGCACCCATGGCATTTAAATCCCTGCCCCCCAACACAAGCTCTTTAAGAGCAAGATGCAGGGAGTGGCGTGACTGTTATAAAGCTTTCGGCCATGACCAGCCAGGCTCCGTCCCGTTAGGTTGAGCCCCCAGGAACTCTGAGCTTTGGCGGCCACTGCAGCTCCCTACACTTGGATCCGTATTGGTCTCTGGGCAAGGACCTGCCCAGGAACGTTGCGAAGGTTCTCAAGTCTTTGGAAACGACATGGTATCAGCTGATAAAGCCACAGGGAGTCAAACAAATCCCCCCAACCCCTAAGGCTAGCTGGACATCAGAATGAAAGGGCAGTCTCTCTTCTGGGAAGCATCCCAGAAGAGCCCTCTGACCAGCTGGAGGTCAGACAGCCTCTGCTTGATCCCCGTGCAGGCCTGGAGGCTCCCAAAGCAGCCTGTTCGTTCCTTCCTCCTACTCCATAGAATCCTGTGAGATTTCCAGACCATGACAATGTCAGAAAAACTAGGGGGAAGCAGGGTGCAGTGGCTCATGCCATAATCCCAGCACTTTGGGAGGCCAAGGTGGGCGGATCACTTGAGGTCAGGAGTTCAAGACCAGCCTGGCCAACCTGGCGAAACCCCGTCTCTACTACAAATACAAAAGTGAGCCAGGCATGCCAGCAGGCACTTGTAGTCCCAGCTACTCAGGAGGCTGAGGCAGGGGAATTGCTTGAACCCGAGAGGCGGAGATTGCAGTGAGCCAAGATTGTGCCACTGCACTCCAGCCTAGGCAACAGAGCAAGACTCCATCCCAAAAAAAAAAAAAAAAGAAAGAAAAGGAAAAGAAATAAAAGGAAAATTAGGGGGAATGGGGGCTGAGTTTAGACACCATGGTGATCACCCTCTTAGCCACAGCCTCGTCTGCCGCAGGGTGACATGGCAATGCCTTCGGTCACTGGGCAGGTCACAAAGATGCCACTCAAAGGGCCCAAGCCAGGGCAAGGACAATTCCTAGGGTATCCTGCCAGCTCCTCCCAAAGCCACATGCTCAGAAATGAGACTCTGGCATCTACCTACCTAGGATCATAAGTTCTGCCTCTTTCTGTGGCCCAGAACTGGGAGCATAACCAGCCTCAGCTGTGTAAGGAAGCCATCACCCCTCTTTCCCCCAGAGAGGGCTTCCTCCTTCTTTCATTTCTGGGGGGATTTTCTGTTTTCTTTTTTTAGATATGGAGTCACACTCTGTCTTCCAGGCTGGAGTGCAGTGGTGCGATCACAGCTCACTGCAGCCTCCAATTCCTGGACCCAAGTAATCCTCCCACCTCAGCCTCCCAAGTAGCTGGGACTACAGGTGTGTGCCACCACACCCAGCTTTTTCCTCTTCATTTCTAACATGGCACTTACCCCTCTATTTACCTCCCCATTCTCATTTAACTTCATCTTCTAAACACCGGCTTGGGTGGGGGTTTTCTTCAGTACAGTCCTAGAATACCACGAAGCCATTAATTGTCACCTGTCACCCTCAAAGCACAGTCCTAGCCTGCAGTATTAAATATTCATTCATTCTTTCCTTCAGCCATGAGAACAGGAAGGAAATTAACATTTCAAAACATTACACGCCTCTTCACCCCTGCAAGGTGCTTGTACATAGTTCAAATAACAAGCTTAAGTTGATAACAGAAGTTGTTATCAAATAAAAGTTAAATCTGCCTCCCTATAATTCCCAGTCTTTGTCCCTGTGCTACTCTGAACATTTGCCATCGAATAAGTCTAGTCCCTTGTTTTTGCAAAAAACTTTTAGATATTTGTGGTTGGCCCTCAAGCTCCACCGAAGTCTTGATTTTCCAGTCTAAGCAACCCCTCAAAATGTCTGTCTGGTCTCCGTCTTCCCCACCTCCTCCCGCCAACCCTTTCTCCCCAGTCTTCTCTCTTTCCAATGAAAGGGAGGGTTGGAGGCCGGAGGGCCTGACTTTCACTCACTGTCCAGCGCTTCCCCAACCCGTTTCTCTGGCTTCCCTCTCTGATGTTTCGTGCTTCCTTCCTCTTCTCTGGGCTCTGGTGCCCTTCTCATGTTTAAACCTCACTTTCCTCTCTTCTGCTCCCTTCTTTGTAGGCTCATACCTCGTCCACCCACCCAAAGCTCCTCATTGCCTACAGGAAACATTCCAAGTGCCTAACCATGGCACTCAAAGCCTACCATGATGTGGTCCTTGCTCTCCTTCCCCATGTTAAGCCGTAAATCATTAACACTGTTCTCCAGAGTTTCCTAGTCCTCATTCTAAAAGCATGTTGAATTATACTTCCATAATCCCTTGAAATTCGGCGTCACTTGGGCCAATGAAGTGCAAATAGTGGTGACCCATTTCACTCCTGCAGACACTTCTGATGTGGCCGGTGCATGAGTTGGCATGTGCCTCTCCCCCTGCTGTGGCCACCAGTGACACCATAGATGGTGAAGTCTCCATCGATCTGCATCCCTGAGTGAAAACGTCTCAAACCAGAGCCCTAGATGGATGACCTGTAATGGACAAATAGGGAAAGCAAAAGAGAAACCTTCTTATTGTGAAATTGGGTGTTGCTTGTTACTGCAGCACATACTGCCCATGCTGACTAATATCATGCATCAACTGGGCCCATGACCCTTACCATCCAACCTTACCAGGTGACTTACAATCCTTTAGGTCTATTATCATGCCAGTGCTGCCTTCTTTGGTGTTCCCTCCTCCCCATGCCCATTTGGCAAAGTTCTCTCATCCACTGAGACTCGGCTCAGTTGCCACCTCCGCTAGGGAGACTTCCTAACTTTCCACCTAAGGCAGCATTGGGCATCCTCTTTGCAGGATGCCCAGGGCATGCCTCTATTGCAGTGCTGCCACATTACCTTTCTAAATGTTTTGTTTCCTGGACTTCAGGGCCACTGCTAGCCCATTTGGAGCCTTCGTTAGATTCAGAAAAAGCTGGCCTCCTCCAGGTGGCTGCAGCTGCCCGGGTGCATGGCTCAGCAGTGAATCACGACCTAACTTCAGGCCTCCTTCCCCCATGGCCTGACACCTGTGTTCTGGGCACAAATTGTACAATGTCCTCCATGGCCCTGTCTGCAAGGCTATTCATAAACAGCGAGCAATTTATGAACTTGGCTTTGAGCACCCTCAAGTGTTCACTGAAAGAATGAATATTTCCTAATAGATGAGACCTGTCCTCAATTATCCCCTCCTCCTCCCACCCGTCCTCTCCTCCTTTTGTCCTGCCTCATTTCCTGACCTCCCAAGCCCAGTACTAATGAGCTGCAGAGTGGCCAAGAGCCTAGAATTTGTAGTCAGACAGACCTAGTTCAAATCTTGACTCTACCACTTACTTGCCATAAATCCTTGAGGAAGTTACTTAGCTCCTCTAAGCCTCAGTTTCCTCATCTATAAATTGGAGACATTATCAGCTTCACAGGGCGCCCACAAAGAGCACATGGGAAAAGGCGTTCAATAGGTGTCTCCAGGGCTCCTCCAAGTCAGGCTCTACAGCTGGGAGACCAGAGTGGCCACGGAAGGCATCACTGAGGAGGGAACATTGAGATGATGGCTGAATAGCCGTCCATGCAGAAAGCTGGGAGAAGAACCTTCTGGACAGGGGGAACAGGAATTGCAAAGGCCCAAGGTAACCAAGTTCAATAAATGGCTACTTTTCCATCTCCAGTCTTCCGTTCACACCCGAACACACCATTGTCAACCAGGCCATCGAGGCCACAAGTTACACACCACGACCTCATCACACACTTGATTTGTTGACTCGGAGCAAGTTACCAGCAATGAATTATCAACTCCTTTCCCAGAATGGCAAGCCCTGGGGCTATGTGCAAACTGAGGCGGGAAAATAAGAGATGTCAATAGAGCTGAGTTTGCTCTGGGCCCAGGGCCATGTAGATAAGCTGGTTATCATCACCAGCTCCAGCTCCAAGAGGCACAGTGGGTGCCACTGCCACCACCAGGAACCCTGGGGTTTGCTTGTCCTCCTGCTGGAACCCCCAGCACACCCATAGGGCCAGGAGGAAAGTAAACGCTCTTGTCTAATCTCCCCCAGTGCTATCACAGGGGCCCCCCGAAGGTGGCTGCTCCTTTGGCAGAGTCTGGTTCTTCCATTCCTTCTTGGAAGATGGCCATGGGGCATCAGCACCTGACCATGATGTCTGGTGGCTAGAATTCAACTTGAAATCAGTTGAGACCCAAGTAATGCCCAGGCTTTCCCGGTGGGTTTTCCTTGCTCCATTCTTTGTCTCCATACAGTGAAGCCCCCAGAAAGCATGAGTTGTTCATCCCTCATCAGGGCCTTCAAAGTTCCAAGGTCTTTCTTGAGCCTCAGAGAGGCAACAAGTCCTTGAATGCACCCTTGTCTGACCCTCCCAACTCAGCCAAGAATCCCCTAAAGATGAAATAGAACATTGGGTTTCAATTGTCGAAGTCTGACCAGAAGATGTTCCTTACTCTAAATACAGGCCAGTGTCACACCAACTTACAAGGGTCAGTGTGTTATGAACAAGGAGGGGAAGCTGTGGGGCTGCCAAGCTGGGCACAAGTCAAGCACTAACCGGCACCACTGCCTCCTGCTTCCTGGTGCCACTCCAGCCGGGGCTGCCCCCACTGTGTCTGGCAGCTTCCAATATTGCTTTCCTGCTGCCATAAGATGGCAGGTCTGGCAACAGAAGTGGAGCCGGACTTAAGGAGAAAGAGGAAGGAACTTCAGCTCTGGCACCTGCAGACCCCCGAAAGTGACCTACGGAAGTTGGCAGCAGGGACTGCAATTGAGCATTCTCTCACCTTTCCCTTCTTGGAGCTCCCCAAGCCTATGCCCTGGTGGGAAGAGGATTACCTGAGAGTCAGAAGCCCCGGGTCCCAGCACTTCACTAACCTACCTTGCATCCCTTCTGTAAATTATACACCCCAGCTCTCAGTTTCCCCATCTCCGGGATAACAGACTGGACTTGTCCAGGAATAGCAATCATTCCCGATCCAGTGCCGACGCTGGTTGCTAGAACACGTGGCTGAAGGGATTGTATGTTGCTCGGGATTCCGGGGCCACAACCAGTGGTAGGGGGTGCTGTGGTTCGCTGGCAATATCTGCCTTGGACTCAGAATGGAGCATGGTAGACCAGGTGCCACGTTACTGACATGCAGGAGTTAAAGGACCTTTGCACCCCTGCCCGATGGAACATTCCAACACTTGGATTCTGTGGGATGAGATCTGACAGCCATAAGGCAGAAGTTACCAACTGGGAAGCTCGTGGATTCTTCAACAGAAACTCGAGTCAGGCTGATGAATTACCTTTACTAAAGGAATGAATAACAATAAAAAAAATTCTAGGTCCAAGACGTGCCAAGAAAGGTTAGATATATTGGACAATATTTTAAAAGGAGAGATGTTTTGGGTGACCTGCTATTTTGCTGTCCAGCTTGAGATGATGCCAATGGCCACAGAGTAATAAAAGGGCCACTGAATGTGGCCTCGTTCCCATGGCTCACCAGCAGTAAGCATCTCTACCACCTCCATGTCTGGAGCAGGAATTCCAGCAGGAAGGACGCAGCCTCCAGGACCATTTGACCAGAAGATCCAAGTGCGACTGGACTGCTGGTAGGTACCACAGAAATCCTAGCTCTCTCCTCCCCACAGCTGGCTGTTCTCTGTTTAAACTTGACTCACTGCATATGTCCCGCTGCCACAGGAGGCCCTTTTCCAACATCTTGTTCCGCTCTGCAGACCCTCTGTTCACGCCCCTGGGCTTCTCTCCCATCCCAGTCTGTCTTGCATCCTGTGCAAGCTGCCCTCCTCTCTGTTATTTAGTTATGAATCCCTCCTCCCTTCCCTTCAAAACACCTCCACTGCTTCAGTCTTTGGCTCCCTCCCTATCCGGGCCCCTGCCCCTTCCCTACAGATGATACTAAAGCAGACAAAGCCAGGGAGGGAGACCCCCATTTTGTTGTTTCTAAAAATGTTCTCATCCTTTCCACTTCCAGGCCCTGATACGGCTCCTCAAAGTCTCAAGCTGATGGTCAGACAACCTCGAGGGGTAGTGGTGGGAGACAGCAGGACGAGGGCCGGAGCCGTGGGCAGGGGAGGCTCAGGAGCAACTCAGCCAGTGTGGGGCCCACCCAGGTCGGCCTTGCTTGGGACCTTTGGGATACCACTAAAGACAGAAACTTCAAAATGGAAATGTTTTCAACTTATTACAAAAAAGGTTCAAACATAAAAGTAAAAATGAATAGTGTCATGGACCTCATATTCCATCACTCAGCATCAAGAATTACACTGTTTCTGCAAATCTTTGTTTTATATACACACACCCCCCCCTTTTTTTTTTCTTTGTCTCACTTTGTTGCCCAGGCTGGAGTGGACTGCCGTGATCCCAGCTCACTGCAGCCTCCGCCTCCCAGGTTCAAGCGATTCTCATGCCTCAGCCTCCTGAGTAGCTGGGATTACAGGCATGCATCAACACACCCAGATAATTTTTGTATTTTTAGTAGAGACAGAGTTTCACCATGTTGGCCAGGCTGGTCTCAAACTCCTGGCCTCAAGCAATCTACCTGCCTCAGCCTCCCAAAGTGCTGGGATTATAGGCATGAGCTACCGCACCTGGCGACACTCTTACTTTTTTAAAATTTTATTCTTTATATATTTATATTTGCTGTAATATTTTAAGGCATACAGCTTACCATTTCACTGTAAATACTTTATTGTACATTTCTAGGAGATAAGGGTCATAATATATATATATATATATATATATATACAGCTGTAATTAATATATATATTTATAGCGGCAATGCTCTCTTATTCCAAACAAAACTACCAACTTTTCTTTTAATTACCAATTTTAATATCACCTAATAACCAGTCCATGTTCAAATTTCTTTGATTCTCTCAAAAATGCCTTTTAACAGTTGATATATTCAGATCCAGGATCAAGATCTTGAGATTATCCGCATGTGTTGCATTTGGTGGCTGTTTCTTAAGACTTTTAATGGGCTGGGCATGGTGGCTTACACCTGTAATCCAAGCACTTTGGGAGGCTGAGGCGGGCAGACCACAAGGTCAGGAGTTTGAGACCAGCCTGGCCAACATGGTAAAACCCATCTCTACTGAAAATACAAAAATTAGCCAGGCGTGGTGGCAGGCACCAGTAATCCCAGCTACTTGGGAGGCTGAGGCAGGAGAATCGCTTGAACCCAGGAGGCGGAGGTTGCAGTGAGCCAAGATTGCACCACTGCACTCCAGCCTGGGCAACAAGAGCGAAACTCCATCTCAAAAAAAAAAAAAAAAAGACTTTTAGTAGATAGCAGTCCCCCTTTATATGCCATTAATTTATTTATAAAGTAAGTGTATAGGCCTGTTAGAATGGCCAAAATCCAGAACACTGAGAACACCAAATGCTGGTGAGAATATGGAGCAACAGAAACTCTCATTCGTTGCTGGTAGGAATGCAAAATGGCACAGACACTTTAAAAGACAGCTTGGCAGTTTGTTATAAAATTAAACATACTCTTGCCATATTACCCATCAGTCACACTGCTTGGATTTACTCAAAGGAGTTGAAAATTTATACCCACACGAAAACCTGCATATGACTATTTATAGCAGCTTTATAATTGTCAAAGCTTGGAAGAAACTAAGATGCCCTTCAGTAAGTGAATAAGAAGATAAACTGTACTCCATCCAGACAATGGATTATTATTAAGCACTAAAAAGAAATGAGCCATCGGCTGGGCATGGTGGCTCACACCTGTAATCCCAGCACTTTGGGAGGCCGAGTCAGGTGGATCCATCAAGCTCAGGAGTTCAAGACCAGCCTGGGCAACATGGCGAAACCCCATCTCTACAAAAAATAGAGAGAGAAAAAAATTAGCTAGGCATACTGGTGTGTACCTGTAGTCCCAGCTACTTGGGAGACTGAAGTGGGAGGATGGCTTGAGCCTCGGAGGCAGAGGTTGCAGTGAGCCAAGATGGTACCATTGCACTCCAGCCTGGGCAACAGAATGAGACCCTGTCTCAAAAAATAAAAACGAAAATAAAAATTAAAAAAAGAAAGAAATGAGCTATCAAGCCATGAAAAGGAGGAAACTTAAGTGCATATCACTAAGTGAAAAAAGCCAGTCTTAAAAATGTATATGTGAATACATAATAGTTGTACACATTTATGGGGTACACACGATATTTTGATTTCAAGTATGCAGTGTGTAATGATCAAATCTGGGTAATTAGTATATCTAGCTTGGCTGCTGCGAATAGTGCTGCGATAAAAACAGGAGTGCAGACATCTCGTCAATAGACTAATTTCCTTTCTTTCTTTTTCTTTTTTTTTTTTTTTTTTAGACGGAGTTTTGCTCTTGTTGCCTAGGCTGGAGTGCAATGGCACGATCTCGGCTCATGGCAACCTCCACCTCCCAGGTTCAAGCAATTCTCCTGCCTCGGCCTCCTGAGCAGCTGGGACTACAGGCATGTGCCACCATGCCCGGCTAATTTTTTTTGTATTATTAGTAGAGACGGGGTTTCTCCATGTTGGTCAGGCTGATCTCGAACTCCCAACCTCAGGTGATCCACCCACCTCAGACTCCCAAAGTGCTGGGATTACAGGCGTGAGCCACCGTGCCCGGCCGACTAATTTCCTTTCTTTCGGATATATACCCAGCAGTGGGATTGCTGGATCATATGATAGTTCTATCTTTAGTTTTTTGAAAAATCTGCATTCTGTTTTCCACAGAGGCTGTACTCGTTTAAATTTCCACCAACAGTGAATGAGCATTCCTCTTTCTTGGTCTCCTCACCAGCATCTGTTATCTTCTGTCTTTTTGATCACAGCTATTTAACTGGGGTGAGATGATAACTCACTGTGATTTTAATTGGCATTTCCCTGATCATTACGAATGTTGAGTCTTTTTTTCTCCACCCGTTGTCCATTTGTATCCTCCTTTGAGAAGTGTCTATTCAGATCTTTTGCCCATTTTTAATCAAATTATTTGTTTCTTTGCTATTAAGTTGTTTGAGTTCTTTATATATTCCTGGTTGTTATTCCCTTGTTGGATGAATAGTTTGTAAATATTTTCTCCCATTCTGTGGGTTGTCTCTTCACCTTGTTGATTGTTTTCTTTGCTGTGCACAACCTTTTGGCTTGATTTACATCCCATTTGTTAATTTTTGCTTTGTTTGCCTGTGTTTTTAAGGTCCTATCCAAGAAATCTTTGCCCAGACCAATGTCCTGAAGCATTTCCCCAATGTTTTCTTCTAGTAGTTTCATAGTTTCAGGACTTACATTTAAGTATTTAATCCATTTTGATTTGAACTTTTTGCATGATCTAGTTTCATCATTGTTCTGCATAGCATACCCAGTTTTCCCAGTACCTGCAGTGCAATGGTGCAAGCTCGGCTCACTGCTACCTCCGCCTCCCGGGTTGAAGCGAGCCTCCTGCCTCAGCCTCCTGAGTAGCTGGGATTACAGGTGTCTGCCACCACACCTGGCTAACTTTTGTATTTTTAGTAGAGACAGGGTTTCACCATGTTGGCCAGGCTGGTCTCAAACTCCTGATCTCAGGTAATCCCAGCACTCGGCCTCTCAAAGTGCTGGGATTGCAGGAGTAAGCTACCGTGCCAGGCCATTTTTTTTTTTTAAGACAGAGTCTTGCTCTCTCACCCAGGCTGGAGTGCAATGGCATGACTGATCTCAGCTCACTGCAACCTCCACCTCCCGAGTTCAAGCAATTCTTGTGCCTCAGTCTCCCAAGTAGTAGAGATGGGGTTTTGCCATGTCGGCCAGATTGGTCTTGAACTCCTGGCCTCATGTGATCCACCGCCTCGGCCTCCCAAAGTGCTGGGACTACAGGCATGAGCCACTGTGCCCAGCACCCCCAGTAGCATTTACTGAAGAGACTGTCCTTTCCCCATTGTATGTTCTTGGTGCCTTTGTTGAAAATGAGTTGGCTAAGAAGCCCATCTTAAAAGGCCATATACTGTATGATTTCAACTATATGACATTCTGGAAAAGACAAAACTATGGAGACAGTAAAACAATCAGTGGTAACCAGGGGCTGGTGGGAGGGAAGGATGAATCGGCAGAGCACAGAGTAGTGAAGCTGTTCTGTATTTTGTGTGCGTGTGTGTCTGTGAGATGGGGTTTTACTCTTGTTGCCCAGGCTGGAGTGCAATGGCGCAGTCTTGGCTCACTGCAACCTCTGCCTCTCCAGTTCAAGCGATTCTCATGCCTCAGCCTCCCGAGTAGCTGAGATTACAGGCATCCACCACCATGCATGGCTAATTTTTGTATTTTTAGGAGAGATGCAGTTTCACCATGTTGGTCAGGCTGGTCTTGAACTCCTGACCTCAGGTGATCCACCTGCCTCGGCCTCCCAAAGTGCTGGGATTACAGGCATGAGCCACCATGCCCGGCCTTCTGTATAATATCATAATGGTGGGTACCTATCACACATTTGTCCAAACCCATAGAATGTTCAATGCCAAGAGTGAATCTTAACGTAAACCATGGACTTGGGGTAATAATGAAGCATCATCGTAGGTTAATCAATTGTAACAAATGTACCACTCTGGGGCAACATATTAATAATGGAGAGGCTGTGCATGTGAGGTGGGGTGGCATGGATATATGGGAAATCTCTGTACCTTCTGCTCAATTTTGCAGTGAAGCTAAAACTGCTCTAAAAAGTAAAGTCTGTTTTTTTAAGTAGGGGGAGCATGGAGAGGTCATTTGTCCTACAGGATGTCCCACGTATGGGATTTGAATGATTGTTTTTTTGTTCCTTTACCTACATTATTTCCTATGCCTGGTCATGAGATCTAGACTTGAATTCAAAATTTTAATTAAAATACTTCTTAGGTAGTTCCATATATTCCCTATTGTATCACATAAAGAAGCACATAATTTCTGACTGTCTCACTCTTACAGATGCTAGATTAATCCGCGGGTCCTGGTGTTATCAACCTAATCCATCCAATCCTGAACTTACCCTTCAACCTTCCACCTTACGGTTTTGGTATCTGTTGATGATTTTTGCCCTAGATCCATTGTTTCATTAGAAGTTGCAAAACAATGAGTTCCAAATTCTACCATTCCTTCTGAATTTAATCATTGGAATTTATTATTTATTTATTTATTTATTTTGAGACAGGGCCTCCCTCTGTCACACAGGCTGAAGAGCAGTGGCACCATCATAGCTCACTGCATCCTCAACCTCCCAGGTTCAAGCCATCCTCTTGTCTTGACTTCCCAAAGTGTTGGGATTACAGGTGTAAGTCATCATGCCTGGCCAGGATTATTGGGTTTTTAATAAAAGAGGAGACTCTGTTAACCTTGTAACCTTTGCAGAGAGGCAGAGGGGAACCAGTTAGAGCAAGAGTTGCCATCGCTATAGGTCCCCCTTGCCTTTTTTTTTTTTTTTTTTTTTTTGAGAAAAAGTCTTGCTCTGTCACCCAGGCTGGAATGCAATGGCACAATCTTGGCTCACTGTAACCTCTGCCTCCCGGCCTCAAGCGATTCTCCAGCCTCAGCCTCCTGAGTAGCTGGGATTACTGGCATGCGCCACCATGCCCAGCTAATTTTTATATTTTTAGTAGAGACAGGGTTTTGCCATATTGGCCATGCTGGTCTCGAACTCCTGGCCTCAAGTGATTCACCCACTTCAGCCTTCCAAAGTGCTGGGATTACAGGTGTGAGCCGCCACACGCAGCCAGGAATTTTTTAATAAAACAACTTTTTTTCCTTATTCCTTAAACTGATGTTTGAAAAAAAACTTTTTAGTCAACTATTTGTGATTACCCAAAATATAGTTCATATAGAAAAAATTAACATAAGTATTGATTATAGTTTCCCTACGTCTACTAATAAGCTGATGTCCTGTGATATCCCATGTCGACAAATTTGGGCAGTAGGGGTAAAACTGACACAGAACCCCAGCCAGGCGCTGTGGCTTATCCCTGTAATCTCAGCACTTTGGGAGGCCAAGGCAGGAGGATAACTTGAGCCCAGTTCAAGACTAGGCTGAACAACATGGCAAAAGCCTGTCTCTACAAAAGAAAATGCAAAAATTAGCTGGGCACGGTGGCGCATGCCTGTAGTCCCAGTTACGAGGAAGGTTGAGGTGGGAGGACTGCTTGAGCCAGGGAGGCAGAGGTTGCAGTGAGCAGAGATTGATTGTGCCACTTCACTCCAGCCTGAGTGACAGAGGTAGACCCTGTGTCAGAAAAAAAAAAAAAAAAAGATACAGAGCCCCCAAGTCACTTGCAACCCAACCCTGGGGATCAGATCAGCCTTGGCATTGCTCTACCCAAGATGGGCACAGACTGGATCTGGATCTTGTATGGGAACATGAGGGCCCTGGAAGTCCCAGAAGGAGCCACACCATTCCATTTTCTTTCCTTCGCCTGGAATAATGCCAGTTTAAGAAGGTAGCTCTTCTCATCTCAGGCAAGCAGAAGCTCCTAGTGGTTCTTTTTTGTCTCTTTTGATTAGCAATACACTTTAATTATTTCTTTTTATTTGGCAGACAAAATGTTTCCAGCCTGGATCCTATCAGGGGAATTACAGCGGGTGCTCATCAAGTGGGAGTTCTCAGTAAGTCAGTTGGTTTATCTGACCCTGGTAGTCTTTCTTTACAAGTGGAAGGAAAATCAATGCATTCCATGTGTTATTCATTCAACAAACATGAATTGAACACCCTCCCTTTCTACCCCTTTTCTACTCTCCCTTTCTAGCCCTCTACACCCTCCCTTTCTAGCCCCCTTTCTACTCCCAACTCTAGGCCAGAAATAAAAACCTACACATCCCACAGTTGCTTAAGTTTTGGCCCACACTATGTTTCTTGAAAAACAAATTAATTAGCTGCTAACAGCTAAAGATCAGGGATTTCACATAAATATCCAGACTTTTGACTTTTTATTTTATGTGTGTATATATATATATATAATGTGTGTTTATATATATGTATATGTATAAACACACATCAGTTTTCATCCACAGTTCCTGGCTCATAACCCGCATAGCCCTTGTTACTGTCTTTTGTTATGAGGTTGGAGTGTGTTAGGCTTCTAACCAGGCCCCAGAAAACAGAATCTTTCTCCCTGACCTCCTTCGGCCTTCTTTTCACCTGCTCCTTTTTCTCTCTAAGGCAGGCCTTAGCACCTAAAAATATATTCTAATCTGCCCCTGCCTCTGTTCATAAAGAAATTCTCTGACTGGCCGACTGCAGGTCATAAAACTCCACTTCAGAGGGGTCCTGCCCTATACCCTGGAGGAAGGAATGCTGCACAGAGAGACCAAGAAGAATCTCAACAGACGGGCATTTCTGGGCTTCTCCACTCAGTCTATCAACACTAGATCATTCCCTTTTTGTTCAATCACACTTTTTTTTTTTGAGATAGAGTCTTGCCCAGGCTGGAGTGCAATGGCGTGATCTCAGCTCACTGCAACCTCCACCTCCCAGATTCAAGTGATTCCCCTGCCTCAGCCTCCCGAGTAACTGGGATTTCAGGTGTGCACTACCACGCCTGGCTAATTTTTGTATTATTGAGAGGTGACAGCATGCTGGTCAGGGTTTGCAACCTTAAATGTCTGTCTTTGTCTTCAGGGAGCCAGGGGAAGATTTCCAAGCCACAGGCTGGAGCTGGTGTCTATTAATGATTCAAACTTTTTTTTTTAAGACTCATCAAGTGCAGCGGTGAGAAGGAGGGAGTTAAACTCTTTTGGAGGCAGGGCTCATGCCTGTAATCCCAGCACTGTTGGAGGTCAAGGCAGGCGAATCACTTGAGGCCAGGAGTTCGAGACCAGCCTGACCAACACATTGAAACCCAGTCCCTACTAAATATACAAAAAATCAGCTGGGCATGGTAGTGCATAACTGTAATCCAGCTACTTGGGAGGCTGAGGCATGAGAGTCACTTGAACCCAGAAGGTGGAGGTTGCAGTAAGCCGAGATCCCACCACGGCCCTCTAGACCGGGAGACAGAGTGAGACCCTGTCTCAAAAAATAATAATAATAAAATAAATAAATAAATAAAACTCTTTTTGAGGTTCTATATTTGTAACCTGTGCCAACAGCATGAGGATGAATTCTGATCTTCAAGGCAAAACCCTGGCCAGGCATGGTGGTGTATGCCTGTATTTGGGGAGGCGGAGGTGGGAGGGATCCTAGCATTTGGGGAGGCGGAGGTGGGAGGGATCGCTTGAGCCCAGGAGATTGAGGCTGCAGTGAGCTGTGATCATGCCACTGCACTCCAGCTTGGGCAACACAGCGAGACCCTGTCTCTAAGAAAAATAAAATAAAATAAATGTAAATAACAAAGCAGAATTCTGCCCCCTCCACTTTTATCCTTTACCAACTGCAGACCAAAGAGATTCATAACCTTTGTTGAGAGAGAATGTGGAGAAAAAGATGGCTCTTATCAAAATTAAAAATGTCTCTCTTTAAAATGTTTTTGGATTGTAGGATCTCTGTGTTGTATGGAAGCTCGAAAAGATAACTGAGTATATCATTCCCAATTCTGGTTTTGCATCAGAGTCCTTAAGCTTGGGAGGCTTTTTATTATTCATGAACATTGCCTGGGATTCATTTCTAATCTTCTGAAAAGAATCTCAGCCTATTCTTCTCATTATTTTTATGCTGTTTCTTAAGAAGTGAGAAGAAATTAGAGCGAGTGACTATAACGTCTATCAGTAGATTGTGTTGAGTAAACGTCCTTGGTTCTAGGTGGTGTCATTAGCCTACAGTTTATAATTTGGGGAAAGTGAAAAAAGTGTTAAAGCATATTAAGAAATAAAACACTTTTTTTTTTAAAGACAGCTCTTGGACACTTCTTGTGAGTGTAAATTGATACAGCCTTTTTGGAGTTGATTTGTTCTTAAAATGTGCATGGCCAGGCCGGGCGTGGTGGCTCACGCCTGTAATCCCAGCACTTTGGGAGGCCAAAGCGGGTGGATCACCTGAGGTGGGGAGTTCAAGACCAGCCTGACCAACGTCAAGAAACCCCATCTCTACTAAAAATACAAAATTAGCCAGGCCTGGGTGGTGCATGCCTGTAATCTCAGCTACTCGGGAGGCTGAGGCAGGAGAATCGCTTGAACCCGGGAGGTGGAGGTTGCGGTGAGCCGAGGTCGCACCACTGCACTCCAGCCTGGGCAACAAGAACAAAACTCCGTCTCAAAAAAATAAAAAAAAAAAAAGTGTGGTCTTTGTCCCAGCAATTTTGCCTTCAGGATTTAGGCTAACTCAATGGTCAGAAATGCCCAGAAACATATATGAGCAGGGATGTAATCTTCAGAGTCTCTTACACAAGGGAAAATCCGGAGCCTCCCAGTGTCTGTTAAGCAGAGTGCCCCAGCATAGGTAGACAATCATGCAGCCATCTTTTTGGTTTTTTATCGTTTTTGTTTCTTCTTTTCTTTAAAAAAAATTTTTTTTTTTTTTAGAGTAACAGGGTCTCAATATGTTGCCAAGGCTGGTCTCAAACTCCTGAGCTCAAGTTATCCTCCTGCCTTGGCCTCCGAAAGTGCTGGGATTACAGGCGTGAGCCACTACACCCGGCCTTTTTTTTATTCTTTTATTTATGTTTTTATTTTTTTGAGACAGGGTCTCACTCCGTTGCCCAGGCTGAAACGCAGTGGCATGATTACAGCTCACTGCAGCATCAATCTCCTGGGTTCAAGCAGTTCTATCTCACCCTCCCGAGTAGCTGGGCCTACAGGCACGTGCCACCACGTCTGGCTAATTTTTTTGAGATTTTTTTGTAGAAACGATGTCTCATCATGTTGCCCAGGCTGGTATTGAACTCATAGGCTCAAGCAATCGTTCTGCCTCAGCCTCCCAAAGTGCTGGGATTACGAGTGTGAGTCACCACACCTGACCTTTCCTAAAAAATATTTTTAATTTGTTTTTTTCTGCAGCCATCTTAAGTCACATGACCCCAGTCTTGCTGAGCGCACATCAATGTTAGACTTTCTGCATGTGAACAGTGTGACATTGCCCATGTAAGCAAATGTCCTTGGAGACACACACTAAAGATTTAGGAGCAAAGGATCATGATGTCTGCAAGTAGCCAGGCATACGGGGCCCAGAGCCTTTCTGCCCGAGTTCAAACCCCAGCACTGATATGTACGAGTCAGGTGACCTTGGAAAAGTTTGTTTCTGGGCCTCAGCGTCCTAATCTGTAAACTTGGGATAAGAATAGTCCCTTCTAGTCATGGGTAAGGGCAAGAGTAGGTATGCTAATGCATGTGGGTTTCTTCCTGGGGTACTGGAAATGTTCTGAGATTAAATCACGGTGATGCTTTTACAACTCCGTAAACATGAAAAAGACCACTGAACTGTACACTTTAGATGGGCAATATGATATGCGAAACACACCTCAATAAAGCTGTTAAACTTTATAAACAACAACAAAAAATCACAGGGAAGAACAGTTTCTGCCTTCTAGGACTACAGTGAGGACTCAATGAATTTAACATATAAAACATTTAGAACATGCCTGTCACCTCGTAGCATGAGCTATTTCTATTTTATTTTATTTATTTATTTATTTTGAAGCGGAGTCTCGCTCTGTCGCCCAGGCTGGAGTGCAGTGGCGCGATCTCGGCTCACTGCAAGCTCCGCTTCCCGGGTTCACGCCATTCTCCTGCCTCAGCCTCCCGAGTAGCTGGGACTACAGGCGGCCACCACCACGCCCGGCTAATTTTTTGTATTTTTTAGTAGAGACGGGGTTTCACCGTGTTAGCCAGGATGGTCTCCATCTCCTGACCTCGTGATTCGCCCGCCTCAGCCTCCCGAAGTGCTGGGATTACAGGCGTGAGCCACCGCGCCCAGCCGAGCTATTTCTATTTTAAGCACCAGACAAAGACCAAAAGGTTAACAGTTAGCCAAAGGATTTAACACTCATTCTATCCAAAAGGCAACTGTATGGACAATTTTTTCTCTCCTTATACTTTTCTGAGTTTCTTCCGTGATTGCTTTTAAGATGGTGGGAAAGCTAAGCATTACTCTATAAAAGAGAGGGAAAGACCCCCAATAGAGAGGAGGCTATATCTTTGCTGGGGTTGCCTGGGTTCCTGCTGGAGTGAATTATTCCCCAGAGAAAAAAGGCCATCAGGAAGCCTACTGTCAGTGGAGGACTGACGCCTAGTGGCCACGGCGGATATTACATGCATACATGTGGTGGTCTTAGACCCGCCCATTGGTTCCATCTACTTAAACAGTTACTTAGCGACATGAAACCACTGTAATATGAACTCTCCTACCTTTAGACCTGCGAATCCCATTTTGAGAAATACATCTCACATAAGTAAATATATGTTTATTATTATTAGTTATAAAATATATATTAGCTACAAAGATTTTCCCAGGGACTCTATTACCAGTGAAAGATGGAAGGCACCCCAGATTCTAAGAGCAGGGAAATTATCAATAGGAAAGAATCTGCTCCTGGATCTTTTTCTTTTGTTTATTTTTTTTTTTTTTTTTTGAGACAGGGCCTTGCTGTGTCGCCTAGGCCGGAGTGCAGTCCGCGATCTCGGCTCACTGCAACCTCTGGCTCCCGTGTTCAGGAGATTCTTCTGCCTCAGCCTCCTAAGTAGTTGGGACTACAGGCATGCACCACCACGCCTGGCTAATTTTTGTTTTTTTGTTTTGTTTTGTTTTTTTGAGACGGAGTCTTGCACTGTCGCCTGGGCTGGAGTGCAGTGGCATGATCTCCATCTCAGCTCATTGCAACCTCTGCCTCCCAGGTATAAGCGATTCTCCTGCCTCAGCCTCCCAAGTAGCTGGGATTACAGGCACCCACCACCATGCCCAGCTAATTTTTTGTATTTTTAATAGAGATGGGGTTTCACTATGTTGGCCAGGTTGGTCTCAAACTCCTGACCTCGTGATAAGCCTGCCTTGGCCTCCCAAAGTGCTGGGATTACAGGTGTGAGCCACCATTCCCGGCCTGCTCCTTGCTCTTAAAGTGATGAGCGTGGACTACATCTGCCCATCTGTCTAAAGAAAAGCACAGACCATTTTTACAAATACACAATTTTGATATATTGCAAAAATGTGCAGAACAGAATGCAATGAAAAATTAGCTGCCTGAGTTTTTATTACAAAGGTTATATGAACTATAGAATACAGTTTTACAATAAATATATTTCCTAAAGAAAGTCTACAATTAATATTATCTTCTAAATAAATATTATGACTTTTAAATGTTTCCAATGGTTAGACACATATATTTGGCTATTTAAAAATATTTCCCAGGTAGACAATGTTTTACTTTAAGGCCTGTTCATTTACTTTTTAAAGTTTTTAAATTTGTTTCTTGTTGAGACAGGGTCTCACTTGTTGCCCAGGCTGCAGTGCAGTTGCACGGTTCACTGCAGCCACAACCTCCTGGGCTCAAGCCATCCTTCCACCTCAGCCTCCCAAGAACCTGGAACTACAGGCACACACCACCATGCCCCATTAATTTTTAAATTTTTTGTAGAGATGGGGGTCTCGCTATGTGTCCCAAGTTGGTCTAGAACTCCTGGGCTTAAGCAATCCTCCCACCTTGGCCTCTCAAAGTGCTGGGATTACAGGAGTGAGCCACTGCACCCAGCAAGATCTAATAATAAGAACGTAGCCAGGCACAGTGGCTCACGCCTGTAATCCCAGCACTTTGGGATGCCAAGGCAGGTGGATTGCCTGAGGTTAGGAGTTCGAGACCAGCCTGGCCAACATGGCAAAACCCTGTCTCTACTAATAATACAAAAATTAGCTGGGTATGGTGGCGGAAGCCTGTAATCCCAGCTACTCCAGAGGCTGAGGCAGGAGAATTGCTTGAACCCGGGAGGTGGAGGTTGCAGTGAGCTGAGATCGCACCATTGTACTCCAGCCTAGGCGACAAGAGCGAAACTCTGTCTCAAAAAAAAAAAGTATGTAGATACGTAATGGATAAACAATGGAAAGGATAAGATGCAAACCAAAAAAATAAAGTTGACTTGCCTATAAAAAGAAAGAAAAGAAAAGCACAGCTCAAATCATGAGTAACAAGCACTCTCCCTCCCTCACCTCCTTCCAGTCTCCACTCACACGCCCCCTCCAGGGTGGGGCCCTCTGTGGTCCCTCTGTCTAAAATATCAACCGTCCTGACACTCCCCATCTTCTTCCTTACTGTAGTTTCTTTCTGGCTTCACAGAATCACACGCTATAATTTGCTTATTTATCTTGTTGGTTATCTGTCTCCTTCCCTGGTGTGTAAACTCATGAGGGCAAAGATTTGGGTCTGTCCTGTTTCTTGATGAATCCTCTGTGCCTAAAATAATAGCTACTCAATAAATACTTTTGGAATGAACATCATGTGAACTCAATGTTAAGAAAACCCAACGTCATAGGTGCACGCTGAGTGCAACTCTGCAAAAGCAGGAAGCGTGGACATTGCCGCCTGGATGAGTTTGCTCAGGCTGCCACAACAAATGCTACAGACACGATGGCTTAAACAACAGAAATCGCTGGGCACGGTGGCTCATGCCTGTAATCCCAGCATTGGGAGGCTGAGGCAGGAGGACTGCTTGCATCCAGGAGTTCGAGACCAGCCTGGGCAACATAGTGAGACCCCATCTCTACAGAAAATCAAAAATTAGCCAAGCATGGTGGTGCATGCCTGTAGTCCCAGCTACTCAGGTGGCTGAGGTGAGAGGGTCGTTTGAGCCTGGGAGGCTGAGGCTACGGTGAGCCATGATTGCACCACTGCACTCAGCCTGGGCAACAGAATAAGACTCTGTCTCAAACAAAACAAAACACAACACCAAAAAAAAAAAAAAAAAAAAAACCAGAAATCTGTGTTCTCACAATTCTGGGGTCTAGAAGCCCAAGGTCAAGGTGTTGGTAGGGTTGTTCCTTCCGAGGCTTCCTTCCTTGCTAGTAAATGGCGGTCTTCTTCCAGTGTCTTCACACGGTCTTTGTGTGTGTTTGTGTCTTAATCTCCTCCTCTTATAAGGACACCACTTATGTTGGATTAGGGCCCACCCTGATGACCTCATTTAATGGTTTTTTTTGTTTGTTTGTTTTTGAGATGGAGTCTTGCTCTGCTACCCAGGCTGGAGTGCAGTGGCTCAATCTCGGCTCACTGCAACCTCCACCTCCCAGGTTCAAGTGATTCTCCTGCCTCAGCCTCCCCAGTAGCTGGGATTACAGATGCCCGCCACCACACCTGGCTAATTTTTGTATTATTAGTAGAGACAGGGTTTCACCATGTTGGCCGGGCTGGTCTCGAATGCCTGACCTCAGGTGATCCGCCTGCCTCGGCCTCCCAAAGTTCTGGGGATTACAGGAGTAAGCCACCGCACCCAGCCCTCATTTAACCTTAATCACCTCTTTAAAGGCCCTGTCTCCAAATACAGTCACATTCTGAGGTACTGGGGGGCAGGACTGTTATATGTAAAAATGTTTATTTAGAAACAGAATGCTTGTTCCCCAGTTCTGCAAAGAAATGGTACTTGAACATAAATGTAATTCTCTCAGCAAGGCCATTTTTACTTTCTGCAGAAAGGGTGCTCATCACAGATGCAACAATGGTGAGAACACACCTGAACAAAGGAGGGAAGCAATTTTTATCCTTTATGCAGTTGGTCCCTGCTACTGTGTCCTGTCTTCATTGGCTGGAGCCAGACCTCACAATCTAAACTAAAACTCGATTGGCTAACAGTTTAAAACTTTTCTAAATAGGTAAAAGTAATGGAAAAATAAAGGAAAAGAGGAAGTTGCTTATGCCAAATAGGGAAGGGGCATAGGCTGCGAGCTGGAACGTGACTGTGAGCGTGTCCAGCACAAATATATTGGTTAAGGTACAAGGACGTAGAATGTACTACAAGCCTATGAGCACATTTAACAGCTACGTAGGATAGGGCCCAACAAAGTTATTTGCATAAAGTAAGGAGGCTTGAAGGAACTTAGTTTTTAAAAGAAACTGTTATTTTTAACACTTATGATTTAATCTTTAACAAGAAGGGAAACGTTGAAGAGGAACTTTTTACTTTCTACAAGGACTTCAACATGTGAATTTTAGGGGGGACACAGTTCAACCCATAACACCAAGAAACACAAAGAATGCTGGAATGTGTTTAAAGAATACTGGGCAATTTAAGCATGAAAATAAATGGCAATAATGGATTAGAACTCACTGACCAAAACAGGAATCTATGACACCACACTGATCAAGAAATACAAACAGATAGGTAAATAAATAGGAAGAAGAAAAGCTTTTCCTTACCAAAGAATGCCAATTAAAAATGTAAAATGTAAAAGAAATGACAGAATTAGAAAGTCACCCCTAGGCCGGGTGCGGTGGCTCACGCCCATAATCCCAACACTTTGGGAGGCTGAGGTGGGCAGATCACTTGAGGTCAGGAGTTTGAGACCAGCCTGACCAACATGGAGAAACTCTGGCTCTGCTAAAAATACAAAAATTAGGCTGGGTGCGGTGGCTCACACCTATAATCCCAGCACTTTGGGAGGCCGAGGCGGGCAGATCACCTGAGGTCAGGAGTGGCAGACCAGCCTGGACAACATGGTGAAACCCCGTCTCTACTAAAAATACAAAAATTAGCTGCTTGAACCTGGGAGGTGGAGGTTGCAGTGAGCCGAGATCACGCCATTGCACTCCAGCCTGGGCGACAATAGTGAAACTCCATCTCAATAAATAAATAAATAAATAAATAAATAAAAATAAAAAAATTAGCCGGGCGTGGTGGTGTGCACCTGTAATCCCAGCGACTGGGGTCGCTGAGGCATGAGAATTGCTTGAACTGGGGAGGCAGAGGTTGCAGTGAGCCAAGATTGCGCCATTACACTCCAGCCTGGGCAACAGAGCGAGACTCAGTCTCAAAAAATAATAATAATAAAGAAAGAATACATCAAACAAACCCTAGTTGAGGGACATTCTGCAAAACAACTGGCCTATACTCTTCAAAAGTGTCAACGTGATGAATGAAAAAGGCAGAGGGAGGGACTGTTCAAGATCAAAGGACACCTGGGAGACCTGGAACCCAAAAGAATGTGCGATCCTGGATTGAGTTGTGGATGAGAAAATTAAAAATCACAAAAAAGAACAATTTTAGGACAACTGGTGAAATCTGAATATGTGCTGTGTATTAGATAATAGTATCGTATCAATGTAAGACTTACTGCCTGTGGTCATTTTGACGTCATCCACGTAAGCAAATGTCTTTAGAAACACACACTAAAGATTTAGGAGCAAAGGATCATGATGTCTGCAATTGACTCAAATCATTCAGCCAAAATAATAATAATATGCATGTATGCATGTGTATGGAGAGACAAAGAGAATAAATTTAGTAAAATGTCAATACGTGAATCTAAAAGCAATTATAATAATAATAATGAATCTGAGTGAAATATATATGGGAATTTGTGGGAGGTGTTTGTTTGTTTGTTTGTTTGTTTGTTTTGGAGAGGGAGTTTCGCTCAGTCACCCAGGCTGGAGTGCAGTGGTGCCATCTTGGCTCACTGCCACATCCGCCTCCCAGGTTCAAGCCATTCTCCCACCTCAGCCTCCCTAGTAGCTGGGATCACAAGCATGCACCACCACGCCCGGCTAATTTTTTTTGTATTTTTAGTAGAGATGGGGTTTTGCCGTGTTGGCCAGGCTGGTCTCTAACTCCTGACCTCAGGTGATCTGCCCTCCTCAGCCTCCCAAATATATGGGAATTTGTTGCACTATTCTGGCACTTTTTCTGTAGATTTAAAATATTTTCTTTTGTTGTTGTTGAAACAGGGTTTCACTCGGGTCGCCCAGGCTGGAGTGCAGTGACACAGTTATGGCTCACTGCAGTCTCAACCTTCTGGGCTCAGGTGATTCTCCACCTCAGCCTTCTGAGTAGCTGGGACTACAGGCATGTGCCACCATGCCTGGCTAATTTTTTCTATTTTTAGTAGAAACAGAGTTTCACCATGTTGGCCAGGCTGGTCTCGAACTCCTGGACTGAAGCAATCCACCCACCTTGGCCTCCCAAAGTGCTGGGATTACAGGATGAGCCTCCGTGCCCGGCTCTCCTTGCCATTTTTACATACTGATATCTCTGGGCTCTGTGCCAGACTGGGGTGGGTGCCAGAGGAAAAGGATAAGACCCCGCCCCTCCCCTTGAGCACAGGGTCCACTGCAGGTGGTCACGCACCATCTGCTGGGTGCTGGGGGGCAAGGCGGCCGCAGGACATGGGAGGAAGGTACGGGGGAGCAGGGTCTGAAGGAGAGCATTAGCAAGGGCCCTCCCCCTCCTCCTCTCTCCTGCCTTCCACCGGGATCTGCCTTGCTCCGAGGCGGAGAGACTGACCCCCAGGCTCCAGTACCCTCCACCTTCAGCCCCAGCTTGAGCTGGGTCCTGGCAGTGCTAGTCCCTCCCTGCGCTCCTTTTGATTTTCCACTGCTGCTGGCTCCCGGTGCCTCCTCATCGCTTTTGGGGTCCTTTACCCTTGCCCACCCCCTCACTAAATCTCTTCAAACCTCTAGGTGGGCCACCTGTTTCCACAAGGATTCTGACACTCTAGGTAATGACAGAGAAAAGCTTTCAAAGGGAACAGCTTGTGCCAAGGCTCAGAGGCAGGGGAGGATGTAGCCCAGTGGGAGAATTCAGACGGCCCAGGGCAGGAGGGCAGGAAGGCAAGCTGTTCTAGCCCAGGTCACAGCTCTCAGCATTGAAACTGGGAACTGTAACACCTCCCACCTGAGCCCCACATCCCCCACCCCCGGAGGACGCATTGGCCGGGGCCTGCCTACAGCTTTACCTGAGCCCATCCCGGAGCATGGACTGGGACACAGGAGCAGGCTCCAGGCTCCACCGTGGATTACACAGGCACACCCCTTGCTGAGGTCGAAAACAGGAGGCTTGTGTTCCTCCTCCACAGTGGCGTGGTTTTGGAGCCTCCAGCCAGGCCCAGAAGCCTCCTCTACCTTTCCTTTTCTTTTTTTTTTCTTTCTTTCTTTTTTTTTTTTTTTTAGATAAAGTCTCGCTCTGTTGCCCAGGCTGGAGTGCAATGCTGCAATCTCGGCTCACTGCAACCTCTGCCTTCCGAGTTCAAGCGATTCTCCTGCCTCAGCCCTCTGAGTAGCTGGGATTACAGGCACGCGCCACCATGCCTGGATAATTTTTGTATTTTTAGTAGAGACGGGGTTTTACCATGTTGGTCAGGCTGATCTTGAACTCCTGACCTCATGATCCGCCCGCCTCGGCCTCCCAAAGTGCTGGGATCACACGCATGAGCCACCATGCCCAGCCCTCCTCTCTACCTTTTCTTTTTTTTTTTTTTTTTTGTTCATTTTATCTTTCTTTTTTTTTTTTATTATACTTTAAGTTTTAGGGTACATGTGCACATTGTGCAGGTTAGTTACATATGTATACATGTGCCATGCTGGTGCGCTGCACCCACTAACTCGTCATCTAGCATTAGGTATATCTCCCAATGCTATCCCTCCCCCCTCCCCCCTCCCCACCACAGTCCCCAGAGTATGATATTCCCCTTCCTGTGTCCATGTGATCTCATTGTTCAATTCCCACCTATGAGTGAGAATATGCGGTGTTTGGTTTTTTGTTCTTGCGATATGAAAACTTCGTACCTGACAGTCAGCCTGGATGCTTAATGCTCAACCATTCACTCAACATCTACACTGCCCCAGGTCCAGATCCTTGTAAAAATAAGATGCTCCCCTAGGAAGGAGGAACACACTCCTGGGCTGATTTCAGCCTCCAGATACTAAGTTTAAATGCCTCCTCCTCCACGATGGCCTCCCATATGTCCCTTGGAAGTAAGCTCCTTTTCTTGAATGACTAGCACTCTGTCCCTTTTATACCCTTCTTAGTATCTGCCCTAGTTAATAATTTCTACTGTTTTCTGCTTTTTATTACAGTGACTGAGGTATGGGTCTTACTTCTCTCACTCAGATGTAAACCCACTGAGGACAAAACTCATGGCTGATTCATCTCTATCAAGCCTACTGCCTGGCATGTGGAATGTATGAATGAGTGAATGAATGAGAAGATGAACAAGGCAAAGCACTCATAAGCATGGCCAGTTTGGCCAGGGAGTAGGCTGTAAGAAGACGGCAGAGCCTTCTGCTTGAATCTGCTGCCTTGCCGCCCACCCCAGGCTAAGGCACGAAGAACCTCAAAGCTGCTGCTGCAGGTCCTTTGGAGGAGCAGGCAGCTGGGCTCCCTGGCTCTCCCATCTGGAGCAGGAGGCCCAGGACAGGTGCTTTAAATACCCTCTGGCCACACCCCCAGCCTACTGCCCCTGGCACCAATGGTGGCAGAGTCACAGGTCAGAAACCAGGATTCAGGTCACCCCTTAGAAGGAACAGGGCATAGATGGGGTCAGATTGGATCAGAAAAGGCTGAGGAGGCCAGGTCCAGAGCTGTGCACACCTGGGAGTAACGTGGTATTTGAGATACCGAGGACAAAAGAGCTGCGGCTGTCGGGGGCAGGACGCACTATCAGGGGACCTTAACCTCTGTCCCCAAGAGGGGTTCACACCCCAGGCCACCAGTTTCAGTGGGTTTACACTGGGGCTCTGGGCAGGCGCAGCTCAAGGCAGGTGCTCTGAGGGAGAGCAGGGCTGTGAGGGGCTGGGGAGGCTGGCCCAGAATCTCCCCGTGCCCGCCTGGAGACTGCAGGCCAACTTCCTGGTCATGCCCCAGTTCCCAGGAATTTTCCAGCTCCTGCTTAATAGCTCCATCCTCCCTCCATCTGCCCCCAGCCCACTCCCAGTTTCCAAACATTTTCTTTTTTGCTTCCAGTTAACCCTTGCTCTGCCCAGTAGCGAATTTCTGTCACTGCCTCCTCCAAGACCTTCTCTTGTATTTTGCCCAAAGCAGGTGTCAGAACCCTTTCTGGGGGCCGAGCAGCTTGGTGTTGGGAGGCTGTGGTTGAGATTCCCGGCTCTCTTACTCCCTTCCCAGGGCTTGGGCAAATTCTTGCCCCCAGTGCCTCCTCTCTGCTTCCTGACTCTCCCTTGAGAGCTTGGACCATAGACCCCAGCACCCTTCCTGCTCAAGGACACACTCCACTCTGAGTATACACCCAACAGAAACACATACATATGTTCTCTAAAAGATGTGTATTAGAAGCCGGGCACAGTGGCTCACGCCTGTAATCCCAGGACCTTGGGAGGCCAAGGCAGGTGGATCACTTGAGCCCAGGAGTTTGAGACCAGCCTGGGCAACATAGGGAGACCCCGTCTATACAAATATAAAAAAATTAGCCAGGCATGGTGGCACACGCCTGTGGTACCAGCTACTTGAGAGGCTGAGGTGGGAGGATTGCTTGAGTCCGGGAGGTCAAGGCTGTGGTGAGCCATAATTGTGCTTCTACACTCTAGCCTGGGTGACAGAGCAAGATCCTGTCTCAAAAAAAAAAAAAAAAAAAGAATGTGTATTAGAATGACTGTAATTAGCAATAGTAAGTTCTATAGTTTGAAATATCTGGAGGGAGGATATTGAATGCTCCCAAAACAAAGGAATGATAAGGCCAGGCGAGGTGGCTCACACTTGTAATCCCAGCACTTTGGGAGGCTGAGGTGGGTGGATCACCTAGGAACAGTTCAGGGGTTCGAGACCAGTCTGGCAACATGGTGAAACCCCATCTCTACTAAAAATGCAAAAATTAGCTTGGTGGCTGGTGCCTGTAATCCCAGCTACTCGGGAGGCTGAGTCAGGAGAATCTTTTGAACCCGGGAGGTGGAGTTTGCAGTGAGCCGAGATGGCGCCATTTCACTTCAGTCTGGGCAACAGAGCGAGATTCTGTCTCCAAAAAAAACAGAGGAATGATAAATGTTCAAGATGATAAATATGCTAATTACTCTGATCTGATCACTAAACATTATGTGTACGGAAACATCCCTATGTACCCATAAATATGTACAATTATTACATGTCAATTAAAAAGAAAAGAGCTAGGCACAGTAGCTCATGGTGTAAATCCAGCACTTGGGAAGGCCAAGGCGGAAGGACTGCTTGAGGCCAAGGGTTCAGGACCAGCCTGAGCAACATAGCAAGACTTCATTTCTATTGTTTTTAATAAATAAATAAAAGGAGAAGAAAGAAGATGTGTATATAAGAGAACGTTCATAGAGCACTGTTCCTAAGAACTCCACACTGGAAGCTTCCCAAATGCCTATGAACTGAAAAAGAGAAAATAACGGGTATATTGATGCAGAGGAATAATACACAGCAATGAAAATGACTAAGTAACAACTCCACACACCACCATTCGTGGATGCCTCTCCTAAACATGATTCTGAGCAAAGAAGCGCAATGCAAACTAAAGTGCTTGTTATGTGGTACTGCTTAGCAAAAGTACAAAAACAGGTGAAATGAATCTTTGCTGTTTGGAAATCAGAGTAGTGATACGCTTGGTTTGGCCCTAGGATAGTGACTGGAAAGAGCCTGGGGTGGGGTCCGGGGGTACCTGACATGCTCTTTTGCTGGGTCTGGGTTCTGGTTACACGTGTGTGCTTGGTTTGTGAAAATTCATCAAGCTGTTTCTTATGATATGCACCTTTCTGTGTGCATATCATATCTTGAGAAAAGTTTTAAAATGATAATGCAGATTTCTAAAAAATCACTTGTAAAATACAGGACCATGATTTTTCTTTTAAAAGCGGGTTCGGGTTGCAAATAAAGTAGTGCAGCAGAAGCGAGCTGGGCCCATCAAAACAGGTTGGTTGCAAAACATGTGCCATATCTTGTGGTCCTATACTTGTAAGTAAATCAATATATTCATTTACTATGCCAGTGGTGGTTAGTTCTGGGTAGTGGGGTTAAAAGTCATTTAAAAAATTTTATTTACCTATAAATAATCTACAATGATAATGTATTACTTCTATACTTGAGCCAAAAAAGTTATCATCAATTTAACTTTGAAAACCTGCAGGCATCTCTGGAGAAGCAGCCCAGGTCTGGGACTGGGGAGTGGAAAACACAGTGTTCTCTTTGGTGTTGGAAGATCCTGTCCCTGGGGTGAGACCTTGATTGAAAACTGCTAGGGGACCAGCTGCCCCAGTGCCTATCAGACCAGCTCGATAACATTTATCATGCTTAAGTGCTCTGTCTCAGGCTTGCCGTGACTAGGTTCCTTAGATCTCATTCCATTGCTTGATTTGATTCATTCATGGAACATTTCTGAACACCTGTGCCCTTGGCAGGGGCTGCCCTGCATCGGAGACACTGCTACCAGTGCCCCTGAAAGCCAGGCACTACCATACTGAGTGCCAGGCAGGGCTAATGGCAAAGTAAACGTTGTTGTCTAATCTTTCAGCCGGGCCAGTCTAGTACAATGAGATGATGTGGCTTCCTTGCTGGCAGCCACGGATCAGCCCTGGCTGAAAATCAGATCTCATGGGAGCACGTAGTTGCAGAATCAGGATTCCCTTTCCCATCCCAAGGGTTCTTCTGGTCAAGGGGGCTGAGTGGAATGGCTTCTCCAAGTGCCCCTGGGATGGAGGCTGCAGCCATCATGGAATGTTCCTGTCACACACTAACCCATGAACAGAAACCAGGTGGATGTACATGGTCACATAGTCTGGCCAGGGACCAGAGCCTCCTGAGACCCAGGTTCAGGTCCCATCTGTGTCATTACTTAGTTATGTAAACCTGCACTGATCACTTAACCCCTCTGAGCTATGTCTGTTGGGAAAAAGTGGGAGTAATAGTATAATAATTCTTTTTAAAATAATTCAAAGCATTCAGAAAAGCACAAATAGGCACACAAATGTAAGCACTACTATGTTGAGGGAGGTTTGCAGATGACCTGACCAACAACGTCACCTTCTCCCTTTTCAGATCACTCATATTGCCTGAGCAGAAAACCACCTAGCAGAGCACTGAAATGGTCCCAAAAGAGGGAAGAGCAAGAGGCAACCAGGTGGATCTTTTTGGAGTTTTCAAGAGGTTTCCAGTCCTGTTTTCTATTGCTGATGACAAGTTAACACACACTGAATGACTTACAACAACTCACATTGACTCACTATCTCACTGTTTCTGTGGGTCAGGAATCCAGGCTCGGTACAGCTGAGGCCTCTGTCAGTCAGGGATGTCAGCCTGGTCTGTGGTCTCATCTGAGGCTTGACTAGAGAAGGATCTGCTTCCATGCTCACACGCTTCCTGGCAGGATTCAGTTACTTGTAGATTGTCACACTGAAGGCCTGAGTTCCTTGCTGGCTGTCAGCTGGAGGGCACCCTTGGTTCCTTCCCCTTGGGCCTCTTTATAGGGCAGCTTTCTTTATCAGAGCCAGCAAGAGGAAGAGTCTATACAGAGAGTGTGCTAGCAAGACACAAGCTACGAGCCTGTATAATGTCATCGCAAAAGTGACATCCCATCTACTTTGCTGTATCCTGTTGGCTAGAAGCAAGTCCTGCCTACACAAAAGGGGAGAGGATTACACAGAGATGTGAACACCAGCAGCATGAATAATTGGGAGCCATCCTAGAGTCTCTCTGCCATACCCCTGAATTGGTGTCAGCAAGCATGCCAGCGTCCCTCAGGGTGCTAAAATCTCTAATGTGGAGAAACATTATCATCTTCACCAATCTGAGAGCTTCCCCTCAATGTGATCCAAATATCCATCCAGGTGGAAAGGAAGAGCCCCTTCCACACCAGCTTTCCCTTCAACTGACCACAAATGTGCCAAAGGCATGGCCTAGTCCTACCATGCTCAGGGATGTACCCTCCGCAGCTAGAGCATCCCTGCACGGTACACAGCAAGTGCACAATAAGGCATTTGAATGAATGTGTAATGGGGCTTGCAGGTTTCTGCCTGGGGAATCTTCCTTCTGCTTCCCAAATATACTTCTCTGCTCAAAATTCCCATGTGGGCCCCAGACAAGCTGTGCCCCCAAAATCAGTGCCCATCCTTGGGCTCCAAGCTCCCTCCCTTCCATCTGGTGGCAGCCTTGAGTGAGGGGATTCCATCTGGTGCCCCCAGAACTTAGGCAGCATCTTCAGGACCATCAGGTTCTTCACATGAGTGCTAGGATCAACCCATACTTAGGTGATGGATACTCCAAATACCCTGACTTCATCATTACTCTTTCTATGCCTGTAACAGAATATCACATGTACCCAAAAAAAATATGTAAAATATTATGTATCCATAAAGAGAGAGAGGGCCAGGTGCAGTGTGGTTCACTGTAATCCCAGCACTTTGAGAAGCTGAGGCAGGAAGATCGCTTGAGCCCAGGAGTTCGAAACCAGCCTGGGCCACATAGTGAAGCCCTGTCTCTACAGAAAATACAAAAGTTAGCTGGGTGTAGTGGCTCATGCCTTTCATCCCAGCTACTCAGAGCCTGAGGCCAGAGGACTGATTGAGCGTGGGAGGTTGAGGCTGCAGTAAGCCATGATCACCCCACTACGCTCTACCCTGAGTGACAGAATAAGACCCTGTCTCAAAAAACAAAGAGAGAGAGGCTTGAGAGGGAGGAAAGAAAGAGGAAGAGAAGGAGGCACCAGAAGACATGAACGTGGAAAATACAAGGGCTAGTCATACTGGAGTGAGATTCACAGTTAAAAAAAAGAAAAGAAAACAAAAGAAAATGGGCCCAGGATTCACATTTGGGGCACAAAGATGTCAACTTACAGGGGAGTCTGTAATGTCAATGTGTTTTCTACCAACCACCACTGTCCCTGAACTTATCCACACTGCCCACTCCTCGATACTCACCTGGAGGCACTGGGGGCAACTTGGAGCTTTTATAGAACCTGTGGCTCTCATGGCTGGACAGTCTGAGGATGCCCCAGGGGATCTGATTTCAGAACAAGACCCTGCGACAGGGCTTCCTATCTACCTGGTGACCTCCCCACTCTCCTGTCCTCCTCCACAGCAATTTATGCATCAGGGTTTTCACTCTACTTTGTCCACTGAATAAAATCTCACAATCCATTGGGTTGGTAAGCATCCTCTTTCTTTTTTCTTTTTCTTTTGTTTGTTTGTTTGTTTAAGATGGAGTCTAGCTCTGTTGCCCAGGCTGGAGTGCAGTGGCACGATCACGGATCATTGCAACTGTGTCCCAAATTGGTTCCTTCCCGGTGGGTTCTTGGTCTCGCTGACTTCAAGAATGAAGCCGCCGACCCTCACGGTGAGTGTTACAGTTCTTCAAGATGGTGTGTCTGGAGTTTGTTCCTTCAGATGTTCAGATGTGTCCGGAGTTTCTCCCAGTTGGTTTGTGGTCTCGCTGGCTTCAGGAGTGAAGCTGCAGACCTTCGCGGTGAGTGTAACAGCTCTTAAAGGTGGCGCGTCCAGAGTTGTTTATTCCTCCCGGTGGCTTCGTGATCTCGCTGGCTTCCGGAATGAAACTGCAGACCTTCGCGGTGAGTGTTACAGCTCATAACAGTAGTGCAGACCCAAGGAGTGAGTAGCAGCAAGATTTATTGTGAAGAGCAAAAGAACAAAGCTTCCACAGCTTGGAAGATGTCCCGAGCAGGTTGCCACTGTTGGCTCCAGTGGCTTGCTTTTAGTCCCTTATTTGGCGCCACACACATCCTGCTGATTGGTCCATTTTACAGAGAACTGATTGGTGCATTTACAATCCTTTAGCTACACACAAAAGTTCTCCAATTCCCCACCTGATTCGCTAGACACAGAATGCTGATTGGTGCATTTACAAGCCTTCAGCTAGACACAGTGCTGCTTGGTGCATTTACAATCCTTGAGCCAGACTCAAAAGTTCTCCAAGTCCCCACCCCATTAGCTAGACACAGAGTGCTGACTGGTGTGTTTACAAACCTTTGGCTAGACACAGAGTGCTGATTGGTGAATTTACAATCCTTTAGCTAAACACAAAAGTTCTCCAAGTCCCCACCCGACTCAGAAGCCCAGAGGGCTTCACCTCTCACAACCTCTGCCTCCCAGGTTCAAGTGATTCTCCTGCCTCAGCCTCCCCAGTAGCTGGGATTACAGGCGCCCACCACCATGCCCAGCTAACTTTTCTACTTTTAGTAGAGACGGGGTTTCACTATGTTAGCCAGGCTGGTCTTGAACTCCTGACCTCAGGTGATTCACCTGCCTCACCCTCCCAAAGTACTGGGATTACAAGCGTGAGCCACGGCGCCCGGCCAAGCATCCTCTTTCTAAGTCACTCACCCACGAGTATGAATTGTTTGCCCAGATTGCTTCGCTCCATCGTAGCTGATTTCAACCCAGTTGTAAGCCTGGAGCACCTGGAGAAATCAGACCCAGGTGGGATCTCAAAGGTGGAGAGGGTGGGAAAGGAGCAAAAGAAAGAGAAGGGGTGCAGAAAGGGAGGGACACAGATTCCAAAGACATACCTGGCCTGTCTGAAGTTTGCCTCCTCCAGGAAGGGAAGGCAGCATTCTCCCGGTGCTCTCTCCCTCCTCCCCCGTGTACTGCGCACATCTCTTTCCCAGACTCAGCCCAGTTGCACCAAAAGCAAGTCGCAAGTCCCATAGGCTAGTCAGACGCCCAACAACCCCACACAATGACACTTATGTGGGGAATTGTGTCCTGAGTCCCAAACGACTGACCCCTCAATGTGCTGTGGATAAGCAGTGACCACAACCAGTACCACCTATGACTGAGTCGGGGGGCTGCTCTCTAAGAACCCCAGCTGCGTGCCCTCTGGGACAAATCAGGCCACCTGGGGCTCCTTCACATCTGTCCAATGCTGCGTTAAACGTACTTTTAAACAACTTTGTCGAAATGCTCAGCTTGTAAAGTTTTAACGTAGGCCCTTGTCAATGCTTCAGAAATAAGCCTCTGGCGGCGCGAGAGAGCAAAACTCCATCAGGAAAGAAAGGAAAGGAAGGAAGGAGGGAAGGAAGGAAGGAAAGAGAGAAAGAGAAAGAAGGAAAGAAAGGAAAGAAAAGAAAGGAAACAAAGGAAAAGAAAACAAAAAAGCCTCCAGGTCATTGCTCCTCTCTCTCTCTGTGGGTCCACCCCCATGGCACCCTCCCCCCTCCCCATGGTGCAAGGTTACAATGGAAAGTGCCTCAGCTGGAAAGGTCTCAGAATGTGGCTCAGGGCAGCCACAATCTTATCAGGAGCTTTTCTGTTTGGGATCAGGGGAACCGGTGACTTTCAGAGGCTGATAAGGCGGGACCCAACTTGTATATAAGGGGCAGCTCATGCTGCTGCTCTGCACCTTCCTCCCGTCTTGCCTTCTCCCTCGAGTTGGGACCCGGGAAGAACCATGAAGTGGCTGCTGCTGCTGGGTCTGGTGGCGCTCTCTGAGTGCATCATGTACAAGTGAGTCCGGGTGGCGTGGGTGTGAAGATGCTGCCTCTCACATCACCTTTCTTTCCTCCCGTGTCTTCCTTCTTCCCTTTTTTTTCTCTCTCTCTTCAGCTGTCTCCATCCCCCTTTTCCGCCTCTCTCTCTGCCTTTTTGGGAGGCAGCCCTGCAGACATGGTTAAAACTCGGGCCCAGCCTGACTGTGGTTCCCAGCTCCAGCGCTAGTCAGCTTAACTTCTTTGCATTATGGGGCAGAAGTGGGAGCTTCTCCCTTCCTTCCATCTTCCTCTCTTAGATCAGCTGGTTAAGAGTCCAGCCTGGGTTTTGCTCCCAGCTCCACCACTAGTCAACTTAACTTCTTTGCATTGTTGGGCAGAAGTGGGGGCGTCTCCTTTCCTTCCTTCTTCCTTAGACCAGCTTCCCTTCCCTTCTGGGGCTGCCACAGCACCCGGTGAGCAGAATCCTTGCCTAATTCCTCTTCCTTCTCCAAACCACAGGGTCCCCCTCATCAGAAAGAAGTCCTTGAGGCGCACCCTGTCCGAGCGTGGCCTGCTGAAGGACTTCCTGAAGAAGCACAACCTCAACCCAGCCAGCAAGTACTTCCCCCAGTGGGAGGCTCCCACCCTGGTAGATGAACAGCCCCTGGAGAACTACCTGGATGTGAGTGTGCGGGCAAGTGGTGGGGCCAGCTCTGAGGACTTGGCCAGCAGGAAAGAGGGTGTCCCAGGGGTCTTGGAGGATGGGCCTGGGCTCTGCGGCTCCAGGCAGTGACCCAGAGTCTGCCCCCTAGATGTCAGTGGCCCAGGGCAGGCAGGAAAGCTCACAGTCAGAGCTGTTGCTCTTTTGTTCATTTATTCATTCGTTCACTCGTTCATGCAATGTTAATTTCTTCTGAGCGCCTCGTTCTATGTCAGGGCCTGTGCTGGGCTCAGGAGGAGACAGCAGTGAGCAAACTCATAGCCTAGGAGACAAACACAGTAATCAAGGGGTCTCACAAAGCAATGAAAGGAACAGGCAACAGGAGGACTACAGAGTGACGGTGTCACACTGCGAGAGTCTGCCACTTGGGCAGGGAGCCTCCCTGGAGCCACGCAGGAAGAGCAGGAGTTTCCAAGAGAACAAGACAGAACTCCACATAGCCTGATCCCTTGTGCCAAACCCTGTATCAGGTGGGAGCACAGTGCATTTGAAGGGGAGCCGAGAGGGAGGGAAGAAGGGTGCTGTAGACTGCGGTCTGAGGAGCCGAGGGGTGGATGCAGAGAGGCTCCATCCTAACTGCCTCTGATTTATCTTAAACAGGGGTGTGACAAGATCAGATCTCAGTTTCAGAAAGATCACCCTGACTTTGTTATTTGAGACCCGATAGCAAACACCCTGCCCTCCTGCAGATATTGTATGTCCCCTCTGTGACTGGCACAGGGCACAGGGCACAAAGCAGTGATGCCCGTGGTTCAGAGACTGGCCTCTGCCATCCAGCAGACCTGGTGCAAATATAGGTCCTAGTGCGTCTAAGCCACAGGACCTTGGCCAAGTCATTTAAATACTCTGAGCCTGTGTCTTGGTCTGGAAAACAGAACCACTAATATCTACCGTCAGAGGATGTTGCCAGGAATTAACACGATCATGTTTTCTGGAGTGCTTAGCATGGCGTCTGGCAGGCCCTTGGTAAGAGGCTTAGTTAGCGCATTTATTTAGTTCACAAATATTTAACAAATATTGGCACCTCTCTATGTGCCAGAGGCTATGCAAGTTGCCAAAATGATGGTGAATAATCAAAGTTCCTGGAGCTTATACTCTAAAGGGGATGACAAACAAACAACCATGTAAGAGAATTTCAGATAATGATGAGGACCATGACAAATTAATTAATTGGACTATGGGGAACAAGAAGATTGAGGGGGCAAATTTAGATAAAGTGGTCACGGAAGGCCTGTTGGCAGAGGGGACATTTGACTAGAGAGCTGAATGATTGATTTTTGATAAAAGGATCAGCCAAGGAAAGATCTAGAATAAACATTTCCTAGCACAAGGAATAGCCAGTGCAAAGGCCCTAGGGCAGGAGGGACTGGTCATCGCCAAAGAACAGCAAGCAGACCAGTGTGGCGGGAACAGAGCCGGCAGGGGGAAAATGCTGCCACTAAGAAGAAAAATACTGGTTGATTGGCTGAGGCGGGTGGATCACTTGAGGTCAGGAGTTCAAGACCATCCTGGCAACATGAAACCCCGTCTCTACTAAAACTACAAAAATTAGCCGGGCGTGATGGCACACAGCTGTAATCTCAGCTACTTGGGAGGCTGAGGCAAGAGAATCACTGGAACCCAGGAGGAGGAGGCTGCAGTGAGCCGAGGTCGCGCCACTGCACTCCCGCCTGGACAACAGAGTGAGACTTGTCTCAAAAAAAAAAGAATAAAAATACTGTCAATGCCCTTTCTTGCAACCTGCTATACACATCTAGATGTAGAAATAAGAAAACTGGACAGGTTTCCATCTTTAGGTGGTTTCCTTAGCTTCTGATAAACAATTTAAGGCACAAGCACTTAAGCTGTAACTTGCCTGGTGCTAGAAGATTCCACCGCCATCCTCTGAGAACATGCGCTGTAAGGATGGGAAGACTGTGACAGACAAGACAATGGATAAAGAGGGAACAGCAGATTGTTAGGTGCTTGTGGTGCTTAACAGAGAGCAGAGAGTAAATTGGGGGGAGCAATCAGGGAAGACTTCAAGGAGGAAGGGACGCCAGGGCTGGGATTTGAAGGATGAAGACAGTGCCTGGGAAGAGAAAGACAAGAACTGTGAGGAATGAAGGAAAAGATGGAGAGGCAGACTGAGGAGATGACCCAGAGACAGCCCCTAGGGAGGCCCTGACAGAGAGACCCCGTTCCGTGAACTGCCCTGTCCTCGCCTGGACAGATGGAGTACTTTGGCACTATCGGCATCGGAACTCCTGCCCAGGATTTCACCGTCATCTTTGACACCGGCTCCTCCAACCTGTGGGTGCCCTCAGTCTACTGCTCCAGTCTTGCCTGCAGTAAGTGCCCAGACCGCCCTACCCCACTCTCACTCCCCAGCACCAGCCGACCCTGGGGAACCCTGGACACCCACGGGCTTCAAACAGTTCCCACCTCAAGCCTGCTGGAGCCACTCAACAGGCATTTATTGAGCACCTACTACGTGCCAAGCACTGGGCTCAGGTGCTCCAGGGGGTAAAGGGATGAGTGATATGATCCCTGCGGTCAAAGACTACACAGTCTGAGGGCAGAGAGAAGCTCTCCTCAATAACCACTGCCTGGGAGAGGAAGTATGGGGGGCCCAAAGCAAGACAGGGCCAAAGGGCTGTAGAATAGCCCACCAGGAAAGAGTCCAGTGTGAGAAAATGGCTTCAAAGCCTGGCTAGGACAGGCTAGAGGTGAGTGCTGAGCTCATTTAAAAAAAAAAAAAGAATCATTGGTTCGCTAATGAAAGAGAGTTTGTCTTTGGAAGTCATGAACAATATGTGTTGCAGGTTCCTTCTTCTTCTAGTGTTTTCACCGGAGTTTTAATGAAGATGAGGTGCCTGTGGCATCATCCACATCATAACGGGAGCACTGGCTGGGGGCTAGAGGGTGAAAGCGCTCATCACTGGGCAGCCATGGGCCTGCTCCGCTCAATGTTGGTCTGGGGAGGTCCCCAGGAGGCCCTTGGGGTTGGCTGGGGAAACTGCCATCAGTGAATGGTCCCAGTAGTTCAACGAGACAGGACAGAACCTGGGGTCTCTTGGGCTCCAAGGGTCTAGGGCGAAAGGTTGCTGCTCACCTCGAGAGCCCGTCCCAGGGCCAGGGCACCCCATCCCAGGAAGACATCCAGCCCATGACCTTCACCCAGCTCTCAGAGAATAACAATCACCGCTTGTCCTTGCAGCCAACCACAACCGCTTCAACCCTGAGGATTCTTCCACCTACCAGTCCACCAGCGAGACAGTCTCCATCGCCTATGGCACCGGCAGCATGACAGGCATCCTCGGATACGACACTGTCCAGGTGGGCACCTGCAGGCTGCCGCTGCATCCCCCCATCAGGCACCCCCAAAATAAGCTTATTCCAGCAAGATGAGTCTTGGTGATCACAGAAGTAACCTGATTGGGGGTGCAGAGTGGGGGAGGGGCAGCAGAGATGTCACAGACATTGCTAGCTCAGGTGGCAGTGAGTAAAAGGGTGGGGTGCGAGGAGCCATAAGCCAGCCTCAGCTCCACCCAAGCAGAATGTTATGGAGTGTGGGGAGAGTCAGTAAAGTCTCACTTCTCTACTAGCACCTCCTCCTCTTCCTTCTTCTCCCGACATGCAGCACCCCAAGTCACGAAATCTCCACAAGCCCTCCCTGCTACTTTCGGGGCATGGCAGGGGTCAAAGGCCTGGGGTCTGGGGTCTGCTTTGCGTTTGTTCATCAGAAACACAAACACACAGTGACCATCTGTCCTCCAGCAAAATCTCACCCTGAGTCATAGACTGTGGCCATCTGGAGATCAGCTGCCATGGTTACCTCCAGCAGAGGAACCAGCATTCCAGCTGACAGTCCCTCCACCCTCCTTCCGGGCTGATACCCTGGAAGCCAAGTCCTGCATGAGATGAACCAGGGTGGCTCTGGGCCTGAGGCTGGCACCCAGAGCTCAGTGAACATGACCCGATGGTGAACATCATCTCGGTTTCCCCACCCAGGTTGGAGGCATCTCTGACACCAATCAGATCTTCGGCCTGAGCGAGACCGAACCTGGCTCCTTCCTGTATTATGCTCCCTTCGATGGCATCCTGGGGCTGGCCTACCCCAGCATTTCCTCCTCCGGGGCCACACCCGTCTTTGACAACATCTGGAACCAGGGCCTGGTTTCTCAGGACCTCTTCTCTGTCTACCTCAGCGCGTAAGTTGAGTGGAGAGGGGCCTCCTCCCACCTCCCCCTCCAGAGGTCACAGTGTTCCTGCCCAGCAGGAGCTGTCCAAGGCTGGCTGGGATGGAGAGGGTCTTGGGAAGCAAGGGATTTGGAAAGTCAATGTCTGAGGCTGGAGAAGTGTGTCTTTGGAGAGTAATAGTGCCAAGTCTGTCTCTGATGGGCCATGTGCACTCCATCTTATTTTACCAGCGTCTTTTTTCCCTTGATGTGCACAACTCAAATGTCATCAGCCATTTCCCCCTCAGTGCCACTTCCCTCATCCTTGGCCCGCAAAGATGCCATTTAAAGTGAATACACTTGGCCAGGTGTGGTGGCTCATGCCTGTAATCCCAGCACTTTGGGAGTCTGAGGCAGCAGGATCACCTGAAGTCAGGAATTCAAGACTGGGTTTCATGGTGATAGCCAGGATGGTCTCGATCACCTGACTGCCTCGGCCTCCCAAAGTGCTGGGATTACAGGCGTGAGCCACCGTGCCCGGCCCTGGATGACTAATTTCTTCTTGCTGTCTACATTTGCTTCCTCATCTAACCTGAAACTGCAGAGATTTAGAACATGAATATTGCAATAACAAGGACTCCTGCAATTTACAACAGGAAGGCTCTTTGTCATGTATTCCTCTTGGCCAGTTAATGTTCAAGGTGGCTCTGAAACATCATCTGCCTTTATGAGCACTTAAATATTTCATGTGGGGCCATTGTATCTCCCCAGCCAGATCCCAGTTTCTCAATCTGGGCACGATTAACATTTCAGACCACCATAAGTCCTTGACGCCAGGGACTGTCGCGTGCATTGTAGGATGTTTGGCAGCATCCCCAGCCTCTACCCATGAGATGCCGGCAGCATCCCCTACCCCCACCCAATCATGACAATCCAAAATGTCTTCAGACATTCCCCTGGGGGCAAAACTGCTCCCAGCTAAGAACCAGTGACCTCCACCATCAAGTCCTTAAGAGCCGACACCGTCATGCATTCACTTCCCTGGGGTCCCCATGGCAACCAGAGTGGGTACCACCATGGAAACCACACACTCAACCTACAAGGCCTGTGTTCTTCCAAACGTAGTTCCACCACTCCCCCGCTGTATGACCTTGGGCAGGTGGCCTCACCTCCCTCAGGCTCAGTGTCCTCATGGTAAGTGGAAATAACAGTGACAGTGCCCACTGCATGGGCACTGGCCTAAGAGGAAAAGAAACCACATTAGTCACACCCCAGGACAGCCCTAGAAAGTGCCCAATCAAGGGTAGCCCTGAGGAGGCAACAGCAGATGGTCACACAAATGGACGAACAAAAAAATTCATGTCTTCTCCCCTCACTTTCCACAGCGATGACAAGAGTGGCAGCGTGGTGATCTTTGGTGGCATTGACTCTTCTTACTACACTGGAAGTCTGAACTGGGTGCCTGTTACTGTCGAGGGTTACTGGCAGATCACCGTGGACAGGTGAGACTGCCATGGACGGGCAGCATCCAGGCCTGGGTCCCAGATCCCATTTCCTTATGGATTCATAGCCAATCAGCTTTCCAGAATCCCCCCAGGAACAGCTGGCACAGGGGAACACACTCCAGGGGGAAGGTGGAAGTTGGCCAAGCCAGAGACCCCTAGAAAGACACCTCCCTGCAGGAGGAGGGAAGAGCTGTCTGGGAAGCTGAGACTCTGCAAGGGTGAGATAGCCACTGTCCTCCTAGTCACGGAGGCAGGACCATCCACCAGCATCCCTGGGGAGAGCTGGGGGACCCACCTGTCCACGCATCTCACAATTTAAGGGGCTGGTGAACCAGCACATGCTCCTCCCACTCGAGGAAACATGTCACTTTCCGTCTAGAAGTGGGGCAAAATGGCTAAGAAATTGTGTGAAGTCACTTCATTCCACCCTCCCCTTCAGGGCCTCCCCTGTCTCCCTTGCAGCTTCATTTCCACGCTGTTCTTCCCCAGCTAGCCTGCTAGGGTGCTCAGTGGTGTGGGTTTTCCCAAGAATGAACAATTTCCCAGGACAGAGACTTTCAGTACTAAAACTGGGACCAGCCCAGGCAAACCAGGACACATGGATCACCTCATGTCTGCCCAGCCATGCTAGAATTTCACCAGTTCCTCCAACACCTGCCCCAGCCCTCTGGTCTCTGTCCCTCCCCGCATACCATCCCCTGATGATGTCCTCCTTCTCTCTTCACCTGCCTGGCATTCCTGAGTGTCTGTTCCCCTGGCTGCTCCCCTCCACCACCTCTCACCCTGGACCCTGTTTTTGTTCCCTGCCTCATGCCTGGCTTATCATCTTGCCCTTCTGCCAACATAACTTATCTTGCCAGCTAGGCCGGGAGCTCCCTGCAGCCTGGAACTGTGAGGCTGTCTTGTTTCACTTGGCATTTCCCATGCCTGGCAGAGAGTAGGCACTTGGGAAATATTTGTTGGGCGAATGAATGCGGGACGAATGAGTGCGTGAACGAGAGGAACAGAAATTTCACGCATTGGCCAATGGATGGGTGGGGAAGAAATGTCTGGGCTCACCTCCTGGTTCCTCCTTGGAGAGAAGTACCCCTGAGGGCTCAGGGACCTTAACTTGCTTCTTGCCCTCAGCATCACCATGAACGGAGAGGCCATCGCCTGCGCTGAGGGCTGCCAGGCCATTGTTGACACCGGCACCTCTCTGCTGACCGGCCCAACCAGCCCCATTGCCAACATCCAGAGCGACATTGGAGCCAGCGAGAACTCAGACGGCGACGTGAGTCCAGCCCCGACTGCCCTGTTCTACACTCAAGTAGTGGGTGTGCCAGGCAGAAGGGACAGAAGCCCTTCTAACTTTTCTCACTCTCACTCTTTCCAGATGGTGGTCAGCTGCTCAGCCATCAGCAGCCTGCCCGACATCGTCTTCACCATCAATGGAGTCCAGTACCCCGTGCCACCCAGTGCCTACATCCTGCAGGTGAGGAGGCTCTGGACCAACCACTAGAGAGGTTCACACAGAATGTGGACACAGAGTTCCCCTCTGCAGACGGAAGGTGCACTTCCACGAGCTGAAGCCAAGAGGCAGAGGCAGACAAACATCTGCCCTAGACAGCCTCCAGAGAAAAAGAATATATTAAAAACAAATGGAGGAATAAGAACTCGGATACAGCCCCCTAAGGGAACAAGTGAAGCAAAAGTTAATGGAGTGAAAAGAGGATTCTATTTGGACCCCTGGGTCCAAGTCCTGGGTCTGAATTACTAGCCCATTGATTCTGAACCAATTACAACTCATCTCACACTCAGTTTTCGCATCCAAAAAGTAGAGATGGCAGCTTTCCCCACCCTCAGAGTGCGGTTAGGTCAACCAAGTGAGACTGATCACATCAGACCTACCAAGGGTTGGGCAAATGGAAATCCTAATTACCGTAGGCTGGGGCTTCTGACACTTCTACCATCTCTACCAGGTAGCAAATCTTTAGCTATACGAGCCACAAGAAAACTCTTTCCCTTCTGTTATTATAACGTCAGGTGGAAAACTAATTTTGCCAGTGGACTCATGTTACTCAACAAGAAGCACTGATGCCTGGGCTCCCCCACGGATTCTGATTACATTAGGAGAGGGCAAGGCCTGAGCAATGGGATGGGGCTGCGGGGGTTCAAAGCTCCCCAGGTGATGTGCAGACAAGGTCGCAGCCCAGTGACTTAGTGAGGCAAGAGGGCTAATAGCTCATCCGGTTTGCCTCTGACCGGATCAGAATAATAATGAGAAAAGGCTATGGCGGCAGGGTTTTCAAACTCCTTCCTAGCAGCTGAATTCTCTCTAAGCCCCTTAGCACCAATGCTGATGTCAGGGTTCGTGTGCCTGCCAGAAACACCAGATAATGTCCAGTAATGCGTAGAAACCAGTCGTTCAGTGGACGGCTTCTACAGGCCGACTCCAGGCCAAGAACAGCCGAGTCCCTGGACATTGGGCCAGGAAGCTTCTCCTTGCACGTGCCTTACAGCTGGACCAGGGCGCCCTGGATGTTTATCACCCAGCGCCTATCACTGCTGAATCGGTGTCCCAGCTCCACTTTTATTCTCCTTTTCTCCAGAGCGAGGGGAGCTGCATCAGTGGCTTCCAGGGCATGAACGTCCCCACCGAATCTGGAGAGCTTTGGATCCTGGGTGATGTCTTCATCCGCCAGTACTTTACCGTCTTCGACAGGGCAAACAACCAGGTCGGCCTGGCCCCCGTGGCTTAAGCCTAAGTCTCTTCAGCCACCTCCCAGGAAGATCTGGCCTCCGTCCTGTGCCCACTTTAGATGTATCTAATTCTCCTGACTGTTCTTCCCAGGGGAATGTGGAGGTCTTGGCCCTGTTCCCTGTCCTACCAATAACGTAGAATAAAAACATAACCCACTGAAACAGGTTTTGTGGAGCTGCTTCTCTTTGCTGGTCTTTTTCCTTCACATTACTGGGGTTAGAACGCCAGGGCAGGGATGAAAATGACCACATCCACTTGGATGGCACCCAACATAGTGACCCCAGCAGCCAACACTTCATGATGGAGCCAGGAAGACAGAGAGGCTTCAGGGGGTTGTGCTGGAAGCATCATAAAAAGACCTGGGGGCCAAAATACTGGGCTAATTGTCTTCTCATAGAAGGGACATAGAGCTGAGATCGTGCCATTGTACTCCAGCCTGGGCGACACAGAGAGACTCCAGCTCAGAAAGAAAAAAATAGGTCACTGAAGCTCTTAGTTGAGGGAGTCAACCTCCTACTTCTCCCAAAGCCAATAAGAGATCATGAGAAGGCTGGGCACAGTGGCTCACGCCTGTAATCCCAGCACTTTGGGAGGCTGAGGTGGACAGGTCACCTGAGGTCAGGAGTTTGAGACAAGCCTGGCCAACATGGTGAAACCCTGTCTAATAAATTTACAAAAATGAGCTGGGTGTGGTGGTGCGCACCTATAATCCCAGCTACTCCGGAGGCTGAGCCAAGAGAATCGCTTGAACCTGGAAGGCGGAGGTTGTAGTGAGCTGAGATCGCACCATTGCACTCCAGCCTGGGCGACAGAGCAAGACTCCATCTCAAAAAAAAAAAAAAAAAAAAAAAAAAAAAGAGCTCATGAGGAAAGGAAAGCAATCAGGAGAGTCAGGAAAGGCGGACACTAATGGTGATGTCCCTAAGTAGATAGGACAGGGCAGTGTTGTCTGCAAGACATGGACAGGAGAAGTGGAAGAAGCTGACACCCCACAGTCTTCCAGGATGCCCTTGTGATTCACTGGCTACCAAGACCAAGACTAACAGTTAATCTCCCCAAGGTCCTAGGCAGAAAACACTGAACCCATCTCTTTCCCCATCTGTAACCAAAGAGAAAGGTCTTCCACTTCCCTGGGCAGAGATTGTGAGACAGAGAATTAAGCATGTTCATTAGCATATATGCCCTAGAAAGGCAAAGAGGAAAAGGAGCAGTTTCTCAGACTGGGCTTGGTAGCAAAATGTTCAATGGAAAACACAGTTTCAGAATAAGTATAGAACATGCTACATTCTAGGCCCTTCCCCAGGGTTCACCAGCTACAGTTCCCAATCAAAGGCTCTGACAAGCCCTGCTGCAAAGTGATCTGTTTCATTTTAACTCAGCTGAGCTTCATCTCAGACTCTCTCTTGCTAGTAAGTCTATTACAGCCCTGGGCTCCCCGGCATGCATGCTGGGAAAATTCCCATTGCTCCTGCTTCTGGTGACAGCCGACCCAGGCTTTCTGCTGAAGACACAAGCCCAGAGGCTGGAGCTGGGCTCTAGGAAGGGCGGGGGTGAGCTCCAACACCCAGTCTCCCCAGGGTCACTCTCACCCTCCCAAGCCCATTTTCCATAGCTGAATAAACTTTAGGAAACATAAATTTCATCTCATCCCTTCCTTGCTTTAAACTCTTAATGCCTTCTTGCCATTGCCGTTGGAATAAAACAGCAAATCTTTGGCATAGTCCCACGTCCTGTGTGCTCCTTTCCTTCCAAACCTTCCCTGCTTCACTCTGATCCCGTTACCCCGAGCTCCCTCCACCCTGGCCTCCCACGGCCACAATAGCCCAAGTGTTTTCCCACCTCCAGACTTTGCACATGCTGTTCCCTTTGCCAGGGTTGCTTTTCCCTCTTTCTTGACTTGCTAACACCTAGCATCTGCAGACGTGGCTTAAATGTCACTTCTCAGCCAGGCTTGGTGGCTCATGCCTATAATCCCAGCACTTTGGGAGGCCGAGGTGGGCAGATTAACTGAGGTCAGGAATTTGAGACCAGCCTGGCCAACATGGTGAAACCCCATATCCACTAAAAAAATACAAAAAATTAGCTGGGTGTGGTGGTGGGCACCTGTAGTCCCAGCTATTCAGGAGGCTGAGGCAGGAGAATCGCTTTAACCCAGGAGGTGGATGTTGCAGTGAGCCGAGATTGCACCACTGGACTCCAGCCTGGGCAACAAGAGCAAAACTCCGTCTCAAAAAAAAAAAAATGTCACTTCCCTGTAAAAGTGATCAGCCCTCCCTCACCACTCTCTCAGACAGCCTGGGCCTACATTTTCCCTCATGGTACTTGGCACTACCTATAACCATGCATTTCAGTGTTTAAGATTCACAAGGACAGGGATGGTGATGGTTTTAATTAGGTTTGAAGCCCAAGCAGCAAGAGCCGGGCTTGGCACATACTAGGAGGTCAATAAATATTTGCTGAATGAGTGATTAGAGAAGACTTTTTGAAAGGAAACATCTCAGATAGGATGAGAGTATGAGAGTGGGGATATGGTTTGACAAAGGCCATGTGAATAACAACAGGTGGGTCAGCTCCCACCCCACCCCCACCAACATTCCATCCTGGTCATATTGTGTCATGGGATAAGCAGGTGGATTTCTCAAGTTTCTGGGAAGGAATTTCACCCTGTCCTGGCTTCTTTGCTGGATTTGTTTTTCTGATATTTCCCATGTACCTACTTTGAAGCTAGGCAGTGTGCTAGGCTCCAGGGATACAGGCAGGTCTTCCTGGATCCTATCTGTTCTCCTGCACCTGATCCCAGCCTTCCTTCCTCCCCCATCTCAACACCAGCAGCTGCAGCTCAGCCTCTCTCTCCCAGCACCTCTTCCATTCCCACCCTGGGATTCCTGAACCCAGTCACAATCTAAAGAGGTTCCTCATCAGACAGATCATTTGACCGGAAAGCCCTGCACCAACATATCTGATTTCATCCTCCTCATGTTGCTGCACAACAGAAGATGAATTCACAATCCTTTCCTGCAGTCTCAGGCCTCTGCTCCATGCATCCTCCTCGAAGGGCCCTAGGGGGCGAAGCACAGCTCCTTCTATCCTTTTCATTCACACTCGTCCAGGAGTGTTATTTTAATCTCACAGGTCTCCTGCCCCATCCATCCTCACCTGTCCCAAACGATCACTCCACACACTGCTGGTGGGAGTGTAAACTGGCACCACCCTAAGAAGCATGATGTGGCTGTATCTATCAAAATTAAAAATGCATATGCCGGCCGGGCACGGTGGCTCGCATAATCCTCACGCCTGTAATCCCAGCACTTTGGGAGGCCGAAGCAGGTGGATCACCTGAGGTGAGGAGTTTGAGACCAGCCAGGCCAACATGGTGGAACCTCATCTCCACTAAAAATACAAAATGAGCCAGGCGTGTTGACACATGTCTGTAATTCCCAGCTACTTGGGAGGCTGAGCCAGGAGAATCTCTCGAACCCGGGAGGTGGAGGTTGCAGTGAGCCGAGATGGCACCATTGCACTTCAGCCTGGGCGACACAGCGAGATTCTGTCTCCAAAAAAAAACAAAGGAATGATAAATGTTCAAGATGATAAATATGCTAATTACTCTGATCTGATCACTAAACATTATATGTACAGAAACATCCTTATGTACCCATAAATATGTACAATTATTACATGTCAATTAAAAGGAAAACAGCCAGGCACAGTAGCTCATGGTGTAACCCCAGCACTTGGGAAGGCCAAGGCGGAAGGACTGCTTCGGGCCATAGTTCAAGACCAGCCTGAGCAACATACCAAGACTTCATTTCTATTGTTTTTAATAAATAAATAAAAGGAAAAGAAAGAAGATGTGTATACAAGAGAACATTCATAGAGCACTGTTCCTAAGAACTCCACACTGGAAGCTACCCAAATGCCTATGAACTGAAAAAGAGAAAACAACGGGTATATTGATGCAGAGGAATAATACACAGCAATGAAAATGACTGAGTAACAACTCCACACACCGCCATTCGTGGATGCCTCTCCTAAACATGATTCTGAGCAAAGAAGCGCAATGCAAACTAAAGTGCTTGTTATGTGGTACTGCTTAGCAAAAGTACAAAAACAGGTGAAATGAATCTTTGCTGTTTGGAAATTAGAGTAGTGATACGCTTGGTTTGGCCCTAGGATAGTGACTGGGAAGAGCCTGGGGTGGGGTCCGGGGGTACCTGACATGCTCTTTTGCTGGGTCTGGGTTCTGGTTACACGTGTGTGCTTGGTTTGTGAAAATTCATCAAGCTGTTTCTTATGATATGCACCTTTCTGTGTGCATATCATATCTTGAGAAAAGTTTTTAAATGATCATGTAGATTTATAAAAATCACTTGTAAAATACAGAACCATGATTTTTCTTTTAAAAGCGGGTTCAGGTTGCAGATAGAGTAGCGCAGCAGAAGTGAGCTGGGCCCATCAAAGCGGGTTGCTTGCAAAACAACATGTGCCATATCTTGTGGTCCTATATTTGTAAGTAAATCAATATATTCATTTACTACGCCAGTGGTGGTTAGTTCTGGGTAGTGGGGTTATAAGCCATTTTTAAAATTGTAATTATCTATAAATAATCTACAGTGATCATGTATTACTTCTATACTTGAGCCAAAAAAGTTATCATCAATTTAACTTTGAAAACCTGCAGGCATCTCTGGAGAAGCAGCCCAGGTCTGGGACTGGGGAGTGGAAAACACAGTGTTCTCTTTGGTGTTGGAAGATCATGTCCCTGGGGTGAGACCTTGATTGAAAGCTGCTAGGGGACCAGCTGCCCCAATGCCTATCACACCAGCTTGATAACACTTATCATGCTTAAGTGCTCCATCTCAGCCTTGCCATGATTGGGTTCCTTAGATCTCATTCCATTGCTTGATTTGATTGGTTCACGGAACATTTATGAACACCTGTGCCATTGGCAGGGGCTGCGCTGCATCGGAGACACTGCTACCAGTGCCCCTGAAAGCCAGGCACTACCATACTGAGTGCCAGGCAGGGCTAATGGCAAAGCAAACGTTGTTGTCTAATCTTTCTGCCGGGCCAGTCTGGTACAATGAGATGTTGTGGCTTCCTTGCTGGCAGCCACGGATCAGCCCTGGCTGACAATCAGATCTCATGGGAGCACGTGGTTGCAGAATCAGGATTCCCTCTTCCATCCCAAGGGTTCCTCTAGTAAAGGGGGCTGAGTGGAATGGCTTCTCCAAGTGCACCTGGGAGGGAGGCTGCAGCCATCATGGAATGTTCCTGTCACACACTAACCCATGAACAGAAACCAGGTGGATGTACATGGTCACATAGTCTGGCCAGGGACCAGAGCCTCCTGAGACCCAGGTTCAGGTCCCATCTGTGTCATTACTTAGTTATGTGAACCTGCACTGATCACTTAACCCCTCTGAGCTACATCACTTGCGAAAAAGTGGGGGTTATAGTATAATAATTCTTTTTTAAAATAATTCAAAGCATTCAGAAAAGCACAAATAGGCACACAAATGTAAGCACTGCTGTGTGGTGGGAGATTTGCAGATGACCTGACCAACAATGTCACCTTCCCCCTTTTCAGATCGCTCACATTACCTGAGCAGAAAAACAACTAGCAGAGCACTGAAATGGTCCCAAAAGAGGGAAGAGCAAGAGGCAATCAGGTGGATCCTTTTCGAGTTATCAACGAGGTTTCCAGTCCTGTTTTCTATTGCTGATGAGAAGTTAACACACATTGAATGACTTATAACAACTCACATTGACTGACTATCTCACAGTTTCTGTGGGTCAGGAATCCAGGCTCGGTTCAGCTGAGGCCTCTGTCAGTCAGGTATGTCAGCCTGGTCTGTGGTCTCATCTGAGGCTTGACTGGAGAAGGATCTGCTTCCATGCTCACACGCTTGCTGGCAGGATTCAGTTACTTGCAGATTGTCACACTGAAAGCCTGAGTTCCTTGCTGGCTGTCAGCTGGAGGCCACCCTTGGTTCCTTCCTCTTGGGCCTCTTTATAGAGCAGCTTTCTTTATCAGAGTCAGCAAGGGGAAGAGTCTATACAGAGAGTGTGCTAGCAAGACACAAGCTACAAGCCTGTATAATGTCATCACAAAACTGACATCCCATCTACTTGGCTGTATCCTGTTAGTTAGAAGCAAGTCCTGCCTACACAAAAGGGGAGGGGATTATACAGGGGTGTGAACACCAGCAGCATGAATAATTGGGGGCCATCCTACAGTCTCTCTGCCATACCCCTGAATTGGTGTCAGCAAGCATGCCAGCGTCCCTCAGGGTGCTAAAATCTCTAATGTGGAGAAACATAATCATCTTCACCAATCCGAGAGCTTCCCCTCAATGTGATCCAAATATCCATCCAGGTGGAAAGGAAGAGCCCCTTCCACACCAGCTTTCCCTTCAACTGACCACAAATGCGCCACAGGCATGGCCTAGTCCTACCATGCTCAGGGATGTACCCTCCGCAGCTAGAGCATCCCTGCACGGTACACAGCAAGTGCACAATAAGGCATTTGAATGAATGTGTAATGGGGCTTGCAGGTTTCTGCCTGGGGAATCTTCCTTCTGCTTCCCAAATATACTTCTCCTCTGCTCAAAATTCCCATGTGGGCCCCAGACAAGCTGTGCCCCTCAAATCAGTGCCCATCCTTGGGCTCCAAGCTCCCTCCCTTCCATCTGGTGGCAGCCTTGAGTGAGGGGATTCCATCTGGTGCCCCCAGAACTTAGGCAGCATCTTCAGGACCATCAGGTTCTTCACATGAGTGCTAGGATCAACCCATACTTAGGTGATGGATACTCCAAATACCCTGACTTCATCATTACTCTTTCTATGCCTGTAACAGAATATCACATGTACCCAAAAAAATATGTAAAATATTATGTATCCATAAAGAGAGAGAGGGCCAGGTGCAGTGTGGTTCACTGTAATCCCAGCACTTTGAGAAGCTGAGGCAGGAAGATCGCTTGAGCCCAGGAGTTCGAAACCAGCCTGGGCCACATAGTGAAGCCCTGTCTCTACAGAAAATACAAAAGTTAGCTGGGTGTAGTGGCTCATGCCTTTCATCCCAGCTACTCAGAGCCTGAGGCCAGAGGACTGATTGAGCGTGGGAGGTTGAGGCTGCAGTAAGCCATGATCACCCCACTACGCTCTACCCTGAGTGACAGAATAAGACCCTGTCTCAAAAAACAAAGAGAGAGAGGCTTGAGAGGGAGGAAAGAAAGAGGAAGAGAAGGAGGCACCAGAAGACATGAACGTGGAAAATACAAGGGCTAGTCATACTGGAGTGAGATTCACAGTTAAAAAAAAGAAAAGAAAACAAAAGAAAATGGGCCCAGGATTCACATTTGGGGCACAAAGATGTCAACTTACAGGGGAGTCTGTAATGTCAATGTGTTTTCTACCAACCACCACTGTCCCTGAACTTATCCACACTGCCCACTCCTCGATACTCACCTGGAGGCACTGGGGGCAACTTGGAGCTTTTATAGAACCTGTGGCTCTCATGGCTGGACAGTCTGAGGATGCCCCAGGGGATCTGATTTCAGAACAAGACCCTGCGACAGGGCTTCCTATCTACCTGGTGACCTCCCCACTCTCCTGTCCTCCTCCACAGCAATTTATGCATCAGGGTTTTCACTCTACTTTGTCCACTGAATAAAATCTCACAATCCATTGGGTTGGTAAGCATCCTCTTTCTTTTTTCTTTTTCTTTTGTTTGTTTGTTTGTTTAAGATGGAGTCTAGCTCTGTTGCCCAGGCTGGAGTGCAGTGGCACGATCACGGATCATTGCAACTGTGTCCCAAATTGGTTCCTTCCCGGTGGGTTCTTGGTCTCGCTGACTTCAAGAATGAAGCCGCCGACCCTCACGGTGAGTGTTACAGTTCTTCAAGATGGTGTGTCTGGAGTTTGTTCCTTCAGATGTTCAGATGTGTCCGGAGTTTCTCCCAGTTGGTTTGTGGTCTCGCTGGCTTCAGGAGTGAAGCTGCAGACCTTCGCGGTGAGTGTAACAGCTCTTAAAGGTGGCGCGTCCAGAGTTGTTTATTCCTCCCGGTGGCTTCGTGATCTCGCTGGCTTCCGGAATGAAACTGCAGACCTTCGCGGTGAGTGTTACAGCTCATAACAGTAGTGCAGACCCAAGGAGTGAGTAGCAGCAAGATTTATTGTGAAGAGCAAAAGAACAAAGCTTCCACAGCTTGGAAGATGTCCCGAGCAGGTTGCCACTGTTGGCTCCAGTGGCTTGCTTTTAGTCCCTTATTTGGCGCCACACACATCCTGCTGATTGGTCCATTTTACAGAGAACTGATTGGTGCATTTACAATCCTTTAGCTACACACAAAAGTTCTCCAATTCCCCACCTGATTCGCTAGACACAGAATGCTGATTGGTGCATTTACAAGCCTTCAGCTAGACACAGTGCTGCTTGGTGCATTTACAATCCTTGAGCCAGACTCAAAAGTTCTCCAAGTCCCCACCCCATTAGCTAGACACAGAGTGCTGACTGGTGTGTTTACAAACCTTTGGCTAGACACAGAGTGCTGATTGGTGAATTTACAATCCTTTAGCTAAACACAAAAGTTCTCCAAGTCCCCACCCGACTCAGAAGCCCAGAGGGCTTCACCTCTCACAACCTCTGCCTCCCAGGTTCAAGTGATTCTCCTGCCTCAGCCTCCCCAGTAGCTGGGATTACAGGCGCCCACCACCATGCCCAGCTAACTTTTCTACTTTTAGTAGAGACGGGGTTTCACTATGTTAGCCAGGCTGGTCTTGAACTCCTGACCTCAGGTGATTCACCTGCCTCACCCTCCCAAAGTACTGGGATTACAAGCGTGAGCCACGGCGCCCGGCCAAGCATCCTCTTTCTAAGTCACTCACCCACGAGTATGAATTGTTTGCCCAGATTGCTTCGCTCCATCGTAGCTGATTTCAACCCAGTTGTAAGCCTGGAGCACCTGGAGAAATCAGACCCAGGTGGGATCTCAAAGGTGGAGAGGGTGGGAAAGGAGCAAAAGAAAGAGAAGGGGTGCAGAAAGGGAGGGACACAGATTCCAAAGACATACCTGGCCTGTCTGAAGTTTGCCTCCTCCAGGAAGGGAAGGCAGCATTCTCCCGGTGCTCTCTCCCTCCTCCCCCGTGTACTGCGCACATCTCTTTCCCAGACTCAGCCCAGTTGCACCAAAAGCAAGTCGCAAGTCCCATAGGCTAGTCAGACGCCCAACAACCCCACACAATGACACTTATGTGGGGAATTGTGTCCTGAGTCCCAAACGACTGACCCCTCAATGTGCTGTGGATAAGCAGTGACCACAACCAGTACCACCTATGACTGAGTCGGGGGGCTGCTCTCTAAGAACCCCAGCTGCGTGCCCTCTGGGACAAATCAGGCCACCTGGGGCTCCTTCACATCTGTCCAATGCTGCGTTAAACGTACTTTTAAACAACTTTGTCGAAATGCTCAGCTTGTAAAGTTTTAACGTAGGCCCTTGTCAATGCTTCAGAAATAAGCCTCTGGCGGCGCGAGAGAGCAAAACTCCATCAGGAAAGAAAGGAAAGGAAGGAAGGAGGGAAGGAAGGAAGGAAAGAGAGAAAGAGAAAGAAGGAAAGAAAGGAAAGAAAAGAAAGGAAACAAAGGAAAAGAAAACAAAAAAGCCTCCAGGTCATTGCTCCTCTCTCTCTCTGTGGGTCCACCCCCATGGCACCCTCCCCCCTCCCCATGGTGCAAGGTTACAATGGAAAGTGCCTCAGCTGGAAAGGTCTCAGAATGTGGCTCAGGGCAGCCACAATCTTATCAGGAGCTTTTCTGTTTGGGATCAGGGGAACCGGTGACTTTCAGAGGCTGATAAGGCGGGACCCAACTTGTATATAAGGGGCAGCTCATGCTGCTGCTCTGCACCTTCCTCCCGTCTTGCCTTCTCCCTCGAGTTGGGACCCGGGAAGAACCATGAAGTGGCTGCTGCTGCTGGGTCTGGTGGCGCTCTCTGAGTGCATCATGTACAAGTGAGTCCGGGTGGCGTGGGTGTGAAGATGCTGCCTCTCACATCACCTTTCTTTCCTCCCGTGTCTTCCTTCTTCCCTTTTTTTTCTCTCTCTCTTCAGCTGTCTCCATCCCCCTTTTCCGCCTCTCTCTCTGCCTTTTTGGGAGGCAGCCCTGCAGACATGGTTAAAACTCGGGCCCAGCCTGACTGTGGTTCCCAGCTCCAGCGCTAGTCAGCTTAACTTCTTTGCATTATGGGGCAGAAGTGGGAGCTTCTCCCTTCCTTCCATCTTCCTCTCTTAGATCAGCTGGTTAAGAGTCCAGCCTGGGTTTTGCTCCCAGCTCCACCACTAGTCAACTTAACTTCTTTGCATTGTTGGGCAGAAGTGGGGGCGTCTCCTTTCCTTCCTTCTTCCTTAGACCAGCTTCCCTTCCCTTCTGGGGCTGCCACAGCACCCGGTGAGCAGAATCCTTGCCTAATTCCTCTTCCTTCTCCAAACCACAGGGTCCCCCTCATCAGAAAGAAGTCCTTGAGGCGCACCCTGTCCGAGCGTGGCCTGCTGAAGGACTTCCTGAAGAAGCACAACCTCAACCCAGCCAGCAAGTACTTCCCCCAGTGGGAGGCTCCCACCCTGGTAGATGAACAGCCCCTGGAGAACTACCTGGATGTGAGTGTGCGGGCAAGTGGTGGGGCCAGCTCTGAGGACTTGGCCAGCAGGAAAGAGGGTGTCCCAGGGGTCTTGGAGGATGGGCCTGGGCTCTGCGGCTCCAGGCAGTGACCCAGAGTCTGCCCCCTAGATGTCAGTGGCCCAGGGCAGGCAGGAAAGCTCACAGTCAGAGCTGTTGCTCTTTTGTTCATTTATTCATTCGTTCACTCGTTCATGCAATGTTAATTTCTTCTGAGCGCCTCGTTCTATGTCAGGGCCTGTGCTGGGCTCAGGAGGAGACAGCAGTGAGCAAACTCATAGCCTAGGAGACAAACACAGTAATCAAGGGGTCTCACAAAGCAATGAAAGGAACAGGCAACAGGAGGACTACAGAGTGACGGTGTCACACTGCGAGAGTCTGCCACTTGGGCAGGGAGCCTCCCTGGAGCCACGCAGGAAGAGCAGGAGTTTCCAAGAGAACAAGACAGAACTCCACATAGCCTGATCCCTTGTGCCAAACCCTGTATCAGGTGGGAGCACAGTGCATTTGAAGGGGAGCCGAGAGGGAGGGAAGAAGGGTGCTGTAGACTGCGGTCTGAGGAGCCGAGGGGTGGATGCAGAGAGGCTCCATCCTAACTGCCTCTGATTTATCTTAAACAGGGGTGTGACAAGATCAGATCTCAGTTTCAGAAAGATCACCCTGACTTTGTTATTTGAGACCCGATAGCAAACACCCTGCCCTCCTGCAGATATTGTATGTCCCCTCTGTGACTGGCACAGGGCACAGGGCACAAAGCAGTGATGCCCGTGGTTCAGAGACTGGCCTCTGCCATCCAGCAGACCTGGTGCAAATATAGGTCCTAGTGCGTCTAAGCCACAGGACCTTGGCCAAGTCATTTAAATACTCTGAGCCTGTGTCTTGGTCTGGAAAACAGAACCACTAATATCTACCGTCAGAGGATGTTGCCAGGAATTAACACGATCATGTTTTCTGGAGTGCTTAGCATGGCGTCTGGCAGGCCCTTGGTAAGAGGCTTAGTTAGCGCATTTATTTAGTTCACAAATATTTAACAAATATTGGCACCTCTCTATGTGCCAGAGGCTATGCAAGTTGCCAAAATGATGGTGAATAATCAAAGTTCCTGGAGCTTATACTCTAAAGGGGATGACAAACAAACAACCATGTAAGAGAATTTCAGATAATGATGAGGACCATGACAAATTAATTAATTGGACTATGGGGAACAAGAAGATTGAGGGGGCAAATTTAGATAAAGTGGTCACGGAAGGCCTGTTGGCAGAGGGGACATTTGACTAGAGAGCTGAATGATTGATTTTTGATAAAAGGATCAGCCAAGGAAAGATCTAGAATAAACATTTCCTAGCACAAGGAATAGCCAGTGCAAAGGCCCTAGGGCAGGAGGGACTGGTCATCGCCAAAGAACAGCAAGCAGACCAGTGTGGCGGGAACAGAGCCGGCAGGGGGAAAATGCTGCCACTAAGAAGAAAAATACTGGTTGATTGGCTGAGGCGGGTGGATCACTTGAGGTCAGGAGTTCAAGACCATCCTGGCAACATGAAACCCCGTCTCTACTAAAACTACAAAAATTAGCCGGGCGTGATGGCACACAGCTGTAATCTCAGCTACTTGGGAGGCTGAGGCAAGAGAATCACTGGAACCCAGGAGGAGGAGGCTGCAGTGAGCCGAGGTCGCGCCACTGCACTCCCGCCTGGACAACAGAGTGAGACTTGTCTCAAAAAAAAAAGAATAAAAATACTGTCAATGCCCTTTCTTGCAACCTGCTATACACATCTAGATGTAGAAATAAGAAAACTGGACAGGTTTCCATCTTTAGGTGGTTTCCTTAGCTTCTGATAAACAATTTAAGGCACAAGCACTTAAGCTGTAACTTGCCTGGTGCTAGAAGATTCCACCGCCATCCTCTGAGAACATGCGCTGTAAGGATGGGAAGACTGTGACAGACAAGACAATGGATAAAGAGGGAACAGCAGATTGTTAGGTGCTTGTGGTGCTTAACAGAGAGCAGAGAGTAAATTGGGGGGAGCAATCAGGGAAGACTTCAAGGAGGAAGGGACGCCAGGGCTGGGATTTGAAGGATGAAGACAGTGCCTGGGAAGAGAAAGACAAGAACTGTGAGGAATGAAGGAAAAGATGGAGAGGCAGACTGAGGAGATGACCCAGAGACAGCCCCTAGGGAGGCCCTGACAGAGAGACCCCGTTCCGTGAACTGCCCTGTCCTCGCCTGGACAGATGGAGTACTTTGGCACTATCGGCATCGGAACTCCTGCCCAGGATTTCACCGTCATCTTTGACACCGGCTCCTCCAACCTGTGGGTGCCCTCAGTCTACTGCTCCAGTCTTGCCTGCAGTAAGTGCCCAGACCGCCCTACCCCACTCTCACTCCCCAGCACCAGCCGACCCTGGGGAACCCTGGACACCCACGGGCTTCAAACAGTTCCCACCTCAAGCCTGCTGGAGCCACTCAACAGGCATTTATTGAGCACCTACTACGTGCCAAGCACTGGGCTCAGGTGCTCCAGGGGGTAAAGGGATGAGTGATATGATCCCTGCGGTCAAAGACTACACAGTCTGAGGGCAGAGAGAAGCTCTCCTCAATAACCACTGCCTGGGAGAGGAAGTATGGGGGGCCCAAAGCAAGACAGGGCCAAAGGGCTGTAGAATAGCCCACCAGGAAAGAGTCCAGTGTGAGAAAATGGCTTCAAAGCCTGGCTAGGACAGGCTAGAGGTGAGTGCTGAGCTCATTTAAAAAAAAAAAAAGAATCATTGGTTCGCTAATGAAAGAGAGTTTGTCTTTGGAAGTCATGAACAATATGTGTTGCAGGTTCCTTCTTCTTCTAGTGTTTTCACCGGAGTTTTAATGAAGATGAGGTGCCTGTGGCATCATCCACATCATAACGGGAGCACTGGCTGGGGGCTAGAGGGTGAAAGCGCTCATCACTGGGCAGCCATGGGCCTGCTCCGCTCAATGTTGGTCTGGGGAGGTCCCCAGGAGGCCCTTGGGGTTGGCTGGGGAAACTGCCATCAGTGAATGGTCCCAGTAGTTCAACGAGACAGGACAGAACCTGGGGTCTCTTGGGCTCCAAGGGTCTAGGGCGAAAGGTTGCTGCTCACCTCGAGAGCCCGTCCCAGGGCCAGGGCACCCCATCCCAGGAAGACATCCAGCCCATGACCTTCACCCAGCTCTCAGAGAATAACAATCACCGCTTGTCCTTGCAGCCAACCACAACCGCTTCAACCCTGAGGATTCTTCCACCTACCAGTCCACCAGCGAGACAGTCTCCATCGCCTATGGCACCGGCAGCATGACAGGCATCCTCGGATACGACACTGTCCAGGTGGGCACCTGCAGGCTGCCGCTGCATCCCCCCATCAGGCACCCCCAAAATAAGCTTATTCCAGCAAGATGAGTCTTGGTGATCACAGAAGTAACCTGATTGGGGGTGCAGAGTGGGGGAGGGGCAGCAGAGATGTCACAGACATTGCTAGCTCAGGTGGCAGTGAGTAAAAGGGTGGGGTGCGAGGAGCCATAAGCCAGCCTCAGCTCCACCCAAGCAGAATGTTATGGAGTGTGGGGAGAGTCAGTAAAGTCTCACTTCTCTACTAGCACCTCCTCCTCTTCCTTCTTCTCCCGACATGCAGCACCCCAAGTCACGAAATCTCCACAAGCCCTCCCTGCTACTTTCGGGGCATGGCAGGGGTCAAAGGCCTGGGGTCTGGGGTCTGCTTTGCGTTTGTTCATCAGAAACACAAACACACAGTGACCATCTGTCCTCCAGCAAAATCTCACCCTGAGTCATAGACTGTGGCCATCTGGAGATCAGCTGCCATGGTTACCTCCAGCAGAGGAACCAGCATTCCAGCTGACAGTCCCTCCGCCCTCCTTCCGGGCTGATACCCTGGAAGCCAAGTCCTGCATGAGATGAACCAGGGTGGCTCTGGGCCTGAGGCTGGCACCCAGAGCTCAGTGAACATGACCCGATGGTGAACATCATCTCGGTTTCCCCACCCAGGTTGGAGGCATCTCTGACACCAATCAGATCTTCGGCCTGAGCGAGACCGAACCTGGCTCCTTCCTGTATTATGCTCCCTTCGATGGCATCCTGGGGCTGGCCTACCCCAGCATTTCCTCCTCCGGGGCCACACCCGTCTTTGACAACATCTGGAACCAGGGCCTGGTTTCTCAGGACCTCTTCTCTGTCTACCTCAGCGCGTAAGTTGAGTGGAGAGGGGCCTCCTCCCACCTCCCCCTCCAGAGGTCACAGTGTTCCTGCCCAGCAGGAGCTGTCCAAGGCTGGCTGGGATGGAGAGGGTCTTGGGAAGCAAGGGATTTGGAAAGTCAATGTCTGAGGCTGGAGAAGTGTGTCTTTGGAGAGTAATAGTGCCAAGTCTGTCTCTGATGGGCCATGTGCACTCCATCTTATTTTACCAGCGTCTTTTTTCCCTTGATGTGCACAACTCAAATGTCATCAGCCATTTCCCCCTCAGTGCCACTTCCCTCATCCTTGGCCCGCAAAGATGCCATTTAAAGTGAATACACTTGGCCAGGTGTGGTGGCTCATGCCTGTAATCCCAGCACTTTGGGAGTCTGAGGCAGCAGGATCACCTGAAGTCAGGAATTCAAGACTGGGTTTCATGGTGATAGCCAGGATGGTCTCGATCACCTGACTGCCTCGGCCTCCCAAAGTGCTGGGATTACAGGCGTGAGCCACCGTGCCCGGCCCTGGATGACTAATTTCTTCTTGCTGTCTACATTTGCTTCCTCATCTAACCTGAAACTGCAGAGATTTAGAACATGAATATTGCAATAACAAGGACTCCTGCAATTTACAACAGGAAGGCTCTTTGTCATGTATTCCTCTTGGCCAGTTAATGTTCAAGGTGGCTCTGAAACATCATCTGCCTTTATGAGCACTTAAATATTTCATGTGGGGCCATTGTATCTCCCCAGCCAGATCCCAGTTTCTCAATCTGGGCACGATTAACATTTCAGACCACCATAAGTCCTTGACGCCAGGGACTGTCGCGTGCATTGTAGGATGTTTGGCAGCATCCCCAGCCTCTACCCATGAGATGCCGGCAGCATCCCCTACCCCCACCCAATCATGACAATCCAAAATGTCTTCAGACATTCCCCTGGGGGCAAAACTGCTCCCAGCTAAGAACCAGTGACCTCCACCATCAAGTCCTTAAGAGCCGACACCGTCATGCATTCACTTCCCTGGGGTCCCCATGGCAACCAGAGTGGGTACCACCATGGAAACCACACACTCAACCTACAAGGCCTGTGTTCTTCCAAACGTAGTTCCACCACTCCCCCGCTGTATGACCTTGGGCAGGTGGCCTCACCTCCCTCAGGCTCAGTGTCCTCATGGTAAGTGGAAATAACAGTGACAGTGCCCACTGCATGGGCACTGGCCTAAGAGGAAAAGAAACCACATTAGTCACACCCCAGGACAGCCCTAGAAAGTGCCCAATCAAGGGTAGCCCTGAGGAGGCAACAGCAGATGGTCACACAAATGGACGAACAAAAAAATTCATGTCTTCTCCCCTCACTTTCCACAGCGATGACAAGAGTGGCAGCGTGGTGATCTTTGGTGGCATTGACTCTTCTTACTACACTGGAAGTCTGAACTGGGTGCCTGTTACTGTCGAGGGTTACTGGCAGATCACCGTGGACAGGTGAGACTGCCATGGACGGGCAGCATCCAGGCCTGGGTCCCAGATCCCATTTCCTCATGGATTCATAGCCAATCAGCTTTGCAGAATCCCCCCAGGAACAGCTGGCACAGGGGAACACACTCCAGGGGGAAGGTGGAAGTTGGCCAAGCCAGAGACCCCTAGAAAGACACCTCCCTGCAGGAGGAGGGAAGAGCTGTCTGGGAAGCTGAGACTCTGCAAGGGTGAGATAGCCACTGTCCTCCTAGTCACGGAGGCAGGACCATCCACCAGCATCCCTGGGGAGAGCTGGGGGACCCACCTGTCCACGCATCTCACAATTTAAGGGGCCGGTGAACCAGCACATGCTCCTCCCACTCGAGGAAACATGTCACTTTCCGTCTAGAAGTGGGGCAAAATGGCTAAGAAATTGTGTGAAGTCACTTCATTCCACCCTCCCCTTCAGGGCCTCCCCTGTCTCCCTTGCAGCTTCATTTCCACGCTGTTCTTCCCCAGCTAGCCTGCTAGGGTGCTCAGTGGTGTGGGTTTTCCCAAGAATGAACAATTTCCCAGGACAGAGACTTTCAGTACTAAAACTGGGACCAGCCCAGGCAAACCAGGACACATGGATCACCTCATGTCTGCCCAGCCATGCTAGAATTTCACCAGTTCCTCCAACACCTGCCCCAGCCCTCTGGTCTCTGTCCCTCTCTGCATACCATCCCCTGATGATGTCCTCCTTCTCTCTTCACCTGCCTGGCATTCCTGAGTGTCTGTTCCCCTGGCTGCTCCCCTCCACCACCTCTCACCCTGGACCCTGTTTTTGTTCCCTGCCTCATGCCTGGCTTATCATCTTGCCCTTCTGCCAACATAACTTATCTTGCCAGCTAGGCCGGGAGCTCCCTGCAGCCTGGAACTGTGAGGCTGTCTTGTTTCACTTGGCATTTCCCATGCCTGGCAGAGAGTAGGCACTTGGGAAATATTTGTAGGGTAAATGAATGTGGGATGAATGAGTGCGTGAACGAGAGGAACAGAAATTTCACGCATTGGCCAATGGATGGGTGGGGAAGAAATGTCTGGGCTCACCTCCTGGTTCCTCCTTGGAGAGAAGTACCCCTGAGGGCTCAGGGACCTTAACTTGCTTCTTACCCTCAGCATCACCATGAACGGAGAGGCCATCGCCTGCGCTGAGGGCTGCCAGGCCATTGTTGACACCGGCACCTCTCTGCTGACCGGCCCAACCAGCCCCATTGCCAACATCCAGAGCGACATCGGAGCCAGCGAGAACTCAGACGGCGACGTGAGTCCAGCCCCGACTGCCCTGTTCTACACTCAAGCAGTGGGTGTGCCAGGCAGAAGGGACAGAAACCCTTCTAACTTTTCTCACTCTCACTCTTTCCAGATGGTGGTCAGCTGCTCAGCCATCAGCAGCCTGCCCGACATCGTCTTCACCATCAATGGAGTCCAGTACCCCGTGCCACCCAGTGCCTACATCCTGCAGGTGAGGAGGCTCTGGACCAACCACTAGAGAGGTTCACACAGAATGTGGACACAGAGTCGCCCTCTGCAGAGGGAAAGTGCACTTCCACGAGCTGAAGCCAAGAGGCAGAGGCAGACAAACATCTGCCCTAGACAGCCTCCAGAGAAAAAGAATATATTAAAAACAAATGGAGGAATAAGAACTCGGATACAGCCCCCTAAGGGAACAAGTGAAGCAAAAGTTAATGGAGTGAAAAGAGGATTCTATTTGGACCCCTGGGTCCAAGTCCTGGGTCTGAATTACTAGCCCATTGATTCTGAACAAATTACAACTCATCTGACCCTCAGTTTTCTCATCCAAAAGTAGAGATGGCAGCTTTCCTCACCCTCAGAGTGCGGTTAGGTCAACCAAGTGAGACTGATCACATCAGACCTACCAAGGGTTGGGCAAATGGAAATCCTAATTACCGTAGACTGGGGCTTCTGACACTTCTACCATCTCTACCAGGTAGCAAATCTTTAGCTATACGAGCCACAAGAAAACTCTTTCCCTTCTGTTATTATAACGTCAGGTGGAAAACTAATTTTGCCAGTGGACTCATGTTACTCAACAAGAAGCACTGATGCCTGGGCTCCCCCACGGATTCTGATTACATTAGGAGAGGGCAAGGCCTGAGCAATGCGATGGGGCTACGGGGGTTCAAAGCTCCCCAGGTGATGTGCAGACAAGGTCGCAGCCCAGTGACTTAGTGAGGCAAGAGGGCTAATAGCTCATCCGGTTTGCCTCTGACCGGATCAGAATAATAATGAGAAAAGGCTATGGCGGCAGGGTTTTCAAACTCCTTCCTAGCAGCTGAATTCTCTCTAAGCCCCTTAGCACCAATGCTGATGTCAGGGTTCGTGTGCCTGCCAGAAACACCAGATAATGTCCAGTAATGCGTAGAAACCAGTCGTTCAGTGGATGGCTTCTACAGGCCGACTCCAGGCCAAGAACAGCCGAGTCCCTGGACATTGGGCCAGGAAGCTTCTCCTTGCACGTGCCTTACAGCTGGACCAGGGCTCCCTGGATGTTTATCACCCAGCGCCTATCACTGCTGAATCGGTGTCCCAGCTCCACTTTTATTCTCCTTTTCTCCAGAGCGAGGGGAGCTGCATCAGTGGCTTCCAGGGCATGAACGTCCCCACCGAATCTGGAGAGCTTTGGATCCTGGGTGATGTCTTCATCCGCCAGTACTTTACCGTCTTCGACAGGGCAAACAACCAGGTCGGCCTGGCCCCCGTGGCTTAAGCCTAAGTCTCTTCAGCCACCTCCCAGGAAGATCTGGCCTCCGTCCTGTGCCCACTTTAGATGTATCTAATTCTCCTGACTGTTCTTCCCAGGGGAATGTGGAGGTCTTGGCCCTGTTCCCTGTCCTACCAATAACGTAGAATAAAAACATAACCCACTGAAACAGGTTTTGTGGAGCTGCTTCTCTTTGCTGGTCTTTTTCCTTCACATTACTGGGGTTAGAACGCCAGGGCAGGGATGAAAATGACCACATCCACTTGGATGGCACCCAACATAGTGACCCCAGCAGCCAACACTTCATGATGGAGCCAGGAAGACAGAGAGGCTTCAGGGGGTTGTGCTGGAAGCATCATAAAAAGACCTGGGGGCCAAAATACTGGGCTAATTGTCTTCTCATAGAAGGGACACAGAGCTGAGATCGTGCCATTGTACTCCAGCCTGGGCGACACAGAGAGACTCCAGCTCAGAAAGAAAAAAATAGGTCACTGAAGCTCTTAGTTGAGGGAGTCAACCTCCTACTTCTCCCAAAGCCAATAAGAGATCATGAGAAGGCTGGGCACAGTGGCTCACGCCTGTAATCCCAGCACTTTGGGAGGCTGAGGTGGACAGGTCACCTGAGGTCAGGAGTTTGAGACAAGCCTGGCCAACATGGTGAAACCCTGTCTAATAAATTTACAAAAATGAGCTGGGTGTGGTGATGCGCACCTATAATCCCAGCTACTCCGGAGGCTGAGCCAAGAGAATCGCTTGAACCTGGAAGGCGGAGGTTGCAGTGAGCTGAGATCGCACCATTGCACTCCAGCCTGGGCGACAGAGCAAGACTCCATCTCAAAAAAAAAAAAAAAAAAAAAAAGAGCTCATGAGGAAAGGAAAGCAATCAGGAGAGTCAGGAAAGGCGGACACTAATGGTGATGTCCCTAAGTAGATAGGACAGGGCAGTGTTGTCTGCAAGACATGGACAGGAGAAGTGGAAGAAGCTGACACCCCACAGTCTTCCAGGATGCCCTTGTGATTCACTGGCTACCAAGACCAAGACTAACAGTTAATCTCCCCAAGGTCCTAGGCAGAAAACACTGAACCCATCTCTTTCCCCATCTGTAACCAAAGAGAAAGGTCTTCCACTTCCCTGAGCAGAGATTGTGAGACAGAGAATTCAGCATGTTCATTAGCATATATGCCCTAGAAAGGCAAAGAGGAAATGGAGCAGTTTCTCAGACTGGGCTTGGTAGCAAAATGTTCAATGGAAAACACAGTTTCAGAATAAGTATAGAACATGCTACATTCTAGGCCCTTCCCCAGGGTTCACCAGCTACAGTTCCCAATCAAAGGCTCTGACAAGCCCTGCTGCAAAGTGATCTGTTTCATTTTAACTCAGCTGAGCTTCATCTCAGACTCTCTCTTGCTAGTAAGTCTATTACAGCCCTGGGCTCCCCGGCATGCATGCTGGGAAAATTCCCATCGCTCCTGCTTCTGGTGACAGCCGACCCAGGCTTTCTGCTGAAGACACAAGCCCAGAGGCTGGAGCTGGGCTCTAGGAAGGGCGGGGGTGAGCTCCAACACCCAGTCTCCCCAGGGTCACTCTCACCCTCCCAAGCCCATTTTCCATAGCTGAATAAACTTTAGGAAACATAAATTTCATCTCATCCCTTCCTTGCTTTAAACTCTTAATGCCTTCTTGCCATTGCCGTTGGAATAAAACAGCAAATCTTTGGCATAGTCCCACGTCCTGTGTGCTCCTTTCCTTCCAAACCTTCCCTGCTTCACTCTGATCCCGTTACCCCAAGCTCCCTCCACCCTGGCCTCCCACGGCCACAATAGCCCAAGTGTTTTCCCACCTCCAGACTTTGCACATGCTGTTCCCTTTGCCAGGGTTGCTTTTCCCTCTTTCTTGACTTGCTAACACCTAGCATCTGCAGACGTGGCTTAAATGTCACTTCTCAGCCAGGCTTGGTGGCTCATGCCTATAATCCCAGCACTTTGGGAGGCCGAGGTGGGCAGATTAACTGAGGTCAGGAATTTGAGACCAGCCTGGCCAACATGGTGAAACCCCATATCCACTAAAAAAATACAAAAAATTAGCTGGGTGTGGTGGTGGGCACCTGTAGTCCCAGCTATTCAGGAGGCTGAGGCAGGAGAATCGCTTTAACCCAGGAGGTGGATGTTGCAGTGAGCCGAGATTGCACCACTGGACTCCAGCCTGGGCAACAAGAGCAAAACTCCGTCTCAAAAAAAAAAAAAAATGTCACTTCCCTGTAAAAGTGATCAGCCCTCCCTCACCACTCTCTCAGACAGCCTGGGCCTACATTTTCCCTCATGGTACTTGGCACTACCTATAACCATGCATTTCAGTGTTTAAGATTCACAAGGACAGGGATGGTGATGGTTTTAATTAGGTTTGAAGCCCAAGCAGCAAGAGCCGGGCTTGGCACATACTAGGAGGTCAATAAATATTTGCTGAATGAGTGATTAGAGAAGACTTTTTGAAAGGAAACATCTCAGATAGGATGAGAGTATGAGAGTGGGGATATGGTTTGACAAAGGCCATGTGAATAACAACAGGTGGGTCAGCTCCCACCCCACCCCCACCAACATTCCATCCTGGTCATATTGTGTCATGGGATAAGCAGGTGGATTTCTCAAGTTTCTGGGAAGGAATTTCACCCTGTCCTGGCTTCTTTGCTGGATTTGTTTTTCTGATATTTCCCATGTACCTACTTTGAAGCTAGGCAGTGTGCTAGGCTCCGGGGATACAGGCAGGTCTTCCTGGATCCTATCTGTTCTCCTGCACCTGATCCCAGCCTTCCTTCCTCCCCCATCTCAACACCAGCAGCTGCAGCTCAGCCTCTCTCTCCCAGCACCTCTTCCATTCCCACCCTGGGATTCCTGAACCCAGTCACAATCTAAAGAGGTTCCTCATCAGACAGATCATTTGACCGGAAAGCCCTGCACCAACATATCTGATTTCATCCTCCCTATGTTGCTGCACAACAGAAGATGAATTCACAATCCTTTCCTGCAGTCTCAGGCCTCTGCTCCATGCATCCTCCCCAAAGGGCCCTAGGGGGCGAAGCACAGCTCCTTCTATCCTTTTCATTCACACTCGTCCAGGAGTGTTATTTTAATCTCACAGGTCTCCTGCCCCATCCATCCTCACCTGTCCCAAATGATCACTCCACACGCTGCTGGTAGGAATGTAAACTGGCACCACCCTAAGAAGCATGATGTGGCTGTATCTATCAAAATTAAAAATGCATATGCCGGCCAGGCACGGTGGCTCGCATAATCCTCACGCCTGTAATCCCAGCACTTTGGGAGGCCGAAGCAGGTGGATCACCTGAGGTGAGGAGTTTGAGACCAGCCAGGCCAACATGGTGGAACCTCATCTCCACTAAAAATACAAAATGAGCCAGGCGTGTTGACACATGTCTGTAATTCCCAGCTACTTGGGAGGCTGAGCCAGGAGAATCTCTCGAACCCGGGAGGTGGAGGTTGCAGTGAGCCGAGATGGCACCATTGCACTTCAGCCTGGGCGACACAGCGAGATTCTGTCTCCAAAAAAAAACAAAGGAATGATAAATGTTCAAGATGATAAATATGCTAATTACTCTGATCTGATCACTAAACATTATATGTACAGAAACATCCTTATGTACCCATAAATATGTACAATTATTACATGTCAATTAAAAAGAAAACAGCCAGGCACAGTAGCTCATGGTGTAACCCCAGCACTTGGGAAGGCCAAGGCGGAAGGACTGCTTCGGGCCATAGTTCAAGACCAGCCTGAGCAACATAGCAAGACTTCATTTCTATTGTTTTTAATAAATAAATAAAAGGAAAAGAAAGAAGATGTGTATACAAGAGAACATTCATAGAGCACTGTTCCTAAGAACTCCACACTGGAAGCTACCCAAATGCCTATGAACTGAAAAAGAGAAAATAGTGGGTATATTGATGCAGAGGAATAATACACAGCAATGAAAATGACTGAGTAACAACTCCACACGCCGCCATTCGTGGGTGCCTCTCCTAAACATGATTTTGAGCAAAGAAGCGCAATGCAAACTAAAGTGCTTGTTATGTGGTACTGCTTAGCAAAAGTACAAAAACAGGTGAAACGAATCTTTGCTGTTTGGAAATCAGAGTAGTGATACGCTTGGTTTGGCCCTAGGATAGTGACTGGGAAGAGCCTGGGGTGGGGTCCGGGGGTACCTGACATGCTCTTTTGCTGGGTCTGGGTTCTGGTTACACGTGTGTGCTTGGTTTGTGAAAATTCATCAAGCTGTTTCTTATGATATGCACCTTTCTGTGTGCATATCATATTTTGAGAAAAGTTTTAAAATGATCATGTAGATTTATAAAAATCACTTGTAAAATACAGAACCATGATTTTTCTTTTAAAAGCGGGTTCAGGTTGCAGATAGAGTAGCGCAGCAGAAGTGAGCTGGGCCCATCAAAGCGGGTTGCTTGCAAAACAACATGTGCCATATCTTGTGGTCCTATATTTGTAAGTAAATCAATATATTCATTTACTACGCCAGTGGTGGTTAGTTCTGGGTAGTGGGGTTATAAGCCATTTTTAAAATTGTAATTATCTATAAATAATCTACAGTGATCATGTATTACTTCTATACTTGAGCCAAAAAAGTTATCATTAATTTAACTTTGAAAACCTGCAGGCATCTCTGGAGAAGCAGCCCAGGTCTGGGACTGGGGAGTGGAAAACACAGTGTTCTCTTTGGTGTTGGAAGATCATGTCCCTGGGGTGAGACCTTGATTGAAAGCTGCTAGGGGACCAGCTGCCCCAATGCCTATCACACCAGCTTGATAACACTTATCATGCTTAAGTGCTCCATCTCAGCCTTGCCATGATTGGGTTCCTTAGATCTCATTCCATTGCTTGATTTGATTGGTTCATGGAACACTTATGAACACCTGTGCCATTGGCAGGGGCTGCCCTGCATCGGAGACACTGCTACCAGTGCCCCTGAAAGCCAGGCACTACCATACTGAGTGCCAGGCAGGGCTAATGGCAAAGCAAACGTTGTTGTCTAATCTTTCTGCCGGGCCAGTCTGGTACAATGAGATGTTGTGGCTTCCTTGCTGGCAGCCACGGATCAGCCCTGGCTGACAATCAGATCTCATGGGAGCACGTGGTTGCAGAATCAGGATTCCCTTTTCCATCCCAAGGGTTCCTCTAGTAAAGGGGGCTGAGTGGAATGGCTTCTCCAAGTGCACCTGGGAGGGAGGCTACAGCCATCATGGAATGTTCCTGTCACACACTAACCCATGAACAGAAACCAGGTGGATGTACATGGTCACATAGTCTGGCCAGGGACCAGAGCCTCCTGAGACCCAGGTTCAGGTCCCATCTGTGTCATTTCTTAGTTATGTGAACCTGCACTGATCACTTAACCCCTCTGAGCTACATCACTTGCGAAAAAGTGGGGGTTATAGTATAATAATTCTTTTTTAAAATAATTCAAAGCATTCAGAAAAGCACAAATAGGCACACAAATGTAAGCACTGCTGTGTGGTGGGAGATTTGCAGATGACCTGACCAACAATGTCACCTTCCCCCTTTTCAGATCACTCACATTACCTGAGCAGAAAAACAACTAGCAGAGCACTGAAATGGTCCCAAAAGAGGGAAGAGCAAGAGGCAATCAGGTGGATCCTTTTCGAGTTATCAACGAGGTTTCCAGTCCTGTTTTCTATTGCTGATGAGAAGTTAACACACATTGAATGACTTATAACAACTCACACTGACTGACTATCTCACAGTTTCTGTGGGTCAGGAATCCAGGCTCGGTTCAGCTGAGGCCTCTGTCAGTCAGGGATGTCAGCCTGGTCTGTGGTCTCATCTGAGGCTCAACTAGAGAAGGATCTTCCTCCATGCTCACACGCTTGCTGGCAGGATTCAGTTACTTGCAGATTGTCACACTGAACGCCCAAGTTCCTTGCTGGCTGTCAGCTGGAGGCCACCCTTGATTCCTTCCTCTTGGGCCTCTTTATAGGGCAGCTTTCTTTATCAGAGTCAGCAAGGGGAAGAGTCTATACAGAGAGTGTGCTAGCAAGACACAACTTACGAGCCTGTATAATGTCATCACAAAACTGACATCCCATCTACTTGGCTGTATCCTGTTAGTTAGAAGCAAGTCCTGCCTACACAAAAGGGGAGGGGATTATACAGGGTTGTGAACACCAGCAGCATGAATAATTGGGAGCCATCCCAGAGTCTGTCTGCCATACCCCTGAATTGGTGTCAGCAAGCATGCCAGAGTCCCTCAGGGTGCTAAAATCTCTAATGTGGAGAAATATTATCATCTTCACCAATCTGAGAGCTTCCCCTCAATGTGATCCAAATATCCATCCAGGTGGAAAGGAAGAGCCCCTTCCACACCAGCTTTTCCTTCAACTGACCACAAATGCGCCACAGGCATGGCTTAGTCCTACCATGCTCAGGGATGTACCCTCCGCAGCTAGAGCATCCCTGCACGGTACACAGCAAGTGCACAATAAGGCATTTGAATGAATGTGTTAAGGGGCTTGCAGGTTTCTGCCTGGGGAATCTTCCTTCTGCTTCCCAAATATACTTCTCCTCTGCTCAAAATTCCCATGTGGGCCCCAGACAAGCTGTGCCCCTCAAATCAGTGCCCATCCTTGGGCTCCAAGCTCCCTCCCTTCCATCTGGTGGCAGCCTTGAGTGAGGGGATTCCATCTGGTGCCCCCAGAACTTAGGCAGCATCTTCAGGACCATCAGGTTCTTCACGAGTGCTAGGATCAACCCATACTTAGGTGACGGATACTCCAAATACCCTGACTTCATCATTACTCTTTCTATGCCTGTAACAGAATATCACATGTACCCAAAATATGTAAAATATTATGTATCCATAAAGAGAGAGAGGGCCGGGTGCAGTGTGGTTCACTGTAATCCCAGCACTTTGAGAAGCTGAGGCAGGAAGATCGTTTGAGCCCAGGAGTTCGAAACCAGTCTGGGTCAAATAGTGAAGCCCTGTCTCTACAGAAAATACAAAAGTTAGCTGGGTGTAGTGGCTCATGCCTATCGTCCCAGCTACTCAGAGCCTGAGGCCAGAGGACTGATTGAGCGTGGGAGGTTGAGGCTGCAGTAAGCCATGTTCATGCCACTACGCTCTACCCTGAGTGACAGAATAAGACCCTGTCTCAAAAAAGAGAGAGAGGCTTGAGAGGGAGGAAAGAGAGAGGAAGATAAGGAGGCACCAGAAGACATGAACGTGGAAAATACGAGAGCTAGTCATACTGGAGTGAGATTATAGTTAAAAAAAAAAAAAAAAAGAAAACAAAACAAAAGAAAAGAAAATGGGCCCAGGATACACATTTGGGGCACAAAGATGTCAACTAACAGGGGAGTCTATAATGTCAATGTGTTTTCTACTAACCACCACTGTGCCTGAACTTATCCACACTGCCCACTCCTCAATACTCACCTGGAGGCACTGGGGGCACTTGGAGCTTTTATAGAACCTGTGGCTCTCATGGCTGGACAGTCTGAGGATGCCCCAGGGGATCCGATTTCAGAACAAGATCCTGAGACAGGGCTTCCTATCTACCTGGTGACCTCCCCGCTCCCCTGTCCTCCTCCACAGCAATTTCTGCATCAGGGTTTTCACTCTACTTTGTCCACTGAATAAAAATTCACAAAGTGGAGGATCCATTGGGTTGGTAAGCATCCTCTTTCTTTTTTCTTTTGTTGTTTTTTTGTTGTTTGTTTGTTTGAGACGGAGTCTAGCTCTGTCACGCAGGCTGGAGTACAGTGGCAAGATCTCGTCTCATTGCAACTATGTCCTGAATTGGTTCCTTCCGGTGGGTTCTTGGTCTCACTGACTTCAAGAATGAAGCCACGGACCCTCGCGGTGAGTGTTACAGTTCTTCAAGATGGTGTGTCCAGAGTTTGTTCCTTCAGATGTTCAGATGTGTCCAGAGTTTCTTCCTTCTGGTGGGTTCGTGCTCTCACTGGCTTCAGGAGTGAAGCTGCAGACCTTCGCGGAGAGTGTAACAGCTGGTGCTTACTGGTGCATTTACAAACCCTTCAGCTAGACACAGAGTGCTGATTGGTTCATTTACAAGCCTTTAGCTAGACACAGAGTGCTGATAGGTGCATTTGCAATCCTTTAGCTAGACACAAAAGTTCTCCAAGTCCCTAATCAACTCAGAAGCCCAGACGGCTTCACCTCTCACAACCTCTGCCTCCTGGGTTCAAGCGATTCTCCTGCCTCAGCCTCCCCAGTAGCTGGGATTACAGGCGCCCACCACCATGCCCAGCTAACTTTTCTACTTTTAGTAGAGACGGGGTTTCACTATGTTGGCCAGGCTGGTCTTGAACTCCTGACCTCAGGTGATTCACCTGCCTCAGCCTCCCAAAGTACTAGGATTACAAGTGTGACCCACAGCGCCTGGCCAAGCATCCTCTTTCTAAGTCACTCACCCATGAGTATGAATCGTTTGCTCAGATTGCTTTGCTCCATTGTAGCTGATTTCAACCCAGTTGTAAGCCTGGAGCACCTGGAGAAATCAGACCCAGGTGGGATCTCACAGGTGGAGAGGGTGGGAAAGGAGCAAAAGAAAGAGAAGGGGTGCAGAAAGGGAGGGACACAGATTCCAAAGACAAACCTGGCCTGTCTGAAGTTTGCCTCCTCCAGGAAGGGAAGGCAGCATTCTCCCGGTGCTCTCTCCCTCCTCCCCCATGTACTGCGCACATCTCTTTCCCAGACTCAGCCCAGTTGCACCAAAAGCAAGTCGCAAGTCCCATAGGCTAGTCAGACGCCCAACAACCCCACACAATGACACTTATGTGGGGAATTGTGTCCTGAGTCCCAAACGACTGACCCCCAATGTGCTGTGGATAAGCAGTGACCACAACCAGTACCACCTATGACTGAGTCGGGGGGCTCCTCTCTAAGAACCCCAGCTGCGTGACCACGGGGACAAATCAGGCCACCTGGGGCTCCTTCACATCTGTCCAATGCTGCGTTAAACGCACTTTTAACCAATTTTGTCGAAATGCTCAGCTGGTAAAGTTTTAACGTAGGCCCTTGTCAATGCTTCAGAAATAAGCCTCTGGCAGCGCGAGAGAGCAAAACTCCGTCAGGAAAGAAATGGAGAAAGGGAGAAAGAGAAAGAAAAAAGAAAGAAAGAAAGAAAGGAAGGAAGGGAGAGAAAGAGAGAGAAAGAAGGAAAGGAAGGAAAGAAAAGAAAGGAAACAAAGGAAAAAAAAACAAATAAGCCTCCAGGTCATTGCTTAGAAAGAAAAAGAAAAAAGAAAGAAAAAGAAAGAAAGAAAAGAAAGAAAAAGAAGAGAAAAGAAAAGAAAAGAAAAAAGCCTCCAGGTCATTGCTCCTCTCTCTCTCTGCAGGTCCACCCCCATGGCACCCTCCCCCCTCCCCATGGTGCAAGGTTACAATGGAAAGTGCCTCAGCTGGAAAGGTCTCAGAGTGCGGCTCAGGGCAGCCACAATCTTATCAGGAGCTTTTCTGTTTGGGATCAGGGGAACCGGTGACTTTCAGAGGCTGATAAGGCGGGACCCAACTTGTATATAAGGGGCAGCTCATGCTGCTGCTCTGCACCTTCCTCCCGTCTTGCCTTCTCCCTCGAGTTGGGATCCAGGAAGAACCATGAAGTGGCTGCTGCTGCTGGGTCTGGTGGCGCTCTCTGAGTGCATCATGTACAAGTGAGTCCGGGTGGCGTGGGTGTGAAGATGCTGCCTCTCACATCACCTTTCTTTCCTCCCGTGTCTTCCTTCTTCCCTTTTTTCTCTCTCTCTCTTCAGCTGTCTCCATCCCCCTTTTCTGCCTCTCTCTCTCTCTGCCCTTTTGGGAGGCAGCCCTGCAGACATGGTTAAAACTCGGGCCCAGCCTGAATCTGGTTCCCAGCTCCAGCGCTAGTCAGCTTAACCTCTTTGCATTATTGTGCAGAAGTGGGGGCATCTCCCTTCCTTCCTTCTTCCTCCCTTAGACCAGCTTCCCTTCCCTTCTGGGGCTGCCACAGCACCTGGTCAGCAGAATCCTTGCCTAATTCCTCTTCCTTCTCCAAACCACAGGGTCCCCCTCATCAGAAAGAAGTCCTTGAGGCGCACCCTGTCCGAGCGTGGCCTGCTGAAGGACTTCCTGAAGAAGCACAACTTCAACCCAGCCAGCAAGTACTTCCCCCAGTGGGAGGCTCCCACCCTGTTACACGAACAGCCCCTGGAGAACTACCTGGATGTGAGTGTGCGGGCAAGTGGTGGGGCCAGCTCTGAGGACTTGGCCAGCAGGAAAGAGGGTGTCCCAGGGGTCTTGGAGGATGGGCCTGGGCTCTGCGGCTCCAGGCAGTGACCCAGAGTCTGCCCCCTAGATGTCAGTGGCCCAGGGCAGGCAGGAAAGCTCACAGTCAGAGCTGTTGCTCTTTTGTTCATTCATTCATTCGTTCACTCGTTCATACAATGTTAATTTCTCTGAGCACCTCATTCTATTTCAGGGTCTGTGCTGGGCTCAGGGGGAGACAGCAGTGAGCAAACTCATAGCCTAGGAGACAAACACAGTAATCAAGGGGTCTCACAAACCAATGAAAAGAACAGGCAGCAGGAGGACTACAGAGTGATGGTGTCACACTGCAAGAGTCTGCCACTTGGGCAGGGAGCCTCCCTGGAGCCACGCAGGAAGAGCAGGAGTTTCCAAGAGAACAAGACAGAACTCCACATAGCCTGATCCCTTGTGCCAAACCCTGTAGCAGGCGGGAGCACAGTGCATTTGAAGGGGAGCCGAGAGGGAGGGAAGAAGGGTGCTGCAGACTACAGTCTGAGGAGCTGAGGGGTGGACGCAGAGAGACTCCATCCTAACTGCCTCTGATTTATCTTAAACAGGGGGTGACAAGATCAGATCTGAGTTTCAGAAAGATCACCCTGACTTTGTTATTTGAGACCCGATAGCAAACACCCTGCCCTCCTGCAGATATTGTATGTCCCCTCTGTGACTGGCACAGGGCACAGGGCACAAAGCAGTGATGCCCGTGGTTCAGAGACTGGCCTCTGCCATCCAGCAGACCTGGTGCAAATGTGGGTGCTAGTGCCTCTAAGCCACAGGACCTTGGCCAAGTCATTTAAATACTCTGAGCCTGTGTCTTCGTCTGGAAAACAGAACCACTAATATCTACCGTCAGAGGTTGTTGCCAGGAATTAACACGATCATGTTTTCTGGAGGGCTTAGCATGGGGTCTGGCAGGCCCTTGGTAAGAGGCTTAATTAGCGCATTTATTTAGTTCACAAATATTTAACAAATATTGGCACCTCTCTATGTGCCAGAGGCTATGCAAGTTGCCAAAATGATGGTGAATAATCAAAGTTCCTGGAGCTTATACTCTAAAGGGGATGACAAATAAACAACCATGTAAGATAATTTCAGGTAATGATAAGGGCCTTGGCAAATTAACTAATGGGAGTATGGGGAACAAGAAGATTGAGAGGGGGCAAATTTAGATAAAGTGGTCACGGAAGGCCTGTTGGCAGAGGGGACATTTGACTAGAGAGCTGAATGATTGATTTTTGATAAAAGGATCAGCCAAGGAAAGATCTAGAATAAACATTTTCCTAGCACAAGGAATAGCCAGTGCAAAGGCCCTAGGGCAGGAGGGACTGGTCATCGCCAAAGAACAGCAAGCAGACCAGTGTGGCGGGAACAGAGCCGGCAGGGGGAAAATGCTGCCACTAAGAAGAAAAATACTGGTTGATTGGCTGAGGCGGGTGGATCACTTGAGGTCAGGAGTTCGAGACCAGCCCGGCAACATGGTGAAACCCCGTCTCTACTAAAACTACAAAAATTAGCCGGGCGTGATGGCACACAGCTGTAATCTCAGCTACTTGGGAGGTTGAGGCAGGAGAATCACTGGAACCCAGGAGGAGGAGGCTGCAGTGAGCCGAGGTCACGCCACTGCACTCCAGCCTGGGCAACAGAGCGAGACTTGCCTTAAAAAAAAAAAAGAATAAAAATTCTGGCAATGCCCTTTCTTGAAACCTGCTGTACACATCTAGATGTAGAAATAAGAAAACTGGACAGGTTTCCATCTTTAAGTGGCTTGCTTAGCTTCTGATAAACAATTTAAGGCACAAGCCCTTAAGCTGTCACTTGCCTGGTGCTAGAAGGTTCCACCCCCATCCTCTGAGAACATGGGCTGTAAGGATGGGAAGACTGTGACAGACAAGACAACAGCTGAAGAGGGAACAGCAGATTGTTAGGTGCTTGTGGTGCTTAGCAGAGAGCAGAGGGTAAATTGGGGGAGCAATCAGGGAAGACTTCAAGGAAGACGGGACGCCACGGCTGGGCTTTGAAGGATGAAGGCAGTGCCTGGGAAGAGAAAGACAAGAACTGTGAGGAATGAAGGAAAAGGTGGAGAGGCAGACTGAGGAGATGACCCAGAGACAGCCCCTAGGGAGGCCCCAAAACAGAGACCCCGGTCCATGAACTGCCCTGTCCTGGCCTCTGCAGGTGGAGTACTTCGGCACCATCGGCATCGGAACTCCTGCCCAGGATTTCACTGTCGTCTTTGACACCGGCTCCTCCAACCTGTGGGTGCCCTCAGTCTACTGCTCCAGTCTCGCCTGCAGTAAGTGCCCAGCCCGCCCTACCCCACTCTCGCTCCCCAGCACCAGCCGACCCTGGGGAACCCTGGACACTCGCGGGCTTCAGACAGCTCCCACCTCAAGCCTGCTGGAGCCACTCAACAGGCATTTATTGAGCACCTACTACGTGCCAAGCACTGGGCTCAGGTGCTCCAGGGGGTAAAGGGATGAGTGATATGATCCCTGCGGTCAAAGACTACACAGTCTGAGGGCAGAGAGAAGCTCTCCTAAATAACCACAGGCTGGGAGAGGAAGTATGGGGGGCCCAAAGCAAGACAGGGCCAAAGGGCTGTAGAATAGCCCACCAGGAAAGAGTCCAGTACGTGTGAGAAAATGGCTCCAAAGCCTGGCTAGAACACGCTAGAGGTCAGTGCTGAGCTCCTTTAAAAAAAAAAAAAAAAAAAAAAAAAAAACATTGGTTTGCTAATGAAAGAGAGTTTGTCTTTGGAAGTCATGAACAATGTGTGTCGCAGGTTCCTTCCTCTTCTAAGTTTTAATGAAGATGAGGTGCCTGTGGCATCATCCACATCATAACGGGAGCACTGGCTGGTGGCTAGAGGGTGAAAGCGCTCGTCACTGGGCAGCCACGGGCCTGCTCCGCTCAATGTTGGCCTGGAAGGGTCCCCGGGAGGTCCTTGGGGTTGGCTGGGGACCTGCCATCAGTGAATGGTCCCAGTAGTTCAACGAGACAGGACAGAACCTGGGGTCTCTTGGGCTCCAAGGGTCTAGGGGGAAAGGTCACTGCTCACCTCCAGAGCCCGTCCCAGGGCCAGGACACCCCATCCCAGGAAGACATCCAGCCCATGACCTTCACCCAGCTCTCAGAGAATAACAATCACCGCTTGTCCTTGCAGTGGACCACAACCTCTTCAACCCTCAGGATTCCTCCACCTACAAGTCCACCAGCAAGACAGTCTCCATCACCTACGGCACCGGCAGCATGACAGGCATCCTCGGATACGACACTGTCCAGGTGGGCACCTGCAGGCTGCCGCTGCATCCCCCCATCAGGCACCCCCAAAATAAGCTTATTCCAGCAAGATGGGTCTTTGTGATCACAAATGTAACCTGATTGGGGGTGCGGTGTGGGGGAGAAACAGCAGAGATGTCACAGACATTGCTAGCTCGGGTGGCAGTGAGTAAAAGGGTGGGGTGCCAGGAGCCATAACCCAGACTCAGCTCCACCCAAGCAGAATGTTATGGAGTGTGGGGAGAGTCAGTAAAGTCTCAATTCTCTACTAGCACCTCCTCCTCTTCCTTCTTCTCCCGACATGCAGCACCCCAAGTCATGCAATCTCCACAAGCCCTCCCTGCTACTTTCGGGGCATGGCAGGGGTCAAAGGCCTGGGGTCTGGGGTCTGCTTTGCGTTTGTTCATCAGAAACACAAACACACAGTGACCATCTGTCCTCCAGCAAAATCTCACCCTGAGTCATAGACTGTGGCCATCTGGAGATCAGCTGCCATGGTTACCTCCAGCAGAGGAACCAGCATTCCAGCTGACAGTCCCTCTGCCCTCCTTCCGGGCTGATACCCTGGAAGCCAAGTCCTGCATGAGATGAACCAGGGTGGCTCTGGGCCTGAGGCTGGCACCCAGAGCTCAGTGAACATGACCTGATGGTGAACATCATCTCGGTTTCCCCACCCAGGTTGGAGGCATCTCTGACACCAATCAGATCTTCGGCCTGAGCGAGACCGAACCTGGCTCCTTCCTGTTTTTCGCTCCCTTCGACGGCATCCTGGGGCTGGCCTACCCCAGCATTTCCTCCTCCGGGGCCACACCCGTCTTTGACAACATCTGGAACCAGGGCCTGGTTTCTCAGGACCTCTTCTCTGTCTACCTCAGCGCGTAAGTTGAGTGGAGAGGGGCCTCCTCCCACCTCCCCCTCCAGAGGTCACAGTGTTCCTGCCCAGCAGGAGCTGTCCAAGGCTGGCTGGGATGGAGAGGGTCTTGAGAAGCAAGGGATTTGAAAGTCAATGTCTGAGGCTGGAGAAGTATGTCTTTGGAGAGTAATAGTGCCAAGTCTGTCTCTGACGGGCCATGTGCACTCCATCTTATTTTACCAGTGTCTTTGTCCCCTAGATGTGCACAACTCAAATGTCATCAGCCATTTGCCCCTCAGTGCCAGTTCGCCCATCCTTGGCCCCCAAAGATACCATTTAAAGTGAATACACTTAGCCAGGCATGGTGGCTTATGGCTGTAATCCCAGCACTTTGGGAGTCTGAGGCGGGAGGATCACCTGAAGTCAGGAGTTCAAGACCAGCCTGGCCAACATCGTGAAACCCCGTCTCTACTAAAAAATACAAAAATTAGCCAGGCAGGGTGGCAGGCGCCTATACTCCCAGCTACGCAGGAGGCTGAGGCAAGGAGAATCGCTTGAGCCTGGAAGGTGGAGGTTGCAGTGAGTCAAGATTGCGCCACTGCATCCTAGCCTGGGCAACAGAGCGAGACTCCATCTCAATAAATAAATAAATAAATAAACAAATAAAATAAAGTGAATACACTTAGACCAAAATTCCATAGCACAAAAATGAAAAGATTTCATCAAGACATATCATGAATGATGACATTTTTCAATCATGAAAGCAAGTTTCTTTTATGATTTAATAAAATCTAGGTTCCATTTGTGACCGGGGGCTAATTCTAGGAATAAACAAAGAATAAGTGAGCAAACAAACAAATGAACAAAGAATAAACCAAATGTCAGTTTGGGCTGAGTAGAGTGTTATGCAAGAACACCTGAGGGCATCCTCCACTTTCTTAAGACATTCAGCTTTCCTCTAACACTCACATACATCGTCCTCTCTTGAAAGGGTTCGCCGTCATTCATGTGTCTCCTCGGTTGGTAACTACACGTCTAGGTCCTCACTATATTGCATTGCACTGTGAGATGTTCACAGCAAAGGTGGGGTGGGTTCAGTGAGTGGGGTCATGTTTTAGAAATGGCCAGTTCTCAGATGATTAATCTCTTTTTTGTGTGTGTGACAGAGTCTCACTCTCTCACCCAGGCTGGAGTGCAGTGGTGCTATCTCCCCTCACTGCAAGCTCCGCCTCCCGGGTTCACGCTATTCTCCTGCCTCAGCCTCCCGAGTAGCTGGGACTATAGGTGCCCGCCACCACACCCAGCTAATTTTTTGTATTTTTAGTAGAGATGGGGTTTCACTGTGTTAGCCAGGATGGTCTCGATCTCCTGACCTCATGATCCACCCGCCTCGGTCTCCCAAAGTGCTGGGATTACAGGCGAGAGCCACCGCGCCCAGCCCGAGATAATTAATTTCTTATTGCCGTCTACATTTCCTTCCACATCTAACCTGAAACTGCAGAGATTTAGAAAATGAATATTGCAATAACAAGGACTCCTGCAATTTACAACAGGAAGGCTCTTTGTCATGTATTCCTCTTGGCCAGTTAATGTTCAAGGTGGCTCTGAAACATCATCTGCCTTTATGAGCACTTAAATATTTCATGTGGGGCCATTGTATCTCCCCAGCCAGATCCCAGTTTCTCAATCTGGGCACTGTTAACATTTCAGACCACCATAAGTCCTTGCCGCCAGGGACTGTCCTGTGCATTGTAGGATGTTTGGCAGCATCCCCAGCCTCTACCCATGAGATGCCGGCAGCATCCCCTACCCCCACCCAATCATGACAATCCAAAATGTTTCCAGACATGCCCCTGGGGGCAAAACTGCTCCCAGCTAAGAACCAGTGACCTCCACCCTCAAGTCCTTAAGAGCCGACACTGTCAAGTACTCACTTCCCTGGGGTCCCCATGGCAACCAGAGCGGGTACCACCGTGGAAACCACACACTCAACCTACAAGGCCTGTGTTCTTCCAAACGTAGTTCCACCACTCCCCCGCTGTGTGACCTTGGGCAGGTGGCCTCACCTCCCTCAGGCTCAGTGTCCTCATGGTAAGTGGAAATAACAGTGACGGTGCCCACTGCACGGGCCCTGGCCTAAGAGGAAAAGAAACCACATTGGTCACACCCCAGGACAGCCCTGGAAAGTGCCCAATCAACGGTCGCTCTGAGGAGGCAACAGCAGATGGTCACACAAGTGGACGAACAAAAAAATTCATGTCTTCTCCCCTCACTTTCCACAGCGATGACAAGAGTGGCAGCGTGGTGATCTTTGGTGGCATTGACTCTTCTTACTACACTGGAAGTCTGAACTGGGTGCCTGTTACCGTCGAGGGTTACTGGCAGATCACCGTGGACAGGTGAGACTGCCATGGACGGGCAGCATCCAGGCCTGGGTCCCAGATCCCATTTCCTTATGGATTCATAGCCAATCAGCTTTCCAGAATCCCCCCAGGAACAGCTGGCACAGGGGAACACACTCCAGGGGGAAGGTGGAAGTTGGCCAAGCCAGAGACCCCTAGAAAGACACCTCCCTGCAGGAGGAGGGAAGAGCTGTCTAGGAAGCCAAGACTTTGCAAGGGTGAGATAGCCACTGTCCTCCTAGTCACGGAGGCAGGACCATCCACCAGCATCCCTGGGGAGAGCAGGAGGACCCACCTGTCCACGCATCTCACAATTTAAGGGGCCGGTGAACCAGCACATGCTCCTCCCACTCGAGGAAACATGTCACTTTCAGTCTAGAAGTGGGGCAAAATGGCTAAGAAATTGTGTGAAGTCACTTCGTTCCACCCTCCCCTTCAGGGCCTCCCCGGTCTCCCTAGCAGCTTCATTTCCATGCTGTTCTTCCCCAGCTAGCCTGCTAGGGTGCTCAGTGGTGTGGGTTTTCCCAAGGATGAACAATTTCCCAGGACAGAGACTTTCAGTACTAAAACTGGGACCAGCCCAGGCAAATCAGGACACATGGATCACCTCATGTCTGCCCAGCCATGCTAGAATGTCATCAGTTCCTCCAACACCTGCCCCAGCCCTCTGGTCTCTGTCCCTCTCCGCATACCATCCCCTGATGATGTCCTCCTTCTCTCTTCACCTGCCTGGCATTCCTGGGTGTCTGTTCCCCTGGCTGCTCCCCTCCACTACCTCTCACCCTGGACCCTGTTTTTGTTCCCCACCACATGCCTGACTGATCATCTTGCCCTTCTGCCAACATAACTTATCTTGCCAGCTAGGCCGGGAGCTCCCTGCAGCCTGGAACTGTGAGGCTGTCTTGTTTCGCTTGGCATTTCCCATGCCTGGCAGAGAGTAGGCACTTGGGAAATATTTGTAGGGTAAATGAATGCGGGATGAATGAGTGCGTGAATGAGAGGAACAGAAATTTCACGCATTGGCCAATGGATGGGTGGGGAAGGAATGTCTGGGCTCACTCACCTCCTTGTTCCTCCTTGGAGAGAAGTACCCCTGAGGGCTCAGGGAGCTTAACTTGCTTCTTGCCCTCAGCATCACCATGAACGGAAAGACCATCGCCTGCGCTGAGGGCTGCCAGGCCATTGTTGACACCGGCACCTCTCTGCTGACCGGCCCAACCAGCCCCATTGCCAACATCCAGAGTGACATCGGAGCCAGCGAGAACTCAGACGGCGACGTGAGTCCAGCCCCGACTGCTCTGTTCTACACTCAAGTAGTGGGTGTGCCAGGCAGAAGGGACAGAAACCCTTCTAACTTTTCTCACTCTCACTCTTTCCAGATGGTGGTCAGCTGCTCAGCCATCAGCAGCCTGCCCGACATCGTCTTCACCATCAATGGAGTCCAGTACCCCGTGCCACCCAGTGCCTACATCCTGCAGGTGAGGAGGCTCTGGACCAACCACTAGAGAGGTTCACACAGAATGTGGACACAGAGTCCCCCTCTGCAGAGGGAAAGTGCACTTCCACGAGCTGAAGCCAGCAGGCAGAGGCAGACGAACATCTGCCCTAGACAGCCTCCAGAGAAAAAGAATATATTAATAACAAATGCAGGAATAAGAACTCGGATACAGCCCCCTAAGGGAACAAGTGAAGCAAAGGTTAATGGAGTGAAAAGAGGATTCTATTTGGACCCCTGGGTCCAAGTCCTAAGTCTGAATTACTAGCCCATTGATTCTGAGCAAGCTACAGCTCATCTCACCCTCAGTTTTCGCATCCAAAAGGTAGAGATGGCAGCCTTCCCCACCCTCAGAGTGCGGTTAGGTTAACCAAGTGAGACTGATCACATCAGACCTACCAAGGGTTGGGCAAATGGAAATCCTAATTTCCATAGGCTGGGGCTTCTGACACTTCTACCATCTCTACCAAGTAGCAAATCTTTAGCTATACGAGCCACAAGAAAACTCTTTCCCTTCTGTTATCATAACATCAGGTGGAAAACTAATTTTGCCAGTGGACTCAAGTTATTCAACAAGAAGCACTGATGCCTGGGCTCCCCCACGGATTCTGATTACATTAGGAGAGGGCAAGGCCTGAGCAATGGGATGGGGCTGCGGGGGTTCAAAGCTCCCCAGGTGATGTGCAGACAAGGTCGCAGCCCAGTGGCTTAGTGAGGCAAGAGGGCTAATAGCTCATCCGGTTTGCCTCTGACCGGATCAGAATAATAATGAGAAAAGGCTATGGCGGCAGGGTTTTCAAACTCCTTCCTAGCAGCTGAATTCTCTCTAAGCCCCTTAGCACCAATGCTGATGTCAGGGTTCGTGTGCCTGCCAGAAACACCAGATAATGTCCAGTAATGCGTAGAAACCAGTCGTTCAGTGGACGGCTTCTACAGGCCGACTCCAGGCCAAGAACAGCCGAGTCCCTGGACATTGGGCCAGGAAGCTTCTCCTTGCACGTGCCTTACAGCTGGACCAGGGCGCCCTGGATGTTTATCACCCAGCGCCTATCACTGCTGAATCGGTGTCCCAGCTCCACTTTTATTCTCCTTTTCTCCAGAGCGAGGGGAGCTGCATCAGTGGCTTCCAGGGCATGAACGTCCCCACCGAATCTGGAGAGCTTTGGATCCTGGGTGATGTCTTCATCCGCCAGTACTTTACCGTCTTCGACAGGGCAAACAACAAGGTCGGCCTGGCCCCCGTGGCTTAAGCCTAAGTCTCTTCAGCCACCTCCCAGGAAGATCTGGCCTCCGTCCTGTGCCCACTTTAGATGTATCTAATTCTCCTGACTGTTCTTCCCAGGGGAATGTGGAGGTCTTGGCCCTGTTCCCTGTCCTACCAATAACGTAGAATAAAAACATAACCCACTGAAACAGGTTTTGTGGAGCTGCTTCTCTTTGCTAGTCTTTTTCCTTCACATTACTGGGGTTAGAACGCCAGGGCAGGGATGAAAATGACCACATCCACTTGGATGGCACCCAACATAGTGACCCCAGCAGCCAACACTTCATGATGGAGCCAGGAAGACAGAGAGGCTTCAGGGGGTTGTGCTGGAAGCATCATAAAAAGACCTGGGGGCCAAAATACTGGGCTAATTGTCTTCTCATAGAAGGGACACATAGCTGAGATCCTGCCATTGTACTCCATCCTGGGCGACACAGAGAGACTCCAGCTCAAAGAAAAAAAAAATAGGGCACTGAAGCTCTTAGTTGAGGGAGTCAACTTCTTCTTTCTCCCAAAGACAATAAGAGATCATGAGAAGGCTGGGCACAGTGGCTCACGTCTGTAATCCCAGCACTTTGGGAGGCTGAGGCGGACAGGTCACCTGAGGTCAGGAGTTTGAGACAAGCCTGGCCAACACAGTGAAACCCTGTCTCCACTAAAAATGCAAAAATTAGCTGGGCATGGTGGTGTGTGCCTGTAATCCCAGCTACTCGGGAGGCTGAGGCAGGAGAAGCGCTTAAATCTGGAAGGCGGAGGTTGCAGTGAGCTGAGATCGCACCATTGCACTCCAGCCTGGGCGACAGAGCAAGACTCCATCTCAAAAAAAAAAAAAAAAAAAAAAAAAAAGAGCTCATGAGGAAAGGAAAGCAATCAGGAGAGTCAGGAAAGGCGGACACTAATGGTGATGTCCCTAAGTAGATAGGACAGGGCAGTGTTGTCTGCAAGACATGGACAAGAGAAGTGGAAGAAGCTGACACCCCACAATCTTATAGGATGCCCTTGTGATTCGCTGGCTACCAAGACTAACAGTTAATCTCCCCCAAGTCCCAGGCATAAGACACTGAATCCATCTGTTTCCCCATCTGTAACCAAAGAGAAAGGTCTTTCACTTCCCTGAGCAGAGGTTGTGAGACAGAGAATTAAGCATGTTCATTAGCATATATGCCCTAGAAAGGCAAAGAGGAAATGGAGCAGTTTCTCAGACTGGGCTTGGTAGCAAAATGTTCAATGGAAAACACAGTTTCAAAATAAGTATAGAACATGCTACATTCTAGGCCCTTCCCCAGGGTTCACCAGCTACAGTTCCCAATCAAAAGCTCTGACAAGTCCTGCTGCAAAGTGATCTGTTTCTTTTTAACTCAGCTGAGCTTCATCTCAGACTCTCTCTTGCTAGTAAGTCTATTACAGCCCTGGGCTCCCCGGCATGCATGCTGGGAAAATTCCCATAGCTCCTGCTTCTGGTGACAGCCGACCTAGGCTGTCTGCTGAAGACACAAACCCAGAGGCTGGAGCTGGGCTCTAGGAAGGGCGGGGGTGAGCTCCAACACCCAGTCTCCCCAGGGTCACTCTCACCCTCCCAAGCCCATTTTCCATAGCTGAATAAACTTTAGGAAACATAAATTTCATCTCATCCCTTCCTTGCTTTAAACTCTTAATGCCTTCTTGCCATTGCCGTTGGAATAAAACAGCAAATCTTTGGCATAGTTCCAGGTCCTGTGTGCTCCTTTCCCTCCAAACCTTCCCTGCTTCACTCTGATCCCGTTATCCCGAGCTCCGTCCACCCTGGCCTCCCACGGCCACAAAAGCCCATGTGTTTTCCCACCTCCAGACTTTGCACATGCTGTTCCCTTTGCCTGGGTTGCTTTTCCCTCTTTCTTGACTTGCTAACACCTAGCATCTGCAGACGTGGCTTAAATGTCACTTCCCAGCCGTGTGTGGTGGCTTACGCCTGCAATCCCAGCACTTTGGGAGGCCAAGGCAGGCAGATCAGCTGAGGTTAGGAGTTTGAGACCAGCCAGGCCAACATGGTGAAACCCCATCTCTACTAAAAATACAAAATTAGCCGGGTGTGGTGACCCATGTCTGTAATCCCAGCTACTTGGGAGGCTGAGGCAGGAGAATTGCTTGAACCTGGGAGGCGGAGGTTGCAGTGAGCCAAGATCACACCACTGCCCTCCAGCCTGGGCAACAAGAGTGAAACTCCGTCTGAAAGAAAAAAAAGCATATGGCTCAGTAACTTCCCTTCTGAAAATTTACCTTAAAGATACACTTGTAGATGTGCAAAGCGATGTAAGGACATGATTTTTTGTAGCATCATGTGGAAAAGCAAGATTTGAAATGACCCAAAAGTGCATCCACAGGAGTTGGTTCAACAACTTATGGTGCATCCACACAATATACAGCTGTAAAAGGAAGAAGCAAATGTGCTCACTGGGTGCTAAGATGGAAAGACCTTTTTTTTTTTTAAGACGGAGTCTTGCTCTGTCTCCCAGGCTGGAGTGCAGTGGCATGATCTCAGCTCACTGCAAGTTCGGCCTCCCGGGTTCAAGCAATTCTCCCGCCTCAGCCTCCCGAATAGCTGGGATTACAGGCACCTGCCACCACACCAGCTAATTTTTGTATTTTTAGTAGAGACGGGATTTCACCATGTTGGCCAGGCTGGTCTGGAACTCCTGACCTCATGATCCACCCACCTCGGCCTCCCAAAGTGCTGAGATTACAGATGTGAGCCACCACTCCCAGCCTCGGAAAGATCTTAAAAAGAGGGTAAGTTAAAAAAAAAAAAAGTGAATTACAGCGATTTTGAGCCTCTGTAAGTTTGTCCTACTTAGAAACCTACCGTGACTTGCCTTCAGGCCATGCATCTAATAACCTTTAAAATCAGGTCTCTTGAAACAGGTCTGATCATTCTGCCCTTTGGGAAGCTGCCAGGTGCAAGGGAAACTGAGACCACAGAATAAGCTTCCGACACACCCCCATTCTGTTCTGTTTCTCAGAACCCTAAAAGTGGAATCCTAGCTCAGGAAAAATGCAAGGTGTCTCTATCCAAGAACAAACACTCCCTTGCTGGTTGGAGCCCAGGCTCCCGAGAATTCAGAGCAGCTTATCCCATTAAAGGCACTGCGCGCCCCGCTGGGGGCTTCAGGTGGACTCCTGCCTCCTGGTGCACTGCGGTTTACTGTGGACAAAACATGTGCTTACATGGCCCAGTGAGAGCCCTGACCCAGCCCTCCACCAATGGCTCCTGCACCTCTGCCCCAAGAGCCTTCTGGTGCCTGGGGACAAACAGAAAGGCAGGCTCAGTACTATGGCAAGGCCAGCAGGGTGTGCTAGAGAGCCAAAAGCCCAGGACAAGGCTCGACCAGTGAGGGACGAAAGTTGAGGGACAACTACTGGTGCATCTTCACACCCTTGGGGGACAATCCTCAGGCAAGGCATGGGCTCCACAGTCTTCCAGAAGGTCCCTAGGACAAAGTGCCAATTGCCCATAGCTGCAACCGGCTCATCAATGCCCCTTGATTGGTCTTTTTCTCTTGGCTCTCACCCGAATACTATCTCTGGGTCTGCTTTAGGGGGAACCCAAACTAAAATAGTGTTCACAGGGCCCCTCCTAAACTGTGGGCCATCAGCTGTCTCTCCAAACACCAACAGGAGAACCTCATCAGGTGAAATGTGAAGCGAAGGAAAAACACCTGGACTGGGAGTCAGACGAATGAGGCTCTCTTCCCATTCAGCCGTCATAATCTGTGCAGCCTTAGAACACTCTCCTAACTTCTCTGAGCCTCTGCTTCTCAGCTGTAATATTGGGTGGGGAACAGTCCAGTTAAACATGTTTTTATACTTGGAAAAACTTGGGAAAAGTGTTTACAGCTGTCCCCCTGCCCCACCCCCAACCAATCTTTTTTTTTTTTTTTTGAGATGGAGTCTCGCTCTGTCACCCAGGCTCTGAGTGCAGTGGTGCGATCTTGGTTTGCTTGAACCTCTGCCTCCCAGGTTCAAGCGATTCTCCTGCCTCAGCCTCCTGAGTAGCTGGGACTATCGGCACGTACCATCACGCTTGGCTAATTTTTGTATTCTTAGTAAAGATGGGGTTTCACCATATTGGTCATGCTGGTCTTGAATTCCTGACCTCGTGATCCGCCCACCTCAGCTTTCCAAAATGCTGGGATTACAGGCATGAGCCACCACACCCGGACTCCTTTTTTTTTAACATTCAAAATGAACATCATTGACATGAGTCCTATTTGCAGAGGCAGGTGGGGGGAACTAGTATTAAACTTAAATTGCATGCTAACTTATTGCATAAAGGAACAGCAATGAGGAAATTGGCACTAATTTTTAGCCACTACCATTTTGACAGATGGACTTGTTTGAAAAGTTGCAGCATGGGGGCAATGAGAATTCTACGCTTTTATCCTGAAATCAGACCCCACGTGGCATCACCGAGCCGGGTGGGCTGTAGCAAGCTTAGGGGCCACAGGGCCACAAGTGCAAACCACTGAGACTTATGGAGGCATTATCACACGTCATTGTCACAACTCCATAAAGTAGGCCTGTTATTATCCCCATTGTCCAAATAAGGGAGCAGAGGCCTGGCGCGGTGGTTCATGCTTGTAATCCCAGCACTTTGGGAGGCCGAGGCAGGCAGATCACCTGAGGTCAGTTTGAGACCAGCCTGGCCAACGTGGCGAAACCCCACCTCTACAAAAAAAAAAAAAAAACTAGCTGGGCATGGTGGCGTGTGCCTGTAATCCCAGCTACTCGGGAGGCTGAGGCAGGAGAATCGCTTGAACCTGGGAGGTGGAGGTTGCAGTGAGCCGAGATCATGTCACTGCACTCCAGGCTGGGTGACAAAGCAAGACTCTGTCTCAAAAAATAATAATAATAAGGGAGCAGAGACCTAATATCCCACAGCTAGTCCAGCTGAGCAAGGCTCCAACTTGAGATTCATTGGCTGCAGACCCCGCTCATGACCATGACCCTTTGTATCTTACTGGACAAAACGGCCTCTAAGTCCTTTGCCTCTCTAAACTGTTTGGTTTCCATGCTCCTATCTCCCACATTTATTATTCCTGCCACCAGCCGCAGGTTAGAGGCCAGGACTACACTGTCGTCTGGACTGGATACCAGGTTGCCTTTGCAGCCAGGAAACACTTCAGCAGACCCTTCACCCTGGGACACAGAGTGAGCAGCAGGTCAGAGAAGGGCTCAGAAGAGGGCGGCCTCGGCAAAGCGATGGGCCATGCCCTGGGGGTGCTTTCACTCCGCAGCCTCCATGGGTTTCAGTGGTAGCAAGTGTGGGGCTGCAGGCCCGTAATCCCAGTACTCAGGGAGGCTGAAGTGGGAGGATCCCTTGAGCCTAGGAGTTCAAGACCAGTCTGGGCAACACAGCGAGACCCTATTTCTACAAAAATTTTTTAAAAGTTAGACAGGCGTGGTGGCATGTGCCTCTAATCCCACCCACCCAGGAAGCTGGGGTGGGAGGAAGGCTTGAGCCCATGAGGTTGAGGCTGCAATGAGCCGTGATCATGCCACTACACTCCAGCCTGGATGACAGGGCAACATCCTGTCTCAAAAAAAAAAAAATGGTAGCAAGTGGTGACTTGGTGACAGGGCAGCTTCTGCTTTCCAGCCCCACATCACTTCCCTTATCACAAATCCGCATCCCCCCATTCATGACGGCACTGTCCTCTTTCCGTCTCTCATGCACACTGTGCTACACTGCCCAGATCCCCCCACTAGGACTGAAGGATCAGTCTCCCAGCTGCTGGGAAGGTGGTTGATGGCAGCTCTCTGGTCAATATGAGGCAGAAAGCCCTGCCCCGTGGCCCCAGCTCAGGACAGCTCCGAAGGGCCAGCCTAGCCCCAGAGCTCCCAGAGGGGGCTGGCTGAGGCTTCGAGAAGGCCCAGCAGCCCCAACTCTCCCTCCCTGCTCCTTCCCCCCTGCCCACAGGTGTTCCTGCTGAAAACACGTCTTAAGAAACTGCTGGCCCGGCCCGGCGCGGTGGCTCAGGCCTGTCATCCCAGCACTCTGGGAGCCCAAGGTGGGTAGATCACCTGAGGTCAGGAGTTCGAGACCAGCCTAGCCAACATGGTGAAACCCCAACTCTACTAAAAATACAAAAAATTAGTCAGGTGTGGTGGTGGGCACCTGTAATCCCAGATACTCAGGAGGCTGAGGCAGGAGAACCGCTTGAACCCAGGAGGCAGAGGTTGCAGTGAGCCAAGACCTTGCCATTGCACTCTAGCCTGGGCAACAAGAGCGAAACTCCATCTCAAAAAAGAAACTGCTGGTCTGTCATTTCGTCTCAGAGGTTCCTTCCCAGAAGCAAGTCCTCTCCATCATCTTTTCCCTTCTCACTGTGGAAGCCCCCCAGTGTCTGTATGGTATTCCATGGTTTACATACTATGCAGCCATAAAAAAGAATGAGATAATGTCCTTTGCAGGAACATGAATGGAGCTGGAGGCCATTATCCTTAGCAAAGTTACGCAGGAAGAGAAAACCAAATACCGCATGTTCTCATTTGTAAGTGGGAGCTAAATGATGAGAACACATGGACACATAGACACGAAAAGCACACACTGGGGTCTATGGAAGGGTGGAGGGAGGGTAGAGGGAGAGACTTAGGAAAAATAACTAATGGGTACTAAGCTTAATCCCTGGGTGATGAAATAATATAATCTGTATGACAAACCCCTGTGACATGAGTTTAACTATATAATAAACCTGCACATGTACCCCTGAACTTAAAATAAAAGTAAAAAAAAAAAAAAAAGAAAACAGAAAAGAAAATCATGATCTTGGGGAAAAAAATAAAAAGAAGTCTCCCAATATAAAAGGCCGCCAAGTGCTTACAGGAGACCCTTCCCCAGCCCAGTCACAATTTGGTGCCAGCTTTTCTCCCCAGCAGTGGGGTAAAGGTGGATGCTCACTTACCACCTGTGGGCTTGGGGTCACGTTTCCCACCTTCCCACAGGTAAGCGGTGAATGAGCAGCGCAGCGTGGGGAAACCGAGACAACCTTTAATCAGGAAACCTCAGAGAGACGCATGACACCTGGCGGTACAGTCCCAGTGAGTGGAATCCCAGCCGGACGCAACTCTTCCTCCAGGAGAACTTGGCAGCCCCAACCGTTCTCAAAAGATGAGCCAGCCACGCGGTCCAGGGAGGATGCTGACAGTGGAAACCACTTCCTCCATTCTTACAGCACATTCCAAACACTTCTTGGGAACAAGGTTACATCCAGCCTTGGGGGTCTTCCATCCCCACCAGGGCCCCTGCAGGAGGGAGCCCAGGCATCCCCACCAGGTTCATCCTTGGAGCTGCCCTGCACACACCCTGGGCCACTGGCAGAGTGTCCTCTCTCCAGAGTCTCCCGGACACAGTGACCTCCTTACATGGTGGACTCTTCCCCCCGAGAAGCCCCCACTGGGGGCTGCTGGGGGCCAGGGTGGGTGGTGGCTGCAAGGGCTGTAGAGAGTCTAGAGGTGGTGGGAGAAAGCATGCGAGGCCCGAGGAGGGTGATGGGGGTCTTCGAGGGGCTGGGGTCCATCATGGAAAGTGCTGAAGCTTCCGTCAGGAGGGTGGCAGGCAGAGGAGGCCACCTGGACACTATCCGGGCCCCAGAGGCTGAGAACGAGCGCTCTGGAGTCACAGGAGGTGGCTGAGGAGCCCCTGGGGAAGCTAGAGGTAGAGTGGGGGCTCCTGGAGGGGTCGAAGGCCCTGGTGAGAGTCGAGGGGAGGCCCCAGGCTCCCCTGGGAAAGTGCCTGTCAGCCCCAAAGCGGGTGAGTGTGGACCATGAGCTCCTGCCGGGCTTGTAGGTAAAGTCTGTGTTTTCATCAAGTTCATTCTTAAAAGGAGCTGGAGGAGATGAAGCACCGGCCTCGAGGGTGATGCTGTCGAGGGCCCAGGACAGGAGCTACAGTTGACAGGGGCCTCAGTGTCTCCATGCAGGCTCCGACCAGCTTTGCTGAATGCCACATTTCCGTGAGGGGAGAGCCCCTGCTTTTCTTCCAGAGGAGACAGGGAATCTAGAGAGACGAGGGTGAAACGAGATGCACAATGGCTCTCTCCAGTGGCCAAGGTGGCTCTGGGACAAGGTATACCAGGGACACCCAAGCTCTGTCCTCAGAGGGGCCTCAGCACACCTGGTGAGGACCAGCCAGCTCCTGCCTCCAGGAAGGGAAGACTGAAGGAGCCATGAACGGAGGGAGGCAGGCAGTTAGCTGTGTGACCTCACGCAAGGCATGCAACTCTCCTGGGCCTCTGTTTCCTCATCTGTAAAATGGGCACAGCAGTAAGGACTGAGTGTGAATGAAAGGGTGCACGGAGAGTCTCAGCCTAAACCTCAATGTGAACTATAGACATTGGATGTCAATGACATGTCAGTGTCAGTGTAGGATCACCGATTATAACAAACATGCCACACTGGTATGGGGTGCTAATAGGGGGCAATGCTGTGTCATGTGGAGTCTGAGGCATATGGGAACTCTCTGTACTTTCCACTCAATTTTGCCATGATCATCAAACTGCTCTAAAAAATAGTTTCTTTGAAGAATTTTTTAAAAAGTCTCAGCCTAGGGCCTGGCATATCATAAAGGCTCAGTACACAAGGAGAAAATAAACACAGATGCCCCTTGACTTATGATGGGGTCACGTCCCAATAAACCTGTAAATCAAAAATGCATTTCTGACCAAGCGCAGTGGCTCACGCCTGTAATCCCAACACTTTGAGAAGCCGAGGCGGCGGATCACCTGAGGTCAGGAGTTCAAAACCAGCCTGGTCAACATGGTGAAACCCCATCTCTACTAAAAATACAAAACTTAGCCGGACGTGGTGGCACGTGCCTGTAGTCCCAGCTACTCGGGAGGCTGAGGCGCGAGAATCACTTGAACCCAGGTGGCAGAGGTTGCAGTGAGCTGAGATCGTGCCACCGCACTCCAGCCTGGGAGACAGAGCAGGACTCCGTTTCACCAAAATTTAAAAAAAGGCTTTTTTTTGGGGGGGGGGGACAGGTTCTCACTCGCTTGTCCAGGCTGGAGTGCAGTGGTGCAAACATGGCTCACTGTACCCTCAACCTCCTGGGCTCAAGCGATCCTCCCATCTCGGCTGTCCTACTTGCTGGGACCACAGTCACATGCTACCACACCTGGCATTCTGTTCTGTTCTGTTCTGTTCTGTTCTGTTCTGTTCTGTTCTGTTCTGTTCTGTTCTGTTCTGTTCTATTCTGTTCTGTTCTATTTTATTTTTGTAGAGACAGGATCCTACTTTGTTACCCAGGCTGGTCTCAAACTCCTGAGCTCAAGTGATCCTCCTGCCTCAGGCTCCCAAAGTGCCGGGGTTATAAGTGTGATCCACGGTGCCCAGCAAAAATGCATTTAATACAGCTCACTTCCTGAACACCACAGCTTACCCTGGCTGACCTTACACGTGTTCAGAACCCTTATACTGGCCCACAGTTGGGCAAAATCATCTAAGTCAATCCCTATTTTTTAATAAAGTGCTGAATATCCATGTGTCACATATTGATAACCCAGGAAAAGATCAAAATTCAAAATACAGCAAAATTTTGATGGTTTCACATCATTGTAAAGTCAAAAAATCATTAAGATAAACCACCAGAAAGTCAGGAATCATCTGTGAAAGAAGGAAGAAGCTCAGCAAAAAGAAAATGAAGAGTGAAGAAGCAAAAAAAAGAAAAAGTATCGGCCCAGGCGCAGTGGCTCATGCCCATAATCCCAGCATTTTGGGAGGCCATGGTGGACAGATCACTTGAGGTCAGGAACTTGAGACCATCCTGGCCAACATGGTGAAACTCCATCTCTACTAAAAATACAAAAATTAGCAAGGTATGGTGGTGCCTGTAGTCCAGCCACTTGGTAGGCTGAGGCAGTAGAGTTGCTGGAAACTGGGAGGTGGAGGTTGCAGTGAGCCAAGATCATGCCACTGCACTCCAGCCTGGACAACAGAGAGAGACTCCATCTCAAAAAAAAAAAAAGAAGAAGAAGAAAGAGTATCGAAGGTATGATCAAGGAAAAATCAGATGTTGTCAAGCACATAAAAAACTGGAATGATTATATTTTAAAAATCAACTATTCATATTAATAGATGGTTGCATAACTCTAAAAATATGCTTAAAATGACTGAATCATACACTTTAAATGTGTGAATTGTATGACATATGAACTTTATCCTTAGAAAGCTGTTATACTTTTAAAAAATCATCAAAAGAGGCTGGGCTCAGTGGCTCATGCCTGTAATCTCAACAGTTTGGGAGGCCAAGGCGGGACGATTGCTTGAGTCCGGGAGTTGGGACCAGCCTGGGCAACATAGCAAGACCTTGTCTCTAAAAAAATAAAAGTAAAAAAATTAACCAAGTGTTTATCACTTCATGGGCTTGGAAATAAAACAAAAATAGAAACAAAAAATTAGCCAGGCAGGGTGGCATGCACCTGTAGTCCCAGCTACCTGTGAGACTGAAGTAAGAGGATTGCTTGAGCCCAGGGGTCGAGGCTGCAGTGAGCTGTGATCGCACCACTGCACTCCAGCCTCGGCAACAGAGTGAGACCCTGTCTCAAAAAAAAAAAAAAAAAAAAAAAAAAAATCATCAAAAGAAAGTAATTCATATTCTACTTCAATAAAAAGTTGTTTTTCCTTAAAGGGAGCTCTTGTTAATAAGAGGTAGGTGGTAAACATAGTGTGCTTCAGGAGAAGGAGCTGGGCTCTGGAGGTTACCTCTTTGTTTTTGTTTTTGTTTGAGACAGAGTCTTGCTCTGTTGCCCAGGCTGGAGGGCAGGGCGCAGTCTCAGCTCACTGCAACCTCCATCTCCCAGGTTCAAGCAATTCTCCTGCCTCAACCTCCCAAATAGCTGAGATTACAGGTGTGCACCAACATGCCCGGCTAATTTTTCTATTTTTAGTAGAGACAGGGTTTCACCATGTTGGACAGGCTGGTCTCAAACTCCTGGCCTCAGGCGATCCACCCACATCAGCCTCCCAAAGTGCTGGGATTACAGGCGTGAGCCACCACGCCAGGCCTGGAGGTCACCTCTTTGGGCCTCAGTTTCCCCAGGTGGAGGTAGGAGGGCACGGTGGGAAAGAGGACAGGATAGGAAATAAGAGAGACCTAGGCTTAAGTCTTACACACCAACTAGAAACTTAACTTCTTTGAGCCTCCATTTCCCCACCTGCAAAATGGAGATAACATAGCAGCCACGCTGGAACACTCCATGAACATTTAAATGAGGTAATACATTTAAATAAGGTATAAAATGCTCAGTATGCTGCCTGGCACATTAGCTAGCAATCAGTCTCTAGACAGTCAGGGGACTAATATCCACTAGCATGCAGAGAGGTTTGTGGTGGTTACAATGAAGTACAATCTATAATTCCCCAACATGATGGATTTGAAGGCTCAATGGATATTCCTGGCGCCACCCGCCCTAAAAGCTCATCATCCACAGATCTGAAGAGCTGCCCCCGAAAACAGAACATACTCTTCAAAAGGTCAAAGGAGTTAAACAAATATTTTATAAAAAAGGAAATTCAGGCCACCATCAGTGAAAAAAATTCCCTGTCTTCCTAGAAGTTTAAAAAACATAAAATAGATCCAGCAATCCCACTGCTGAGTATTTATCCAAAAGATTTAAAGTCAGTTTGGGAAAGAGAGCTGCAGTCCTGTGTTCACTGTGACACTATTCACAATAGCCAAGCTATGGAACCAACCTAAGCATCCATCAATAGTACTTCATTGTGTGCATATACCACATTTCTTTATCCAGAATGGAATACTATTTAGCCTTTTAAAAGAAGGAAATTACAGGCTCACGCCTGTAATCCCAGCGCCTTGGGAGGCCGAGGTGGGTGGATCACTTGAGGTCAGAAGTTCGAGAACAGCCTGACGAACATGGCGAAACCTTGTCTCTACTAAAAATACAAAAATTAGCCGGGCATGGTGGTGTGCGCCTGTAATCCCAGCTACTCAGGAGGCTGAGGCAAGAGAACCACTTGAACCTGGGAGGCAAAGGTTGCAGTGAGCTGAGATCGCACCACTGCACTCCAGCCTGGGTGACAGAGTGAGAATCCTCAAAAAAAAAAAAAAGGAAATTCTGTCATCTGCAACAACATGGATGAAACTGGAGGACATTATGCTAAGCGAAATAAGCCAGACACACAAAGACAACTATTGCAAAATCTCAGTTTTATGTGGAATCTAAAAAGGTTGAAGCCAAAGAAGCAGAGAATAGAATCGTGGTTACGAAGGCTGGCAGGGGCGAGGGGAATGGGGAGATGATTGTCAAAGGGTACACAATCTCAGTTAGACAGGAGGAATATGTGTTGTGTTGTGTTTGTGTTGTTTAGAGACAGTGTCTCTCTGTGGCCCAGGCTGGAGTTCAGTGGCGTCAGTTCTTGGGAATCAATCCACTGTCCTATCTAAAAGCATTGACTCCAGTCTGAAATCCTGGCTCTACTACCAATCAGCTATGTGATCTCGAGCACAGCACTTCACCTGCCTGGGCCTGTTTTCTCACCTGGCACAGGAGGATGACGAGAGTATTGCAGGGGTGTAGACACATGAGGTGTCCCGGCACACAGTGGGTGCTCAACACATATTAGAGATTACTCTTCTGCAAAACGGACTTAGTTCCCATGTTGTAATTTAAAACAAAGAAGAAAGCATAGGAAGAGGTTAAGAAAGGGGATAAAGAAGAAAAAGGGAGTGCAGGCCGGGCGCAGTGGCTCACGCCTGTAATCCCAGCACTTTGGGAGGCTGAGGCAGGCAGATCACGAAGTCAGGAGATCGAGACCGTCCTGGCTAACACGGTGAAACCCCATCTCTACTAAAAATACAAAAAAATTAGCCAGGCGTAGTGGCAGGCACCTGTAGTCCCAGCTACTCCAGAGGCTGAGGCAGGAGAATGGCGTGAACCCGGGAGGCAGAGCTTGCAGTGAGGTGAGATAGCGCCACTGCGCTCCAGCCTGGGTGACAGAGCGAGACTCAGTCTCAAAAAAAAAAAAAAAAAAAAAAAGAAGAAGAAGAAAAAGGGAGTGCAAATAAACAAACATCATGGTGTGTGGCATCATGAGCACGGGATGAGGGTCAGCAGGCCACAGCACAGCTGTACAACCTTGCGCGAGCCGTGTTCCCTCTCTGAACATGCCTTTCTCTTATCCAGCCCTTTACAAGTTCTATGTACTGGGGAAGAAAAGTAAAATGGAAGAAGATGGCGGAGAAACTCCAGGACCCAGAGACCCACTTACCTGGACAGGAAGAGCAGCAGTCCCCAGGAATCAGGGCAGGGTCGGCACAGGCCCGCTGGCAGGGAACCTTCTCACAGCTCACCTCTCCCAGCTGGGGAAGCAGAAGGAACCCCATGAGGAAGCCCAGAGCATCTTGCCTGCCCTGGGCAGTGCCCTCAAGGGCCTCTTGCACCAGCAGCAGGACCCACGGAAAGATCCCGGGACAGAGGCTGCAGTGCCTGAGCCCTCGCCTGGAGAACAGGTAAAGCCACCCATGGCAGGACCCCCTTAGGGAAACCACTTCTCCCTCTGGACTTCCACAGAGGGAGGAGATGGTCAAAACCAAAGATATTCTGGCAGTTAATTAAAGGTGGAGGATGGCAGGAGGATGGACTTATGCTGGCTAAAGGGCTCCATGTTTTGCAAAGGGACAAAAGGCAAGGAGCTGCCCTCTGGCGGGGCCGCTCCTGGGTTCCCAGGCCCAGCTCACCTGGCACGTGCACCGGGTGCAGGGTTCATCATCCAAGGTGAACACCTGGCCATTCGCCACCTTCCTTCCCTCGTAGTTGCAGTCTGTGGAGGTAGAGGAGACAGGAGCCCATGAGAGCCGAGGCCTGGCCGGGAGCCTGGCACGTGGGGCAGCTGGTCCCACTCACCTCGGCACACGGGGCAGCACTCTCCGTCAGGGTGGAAAGGGTAGGTACAGGTGATGGGGCAGTCCACGGGGGAACAGGCCACTGAGCCCAGCTGCAGGACACAGAAAACACACAAGGCCCTCGGTTCAGGGCAGCTGACAAGACACTCAGGAAGATGCCGCTCCTATAGCCACTGAGTGCCCATCAGAACAATCAACATTGTGGGAGGAGTCCATGGTGGGGCAGTGGGGCAGGGGGCGCATTTTCTCTGTTGGGGTCCAACTTCCCACTAGAATTCAAGCCCCTCGAAGGTAAGAACATGGCCTTGTCCACGGAGGGCATCTGTTAACGGGTGCCTGTTGCATAAACTGCCCAGAAAAGATAAGCACCAAAACCCGATAGAGAAAGATCCAGGGGCCAAAGTTCCCCAAAGCCCGAGGCTGAGAACAACTAGGGCCTACGTGCAGTGGGTCACTCAGGGTAAGTAGCCCAGGGCTGTTTACATGCACAGGGCTGTTTACCCTGAGTTTCTCAATCTTTCTGCAGACCGTGTCCCTTGTCACGCATGTACTCTGCTGAGGCTCACTGATCACCAAAGAAATACCGCATCTGCACCCACACCAGCAAAGCAGCGTCATCCCGCATTCAGGGCGTCAGCATGATAAGCATGAAGAATTTTTTTACCCGGAGTGGTGGCTCACACCTGTAATCCCAACATTTTGGGAGGCTGAGGCAGGAGGATCATTTGAGGTCAGGAGTTCGAGACCAGCCTGGCCAACATGGCAAAACTCCGACTCTACTAAAAGCACACAAATTAGCTGGGCGTGGTGGTGCGCACCTGTAATCCCAGCTATTCAGGAGGCTGAGACAGGAGAATCACTTGAACCTGGGAGGCGGAGGTTGCAGTGAGCCAAGATTGCGCCACTGCACTCCAGCCTGGCGACAGAGCGAGACTCTGTCTCAAAAAAATAAAATAAAATAAAAGAATTATTTTTTCATCCAGGCATAGTGGCTCACAACTATAATCCAGCACTTTGGGAAGCTGAGGTAGGAGGATCACTTGAGGCCAGGAATTCAAGACCAGCCTAGGCAACAGAGCAAGATCCTGTCTCAGTATTTTTTTATGTAAAATTTTTTAAGATACATTTTTAAAAAGAAAAAAAAAAACTTTTTGGCTGGGTGCAGTGGCTCATGCCTGTAATCCCCAAACCTTGGGAGGCCAAGGTGCGAGGATTGCCTGAGCCCAGAAGTTCCATACCAGCCTGAACAATACAACACGACCCCATCTCTATGAAAAGAATTTTTTAATTAGCCAGGTGTGGTGGTAATCCCAGCTGGGTGTGATCCCACCTACTTGGGAGGCTGACATAGGAGGATCGCTTGAGCCCAGGAGGTCAAGGTTGCAGTGAGCCAAGATCACGCTACTGCACTTCAACCTGGGTGACAGAGCAACACCCTGTCTCAAAAAAAAACAATTTTTTTTTCATTTTCCAAAAACTAAATGATACTATGGGACATGCTTTTTCAGACTGAGAGGCAGTATGACCCAGGAGAAGAAATATGCATCTCGGAATCACAATACTAGGGTTCCATTCTCAGTACTTTGATTAACTAGTTACGGGATCTTGAGCAAAGACTCTCTCTGTGCCTTGGTTTTCTCATCCAGAAGAATGAGATGACAAACTCTTGAATGGATTAGCTGAGTGCATGCCTATGAAGGGCGTGGCACACGGCAAGAGCTTGACCACATGGGTCTACTGAAAAGGTTCCAGTACTGGGTTCTGGGTTTGTGCGTTTCACCTCCACCCTCATCAAGAATCCCTAAGACTCTCTCTAGGGGGTAACCCGGAAGCAGAGGACTTTGCCAGCCAGGTTTAAAAATATTTCTCTGGGCTGGGCATAGTGGCTCATGCCTGTAATCCCAACACTTTGGGAGGCTGAGGTGGGCAGATCACCTGAGGTCAGGAGTTCAGGAACAGCGTGGCCAACATGGCGAAATCCCGTCTCTACCAAAAATACAAAAATTAGCCAGGCGTGGTGGTGCATGCCTGTGGTCCCAGCTACTTGGGAGGCTGACACAGGAGAATCGCTTGAACTCGGGAAGCAGAGGTTGCAGTGAGCCAAGATCACACCACTGCACTCCAACCTGGGAGCCTGGGTGACAGAACAAGGCTCCATCTCAAAAACAAACAAAAAAAATTTCTCTGGCCCTGTCTAAAGGGTCACCCTGGGCAGGACTGGAGGGAGCTGACTTCCACCATGAACCAGAAGCATCCCTTGTCTTGGAGGTCTCTGGATTTTGCCTCTGGGATTCAGGAGCCGATGTCAGTTGTGGGGGAGTTTCCAGAGGCGGGAGTCAGATCTGGGTGGTCCATACCAGGCAGATGCAGCTCAGACATGGGTCCAGCACAGACGGGAAGGTCTCGTTGTTATAGAAGATTCTGCCTGTGTAGGTGCAGCCTGCCAGAGAGAGCACGCGCTGAGCACCAGCTGGGAGTGGCCAGGCACCAGGCTTCCCGCCAGGGCCAAGGTCATAGGCTTATCTGGATGGCAAAGGGGAGGCCATGTGCCTCCCCAGGCAGTCACCCTGGGAGTTAGGGAAGGGACAAAACGCCTGTCTGGATTGTCTGAATCGGGTATTGACTTTTTTCCCACTGGATTCAGCAAAAGGATCAAGTGTCTTGGCCTCAGTGTCCTCACCCTGAAGAGTGGGGAGATTCATCCTCTACCTCCTCACCAGGGGGGATCAGGCGGAAGAACTGGGAAATACGAGGTGTGTGTGAGGCCCCACAGCATCTTCCCAACCTCCTCTCTGCCCTCCAAACTCACTCAAACCACCAACCCCACCTGTCCAGAACATTCCCTAACACTACTACCCTCTCTGATTCCTGACAGCCCCAGAAGCCTGATGTGAGTGATGCCAGCTTGGATGATACTATCACATACTGCTAAGTGTAAAAGCAGGTGATGAGACAGTAGGGGAAGCTTTAAAAAAATAAAATAAAATAAATAAATATATGTATGTTTATATATATAATATATATATATAATGTACATCTACTAAATGTGTGTGAGCATCACAAAAAGACACTAGAAGGACATAAACACAAATTTAACAGTGCTAATAGGTCCTTGCTAATATTCTTTATTTTTGCTTTCTGTACTTTTTTTCTAAATTTTCTATAATGGAGCTGGGTGCATTGGCTCATGCCTGTAATCCCAGCACTTTGGAAGGCCAGGGCAGGCAGATCACCTGAGGTTAGGAGATCGAGACCAGCCTGGCCAACATGGTGAAACCCCATCTCTACTAAAAATACAAAAATTAGCCAGGCATGGTGGTGGGCACCTGTGATCCCAGCTACTCGGAAGGCTGAGGCAGGAGAATCACTTGAACCCGGGAGGCGGAGGTTGCAGTGAGCTGAGATCGCGCCACTGCACTCCGGCCTGGGTAAGAGAGCAAGGCTCTGTCTCAAAAATATAAGATAAATTTTCTATAATAAAACATTACTTCTGAAATCATGGAAAAGGTAAAAATGACTATTAAAAGGCAAAAATGACTGTTAAAACTTCTCTCCTCCTGCTGTTCTCCAGTTGTCTCACAGGTGCAGCTCCTGTACCACCCACCTGCACCGTAAGCCCTGCATGTCTTCAGATCTGCCTCGAGCACTCAGAGGGGGCCTGACTTGGGTAAACTGTTCTACCTCAGTTTCCTTATCTGTGCAATGGGGTTGTCCCTTGGGGTTGTTAGGACGACATGAGATGAAGGCTGTATAGGGCTTAAGGAGCCCAATGCCTGAGATGCCCTGCCCTGGGGGCTTCGGGCAGAGGCAGGGGATTACCTGCTGAACAGTCTGGGCAGCATTGTCCAGGGATCCGGATCGGGTGAGGGCAGGAGTCCACACAGTCTGTCCTCTTGCAGCTCACCGAGCCATCTGCCTGGAGGAAGGAGGAACTTCACCAAGACCCCACTGGTGACACCAGCCCCTGCCTCCCCGCCCTGCAAAAGAAACAGCAACGCTGCAAGCTGGCCAAGGCTTGCCCTGAAAGGCAACATGATGCGGCTTGAAGATGGCAGGTCTCCCCTAAAGAGGACCGGCTACTTGAGAAAGGCCATGTGAACCTTCCAGGAAGTCTATGCATCTTTAAGGAGAAGGAAGGTCAGGGCTGGGATTCTGTCTCCTCCGCTTCCTGTAGCAGCCAAAGCCTGCACCATCACCACCATCCTAATCCTTTCTCAGCTTTTCCCTGGAACCCTGGCTCACCAGGAACCTACAGAATACCATAAAACCCTATTTTTAGAAAAAACAATGCCACCAGAAGTGTCTATTTCAGAGAGCCAAAGTGCCATACAAGGTTTCTTTCTTTTTTTTTTTTTTTTTTTTTAAGACGGAGTCTCACTCTGTTGCCCAGGCTGGAGTGCAATGGCGCAATCTTGGCTCACTGCAACCTCCACCTCCCAGGCTTAAATGGTTCTCCTGCCTCAGCCTCCCGAGTAGCTGGGATTACAAGCATGCGCCACCACGCCAGGCTAATTTTTGTATATTTAGTAGAGACAGGATTTCACCATGTTGGTCAGGCTCGTCTTGAACTCCTGACCTCAGATGATCCACCCACCTTGGCCTCCCAAAGTGCTGGGATTACAGGTGTGAGCCACCGCACCCGGCCTCTTTTTATTTAAAAAAAAAAAAAAAAAAACACAAAAACAATCTGACAGTTTGAACCTTTTGTATCACTCTCTTGGTGACTGATTATGGGTGCCCGAAATCAGTCATAAAGGAGAAGACAGCACAGGAAGGACTTTCCTCCCAACTCTAATTTCAATGAGACGTGTTCAGCTTACAGCATTTTTTTTTTTTTTGAGACGGAGTCTCACTCTTTCACCCAGACTGGACTGCAGTGTCTCTATCTTGACTCACTGCAAGCTCCGCCTCCCGGGTTCACGCCATTCTCCTGCCTCAGCCTCCCGAGTAGCTGGGATTACAGGCGCCCGCCACCACACCCGGCTAATTTTTTTTGTATTTTTAGTAGAGACAGGGTTTCACCGTGTTAGCCAGGATGGTCTCGATCTCCTGACCTCATGATCCACCTGCCTCGGCCTCCCAAAGTGCTGGGATTACAGGCGTGAGCCACCACGCCCGGCCCAGCTTACAGCTTTTTAACAAACGGCTCATCGAAGGCACTAGAAGGCTGGGCTTCTCCCACATGAAAGTGCACCCAAATCACCTGGAGGTTAAAATGCAGTTTGTGAGAGCAGAGGTGTGGGCAGGGCCTCGAAAGGCTGCACGTCTAACCAGGGCTCCCAACGCAGGTGCAAGGGACCTCATTTTGAGAAATAAACCTCCAAAAGACTTGAAGCTCTTAAAGTAGAAAGGAAAGCCAGCATGTATTAGATTGGTGCAAAAGTAATTGCAGTTTCTGCCATTATAAGTAATGGTAAAAAACCGCAATTACTAGTACTTCAATAATGAGCTAAAACAATTGTATTTCTGGGTGGATAGCTGTGTTTGCATTGTTGTTGATCTGACTCAAACTCATGCACCTCCTTACCCATTTCTGAAATGGTGAGGTCACAAGTTTTGCAGTCATGAAGAAAACATTGCAATTTCACAGAAACAGCCTGAACAACTGGGTCTCAGGCTACCCCACTCCCTCAGTTATCCATGCCTGGGGAAAACCTTCTATGAAGATTCCTAATTCTTACTCCTCATGCCGGCAGCTCCCTGCACATGCACAGTGTGTTACACACACTTTTTTTTTTTTTTTTTTTGGAAACACGGTCTTTCTCTTCTGCCCAGGCTGGAATGCAGTGATGTGATCATGGCTCACTGCAGCCTCGACCTCCTGGGTTAGCCTCAGGAGCTGAGGAAGCGATCCTCCCACCTTAGCCTCCCAAGTAGCTGGGACCACAGGGGCATGTCACTACATGCAGCTAATTTTTGTATTTTTTTGTAGAGACAAGGTCTCACCATGTTGCCCAGGCTGGTCTCAAATTCCTGGGCTCAAGCAATCTTCCCACCTCAGCTATGTTGGGATTACAGGCGTGAGCCACCACTCTTGGCCATACACACTTTTTTTTTTTTTTTTGAGACGGAGTCTTGCTTTGTCGCCCAGGCTGGGGTGCAGTGGCGCGATCTCAGCTCACTGCAACCTCCTCCTCCCGGGTTTAAACGATTCTCCTGCCTCAGCCTCCCAAGTAGCTGGGACTACAGGCACCTGCCACCACGCTCGGCTAATATTTTGTATTTTTAGTAGAGACAGGGTTTCACCATGTTAGCCAGGATGGTCTCAATCTCCTGACCTTGTGATCCACCCACCTCGGCCTCCCAAAGTGCTGGGATTACAGGCGTGAGCCACCGCGCCTGGCCAACAATACACACTTCTTAAGGCCAACTGCCAAGCACCATCGTCCTCACACATCTACTGAGAGCAGGATAAACTCAGTCCAACCCTTTTTGTGAAAGTGGAACTTGACAGCACTGGAGGGAGACTGCGGCCAGCCTGAGGCCAACCTCTGGAGGGGCCAGGACGCTTGTCTCCTCTGGGTGAGGCGGGGCAGCCAGGTAAAGCAGCTGAAGGCGAGCAGGTTGTCATTCACCTGGCAGATGCATAACTCACAGGGGTCACCAGGCGACCAGATCTGTCCAATCGGAAACTCAACCCCGTTGTCGTCAAGAGAGCAGCCTGGATGAGGACAATGGCAGAGAAAAGACGGCACAAGACCTAGAATACAACAGCAGCAAGGACAGACGCCTCATGCGCACAAACACACACAGACACCGATATCACTCACACACATGGACACACAAACTTACACACACTCATACAAATGCACACTTACACAGATACAATTCACACAGATACACAAACATACACTCATACAAATGCACACTTAAATATACATGTACACACAGATACCATTCATGCACAGAGACATACACATACTGATACAAATGTACATTTGCATACACGCACAGATACAACAGACACACATGCTGATACAAATATACATTTGCATACACAGATACAACACAGACACACATGCACACACACACACATACTCATACAAATGCACATTTACATACACACACAGATACAACTCACACAGACACACATACACTCATACAAATACACTTACATACACATACATATGGTCAGACACACACACACAGATACTACTCACACAGAGAGACACAAACTTACACACAGACACACTCATAGAATCATACACTTACATGCACATACACACATACAGACATGCATGCTCACACAGGCACACACAAAAACACAAAAACAGACACATAACATACATACCACAGAGACACACTTATACTACACAAAACAGACACATGCTCATACACAAAGACACATGTACACAGACTCCCACACACAGATACCATTAACACACTGACACACACACACAGAAAACTACTCAGAAACACACAAACACACAAACACACAGGCACACACTAAGACATACTACACAAAACACAGATACACACTCGTACACAGGCAAAGACACATGTACACAAATTTACACCCATTCATATAAATGCACACATACACATACATGCTCACACAGACACACACTACTCACAGACACACAAACTTACTCTCACACAGACACACTCATACAAACATACACTTACATGCACACACACATATGCAGACACAACAGACACAAAGATGCATGCTCACACAGGCACGCACAAAAACACAGACACATACACACACACCCACAGAGAGACACATAGACATACTACACAAAACACAGACACACCTCATATACATAAATACAAAGACACACATACGCAGGTACCACTAACACACCAACACACAGATAACCACTCACAAACTCAGAGACACACAAACTTACACAGGTACACACTCAGACACACTACACAAAACAGACTCACACTCATACACATGCACACAAAGACACATGTACACACACACACAAACAGCACACACACCAGCAGTCTCAGCAGCAGGTGAAGCTCAGCCTCTCTCCCCAGCATCCATGCCCTGTGTCGGGGCAGCCCTGGACCAGCTCACCTGTCGAGGGTGTGGGCTCCTGGCAGGTGAAGCAACACTGCCCAGGGCCCAGCCGCCACTCTTCTCGGGGGCAGGCCAGCTCAGGGCAGGGCATGAAGGAGCACTCCACCTCCCCATTCTGGAAGAGAGCCCAGGCACAGAATGATGAGGGCAGCACCCCGCCTGGGGACCATGGAGAGCTAGAGGAGGCCACAGGCTGCCATCACCCTTCCAGCTACGCAAGTGAAACTGAAAGAAATCTACTCAAGTGAAACTGACAAAGAAATCTCCACGGAGCACAACAGTGGGGTGGGGGGAACCGGGAGTCCTTCAATGGGGGCTGGGTGTGAGCCCAGGAGGGCATCCTGGGAATAGGCACGGCCTTCACCATCTCTCGCCCTCCCGCTTCCATCCAGGCTCCCTACTGCCTAAACCATTCGGCAGCTTCACCGAGTGCAAAGCCCTCAATGCAGCTGGTGGAGCCCTTCAGGACTGAGTCAGGGGCAGAGGCTGTCAGTGCCCACCCAGGTCCTGTCTCCGAAGTACTGCCAGTGGCTGATGGCAGCTGCGTCCTCCAGAGATGCCTAGATGGTCACCACCCCCACTCCCTGGGGAGCAGAGACAGTCTCTATAACTGACTGGCCCTGAGGTGCAAGAGCCTTGCTCCCCAGCACGGTCCACTGCCCAGAGCTTCCCAGGGATCAGTGTGAGACCACACCTTCACCCTGCTTCCTCTCCTGCCCCACCCTTCTTCCCTCGCCAGTTTCTTCTGAGAGCACTCCCTTGGTAAGTCGCCTGCACTGGCCCTGCTTCTAGGGAACACAACCCAAGATGCAACCCCTACCTGCAGCCTTGCCGCCTGCCTGACTCTCTCCATGCTCCAGGCAGAATGGCCATCTCCAATCCTCCACCCTCTTCTGGGTACAGCAACCTCAGCTCCCCACCTGATGAGTCCCTACCACCCTCCAGGTCTCTACTTAACATCCCGCCTTCCAAAAAGGCATCAGGAGCCCTGAGCACCCGGCCATCAACCCACCTAGGCAGTGGGCTTCCGGACCAAGGGGACTGGGGCTTCCTTGTGCTTAGCTGTGTGCCCAGCACACAGTAGGTGCTCTGTAAATAGCAGTGTTGAAAGATGAAGTTCAAAGAGACTGTGGGAAGACCTGGGGGATCCCTGTAGTGCCTTTGCTTCCTCAGTTTCCCTGTTGCTGTATGGCAACTCATGTTCTCCTAGTCATGTCAACCTGAGTAAAGTGTTGTGCCTCGCTCCCCTCTCCATCAATTCCACAGGCTTCGGGACGCTCAGCCACCATACCTGGCAAACACAGGTGGTACACTCATCACCGCCCCCACTGAACACAGCCCCGTCTGCGTACCACCGGCCGTGGAAATAGCATCTCACTGCAGAGGAGAAAGGGAGAAGCAGCTCAAGGTCTTTGGGCAGAGGCAGCTAAAGAAAAGGGGGAACAAATGGGTAGGGAGCCCCGGGGCACTTAACACACACCCACGACACTCCACAGCATGCTCCGTGCCCAGGAACCCAAAGCACTTCTCCCCCTCCAAACCCCAGACACAAAACAAGTCATGCCGACAAAGGGGTGGGTGTGGCAGTTCATGTCTGTAATCCCAACATTCTGGGAGGCCGAGGTGGGAGGATCTCTTGCACCCAGGAGTTTGAGACCAGTCTGGTCAACACAGCGAGACCCCATCTCTACAAAAACTTTAAAAAAATTAGCTGAGTGCAGCAGTGCGTGCCTGTTGTCCTAGCTAATCAGGAGGCTGAGGCAGGAGGATGGCTTGAAACCAGGGGTTGAGGTTATAGTGATTGCACCTCTCTACTACAGCCTGAGCGACAGAGCAAGACCCCATGTCAACAACAACAAGAAAAATCTGACAAAGAATGAGTCACATGTAAGATGAGGTCCTCAGCCAAAAAGGCAGGGGAAGCCCTAAATAACTAAAAAGTAACAGAAAAAAAGAAATAAAAAGAGACTGTCCAACACCTAAGACAAAGGTGCCACCTTAGACAAATGATGCTACCACCCCCTGGAGGCTGTGAGAATTTGGGGAGAGCCTTTGATTTGAAGATCCACTCCAGCGAAAAAACAGCCTTAGAAACTGCCCAGGCCCACCTGCCACTAGTCAGACTGCCCTGGGCTCAAATCCGAGCTATACAACTCACCAGGGAATGACTTTGGGCAAGACACTTAAAGCTCTCTAAGCCTCAGTTTTCTCATCTGTACAAGGGGACCGATAAGGGTTCCTATCTCACAGAGACTACACTGACTATGCAAAAGTAAGTCAATTAAAAATAATGTAACATTTAAACATTAAGAAAAAAAACACTTAAAAAGAACACCAGCTTTGAAATCAGGTAGACTTGAATTCAAGTTCTGCTCCATTACTTAATGGTCGTGTGTCTTTAGGCAGTGACTTGAACTTTCCAAGCTTCAGTGTTCCCATCTATAAAATGGGGCAATAAATAGTACTGCCTTACAGTGGTGACATAAGGGTTCCATGAGATGGAGTTCTGGCAAGCGCCCCACACAGCAAGGGGCACAGAGTCAGCAGGGAACATCCATGACAGCGATGAAGCCATCCCAGGAAAGAAAACCTTGTTTTTAACAAAGGACCAACTCATTGGTGGCTAAGGAGAGACCCTTCCCTGCCCTGGGACAGCAATGACAAGGGTGGACTGAAACTCCATCCTGCCTGAGCTGAAGGTGCCTCCTAAGGCAGGGGAAAGCTGGGCTGTGAGCACAGTCTAGCCTCAAACTGCTGTGCACATAAGTGCACAATAAAAACAGGCGCTTTGAAATGCTTCACTTGATCTGAGTTTGTAAAGCAGAAAGCAATCTCCTCCCTCACTCCTCCACTCACCCCACCCCATTGCACACTCAAAAGACATGCTCCCCTACACACACAAAGAAGCAAAATGTAAAACTGAGCTCGGGGGCTCACGCCTGACATCCCAGCACTTTGGGAGGCCGAGGCAGGTGGATCACCTGAGGTCAGGAGTTCAAGACCAGCCTGGCCAACATGGTGAAACCCCATCTCTACTAAAAATACAAAAATTAGCCCAGTGTGGCGGCAGGCGCCTGTAATCCCAGCTACTCGCTACTCCGGAGGCTCAGGCAGGAGAATCACTTGAACCTGGGAGGCGGAGGTTGCAGTAAGCTAAGATCATGCCACTGCACTCCAGCCTGGAAAGCAAGTCTCCCTCTCAAAAAAAAAAAAGGAGCAAAATGCAAAACTGGGCTTGGGGGCTCATGCCTGTCATCCCAGCACTTTGAGAGGCTGAAGCAGGAGGACCACCTGAGGCTCAACACCAGCCTAGGCAAAATAGTGAGGTCTACAAAAAATCTAAAAAAAAAAAAAAAGCAAAATTCTCCAAGAGTGTCACTTACCTGGAACACAAGTACAGCAATCCGACTGTGGGGGGGTCTGGCAGGGGCCAGAAGGACACTCAGGAGAGATGCAGGACACGTTTCCAGCCTGAGGAGGAGGCAAGAGAGGGCACTGGGGGTGCGGGTGTGGAACAGGGTTCATTCCCCATCTCACAGCAGGCCCTTCGAACAGGAAAGCTGCCTAAAGGAGGCCACAAGAAACCCTTAAATGCTGCCGTGTCACAGGGACAAATTCCCGGTGTTTATGATGCTGATATGGTTTGGCTGTGTCCCCACCCAAACCTCATCGTGAACTGTAGCTCCCGTAATTCTCACGTTGAATTGAATTGAATCATGGGGGCAGTTTCCCCCATACTGTTCTTATGGTAGTGAATAAGTCTCACAAGATCTGATGGTTTTATGAGGGGTTTCCCCTTTCGCTTGGTTCTCATTCTGTCTTGCCTTCCACCATGTAAGACGTACCTTTCACCTTCCACCATGATTATGAGGCCTCCCCAGCCACATGGAACTGTAAGTTCATTAAACCTCTTTTTCTTTATAAATTACCTAGTCTCAGGTGTGTCTTTATCAACAGTGTGAAAATGGACTAATACATATGGTGTGGTTAGAACACCTCCATGCCATAACACACCATTCCAGGAAAAAGATCAGGGCAGCCCAGCAGGCAGAGCATGCTCCCTTCCTTATGCAAATGTGCCTGGGAGCTCTGGAAGGTGCTGGGGAGCAGAGAACAGAGCTGATTCCTGCAGGGAAGGAGACCCCAACACACCTTCCCATCATGTGAGTTTTGAATCAGGTGGCTCATATTGGCTAGTCAAAGAATTAAATTTCAAAATAAATGTTTTAAATTTGACATTGAGACCAAAGAGCCCCCAGTTTTGGAGTCAGCCACACCTGAGTTCCAACATCTGCTCCTCCCCTGTAAAGACTTTGGGCCAAGTACATCACATCTCTGAGCCCTGGTCTCCCCATCTAAGAAATAGGCTGGAATTGGCGTGTCTCTCAGGGGTTTCCAAAGTTTACATGAAATGAGATCATGCATGAAAGCACTTGGGGCTGTGTGCAGTGGCTCACGCCTGTAATCCCAGCACTTTGCGAGGCCGAGACAAGAGAACTGCTTGAGCCCAGGAGTTTGAGACCAGCCTGGCAACATAGGGAGACCCTGTCTCTACAACAAAAATAAAAATAAATTAGCTGGGGTGGTGGCACATGCCTGTGGTCCCACTTACTTGGGAGGCTGAGGTGGGAAGATTGCTTTAGCATGGGAAGTCAAGGCTACAGTGAGCCATGATTGCACCACTGCACCCCAGCCTGGACAACAAAATGAGATTCCATCAGTAAGAAAAGAGGAGAGGAAAGGAGAGAGGAGGGATAGGGGGAGGGGGAGGGAGAGGAGAGGAGAAAGGGAGGAGGAGAGGAGAGGAGAAGACAGGGAAGGGGAGGGGAGGGGAAGGGCAGGAGAGGAGAGGGGCAGGATAGGAGAGAGAGGAAGGAAGGAGGGAGGGAGGGAAGGAAGGAAGGAGAGAGGGAGGGAAGGAAGGGAGGGAGGGACGGAGGGAAGGGAGAGAGGAAGGAAGGAAGAGAGAAACAGAGAAGTGAGAGAGAAAGAAAGAGAGAGAGAAAGAGAAGAAAGAAACAAGAAAGAAAGAAAAAGAGAGAAAAAAGGAGGGAGGGAGGGAGGGAACTTGGCTGCTGTGCTTTCATGTAGCACATAGGAAGAGTTCGATAAGGGGTGCTGGTGGTTGTCTGCATGCCCCTGATTTCACACTGCAGCATCCACCTTTGATGCCAGAGCAAGAGATACTTAAAGATGGTCATGACTCGGTGCAGTGGCTCATCCCTGTAATCCCAGCATTTTGGGAGGCCAAGGTGGGAGGATCGCTTGAGCCCAGGAATTTGAGACCAGCCTGGCCAACACAGCGAGACCCTGCCTCTACAAAAAAAAAAAGAAAGAAAAATTAGCCGGGTGTAATGGCATGAGCCTGTGGTCTCAGCTACCTGGGAGACTGAGATGGGAGGATCGCTTGAGCCCGGGAATTCGAGGCTGCAATGAGCTATGACTGCACCACTATACTCCAGCCTGGGCAACAGAGCAAGACACTGTCTCTAAAATTAAAAAAAAGATGGTCAGAGGGTGGCAGTGAGGGCTGGTAGACAGAGCCCTGACTTTGGGCTCAGACAGACCTCAAATCCCAGCTCTGCCACCTCCCAGCCTCTGTCTTTTCATCTGCAGAATAGGGGCAGTAAAGCTGACCCCGAAGAGCTGCTGGGAGCCTTGGTGAAGAAAGAGATGAGAAGCACCAACCCTGGGCCTGGCACTCAGTAGATGCTCCTAATCAGCATTTTCTTTTTTTTTTTTAAGACAGAGTCTCGCTCTGTCGCCCAGGCTGGAGAGCAGTGACACGATCTCAGCTCACTGCAACGTCAGCATCTGGCAGGGCAGGCACACAGTAGGTGCTTAATAACTATTCTTGCAGGAGTGAATTTGCCCAAAGCCAAATACTTTTAACAAGCTGAGTTTGGTAATGAGCCTTCTTTCTCCCAAATGTGGAGACCTTTATTGTGCTGGCAAATATTTTGCCTGGAGAGAAAAACAGCCTCCCTGGTGGGAAGTTTCCGAGGGAGTTTCGTCCCCTCCCCTTCCTAAACAGACAGACCCTGTGTGCCTGCTGGCTGTCTGCTGTGGAGCAGAAGCCTCCCTTACTCCACCAACCTTCGTGTTTTACACTTCCCTCCCCCTTTTAAATTCTACAGCTTCTAACCAAATTCCACAACCTGAGAATGTTCCCTTCCACTCAACAAGCTCACCTTTAACATCCGGTCTTTTCCTCTTCCTCTAAAACCCCCAAAGGTTAAGAAAACACCCACAAGGCTTTGAGGATCTTGTGACGCTTACCAGACAGACACAGACGGTGCAGTTCTCATTGGGAGGTGAAAACACATCCCCTTCAGCTCGGACGACACCACTGTGAAAACAGCCTTTGAAGGACAAATAGGAGGTAGAGGCATCAGACCTCTTCAAAGAAGAGGAAGCTTGAGGTCTCGCTGCTTCTCCATGCTTAATGTACCTGGAACATTCTCTCACTGCCCTAGGTGTCCCAGGAGTGGTAGATTCAGGGTACTCTGACTGTGTGGTCCTGCAAGGATCAGCCGTGGTGGCCCCAGAAGGGTCCATTCATGTCTCACAAACCCACAACTGTCTGGAGAGCACAACATTTTCTTCCCAGAGGGCAGGAAAGGCAGCCTGGTTTCAAAACCTGAGGCCAGGCGCAGTGGCTCACACCTGTAACCCCAGCACTTTGGGAGGCCGAGGCGGGCAGACCACAAGGTCAGGAGTTTGAGACCAGCCTGGCCAACATGGTGAAACCCCGCCTCTACTGAAAATACAAAAATTAGCTGGGCGTGGTGGCGTGCGCCTGTAATCCCAGCTACTCGGGAGGCTGAAGCAGGAGAATCGCTTGAACCCGGGAGGCAGACGTTGCAGTGAGCCGAGATCGCACCACTGCACTCCAGCCTGGGTGACAAAGCAACACTCCATCTTAAAAAAAAAAAAAAAAAAAAAAAAAAAACTGGCCCTCCAGCTCCATTAACCAGCGTGTCCCTGGACATGTCACTTCACCTCTCTAGTACCTAGCTTGTCTTCACTGCAAAATGAAAACACCACCATGTACCCTGCAGGGATCTTGGAAGGATCCAAAACCTGGGCAATAAAGTACCCAATACTTCGCACTCAAGACTCAGCGTGTAGCGGGGACATAGCCCACAACAGTCATTAAGAAAATCAAGCCAGGCCCAGCGGCTCATGCCTGTCATCCCAACACTTTGGGAGGCCGAGGCGGGCGGATCACTCGAGGTCAGGAGTTCAAGACCAGCCTGGCCAACATGGCGAAACCCCGTCGCTAATAAAAAAAGTACAAAAATTAGCCAGGCTTGGTGGTGGGTGGCTATAATCCCAGCTACTTGGGAGGATTGCTTAAACCCTAGAGGCGGAGGCTGCAGTGAGCCGAGATCACACCACTGCACTCCAGCCTGGGCGACAGAGCAAGACTCCATCTCAAAAAAAAACAAAAACAAAAAAACAAACAAAAAAAAAAACAGTGCATTTCCATTTTAACCCTTAGGAAGACTTTTTAACTACTGCTCAATCTCCAGCAACCTCAGTGTCATATCACCAAGACCATCAGACAAAGAATCCCCTCCCAGACCAACTGAATGAGAATCTGCTTTTTTTCTTTTTTCTTTTTTTCTTTTTAGCCAGGGTCTCACTCTGTTGCCCAGGCTGGAGTGCAGTGGCACAAACATGGCTCACTGCAGCCTCGACCTCCTGAGCTCAGGTGATCCTCCCACCTCAAACTCCCAGGTAGGTAAGATTACATGTACACACCACCATACCTGGCTAACTTTTTGTATTTTTTGTAGACACGGGTCCTCCCTATAGACACGGGGCTAGTCTCAAACTCCTGGGCTCAAGTGATCCGCCCACCTCAGCCTCCCAAAGTGCTGGGATTACAGACTTCAGCCAGCATGCCCAGCCAAGAATCTGCATTTTAATAAGAATCCCCTTGATTCAACTGCAGAGCAAGTTTCGAGAAGCTCTGTTAAGGATCTGTGAAGAATTTGGGTCCCTATCCTTCCAGCAATGGGAGGCAAATGAAAAACCATCAGCAGATGGTGGGGGCGAGTCAAAAAGGGGGCAGAATTTAGAAACAACTACTCCTCCGCCTGTAGGAGGGTAACTGGGCAGGAGAAGGGGACTGCACAGTGGATTTAAAGAGGCTCAATGAATGACTGAATAAATGAATGAGCGAATGAAGCTGAAAACAGATGCCCAGAAGATGAAAAGTCCCCCTTGAGGCATATTACAGCATAAATGAGTGGTTCTCAAAGTATGGTCCCTAGACCAGCCACGTCAGTATCACCTGGGAACCTGTTCAAAATGCACATGTTCTGGCCCTATCCCAGACCTACTACATCAGAAGCTTTGGGGACAGTGCCAAGGGAAGTGTAGCTTAGTAAACCCTCCAGGAGATTCTAATGTATGCTAATGTTAAAGAACAGCCTTTTGGCTGCAGGAGGGCGCAGAGAAAGGAAGAGGCAGGACTACGTCCTTCCCTGGCACCAGCTCTCACCTGTGCACGATGGGCAGCACCCACCATCTCTGGAGGGAATTGGGTGGGAACAAGCAGCTTCACACCTCACCTTTTCACAGGTCACCTTCCCGTCCTAGAAGCACAAGCAAGAGTTAGAGCCACCACAAGGCCCCAGACCAAGGAAGCTCCGGGGACCCCTAGTACCCACCTCGCACCAGCACTGGGAACACCCAGGCTCTGTCCAGCGACTCCTTGATTCATGCATGGCTCCCAGGTGCCAGCAGGGAGAGGGCCCTGCTGCCAGCCGGGGGGACTCAGGGCCCCTGGGTGAGGAAGGGGTCCCCATCACCTCTCCCTGAAGGAGTGAGGGGGGTCTGAGGTTCCCCAGCAGGGAGGCAGTAGGCACTGGGGTGGCCATCAGGGTGGACAGCAGCCACACAGGGGCAGAAGGGGAGGATGTGGGTAGTCGTGGGGTGGGAGATGGGAGGCGGGTGGTCCTGACTCCGGCTGGGGGCCCTGGAGCCCCAGAAGGAGGGCTATGTCCTGGGGACAGGGCAGGCCGGCCGGCCTCAGGAAGCAACAGGAGCATCTTGGACGGGTGTTGCCGGGGTTGCAGGATGGCAGATGGGGCCAGCACGGCTTTCGGGAAAGCTGAAACAGAAGCACGGAGGTCTCTTGGGGTGGACAGCTGAGACAGGAGGCAGGGTTTAGGGAGACCTGGGCTCGGCTCCACCACCACAAGTCCCTGTTCACCCCCCGTGGTCTGCGCAACATTCTACTATGTTTATGGGGACACTGTCGCCGTTTGGCAGGGCGAACCACGGAAATGGCTGTCCCTGTAGCCCAGGATACTCGGACTCCTGTTGGGTTTTATCCTTTTATCATTTGGGAAAAAAACAGAAGGGCTGGGGAAACAGTGAAAAGAAGAAGGAAGAATGGATAAAGAAGTGGAAAAAGAAAGCGAGGAAGAAAGTGGAGTGTTGAAAGTAACAAACAAGATGAACTGAAAACAAGGGCAGAGCAGAAAGGGAGCCTAGCGCCAGGTGGGCGGGGCCGGGGTAGGGCGGGGCCAGGCGCTGAGTGGGCGTGGCTGGGCGCCGGGAGGGCGTGACGGGGAGGGGCCAGGCTCTGGGGGGGCGTAGCTGGGGCAGGCACTGAGGGGGCGTGGCCAGCCGCCGGGAGAGAGGGGCCTGGCGCTCACCTTCACAGGACACGCGGTCAGCTCGGAGCCGGAAGCCAGGTCGGCATGTGCATAGGAAGCTGCCCACGGTGTTGTGGCAGGAATGGTGACAGACTCGCCTCTCCAATGGCCTGCGACACTCGTTTACATCTGCGGGAGAGCCTCGCTGCGGACAGCTGCTTTGTTTGGGCTACGGAGCCCTTCTTCCGCCCATCCCTTAGCTCAAAAGACTTGGGGAGTTTCTCTGCCATGTTCTTACAGGGTCCATCCCTGCCCCGAGGTGCGGGATGTGACTCAGACAGCTGGGAGCGGGGCTGAAATCTAGTGCTTGTCTTGTTAATAGGTTCACACATCGAGCAGGTATTTAATGCGAGTATCAGAGACTCAGCCCCAGCACTATGCAGCGGTAATTAATTGCTGCGTGGTAGGGGTAAGCCCCAATGAGAAGCTCATCTCCAAACCTTCCACCCTCCCGTTTTTCTTTCCGAAAAAAGTCTCAAAACTCACTGGGCTGCTGAAGGTAGGCTTCGGGACAAATACCTAACTCCGCTAGAACAAGGTCTTTTTTCAGGCCCATGGGACCCCACCTTAAACCCATGAGCCAAGCTCAAACCAAACATGCCAATCCCTTTCTGGAAATTTCTGCTAATGGGCTGAGAAAACAGGGTCTCCTTCTAAACCAGAGGAACCAAGACATAACGTGCTTTATTTACCAAGGGGAGCAAAGGCAGCCAAGAAAATGGGTGAGCAGAGAGGAATCCTTGGGGTGTATCTGGGAGAGGAGCGGAAGAGAAACATAACAGGATGAAAGTGGCAAATGGCCAGGAAAAGTCCAAGACAGGGTCTTCATGCAGAGCCACGCCAACCCCAGGGACAGGCAGGCTCTGAGCCAAAGGCTCAAGCCCCTTCAAGCTCCAGAGGACCAGAAAGTCTAATTGTTAACCTTCCCGGGTCCCTGGGCTCCCTGTCCATCTTCCTGATTGGCAGCCTAAGTGTGCAGACCACAGGGTCCTCCCTGCCTTACCTACACAGGAGTGACGGTTGCCATGAAGGTGGAAGCCAGTTCGACAGGAACACTTGTAGCTGCCAATGCTGTTTTTACATCTCTGCTGACAGGGAGTCCCTAGGCATTCGTCAGTGTCTGGCAGGAAAAGGGACAAGACTGGGGTTCATTTCCCCAACAGAACCTTGGAAATATATGGTCCCCTCTTCCTCCCTCATCTCCATCTCCTATACACACAGGGCTGTGGGGAACCACCTTAGCTGCCCCTCTTCTGCACTGCCCACATCCAGTCCTAAATACTCTCTGGACCAGCCCACGTCTCTCATCCTCACTGCTACCCCTTAGCCCGGCCACATTCATCTCTAGTCTGGAGAATAGCCAGAGCCTCCAGTGTGTCTCTCTATCTCTACCTAGGTTCCTTCAAGCCATCCTCTGCACAGCCTCCAGGATGTTCTGACCAAAGGGCATTTCTAATCAGGGCCCTTCTGCTCAAAACCTCTGCGCTGCTCCCACAGGCCACAGACCTCATCTTAGGGTAAGACAGCAATGCCGCCCCATAGCTCACGATGCCTTTGAACACAGTCCTGGTTGCCTTGCCCACCTCCTTCCTTGCCCCTGACCTTCACTCTGGCTTAAATTCTTTTTTGTTGTTGTTATTGTTTTTTGAGACAGAGTTTTGCTCTTTTCGCCCAGGCTGGAGTACAATGGCGCGATCTCAGCTCACTGCGGTCTCCATCTACTGGGTTCAAGCAGTTCTCCTGCCTCAGCCTCCCAAGTAGTTGGGATTACAAGCATGCACCACCATGCCTGGGTAATTCTGTATTTTTAGTAGAGATGGGGTTTCACCATGTTGGTCAGGCTGGTCTCAAACTCCTGACCTCAGGCGATCCACCTGCCTTGGCCTCCATTACAGGCGTGAGCCACTGCACCTGGCCACTGGCTTAAATTCTTGCCATCTTCCAAATGCACCACGCTCTTTTGGTGCTCCACTTTTGCCCATGTTCTCTGTCCGCCTCGAATGCCTTTCCCTCTTGTCTGGCTGGAAAACTCCTACTCATACTTCAAAACTCAGCTTCAGTGGAACCTCCTCTGTAAAAGTTCCCTAGTGCTGTTTGAAATTGTGAAAAACTGGAAATAATCTCCATGTTCATCAATAAGAGAAGAGTTAGTAAACGATGAAATATTTGCACTGCAGAGTCAGCAGTTAAAAGGAACAAGGCAAGTCTATTTACCCTGATGTGGAAACATCGGGCAGGGGTAAGGGGAACAAGCAAAGGAATGACTAGGTTCAAATCCCAACTCTGGCTGGGTGCAGTGGCTCATGCCTGGAATCCCAGCCCTTTGGGGGCCAAAGGGGGAAGGATAGCTTAAGGCCAGGAATTTGAGACCAGCCTGGGCAACACAGCAAGACCTCATCTCTACAAAAAAAAAAAAAAAAAAGAAAGAAAGAAAGAAGAAAAAAACCTTAGCTCTAATGTGATCTTAAGCAGTAACAATTTCCTTAAGCCTCAGTGTTCCTTTCAATAAAATGGAGATAAATAATACCAACTTCACTGGGTAATTGTGAGGGCAAAAGGAGAAAATGCGTGTAAAGTGCTTAGCCCAGGACCCAGGACCCGAGAGTTCAGCAACTATCCTATCTCTGTAAGTGCCCATGTACGTGCGTACACATCATGGGGAGGGGCAGGGAGGGCACACAGCAGACCAATGCCTGAGTGCTATGGACTAAACTCTGTCCCCTCAAAAATCGCATTGAAGCCCTAACCGCCAATGTAATGGCATTTGGAAGATATGCAGGTAAGATAAGTAGGTAAGAAGATAATTAGGGTTACGTGAGGTCATGAGGGTGTGCCCTCTTGATGGGATTAGTGTCCTTTTAAGAAGAGACATGAGAGGCCTAGCTGGGTGGCTCACGCCTGTAATCTCAGCACTTCAGGAGGCCAAGGCGGGCAGATCATTTGAGGTCAGGAGTTCAAGACCAGCCTGGCCAACATGGTGAAACCTCATCTCTACTAAAAATACAAAAATTAGCCAGTCGTGGTGGCGCACACCTGTAACCCTAGCTACTTGGGAGGGTTGGAGGATCGCTTGAACCCAGGAGGCGGAGGTTGCAGTGAACTGAGATTGCAACAATGCACTCCTGGGCAACAGAGGGAGTGTCCTCTGTCCTCCTCCATGTCAAAAAAAAAAGAAGAAGAGATACCAGAGAGCTCTCTCTCCAAGTGAGGACACAGCAAGAAGACTGCTTTCTGAAAGCCAGGAAGAGCCCTCACCAGAAACTGAATTAGCCAGTGCCTTAATCTTGGACTTTGCAGCCTCCAGAACTATGAGAATCAATGTCAGTGGTATAAGCCCCCAGCCTGTGGAATTTTATCATGGCCGCCCAAGCAGACTAAGATGCGCAGGCTATTCTCCAGGGAGAGCAGAGGGCAGCAGTGGGAAAGAGGGCCTGGGCTAGCACCATGGCTTTTAAATTTTTTCTCATAATTTATGAAAATGTCAAACATAAAGAAAATAATAATGTAAGATTCAGGGGGAGCTCACAATTATCGGCCTTGTGAGATTCTTTCCATAATGTGTAAATAAAAGACATTTTAAAAGAATGAGTAATAATTGTAAGATCTCTCATCCTGCAAACTGAAGAGGTAGGATTCCTTCTCTTCCCTGGGTTTTCCCAACACTTATCCCTCATCCTAAGCTTGTTCTTCTGCTCCCCATCAGACTTGGAGGATCCTACTCCCCAGGGTAGCTCCAGAGCCTGGGCCAGCAGTGGGGCAGGTGAAACTGATGAATGTAGTCAGTGAATGACCCCATCCCGGTATGCCCCTCCCATGGCTCCTCGGGACTCATGGCCTGAGTCTCTCCCAGCCCTCCCTCATCTCAGTAGCCTCCTTCCCCAGGTTGGTCGGCCCACTCTGCCCTGGCTCTCCTCACGGCCTCTCCTCCATCACCATCCCTTTATCCTGCAACAGCAGCAGCAGGTACTTTGTTTTCTGAGATGAAGTCTCACTCTGTCGTCCAGGCTGGAGTGCAGTGGTGCAATTTCGGCTCACTGCAACCTCCACCTGCTGGGTTCAAGCAGTTTTCCTGCCTCAGCCTCCCGAGTAGCTGGGATTACAGGTGCTCGCCACCACGCCTGGCTAATTTTTGTATTTTTAGTAGAGACGAGGTTTCACCATGTTGGCCAGGCTGGTCTCAAACTCCTGACCTGAGGTGATCCTCCCGCCTTGACCTCCCAAAGTGCAAGGATTACAGATGTGAGCCAACCCGCCAGGGCAGCAGCAGTCGGTTCTAACTGTTAGATGTGCTGGGATTCAAACTCTGACTCCACCTCTTACTAACGACTTGGCCTTGGGCAAGCCTCAGTCTCCACATCAGTCAGACAGGAACCATAATAGCATCTCCCTCCGAAGCCGGTGGTGAAGGTTCAATGCAGTGGCGCACAGAGCACACTGCGCTGGGCATGGCAGGGCTGAGTGTTCAATGTGGCATCCCCATTACCCCTCCCAGAGCAGCCATTCCTTCTCTGCAGCTCACCTTGGCAGCTGTGGCGGTCGGCAGACAGCTGCATGCCCGGCCCACACTCGCACACAAACCCACCTTCTGTATTCACACAGTGGCCCTCGCAGGAGGAGGTTACACATTCATCAATGTCTGGAAAGACAGAAAGCACGTGTTTACACAGTGGTCCTCGCAAGAGGAACTTACACATTTGTCAGTGTCTGGGAAGAAAGCACCCTTGCAGGCCGGGCATGGTGGCTCACGCCTGTAATCCCAGCACTTTGGGAGGCCGAGGCCCGCGGATCACCAGAGGTCGGAGTTCAAGACCAGCCTGACCAACATGGAGAAACCCCGTTTCTACTAAAAATACAAAATTAGCCAGGCATGGTGGTGCATGCCTGTAATCCCAGCTACTCAGGAGGCTGAGGCAGGAGAATCACTTGAACCCAGGAGGCGGAGGTTGCGGTGAGCCGAGATTGCGCCATTGCACTCCAGCCTGGGCGACAAGAGCAAAACTCCATCTCAGGAAAAAAAAGAAGGCCGGGCGCGGTGGCTCACGCCTGTAATCCCAGCACTTTGGGAGGCTGAGGCGGGCAGATCACGAGGTCAGGAGATCGAGACCATCCTGGCTAACATGGTGAAACCCCGTCTCTACTAAAAATACAAAAAATTAGCTGGGCGCGGTGGCGGGCACCTGTAGTCCCAGCTACTCGGGAGGCTGAGGCAGGAGAATGGCGTAAACCTGGGAGGCGGAGCTTGCAGTGAGCCAAGATCGCACCACTGCACTCCAGCCTGGGCGACAGAGCGAGACTCCATCTCAAGAAAGAAAAAAAAAGAAAAGAAAAGGAATCTCCCTTGCACAGCCCTCTCTGACATGACTGTGACTCAGGAACAAATCAACCCCACAAGGACCCTGAGCCCACACCAAGCCTGCCCTCAGCAGCATGGAATCCCCACCTGCACCCCAGGAAAAAAGAGCAGACACCAGGAAGGTCACTGGCTATGAGGAAACCCCAGGAAGGAAGAGGCCAAGGGACTGGGGCCCCCTTTAACCCATGAAGATCAGATGACGAGAGAAGACGGCTGAGACTGAACTGTTTCCAATGGCCCTGGCCCTCAGGGCAACCCCAAAGGGCCCTCAAAAGGGCAGAGGGCAGTGGACAGGGAGGTTGATTAAATAATCAACAGAGTCATTCTCTTAAAGGTTCATAGAGCACCAACTGCGTGCAGCAGACCCAGAGGGGTGCTGTTGAGGACGCAAATGTGACTAAGACACAGCGCTGACTCCAGATGTTCACGGTCTGATAACACAGGAGCCAAGACACACACCCAGGGGAGAACAGTGCCTGCTGGGATGATATATGCCCCACCAGCGACAGACTGGCCCAGGCAGGAATGCCCTGGAAGAGCGACTGGCTGAGAGGACCAGGAGTATCGGGAGAAGGACTGCCCAGGTGGAGAAAGGGTCTGAGGTGCTTCCAGGCAGCAGCTGGGCTCCTTGCAAACTGTACTGAGGCCCAGACTAGCTGAAGCTTGGGTTCCTTTTGAGGCAGCAGGAGACAGGACTGAAGATATGGATTAAGAGGAGACTAAGGCCAGGCGCAGTGGCTCACGCCTGTAATCCCAGCACTCTGGGAGGCCAAGGTGGGTGGATCACGAGGTCAGGAGATTGAGATTATCCTGGCCAACATGGTGAAACCCCATCTCTACTAAAAATACAAAAATTAGCTGGGCATGCTGGCACGTGCCTGTAATCCCAGCTACTTGGGAGGCTGAGGCATAAGAATCGCTGAACCAGGAAGTCAGAGGTTGCAGTGAGCCGAGATCGCACCACTGCACTCCAGCCTAGCAACAGAGTGAGACTCTGTCTCAAAAAAAAAAAAAAAAAAAAAAAGATGAGACTAAGTTGCGGTGACTAAATCCAAGTAGTACTTTACGAAGGTGAGCCTAGTGAGATGTTCTGATCTGAGGGATGATAGGAGCTGGGAGACAGATTTCCCCAAATCATGCTTCATGCCATCCCTTCCCTGCCAAAGATCCGCGGCAGCTTCTGAGGACCTATGGGCTCAGCTCAGTCTACTCAATCTGCACTCACTGTGTAGTGAGCCTCGCCACTGTGGCCCCCAAGCCCATGGGACACTCCCACTCTCCTTATCCCCTACTTAGCCTTCTACCCAGCAGCTACCCACTCTTCCCAACAGCTGGATCGTCAAGACCATGCTCAACACCACCGAGAAGCCCACTCTGACTAACCCCATTCCACTGGGATGTCTCGTGGCTACAGTCAGTGCCACCCTGTCCTGCAAGTGCTTTGACATTGTTCTCTGGCTTTTCCTTGGTTCCGTTTGCCTCTGCAATGAGAAATATGTGCAGAAAATGTCCCAAGGTGAAAGGCATTCAGGAGCAGATCAATTGCTTCCATTGGTTTTCCTATCTGGAGGAGATGCTGCAACAAGCAATGAGCTCCAAGACCCCTTTATTGAGACCCTTGGACCCAACAGCATCCTTCTGGGAAATAATCAGAGAAGCTGACAGGAAGCCTCTTTATGGCGCATTTTTTTTTTTTTTTGAGACGGAATCTCGCTCTGTCGCTCAGGCTGGAGTGCAGTGGCGCGAACTTGGCTCACTGCAACCTCCGCCTCCCGGGTTCAAGCAATTCTTCTGCCTCAGCCTCCTGAGTAGCTGGGATTACAGGCACCCGCCACCACGCCCACCTAATTTTTGTATTTTTAGTAGAGATGGGGTTTCACCATGTTGGTCATGGCTGGTCTCGAACCCCTGACCTTGTGATCCACCCACCTCGGCCTCCCAAAGTACTGAGATTACAGCGGTGAGCCACCGTGCCCGGCCCTATGGCAGCATTATTTATACTGGTGAAACACTGCAAACCTCTTAAATAAGGGACAACAGACAAATAGTTATTTCAATTACAGCAACCACATATGTAACTGCTAAAAAAAAATTTTTTTTCTTTTTGTTTTTTTGAGACAGTCTTGCTCTGTCGCTAGGCTGGAGTGCAGTGGTGTGATCTCGGCTCACTGCAACCTCCACCTGCTGGGTTCATGCAATTCTCCTGCCTCGGCCTCCTGAGTAGCCGGGATTACAGGCATGTACCACTACACCAGCTAGTTTTTGTGTTTTTAGTAGAGACAGGGTTTCACCATGTTGGCCAGGCTGGTCTTGAACTCCTGACCTCAAGTGATCCACCCGCCTCAGCCTCCCAAAGTGCTGGGATTACAGGCGTGAGCCACCAAGCCTAGCGAAAAAAAAAATTATGTTGCAAGGAATTGTTAGTGATGCCTACAACATAAAGTTAGATGGGAAAAATAATAAAAGCTACAGATAAGATATAATCCCAATTTTATAAAGCATACATATATGCTGCATGCTTAACATACATACACACACATACACACACTCACAAACACAGACACACCCAGGGAAAAGGGCAGGAAAAAAAACTTCATTTTAGTAACAAATATCTGCGGGTGGGGACTTCCAGAGAATGCTTATTTTCATCTTTCTCCTCTTACTTTCCAAATGTTCTACAATGAACTATCTCTTGCTTTTCTATTCAGGGGGAGAAATATTACTTTTACGAAGTTAAAACTCCAAAAAGGCTTTTGTCGCTCTGGAAAGATTGACAAGAAACTGGTCACAGTGACTGTTCCTGGGGAAGGTAACAGATTTTGTCCGTAGAAATGTTTTAAAAATCACAAGCAAATAATACATTCACAAAATAATTATTGAGTTTAGCGTCCCTCATCTTTTAAATGTCATTTTCCCAAGGAGCCTCCCCTGGCCAACCCTCCCAACTCTGGGTTCCATGCCCCTCTGTGGGCCCTGGCACCTTGCCCTTCCCAGTTAAGGTCCCCATGACAATTGAGCTGTTCTTGTCCTGTTACTTGTCTTCCTTCCTCATATTCAGAAACTCCCTAATGGGGCTGGGTGCGGTGGCTCATGCCTGTAATCCTAACACTTTGGGAGTCCAAGGTGGGTGGATCACCTGAGGTCAGGAGTTCGAGACCACCCTGGCCAACATGGCGAAACCCTGTCTCTACTAAAAATACAAAAATTAGCTGGGTGTGGTGGCACGCGCCTGTAATCCCAGCTACTCAGGAGGCTGAGGCAGGAGAATCATTTGAACCCAGGAGGTGGAGGCTGCAGTGAGCTGAGACCATGCTACTTCACTCTAGCCTGGGCAAAAGAGTGAAACTTCGTCTCAAAAAAAAAAAAAAACTCCCTAACAGGGACCAACTGTGGCTCCCATAACCCCAGTCCCTAGCTCAGTTCCTGCCCCTAAGAAGTGCTCAATAAATAATTGTAAAATAACAGAAGTGACACATTTCTTTTGTTCTCATGTCTCTCTGCCCACTCTCAAACATCAGAGCCTATCTTGGCTCAGCTTGGCCTTGCAATACACTGGAGACCATCCCGGCAGGAGGGGGAGGAGATATAATTCCCGCTGTCCCCCTCCCCCTCCCCCACCACTCCCAGGCGTCTCACCTGTACACCTGATGCCAACAGCTGTCTCCGTCATCGAGAAGCCCACGGGGCACACTCGGGCCACCTCCTGACAGCCTCCATGGTTGCAGGTAAGGTCACAGCCGTACTCCCCACATGGTCCATGGGTTTCTAGAGCAGGCATCACACCAGTGAGCATGCACCCCGTGGCAGTCCCAGCCATCCCCACTTCACCAGGGTCCTCCTGAATTCTGTTGGGAGGGTAGCTCTGAAGGCAAACAGGCCTGGGTTTAAATCCAGCTCTGCCATTTACCAGCTGTGTGACCCCGGGCAAGACAATAACTTCTGTGTCTCAGTTTCTTCATCTATAAAATGGGCACAAAATGTCTACCTAACGGAGTTGTCTGAAGCTGAGACGCCAGGACACATCTCAAGTGCCCACTGCCCAGGACATAACCTCAATGCTCATTCATCTGTTCCCATCAGCCCCTTCCCATCCCCAGTTACCTGGGCAGGTGGCCCCTTGCTCTCCATCCTGGCAGGAGCAGACATTGGGAGCGATGCAGATGCCACTCCCACAGCCGAAGGAGCAGAGGGCTGAGAGGAGAAGTGCAGGTGAGAGACGAGGAACTGGGGCCCCCCGTCTGCCCCTCGGACCAGGGACTGAGGGCTGGCAACACACACTGCTGGAGGAGAAGACTTGGGGCACAGGGACAAGCACTTACGCAGGGTGCAGTGCCCACCACCCATAGAGGGTGCCCAGCCAGGGCAGCAGCCACTCCCAAACCCAGAGAGGCAGACGTGGGGGCCCAGTCGGCGTCTGCAAGAGAAGAGAGAGCACTTTCCTCATTCTATACTGGGGGAGACATTGGTCAACAGGAAAGTCTCCCAGCCAGTGTGTAAGTGAATCAACAAACAATTCTCGAGAACTGTCTGGAGGGGCAATGGGAAGTTTCCAAAGAAAAATGACCCAAACAGTCTTCTCCTGGAGGCAAGACAGAGACAAAAGTGTGAGACAATAGATACTGGCCTCCTACAGATATCTGCCACATGAACACACAGCAGAGTGGCCAGGAGAGGGGCCTCAGAGTTGAAGAAAGGCTGTGCAGTAGATGAGGAGCCCCAGGGGTGGCTGCCTCAGGACCTTTGCACTTGCAGTTCCTGCTATAAGAAAGGTTCTTATGGCTGGGTGTGGTGGCTCACGCCTGTAATCCCAACACTTTGGGAAGCCGAAGCAGGCTGATCATTTTGAGCCCAGGAGTTTGAGACCAGCCTGGGCAACATGGTGAAACGTCGTTTCTACTAAAAACACAAAAACTAGCTGGGCATGGTGACACACACCTGTAGGGTCAGCTACTCGGGAGGCTGAGGTGGGAGAATGGCTTGAGCCTGTGAGGCAGAGGTTGCAGCGAGCCAAGTTGGCGCCACTGCCCTCCAGCCTAAGTGACAGAGCCAGACCGTCTCAAAACAAAAAAAAAAAAGAGAGAGAGAGAGAAAGATTCTTCCTCAGACACACACTGGGCTTCCTCTCTCCCTTCACCCAGATCTCTGCCCATGGCACCTTCTCAGAGAGGCCTTCCTTGTCCACCCTTACCTTGCTTTATTCTCCACATTTACTTCCTGTGACATTAGTTTTTAATTTATTAATTCATTGTCTCCCCTACAACTCCCTGATGACAAGGGTTTCTTATCTATTTACCCCAGCACCTACAGCAGTGCCTGGCATGTAGTAGGTGCTCAATAAATGGCTGTTGAGGGAAAGGTTGAGAAGGGCAATGGCATAGGTGACATCTCTTGGGTGGGTGTGGGGTCATGAATGAGCTGCCCAAAACTGGAGGCAGTAGGGGTCTGTTCAAGCAGGAATGAGGTCCAGAAAGGGCAGGAAGCCAGATGCATCCAACTGGTGCTGGGTGCTGAGTAAGGCGTGACCATACAGCCAAAAACAAACTACTGCCCCCACCTTCAAGGAAAGTAGGGCAGACCAGGAGCTAGGTGATAACAGCATAGAGTGACAAATGCCACAGTGGGACAGGCTGTGGAGCCCTGAGGAGGGTCGGGGGGGTTCCTGGAAGGGCAGCATCTAGGCTGAGGTGAGAGAGAAAACTTTGGGAGGCCAAGGCAGGCAGATAACTTGAGGTCAGGAGTTTGAGACCAGCCTGGCCAACATGGCAAAACCCTGTCTCCACTAAAAAAAAAATACAGGCCGGGCGCGGTGGCTCACGCTTGTAATCCCAGCACTTTGGGAGGCCAAGGCGGGCGGATCACCTGAGGTCGGGAGTTTGAGACCAGCCTGACCAACATGGAGAAACCCCGACTCTACTAAAAATGCAAAATTAGCTGGGCATGGTGGCGCATGCCTGTAATCCCAGCTACTTGGGAGGGTGAGGTAGGAGAATTGCTTGAACCTGGAAGGCGGAGGTTGCGGTGAGCTGAGATCACGCCACTGCACTCCAGCCTGGGCAACAAGAGCAAAACTCCATCTCAAAAAAAAAACAAAAAAAAAAAAACAAAAATTAGCCAGGTGTGGTGGCATGTGCCTGTTGTCCCAGCTGCTCGAGAGGCTGAGGCATGAGAATCGCTTGAACCCAGAAGGCAGAGGCTGCAGTGAGCCGAGATCGCACCACTGCACTCCAGCCTGGGTGACAGAATAAGATTCTGTCTCAAAAAAAAAAAAAAAAAAGTAGGGCAGTCAGCAAAAGAAGAGGAAGGGAGAGGGTGTTCTAGCAGGGGAAACAGCACAACTGCAGGCCTGGAGGGGGACAGAGAGGACAACTGCAACCAGCTCCAGTCATGGACTGGACAGAGGGTGATGAAATCCAGCCTGGTTTGAGCTTCCAACCCCACCGCAACAGAAAAGGGACAAGAAACCCCTTCCCAATGGTGTTCCACCAATGTTCAGAGCGGAGGGAAGATGATTCTGCAAGGCAGGCACTTTGTAAAGCACCCACTCTGCGCTGGGCACTGGGGACATGGGACAAGGCAAACTTATCGTGTTCTTGGGGAGAAAAATCTGTGCCAAAATGTGACAAGTATTCCGGAAAGGGAAGCTCAGGGTGCAATGGCAGCACACAAAAGTCTGAGGAAAGCTGTCCCTGGGGCCTTTTTCCCTCTCTGAGGTCATCACAGAAGAAAGGGGGGGGCCCTCCTGCTGGCGGGAGCTGGCAGTGAAGTCTCATCCACCCCTTTGCTGGAGTGATTATGGCAGCAGCCTGAGAAGGAGGGGACCGGGCGAATGAGCGGAGCCTTGGGACTCTCAGAAACGGACAGGCAGTGCCACCAAGGCGGCAGATAAAAGGGTGCCCAGGGAGGCTGATGGAGTCGAACTCTCAGGTGGGCAGGGACCGAGCACCCGCCAGAGCGCCCTAAGGAGCCTCCTAGGGCTGGTGACAGAGGGACAGGTGGTGGGAGCCTGTGGAACGCCGGGGAGTCGGGGCAGGATCTGAGCAGGAACTGGCGGTGGCTGTGGAACACACGTGTGAGCTACAAGCCTGGCCGGGCCGCCCCCGCTGCGCGCCCCCCGGAGGACGTGGCCGCGGGCCAGGCCGCCTGCTGACACAGTGTTCCCTAGCTCCGAGCATCACGCACACACGCGCACGGCCCCACCGCGGCCCGGGGGAAAGCACGTGCGGAGGGCGGCATCCATCGCGAAAGACAGCGGAGGGGCATGCACCCCACCCCCACGCGCGCGCACGCACGGACAGAAAACGAAAAGTGACCCAGAGACCCCGGCTGTTCCAAGGTCCATGAAGTTCGTAGGGCCAAGACCCAGGGAAAACCCCGCGCGGCAGGGGAGGCCAGGCGCTGCCCGGGCAGAGCCACGGGCACGCTGGGGGGTGAGCCAGCCAGTCCGGAGACCAGATGGCACGTCCTGGGCTCCCCTCTCCAGAGGTCCGCGCTCCAGGGCACATTAGGAGTCACCCAACGCCTGGACCTCCGATCTCCCAGGTCCCAGTCTGGACAGCCCCAGCCAGGGGCGCACGATGAGCACCCGCCTAGAGGCACAAGTTGCTGACTCTTTGTGCCGTCCCCGAGCTGTGCCCGCGCTGATAGCACCCCAGAGGAAGCCCCGACACGCGGCTGCCTGCGGCTCCTGAGCGCCCCTCCGCGCCTCTCAACTGCAAGCCGGTAGCGCTCTCCCGGGCGGGGGAGCGGGGAGGAGCTCCGGGCGCTTACCTCTCGGCCGCGAAGTGCCCGGGCGGCTTCCTCCCGGTGTAGCCTCGGGCTGGTGCCCCCGGCAGCAGGAGCGCGACACAGGCGGCCCGAAGGAGCAGTCCGGCCCACATGACCGGCGGCGGCGGGTCCCCCGGGCTGGGCTCGGCTCCTGCGCCGCGCGCGGGAGAGGGGGCTGCCGGCCCTCGCCCCTCCTCCTGGCGCCGTGGGGAGCGAACCAGCGATCCCCGAAATGGCACGCGGAGCTGAGCAGGGGGGCTGGGGACGCCGAGAGGAGGGGCCGAGGGCCGCGAGGGGACGCGGCGGACGATTGTGGGGAGGGTCTCTGGCACCTCGAAGCGAAACACACAAAGGCAACGCCGCCCGCCTGCTGATGCCTCTCCGAGAGGCGCGGAGCCCGGGGCGGGGGCAAAGATCAGGGACCCCTGGGGGCGGGGTTTCGCCCTCGGCCCACACCCCCTGCCCCGGTTTGGGAGTCGGCTTCCTGCGAAGCGCTGACTGAAGGCGTCAGACCGAGGCCCCGGGAGGAAACAGACTTCGGGAACAAGGCTAGCACCAGAGGCTGCGCGCCCCGGGCATGGCCCCTGTCGGTGGGACCCGAGACGCCTTGTTGTCACGAGGTGGGAACCGTGGAAATTCGAACCCACGACGCCAGGTCGCTGTGCCGCTGAGCAGTTCTAGGCCTGCCCCCAGCCTGCCAGAAGGTCTGCACCCTAACGCCGGAGTGCGTTGATCTGTGGGTCCAACCGCTCCCTGGCCGGGGGCCCTAGCCACTTTTGAAGCCCCGGACTCCTCTGGGCACCCAGGGGGCAGATGGCCGGCCTCCCGACTGCTGGTGGCAAGACGAGGAAGCAGCTGGCGCCGTTGGCAGTGGAGAGGCAGCAGCAGATCTGGAAGGCTCCTCTTTGCCCCTTCTGCAGCTGCCCCAGGCCATGGTCAGAGACTGGGGGGCTGCCTAGGGATTTAGGCAAAGAAGGGGTGCGGAAATCAAAATCATCCCGCTGGGAGAAAGCTGAAAGGATAACTGATTTTACCTTCTGCTCCATGCAGTAATCTTTCCCTTAGCCACCCACAATTAGTCAAGATTTTGCTTAAATACTTCCAGGGGTAAGAAACTCACTATCTGTTAAGAAGCAGCCCAATCCAGTTTTGAACCACATTTGTTTTAAAGTGTCTTCACTTCCCGGTTGAACAATCCCTGTTCCTTTGGCCTTCCTGCTACCTCTGCCTTTACTGAGGTGCTTAACATTGGTGGCCACAAATGGACATGGCGTACGAGCGGTGGCCTGGACTCGTGCCTCCTTCCTGCAGACACCATACTTTTACTAATGCACCCTAATATTACCTTTTTGGCAACCCCATGATGTTAATTATGACACATTGAGTTTGCAGTAAAGAAAAACCACAGGTGGCCGGGCGCGGTGGCTCACACCTGTAATCCCAGCACTTTGGGAGGCTGAGGTGGGCGGATCACCTGAGGTCAGGAGTTCCAGACCAGCCTAGCCAATATGGTGACGCCCCATCTCTACTAAAAATACAAAAATTAGCTGGGCATGGTGGCGGGCGCCTGTATTCCCAGCTACTCAGGTTGAGGCAGGAGAATCGCTTGAACCCAGGAGGCAGAGGTTGCAGTGAGCCAGGATTGCACCATTGCACTCCAGCCTGGCGGACAGAGCAAGGCTCCATCTCAAAAAAAAAAAAAAAGAAAGAAAGAAAGCAGGCATTTTTTGTTGTGCTTTTATGTTATTTAAACACAAGCTGCCAAGTGGTCTCCCTACCTGAAGCTGTGTGGCCATATTTTTTTTTTTTTTTTTTTTTTTTTAGATGGAGTCTTTCTCTGTCGCCCAGGCTGGAATGCAGTGGCACGATTTCGGCTCACTGCAACCTCCATCTCCCGGGTTCAAGCAATTCGCCTTCCTCAGCCTCCCGAGTAGCTGGGACTACAGGCGCACATCACCATGCCCAGGTAATTTTTATATTTTTAGTAGGGACGGGGTTTCACCATGTTGACCAGGCTGGTCTTGAACTCCTGACCTCAAATGATCCACCCGCGTCAGCCTCCCAAAGTGCTGGGATTACAGGCATGAGCCACTGCACCCGGCTTGTGGCTACATTTTTGCAGACATTCACCTTGAGGCCGTATCTCACCTTGTTTGTTTTGGCCCATTTTCTTGTCAACATATTCTCAACAAGTAGGAGCCAAAATATTCTGTAACATAAGATGAATGCAACTTCCGTCATATCCATTCTGAGTCCCAAGGACCCTCGGAATCCTAAGGCATCTTTCTCTCTTGCCCCAAACATCTGAAGGTTACACTTTCCCCCTCCACTGCCCCTAAACCACCAATGTCAAATAGGTGCTCTTTTTTCCTGGCCCTAGGGGAGCTACCCAAATTTTCAACAGGCATACACAGAACAAGTGTCCACATGGCTTCCATATTTCATGCCATCTTCTCACACTCCAGCACACCTCAGCTACCTCTGTTCTTAGCTACATTATGGAGCCCCACCTGCTCCACCTCACCCTGTAAAACTCACTCCCTGGCAGAGTTTGCTCCATATTGGCCAATGAGCAGCTGGAATAGCTGAGATGCAACTTTGTGCTTGAAGAAAACCCACATCTACCCTAAGGAATTTAGGATACTTAGTACACAGTAAATTCCTGTTAGTGAATCTCCAAACGTCCAAACTGCCCTTGGCATTTCTTTCATTTCCCCATAAAGTTTCTGTGACCTTATGGCATTCACCTTGCTCCTATCAACATTTGCCCCTTTAGTTTGGTTTTTGTTTTTCTTGTCTTTTTGTTTGACCCTGAGGTTTCTCAGTTTGGACACAGAGTCTCTAACTTACTATTGTTCAAGACTAGTTCGGGCATATCCCTTGATTGCAGTTCCTGTGTTTCTTCCCACTTCTGTGGCTTGTGGTTTCTCAGTAACAAAAGGGACCCTCCACCGAGGGTGGAGGATCCAAGTTGTTGTTGGCTGCAGAATGACAGCCTCTGGCTTGTGATCCCTCCAAATGGTCATGTGATGAGTCAGTGTTTCTATTATTCTCCCAAAGGTCCCTTCGTGCAGAGGCCTGGAGTGATGCTAGTTCATCAGCGCCTACATGGAATGGAGCTGTTCCAGTTGGCTACAGCCACGCTCCAAAGACAACCTTTCACCCCTAGAGAGGTGATTAATGGTGTTTAAGAGGGGATGTGGGAGTATGGCAGCAGAACATCAGTTTCCAAAGTTGGAATTCAATCCCGAGTGAATATACCCATGAGTGTACAAAACAAAAAATCAGCAAAACATAGCAAGGACTCCACAAGCTTCCAAATTCAAGACAAGTCATTGACAACCTTCTTCTCAATAGCAGGTCTCAGCAGCTGCAGGTCAGACCACAAAAGTGCCCCAGAATGATCATCCCACCACATTCTGTCTTTCTGATTATGACACCTTATAGTCAGCGCTCCCATCTAGGATTAAATTTTTAAAATAATCACAATGTGGAGACTGTTGCTTGCCTGCCTCATTAAAGCTGGCCTCTGGCAGCGGGGCAGGCCCTTTCAAATTCAAACTATGACTTCTAGAATTCAAATCACAGTGTTGGGTTTCCAGTTCAAACTGTGGTTTTTGAGAGGCTGATTATTTTTTGTTAAGACCCTTATCCCCCACCCCCAGAACTCTCAGAAGAGTAAGGGGAAAAAAAGGTAATAAAACACAAGGAATTCCTTCAGGGAAGGAAACTTCCTCCAGAAGACCCTCAAACCAGGGATGCTTCTTAGCTCTTTTCCTTTTAAGCTAGAATCTCTCAAAACCACAATTTGAACTTGTAACCACAATTTTCCTGACACTGTATCAAAGGCTGGTCTTAAAGGAGCCACCAATATGCCTAGTATCAACCCTACTCCACCGTGGGGACAGAGCAGCCTTTCTTCCCACCAGATCACTGAGAGAAACGTGGGCCCAGACATTGGCCCACCAAGCTGAAAAGAAGACAGGCTTTGTTTGCCAGACAGAAGAGTGAATCCCATATGTGCCCTACCCCTGCTGTATTCTCAAACCAAAAGCACCAAAGGTTCACTTGATTAGATCAGAGGAAACAAAATGAGGGTCCAAAGGGCATGTGGCAACAAGCAGCTGGGAGGTACATGAGGAGCTACTAGGTGGCCTGGGGGCTAGATGACTGGACACTGCACACAGAGCTGGCTATAAAACCAGGAAAGGCAGTCCAGGCAACCCCCAGGCCCAGCAGGTTACCGACAGAAGCAAGTAAGAATCAAATGGTGTCAAGGACAACCAAAAGACCAGTGAATTTCTAAGCCCATCATCCTTGGGATCCCATCAAACAATCACGTGATGAAGAAGAGGTATAGATGTCTTCACTTTCACTACTTGAAAAGAGCTGTTCTAACAGCAAGGGCAAGTGAATGCAACAACTGCCATAAAAGGGAGGATACTGCCTAAGTTCGCAGTAAATTAGGAATAGTTAACCTGGAGTCCTGGATAGCTGGGCAGGGTGAATAAAAGCAAAAACAAATGTACCTTTCTTCTTATATTCTACTTTATTTGGTAAAACTCAGAAACTAACAATTCACATCCTCCCACCTTCTTCTTTCCGAAGAAGGCAGTTTGCAGAGACAAAAGGGCTGTGGCGTGGGGATCATCCACCATCTCCAGGTTTTACACGCAGGCTACCCATGGCTTGGCAGTCAGGCCTCTAGGCCTGATGCTCTCAGAGGCAATAGAAGAAAAGTAAAAGGAAGGTCTCACTTCACAGACAATGAAACCCTCCTAACCCTCTTCCCCACTACCCACAACTCCCTACACTGCCAATCTAAATAAAAAGAGGACAATGCATGAGTGTGAGATACACATACACACACACACACATACACACACAGACACGCACAGCTTCCTTTCAGCCAAAGAACTGCAAAATCCCTCCCTGGAAGGAGGACAACTGGCAACACCAATCAAGGCTTGGTGGTCTAAGGTGATGGCTGGAATCATGTGAGACTGGTAAAAATCCAGGGAGAAAATGTTTCACCTTCAGCTCATTCCCAAGTCTCTATGAAGCCCGCCCCACTTCCACATAGGGGAACTGTGGCTCTGGGGGCAGCTGGCTTAGGGAAAGGCCTCCCATGGCCAAGAAGACGATGGTGGAGAGGAGGGGAAGGGCAGCAGGGCAAAGCCTTTGGGGAGGGTCAGAAAAGGGGCCCCCTGCCCTTGGCTAATGGATCCGAGTTAGCTCCTCCACAACCTTGATGAGGTCGTCTGCAGTGGCCTCTCGCTTCATACCGCTGCCATCGTCATACTGCAATGAGAAGATGGGCGGGGCTGTGAGGACCAAGAGGGTGCTCTCCCACAGGTGGGGAAGGGAATGCCCCCAGTGAAGGAGGCACAAGACTCCACCATTGTCATGGCAGAGGAAGGACTCACCAGAAACCCACGCCTCCCCCTGGGTGGCACAGGTCAGCAAGGACACCACCTGGTCTATTTCTCCCTCTTCAAGATTCTCCCTCTTCTGCTATCCCCGAGACACCATCTCCAGTGAGCAATATCCCAAACTCCAGAATTGTGGCCATTTCTCCTCCCTACGGGATCCTGACCCTGCCTCCCACCTTTGGGTCTTGCTAAAGATCCCAGATGTGTCTTCACTGCTCAAGGACGGGGTTAACATGGGTAGAGTTACTAGCACAGCATCTGGTACCTAGTGGGTACCCACGAGCCACAACTACAAACATCTCTTTTCCCTCAGACTCCACCTTCCATCTGGTAAGGATTACACAGAGGTCCCCTCGCATCTTGGAACTGAGGAGGAGAGGTGCCCAGAGACAGTCTCCTGGTATGCCCCAACCTGCAGTGGACTTGTCTGGCCCAGGGTTAAACACCACACAGCTCACCTGTAGGTTTGCCACCACCTCCTGCATCTTGGGGCGGCTAATATCCAGGAAACTCTCAATCAAGTCACCGTCAATGAAACCTGTGGCTGGTTCTGTCTTCCGCTCGGTGTGAAAGGATCTCCAGGTGGATGGGTGAGTTAAGGAACATGTGCTTATCAGGAAACACCCTCCTCAGTCATCCCCACCTTTGAATAAGACCACAATCTAAAGCAATCATCAGGATTAGAAAGGAAATAACACTTCCTTTCGCCTTGCTTTTATTTGGACATTTTTGGAATTGAAAAAAATGTAAAAATATGACCTAATCTAATTGGTTCTCAATTGGGGTGATCTTCAAAATAGTTTTTAAAAGTACAGATCAGAGTCTATTAATGTGAAGCCCGTATGTGTATGGAAGTTCTTTAAAAGTGCTCTAGGCAAAGCTGATGCACAAGAACCACCTAAGTCTAGCGTCAAAGCTCCATAGAGGGGTCAGTGTGGTGGTGGCTCATGCCTGTGAACCCAACACTTTGGGAGGTTGAGGCAGGGGGATCGTTTGAGTCCAGAAGTTCAAGACCAAACCTGGGCAACATCATCAACTCCTGTCTCTACAAAAAACAAAATTTTTTTTAATTAGCCAGGTGAGCTGACACGTGCTTACAGTCCCAGCTATTCGGGAGGCTGAGATGGGAGAATCACTTGAGCCCAGGATGTCAAGGCTGCAGTGAGCCATGATCATGTCACTGCACTCTAGCCTGGACAACAGAGCAAGAACCCACCTCCAATTAAAACAAAAAAAGAAGAAGAATAAAAGCAGCAGCTCCGTTGATGAATAAACTGAGACTCAGTGAGACAAGGCTGCCAAAAGTCTTGTTAGCAAAAAACCAATAAACCAGCCCATCAGCCCCCCTTGGCTAGAGCAGGGCCAGAGTCACAGACAGGAGCTCCTCCCACCTCCAGGGGGGCGGGGAGGGCCCTTTATATCTCCTGTACTACACAAACTTCCAATAGCACTTGGATTCTGGGGGTCCCAGGGTGGCAGATTCTTTCAGTGTTTTCCGCTTCTTCACCTTTCCCTTTCTTCTGGTAGTCTCTCTAGTCTCAGACACTGTTGCCCTCAACCAAATCCCTGAAAGGATGTGCTCCTGTGTTGTGATCTAAATTCACATTTGGCCTGCTACACCGAGAGGGCCAGAGGCGGACACAGTTCAGGAATATAAATGTACATTTCCAAGATGGACCAGCGGAAGCTAGGTGATAAGTACTTTGGGAGTCAATATACTGTTCTACTGTGTATGTTTGAAATTTTCCACATGAAAAAGTCAAAAACAAAACAAAACTAAAAACCTGTTCTGTACAGGAACCTAATCAAGACATGTAGTAGCTTCCGGGTAATGTGACTCCGTGTGCCACATATAACGGGATGTGCTTCCCAGCAAGGGGATGGCTCTGGGAAGGATATAAGGAGTGCTCGATCTTCCCCACACTTTTGATGACTTTATTGAGTCGATTCTGCATGTCCAGCAGGAGGTTGTACCAGCTCTCTGACAGTGAGGTCACCAGCCCTGAAGAAGTGAAGGAGGCAGTGAGCTGCAGAGAGCTCAACCCCACAGCATGTATCCTCTACGTAAAGGGCAGCCCAGGTGAGCAGCTCAGGGAGGGCTAATGTGCTGCAGCCTCCTCTAGTAAACACCTAGGTCTTGTACAGTTGCTCTCCCCAGTCCCTCAGAATGCTGGTATCAGGAAGGAGGCCTGTGTGGGGGTGTGCCCCACAGGGGTGACCTTACCTATCATGCCGTTGACCGTGCCGAAGAGCACCGAGCCTTGTGTGGGGGTGGAAGTCTCACCCAGATTCTGCATTACCAGAGAGCCGTGGCAAAAGACATTGACAAACTCGCCCAGGTGGAAAAGACCAACCTCCTGGAGGTGCTGCCGCTCCTCGTCAGTGGTGGCAGCGCTGAAAGGCGGTGAGAAAGTCACTTTCTGAACCTCCTGTTTCCACCACAGGCCCTGAGACAGGACCACGTGCAGTGGTCACGGTGCTCAATTTCCCTGGGGAGCTGACATACTCCACAGTAGGGGAGCCAGTCTAAAGAGGTGGATTTCTGTCACCTTTTATTCTCTGACGAGGAAAGTTCTATCTCTGTAAACAGGAGCACCTGAACCTGACACAGAACCCAATGCTTGCATCCACCAGAGACCAAGGAACTCCCAGCCCTCCCCACCACTCCCAGAGCTGGCCACTACTCACCTATCCTTTTGACACACAAACAAGTTAAAGGCATTTTCAGCCCCCAGAAAATTGTCATCATCCAAGATTTCCACAGCACTCATCCAGTTGGGATTAAAGTCTCGAGCAATCTTAAAACAGACAAGGTGAAAGAAGAAAGCATAATCAGCAGTTTGCATGGAATCCAGTTCTGGGACTTGTGTTTCCTTTATTCAGGAGCAAGGCCCCACCCTGCAGAAGATATAGCATGGTGTTCAACAAGTGTCACCCTAGAGGGATTCTCCCCGACCTCTCTGCCAACGCAGCCCATTTGGTTGCCAACTGCCCAGAGATGGAGCCTAGTCAGAGTTCGAGTTGGGAGTCTCTAAAAATACTTAATCAGGGCCAGGCACAGTGGCTCACGCCTGTAATCCCAGCACTTTGGGAGGCCGTGGCGGGCCGATTATGAGGTCAGGAGATCGAGACCATCCTGGCTAACAAGGTGAAACCCCGTCTCTACTAAAAATACAAAAAATTAGCCAGGCGTGTTGGCAGGTGCCTGTAGTCCCAGCTACTCGCAGTCCCAGTTACTTGGGAGACTGAGGCAGGAGAATGGCGTGAACCTGGGGGGCAGAGCTTGCAGTAAGCCGAGATCGCACCACTGCACTCCAGCCTGGGCGACAGAGCCAGACTGCGTCTCAAAAAAAAAAAAAAAAAAAACTTAATCAATGTAGAATGTCTGCTCCGGGGAAAACATTTCTGCCCCTAATACTGGGCTGGCTTATCCTTCCCCACCAGAGACACTTGCAGGGGCCGTGGCTCAAGCAAGAAGTCTGCTCGCATCCCCCCACCAGCATCACCTCTTCAAAGTTTCCTTCCATGGGCTTGTAGGCGAGCAGCAGCACTGAGCGCATAAGGTCGCCCACCAGGATGAAGTCGCCCTTGGTCTTCAGGTAGAGGGCCATGATGTTGTTGTAGTGGTTGCACTCAGTGCGCAGCTCCTTCTCTGTTGTCCACTCATAGAGCCGCACCTGGGAAGGGCATTGTCTCTCTCAGCCAAAGGGGCCAGAGCTCTCTCAGAATGACTCCCCCCAACTCTTCGACCCTTCATCTGCAGCACTACTTCTCAAAGTGCAAGGCGGGACAGGAAACGGTTTTATGAGGCACTGGGGTGAACATTTATTATTTCACTATTACATATTTATGAAATATGAAAACACAATGAACACACCAAACCAGGAATACAAAACTTCCCAAGTTTTCCTTTACATAAAAAAATGAGTCCACGTAAAGGAAACAGTAATGTGGGTAGTCGGGCTTGGTGGCGCACACCTGTAATCCCAGCTACTCAGGAGGTTGAGGCACAAGAATTGCATGAACCCAGGAGACAGAGGTTGCAGTGAGCTGAGCTGAGATCATGCCACTGCATCCCAGCCTAGGCGACACAGCGAGACTCTGTCTCAAAAAAAAGAAAGAAAGAAAAGTCCAACAGAAACACTGACAAATAACTAAAGGAACCTGAAGAACTTGATTCTACAGCCACCCTCTACCACCCCGCAAGAGGGAAAAAGAAACTGTGCAGCCGGCCGCGGTGGCTCACGCCTGTAATCCCAGCACTTTGGGAGGCCGAGACGGGCGGATCATGAGGTCAGGAGATCGAGACCATCCTGGCTAACACAGTGAAACCCCGTCTCTACTAAAAATACAAAAATAAAATTAGCCAAGCATGGTGGCGGGCACCTGTAGTCCCAGCTACTCGGCAGGCTGAGGCAGGAGAATGGTGCGAATCCGGGAGGCGGAGCTTGCAGTGAGCCAAGATCGGGCCACTGCACTCCAGCCTGGGGGACAGAGCGAGACTCCGCCTAAAAAAAAAAAAAGGAAAAAAAAAGAAACTGCTTTTTTCTGTCTCCACAGCAGTGCTTCTTCAATTACAACCACATCTCCAAAAGAATGAAAATGCTTTATCATCAGTAGACAAATGGAGAGCTACTTGGCACGGCCCAGTGCTAAAGAAGACAGACTCAACCCATCTGAACTGACAAGCCTTCCCTGGCAGATCCTTCAGGATCCAGATAATCCCCATGGCCTCTGCACATCTAGAAACTCCTGGGCAGAACATATTAATCAAACCACAATTTCTCAAGATTTGTCCAAAGAACCCTAGCTACACAGGAATATATTCCAAGAATCATTTGTAATAATTACAATGGTTGGCGGGGCGCAGTGGCTTACGCCTGTAATCCCAGCATTTTGGGAGGCCAAGGCAGGCGGATCACGAGGTCAGGAGATCGAGACCATCCTGGCCAACGTGGTGAAACCCCATCTCTACTAAAAATATAAAAATCAGCTGGGCATTGTGACGTGTGCCTGTAATCCCAGCTACTCGGGAGGCTGAGGCAGGAGAATCTCTTCAACCAGGGAGTCGGAGGTTGCAGTGAGCCAAGACTGCGCCATTGCACTCCAGCGTGGCGACAGAGTGAGACTCCATCTCATAAATAAACACATACATACATACTATGGTTACCACACCTCTATCACAGGGTAAAAGGTACCTCCAGAGTGCCCCGTCTTCAGGTAAGCCCACCTTGCTGGGCCTCCACACCTCCAACAGAAAGAGTGAAGCGGGGGGCCTCAGAGCTCCACATGTTCCTGCCAACACCTGCCACCACTCTCTCTCCACGCTCTCAACCTCCCCATCGCCTTGGAGAGAGTCAAGACTAAAGCCAGACACCACCAGAAGGCCAAGACTCCCATTCTCTTCCCAAAAGGCTGTAGACTTCCACTGTCCAATATGGTAGTCACTAGCCACACATGGCTATGAAACACTTGAAATGTGCCTAGTCCATGTTGAGATGTGTTCTGACTATAAAATACACACCAGATTTTGAATTATTAGTATGAAAAACTGTAAAATATCTTAATAAGCATTTTTATACTGATTACATGTGGAAATGCTAATATTTTAGATATTGGGTTAAATAAAATACCTTATTCATTTCACCTGCTTCTTTTTGCGTTTGTTAATGCGGCTACTAGAAAATTCAGAATGACATACATCGCTCATATAATATTTCTATTGGCTGGCAACAGAATAGATATGTCCTCACCTGACCTCAAATGCCACCCTCCACCCTCCTGATCCCTGTGCCCACTCACTGCACCCTCTGGAACACAGTCATTAACCATGGACAGCCACTTCTCTGGGCAAACCCTTCACTTCATTCTAACTCATATCCATGGCTCTTTCCTAAGGGCCTTGTGGCCCTCTTAACTTGTCTGTTTTCTCTTCCACTGTCCCTCATAGCACTGGAACAGGAGGTAGCACAGTCTCCCAAGCTCCTCGTCTGCTCTTTCAGACTTGTCACTCCCTCCCCTGAAACACCACAGTTTTAAGGCTCACACCACCAGACCACACAACCACCATCACCCACTAAAGCAGTCACCTGAATCCCCACCCCACCCATCACTCTCTCCCACACAACCTCCTATAAGTCTTGATGACTATAATATTCACAGAGAAGGTCCTTCTAATACCCTCACCTCTTAGCTTTTCTGACCCCTTCTTTCCCACTTACTTTGTCCATTCTTATGACCACCTCTTAAACCCTGGCATTACAAGTAACTGCACTCTTCCTGAATCTCGTGTCCTCCGCTCTGCCTCTTCTCAGATGCTCATAGTCCACCACCATAATCACATAATAACTGTCTTGCAGATTCCAACGCCCTGACCCCTCTCCCCTTTCTCATGCTCACCTAACAAAACTCGACTTGTATTAAATTTTCATCTTCCACTCCAGGTAAGGAAAACCAACCAACAGGATGACTGTTCTTTTAAATTCAAGACTACTAACTGAAAGGGGGTTCCTAAACCTCTCAGAAATAATGCATTTTCCTACTCCACTCACTCTTCTGGTCCTAAAACAATGAATTCATCCCTTTTCCACTCTACTCAAATTGCCAATACCTCCTTCCCATCTTCTCTCTCAGCAATTTCACAGAGAACAGAGACACAGCCAAAAGGGCATTTCCATGAACTTCCACATCTGTTCCCTTCTCTGTCACTCGGTTTGAGATCCCACCTCCTTTTGCCTGGCCAAGAACAATGGCTAGAGCAATTGTTCTAACATCAGTCCCATCAGCATAGAAGACATGCAGCAGTGTTTCCCAGCTTGAAAAATTAAAAACAGAAAATTCTTATCCTGAAATTTCACTGTCCACATCACTCTGTCCTTTACTGCAAAACTCCTTGAGGGGTTTTCTGTACCAGCTTCCTTTCCTCCTACTCTCCGTTGAGGCGACTGCAATCAGGTTTCTAGCCCCACCACTCAACCAAGAGCTCTGATCAAGTTTACCACTGACTTCCATGTTACTAATCTTTATGTTACCTGACCTGCCAGCAACACTTGGAGTTTACCAATTCCCCCCTGCTTCAGGATAACTTTTTCTCCATGGCTTCCAGAACACTATTCTCTCGGTTCTCCTCCTACTTCACAAGTCACCCTTTGTTTGGCTGGATCTTCACCCTATCTCTGAAATGCTGGACAGCTCTAGGGCTATCTTCAGATCCTGTCTCTATGGGCTCTCAGCAGATGGGTGGTCTTAGGTGATGTCATCCAGACTTTCAGCTTTAACTGCCATGCTAGTATCTCCAGTGTACCTCTTCCCTGGATTCCATACCTCTCTCATTGTTATCTAGTGAACATCTCCACTTAGATAACCACTGAAACTGAGTATATCCAGAACCTCTGGTTTCCACTCCAAACCTGCTGCACTATCTTTCCCATCAGTAAATGGCAAAGCCAAAACCCCTGACCCTTTATTCCTCTGCCTCTCATATCTCATCTTCAATCTATCACCAAAGTCCTTCAATCCTACCCTCATAACATAAGCAGAATGTGACTACTCTTATTCATCTCCTCCATCACCACCTGGTCCCAGCAACCACCGACTGCATCCAGATTACTACAAGAGCCTCCCCTAACTGACCTCTTCTACCGCTGCTTCTACCCCTGCTCCCCTACAGCCTTTCCAGAGAAGCAACATGATCTTTTGAAAATACAAGTTCAATCATGTTCAAACCCTTGCTCAAACCCTCCAGAGGTTGCCATCACGCTCTGAATAAAACCCTGATATGGCCTACCAGGCTCTGCACGTTCTGGCCCCTGGCTGTCCATTGGACTCATCTCTCACCAGAACACCAGCTCAGTCCCCACAGACACCAGGCCCGCCCACTCTCACCTATGACCTACCACCCCTTGCACTTGTCTTCCCCAAGCACAGGTAGGGTTCTTACCTCCCTTCATTTTGGAATCTGCTCAAATGCCACTGTGTATCCACAAGACCCTCCCGACCATGTGATATGAAACAGCAAACCCCACTTCCCACATTCATCCTGGCATTCCTCCAGTCCTGCACCCCTTTTACTTCTCACCATTTCACGTACTATGTACTTTATTTGCTCATAAACTCCAAAAGGGCAGCTCATTGTCCATTTTGTTTGCTGCTATCTCCCTACTCCAAAACATCAGGTTGTCCATTTTCGATATACAAAATTTTTGTCAACTATACCTCAATAAAGATGGAAAAAAACTTTTTAGCAAGGGAGGAGGTAGGGTCATGGCATAAGCAGTGGAATATTTCAAAGGACTAGCTTTCAGGAATGCACTCAGGATATTCTGATTTGGCTCATTTTCTTTTGGCATGGAACATCCTACGTGCAGGGACCATAGGTCTCACTCGTTTCTCAAGTCCCACAGCACTCAGGATCTGAAACACATGGGGGTTCACGTAACCTAGTCTAATGCGTGGTTCAACCTCAGTTTCCGAGATTCTCAACTCAGAGCTCTATCCTCCACACCCGCTTTGTTCTCCTTCAGATCTGACACACACGCGGCCCCAGACAACCTAAGAGAGACACATTCTGCAGACAATGATGGGCAGCCTAAAGTAAGTACCAAGTGGTCCAGGCCTCACCGTGCTATTGATGCTGGCTAACAGCTTCCCGTTAAATTCCACCATAGAGTACACGGCCCCTTTCACTTCCTTTTCAGCCACAGTCTGTAGTTTTCCTGGGGGTGGAAAAAATATGTTTGAGTCTCTATGAGCCCATACTTTACCTCATCAAAAGAATCCTCTGGTTGCCCCTGTGGTACTAATTCTTGCCCCCCAAAACCACTCATCTAAAAAAACAACACAGACTCAGTATCTACTGGAGTTAACAACCACGTAAAGTATGAGCCCCAAGATAATGTGCAGAGAAATCCAGTTGGTATCTAGGATCTGCCCCCTCGCCCTGAAACTCTAGATCTCTCTCTCAAGATGGAAACCAAATCCCATTTCAGCTATCTGATCTGAGATTTCCGGGCTGATAGTCTTTAGAGCCATCTTGGGTGGGTGTAACGAGAAAAGATATTAAAATATAAACACAGAGCTGAAGCTGGAAAGAGCACCTAAATGCCTGAGCAACCAAGTGGAAAACAAACCTAAGATTCTGAATTTTTATACCTGTTGTCACTAGATTCCCTTACCCATCGTTCACTTCTCCCACCCCTCCCTTTTGTTCTTTTGGCCTTTCAAAGAGTAGCAAAGAAAGAAATGTAAGCTAAATTTTACTGTGTACTGTTCACATGCTCCAAAATTCAATCAAATAAAGAAGAGAATAGCTCTTTACAGCAATGAACCCAACTTCTTCTACTGCTTAACTGAGGCTCTCTGAAACCTCACAATGGCCTGCTGACTTTCTCAGCATTTCACATCCCTCAGAAACTGGAGACTGCGCCCACTTACCATCCGAATACTGAAAGACCACAATGCGACCCTGCTTGGGCTCTGCCTCTTCAGGATACACCATTGCTGTGCCCACAATGAAGTAAGTGTTGGGGTCTTTGCCCAGCTTGCAGGAAACCAGACTGAGGGCATATTCATTCTGCAGAAACTGGTGGGCATGAAGCACTAGAGAGTAGAGAGATGACTACGTGATGACAGGTTACCCGTATCTGCACGCACACATAACCCCGTATTTCTGAGGCCTGTGGCTTAGGCAGTGACAAAGCGTGTACCACCTGCTGTCCCTGTCTCATCAGATTATCCATCCCCCATCAGCCTAAGCTAAGGAGAGGATGCCCAGCCCTCCAAACTCACTGCCATCTCACAGAGTTCCCACCCCTCCTTTCTGCTCCTCCTAGGGTAGTCTGCCACATCTGTCAGGCTTTGCAGGTACCAGAGCCCAGAACAGCCTGGATTAGGGAGGGCGTAGATAAAAATTATCGAAAGAGCTCATGTGCACCTTCAAAGGTGTGTTGGTCAATGATAAGTAGGTTGTGCACCTCCACCTCTTCTCCAAAGGAGGTCTCATGAGGAGCAGTGCTGCTGGAGAACAGCTTGCTGGAGCTGACACTGCTGGACAGAGCCTGCAAACAGAGAGAATGCACATCATCCTTCTCAAACACAGAAGAAGTGCTGAGACATTATTGTGAAGGGACCCGTCAGATCGGGACACAAAGGCTGCAGCTAGCCAAGAACTCTGATGGCTGGCAGCTCAAGGAGCCTGAGGAGAGTGTTTCAGAGGAGGCATGTAGTTGAAACATCAATCCCAAACAGTAAAAATCTAAGGGTCATTAAAGACAAAACAGTGATGCTTCAAGTCAATCAAGCACAGCTAAAAAGGAACTCAGGTGACCTAATAAAGGGACAGACTCCACTACCCTCAATGGGAAGAGGAGGGGGGCACTTCAAATAAAAACAGAAGCCATGAAGACTTCAACTCTGGACTACGGAGGGAGGTCCTGTCGCAGATATGTGGAAACATGAAAGGCAGAGAATACATGGAAGAAAATGACCAGCTGGTATCACCACTGAGCCTAGTACGTGTAGCTCCAGACTGTTATCTGCCTCATTCTGCAGATAAGAAAACTGAAGTTTAGGCTTTCCCAAGGTCACACAGCTAGCAATAAACCCGGAAGCCAGGCCAGGCACAGTGGCTCACGCTTGTAATTCCAGCACTTCGGGAGGCCGAGGCAGGCGGATCACAAGGTCAAGAGTTCGAGACCAGGCTGGCCAACACAGTGAAACCCCATCTGTACTAAAAATACAAAAATTAGCCGGGCATGGTGGCACGCGCCTGTAATCCCAACTACTCAGGAGGCTGGGCCAGGAGAATCGCTTGAACCTGGGAGGTAGAGGTTGCAGTGAGCCGAGATCGTGCCACTGCACTCCAGCCTGGACGACAGGGTGAGACTCCGTCTCAATAAAATAAAATAAAATAAAATAAAATAAAATAAACCCAGTAGGCACTTTTGAAAAGCTGGTTTCTGTCTTAAAAAAAAAAAAAAACAAACAAACCTGGAAGCCCGTTCTGTCGGACTCCAAACCCCATGTTCCTCCTCTATTCGACCACTCTACAAAGGACCCAAACTGATGGTGACAGATGCTGCAAGGCCACCAAGTAGGAACTGTTTTTTAAAAATAAACTTTTATAGAAGCCAGCTATGCTCACCTGTTGCCTACAGCTGCTTTCAGGCTACGATGGCAAAGTTGAACAGTCAGTGGTAACTGAGACCACACTGCCTGCAAAGCCGAAAGCCTTCACTACCTGGCCTGTACAGAAAGCTTGCTGGCCCCTGCTCTAAGGTCATCTTTCTTTGTCCACTGCCCTTACCTGGGTGCTAGCGCTGGGCCTCAAGGCTGTCGTGCCCCCACTCGTGTCTTGGACTTCAATGCGGCTGGAGAGGACCCCGAAACACTGGGACACTTCCTGGTAGCAGATCTTCCTGCAGAACAAGTACAGAACAACAGTGTCACTTAGAAAGTCAGAAGCACCCTACACCAACCCCCACTTCCCACTCTCCCACCCTGGGCCTCACCTTGGAGACTCATAGAGGGGAACTGTGCGAATGTGCAGCTTCTGGATCTCATCGATGGTGCCAATGGTGAGGGTGCTATTGTTGGCCAGCGCCAGGCTGGAAAGAAGGGTCTGGGTTTAGACTGAGGAGACTCAAGGAAGGCAAAGATTCTATGAGGCAACTCCACAGAGGAAGAAAAACAAGGCAGGATTACACCAGCTTTGACTCCATGCTAAACATCACCTGGAGAGACAGACAATTCTGATTCCTGGTCCCATCCACAAGATACTCTTATTTCATTGGTCTGGGTGAGCCTAGGCTGAGATTTTTAACAGCTTTCCATTTAATGATAATGTGCAACCAGTTAAAAAAATCAATGCTCCAGGAATGTGACTTTCAAACTACTGCCTGTGTCAGAGTCGGCTGGAGGGCTTGTCAAAACAGTCTGCTGGGCCCCCTCCCAGAGTTTCTGATTCTGTGAGTCAGGGTGGGGCTTGAGCATCTGCATTTCTTTCTTTTCTTTCCTCTCTCTCTCTCTTTTTTTTTTTTTGAGACAGAGTCTCAGCTCTGTTATTCAGGCTGGAGTGCAGCGGTGAAATCTAAGCTCACTGCAACCTCCACCTCCCAGTTTCTTTTTTTTTAAGACAGTTTTTTTTTCTTGTCACCAGGCTGGAGCGCAATGGTGGGATCTTGGCTCACTAAAAACTCTGCCTCCTGGGTTCAAGTGATTCTCCTGCCTCAGCCTCCTGAGTAGCTGGGATTACAGGTGCCTGCCACCACACCCGGCTAACTTTTGTATTTTTACTAGAGATGGGGTTTCGCCATGTCGGCCAGACTGGTCTCGAGCTCCTGACCTCCGGTGATCCACCCACCTCAGCCTCCCAAAGAGCTAGGATTACAGGCATGAGCCACTGCACCCAGCAACCTTCCAATTTCAAGGGAATCTCCTGCCTCAGCCTCCCAAGTAGCTGGGATTACAGGCACACACCACCATACCTGGCTAATTTTTGTATTTTTAGTAGAGACAAGGTTTCACCATGTTGGCCAGGCTGGTCTCAAACTCCTGACTTCAAATGATCCTCCTGCCTCGGCCTCCCAAAGTGCCGGGATTACAGGTGTGAGCCACCATGCCCAGCCAGAGAATCTGCATTTCTAACAAGTTCCCAAGTAATGCTGTAGCTGCTGGTTGGGGACACCCTTTGAGAATTCCTGCTCTAGAGGGACACAAAATGATCTCTAAATTAGGGATTATGAAACAATCATCTGAATCACCTGATAAGTTTTCTGAAAATACAGATTCCAGAGCTCAACCTCAGACCCACTGAGGATTCCAAAAATCCTGTAGTTTTAAAAAACTTCCCAAGTGTTTCTATTGGGTAGCCAGTTTTGAGAACCTCTGCACTATACTTCCCATCTCAGTTATGATTTTGACACCGGAAAAAGGCTTTGAGGTAAGGGTTTGAGGAAAACATCATGACCCCCTCAATCAATAGCTCTCATTAAATAAGGAAAAAGAGACTCACCTGTCAGGATAGCCATCTGAATTGAGGGGACACATGTAGTTCACTTCCTTGAGGTTGACATTTGAGAAGACCAATTTGTGGTTGCTGCTATAGATGACAGTGGGGCGGTCAGAACAAGCAAAGACGTTGGTGGTAGAAAGAGAACGAAAAGTCCTCAATACGGTGGGCTGGGTGCCCAAAGTCACCTTCTTACGGTCGCTCAACAGACCTACAGAGAGAATGACATCAGGAGAAAGGAAGAAAGAAAACAGGACAAAAAGCTGGCCTGTGAAAGTTCAAAAGCAGAACCCTGGGACTAAGAATTCTGTGTAATTCTAATACTCTATTTTTGAAAGAGTCCCTCACTCAAAATACTACTCTCACCTGTCTCAATGTTGAGCCCAAAGTAGAAAAGCGCTCCATCTCCCAAGGCACAAAGGAGGTAATGGCTACTCTCAAAGGTGGTCATCAGGATGGAGCGAGGAATGATCTCTGTGAGAAAGGGGGACATTATGTTCTTGTTCCACATTTTGACTCTGTCCCAACCCAGGTCCCTAAATGACACATACCTCCACCCAGCATCTCCTTGTGCAGTAGTTCAAAAGAGGGCAACTTCAAGATACGAGCCGAGATGTCCGTCCAGAGGCCAATGGCACAAAGAGGGGACAGTCCATTGCTGTCTCCTAATGGGGTGATGTCCAAGCAAGCCACTTCATGTTCCATCTCTGTGTGGCTGAACAAAGAAGAATATGGCAGAGGAAGGAATCCAAGGATCAAAGAAGTCCTAGAGAAAAGAGGAGGAAAGCGAGCAGACAGAAAAACACACACACCTGATCTGCCGGAGCTCCTGAGGATGGATCTGCAGATAGTAGAGGGCCCTGCCCACAGCCACCACCACCTGGCTGCTATTGCAGGAGGCCACACTGATGTTCTTGGCCTGAGGCTCCTTCCATTCACTGACCAGAGCTTTGGGTTCTTGAGAGACCAACCTCACCGATGCTGAAGTGATCTAGATAAACAGCAGATGAACAAATGTCTCCAAGCATCTGCCAGGGTCCACACAGGAGTGGAAAGGTGGTAAATGCAGCCCTAATAGAGCCCTACGAATAAGCTACATGAGGCTTCTATGTCTTATTCCCCAAAGTCCTGCTAATGATTACAATAGATGTCATTTTTGCATGAATGCCTGAAGGAGGCCAGCTTAAAAGTAGCTTACAGCTTACAAACCTACAGCTGGTGGGGAAAAGGCCTATTTCATTCTAATTGAGACTTACTTGGGTAATACAAACTGCATCCTGTGGGAAGATATGAATAGAGTAAGACCCTGTGACCACCAGTTTTTTGGCTTTTCTTTTTTTTTTTTTGAGACAGAGTCTCTCTCTGTTGCCCAGGCTGGAGTGCAGTGGTGCAATCTCAGCTCACCACAACCTCCGCCTCCCAGGTTCAAGCCATTCTCCTGCCTCAGCCTCCCAAGTAGCTGCGATTACAGGCGCATGCCACCATGCCTGGCTAACTTTTGTATTTTGAGTAGAGACGGGGTTTCACCATGTTGGCCAGGCTGATCTTGAACTCCTGACCTCATGATCCACCTGCCTCGGCCTCCCAAAGTGCTGGGATTACAGGCGTGAGCCACCATGCTGACTGTGACCACCAGTCTTAGCAGTTTTTCTCAACCCCCAAATCAGACCTCTAAAATATCTAAGTTCTTTACTGTGTATGAGCCATTTAAATTATTTAAAGTTCCTTAGTAAAGATTACAAAATTATATAGAAATATATTGTATAAATTTATCACTGAAATAAAACAGGAAGTACGTTGGTGACACTGTTATCTATTCATTCATCTTACCTAGCACAATTGAGTTTATATATAAGGATGAAAGCTCTTTAATAATAAATAGGTGAGCTGGTGCCAGTCTTCAGGCCAATAGTTAGATAACACTGACAAAGCAATGACTCAGTATCTGGGCACGTCCCACACTTGGTCTGCAAACTGACAGAACTTTCCCTCCGGTTTTACCAATCTACCACTGCCAGGTGGCTAAAAGGAAAACCAGGTGGATAAAAAGACAGAGACAGTTCATTAATCCTTAGGCACTCCAGTGCCCTACCCACCAAAGGCAAGACAGACTCTGGCCACAGAGTGAAGAACAGCTCAGAAGGTAAGGAGAGAGTGCTAAAAGCTGAAGGATGTCAGGGTCACTCCAAACTTCAAAAAATTGCTGAGGGGTGGAAGGGTGTCAGAAATGAGGCTCTCGTGGATAACAATATGCCAGAAGGCTATCTGCCCCCGTATTGCAGATAGATTGAAAGTAAGGATCAGAATAGGGTAAGCTTCGGTTATAATTAATATGTGGAAAGGGCTGCCAAGAGTCATATTGGATGGTAGCATCATGATTTTTTCTTTTTTTGTGCATTTTGGTATTTTCTAATTTTATAAATAAGGATGTATCACTAGTTTAACAAAGGGAAAAAATTTGAGTGTCTCGGAAGATATAATTAGTGCTAAAATAGGATCCGAAACTATATTTTTATGTTTATATATATAATGATCCGAGTCTATAAAAGAAAATGTAAATAAATACACAGACATTTGCAGAAGAAAAATAAAGCTAAAAGGAGCAACTCTAAGGTTAAGAGTTGTGATCTCTGAGTAGTGGATTATCTATAATTTTTTCCCTAGAATTTTTACATTATTTTTGGAGCCATAAAAATTGGTTGTTTTAAAATCCAGTGGTGCTCTGTACTGCATCTAGGTCAATTCAAGTACATGGTAACACCTGCCCCTTTCTCAGTTATCACCTGGATAAGCTGCTGATGAGCCACGTTGCCACAGAAGAAAGTCTGCTGATCATCCACGAAACCCATCAGTTCGGTTTCTTCTACCTCCTCTCCATTTAACATGAGAACTCTGCAGCAGAATGGAGGGCCTGGGTCAGCCTGGGACCAGCTTCCCCACCTCACAACCTTCTCACCAGCACCTACAGCTGGCACTAGACCCATCCTTACCTTGTCTGGCCCACAAAAGAGAGCACCAAAGTGTCATCAGTCTCACGATTAGGGTCAGACCGCAGTGGCCATAATCCTGGAACAAGGACCAAGGATTCAGATGCATAGGACAGACCAACACTTAGCATGCATATCTACGGACAGGGCAGGCCAGGGGCAGTGGCTCATGCCTGTAATCTCAACACTTGGGAAGGCAGAGGCAGGAGGACTGCTTGGGACCAGGAGTTCTAGACCAGCCTGGGCAAAATGGAGAGACCTTGTCCCTGCTAAAAATACAAAAGAACTTGCTAGGTGTGGTGGCACAAAACTATAGTCCCAGCTACATGGGAGGCTGAGGTGGGGGGATTGCTTAAGATTAGGAGAAAGAGGCTGCAGCTATGATCACGTCATTGCACTCCAGCCTGGGTGACACAGCAAGATCCTGTCTCAAAAAAAAAAGGACATATATATATATATAGAGAGAGAGAGAGAGAGAGAGAGAGAGAGACATGGCAGCCTGACACCACTGGAAGGGCTGTAACATGGAGTCCTGAGCTGGAACCCCCTCTCTGCTCCTTCTTGGTTTTAAGGCTCTAAAAAGTTAAATAGTTTTGTTTTGTTTGTTTGCTTGTTTTTTTTGAGACGGAGTCTCGCTCTGTCACCAGGCTGGAGTGCAGTGGCCCGATCTCAGCTCACTGCAAGCTCCGCCTCCCGGGTTCACGCCATTCTCCTGCCTCAGCCTCCCGAGTAGCTGGGAAGGCAGGTGCCCGCCACCACACCTGGCTAATTTTTTGTATTTTTAGTAGAGACAGGGTTTCACCGTGTTAGCCAGGACGGTCTCGATCTCCTGACCTCGTGATCCGCCACCTTGGCCTCCCAAAGTGCTGGGATTACAGGCATGAGCCACCACGCCGGGCCAAAAGTTAGATAATTTTAAAGCTGTTTTGAGCCTATTTTAAATTTGGGATTGGATATACATTTCCATGACCCAAAGTCTAAATTTATTTATTTATTTATTATTTGAGACGGAGTCTTGCTCTGTCACCCAGACTGGGGTGCAATGGCATGATCTCGGCTCACTACAACCTCCGCCTCCCGGGTTCAAGCGATTCTCCTGCCTCAGCCTCCTGAGTAGCTGGGACTACAGGTGCGTGTCACCACGCCTGGCTAATTTTTTCTATTTTTAGTAGAGACTGGATTTCACCGTGTTAGCCAGGATGGTCTCGATCTCCTGACCTCATGATCTGCCCACTCGGTCTCCCAAAGTACTGGGATTACAGGTGTGAGCCACTGTACCCAGCCTAAATTTATTTTTTAAAAGTACACAGAAAAGTCTCATTCCCATACCTCCCTCCAACCCATCCCCCAAACAAGTAATCAATAAAGGCATCTTGTTTAGCCTTCTGGTAAAGAGATGGGGTGTGGGACGATCTTGCCACGTTGCTCCAGTCTGGCCTCGATCTCCTGGGCTCAAGTGATCCTCCCACCTCAGCCTCCTGAACAGTAAGGACTACAGGCCCACTATGTAACACTAAGCTTAATTTTTTTTACTTTAAGGAAATAGAGTATTACAAACAAATACAAATATAAAACAGTCTATCATGCACTATTTGGCACCTTGTTCTTTCATTGAACAATATATGCTTGAAGCCCTTATCAGAACACAGTATTTAATTGTGTAAATCATTTATCTATACATTATTATTAAATTATGCAGATTAACAAATCCCTTCTCATTACATTTATTCAGTATTTTGCTATAACATACAATGCCACAAGAAATAAGCTTGTATTTTTATGTCACTTTATACATATACAGGTCAGGTAGAGGCTCAGAACTGGGACTACTAAGTAAATCGCTAACTGCTGTCTTTGATATTGCCCAATTCCCTTCTATAGAGGATGCACAAGCATGTTTATTTTCTCACAGCCCGACCAACATAATGTGTGGTCAAACTTCTGGATTTTGGTCAACTAGTAGAGTACTGCTGTTTGGTGTTAATGTGCATTTCTCAGGACTGTTGCCTGTCCATTCATGTCCTTTGCTAGTTTGGGGACAGAAAATTTAGTGATCTTTCTATAAATGTGTTATAAATTAGGAAGACTGGGCCTTTTGTCTATAAGATGAACTACAGAATATTTTTATCTGGTTTGTCATTTCTTCTGACTTACCTAATAGTGTTTTGTTTTGCTTTTGCTATGAAGTGTTTTATTTTTATATAGTTGGAATTTATCAATCTTTCTTTTTGGCTTCTGTACTTTGAGTCATAGTTATGGCTTCATTTTTTACATTAAGTTTTTCATCCATTTAGATTCTAGCCAAGTGTACATTTGGCAGGCAGTATGAACCCAAACTTGTCTTTTCCCAAATGACTATCAATTATCCCAAAAACACCATTTATTAGGTCCCAACTTTAAGGCTAGGCTCAGTGGCTCATGCCTGTGATTACAGCACTTCAGAAGGCCAAGGCGGGAGGACCGCTTGAGCCTAGGAGTTTGAGACCAGCCTGGGCAACATAGGGAGACCCTGTCTCTACCAAACACAAACAAAATTAGCCAGGCGTGGTGGCGCATGGTTGGAGTCCCAGCTACTGGGAGGCTGACACAGGGAAGATCTCTTGAGCCCAGGAGACTGAGGCTATGGTAAGCCGTGATCATGCCACTGTACCCCAGCCTGGGTGACAGAGTGAGACCCTATCTCAAAAAATGAATACAAATAAAAATTTAAAAAGTCCCAACTTTATTCACTGAACTGAGAAGCCACCACTATCATACACTGAATTTCCACATGTAATTATGTCATTTCTGGACTTCTGAATCTGCCCATTAGACTCTGCCTATTCATCAGCAATACTACACTTCTAATTATAGAGGCTTAACAGTATGCTTCAGTATCTGGTAGGGCTAACATGTCTCACTGCTTTCTTTTTCTTTCTTTTTTTTTTGAGATGGAGTCTTACTGTGACGCCAGGCTGGAGTGCAGTGGCACGATCTCGGCTCACTGCAACCTCCGCCTCCTGGGTTCAAGTGATTCCCCTGCCTCAGCCTCCCGAATAGCTGGGACTACAGGCACGCGCCACCACCCCCGGCTAATTTTTTGTATTTTAGTAGAGATGGGGTTTCACCATGCTGGCCAGGATGATCTCGATCTCCTGACCTTGTGATCTGCCCGCCTCGGCCTCCCAAAGTGCTGGGATTACAGGCATGAGGCATTGTGCCCGGCCTCTCATTGCTCTTTTTAAAGTTATCCTGGTTATGCCTGCTTCTTCCTTTTTCCATTTGGACTTGTCTAAGTCAAGGAAAAATTGTATACATATTCAGGTACATTAAATATAAAGAGAGAACAGCTTTATAATACTGATTTGCAGTACTTGGTGTGTCTTTTTCGTTTGATCAACTTGTTGTTTTCCTCCTTCAGGAGTATCTTTAAGTTTTCCTTGTATAGGTTTTGCACAATTTTGTTAAATGTACTCCTTGGTACTTTATCATTTTCTTGTTATGGTAAATTGCCCCCTTTCCTCTACTATGCTTTCTAATTGACTGTGTTTACATGAAAGCTATTAATTTCAGTACATTACTTTTACATCCTGCTATCTTAGTGAATTTGTATTGTCTATAGTAGTTTTTTAGTTGATTATCTTGGGTTTGTAGTTACATGATCTCTTCCTTTGCAATTTCATATACTTCTATTTCTTTTCTTTTTTTTTTTTTTTGAGATGGAGTCTCACTATGTGGCCCAGGCTATAGTGCAGTGGGGCAGTCTCAGCTCACTGCAACCTCCGCCTCCCAGGTTCAAGTGCCTCTCCCGTCTCAGCCTCCCGAGTAGCTGGGATTACAGGCACCCACACCATGCCTGGCTAATTTTTTGTATTTTTAGTAGAGACAGGGTTTCACCATGTTGGCCAGGCTGGTCTCGAACTCCTGAAATCAAGTGATCCGCCCGCCTCAGCCTCCCAAAGTGCTGGGATTACAGGTGTCAGGCAACATGCCTGGCCATACTTCTATTTCTTTATTCACCTTTTCCCATACTTTTTTTTTCATATTCTGAATTACTCCTTTTTTTAAATTGAGATGGGATCCTGCTATGTTGCCCAGGCTGGTCTCAAACTCCTGGACTCAAGCAATCCTCCTGCCTCAGCCTCCCAAGTGGCTGGGACTACAGGCACACGCCACTGCACCTACCTTCAGAATTACTCTTTTAAAGATGTGCCTCCTATATACAACTTTAAGGTGGTTTTGTTTTATGATTTAATCTGATTATGCTGTCCTCAAACAGGACATTTACATTTACTGACATGACAGCTATGTTCCATATCAATTCTGTCATACTGTTTTAGGTTACGCTTATACATTCTAAATGTCTTTCACTGTGTAGCCTCTCTTTTTTTTTTTTTTTTTTGGTGAGACAAGGTCTCATTGTCGCCCAAACTAGAGTGCAGTGGCACAATCATGGCTCTCTACAGCCTCAACCTCCTGGGCTCAAGTGATCTTCCACCTAGGCTAGAACCAAGTAACTGCAACCACAGGCATGCACCATCACCCCTGGCTAATTTTTAATTTTTTTTATAGAGATGAGGTCTACATTGCCTAGGCTGGTCTCAAACTCCTGGGCTTAAGCAATCCTTCCACCTTGGCCTCCCAAAGTGCTGTAATGACAGGCATGAACCACGCCACCTCGCCTAGCCTCTGATCTTTTTTTTATTAAAATTCTCCTGGAATTTAGGAAGATTTATATTTTTTATCTAGAAACCACATTTATACTTATATCTTCATAAAATATCCTCAGTCTCTCCTTTCTTTATGAATTCTATCAGTTGCCTCATATAAACATTAATTTTAATTTATAATCTTTTAATCCCCTAGTCCTCTATTCCACTACCAATTTTGATCAGTAGTATTTTCTTTTTTTTTTTTCTAAAGTTTACTTTTATACTTTCAGATATGTTTAAGCTTCTGATCTGTTGTTACGACTTTCACTCTTCACTTGATCTGCTTTCCTCTGGCTCCCACCAAAACGCCTTCACAACATGTAACAAGGCCAAAGTCCCTCATGTAAGATCTGCATCCTATGTCCACCAAAAAAGCTACCTTTGATGCCTGGTAAGTCAATGCTGGCATGCTCGTGGATTCCAATTCCATTCCGGATGATCCGCAAAGAACCTTCCTTGAAAGCCCCAGAGCAAGTGACCAGCTGCAAGCAGAGAAAACGTTTCTAAAGAACCCCCTCAAGATACTGGGCCAGTCATACTGATGCCCAGAAAGTAAACACGGTATACCTAAATCCAAGAACCTTTATTGTGGGGCTAGGTTTGAGGATGCAGACTTGGCAGAGGTTGATTTCCAAAGTCTTTCAAATTTACAGAGCAGACAGGACATCCTAGTCCAGGAAGCAAAAAGCTTCTACCGCTGCTCCTAGCAAGCTTGCTTAGATCGCTGGGACCTAGTTTACTAGAATGAGCACAGGATCTGTTAGATACACCTGCCACTTATTAAGTTAGGTGACTTTGGAAAAAGTTACTTAATCTTTCTCAGCCCTAATTTTCCTCACTTCTGAGATGGCCAAATATCCCTATCTAGGGTACTTGTGTAATTAGAGATAATGTATATAAAGTGCCTGGCAGACCAAGATAGGCACTCAATAAACAGTAGTTATCCTTATATCACTGGGATTCATGAGGGGGCTCTTAAAAGTATTTTCAGTGCACCCTCCCCATTCTAGATAAGCATAGCTAGGAGGACACAGTTTGAGTGGGCATATACCAACTATCCACTTTCAGAATGGCCCTTACCTGCCCCTGCCCCTGCCTCTCCAGGTCCACCACGCACATATCGACAATGGGTCCTAAGTTGGTAAAGGTTTCCATGGCCACTACATAGGAGCCTTGTTCATTACTGTCAACGTTGAGCTAAGAAGAAAGAACAATGTTATGTTAGTCCTAGAACACCCTAACAGACCCACCCAAAAGAGATGGTTATTGTCCAAAAGAAACTCTCAATAACTAGTTTCTAGATCTGCCATTCTCATGTTCCAAGGGATGATTCCAGAAGGGGACTATTGACGAAAGAATATGGTTGTCCCACAGGTGACCCATTAATCAGCCAAGGATTGCTGACCTAGATAGAGTCCATGGATGGATTTCAGAGAAGTAGTGAATGTTTGAAAATTAATGTAAAATGTTTGCATGCATTTTTCTGCAGAGAAGGTCCGAAGTTTTCATATTCTAGAAGAAATCCATTACATTAAACTATGACCTATTTGAAGGTAGGAGCTGGGTCTTGTTCATCAATGTATCCACAGCACCTAGCACCTTGCCTGGCAAATTTGCTGAATGAACCACAAAGGCAAAGAGCTAGTCAGGGGTAGGATGTTAAATTAACCAAGTAGAAAGCTGGATAGTAGGGATGAGGATAAAATGGAGAGATTCTGAGAGGTGCCAAACATAGGAGAAATTTGATGAAGAAACAGTGAGTACAGCAAAAAAGAAACCAGAAACAAGTGTCTTCTCACCTTCACAAGCTGGGAGTCACCCAGGCGAGACCCGACAAACACAACACCATTATCAAGGTATGTCAAGCACTCAGCAATAGAGGTCTGGAAGAAAGTCAGCAATGTGAAAGAAATGAGAATGGACCCTACGTGGGATCCAAATACTACCCACATCTCAGACATCTGCTGAGAAAACTCCCAACTGCAGCCATAATTCAGAACAGTTCTGTTTCAAATTCCCAGGTCACACTAAGCAAATGTTTCTAAATCTCTGAAGTTTTTGATTCTTCATCTATTGCATCCCTACACTCAGAAAAATCTATAATTTGTCTTGCATATTCCTGCTCCAAAAGATACTGCCTAAGTATTAATATTAAACTTTTTGGGAGCCTCCTCCCAGAACTGAAATCAGCAATAATCTTTTTTTTTTTTTTCTTTTTTTGAGACAGGGTCTCACTGTCACCCAGGCTGGAGTGCAGTGGTACCACCATGGCTCACTGACTGCAACCTCGACCTCCCCAGGCTAAGGTGATCCTCCCACCTCAGCCTCCCGAGTAGCTGGGACTACAGGCACACACCACCATACCCACCTAATTTTTGTACTTTTTGTAGAGATGGGGTTTTGCCATATTGCCCAGGCTAATCTCAAACTCCTGGGGCTCACACAATCTGCCTGACTCGGTCTCCCAAAGTGCTGGGATCACAGGTGTGAGCCACTGAAACCAGCTAGATTGATCTTTAATTCCAGATTATATCCTTTTCTGTTTCCCTTTCTTTTCCTTTTCTCACAGGCTGCTTGGATAGATTATCACAGGATCCTGTGAGATGCTCCAATACCTAACTCATTCAACAGTCAACTTCCACAGCAGGAACAACAGTTTGTTGTTAGGTGTTAAGTAACATAATTCCCAGAGTTGAGGTGTGGGACCACACATTTGGTGTCTTTAGGAACCTAAAAGAACATTGTAGAGGAACAGGGAGAACAAGTTCTACCTCTCCAAGGAGTTCTACACGGAGATCCTTGAGAGTGACGGTGCCATCCATCTGTTCCTCCTTCTCCAAAAGCAGCATGAAGAGCCGGCCTTCCATGTCTCCCAGCAGGTATCTTGAGCCATTAGGGTCCACTCGATTGTGGCACACAATCGTGCTTTGCTGCCAATTGGAAGGAAACAGTCATTAGAGATTCAGCATCTTCTACACCAGAAAACAAACCCTACTGGACCACTCCCTTTACCAAACCCAGCCATTTTACCAGCAGACAAATCGCTCAGATAACATTACATGAAAATGAGGATAGATCCTATTGCCCATTAATAGAAAATGGGGAGCTTTTTTATTTTGAAGATAATTTTCTGAGGCGCTCCATCAATATATCTTATATGTTTACTGATATGTCGTCATTCTGCAGGAAAATAGAAATACACAGAATAGGAAGCTGCTGCCAAAATCTACTGAACTATGCATGCTACTACAAATGTTGTTATTTATTCTTAATACCACTAATTACCCCCTACCACTGTGGCAATGCTACCACAGATTTTGTTCTTTTTTTTAAAGACAGGGTCTTTCTATGTCACCCAGGCTAAAGTACGGTGGCTATTCACAGGCATGATCACAGTGCACTGTAGCCTTAAACTCCTGGACTCAAGCCATCCTCCCAAGTGGCTAGGACTACAGGAACTTGCCACTGTAGCCAGCTAGATTTTGTTCTTTTTTCTCAAAAAGAAAGTAAAATGAAACTTTTAAGGCTTAATTTTTACAACTTGATATTCTAAGTCCTTGACATTTTTGACTTTTTTAGCCTTTATAATTTATCAATATATTACTTTATATGACTTGAGCCCTGAAAACATTACATGCAATAGAAATTGCCAAAATTACGGCCGGGCACAGTGGCTCATGCCTGTAATCCCGGCACTTTGGGAGGCTGAGGCGGATGGATCACCTGAGGTCGGGAGTTCGAGACCAGCCTGACCAACATGGAGAAACCCCATCTCTACTAAAAATACAAAATTAGCCGGGCGTGATGGCACATGCCTGTAATCCCAGCTACTAAGGAGGCTGAGGCAGGAGAATCGCCTGAACCTGGGAGGCGGAGGTTGCAGTGAGCTGAGATCGTGCCACTGCACTCCAGCCTGGGCAACAAGAGCAAAACTCCGTCTCAAAAAAAAAAGAAACTGCCAAAATTTTCCCCTCTTAAAGTTGCCCCATGTGGTAGTTCATGCCTGTAATCCTAGCTACTCGGGAGGTTGAGACAGGAGGATCACTTGAGCCCAGGAGTTCAAGGCTACAGTGAGCTACGATCATGCCACTGCATTCTAGCTCTCCAGCCTGAGCGACAGAGTAAGACCCTGTCTCTTTGACAAAAAAAGTTGCCCCAGTCAATGAAAAGGGGAAGCCTATTTTGATTATCATTTATCTAAGTTAGCAAGCAAGTTCTCTGTAAGCAAATCCAGGCTAATCTCTCTCTGTATTCCCAATGGCCAACGCAATATCTTATATACATAGTAAATTGTGTAACAGGCATCTGTGAATCTCCTTTTGACAAATAAGAGAAAGGGAGGAGCAAGGTGAGGACAAGGAAAGAAAAGATTGAAGGAAAAAAAGGTAGGACTGCGCTCACCTTGATGATAGGAGGGGCAATAGCCAGGTATTTGTCACCATTGTGATAGGTGATTGACTCCTGTCCAATGATGATGGCCCCCCCAAAGGGCTCTGGGACTGCAGGAAAGACAGCAAAATTAGAATGCTCAGCACTCTGGGTCTGCCAAACCAGGACTGGCAAGAGTACAGGTCTAGTTAGCCCCAAGGCAAACTTTAAGATCATCATTATTTTAAAAAGGACATCAAAGCCCAGGGAACATGATAGCCTTTACGAGACTCTTAGAATTTGTTAACTGGCCATTATCTAATCCTGGTAGTATTTTTACTGCCACTCTTCTGGTGTTCGACTATTCCTATGGGTGGGGAGTCTTCTCCGTGTTCTTCCCCATGCATTCTCCCCCATTTTTCTTCTCAACTTCTAATCCTTTCCAAGTAAAAGCTTTTACTTTTTTTTCCTGGTTTCCACTCTTGTTCCTTAGCTTAACTTCCCCCCATTATCAGGGCTACCACTGAGAAGAGCCAATTTTCTCTTAAGAGTTTTAAAACTTCCCTACTGAGTGAGACAAACATAATGTAGGGGCAGACTTAGGACAAGGAGTGAAGAGGCCTGGATTCTAGCCCAGACTTTGTCAATCATGGACAGGCATGGGCAGGTCCCTCTGGCCCTGTTTCTTCATCTATGAGGTAAAGAAATCAGATAAGCTCTATTGCTCCCTTTCAGTTTTTTGTTGTTGTTTTTTTTTTTTTTTAAAGAGATGGGGTCTCATTATGCTGCCCAGGCTGAACTCAAACTCCTAGGCTCAAGTGAACCTCCCACCTCAGCCTCTTGAGTAGCTGGGACTATAGATCCTGGCTTCCTTTCAGTTTTAAATGTTATGCCCAGCAATAAAATAATGAGACTCATTTCCATATGCCACTGTGCAAATCAATCTCAATGTTTTATAGTCAATCCCTCCACCCAAGTAAAAGACAAGTTATACTTTTGGGGGGAGAAGTGAAAAACAGAAAATCTCAAAGACAGAAAAAAACAAAGCACAATTAGAGAAAGAAAACATAAAGGAGTGGTAAACAATGCACACCTTCAATAATACTGAGCGCCAAAACGAAGGGCAGAGAAGGTGAGGGAGCGAACAAGAACAGGGAACTAGCCTAGACCCAGGTGGAGGCACATTTCCTAAACCCCCAACCAACCTGCGATCACCATGGAAGCTTCAGCTTCGACATTTTCCTGTTTCCAAGGGCCCTTATTGAATTCCTTTTCTCGGAGAGACACCTCATAGGTTTTTACGTGCCGCCCCTGAGGGTCCTGGGGGGGAAAGGTAAAATGGTTAGCCCTTAGGAAGGGTGAGCCTTGGGCTAGAGAGAGGTGCTGTAAGGGATAAGCCACCACTACCCAGCATCTGACAGTCCTGTCATGTCAGCCCTCCCACCCTTATCCATCAGTATACTGACAATCACCAGCTGAGCCTGGGATGAATTCCTAGGTAGACTGCAGCATCTGAGATCTACCATTCTTAACAATTCAACCAACCAAGAAAGGTTTAAAGTATTAGAAAAATGAACTTGTCACACTGCACTAGGTACTATAAGAGATACTGTGTGCCAGGCACAGTGGCTCACGCCTGTAATCCCAGAACTTTGGAAGGCTGAGGTGGGCAGATCACCTGAGGTCAGGAATTCAAGACCAGCCTAGCCAACACGGCAAAACCCCGTCCCTGCTAAAAATACAAAAATTAGCCGGCATGGTGGCGCATGCCTACAGTCCCAGCTACTCGGGAGGCTGAGGCAGGAGAATCACTTGAACCCAGGAGGCGAAGGTTGAGCTCCAGCCTGGGCGACCGAGCAAGACTCCATCTCAGAAAAAAAAAAAAAAGAGATACAGTGTGTGTGCCTGTGTGTGTTCCTTAGCCTCGAGAAACTTACAAAATAGCTAAGTGAAACACGCACTGATAAGCTACACCTATGAGATTTTTTTTAAATTGATACAATTCTTAAAAGCATTCTGATGGAATAATGGTAGAGAGAACACAATTGATTGCTCCGCTAAAGTTGTCAAAACTTTCAGTCCTGCCATTGTCAACATCATCTTCCCCTCCTTTTTCTGAATTATGACTCATGTCAGTCCTGGGACTGCCAAGGTCACCTTTAAGATGCTAAAAAGCAGGGACTGGAAGAAAGCTACACTCAGCCAGTGGAAGATAGCTTCAACAAAGAAGTTATGGAAGGAATTCAGCAATGTGTTTCAGGGCAGGGATCACATCTTAGTCACTGTTACAGCTCCTGAAGCATGAATACCTTTCACATAGCATTAAGTACCTAAATATTTGTCAAATTGAATTTTTGGCATAAAACAGAAGATAGTAATTTTTGGCTGATGAAAACATTTTCCCATCAATGAGTAGGGTTATGACACAACTTCGCAAGAAGTTCAAGTGTGGATTTGGGCCTCTGAGACACACATGCAGAAATGAAGATCTGATCACAACTGGCAGCCCTGAAGCTTAGAACAACCAGCCTTGAATAATCAACAACATCAAAGTTTTAATGACCTAATATTACAAAACTAAAGAACATAGAGAAATTCTAAGTTTTTATTTTAACTCATACTTAGTAAGATCAAACAAAATCTCCTGGTTTCAACCTTATTCAATTGGGTCTTATTCCAATAGCTTCAGAACTACAGTAACACTAAGAAATATATAAAAATATATCAGCACCTCCAATATATAACAAGGCTATCAAACTGTTTATGTGCCAACACACTCTATGTGGAACTGGACTATCATTTCCTTCCATCACTTATTCAGCCACATGCAAATGAAATGATCTTATGCTGCATGGCCCTTTGTTAAAGGGCTGAGATTTTACCAAGATACTGGCATGTTAGTCTGGTGCTCTACCACCCCACCCCCGCTTAACAGATCTGGACCAGAGAACAGCTGCCCAGGATCAGCTTTGCTACAGTTTTAGGCAGACTAAAATAGAAGTTAAGAGCCAGCAAGTTGCCGAGCACGGTGGCTCACGTCTGAAATCTCAGCACTTTGGGAGGCCGAGGCGGGCGGATCATGAGGTCATGAGTTTGAGACCATTCTGGCCAACATGGTGAAACCACGTCTCTACTAAAAATACAAAAATTAGCTGGGCGTGGTGGCATGCACCTGTAATTCCAGCTACTCAGGAGGCTGAGGCAGGAGAATCGCTTGAACCAGGAGGCGGAGGTTGCAGTGAGCCAAGATCAGGCCATCGCACTCCAGCCTGGGCAACAGAGTGAGACTCTGTCTCAAAAAAAATAATAAAATAAAATTAAAATAAGCCAGCAAGTCACCAGTAAGTGATTACTGGACAAAATGTAAACCTCTTCTTAAAAAACACATATAAGGCATCACCAAGACAATTTCTCTTTGCTTAATATAAAGGCAAGATCTAGATAATTTCTTGACAACTAAGTTTTAATAATCCCCTAGCACTCCAGTAAGAGAATCAAAGTATAAACTGGGTCATCCTATGAAATCTCCCAAGGCCCACAACCAGAGTGTAATCTCAGGATTAAAACCTGCTACAAGCCCCAGAGAGCTTGTTGCCTCCACAATAAGTACTACTGCACTCAAGAAGCAACGAAAGTCTGATCCATATTAATTGTGTTGTTCAAAACATTTCAGGACAAACACATTAAACACTTCTCTCTACCCTACCAAACCCAGACACGCCAGTTAGCAAAAACAACTCCTATCACATCAACCTCACAGTTTCTCCCTCCCTCTTCCTGATCCAGTACCTGGTAGACAAAGCAAATAGTGGGTGCTTGGCAACCATATAGGAACTTGACATCAATGACATGCAGCTCCTCCAGGCGGATGTTGAAGGCCTTGAGTTCTTTATTATCGCGATCTAGTGGAATAACCTTGAAAAGGCCATCATAGAGACGCAGGCCAATCATCCGGCACTCAGGGTCAATGATGCCAATAATGCCGGTCTCTGAGGGGCGGCCAATGCGGTCCTGAGAAACAAAATCGGGATTAGGGAAGAACCTCAACATCCACAGAGCAACAGAGGACACTGGGCACCACTTGTGCAGAAAAATTTTAGGAGAGGTAGTAAAACTAATGGATCTATTTGATAGGCCAAATAGTTGGAGCCCCAATGTCAGTGCATGCCTTTTTCATGAAACACTGAATCTCAATGAATTATTACCCTGCCCCTTGGGCCTTGAGTGAACTACAGGAGTCCTTTCTCCAAAAAGCTCAAACCCATAGTGTCTTCTCCTTATTTCTCTGATCGAATAGAGAGCTGCCCCCAGCACTTTAATTTTTTCCATGAATCATGACAGCCCTACTTAGAAAACTTTCATTGGCCTAAAGCAGCCACCTCACCTGGACATTGCCATGGGCCCGTGTAATGATGTCAATGCTCTCGCCACTCTGTTTATACTCCAGGATGCAGGCATTGTACTTCGCTGTCAAGATAAACAGCAGGTCCTTGCTCTCCCCCTGGAAACCAATATTATGCTATCAAAAGAGGTTCTTTTTAAAACAGGAACAACCTGTGCAGTCTTTAAGCACACCAAATTCTTTAAGAATTTTCCAAATTCTTCTCTCCCTAAAGAGAAAATACATGGTGAGCTTGTAACCCACACTAGGTACACATACACCCTAAGGGCATGTACAAAAAGCCAGAACTGAAGCTGGTAAACATCTAGTTCTCACTTTCATGATTCTCCATCTCTCTGTTCTACATACAAAGTCTTCATCTATTTCAATCTCAAGCTAATCTCAATCATCCCATTCAAATTCTGAAAGATGAATGTAATGCCTCCTCCACTCCTCCCCAAGTATTTGAAGAAAGAGAAAAAAAATGTGGGAATAACAACGGAAGCTAAAATGGATCAACAAAGTCCTACTTATTTAACACAGACTCTGAAAAATTACTGTTTTGTTCAAAGGGTTATAATTAAAATTTTGAACCCACTGCTTTCTTGCCAGATTCAGTTAAGACAACATAAAGCAATGTGGTGGTGATTTGGATGAAAACATTTGCGCTAAAATAATGAAAATACTGATGGTAATTGTTTTTTTTTGTTTGGTGTTTTTTTTTTTTGGAGATGGAGTCTTCGCTCTGTCACCGTGCAATGGGCGCCATCTCCACTCACTGCAACCTCCGCCTCCTGAGTTCAAGTAATTCTTGTGCCTCAGCCTGCCAAGTAGCTGGGATTACAGGCACTTGCCACCACACCCGGCTAACTTTTGTATTTTTAGTAGAGATGGGGTTTCACCATGTTGGCCAGGCTGGTCTCGAACTCCTGACCTCAGGTGATCCACCCACCTCGGCCTCCCAAAGTGCTGGGGTTACAGGCGTGAGCCACCATGCCCGGCCTGGTAATTGTTAACATAACTGTAAATGCTTGCTATATGATAGGCCCTATGTTACTGAATCATTTCATCGTCACAACAACCCAGGGGATTTGATCTGAAAGGTGCCTTAAGTGGCACCTAAAGTCAGAATTAACAAGAAATGAAGCCAGGACTGCCCCACTCTGTAGCCTATCCTCTGAAACAAACTGCTTTAATTTCTCCCTTCTAAAGAAGTCAACTTCATAAATGTTTCCCTAATGAATCTCTCCTTTTACTTCTAGAAAGCTTGGTCAAGAGTACATACTGAAATTTGCCATCCAAAGAGAGAAAAAAGAGAAGAGTTTTTCTCCTAAAGCATATTCCACCCATCCCAAGAATTCGCAAAACAACCTAACACAGCCCAAGCACAGTGGCATGCCTACAATCCCCCAGCTACTCTACTCCAGAGGCTAAAGTGGAGGGATTGCTTGAGCTCAGGAGTTCAAGACATCCTGGGCAACACTGCGAGACCCCCGTCTCAAAGAAAATAAATAAACAAACAAAAATAACATAAAACAACCTACGACCAACAGTTCCCCCTCCACTGCTTGTCCCAACTGCAACACTTACCTTGGGCCTGAAAAGCTCCATGACCGCAATCTTCCCATACATGCCCACCTCTTTGACGGGCCGAAGCCCCTCGGCGGTGACCACATAGATCTCTAATCTCGTGTTTTTGGCAATCAACAGGTTTAAGTCTTCGGCCGAAGTAAAGTGTCCTGAAAGAACAGACCCTCTAACTTTTGAACTCAGGGGAAGGGCCTCCCATCCCTTCAAAATAATCCTATCACTTATGTCTAAATACCTCCAGAATTCTCATTTACTTCACATACTTCTCCAACTCCCTCCAGCTACTCCCCTTCTTGCCAAATCCGGCACCTCAAAGAGTCTCAGTTCATGCATTCAACAAAGCTACCTCCCTAATCAGACTAAGAAAACTGGACTGGACCTAAGAGCCGTGTGTCCTCCAAATGACAATGACTGCGTAATCCCTTCTCATGCCTCTTGCCCCTCAAATTTTACTCTATTACAGTTACAGTGGCAGGCTCTAATTGAGAATGCCGGAGAAAGTGTTCACTTCTTCCAGTCTTCATCTAAAGTCTCACAAAACTTTTATCTGACAGACCAAGTCAAATGAAGAAAAGTCCCAGAGCTTTATATGAAAACACTGTTTTGTCCACACCCCCTGTCCTCCTGGCAGTCTACCAATACCTCCATCCACACTCAGCTACCTCCAACTCTGAACAACAGTTTTGTTTTGGAATCATGATTAGGGTGTATATAAACATGCAAGCTTGGGGTCTGCATATTCAGCTGAGAATGTGGGTTAAGATGACTCTTCCCGGGTTCTGAACATCGGTGTCCTTAACAATCCAAGCGCATCGTCAACAAGGCAAACCCAGCACTGGGCCAGGCAAACCAAACCCTCTTCTCCAGCAGGGCCCTCATGTAAACAACAGCCCCAGGCAAAGGGGTTAACCTGAAGAGGGCTCCTCTCCCTCTGTGGGATAATGCGGGCATTCCTCACATCCCTCCACCTCCTGGGCCCCCCAGACTTCCCCACAGGAAAATCTTGACCCCAAAGTCGTCACTACCACCTCCCCTTTTCCTGGCCACAGAAAGCCAATCTCCGGGCCCAAACGACACCGCACAACCAACTCACACTCCTCTGTCTCACTGGGCCCGCCCTGTTCTCGAGGCCGAATGACCTCCCCAGGACGAAAGGGGACCCTCGAGAGCGGCTTCCAACCCCCAAAAAGCGCGTACAGGGACGACTCTTTCGAGGTCGCGGTGCTGGGGGAGGTTCCTCGGCCGCCAGCGCCTTCCATTCGCCGGGCCCACTCCTGCCCGGCCGCCCCCGGGGCCGCGGGCCTCCCTAGGCCGCGGCTCCCCCCAACTCCCTCACTCGCCGGGGTCTCCGGCCCCGGCAGCCTCACCGGTCACGCAGCCGTTCACGGCGGTGGGCTTCTGGGCCGTTACCACGTAGTTGTACGACATGTCGAGGCTTGGAGCGGCCCGTCGGGACTCGAGCGCGACACTAGAGAGAGGGACACAAGCGAAAAGACAGGTGGCCCCCAACAGCGCGCAGCGAACTCCACTGCCGCTGCCTCCGCCCCAGAGACACGTTGCAGGCCAGAGCGGCCGGGGCGCGGGGCATCACGGGACGGCCTCACCTGGCCTCTTGGAGGACTCCCGAAGCCCGAGGCCGCCAACCGAAGGAGGCCCCGCCCCCGGAGGCGCCGCCTCGCCGCTTTCCGCCAGCGCCCGCAGGACCCGGATGAGAGCGCACGCTTCGGGGTCTCCGGGAAGTCGCGGCGCCTTCGGATGTGGCGGATGCGGCCGTGAGCCGGCGGGGGAGGTGCGCCAGTGTCCTCCGAGCTCGCCCGCAGACTCCCCACCCCGTTCCGCGCCCTTTGCCCTTCCCCGCATCCAGTCCTCCTTCCGTTGCTCCAGGAGCCCTCGGGCTGTTCCTCCTTTGGGAACGGGAAGGACTGCGGAGGCCTAGAGAGGGAAGGGAGACCGCGATTCGTGCACATCCCAGACTAGAACCTTGCCTGCTTTCCTTTCACTGTCTCAGTTCCTCCAGATCCAGCTGTGCCCTCGCCTGACGTTTGAACGACCACCTGCTCACCTCCTCCCTTTTGCGCGTTGATTCTTCAGACTTCAAAGGGCCCACCTGTCTGCTTGCCCAACGTTATTAGTGCCCCTATTGCTCTACAAATTCGAACCTCTAACACAAAACCAATATTTCTCCGTAGGGAACCTTAATGAGCCAGGAGAGCAGTCAGCCCTGCAGCCTCCAGGGTACCCCACATCAAACAGGCTCCCCGGGAACAAGAGGAATACCACGTGGCTTGGCACACTCGCAGAATGCCAGAGAGGAGCCAACCCCCATTTTACAGATGAGAAAGCTGAGGCTTAGGGAGGAATTGGTTTACCTAAGACCCTCCCCACAACCCCAAGTAGGCTGAGGCAGAGCTATGTTGATTCTTCCTATTGTGCACCCACACAGAGGCCAACACGCTGCTGAACCAGGCTGAACTGAGGAAAAGCTAGAAAGTCATCGTGGTTTATATCTTGCCTTTCCCATAGCAGAGACTCTGCCTGACTTTGGAGGCACTGAATTATCAGTAGTAAAAACACACTCTGTAGAAAAACTAGACATTGGTTTAGATTCTGGCTGTTACCTGTATTACCTTGGACAAGTCCCTAGAGCTCTCTGAGTCTATTTCCCAGAAGTAAAATGGGTCACAAACCTGGCTAGCTCCCCCCATTCCCTTCCCTTTTGGTGCCAAGGCCAGTGAGGGCAAGCGTGTGACGAGCTTTGTTAACTTTTTCGCTGCATGTGATGCCCATGTAAAAGATAGTTATTCTGAGGATCACTGTCCTTTAGTGATGAAGTGGGTGCTGTTCCCGGACATAAAGGCAGACCTGTGCTTGACATGGATTGATCTGTCTTCTGGCAGTGAAGTGCAGGCATGAACCTTGGTCAGCCCCACACTCTTCTCCATCCGTAGCCCATGTACTAGAGTTTGGACTTGGACCGAAGTCTGGGGCAGCTCCCTAATTACTAGGGTGCTGAAGGCGTGATTGTGCCAGTCGACTGCGAGTTCCTTCCGCAGCTTGTATCGTTACCCACTCCTGCAGGTGCTGCTGCTGCCTCCACTGTACTCAGACCCAGGTAGCACAGGATTGTCCATCCTCCAGCAGCTCAGTGCAACGGTGTGAACTCCGCCTGTTTCAGAGCCTCCACACCATGGTGAGTCATACAGGGCCGGGACAGGGGAATGGCAGCATGGTCTCAAAGCAGGATCCCAGCCTTGGGCAAGCTAAAGCTCCTTACACTTTGACTGAGAGATGCTATTGCCTCCTGAGGCTCACGGGTGAAGAGAGAGGGTCATCCTCTCTCCCAGGGTCTGATCCCTGCTTTTCTTTGTTTCCTGGAGGCTGCTGGTCCCAGCCAGGCCTGGGGCTGCAGCCTCTTGAGTCCCTTCAGAGCCACTCTGCCCCTTATCTGGGTCTTGCATTCAGAGTAAAACAGTAACAGTTACCTGCTCTGTAATGGACACTGTACCGGTCACAGAAGGAATCGTGAAGAATGACCATGTGACCGTTCCTAACCTTGGGGCTTATGTGGGCCGGTCTGGAGCTGGGATCTACAGTGTGGGAGGCTGGCCATGTCCCTGGGCTTTGCTCCAGGCCCACTGATTTGAACCAAAACAAGCCTTGAACATATCTGGATTCAAATTTCAGCCTGCCACTGACCAGCTGCATGACCTTTTACAGACCTCTCTGCGCCTCTTTTATTTCATCTGCATTATAAGGCAAATTAAGGCCTACCTCCAGTGGTTGTGTGGTGTTGATCAAGCAGAGTCCTGGAGGCCTCACTTGACTTCCTTTCCTTTTCCATCCTTTCAGGCCACTGAAACCAGGGATAGCACTGGTCCCTAAACCCTCTTCTGGCTCTGTAAAAGACAGATTATCAAGATGGGGAGCAGGCCACTTTCTTGGAGGGTAGTGCTGCTGGAGGCTGGGCTTGGAGTGAGGCCAACTCACAACTTCATTGTGTGTTCCAGTCCCTGGTAGGCTCTGAGAGCCACAAACCCATGTCCTTTCTAGGGTAACCTCTGTCACCCTCCACTTCCCTCCAGCCCCTCGAGAAAGCAGCATGATATGGCCAAAAGGGAACCAGCTTTGGAGCCAGGCAGACCTGGACACCTGCTGGCTGTGTGACCTTGGGCAAAATAGTTTAACTGTGCCTCAGTTTCCTCACTGGGCTCATCTTTCCTCCATAGGGCTGTTGGGAAGTTTTGTTTTGTTTTAGTTTGGTTTTTTTTTTTTGAAACGGAGTTTTGCTCTTGTTGCCCAGGCTGGAGTGCAATGGCGCAATCTCAGCTCACCACAACCTCCGCCTCCCAGGTTCAAGCAATTCTCCTGCCTCAGCCTCCCGAGTAGCTGGAATTACGGGCATGTGCCACCATGCCCAGCTAATTTTGTATTTTTAGTAGAAATGGGGTTTCTCCATGTTGGTCAGGCTAGTCTCGAACTCCCAACCTCAGGTGATCCACCCGCCTTGGCCTCCCAAAGTTCTGGGATTATAGGCATGAGCTACCGCACCCGGCCTGTTGGGAAGATTAAATGAGACATGCTCAAAAACACTTAGAACTAGGCCTGGCTCTTAGTCACTGCTCAGCAAATGGAATCAATCTTATTGTTCTTCTTGCTCCCTACAGACCTAGGCTACTCTGAAGCAGGTGGCTTAGCCCTGGCCCTGGCTGGATGCAGGACAGGTTGGCAGGGAGGCAGCAGAGCCAAATTTTGTACAAAGGAGCTGGTGCTAGCAAGCTCAGGAAGAAGCCACAGCCGGAAGTTCACCTTGCCAGGACCTGGCTCAGCTGCAGGTTCCCACCGGGCCACCAGGTGGCGGTGGGAGCCCAGCCCTCTGAGTCCACATTGGGCCCCAGTCTCACTCTGTCTTCAGGACAAAGCCAGGGGCTGCAGCCCTTGTTCAGCAGACTCTGGCTTTTCACAGCCTGTTTGAAAAAGGGAGTAGCTTCATTTGATTGAGTTTCCACTATATCATGGGCATATACTCTGTTCTAGTAAATCCCTATTTTACAGAGGAAGAATTTTAGCTCCCGACAATGATGTATTTTCCCTGAGTTCCTGCAGCTAATGAGAGGCAGAAGTGGGATTTGAACCCAAGTCCCTGTAACAGCAGAGCTCAAGCCACACTCCATTCTGGCCCCCACGCTACTCACTTCTGTCTGCACCCTGTATCCACTCAGCCAAGCCTGGCGGCACTGCTCTGTAACCCTCCACCAGCCTGTCCACAACCCCTCCTGAGGCTGCCTGTGGCCAGTCCTCTCCTCCCCACCCCTTCCTGCTGGTCACCCGTGCTTCCTGGCACCACCACACTATTCACTCATCCAGGCCTTGGCTTATGCTCCCCCTCTGGCTGGAAGAGCCTCCCTTTTCCCTCCTCCCGTGTCTCCTGCCCCCTTTTCCCTACCCCGGTCCTGCTTATCCTTCCCAGAGACCTCCAGGCCCCTCGGGAGGCTGCGGCCCCTCCTCTATGCTCCCATGGTGCACGTGCGCTCCTCGTGTAGCAGTGCCCACTGCATATGGCTGTGACCTCTGCTGTGTTTCCACTGAGGGCAGGAACAGCATTGTTATCTCTTTTTTTATTTCCGAGATGGAGTCTCACTCTGTCACCTAGGCTGGAGTGCAGTGGCACGATGACAGCTTACTGCAGCCATGACCTCCCAGGTTCAAGTGATCCTCCCACCTCAGCCTTCCAAGTAGTGGGACTCCAGGCATGCACCACCATGCCTGGATCATTTTTCATATTTTTTGTAGAGATGGAGTCTCATCATGTTGCCCAGGCCGGTCTCAAAGTCTTGGACTCAGGCGATCTGCCTGCCTCAGCCTCCCAAAGTGCTGGGATTACAGGCATGAGCCACTGCACCTGAGCTGTTATCTCTACACATAGTGTCTAGCGCTGGGCCTGGCATACCAAGAGGCTGGGGAAATGTTTGCCCTGAGTTGGAGCACCAGGGAGCAGCGGTGGCTGTGGAACCTGCTCAGCTCCTCCCCCAGCATAGGAGCCTCAGCCTGAGGCTTTTCTTCCTTTTGACAGAAGAAGGTGTTGGGCCCCAGTTTTATTAAAATATTTTACACTGCAGGCAACCACTCCCCCATTTTCTTTGTATTGCAGCCATTTTTTCAGAATAAATTGAAGGTATGGTGCAAGACACTTCATAAATTAGGTACTGAATAGAAAGTCACACATTACTGAAAACTCACAGAAATACCCACCTAAGATGTCGCCCAACTCAAGGAAGTCCTGTGCTCCTGGAGTTCCTAGGTGGATGCGGGAGAGGGGTCTACACCACAGCAGTGTGGCTGCGCAGGATGGGGGTATCTGTACTGACCACATTCTGACCTCCTTCTCACTCCTCCCTTGCAGACCTCCAAGAAGCTGGTGAACTCGGTGGCTGGCTGTGCTGATGACGCTCTTGCTGGCCTGGTGGCCTGCAACCCCAACCTGCAGCTCTTGCAGGGCCACCGCGTGGCCCTCCGTTCTGACCTGGACAGCCTCAAGGGCCGGGTGGCACTGCTGTCGGGTGGGGGCTCTGGCCATGAGCCTGCCCATGCTGGTGAGTATCCTGGGGTGGGGCAGGGGGTACTAGTGGAATGGACAGGGCCTCCTGGGGGATCCTTAGTGCTGCCATGAAGTGCAGGTTGGAGCTCAGCCCAGAATCAGGAACTGGGGTACTTCCCACTCTCCCACTCCCTCCGGCTGGGATCAGGGGCCCATCACGGCCTCTCTGAATCTGTTTCTACATCTACAAATCTACGAAGTTGGGCCAAACAATCTCTCAAGTCCTTCTAGCTCTGAGAGTCAGTGATTCCATGAATCTTCTGGACCCTCCAAGCCCAGCAGACCCACCCCGATTCCATGAAGGCTTCCTGACTCTTCCAGCCTAGAGCAGCACCCCTCTTCTGAATTCCCACCTGCTGTGTCCCACGTGTGGATTGTCCTGGCTTCTTTCCTGTGTGGAGCCAGGGACGCAGACTCTCCTTGAGGGCTGCTGGAGGGCAGGGACTAGGATGCGCGTCATTTCTCTGCTTCCTGTCTTCCTTCAGCAAAATCCATTCATTTGGCAAACACTCATGAGCCCACTGTGTACCTGGCGCTGTACTGGGCACTAGGGATACCAGACAGGCAAGGTCCCTGCCCTCGTGGAGCTTATATTCTACTTAGGGGAGACAGACAATAACCAAGTAAACACGAAAGTAAATGAGATCATTTCAGAGGGTGCTAAGTGACTTAGTAAAGACAGTAAAATGGGGCAAAGGAACAGTGAGTCCCTGGGGAGGGAGCTGGTGACTGCTTCAGGCTGGGAGGTCACAGAAGGTCTCTCTAAGATGCCTCCTAAGAAGGAGTCAGCCATGTGAAGACCTGGGGGATCTTTGAGCACCAAGCACACAGTAGGGCTCACCAAACCATGACCCCCGGAGTGTGGGAAGCCCCAGTGACTACAGGCGCGAGTCCCACCCAGCATGCTCACTCCACTCCTTCCACCTCCAGGTTTCATAGGGAAGGGGATGCTGACTGGGGTCATCGCGGGAGCTGTGTTCACCTCCCCGGCAGTGGGCAGCATCCTGGCAGCCATCAGGGCCGTGGCCCAGGCCGGCACAGGTAAGCCTGGCATGCAGGAGGGGCTGCGGCAGGGAGGGCACAGTAAGCACACTGAGCCCTGCCGGCTGCTCCCGCAGTGGGGACGCTCCTTATCGTGAAGAACTACACTGGGGATCGGCTCAACTTCGGCCTGGCCCGGGAGCAGGCCCGGGCTGAAGGCATCCCGGTGGAGATGGTGGTGATTGGGGACGACAGCGCCTTCACTGTCCTGAAGAAGGCAGGCCGGCGGGGGCTGTGCGGCACAGTGCTTATACACAAGGTGGGCTTCCACCGGGGACGTGGAGACTGGCCAGCCCTTTCCAGCCTTCCCTTGCCTGGCAGCACCCAGTAACTGGACCTTTCCAGCCCTTCCCCAAGAAGCTAGTTCTTTTTCTCCAGTGTTCCCTGATCTCAGAAGGCCCCGCCATCCCCTCAGCTACCTAAGCCCAGATACAGGCATTTTCCCAGACTCGTCCCCTTCTCTTCTCCACACCCAATCAGTTGCCCGGTCCTGGTGCTTCTCCTCCCAAATGTACAACACACATCCTCCTCAGACCCCGCCCTCCTGCTTTGCCTTGGTTCAGGGGTCATCTACTCATGCCTGATGGCTGCAGCCACCTCCTCACTGGGCTCCCCTGCCTGCTTCCTGCCTTCTGGCCTTGCTCATCCATTCTCCACACTACTGCCAGAGGTGTCTTTTTAAAATGTGTATCTGACTAGGTTATTCATCCACTGAAAGCCTTCTTGGGTGCCTAGAATCAATACAAGCCCTCACCGTAGCTCCCTGACTCCCCACCTTCATCTCCCATCATCCCTGCCTTCCTCTTTTTTTTATTTTCTTTTATTTATTTTTTATTTATTTATTTATTTTTTGAGGCAGAGTCTCACTCTGTTGCCCAGGCTGGAATGCAGTGGCGCGATCTTGGCTCACTGCAATCTCCGCTGCCCAGGTTTAAGTGATTCTCCTTCCTCAGCCTCCCGAGTAGCTGGGATTACAAGGCACCTGCCACCACGCCCGGCTAATTTTTGTATTTTTGGTAGAGATGTGGTTTCACCATGTTGGCCAGGCTGGCCTCGAACTCCTGACCTCAAGTGATCTGCCTGCCTCGGCCTCCCAAAGTGCTGGGATGACGAGCGTGAGCCACCGCGCCCAGCCATCCCTGCCTTCCTCTTATGGTCTATTCACACCAGCTCCTGTACCTGCCAGGCTATGGATCATCTCTGGCTTTGCTTATGCAGTGTCTGTGGCCTGGAAAATTCTTTCCTTGTCCAGCCTCCTTTTGGCCTGGCTAACTCCTACCATTCTACAGAGGCCCAGCTCTGATGTCTCCCCACCTGGAAGGCTCTCCCTGATCTCCATCTCCCCACTACCCTGAGCTGGTTGGCAGCCAGTCCTAGTGTGGACTCCATCACTGTAATTACCACCTCACATAAATTTTCAATTTATGGGTATCTGCTTCCCTAGCCTCTCCCCAGGCTGTGAGTTCTTGAAGGTGGAGACTGTGACTTAGTCGCCTTTTTTCCTTTTCAGCATATACTAGATGCTTGGTAAAAATTGGGTGGATGGATGGATGGATAGATGGGTAAAGTGGCACAAAATAGCAAGGCTATGGGAGAGAGAACTCTGGAACTCTAGAGTTGGGAAACTGGCCACCCACTGGCTGTGTGACATTGGACAAGTCACCGCCCCTTTCTGGGTCCATTTCCCCATTTGTAAAGTCTCTTCTGACTCCAACAGACTGGAATTCTTGAAGATTCCTGGCAGGTACACTGTGAATGAGGGGAGTTTGCTCTTCTGCCCTAAATATGATGGGCCAGGTTGAGTGTGGAAATCCTGAGGTTCCCCCTTCCCAACAAGAAATTCATCCCCTGCCTGTCTTCCACCCCACATGGTACAGTGATACCCTCCCCCCTGGGGCTTTTACCTCTTTGTGGCTGCAGGTGGCAGGTGCTCTGGCTGAGGCTGGTGTGGGGCTGGAGGAGATCGCAAAGCAGGTGAACGTGGTCGCCAAGGCCATGGGTGAGTGCTGGCCTGGGAGCTGGGGAAGAGAGTGGGGAAGGTTGGACAGCCCTGGGACGAGGAGCAGGTTCCTGTTGGCTGCCTAGCGGTGCTCCCCAGGTTATTCCCCAGGGGTCTAGGGAATGTATCCCTGGGGGAGCTCCTGGGGACTGGTGGCCTTGGGTACCATGGCTGAGGTGGAGAGTCTGGCAGCCTTTCTCAGAGAAGAGGGTACCTGTGGGCAGGGCCTCTGAGATGCTGCTGCCACCCTTCCTGATGCCCAGTGCTAAGAGTGGAACAGTCATCCCTTCATGCCTTGTTTCTCATAGGTACCCTGGGGGTGAGCTTATCCTCCTGCAGCGTCCCTGGTTCCAAACCCACCTTCGAGCTCTCAGCCGACGAGGTGGAGCTGGGTCTGGGTAAGCTTGTGGCCATCCATCCCAGCCCTGCCTGCTCCTTGGCCCTGGACTTTGCCCACCTTGCATACCCTTAGAGCCATCAACCTGGTCCTCTCCCCAGGTGGTCTTAGTATTTTTACCTGGTCATTTGAGGCCCAGCCTGGCCCAACCTGCCTGATTTCTACCTGCTTTGCTGTCTATACCCACGGCTTTGGCCATGTGGAGCTCTGTGCACTGCCCACCTCCTAGCCTTTGCCTGCCATTCTCAGGTCCTCCTGTCCCTGCCAGAATACACCCTTCTTTCAACGGCTGTTCAAAGATCACCTGGCTGCAAAGCTTTCTTTCCTCGCCTGTGCTTCCTCCTTAACTATCTCTAGTTAAAGCTATCTCCACCACCAGGCCACAAGCTCCCAGAGAACAGAGATCGTGTTTTTCATTATTCTGTCCATTTCCATCCCCCACTCCCGCCCACTTACTGTGTGAGTCCAGCACTGTGTGAGTCCTTGATAAAAACGATAAGCAAATCCCCAGGCCTTGAGTGGGTCAGCAGTGATCACATCTATCCGCAGGGATCCACGGGGAAGCTGGTGTGCGCCGGATAAAGGTAGGTGGTCCCTCTGGCACAGGCCGCCCTAAGGCCAAGGCCCCCCAGATGCAGCTCATTCCTGGCTCCCTCTGACAGATGGCAACCGCCGATGAGATTGTGAAACTCATGCTCGACCACATGACAAACACCACCAACGCGTCCCATGTGCCTGTGCAGCCCGGTGGGTAGCCTCTCGCCCGCGTCTCCCAACCCCTCCTACACCTCTGGGGAGGAGATGCCCAGAGGGTCTCACCTGGGGTGTCATGTCTACCCGCAGGCTCCTCAGTTGTGATGATGGTCAACAACCTGGGTGGCCTGTCATTCCTGGAACTGGGCATCATAGCCGACGCTACCGTCCGCTCCCTGGGTGAGCCATGCACTGGGAAGGGGATCCTACAGCCCTTTGGAAAGGGCTGAGGGAGGGTCTTGTGATGGCAGAGAACACGGACTGTGCGTCAGATAAGCCTGAGTTAAATCGTCTCTCTGCCACCTAATTGCCGGATACCTTGAGCCTCTGTTTGTTTTCTTGTCTGCAAATTGGGGGTAATAATAATGGTACCTGCTTTATACCATTGTTTTGAGGATTAAGTGAGATTAAACATGTGTAAGACACTCAACACAGCGCCCAGCACCTGGCACGAACTGAGTAAATGAGACCTGTAATTACTTATCTTCCCCGACGTAGAGGACACCTCCAGGGAACATGGTCATTTGTGGGGTTATTGAGGGATGCCTGCCAGGAGGAAATCAAGACATCTCCCTCCCGACCTCAGAGCCCCAGCTTCCAAGGTCCTTGCTTTTCTGTTGTTTTCTTTCCCTGATGCCCATTTTTCCCTTTTGGACTGCCACACTCTGGTATTGCAGAGGGCCGCGGGGTGAAGATTGCCCGTGCCCTGGTGGGCACCTTCATGTCAGCACTGGAGATGCCTGGCATTTCTCTCACCCTCCTGCTGGTGGATGAGCCTCTCCTGAAACTGATAGGTGAGACTTGGAACCTGGGGTCACCCAAGCCAGGGCTCCTTGTAACTGGAAGGAGCCAGGGAGACTTGGAGACCCCGTCAGGGCTGACCATGACAATCAGGGCTCTGGAGCCTGTGAAGAAGGCTCTTCCTGGGCTTCTCCAGCCTTCTCCAGCTCTCACTGGACTAGAAGGAGTTGGTATTAGGATCCTCCTCAGAGAGGCCTGACCCTTTCCCAGGGACCCTCTCTCCATACCCCTGTACACAGTAGGCATTCAGTCCATGCTTGTCAAGGTGGACTCCCTTCCTCCAGGGCTGCTGAGAAAGCCAGGCCACCAGGGTCAGGATGGGAGGGTCCAAGCCCTGCTGAATCCCTGGCTGGACAGCCGTGTCTAAGAGAGTTATCTTGCTGCCCTTAGATGCTGAAACCACTGCAGCAGCCTGGCCTAACGTGGCTGCAGTCTCCATTACTGGGCGGAAGCGGAGCCGGGTAGCCCCTGCCGAGCCCCAGGAGGCCCCTGATTCCACTGCTGCAGGAGGTACCAACCCCTGCCTTTGGGGAAGGGACAGGCTTCCCAAAGGATGCAGGAGTATACGGTGGGGTGGGTAGGGGCCCTGGCACCCACATCTCCCACCATAGTCAAGTGTGGTTGTGAGAAGGGCCCGGTGGGCCTGTTCTTCAGCATCTTCCCTTTCTAGGCTCAGCCTCGAAGCGGATGGCACTGGTGCTGGAACGGGTGTGCAGCACCCTCCTGGGCCTGGAGGAACACCTGAATGCCCTAGACCGGGCTGCTGGTGACGGCGACTGTGGCACTACCCACAGCCGTGCGGCCAGAGGTTGGTGCCAGGGACTTTGCCAAGTGAGGTCATTCACAAAACCTTAGCCAACCCCTTCCACTTGTTTCCCTGAAGGCAGGGACCTTCTTTTTTTTTTTTTTTTTTTTTAGAAGGAATCTCACTCTGTCGCTAGGCTGGAGTATGCAATGGTGTGATCTTGGCTCACTGCAGTCTCCGCCCCCCGGGTTCAAGTGATTTTCCTGCCTCAGCCTCCTGACTAGCTGAGATAACAGGCATGCGCCACCACGCCTGGCTAATTGTTGTGTTTTTAGTGGAGACGGGGTCTCGCCATGTTGGCCAGGCTGGTCTCTAACTCCCCACCTCAAGCCATCCGCTCGCCTTGGCCTCCCAAAGTGCTGAGATTACAGGCATGAGCCACCACACCCGGCCGACAGGGACCTTCTTAACACCACAAATGTATGAGGTTGTTATCTTAGAATTAAATGAAATCCTTCACAGTGAATAACTTACAACTCAAGGCGAACTTATTCTGTTATCCTTATTTTTCTCAGTTTACCCAGACCAGTGAAAAGCTCTTAACTGTCCAGCATCATTCATTCGAGGAAAAGGTATTTGGTGCCTGCCCTGGGGCAGGCACTGCTCTCAGCTGTGGATACAGTAGTGAACAGAGCAGACAGAAATCACTGCCCTCATGGCTTATGTTCTGGGTGGAAGACAGTCAACCAGATAAATCAGTAAAACACAGAGGATGTTAGCACAAAGGGCTAAGGAGAAAAAAACCAAGCCAGGGAGCAGAGTACAGAGCGTCAAGTGGAGGGCTTCGGGGCAGGCCTCACCTCCCCAGGCCCCTTTCGGTTACGCAGCCCAGCCCCTCTCCAGACTGCACACTGGATGTGGAAAGGGATCTTGGGAAGCCTTCATTCCACTTCCCTGTCGGCCTTTTCCAGCCTTCATTGGTGCTGGCTGGAAGTCTGGCAGATGGAGGGAGGATCTCTGAATTCCTCCCCATCTCTCTCTGCCTGCAGCAATCCAGGAGTGGCTGAAGGAGGGCCCACCCCCTGCCAGCCCTGCCCAGCTGCTCTCCAAGTTGTCTGTCCTGCTCCTGGAGAAGATGGGAGGCTCATCTGGGGCGGTGGGTGCCTGGGGGCTGAAGGGCTGACAGGGAGGTGGCTGGGCTGGCTGGGGTCCAGGCCAGCACCACATGCTCAGTGTTGTCATCTTCCCCAGCTCTATGGCCTGTTCCTGACTGCGGCTGCACAGCCCCTGAAGGCCAAGACCAGCCTCCCAGCCTGGTCTGCTGCCATGGATGCCGGCCTGGAAGCCATGCAGAAGTGAGCCAGAGCGCTGTGCATCAGACCAGGGATGGGCTGGGGGAGGTGGTTGGTGACATCTGCGCCCTGCCAGGCCCTAGCCCAACCCTCAGAGTGATTCCCTTGGTTCCCTATAGTGAGCGTCTTTCACTCTCTTTCCCTGCCAGGTATGGCAAGGCTGCCCCAGGGGACAGGACTATGGTATGTACTCAGGCTGTGGCCCCAGACCTTTCTCCTTTTGGCCCTGTAAGTCTAAAGAGCACCCTCGGTTGCAGAGCCCGTGCTCAGCCCCCTTTCCTTCACCTTGTCCAGCTGGATTCTCTGTGGGCAGCAGGGCAGGAGCTCCAAGCCTGGAAGAGCCCAGGAGCTGATCTGTTACAAGTCCTGACCAAAGCAGTCAAGGTGAGTGAGGCTGGGCCCAGCCACCTGGGGAGACAGGCTTCTAGCCAGCAGACTCCTGTCTCCATGTGACCCTGAGCAAGTTAATAACCTTCCTGGACCGCAGTTTCCTTCTCTGTACAATGGAGATGAGCACCTATCTCAGAAGGTGGTTATGTGGCTAAGGAAATATGTAGAGCCCCGCACACTGCCTGGGATGTGACAGGGCCTCAGTGAATGGTGACCCTTTTCCCTGCTGGAAGTAGATGAGAAGTGACTTTCCATTTGGTGACAGAGCAGAGGGTGCTGGCAGAGCCAGGGCAAGGGCGTGCAGGGCCAGGCTGCACGGCAGAGACGTTCTGCCCATGGCAGGAAGGAGGCGGCCTGGTGATCTGCCCTTGAACCTGCTCCCACACCCCATCCCCCAGAGTGCCGAAGCTGCAGCCGAGGCCACCAAGAATATGGAAGCTGGAGCCGGAAGAGCCAGTTATATCAGCTCAGCACGGCTGGAGCAGCCAGACCCTGGGGCGGTGGCAGCTGCTGCCATCCTCCGGGCCATCTTGGAGGTCTTGCAGAGCTAGGATGTGTGACTGCCTCCCTTGGCCTCAGCTCCTCTCACTGCTGTGCTGAGGTGGCCTTTGTCACTTCCTTCTGCCTTCCAACCCTCACCTTCCCCCGGCCTGGCCCCATTGGCCCACCCTCTAAGTTGAGCAGGAAATCCTCCACCAAGCTTCCAGAACTACAGACAGCACCCAGAGCGAGCTGGAGTGGGTCCCCATGCCTCTCCAGCATGCCCTTTCCCTTTGCAGGAGGGTGGAGTCCCTGGGTCATGCCCTCCCCTGCCAGCTCTGGGCTTCAGAGATAAGGCATTTTCCTTGTGCAGCCTTTACCTGGCAATCCTAATTTGGTTTTAAGACTCCCTGTGAAATGCCTTCCGCACCTTAACCCCAGTGAGCGTGAAAAAGAAAGTTAATAAACTATAATACATGGAAGCAAGAAAGACACTGCCTCCTCTGAGGGACCTTTTCCCAAGCATGTAAACAAGGGGGCCCACAGCCCTGGCTGCAGGCATCATGACCCATCTTCTACCAGGCAGATCTTTATTACCTGAGCCCCTAAGGCAGTGTCTCCTCAGCTGGGCTGCTTCCACTGAGACCCCCGACCCATCCCCTTTCCAGTACACACACCTGATGCATGTAAGAATGGTAGAGGGGCTTTTCTCAGCATTGAATTAACAATTCAGTGGCTCCTCGGGAGTCGAATGGGCATTTGGGACACCAGAAGGAAAATAAATCATCATAGTCTAAGATTCAGTTGTAGATCAAAAAATGCAGCCAGGCCGGGCACGGTGGCTCACACCTGCAATCCCAGCACTTTGGGAGGCCAGGAGTTCAAGACCAGCCTGGGCAACATGGTAAAACCCTGTCTCTACCAAAAAATACAAAATTAGCCAGGCATAGTAGTGTGTGCCTGTAGTCCTAACTTGGGAGGCTGAGTTGGGAGGATGGCTTGGGCCCAGGAGGTCGAGGCTGCGGTGAGCCATAAGCATGCCACTATACTCCAGCCTGGGCAAAAAAGCGAGACCCTGTCTCAAAAAAAAAAAAAAAAAAAAGAAAGAAAGAAAGAAACTGCAGCCAAGCCATCCCCTAGGTCTCTTTCTAGAGCGATCACTGATGGCACCAGGGTGAGCAGGGGCACTGTATGCATGTGGAGACAAACAGCACATGCCTGGCACACATGTAGGGTAGGGAGTAGTTAAAGGCACTGGCTGTCGACTCATACACATGATCTGAAATCTGATTCTGCTTTAACCCAGCTACAGGAGCTAAGGCCTATTTTTTAGCCCTTTGGGATCTGTAAAATCAGAATGGTACCCACCTCACGGGGACATGAAAGGATTCAAATGAATTGATGAAGATGGGCCATAAAGCCCAGCACAGTCCAAGTGCTCACTCACTGAGAGTTACGGTTATCACAAGGGTTGGGCCCCCAGCCCCTCCCAGGTCATCTGCTCTACCACTAGCTGGTAGGAAAGAGCCTCCTGCCCCCCAAACCCCCGTCACCTACTTGGCCCAAATTTGGCTGCAGGCTCCCCGAGTGCCTGGGCTTCTCTACCCAGGGTCCTGTCTGTCGGCTGCACCATACATCCCTGACCACAAGGCATCCACGTGCACAGGAGTATGCGCCCAGCAGCTGGGAAGGAGGCTGGCCTCAGACGGTGGCCTGTGGATCCCAGCTCTGTCATTTCCTGGCTGGGTGACCTCAACCTAGTCACCCTTTTTGAGTCTTGTTTTCTCAGATTATGAAATAGGAAAAATGTTCTTCCTCGTGAGATAAGCACGTGCCATTAGCTGTTAAGGACATCGCACATAAATGAGCTGCATGTGAATCCACACATGCCATTCCATGAAGACAGAGGATCATGTGGATCTTTGGTGCCTTCCGGTTGGCCCCTCCCTAGGTCTGTGAGGGTCAGACCTGTCCTGAGGCTTTTACAAATTGGCCCAGAACTCATTTAACCACAGCATCATTTCATCAGAGGGCTGTTATTAGAGACTGAATGTTTGTGTCCCCCCCAAATTCCTGTGTTGAAAGGCTCACCCCCACTATGGTAGTGTTAGGACGTGGGGCCTTTGGGAGGTGATTGGGTTATGAGGGTGGAGCCCCAGAGAGCTCTCACGCCCTTTCCACCATGTGAGGTTATGGTGAGAAGATGGTCTCTGAGGAAGCTGGCCCTTGCCACACACCACATTTGCCAGCGCCTTGATCTTGGATGTCTATAGCCTCCAGAACTGTGAGAAATAAACACTTGTTGTTTAAGCCACCCAGGCTATTATATTTTTGTTATAGCAGCCTGAACAAAGACAGCTTTGATTCTTAACATATTTAATGAAACTCGAGCTTCATAAACCAGTGAAATGCCTACCCCTATGGAGACGGGGAGCTGGTCATGGGACCCAGGTGCCTGGAGGACATCCCAGTGGCTTTGAAGGCTCCAGCCAGTCAAGACGGTCAATATTAGCCCTTCTGCCAACATCTGGCAATGTGAGGCTGGGGTGGACGTTGGCCTGATGTTGCCAGGAGTAGGATGCTGATGCTGCCAGAGAGTAGGTGGGCTCCAAACCCCAGGCTTCTCACTTGCTTACTAAGCACAGCAGTCTGAAGCTTGGGACCTGGCAGTGCGTCTTTGGAGAAGGCAAAAAAGCCACAGCAGCAACACTTAGGAGAGGAGCAAGACCCTTCCCGCTCCCCACCCTATTTCCTCCCCTGAAGAAGAGCAACAGCTCAAGCTCTAGCATGGCACAGAACGCTAGGTTGGGCCAGGCAAGCAGCCATGGTGGGGGCAGGTGAAGCAATGTGGGTCTCAGCAAGGAACCCCTCTGAAGGTGGCAGTGGCTCCCAGGGCTGCTGCACACAGGACACCACAACTTTGGCATCAGTTGCATGGTGAGCTGCAGAGTGGTCAGAGGGGCTGGGGCCCTGCCAAGAGAGCAAGGCCGGACCTGCCCAGTGGGAGGCAGGAAGGCCCTGATCCAGCAAGGAGAAGTAAAGGAAGTCCACAGCCACCTCTGTTACTCATCGCTACTGGGACATCTGGGGACAGGCTCTGTTCTTGGGAGAGCAGGTCACCAGGATTTGTAGGGCTGCCTGCCGGTGACAGACACGTAAGTCACAGGGAAAGGCCGGGATCCAGGCCTCAGCTGTAGCAGCAGCTGGAAGAGGTGGAGCCGCATGGTCACAATACATGCAGACACAGAGCAGCAATACGAAACAGAACAGCTCAGAGCAGTCAGCTCCTCAGCAGAAGCTGCGTGGGCCGCCACTCCCCCTTTCTGCAATCACCCCATGATGTCTCCACCCCACCTCACATCCAGATGGGGCTGGATGGCAGAGCAGATGAAGCCTGCTCTGTGGCGGGGCAGCCTAACTGAAATGCACACCTTTATGGGGGAAGTGGACGGACACCTCACCTCCCTCATGTTTCACACCGTGGACTGCACTTGAGTCCCAGCTCTTCACCACATCCCTAGGAGTCTTAAGAGGAAATCAGTCTGATTTCTTCAGACAGGAGCAGCAAGAGCGGCCAGAGCGAGGAGGACCTCGTGTGAATGGAGGACCTGAGAGGCTGACGCCAAGGAGTGCAGAAGCCAAAGCCACCAAGGAAAGCAGACAGGCAGCAAGCGGCCGGAGAGGGCAGGCCCAGCACCCAGGCAAAGCCACCAAGGAAAGCAGACAGGCAGCAAGCGGCCGGAGAGGGCAGGCCCAGCACCCAGGCAAAGCCACCAAGGAAAGCAGACAGGCAGCAAGCGGCCGGAGAGGGCAGGCCCAGCACCCAGGCAAAGCCACCAAGGAAAGCAGACAGGCAGCAAGTGGCCGGAGAGGGCAGGCCAGCACCCAGGCAAGAAGTCTGGGCCCAGCATTCGAAGAAAGTCGCCTGCTGAAACCAGCCAGGAGCCCTGGGAAGAGCAGAGCTTCTGAGGGGAGCACAGGCTGCACCACCAGGAGCTCTTGGGAGCCCCTTCCTGCTGCTTCACTCCCCATCATGCAGCAGGGGCTGGAAAGAGAGGCAGATGCCCAGGAGTTAATGACATGATGCAGGAGTCACACCAGGCCCAAGCTGTTCAGACAGACCCCCAACCTGCAGGGTGGTCCCCATCCAAGCCACCAAATCCCTCAGGGAAGCCCCAAAGTCCCTGAGCCTGGTACACACCCCGTCTCCCTACATCCCATCAAGACCTGCTCTGAGCACTCAGCTGGTCACCAGGCACCCATCCCACTAGACTAGCCCCCAGGCTGGTAAAGGAGAAATCACACACCCTTGTCACAGTCAAGCCCTTCCTTGGGGAAGAAGATAAGGCCACACTTCACCCCACAGAACCACAGTGATTTGGGGGGGAAATTCTGTCTCCCAATGGACAGACTGGGGAGTCCCAGCATTTCACTGGTATGCGCTGGTTTGGGACCAGTGTTCCCCATCAGCCACCCTAACTCCACCCTCAAGTTACTTGGTTTCCTGCTGTGCCACAGGGTAAGTCTTCTTGTCAAGGCCCCAGCCTTTCGTGGGAGATCCTTCTCTAGACCTGGCCCTGTCCCACCCTGGAATGTGGGACTGGAACCCATACCTGTCTGTCGGTCAGGATCCCCGGCTCTGGGCGCTTCCAAGATGAAGCCAGAAGGATGTAGAGCACCAGCAGCCCAAAGGCCACCACCAGCATCCCGGTGCTGTTGGCAAAGACCGCCTCACTGGGCAGGCTGTGGTATGGCCTGGTGGTGTTTTTCCTGAAGATGACAAAACAATGTGAGCCCTCGAGAGATTTTTCCACCTATTTTTGTCTAGTGGGAGACTCGATGTCACTAACAGAGGGTGAGAAAACCTTCCCGGGTCCACATGTGATCCAGAATTTTAACACCCTTTCTTTTTTTTTTTTTTTTTTTTGAGGCAGAGTCTTGCTCTGTTACCCAGGCTGGAGTGCAGTGGCACGATCTCGGCTCACTGCAAGCTCCGCCTCCTGGGTTCACGCCATTCTCCTGTCTCAGCCTCCCGAGTAGCTGGGACTGCAGGTGCCTGCCACCACACCCGGCTAATTTTTTGTATTTTTAGTAGAGACAGGGTTTCACCATGTTAGCCAGGATGGTCTCGATCTCCTGACCTTGTGATCCGCCCGCCTCGGCCTCCCAAAGTGCTGGGATTACAGGCGTGAGCCACCATGCCCAGCTGAATTTTAACACCCTTTCTAAGTCCCTGCAAATATTTGTATAATGAGCCAGGTGCAGTGGCTCACTCTTGTAATCCCAGCACTTTGGGAGGCCAAGGCATGAGGATTGCTTTACCCCAGGAGTTGGAGACTAGCCTGTGCAACATAGTGAGATCCTGTCTCTACAAAAATAAAACTTAGCTAGGTGAGGTGGTCCATGCCTGTAGTCCTAGCTTGCTTAGGAGGCTACATTGGGAAGATCGCTTGAGTGCAGGAGTTTGATGCTGCAGTGAGCTATGGTCACACCATTGCTCTCCAACCTAGGCAACAGAGTGAGATGCTATCTCTTGGCTGGGGGGATAAAAGGAGAGACAGAAGGTCTTCCTATGTTGCCCAGGCTGGACTCCTTCCACCTCAGCCTCCCTAGTAGCTGGGACTACAGGTGCATGCCACGGCACCCAGCTGTAATAATCCTTTTACCCATGAGGAAACTGAAGCTCAAAGCAATGAAATTAACTTGCCCAAAGTTGCATAACTAGTAAATGGCACAGCCAAGATCGAAACCAAGGTCTGACCTTAAGTCCTAGTTGCTTTTCCACTACACCCCATTGCCTCAAAAGAATGGACAGTAGTGGTCAGGCATGCAAGGCTCTAGAGTCAGACTGCCTAACCTGAGTCCCAGCTCTGCCACTTACTGGCTGTGTGCCCTTGGGTAAGTTACGTAACCCCTCTGTTCCCTCATTTTTTTTTTTTTTTTTTTACCTGAACAGTCCTATTGCAGAATCTGTTCCCTCAATTGAAAATGGCAATGACGGCCGGGTGCAGTGGCTCATGCCTGTAATCCCAGCACTCTGGGAGGCCGAGGCGGGCAGATCATGAGGTCAGGAGTCCGAGACCAGCCTGCCCAGCGTGGTGAAACCCCGTCCCTACTAAAAATTCAAAAAATTAGCCGGGCATGGTGGCACACACTTGTAGACCCAGCTACTTGGGAGGCAGAGGCAGGAGAATTGCTTGAACCCGGCAGGTGGAGGTTGCAGTGAGCCAAGATTGTGCCACTACACTCCAGCCTGAGCGACAGAGTGAGACTCCATCTCAAAAAAAAAAAAAAAAAAAAAAAAAGAAAATGGCAATGACAACAATACCAATCAATACCAATGATGTAGGGTGGTTGACAGGATTAAATGTAAGGTGCTTAGTACTGTTTCTGACACACAGCAGGTGCTAAATCAAACTGATGCTCAATAAATATCTGCTGACTTACCAATTTCAACCTAAAGAAAGATCAATTCTGTTACTTTCCAGATCAGGAGTGGACCCAACCCCAAAATCTCTCCTCCCTTGGGTGAGTCCTGTGATCACAGGGTGTATCTTTTGAAGACCCTATTCCCTCCTCTTCACCTTAGAGTTGGGGACCCCACTGCACTCACAAACTGAAGAAAAGCTTCTCATTAATGCCCGAAATGACGGATGCGATGGACAGAGAGAGGATGGCGGCTCCAAAAAAGACGTGGATAGGTTTTAGGAGGCTGCGCAGCCACATGGACGCCCAGGGCAGGAGGAAGACAGCAAAGCCCAGGAACCACTGTGGACAAAAGGGAGGACGCACCCGACTGTGCTATGTGTGACCAAAGCACATCCCACCCCATCAGTGCCTCCTCCCCATCTCTGCTCCCTGGCTCTTCTTTCACAACTCAAACCTTCCCACCTGGCATTGCCCACTACCGTGCTAGCTTCCTCATTGTGGCCTATTACCCAAGCAACAAGAACAGTAAATGACATGCTTAGCTACCATCCCACTCCCAGCAAACCCAACCACCTTGTTTGTCTCTGGTTCCTTCCAGTCCTTGCTCATAAAACTCTTCACTCGCACAGACCTGAGATCAGAATATGGAAACCACTTCAAGAATTCTTTTGGTTCACAGAGGTGGGAGTGGGGAAAGTGGAAGCCAGATGGCTGATTAGAGTCAGCATAGTGCGTGCCATGACAAAGTTAGCAGAGAGCGCTCTGGGATGAGAGACGGGCAATGGGAGGGATAAAAGGAACAGGGTAAGTTCAGGCCACTGACCTCCCACAGCCCTTGAATAAACTGTCAGTTCTACAAGATAACAACCTGCAAGTCTCTCTCCAAGCAGTGAGCAGAGGAATATTTGGTGCTCATGCAAGTGAACCCCCAACCAGAGCTCATGGCTCTGGGAACCTCGAGGAGGAGAACAGAGAGAACCCACCTGGCAGGCGAAGAGGAAGACAGTGGTGATGCCCAGCCAGCTGTGCAGGGAGTAGAGGTTGGCAGTCCTTCCATGGTTGTGAAACGTAAAGACAGCAACCAGCCCCACAACAGTGAGGACGAAGGCCATCAGGTGCAGCGCTGCATGGAGGAGTTTCCAGGGCAGTTTGGGCCCCACCCACGACTGGGGCAGGCGGTACACCAGCGACGCTGCAGGAGAGAGTAGTGCCAGGGCTCAGCCTCTCCCCTCGAGCTCACCCAGACATCAGGGAATAACCCTGATAGGATCCTACACAGCTTCCCAGCAAGGGAACAGGAAATGCTAGGGCACTGGTATCAACTCCTCGGCATCTTCTACCCTCCCATGATTTGTGGGATAACAGCCAAGAAGGGAGGAGAGAAGGGCCAGTTAAAAAGGGAGGAGTGGTCAGGCAAGGTGGCTCATGCCTGTAATTCCAGCACTTTTTGGGAGGCCAAGGTGGGAGGACTGCTTGAGGCCAGGAGTTTGAGGTTACAGTGAGCTATGATCATGCCACTGCAATCTAGCCTGGGCCACAGAGAGAAATAAATAAATAAATAGATTCCAATTAAAAAGGGAGGAGGGCTGGGCACGGTGACTCATGTCAGCACTTTGGGAGGCCAGAAGTTCAAGATCAGCCTGGGCAACATAGCAAGATCCTGTGTCCACAAAAAATAAAAATAAAAAATATTACCCGGGCATGGTGGCACATGCCTGTTCTCTCAGCTACTTGGGGGACTGAGGTGGGAGGATCACTTGAGCCTAAGAGTTCAAGGCTGCAGCAAGCTATGATCATCCCACTGCACTCTAGCCTGAAAAAGAGGGAAACCTGTCTCCTAAAAAAAAAGTGGAGGGGGGAAGCAGGTTTCTTGGACCTCTCATTCTATTTTCACAATAATAAATTCAGCTTGTTTACAGTTTCTAGGCTAAAAAGCATCATGACAGTCATTGTTTCATCAAACTGAATTGTCACAAGTGAGGCTGGCTGTCAACACAGGTACTAAGGTCAGGCAACATAGGTCCAAATCCAGGCTCTGCCTCTTAGCTGTTTGGCCTCTCCTTTCTTTTTTTTTTTTTTTTTTTGAGACAGAGCCTCGTTCTATCATCCAGGCTGGAGTGCAGCGGCGCAATCTCAGCTCACTGCAAGCTCCGCCTCCCGGGTTCACGCCATTCTCCTGCCTCAGCCTCCCAAGTAGCTGGGACTACAGGTGCCTGCCACCATACCCGGCTAATTTTTTGTATTTTTAGTAGAGACGGGGTTTCACTGTGTTAGCGAGGATGGTCTCGATCCCCTGACCTCATGATCCGCCCGCCTCAGTCTCCCAAAGTGCTGGGATTACAGGCGTGAGCCACCACGCCTGGCCTGGCCTCTCCTGTCTAACTCTCAATTTCCTCATCTGTAAAAGGGATATAACAGAGCCCACCTCACAAACTTGTAAGAACAAAATGGGATGATATATGTGAACTGCACATGGTAAGCTGCTATCATCAATGGCATCGTATTGCCATTTTACAAATGGGGAAAATGAGGCTCACCGGGGCCCCAAGGCACAGATTTGAAAGCATGGGACAAAAAGATGGATCCCAGGTTGGGCGCAGTGGCTCACGCCTGTAATCCCAGCACTTTGGGAGGCAGAGGCGGGTGGATCACCTGAGGTCAGGAGTTCGAGGCCAGCCTGACCAACATGGTGAAACCCCATCTCTACTAAAAAATATAAAAATTAGCTGGGCATGATGGCGGGCACCTATAATCTCAGGTACTTGGGAGGCTGAGGCAGGAGAATGGCCTGAACCCAGGAGGCGGAGGTTGCAGTGAGCCAAGATCACGCCATTGCACTCCAGCCTGGGCAACAAGAGCAAAACTCCATCTCAAAAAAAGAAAAAAAAAAAAAAAGATGGATCCCGGAAGAGCAAGCAAGTCCCTCATTCAGTGGCTTGACTAAACCATGAGAGGCTTCAATCTCCTGTTCTCTAGAGCTGGTTAAAAACTACAGCTCAGGTCGGGCATGATGGCTCAAGCCTGTAATCCCAGCACTTCGGGAGGCTGAGGTGGGCAGATCACAAGGTCAGGAGATCAAGACCATCCTGGCTAACACGGTGAAACCCTGTCTCTACTAAAAATACAAAAAAAAATTAGCCGGTCACGGTGGCAGGCGCCTGTAGTCCCAGCTACTCGGGAGGCTGAGGCAGGAGAATGGTGCAAACCCGGGAGGTGGAGCTTGCAGTGAGCCGCTATCACGCCACTGCACTCCAGCCTGGGCGACACAGCAAGACTCCGTCTAGAAAAAAACAAAACAAAACAAAACACTACAGCTCAAAGGCCAAATCCAGCTCCCTACCTATGTTTGCAAATAAAGCTTTATTGGAACACGTGATCCACACTTGTGTGTATGTGTTGTCTATGGCTGCTCTCACAATACAGTGGCAGAGCTGAGTACCTGCAACACAGATTCTGTCTTGCAAAACTGAAATATTTATCTGACCCTCTATAGAAAGTTTGCCAACTCCTGCCCTAGAGTATCTGTGAAGCCACCCTTCTGAGATGCCCCCCGTCTTAACCCCTTCCTCCCCCAAATGACAGCTAGGCCCAGAGACAGCCCAACCCACCCTACCCCCATAGCCCCAAGCCCAACATTTACAAAGGCCAGCCTTGGAGAGGGAAAGTGCAGCTTTGTCCAGCCTGGGCCCTATCCCACCTCCCTTCCTGACCTCTTACTCACCACCTCCATAGAATACCACCATGCCAGCAACCATAAGCACTGGGTGCCAGTTGAACATGTAGATGCTGCCATTCCAGGCAAAGCCACCACGCCAGTACTGCATCCAGTAGATAGTGAAGAGGATGCACATAGAGCCCAGGGACCCCAGCAGCAGGCAGGACAAGTAGAACCGTCCAGACACCATTCTGATCACGCACTCCTAGAAGAAGGAGAAGTCACAAATCTCCACTGGCTCAGGTGCACCCAGTTCTCTGGCTAAAGGAGGTAACACTGATTTCGCTCTTGGCCTGTGGGATGGAATCTTTTTGCTTCAGTTCCCCTGCATCAGCCTGGGCGCCACCCCCCACCCGAGGCCTCAATGCCTGGGTGGGCCTGATCTTCAGTCACAATGACTGAGGCCCCACCCCAGCACCTGGCAGTGCCCAGACAGAGCAGCAAACTCAAGGCTATGGCTGGCCCTGGCGAAGGCCAGATGCCAAGGCCCAAGACCCAGAGTCCTGGGATTCCTCTCCCCTCACAGGACCAGAAGGTAAAGAATTACCACCCCATACCCCCCAGGAAAAAAGGGACAGGAATCAAAATCCAGGCTAAATCACGCAAACACCCAGGCCTTGGGTTCTAAGATAAGAAGGCAAAAATTACAGTCTGAAAAGAGCAAACACCCCACTATTACCCTAGACAGGAAGGAGTCAGAAAAGTTCTTCCCCATAGAGTAAGCTCTATGGGGCTAATCTTCACTGGAGAGGTAACCAGGCCTTCACTCCACTGCCCACACTCCACACCTTGAACCAGCTGATGCCCCTCAGCTGTCTCCAGCCCTGAGACTTCTGCTTTCTCTTCCTCTGGGGAAAGTCCAGAGAAGAAAAGAGGAAGCAACAACTCATGGTCCAGAAAGCAAGAGATTTATTTTGAGATTTCCAGAAGTCCTTGATAAACCCAGAAACCAACTCTGGTTTCAGGCATGGCAAATGCTTAAAGCCCTGAGCAGTTGCTCTTAAACGCTAGGTGAGTGGGCAAAGCCACAGGACTGGCCCTGCTTTCAGCTAATATGTAGGCAGCACGGGCCCAGGCATCAAGGCAGTCACCCTGTCCCACGGACTCACACCAAGAAGGCAACAGTGTGGCTTCCTGCGTTGAGGTCCCTCACTCGGAAGCAGCTAACAGCCAATAGCCCCCACGGAGGTAAAACATTTGACTGCTCACCTTTAGCCCTAATGATAGGCTCAGAGAACTGGCCTGGGCTCCAATTCCTGCGAAATGGGCACCTTGAGCAAATCACTTAACATTTGCAGGACTCACCTGCAAGAAAGGCATGGCAGTAAGAATACTTGAACAGTAAGAATAACGAACACCAGCTATGAGCATCAGAGCCTTACACACAAGATCCCATTTACTCCTCTTAACCCTGGGAGGCATATTATTCCTTGAGGAAACTAAGGCTGAGAGAGATAAGTAATTAGCATGAGGACCCAGTGAGAGTGGGTGGGGAGTTCCAAATCCTGTATGTTTAGCTTCAAGGCCCACGCTGCTTCCTTGACCACAGGTTGTCAGATCAAGTGAGAAAATGAATGTAGCACACTGTAGAAGTCAAGTATTAGAATTCTTTGCTGGGCGCGATGGCTTATGCCTGTAATCCTGCACTTTGGGAGGCTGAGGCAGGTGGATCACCTGAGGTCAGGAGTTCGAGACCAGACTGATCAACATGGTGAAACCCCGGTCTCTACTAAAAATACAAAATTAGCCAGGAGTGGTGGTGGGCGCCTGTAATCCCAGCTACTCAGGAGGCTGAGGCAGGAGAATTGCTTGAACCAGGGAGGCAGAGGTTGCAATGAGCCAAGATTGTGCCATTGCACTCCACCCTGAGCAATGAGAGCGAAACTTCATCTCAAAAAAAAAAAAAAAAAAAAAAAGGCTGGGTGAGGTGGCTCACACCTGTAATCCTAGCACTTTGGGAGGCCGAGGCGGGCAGATCATAAGGTCAAGAGATCGAGACCATCCTGGCCAATATGGTGAACCCCCGCCCCCATCTCTACTAAAAATAAAAAATTAGCTGGGCATGGTGGCGCGCGCCTATAGTCCCAGCTAGCTACTCGGGAGGCTGAGGCAGGAAAATCGCTTGAACCCGGGAGGTGGAGGTTGCAGTGAGCTGCGATCACGCCACTGCACTCCAGCCTGGCGACTGAGCTAGACTCCATCTAAAAATATATATATATATATACATAGAATTCTTAGTCATCGCTGTCACGCACTTCATCCTAACTACTAACATGCAGCTCATGTTCCTTGTGCCTGCCCAGGCCTCTCAGTGGCCCTCAGCCATGCCATGCCAGCTCTCCCCATGCTAGGGGTCCACCTACTTAGGTAAAGATGCACAAGGTGACCCAAGTTGGCAGTAATCTCTGAGAAAGGAAGGTCCGGCCAGGCACGGTGGCTCAAGCCTGTAATCCCAGCACTTTGGGAGGCCGACGCAGATAGATCACCTGAGGTCAGGAGTTTGAGACCAGCCTGGCCAACATGGTGAAACCACATCTCTACTGAAAATGCAAAAATGTGCTGGGTGTGGTGGCGCACGCCTGTAATTCCAGCTACCAGGGAGGCTGAGGCAGGAGAATTGCTTGAACCCTGGAGGGGGACGTTGCAGTGAGCCGAGATCGCGCCACTGCTCTCCAGCCTGGGGGACAAAGTGAGACTCTGTCTCAAAAAAAAAAAAAAAGAAAAGAAGGTCCAAGGGCTGCGGGGAAAAAGCTTCCATGAAGCTGGCAGGAGAAAATCATGCCACCAGCCTCCTAGAAGATTTGTGACTCAACTACTTAACTCAGAGATTTGCTACCCAGCCTCAGAACTGCCTCCTCAATTCCTCCAAGGGCAGAGGACGTTTCAGATCACCAGATGTTCACCTAAAATACTCTCCATCCTTCAGTGAAATGTAAGAGATCTTGATCAGCAGGCTCACTCATCTGACAATATCTACTTCCACAACTGTTTTTTTTTTTTCTTTGTAAGAGGAAAAAGTAAATGCAGTCCGAAAGGATCTGTAGTCACACCCTAGAAAAGGTCCTGGTTTACTGCTCTGTGACAGACTTAGAATAGACCCTGGGCACACTTTCCTGACAGAGAGCTGCAAAGTTATATTGCCCTGCTCACAATACACAGATAAGCCCTCCTACTTCCTGAAATAGAGCAAAGCAGGAGAAAAGGAAGAATGCAGTGAAGGACCAGCACAGTGATTCATGCCTGTAATCCCAGCACTTTGGGAGGCCCAGGCAGGTGGGTTACCTGAAGTCAGGGGTTCGAGACCAGCCTGGCCAACATGGCAAAACCCCGTCTCTACTAAAAATACAAAAATTAGCCAGGCACAGTGGCATGCGCTTGTAGTCCAAGGTACTCAGGAAGCTGAGGCACGAGAATTGCTTGAACCCAGGAGGCAGAGGTTGCAGTGAGCCAAGATCACGCCACTGCACTGCAGCCTGTGCAACAGAGATAGACTCTGTCTATAAATAAATAAATACCCAGGAGTTCCAGACCAGCCTGAGCAACAGTGAGCCCTCATCTCTAAAAAAAAAAAAAAAAAAAATTAGCTGGGCGTGATGGCATGCACCTGTAGTCTCAGCTACTCAGGAGGCTGAGGTGGGAGGATGGCTTGAGCCCAGGAGGAGAAGGCTGAAGTGAGCCGAGATCGCACCACTGCACTCTAGCCTGGGCGACAGAGCTAGACTCTGTCTCAAAAACAAAACAAAACAAAACAAAAAAACCGTGAAAACTGCAATGCAAATGCTTGAAAATATCCTCTCATTTGTTCTAAGGGCAGGCTGGGCTGTGATCCCAGGGTGTGCTCACTTTGCAGAGCCCCATTCTAAGGGAGCAGTCAGCAAGCTCTTCTGTAAAGGTCCAGGTAGTAAATATTCTAGGCTTTGTAGAGCACATGGTCTGTCACAACTATGTCATCAACTCTGCCCATGCAAGAGCAGCCACATAAACATCTTAACAAATGAGCACCACGGCTGTGTTCCAGTAATATTTATTTATGGACACTGAAGTCTGAGTTTCACATAATTTTCACGTCACAAGATATTATTAATTTCTTGCGAAAAAGGATTCTCCCAGCTGAGCTAAAACAGGTCACGTCCAGGGGTAAGAAATGCTAGTTCCCATCCAGCCCTTAGTCTTAGAAAAAGGCTCTACGCAGGCTGGGCGCGGTAGCTCACGCCTGTAATCCCAGCACTTTGGGAGGCCGAGGCGGGCGGATCACATGAGGTCAGGAGTTCGAGACCAGCCTGACCAACATGGAGAAACCCCGTCTCTACTAAAAATACAAAAATTAGCCGGGCGCGGTAGCGGGCGCCTGTAATCCCAGCTACTTGGGAGGCTGAGGCAGGGGAATCGCTTGAACCCGGGAGGCGGAGGTTGCAGTGAGCCGAGATCGTGCCACTGCATTCCAGCCTGGGCGACAGAGTGAGACTCTGTCTCAGAAAAAAAAAAAAGAAAGAAAGAAAAAGAAAAAGGCTCTACTCCAAACTCTTGCAGTGTTACTTTTATAATTTAGAACTACAAATAAATGAAAGGGTAGAAAATCAGTTTGTTGCTCTCCCTCCCCGATGGACTGGGGGACTTCAAGAATCTTGAGGACCAGATTTAGGATACAAGCCCTAAACCCTCATCTTACAAATCAAAAACACTGTGACACTGGGGCCCAAAACAAGAAAATGACTTAGCCAAGGTAAGTGGCAGAGCTGGTACAGGAATTCGGGTCCACTCCCTCTCAGCTCTGAGGATTCCTTATTCTCAAAGGTAGCTTCTGTTAAAGTCGGAACATCAGGAGTGAAGGGCTCAATATTCCTGCCAAGGAGGTAGGTGAACAAGTTACCCCTTAGCACCGGAATAATTATAGACCCCGACTTCAGGCTGTGCCTAGGTCCGGCTCAGGTGTCCAAAGAACCGTTCCAGGCACCCGAGGGGTGATCCCTGACTCCTCTGCTGGGTGCTCGTGCCAGCTAACAATGGGTGAAAATTGGGGCGAGGAGCTCCAGCTGCTTTCTGCGTCCTCTGAAGAGCTTTCGTGCCTTTATAACCACCGCGTTGGAAGAAAGAGCGCGGAGAAAGGTGCCCACTTTCTAAAAGAGAAAATTGAGGCCGAGCAAGGGGGTCGCGACAGTGCGAAGCGAGATAGCAGCGGAACCAGCATTCGAACCCAGGTCCCTGAACTCCCAGCCCCGGGATCCTTCTCACCCCTAACCACAGTGGGACGAAGTGAGGCCGGGATCTCCGGAACCCGCCTCTCGCTACCAGGCGCCGGAGCTGCCGCTCCCGAGGTTCCTAGGAGATGCAGAAGACACTGCCCTGAATGCCTACAGCCGGCTGGCAATGCCGCCCCAGAGCAGAGCGGCGGGCGCCGCCTCGCCTTCTTATAGGCTCGCAGCACTTCCAGTCGCGCGCGAGGCCTCCTGGGAAGTGAAGTCCGGAGGCCAGGGGTGGCCGGCTCCCAGCGCGCCAAGGTGCTAACCCCCTAACTCCCGTTCCTCCTCGGAGTTTCTTCTCCAAGTCCGAAGTGAGGGTCCAGGACTGCTGCGATGCATCAGCCCCGCCTCTCATCCCCCATCCAGAGGAGGCGGAAATGTTCAGGTGAACGCGAAGCCTCCCACTACGAGCCGGCCCTCAGCAAGGCCGTGCGCAGTGTGGGCGGGAACCCTAAGTCAGCTAGCGGCGACGCTGGGAGGGCCCGGAGCAGGCCGGGCCCCGAACAGCGAAGGCTCCAACATGGCGGCCAGACTGGCCATACAGCGGGAAGAGAAAGCCGGGGACTAGCAGGCCGCACGGCGCAGACGGGCCCGCCTCCTCCATTTACTTCCGGAATTTAAAGCCGGCTTCCGGAAGCCGGGACGATGTCCCCATGACAACCGACGTTGGAGTTTGGAGGTGAGAGTGATTGACGAGGAGTGGGTTAAGTGACCAGAAGTCAGAATTTTTGGTGCTGTTGTTTTGGGCTTGGGTTTTATGCTTTGTTGTTGTTTGCCAAGGAAGCCTCGTTTTTAAGTGGATTGGGAAGCGTGAGGAATACTGCCCTAGGTACAAAGGGAAGGCGGCAGGTAGCGGTGGACGAATTAAAGAGCTTCATGAGCTTGTGAGTCTCCACTGCCCTAAACTGGAGGGGATCGTCGTACGTAGAGACAGGCATGGGCGTTTCTGCATAACAGATCCTCAAAACAGCCCTGGATGGTGGCCTATGACTAGTGGTTAAGAGCACGGGTTTGGCGTCACAGTTATGAAGCCGGGTTCTGCTGACTTGAGACCTGGAGGAATGCCTTGAGCTCTGACTTCTGTGTCCTTTCCTGTAGAATAGGAATAATTCCCACCTTGCAGACTTGTAGGGAGGATTAAAGGAAACGATCTTGGTTGACAAGTTTATCGTGGTGTGGGTACCTAGGTAGTAGCTATCAGTGTTATTTAATGCGGCCGGGCGCAGTGGCTCACGCCTGTAATCCCAGCACTTTGGGAGGCCGAGGCGGGAGGATCACGAGGTCAGGAGATCGAGACCATCCTAGCTAACATGGTGAAACCCCGTCTCTACTAAAAATACAAAAAATTAGCCAGGCGTGGTGGCACGCACCTGTAGTCCCAGCTACTTGGGAGGCTGAGGCAGGAGAATCGCTTGAACCCGAGAGGCGGAGGTTGCAGTGAGCCAAGATCATGCCACTGCACTCCAGCCTGGCGACAGAGCGAGACACTCTCTCTCTCTCTAAAATTTAATGAATGAGGAAACCGCGAACATACGTCCAATAAGGTGGGACTTCACCAGCTGAGGTGGAGGAGGTGCCTTAACCTTCCGGAGCCTCTGTGTAAAATGGGGATAATATACATTGTAATGGCTACTTCTCAAGATGGTTGTAGGATTACGTAAGGTTAGAAATATGAAAAGAGCTTATAAATTGCAAAACATTTTACCGATGCTAATTTAATCGCTAACACTCCAGAGCATTTTGAAATTTCTTTATAGATTTGGCACAGCAGCGGGTCATAGGACACCCCCAGAGCAACTTGTGGGTCTTGGAATAGATGAAAAGAAACAACTGCCACTGTGTTGCAACCATAACCCTAAAGATAAAGCTTTCCAGGAGACCCCTGTTTCCTCTCTGCTTTTTCTGCCTAGGGCACTTCACACTTCTTTGCTGGCATTTTTCCTGCCTAGTTAAATACTAGTCTATCAATTATGTAAGAGACAGCTTAGTCCAGTAGTTAAGAGCACAGACTGTGGACCCGTGCAGCCTGCATCTGAATACCAGCTCTGCCACTTACTAACGACGTGACCTTGGACAAATTATTTTACCTCTCTTGGCCTCAAATTTCTCATCTGTAAAATGGGGAAGGTAATAATGTATTATGTCATCTACCTTGTGAGGTTTAAATAATGTTAGTGCTTGTAGAACACTCCCTGGCACATTGTAAGCAATGTATAAGGATTTGCTGCCATTTTTGTTACCACCGCTACTACATGACCAGGCAGTCATTCTTCTCAGTAATACTACTAGATTCCTTTGGTTAGAGACAGCTCTGCATTGAGAAGATTCCAGGCATGGAGAAAAGCTGGTGAAGGTCCTAGAATAAATGACTTCTTGGGGATTTTTGTTGTTGGTTTTGTTCACTAAAGTATCCCATGCAACTGGAGTGGTACCTGGCACACAGTAGGTCCTCGGTAAATGTTTATGGTATTAATACATTTCTAACCTTGCTTATCTTTTTGCTCCAACAGGTGCTTGCCTTAGAGCAAGGGAAACAGCTCTCATTCAAAGGAACTAGAAGCCTCTCCCTCAGTGGTAGGGAGAGAGCCAGGAGCGGTTTTCTGGGAACTGTGGGATGTGCCCTTGGGGGCCCGAGAAAACAGAAGGAAAATGCTCCAGACCAGTAACTACAGCCTGGTGCTCTCTCTGCAGTTCCTGCTGCTGTCCTATGACCTCTTTGTCAATTCCTTCTCAGAACTGCTCCAAAAGACTCCTGTCATCCAGCTTGTGCTCTTCATGTGCGTGCAGTAAGGCACTCTGGAAAGCTGAACCCACACAATTCAAAGGCCCTGACAGTGGTGATTTAGTGTCTTAAAGTTATTAGTAGGCTGGGTACGGTGGCTCACACCCATAATCCCAGGACTTTGGGAAGCCAAGGCAGGAGGATCTTTTGAGGCTGGGAGTTTGAGGACCAGCCTAGGCAACATAGCAAGACCCTGTCTCTACCTACTAAAAATTTTTAAAATTAGCTAGGCATGGTGCCACACACCTGTAATCGCAGTGATTCAGGATGCTGACGTGGAAGGATTGCTTAAGCCCAGGAGTTCAAGGCTACAGTGAGCCATGATCATGCCACTGCACTCCAACCAGGTGACAAAGACCCTATCTCAAAAAAAAAAAAAAAAAAGCCAGGTGTGGTGGTTCACGCTTGTAATCCCAACACTTTGGGAGGCCAAGGTGGGCAGATCACCTGAGGTCGGGAATTCGGGACCAGTCTGACCAACATGGAAAAACCCCATCTCTACTAAAAATACAAAAATTAGATGGGCATGGTGGTGCATGCCTGTAATCCCAGCTTCTTGGGAGGCTGAGGCAGGAGAATCACTTGAACCTGGGAGGCAGAGGTTGCAGTGAGCCATGATCATGCTACTGTACTCCAGCCTGGGCGACAGAACAAGACTCCATCTCAAAAAAAAAAAAAAAATGTTTAAGAGTGTCAGATAGCCTGGGCAACATAGTGAGACCTTGTTTCTATTAAAACATAATTTTTTTTTTTTTTTTTTTGAGATGGAGTCTAGCTCTGTCGCCAGGCTGGAGTACAGTGGCACAATCTCAGCTCACTGCAACCTCCGCCCCCTGGGTTCAAGCAATTCTCCTGCCTCAGCCTCCCTAGTAGCTGGGATTATAGGTGTGCGCTACCACACCCCACTATGTATTTATCACACCCAGCTACTTTTTGTATTTTTAGTAGAGACGGGGTTTTGCCATGTTGGCCAGGCTGGTCTCAAACTCTTGACCTCAAGTGATCTGCCCACCTCGGCCTCCCAAAGTGCTGGGATTACAGGCATGAGCTAATTTTTTTTTAAATTAGCTGAGTATAGTGGCACACACCTGTGGTCACAGCTACTCAGGAGGGTGAGGCGGGAGGATCACTTGAGCCCAGGAAGTCGCTGCAGTGAGCTGTGATCATACCACTGCACTCCAGTCTGGGCAACAGAATGAAACTCTTGTCTCGAAAAATAAGGAGTATCAGAGAATCTTCTATACGACTATGTATGGAAGAAATTTTAAAAATAAAAAAGAGTATTAGAGCAGGAAAGCCTTGACTAGGGACTGCAAACCCAACTGATGGGGCCAGTGGGTAATTTTAGGTAATTTTAGCTTCATGTCATTCAGGTCCCAAAACCCATGTTATCTCTGTGAGGGTTTAAGATGTCAGATGCCTATCTCACAACAAAGGACAGGCCTCGTGGTGTCCCTCAGGACATAGTACCTGCTCTTGGGTCCTCACACAGGCCTTCATTGGTTGTACTTTTTTTTATGTCTACAGCATCCAGGATATTGCAGTCCTCTTCAACATCATCATCATTTTCCTCATGTTCTTCAACACCTTCGTCTTCCAGGCTGGCCTGGTCAACCTCCTATTCCATAAGTTCAAAGGGACCATCATCCTGACAGCTGTGTACTTTGCCCTCAGCATCTCCCTTCATGTCTGGGTCATGGTAAGAGTGGCAGTCTGAATTCTTTTTTTAATTTTTATTTTAAATAGAGGTGGGGTCTTACTTTGTTACCAAGGCTGGTCTCAAACTCCTGAGCTCAAGCAATTCTCCTGCCTCTGCCTCCCAAGCTCAAGCAATTCTCCTGCTTCTGCCTCCCAAAGTGCTGGAATTACAGGCATGAGTCACTGTGCCCGGCCTGAACTCTGAATTCCTGAATCGCTAAAGGGCTAGGAATAACTTTTCTTTTCTTTTTTTTTTTTTTTTTGAGACAGAGTCTCGCTCTGTCGCCTGGCTGGAGTGCAGTGGTGCGATCTCAGCTCACTGCAACCTCCGCTTCCTGGGTTCAAGCGATTCTCCTCCCTCAGTCTCCTGAGTACCTGGGATTACAGGCACGCACCACCACGCCCAGCTAATTTTTGTGTTTTTAGTAGAGACTGGGTTTCACCATGTTGGCCGGGATGGTCTCAATCTCTTGACCTCGTGATCCTCCTGCCTTGGCCTCTGAAGTGCTAGGATTACAGGCGTGAGCTACTGCGCCCGGCCACTGGGATATCTTTTCTCTGGGAACCCAGCTTCATTCTTTGACATCTCACACAATCCTTCGTAGAGAACAGGTGAAATGAAAGTGGTTTGGGTTGGAGCCCTGGGCATGTGAGAGTTTCATAAGGTACTCTTGACCAACCTTATGTGTTGAAAAACAGCCTTGTCCAAGAGTCAGGGGAGTCTTCCAGAACATTCAATTCACCTTTGCCCCAAACAGGCCTACCAGGGCTAAAACAGGTAGTTGAATGTGTCTCATCATTAGCTATTTGGGCAGGTGGATGTTGATACAGGTTATTCTTAGGCATCAGTGCCCCATGGCTAATGCTGTAGGCAGTGGATGTTTTTGGAAGTAGCCAAGCAGGATTGCTGCTTGCCCTTGAGTGCTCCATGCCGTCTGCCGAGCTCCCATCACTTTAACTAGGAGAACCGGCCTCCAGGATCCCTCCCTTTGGTTCTAACATAGGCCTTAGATCAGATCCAGTGTCTATGGTTTCAGATTTCTTCTGCTTCACAAATTCTTCCAGCTCTTTGAGTATCTTGTATATTTCTCATGTACTCAATTCAATTGAACTCTAAAACCTCAGGGTTCTCTAGTTGTCACTTCATTATTAAAGCCACTTTCACACCTGAACCCCCTGTTAGGTTGTGCTTGTGATTCCACAGAAAGAAGTAGAGGTCCCAGGAAAGAAGCAAAGCAACACCAGAGTCTCCGGGTGCTTCCTGAAGAGGATTCTGTGCCCTGGTTCCTGGAGCCAAAATAGGTCCTGGCTTTGTACTATAAAAGCCGTTAATCTCATTAAACCCTGAGTACACCAAAGTCTTTATCTGACAGGAGCTGAGCCAGCGATTTTTCAAGGCAAGACAGTGACCAGCTGAACTCCTGAGATAATGAGTATATCATTTCTCCTTGGCAAAGGTTATGGAATTAAAGAGAATAAATAACTTAGTTCATACTTCCTCCCTCAAAGTTAAAAGATATTCCCTTTGCAGCAAAAAATGGAGCTTTGAGGCTCCTTCGAGAAACACTCCTTGGGGTTGTAGAAAGGAGGAAGAGGTTAGCATGATTTTAAACCAACTGGCATCTCTGCAGCTAACCAAGTTGGAGACATTAGGGCCTCTTGTGGCCATTAACTTTTGTGTATCTCACATCTCCTTCAGAACTTACGCTGGAAAAACTCCAACAGCTTCATATGGACAGATGGACTTCAAACGCTGTTTGTATTCCAGAGACTAGGTAAGGACCAGAGCAAGGTCAGGCCTCTCTCGGGTCCCACATATGTCTCTTTCAGTGAGGGCCTTGATGCTGGCTTCCCAGACCTGTCCCAGCTGGCTTGGGATGGTTGTGACAGCCACACCAGGAACAGGAGGGATTACTGCCCCTGCCCTTGCTAGAAGACTATGGGAAATCAGGAGGCCGGGCTGTCCAGCCTCATTAGGTTCTGTTCTTTTTGTTTGTTTGTTTGTTTGTTTGTTTTTGAGTCAGTTTTGCTCTGTCGCCCAGGCTGGAGTGCTGTGGCGCTATCTCGGCTCACTGCAAGCTCCGCCTCCCGGGTTCACACCATTCTCCTGCCTCAGCCTCCTGATTAGCTGGGACTACAGGCGCCCGCCACCACGCCCACCTAATTTTTTGTGTATTTTTAGTAGAGACAGGGTTTCACCGTGTTAGCCAGGATGGTCTCGATCTCTGACCTCATGATCCGCCTGCCTCTGCCTCCTAAAGTGCTGGGATTACAGGCGTGAGCCACCACGCCTGGCCAGGTTCTGTTCTTAACCTGAAATGATACTCAGGAGCACCCCTGAGGCTTCTCTTCTGCTTCCTCCCCACAGCAGCAGTGTTGTACTGCTACTTCTATAAACGGACAGCCGTAAGACTAGGCGATCCTCGCTTCTACCAGGACTCTTTGTGGCTGCGCAAGGAGTTCATGCAAGTTCGAAGGTGACCTCTTGTCACACTGATGGATACTTTTCCTTCCTGATAGAAGCCACATTTGCTGCTTTGCAGGGAGAGTTGGCCCTATGCATGGGCAAACAGCTGGACTTTCCAAGGAAGGTTCAGACTAGCTGTGTTCAGCATTCAAGAAGGAAGATCCTCCCTCTTGCACAATTAGAGTGTCCCCATCGGTCTCCAGTGCGGCATCCCTTCCTTGCCTTCTACCTCTGTTCCACCCCCTTTCCTTCCTTTCCTCTCTGTACCATTCATTCTCCCTGACCGGCCTTTCTTGCCGAGGGTTCTGTGGCTCTTACCCTTGTGAAGCTTTTCCTTTAGCCTGGGACAGAAGGACCTCCCAGCCCCCAAAGGATCTCCCAGTGACCAAAGGATGCGAAGAGTGATAGTTACGTGCTCCTGACTGATCACACCGCAGACATTTAGATTTTTATACCCAAGGCACTTTAAAAAAATGTTTTATAAATAGAGAATAAATTGAATTCCTGTTCCATAAATGGGGGAGTCTGTCTGTCTAGCTAGATCTCTTCATGTTAAGAGGCGTGCCAAGGTCCAGCTTAACATCTACTTGACCCAGAGGGAAGATGGAGCCACAGATGAAATACAGATCTTTGTTGAGATCCATTATGAGTACAAAGTATTTTAGCAGAAATTCAAGATGGAATCTGATGCTGCATCCCCCACTCCTGGAGCTCCAGATGTGTGTGCTCTGTTCAGACTCTCTTTCCTTATCAGAAGCCTTAACTGCCCTCAGAAGAATAAAAATATTCCCTTAGCCAGTTTTGGCAAAAGAAATTTTTAAAATTCTAATGTCCGTAGTATCAGTTTTCTATTGCCAGAATATTGTATAACAGTCCACCACCAAAGTTCAGGGGCATACAGCAATCAACAGCTGCCTGGCTCTTTGTCTTGGGGTTCAGCTGATCAAGGCTGTGTGTGGGTGGTTTCAGCTGGGCTCACTCATGTGTCTGTCAGCTGCAGGTCAGCTAGGCAGCTGCGATGGCCTTGGGATCCACTGGCAGTTGGCTAGCCTTCATTGACCTCAGCTGGAGTGACTGTGGTTACTCAGCTCTGGTTTGCAGATTTACTTCCCACAGACTAGCCTGGATCTGCTCACACGCCAGTGGCAGAGCGGGAAAGTCCCAGTATGCAACCCCATTTCAAGCCTGTGCTTGTCTTGTGTCTCCTAGACTCCTGTTGATCAAGGCAAGTCACGCAACTAAGCCCAGAAACAAAGTGGCAAACGGTTACCAACTACAAGTTCTTAGACTCTCATTGCTATAGAAATTGACATGAGGCTAAAAGAATTTGCCGACAAGGCTTCATTGGAGCTTATGCCTGGGCATAAGGGACACAACACAAGTCAAAGAGAGAGTTCCCTGACTGACTCCAAACAAAGCCTGCAGGGATTTTTCCCTTAGGCAAAGCACTGGAATTGACCTCGGGTAGAGTAGGCAGGCTGGGCTGGGCAAAGCACGTGAGGGTAGGGTGTGCAGGTCAGCATCTGGTTGTAAGGGTTATCTTGAATAATGGACCACCAGGTGGTCTAGCCAATGGCAGCAAATCTGTATTCTTTCCTGAGGAGGGACAGTCCACACACAATGTTGGTTTGATATTTTGGACCTCCTAAGGCCAGTTCCTGGAATTCTTTAAGTAAAAGGCCTGGTTAAACATTGTGAGAGCACAGAAGATGAATACAAAATGGCGATTTGCTTTGTATGACTAAAGCGTTGATGATAGTGGATACATCAGCAAGGTAGAGGGGTGGGTTTTGTGGTCAGTGGGGATGCATGAAAGGATGCTGTAGTGGGGGTGAGCTGAAGCCACACCCTGTCTCTACTCTGTCTCAAAAGCACTACAAATTTTCAAGGCCAAAGGCATGGATACAGAGAGAGTAAAGAATGGGGGCCATTAATTCACCCAGTCTCTCACACCAGAGAGCTGCTCTGTGAAACTTGTTCTTCAGAGATGCTTTGGCAGGGTCGCCAAGCTTTTTTTAAGAAGGGTCAGATAGTAAATATTCGAGGTCTTGAGGGTACAACCACTTAACCACGACACTGAAGCATGAAAGCTTCCATAGACTATAGGATACATAGGTAACGGGAAAGTGTGGGTGGTTTCAGCTGGGCTCGCTCATGTGTCAGCTGCGTGTCAGCTGCAGGTCAGCTAGGCAGCTGTGATGGCCTTGGGATCCATTGGCAGTTGGCTAGCCTGCAGTGACCTCAGCTGGGGGCCCCCAAACTCATTATGCCAAAAGGAAAGTTAAGCCTGGAGACTGAGTCACGCAACACCGCCCCCCTCTCCCAAATAAATGAATTTATTTTATTTTATTTTGAGATGGAGTCTAGCTCTGTCACCAGGCTGGTGTGCAGTGGTGCGATCTCGGCTCACTACAACTTCCGCCTCCTGGGTTCAAGTGATTCTCCTGCCTCAGCCTTCCCAGTAGCTGGGATTATAGGCACGTGCCACCACGCCCAGCTAATTTTTGTATTTTTAGTAGAGATGGGACTTCACCATGTTGGCCAGGATGGTCTCGATCTCCTGACCTTGTGATCTGCCCCCCTCGGCCTCCCAAAGTGCTGGGATTACAGGACTGAGCCACCATTCCCAGCCCCAAATGAATTTCTGTTACTTCACAGCCTTTTGTCAAAGCATTATGCCTTAGGCCGACCCCACACCCCCAGGGAAAGGAAAAAAGCCTCAGGCATCCTTAGATGACTGCCCTCAGAAATTGTTCTGTGCTGGCTTTGAACCCTTTCAAGATGTCCTATAAAACAAGGACATGCCAATTCTTACTTCAGGTCTGCCTGCAATCTAAGTCTAGCTCCTAAAGTAAGAGTTTGTTAGATTTCACACTGATGATGCTTGTATTGGTGAAAAAGAAAGCCGAACTCTAAAATACTTGAAGAGATGTATTATTCTGAGCCAATGTGAGGACAATAACCCATGACAAAGCCCCAGGAGGTCCTGAGAACATGTGCCCAAGATGGTTGGGTTACAGCTTGATTTTATATATTTTAGGGGGACAGAAGTTACAATCAGAGACATAAATCAATAGACGCAAGGTGTACATTGATTTTGCCCAGAAAGGCAGGACATCTCAAAAGGGGAAGCCTTGCAAGTCAGGTGGATTTAAAGATTTCCGATTGGCAACTGGTTGAAAGGGTTAAATTTGGGCCGGGCACAGTGGCTCACACCTGTAATCCCAGCACTTTGGGAGGTCGAGGTGGGTGGATCACAAGGTCAAGAGTTCAGGACCAGCCTGGCCAACGTGGTGAAACCCTGTCTCTACTAAGAATACAAAAATTAGGCAGGTGTGGTGGCACATGCCTGTAATCCCAGCTACTCAGGAGGCTGAGGCAGGAGAATTGCTTGAACCTGAGAGGCAGAGGTTGCAGTGAGCCAAGATTGTACCACTGCCCTTCAGCCTGGGCAACAGAGCAAGACTCTGTCTCGGAAAAAAAAAAAAGTTAAATTCTGCCTAAAGAATTGAAGTATTCAATTCTACCTAAAGTGTCGAAGTCCACAGAAATGTTTGCAGTTAAGATCATGAGAGGGTATAGAAGGCAAGGTACTTGGTTTTGTTTTGTTTTTGAGATGGAGTCTCACTCTGTCTCCCAGGCTGGAGTGCAATGGCATGATCTCAGCTCACTGCAACCTCTGCCTCTTGGGTTTAAATGATTCTCCTGCCTCAGCCTCCTGAGTTGCTGGGATTGCAGGCATGCACCACTGTGCCCAGCCGGAAAACATTCTTTCTCAAAAAAAAAAAAAAAAAAGCTGGGTGCGGTGGCTCACGCCTGTAATCCCAGCACTTTGGGAGGCGAAGGCGGGGGGATCGTGAAGTCAGGAGATTGAGACCATCCTGGCTAACATGGTGAAACCCCGTCTGTACTAAAAAAAATACAAAAAAATTAGGCAGGCGTGGTGGCAGGCACCTGTAGTCCCAGCTACTCGGGAGGCTGAGGCAGAAGAATGGTGTGAACCTGGGAGGTGGAGCTTGCAGTGAGCTGAGGTCACACCATTGCACTCCAGTGTGGCAACAGAGTGAGACTCTGTTTCAAAAAAAAAAGAAAGAAAGAGGGATTGTTCAGGACAAACCAGCAAGTCCAAGCATTTCATTAACAGTCTGTGTAAGTTACAATAAGAGAATTTACTTTTTTTTTTTAAAGCCAAAAACTTTTATATAATCAAGTTGTCACATTAAGTTTGGTTTGCCTAGGAAAAAAACAGATTAAAAAAAAAGTTTTTAATTAAGGTTATTACATCTGTTTATCTGTCTATATGCGCTTTTAAAATACTTGCAACATTGAGTTACAGGGCTTTGATTCCTGGGTCTAAGAAGGACAGCAAGTCCTGCTAAATGTTAAACACTGACGGCAATTAAAGCCCCATCTTCACGCCTGGTAGAAGATGCCAATCAAAATAAACTTCATTCCTGAAGCACAGGGCTGGAAAATCAAAGCTATTCAACTCCTCAAGGCCCAGGGACTATCAAGAAAGAGGCGGACAGATGAGATTGTAAAGGCTGATTTTGAGAGACAAAATAAGTTCAGTTTCCCTATAAATTAATCATTAATGTCAAAGGCACACTGAAGCAAGACCAGCATATGGGCCTCTGTGTCAGATTAACAAGGTTTTCTTGAAGCAGTAACTGACTCCTTAATAAAGGTTATAAAAGTTATAAAGGCTTATGGAAGTTATATTTAATTGGCTTCATGCTGTTTTTATTAGGGCTTATTGTTTGGAAAATTAAGTCTCCTCTCTCAAAGAATGAAGGTTTTTACCTTTTTTTTTTTTTTTGAAATCCTTGAGTTATCACTGGTTAAATGAATGACTTATTTAACAATGGCCTGTGATAACCTTTGATATTTGAGAAACGTTCCAAAATCAAATTATAAATAATGTCTTTTTCAGACCTAATTAATCCTTTAACATATTATTAATAGGTTCCCTAAAGTCCAAAAATGACATATTTGGCTTACTTGGTATAAAAATTATACAGGAAACATTGTCAAATATAAAATGGTGTTTGGTTTTCTTTGGGCTGTATTTGTATAAATATGTTATTGGATGTGTTCCAAAATTATGGGAGACTCCTATAATTATTTTTTATTTTTTATTTTTTATTTTTTAAAGATGGAGTCTCACTCTTGTCGTCCAGGCTGGAGTAGTGCAGTGGTGCAATCCTGGCTCACCGCAACCTCCGCCTTCTGGTTCAAGCAATTCTCCTGCCTCAGGCTCCCAAGTAGCTGGGATTACAGATGCCTGCCAACACACCCGGCTAATTTTTGTATTTTTAGTAGAGATGGGGTTTTGCCATATTGGCCATGCTGGTCTCAAACTCCTGACCTCAGGTGATCCATCCACCTCGGCCTCCCAAAGTGCTGGGATTACAGGCGTGAGCCACTGCGCCTAGTCCTTTTTTTTTTTTTTTTTTTTGAGACAGAGTTTCGCTCTGTCACCTAGGCTGAAGTACATTGGCATGATCTCAGCTCACTGGAAACTCTGCGTCCTGGGTTCAAGCAATTCTCCTGCATCAGCCTCCCAAGTAGCTGGGATTACAGGCACCCACCACCACACCCAGCTAATTTTTGTATTTTTTTTAGTAAAGACAGGATTTCACCATGTTGGCTAGGCTGGTCTCGAACTCCTGAGCTTGGGTGATCCACCTGTCTCAGCCTCCCAAAGTACTGGGATTACAGGTATGAGCCACTGCCACTGGCCTTGGAAACTCCTATAATTCTGATATGACTTAATGTACATTATCGGTAATAATTATAACTGTTATGTTAAATTATTATGTGCCACAGAGGTAACAAATTTCCTTGTCAGTTTTGTCTTTGACTATAGCTGCCCTAAAACATTTTGTCATCCATGGACAATTGTTGTTTTGCTTTGGTCCTCTTTAGAAGGTGGTTTTATAATCAGCTATAAAACTCTAGGCCAGGCATGGTGACTCACACCTGTAATTCCAGCACTTTGGGAGGCCAAGGTGGGCAGATCATGATGTCAGGAGATTGAGAACCATCCTGGCCAACAAGGTGAAACCCTGTCTCTACTAAAAATACAAAAATTAGCTGGGCGTGGTGGCAGGTGCCTGTAATCCCAGCTACTCAGCTACTCAGGAGGCTGAGGCAGGAGAATTGCTTGAACCTGGGAGGCGGAGGCTGCAGTGAGCCGAGATCGCGCCACTGAACTTCAGCCTGGTGTCAGAGTTAGACTCCATCTCAAAAACAAACAAACAAACAAACAAACAAACTCTAATAGGTGCCCCTGAATAAGGTTTCTGATAACTTTAGAGATTGTCACATCAGAATAGAGGAAAAACTTTCACGACTCATGGAGAACTGAAATGTTCATGAAAAATGAAGCAGAACAGGAATTAATTGCATGGACTAAAGTAATAGGTGTCTGAAATGATCTTTTTAACTTTACACTTAAAATGTTGCTGATCCTGTGTTTTGTTTTTCAGAGTCAAGAAAACTTTTAAGCTATTTATAGCTTTAACAATTGAGTATACTCCTATGAACAAAATTTGCAGCATATTTGTTTTTCTCTGATTTCTCCAGAATTTGGAGATTATTTGTGAGTATTCTTTTTTTTTTTTTTTTTTTGAGATGGAGTTTCACTCTTTTTGCCCAGGCTGGAGTGCAATGGTGTGATCTCAGCTCACCACAACCTCTGACTCGCAGGTTCAAACCATTCTCCTGCCTCAGCCTCCCGAGTAGCTGGGACTACAGGCATGCGCCACCATGCCTGGCTAATTTTTGTATTTTTAGTAGAGATGGTGTTTCACTATGTTGGCCAGGCTGGTCTCAAACTCCTGACCTCAGGCGATCCACCCACCTCAGCCTCCCAAAGTGCTGGGATTACAGGCATTAGCCACTCCACCCAGCTGTGAGTATTCTTAACTTATGACAATACTGTTATTTGCATAAGTGCAATAAGAATCTGTTTTCGTTTGTAACAGGACACAATTGGAGAAACTGGTTATTTTACCAAGGCTTTTACTGGAATGGTGTGCTTTCCTTTAAGCAATCAAATTTGACTTTATGGAGCCAATAAAAGCCCCTTGGAAAAACTGGCCCCATACCTTTGTCCACACAGCCGCTGTCCAAGGTTTCTGACCTGTGGCAAGTAAAGCACGTCACTTTCTGACAGGCCCAGGAGTCCCAAGTTTATCTTGGAACCTCAAGAGGAGAGGATCATGCAATTCATAGGTATTTGATGGCACAAATCCACGGCTGGGCTCGGCTTTTAAAAAGTCTTATCTGAGATTCTTTCTATGGAACAGAGTTTCATCAAAGCCAATTTAAAAGCCTATGTAAAAAATAATTATTCGGCCAGATGCGGTAGCTCATGCCTATAATCCTAGCACTTTGAGAGGCCAAGGCAGGCGGATCACCTGAGGTCAGGAATTCAACACCAGCCTGGCCAACATGGTGAAACCCCATCCCTACTAAAAATACAAAATGTAGCCAGGTGTGATGGTGCATGCCTGTAATTCCAGCTACTCAGGAGGCTGAGGTGGGATAATCATTTGAACCCAGGAGGTGGAGGTTGCCGTGAACTGAGATCACGCCACTGCACTCCAGCCTGGATGACAGAGCAAGACTCTGTCTCAAAAAAAAAAAATAATGGAAAACTGGAAAGAGAAAAATTGTTTCAAAAACTATAGCACACCTGTTGTTAGATTCTTGTCTTGCCTAATGTTTTTCAATTTTATTATTTTCTACAGTTTGGACCGAATTCTAATTTTTCTTGACTACAAGTCTTCAAAATAATGTTTTCATTTTTTTCTTCTTTTTTCCATTTTTTTCCAATTTGGAGTCACTGAAAACTAAGCTGTGCTTTCATAAAGCCCTGCAAACTGAATCTAGACAACTTCAGAAGAAAAATAACAGCAACCTATTTACATACATAAGCCACTTTCATACCTGCCTACCGATGTATGGACTTCAGAGTAATGTGGCTTATAGCAATTTTCCAGGATTGTTCTTTTGTTTGTTGTTGTTGTTCTCCCTTCCTCCCCCTATTTTGTCTTTATGGGACATGACACTTCACAACCTTCTAAAAATGAGTTTTCCTAATAACTCAGGACCTACTCGTCTAGAAATAAACCATCCTAGCCATGAGAGATCAGATGAAACATGAGACAAGAGACTGATTTTTTTCTAAAATGCTTTCTCTAAAAGATTTTTAAAAAGAAAGGGGAGGAAATGTGAAAGGAAAATATTTTGGGCCCCCAAATCACTCAGCTAAAGGCAAAAGTCAAGCTGGGAACTGCTTGGGGCAAGCTTGCCTCCCATTCTAATCAAAGTCACTGCTCTGCTCACTGAGACAAATGCATATCTGATTGCCTCCTTTAGAGATGCATTCATGAGAAACTCAAAAGAATGCATCCATTTGTCTCTAGTTTACCTGTGACCTGTAAGCCCCTCCCTGCTTCGAGTTGTCCCGCCATATTGTTTCACTGAGCCAGACTAAGGCATACGTGACTATTCCTCTACCCTCCTCTTGCATGTAAATTGTGCCTTCAGTGAAAGGCTAATCAGAAACTCAAAAGAATGTAATTGGTTATCTCTTATCTACCTATGACCTGGAAGTCCACTCCCCTGCTTAGAGTAGTCCCACCTTTCTGGACCAAACCAATGTACATCTTACACATACTGATTGATGTCTCATGTCTCCCTAAAATGTATAAAACCAAACTGTGCTCTGACCACCTTGAGCACAAATTGTCAGGACCTCCTGAGGCTGTGTTGTTACAGGCACGTGTTCTCAACCTGGCAAAATACACTTTCTAAATTAACTGAGACCTGTCTCAAATTTTCTGGGTTCACACTCACTTGGCGATCCAAGATTTATTTTCCTTTCACACTGGTCAGATGTGCCTGAATTCCAAAGGGAGGACAGTATAATGAAGCATGTCCAAACACCCCTTCCAATCATGACCTGAACTAGTTTTTCAGGTTTAGTTTGGAATCCCCTTGGCCGAGAGGAGGGTTCATTCAGTCTTTTGGGGGACTTAGAATATTACTTTTGGTCTACACCAGGGAGGACATGGAAGCTTCCTGGCTGTTTTCTATACATTGCCCTATGCATGTCTTCCATCTGGCTATTCTAGAGTTCTTTCCTTTTATAATAAACCAGCAATCTAGTAAGTAAACTGTTTTCCTGAGTTCTATGAGCCATCCTAACAAATTACTGAACCCAAGGAGAGGGTTGTGGGAATCTCTGATTCATAGCCAGTGGGTCAGAAGTACCAGAGAGCCAGACTTGCGATTAGCATTTGAAGTGGGGACATTCTTGTGGGACTGAGCCTTACTTAACCTGTGGGCTCTGATGCTAACTCCATGTAGTGTCAGAATTGAATCGAATTGTAGGACACCCAGCTGATGTTGAATAATTTGTCAGTGCGGGAAAACACCCACACATACCATCATACCTGGCTAATTTTAATTTTTTTGGGTAGAGATGGGGCCTTCCTGCTGTTGCCCAGGCTGGTATCAAACTCCTGACCTAAAGCAATCCTCCTGCCTGGGCTTCCCAACGTGGTGGGATTACAAGCGTGAGCCACTGCACCTAGTGGAAAGAAGCACTTTGAAAGGGCTTAGAGACTTCCATTCTTCTAACTGACCAACACTCCACTCAGGAACTAGAAAAGTCAGATAAAATACACACACAAAAAAAGTCATATATATATATGATTTTCAGTTTGAGGCTTTCTTTTTTTTTTTTTTTTTTTTTTGAGATGGAGTTTCACTCTTGCTGCCCAGGTTGGAGTGCAGTGTCGTGAGATATATATATATGTGTGTGTGTGTGTGTGTGTGTGTGTGTGTATATATAGTGTTTTTAGTAGAGATGGGGTTTCGCCATTTTGGCAAGGCTGGTCTCAAACTCCTGACCTCAGGTGATCTGCCTGCCTCGGCTTCCCCAGGTGTTGGGATTACAGGCGTAAGCCACCACGCCCAGCCTAAATAATAATCTTAAAAAATCATATTTTTAATACCCTCAGAGAGCTGGTGAAGCAAGAAGGACCGGCAGACCTAAAATTCTAGAGTACAGAGAACCATAGAGAAGCCAGCTAACAATTGCAACAGAATTCTCCCTGGGGTATTTACTAATTCTACAATTGAGCAAGAGGCTAAGAATCCAAGCATTGCCCAGACAAGGTTGCAGAAAAGCCAGCTGAGCTAAGTCATCTCATAACACTGGAGGAAGAAAATTGGGGAGTCAAAGAGCCTTTAAAACATAACAGATTTTTTCCTTAAGATATTTACCAAATTCTGAAGCTGTGTAGAACTAGAGGCTATAAAAATCTAAGCCTCTGGTGAGGCATGGTGGCTCATGCCTGCAATCCCAGCACTTTGGTGAGGCTGAGGTGGGCGGATCATCTGAGGCTAGGAGTTAGAGACCAGCCTGGCCAACACAGTGAGCCCCTGTCTCTACTAAAAATGCAAAAATTAGCCAGGCCTGGTGGTGCGTGTCTGTAATCCCAGCTACTCGGGAGGCCGAGGCAGGAGAATCACTTCAACCCAGGAGGAGGAGGTTGCAGTGACCATGCCAACGCACTCCAGCCTGGGTGACAGAGTAAGACTCCGTCTCAAAATAAATAATAATAAAAAAATAAGCCCCAAACTTCTGAGAAGCAGAGTAGAATTTCTGACTGATAGCGATGAAGATTCGAATTTAGGACCCACCTGGGCAAAGGGATTGGCAAACACACAGGGCTTTCATATGAATGCTCAGGAGGGCTCCTTACTGGGAACAGGATGAAACAGGTGGACTGAAATTTGTCAAAATTGTAATGCAGGCTGGGCGCGGTGGTTCATGCCTGTAATCCCAGCACTTTGGGAGGCCAAGGCGGGCGGATCACGTGGTCAGGAGATCGAGACCATCCTGGCTAACATGGTGAAACCCCATCTCTACTAAAAATACAAAAAATTAGCTGGGTGTGGTGGCACACGCCTGTAGTCCCAACTACTCGGGAGGCTGAGGCAGGAGAATCGCTTGAACCCAGGAGGCAGAGGTTGCAGTGAGCCGAGATCGCACCACTGTACTCCAGCCTGGAAGACCAAGCGAGACTCCATCTCAAGAAAAAAAAAAAAAAATTGTAGTGCAGCCTCAAACCATAAAGTCCCTGATGGGGTTAAAGTGATCAGCACTCCTTCTATGTGCCTAGCAAGGAAAAGTTGGAAGAAAAAACATCTGTAAGTTTTTATACACAATTTCTGGGTCTAATAAAAATTACTAGTTTGCTAAAAGGTAGGGCCATATCAATAAAACAAGAGAAAAACTAGGAAATAGAAACAGGTGATCTAACTGTTAAAAAAGGAAGACAAGGAGTCAACAATAGAGGAAAACAAAAATTAGCCAGGCATGGTGGCACAAGCCTGTAATCCCAGCTACTTGGGAGGCTGAGGCAGGAGAATCTGTTGAACCCAGGAGGTGGAGGTTGCAGTGAGCCGAGATCGTGCTAGTGCACTCTAGTCTGGGCAACAAGAGTGAAGAGCGAAACTCCGTCTCAAAAAAAAAAAAAAAAAAAAAAAAAGGAAAATATGGAAGAAATAGACAAACTATCATTAACTTAAAATAATCAAGAGGGTCAGAATGTGTTTTAAAGACAGTGTATTCAAGAGCAAAGTTCTGGCCAGATGCAGTGGCTAATGCCTGTAATCCCAGGACTTTGGGAGACTGAGAAGGGTGGATCACTTGAATCTGGGAGTTCAAGACCAGCCTGGGCAACATAGGAAAACTCCCATCTCTACATACAATTTTTTTTTCTTTCTTTTTTTTTTTTTTGAGACGGAGTCTTGCTCTGTCACCCAGGCTGGAGTGCAGTGGTGCGATCTTGGCTCACTGCAAGCTCCGCCCCCCAGGGTTCATGCCATTCTCCTGCCTCAGCCTCCTGAGTAGCTGGGACTACAGGCGCACACCACCACGCCCGGCTAATTTTTGTATTTTTAGTAGAGACGGGGTTTCACTGTGTTAGGATGGTCTCGATCTCCTGAGGTCATGATCCGCCCGCCTCAGCCTCCCAAAGTGCTGGGATTACAGGCTTGAGCCACTGCACCCGGCCTCTACATAAAAATTTTAAAAATTAGCTGGGTGTGGTGGTGTGTGCATTTGTAGTCCCAACTACTCGGGAGGCTGAGGTGGGAGGATTGCTTGTGTCCAGGAGGTTGAGGCTGCAGCGAGCTGTGATTGCACCACTGTACCCCAGCTTAGGCGGCAGAGCAAAACCTTGTCTTGACAGAAAAAAAAAAAAATTAAACCAAGCTAATTAAGAAAGGAGGTGGTTATAAAATTGTTCGTCAGGAATTATCATTGATTTGCAGAAGGAACATTGGTTCGTGATTGGCTATACCTTGTTGAACTATAGGGTTTATGGTATTTTATGGCTGCGTGGTGTCAGTTAGTCTAGAGTCCACATAGCAAGTGGCTTCAAGAGGTAATTATTTTTCTCAAGAGGGAATGAGACGTGACCGTGGCTATGTTTTTAAACGTCTTTCTGAGCCTGACAATTTATTTATTTATTTATTTTAAACGGAGTTTCGCTCTGACCCCCAGGCTGGAGTGCAGTGGCGCGATCTCGGCTCACTGCAAGCTCCGCCTCCCGGGTTCACGCCATTCTCCTGCTTCAGCCTCCCGAGTAGCTGGGACTACAGGCGCCCGCCACCACGCCTGGCTAATTTTTTTTGTATTTTTTAGTGGAGACGGGGTTTCACCTTGTTAGCCAGGATGGTCTCGATCCCCTGACCTCGTGATCCGCCCGTCTCGGCCTCCCAAAGTGCTGGGATTACAGGCGTGAGCCACCACGCCCAGCCGAGCCTGACAATTTAAAGAGACCCATATTCCTCAGATAAAAGATTTTTTTCCTTCTCAATTTTTTTTTTTTTTAGACGGAGTCTCATTCTGTCACGCAGGCTGGAGTGCAGTGGCCCGATCTCGGCTCACTGCAACCTCCACCTCCCGGGTTCATGCAATTCTCCTGCCTCAGCCTCCCGAATAGCTGGGGTTACAGGCGCCCGCCACCATGCCCGGCTAATTTCTTTGTATTTTTAGTAGAGACAGGGTTTCACCATGTTGGCCAGGCTGGTCTCGAACTCCTGAGCTCGTGATCCGCCTGCCTCAGCCTCCCAAAGTGCCAGGATTACAGGCATGAGCCACTGCGCCCGGCCTCTTTCTCAATATTGAAACAGGGTCCTGCGTGTGTGCAACTGAAACCACTAGAGAGGAAGATGGGAATCTTAGAAGGGAAAGAGCCAGAGAAGGAAATCCCCACATTCTGTCTGCCCACACCTCCGCCCAAGCTCTGAACCCCACATAGGGAACTCAGACTCCACGCAGCTCAGTTAAAGACAGAAGATCTAAAGTGGCCAGGTGTGGTGTCTTGCGCCTATAATCCCAGCTACTCAGGAGGCTGAAGCCAGGAGTTCAAGACCAGTGTAGGCAACATAGTGAGGAACCACCCCCCAATCTCTAAAAATAAAATAAAATAAAATAAAAAAGATCTAAACTGAAAATTGGAGCTGCCAACTCAATAAGGGTGACTGTAGTATATATGTAACTGAGCTAACCGCCTGATAAAATTAAAAAACATCACTCTTTGGGGAAAAGTAACTGAAACCAGAGTCTCCAACATTTACAAGTGCCACCAAAGAGATGGTCCAGATATCGGAATTAACAAACAAGGATATGAAAGCATCAATGAAAATATTATCTCAAAGCTGGGCACAGTGGCTCACGCCTATAATCCCAGCACTTTGGGAGGCCCAGGCGGGTGGATCAGCTGAGATCAGGAGTTCAAGATCAGCCTGAACAATATGGTGAAACCCCGTCTCTACTAAAAATACAAAACTTAGCCGAGCGTGGTGGCATGTGCTTATAGTCCCAGCTACTCGGGAGCCTGAGGCGGGAGAATCGCTTGAACCCGGGAGGGAGAGGTTGTAGTAAGCTGAGATGGTACCACTGCACTCCAGCCTGGGCAATAGAGCGAGACTCCGTCTCAAAAAAAAAAAAAAAAAAAGAAAGAAAGAAAGAAAAGAAAATATTATCTCAGTAAATTAAAAGACAGGCAACCTCGGGCTGGGTGCAGTGGCTCATGCCTGTAATCCCAGCACTTTGGGAGGCCGAGGTGGGTGAATCACCTGAGGTCAGGAGTTCAGGATTACCTTGGCCAATATAGTGAAACCCCATCTCTACTAAAAATAAAACAAAATTTAAAAATTTTTAAAAAATGAAGCTGAAATAAAAACATTTTCAAATAAAAGAAAACTAAGAGAATTAGTGCTGCACTATAAGAAACATTAAGGCGGGGCACAGTGGCTCACACCTGTAATCCCAGCACTTTGGTAGGCCAAGGCAGGTGAATCACTTGAGGTCAGGAGTTCGAGACCAGCCTGACTAACATGGCAAAACCCTGTCTCTACTAAAAACACACAAAAAAATTAGCCAGGCATGGTGGCCCATGCCTGTAATCCCAGCTACTCGGGAGGCTGCAGAGGGAGAATCACTTGAACCCAGGAAGCAGAAGTTGCAGTGAGTCGAGATCACGCCACTGCACTCCAGCCTGAACTCTGTCTCAAAACAAACAAACAAACAAACAAAAGATAGGCCAGGCACGGTGGCTCACGCCTGTAATTCCAGCATTTTGGGAGGCCGAAGCGGAACACCTGAGGTCAGGAGTTGGAGACCAGCCTGGCCAACATGGAGAAACCCTGTCTCTACTAAAAATACAAAAATTAGCTGGGTGTGGTGGCACATGCCTGTAATCCCAGCTACTCGGGAGGCTGAGGCAGGAAAATCGCTTGATCCCGGGAGGTGGAGGTTGCAGTGAGCTGAAACCTTGACACTGCACTCCAACCTGGGCGACAGAGTGAGACTCCATCTCAAAAAAAAAAAAAAAAAAAAAGATAGTATTTAGGTAAACATAAAGATTATTTTTAATTTTTTTCTATTTTTTCTTTCTAGTAAGATGAAGGTCTCACTATGTTGACCAGGCTGGTCTCAAACTCCTGGCCTCAAGCAACTCAAGCAATCATCCCACTTCAGCCTCCCAAAGTGCTGGGATTACAGGCATGTGCCACCACTCCTGTTTAATTTTTGTATTTCTAGTAGAGACGGGGTTTCACCATGTCGGCCAGAATGATGTCGAACTCCTGACCTCAACTGATCCGCCTGCCTCGGCCTCCCAAAATGCTGGGATTACAGGAGTGAGTCACTATGCCCAGCCGGTCCCAGCACTTAGGGAGGCTGAAGCAGGAGGATCACTTGAGACCAGGAGTTTGAGACCAGGCTGGACAATATAGCAAGACCTTGTCTCTATTAAAAAGAAAAAATTAGCTAGGCATGGTGACATGTGCCTGTAGTCCTAGCTACTTGGGAGGCTGAGGCAGGAGGATTGCTTGAGTCCAGGAGGTTGAGGCTGCAGTGAGCTATGACTGCAGCACTGCACTCCAGCCCTGGGCAACAGAGCAAGACCCTGTCTCAAAAAAATTAAAAAAAAAATAGAAAAAGTAAAAAAGTATTAAACTATAATAAGAGAGGAATTATAAGGAAGTAAAGAGGGAAGTACCCAAGGAAGGGCAAACTCAGTAGGGTCCCCACCCCCAAGGCAGGGGTTCAGACTTCACTGCATGCCACTCACTGGGCGGTGGTGAAGTTCACTGATTAGCCCAGGCCAGAGCTGTTTCACAGTTGCCAGGCAAGAAACAACCCTCCAGGCCAAAAGCAAGATAAGGCTGGTAGGCAGGTGCTTAGAGCACATGGGGACACCACCTGCCCAGAGCACATAGCACCCGCATTGGGAGGCCCCTAGGAAACAACCTTCCAGGTCGCAGGTGAGCCCCGGCTGTCAGACAGATGCATCAAAAGAGCTGGAATGCCCCATGTGCTTGGAGTGCATGGTGTCCACACAGGATATGGAGGATGGGAATCAACCCTCTGGGATGCAGAAGAACTCAGATTGGTGAGCAGACGCACAGAGGAAGTTGGGGCACAGCCTTGACCGCACGTTGTCCATGCCTGGAGGGCTTTGGGGAAAACCATCTATGGCATAGGTAAGCCAAGACTAGGGGGCAGGTGCACAGAGTTAGGGAGCTGCCCCAGGTGGAAGGCCTGGAGTAAGCGGCAACCATGACAAGGAGTCCACAGCAAGTTGGTCACGGGGCCTAGACCAGATCGGCAAAGTTGCCAAGGGAGTGCCGGCTTTGGGTGTGCAGCTGGAGTGGAACACCAGCAGATCTCCCAAGGCGTGCCCTGCGATGGACGATGGAGCAAGGCCCCTAGCTGGAGTGCACTGGAACCAGAAGACAAGCCCTTTCCTTCCTGCAATGTCCTTCTAGCGTCCTCTGCTGACAAAGCCTAACATTGTACTCATTGTAGGGAGAAATGCTTCAGTCCAGTTATTGCTTAACAGACACCGAAGGGTAAATAATGAAGCTGAGAGGCAAAAAATAGGTAACTGGCAGAAACCATTCTTCCGGCTACTCCACTACCATATGCACTCTTTACACAAATTTTGAACTCCCTTAGTAGCTACATTCCTACTAACAAGATATCTCCTCTCTAAAAGTGAAGTTCTCAGCCTTCCCCCAAATGATAAGACACACAGTCCAAACAGTCACTGTATCCATAGCTGGCTAGATTACTCCACAGATTTGTCGTGATCCCTATTACCTAAAAACTATTACCTGTGTCTATTACCTAAAAACTAGATTGTAAAGTTGACCTCCAACAATTTGCACATAAAATAACAAAGGGAGGCAAAAAAAAAAAACATGATCAGTACATACAAATAAACACATGCATGTAAGAAGCAAAGAAGAATATGCATCGCTGCTACAGTCCTCGTTTTTGTAACTGATCATTTTTGTAACTAATCACGGTCATAGTTGACATCCATGGTTTCCTTAGAAAAATCCGAAGGCTGCACACTGGAACCCGGGAGAGCCTCTTTGTTTCTGCAATAGCCCTCTAGTGCCCTCTGCTGACAAAGCTTAACACTGTACTCACTGTACGGGATAAATGCTTAGCGTCGATCCGGTTATCATGGAACAGAACAGGTACTGAGAGTGAATCTGGAGCTGAGGCAGTGTTGATAACTGCCATACTAGGAAACCACTAAATATTCAGAAATTAAATAAGGCCGGGCACGGTGGCTCACGCCTATACCATGTCACTCGAGCTCAGGAATTCCAGACCAGCTTGGGCAACATGGCAAAACCCCATCTCTACTAAAAATACAAAAATTAGCCAGGCGTGGTGGCACGCACCTGTAGCCCCAGTTACTCGGGAGGCTGATGCATGAGAATAGCTTGAGCCTGCAAGGCACAGGTGGCAGTGAGCTGAGATCGCACCATTGCACCGCAGCGTGGGCAACAGAGACTCTGTCTTAAAATAAATAAAATAAAATAAAATAAAATAAAATACACTTATAAATAGCCCATGGGTCAAAGAAGAAATCATAAGGGAAATTAGAAAACACTTTGAACCCAGCTGGGCGCAGTGGCTCATGCCTGTAGTCCCAGCACTTTGGGAGGCTGAGGCGGGTAGATCACTTGAGGTCAGGAGTTCAAGATCAGCCTGGGCAACATGGTGAAACCTCATCTCCACTAAAAATACAAAAATTATCTGGGTGTGGTGGCACACACCTGCAATCTCAGCTACTTGGGAGGCTAAGACAGGAGAATTCCTTTGAACCCAGGAGGTGGAGGCTGCAGTGAGCTGAGATCGCACCACTGCACTCCAGCCTGGGCAACAGAGTCAGACTGTGTCTCAAAAAACAAAAACAAAAACAAAACAAAACAAAACAAAAAACCTAAAGAAAGTAAGAAGAAGGAAATTATAAAGAGCAGAAATTTGTAAAATAGAAAACAAATTTTATACGACGAAGAAAAAGAAAGTCGAAAGCTGTTTTTAAAAAAATTAATAAGGCTGGGCACGGTGGCTCACACCTGCAATCCTAGCACTTTGGGAGGCCGAGGCGAGTGGATCATGAGGTCAGGAGTTCGAGACCAGCCTGGCCAACATGGTGAAACCCCATCTCTACTAAAAATACAAAAATTAGCCGGGCGCAGTGGTGGGCGCCTGTAATCCTAGCTACTCGGGAGGCTGAAGCAGGAGAACTGCTTGAACCCAGGAGGCGGAGGCTGCAGTGAGCCGAGATCACACCACACTGCACTCTAGCCTGGGTGACAGAGCAAGACTCTGTCTCAAAAAAATAAAATAATAATAATAATAATAATAATAATAATAAACCAGGCATGGTGGCTCATGCTTGTAATCCTAGCACTTTGGGAGGTCGAGGCAGGTGGACTGCCTGAGCTCACCAGTTCGAGACCAGCCTGGGCAACATGACAAAACCCTGTCTCTACTAAAAATACAAAAAAAAAGCCGGGAGCAGTGGCTCACACCTGTAATCCCAGCACTTTGGGAGGCTGAGGCGGGCGGATCATGAGGTCAGGAGATCGAGACCATCCTGGCTAACACGGTGAAACCCCGTCTCTACTAAAAATGCAAAAAAAAATTAGCTGGGCGTGGTGGCGGGTGCCTGTAGTCGGCTACTCGGGAGGCTGAGGCAGGAGAAGGGCGTGAACCTGGGAGGCGGAGCTTGCAGCGAGCCGAGATCGCACCACTTCACTCCAGCCTGGGCGACAGAGCAAGACTCCGTCTCAAAAAAAAAAAAAAACAAGACAAAAATTAGCCAGGTGTGGTGGTGCATGCCTGTAGTCCCAGCTACTTAGGAGGCTGAGGCACGAGAATTGCTTGAGCCTGGGAGGCAGAGGTTGCAGTGAGCCAAGATCGTGCCACTGCACTGCAGCCTGGGCGATAGAGTGAGACCCTGTCTCATAAAAAAAAATAAAAAACAAATAAAACGTTAATAAAATTGATAAACACCTATCAAAACTATTGAAGAAAAAAATATGAAAGAAAAGGGACATCACTGCAGTTCTTACATCCATTAAGTAATATTTAAGGATTGCCTGGTGACTTTTTTAATTTTTAAAAATTAATTAGTTATTATTATTCTTTAGACAGAGTCTCGCTCTGTTGCCAGGCTGGAGTGCAGTGGCATGATCTTGGCTCACTGCAACCTCCACCTCCTGGGTTCTAGCGATTCTCCTGCCTCAGCCTCCCAAATAGCCGGGACTACAGGCATGCGCCACCACACCTGGCTAATTTTTTTGTATTTTTAGCACAAATGGGGTTTCACCATGTTGGCCAAGCTGTCTTGAACTCCTGACCTCAAGTGATCCGCCTGCCTTGGCCTCCCAAAGTGCTGGGATTACAGGTATGAGCCACTGCGCCCAGCCTGACTGCTGACTTATAATACAGAAAAAAAAAGAATTGAGGAATGTTATGAAAACCTTCACACCAATACATCTGGAAATGTATACAAAATGATTTACCCAAACCTTATTCAAGGTTTATGCAAACACAAATTCACCCAAACCTTACTCGAGAAGTAGAATATCTGAATGTTCTTATATATAGTACAGGGATTTCATTATTTTAAACTCCCCCCCACCAAAAAAAAAATTTAGGTTTAGATGGCTTCATCAGTGTATTCTTTCAAATACTTGAAGAAGAAATATTACCTAGCTTACACTATCTCTTCCGGAGAATAGAAAAAGAAGAAATACCTTTCGCTTTATTGGATGAAGCCACCTTAACCTTAATACCCACCCTTGACAAGGTCCTTGACAAAGTTAAATTACAAACCAATCTCTCTCATGAACATATGTAAAACCTGAACAAAATTAGCAAATGAAATCCAGCGACATATAAAAAGGATAACATATCTGTGTCAGGGGTCTCCAAGATCACACCCAGGTTGGATGATTTGCTATAAGGACTTATGGGACCCAGCATACAGGTGTATTCATGCCTCTGATCTATTACAGTGAAATACAAAGCAAGGTCAACAAAGGGAAAAGATACATGAGGCACAGTCAAGGAGAAACTAGCAGCATGCTTCCAAGAGGTCTATCTCAGGGGGAATCACACAAGACGTTCATCATTCCTCCAGCAACAAATTCTGATAACATATGCGCAATGTTGTCTACTAGGAAAGCTCACTTGAGACTCAGGGTCCAAGTTTTATTTTTTTTATTTTTATTTTTTTAGACAGTTATGGTTCACTGCAGCCTCTTCCCTCTACCTCTTGGGCTCAAGCAATCTTCCTGCCTCAGCCTCCGAAGTAACTGGGACTACAGGTGTGCACCACCATGCCTGGCTAAATTTTTTTGTTTGGGTAGAGACAGGGTCTCACTGTGTTGTCCAGGCTGGTCTTGAACTCCTGAGCTCTATTGATCCTCCTGCCTCAGCTTCCCAAAGTACTGGGATTACAGGCATGAGCCACTGGACCCGGCCCCCAAGGTTTTTACTGGGAGCTGATCATGAAGGCACCCTCTGCCTAACATGTTTCAAAACTCCAGACTCTGAGAAGGAGAACAGGTATTTAGCATAAGCCACATTGATTGTACAGTTTAGGCACTGTGAGCCACTTTAAACTGGTGGGAACACTCCCAAAAGCCAAGTTCCCTTACGCCAGGCAAGGGTCAACCTTGCAGTTGGGCCTCTCCAAAGACAGCAGCCTCAGGTCTGCTATGTTAAGTTTTTTCTGTACAGTCTCATAAGCAAATGGGTTTTTAATTTTTTCCAGGAAGACATGGTTGTTCATACCTCTGAAAATCAATGTAATTCATATTAGCAGAATAAAGGAGAAAAATCATATAGTCCTCTCAACAGATTAAGAGAAAACACTTAATAAAATATATCATAAGCCTTTTAGCAAACTAGGATAATAAGGGACTTTCTTAATCTGATAAAGAGTATCTACAAAAAAAATCTATAGCCACCATATTAATGGTGAGATATTGAACGCTTCCCCTGAGGTTAGGAACAAGACAAGACTATCCATCATCACCACTTATAGTCAACATTACACTGCCAGTCCTGGCCAGTGCAATAAGGCAAGAAAAAGAAATTGAAGGTATAGAGATTGAGAAGGAAGAAGTAAAAATGTCTTTATTTACTGATGATGTGATCATGTACATAACAAGCCTCCTAGAAATAATCAATTTAGCAAGGGCACTGGCTGTTGGGACAGTCTTGCATGGGTCCTAAGCATCCCTGCATGTTCTTACTATGTCAAACCAGTAAGTCTGTCTCCTGATACTGAGCACACAAGCAATTAAGTAGACCAAAGTGACTATAGTGTGATGATAGTATAATTTCTCCCTCCCCAGTGGAAGGGGCCTGGCTTTATTTGCTGCTTGCTAAAAAGGGTACTGAGCCTTTGGCTCTGGGCTCCCCCAAGCTGTGGCATTACTCCTTGAGTGCAGCACCATCTGGGGTCATTGTGTCACTCATAGGACTTGGGAGCAGGGGGCCCCCAGGTTGCCATGCTGATGTTCCTGCTGTTTGCCATCAGTAATTTGGCCTCACTGTCAGCTTTTGGCATCTATGAAGTTGTGGCATACTCTGACATAGATTAGCCAACTTTTTCTTAAAGGGTCAGATGGTATTTAAGGCTGTGGGCCATGTGGTCTCTGTTGCAACTACTTAACATTGCCATAATAGCATGAAAGCTGCAATATATAATAACATGTAAGTAAGTGACCATGATGACGTTCTCCAAAGAACTTTTATTTACAAAAACAAGCAGCTGGCCCACTTTCTTTCTTTTTCTTTTGAGACATAGTTTCATTCTTGTTGCCCAGGCTGGAGTGCAATGGCTTGGTCTCAGCTCACTGCAACCTCCGCCTCCCAGGTTCAAGCGATTCTTATGCCTCAGCCCCCCAAGTAGCTGGGATTAGAGGCATGTGCCATCATGCCCGGCTAATTTTGTATTTTTAGTAGAGATGGGGTTTCACCATGTTGGTCAGGCTGGTCTTGAATTCCTGACCTCAAGTGATCCACCCGCCTCAGCCTCCCAAAGTGCTGGGATTACAGGTGTGAGCCACCGCGCCCGGTGCAGCTGGCCCACTTTCTTTCCATATCAGGCTCACAAGAGCAGGAACTTGTCTAATGTCTCTTGTCTTGCAGGCAGCGAAGATGGGGAAGCAGGATCTGGATCCCTTTCCACCTTAACCTCTGTGCTCTGCGCTTTCCTACTTACCCTAAAGGGCTTCCTTGCCCTCCAGCTTGCAGTTAAGTTGTGTCAGCGGGAGACATAAGCAGAGATCAGAGACGGGAGAAGGGAAATGGAGGTCCCTGCTATATTTATCCACTAGCCTCCTAGAGTGTGAGGGTTCCTAGTGGGAGGCCTTCTATGCACATATTACTCTCCAGCTTCAGGGAATTGTTTCAGGCCCTTCCCTTTTAAGCCTAGAAGTAACAATTACCGCCCCACCCCATTCCAATTAGCCAGGGGTACAGCACTTTGCTTAAAGCTTAGTCACTCTTGGCCGGGGGCATTAATCACACCTGTAATCCCAGCACTTTGGGAGGCGGAGGGGGGCGGGTAACCTGAGGTCAGGAGTTCCAGACCAGCCTGGCCAACATGGTGAAACCCCGTCTCTACTAAAAATGCAAAAAAATTTAGCCGGGTGTGGTGGGGGGCACCTGTAATCCCAGCTACTTGGGAGGCTGAGACTGGAGAATCGCTTGAACCCAGGAGGCAGAGGTTGCAGTGACCAGAGATAGCGCCATTGCACTCCAGCCTGGGTTACAAGAGCAAAACTCCGTCTCAAAAATAAAATGAAATAAATAAAATAAAGCTTAGTCACCTTCCTCAGGCTACCTGGTTGGAGCGTGCCATCTGTTTCCTGCTTTACCCTGATTGACAACGGGCTAACAGCGAAGTCAAGTCAACCTGGGTCCTCTCAAAACCCTTCTTTTTGCACTCCCCTGCCTGCAGCAACACAGTTTTCTGTTTTTTGTTTTTGACACAGAGTCTCACTGTCGCCCAGGCTGGAGTGCGGTGGCGCGATCTCAGCTCACTGCAACCTCCGCCTCCCGCGTTCGAGCGATTCTCCTACCTCAGCCTCCCAAGTAGCTGTAACTACCGGCGCGCGCCAGTACGCCCGACTAATTTTTGTATTTTTAGTAGAGACGGGGTTTCGCCATGTTGGCCAGGCTGATTTCGAACTCCTGACCTCAGGTGATCCATCACCTCGGCCTCCCAAAGTGCTGGGATTACAGGCGTGAGCCACTAAGCCCGGCCAGCAACACGCTTTTACCGCTGCAAATCCGAATCAGGCAGGCTTTGAAGCCCAGCTCACAGGCCGTCTCTTGGAAACTAACTTAGATCTCCACCTGGGAGCACTTTGTCCTCTCAGCTCCCACTGCACCACTTTATGGATCGCGTGGTGACTCGTTTCATTTTATTTATGTGTGTTCCTGGAAAGGACGCTCTATTTCCCTCGTGTCTCTACCTGGTAGGTAAATCGGCCGCAGAAAAGACCAATGCTAACTCCACCCTGCATTTGCAGAGATCCGTCGCTCACACCTTTTCTTGTCTTCCGTTGAAAAAAGAGAATCGTGGGAGTAGGACCTATTTGCCAATCTCCTGGTAACACTATCACAACTGGCCACTTCCGCCCAACGCCCGGTAGTCTGAGAGCCTCCAAGGTCCTCCCCCGCACCCCTGAGGTCCTGCAGACGACGGCGTCGTGGGTGGTCACCGTTATCCCTTAGGTCTGGAGAGGGGACATCCGAGCGAGGGCCATTTGCGGCCAGGCCCGAGCTCGTCCAGCTCCGAGCTCGTCCAGCTCCGGGTGACCACAGAGTGCCGCGGGCGGGCAGAGGGGCCGGAAACCCAGGCCGCTTCGTCCCTGTTTCCGGCAGCGCCGCGCTGCTCCGGGAGCCGCTGTGGCAGCGTATGCTGCCACGGGGACTGAAGATGGCGCCGCGAGGTGAGATTCCGGAGGTGTGTGAGTCGCTGGTCCCTTTCCCTTCGGTCGCTCCCTCCCACCTCTGTCCCAGAGCTTGACCTAAACCCTCCATTCTCTAGCGTTAGGGACGTCGCGCCTCCCTGGTCCAAAGCCGGCTTCCGCGGTCCCGCCCACCCTGGGTGCCTGAAGGTCTCAAGGTGCGCGGCTCAAATAAACGCAGATCCTTGGCTGGGCCACTTCTAGGCTGGCTCAGGTGCGAATCTGTTGGTCTCCGCGCCCCAACTTCCCCTCCCAAATAGTGACAGAGTGAGATCTTTGAGATGTCTGTCAGCTGCGAGTTACCTCTTGACTTTTATTCCTGAAGCCGAAGAGTCGAGTTTCACGGTGATTCCTAGGAAACGAGGGAAGCCCCCTCCACTCCCACCCCCGTACCCTCGCCCCCTCATTATCAGCAACCAGAAGTGCCCCTGAGTGGCCGGTCCCATTAGTTGCAGCGTCTAGTTTCCCCAAAGTTAGACACCAACCCATACGAGCAGAGAGGGAGCTGCCTTCCGGCCCATCCCACTTCTCTGTGCTCCTTTTTCAGGTAAACGGTTGTCCTCCACCCCGCTGGAAATCCTGTTCTTTCTGAACGGGTGGTATAATGCTACCTATTTCCTGCTGGAACTTTTCATATTTCTGTATAAAGGTAAGGAAGGCTTGGGGCTTGACGACAGCATCCCTTCCCCACTTCAGCTCAGAGCCAATTCCTACCAAGAACCTTCTTATTTTCCGTTCTTTTCTGCCCCCTGCAGTTCTTTGTCGCTGCAAGGCAGGCCTCCTCATCAGATGGCTTCTTTGAGTATGATTCCATAGGCAGCCCCTCAGCAAGAATTTCTTGAGTTTGAGAAATGTGGGCTTCTCCATTCTGACTCTGCCCACATCACTGCTCTTTGCTGAGCTCCACTGTAAGCCCACTGGTGACCCTTAGAAACTATTCAGTGGCCTGTGTACCCATGTACATCCAATCATTTTGGAGAGTGGAGTCCCCAGAGACTTTTGGAGTTAGGAGTAAAACACCATAATAATGAGCCTGAGTCGCATTGTGAGTTTATGTATCCTGCTGCTGTAATAATGCCCACATCTCACTAACTAGTTCATGGAAAGCTGAGACTGATGTCCTCTTTTTTCCCAAGTGTGTGGCAGTTCTTGTGGGTGCTGTTACATGCTGTTCGCAAACTCTGGCTTTTGTATTGGCAGGTGTCCTGCTACCATATCCAACAGCTAACCTAGTACTGGATGTGGTGATGCTCCTCCTTTATCTTGGAATTGAAGTAATTCGCCTGTTTTTTGGTGAGTGTTGTCCAGAGAATATTTCCACTCCTTATGAGACAAGCTGGTATCTGTAACTTGATTAACAAGAAAAGTACATAACCTAGGTTGACTATCAGAGACTGGATCTGTATATCCTATTACTCCGTCTCTGAAGTTTCAAGTTGCTGCTTCATACATTGGGTCAAGATTTACCTGTTTGTTGCTCTGTAAGGCTAGAGATGGGCAATAGAATGGGATATTAGATGATTCCTTCCCAGCTGCCTAACTGCAAGAAGAGTGCTTGGTTCTTCTCACTAGTATTCTTAGGGGAATAGGTTCAGTTGTAACTCCATGTCAGGGCAGGCAGTGTATCCTGTACAGATCAGTACTAAGATCCCTAACAATTCTCTGAATAAGGATCTCTGTAGGAGTTTTTTGTTTTTTGTTTTTTGGTTTTTTTTTTTTTTTGAGATGGAGTCTCGCTCTGTCCCCAGGCTGGAGTGCAATGGCACGATCTCGGATCACTGCAATCTCTGCCTCCCGGGATCAAGCGATTCTCCTGCCTCAGCCTCCCGAGTAGCTGGGATTACAGGCGTGCACCACTGCTCCCAGCTAATTTTTGTATTTTTAATAGAGACAGGGTTTCACCATGTTGGCCAGGATGGTCTCGATCTCTTGACCTTGTGATCTGCCTGTGTCGGCCTCCCAAGGTGGTGGGATTACAAATGTGGGCCACTGCACCTGGTCGGATTTTTTTTTTTTTTTTTTTTGAGATGGAGTCTCACTCTGTCACCCGGGCTGGAGTGCAGTGGCACCATCTGGGCTCACTGCAAGCTCCACCTCCTGGGTTCACACCATTCTCCTGCCTCAGCCTCCTGAGTAGCTGGGACTACAGGCGCCCGCCACCATGCCTGCTAATTTTTTTTTTTTTATTTTTGGTAGAGACGGAGTTTCACCGTGTTAGCCAGGAAGGTCTCGATCTCCTGACCTCGTGATCCACCTGCCTGGGCCTCCCAAAGTGCTGGGATTACAGGGGTGAGCCACCGCGCCTGGCCGGATTTTTTTTTTTTTTTTTTTGGAGACAGAGTCTCGCTGTGTCACCCAGGCTGGAGTGCAGTGGCACGATCTCGGCTCACTGCAGCCTCCGCCTCCTGAGTTCAAGCAATTCTCCTGCCTCAGCCTCCTGAGTAGCTGGGACTGCAGGCGCCTGCCACCATGCCCGGCAAGTTTTTATATTTTTAGTAGAGATAGAGTTTCACCATGTTGGCTAGGATGGTCTCCATCTCCTGACCTCATGATCCACCCGCCTTGGCCTCCCAAAGTGCTGGGATTATAGGTGTGAGCCATCATACCTGGCCAGATTTTGTTTTTTAAACATTTATTTATTTGAGACAGGGTCTCATTCTGTCACCTAGGCTGTAGTACAGTGGTACGATCATAGCTCACAGCAGCCTTGAAGCCCTGGGCTCAAGCAGTCCTCCAACTTCAGCCTCCTGAATAGCTGGGACCACAGGTGTGCGACATCATACCTGGCTAATTTTGTGTTTTTTGTAGAGACAGTGTCTTGCCTTGTTGCCCAGGCTGGTCTGAAGCTCCTGGCCTCAAGCAATCTTCCTGCCTTGGCCTCCCCAAGGTGCTGGGATTACAGGCGTGAGCCAACATGCCTGGCCTGTAGGACAAGTTTTATAACCCCAGAAATACAGAGCAAAACCCTTATTTGTTAGAATATGTCATCTCTGAAACCAACGTTAAAGCACAAACTTAGGAACAAAATTACTTGCAACATATAAGAAAGGATAAAAGAAGGCTCACATAAATCACTAAGGAAAAGACAAAATAACTTTAAAAATTGGCTGGGCGCAGTGGCTCACGTCTGTAATCCCAGCACTTTGGGAGGCCGAGGTGGGTGGATCATTTGAGGTGAAGAGTTTGAGACCAGCTTGGCCAACATGGTGGCCGTCTCTACTAAAAATACAAAAATTAGCTGGGTGTGGTGGCGCGCGCCTGTAATCCCAGCTACTTGGGAGGCTGAGGCAGTAGAATCGCTTGAACCCAGGAGGCAGAGGTTGCAGTGAGCCAAGATCGCCCACTGCACTCTAGCCTGGGCGACAAAGTGAGACTCAAAAAAAAAAAAAAAAAATTGGTAAGGGACATTAATAGGCAGTTCATGTAAAAATAATTACAGAGATCCAGTAAAACTTGACAAGATGCTCAAACTTGCTAATAAAAATCAAATTGAAACAAAGTAACATTTTTTACCCATCAGACTGGCAAAGAAAGATTTATAACACCCAGTATTAGGGTGTGGCGAACAGGTTGTTATACACTTTTGTGGTAATTTAATTTAGTACAACTCTTGGGTAATAGTTATTACTGTGTAATATTTTACTGTTAGCTCCAACAATTTCACTTCTAAAACTAGATTTTAAAAAAATTCCACAGATATGCGAAGATAGCTATATGAGAATGTTTATTGCCAAAAATTTGGTAACATCAAAACACTGTAAACAAACTAAACATCTGTCCATGCGGGATTGTTAAATCAGTTACGGCACTGATTCAACGGACTTGTATATAACCATTAAAAAAGAACAGTTGCTGGGCATGGTGGCTCACGCCTGTAATCCCAGCACTTTGGGAGGCTGGGGCAGGCAGATCACGAGTTCAGGAGATCGAGACCATCCTGGCCCACATGATGAAACCCCGTCTCTACTAAAAATACAAAAATTAGCTGGGTGTGGTGGCACGTGCCTGTAATCCCAGCTACTCGGGAGGGTGAGGCAGGAGAATCACTTGAGCCCGGGAGGCGGGAGTTGCAGTGAGCCGAGATCGCACCACTGCACTCTAGCCTGGCGAGAGAGCTAGACTCTGTCTCAAAAAATTAAAAAAAATTAAAAAGAACAGTTAAGGCCAGGTGCAGTGGCTCACGCCTGTAATCTTAGCACTGTGGGAGGCCGAGGCGAACGGATTGCCTGAGGTCAGGAGTTCGTGACCAGCCTGGCCAACATGGTGAAATCCTGTCTCTACTAAAAAATACGAAAATCAGCTGGGCATGGTGGCGGGCACCTGTAATCCCAGCTACTTGGGAGGCTGAGGCAGGATAATCGCTTGTACCTGGGAGGTGGAGGTTGAAGTGAGCTGAGATCGCTCCATTGCACTCCAGCCTGGGTGACAAGAAACTCCGTCTCAATAAAAAAAAAAAAAAAATAGCTGGGCATAGTGACGTGTACCTATAGTGGGAAGATCCCTTCAGCCCAGGGGTTCGAGGCTGCAGTGAGCTATGATGATGCAATTGCACTCCAGCCTGGGTGACAGAATTAAACACTATCTAAAAAAAAAAAAAAAAAAAAAATTAAGGTAGCTATGTGTGTGGAAAAATGTTTGTGGGGGAAAAATAAGTTGCAAAACAGGATGTAGGGTATGCTTCTATTTTTATAATAATAAATAGTAATATGTGAATATATACGTATAAAAAATCTGAAACAATATACGTCATTCTCTAATAATCTTCAGGGTGTAGGGACATGGAGGTCTTTCACTTTCTATAGTCTCAAAAATTATTTTCTGTGTTGAAATTTTTTTTTTTTTTTTGAGACGGAGTCTTGCTTTGTTCCCCAGGCTGGAGTGCAGTGGCGTGATCTCTGCTCACTGCAAGCTCCACCTCCTGGGTTCACACCATTCTCCTGCCTCAGCCTCCCGAGTAGCTGGGACTACAGGCGCCCGCCACCACGCCCGGCTACTTTTTTTGTATTTTTAGTAGAGATAGGGTTTCACCGTGTTAGCCAGGATGGTCTCCATCTCCTGACCTTGTGATCCACCTGCCTTGGCCTCCCAAAGCGCTGGGATTACAGGTGTGAGCCACTGCACCCGGCCATTGAAAATTTTTAAATGATTATATATTATTTTTATAATTAAAAATTTTGTTTTTCCCAAATAAAGATCCCATTGTCCCTTGAGTGGGAACCAGACTGGAAGCAGGACCTCTGGATTAAGTGACTTTAATCTTGTAGCTCTCCTAAGCCTCAAACTTTTAGTACAGTGGGACCCCATTTATAAATCTGCACACCCCCACTCAGGATTATTTTTTGTGCCTTGCCATTCCATCACATCTCCCACGCCTTTCCCCTGGGCCAGGAAAAGCAGACCATTTGGAGATGACTCCATGGGCTGTGTCTGACAGGTACAAAGGGAAACCTCTGCCAACGAAAGATGCCACTCAGTATTAGCGTGGCCTTGACCTTCCCATCTGCCATGATGGCCTCCTATTACCTGCTGCTGCAGACCTACGTACTCCGCCTGGAAGCCATCATGAATGGCATCTTGCTCTTCTTCTGTGGCTCAGAGCTTTTACTTGAGGTGCTCACCTTGGCTGCTTTCTCCAGGTACTGCTGCTGAGGGACCATTTCTCATCACTAGAGGGTTGGGTTCCCATCCCAGGGAGGGATTCAGTATTCTTCTGAAGCCTAAGGGGTCTAGAAGACTTTTTTCTAGAGGGAGGAAGGGGTGGCTATGGGATTGCCTTTCCTGTTTAGGGTAGGTAGATCGTTTCCCACTCAGGGAAGATACTCTCCCTATCCTTTGGGGCCAGGAGGCTTGGAATATAGAACAGTCGAGGCCAGCTGCTCTCATTCACTGGTCTTTTTAACATTTTCTTTCTTTCTGCCATCAGTATGGACAGGATTTGAAGTACAGAATTTCAGCCAGCAGCCCATCAGGCTGACACCACACATATTGCTTCTGGTACTTTAGCCACACCAGTGAGAATTGGTGGGGCAAGTTGTCCTGAGAAACGCTGTGTGGCTTTTCTTCAGCACAGACATTTGGGCAAGCAACTCAGCATAAGGCCAGTGGATACCATCTTCTAAACCAGGACCATCAGCCCAAGAGACTCTTCTACACTCCAGTATAGGGAGGGGCAAGGTTATTCCCATCCTGCCCCTTCTCAGAACCAGTCCCCTGCTGACCTCAAGTTCTCCTCCTTGATCACCGTGGCCAGAGCATCTCGTGTGGACCATCTAGGCTCCTTGGGCTTCAAGCAGGACCTGAGCCACATGCTCCCTGTACGAGCTGTGCTATACCTGTCCCACATGAGCACGGAGAGCCTCATGTTGGTGGGTTTCCAGAGTGATGTGAAAGCCTCTCACCCCAATCCTCGGAGACTGAGTTCCAGAACTTTTTTAGTAGCTCATAGTGTTATTTTTCTACTCTCTTCATGAAACTAACTTTATTTTATAATAAATATGTATTTTCTGTTGTGGGGGTTGCAGCCTTTCCTTATGGCACCTGTCCCTAGAATTCATCCACTCCAAGAGAGGGTCAGGACTATCCCAGCAGTTTGTTCTCAGGAGCTTTGCTTAGTGATACAGTGTGGACAAAAGGCAGTGATGACCACTGATTTTCTTCCCCAAGCTGCAGCCTAAATTAAACCCTAAATGCACTGCCATCCTCTGTATCTTCCTCAAGTCTCTCGTCATGCAAAAGACTGCTTATTTGCTTCACTCTGCCCCAAAGTCAGCATCTTGTCTCACTCCTCTTACAGATAATTGTTAGCTCTTTTCCAGTGGGCCATGTGTAACTGGAAGAAGCATATTCTAAACTAACTTTTTTTTTTTTTTTTTTAATTTTGGAGACAGTGTCTCAGTCTGTCATCCAGGCTGCAGTGCAGTGGCATGATCTTGGCTCACTGCAACCTCTGCCTCCCTAGCTCACGTGATCCTCCCACATCAGCCTCTCAAGTAGCTGGGACTACAGGCACACACCACCATGCCTAGCTTTTTTTTTTTTTTTTTGAGACGGAGTCTCGCTCTGTCACCTAGACTGGAGTACAGTGGCATGATCTCGGCTCACTGCAACCTCCGCCTCCTGGGTTCAAGCAATTCTTCTGCCTCAGCCTCCCGAGTAGCTGGGAATACAGGTGTGCACCACCATGCCGGGCTAATTTTTTTTTGTATTTTTAGTAGAGACGGGGTTTCACCATGCTGGCCAGGCTGGTCTCAAACTCCTGACCTCGTGGTCTGCCTGCTGGCCTACCAAAGTGCTGGGATTACAGGCGTGAGCCACCGTGCCCAGCCCACTAATTTTTGTATTTATTGTAGAGATGGGGTCTTTGTTGCTCAGGCTGGTCTGTAACTCCTGGGCTCAAGCGATCCTCCCGCCTCTACCTCCTAATGTGCTAGGATTATAGGTGTGAGCCACTGCAACCAGCTGATTTTTTTTTTTTTTTTTTTTTTGTCATTTATTTTAGTATTTTGAGGCCTGGCACAGTGGCTTACACTTGTGATCCCAACATTTTGGGAGGCTGAAGCAGGAGGATTGCATGAGTCCAGGAATTTGTGACCAGCCTGGGTAATATGGTGAGAACCTTGTCTCTACAAAAAATTTAAAAACAAGCCAGGTGTGGTGATGCACACCTGTAGTCCCAGCTATTCAGGAGGCTGTGGCAGGAGGATAGCTTGAGCCCAGGTCAAGACTGCAGTGAGCTATGTTTGTACCACTGTACTCCAGCCTGTGCAGGAGTGAGACCCTGTCTCAAAAATAAAATTTTGAGTTAACATAAAAGGAACACTTTTTTTTTTTAAGCTGGAGAACTGTCACTCTAGATCAATGTATACTTTCTTTCTCCAAGTAAGCATCTTTAAAATTATTCCTCATTTCCTTGGTAGTGGCCATGTTTTTTAATTCCAAGAAGCCACGAGGAGCCATGACGGAATCCACTTCAGAAAACCTTGAGGCTCTTCTGTCTGTTTTCAGATGAATCCTAGATTATCTGCTCTTACTCAAAGTAAAATGTAACTTTAAGCATTCTATGCTGGCTTTAACTCTTACTTTATATGATCAAGCTCATTCTTATCCTGAGGGGCTCTGCTGTCCAAAGCACTGATGTTTTTTCTTGTTTCCTACCCCTTCTGTGCCCTTGCCTCCCAGTTGCCCTTGGGGACTATCCAAAAACCAGAGTAGACAGGTCTAATCAGCCATGACACAGTAACAAAACCTTCAATAGGAACTGCCCTGATAATCACAAATCCCACTAATACCAATTTTCTGCTACTTTCTCCCTGTGTTGAAGAAATCGCTGGTATCAAACTGGAAGAGAGCCCATTCTGTATGGCCTATTTAGAGGTTAACTGGTTAAGCTCACTGCCACAGCAATATAAATGATTGGAAGGCTCAATTGGAAGTTGAAGGGCGCCTTATAAAATCCATTAGAATTTAAAGACCTATTTTAGAGATGAACCAAGTCTTATCTCCGACTTTGCAGGCTTAGAGATGAGAAGTGACATAACCAGCACCACACATCTGGTTATTAACAGGTGGAACTAGAAATCTTGCCTTAGGAGTCTGTCTGGATCAAGGAAATTCCATTTCCTCATACTTGAGAATGAGGATGATGGTTGAAAATGAGGCTGTAATTAGGAATAGGAAGTCCTCTCATTTACTGGGTGGTTATGTGGAAGTTTAGTGCATTGTGTTTCCTGTGGGTTGCGTGATAAATGTTCATTTTTCCTGATGCTTGTTGGAACCACCTGTGTAGATGCAGTTAGTCACATAATTAGGACATACAACAGAAACTGAGGCAGTGGAGGCCTGGCACAGTGGCTTACACTTGTGATCCCAACATTTTGGGATCACAGACATCAGTGTAGCTAGTCTTTCAGATTTATCGTGGCCAGAGGCTGTGCTCACTAGAGTCAAGGGAAGCCGCTTTACAGTCCACACAGAGCTGGAGGTACCAAAATTCTGGGACAGTGGAGAGAACTGAGCAAAGCAACAGGCCCTGGTCATAAGCTTGGCAGAGGCCTGCTCAGCTACTCACACTCATGGCTAGAACCAGCAAGTGACTGCAGTGGTCTTGCCCAGTTTAGGAAGCATTTAGGACAGATTGATTCTAGCTCCATACCATGGCAGCAGCTTGTGGAGACTACTAATCATCCAGTGCCTGGCAAAGTGTATTTCATTCATATAATGATCCTATGAGGCAGAAGGAAATTAATCAGATGTTAAGTCATGTGTCCAAGGGCATTCAGCTTAGAAATGGAACTGGGATTTGAACCTAGAGTAACCATAAAATCCTTCCTTTTCTACACCACCATGGTACCTCCTAGATGAAGCTGAATTTTGCCTCTAAGCTACTAGTCCTCACAATTTAGTTTACAAGTCATCTGGGGCATAAAAACCAGACACCTAGACCTTATGTAGAGATTGCTACAGCACAGGAACAGGTGTCTTAGCAAGCATGACGTACAACTAAGATGTGGGTTACCATGGAACCCAATATGAAAGTAATAGTTTTACATTCTAAGGTATTCCAACTATTTTTTTTTCCTTAAGTTTCACATCTTGATAGGCCCTCTACGGAATCTCTTCTCCTAAAGCTTGTTTTTACAGTGATCTTGCCATTCCTGGTACCATACACATTATCATCTGGTCTGTGGTTCACTTTTTTTTTAAATCGTTGAACCCTCCTTCACCTGGCTTTTTAAAGCCAAAAGCTTTTCTGGAGCCCCAAGATCACCCACACTATGTACTTCCTCATATTTAGGCAGTTTACAAAACATTCACATTTGTTATCTCTGATTCTTAATACATCCCTGTGTAGAAGGCACAACGGCTATTTTCATTTTGTAGGTGAAAAAGACCAGGGTTACACTGCTTGTTCATATTCAGATAAACAGGTGGTAAACTAGGCACTACCAGTCAGATCTTCTAACTCCTATCAAAGGATTCTTCCCTTCCTGAACTTGATACTGGAATTTAACTGCACAAGGTAGAACATTTGCTCTGAAAATAAGTCTTAGGAATCTTGAAGGGTAAAGGATAACTTAGAAGTTTTCTTTAACCAGCTGTTTAGATGGCCAAGGAAAAAAGCTAAACCTTAAGGGATGACTCCAAAGGTTTGCATTAGAGGTCTCTTAGGAGGCTTTCCACAGTCAACTAAAGCCATGTATCACTGCCTGACATGCAATCCTAGCTAAGAACTTGGCATTTCACCATCATTCGAGTGTCTACATCAGCCCATGCCCATGCCCCAGACACCTCAACAAATCTATTCAATGCAGAATCCATAAAACAGCTCACACCCCATTTATTATTTAAAAATATTTTGTTACAAAAGGAAAAAAATACAATGCAGTATAAAAGATTGACAGCGTCATCAAGTTTATTACACAATTTTCAACCTATCAGAAAGACAAACAAATCACCGACAACAGGGGGACGGGACCTTGGCCTTTTTGAGGGATGGGTGTTTTTTTTCCTTTTGCTATCAGGAAATAAAACTAAAAATGGTGTCATTGAGTAAAAACAAAACAAATGGGGAGAAAAAAATTCTCCGGGTAAACGGCATTTCTGGTATTCTATATATATTTTTCCTTAAACTGTCACCTTTTCTCTACATTTTAAAAGACACCCGGAGTTGCTCTCAATAAGCACATCACTTAACACTTGGCCAGTTGGGTGGGGTGCCATGTTCTGAAGTGGAGGTGGGGATGGGGTTGGGGGACAGGGGGAAAAAAGCTCCAACCTGTAGCCTCTGTCCCAAGGGAATGTGCCTCTCCAATCCTGCAGGGGACTCCCTCAGTGACTGAGGGCTATATGAGAAACGTGCTGGGAACAGAGGAAGGGTTTAGTCCAATTCAGTCTCTCTCCTCTGACCCAGAAGGGTCTCTAGTGACCCTATGTCTCACATGCCAAGTCTCATCTCACATGCCACGTCTCATGTTAGGTGTCAGATGCCCTGTAGATGCATGCAGAAGTAGCATCACCCCATGGGTACCGCAGGACCTCGCTGCTGCCTCCTCCTTCAGCAGCAACCACATTACAATTTGGATGTTATGGAAAAGCAATTCCATTTGCCTGTAGAGAAAATGGCCCCCAGAATGCTGGTCCTTAGAACTCTGAGCTGAGTTCATTCAAGTCGGGCTCTGTTTCTTCTGGCTCCTCATCTGAGGCAGAAGTATCTCCAGGCAGAGTGAGAGGAGCTATTAAGTCAACAGTCAAAAGGTGAAAAGACACCAAATTTGTGACTTTACCTGCCTACTAGTGCCAGGTTATCCCACAATAAGTAAAAGTATGTACCTGGGGGATGTAAGCCCATGCTTACATCAAACCTGAAAAAAGAAAAGCCTATGGAAGTAGGCCATATCCTGCCCAACTTGCTTCTTTCCCCATTCCTCCTGGTTACTTCACAAGGGTTCTTCATTGCTGAGGTCCCAATGTCCCCATCTCCCAATGGGCAGTACCTTCCTCTAAAACAAGGAAGTAGCCTTCTGGGGGAAGGGCTCCATGTGTTAAATGGAAAAGCCCCAGGGAAAGGGAACAACTAAGAGCTGGTTATTGCAAGAGGTACCCAAGCACTAAGCAGCAGAGGGTGGTAATTGGCTCTGCCAGGCTTCCCAGCAGCAAGCAACCTCATAGGCCTTCTCTGCTTAGGAGGGGCAAGTCCACTGAGAAGGCTGGGCAGCGCAGAGTTGAAAGAGTTCAGCCCTCTGGGAGGTCAAAGAAATAAACCGTCAATACGTGAGAGGGAAAGCAGGAACAGAAGTAGCTTTTCATAAGGTAATTTCTGTTCTCATGGTCCCTCCTCAAAGGGCTGGAAAGGTAAAGGAGTTAAACAAAGAAGTGGTATGTTAGCAAGGGGTTTGGACCCTCTTGGCCCCATTAAATCTAGTGCTGAGGGCAGGACCCTGGGCATATTTTGGCACACCCAGTCACTCTCCTAGATCCTGCATGGAGGATCTATTTTCTTTGGGAAGGAAGTCTTCCCATCAACCTCACCATTGAACTGCTCCCGGAGAATCAGAAACTCATACGTTTTCTTGGACAAAGCACCATTCTCTATGGAGACCAGGGGCCTGGACATGTTCTTTTCTTCCTGTCTGCCACCCCTCCCAATCACACGAAGTCTTTAGGTTCTTTCCCCTGGCAAACAGGAGGTGTGGGATTGGGAGGGCTGCCAAGCAGTCTTCAATCCTGTGGGGCAGAGGGTATTCCCTGGGTGTCTGGAGGGAGTTAGGGGTTTGGAGGAAAGGGAAGGGGGTGGGGCGGCCTCCGTCCTTTAGTCCTGATCAAGGTGAGGAGATGCAAGTCCATTAAAAAAACATTTGCTTCCAACCAGACTCCTGCAATGAGAACATCAGAAGAAAAGAAAGAAAACACAAGTTAGAGGTTACTTTCTGAATGACAGGGGCTTATATAAAACACACATATTCTAACGCTACAACATAAGAAGTAAGGAATGCAGACAGAGAATGCAAGTCTGGGAAAACAAAGCAGGACTGTCTGACACTAGAAGTGGTGAGGAATGGCTGGAGGAGAAGCTACAGTGAGTAGAGAGAAAAAAAGCAGTGACATCCACTATAAAGATTTGGTGAAAAAACAGAACAAAATGAGGTCTCTGAACGTTCGACTGAAAAGGAGACTTTGGCTGCAAAAGTATGGAAACTGTGACATATTTCAAGAAAAGTTGCTAAAAGGGAATAAGGTGAGTTTAAATATGGGTTAAGAAGTCTATTCTGTGCAAGTCATAGCTTACCTTAAGGGGAAGGGGGAAAAATCTGGAAATGGGAGGTTTAGTGGTAAGAAAACAAGTATGTACACAACCAAATCCATTAATCCCCAAACACCCAAGAGGCCCTAGCAGGCAGGATGCACATACACAGGAAACTCTTAAATCCTTCTTTTTTCTTTTTAAAGGAGTCCTGGCTAAAAGTGCCTTTATGAGTATGTGTGTACACAAACACAGCCCCAGAGGTTTTCCAAGTGTACTAAAACTCGAGATTTTAAGTCTTTCCTCGCATGACAGCCATAGGTGAGGAACCAGGAAACATACTAACACTAAGCAGGAGTCACGTGGCCAGGCCAGAACAGAAAGCAGAGCATGGAAGAAACCTAAATGCAGTTAAGAAGTTTTACCCAAAAGGGTCTATTAAGCCACCTGTCACATGGCCACCAAACAAAGTTCCTACTATACTCAGCACCTGTTCCAATGCTGCAATACCCATCTGCGGGTGGTGGTATGGTCAGTCTGAGCATATTAAACAGAATTAATAGCCAAAGGGAAAATGAGGAATTAGAATTTCTCCTAATGCCCAAACTGGCAACACAGCCTACGCACAAATGTTTACCTTTTATATAACTACTTCTGTAAAGTGGCCTTATAAAACCTAGAGGAGACATCTACATCCTCCCTGATCCTTGTACACACCAAAATGACACTATTTTCAGCTTGGGTCCTCAGAATCTATATGGCCTAAGCCTTCCTGGCCTGTCTAAACACCTATGCAGGCTGGTATTTGTCCCATTTTCTCTAAGGGAAAACTGAAGCCCTCAGTGCACTCAATTACATACCATTAGGGCTTCTGAATCTTTGAATTCGATCCAAATTGAAGAGAAAGCTCAGTTTTCAATGGATAACGAGGACAGGAATGATGTGAGAATGACTATATTTCAAGTAGGATAATGTCCTAAAATAATGAGATAACTGACATAGTTGAGAACTACAAAAAGTTGAAGACACAGGTTGCAGAGGATAACTTGTACACCAAGAGAAGCAAGCCACAGCACTGAATTCTTAAATCTCCATGGCTACATTTTGGTGCCAATGTTGGAATGCAGGCAGAAATCAGAGATTCCTTCAAGTGGGCCAATTAGCCTTCAGGCCCCAGAACTGGGTCTTACGCCGAGAAAAGATGGACAAAGAAGGCTACTGTTCTATTGCTGCCTCTGGACAAAATGTACCTTTCACTCTCAGGGAACACCTGTCATCATAGAATATAAATATGATTCATTTCTAACTAAAAGGTTGCTATAAATGAGGACCATGTACCATCTTCCCAACATGAAACTTCCTAAGCCATAACTTGGTCACTACAGATGGAATTAAGAGTCCTTAGGGTGAGAATGTAAGAAATTGACATTCTTGGGGTGCCTGATTCAGTTCTTTCAGACTATTATTCAGATGCAATAACCACTATATCAAACGGGTGACCAGGAAAAGTGAGGAAGTAGAAAACCTGCCTCAGAGTTAATTTTTCCCATCTTGTCATGGGCCTACACAAGTCAAATGACTGTTTTCTAGGCAATATTGTTACAGCATTTTCAAAGTTACCAAAAGAGAGTTATCCTCATAATGGGAGAAATAGTCTCATCTTATTTTATTTTTATTACTATTTTTTTTGAGACAGGGTCTTGCTCTATTGCCCAGGCTGGAGTGCAGTGGCACAAACATGGCTCACTGCAGCCTCTATCTCCCGGGCTCAAGTGATCCTCCCACCTAAGTGCCCCCAAGTAGCTGGGACTCCTCCTGCCTCAGCACCCCCAAGTAGCTGGGACTACAGGAGCACATCACCATGCCCAGCTAGTTTTGTATCTCTGGTAGAGACGAGTGTTTTGCCATGTTCCTCAGGCTGGTCCCTGAGCTCAAGCGATCTGCCCCTCTCGGCCTCCCAAAGTGTTGAAGTTACAGGCATGAGCCACTGTGCCTGGCCCCATTTTATAAGTGGAAGAAATAATGCAAAGTGACAGCTAAAGACTCAGGTTGAGATGTTTAATCCTCAAACTACTGCTGGATCAGTGGATCTCGCTGGTAATTTCCCTGTCATAAGGCTGTCAGAAGCAAAGCCATCAGGAATGGTGACATGCATTTATGTTCTAACTACTAAACTGAATGCAGCCCCAAAGATGACAGTGCATGCTCTGCACAGGTCAATCATCACCTTCCTGGTCACTCTTATCCCAGTCAGCTCCAAAAGACATACACTGTAGCCTACATGTGCTTTTCAACCCACAAGTAACACTAGCAACTGTGCAGACTCAAACAAGAAAAGGGAGTTAGGACTGGACCAAGACCAACTCTAATGCCTGCCCTCATGCCCACCTGAGACTGAATTAGGCCAAAGTTGTTTGTGGTCTCCATCTACAATAGCGTCTGCTTTTCCAGAGGATACATGGGCATCTCCCCAAACTCAACCTGTTGCAAAATCTAGAAAGAAGTACCTGGAGCCCACAGCCTAACTGTTGATTCTACATGAGTTAACCTAGATTTCAATGATGTTAAGCACTCTAGGATTTTGTGGAATAAATGAGTGGCTAACAACAGAGAACAGAGACAAAAAATATTAGTAATTTTTCATCTTTCCACTTACTTGTTTGGGAGAAGATAAAAACAATTCCTGGCTATAAATCTTTTTAAGCTAATGGCCAAAGAACAAGATAGAGGGCAGTAGCCAAACCTAAAAGGAGTATTTTGGTTTTTAGTAGGTTGTCACTAGGCAAAATACTGCTAATTTTCCAACTATTTACATTCCAGCTACTGCTCATGAACTATAGGGGTTCACAGGTGGTGAGAGTTTCTTTGTCCTTCTTCATCCAGATATCGCCATCCCAAAGACACCAAACAGAACTACTATTCTTTCCCCTCACCTGACTTTTCAATTACCATTACTTTAGATCAAGCAGGCAAATAATCAAGGACATCTTTTTTTTTTTTTTTTTTTTTTTTTTGAGACAGAGTCTCACTCTGTCGCCCAGGCTGGAGTACAGTGGCGCGATCTCGGCTCACTGCAAGCTCTGCCTCCCGGGTTCATGCCATTCTCCTGCCTCGGCCTCCTGAGTAGCTGGGACTACAGGCACCTGCCACCACGCCCGGCTAATTTTTTTGTGTGTATTTTTAGGAGATGGGGTTTCACCGTGTTAGCCAGGATGGTCTCAGTCGGGATAGAGACGGGGTTTCACCATGTTAGCCAGGACGGTCTCAATCTCCTGACCTCGTGATCCACCCGCCTTGGCCTCCCAAAGTGCTGGGATTTCAGGTGTGAGCCACCATGCCCGGCCAAGGACATCTTCCTAATGTACTTGATGTGAGAGAGAGAAATGGGAAGTCCTAGAGACTTATAAATCTGCAACCACAAAATTAAGAAAGGACCCTGAAGTTACCTGGGTCACGCAGTAGCCTCCAAGAACTACAGACAGACCCCTAGCCACTCTGGCCTATTTTAAAGATTTCCATAGAAGCAGAGACAACACCTGCTCCTATATGCTTATATACTAGAAACAATCTTTCCAGAAGTTTTCCTTCAGTTGGGATTGCTAAGCTGGTAGGATGCAACCTAAAGACACAGCACCCCCTCTGACTCCCTACCAATATGGAGCCTGTCTAAGAATGAAAGCAACAGAGAAAAGCAGAGCTGAGAGATGCAGATAAAGTCTGGATGACACAGCCAGAGCCCCTGGATCCAACCAATCTTAACTGAACTTCTCCATTACTTAAGAGTTTTTCTCCCAACCTTCCTGCTTTCATTTTGCTTCAAAAGAAAATTACAGCCAGTCGCAGCGGCTTCATGCCCATAATCCCACAGCACATTGGGAGGCTGAGGCAGGGGGATCACTTGAGGCCAGGAGTTCAAGACCAGCCTGGGCAACAAAGCAAGACTACAAAAAATTTTAAAATTAGCCCTCAGGAGGCTGAGGCAGGAGGATCACCTGAGCCCAGGAGGTTGATGTTACAGAGCCATGATGGTGCCTCATGACAGTGCACTCCAGCCTGGGTGACAGAGTGAGACATTGTGTCTATTAAAAAAACAAAAACAAAAACAAAACAAAACAAACAAATAAAACAGCCGGGTGCGGTGGCTCACGCCTGTAATCCCAGCACTTTGGGAGGCCGAGTCAGGTGGATCACAAGGTCAGGAGTTCAAGACCAGCCTGGCCGAGATGATGAAACCCCGTCTCTACTGAAAATACAAAAATTAGCCGGGCGTGGTGGTGGGCGCTTGTAATCCCAGCTACTCGGGAGGCTGAGGCAGAGAACTGCTTGAACCCGGGAGGCGGAGTTTGCAGTGAGCCGAGATTGCGCCACTGCACTCCAGCCTGGGCAAGAGTGAGACTCTGTCTCAAAACAAAACAAAACAAAAAACACAACAACAAAATAAACAACCTGGTCACTAAGTCTTTTCCAAAAGCAAAAAACCCTTCCGTTGAAGTTAATTATCCACCACAAAGCCTCTAAACCTGTTAAAGATAATTTTTCAGATCAGCTTTCTCCTCTCTGACTAAAGCATATTAATTTTCAAAATCTTTTAAATAAACTGTTTTTTTTTTTTTTTTAAAGAGATGGGGTCTCGGCCGGGCATGGTGGCTCACACCTGTAATCCTAGCACTTTGGGAGGCCAAGGTGGGCTGATCACGAAGTCAGGAGTTCAAGGCCAACCTGGCCAGTATGGTAAAGCCCCGCCTCTACTAAAAACAGAAAAATTAGCGGGCGTGGTGATGCGCGCCTGTAGCCCCAGCTGCTGGGGAGGCTGAGGCAGAATAGCTTGAACCCGGGAAGTGGGGGTTGCAGTGAGCTGAGATCATGCCACTATACTCCAGCGTGGGCGGCAAAGTGAGGCTCTGTCTCAAAAAAAAAAGATAGGGTTTCACTATGTTGCTCAGGCTGGTCTCAAACTCCTGCTTAAGTGATCCTCTAGCCTCTGCCTCCAAAATTACTGAAGTGATGGGATTACAGGCATGAGGCACCCACCCGCCCCTCCTCCCTACCTTTTTTCAGACAAGGTCTCACTGTCGCTCAGGCCAGAGTGCAGTGGTGCAATCACAGATCACTGCAGCCTCGACCTCCTAGGCTCAAGCAACCCTCCCACCTCCACCTCCTAAGTAGCTGGGACCACCACACTTGGCTAATTTTTGTATTTTTTGTAGAGACAGGGTCTCCCTATGTTGCCCAGGCTGGTCTCGAACTCCTGGCTCAAACAATCCTCCCATCTTGGCCTCCCAAAGTGCTGGGATCATAGGTGTGAGCCATCATGCCGAGCCTAATTCTTAAAATCATTAATGTTGCAGCTTGAAAACTAAGTGGCAATGGCTTTACTATTCTTAGTCAATTTTCCTAATTTAAATTGAAAGTTCATAATGATAATAACAATGGCTATTAATTATTGAGAACTTACTATGTGACAGGTACCATGAGTGCTAAATGGTCTACATGGACTCTCTCACTAAAACTTAGCAAGTCACTGGGACAGTTGCTTTTATTATCTTCATTTACAAATGAAGAAACTGTGGAACAGAAAGTAATATGGCCAATTATTAGTGGAGAAACTGGGATTCAAATTGGTACCCGAATGCAGACACCATACTCTCACTCAGATACCAGGTTAAGGCAGTCAAGAAACAAGCACAAACAGCTGAATCTCAGGGTAAGACTCCCCATAAATGTGCAGAACATCTGCCCTGAAATTCCAGTTATGTAAATCAGAAGTTCCCCCTATCCTTGCTGCATTTACTTTTGCTTTAAAGAGAATTCTTCACTATAAATCTTTTTTTAATAAAAAATCCCCCAGCAGTCAGGAACGGGGCTTCTCCCCACCTTTCTCAGTGGTGCCGGTCCCGTTCTCTATCCCGGTGTCTCTCATGCTCCCGGTTCCTTTCTTGGAAATAATCATCATGCCGATCTTCATTATGAAGCAGATCCCGGTGCCTCCTGCTGCTCTCCCGGGACCGGCTAGGTGACCTTTCCCGGGACCGATGTCTTTTCCTGTTAGAAAGATCCTTCAGCCTCACTCAGAAGGCCTACCACTTTCTTTCCAAGAATGTGGTGTTTTGGTGTCTTCCGATATTTGCCTAAACTATTCCTCTATTACTCTATCATGGGCCTGCTGTCTGAGGATTTTAGCTCTTTGAGGACTACTCTTTTTTGGGAAGATGATTAACGGTAAATTTATCTGTTGAGAACTAATTTATCAGGTGTAGTGCTAATAATTTTGTATGGATTATCTGACCTAATCTTTACAACAGGTCTGTAAGATAAATACTATCAGTGTCCCTTTTTTAGAAAATGAGAAAAATAAGGCTTGGAAAGTTGACTAACTTCCATACACAAGAAGGTCATACAGATAGTTAGCAGCAGAACTGGGATTCCAATCCAAGCTTGTAGGGCTCCAAAGCCCATGTTCTTAAAAATACCTGTCTGTATTTTTTCCTACATGAGCCCACTGCCTCACCCACCAGATTCCAGATGTTACAACACTTATTAATGAAAGCATCTGATTAGTTTCTTCCCCAAAAAGACATGAAGGCTAACGTCCAGACTTTCAGCCAGGTCTTTCCCAGATTCCCTGGGCTCCATTTGTCCCCACTCCCTATCCCTGGAAGAGTGCTGCTTGGGGCTGGTAGGTGAGGACACAATCACCAACTCACCTGGAAGAGCTCCCACTGGCACCCACACTGTAGGACTTGGCTTCAATGCCATGAAGACAGTCCTTAAGAGAGGAGATGAGGACACGGCAACGCTCATCATTGGCAACCCGGGACTGTTTGATAACCGCAATGGCTGTGAGCAGCGTCTCAATTGCGTCACTGTAATCCCCTGATAAAGGATGAAGGAGAAAGGCTAAGGGTGAGGAGAGATGGTAAACTAACTGGACCAAAAGGAGAACTCAGGCAGACACAAACCAAGAGTAGCTAGCCGTCCCAAACAACCGCGGTAAAAGAGACAAGGCAGATGTTGCAAGTGTAAAACTGGATGACACCTATATTCCAGCAGTTCGGAATCTAACAGATGTTGTCAGATGAACAAACTGACACACTGTTGTCCAGGTGCTATTTGACATCTATTAAAATAAACAATGTGCATATTTTTTGAGCCAGCAATTCTATTAAAAATTTTCTACTTCTGTTCACAAGTGTGTATGTTTAACAGTGTTTTAGTGGTTTTTTTTTGTTTTTTTTTGAGACAGAGTCTCACTCTGTTGCCCAGGCTGGAGTGCAGTGGCCGCGATCTCGGCTCACTGCAAGCTCCGCCTCCCAGGTTCACGCCATCCTCCTGCCTCAGCCTCCTGAGTAGCTGGGACTACAGGCGCCTGCCACCACACCCAGCTAATGTTTTCTATTATTAGTAGAGACGGGGTTTCACCGTGTTAGCCAGGATGGTCTTGATCTCCTGACCTTGTGATCCGCCCGCCTTGGCCTCCCAAAGTGCTGGGATTACAGGCATGAGCCACTGCGCCCGGCCAGTGTTGTTTGTTATATTATCTTCAATAGGGTCTGGCTATATAAAGGAACATTGGTTCTACAGAATATTACATTATTAATGTAATATTAACAATTAAAAAAGCAGGAGGTAAACCTGTATGTAAACAAAGTAATCAATGTAAAGCCCTTAGCACAGTGCCAGGCACACAGTAAGGATCAATAAATGTTATGTTATATGTTGATATAATAGGTGTCCAGAATATACTAATTGAAACAAGCAAGTTTCAAAACCATATCCTGTTTTTGTAAAAACAATAAAAATTATATAAAGTGTCATATGCACAGAAAAAATTCTGGAGGAATATAAACTATAAAAGGTGGTCTTATTGGTTGATGGTCCTTGTATAGAGGACTATTTTGTTTTTGAGACGGGTCTTGTTTTATCATCCAGGCTGAAGTGCAGTGGTATGATCACAGCTCACTGCATCCTTGAACTCCTGGGCTCAAGCCATCCTCCTGCATGCCACTTCACCTGGCTTATTTTTCAAAAATTTTTTGTAGAGATGGGGTCTCACTATGTTGACCAGGCTGGTCTTGAATTCCTGGCCTCAAGTGATCCTCTTGCCTGGGCCTCCTAAACCTAAAGTGCTGGGATTATAGGTATGAGCCACTGTACCTCATGAGACTTTCTAAATAATGTGTATTTCTACAAATTATTTTTAACCTACCATCAGATGTATGTGTGTGTATATATGTTATTTACATAAAACATGTATGCGTAGTATATGTATACATTAAAAAAATTATGGCTGGATGCAGTGGCTCACACTTGTAATCCCAGCACTTTGGGAGGCCGAGGTGGGCGGATCACTTGAGGCCAGAGTTCGAGACCAGCCTGGCCAAAATGGTGAAACCCGGTCTCTACTAAAAATACAAAAACTAGCTAGGCAGTGTGGCATGCACCTGTAATGCCAGTTATTTGGGGGGCTGAGGCAGGAGAATTGCTTAAATCTGGGAGGGAGAGGTTGCAGTGAGTCGGGATCAGACCACTGCACTACTCCAGCTTGGGCAATAGAGCCAGACTTCGTCTCAAAAAAAAAAAAAAAAAATTTATGCTGTCATAAAAAACTAGGCCTTTCATTTCCCAACTCTGAGCAACGCCTGGCTCAGGGATAGTGGTCATGGGGCGGGTACCTACACTTTGCTTTTCCAAGCTAAGTCAAGAGCATTAAGGACAAAAGTTAATACAAAGAAAATATGAATTCAGGCAGGGGTCCAGTGAAAATGAAGCCTGGCAGCTTCCTCTGTGCAAGGCAACAAGAACAGAAACTATGGAAAAACTGTCCAGTGGAGGCACAAGAATATGAAGACATCAGCTCCATCCTGGCAGGGAATTTTTGCCTGTTTTTGTAGTACCTTCAATAAGTATTTGTGGTTTGAATGACTGGAATGAGAACAACAGGAGATCAAGATTCAGTTACTGATCATCTTAGTGTGAAAGGGTTGATGAGGAAGAAGGAACAATGAGTACTTTCTTTATACTGTTCTGTGTATTTAACCCATATAACCCATGGGTATATATTACTTTTTAATTTAAAAAGAATAATTTTTTTTTTTTTCGAGACACAGTTTCACTCTGTTACCCAGGCTGGAGTGCAGTGGCACAATCTTGGCTCACCACAACCTCCACGCCCTGGGTTCAAGCAATTCTCAATTCTCGTGCCTCAGCCTCCCAAGTAGCTGGGTCTACAGGCATGTGCCACCATGCCTGGCTTATTTTTGTATTATTAGTAGAGATGGGGTTTTGCCATGCTGGCCAGGCTGGTCTCAAACTCCTGACCTCAAGTGATTTACCGGCCTTGGCCTCCCAAAGTGCTGGGACTACAGGCATGAGCCACTGCACCTGGCCTAAAAAAGATTAATTTAGATGTCAATGTAGATTTTTCTGGTGGGAAAAAAATGAAGGGAACATATGTACTTTCTGTCTTTAACCTTCTCTGTGGATTCAAGTTTGGCAAGATGATGCAAAGATGAAAACTGATGGAAAGCAGATGATAATATTTAGGGCTAACTTATTTCTTAGGAGATCTGATAATCTACAGACATTTACATTCATGTAGGAAACTCACAGGAAGGAAGTGAATATGGCTAATGTCACGATGTGAAAACTGGACCAGAACTCTGAAACTTCCTGTAGCCTCTTCTTTTAGAAACTAAAGATCTTATGCTCAGGGCTTTCAGAATCATGGCTGCTGGTTCTACCCACTTAATAATGAGAGCAGGGCAAAAGTTAGCTGTAAGGGCATAACATGCCTAGGGATGACATCTACAGACTTGCCTCTTTTTAGGATAGGCTACCTACCAGCTCTGCTTAGACTCCCAAATGTAATCAGATTTCATAGCAAACCATTATCTAGGCTGGACGTGGTGGCTCACACCTGTAATCCCAGCACTTTGGGAGGCCGAGACAGGCGGATCACTTGTGGTCAGGAGTTCAAGACCATCCTGGCCAATATGATGAAACCCTGTCTCTACAAAAAAATACAAAAATTAGCCGGGCGTGGTGGCAAGTGCCTGTAATCCCAGCTACTTGGGAGGCTGAGACAGGAGAATTGCTTGAAACCAGGAGGTGGAGGCTGTAGTGAGCCAAGATTGCACCACTGCACTCCAGCCTGGGCGACAGGGCAAGACTCCCTCTCAAAACAAACAAACAAAAAAACACATTATCCAGTCAAAACATCATTCCTAAAGAAAACCCAGGGTCTATATCTGGTATTGGGTCTACTACACAGACACTAGATCTAAAGATCAACCACTGAGATGGAGATTTCCACAAGGCAGGAATTTCACTCTACAGCAAACACTACATCGAGATGGTATTAATTATTTATATTCTAGGCATTAAGTTGGTTTTCATGAGGGCAGGCCTAGATACAGGCTAAGTAATACTGCCGGAGCTTCCCCAAGGCCAAGAAATCAGGTTACATATTGCTCTTCAAAGTATGCCGCTCTTGATATCTTCAGTACTCCAACTTTATCTTGTTGAACTTTTGCCAGTAGAAATGACAAAATCAGGAAAAAAAAGTAAAGGTTAAGGAGAAGGCAGCAAAGGTAAGCATTGAGTTACCTGCACTGGCTCCAGATACTGCTTTGGAAATGGCACTGCTGGAAATTGCTCTGTTTCGCTTCATGATATCTTCAAATTCGGCTTCACTCACTGTAGAGGGTGGAGGGCCCGAATCTCGGCTGTACAGAGAAAATACCATCCTTGATTGCTCACATCCCTTATTATTTTTACTGTACTCTACAACACTTTGGTACTTTTGGCATAACACACAACAATGCTAGACATCTGTAGCATTCATAACACCTGCTCCCGCATTTAATTTAATTAAGCACCTTAAAAAGGGGTATAAAGGACATGGTACTACTTCCCAGGAGTCAATGCTATGATAACAGAATGTCCATAAGGGAAAGAACAAGGATTCAGTGCTCACTTTCTCAGGGAGAATAAAATGCTTAATACACTTATTTACCCTGGCTCAAATCTGAAAGGAACAATAGTCCTTACCTGCCATGGTGGTTATAGGGGGCAGAGGCCTTCATGTAAGTATCTGGTGGAGGCCCCACTGTAGCGTTTGGTGGGGGGAAGAAGGCTGGATTGAGGTGAAGGGCAGGTGGGATGGCCCCAGGGGGAGGTACAGCAAGATGAGGAGGTAATCGAGGAGGTGGGGGCATGAGATGCTGGTAGTGGATACCAGGAGGAGGAGGAGGGACCCCAAAGCTTGAGGAGAGAGGTGGTGGGGGTGGAATTGGTGGTGGGGGCAGACCCATCAGGGGAAGGGCCGAAGGAGGACGATTGAAGTAGGGCAGCACACTGGGGGGCTTATCCACACGAGCAGATGAGGGTACAAGGTTCTCAGAGGGTGTGGCCCGTCCATCAGCAGAATCACTAGAATCTCGGGAATGGGCCCGTGGAGGTATTCCTATGAAGCAAAACAGAACTGACATTACTGCCCAGGCTTTACACAAACCCACAGGACCAGTTCATCCTTCAGAAGTTATCAGACACCCTACAAAGGAAGGTGACTAAAGAGGCTGAGAAGGTAAAATCATCTACTGCCTTTTTTTTGGCTTCAGAGGTCAGAAGCAACTCAGTGAAGACATTAAATCCAAAAAACAATATCGTCCTAAATCCTGTCAAAGAATGTTTTCCATCCAGAACTCCAGAAGTGCTTCAGAACAGATTTAATTTATCCTTATATATATCTTCTATTTTTAAATGTAGAAGGATCCTGATAGCCCACGAGAAAATGACAGTGTTCACTGATGTTCAGGTGAATTGCAGTTGACTTGAAACCCCACATCTCCTGAAGAGTTCAGGACCTCTCTCCTTAAACTAATACTAGTTAACCTCTTCCTGTTGCACACTTAAAATGTTCTCTTTGCCACAGGGTGTTGGCTAGGGAATTTAAGGGAAGAGAGGGAGTGGCAGGAACTGGATGGCACTTCTATTTACATACTAAAACTAGTAATCAGGGTGAGAAAGAGACACACATGAAGACTAGACAACTGGAGGTTAAGTGAAAGGTAAGAAAAATTGGGAGATACGCCAATAAAAGATCCGCCCACAGCACAAGCAGATAGCACACAGCTGACAGTAAGGATGCTTAGCAAAAGCTTGCTACAAAACATGTCTCAAATCTGGGGAACTCCCGCTACATTTCAATGGCCAAAATCCTCTACCCTTCAGGGCAGCCTAACAGGAACACCGTCACCACATGCTAGTATGGTGCTGTGCACAACAGGAGCTCAGAACATGTTTTAAACAGCTGGAAGCATGGATTCTGACATTGTCAAGTCACTTGGTTAAACTTGTTCCTTCTCTCCAGTTTAACAGTCTAAGCCTGTTTATTGTGGAATCCAATAGAAGAACAAGATCACATGGCTTTGGGGGGGGGTCTTGGAGATAGAAAGATGCCACTGGCATCAAGTGTGGAGGAAAGAGTGCTCCTTAAACTAGAATACGATAGTTAATCCCAGCTCCTGAGTAAAGCCTAAGGTGGAATCAATTATGTTGACAACCACCTAGATTTCTCTCTTACAGAACAGTGCCAGTGCTGTCTTGTTCTTCATGTCTCAAACACATGGCAACTGGCTCTTTCCTAGAGTTCTCTCAAACTGAAGAACAAAAAGGTATAAGGCAAGTGTCATCTGACAGTTAACCACTTTCCCAGCTACTACTGTTGTCACATCTGCAAAGGTTGTTTTGTATCTACGGCTACAAGTCCCAAAAGACGCAACCATTTCTATGCAGAGGAAGTCCACCAGCTTTACTTAGTGAATTAACAGAGCCCAGGTCCATCAGCATGACAGAGCAGAAAAACAGCACTCAGTTACACAGTCTTTTCAGCAAAAAAAAGTAACATGAAACGTAGCTGAGTAGAAGTAGAACGTTACCCCCAATACAGCTGTAAAATTACATACCTAAGGAAAGTCAGGGGTGAATTACAGAAAGACTCCAAAACAGAGGGGACTTGAAAATACAACTTGTCAAGGAAGAAGAGTGTGTCCTTTCTAACATGGAACAACAAGAGTTCACACCAAATCTATCTAGGCTGTCAATCTAGTTAAAAGAACAGCTGTTCCTATGCAAGAGCAAAGTGGTCCTATTTCTACCTGGAGGATACACCCAATCAATACAAGGCACTATTTTGAGAGCTGGACCTAAGCAGTGACAGAACATCAGTGATGAAACTTTGCTGTTCCTCCCACTGTAGCAAAAGAAAATAAGGGTGGTTGGCTGTCTCAGGGAAGGCCTTGCAGGGTGGCTGCACTTTATGAGGTCAGGAAAATCCAAGGTCTAGTCCTCAGGTTTCTCAGGTTCAGAAACTTGCTTCAACTGGGGTGACTAGGCCCTGGGAGACTGATTCATGCTAACCAAACTCACAAGAGACTGATTCATAAACCATAACACCAATTTATTAATTTACAATGAGAAATGTAATTGCCAAGCAGACCAGAATACTTGTGTCGGCTGGTCAGCGAATTCTCTTCCTAGTAGGAGACCCTAATTGGGAAACCAAATTAGCATCAGAAAGTGGCTTAGTGAGTACAGTCAGAATAAAGAGAGTAAGATGGACATTAGGGAAACTGTCCTCAAACTAAGGTAGTTCTGAGGTAACTTTCTTTTTTCTTTTTTTTGAGACAGAGTCTCACTCTGTCACCCAGGCTGGAAGGCAGTGGTGCAACCTCAGGTCACTGCAACCTCCACCTCCTGGATTCAAGAGATTCACCTGCCTCAGACTCCCGAGTAGCTGAGATTATAAGCATGTGCCACCATAACTGGTTAAGTTTTGTATTTTTAGTAAAGACAGGGTTTTGCCATGTTGCCCAGGCTGGTCTCGAACTCCTGACCTCAGGTATCTGCCCGCCTCAGCCTTCCAAAGCACTGGGATTACAGGTGTGAGCCACCATGCCCAGCCCCTAACTTTTTTATTTTCCCCCCAAGATGGAGTCTTGCTCTGTTGCCCAGGCTGGAGTGCAGTGGTCTGATCTCAGCTCACTGCAACCTCCGTCTCCCGGGGTCAAGCAATTCTCCTGCCTCAGTCTCCCGTGTAGCTGGGATTACAGGCATGTGTCACCCACACCCGGCTAATTTTTGTATTCTTAGTAGAGATGGGGTTTCACCATGTTGGCCAGGCTGGTCTCAAACTCTTGACCTTGCGATCCACCCACCTCGGCCTCTCAAAGTGCTGGGATTATAGGCGTGAGCCACCACGCCCGGCCTGTAACTTTCTTTACTAATGGGATATACCTGCCAAGCAGACTAAAACATTTGGTAATCAAAAGAGCACCCTCTCCCCTGGACAATGCTGGAGAAATATTGTTCAAGTCTTATTCTCCAACACTCCTCTTGGTTGATTCCTTACAGTATCCTTCCAATCAACGTTTATGAAAAGATTATAGGCACCTTTTAGTTACATTTTAGGGTGGCTAGCTTCTTGATAATTTATAGAGAGGCATGTCTTAAAAATTAAGCCCATTCACCTAATGCCAAGTTTTAGACAGAAACACAGAATTTAGAGGTGATGGAACTTTAAACATCATGTCACTAGTCCAGATGGGGAAACAGGCCCTAAGTAGTAAAGTGATTTGGCCAAGGTCACACGAGTCAGTGGCAGAACCAAACTACAACCTGAACCTACTTGACTCCCAGCACAATGCTCTTTCTTCTATATAGACCTATTCTGAGGACTACTTGTCGACCATGACACCACTCACAACCACCATCACCCTCCCCCAAACTCATCCACACTGTAGGCTAAGCCTACACCATAGAAAACAAACCCACAAACATCCCCCCCCTTCATACAGATGGTCTCCACGTACCCCCTCTTGGGACTCGGACACACTCACGTTTCCGAGCCTGTGCCTCAAACTGTGACAGGTTCTGCCGGGTGGCCGGCCTCACGTCCACTTTTTCTCCATTAAGAACTTTCCCTGGTAGGAGTTCCAACAATTTGTGGACAGAGTTTTCAGAGGCTACCACCACCTCAGCATACCTTAGGAAAGAAAAATTAAAAATGAATGAAATCTGTAGACAACCAAGAGAAGAAAAAAGAAATTCTCTTCCACTTTTAGTAAAAATTGATAAAGCAAAGGACATCTTGCTAAACTAAACACACATACAGCACTAACAACAAAGAGACAGCCTAAATCTTTATTTTTTTGGAATTAAAAATCAGTATTCTTCGCCCCTTAACAGATGGATGTTCTACTACACTGCAGCTAGGTCCCTTTCTAAGGCAGTTTGCCGAAACCAAGGCAGTAAGCTGGGCCAGGGGTGGGAGGGATTAAAATCCAGGGCCAAAATATAGTACAGATCTTTTATCCCAATGGTTACAAATTAAAAGGGGCTTCTCAAACCCAGACCTCACCCTTTGGACTGGCCATTTGCTCGATTCTCTGCAAATTTCAACTCCACCACATCATAGACTCCTATAGAGCGAATAACCTGGATCAGCTGCTGGTCTGTGGTCCACTGGGGCCGGCAAGATGGAAAAGGAAGAGATGTCAAGAGCTACACCCCCGCCCGCCAATGTCCCAAATCCAGGATTCTAGTCACAACTAAGTCCCCCCAGAGGAAACTCAAAAGCCTGGCAATATTTCAATTAGTGCAGACTTTTCTTATTGTCCTCACCCATACAGAATTCCAAACCCACTCACCCCCAATCTCCATCTTTAGAGATTACGAAGATTAAAACTTATTGTAACTTTGACTGCCGTTTGGGCTGGCTGGTCATCAGTTCAAACATTGACAGCTAGCAATTTTTTAATTATAGATCTGTCAGGCTAGAGTTGACCATTGCCAGAACTTCCCCCACAGTAAATATACTTCCTAATTTGGAAAAACCACCCCCACCACCAGCCCCAAAACATCACAAAATAACTTGCAGAACAACAGTCACCACCTACCCCAAGTATACTAGAGTTATCAAGGTCTTTAATCCCCATCACCCACCATTATCACAGGACCATCTAATGACCACCAAGAGTTCAAGGTGTTCACTCTGAAATCTCGTCCCTCAGATGACCCTGCTAGACATAAAGCCCCAGGGTCAGGGGCAGTAACAAGATGGCAGAAAAAGCAACTACCCACTTAATCATTGCTTTCTTCGGCACCAGTACGTCCTCAGGATAGTTCTCTTTCAGAGATCAATCCAACCTGATCCCAGGAAAAAGAAATCCAACCCCATCAGAGCACAAAACAGTGCAACAGTGGTTTCTGAAAATGCCATCACCTCCCAGTGCTCTCCCTCCAGCCCACCCATAAGCATTTTTGGTTACCCACACTCACCCAGGAGAAGCTGCCCACATAGACGGCAGCTCGTCTATTACGCAGGCCACTGTAGGTATACAGAATTGCAGGGGTCTTGTTGTTGGGCTTGGGAGATGGCTCCTGGCGAACAGGAGGTGGTGGTTCAGTGCTGCTGCTTCTGTCATCTGAGGGCTGTGAGGTGGCTGTCAGCACATCATCATACAGGTCAATCTGATCTGTATTGTTGAACTCTGGGTCCTAAGAGATGAGGGGTTGGCAAAGGTAGGTCTGCAAACTTCATTCTGTTCATTCTATTTCACTCTAGTTTATTAGAATCCAGTTAAATACTTGGTAAAACATGTACAAAACTTCCTTGTCCTACCCCAGGAAACAAAGTAAGAAAAACCTCCTTTTGAAACTGTATCACTTAATTATGCTTATGTACATTTTTTTTTCCCTCAAGATTCTGTTAATAGTCTGTAAAGTTTCTGGCTTTAGCCAACGGCAAGAATCAAAAAGCACTGGGTGATTAAGCAAGCAAAGAAAGAATGCATAATGAGATGCATGGGCTGCTGTTATCAATAAGGTCAGCTTCTAAAGACCACATCTAAGATAAGCTAACGAAAACTTATTTTCAGTATCTTATGCTATTTCCAAAATCAAGTGTTACATAAAATTCACTTGTCTATTTAATAATAAATTTATTTAGAAACAGAATGCAGAGGAAAAGCATGAAAGTGGGTACAAAAATGCAGAAAAGATTGGGAGTTACTGATTTAAATCCCTTGATTGGTACAAATGATTTAGGAAAGCTCTAAACTCATTGTACACAATCCCATCTTTCCATCGGAGAAAATAAAAAATAAATAAAAGGGAAGGGAATAACAACAGGGGTTTTCCCCTACTAAGTTCTATTTCTTAAATGACATACAGACCCAATGCATTACCATGACATGTATCTAGGAGACTTTTTTTTTTTTTTTTTTTTTTGAGACAGGGTCTCACTTTGTCACCCAGGCTGGAGGGCAGTGGCGCAATTACAACTCACTGCAGCTTCAACCTCCTGGGCTCACGTGATCCTCCCATTTCAGTCTCCCAAGTAACTGGGGACTACAGACATGCGCAACCATGCCCAGCTAATTTTCAAATTTTTTTTGTAGAGACAGGGTTTCACCATGTTGCCCAGGCTAGTCTGGAACTCCTGGACTCAAGTGATCCACTGGCCTCGGCCTCCCAAAGTGCCGGGATTACAGGGGTGACTACCATGCCCAGCCAATATTCAATGATATACAAAAAACAGTTAAAGTTCTCTAAAATATAAGGGCCAGAAAACAGGACAAGAACATAAACTGTATCACACAGTAAGCATTTACAATATGAATATGTATTATGGAAAATGTGCAAAATACATATTCTGCCTATGTGATATCTTACTTACTATATACCAAAACCCCTAAAACTACAACAACTACTACTACGATACAGGACCTTAATGTTTAGGATTTTACAGGCTGGGTGCAGTGGCTCACGCCTTGTATCCCAGCACTTTAGGACGCAGAGACAGGCAAACTGCTTGAGCCCAAGAGTTTCAGACCAGCCTGGGCAACATGGTGAAACCCTATCTCTACAATAAATACAAAAATTAGTTGGGCATGGTGGCACACATCTATAGTCCCAGCTACTCGAGAGGCAGAAGGATCACTTGAGCCCGGGAGGTTGAGGTTGCAGTGAGCCACGAGTGGACCACTGCATTCCAGCCTGGGCAACAGAGTGAGACCCCATATCAAAAAAAAAAAAAAAAAAAAAAAAAAAAAAGTGTTCAGGATTCTACAATGTAATTACCTCAGAGAAATCTTTTTTTTTTTTTTTTTCTGAGACACAGTCTTGCTCCATTGCCCAGGCTGGAGTGCAGTGGCGCCATCTCAGCTCACTGCAACCTCTGCCTCTTGGGTTCAAGTGATTCTCCTGCCTCAGCCTCCTGAGTAGCTGGGATTACAGGCACACACCACTATGCCCAGCTAATTTTTGTATTTTTAGTAGAGATGGGGTTTCACCATGTTAGTCAGGCTGGTCTCAAACCCTTCATCTCGTGATCTGCCCACCTCGGCCTCCCAAAGTGCTAGGATTACAGGCGTGAGCCACCGTGCCTAGCCTCAGAGAAATCTTTTTAAGGATTAGACAAGCATTTTATTTTTATTACAAGAATTAGACAAAACATTCAAACAATGCTAAAGATAATGCTGCCAAAATGACAGAGACAGCAAGTAGTTGAGTGTTTTAAGGATGCTACGGCAGTTTCATATTGCTATTCTTTTAAAAAGGGAATAAAGGAGGCACCTAAGTTGGGAAACTTGTCTAGTACCCTGAAGAAACAGTTTCTCCAAGGCAACTAAAGACAGGCGGCTCCCTTAACTTTCTCCCTCCAATATCACGGCAATAACTGCTAATTCTGAAGTGATCTGAAGAAGACTCACTAAAAAATTTACTCTTAGACCAGTCCTTGTATTATAAGAACCTTTGGAAACAATCTTTCAGTTTTTCAGTTTATCTGAAGTACAGTGGAAGAAAATGCACACTAAGAGAATAATCTTGGGTTGTTCTGATAGAGAAGGGGGAAGGATTCTACTTCCTAAAGCATATAAATAATTTCAAATATTAAAACACTCTAAGAAACCCACCAGGAGGGCTTAACCCTTGTAAAAACGTTAGAAAAAGAATAGCAAGAGACAGTAAACTTTTAGGGGGCAACTTAACAACAAGAAATTAGTGAGGCAAGTAAGCACAGAAAGCTTGTTCCATGTAGTCAAATCCATCAAAAAGGATTGTGCATAAAAAAGGTCAGCATGTAAAGAATGAGGAGAGAAGCTAACACTGGAGAGGACAGGGTGGATAATAAAGTAAGGTGAGGTCAGCTAGGGCTAATGAGTGGGAAAACATTTTGTGTGTAAGTAATCACTATAAAATATTTCATAGCTTTTACGTCTCAAACTATCCCAACTCTATAGACAAATCACTCTTCTATTCATGTACCAGGTATGGTGAGTTACTCCTGTGGTTCAAGGTAGAGAAAGGATTTATATACATCACTTGATCCCATCCAACGCTCAAATCCTTAGAAAGCACTACTTCACACCAAGATTCTTCTTTTTTTCTGAGATAGAGTCTCACTTTGTCACCCAGGTTGAAGTGCAGTGGCGCAATCTTGGCTCACTGCAACCTCCGCCTCCTGGGTTCAAGCGATTCTCCCGCCTCAGCCTCCCGAGCAGCTGGAATTACAGGTGTGCACCACCACACCCAGCTAATTTTTGTATTTTTAGTAGAGATGGGGTTTCACCATGTTGGCCAGGCTGGTCTCTAACTCCGGACCTCAGGTGATCCTCCCACCTCAGCCTCTCAAAGTGCTGGGATTACAGGCGTAAGCCACTGCACCCAGCCTTCTTTTTTTTTAAATCAAGGATTTTCAAATGACACGTAAACAGAATAAGGAAACACATCATCTTGGATAATCAAATGGAACCAAACTGAGATTCCCTTCCATGCAGTATCTGTAATTCAGGTATATGTGTCTAAAATTTGTAATGTAAAAATGATCACTGAAAATTGAGTAGTGGACTAACATGCAGATTTGGACAGCTCAGAGACCAAATGCATCACCAGGAAACCCTTCGTACTATATGCTTAGGCAACCAATCCACTGTTTTAAGATCCCTTAAGAATAGGATAGACTAGATCCTGGAGAATCTTGGTATGGCTACCACTTTTAGAAACAAAAGGATTTAATGAATACAAAATTATCACAAGATTTAAATGGTCTCTCTGGGCCACAGAGCCTCAGTTCAAAGAAGCTGGTGGGAACTGCACAGGGCAGGTCTGTTGAGGGTTCTACTGAGGAAACAAGGTATCAAATTGTTTGGATTTTAATCCCCCAGCATCACAATTCATTTTACTTGTTCAGCTAGTAAGACAGAAACACAGTTAAGGGCCAGAGATTTTTCTCAGCGGATTTATGCAGTAATAAAGTAAAATCAAATTCTACAAATTAAGTGAAAAGTACATTTTACATGCACTGATGTTCAAAGTTTCATTCCAGGGAGATTAAACATGAAACATATATTTAATACTGAATAACTATCTCAAAGAATTTTGTGTTTAATGGCACAGAAAGAACTGTGACTGTCTCATGAAACTTCCTGCTTCCCTGTAAACAAAAGAGAACATGTGTGATTTTCAATTTAAATAAGATCTTCTCCACTTGTCTGCTCAGTGTTCCTAACCTCCACCCTCTTCTTCCTCATATCCCACTGAGGGAAGTAACTAGCCTAGGATTTATTTTTCTCAGAGCCACCAACTTGATACCATTGTTTCTTTTAATTGTAACCAAGGCTTAATCAAAAATTTTGGCTTTATAATGACCATTTCCACAGTTCCCACTTCACACCCTCCTTGTCCTTCACTGTACATTGTCGTTGTCCACCACCCCTACCCACCAGGAGTGGAATCTGTTTTGAGTACAGGGACCCACTTTTTTTTCCTTTTACCTCACTAGTCCTGGCACAGTGCTTAGCAAACACAAGTAGCTCAATAAATAAATACTTATTGATGGACATAAGGAAGAGAACTGGACACACTGTGCAAAGCCTGTCTCAGTATGAAAAGCCAAAACTCCCAGCAGAGCAACTGATCTCAGTCACCTTTCCAGAGTTCTCCCTGGCCCAAGAGAGCCAGTGTGAATCCCAGGACTCCCTGTGTTACAGGAATAAAGTAGCTCTGGCAAAAACAGGCTTTTGCAGCAAATGCTCTAAGAGATCAGGGAATAAGCACCATAGGGTTCCATCTAGGAAAAATATTAATTTTCCTTGAGGAGCAAAGTGCACATGAAGGGCTTCCTGTGCATGGGCCAGCTTGGGGCGAAATCAGTAACATTCTTAAAACATTCTAAAACACAATTTGTACTGGGTGCCTTCAGACTAAGCCAGCTTCTAACAATTCTAGCCAAAGTTTTTTTGTTTTTTTGTTTTTTAAATAATTTCTGTAGCTTCCAGATGACACTAACACTAACTTTGTCAAAAATAACTAATTGGTATGTGTGTGTGGGGGAAGCACTCATCCCTCATCTTCCACAAAACATAAGATATTCAAAATTCACACTTTCTTCAGCTTGCCTAGTGTCAAATATTGCCCGTTGGATATATGTATCTATTAAAGTCCACATACTACCTTTAGCCTGTCTTAGACCCATAAAAAAGTCCTTTTTAACTGAGGAGACCAGAGAACAAACTGTTGAGGCCAATAACTTATACTCTAACAAAGCAGTGACCACTGGACAATGAGTTCTGCGTATTTCTCAAAGTGAAATGAATGGCACTATTATCAATCCACAGATAAGAAATTAGAAGGGGAAAAGCTTTTCATTAATAACAAAGGTGGCTGGGTACGGCGGCTCACGCCTGTAATCCCAGCACTTTGGGAGGCCGAGGTGGGCAGATCACAAGGTCAAGAGATTGAGACCATCCTGGCCAACATGGTGAAACCCCGTCTCTACTAAAAATACAAAAATTAGCTGGGCATGGCGGTACGCGCGCCTGTAGTCCCATCTACTTGGGAGGCTGAGGCAGGAGAATCATTTGAACCTGGGAAAAGGAGGTTGCAGCGAGCCAAGATGGTGCCACTGCTCTCCAGCCTGGCGACAAAGAGAGACTCTGTCTCAAAAAAAAAAAAAAAAAAAGAGAAGAACTAAGGAGCGCTCTTGTTATCTTGGTGGGGGAAAAACATAATCTGCAAAAAGTCTGAACTGGGCAGAGTGGCTCACACCTATAATCCCAACAGTTTGGGAGGCTGAAGTGGGAGAATCGCTTGAGCTCAGGAGTTGAGAGACCAGCCTAGGCAACACAGCAAGACTGTGTTTTTTTTTTTTTTTTAAGGTATTAAAAGTCTGATTCAAATGAATATGGAAAACTCAGGAAAACAATGATTTTGTAACTAAATTAACATCTAGAACTTTTCTCTTTTATCCATAATTATTGGACTTATTTAAAACTAAAAAATTTTTTCGCCATGCACGGTGGCTCACGCCTGTAATCCCAACTTTGGGAGGCTAAGGCGGGCGGATCACAAGGTCAGGCGTTCGAGACCAACCTGGCCAACATGGTGAAACCCCGTCTCTACTAAAAATACAAAAATTAGCCAGGTGAGGTGACCCATGCCTGTAGTCCCAGCTACTCAGGAGGCTGAGGCAGGAGAATCACTTTAACCTGGGAGGCAGAGGTTGCAGTGAGCCGAGATTGCGCCACTGCACTCCAGCCTGGGTGACAGAGAGAGACTCTGTCTCAAGAAAAAAAAAAAAAAAAAAGGAAAATTCATCTATTTAAGACAATCAGCAGCTATATTTAAAGGACCACAGTTAACCACAACAGAGACAAGAAACCTGCCATTAAAAAGTATAATTGGTGAAGCTGTATAATGGATACAAGGTCATTACATTATTCTGCTTTTGTGTATGGTTTATAATTTCCATGTTATAAAACCATAATACATCAAAAAATAGATTTTCATGTAAACTTATGCCAAGTGAAAAATAAATGGCATGTATCTGCCTCTTCTGTTGCCTCATATCAAAGTCAGGGTCAAACCAGGGAACTTTCCCTTTCTAACCCATTCAATACATGCTCTTACCAGGTCCTTATGTGTACCCACTGGAAGATGCAAATGGGAAGAGCCAGCTTACTTACATAGAATGGTGCTGAAAATTACCCAGGCAAGATATTAGTACGTTTTCAATAGAAATTTTGGAACATTCTTGAGAATTGACCTCAAGACTGAAAAACTTAACTGCATGGAAGATTATTTCTTTGAGAGAATTTTTCTTGTGTTTTTAAGAGTCAGGGTCTTGTTCTGTTGCCCAGGATAGAGTGCAGCGGCCCAATCATGGCTCACTGCAGCTTTGAATTCCTGGGCTCAGGGAGTACCTCTTGCCTCACTCTCCAGAGTAGATGGGACTACAGGCACAAGCCACCACATCTCGTTGTTTTTTTTTTTTTTTACATTTTTGTAGACTGGGTCTTGGTATGTTGCCCTGGCTAGTATTGAACTTCTGGTCTTAAGTAATCTTCCCATCTCAGGCTCCAGAGCAGCTGAGATTACAGTCAAGAGCCACCTTGCCCAGCTCTAGATAAATTTCTGTATAATGTTCCCTGGTACAATAAAAACAAATCCAACTGAGGGTATGTGCATGAGTCTATTATCAGTTTTCTAACTGGTTTGTCTAACGTCTTTACTCTTTTATTCCCTCTAGAAAGACTAAAGGTAACCAATACAATTTATTATACCAAAATGCCTGTGGACTTCTCATGACTGGAGTCAACCTACTTATAAAAGGAAGTAAAACTTAATTGGAATGGAGTTGAAACTAAATGTTAAAGTCATCTTTTCTACTTTGCTTTTGCACTGTCACGATGGAGGGGACTACACTTCTCCAGCTGCAGGTTGAGAATGTAAAGGAACCGGTATCAACACTGTCCTCATGAATACCGTAGCAAATGTACTTTTGATTTTTAAGTGTGGTTAGTCTGACATCCAACTTTGGCTTCCTGGGGAGTAAATTCCACAGGTTGATTCACCATTCTATTACACCTGCTTTTTATTTGCTCTTAAATCAAAGCCTTTAAAATTAAGCCTGGAGCTTCAAATTAACATAAAGAGGAATGGAGTGTAGTCTTTAAAGTTTCTGCAGGAGAAAAATTTTAGACCGGATAGAGGCGTGTTCAAGCCTAGGACTGGTACAGCTTGAAACCACTGCCAGTTTGCTGAAAATGATTCCTCAGATGATCAAGGAAAATCCCAAAGCTCCTGATGACCCCTCACCTGGTTGAACTCCTCGTCAGCATATATATCAATCAAGTCCACTCCTTCTGACATGGCTCCGGAAGGAAGATCGCGAGTCCGGAGGATGGGCAAAGTAAGGAAGATGCCACTGCGGGATTCGGAAAAATCCAAGAATTAGAAGGCACGAGGGTCCTGGGCTGGGAGGAGGGTAATGATTGCTAACCTCCCATCTCCAGAGACGCAGCATCCTGGCGGCCCCAGCTCGGCCCCACCCGCTCCGCCCCGCCCCCGGCCTCGCGCCGCCCCCCGCTATCCCAGGCCGCCGGGGGTCGCTGCCCATCACCCTCGGGCCCGACCCGGGTAGCGCCGCGTCGGCGCCGCAGCTGCCTATGGCGCGACCGAAAAGTCCCACCCTCGGGTCCTAGTGGCCCTAGAACGGCGCTGCGAAGAATGACCGCGGCGAAGCCCGCAGCCCCTATCCGCCGCACCTGCCTAGCCCCCAAGGCGGCTCCGGCCAGGGCCCCCAGGTGTCAAGCAGCTCCAGCCGCCTCTGCCCCCCACCCAGGCCTACTCTTCGCCCCCAGCTAGGCCCGCCCCGCTCCCTCCCCACAAACCCGGCCCGGCGCGCTCTGCCTCCTCCCTCAAAAGGCCCGCGCCTCCCTCCGCCCGCAGACTCCGGCCGTCCCATCTCAACCGACCCCCTTCCCGCCTCAGTGCCGGCCCGGACCCCTCTTCCGGCCCAACCTGCCCCCGGCCGCGCGCCCCCGTTACCGGGAATATGGCGGCGGCGGCGGCGAGTCCGGACTAGGCCCGAAGCGCGCGAACCGCTCTCCGCCCCAGGTCCCGCCCCCCCGCCGCCGGCGTCACACGCACCGCCACTTCCGGCATGCGCAGGGACGCACCTTCCGGCTCAGGTCCTCCGTGGCTGCCGTGGTCGGCTGGCCGGGCGGCTAGGAGTTCCCGGAAGTGCCCGCGCAGCCGGTTTCCGGTGCAGGTGGGGAAAATGGCGGTGGCTACAGTGTTTTCGACTTCGTCGCGGGTGAGGAGAGAGAACGTTCTAGCGTCCGGGGCGGGCGGCAGCGGGGATTACCCTTTGTCTTCCTCTGTGGTCTCTATCTTGGGGAGAGTTCGTCTGCCCGATAGCGCAGGGCAAGGGCAGGCCCAGGGAGAGGCCGATCCTGCAACTCAGGAAATAAAGGTCGCTTCCATTCTTTGGTGAGCCTACTGTGTGCCGGTCTGGAAATATCTGCTTAAACGATCAGTCATCGTCCAAGACCCAATTCGCCTCTCACCTACGTCCCAGGCGGGATTAGCCCAACTTCCCTGGGCGCCCCTTCTCCCCGTTCTTTAGTCTTTAATGCTTTTCGTGGTTTCACATAGTATCTTCAGCTTTTTGTTTGTTTATAATTGACATATAATTGTACGTGTTTATGGGGGTACAGTATAATGTTTTAATACATGTGTACATCGTATAATCAAATCAGCGTAGTTAGCATGTCCATCACCTCAAATCTTTATCATTTATTTACGGTAATAACTTTTCAAGATCTTTTTCTAGCATCTTGACATATACAGTACAGTGTTATTAGCTGTAGTCACTCTAATATGTAATAGAACACTGGAACTTATTATTCTTTTTTCCTAGCCTGCTGTTATAAAGTAACTAACTTTGCCTCTATCTTCCCCTCCTACCCCCATCCCTATCTTTATTCTTTTTTTTTTTTCCTGTAGACCCGGGGACTCGATCTTTATTCTTTTTTGATGTAGGCGTTTACACTATAAACTTCCTTCTTAGTACAGCTTTTGTCGCATCTCATAATTTTGTATATGTTGGGTTTTAGTTTGTCTCAGGATATTTCCTTTTTGTTTGTTTTTTGTTGTTTTCCTTTTTTTTTTTTGAGACGGAGTTTTGCTCTTGTCGCCCAGGCTGGAGTGCAATGGCACGAACTTGGCTCACTGCAACCTCCACCTACCGGGTTCAAGCGATTCTTCCGCCTCAGCCTCCCAGGTAGCTGGGATTACAGGCATCGCCATCATGCCTGGCTAATTTTTGTATTTTTGTAGAGATGGGGTTTCACCTTGTTGGCCAGGCAGGTCTCGAACTCCAGACTTAAGGTGATCCGTCCTTCTCGGCCTCCCAAAGTGCTGAGATTACAGGCGTGAGCCACCGCGCCCGGCCTGTTGTTTCCCTTCTTTTTTCTTTTTTTCGTAGAGACAGGGTCTCACTATGTTGCCCAGGCTGGTCTCAAACTCCTGGCCTCAAGTGATCCTCCTGCCTCAGCTTTCCAAAAAGTGCTGGGATTACTGGTGTGATCCACCATTCCCGGCATGTCTCAAGATATTTTCTAATTTTCCTTTTGATGTCTTCTTTGACTCATTGATTGTTCAAGAGTGTGTTGTTTAATTTCCACATATTTGTGAATTTTCCACCTTTTCTTTTGCCATTGATTTCCAGATTTTAATAAAATGTCTCTTGTGCGGCATATAGTTGAATCTTTTTTAAAATTCATTATATTCAGCCACTTCATGTCTTTTGGTTGGGGAGGTTATGTTATGTTATGTTATGTTATGTTATGTTATGTTATGTTATTTTCTTGAGACAGAGTCTCGCTCTGTCGCCCAGGTTGGAGTGCAGTGGCATGATCTCGGCTCACTGCAAGCTCCACCTCCTGGGTTCACGCCAATCTCCTGGTTTAGGAGTAGCTGGGACTACAGGCGCCCCCCACCACGCCTGGCTAATTTTTTTTTTTTTTTTTTTTTGAGACGGAGTCTCGCTCTGTCGCCCAGGCTGGAGTGCAGTGGCGCGATCTCGGCTCACTGCAAGCTCCGCCTCCCGGGTTCACGCCATTCTCCTGCCTCAGCCTCCCGAGTAGCTGGGACTACAGGCGCCTGCTACCACGCCCGGCTAATTTTTTGTATTTTTAGTAGAGACGGGGTTTCACCGTGTTAGCCAGGATGGTCTCCATCTCCTGACCTCGTGATCTGCCCGCCTCAGCCTCCCAAAGTGCTGGGATTACAGGCGTGAGCCACCGCTCCGGGCCTGGAGTTTAATCCATTTATACCTAAAGTAAATAGTGGGCGAGGTGGGTGGATCGTGTGAGTCCTGGAGTTCGAGACCAGCCTGGGCAACATTGCAAAACCCCTTTTCTACTAAAAAAAATTAGTCAGGTGTGGTAGTACACACCTGTAGTCCCAGCTACTTGAGAGGCTGAGGTGGGAGTGCGTCTGAGAAGTCAAGGCTGCAGTGAGCCTTGATTTTGCAACTGCACTCCAGCCTGGGCATTGGAAGTGAGACCTTGTCTCAAAAAATAAATAAAATAGGGAAGTACAATCATCCCTTTGTATCCATGGGATGACTGTTGTAGGATCCACTGTGGATATCAAACTCTGCAGAAGCTCAGTCTCTTATATAAAATGGCATAGTATTTGCATATAATCTACACACATCCTTCCATATCCTTTATATTATTTCTAGATTACTTATAATACCGAAAACAATGTCAAGGCTATGTATATACTTGTTATACTATATCTTAGTTGTTTTTTAATTGTTGTATTATTTATTTCTTTTGAATATTTTTGATCCACAGTTGGTTGAGTGTGCAGTTGGTTGAATTTACAGGTGTGGAACCCACAGATACGGAGGGCCAACTGTGCTTGCTGTTGCCATTTTGTAAACTGTTCTCTGTCTTACAACTTTTTTGCTCCTCTTTTCCACTCTTGTCATCCTTTATATTTCGCTGACTTTTTTTTTTTTTGTAGTGACATACTTTGAGAAACGAATTTCTCATTTCCTTGTGTGTCTTACACAGGTATTTCTTTGTGGTTACCATGTGGCTTATATAAAACATAACAATCTGTTTTGATAACTTAATTTCCATTGCATACAAAAACTCTGCTCTTTTATGACCCCCTTGTATGTTATGGATGTCACAAATTACATCTTTTTATATTGTCTCCATTAACAAATTTTTATAGTTGTTTTTATACCTTTGTCTTTAATTTCTATACCAAAATTAAAAGTGACTTACATACCACAGTTACAGTATTATAGTATTCTGTACTTGTCTCTCTCTATATATTTTTTTAATTTAATTTTTTTTTTTTTTTTTTTGAGACGGAGTCTCGCTCTGTTGCCAGGCTGGAGTGCAGTGGCGCGATCTTGGCTCACTGCAACCTCCATCTCCTGGGTTCAAGTGATTATCCTGCCTCAGCCTCCCGGGTAGCTGAGACTACAGGCGTCTGCCACCACGCCCGGCTAATGTTTTGTATTTTTAGTAGAGATGGGGTTTCACTGTGTTAGCCAGGATGGTCTCCATCTCCTGACCTCGTGATCCGCGCACCTCAGCCTCCCAAAGTGTTGGGATTACAGGCGTGAGCCACCGCACCCGGCCTCCAGTGATAATTTAACACAACTCATACCAGTGTCACACAATTCCCTGGAACTATGTGACAACCATTATTGTTTCTTTTATGGAATGCTGCCTTGATACTAACAGAAAAAAATGGGTGAAATTTGGCTAAAATAATAAGACATCCCAATTATTAGAACAATTTCCTTGTACTGATGAGGATAGTCCTCCCCATCCGCATTCATTTCTGTAGAAATTACTCAATCATGTTATTTTAGTATAGAAAGTAGGAATCCCTGCCTTCAGTCTGCATCAGAATCTCTTAGAGGGTTGTTAAAAATTCATTCGTCAGGGCCCAGTCCTAGAGATTCTCATCCAGAATGTTTATGGTGGGGCTTGGGAATCTGAATTTTCATCGCATGCTGTATTAGTTTACTAGGGCTGCTATAACCTGTGTGGTTTGAAGAACAGAAATTAATTTTCTCATAGTCCTGGAGGCTAGAAGTCCAAGAGCAAGGTGTTGGCAGGTTTGGTTTCTTTCGAGGCCTCACTCCTTGCCTTGCAGATGGCCACCTTTTCACTGTGTCCTCACATTTCTCTGTGCATGCACATCCTTGGTGTCTCTTTTGTGACTTTTTAAAGACATAGGATCTTGCTTTGTTGCTGAGGTTGTACTTTAACTCTTGGGTTCAAGCAATCCTCCCACCTCGGCCTCCCAGGTAGCTGGGACTATAGGGTCATGCCACTGCACCCAGCTTTTTCTGACTTTTGACAGTTTGATTAAAATACGTCGCAGTATGGACTTCTTTGGGTTCATGTTAATTGAGATCTGTTAGGCTTGAATCTGGATGTCCACTTCTTTCCCCAACTTTGGGGGTTTTTAGCCATTATGTCTTTTTTTTGAGATGGAGTCTCACTCTATCACTGAGACTGGAGTGCGATGGCACAATCTCAGCTCACTGCAACCTCTGCCTCCTGGGTTCAAGCAATTCTCCTGCCTCAGACTCCCCAGTAGCTGGGATTACAGGCACGCGCCACCATGCTTGGCTACTTTTTGTACTTTTAGTAGAGACGGTTTCGCCATGTTGGCCAGGCTGATCTCGAACTCCTTACCTCAGGTGATCCGTTCACCTCAGCCTCCCAAAGTGCTGGGATTACAGGCATTAGCCACTGAGACCAGCCAATTATGTCTTCTAATAAGCTTTCTGCCCCTGTCTTTCTCTTATACGACTCTCATAATGTGTATATTGATCTCCTTGATGGAGTCCCTAAGGCTTTCTTCACTCTTTCTCATTCCTTTTTTTTTTTTTTTTTTTAGAAAAAACCCTGACTAATTTCAAATGACCAGTCTTTGAGTTTGCTGACTCTTTCTGCTGCTTAATCAGGTCTACTATTGATTTTCTCTAGTGAATTTTTTTATTTATTTTAATTTTTTAATTTTTTTTTTTTTTTGAGACGGAGTCTCGCTCTGTTGCCCAGGCTGGAGTGCAGTGGCACGATCTCAGCTCACTGCAAGCTCCGCCACCTGGGTTCACGCCATTCGTCTGCCTCAGGCCTCCCAGGTAGCTGGGACTACAGGCGCCCGCCACTATGCCCGGCTAATGTTTTGTATTTTTAGTAGAGACGGGGTTTCACCATTGTTAGCCAGGGTGGTCTTGATCTCCTGACCTCTTGATCCACTCGCCTTGGCCTCCCAAAGTGCTGGGATTACAGGCGTGAGCCACCACGCCGGGCCTAATTTTTTAATTTTTATGTATTTTTATTTTTTAGAGACGGGGTCTCACTGTGTTGCCCAGGCTGGTTCTCGAACTCCTGAGCTCAAGCGATCCTCCAGCCTCAGCCTCCCAAAGTGCTAAGATTATAGACGTGAGCCACCATGCCTAGCCTCCTCTAGTGAATTTTTCAATTCAGTTACTGTATTCTTCAGCTCCAAAATTTTCATTTGGTTATTTTTTAATGTTTTCTGTCTTTTTATTGGTTTTCTCATTTTGTTCAAGCATCACTTTCCAAAGCTCATTGAACATCTTTATTATGGCTAGTTTGAATTCTTTATAGGTGATTCATATACTTCTGTTTCTTTAAGGTTAGTTTCTGGAGATGTATTTCGTTCCTTTAATAGGACCATGTTTCCCTCTTTATTCATGTGCTTGGTAACTTGTACTGGTGATTTCTACATTTGAAAAATCATCTGTCTCTCCCGGTCTTTGTACTGGTGATTGGCCTTCACTAGTCAGCATGGATAGAGATTCCAAGGGTCTCTCAATCCTTTACTGAGGATGTGTCTTTTCTGGACTTGCGGATGTAAATTCCCATTTAGAGGGATTTGCCGGTTTCCTTTTTCAGGAGCCCATAATCTCTTGCTCCCTCTAGTGTCTGCGTATGATACTGCAGTTTCTCTGGAGCTGCTACAAGTCTCCCAGCTGTCTTATTCCGTGGCCTCCAGACTTTTAGAGTATGCCATGTCCCATCAGTGCCCCAAGCTGGGCAAGACAGAAACCAGTCCCTCTGGTAGCTTCCCCAAAGGACAGAATGTTACGACTGGGTGTGGTGGCTCACGCCTGTAATCCCAGCACTTTGGGAGGCCAAGGTAGGCAGATCACCTGAGGTCGGGAGTTCGAGACCAGCCTGACCAACATGGAGAAACCCTGTCTCTACTAAAAATACAAAATTAGATGGGCGTGGTGGGGCATGCCTGTAATCCCAGCTACTCGGGAGGCTGAAGCAGGAGAATTGCTTGATCCTGGGAGGCGGAGGTTGTGGTGAGCCGAGATCGCGCCATTGCACCCTAGCCTGGGCAACAAGAGCGAAACTCCGTCTCAAAAAAAAAAAAAGTCAGAATATTAGATGCACACTCCACTCCCCCCAACCCTGGGAGAGGCCACTGGGCTGTATTGGCCTTTCTCTGCAGTTTCAGGGATCCTCTGGATCAGCAGCAAGCCACCCAGGCATTTAGAGTGTGCTAGATCCTTTCAAGTGCTTAGAGACAGAAACCAGTCCCCCAGAGAGCCCCAAAAAGCTAGAATGTTGGATGCACACTGCACCTGTTTCCCTCCCTAGGGAGAAGCTGGGAGGTGGGAGTTTTCTCCTGCTTGTTCTGCACTGAGCCAAGGATGAGTGATGAGGGAGTGAGTGCTTGCCAGTCTAAACTGTCACCTTTGTTCTCCATGGTTCTTTGTTCTCCCTCAACCTGCTGCCCTTTTCTGTTAGCACTTAGATTCAAACAAAACAGAAACCTGATTCCCCCAAAAGTCCGAACATTATACATACTTTTCAGTCTTCTCTTTCTGTCTCAGGTAGAAGCTAGGATCTGGGGGTTATCTCATGATCATGCTTGAGCAGGGAGGGAAGAGACTATGGCAAATGAGTGCTACAAATTTTTCTGCTGGATTCGATGCAGCTGGTTTTGTGCTCACCTGGGGAGCAGGAGCCTCTTACTGGTTTCTGGATTTCTCACAGGGAATCGGTTTGTTTGTTGCTGTTGGCTCAGTGTCTCCATCAGGGAAGGAGGATCTGGGGTTTCCTACTCCACCATCTTCACCTCTTGCTGAGGTCACCACCTTGACATCATATCTTGATAAGTTGTCCACTTCTCTGGATTGGGAGCCTTTGGGGTATTAGGGATCATGCTGTCTCTGTGTGCTCAGGATTTGACACAGGTGAGTGAGTAGAGTATAAACCACACTGTAAGAATTTTAAGGGAGTGCAAAGGAAGGAAAAATTATTTCTGCTGGGATAGTTTCTGGAAAGGCACTGGTTAGGGACACATTTGCAGTTAGGACTGTGTTTTAATTCTAATTGCAGTTAATATTTGGATGATTTTGGGTGAGTTATTGAATCTTCCTGAGCCTCTTGTTTCCTTGGCTGTAAAGTGGGGACAATATCAGCATAATTTATTTTCTTTTTTCAGGGGGATAGGGTCCGTTGCCCAGGCTGGAATGCAGTGGTAAGATCACAGCTCACTGCAGCATTGACCTTCCCAGGCTCAGATGATCTTCCCACTTCAGCCTCCTGAGTAGCTGGGACCACAGGCACCATGGTGGGACTACCCCACTATGCCTGGCTAATTTTTGTATTTTTGGTAGAGACAGGGTCTCGCTATGTTGCCCAGGCTGGTGTCGAACTCCTGAACTCAAGTAATCATGCTCGCGTTGACCTCCCAAAGTGCTGGGATTACAGGTGTGCGCCACCACGCCTGGCCAGCAGCGTAATTTCCTCATGACTAAATGTGATTGAATGCATTCAGCACCTAGTAAGCATTGAGTAAATGATAGCGATGATAGTCGTCATTATTGTAAAGATGTTTGTGGTTTGTTCATTTCAGATGCTTGCTCTGTCAAGGCACAGCCTATTGTCTCCTTTGCTCAGTGTGACATCATTCAGACGCTTCTACAGAGGTGACAGCCCAACAGATTCCCAAAAGGACATGATTGAAATCCCTTTGCCTCCATGGCAGGAGAGAACTGATGAATCCATAGAAACCAAAAGAGCCCGCCTGCTCTATGAGAGCAGAAAGAGGGGAATGTTGGAAAACTGCATTCTTCTTAGGTATGGGACTAGGAGTCTTTTTTTTTAGATCGGGCAGCTTCCTGAGCCAGAGTAGGTTCAGAGAGACTCCCGGGAGTAGGAGTCTTGGTGTCACTTCTCTTTTATTAGACACAGCCTTCTCAACCTCTTTTTCTTTTTTTCTTTCTTGTTTTTAGTCTTTTTGCTAAAGAACATCTGCAGCACATGACAGAAAAGCAGCTGAACCTCTATGACCGCCTGATTAACGAGCCTAGTAATGACTGGGATATTTACTACTGGGCCACAGGTACTGGGTATGATAAGCAGCATAATGTGAAAATAGGACAGTTTAGGCTGATTTGAGTCTAGAATTGTATCCTAGATAATTTTTTTCTTTCTTTTTTTTTTTTGAGACTGAGTTTCACTCTCGTTGCCCAGGCTGGAGTGCAATGGCATGATCTCGGCTCACTGCAACCTCTACCTTCCAGGTTCAAGCGATTCTCCTGCCTCAGCCTCCTGAGTACCTGGGATTACAGGCATGTGTCACCACGCCCGGGTAATTTTGTATTTTTAATAGAGACAGGGTTTCTCTGTGTTGGTCAGGCTAGTCTCGAACTCCTGACCTCAGGTGATCCGCCCGCCTTGGCCTCCCAAAATCCTGGGATTACAGGCATGAGCCACTGTGCCTGGCTTATAATTTTTTTCTTTTATTCATGAAGTAGACACTCAACCCAAACACTGTTCAAATTTTTGTTAAGTGTACAAAATTTATCAGTTAAGGTTCTTTATTTGCGAGACAGAGTGGAAACTTGTCTGTCTCACTTAAGCAAAAAGGAATTTAGTGGAAGGGTATATGAAGCTCACAGTATCAAAGGTTGAAGAAGAACCACTCTGGGAATGGAGTGGAATCAGACAACTAAGTCTGCATAGCCAAAGCTCCTCAATAGTTTCATTCTGGCCGGGCGCGGTGGCTCATGCCTCTAATCTGAGCACTTTGGGAGGCTGAGGCGGATGGATCGCTTGAGGTTAGGAGCTTGAGAGCAGCCTGGCCAACACAGCGAAACCTCATCTCTCCAAAAATTCAAAAATTAGCCGAACATGGTGGCGGGCAACTGCAGTCTCAGCTACTTGGGAGGCTGAGGCAAGAGAATCGCTTGAGCCTGGGAGACAGAGATTGCAGTGAGCTGAGATTGCACCACTGCACTCCATCCTGGGCAACAGAGTGAGACTATGTCTCAAAAAAAAAAAAGTTTCATTCAGGCACTACCTTTATGAGGAATGAATTGTAACTGTGTATAGTTAGGATTAACTTTGGCTATGAGTAAAAAAACATCCAAAACAGTAATGGCTTAAACAAGGTAGAACTGTCTTTCTCATGACAGAAGTCCAGAGGAAGGCACACTCCAGAGCTCATAGAGGGGCTTCAAAAAGTCATGGGTCGAGGTCCCCCCTACTTGCTGCTCTTTCATCCTAGCATGTGTTTTCTACTTCTTGATCCAGGACAGCCATATTTCAGCCCAGAAAAAGTGTGTGGGAGTGCATACCCCTCCTTTGTAGATCCCGCTCAGGAAATTATCCAGCATACTTCCACTTATTTGCCATTGGCCACAGCTTAGTTACTTGGCTACATCTAACCATAAGGAAAAATAATATAGTCTATTCCATCTGCCCAGCTGTGTTGGAGATTCTGTTATCGATGAAAACTGGATATTAGGGGACGTGTCATTCATTCTGCCACACTCCGGGACTGCTGTTTTTGTGTCTCCACTCAATATTTGTATCAGAAAGTAGCAGCCATTGTCTATGGGTTCCAGGTATGAAGAGTGATAAGACAGAGTCTGGAGCCTTATACAATCACTGGAAAGCCAACAGAGTCCAAATATTTACTCTCCAACCCTTTACAGAACAAGTTTGCCCTGACTTAGCATAATGCATTTGAGATGCATATCCTTGTTGTTGCTTGTATCAATAGTTCATTCTTTTGTGTTGAGTAATATTCCATTGTGTGGATGTACCATGGTCTGTTCATCTGTTGACCAGCTGAGGGACATTAGGATTATTTCCAGCTTTAGGTGGTTATAAATGAAGCCACTGTAAACATTTGCATACAGATTTTGTGAACATAGGTTTTAGTTTTTCTTGAGTGAATACTCAGGAGAAGGATTTGCTGGGTCATGTGGTAAGTGTATATGTTTAACTTTATAATAGGGCCAGGTGTGGTAGCTCATGCCTGTAATTTCAGCATGAGATCACATGCTCCTCCTCTGGGAAGCCGAGGCAGGTGGATCACTTGAGGCCAGGAGTTTGAGACCAGCCTGGCCAGCATGACAATACCCTGTCTCTACTAAAAATGCAAAAGTTAGCCGCGTGTGGTGGTGCGCCCAGCTACTCTGGAGGCTGAGGCAAGAGAATCTCTTGAATCCGGGAGGCAGAGGTTGCAGTGAGCTGAGATCACGCCACTGTGCTCCAACCTGGGCGACAGAGCGAGACTCTTTCAAAAAAATAAATAGGGCTGGGCGCGGTGAGTCAACGCCTGTAATCCCAGCACTTTGGGAGGTCGAGGCGGGTGGATCACCTGAGGCCAGGAGATCGAGACCTTCCTGGCTAACACGGTGAAACCCCGTTTCTACTAAAACGACAAAAAATTAACTGGGTGTGGTGGCGGGTTCCTGTAGTCCCAGCTACTCGGGAGGCTGAGTCAGGAGAATCGCTTAAACCTGGGAGGTGGAGGTTGCAGTGAGCCAAGATTGGGCCACTGCACTCCAGCCTGGGTGACAGAATGAGACTCTGTCTCAAAAATAAATAAATAAAACTTTTAGTACATTTTTTCTGTAATAGGTAAATATAGATAGTAAGCTTTTTCTATAATAGGTAAATATAGATAGTAAATACAGATAATGAATATTTTAGGCTTTGCAGGCCATACAGCCTCTCATAACTACTCACCTCGACCTTTGTAGCATGAAAGCAGCCACAGATAGCAGGTAAACGAATATGATTGTGTTTCAATAAAACCTTATTTGTGGACACTGAAAATAGAATTTCATACTGTTTTCACCAGTTATGAAATATACATTTGATTTTTTTCCCCCAACCATTAAAAAATCATTCTTGGCTGGATGCAGTGGCTCACACCTATAATTCCAGCGCTTTGGAAGGCTGAGGCAAAGGATCTCTTGGGGCCAGGAGTTTGGGACCAGCCTGGGCAACATAGACCCCCTATCTCCAAAAATAAAAATAAGTTAACTGGGCTCGGTGGTGCACACTGTATTCCCAGCTACTTGGGAGGATCACTTGAGCCCAGGAGTTCAGAGACTGCAATGACCTATGATCACGCCACTGCATTTCAGCCTGGGCAAGAGTGAGACCCAATCTCTAAAAATCATTCTTAGCTCACAGGGCATAGTTTGCCAGCTTCTGTGCTAAGCAAAAGAGGTCAAACTCAACCAGGCGCGGTGGCTCACGCCTGTAATCCCAGCACTTTGGTAGGCTGAGGTGGGCGGATCACGAGGTCAGGAGATTGAGACCATCTTGGCCAACATGGTGAAACCCCGTCTCTACTAAAAATACTGGGCGTGGTGGTGGGCGCCTGTAATCTCAGCTACTCGGGAGGCTGGGGCAGGAGAATCTCTTAAACCAGGGAGTCGGAGGTTGCAGTAAGCCGAGATCATGCCACTATACTCCAGCCTGGGCGACAGAGCGAGGCTCCATCTCAAAAAAAAAAAAAAAAGATCAGACTCAACAAGTACATACTCAGTACATAATTGGACTCCAAGAATGTGATTCTGTTTACATGATAATCTGAAAAAGGCAAAACTTACAGGGACAAATAAGTGATTGCCAGGGTGTTGGACGTGAAGGGAGGGGTTGGTGTTCCACATCTTTACCCACACTTTGTATTATCAGGGTTTTGTTTTTGTTTTTAGCCATTCCAAGAAGTATATATTGGTACATCACTATAGTTTTAATTGGCATGTCCCTAATGACTAATAATATTGAGGATCTTTTCAAGGGCTTATCAGCCCTTTATGTATATTTGGTGACATGTCTCTTCAAATTCCGCCCCCCACCACTCCTCCCTTTTTTTTTTTTTGAGACAGGATCTCACTCTGTCACCCAGGCTGGAGTGCAGTGGTGCAGTCATGGCTCAGTGCAGGCTCCACCTCCTGGGCTCAAGCGATCCTCCCACCTCAGCCTCCAGAATAGCTGGGACTACAGGCCGGCAGCACCATGCCCAGCTAATTTTTGTTGTTGTTGTATTTTTTGTGGAGATGAGGTTTTGCCATGTTGCCCAGACTGGTCTCAAACTCCTGAGCTCAAGCAATCCACCTGCCTCGGCCTCCCAAAGTGCTGGGATTACAGGTGTGAGCCACCATGCCTGGCCAGATTTTCCATTTTGGAAGATACTTTCACTGGATATAGAATTCAAGGGTCACAATGTTTTTTCTTCTGTTAAATAGAAACACTTCTACCGCCAGCTCTTAGTGTACAAGATCGGGTAGTCAGGAGTTCCGCTGGGTTTGGGCTTTGGTTTTGCTCTGGTTACCTTCAGTGCATCACCAGCTTCATATTCCCTCCCGTGTTACCATGTACTGTTTTCTCATTTCCATAGTTTGTGACGAGGTCTGCTGTATCTTTGTTCCTTTTTATGTGTCTTCTCTTTCTGAATCTTTTCAATATTTTGTCTTTGGTTTCTAGCCGTTTCAATATTATATACGTAGGTATTTATTTGATATTTATATATGTAGGCATTTGATATTTATCGTGCTTTTGGGTTCTCTGGGCATCTTGGATCTGTGTTTTCATATCTTTTATTATTGTTGAAAAATTCTCAGCTGTTACCCCTTCAGCTATTTCTTCTGCTTTGTTTTCTCCCTCTTTTCCTTCTAGGATTCTAGTTATACTTAGTTAAATGGTTTAATATTGTCCAACAGCTGTTGTGGGGGTTTTGTTTTTTGTTTTTTTGAGACAGTCTTGCTGTGTCACCCAGGCTGGAGAGCAGTGGCGCGATCTTGGCTCACTACAACCTCTGCCTCCTGGGTCCAAGCGATTCTTGTGCCTCAGGCTCCTGAGCAACTGGGACCACAGGCACGTGCCGCCATGCCTGGCTAATTTTTTTGTATTTTTCACAGAGACGGGTTTCACCATGTTGGCCAGGCTGGGCTTGAACTCCTGGCCTCAAGTGATCCGTCTGCCTCAGTCCCTTAAAGTGTTGGGATTACAGGCGTGAGCCACTGTGCTCAGTCTGTCCAACAGCTTTTGGGTTCTCTGTTTTGTGTTTTTTATTCTTTTTTCTCTTTGTGCATCAGTTTGGGTTATTTGTATTAGATAATATCTATTGACCTGTCTTCCACTAATTCTTTCCTTGATGATGTCAAATCTCATGATGAGCCTGTTGAAACCATTCTGCATATCTGCTACTGTATTTGTTTTTAGCATTTCCATTTGACTTTTGGAGTTTCCAACTCTGCTAGAATTTCTCATCTGTTCATACATTTTGTCTGCTTTTTCCACTGGTGCCTTTAATATTAGTCATAGTCATTTTAAATTCCCTGTCTGATAGTTCTAACATCTGGGTCATCCCTCAATCTGCTTCTGTTGATTTCTTTGTCCCTTGACAGTGTGTTGTTTTTTTCTTCTTTTGTGTATATGTCTCATAATTTTCTCATAATTGTATTTATGCTTACAATTGGGGATGCTGCTTCTACTTTACTGTTAGTGTGGGGATCAAGTCAGTGAGTTGGGAGGTAAGCTCAGCTTGGGTTGTTTTTGCTTTGGTTACCTTCATTGCATTACTAGTGTCTAGTGTTAACGTGTGCTTAGAGTGGAAGCTGGCTCTGTCGCCCAGGCTGGAGTGCAGTGGCACCCTCTCGGCTCACTGCAACCTCCACCTCCCGGGTTCAAGCGATTCTCCTGCCTCAGCCTCCTGAGTAGCTGGGACTACAAGCACGTGCCACCACACCTGGCTAATTTTTTTTTTTTTTTTTTTGAGACGGAGTCTCACTCTGTCGCCCAGACTGGAGGCAGTGGCGCGATATCGGCTCACTGCAAGCTCTGCCTCTTGGGTTCACGCCATTCTCCTGCCTCAGCATCCCGAGTAGCTGGGACTACAGGCGCCCGCCACCACGCCCGGCTAATTTTTTATATTTTCAGTAGAGACGGGGTTTCACCGTTTTAGCCAGGATGGTCTTGATCTCTTGACCTCGTGATCCACCCGCCTTGGCCTCCCAAAGTGCTGGGATTACAGGCGTGAGCCACTGTGCCCAGCCTGTGTCTGTGGTTTTATACACTCATGCTAGCCCACACTTGGCTTTTAACAATTCATTGCAAATTTTAGTGGCACAGGCCTGCAGTCCCAGCTGCCCTGGAGGCTGAGGCAGCAGGATCGCTGGAGCCCAGGAATTCTTGGCTGCAGTGCTCTATACCAATCAGGTGTCTGCTGTAAAGTTGGCAACAGTATGTTGACCTCTCAGAAGCAGGGGACCACCCGATTCCCTAAGGAGGGATGAACCAGCCCACACTGGCAATGGGACAGGTCGAAATTCCTGTGCTGATCAGTGGTGGAATTGCACCTCTGACTAGCCACTGCAGTCTCCCCTGGGCAACATAAGGCTGGCCCTGTCTGTATTAATTTAAAACAAATTTTTTGGCTGGGCGTGGTGGCTCACGCCTGTGATCCCAGCACTTTGGGAGGCAGAGGTGGGCGGATCACAAGGTCAGGAGATCAAGACCAGCCTGACTAACACAGTGAAACCCCATCTCTACTAAAAAAAAAAAATTACAAAAAATCAGCCGAGCGTGGTGGCGGGCGCCTGTGGTGCCAGCTACTCAGGAGGCTGAGGCGGGAGAATGGCGTGAGCCCAGGAGGTGGAGCTTGCAGTGAGTCCAGATCACACCACTGCACTCCAGCCTGGGCGACAGAGTGAGACTCGTCTCAAAAAAACAAAAAAAAAATTTTTTTTAGCTGAATTCCTTTTACCCATTTGTATGATGTCCAGTGTCTCTTCTTCCTGTGCCTGCCACAGGTGAGCAAGTGCACGGCTCTCGTTTCTCCTTTGAAGGGCCTCTTTTTCCTTAGGTTTCGTCTGTTGGGTTGCCTTGTGACCTCAGTTCTCTGATATCTTTGAGAAAAGTCATAATATTTGTAATTTATCTGGCTTTTTCTCGTTGTTACAGTGAGTGCAATATTCTTTCCAACTTTCTACTTTCTTGGGGGAAGCCAAAACCTCTTTGATCTTATGTTGATTGTCACATGAAAACAGAGCCCTCACTAGATGCCAGGCCTTGTGCTGAGTAAGGGAGAATCTGACTTGGTTTTGAGGAATTCTCTCTCCTGGCGTCGTACCTAGTGTTGGTGGAAGGGTAATTCTGGAGCACATTGCCTCGGCTTTGGCAGTGGGAGGCTTTGCTTGTAATTGGCATCTTAAATAAGTGTCCCAAGGGTGTAGAGAAAGGTCAGGGGGAGCAGCACACTGCCAGACCCACTGCCGTAGACTGAGGCTGGCCTTCTCATTCTTCTGACTCAGTGCCTTTGTTGCCCGTTCACTGAAATCTGGTTCTTTAGGCTCATGACAGTTCTGTGTGCCTCTAATATCCTTCCAATAAATTCCTTTTTGCTTAAGTTTACTAGAGTTATTAGTTTCTGTCTCTTAAAACTGAGGACCTCTAACTGATAGACAAAGGAGAGAGAGCTTTTGTTTCAAGAGATATATACATTGCAAGGGAAAACACAATGTCTGGGGAACAATGGAATTGCCAAATGCAAAGCAAAATAGTACAGCCAAGATTGTGCGGGCCAGGGGTCAGCAAACTTGTTCATAAAGGACCAGATAGTAAATATTTTACTTGTAGTCATATGGTCTCTGTTGCAAGTACCCAATTCTGCTGTCGTAACACAAAAGGAGCATGGGTAATATGTAAACCATTGGGAGCAGCTGTTCCAATAAAACGACTTGCAAATATAGGCTCACACAGTTTGCCACCCCCTGGTATAGGCTAACATCGTGTATATTTAGAAGAAGGATGGAGACAGTCTATATATCCATCTGTGGTTCTTGGCCAGTGTTTCGAGTTTTAAGATTCTCATACCTGAGCATTGACTGACTATGGCATAATTTTTTCTGCCCACTCTTCTCTTGCAGAAGCTAAACCAGCCCCAGAAATATTTGAAAATGAAGTCATGGCCCTGCTGAGAGACTTTGCTAAAAACAAAAACAAAGAGCAGAGACTGCGTGCCCCAGATCTTGAGTACCTCTTTGAAAAGCCACATTGAGCTGTGCTCCACGGCCTGGCATGGGGGTTCAGTCTGTGGATGGTAACTACTTATGATGGACGTTAGCCTTGCTTCCGGCTTCTTAGATGCCCAGCTGCCCTACCCCAGACCACTGGTCCTGCCTCAAGTGATGGACATAACCCTCTCCCAGGACATACATGTAAATGCACAATGTGACTCATTCTCATACTTTTTTGTTCAGCTCTGAGCCTCAAAAGTGATTTGTCAGCAACGCTGGCATGCAGGCTTTGCCTGGCTGCTATCTCTAGAGGCAAGTCTGCCACGAGAGGGCACTGCAGGCGAAGCAGTTGTGCTTGCTCATTGCCTCAGCCCAAGTGTACTCAAAGAAAAGAGGCAGCCAGCTGTGCGTGCTGTACGGAAAGCCTCCTGCCCTCCCTGCAGCTCCCCGCCCTCAGTGGCCCAGGGCTTTGTTGAAGTGGAACTCCCCACTTCCAACCTGGTATGGCTCCTTCTGCGAAGGGAAGCTGATCCCAGCCTCCTGAGCTGAATCCTTCAAAGGCACAGCAGGCAGAATGAGGGCCACAGGCAGGAGTGGTGTGGGCACACTGCTTAGGAGTCAACATCTTCATCATTGGGCTTTCTTTAAAACGTGCACTTTGTAATTTGAAAGAGAATTATTAAAGCATACTGAAAAAAGGAAATTTACAATTTCCCAGCCCTCACAATTAATTTTAATTTTGTCTATTTTCATATAACCCATAGTCATATGTTTATAGAGTTTTACAAGTTCACAATTACAGGTTTTATTTTCATGTAGCACTATAGAAAACTTTCCCCCTCATTCCTACAGTCTTCACAATTAGTTGACTAAATAATAATACATAAGAAATAATATATTAGAATGAATTAGTTAGAAGTGTTTTTAAAAGCTCTAGGGCTGTGTGACTTCTTTGTTGCTAGTGGTGCCCTCCCTGGAGGAGTTTTGCCCTCAGAGCTGTAATCTAGGCAGTAGAATCAGTCACCCAAACTGGACCAGGTGCATCTAAAGGTGTTGACCAGAAGAAGGTCGGCCAGATTTGATGAGCAGGTGGTTGGTGATTATAGGAGCCGCACACAGGGACTACACATGCACATGTTTCCAGCATTGTTGAGCTCCAGGGTTCCTACAGAGCCACCTCATGGTTCCTGCCTGCTCTTCAGTATCCCTGGTGGCTCAGGAGGGAAGGGAAGAGATCTAGCCTTTACGTAATCACAGTTAAGCCTCACAGCACTCTAGACTAGTGGTGTTACCCGTATTTTATACATAAGAAAGTGGGCTCAGAGAGAGGAAGTAGTTTGTCCAAGGTCAGGTCGCTATTGAGTCGAAAAAGCAGAATTTAGTATAGCTCAGTCTGCCTCCAAAGCTCTTGAACTTTCTACTAGAACACACTGCCTTACTGCTGGAAATTTAATAGAAGTCTCTGGAAAAGCTGTGGCAAATAGACGTGACAGTTCTGAGACATGACCTCTGTGTTACATGGTGGGTAGGAATCTGCCAGGTGCTTCGCCAAGTGAGTAGATCTGAACTTGATCACCCAGTGAAGCTTCTGTGAGGAAGCAGCGCAGTGCACTGGTTACACATTTAAATCCTGGCTCTGCTGCTTACCTGCTGGATACATGAATTGACCTGAGCCTCAGTTGCCTCATCTATAAAATGGGGATGACATTGCTTCCTGTCTCAGCTAGTTGATGAGATGAAACACAAAGCTCTTACATGGTAACTTGCACAGTATGTATTCTAGATATGAATGTCAGCATTTAGTCATAGCCTCAGTCTGAGACTTAAAACCTGTCCCTAACACAAATTGCCTGGCATATCAGTGAGGTCACCATAGCTACATCCAGGGTGTCTCATCTGCAGGTCAGAAAGCTGAGCCTATTAATAGAACCACAGAATGTCTTACCTCCCAGTGAAGACGAGAGAGAAAACAGACCCTGGTGACAAGACCTTTGATGGAAAAATCTAGCACTCTCCCCTAAGCAAGGAATGGAAGTGAGACTCGCAGAAGCAGGGCAGGCGAGGAAGGAGACGTCTCCCTGGGTGCTTGCTGAAGACTCTGGCTATTCTCTCGGGCTGCATTTGATGTACCCTGGGGAGAATGTTAAGCAGGCCGGGAGTTTATATATAGACATAGATCTGGACTGTATGAAGTGCACATGAATTGGGCGGTGACTTACCCATTTATCCTTTGCACGTTATGCAACAAACCCCAGTAGCCAAGGATGTAGTTGGAACTTTTCTCCCCCTCGGGTTTGATCCCTTCTTATCCTGATTTTGTCTTATTTAACACAATGTTCAATTGCTGCCGCTTTCACCTGGGAATGGCATGCTTCTAGAGGAATTGTTTTCTTCCCAGGCTGCTGGATTGTGTCATCTTTGAAAGTGAAGGATCTTGCTAAGTTCAGCTGCTCAGTTGTCAGGCCCAGGGATGCTATGTAAACAGTTTTTCCCTTTATTAGGCATTAAGTAAAACTAGGCCGGCCACAGTGCATTTTTTTAGGAATTAATAAACATATAGCAAGGGCCAGCAGCCCCCGAAGGATCGCTAATGCACAGAAGCTAGACTCATTCCTTTTACTTTGACACATCCCTGCTTACTGACCTCATTCAGAGCCTGTGTGGGGCATATGAGCGTCTGGCCCTGTCCTGACCGACTCAGGTGGTCTTGTGAGTCCTGCACAGGCTCTCCACGTGACACCTTAAATTGGGTCAGGAAAGGCTGTTCTCTTTCCATCGTTTCCTTTTAATCATCCTAAGTCTTAAAAATCCATAAGCCAAACACCTTGTGCTGGAGCTTTCTGTGCCTTAGGCAGAGTGTGTCTTTTGGGGGTCATTGTAGAAGCACTCTTACTGGCTTTGAGTGTTATCTGGAGGTCATCTGGTATGTCTTCTGCTCCAGCCAGGGTGGCACCAGCACAGACCTGGTTCATATTTTTAAACATCACTGGGAAAAGATTCCGATAGGATAGTTGAGGTCTCTCATTTATCCTTCAGTCCATCTGCAGCTATTTGTGGCTAGACAAAGAGAGGAAGGTTTAATGATAAGCTAAACAGCTGTAGATGGCAAGCAGGTCTGTGAGATTTTTGAGCTGACAGCCCCACTTAATAGTATGTTCTGTAGTATCTGAGGACAGTGGACTCACCATCCCACAGCTATCAAGTTGATGACACTGATCAGTACCCGGTGAAGCTACCTCCTGACACCTCAGTTTCCCAGTGAACCCTCTGGGAATGAAGAGTGGTGTTCGAATTTTCCTGTCAGGGAAGATGGCATTGGTGGGATAGGTGGCTTCAGGCCAGCAGTACTTTTTGTGGCTTAAGAAACAAGTGTTGTTAGCAGTTTGTTAGAGGGGTGGTAGAAAGTTTAAGCTATCCAGGACAACATCAGTCTTTAAAGGAGATGGGTAGATTTATCATCACCTATAGCTGCAAAAGAAGAGTTAAAAGCCTTTTGTTGGATCCCGGATCTCAGACCCCAGATACTCCTTTTTTTTTTTTTTTTTTTTTTTTTTTTGAGACAGGGTCTCACTGTCACCCAGGATGGAGTGCAATGGCAGGATCTCCCCTCACTGCAAGTTCTGCCTGGGTTCAAGCGATTCCATGCCTCAGCCACCCTAGTAGCTGGGATTACAGGTGCACGCTACCATGCCTGGCCAATTTTTGTGTTTTTAGTAGAGACGGAGTTTCACCATATTGGCCAGACTGGTCTCGAACTACAGGCCTCATGTGATCCGCCTGCCTCAGCCTCCCAAAGTGCCAAATATTCCTTTCAAAAAGGAGAATGTTTCTTTAAGAAGGGGATTGTATAATCTGTCATGAGATTAGAGTATAAAAGGAAAAAAGTGGGGGAGGGTGGATATATCATCTTCTGTAACAACACATCACAGCATGGAACTTTCAGCAAGTGAGGACGTTAAGATGTACATTCTGTTTCTCAGTGGATTCAGGTGATTTGGCTAATATTTAATAAAATATTCTCCTCTGGTGATGCCCTGGAACACGTGTTTAGGGGAAATAGAACAGAGTAGTTAAGGGGAGCTGTTTAGGAATCAGGCCTAACCTAGAATCCTGGAGCTCCCATTGATTAGCTGGGTGACCTGAAACACATTATTTAACCTCTCCAAGCTTCTGTTTCTCATCTGTGGAAAGGAAAGAAAAGGAACCCGACCTCACAGTGTGGGTATAAGGACTGAATAAAGTCCTGCCCCTGGAGAGCTTAGTACAGCCCCTGTACCCTCAGTAATACTTGGTAGTAACATCTAATAGTTCGGCTTGTTGTGTACCCAGTGCTGCTGAGTGCTTTACATCATTTCATCCCACAATACCGTGAGATAGGTGCAATGATTATTCCCGTCTTAGAGATGAGGAAAGTGAGGCTCGGTGAGATAAAGTTGCTAGCTCAAAGTCACAGATAGGAAGCGGTTGGGCTAGGGTTTGAAGCCAGGCAGTGGGCCCCAGGGCCCTTGCACTTAGGTACCATGTGCTACCCTGCCTCAAAACATGAAAAGCATCATCATCTCTCTTCTAACGACCTCTCATCCTGAATCTTGTCTTGGTCCATGGCAGACTGCTGGTGTGGACAACTTTGCACAGATTGGGCCACCCTCTCTTGGTTCCCTATAGGACCTGGGGACCATGACTCATATGTCACAGCCTCACCAGCTCCAGACTTAACCACCTGAGCCTTCCAAGGAGGACACGTGCAGCCTAGCTATCCAGGTGAGAGTTTGGAGTTCAGAGACTTCCTGTGGATTTGGAGGGGAGCCAGAGGGAAGGGCTCAAGTTCTGCCCAGCTTCAAGCGTTTTCTCCTTACCCTGAGCAGCAGAGATGAGCTCTTATGCTTTCTGGGCCGTCCCATCACTGGCTGTCCTTTGTATCCAAGTGGGAGGCTGCCTCTGAGAGTTGGATGTGCCTGTTAGGAAGCCCACATAGAACTCATTCCAGGATCCCAAGATGAGTTGCACAACCTCTATCGCACCCACTGGCTCCAGTGCCTTTGCTGACAAACTAGTGCTGGTTCCTCCTAAGGCCCAAGGCTCTGAGGCCAGGCCCTCTGTGAGCAGGACCCTCACTCACCTGTTTCTCTGGGCTCCCATCTCAGCAGAGTCATGCAGAAGTGAGAAGGTTTTCATAGATGGTGTATTAGATACTGTTTCCAGCAGAAGCAGAAACAGGTAGTTGTCTTGGTCCAAATAGGAGAAGTGATGCCTAGAAATCTAATTGGAGACCGGGTGCAGTGGCTCATGCCTGTAATCCCAGCACTTTGGGAGTCCAAGGTGAGTGGATCATCTGAGGTCAGGCGTTCAAGATCAGCCTGGCCAACATGGTGAAACCCCGTCTCTACTAAAAATACAAAAAAAATTAGCCGGGTGTGGTGGCACGTGCCTGTAATCCCAGCTACTCAGGAGGCTGAGGCAGGAGAATCACTAGAACCCGGGAGGTGGAGGTTGCAGTGAGCCGAGATCGCGCCATTGCACTCCGGCCTGGGCAACGAGTGAAACTGCGTCTCAAAAAAAAAAAAAAAAGAGAAAGCTAATTGGAAAAACACTGTCATGGTCTTCATTAAATGCTGGGGATAGAGAAGAATGCATCTTGTCTGTCCTTGAGGAGCTCACTGTTCTTGGTGCTTTATTTCATTGATTGCCAAGCAGAAGTTGTCTGCACTAGCACAATGTGCTACACCCAGTGCCAGACACAGAAGACGCGGAAATCAATGAGATAGAGCTCGTGCCGCAGAGGTCCTCTGAAGAAGGGATAAGTGAATGGAAGGCACGAAACGATCTGTCTATGGGCCTCAGGCACTGACCGTGTGAGAGCAGGCAGCAGGACATCTAGCCTTGTATGCCAGGTCTATCCTCACAGCAGGGATGAGGACACCAGGCCACTGAGCTCTGAGACACCTACTTTTAATATAGAAATAACTTCTTTTGTTCTGAATTCACCCTCAGCAATCAGTTACGATTGTCTGGTAGATTTCTTTTTTATAGAGACAGGGTCTCACTCTGCCACCCAGGCTGGGGTGCAGTGGTGTGATTGACTCTTGGGCTCGAGGCATTCTCCTGTCTCAGCCTCCTGAGAAGCTGGGACTACAGGTGCATGCCACCACACCCAGCTAATTTTTTTTAAAAAGTTTATTTTGGGCCAGGTGCAGTGGCTCACGCCTGTAATCCCAGCACTTTGGGAGGCCGGGGTGGGCAGATCAAGAGGTCAGTAGTTTGAACCAGCCTGGCCAACATGGTGAAACCCCCGTCTTTACTAAAGATACAAAAAATTAGCCGGGCGTGGTGGCATGTGCCTGTAATCCCAGCTACTCAGGAGGCTGAGGCAGGAGAATCCCTTGAACCCGGGAGGCGGGGGTTGCAGTGAGCTGAGATCATACCATTGCACTCCAGCCTGGGCGAGAGACTCCATCTCAAAAAAAAAAAAAAAAAGTTTTGTAGAGACAGGGTCTTGCTGTGTTGCCCAGACTGGTCTGGAACTCCTGGCTTCAAGCGATCCTCTCACCTCAGCCTCCCAAAGCACTGGGATTACAGGCATGAGCCACTGAGCCAGGTCTGTCTGGTAGATTCTTACCCTGTGTCCATGCTGTTTGCCATGTAGCTTTTAGGGCTTTCTGCCCAGACGCTGGGGTCAACTCATTGCTTTGGTCAATGAGATACCAGTCATTGTGAAGCAAGCACAGCCTTAGAAAGCACTTCCCCTTTAGCTCTTGTACCCCTGCCACCACGTGAGAACCTGCCCATGGTAGACTTCTGGAGGATGAGATGTGTGTCCCAGTCACCCCAGTTGCCTCAGCCAAAGTCAGCTGACAGTTAAGTGAGCCCAGTCAAGACCAGAAGAATTACCCGGCCAAGCCCAGTCCAAATTGTGAACCCGCAGACTTTTAAGCTAAGGAAATGCTTATTATTTTAAATTATCAAGTTTTGGGGTCATTTGTTATGCAGCATTATTGTAGCAATTGATAACAGATACAGATGGCAACAGGGCTTGTCCATGTAGATTTGCTTTATAGGGAGAAAAATCACTGACTGGCCAGCATGAATGAGCATTCTGTCCCTTGGATGGGTCAGTCTCTCATTTGTTTTTTTGTTTTGTTTTGTTTTGTTTTGTTTTTTGAGATGGAGTCTGCTCTGTTTATTGCCCAGGCTAGAGTGCAATGGTGTGATCTCGGCTCACTGCAACCTCTGCCTCATGGATTCAAGTGATTCTCCGGCCTCAGCCTCCTGAGTAGCTGGGATTACAGGCATGCGCCTCCACGCCCAGCTAATTTTTGTATTTTTAATAGAGATGGGGTGTCACCATGTTGGCCAGGCTGGTCTCAAACTCCTGACTTTACCACCCGCTTCGGCCTCCCAAAGTGCTGGGATTACAGGCGTGGGCCACCGTGCCCGGCCCTTGAATTTTTAAAAAGGCAGCTGCCTAGTATAGATCAGATTCTTGTGAACTTAGTATAGCAATCGCATATGAACACACATGATTCCTACTGATCTATTTGAACAGCAGCAATAACATTTACTGAGCACTTATTCCAGAGCAGACATTAGGCTAACACCATACATGGCTTGTCCTGCTGAATTCCATAGCAGTCTGATGAAGTTGCTTGTATTGTTGTCTTCATTTTGCCAAAAAGGAAACAGGCCCAGAGGGACTGAGTTACTCACCTATGGTGACAGTGGCTTAGCACTTAGCAAACAAACTGATATAGGACCCTTGGAAAGTTGGAGGTCTGTGTTATGCATTAGCAAAATGTTTGATAAAACTACAGCCCACTGTAGCTTGGGAGGGTATCCCATGTGCTTTCCAGGCTGACAGCCAAAGGCAACGCAGTTGGAAAGCAGAAAACTTGTCATCTCTCTTGGCTACTGTAGGCTGTATTTGTTGAGGATTTATAAGGAAGGGATGAGCTCAGGCGAGGATTACCTGGTGTTTGAGCAGTAATGAAAGGAAATAAAGTACAGAAACCCATGGTCTTTCAGGGTTGGAAAATCTGCTACACCCCAAATAGGAAGAGATGAGATATAAGACTCATCTGGGCAAGAAAATCCTGGTAAAACTTCTCTCTTGGATGCAGTTACTCAGGACAAGCATCAGGTTAAAGGTGGGCCTCCTATTTATTGTTCCAAATAGCCTCAAGCTAGCCATTGAATAGAAAGGGAGAGACATGGAGGATGAACAGGCAAAACATATTAGACCTAAGAACTGGATCTAGGAAAAGACTTGGCACGTGCGTGAGCGTGGCCACTGGCCCACAAAGCTGACCAGGGCAAGTAGGTTAGACACTAACTATGTAAAGAATTGTATTGCCAAGGAACCGGGAGCCAGCCCTTTGGACAGTTCCAGCTATAAAACAACCTTTGGGCCTCCAATCATCCATGAGCAGGAGGGACGGTGCTCAGCCCCCAGAGAGGGCAGGCTCTGCCACTCTCATTTCAGCTGTAGCCAGAGAGGATGATGGAAAAGGAGGAATCTCCCAGAGAGAAGAGCCAGGGCCAATGTGGAGAGTGGATAAGGAGAGTGTCTCCCGGCAAGCAGCACCGGGGTGTAATGAACGGGTACCCCTGAGTCCTGTCCCTGCTCCACCACTGTGTGGCACAGGGTTAGGGGAGCAACTTGCTTGTCTTTTTGGTCATGGCTTACTGGACTGAGAGGAGCCACATTGGATGAGAAGTGACTACTGCACATCACCAGAGACCCTGGGCTTTGAGCCAGATATCGGGACTAGATAGGACTTTGGGTCCCTTGGGAAGAGGGTGTGTTCCCTGAGTGAAAAGAAAAACTTGGTTTGGCAAACAGAACGGTGGATTGTGGCAGAGATGATAGTATCCACCCGCCACACCATTTGTTCTCCCTGAGCATATAGAAAGACCATTTCCTATAGCATCCAGGAAATGCCCTGAGCATGTGGGAAGCAGACTCTCCGGGCCAGGTGCGGTGGCTAATATCTGTAATCCCAGCACTTTGGGAGGCCGAGGCGGACAGATCACTTGAGGTCAGGAGTTCTAGACTAGCCCGGCCAACATGGTGAAACCCCGTCTCTACCAAAAATGTAAAAAATTAGCCACGTGTGGTGGTGGACGCCTGTAATCCCAGCTACTCGGGAGGCTGAGGCAGGAGAATTGCTTGAACCCGGGAGGCAGAGGTTGCAGTGAGCTGAGATCGTGCCACTGCACTCCAGCCTGGGCAACAGAGCGAGACTCCGTTTCAAAAAAAAAAAAAAAAGAAGGAGCCGCCCTGATAACAAGGCTGGTGCTATGCGACTGAGTCCGGCAGATAGAGTGTGAGTGAAAGCAATGAAAGCCACTTCCAGGCCTGGCCCTTGGAAACATCTTGAGTGGTTGCAGCCCGCTGTTACCCTGCTGCAGACATCCCAGAGACCACACGTCCAGACAATGTGGCACACGAAGGAGGAGGGCCACCTAAACTCTTGCAAACTGCTTGTGAATGAGAAGCCTTTACTGTGTTAAGTCAAGGGGGATTTCATGCTTTATTCATTTCCTCATCATTGTCTATTCGATCCTGACTAGCACCTAGCACCTCTTAGTGTAGCAGGCTCATAGGATATCGCTGGCACATCTCAGTATATCAGACCTCATCTTGGCCAGGCCCTCAGTTTCTGTGCTCCAGCCTCTAAGATGGTCAGTCTTTCAACCTCACCCTTTGCTGCAGAATTCCTCCTGCTGCAGGGCCTTTGCACATGCTGTATGTCTTTGGCCAATCTGCTCTTTCATGTTCCACGATGACTGGGTCAAACCTCCCACCCATTACTCAAACCTGTGACTTTTCCTTCTCTCCATTCTCAGACAACCTCACTGACTTCCATCAGAGGACATTGAAGCCCTCAGAGAGGAGCTCCCTTGCCTTCCCACATCTGCACACCCATTCTTCTGTGACACAGGAACTTTGGCTTCTGCCCTTACCTTGCTCTGCACTGTCAGTAGCAGCCTGCCTCCTGTATGCTCATCTGTCCCACTCGGCTCAATCCTACTCCCAAGCCCTGGCTTCTTTGTCAAGTCCAGTGACTCTCCTTTTTCTTTCTTTCTTTTTTTTTTTTTTTTTTTTTTTTTGAGACGGAGTCTCACTGTGTTGCCCAGGTTGGAGTGCAGTGGTGCAATCTCGGCTCACTGCAACCTCCGCCTCCTGGGTTCAAGCGATTTTCCTGCCCCAGCCTCCTGAGTAGCTGGGACTACAGGCGTGTGCCACCACGCCCAGCTAATTTTTGTATTTTTAGTAGAGACGGGGTTTCACCATGTTGGCCAGGCTGGTCTCAAACTCCTGACCTCAAGTGATCCACCTGCCTTGGCCTTCTAAAGTGCTGGGATTACAGGCGTGAGCCACCGCGCTCGGCTGACTCTTCTTTTCCTTTCCTCCCCTTTGTAATCCAGCTTCTTCAAGGGGTTGACTATACTTGTCTCTACTTTCTTAAAATCTCACTTATTCTTTATATTAATCTATCCATGTTTCCACCTCGTTATGCTATGAAAGCATCTCTCACTAAAGTCACCTGTGACTTCCATGTTGCTAATCCAACAGGCTTTATTGAAGTTTTATCTTTGCCTCTGACCAATTATGGACAACTCCCCTTCCCTTGATTTTCATGATTCTGTTTCCTTCTGCCTCTCCAGCCATGCTTCTGCCTCTGTGAGGCATGCTGTCCTCTTCCCAGTCATTCTGTCTGTAGTTCTTCACAGTGCTCTTCTAGGAGCCTCCTCTCCTCTGGATACTCTCTCTAGTGATCTCACCCATACCGGGGTACCCATCACCACCTATGTGTGGACAGTTCTCACATCTTCCTCTAAGCTCCAGCTTGCATATCTAACTGCCAACTTGACTCCTCCTTTGAAGGAGGCTGGAAAACCCTTCAAACTCAGCCAGGCCACCCTCCCTCCCTGTTCTACTCACCAAAAACTCCCTCATCTTGAGAGCCTCAGTGAATGGCATCACCAGTCATCCAGTTGCTCAAGCTGGGAATTGTCCTAAGCTGCTCCTTCTCCCTCCATGGCCATCACCCAAGGCCTGTTGACTTAACTTCAAAATAGTTCTTGAATCTATCACTTCTTCCCATCTCTAGCACCATCACTGTGGTGAAAGCTACTCTCATCTCTCTGATGGACAATGGGTATGGCCATCTGATCTGCCTTCATCATCTGGCATTCCCTCAAATCTGTTCTTTGCCTGCAGCTCCCAAATGAGTGTGCAGTTAACCCTTGAACAACACAGGAGTTGGGGCGCCAACCCCTGCATAGTCGAAAATCTGCATATACCTTTTGATTCTCCAGAAACTTTACTAATAGCCTACTGTTGACCAGAAGCCTTACTGAGAACATAGTCGATTAACATGTATTTTATGTTATATGTATTATATACTGTATTCTTAGAGTTAGCTAGAGAAAAGAAATACTATTAAGAAAATCAGGCCAGGCACAGCATCTCACACCTGTAATTAGCTTTGGGAGGCTAAGGCAGGAGTTGGAGACCAGTCTGGACAACATGAGACCCCAGCTCTACAAAAAAAAAATGTTAAAAATTAGCCAAGTGTGGTGGCACACCTTGTAGTCCCAGCTACTGGGGGTCTGGGGCAGGAGGTCGAGGCTACAGTGAGCTGTGATCACACCAGTGCACTCCAGCCTAGACAACAGAGTCAGACTCTGTCTCTTAAAAACATCATAAAGAAGAAAAAATACATTTACTATTCATTAAGTGGAAGTGGATCATCATAAAAGTCTTCATCTTTGTTGTCTTCACATTGAGTGGGCTGAGGAGGTGGAGGAAGAGGATGGGTTGGTTTTATTGTCTCAGGAGTGACAGAGGTGGAAGAAAATCTGTGTATAAGCCAGCCATAGTCGTTCACATCTGTAATCCCAGCACTTTGGGAGGCCGAGATGGGAGCTCAGGGCTGACAGAGGTGAAAGAAAATCTGTATATAGGGCCAGATGCAGTGGCTGACACCTGTAGTCCGAGCACTTTGGGAGGCTGAGGTGGGAGGATTGCTTGATTCCAGGAGTTCAAGATCAGCTTGGACAACATGGAGAGACCCTGTCTCTACAAAAAATATTTTTTAAAAAATTAGCTAGGCATGGCCGGCTGCGGTGGCTCACGGCTGTAATCCCAGCATTTTGGGAGGCTGAGGTGGGCGGATCACCTGAGGTCAGGAGTTTGAGACCATCCTGGCTAACATGGTGAAACCCTGTTTCTACTAAAAATACAACAAATTAGCCAGGCATGGTGGCATGCACCTGTAATCTTAGCTACTCGGGAGGCTGAGGCAGGAGAATTGCTTGAACTCAGGAGCCAGAGGTTGCAGTGAGCTGAGATCGCGCCATTGCACTCCAGCCTGGGCAATAAATAGAGCAGACTCTGTCTCAAAAAAAAAAAAAAAAAAGGCCAGGCGCGGTGGCTCACGCCTGTAATCCCAGCACTTTGGGAGGCCGAGGTGGGCGGATCACGAGGTCAGGAGATCGAGACCATCCTGGCTAACACGGTGAAACCCCATCTTTACTGAAAAAAAAAAAAAAAAAAAAAAAAATTAGCTGGGTGTGGTGGTGGGAGCCTGTAGTCCCAGCTACTCAGGAGGCTGAGGCAGGAGGATGGCGTGAACCTGGGAGGCGGAGCTTGCAGTGAGCCAAGATCATGCCACTGCACTGCGGCCTGGGCGTCAGAGTGAGACTCTGTCTCAAAAAAAAAAAAAAAAAAAAGAGCTAGGCATGGTGGCACACACCTGTGGTCCCAGCTACTTGGGAAGCTGAGGTGAGCGGATTGCTTGAGCCCCATGGGTTGAGCCTGCAGTGAGCAATAATCACACCCCTGCACCCCAGCCTGTGCAACAGAATGAGACCGTGTCTCTAAAAAAACAAAAGAAAAATTGGTATATAAGTGGACGCATGCAGTTCAAACTTACTGTTCAAGAGTCACATGTATTTCAATACGCTGGTCTGAACATGTCTTCCACTTCCTTAAAACCCTTCTATGGCTGCTCATTGCTCTTAAGAAAATGAAAATTCTTAACATGACCTACAGTGGCCCACTGCAACCTTGACTTCCCAGACTCAAGGGATCCTCCCACCTCAGCCTCCCAAGTAGGCTAATTTATTTATTTTTTTATTTGTAGAGATAGAGGTCTCACTATGTTGCCCAGGCTGGTCTTGAACTCCTGGGCTCAACTGATCCTCCTACCTTGGCCTCCCAAAATGCCAGGCTTATAGGCATGAGCTACCGCACCCGGCCTAACTTCTCCATTTTATTTATTTATTTGTTTGTTTGTTTATTTATTTACTTTTGAGATGGAGTCTGGCTCTGTCACCCAGGCTGGAGTGCAGTGGTGCAATCTCGGCTCACTGCAACCTCCGCCTCCCAGGCTCAAGTGATTCTCGTGCCTCAGCCTCCCAAGTAGCTAGGACTACAGATGCCACAACCACGCCCAGCTAATTTTTTGTATTTTAGTAGAGACAGGATTTCACCATGTTGCCTAGGGTGGTCTCACACTCCTGAGCTCAGGCGATCCACCTGCCTCGGCTTCCCAAAGTGCTGGGATTACAGATGTGAGCCACCACACCCGGCTTCCATTTTTTTTTTTTTTTTTTTGAGATGGAGTCTTGCTCTGTCACCCAGGCTGGAGTGCAGTGGCACGATCTCGGCTCACTGCAAGCTCCGCCTCCCGGGTGCATGCCATTCTCCTGCCTCAGCCTCCCAAATAGCTGGGACTACAGTCGCCCGCCACCACGCCCGACTAATTTTTTGTATTTTTAGTAGAGATGGAGTTTCACCGTGTTAGCCAGGATGATCTCGATCTCCTGACCTCGTGATCCACCCACTTCAGCCTCCCAAAGTGCTGGGATTATGGGTGTGAACCACCGCGCCCAGCCCCGGCCTCCATTTTAAATCCATATGGTGGTTCTCCCATGGATGCTTATCTCCCCACCAGAATTTTAAGCCCCATGAAGACAAGGACTAGATCTTTTTTTTGTTCACTTTATATCCTGGTGCCTAGCACAGCCCTTGGCATATAGAGGGTGCTCCTAATTATTTAAGAAACGAGTATGGTTCATGCCTGTAATCCCAGCACTTCGGGAGGCCAAGGCGGGCAGATTGCTTCAGGCCAGGGGTTCGAGGCCAGCCTGGCCAACATGGTGAAACCCCGTCTCTACTAAAAATACAAAAAGTTAGCCGGGCATGGTGGTATATGCCTGTAGTTCTAGCTACTGGGGAGGCTGAGGCAGGAGAATGGCTTGAACCTGGGAGGCAGAGGTTGCAGTAAGTCAAGATTGCACCACTACACTCCAGCCTGGGCAGGCAACAGAGTGAGGCTCCATCTCAAAAAAAAAAAGTAAAAATAAAATCAATTGATGGATCCATCTGATTTCAGAACTCAGAGTAAACCTTTCTAACAGTGAGAGCTGTACGGGTGCAGGAGTCAGAGGCTTCTTGGGCCTCCCGCTGTGATGAGAGATTTTTTTTCCCCTCCCAAGTTCAGTGTGCCTGAAGGATCAGTGCCAGCTTTCCAGGTGGCTGGATGCCCTGTGGCTGGGGAGAAGAGTTTTAATGAATTAGATCTGTCTCTCTTGTGCAAAGTGGAGAGTTCTTGGTTCTCTGCCCAGGCCTCTGGAAGACCTGGGATGTTAAAAGAAGCAAACTACCAAACCCAGGCGTGCTCCAGGAAATAGAAGCTGCATCACATAGTCCTGGAGCCTGGGGCTCCAAGATCCATCCACCCCCACTGAGGGCGGGCATTACATTTCTCATGAGGAGGATGTGCTGGAGAAGCAGAAATAGTTGGCCATCCTAAGTGACTGTGTGGGTGCTCAGTACTGGCTCTCTCTGCTTCCTTACTCCCCATTCAATCTGGTGGGCCTTCTTTGACTCTCTCCCACTGCCTAGCCCCAGTGCACACACATATACTCCCTGCTCCAGTTGTATTCTTCAAACTGTTTTCCCAGATGGGAATGTCCTCTGCCTTTCTCCCCTCAGTGCGAGGGAGGTGCCGCTTACTGAGGCCTCCAAACTACACTCTCCCTGGGTTCTCTCATTCATACTCACAAACCTCCCTTCGGAGATTGTATCATCCCATTTCCTACATGAGGCTTGTCCAAGGTCACACCGCTAGGAGGCAGCAGGGCTGAAATTTAAACCCAGGTTGCCCTAGAGATTGCGTTGTTCCCAACACCCTACTCATCCTCCCAGACTTAGCCCGTTCACTCATTACCTTCATGAGCACTGCGGGATCTGTGACCATTTATTCTGATATTTACTTAGTCTCTTTTCTTAAATAGAGCCCCTTTTTTATTTAAATGAATTACTTTTAAAAGGAAACCATGTGACAACTGTAAATGAAAAAATCTCATCAATAGTCTCTTGCCAAAATTAAAACTCTAAAAACAAATACATTCAATATTACTTTTTTTAACATTTTACTATAAAAAAATTCAAACATACAGCTAAAGTTGAAAGAGTTTTACAGTGAGCACTGGTATAGCCTCCACCTAGATTCTACCTTTAACTTTTTTTTTTGAGACAGGGTCTCACTCTGTTGCCGAGGCTGGTGATCACAGCTCATTGTAGCCTCAACCTCCTGGGCTCAAGTGATCCTCCCATCTCAGCCTCCCAAATAGCTGGGACTACAGGCATGCACCACCACACGCGGGGTTTTACCATGTTGCCCAGGCTGGTCTCGAACCCCTGGGCTCAACCGATCCGCCTATCTCTGCCTCTCAAAGTGCTGAGATTACAGGCATGGGCCACTGCACCGGCCTACTCTTAATTTTTTACTCTGCTGGGCTCTTCACATATCAGTTTATCTTTCCATCCCTCTCTCCCCCCATTTATTCATCTCCTTTTTGGTACATTTCAAAGCAAATTACAGACATCAGATCACTCTTGCTAAAAGCTTCACAATGTATGTTATTAACTAGAATTCAATATTTAAAGTTTATTCTTTTGCTGTAAAATTTACATACAATGAAATTCACAAAAATCTTAAGTGTATGTTTGCTGAGTTTTGACAAAGGCTTATACCAGACTCTTATTGAAATGGAGAAATTGGGCCAGGCGCAGTGGCTCATGCTTGTAATTCCAGCACTTTGAGAGGCTGAGGCAGGCGGATCACTTGAGGTCAGGAGTTTGAGATCAGCCTGGCCAACATGGTGAAACCCCGTCTCTACTAAAAATACAAAAAAATTAGCCGGGCGTGGTGGCAGGTACCTGTAGTCCCAGCTACGTGGGAGGCTGAGGCAGGAGAATGGCATGAACCTGGGAGTCGGAGCTTGCAGTGAGCCGAGATTTCGCCACTGCACTCCAGCCTGGGCAACAGAGTGAGACTCCGTCTCAAAAAAAAAAAATTTTGATTGTAGTCATTTTTTTTTCTTTTTTTGAGACAGGGTCTTGCTCTGTTGTCCAGGCTAGAGTGCAGTGGTGCAATCACAACTCACTGCAGCCTCAACTTCCTAGGCTCAAGTGATCCTCCCACCTCAGCCTCCCAAGTACTAGGACTACAGGCATGTGCCAACACACCTGCCTCATTTTTTAATTTTTGTAGAAATGAGGTCTCCTTATATTGCCCAGGCTGGTCTCAAACTCCTGAGCTCAAGTGATCCTCCTGCATTCGCCTCCCAAAGTGCCAAGATTACAGGCATGAGCCACTGTGCCCAGCCTGTTGTCATTTTTTTTTTTTTTTGTAGAGAAGGGGTGTATTAGTCTGTTCTCATGTTGCTATAAATAACTACCTCAGACTGGGTTATTTATTTATTTATTTATTTAGGGACGGAGTTTTGCCCTTGTTGCCCAGGCTGGAGTGCAATGGCGTGATCTCGGCTCACCGCAACCTCCGCCTCCTAGGTTCAAGCAGTTCTCCTGCCTCAGCCTCCCGGGTAGCTGAGATTACAGGCATGCGCCACCATGCCCAGGTAATTTTTGTATTTTTAGTAGAGACGGGGTTTCTCCATGTTGGTCAGGCTGGTCTCGAACTCCCGACCTCAGGTGATCGGCCCGCCTAGGCCTCCCAAAGTGTTGGGATTACAGGCATGAGCCACTGTGCCCAGCCTGAGACTGGATAATTTATAAAGAAAAGAGGTTTAGGCCAGGTGCAGTGACTCACACCCATAATCCCAGCACCTTGGGAGGCCAAGGCGGGCGGATCACAAGGTCAAGAGATTGAGACCATCCTGGCCAACATGGTGAAACCCCGTCTCTACTAAAAATACAAAAATTACCCAGGCGTGGTGGCACACACCTGTAGTCCCAGCTACTCGGGAGGCTGAGGCAGGAGAATCACTCGAACCTGGGAGGTGGAGGTTGCAGTGAGCCGAGATCACGCCACTGTACTCCAGCCTGGTAACAGAGTGAGACTGCGTCTCAAAAAAAAAAAAAAAAAAAAAAAAAAAAAAAGGAGGTTTAATTGACTTACAGTTCTGCAAGCTGTACAGGAAGCATGGCTTGGGAGGCCTCAGGAAACTTACCATCAGGGCAGAAAGTGAAGGGGAAGCAGGCACGTCTTACATGGCCAGTGAAGGAAGAGGTGCTACATACCTTTAAACAACCAGATCTCATGAGAACTCACTATCACAAGAATAGCAAGGGGGAAATCCACCCCCATGATCCAATCACCTCCTCCAACACTGGGGATTACAATTCAACAGGAGATTTGGGTGGGGACACAAATTCAAACCGTATCACCAGGTTTTGCCATGTTGCCCAGACTGGTCTCAAACCCCTAGAGCTCAAGCAGTCTGCCTGCCTCTGTCTCCCAAAGTGCTGGGATCACAGGTGCGAGCCACTGCGTCCAGCTGTGGTTGTTCTGTGTATATCTTACATACCAGTCCTTTGCACATGTGTTTGGAAATATTTCTACTCAGTCCATGATTTGTCTTTCTCCTCTCCTCTCCCCTTTCCTTCTCCCCTTCCCTTCCCTACCCTTTCCTTCCCTTCCCTCCCCTCCCCTCCCCTCCCCTTCCTTCCCCTCTTCCCTCTCCTCTCTCCTCTTCTTGGCTCCCTTCCCTTCCCTTCCCTTCCCTCCCCTCCCCTCTTCCCTTCCCTCCCCTTCTCTTCCCTTCCCTTTTCCCTTCCCTCTTCCCTTCCCTTCTCTCTTCCCTTCCCCCCTGCCCTGCCCTGCCCTTCTTCCCTGCCCTGCTCTTCTTATAGGGTCTCACTATGTCACCTAGGCCGGAGTGCAGTGGCATGGTCATAGCTCACTGAGCCTCCAGCTCCTGGGCTCAAGTGATCCTCCCACCTCCACCTCCCATGTAGTTGGGACCACAGGCAGAGTCTACCACAACTGGCTACTTTTTGTTTTTTTGTAGAGACAAGGTCTCACTATGTGGCCCAGGCTGGCCTTAAACTCCTGGGTTCAAGGGATCCTTCCTCCCTGAGCTCCCAAAGTGCTGGGATTACAGACATGAGCCACTGCCTCAGCCCCATCACTTATTTATTTATTTTATTTTTATTTTTTTGAGACGGTTTCACTCTGTCGCCCAGGCTAGAGTGCAGTGGCCCGATCTTGGCTCACTGCAACCTCTGCCTCCCACGTTCAAGCAATTCTCCTGCCTCAGCCTCCCAAGTAGCTGGGACTACAGGTGCATGCCACCACGCCCAGCTAATTTTTTTTGTATTGTTAGTAGAAACGGGGTTTCGCCATGTTGACCAGGCTGGTCTCGAACTCCTGATCTCTAGTGATCTGCCCGCCTTGGCCTCCCAAAGTGCTGGGACTACAGGCGTGAGCCACCATGCCCAACCCCCATCATTTATTTTTAAAAACTTATTTTCCTATTGGATTGTTTGGCATCTCATCAAAAAACATATCTGTGGCTGGGCGTGGCGGCTCACGCCTTAATCTCAGCACTTTGGGAGGCCGAGGTGGGCAGATTATGAGGTCAGGAGATAGAGACCGTACTGGCCAACATGGTGAAACCCCATCTCTACTAAAAAAAAAAAAAAACAAAAATTAGCTGGGTGTGGTGGCACATGCTTGTAAATCCCAGCAACTTGGGAGGCTGAGGCAGGAGAATCGCTTGAACCAGGGAGTCGGAGGTTGCAGTGAGCTAAGATCACGCCACTGCACTCCAGCCTGGGTGACAGAGCAAGACTCCATCTCAAAAATCAAACAAACAAAAACATGTCTGTGACTATAAAAACAAATGTAAAACAACTACAATGAGTTATTAAATTTAATTTTTAAAAAAATAAAATGTTGCAGGGCGTGGTGGCTCACACCTGTAATCCCAGCACTTTGGGAGGCCAAGGCAGGCAGATCACGAGGTCAGGAGATCGAGACCATTCTGGCTAACATGGTGAAACCCCGTGTCTACTAAAAAATACAAAAAATTAGCCAGGTGTGGTGGCGGGCGCCTGTAGTCCCAGCTACTCGGGAGGCTGAGGCAGAAGAATAGCGTGAACCTGGGAGGCGGAGCTTGCAGTGAGCAGCGATCACCCCACTGCACTCCAGCCTGGGCGAAAGAGCGAGACTCCGTCTCAAAAAATAAAATAGAATAAAATGTTCAGGCTGAGCACAGTGGCTCACCCCTATAATCTCCACACTTTGGGAGGCCAAGACGTGTGGATCATTTGAGCCAGGAGTTCAAGATCAACCTGGGCAACATGGCAAAACCATGTCTCTACAAAAAATTTTAAAACTATATTAATTGGGCATGGTGGCACATGTCTATATTCCCAGCTTCTCCAGAGGCTGAGGTGGGAGGATCGCTTGAGCCCAGGAGATCCAGACTGCAGAGAGCTGTGATTGCGCCACTGCACTCCAGCCTGAGTGCCAGAGCAAGACCCTGTCTCACATAAATTTTTTAAAAATAAAATATTTGGCTGGGTGCAATGGCTCACCCCTGTAATCCCAGCACTTTGAGAGGCCGAGGCGGATGGATCACTTGAGGTCCGGAGTTCAAAGACCAGCCTGGCCAACATGGCAAAACCCCATCTCTACTAAAAAATACAAAAATTAGGCGGGCGTGGTGGCATGCACCTGTAATCCAAGCTACTCGGGAGGCTGAAGCAGGGAGAATTGCTTGAACCCAGGAGGCGGAAGTTGCAGTGAGCCGAGATCACACCACTGCACTCCAGCCTGGGTGACACAGCGAGACTCTGTCTTGGGAAAAAAAAAAATTAAGTGAAAATAAAGCGCGAGTAAAAGTAGTCTGAGTTAACAAAAATTCATGTTTAAAAATCAGTTCCTCACTGAGAAAAATGGAACTGATTGTGACTAGGCTGTAATAAAAAGATGCTCAGTTTGATGTCACTTATATCGAAAATTTGAAATTCTTCATCAAAAGACAACTTTCTTTTTGAACTTTGATATTAGCCAGGATTGAGAATGCCAAAGCTATATGCATGTGGGTGGAGAGAGCAAAAGATTTTAACTGCCTTTGCAGAGTATTTATCAGTTTGTCACATAAAAAATGGTTGTCAAGGCCAGGCGTGGTGGCTCATACCTATAATCCCAGCATTTTGGGAGGCTGAGGCGGGCAGATCACTTGAGGTCAGGAGTTTGAGACCAGCCTGGCCAACATGGTGAAACCTTGTCTCTACTAAAAATACAAAAATTAGCCGGGCATGATGATGGGCACCTGTAATGCCAGCTACTCGGGAGGCTGAGTCAGGAGAATTGCTGGAACCCGGGAGGCGGAGGTTGCAGTGGGCCGAGATGGCACCACTGCACTCCAGCCTGGGCGACAGAGTGAGTGAGACCCAGTCTCAAAAAAAAAAAGAGGTCGTCAATATGCAGAGGTAACGCTTTGTTGCAGTGACGTGTGTGTAAGTTCAGGTCTCAAAAATCCACACCGGACATCCCTGCCACATCCATCGTCCATTGACAGTGCCTTGGGAGGTTCAGGGAACTGGGGTCACATGCTCTGTGTCCCAGTCAGTGTCAGGAAGACAGCCAAGACAATGCCTCCTTTAGCCAGTCAATATCTTCCTTAGTCTTATCCTGAGACTAATAATATGTGCTTATTGTGTGTGAAGCATGCTTCTAATTTATCTCATTTCTTTCTCATAATGAAGAGCAAAGGCAGTCTTATCAGCCCCACTTTAACTGAGAAACTGAGGTGCAGAAAAGTCATGCAACTTGCCCAACGTGGCTCAGCCGGTTAGTGGGGGAGTCGGGGCTTGGAGCCAGGCAGCCTGGTTGCATGGCCAGCCTGCTTAACCCCTCTGCTGTATGGCCTTACCCTGAGAAAAGGGGTTTGGTGTGCTGGTTACTTGAATTTAAAGCTATAACTTTAAATTTTTAAAGTTTAAAACAAGATTTTTTTTAAGAGAAAGAGTCTTACCCTGTCACCCAGGCTAGAGTCAGGTGGTGCGATCATGGTTCACTGCAGCCTCGACCTAGGCTCAAACAATCCTCCTACCTCAGCCTCCTGAGCAGTTGGGACCAGCAGGTCCAGTTAATTATTTTATTTTTTGTAGAGATGCGGTCTCTCTTTACTGACTAGGCTGGTCTCCATCTCCTGGGCCCAAGTGATCCTCCTGCCTCAGCCTCCCAAGTAGTAGGCACCACCACACCTGGCTAATTTTGCAGAGATGGGGGTCTCACTATGTTGCCTGATACAGTTTGGCTATGTCCCCACGCAAATCTCATCTTCAATTGTAGCTTTCATAACATAATTCCTACGTGTCATGGGAGGGACCCAGTGGGAGGTAATTGAATCATGGGGCGGGTCTTTCCTGTGCTGTTCTCACGGTATTGACTAAGTCTAAGGATATCTGATCATTTTATGAAGGGGAATTCCCCAAGCTCTCTTGCCTGCCACCATGTAAGACGTGACTTTGCTCCTCATTTGCCTTCAGCCATGATTGTGAGGCCTCCCCAGCCATGTGGAACTGTGAGTCAGTTAAACCTCTTTCCTTTATAAATTACACAGCCTTGGGTACGTATTAGCAGCATGAGACCAGACTAATACATTGCCTAAGCTAGTCTCGAACTCCTGGGCTCAAGTGATCCTCCCTCCTCAGCCTCCAAAAGTGCTGGAATTACAGATGTGAGCCACCACATCCAGCCCAGAAATTTTCTCACGGTTCTGGAGGCTGGAAAGCCCAGGGTCAGGGTGTCAGCAGGGTTTGCTTCCTAGTGAAGGACCTCCTCCTGGCTCGCAGCCTTCTGGCCGTGTTCTCACATGGCGGGAAGAGAGGTCCAGCGTCTCCTCCTCTGAGGACATCATTCTATTGGGTCAGGGCTCTGCCCTATGACCTCATTTAACTTTAATTGCCTCCTTAAAGGCCCCGTCTCCAATGATCGCATGGGGGGAGGGCTAGGGCTTCAACATATGTATTTGTAGTGGGACACAGTTCAGTCCCTAACAAAAGGAAATGAGAGCTCTGGAGGGTGGCACATTGGCAGTTAAATGCTTGTCCTGGATGTGACACTCTTTCTTCACTATCGCTCACAACTGTTTGGCCAGAACTGGTCACATAGCCCCACAGGGAGCCCAGAAGTACAGTCCCATCCCATGCTCCAGTGGTGGAGAGTCAGAAATAAGGTTGAGCGTCATTGATTTTCACCATCATAGTAAATTTTGAATCTTTACTAAGTGCAGGGCCTGTCCTGTGTGCTTCTTGAATCAGGGAGAAGGTTTTATACAAGAAAATGGCACATTCTGAAGTGGAGCTCAACAGGTAAGAATGAGACCATTCTAGCATTGAGCCCTGGCTCCTTGGCTGACATTCTGTGTGACCTTATACAAGCATCTTCACATCTCTGAGCCTTTGTGTACACATCTATAAAATATGGACAATGTGGCTGGGCATGGTGACTCACACAGTCCCAGCACTTTAGGAGGCCGAGGGGGGTGGATCACTTGAGCTCAGGAGTTCAAGACCAGCCTGGCCAACATGGTGAAACCCCATCTCTACTAAAAATATAAAAATTAGCCAGAAATCGCTTGAACTCGGGAGGTGGAGGTTGCAGTGAGCTGAGATCGTGCCACTGCACTCCAGCCTGGGCAACAGAATGAGACTCCGTCTCAAAAAAAATAAAATATAGACAATGCTTTTGGCACACTGTATGGATAAAGCACATAGCACTGTGACCTGGCCATTGGAGAGGCAGCATTGCATTGCAGCTAAGCTTGCAGGCTTTGGAGTCAGCCAGACCTGCATTTGAATCTTACTCATCTGCTTTTTGTTTTGTGCCTTTATTTGTGTGTGTGTGTGTGTGTGTGTGTGTGTGTGTGTGTGTGTGTGTGACAGAGAGAGACTGTTCTAAGCAAGCACATTACATGGAAGTAACTGGAATTGGAACTCAGGCACGTTGGCCTCCAGTAAGCATGCTTGTACTGTTACCCTACACGGCCCTTAGGTTAGCACAGAGAGATTATTTATTTATTAAAAAAAAATTTTTTTTTTGAGATGGGGTCTCACTCTGTCACCCAGGTTGGTGTGTAGTGCTACAGTTTCAGCTCACTGCAACCTCTATCTCCCAGGCTCAAGCAATCCTACCACCTCAGCCTCCCAAGTAGCTGGGACCATAGGCGCACACCACCACACCTGGCTATTTTTTTTTTTTTTGGTAGAGATCGGCTTTCTCCATGTTGCCCCGGCTGGTCTTGAATTCCTGAGTTCAGGCAATCCGCCTGCCTCAGCCTCCCAAAGTGCTGGGATTATAGGTGCCAGCGACCAAGCCCAGCCCAGAGAGATTATGTGTAACTCTCTCTACTACTATACTAGTTCCATGGGGGATAAGGACCATACATACATTACGTTCCATTCTGTTCTGTGTTTTAGCACAGTGCCTGGCACATAGTTGGTGCTCATTAAATGTTCATTGAATGACTAATTGACTGATGAAATAAATGAAGGTAGAGGCTCTTTATGAAGCTGCCTGTGCTGGATCCAAGACCATTGATATCTGTTGCAAATGGAAGTTGTTAATGAGACTCAACAAGTTAGTGGAAAATGTTTTGAGTGTTTTATGAGATTCTCTTTTTTTTTTTTTTTTTTTTGAGACAGGGTCTCACTCTGTTGCCCAGGCTGGAGTGCAGTGGCGAGATCTTGGTTCACTGTAGCCTCAACCTTCCAGGCTCAGGCGATTCTCCCACCTCAGCCTCCCAAGTAGCTGGAACCACAGGCATGTGCCACCACGCCCAGCTAATTTTTTGTTCACCATGTTGCCCAGGCTGGTCTCAAACATGGACTCAAGCAATCCACCCACTTCGGTCTTCTGAAGTGTTGGGATTACAGGCGTGAGCCACTGTACCTGGCCTTTTTTTTTTTTTTAATTGATTAATTTATTTATTGAGACGGAGTCTCACTCTGTCGCCCAGGCTGGAGTGCAGTGGCACGATCTCGGCTTACTGCAACCTCTGCCCCCCGGGTTCAAGCGATTGTCCTGCCTCAACTTCCCGAGTAGCTGGGATTACAGGCGCCTGCCACCGTGCCTGGCTAATTTTTGTATTTTTAGTAGAGACGGGGTTTCACCATGTTGGCCAGGATGGTCTTGAACTCCTGACCTCGTGATCCACCTGCCTTGGCCTCCCAAAGTGCTGGGATTACAGGCATGAGCCACTGTGCCCGGGCTTTTTTTTTTGTTTTTTTAATTAACTTTTTAAAATTTTAAATTTGAGACAGGGTCTTGCTATGTTGGCCAGGGTGGTCTCAAACTCCTGGCCTCAAGCAATTCTCCCACCTCAGCCTCCCAAATTGCTGGGATTATAGGCCTGAGCCACTGCACCCAGCCACAGGATTCTCTTAAAACCACAAACTTACCATACTTTCTAGATGTTTCCTTTCCCTCCTATGCATGATATAGTTAGCCACTATCTAATTGAAAGGTGTACTAGTCACGTTAGGCTAGACTATGATAGTAAATAAACCCCCAAATCTCAGCGACTTAACAACGCAACCCTTATTTCTCATTTGTGCCAAGTCCAATGTGAACTGGGCAGCTGTTCAGGACAGCTCCTTTCTGTGGCAGCCCAGGGATCCATGCTCTGCCATCTCAACATGTGGTCTCCACGGTTGCTACTAAAGGGAATGAGAAAGTGCGGATAACTCACATTCACTTGCAACCCGGAAGCAACACGTGACACTTCTCCGAGCCCTTGGGCCGGAGCTAGTCACATGTTCCTGTGGAACTGCAAGGAGCCTGGGAGGTGTGGTTCTCCCTGGTACCCAGGAAGGAGAAGAGAATCAGATCTGGCTGAGCCTGAAGTCTCTACCACAGTCTGTTCTGCTGGTCTCCATGTACCGCATTGGATTTGCTCTTCTTCCTACACACAACACACAACATGAAACTGCTTTCCAAGAGAGAAAACCCAGAGTGATGTGCAGCTCCTGCCTCCAGCCAGGATCTCATGGTCTGCCCTAGGGTCTCTTTATGAGGTCTAGAGGTGGCCTTTTTTGGTCCAGAGATGTAGGAATTTTAAAAAGTTACCTGTTGGGGGCCAGGTGCGGTGGCTCACGCCTGTGATCCCAGCACTTTGGGAAGCCAAGGGGGTGGATCACCTAAGGTCAGGAGTTCGAGACCAGCCTGGCCAACACAGTGAAACCCTGTCTCTACTAAATATAAAAAAAAAAAAAAATTAGCCAGGTGTGGTGGCACGTGCCTGTAATCCCAGCTACTCAGGAGGCTGAGGCAGGAGAATCGCTTGAACGCAGGAAGCAGATGTTGCAGTGAGCCAAGATTGTGCCACTGCACTCCAGCCTGGGTGACAGAGTGAGACTCCGTCTCAAAAAATAAAAATAAATTTAAAAAGTTACCTGCTGGGCACAGTGGCTCACACCTGTAATCCCAGCACTTTGGGAGGCCGAGGCAGGTGGATCACTTGAGGACAGGAGTTTGAGACCAGCCTGGCCAACATGGAGAAACCCCATCTCTACTAAAAAATACAAAATTTAGCCAGGTGTGCTGGCGCATACCTGTAATCCCAGCTACTCGCGAGGCTGAGGCACAAGAATCATTTGAGCCTGGGAGGCGGAGGTTGCAGTGAGCTGAGATCATGCCACTGCACTCCAGTCTGGGTGACAGAGCAAGACTCTCTCTCAAAAAAAAAAAAAAAAAAAAAAAAGGCAGGTTACCTGCTTCTCCCTTCCCACCCCCACGCCATACACAAAGGCGGAGTAGGGGCAGGGACAGGATAACCACAGTAAGGATACCCCGGGAAGTGGGAGCTGAGGCCTTCTGGGCAGACCTTGTGGAGGGGTAGGGAAGTTTCTGGAAGGAACTACCTTCATCGCTGCTCTCAGGGCCGCTTGGCTCCCTCATTTAAAGCTCTTTTTCCCCTACCTTACTTTACTCGATCATATCTGAAGCAGGGATTGTGTGTTCCACCCTCCTTGAGGGTTGTGTGGATTTCTCAGCCCGCTTCCTGCCCATGGAAGTTTTAAGGTTCAAATAGTCACAATCTTTTTAAAGACCAGGCCCATGGCCAGGGGCGGTGGCTCATGCCTGTAGTTCCAGCGACTTGGGAGGCTGAGGCGGGATAATCTCTTGAGTTCAGGAGGTTGAGGTCACAGTGAGCTATGATTGCGCCACTGCACTCCAGCTTGGGTGACAGAGCAAGACCCTTTCTCTAAAAAAAAAAAAAAAAAAAAAAAAAACAAACAAAAAAAACCCCATTTTTTTTGGGCATTACTGTTTTCTCAAAATTTCAGTAGGCCTCTCATCTGTCTGCTTCCAGTGAGTTTCATATGCCTGAATGTGACAGTTAATTTGTGTCTCAATTTGTCTAGGTGACTGGGTACCTGGATATGTGATCGAGTATTCTTCTGGGTGTTTCTATGAGGATGTTTTTGGATGAAATTGGCATTTAAATTGGTAAACTGAGTAAAGCAGTCTGTCCCCCTAACCGGGGTGGGCTTCATGTAATCAGCTCAAGGTTTAAATACAACAAAAAGACTTACACTCTCCCGAGTGAAAGGCAATTCTTTCTGCCTGGCAGCCTTCAAACTGAGACACAGGCTTTTATCCTGCCTTCAGATTCGCCTGGGAACACTGGCTCTTCCTGAGTCTCAAGCCTGCTGGCCTTGAGACAAGAACTACATCAGCTCTCTCAGTTCTCAGGCCTTTGGACTTACTCTGGAACTAAGCCATCAGCTCTCTTGGGTCATCAGCTTGCCAACCAACTCATCCTGAAGATCTTGGGACTTGCCAGCCTTCATAGTCACGTGGGCCAATTCCTTTTTTTTTTTTTTTTTTTTTTTTGAGATGGGGTCTTACTCTGTTGCCCAGGCTGGACTGCAATGGCACGATTATGGCTCACTGCAGCCTCAACCTCCAGGGCCTGAGTGATCCTCCCACCTCAGTCTCCCAAGTAGCTGGGACTACAGGCACATGCTACCATGCCCAGCTAATTAAAAAAAATTTTTTTTTGTAGAGACGGAGTTTCACTGTGTTGCTCAGGCTGGTCTTGAACTCCTGAGCTCAAGCAACCCTCCACTTCAGCCTCCCAAAGTGCTGGGATTACAGGCATCACTGGCCCAGGCAGAGCCAATTCTGTATAATAAATCTGTCTCTCTCTGTCTCTCGTGTATGTGTGTGTGTGCACATTCTGTTTTGCTAGAGAATGCTGACTAATACAGAATCACATCCTAATTTATTTCCTAAGAAGTTCTCAAATCTTCATTTCTTTGCTTATGCCGCAGTAACAAACAAAACCCCAAACCTTAGAGGCTTAAAGCAGCAAGGTTTATCTCTCTATCACATCCCAGTGTGCTGCAGGAAGAGCAGCTCCAGGGCAGCTGACTCCATGCAGTGACTCAGAGATCCAGCCTGCTTCCATCTTTTGGTTCTTCCATCCCAAGTGTGATTTCTACCCACAGAGAATGGAAAACTCACACCCACCTCTAACTACTCAGACTGGGAGTGGCACTGCTCAATTCCACCCACAGAACCAGCCACGTGGCCCTTATCTAACTGCAAGGAAGGCAGGAAAATGCAATGATAATCATAAACATTTCTTGAGTGCTTTCTCTATGCCAGGCTGTGTGCTAAGCATGTAAATATTATCTTTTCTGTATTCCAAGCCTAAGTCTCTTAAAGTTCTACTGTGACCTCATCATACAGCCAAGGAAACAGGCTCGGAGAAGTTAAGGAAGTTGTCCAAGGGCACATACCTCATAAAGGCAGGGCTGCAGAATTGAACCCAGATCTCTGTGCATTGGAAACCCACCCCCTTGACCCCTGTCCTGGTTCCTTGCTCATCTCTGCCAAGAATATCTTCATTCCATCTGAGGATTGGGAATGGCTTCTTATTTTCTGCCTCATCTCATTTCATCTTCCCCGCGAGTCATGAATTTTTAAACCTTGTGTGAGATCAACAAGTTCACCCAGAGGAGACAGTAAAAGAACAGAACAGGCAGGAACAGAACAGCCATCAGATACACAAGATAGAGTCTTCCAGGAAATGCCCACTGAGGGGAGAAATGAACCACAAGTGAGGCCAGGATTGTGGGAGGCTGGGAGGGAAAGCAATCCGGTCATCAGGGGAATCATTTCCTTTTACGAAAGAGAGAGAGATGGGACTTAGCCATTAGACTTGGGCTATTTCAGTTCCTGGTAATGACACAGCTCAGTGAATAGAACCCCCAAAGCACTTTCGGAAGGGGGGCCCCAGTCCTGGGCAGCTCTCCTGCCTTAATCACTGCAAGTCACAGAGCAGAGAAACTGGAAATGGGCAAAATCGATGACAGGCCTGCCTGCGGACCATGCCCTGGACCCAACCTGCACCCCCATGGTCATTAATTACATCACCCATCACTCCTTGGTGCTCACACAGCTGAGCCCATGAAGCAGGGCAGCTCCCACTCCCAGGACTAGACAGAAAGGTGGTTGCACGAATCCAGGGCTCCATGCTCTTCCCCATCGCAGGGAAGACAGGGCCTCACAGACTTGATGTCCTCCCAGTCAGCTCTTCTCTGCCATGATCCCCTTTATGCTGCGTCCCAGCTTCAAACTGCTCCCCTGAAAGGGTCAGTTGGAGCAGCTGAGCTTGGGGCATCTCACCTGGGTGAGCTTTGTTGGTGGGCTCAGAAGAATCTGGGTTGGGAAACAGTACTCTGGTGGGCAGAATGAGGGGTTCAGTGAGCTCTTGTGTCCTTTGTGGGCACCTTGGAGTCTGGCTTGGGAGAAACTCCCTGTGCAGGTCCAGCAGGCCTAGAGGCCAGGCTGAGTGTGGGTTGGCATGAGGCCGACTCCCCTCCATGCCCCACTGTAATAAGGCAGAGGGGAAGGACCTTGGAAGGGGGTAGGCTGGGGTCCTGCTATTTCACAGATGGCAGGTGAGGGGCCCAGGGGGAGGGGACGTGGAGCCAGCCATCACTTCAGTATATGAAGACAGAGCTCCAAGTTCTCCAGGCCAAACAACACATCTCAAACTAAAGCAAGCCAAACCTCCTATCCTGGCTCAACCCCCTCTTCACAGGCAACAGGATCAGAGGGAGGCAGTTAATTAAGAAGGGTCACATAGCACTATTTGTGCCAGAGCCAGACCTCAAACTCAAGCCTAGAAAAGGCTCAGAAAGGGGCAGGGATGTAACCTCAGATCACCTGAAGCCAAGAAACATTACTCTAGGCTTGTCCCAGCCTCCAGCATGGGAATTTCAAAAGTAGGAGTATAATTACCCTCTCCCTGCCACCCCCAGCCTCCTGGGCTGGGAGGGCTCAGTGCCTTTAGCTGCATCCCAGGGATCTGTTTCCCATTTCTCAATCATCTTAGCTGATTCGAACAATTTCAGACCTTTCTTCTGTGAATTTTTCACCCAGCAGTGCCCAGCACAAACTGAGGACCCTGAGAGGGGTGAACTCTTTAAAAGGATTTTTAGGCCTAGCATGGTGGTTCACACCTGTATTCCCAGCACTTTGGGAGGCCGAGGCAGGAGGATCCCTTGAAGCCAGGAGTTTGAGACCAGCCTGGGCAACAAAGCAAGATCCTGTCTCTATAAACATTTTCTTAAAATCTTTTTATTTTATTTTTCTCTATAGAGGTAATCAGGTTTAAAAAGAGATTTAAAAAGTCATAGGAGGTCAGATTTTGAAAATAGATCTGAGAACCTCTAGCTCAACCTTTGAGGCAATATCAAAGTGGTCACCAGCATGACCTTTGAAGTCAGGATGTCTGGGTTCAAATAATGGCTTTTCCCCTTAGTAGCTGTGTGACCTGTGACAAGTTACGCAGCCTCTCTGTGTCTGAGTTTCTTCATCTATAAAATGGAGGAGCTGATAACACCCACCAGGTAGGAATGCGGTGAAGTTTAATTGTGCTAATCATGGGAAGTGCTTAGAAACAGTCCCTGATACCTAATGAACCAGTGAAAGTTTGCTCTTATTGTCATCCTGTCAAGCTGTTGCATGCCTCCTGGGATGGGGAACTCACTCCCCCCAGGGCAGCCTGTTCCCCTATTGGATTATTTTGTGTGTTAGGAGGCTTTTCTATCCATTAAGCTGAAGTATGCCAACCTGTCTCTTCCCTACAAGAGCCCTGGCTTCCCTCTGAGGGCGGCCATAAAGACCCACATCAACCAAAGCAAAATGACACACACTTGGTGGTGTGTGGCTCATTCACTTGAGTTAATCCTCTTTTAGGGAACTGCAGCCCACACGGCCCAGCACAGAGCGCAGATGTCTGTCTCTGCTCAGGACTCAGCACTCAGTGGTGGTGTGCTCTGGCCTCGGGAGCCTGTTAGGGCCTACCCCACTGATCCCAGCCAAGGAACTCTATGGGCTGAGACCCAGCATGTCCTCTCACTGGGTCCTCTCTGCTAACCTAGTGTGTCTGTAGCCTCTGCCTTCGTATGGGAGGGAAACAGGGGAATCTTTTTTTTTTTTTTTTTCTGAGATGGAGTCTTGCTCTGTCGCCCAGGCTGGAGTGCAGTGGTGCAATCTCGGCTCACTGCAACCTCTAACTCCTGCATTCAAGGAATTCTCCCTGCCTCAGCCTCCCGAGTAGCTGGGATTACAGGCGCCCACCACCATGCCTTGCTAATTTTTGTATTTTTAGTAGAGACGGGGTTTTGCCATGTTGGCCAGGCTGATCTCGAACTCCTGACTTCAGGTGATCTGCCTGCTTTGGCCTCCCAAAGTGCTGGGATTACAGGCATGAGCCACTGTGCCCGGCTGGAAATGGGAATCTTACTGCCCAGGACTGGGCAGAGCTAGAAAGTAGGAGGCAGTTGCCCATCTGGCCAGGGCAGCCCATCCCTTTGGAAAATCATCCCTTTGGAAAAGCCCAGTGCTAAGGTCCCGGCGCTTTCTGGAGAGTTTGCTGGTGTGTTCCAGAGGGCGGGGCATAGATTCCAGGGTCAAAGCTGAGTTTGGATCCCAGCTCCACTCCTCCCTGTCTGCGAGGCCTCAGGCAGTTTCCTCACATGTAACATGGGCAGGATTATAGTAGTTCCCACGTAGAGCCGGGAGTGAAAAGCGATGATGAGGTGATTCGTAGCTCAGCTCTGGCACAATAAAGTGGTGAATAAATGGGGACGGATATGGGAAGGGAGTGGGATGAGGTGGGCCTAGATTTTCCAGTATGGAAGGACTTTTAGTCTGTTCCTTCATTTTGTAGATAGAAGGACTGAGGTCCACAGGTGACAGGTCCAAAAGTCACGCTGCTCTTGGGTCACCTGGCACCTGGGCTCCCGCTCCTTGTGGGCTCCAGCGCTTGCCCTCCCGGAACACTCCTTGCCCAGACCCAACCCTTCTGTTCTGGAGGGATGGGTGAGTGAGGCTTGGGGTGGGGCTGTGGCCGGGTCGACGGAGCTGCTCTGTCCCCAATTCCTAGGACCCCCCGACCCCGGTCTTAGGGATTCATCTGCGGCATCTCCTGCAGTTCCGAGTTACGGCCGCTGGGTGTCGCCACACAGCAAAAAACCCACCGGCCGCCGGGAGGACGGGACCTAATGGGGGCTCTGATGGGACAGCGCCGGCCAGACCCTGATCCCCGACCCTTGAACTCCTGCCCAGGTCCTTGGTCGGCTACAGCCTAGAGCCTCCCTAAGAGAAGCTCTAAGGGATGATTTCAAACCTTTCTACCACCCCTCCTTGCCCCCTCCACCTGCTAAAAGGAAAACCTGGCTACAGCCTACCTGGGGGCTGCTTCTCCCAGCTGAGCCTCTCCTCCCCACGCAGTGCTCCAGCCACGCTGCACTAGTCAGGGCTCCCAGCCTGCTGGACACCTGTCTCCGCCTTTGTGTTTGTCGGGCTTTCCACGTAGAGGGCCCTTCCTTATCTCTGCCTGGTGCAGGCCTGTTACCTCTTGTGCATAGGGTATTTCAAATCCACCAGCGACCCTGCTAGGTAGGCACGGTTATCCCTGCCTGCAGGTACAGAAACAGGCTCAAAGAGAGGAAGCCCCGAGTCACACACAGCAGAAGCAGGTTTTGAACTCGGGCTCCCACAGTGAGCTTTCTTTTGCTACATCTGAGATCCTTCCTAAACCGTGGGCTCTCTGAGGCCAGGGCCATGTGGATTTCCTGTTTATAACCCTTAGGCCCAACCCTTTGCCTAGCAGGCAGTGAGTACTCAAAAGGAACCTCTTTCCCTAGCTCTTAGATGGCACCTACCATGTGCCAGGTACTGGGCTAAATGCTTCGTGAGTACCACAACCCTGCAGGTAGTTACCATTATTATACTCATTCTCCAGAAGGGGAAACTGAGGCACAAGGAACATGCACTGTCTTATGGTTATCTAGTGGCAGAGACAGGACCCACACCATCTGGCTTCAGAGTCCAAGCTCTTGCTCGTAGCCACTTATCCAGGCATACTTAGAGGAGGGCCCCTCTCTCCCTTCACCCTGTGAGCACCTCACCTATGGTGGTCTCACCCTTTGTGCTTCGTGTGTGGAACTCCCATGAGCCTCTGTAGTAGAATGGGAGCACTTTGCTGGAGGGCAGGGCTGTGTGCACTCACTCCTGTATCCTTGTGCCCTGTGATCCCTGAACAGAATCGTTAGTCCAGAGGGTGGGTGCCAAACGTGCTTCAGCTTGCCTTCCCATGGGGGGCTGGGTGAGGACACGAGTGAGCCTCCACCCTGGCAGGCCAGGTTACTACAGGATAAATGCGGCAAGGGCATCTCCTGGGTGAGGAAAGGAGATGCCTCCTTTCCCTTTATTCAGCCTTCATTCATACCTCACTCTCGCCTGAGAGCAGGGGTGCTCTGAAGCCAGCTCTACCGGCTCAGGAGAGCTGAAGGCGAAACTTCCAGGAAATTGGCAAGCTGGTTTTTAACTCTGCCATTGTTAAAAATTAAATTACTGGCCGAGCGCGGTGGCTGACGCCTGTAATCCCAGCACTTTGGGAGGCTGAGGCAGGCAGATCACTTGAGCTCAGGAGGTCGAGACCAACCTGGCCAACATAGTGAAACCCCATCTCTACTAAAAATACAAAAATTAGCCGGGCGTGGTGGCGTGCACCTGTAATCCCAGCTACTCAGGAGGCTGAGGCAGGAGAATTGCTTGAACCAGGAGATGGAGGTTGCAGTGAGCTGAGATCGTGCCACTGCACTCCAGCCTGGGGGACAGAGCAAGACTCCATCTCAAATAAATAAATAAATAAATAAATAACTTAAACCTGCAATTTAATGAATTATATTAAAAACAAAAAAAAACCTAAAACTCATCACCCCTTAATTATGTGAGTACATTTTTCTATTATTTGTGCTGTCGAGGTTACTTACGCCCATTATGTCTGCATGATGGGACTACTCCCGTACAGTGGTGAGCGACCTTCCCATGTCCCGGTTCAAAGACATTGTAGTGGTGGTTTGAAAGCAGCCCTGATAGGACCACTGACATCACAGAAATTGGCAAATGCTGCAAAGTAGGGCTATCCCACCCCACCCAGAGATCTAACTGTTACAACATTTACAAGCCTGAAAGCCAATTTGAGGCAAAAAGGCTGTCATGGAAGAAGATTCTCACTGTGGAGTTTGCGCACTCAGATTTGAGTCCAGGCTCCGTCTCCACCCACTGTGGGGCCTGGGCTATTTCCCCTTGAGCCTCACCTTTCCTATCTGCAAAATAAGACTAAAAGTACAGCAGCTTTTGCAAATTGAGCATTTGCCGAGTGTGGTGGCTTGCCCCTGCAATCCCAGCAACTCAGGAGGCTGAGGCAGGAGGATCACTTGAGGCCAGGAGTTCAAGACCAGCCTGAGCAACATAGCAAGACGCTGTCTCTACAACAAATAAATACATAAATAAGCAAGTCAGGCATGGGGGAGCACACCTGTAGTTCCGGCTACTTGAGAGTCTGAGGCAAGAGGATTGCTTGAACTTAGGAGTTGGAGGCTGGACTGAGCTATGATGGTACCTCTGTACTCCAACCCAGGTGAGAGCATAAGATCCTGTCTCTCTTAAAAAAAAAAAAAGAGCATTTACTACCTGTCAGGTGCTGAATCCATGCTCTTGCTAAATCTGCCAGCAGCCCTGTGAGGTGGGTGCAGTCACGTCCCTTGCGAAGATGGGGATATGGGGGCGTGAAGAGGATAAGTACCTCATCAAAGGTGACAGATCAGATTTGAACCACACTCTTAACTGCTGCGGTTTATTGGCCCTACAATAATAGTGCCCAGTTCACAGGGTGGTTTGGGGGATTACACGACGTAATGTGTGTTAAAGGGCTTAGCACAGATTTGGCTCCCGAGGAACATAGTAAACGTTGATTTACCGAGAGGCAGAAGAGCGGGATCCACATCCACCCACGTTTGAATCTCAACTTGGCTATTTTCTGATTGCGAGATCTCTGGAGTCAAGTCACTTTGCTTATCTAAGCCTCATGTTCCCCCAGTGAAAATGGGGATAATCATAGCTACTGAAGAGCTGCTCAGAGGATGGAGATAGAGGATGTAAAGTATCTGCCGAGAAGTGGGTACTTTATGGGAGTGAGTGTTCGGGATTATCTTTTATTTTATGTCACGCAGACAGCAACTCTTCCCAGCCCTGTGGAGGAGGCCGGAGGTTGGGGCCGGAGCCCTGGAAGCAGGGCCTTGCTCGGGCAGCTTCTGACCCTCCCCTCCTGGCCAGGTCAGCCCCTCAGTGGGCCCTGGCCCTAGAAGGGCTCAGAAGCCTGGGGACGCTGTTGCTAGGCACCAGTTGCTAGGCTACACATTGTTTCTCCTGCTTGGCCTCCTCCAGGAGGGCTGGCTTCTCTGCAGAGCTCTGCTTCCTGCAGCCTCTCCCCGACCTCAGAGCCTCTGCAGAGGAAAGGTGAGGGTGGGGCCGCTGTGGTTGGGCCTCGGGGAGAGTGCAGCCAATTCCCAGGGGAGGCAGGCAAGGCCAGAGGCGGGCAAGGCCATGGAGATGAGGGAGAGAGAGGAGCCGGGGGCTGGGAGTGAGCGTCTCGGCCTGACTTCTTGGGTGGGGGCCAAGAATTCCCCAGGTAGTGGGTTGTCGGCTCATTCATTCCAAGAGGTGGGTATGTAAGGTTCAGGTCAGGGGCCGAGGAGTCAAACACCTAGGTCTGAATCCCAGCACTACCACCTATTATGGAGCAAATCCTTTATCACTTGGAACCTCACTGTCCCAGTGGTAAATGGGGACAGGAAGAGTTAATAAGAAGGTGTGGGAAAGTGAGAGGAGACATGAGGACTCTTGGGATAAGTGTGGATGGTCGGTTTCGTCCTTAGTTTAGGGACCTGGGAGCTGGGGCAGAGAGACAGAGGCCTGGGAGAAGGGGCCAGCTGCGTTGTGGGCGGGGGGGCAGATCTTCGCCCCTGTGGGCTTCCGAGCCAGGCTTGGGACCCATGAGGCTCCCCGTGCTTCCTTTCTAGGCCCCCTGGGGCCCTGCCCCACAGCATCATGATGGGGAAACTCCCCCTGGGGGTCGTCTCCCCTTATGTGAAGATGAGTTCGGGGGGCTACACAGACCCCCTGAAATTCTACGCCACCAGCTACTGCACAGCCTACGGTGAGGGTGCCTTTGCGCAGGAGCCTCTGCTAGGACATGGGCAGGAAGGGAGGGGCTCTCTCTGAGGGAGGAGCAGCCCCTCTGGCTGTCACACTGCAGAGCAGCTGCTGAATCCGTTTGTCCCCTGGGCCCTGCCCGACTGCTCCCTTCTCTGGTTCTGTCCCTGCAATTCTGTCACTGTGATTCTGCCACACTGACCTTGTCCCCAGCCCACCCACTCCATTTCCTGCCATCACAGTTCTGAAAGGGCAGGCTTGCAAAGCTCCTGCCCATGGCTCTGAGCCCTCCCCGGTCACTGTGACCCCTGTGCCCCTCGGAGGACGCTGGCCCTGCCTGGGAAGCCCTGCCTGTTTTTGACCTTGGGGTCTGTCTCCCCATTACCCCTCTGGCAGGTCGGGAGGATTTCAAGCCCCGTGTGGGCAGTCACGTAGGCACCGGCTACAAATCAAATTTCCAGCCCGTGGTCTCATGCCAAGCCAGTCTGGAGGCCTTAGACAACCCGGCCAGGGGGTACGGTCTGTATGGCCCCTTCCCAGCCCCTGCCCTGCTCATCAGACCAACTCCAGATTCCTTGGATGGGGACCCTGAGCTTTGCCTGCCCTAGGCTGGGGGTCCTGGGTGACTCAGGGCACAGCGGACCTCTGAGCCATCTGTGGGAGGGTGCAGGGAGGAGGGAAGCTCCTTAGCAGAGGACAGAGGCAGGCGGCCTGGGGTTCTAGCTCCTCCTCACCCTCAGGGAACAAGCCCGGGACCATTTCCAGTCTGTGGCCAGCCAGAGTTACCGCCCCCTGGAGGTGCCTGACGGCAAGCATCCCCTGCCCTGGAGCATGCGTCAGACCAGCTCAGGCTATGGGCGGGAGAAGCCCAGTGCGGGTCCCCCCACCAAGGAGGTCAGTGCTGGGCCAGGGCCAGGAGAGGGAAGCCTCAGGGTGGGGTGGGGCTAGGGCTGCACTGCCAACAGTTGGTCAAGGTGGAGGTGACAGGGCATGGAGCAGCCACCTTGTAGGGATGGGGTCCACTCATCTTTCTCCCCTTTGTCCTCATCCTTGTCCCCACCATCCCCACCACCTCCATTCCCTGCCCCAGCCCCACCATTACCTCCACCTCCATTTCCATCCCCATCCCTGTCCCCATTCCCATGAGCCTCACACTCCCGTCCACACCTGCAAGCCCCATCACTGTCCCTACTACCACCACTGTCCCCCCACCATGGACATCCTCACCCCATCTTTTTCATTTCTTTTTCTTTTTTTTTTTTTTTTTTTGAGATGGAGTCTCACTCTGTTGCCCAGGCTGGAGTGCAGTGGCACGATCTCGGCTCACTGCAACCTCCACCTCCTGGGTTCAAGCGATTCTCCTGCCTCAGCCTCCCCATTAGCTGGGATTACAGGCATGTGCCACCACACCTGGCTAATATTTTGTATTTTTAGTACAGACAGGGTTTCACCGTGTTAGCCAGGATAGTCTCAATCTCCTGACCTTGTGATCTGCCCGCCTCAGCCTCCCAAAGTGCTGGGATTACAGGCACGAGCCACCGCGCCCAGCCCCATCTTTTTCATTTCTATCCTCATTATTACCACCCTTCTTATCATCAGCACCACCACCAAAATGGACACTCATTCATTCATCCAGCGAGAATGTTCTGAATATCTCCTTCATATTTGAAGATGATAAGAGCTGGTGGAGTGCGGGGTGGGGCGGGGGTTAGGAAATACAACAGGGAGAAGCAGGGAGGAAGAGAAGTGAAGGAGTTGCAGGCCAGGTGCGATGGCTCACACCTGTAATCCCAGCACTTTGGGAAGCTGAAGCAGGCAGATCACTTGAGGTCAGGAGTTTGAGACCAGTTTGGCCAACATGGTGAAACTCCATCTCTACTAAAAATACAAAAATTAGCTGGGCATGGTGGCATGCACCTATAATCCCAGCTACTCAGAAGGCTGAGGCAGGAGAATTGCTTGAACTCGGGAGGCGGAGGTTGCAGTGAGGCTGAGATTGCCTGGGCAATAGAATGAGACTTGGACTGAAAAAAAAAAAAAGCCAGGCGTGGTGGCTCACACCTGTAATCCCAGCACTTTGGGAGGCTGAGTCAGGTGGATCACTTGAGGCCAACTGCTGTTGGGTCAGCCTGGCCATCATGGTGAAACCCCATCTCTACCAAAAAAATACAAAAAAAAAAAAATAGCCAGGTGTGGTGGCTTGCATCTGTAGTCCCAGCTACTTGGGAGGCTGAGGCACAAGAATTGATTGAACTCAGGAGGTGGAGTTTGCAGGAAGCTGAGATCATGCCACTGCACTCCAGCCTGGGCAACAGAGCGAGACTCTGTCTCAAAAAATATAAGTAATAAATAAATTAGAAGCGAAGGAGTTGCAACTGCAAATCGGGAGGGTCGGGAAAGAGCTTGCTATGGAGACACTGGACAAAAACTTGAGGGAGGCCAGCTCCTCCAGTTGCAGCTGTCTGAGGGAGGAGTGGTCCAGGCAGTGCCAACAGCAAGTGCAAAGGCCTCAAGGTGGGAACAGAAAGGAGACAAGCAGCTAGAGCAGGGTGAGGCACTCAGGTCCTTGCAGGCCACCAGGAGGATGTGGAATTCCTTGCGAGTGTGATGGGAAGGCTGCAGGGCTCTAAGCAGAGAGGGGACATGCAGGTTTCATTGTAAAAGGACCCCCTCTGGCTGCTCTGCAGATACTGCGCTCTGTAAAGGTCAAGGGCAGAAGCAGAGTCAGGGAGTGACTGCCGCCCCCTCACTTGTAATTGGCCCTTCTTCCTCCCAGGTCCGGAAGGTCCATTTCGACACCCAGGAGCACGGGCCTCAGGCCATCACGGGGCTGGAGCCCAGGGAAGTGCCTCTGCTCCACCAGCAGCAGGGCCAGGACCCGCTGGAGCGGGAGAACTTCCGACATGTGAGTGGCAGCCCGGCTAAGGGCTTCGGGGTGGGGCAGAGGAGGGGCCACACCCGCCTCTTCCTCCCACCTCAAGATAAGTATTGCACTGACTCACCCAAGAAGCCAGCTCAGGGTGGGCTCAGGGCGCCAAGAAAGATGGGAGAGCAAAGGATTTGATATTGGCTATTTCCAAAATCGCCTCAATGTGGCTTCTCGCGATTTAACGCTACTCCTCTTCCCCCAGCCTTCCTCCTCCTGCTCACGGCCCCTCCTGGTCTCGGTCCCTCTGGGCCCCCCACTCATTACCAGGAGTCTGGTGTGGGGTGTGACGTGGTATTCATAGTCACAGGGGAACTGTGCTTTGTGCTGAAATTCCTGGCCCTGCGATGTCCCACCCCACAGAGACTTGTGTCCAGGGTGCTGTACTGGCCCACACAGGCTTCCTCAGAGCACAGAGAACCAAGGCGCCACTCCACCGCCGCCACACGCCTTCGGGGCCCTGGTGGGTCAGTGCCCCCATTCCTCCAACCTCTCTGTTCCAGGGCCCACGCTTCATGACGTCAGAGTACAATTCCAAGTATCTCAGGGACCCTCTAGACCAGCCAGGTAGGCCCTGTCTGAACTCACAGCTCCCTTCCAATCTTCCAATCCACCTCCCTACTTCCTACCCCAGGGGCCCTGGAGCTGGCCTAGGACTGAGAAGGCACCAGTGGAAGAAAGAAGGATGCACAGGTGGCTGGAGGGAAGCGCCTCTCCCGGGCTGACCTCAGTACCTTGGGCCTCTCAGGAGGGTGGCTTGGCCGGTGCATGCCCTTCCTGCTGCTCCCTCTCCTGTCCTCCGGCCTGGACTCTGGAATCCTCACCCTGCCACCCACGATCCTCATGGCGCAGGTCTCCAGGATCTTGGGATCCACTCCCTCTGCACCTGCTGGGACACTGAGCCTCTGGAGGACACATGGGTGGGCCAGGTGGCCTGGCAGCACACAGGGCATTTCTTTTGCAGATTTCTTGCAGAAGAAATCGATCGGCGCAAAGGAGGGGAGTGGCTTCACCAAACAGTCCCACCAGAGCCCCATTGTCTTCCAACCGCCCTCACAGGCCCTCCCTGGGGACCCTGTAAGTCGGCTGGGCTCCTGCTAGAACTTTAGGGGGCTTGAAGCCCTCCAGTCTCAGGGTTTCTAGCTTTCCTAAAGAATGTGAGCTGCAGAGCCCTTTGTTCAAACACAAGATGAAAGAGCTTAGGTGAAAACCACTGCTTTGGTCCAAGTCCCCCATTTATAGATGAGAAGACTGAGGTCCAAAGAGATGAAGGAGGTGTAGCCAAGGTCATTCAGAGTTCAGACAAGAGCTCTGGCCTGCTGGTCCCATTCAGAGTCATGCCTTCCCCTGTCTTCTCCCCAAACACTTCCCTTTTCTCAGTGATGCCCATTTGAGCTGAGTCCTCCTCTGTGCTCAGCACAGCAGTGGCCTGGAGGCAGAGTGGGTGGGAGCCACCAGGGGCCCAGGCTGCCTCTGCGGGGCTGACATCCTCTGTGGGCCTCTTTCCAGGCCCTCCTCCCAGGCCAGAGTGTCACCAAGTCAGACTTCCTCCCCAAGACTCACCTACATGTAAGCTGAGCTAGGGGGAGGCTGGGGACCGCCTGGCGGGGAGCAGTTAGAACATGGCTCTGGAAGGTGGTGGGGGAGGCAGCCACATCCTGGTGCCAGTGGCTGCTTTGCTCCCTCCAGGGAGGTGAGTTCCTACCTGTGTTGGCCAGAGGCTCCAAGCGGGAAACAGCCTTCAGCCGAGGGAATGAAAGGATTCTGAACCCCAGAGTGAGTGGCCTTGGCGTCTTGCTCAGAGAAGGGAGAAGACAGGGAGGTTTCTGGGAAGAGGTGGCATTTGGGTCAGGCATTGAAGAATGAGAAGAATTAGGATATTTAGGGATGTGGAGGTAGGCCCTCAGGTGGAGGGTGAAGAGAGCCTGGGCCTTCCTGGGGGCTGGAAGATGAGGGGTGTGGTCTGAAATAGAATTGGCTGGAAGGGGAAGGGAGGGTCGCTGGGGCTGTGGACAAGTCACAGCTGTGTGTGCCTCTGCCTGCTCCCCTCTCCATCCCTGCTGCCTCAGCCTGGCCACCTCAGCCTCCCTTCTGGTGGTTCTGTGCCCTGCAGGTGCCCCCTCACTGCCCAGAACCCAGCAGCGTGAGCCACCAGCAGTTTCAGCCACTTCATCGGATGCAACAGACAAACGTTGCCCTGCTTGGCCGGGAGACTGTGGGGAAAAAGGTGAGACTTGCTACACCCAGCCTCCACCCCCAAATCCCCACCCCTTCTGACCTGACAATTCCCCTGTCTACCCCTCTTGTGCAGGAGCCCACAGGGTTCAGCCTTAACAACCCCATGTATGTCCGGAGCCCCTGTGATCCTGACAGGGATCAGCGATACCTGACCACCTACAACCAAGGGTGAGGTCCGCTTCCTGGTCCAAAGCTGAAACCCATTTGAGAAACAGACTGAGACTGGGATAAGTAATGAGCTCACAGCCTTGTGGAGAAGATCAATGCTGAGTGAATGTGGGTTCCCCAGAAGCAGACCCTAAGCCAAGGATTGGAGTGCAAGCATGTTATCAGGCAGTTATTAGGCGTGCGGGAGTGGAGAAGAGGGATGAGGAAGGGAAGGCAGCAATAATGAGCATGTTACTAGGCCAGCTATCCCACTGGGAAAACTCTAGAAAACAGTGTAAAGCACACAACTCAGAACTACCCCAGTCAAAGGTGAGAGAGCTGGGGTATTTATACCCCCACATCCATCGGTCATTGGTTAAAGGCTATCCCCAGGGCAACATTAAAGCCCAGGTGCCTCCTTGCTCAGGCAAAGCAGCTTCTAGCATCCCAAGGGTAGCTTTCCCACAGAGATGCAGGGCATTGGTGGCCAGGCTGGTGGGCATGGAAAGAACAGGGCAGTGCGAGGGAGTCTGGAGCAGCAGCATCTGCTAAGACATTCCATCCAGCCAATGGTTGGTGGGCTCGATGCTCCCTCAGAAGGTAAATTCTGTGCTGTGCATTCCCTGGGTTAGGAGTGACTGTCCTGGGCATCAGGGAGGGCTTCCAGGAGGAGGTGGCCCCAGAGCCATGGGGAAGCCTCCTGGGGCCAGGACTGGGTGGGGAAAGCATTATAGGAGTGGTATAAAGGAAGTGTAATTCTTCTTCTTCTTCTTTTTTTTTTTTTTTTTTTTTGAGATGGAGTTTCACTCTGTCGCCCAGGCTAGAGTGCAATGGCGTGATCTCAGCTCACCGCAACCTTCGCCTCCTGGGTTCAAGTGATCCTCCTGTCTCACCCTCCTAAATAGCTGGGATTACAGGCATGTGCCACCATGCCCAGCTAATTTTTGTATTTTTAGTAGAAATGGGGTTTCGCCATGTTGGCCCGGCTGGTCTTGAACTCCTGACCTCAAGTGATCTGCCTGCTTTGGCCTCCCAAAGTGCTGGGATAACAGGCATGAGCCACCGTGTCCTGCCAAGAAGTATAATTCCTTTTTTTTTTTTTTTTTTTTAAGATGGAGTCTCTCTCTGTCGCCCAGGCTGGAGTGCAGTGGTGCGATCTCGGCTCACTGCAAACCCCGCCTCCCGGGTTCACGCCATTCTCCTGCCTCAGCCTCCCGAGTAGCTGGGACTACAGGTGCCTGCCACCACGCCCGGCTATATTTTTGTATTTTTAGTAGAGACAGGGTTTCACTGTGTTAGCCAGGATGGTCTTGATCTCCTGACCTCGTGATCTGCCCGCCTCCAGGAAGTATAATTCTTAGGACAAACTCCGAGCAAGGAAGCGCAAGCTTTCCTCACAACATCAGTCACCTGTGTCCACCCGGCTTCCTCTCCAACTCCTGGTCCTTCAAGGTGTCCCTGCCACCTCTCTGTCCCCTCCTCCTGCCCCACCCCCTGCTCCGGGATACCTCCCAGAATCCATTCATGGAATAGACTTTAACTGAGCCCTGACTGGGTGCCAGGCCCTGCTCCAGGCCCTGGGAATGTGTGTGCAGCTCCTGCCCTACGGAGCTCAGACCTCTGCACGGGATGAGACATGCATGTGGCTGCAGCCAGTTAGCGAGAGCTGTTAGGTAATGGGCAAAGAGAAAGGGATCGCGAGGGCTGCAGTGCGCACGGGTCGGATTTGAAATCGGTGGCCTTGAGCAGGTGACGTTTGAACTGAGACTGAAAAGAGGGGAGGGCAGTGGCCTGGAGGAGCAACAGAGTCTGAGCTGGAAGGGCCGTTTGTTGTCCTCTGGCCTAAACCCTGAGGCTCAGAGGGGAGGAGCAGAGCTTCCGCCTGCACAGCAGACTCAGCACAGTGGCCGCTCCAGTTCCCACGGAGGTGGGGGAGGGCCAGAGGCTCAGTCTGGGTGTGAGGGGCAACGATGTTCTGACCCCGTCTTAGGCAAACACCTCCTCCTGTGGCTCTGGCAGAGACCAGCTCCAGCCCTGTCTGCTGGGTCCTTCCAGCCTGTCGTGTCCTGTTGTGTCCTGAGCTCCTGCTGGCTGTCAGGCATGCTTGCTGGTGCTTCCTGGTGCGCGCAGAGCCCCGGGGTTGTCATCACTGATTCCTGCATTGATCTGTCTGCACCCCCTCTTCATAAGTTCAAGGGTGGGACCCCCTTCTTACTTGTCTTTGCACCCTCTGGACCTGGCTGTGCTCAGTGAAATGGAAGGAAATGGAAATGAAATGGAAGGAAAGTTAAGTGCCCAGAGAAGTGGATGAGACGGGGTCCCCACCCCAAGGTACTGGCAGGCCAGGGACAGGGGCATCACTGAAACTGTCCTGTTACACTCCAAAGAGTGTTTCAGCGTCAGGTGGAGGGGAGGGCAGGCTTTTTGAGTAAGAGTTCCCCCAGTGGACGTGGGCTTAGGGAGAGCCAGACGAGGAGGACAGCATGAGCAAAGGTGGGGAGGCTGGGCGATCTGAGGGTCGATGGAGAAGGGCAGCAGGGGTTGCAGAGGTGGGCAGAGTCCAGCTTCCAGCCAAGGACCCCTCCTCTCCTCCAGGTACTTTGAGAACATCCCCAAGGGTCTAGACCAGGAAGGCTGGACTCGAGGTGGCATCCAGCCCCAGATGCCAGGAGGCTACGCCCTCAGCCAGCCGGTCAGCTGCATGGAGGCCACCCCCAACCCCATGGAGAGCCTGCGGCACCTGCATCCCCACGTGGGAAGGTGGCACCACCCCCAGCTCTGTTCTTTCTCCCTATCCCTCATCCAGGCCGTGTGCCAGGCCTTTCCCTTCCTCTCCTCTCTTGCTCTGTCAGTCCGGTTCATTCCTATGAGAGGCCCATCTCCTCTGGCTGGCTCTGGTGTCCCTTCTCCTGCTAGCACAGGCTCCTCCCCTCCTCTCCCTCCAGTGACCCCTCCCTCAGATGGCTCCTCCTCCCTCTCCTGCCCCTGTTCCCCAGGCCCGGTGGACTGGATGGGGAGGATCTGAGCAAGGGGCTCTGGGGTGGTTCAGATCCAGAGGGGGATGCGGGGACGGATCCAGAGATGAATGGACTGTGGTTCGGCCTCACTCAGCTCCTTTCTGCTCAATTCAATTCCTCAGAAATTACATTTATATCAACAATGGCCCAGAGTTGGCAGGCAAAGAATGTTTGTGGCTTGGCTGCCCTGGCTGAACCCTGGCTATGCTCTCTCAGGGAGGGTCAGGCAGAAGACAAGAAGACAAGGTCCATGCCCTGCCTGCCAACACCCCCAACACTCTCCTCTTGCCTCCCTGCAGAACCCTGACCTCAGCCGACCCCTTCTACCAGAACACACCTCACAGCAGCCGCTGCGTGGCACACAGCTGAGCCCTGAGCCCTTGGTAAGGGGCTGGGGACCCCCACACTCAGCTGCTCTGGTTGTGTGGGCAACCGTTATGGGCCAGCCCTGCCTCCCAAGCCCTGGGTTAAGCAAGTCCTGCCTGGGGACCCCCCTTCCAAGTGGGGGGTGACAGATCAGGGGGCCTCTCAGAACCCCTTCTCTGCCAGGCAAGCACACAGAACCACCCCAGAGCCCCTCGCTCAGGCCTCGCCTCTGCTTCTCCTCTACAGGTTTGTCAATCCTAGGGGACAGGAGCCAGGCTACTGTCTGTACCCCCACTCCATCCCCCAGGGGAACACCCCTGCCCAGCTACTTTCCTAATGAAATAAAGAGCATTGAAGCAGAGAAGTGTGACATCACTATCAGGGTGGCTGGAAAAAGGAGGGGCGAGCTGGGGTGGTGGGTGCAGGGGTGGAGAAGCTAGGGCCAGATTTGGAGTCGGAAGGGCTCGGCTAGAACCTCTGAGGAACCATGACACGATGGATAGGCACTTCATTCTCCACACTCAGTTTCTTGTCCTGTAAAGGGGTCCTCTATGGCCTGTGCTGCTTGGGAAAGTACTTGGTCAAGTGTGGGTGGAAGAACCCCAGGGGAGGGGCAGGTGGTCCAGAGAAGGGGAGGGAAGCAGACGCAGGGCAAGGGGACAGAGGAGAGTCTTGGATGCATGGCCACCTGGATACCAACACGGGGGTGGGGGGCTTGATCACAAAGGCTGGTGCCAGTCTCCGTCCCAGCCAAGGTGACCAGAGCAGGTCACCTGTTTGTGAGAAAGAGAACAAGCTGCCCCTTAGGCGGATGTCCCAGGTGGGCGCAGGCCCTGATGAGCCAACATCCTGTGTGGGAAGAGAAGGGCGTCTCTTCCTCCAGATGTTGCAGCCTGACACAGGCCCCCAGCCTGCAAAGACAGCATCTGGGCCAGCTCTCAGCACCTTTTGTCACCTCAGCCAGGTGCATTTGTGCAGTGCACAATACTACAACTGTATGCTGTGGCCCTGCTAGCACCAGCTCCTTATAAATGAGAAGTGTGAACCCAGGAGGGTGCGTGAGCTGCTCGGGGTCACACAGGGCAGAAAGGCAGGAGCAGCGCTGGGTTGGGGATATCCCCTGTGCCTTGCAGCCCTGTCTGGGCATGCAGAGGGGGTGTCCTCCGAACCCTTGCCTCCACTTGTGTTCCTTAGTGGGGGTCTGTGAAGCAGCGCTGCTGGCCCCAGAGCCTGGCTGTACCCAGCACAGTCTTGAGCAGCAGGCCTGGGGGCTGTCCACAGCCTGGCTGGGGCTCCATGTGGGCTGTGGGTGGCTCCAGCTGGTCCCAGCATGAGAGGAGGGAAGCAGAAGACACAGAGTCTCAGAGCCAGACTCAGGACCCAGCGACAGCCCAGACTGTGGGTGGCGACCTGCCAGTCCATGCCCCAGCATTAGGAGTGAGTCTCCAAAGGGACTGGGCTGGGCCCCAGCCACGGCCATAGTAAGGAGGAGAGTGAGCGAGTGTGGGATCAGCCAGCCTCTTCCTGCCCAAAGACACACACACACACACACACACACACACACTCAAAAGCATATGCAAATACAAACACACATGTGCACACAGACCCCTGAAGGCACACACACACACATCTAGGCACATAAACGCCAACGGAAGTACACACAGACAAACTAACACAACCACACACACGGAAACACAGACAAACTAACACAACCACACACACGGAAACACAAACAAACGGGCACAAGCACCAGATCTTCACATAAACACCCAAGACTCTCAGACACGCACACACACACACGGCCAGCCTATACCACTGATATAGTTTGAGTATTTGTCCCCATCCAAATCGCATGTTGCATTGGAATCCTCAGTGCTGGAGGTGGGGCCTGGTGGGAGGTAATTGGGTCATGGGAGTGGATCCCTCATGGCTTGGTGCTGTCCTCACTATAGTGAATTCTCCTGAGATTTGGTTGTTAAAAACTGTGTGGCACCCCCCACCCCTGGCTCCTGCTGCTGTGTGTGAAATGCCTGCTACCGGCTGGGTGCAGTGGCTCACGCTTGTAATTCCAGCACTTTGAGAAGCTGAGGCAGGCGGATCACTTGAGGTCAGGAGTTTGAGATCAGCCTGGCCAACATGGTGAAACCCTGTCTCTACTAAAAATACAAAAAAATTAGCCGGGCGTGGTGGCGGGTGCCTGTAGTCCCAGCTACTCGGGAGGCTGAGGCAGGAGAATGGCGTGAACCTGGGAGGCGGAGCTTGCAGTGAGCTGAGATCGTGCCACTGCACTCCAGCCTGGGCGACAGAGCAAGACTCCGTCTCAAAAAAAAAAAAAGAAAGAAAATACAAAATATTAGCTGGGCGTGGTGGTGCGCGCCTGTAATCCCAGCTACTCCAGAGGCTGAGGCACGAGAATGGCTTGAACCTGGGAGGCAGAGATTGCAGTGAGCCGAGATCACACCACTGCACTCCAGCCTGAGCAACAGAGTAAGACTCCATCTAAAAAAAAAAAAGAAATGCCTGTTCCCCCTTCACCTTCCACCATGAGTGGAAGCTTCCTGAGGCCTTCCCAGAAGCAGATGCTGTTGCTATACTTCCTATACAGCCTGCAGAGCTGTGAGCCAATTAAACCTTTTTTCTTAGAAATTACCAAGTCTCAGGGTTGGTTGGTTGGTTGTTTTTGAGACAGGGTCTCCCTCCATCGCTCAGGTGGGAGTGCAGTGGTGCAACCATGGCTCTCTGCAGCCTCAACCTCCCGGGCCCAAGTGACCCTCTCATCTCAGCCTCCTGAGTATCCGGTACTACAGGCTCACACCATCACACCCAACTAACTTTTGGTATTTGCTGTAGAGATGGGGCCTTTCTATGTTGCCAAGGCTGGTCTCAGACTCCTAGGCTCAAGCGATCCTCCCACCTTGGCTTCCCAAGGTGCTAAGATTAAAGACATAAGCCACCATGCTGGACACACAGACACAAAAACAGATGTACAGAGACTTACAGAACAGACACACAAACACACACACACACACACACACACACACACGGCACCTCCCTCATCTCTATTTCGCGTCTTCATTTCTTCTCCTCCGAGTGTCCTTTTACAGCTCATGTTTCCTGCCCATCCTTCCTCTATCTGGCTCAATGTGGGGTGGAGGAGTTATGGTGCCGGGGACACTGGAGCCTGATTACACCCGCTCCATCGTCTCCACCTCCCTTGTCCTGCACCAGGTGGCAGTTTGGCCAGGGCAGGGGGAGAATTCATGAGGCACTGCACCGGAGAAGGCAGGTTGGTCAGATTTGGGGGAGCCTCGAAGGCCATGCTAAGGAGCCCTTCTCAATTATGAGCCTCAACAAGGGCACGGACCATATATGCCTTGTTTACGCTGAAAGTCCAAAGCCCAGGACAGTGCCTGGCACATATGGAGGTGCTCAGTAAATACCAGATGAATGAATGAATGAATGAATGAATGGATATGGCAGATGTGGGCTTCTAGGCATCACCCACCTTACCAGGATGTCAGTCGCCCAGCCTCCCTGAGTCCATGCAGTTGGCTCCCACTTTGCTACCCGCTACTTGCCCAGCTGCCATGGCCGTGGCCCTTATGGACCACTGCGTTGCCCCCAGGATGCACCTTTCCTCTCTGAATGTGCCCCCTGGTCTCCCCTTGCACGGAGCCCAGCCTCTGACCAACCTCATTAAGCTCTCCTGCAAGTGGCCTAAGGGCCTCTACATTCCAGCCTTGGCCCCTGGTAGGCGCCAAGACCAGGGTAGAGTCAGTGCTGGGAAATTCTCCGTGTCCCCAGGACAGGAAGAGGGGACACTTTCTATCTGGTGGCTCCTCAGGATGCCAGTCCCTATTGAAAGGACATCTTGCTGTGTGGCTTCCCTCTCCTGCTCTGTGATGTCAGGGGACAGTGGGAGAGTTCCGGTCTCTCAGCATGAGAGTTTAGAAGACATGTGAGGCAGTTAGCCCCTAGGGGATGGCCCAGAGGAGCAGCAGGCCAGGGGCGCTGACCCCATGGCTTCATTTTCAGTGGCCTCATCCCCTTGCTTCCAGACAGCATCAGCCCAGAGCTCTTTCCCCTCCAGGCCCAGGCAGTCGGCAGAGTGTACCTGTCACAGGCCTGAGCCCTGGAATCCGACTGCCTGGGTTCAGATTCCAGCTCTCCACAACCCAAGGCAGCTCCCTGCCATCAGTCGGTCACTTAACCCTTCTGTGACCTCCAGTTGTCACTTAACCACACTGAGCTTCAGCTAATAGCAGCAGCTGCCTTCTGGATAAAATCCAACATGCACAGAGTGCACACAAATAGAAGCTGCCCTGATGCTGGAGCAGAGGAAATGGAGGCCAAGACAGAGGTGGAGACTTGGTCAAGGCCACACTGCAGGCTGGGTGCGGTGGCTCATGCCTGTAATCTCAGCACTTTGGGAGGCCGAGGTGGGTGGATCACGAGGTCAGGAGTTCAAGACCAGCCTGGTCAACATGGTGAAACCCTGTCTTTACTAAAAATACAAAAATTAGCTGGGCGTGGTGGTGGGCGCCTGTAGTCCCAGCTACTCAGGAGGCTGAGGCAGAGAATTGCTTGCACCCGGGAGGCAGAGGTTGCAGCGAGCCAAGATCGCGCTACTGCACTCCAGCCTGGGTGACAGAGTGAAACTCCACCACGCCCTCTGCCTCAGCTCCCCCCCCACCAAAAAGCCCATGCTGCAGATTGTCACAGGGTCTGGTCTCTGTCTCCTGCTTGGCCCTGGGTGGGCCCCCTCAAGACCCTTGCCTGAAGCCGAGCGAGGTGGCTTACGCCTATAATCCCAGCACTTTGGGAGGCTGAGGCTGGAGGATCACTTGAGCTCAGGAGTTCAAGACCAGCCTGGGAAACAAAGTGAGACCATCTTTACACAAAATTAAAGAATTAGCTGAGCATGTTGGCACATGCCTGTAGTCCCAGCTACTCGGGAGGCTGAAATGGGAAGAGAGCTTGAGGCCAGGAAGTTGAGGCTGTAGTAAGCCATGTTCACACCACTGTACTCTAGCCTGGGTGACATACTGAGACCCTGTCTCAACAAAACGAAACAAAACAAAACAAAACAAAACGCTTCCCTGAGAGCAGGCCTCCTCTCTATCAAGGGTGGGTGATCACCTGCACAGCCTGACCTGGAAGGCCTTGGCTGCCCTTCCAGGGGTTTACCCCCACTTAAGCCCCCGTCCCTAAGTCCAACTTCTGCCAGGCCCTCCTGGCAGCTGCCTGTTTCTCCCTTCACCTGGTAACCAGGCTTTGGGTGTTCACAGAGCCTGGCAGGTTCACAGTCCTTCTGGCAGGTGACATTGCAGTTGCTGCCAGAAGTTTCCTGCCCCCTCCTCAACGAATATTTTTAAAAACTTGCTGAGGTGTACAGGGATGATGATTAACCTTTATTAAGCCCCCACAGCCTGCGGGTGCTGAGAATATCCGTGGGCCTTCACCTTTCCAGCAAGAACACAGAGGGGCCTCCCTCTGGGGGAAGTTTAGGGACACAGGTGGGTGCGGCGCTGACGGCTTTGGTGTGGGGGTGTGGAGCCTAGAGGGCTGACGGGACAGCAGGTGGGGCGGCTGCTGGGCGCCGTGAGATCAGACACGGCTTGTGACGCGTGTGGACGCGTGTGAGGCTGCTGTTTGTTCGTCATGGCCTGGTGGCAGCTGATGTTGACAGGTGCCATCTGGCCTGAGTCACGTGGTGGCAGGCAGCACCACCGGCTTGTTGGCTTGACAGCTGTCCAGCTGGGAACACAGGGCTCCTGGGGGTGGGGGCGGTTAGAGGCATCTGTCTTTGGGAACTGGAGGCCTGGGGGTGGTGGGAGGCCCTGCGTGGGGAGGCTGAGGACGGGGGATATGATACACCCAGACAGATGGAGTGTGTGAGGCTCTGAATCGGTTCCCCAGTCTCCTCTCTGACCATCTGGAGGGCCACCCATTCCTGAGGAACTGTTCCCCGAACAAGCAAGTATGCAAGGGCAGAGGATGAATCAGACCCAGCAGGTCCCACTGAGGGCCCCCGTTGAAGATCAGAAGGGTCTGGCAGGGCCTGTGGGACATCCCGCCATGCCTCGCTTCCTCCCCACACTGCTGCAGACAGGCTCTGCCCAGGACCTTTGTGATGGGCAGGTCAACCTGACCAGAGGTGAGGCGACCTGCCCAAAGCCATGCGGCGCCGGCCCCGTGAGCGCGCTCGCACTCTCTTCTGAATCCAAGCCTCTCCCCACCCCATCGCTTCCCTGGGGGTCTCGGATGAGCAGGAATGGGGCCTGGGAACTTCCTGGGAGAGCCAGGCAGTGATAGGGATGGGCTGTGATTTCTTTTGCTAAAGAGGTGAGTGCACTTGTGTGAGAGTGTGTGTGTGTGAGTGCTAGAGTGTGTGAATGTGACTGTGTGTGTGAGAGCATTAGTGTAAGTGCATGAGTGTGAATTTGGAACTGTGAGTGTATGTGCCTGAGAGTGTGAGTATATGAGTGTGTGAATGTGTGAGAGTTGTATGTATGAGTGTATATGTGTGGTGTGTAAGTGTATATGTGTATGTGTATGTGTGGGTGTGTGTTGGAGTGTGTGAGTATATGTGAAAATGTATGTGTGCGAAGATGATTTGTGTGTATTTGTGTGTATGTATCTGTGTGTGTGGGTGTGTGTGCGTATATGAGTGTGGGTATGCGTGTGTCTATGTGTGTAAGTGTATATGTGTGGGTATGTGTTAAGTGTGTGGGATATGAGTGTATGAGTGTGTGATTATGAGTGTGTGAGAATGTATGCGTGTGTATTTTGTGAATGTGTTTGTGGGTGTGAGTATACGTTAGTGTGAGTATATGTGTGTATGAGTGTGAATGAGTGAGACAGTATATGTGTATATATGTGTGAGTGGATGTGTGTATGTGTGTGTGGGTGTGAGTGTGTTAGAGTGTGCGTATATGAATGTGTGTGAATATGAGTGTGAGTGTATATAGGTGAGTGTGAGTGTATGTGTGTGGGAGTGGGAGTGTATGAGTGTGTCTATGTGTGTGAAGATGATTGTGTGTATTTGTGTATGTGTGTCTGCGTGAGTGTGCGGGTATATGAGTGTGTGTGAGTGTGTATGTGAGTGTGTGAGTGTAGATGTGTGGGTGTGTGTTAGAGCGTGTGGGTATGAGTGTATGTGTGTATGTGTGTGAGAGTGTATGTGTGTGAGTATATCTGGGTGTAAATATATGTGTGTTAGAGTGAGTGTATGAGTGTGTATGAGTGTGAATATGAGTGTGTGAGTGTATATATTGTGAGTGTATGTGTGTGGGTGTGTGAGTGTATGAGTGTGAGAGTGTGAGTCAGGTTGGAGAGCCTGTGAGTGTGTGTGTGTCTTTAGAGTCCCCAGTTAAAGGGCCAGGGCAGGAAGGTGTGTGTGTCGCTCACCTGGCCTAAGCTTGGGTGAGATGCTGAAGGCGCTGTGCTCAGAAAAGGCTACATGAGCCCCTGGGCCAAGCAGCCTCCTATGGAGCCTGATGACAAGGTTGTGGTCCCTATGGTCAGACGGCCTTGGCGCAGAGCCATGCTCTCCTGGTGGGCTCTGGCACTGGGGGCGGTGGGCTGGCATTGAAGAACACGGGCAAAGCTTCTCCTGAGCACAGAACAGCATTTGACAGTGTGGGGCTTCTGGGAGGACAGTGCAAGCAGGGGCAGAGGGAGAATGATCACGCGACTCCCTGAGTGGTCACAGGCTGATGAGGTCTGACGATGGAGGCTGTCAGTCAGAGTTCATCACAAGCAACAAAAACCACAGCTGGCTAATTTAAGCAGAAAAGGAATTTCTTAAAAGGACTTGGTCACTCACAGAATCTTCAGGTGGACCTGAGAATAAAACTTAGAGCCCGGCCGGTCGTGGTGGCTCACGCCTGTACTCCCAGCACTTTGGAAGGCCGAGGCCGGCGGATCACCTGAGATCAGGACTCCGAGCCAGCCTGACCAACATGGAGAAACCCCGTCTCTACTAAAAATACAAAAATTAGCCGGGTCCGTGGTAGCAGGCGCCTGTAATCCCAGCTACTCAGGAGGCTGAGGCAGGAGAATCGCTTGAACCCAGGAGGTGGAGGTTGAGGTGAGCCGAGATGGCGCCATTGCACTCCAGCCTGGGCAACAAGAGCAAAACTCCATCTCAAAAAAGAAAAAGAAAAAAAAAAAAACCAAAAAACGTAGAGCCCACCCAGCCAGGAAGCACAAAGAAAATCGCCCCATGGCCCTGGGACCACAAAGACCCCAGGCCTCCCCACCGCTGCTCCTGGGACACAGCCCCTGCTGCCGCTCCTCACACCGCCCTCAGGAGGGATCTGAGTGATCCCTTCTGCTCAGCAGTTCTCATTTCCTATTCAGAATCTGACGTGGGTGTACCTGGGGGCGACTTCCAGGTCACAGGCTTCCACCTCGCTTGCAAGGGATGCCGGGAAAGTGAGCTCCCAGCGTTTTCAGCTGCCTTGGGAGGAGAGTGGGCTCTGTTTTGTAAGGCAGGTGGATTCTCCAACATAGCCAGGGGCTTCAGATGCTGGGAGGCCCAAAGAAATCAAATGTCCTTCCCACGTGAGTTACCATCACTAAGAAGGGCATTTGTGGGGTACCTTCTGTAAGCGGGGTGCTCTCGGTGCTTTTGCACACCTAGGGAGTTTGCTGTTGGCCTGCGAAGACCCTTTATGGGACATGGATCAAAAGTGCTGTTCCTCGAGATACTTACCTCCAGTATAGGATCCTGGTGTCAAAAGGAATCGTTAGATACGGCTCCATTGTACGTGGCATGACTTGTATAGCCAGACAGAGCAGGTATATGTGAGTATGGACTTCATAAGCCATACTCAAGACCTCAAAAGTGTATCTTGGGGCCGGGCGTGGTGGCTCACACCTGTAATCCCAGCACTTCAGATGGCAGAGGCGGGTGGATCACCTAAGGTCAGGAGTTTGAGACCAACCTGGCCAACATGGCAAAACCCTGTCTCTACTAAAAATACAAAAATTAGCCGGACATGGTGGCACACACCTGTAATCCTAGCTACTTGGGAGGCCCAGGCAGGAGAATACTTGAAGCCGGGAGGTGGAGGTTGCAGTGAGCCGAGATTGCGCCATTGCTTCTCTAGCCTGGGTGACCAAAAAAAAAAAAAAAAAAAAAAAAAGTGTATCTTGGTCTATCAGTAACAACTGGATTTAGCAAAGATGTGGACTTCCCCAGCCTAATCTCTCGGCTACACCCATGTCTGTCTTGCAGGTGTGGAAACTTCTGGATGCCTGCTCTTGTGAGTTCACCTCTATGTCTACTCTACTGAGGCCTCTCCATACAGGTAGAGTGACTTGTGGGAGGCCTGTTACATCCTCAGGCCACACCTGGTAAGGGAAACCCAGGTGGGTCCCACCTGCCCTGGTGCCCCCCTCAGGATACCTGGGGGTATATACTTTTTCTCATGCCACCCCCAGGCTCTGCCCAGATGGGGCTGACGACTGGTTTTTGGGCTGGCATCCGTGTTTCCGGGCGCTGCTTGCCCGTTCTCTCCCACCTGCCGGTTGAACCTTAATCTCCTTTTGGGTGCTATCTTCTGCGATGACGCATCCTTCCCCTCTCCAGGGCTTATGGCATCAGCTCTCTGCTCTCGAAGTTCAAAGCCAAGCTTTTTTGGACCTACACAAAAGATTTCTCTTTCAAAACCGGCTGTTGTAAGGGTATAGTCTCAGCTCTGGGTTTCAAAGCCTCTTTTGCAACTCAAAGCCAAGGATTTGACTCTTTGTTCTGAGTTTCCCTGGAGAGCAGGGAATATAGGAAACCAACTTAGCATATGAATGCAAGTCAATGGATATAAGGAAATTGTCTACAGTGGAATAAGTTAGTATCTCAAAATGACAGCATTCAGCTCCCATACACTGTCACTGACGCTTTGTGATAATCCTTTGAGAAAGGGTGATTTTGCCCGATCCAGAGCTGAGACTAGGGTGAGGGGGGCAAGGAACTTGCTCTAGACACCATATTTAAAGAAATGCCAAAAAACCCCACCTCCATAATTAAGTAATAGTTTGATGCAATCATTGTAAAAGTAAAAATTATTGCCAAAAATCCATGATGAAAAAAAATCAAAATTTTAAACGAAGATGAGATTCGTGTTACTGATTTTTCCTTTCCTCGAAGGTTCCAATAATGGCTCCACACAGCACTGGCACTTGGCACTGATCTGTTTTTTTTTTTTCTTTTTTTTTGAGACAGAGTCTCACTCTGTCACCCAGGCTGGAGTGCAATGGCACGATCTCAGCTCACTGCAACCTCCACCTCCTGGGTTCAAGCGATTCTCCTGCCTCAGCCTCCCGAGTAGCTGGGATTACAGGTACACACCACCAAGGCTGACTAATTTTTGTATTTTTAGTAGAGACGGGGTTTCACCATGTTGGCCAGGCTGGTTTCGAACTCCTGACCTTGTGATCCACCCGCCTCGGCCTCCCAAAGTGCTGGGATTACAGGCGTGAGCCACCGCGCCTGGCCCTCTGATCTGGTCTTTATGGAGCTCACATCCTAGTCCATCGGAAACAGACTTCAAGCAAATAATTCACAGTTATTATTTATTTAGTATGATTGGAATAATTACTTTGAAGGAGAAATGTGGGCGCTCAAGAATCTATAACAGGGGCTTGACGTGCTCTGAAAGATCCTGGAAGGGAAGTGTGTTAGTCTGTTCTTGCGTTGCTATAAAGAAATACCTGAGGCTGGGTGGTTTATAAAGAAAAGACAAGATGGGCATATTGGCTCACTCCTGTAATCCCAGCACTCTGGAAGGCCGAGAAGGGTGGATCACCTGAGGTCAGGAGTTTGAGACCAGCCTGGTCAACATGGTGAAACCCCATCTCTACTAAAAATGCAAAATTTAGCTGGGCATGGTGGCACACACCTGCAGTCCCAGCTACTCAGGCGGCTGAGGCAGGAGAATTGCTTGAACCTAGGAGGCGGAGGTTGCAGTGAGCCGAGACTGCTCCATTGTACTCTAGCCTGGGCAACAGGAGAGAAACTTTCTCAAAAAAAAAAAAAAAAAAAAAGAAAAGAAAAAAGAAAAAGAAAAGAAAAGCTGTTTATTTTGACTCATGGTTCTATAGGCTGCACTGGAAGCATGGTGCCATATCTGCATCTGATGAGGGCTTCAGGGAGTTTACAGTCATGGCAGAAGGTAAAAGGGAGTAGCGTTATCACTTGGTGAGAGAGGGAGCAAGAGATAGGAGGGAAGGTCCCAGACTCCTTAACAACCAGATCTTGAGTGAACTGAGCAAGAATTCACTCATCACCAAGGGGACAGTGCTAAGCCATTCATGAGGGATCTGCCTCCATGACCCCAATACCTCCACTAGGCTCCATGACCCACATTGGCCGTTACATTTCTTTTTCTTTTTTTTTGAGATGGAGTTTTGCTCTTGTTGCCCAGGCTGGATGGAGTGCAATGGGGTGATCTTGGCTCACTGCAACCTCCACCTCCCGGGTTCAAGCAATTCTCCTGCCTCAGCCTCCCGAGTAGCTGGGATTACAAGTGGGCACCATCACGCCTGGCTAATTTTTGTATTTTTAGTAGAGACGGGGTTTCACCATGTTGGCCAGGCTGGTCTCGAACTCCTGACTTCAGGTGATCCGCCTGCCTTGGCATCCCATAGTGCTGGAATTACAGGTGTGAACCACCGCGCCCAGCCAGGGATTACATTTCAACATGAGATTTGAAGGGGACAAACATCCAAACCATATCAGGAGGTTTCAGCTGAGACCTTAAGGATGAGTAGTGTGAACCAAGCAGAGTGGGAAGAAGAGAATTCCAAGCAGAGGGACTGGCATGTCCAAAGGTCCTGGGGTGAAAAGAAGCTCTTCAGGTTAGCTCATCTCCAAGTGGTGACTCTGGGATCCAGGATCCTTTCCATCTTTAACATCACAGTAGATAAACGGAGCATGGAGGATTGTGCATTCATGTGGTATGTTTCACTTCTGCCCACATCTATTAGCCCAGCAGTCATCCCAGGGTCTTACCCTCTCAGCTAGGAAAAGTAGTTTTACTGAGGGCTCAGGAAGAAGAGGGGGAAAAAACAGAAGTTGGTCACTCTCAGTAGCCTCTGCCCCAGGGGGACCAGGCCAGACAAGTCCTTGGTAGTCTTGGTTGGGACCTGGATCTGTATTCTTGGAGCAGATGATCTGATTTGCATTTGGCCACAGATCCAAGAAGGTATTAACATAAAGAGCGACTGCCAGCCATGACCCCAGCATTCCTCCCAGGAGGAAGGAGTCGTCAAGTCCACTTTGTAGCTTGATGGCCTAACAGAACCCACTGGGGTGGTCAGAGTTCCATCCACAACATTCTGGAATGTGGCCTTGGGAACCAGTCAGCTTCTCCCCCTCCTCACACTCCTGTGGCCTCTGTTGCTCCAGCTCTGGTGTCTCTGAGGGGGACCTGGGAGGACTCTCAGCTTTCAACAGATCAGGCAGGTAACTCACAGAGCTAGGGTTCCAGGTAAACATGATCCCCAGGCCACGCCTGGGCTCTGGTTTCTTAGGCAGGATGGGAGGAGTAGGTTGGCAGTGGCTGAGCCAGCCTGGTGAGTTTGGCTATCACTGATGGGCTCTAGGCCAACGGTGGGCCAGAGACTGCCTGGAATTTGGTATCAGATAAGCCCTGAGCCCAGATCACAGGCCTAGGATGACCCAGGACCTGGGGACCTCTTTGTTCTGTCTTGTGGGACCTGATTTGGGGTTCCTAGGCTTGCCCTGTGGATTTCAGGATACCCCCTAGTTAGGCAAACATATGAGCCCTGGGGCCTGGGATGGGAAAGGGGAGGTGGTGTGGCTCATAGCCACTCTTGTCCTCTCTGACAACATCAAAACCTCCAAGCAGGGCACCCCTAGAAATATTTTTGCTGTTTGCAGGATGGAGGTGAGCGTTTGAGCACCCAGGGTGGTTTCTCTAATTTCTCCCAGACCACAGAGTCAATGAGACATCGTCGACAAAGCCCGGGCTTTGCAATAAGATGGACTGGGTTTGAATCCTGGCTCCGCCCCTTACCGGCTGTGTGACCTTGTAGCTTGGCAGTGGCTGTTTAACCACATTGAAACTCAAACTACTTAACCTCTCTGAATCTAATCTGTTTCTTCATCTGTAGAGCCAGAGGGTGGTGGAGAGTATAGTACCTGCTCGGCAGAGCTGTTGTGAAGAATAAATTTGACAACCTGTAGGTGCTGAGTAAACGACAGCTAGCATTATCCTGTGGGAGAGAACCAAGAGGAGAGAGGTTAAAGTTGCACAAAATCCTTTCCCCAACACACACACATACACATGCATGCACGCATGCACGCACACACGTACACGCATGCACACACGCGTGCGTGCACACACACACACATACCCCCCCATATCCTGCAGCCATAGCCAAAGGGATCCTGTTAAAACATGTGTCCTCTGTGCAAAATTCCCGGATGACCTGTCACCTAGAGTCAAAGCCAAAGTCCTCATGAAGGACAGGGGCCCTCCTCGGCCTGCCCAGTCCTTACTTTCTCTCTCTGATCTCCTGGACCACCATGCTTCCCCTTGCTCCCTGGGCTGGGCCCCTTGCTGCTCCCAAAGTCCCAGGCATACTCTTGCGCTAGGGGCTTGGCACTGCCATCTCCACTGCCAGGAGTGTACCCTGCCATCTTTGCTCAATGCCATGGTCTCAATGAGACCTCCTTTGGCCACTCAGATTTTTTTTGTTTTTTTTTTTAGACAGAGTCCAGATCTGTTGCCCAGGCTAGAGTGCAACGGGCAATCTCAGCTCACTGCAACCTCTGCCTCCCGGGTTCAAGCAATTCTCCTGCCTCAGCCTCCCAAGTAGCTGGGATTACAGGCACCCACCACCACCCTGGCTAATTTTTGTACTTTTAGTAGAGACAGAGTTTCACCATGTTGGTCAGGCTGGCCTCGAACCCCTGACCTCAGGTGATCTGCCCGCCTCGGCCTCCCAAAGTGCTAGGATTACAGGCATGAGCCATCGTGCCCGGCCTTAGCCACTCAGTTTTAAAGGACAGCCCCTCCCCACCCCCCACACATTTCTCAGTCCTCCTCTCTCTTTTTTTAAAATTAAAATTAAAATTAAAATTTTTTATTAATAGAGATGGACTTTCACCATGTTGGCCAGGTTAGTCCTGAAGTCCTTGCTTCAAGTGATCCACCTACCTTGGCCTCCCAAAGTACTGAAATTACAGGTGTGAGCCAACATGCCCGGCCAGTCCTCCTCCTTTCTTTTTCCTGCTTTATTTCTTCCGTAGCCTGATCATGACCTGACACGTGTTTTGTTGATGATCTCCACTCACATGAATATAAGTTCCACAAAGGCAGGGGGTTTGTCTATTATGTTTACATTCATAGTAATCCCCAGTGCCTGGGCATAGAAGTAGGTGCTTAAGGTTTGTTGAATGAATACCTGAAAGATGGCAGGAACTGAAGTTCTGGCTGATGCAGGAAAGGGGAGTGGGCCATGAGGTGAGGACATCATCGCTTTCCTTTTTTGCCAAATGAATGGGTTGGCCTAGACACCCAAGAGACCATGAACCCCTGGGAATTGCACACATCATTGGGTGAGTCTCTGCCTCCATGCATTTTTCTGGAACAAGGGTCCCTACCTTCTTGCAGACATTGAACAGAGCCTGTGACCTCCCAGAGGAGCTAAGCACCCTTCCAGCTCTGACATCGTACAGTTGGCTCTAATAGGTTTGAATCCTTGTTTTCTAAGAACCTAGGATGCTAAGATCCCATCATCTTATTCAGCAGCCAGGGGGGTCCTGGCCCCAAGGCAGGGAGGGGAATCCAGAGGGGACTTTGGCAGGGTCAGTGTGGAGGGGGCGGTAGTGCCTATGGGGACATTGGAGGGGAGACAAAGGAGACTTGTATATTACGTGTGCCGTTTTCTTCCTTTTATTTAAAAGAAAATAGGTTTAAAGCAAGTTTGATGAAATGTGAACAATTGTCAATGCTGGGTACTGGGCATGGGGGTGTTTATCACAGCGCCACACTTTTCCTATATTTTAAGAAATCCTTTAAAAAATACAGAGTTGGGGGTGGGCACTAATAGTTATAGCTCATGATTAGTAACAGAGAGGCAGTTTCTGGGGCCCTGGGGGACCTGCACTTTGGGTGTTTTTGCAGTGTGTGTGGGGGCAGAGGGGCTGGCCAGGGTCTGGGACCCATGCCTGGAGCTGACAGAGTCCTCTCTCCTCCCCTGCTTCCCCCTCCCAGGTCTCAGTTTCCTGCCTTCCTGGGAAGTAGGGAAAGGCTGAGAGGCCCCGTGCTGGGGGCGAAGCTAATTCATTAGTTACGCCTCAACAAGGACCGGGTGCCTGCAGTGCCAGCGTGATTCATCATGATGATTGCCCCACTGCCAGCCTGCGTGGGCCTGGAACGCCAGCACATTTTACCTTTACCCACTGAGAAGGGCCTGGTGGGAGGTGAAGGTACAGGATCTGCCGAGAGCAAGAAAAAGACTCTGAGAAAGAAGAGGGCTGGTCCTCCATGCTCTCGGCCCCAGGAAGCTCTGCCAGGCTGGTGCCGGGGTGGAGAGGCTCATGTGGGCTCATGTGGTGCTGCCCGTGCTGATGGAGCCCAAGAGGGCAGCCTGGCGCTGGGTGCCAGCCTGAGCATGTGGCGAGGCTGGGCTGCTGAGCCTCCTCCTCCACAGCCAATGTTCCCTCAAACTGCTTGGGGGCGGGGGGAGGGACTCATCCTCATCCCATTAGCCTGGCTGGGTATTCCCTACCTTTCTGGTCTCTGAGAGACTTACCTCTTCCAAGAAGTCCTCCCGAATGAGTAGAAGGGAGAGAGCTGGATTGGAACTTAAGTGACATCTGGGAGGAGCCTGAAGCCCCTCCAGTTGGGGCTGAGACTCCTATACCCTAGGTCTGGTGTCTGGGTTCCACCTGGGTCCTCTACCTTGGCCTGGATTCCTGCTTTCGTTTTGCCAGTCTCTCCCAGGATGGGGGTGCATGGCTGGTTCGTGGCTCAGAGCAACATCTGCCTCTGTGTCCCCCCATCATCTGTCCGCCCCCTAACACCTCTTGCCATATTAGAATTGCTATTGCTCTGTCCTTTCATTCATGTATCCAACAAATATATATTATCTGAAAAAAAGCATGTGCTGAATAATTTCATTTGTGTGAAATTCAAGAACAGAGAAAACTGATCCATAAGGATAGAGGTCAGGATCATAGTTGCCTCTGCGAGGTGGGGATTGACCGCAAGAGGCTTGAGAGAACTCTTGGGTTGATGGAAATGGGACAGGGGTGTGTACATTTGTCAAAACGCATCCAAGAAGACACTTACGATCTATGCATTTCACTGTATGCAATGTTTGCCTCCACTTTTTTTGTTAAGTTTTTTTCAGCAAGGCGCAGTGGCTCATGCCTATAATTCCAGCACTTTGGGAGGCTGAGGCAGGTGGATCACCTGAGATCAGGAGTTCGAGACCAGCCTGACCAACATGGTGAACCCCTGTCTCTACTAAAATACAAAAATTAGCTGGGCGTGGTGGTGGGCACCTGTAATCTCAGCTACTTGCGAGGCTGAGGCAAGAGAATCGCTTGAACCCAGGAGGCGAGGCGGAGGTTGCAGTGAGCCAAGATCACGCCATTGCACTCCAACCTATGCAACAAGAGCAAAACTCTGTCTCAAAATAAATAAATAAATAAATAAATAAATAAAAATTTGCATGGAATGTCTACTGTATGCTCTAGAGCCTGTGCCAGCAGGGAAGGAGATGCCCAAACCTCCCTGGCTGGGCAGCTTACATTCCAGTGGGGATGGTTCCCTTCCTCCCGTTGCATTGGCAACTGCTCTCTGCCCTTGGGCTGTCTTCCATCCCCCTTCCCCTGCAGTGGGGATGGCAATGGGGGTGGGCCAAAGGGCAGCGTGCTCTCCTGAAGTCAGTCCACTCAGCCAGTTACATGGGTCACACCAGCCGGGTTCAAGAGAAGGCAGGAGGCAGGAGGCTTGGAGCCCGAAAATTTGGCTCCCGGGCTGCAACCTCTATGCATTGTGTGACCGTAAGCAGGGTGCCTAATCCCCGCGAGGCCACTTCTCTCATCTTTCATGTGGGATTATAATGCTGTCTTTGTAGCTTTGTCCAGAGAATCAGAGGCTCTGTTGTGAGAAAATTCATTGCTGGAGGTGGAGTGATCCTTGTTTCCATCTATCGGTATGGTTTATGGTTAGGAACACAGGCTCTGGAGTCACACTACCTGGCTTCGAATCCAGCTGCTCATCAGCTGGGTGACCTTGGGCACTTCACCCAGCTCAGACTGACCCAGCTCAAGTCATGTCTCTTTGACCCTCAGTTTCTCCATCTTTAAAATCGGGGTGATGAGGGTGTCTACCTCATAGGCTGTGCCAAGGACTCAACGCAATGCTTTCAGCATAGTGCTGGGCACACGTGGGCTCGAAGCCAGTGACAGCCAGTGCTTTTCTGCCAGGAGCTCCCGCAGGAGGGCTCCGGATGGGAGGTGGGGGGAGAAGGCAGGGGGGAACTGCTGCTGGTGGTAGCAGGCGAAGGAAGAGTCATGGAATGAGAGTGGCCATGATTGGTGGCTCAAAGGCGTTCACGTGTCCCAGTCCTCTGTCCACCGCAGCCACACACAGACTTTGAGCGTCGGTGGAGGGATCCTGGCAGGAGAGAGGGGTGTGAGTGTAGCAATGAGGAAGCTGTAGGGCAATTAGGCGGGGCGGAGCCAAGCCCTGGGTCCCGGTAAAACCAGCAGATGTGAAAAGGGCCGGACAGTAACACTGTTTCGAGTTACTACACTGAAGTGATCCCAGCAGGTAGGCCGGCCGCACGCCGCTAGACGTGAATGGCCGGCAGTGACCGCGCCCCTCAGCCCCTCCTTGTGAGCCTCTAGTCCAGAGTTTTTGATCCACCGCCAGCGTTTCCTTCGCCTTCTTGGACCCGCAGCTCTGGGGCGCACACAACCGCACACCAAACAGAGTCGGGCGTCGGGTCTCAGTGCCAGGCTTGGCCGGGGCGGGGAATCTCTCGGCTTGTGCTTGCTCCGCGGTGGGCTGGATGGGCAGGTAGGGGGCGGGCTCCGGCGCTGGGACCCCACTAGGGTGGCGCCTTGGCCCCGCCCCGCCCCGCCCTCCCTCCGCCTCATTGGCAGCCGCACGCGCGTCGGGGTTGCCAGGGCGACGGGTCGCTAAGCTGCGAGTCAGCGCGAACCCTAGCCAGTCGGCCTCCGGCGGAGGCAACGGGGGAGGCCCGAGGGCGGGCGGTGGAGCGCGGCGCGCGGCGGCGGTGCCCCAAGTGGGTGCCTCCTCCCGGCCCCGCACGGCCCCCCTCCCGGCGCGGGGGCAGGCCGGGGCGGGGGGCCCGGGGGCCGGCGCGGCTCCGGCACCGTCGGGGCGGCTGGGGGGCGGCCGGGGCGGGGCGATGCCTGGCGGTGGCAGTGGCGGCGGCCCCGGCCGGGGCCCGTGACCATGGGCATCGCCGAGTCCACGCCGGATGAGCTGCCGTCGGACGCAGAGGAGCAGCTGCGCAGCGGCGACCAGCAGCTGGAGCTGAGCGGGCGGCGGTTGCGGCGGCTGCCCAGCGCAGTGTGCGCGCTGAGCCGCCTGCAGAAGCTGTATGTGAGCGGCACGGGGCTGCGCGAGCTGCCGGAGGAGATCGAGGAGCTGCGCGAGCTGCGCATCCTGGCCCTGGACTTCAACAAGCTCGAGCGACTGCCTGACGGCCTGTGCCGCCTGCCGCGCCTCACGCGCCTCTATCTGGGCGGCAACCGGCTGCTGGCGCTGCCCGCCGACTTCGCGCAGTTGCAGAGCCTGCGCTGCCTCTGGATCGAGGGCAACTTCTTGCGGCGCTTCCCGCGGCCGCTGCTGCGCCTGGTGGCGCTGCAGTCGCTCCAGATGGGCGACAACCGGCTGCGCGCGCTGCCGGCCGAGCTGCCGCGCATGACGGGCTTGCGCGGCCTCTGGCTCTACGGCAACCGCTTCGAGGAGTTCCCGCCCGCGCTGCTGCGCATGGGCCGCCTGCACATCCTCGACCTCGACCGCAACCGCCTGGGCGGCTTCCCCGACCTGCACCCGCTGCGCGCGCTGCGCGTCTTCTCCTACGATCACAACCCCGTCACCGGGCCCCCGCGCGTCGCGGACACCGTGTTCCTCGTGGGCGAGGGCGCCGTCGAGCGCATGGCGGAGCGCGACGAGCCCACGCCCCGGCCTCCGCCCCGGCGCCCAGCGCGGGCCTTTGAGGATGAGGAGGAGGAAGACCTGCTCATAGGCGGCGCTGGTTCCCGGGCTCTGGGCGCCCCCGGGGTCAGCCTCCGCGCCCTGGAAGCCGCTCCAGGACTGGGCACCTGAGCCTATGTTCTGGCTGATGGGCTTCAGCCACTCTGAGAGGAGGGGCTCTAGGAAGCTTTGGCTGGTTAGGCCTGCGGGACCGGTGGGTCCCTACTTAGGTCAATGGAGCGGCCACTTTTGGCGAGTTGCCGGGCACAGGCAGGGCTGGGGCTCATCTTCAGACACTCCTAGGTAGTAAGAGGACTGACTATACCCTGGCTGATCTGTGGGCAATTGTCAGACCAAGAAGTCTGGGCTGGGTCCAGTCCCCGATGGAGCCACTGATAACAGAGGCACCAGCTTCCTCCTGGAACCAGGGTCACTGAGGGCCACAGAATTGTCACGTCTCCCTGAGTCTGGATGCAGGGCACCCAACACCCTCCCTCTTTCTGGGGTTTGGGTCTCCTAGGCCCACCCTTTCTAGGACAGGAACCGCTACCTCTGGGGTGGACTGCGTGCCTGTGTGGGGCAGGACTGCCCTTGCGAGGAGGGCCTGGCCCAGGAGCAGGGGCTTGGAGTGGGGCTGGTGCCCGGGACAGAAGTGGGAAACAGATGGGGGCCCCAACACCGAAGCTGCCCTCACCCCTCCATCAGGGCTGATCGTACATACCTCCCTCCTCGGCCCCCTGAGATTGGTATGGGGCACAGAAGGCAGGGGGTCACCCCCACCCTATTCTGTTCTCTTCTCCCAGCCTCCCAGCATGTGCCTGGAACCTTGCTGGGAAGAGAGAGCTCCCCCTCCACTCCCCACCCCATAGCCTGAGCCTTCCAGCTGTCAAGTTTGAAAAGAAGCCACCGTGCCTCCAGGGCCTCCTGCACCGCAGAGAGGGGCTCTCTGCTCTGGGAGGCTGCTCAGCGCCTCTCCCACGGCCTGCACTCTCCTTTCCCTTAAATGGGCACAGCCAGGGTGGCTGGCACAGGACTGGCACTCTGTACCTCCACTCCGTCACCAGGGACAGCCCCGAGGGGGTGAGGAGAGGGGCCTTGCTCTGCAATTCCCAGAGCCAGATCTTCCTCATCCAAGCAATAACGGGACGAGGGAGCCGGGGCCAAGGACACTCAGGGACACTGTTGGGGCAGCGGCCCCACATGGTAATGTTTTCTTTAGAGAGAAGAAAAAACAACTGGCTGTAAACGTAAATTATATTTCTTGGAGAAAGAATGTGCATTTCCCATGTGCCTGTTTATTTATAATCCCTGGGAGCACCGGAACCCACTGCCGTGGGGACCCTGGGCTCCCTCTGGCACTGCCCCCGCCCCACGTGCTCCCCGATCCATGTCAGACCGACCCTGCCAACTGTGGTGTGCTGTCTGTCTGGGGAACAAGTGCTGTCGTCAGAAGTGGCTTTTGCCCCTCGTGGCTGCTCTCCTGTCTTGCGGAATCCCGCAGCTTAATTCTGCAGAAGATTTTGTATGTTTTTGAGTCACCCTCAAGCTGGGCCGATGGTTCCCTACTCTTTCACTGGCACTGCCCCTCTACCCCCTCCATGACTCTAGACTCGCCTCCCTCCGTCTCTCTCGCTCTATTTTCCTCTTTCTGTCTCTCTCCTTCTTAGTCTCTTTTTGCTCAGTTTTGGCATTTCTTTCTCCCCTTGTTGTTCAGGAAAATAATAAATTAACGATTTAAAGAAAGGAAGAAAGTTGTAAAACCCAAGCCTGGAGGCCCATCTCCCCGGAGAAGATCCTGCCAGATCTTCATCACCATGGCAACAGGGGCATATGGGGCCAGAAGGTCAGGCCCTGCCCAGCAGCTTTGCTGGCACACTGGGCTGGGCCCTGGCTAAGGAGGAGGCAGGGCCCTGGCTAAGGAGGAGGCTGGGCATGGGTCTGGGGCTGTCAGCTTGCAAATGAGAGTGAAGGCCTTGAACGGACAGAAAGAGGTGGTGGGTGGGGAAGATTGGAGACTGCCACCTTCCCAAGGAGGAAGAGGGTCTGGGGCCTGGCTGCTGTAGACCTTGTCCCTCCCAGAGTTCCCCCTGTTGGGGTTCCATCAGGGCCAGTGGGCCTTTCAGGGGTCTGGAAACTTGGAGAAAGTAATTTGAGAGAAGATCACTTAGGTGGGGTAGGAGCTGCAGCTGACTGGGGACTCTCCTCTTGACCTGCCACTTGTATCACAGCATAGGGAAAATACCCCTGGGCCTAGAATCAGAAGGCAGGGGTTGCAGGCCTGGTTCTGCTATTGACCAAGTGATCTTGAGCAAGTCACGACCCCCCTGGGCCTTAGCTTCTTCGTTTGTACACGAAGAGTTGGGTTTATTTATTTATTTACTTTACTTTTATTTTATTTTCCAAGATGGAGTCTCTCTCTGTTGCCCAGGCTGGAATGCAGCGGCATGATCTTGGCTCACTGCAACCTCTGTTTCCCAGGTTCAAGCAGTTCTCCTGTCTCAGTCTCCTGAGTAGCTGGGATTACAGGTGCGCACCACCACGCCCGGCTGATTTTTTGTATTTTTAGTAGAGACGGGGTTTCACCATGTTGGCCAGGCTGGTCTCGAACTCCTGACCTCAGGTGATCTGCCTGTCTCGGCCTCCCAAAGTGCTGGAATTACAGGCGTGAGCCACTGCACCTGGCCCAAGGAATTGGGTTTATTTAGATCTGATGCTGCAGCTCAATACTTCACGCAAGGGGTTTGTCTACCTTCCTTTCATGCAAATCTTAGACACAGAAGCAGCAGGGTGCAGAGGCAGCCATGGTCACCTGCAATAACTGCTGTCATTAGTGAGCTCAGGTCTCCTCCTTCTGTCTGATCTGTTTCCCTGTACCTCCTCCCCTGCTGCTCTCACCTGAGGACTCTAGGTTGGGGCAAAGTCCTGGCAATGAGTCCCCCGGGCCATCCTGAGGCACTCAGGGCCTTACCCTTTTGCTTTGTCAAACGTGGCACCCGCAGCCATGACTGCTTGCCAGCTGAGCAGGCGCTCCCCCAGGGAATGGGAATGGGCTCTGTCCCTGGCCCTGCTACTCACTTGCTCTCCACCCTCAGAAGCCAGTCCCTTCTGGAAAGTTTGAGTTTGGCTAAATTGGGTGCTGATGCTATAGAGCACGATTGAGGGTCTCTGTCTCCGTGTGAGTAGGGAGGGAGCTAACTGCCAGGGACAACTGGGTGTCACGGCTCCCCTTGGTGATGGAGCTAGCACTGTATTAGGAGTCCTAGCATTCCCCCACCCACAACTTCCTGTGATTCCCACTTGGCCTCTGGGGAGCAGGGGGCAGGGGAGACTGGAAGGGACGCTTGTAACAATGGGACGGGATGGATGGGCTGCCTCTGCGGTTCCCCGCATCGTCCTGGGGCAGTCAGAGGTGGGCAGGCCATGGGGGAATAGGGCAGGGAAATTCCGCAAGAGTCATGTTTGTACCAGGGATTCAGGGGCAGAGGCCAAGGGCGCTGGTGGTCAGAGCAAGAAGCTTCCTTCCTGCTGTGGGAACCAAGTGGAGGGAAAGGCAGAGGAGGCGGCAGGGCAAGAAACAGGGTTGGGGGGGGGGTGTGGGCGCGAGTGACTCACCCGTAAGCGGTGTGAGGACTCCCAACCCAGTGCTCACTGTGTCACAGAAGAGCTGCTTGGTCCCTGGCTGGCAGTCAGGTCTGTGAGTGGAATGGAATGGCTGAGAACTGCGCCTGTTCTTGAGGCCCCCGCCCCCATCAGCCTCCAGGCAAGCAGCCCTGCTGGCCAGTGTGGCAGCAGAAACCCAGGCCTGGAGCCTTTTCCAACCTTGTGAATGCCATTCCTCACCCCCTTCCCACCCACCCTCATGGGACTCAGGAAAGTGGGAGAACAGGTTCTTGGAGCTGGGGGCCCTACCCAGAAGTCCCTCCCTGCCTCCCATGCCACCACACTGGCTTACTCAGCCATCTGTCCCAAAGCTTCCCCAAGACACCTGGCGATCTTGTTCTGAAGATGAACGTTTATTAGCACACCCGGGCGTGCCACATGGAACATGTATGCAGACAGGGATCCCTGCCCAGGGGGCTCACAATCTACACAAGACACGACACATACACGCAGGACACAGACACGGGGAACGGGGCGTCTTCACGGGAAACAGGTGGTCTGGGGAGCCACGAGCTGGGGCATCGGCGTGCTCAAGCCTTGTCCTTCTGGTTGTCTTTGCGTGGGAGGGAGAGGAGCGCAGGACGTAACCCAGGACAGCCTTCCAGAAAGCAGCAGTATCCAGGGGGGACTCACAGGGGAAAGAAAACACCAGAGGGCGGTGGTCCCAGGTACAGGGAGGGGTGGGGGAACATCTCAGAGCAGGCATGGACGAAGACAGACCCAGAGAAGCAAAAATGGAGGAAGGCAAAAAGTCCAGGGAAGGGCCCGAGCCAGTGGCAAGGGACTGCCCCCTGTGCTGGGCCTGAGCTGTCTCTGACTTCAGGCTCAGTTTTCCAGGGCTGCTTTCACGGAGAGCGCCTGAACAGAAGCTCTGGCCAAGGGAGCCCCTGAGGCTACTTACCTGACCCCGGGGCTTCCTCTGATCTCTGGAACAGAGATCAGAAGTGATATCTAAACCAGGTTGTGGGAAATGAGGGACAGACAGCTTTGGATGGGGTACTTAGTGCAGCTCCGGGAGGCAGCTGCTGGCCCCAAGTGCTGGGAGCAGAGGGCGGATGGGATGGCCCGCTTCACTCCTGGTGGGGGCAGGGGCCAGCAGGTGGACACATGACAATGGGGATGTGCTCGTTCCTTTTGTGCCTGTGTCTGAACCAGATGTAGCACCTTCCTTCTGAAGTACTCTGAGAGCTGCGGGGGCTCAGCTTCCCCTGGGCTGGGTGGGGAAGAAAGGGCAGGGGATGGGGATGGTTATTGCTTTGTTGTGGCCAGAATAAACAGGTGGAAGGAAAGAGCTTGCCCAGGGCCACAGAGGCTGCAGAAGGGATTACAACCCAGCTTCCCACACCTCAGGCTGGAATCTGTTCTATTGAGTGGAAGAGACTTTTCTAATCCTAAAGAATGAAACTAGAAGAGGGCTGAGAGAAGCCGCAGGTCCAGCCAACAGACACAGAGCTCATTGTCTTTCCTTTTCCCACCTCAGGGACCAGGAAGGAGGCGCTGGCCTGAAACTACAGTGGCCCCGTGGATGGTGGTGGGAAAGCTGGAGCGTCCCCCTTTGGTTTGTCTGAGCTGCCTTGGAGGGTGGCAAGTGTCCTCTGGGAACTGAGGGAGGGGATGTCAGGCTGGGTGACCCTGGAGGGCACCCCTGAGGCCTAGAGAGGACTCTACTCCCAAAAAGCCTTGTGTCAGGCCTGATCTGGGAGATGTAGCTGCCTCTCTGCTTTCTGGGAAGCCAGTGGGATCATATTCTATAGAGATCTGAGGATGGCTGGACACTCGGGAAGGGCCTGGTCACCAGTGAAGTCAAATCCCAAAGGTGACACACTGAGGGGAGGCTCAGCCCCGGGGCCCCCATCCCCTTCACCCCACTGCCTCTGCCCCCAGGGAGGTGAGGGAGGGCTGGGACCCACGGAGGAAACAGCCAAGGCCCTACTTTTTCACGATCCTTTATTAATCAGAACAGGCCTTGCCACAAAAAGCAGGGCCCATTCCCACAAAAATATGATTTTGCAAAGAGGAAATCTTGCTGGCTTAGAGGGTATGTGTGGTGGAAAAATTTTATATGGTTCTTTTTTTCCTGTTTTTTTTTTTCTTCAGTTTTTCTTCATTTCTCTTCGCTGCAAAAATTTTTTTTTTGTGATGGTGGGTTTTTGTTTTATTTTTTATAAAACACTTGCACTCAAGAACATACAAACAGTGGCCACCAATCCCCACCCCTGGGGGACTCAGGGGAGCCCCCCTGGCTTGTTTGTGGCTGTTTTCCTCTGTCCCTTCCCCGGCATCTGGTGCCAGAGGGCAGGTGCGGGGGTCCTGGGGCGGGTGGAATTTGTACAGCACTTTCATGGGGAGATGGTCACAAGAAAGGAAACCAGGACAAGATAAGGACTAAGTCTAGGGCACCCACAAAGATGGCAGACGAGGCCCATGAAAGGGCCTGCGACACAGTGAAGAGACGGATGGGCCTGCGTTGGCCTCAGCTAGCTCTGGAGGCTCTGTGGGGGAGGGGCAGGTGGGCCTTGCACTCAGGATTCGGTAATTACACTTTGCTCACGGGTAGCACCTTCGGAGTCCTCCTGCCTTGACCCCCAGGTCAGGTGATGGTGGCCTCACAACCTCCCCTATGAGGTAGGTGAAGTATTATTACCATCATTTTACAGATGGGGAAACCGAGGCCCAGGGAGTGCGGGTGACTTGCCCAAAGTCCTGGGATGGTGGCAAGGCTCCGGTGCCCTCCCGCCACCCTCAAGTTCCCCCATTCTCTGCTCTCCTATTGCCCTAGACCACCCCCGCCCCATCCCATACCACCCTTGCCTCCCGTGCTAGCCTACCCGGCCCTCGGCCCACCGCTTGCCGCCCCAACATAGCATCCCAGAGCTCCACCTGCACGTGGTGGTGGTGGGGCGCTGGGGAAGCCCAAGCCTGGTCGCTAATGTGCCTGGGTGGGGTCTGGTTGGGAAGAGACCCCTGCCAGGAGATGCTCTCTGCATAGGATTGGCTAAGAGCTCTGGGGGCGGGGCTCGGGAAAAGGGGGAGCCGTTGCCCTGCCCACTCGATACAAGTTGGTTGGATCCCCAGGGGACTCCCTAGCAGGCGAAGGCGCCTGGAAGGTGGGGGCTGGCTCACTGGGCGGTCTTCCGCGGGGCAGGCGGGTGGTGGGGTGACAGGAAACCGAGGCGGATCCAAGGGAGGAGTGGAGAAGGGCAGATCCCCTCCTCCGCTCAAGACTTCCCACCACACTCTCTCCCACGTCCACGAGGCCTCGGGGTCGCTGCCCTCCCGTCCCGGCTGGGGGCCGCTCCCCAGCCCGCCAAAGAGGAGGATGCAGTTGGGGCCGACCCCATTTTAAGCAAAGCTACAATATAGAAACATTTGGATTTACAAAGAACGTGGGTGACTATTTGCTTTACATTAGCATTCTTCACTCTACAAAACGATTCACCTACTATGTATGATGTTCCTCCAGATCCCAGGGAGAGGAAATGGTGGGGGTGTGCGATTCAATTTCAGAAAATTTCGGTGTGGGCAAAAGGCGACCCATCTACTGCAGCAAGCAGAATGCTCAGCTCAAGGGGAAGCCGATCGAAGGAAAATGCTTCCCAAATGCCAATGGTCTCCCCACGCCCTGGATGTGGGGACCCTATCCAGAGTCCCCTTCTTCTCTTTGGGGTGTCACAGGCCCATCCAGAGTGGAACTGTGGGCTAAGACCACGGCCACAGACTGTGGGGGCCTGGCGCCACCTGGCGGTAGTTCTGGGAATGTCAGGCCCAGGCTCGTGGACCCCCAGGATTGGAGGCTTTGTCACCAGCTGGGTTCTTGTATCAATACCAGGACCAGCGTGGGGATGAGAGGGCTTAAGCAGGGATCAGCCTGAAATCTGCCGTCTCCAAGGGGAAGCTAGTTTTAGTCTCATCAGTGGCCGAGGCAGAGAAACCACAGCTTCTTTGTGTGTGGCAACCTCAGAACTCACAGAATCCTGGTCTTTTCCCTGCCTCCTTTCCCTGCACTGTGAGTGAGTCGGGCAGAAGGAGCTGCTCCCGGGGACCAGGGTGAGAAGACAGTCCTGGAGAAGGTCAGGTGATGGACGATCAGAGACCACGCACGATGAGACGGAATGAATGGAAGGTCTACAAGCATTGGGGGATGGAGGGGTGGAGGAAAGAAGGGTGGAGGTCTGCACAGGCAGGGAGAGATGAGGAAGGGCAGGCAAGCTGGAAAGCATGGAGAATAGGGCAGATGTGGCTGCGTATGAGGTGTGGGAAGCTGGCGGGGGGTCTTTTGATGAAGGAGTTAGGGCAAAGCTAGTCGGGGCTCGGGACCCCCTGAGAAGGAAGGGAGTTGAGTCCTGGTGGAATGCTATGCACACAGTAGGTGCCTAAAAGGTGTGAGCCAGTGTTCAAGAGATGAAATTGCTGAGGAGGGAGCTACTTCAGATTCTGAGCAGAGGGGGGCACCAAGGGGAGAAGGGGAGGAGATGGGGGGATGGCAGGAGGCAGCCCAGTTCTCAGCCCAGCTCTAGCAACTGCAGCTCTTCTGTTTCTGACCTCTGCCTCACCCGACCCCACTCAGCCCTATGGGCCTCTCCTCTCACACCCCCGGCCTCCAACCCTGCCTGGCCTTCACAAAACCTGCCTTCTCTGTATAGTCCTCCGCACTTCCAGGCCTCTGTCCCCACGCACACACACAATGGACACAACATGAGTACAAAGGGCCACAGCTCCCGGACCCAGGAGCGGGCTATATACTATCCTCGACATTCAGGGCCCAGCCGGCACCTGAAACTGCCCTGGGGATGGGCCTCTCCTGGCCAGGCCGGGGCCAAACGCCTCAGCCTCCCCTCCCTGGGTCCACATCGGGGGCTGGAGAGGGAGTGGCCTCTCTCCACTCCAGGTGCTGCCTTAAAGAAAATGGGGGACCATGCCCACCTGGCGGGCCTCTGGAGGGGTCTGCCTGTCTGGCCGTCTGGCTCTCGAGCTCCCCCAACTTCTTTAGTATTAGTAAGTCAGGAAGAAAAGGGGCAAAGCAGGAAAATGCCTCCCAGAGCCCCTTCCCCCGAGCTGGACTGTGGGGGATGGGGCTGGTACTTCCTAGAAACGGGGCCCAGTTGAGTCCTGGGACCCCTCCCTGGCTGAGCCCTCAGGGTCCTCCCCTCCCTATGGCAGGGGGCTCAGGCCGGGTGTTGTGCATAAAGTGGTGAGGGCATGATGGGGACCTGGGCCCTCGGCCCCCTGGGCCTCCCTTGGCCCCACTCAGGCCTTCAGCTGGTGCCACTGGGCCACGGGCTGCCGGGGACGGGCAATCATGTCCTTCCAGTGCTTCACCTCCCCTGGCCCGCTCTTCCAGGACAGGTAGATCTGGGGAGAAAGGGGAGACGATGGCATCGGCACAGGCTCCAGGGCACTGGCCCTTTCCCCCACAGGGGTGACACCCCAACTCCACCATGATACCCTAGCCTGTGGCCCCCCAGCCTCCACATGCTGTGACAACCTACCCCACAGAGGCGCCCTCCTCCCTCCCCCAGTCAGCCTGATCTATTTTCCTGGTTGTCTACCCCCACACCCCCAAGCCTGGGCACGCCAGGCCTCTCGGAATTAGACTGCCAACCTATTTTGCAGTGGGGTCTGGAAGGTGGGGTTGGAGGCAGCTTGTCTCCATGGCCTTCCCTGCCCTATCTGTTGGGTGATGTCCAGCCCCCCTGAATTATAATCATTCCCAACTCCTGGGCACTTGCTACATGTGAGTACTGAGCTAGGGACTTCATACACATAGATCATCAAATCCTACAACTGTGAGGTAGGATTATATGATTATCTCCATTTTTCAGATGGGGAAACTAAGGTACAAAGAGTTAAGAGACTTACCCACAGTCACAGGGTTTATAAGTGGTGCAGAGGGATTGAAATCCAGGTCTTGGGAGCTCTATGCTACTGGCCTAATCCTGCTTCGCAGCCTCACGCGGCTGCATGCATGAATCCCTCCGGAACCCCCAGGATTGGCCCAGCTGACCTCAGCTTTGGGACTTGGGGGTGATTAAGAGTATGAGCATTGGAGAAAAAACAGGTACATGGGGCCTTCTATAGGACACCCGGCCAGTATTCCTTAAGACCGTTAAGATCATAGAGAATGGGAAAGACTGAGAAACTGTCATGGGCCAGAGGGGACAGGGGAGACATGCCTATTAAATGCAATGTGGTGTCCTGGATTGGATGCTGGGACAGAAGGAGGACATTAACAGAAAGACTGGTGAAATACAAATAACGGCCGGAGTCTAGTTCACAGCAACGCACTGCCCATGTTGGTTCCTCAAGCTGTGACGAATGTCCCATCAAATGTGAGACGCTAACAACTGGGGAGGCTGGGTAAAGGGTAGATGGGAACTCTCTCTACTATCTTTGCCACTTTTCTGTAAATCTAAAATTATTCAAAAATAGTGTTTTTGTTTGTTTGTTTGTTTGTTTGTTTTTGAGACCGAGTCTCACTCTTGTCGCCCAGGCTAGAGTGTAATGGCACGATCTCGGCTCACTGCAACCTCCTGGGTTCATGTGGTTTTCCTGCCTCAGCCTCCCGAGTAGCTGGGATTACAGGTGCCCGCCACCATGCCCGGCTAATTTTTGTATTTTTAGTAGAGATGGGTTTCACTATGTTGGGCAAACTGGTCTCACACTCCTGACCTCGTGATCTGCCTGTCTTGGCCTCCCAAAGTGCTGGGATTAAAGGTGTGAGCCACCACGCCCAGCCAATAAACAGTGTATTTTTTTTTTTAAAAAAAGGATGGTTGTGGCCTCAGTGGAGGAGTACAGTGGCTGACGCCCCTAATCCCAGCACTGTAGGAGGCCAAAGTGGGAGAATCACTTGAGCCCAGGAGTTTGAGACCAGATGGGGTAATATGGTGAAATCTCATCTTTACAAAAAATACAAAAAAATTAGCTGGGCATGGTGGTACGTGCCTGGAGTCCCAGCTACTTGGGGGACTGAGGTGGGAGGATCACATGAGCCTGGGGAGGTCGAGGCTGCAGTCAGCCATGATTGTGCCACTGCACTCCAGCCTGGACTACAGTGAGACTCTGTCTAAAAAAAAAAAAGATAGGGAGGTCAGGCACGGGGGCTCATGCCTATAATCCCAGCATTTTAGGAGGCCAAGGCGGGCGGATTGCTTGAGGTCAGGAGTTCAACCAGCCTGGCCAACATGGTGAAACCACATCTCTACTAAAAATACAAAAATTATCCCAGCATGGTGGCAGATGCCTGTAATCCCAGCTACTTGGGAGGCTGAGGCAGGAGAATCGCTTGAACCCAGGAGGCAGAGGTTGCAGTGAGCCAAGATTGTGCCACTGCACTCCAGCCCGGGTGACAGAGTGAGACTCTATCTCAAAAAACAAAACAAAACAAAACAAAACGAAAAGGATGGGGAGCAAGCTCCAGCTCTGTAACATATGGTGGAACTTCTTTTAGCCCCAGACCTTCCTCTGTAAAGCGGGCTGATGACTGTACCTGCCTCACAGATAGCTGGGATGGTGCATGTCATGTGCTCAGCTGGGAACAGTGGCCTGCCTCTGTGTGGTGAGTTCTCTCAGCCAGCGGCTCCATCCTGCTGGAGCTGGTTAACTATTTGGAGGTCACGGAGCTCTAGGGCCACTGTGGGCCTGCCCTGCTCTGGGATTGCCCCCATTGCAACCTCAGCCCAGCATGATACTGATAGCCTTGGATGATGCCAGGCAGACAAGGGGCAGACTCTTGGCTTCCAGGGGCTGAGCAGGAGCCGGGAGTCAGAAGGATTCAGAGATCCTTGGGCTCCGTAAGTTACCAGGCCAAAGTGAGAACAAATCCACATTTGCTTTGGTTCAGCCAACAGAAGGTAGGCCTGTTTCAGAAGGAGCTCTAATTGGTATCTAAGGAACATCCGACACCAAGAGGCGAAGCTTCAAAAGAACATCAAAGGAGATATGGTCACTTGGCCTTTGGGCTGAGCTGGTCAAAGGGGGTGCTTGGCAGGACCCGAGCCCTGGCCAGGGAGGGCCACATACTTTTTCTGGAGTATGAATGGCAATGTCCTGGGGAGTTGTCTCACCTGTGACCACAGATTGGCCAGTCATACTCCCCGTGCCATACCTGATGGCAAGCAGGGCAAGCTCTCCTCTTTTAGGCCAGGCTGCTTCCCTCACCCCAGCAGGTGAGTTCTCCATTCCCATCTGTCTGAGGGTTGCCTCCAACTCAGCTCCCTTCCCTGTGGGTATCCAGTCCCCCTTTCCCTTTCCCCCACACAGGATAATGCCCAGGTATGTGCCCCTCACTCACTCCTGGCATCTCCCCTTCCTCCATGACTGCCCTGAGCACTGGTTCCTCACATACTCCTGGTCAAACTGTCCTGCCTGAATGGATATACATGCCCCTTTATTATCATACTAGCTAACATATGTTCCAAGTCCTATGCTAAACAGCTCACCTGTGTGATCTTACTTAATCCTCTCGGCACATTGTAAGGGTAGGACCATCCCACTCTCATTTTGAGAGGAGAAAATGAGGCTCGGAGAGGTTACAGCGTTAAAAAGTAACGCTAGGATTTGGACCCAGGCAATCTGACTCCCGAGCCCATGCTCTCAACACTAAACCATAAATAAACACAGGAGTAGACATTTTAAGGTAGAAACATGGAAGGGTTTATGTCACAGAATCCCATCCTGGGAAAACTCAAGGTCAGGTATGAATTTTTTGGTTACGTGATATGAAGAGATCACCTTTTTTTTTTTTTTTTTTTTCAGGCAGAGTTTTCTCTGTTGCACAGGCTGGAGTGCAGTCTTGCAATCTTGGCTCACTACAACCTCTACCTCCCGGGTACAAGGGATTCTCCTGTCACAGCCTCCTGAGTAGCTGGGATTACAGGCACCCGCCACCATGCCCGGCTAATTTTTCTATTTTTAGTAGAGACGGGGTTTCACCATGTTGGCCAGACTGGTCTCAAACTCCTGACCGCAGATGATCCACCCGTCTTGGCCTCCCAAAGTGCTGGGATTACAGGCATGAGCCACTGTGCCTGGCCAACTTTCTACAAGAAGAACATCCACATACCTCAAGCAATTCTTACGCCACCCTGTAAAGTTCTACAGGGACAGTATTAGTTGCTCCATTTTACAGATGAGAACACTAAAGCTTGGAGAGGCCGAGCCACTTGCCCAAGGTGATATGGTTGTTTATCGGCAGATGGAGTGGGAACTGAAACGAGGTCTTTGGAGTCTGACTGCAGCTCCCAACACTGCCCCACGCAGCTCACCCTGTGCAGATGGGACCCCGGGCAATACTGCTCCAACGTCATCATCCTGTCCAGTAAACCTTTCTTTTGAGATCCAGGCCATTCCTCTCTTGCACTCCTTTTCTCCCTGCTCAGCTGGCAGTCTGTCCTGAGCTGACTTACCCATAGGAGGACACTCAGAGAGGAACCCTAGGGAGGGGGTCATCTCATCCCCTTATTTTTGGATGAAGAAACAGAGGCCTGAGAGGAGAGGAGACTGATCCCAATCTCTCCTGGTGTCCAGCCTGTGCCCGTCCACTACCCCCGCTGCTTCTTTTAAGGAACGGAGCCTCACTGGTGCCAGCAGGTGCACCACACCACCTGCCTCGCCCCTACCTTGCCAATGACGTCATTGCGGCTGAGCTTGTCCTTGTCCATGACAGTGATGATGATGGTCGTCTCCCTCAGCTTCTCCGTGGGGATATCGAAGGCGAAGGACTCATTGAAGATGGGGTTCAGGTTCCTCTTCATCGTCACCGTCTTCTTCTTCTCCACCCGCTTGTCCTTGTACATCAGCCACACCTTCACGTAGGGGTCTAGGGGAGGGAGTGGGGAAGGGTTAGAGGGACCGTGGGGGAGGGACTTCCTAGGATCCTTTTCCCCTTCCAGGAATGGAAGCTGAGGCAGGAGGGCCGTGTGCTTTCCCCAGAGGCAAGGAAAGACCCAGGCAAGAACAAGAGGGACCTGGGAGAATCAGCAGATGGACCTTAGCGATCACCTGGGGCCCTCCTATTACTACCAATGAGGAAACCGAGCCCCAGAGAGGCCAGGTCTTGCCCAAAATCTCAGACAAGTAGCATCAGAGCTGGGGATAGAACCCAGGTCTTCCCACAATGTTCCCTCTTTCTGATTCTTGGAAGAACATAGTCCAGGATGATGCCGACATCTTGACTCTTGAACAGAGTCTGAGATGAGGGTGCTCCAAAGGGGGGCCCCAGGGTCTCTAGGGTAAGGAGTGAGGACTGGAGGTGGGGGTGTGGCGGGTTGGGGTGAGGACCACTGCAGACCCTGCTCTCCACATCCGGTGTAACCTTTGTGTCACCAGCACCTCCCCGGCCCGCCCATCCTCTGCTGGAGAAGCCCCGTACCTGATGTGCCCCCGATGTCCATGGCTTTGAGGTTCCGGGCTTTGATGATGTTCACGATGATGGAGTTGGCAGAGGGGTTGTAGCAGAGAGACAAGAGCAGCTCCCCTCGGCTCCCCTGGGAGGCACGACAGGAGGGGTGTGGGGAACTAGGCTAGCAGAGCTCTCTGATTGGCCTAGCTGCCCCCAGGTCCCCTCTACCCTGACCTTGGCGCTTACCCATGCCCCTGTCTGTCACCTCTGTCTCACTCTGTCTCCCCGCATCTGGCAGGTGTGTGTACTGCCCCTCCCAGGGTCACCATCGCCTCCCTGTTCCCTGAACACAGCCCTAGGTTCCTTCTTACAGATCGGGTGAGTCCCCCCAAGTGCCAAGCACCAATGTTCTGACTGCTAGCGAGGGCTGAGCTCCATCGGGTCCACCCATCTGCACCCTCTCCCACAGCCCTCCTGGCCTTCCTAAGGTTGACAAGGGTCTGGGACCAGATCTCCCAGCCCTGCCCTGCTGCCTGTCCAGCTAAGACCCACCCATGGGGCCTTACACTCCCATCGCTGCATGGCTTCAGATCCTTCCAGAAGGTCTGCATCTGGGTCAGGTCCACCTTGTTAAGGGGGATGGACACCTCCCCGATGGGGTCGTTGCGGCTGAAGCGGTCATAGTCCAGGACTTGGAGGTAGAGGATCCTCTGCACCACCTTCTCATAGGGAAAACCTGGGGGTATAGATGAGTGTGAGTGAAGAGGGGGACAGAGGGGCTGCACGGGGCCTGGGAGGCAAGGAAGGCCCTGGGAAGAGGAGGCAGGCCCTGTGCCCTCCCGCTGCCACCCCACCGGGCCAGCAGGCACACTGGATTGCAATTAGACCTTACTGAAGTGCTAGCAAGAACTGTCACCATCTCATGGGATTCCCTCAACAATTCTCCAAGGTGAATGGCATCTCGTCCATCTTACAGATGAGGCTCAGACGGCTTAAAGTACTTGCCCAGACTCCCAGCTAGTAAAGAGTAGAACTGCGATCATCCATTCACCCATGCACCTTGTGTCCATCTCAGTGGCTGAGCAGCCTCTGCCAATCGTCCCGAGGCGGGTCTGGGCAAGTGGCTCTGTCTAGGTGGCCACAGCTGCCAGTACGCAGGCCCCAGGAGGACTCAGGGCAGAGGGACATGGGGAAGCATCGGTGGGAGGGAAAAGGCAAAGGCACAGAAGCAGGAGGTGACAAGTGTCCTGTGACTCCACACCCCTCTCCTCCTGCCTGTGCTTCCATCCTTCCTACTGCAGCGTCCCCTTCTCTACTGCCACCTCCCTCATCCGAGCCGCTGGCACCTCTTGCCTAGGCAGCTGCAAGTGTCTCCAAACCGCCCTCCCCGCATCCACGCTTTCTCCTACCGTCCATTCTCAATGCGGCAGCCAGAGAGACCTTTTAAAAATAGAAATTCCATCATGATATGCTCCTGCTTAAAGCCTTTCAATGGCTCCCAGTGCACTTAGAATAAAAGCCGGGCACCCTACCTTGGCTTCAAGTCCTTCCACAATTTGGCCCGGCTGTCCTCTCCCTGCTTGGCTTGTGACCGCTCTTCACTCAATGACTGGGCTCCAGCCACATCGGCCTCCTTCCTGGCCCTTCAACACCCCGACTCCTCCCGCCTCAGGGCCGGGCACACACTGGCCCCATCATGACCCCCCTCCTGGCTACTCTCATCCTTCAGGTCTCAGCATTCTTTCCTGGCACCCCAGAGAGTGTCGGATCCCATTATCTGCTCTAGCACCTTTTTTTCCGCAAAACATAACACACGCGGTAATAGATTTCTCTGTCTCTTTCCCTGATTTTTGTCTGGCTCTCCCGGAAGGCAAGGATTCCCAGAAAGGCCTCTCTGTTACTAACCACTGGCTCTCGGTGCCTAACACCGCTTCTGGCACATAGTAGGCACTCAATACATATTTGTTAAGTGAATGCATAATTGAACAGATGAATCAATGCCAATGAAATGGCCTGATGGAGCAGCAGGACTGTGCTGAGGTGAGGTGTCCGCTAAGGTCAGAGGGAGAGGAGCAGAAGGGGCTTGGATGGGATGCAGAAGGGAAGAGGGGGCCAGGTGAAGGTCTGAAGCCAGGAGTCATTAGCTCTTTGGAGGCTTAGTCAGAGGTGGGACTGGCCCAGGAGGTGCCGGGGGGCACAGGCCAGCCTGGAGGCCTGAGGTGAGGAGATTCTGAAACCAGGTATGAGCAGGAAGGAGGACGCCTGGAACCTCAGCCTGGCTGGTGCAGAAGATGAAGGGAAGGAAGAGCTCTAGAAGATTCCAGCACCTTCCCCCAGAGACTCTGGAAGCACCCAGGAGCTCTGACAGGAGCAGGTGAGCTGGAAGAGGAGACTCTGAATTTGTTCAGGGTCCCTTTCCTCATATTGTGGGAAGCTGTGTCTTGCTTATTTCAGAGCCTCCCAGGGACCTTGCCCAGGGGACCCTTGGCATCAATTCAGGTAAAATGCATGAGGACAAGTGTTCTGGGAATATTGGAAGCTCCAAGAGGTCACTGCACCCCAGTCAGCTCTCATCAACACCAGAGGAGGCAGGCTCCTAGCTGGCAAACTCCTACTCATCCATCAGAACCCATTTTGAATGGCCCCTCTTCTGGGAAATGTTCTTCAGCACCACCAAAGGGAGCTCATACTGGCTTCCTGCAGCTCCTGTCATGCTGTGTGTGGCTGAGTTATCTACACATCTGTGTCTCCATTAGGCCAGAAATGCCTTGAGGGCCATAATGGTGCCTCATTCTTTTCTACATCCCCAGTACGTAGAAGAGTGCCCAGCTCATGGCTGTTGCTGGGTACATGCTTGTGGAAGAGACCGGAGGATTGGAGTTCTGCTCAAAAACTTCGCCCTGCCAGCTGCCTACATATACCTCCAGACAGCTGAACCTCTTGCTGGTTGAGCTATCTCTAAATGGGCCCTCATGGTGCCTGCAAAGGAGGGCGTCCAGAAACACATGGACACTCACTGCTCACCCTCAGTGCCATTTAGTGGGTGACCTGGCTGTCATCTTGCAGAAGAGGTGGGGTGCTAAGTGGCTGGGAAGGCAGGTGGGGAAAGGTCCCTGGGGTACACGGTGAAGATTCTGGAAGGCTAGGGCTTGGGGCAGCTGGAGTAGGGATTTACTCTCCCTGGTTGAACCGGGGGCCATTGGCAAAGGGTTACGGCTTGTCTAAGCAGGGTCCTGGCACCCAAAGGCCCTGGGATAGAAATCACTCCTTAATCACACGCCCAGCTTCCTGGTTACCTTGAATCCTCAGAGATAAGAGATAAAGACCGGCCTTCAGAGAGGGCTTGCAGGAGAGAGAAAGGACATTTGTCTCAGCGGCCTCCAGGCATGGTTCAGAGCTGTGGTTCCTGTCCCATGCGGGGGAGGGGGTCAGAGAACGGCAACAGATGGAGTATGTTTAACAACCTGGTATTAAGCATTTGCTGGGTGTCAGGCACTGTTCTAAGTGCTTTTACAATTCACTCATTTATTGAACCCTCGCTATTATTATCTCTATTTTGTAGATGAGGAAACCAAGTCATAGGGAGGCTCAGGAACTTGCCCAACGTCACGCAGCGAGTAAGTGGCAAGAGCTGGGATTCAAACCCAGGCAGCCTGGGCCACAGCCTGTGCACTGAACCACTATGATCTGGTGGCTCCAGAGTGCTCCAGCTCTGAGTCCTACGGGTGCCTCCCTCCCTCCCTGCCCTCCTCAGGATGAGCTCTGTGTCTGGGCTGAAACACCAGGCGGTGGCCCAGCTTCCCTCCTCGGCCTCTGGCTGTGATGCTGGCTCCATTGGGCTCCTGTGACCTGATCCCAACTAGACACAAAACGCATCAGGTTAACCGGGCCAGGACGTTGCCTGTGTGGGCGTGTGCGAGAGCACGTGTGTGGATCTGTGCCTGTGCACACATGCAGGTGTGCACATAAGTGTATCTGCTTGCATGTGTGTTTGTGCATTTGTGGGCCTGCAGGTGTGTGTACACATATGTGTCTGTGCATGTAGCCACATGTGTGGTTGGGTAGGGGGATGGTAGACGGCAAGAGGTGACCATGGCGGGGGAAGGTGGCACTAGACTCACCTTCAAAGAGGAAGGTCTCGTTCCAGTGGGGGTTCAGGTTCTTCCGCTTCACCTTGGTCTCCAGCTTGTGCTTCTTGTCGGGCAGCAGGTAGATCTTGACGAAGGGGTCGCTGGTGCCGCTGAAGTCCTTGGCCGGCAGCTCCTGGGCCTTCATGATCTTCACGGTGAGCGTGGACTCCTGGAAGTTGTAGCCGACACTGAACTGGATCCGGCCCAGGTTCTCTCGGCTGCAACCCTCGTGGGCCTCATCCTCCTCGGAGCCTGGGGAGAGCTGGGGGTGGGGGAGAGGCCGGCAGGGTTTGGGGAGGATTCTGCTTCCCCCATGTCCCCACCGCTGGCTAGCACGGGTGAGAGGCCAGAGGCGGTGGCCCAGCCCACAGTCACATCCCACGGACGCTGCTCAGGCTCAGAGGGCAGGTGCCTTGACCAGGGTCTCCCAGGAGGGGAGGGGAAGGGGGAGGGCAGAGCTGAGACAGCCCTGTCTCCTGAACCTCAGAGTGGTATGCACGACACTCACTTCCCAGGCTCTCCTCGCAGCCCTGGGCCTGCTGCCTGCCCCAAGCTCCAGCTCAGCTGCCTCGCCTTCCTGGTTGCAGCTGCCCTGGCGCGTGCTGGGGTTCCTGAGCCCCCCAGACCTCCCTGCCTTCTCATGGCACGGTAGGGCCAACTGTGGGATGCACCGACACAAACCTGGGCTACACAGCAGATGAGGGAGGCTGTTCACATCACAAAAGAGTTTACCGCAACAATTCTTTGGAAAGTGACTCTCTAGGGTGCGGAGAATGGTGTGATTTACAAAATGAGAGAGGCAAGTTTTCAGGAGCAACGTCTGTTTGTGTAAGGCAGAATCACTAGGGACAAGAAAATTGCAGACTCCCCAGGCCCCGTCCCCAAGCAGTTTGACGATGGGGCTGGTGTGGGCCTGGGCATCAGTGCTGTGTAAAAGGCGCCTCAGATGACTGTACCGTCCATGGGGGCTGAGGACTGCTGGGAGGGAGGGCGCATGGGCTGACCCAGCAACAGACAGTCACACAGAGGCAGGGTGAGCATCTCATCCCGTTCTGACATCGAACCACAGGAAGCAGCTGGGAGGAGGGTCTCCCAGCCACGTGTCTGAACCTGTGAGCACACCAGTAGTACCTAGGAGGTTTTAGAACCCTACCCACCCCCCAGCCGCCTGAGCCCCAGACCACTGACCACAACAGACCCAGTTAGGGGGCTGTATGGCTCAGGTACCCCGGCTCGAAAATCTCCCGTGATGACTGGATGAGGGACAGAAGTAGGACCCTGGGTACCACAGTTAAGAAAAACTGCAGGCATCTCTTCTCTCCCCAACTTCCCCTGTAGAAACCTGCTTTGTGCCCCTTCCTTCATCCTGGAGAGGCAGCCCTAGGCTCTGAAAGACTAAATAATACAGATAATAATAATGCATCCAGTGGGCTCTTACCATGACCAGCGACTCTCGCATCGCCGTCTCCTTACTGAATCCTGACAATAGCCAGGCGAGGCAGGTGTCACCACCCTCTAGCTGAAGAGACTGGTTCAGAGAGGTGAAGTCACATGGCCAAGGCTGACGGCAGTAGGAACCCTCTCTGACTCAAAATCCTGCTCTTTTCACTAAAGCAGGCCCACACCCCAGGGCAACACTGAGGTTTCCCCTCAAGCCGGCAAAGACCCACAGACACCGTGCCAGGTGAAAAGCGTCGGAATCACCCTCATGATAGTTTTTTGTTTTTTTGAGCCAGGGTCTCGCTCTGTTGCCAAGGCTGGAGTGCAGTGGTGCAATCCTGGCTCACTGCCACCTCCACCTCCCAAGGTCAAGCGATTTTCATGCCTCAGCCTCCTGAGTAGCTGGGACCACAGGGGCGTGCCACTACGCCTGGCTGATTTTTGTATTTTTAGTAGAGGCAGGGTTTTGCCACGTTGGTCAGGCGAGTCTCTAATTCCTGGCCACAAGTGATATGCCCGCCTCAGCTTCCCAAAGTGCGGAGATTACAGGCATGAGCCACACACCCGGCCTCACACTCACAGCAGTAACTATCTTAGACTGGCTGGCCGCCCACCTCACCAGACCCTGCCCTGTGCCCTGTGCCTTGTCCTCACTGACCTCTTACAACATCCCAATGAGGCAGGCACTCCCGCTGGAACACTTGGAACACAGCTGGAACAGTTTCCCGGTGTTCCAACTGTGGCTGCTAGCACAGACAGGTTAGGTCACTTGCCTCAAGTCACCTGCGACTGAATGGCCAGTGGGAATGAAACCCAGTTTATCGGCCAGGAATCCTGAGTGTCCTTCCACCTGCACCTTGCTCTTGCCCTCAGATCTAGAGTCTGAGGCTTTACCCCGGTCCTGCCTAGTTGGGGGCACCGAGCTGCCTTACAGCAGAAGATGTTCCCTCCAGCCCCCACCCAGACAAACCTGCAAGCGCCACCGCAGGCCCATTGAGAATGTGGCTTTCCTGCCCACAGCCTGCTTTTTCCCGACGCTCTTTTCCCTGCTCATGCCAGCCCCACACCCTTTGACCCTGTTTTTACATCTGCAGAGTGGGGACCATGAGACCTACTTTGCGGGGTCCTGGGCGAGCTAGAAGGGGTTCCTTCTAGAGTTCTGCCCCGCGACCTGACCCACTGGCAGAGGGATCGAGCACCTGGGGCATAGCATGGGTAGACAGTGCCAGCAAAGATCACTCGCCCTCCCCCTTGCTTCTGAAGTTGGGGTGGAGTTGCTGGTGACTGAAGCCCAGCTGGCCTCAGCCCCACCTGAGGTCCCTCTGGTCCCTTGGCTCCTGGCTGCCAAACAGTGTGGTCTTGGGAAGGCCTGGGCTGGCCAGGTAGGTTTCACCTGAGAAAGGGGTGGCAGCTCTATGCCCACTCCCAGCTTTCTTAAGCCACAACCCTGAGCCCTAATTACTCAGCTGGGACAGAGCCATCTCTGTGGCAACCAGGTTGGCCACCCCATCACAGTCAGGGAAGGTGCTTCCTGAGCGCTTGCACCAGCAGAAGTCAGCCTCGAAAAGCAGCAAGCCACCCCTATACCAGGGCAGGAGGTGCCCAGAAGCAGGTGTGGCCTCGCCTCTTCTCAGACACCTCTGCCCCTCAGCTCCTTCTTTGGCCAGCTCTGGGTGCTTAACTCTTGTCTCTTGACCCCCAGATTCCACAGCCCAGGGTCCAGAGACCAGGACAGGCGGAGGTCACAGTGGGCTGATTCTGCCCTGCTTATCTTATCATGGCTGTTAACATCAACGACCTAGCATTGGCACAGAGCTGTGCAATTAGACTCTGCCCTCCCACCTCTGAGCATCCTCCCAGTACAGGAGAGGGAGATGAGGCCTGCCCTTCCTTCCGCTGGCTGCAGCTGTCGGCCCTTCCCTGGGGGCAGCAAGGGGCAGGCAAGCTGGCTGGGAAGGGGCTGTCCCTTCTGGGAACCTGGCTGCCAGGAAGCTGTAACCAATTAAGGGGCTGTGCAGGGAGGCAGGGTGGGCTGTGGCAATGGCCCATCCAGAAGAGAAGACAGCCGGGGCCAGTCTTCCTGGGTGGGGGAAGATGGAAGGAGGGCAGTGGAGGGCCAGACACACAGGGGCCTGGCGGGCAGGGAGAAGGGGAGAGGGGAGAAGTGGGGAGGCCCAAGGTGACCAGATCTAGGATGTGGAAAATCTGATGCTCTAATGTGGATTCAAGAAAACCACAGGATAGACCGGGCACAGTGGCTCATGCCTGTAATCACAGCACTTTGGGAGGCCGAGGCAGGTGGATCACTTGAGGCTAAGAGTTTGAGACTGGCCTGGCCAACATGGTGAAACCCCGTCTCTACTAAAAATAGAAAAATTAGCCAGGCGTGGTGGTGTACTACTGTAATCCCAGCTACTCGGGAGGCTGAGGGAGGAGAATCACTTGAGCTCGGGAGGCAGATGTTGCAGTGAGTTGAGATTGTGCCACTGCACTCCAGCCTGGGGGACAGAGTGATTCTGTCTCCAAAAAAAAAAAAAAAAAAAAAAAAAAAAAGCAGGCTCTTAGGCCCCACCTAAGGCCCATTGACCAGGAATCTGCATTTTACCAAGGTTCCCAGCTGATTCCTGTGCACGTAGCAATTTGAGAAACGCCAGGCTAGAAGGGGCAGTGGGGGTGGATGGTTAGAGCTGGCTGGAACCCTACATGGCAGAAGGGTGGGGGCTCTGGTGCCAGGGCAGTAGGGGAGGGCTGGGAGCTCCCAAGCCTACTTCTTTCTCTCTACAGAAGGGAGGGGTTCAATCCAAGGAGATGAAGTGTCCCAGGTCAAGTCCAGTAGGAACAGAGCAGGTGCTGGGTTCCCAGCCTCATCGCCTCTTCAAGCCTTCCTGAGACTTCTGAGCTAATCCCCAGTTTTCTCCCTCCAGGGCCTCTTTGGAAAGTACAGGTGGGGCAAGTGGCTGTGACTCACTGCTGCCCCCCTGGGGGCACCATGGGAACCACAACCTCTGTCTGGGCCAAACAACCTAGAACTAGGATCCCACAGGGTTGGTGGCGTCTGGTGGGGCGTGGGTGTGGACAGGAGCCCCCATCACAGCTGTCCCCTCAGAGGAGCCGGGACCAGTGGATTCCTGCTCTCCTGTTCTCAGGGGCCACCAGCCATGGGAATGGGGCAGGTCACTGGGCTAGGCCTTCTACCCCAGACCTCCAATTAAGGGGACATCACTCTCAGGAGGGGACATCTTCTGCCCCGAGTCCTCTGCCCACCAGCCTTTCCCTCTAGGATCCTGAAAGTATCTTGCATGAGTGGGTTTTCTTTGGCCCCTTCTCAATCCACAAAGGGATCCAAGCAGGATGGGTATTCTTATTTTCACTTGTCAAAGGAAGAAACTGAGACATGGAGAAGATATTTTGGTGAAAGAGCTGGGAAGCAAACCCAGGCCTTGGACGCTCAGTCACCAAGCGCCGAGTGGCCACCATGCTGGGCCTGGCTCTCCAGGCTGCTTCTGACCCAGTTCCCTGCCTGGCCACTCCCATGCCGTTGCCCATTCCCACACACGTCCCTCTTCTTCCTGCCCCTGGCCTCCGAGCCCAGTTCCTTGGAGCAGCGCAGGCTCCCTCATTCTCACCATGAGCATCTCGCTGGTGAGGGAGTTGACGAGGTCTGAGACGGAGGAACGTGGCTCGGTCCGGTGGTCGGACTCATCGTGGGGTGTCTGGCCTGGCACGGGGGCTGTGTTCACCGCCTTCCCTCCTGCAGGCAACCTGAGGGCAGGGGAGTCCAAATGAGATTGGGCTGGGAAGTGAGCTGGGTTGGGCACCCCGGCCTGGGGGGTGGCAGGACCTTCTCTGAAGACCCCAGCAGCTGCCATCCCCGGCGGGCCGGCAGGAGCGGTACTCCAGTCCACGTGGACACCTGGTTTTCCCTGGAGACCCATGCCCGGGGCCCATTCTCCTTGCAGCCTCTACCCCAGGCGACTGTGGCTTAACTACTCCTATAGGGGATATTTTGGGGGGTGTCCCCATTCTTTCTGTTCCCCAGAAACCCCCCACCCTCCAGTCATTGGCTTGCATAGTCGGTCTCTGAGCTGGCCACTGCCCCCAGTCCTCAGAGGCTTGTTCTATCCCATCCGCCCCCAGCCTGGAAGGGGGAGGCTCCACCGTGGTGTGGTGTGTCCAGGTGCCTCTCCGCGTCATTACCCTCTGCAAACACGCCCAGAATGTCTGTTTCCCAGATGCCCCACCTGTGTTTGCTTGGGCTCATCAAGAGTTCTCTTCCCACCCTCCAGACGTGAGACTGACCAGGTGAGGTCAGGACAACTCTCCACAGTGACAGAGTGTTCTGTATTTGTGCTGTCCAGTGGAGCAGCCACATGCCACACGTGTGCACTTGAGCATTTGCAATGTGGCCAGTGTGGCTGAGAACTGAAATTTTAATTTTGTTGAATGTAAGCTCATTTAGTTTAATGGCCCCATATTGGATAGGGTGAGCCTACACCCCCTTGCTCCCCAGTTCCCATCCTTCTCCCACTTGCTGAAGACTGTGCATTTGGTAAGGCTCTCACCCAGGGTCACAGAAAGACGGGCACCACCGAGAAGCCCTGTCTGTACCTGACTCCATGCCGTTCCCAGGATGCTGGGTTCTTTGACCCAATGGCTGGGTGGTGAGCCCAGGCTCCGTTCAGCTGGGGGTCAGGAAGGGGGCACTAAAAGCCTGCCCAGGGACCAGGATGGAATGTCCCATGAGGAGGAAGAGAGGTAGGGGTAGGTAGGGAGGAGGAGACGGGGGACCAGTAGCATGAGGCTCAGGACAGGCTAAAATAGAACAGCTTTGAGAGCACACAGCCACAAACTGGGAGCCACACGCTGAGGGTGGACATGAGCCATGGCCCTCTGGTAGAGACCAGCCTCCAGCACACAGGTGACCACGACAGGCACAGACAGACATGCATGGAATATGCCAGGCCCTGGAGGGGAGACATCAGGATCCCAAAGCAGGGTGCACGTGCGCACACACACATGCACATGCACGCACACACACACACACGCACATGCACGCACACACACACACGCACGCACACACACGTACACACGCACACACACGCACGCACACACACACGCACGTGTGTGCATATGTACACACACACGCACATGAGCCCCACAGACATCCAGAGGGGCAGGGAGAGGATGGCAGAGGCCACAGGCAGGCCAACCACAGCAGCAGTGACGACACACATACAGCGATGGCACGCAGGGATCCCGAGAGGAGATGCATTGGGGAGACCCAGGCATGCCACGTGTGCACGTGAAGGGAGACAAACTGAAACGGAAAGGGCAGGGAGTGGTTTCAGGGCCCAACATCCTGATTATCAGAAGCACGATACACCTGCTGTGACAACCTGGCCCTGCCTCTACAACACGGAAACGCCCACTCCACCCAGCAACACGCGGGCGCCCCTCCCAGAGGGCCATGGCACACATGGACATGTGGACACGCACGCACCACATACACACACACACACACACGAGAGGACACGTGCTCACACGGGCAGGCAGGGGGAAGGAAAGGAGCCCGAAACAGCTGGAGAGGTAAAGTCAGGTTAGAAACAGAGTGGAAGAGCAGGGAGAGTGTGAGATTGACTGCTGAAGATATGAGAACGTTAGAGTTATTTGGCCACGCCGCAGCGTCGGCACAGCTGCCAAGCAGCCTGGGAAAGATGGTCAGCGCCACTGAAGCTGTCGGAGGTCACAGGACACAGAGACAGAGGCGAGAGGCACAGAGAGAGGCAGAGGGAGAGGCCGAGGGGCCCATCACCGGCCCAGGGCAGCCCTGTGAGGAGCAGATGGGAGAAAGGAGACAGAAGGAGAGAGAGGCCAAGAAAGTTAGTCAGAGACGTGCGAAGGCTGCCGGGTGGACGAGGGGACAGGGAGGAGCGTGCGGCCAACAGGAGAGGCAGAGAGGAGGCGGGGGACACACACCGTGACAGAGGAACATGGTGGCTTCAGAGTAGGGAGAGCAATGGGGGTGGCCTGGTCCCCGCCTTGCCCTGTCCCCCACTTGGGGTGGGGGTGGGCCGCGGTGGAAACCATTTGGATCCCAAAGAGCAGTGGTGAAACGATGGCAGACAGCATGAGGGGGTGGACACGAGCAGAGTGGCTGAGGGTGGAATGGGCGCAGCAGGGCGTGGAGCCAGGGCCTCCCTCCCTCCCGGGAGCGCAGTCTGAAGTGTGGTGCCGAGGCCCAGGAGCTGAAGGATCCCAGATGGGGGACTTCAGGGACACCAAGAATCGTGGGGACAGAGGCAGTGACTGGCCCTCCCATCTCCCGCTGCTTGTTGGACACACTCCCACGCTGCTTGGAACCTGGAATGGCCACTCCTCCTCCCGGGACGCTGTCTCCCATGAGCCTGCTGCTCACAGACCAAGGGGGCTGAGTGTCCTCCCCGGTGAGAGCCAAGGGCCACCACCCCTTCCTCCAGAGACATCTGGTCAAGGGGTCAGCTGGGGAGGGAAAGGTGGGGCTGGGGGCAGAAGGGCAGACCCTGGGTCTAGAAGGAAAGGCTGAAGAGGGAGGGACAGCCGCTCCAAGGCCACCACTCCAAGGTCTGAGGGTCCAGGAGCTCAGAGGGGTGGGGCCCTAAGCTGCCAGGTGCCCAGTGGGTGGTGCTGGTGCCAAGCTTTGGGAAGGGGAGAGTCTGCTGGGAAGGAAGCATTGGATTCTGGACCCCTGTGGCAGCCCACCACCTGAGAAGCACCCCAGTGGCCATGAGAAATGTTTCCAGGATGGGTGGGCATGACGAGGCGGGAATGGCATGGTCCACTCGGAAAGTCAGGCTGGGTGGTGGCGAGGGCACGCGGCCTCCACCCCCACACCCACCTTTCCCAGGAAGGCAGGGGACAAGCTGATGTGAAGATCAGAAGGGATGGGTGTGTTAAACATGGAGTGAGACCTAAGTGGCAAGGAGGTAAAAATAGACTGTGGGTGACAATGGAGCCGGTTCATTAACACATGGGTGATGTGAAATCTCGTTTCCAGCCTGCTTCTGCTCCCTCATGCTTCACACCTTTCCCAGCACCAGTCTCAGCTTCTTAGTGGGCGTTCAGAGGACGCCAGCCACCCCCTGTGTGCCTTCTCGCCCCTGGCCCCTGGCCCTCCCAGTGGCCCTCTGACTGCCCTGCAGCCCAGCTTTGAGATCCTGGCTCAGGAAGTCACAGCTCCTGTAGTGCCCAGGTGGGTCAGGGGTGGCAGACTCCGCTCCTCCAGTACCCCTGCACATGGGCTCAGCGCCTGACACCATTTGTGCCACTCAGTGAAAGACCTGACCCCACTCTCTGGGGACTTTCAGCCTTGCCCACCACAGACCATGCAACTGTGGACTCGGGATGGGAAGAAACTGGGAGGGGTGGTCTCCAGGAGCCACCAGAGGGACAGGCAAGCCAGCCATCTTGCCTCTCAGCCTATCCATCCTCCCTAGCCCACAAGCCCAGGGCAGCAGCCTGGGACAGTCCCTTCTGGCCTCTAGGGGCCTCTCAAGAGCCTCAGGATGGCCTGTCCCAACAGTCCCTGCCCAGTTCACAGGACACATGCCCCAGCCCAAAGGCCTGTTTCCCTCATGAAAAGCTTAGCATATCTGAGCCTGAGGGGCCATTCCTTAGAGGTTAGCCTGTCCAATCCTTCGCTGGACAGATAAGTGAGCAGAGAACCCAGAGAGGGGCTGTGACTTGCCCAAGGCTGCAGAATGAGGCTCTAGCAGAACCAGAGCTGGAAGGCAGATGTCTGGGCTGCCAGGCCCCATGCTCCCTTGCAGGCCTTTGGTCTGATGGGAAGCAGACCCAATCAAGGTGACAAGCCCTCCTCCCATGATTCCCAAAGGCTAATTCATCCTGGAAACCACAGGTGTGGTCAACCCAACCTAAGGTCAGGCATCCACTGGCCCCAGCTGTGGGATGCCGCCTGAACCCTGGGACCTCCCACCCTACCCCTTGCCCATGAGCAGCGCCCCACCCCCTCCCTGAGATGGAGACAGTAGGAGATGCTTCCCTGAATTCCTGATAGCTGAGGCTGTGGCAGTGTAAGTGACCAGCCTTCTGCTTGGCCTGTGCTGTGGCCACACAGGCTATGCCCAGTCTCCACAGGGTCCCGAGGCCAGCCGCAGTGAAAAGGAGCCCAACAAAGCCAGGCCTCACCCTTGCTCAGGACGGCTGCCTGCACCGCTCCGGGCCCTCCCCAGCTCCCTCCTGGTGCCCCGGCTCAGGGGAGAGCCTTCTGGTTATTTCTGGTCACCAGGCCTCTCCCATGCCCCAGACCCTCCCACCATGGGCTCCTCTTCCATCAGCCAAGCAGCCCAACAGGACCTCCAGGCAAGAGGGAGGTTGAGGGGGTGGGGATGAGGGAGAACGGGCTGGCGCCCCTTCCCTTACATCCCCCCCGCCCACCAACCACCAGAGAAACAGGGATTTCCAGTTGGGGTGGGGACAGAGATGAAAGATGGAGGGGCAGCAGAGAGGAGCCAAGCAGGAAGATGGGGCAGAAAAGGCTGCGCTTGCTCCGGGCCGGGGCAAGCATGCCAAAGAGCAGGCCTGATCCAGAATGGTCCCAGGATGGCCGCAAGTGGCCTCAGACCCCAGGGACACCACCGAGGTGGCAGTGCGTGAGGGCACCGGCTGGGGAGGGGGCTTGTCCTCCCACTCCAGCATCCGCTGAAGGCACCACCACCTCGTCCAGCAGCCGGGGCCGGTCGAGGCAGGCGGCCTCTCCGCGCCTCCTTCTCTGCCGCCGCCGCCGCAGGCCCTCGCCTGTGCTCGTACCTCTTGTCCCCCTGAGCGTTCTGGTTCTGCTGGGTTCCTGGGTTTTGCAGGTCAGGGATATTGGCAAAGTCATCCTGTTCCGAAAGCCCTAAGACCAAGGATAGCACCACCATCCGGCCTTCCCTGCCCGGGGAGGGCAGCCCACAGGCCAGGGTGAAACGAGGAGGCCCCGTGGGCGGGGGCAGGGGGGAAGGAGAGAGAGAGAGAGAGAGAGAAAGAGAGAGAGAGAGACAGAGACAAAGAGAGAGAAGAAAAAAGTGTAAGAAACTGGCCCTGCAGGAAAGAAAACAAACTTCAGCAGTGTCAACAGTTGCAGGATAGAGTGGGGAGAGTGGAGGCAGGGAGGGAGGGGAGTTGACTACGGCCTGAGACTCCACTGGTCTGAGCCAAGAGCAAGATTCTCCAGAGCTAAACTGCAAGGGGCTGGGCAGAGGCCTGCAGAGGTGGCCTGTGGCTGGGACAGTCCCAGGGGAACACGGGGGATAGGGTGGGGGGAATGGAGCACAGGCCCTGGGACCCCACAGATTTCCAACTGCTAATGCGTGCCCAGCTGGACTCGCTCTGACCATCTGGGCCACTGGGAGAAGAGGGAGGGGCTCCGTCACTATCCTGCACCGGCACCGCGCAGGCTTTGAAAGTTTCGAAATCCAGTGGGCACTGCACCCTGTCCTTATGGAAGCCCTTCATAGACAACGCTGTGTCATGGTCAACCAGATGTCCTTGAAGCCAGGTAGGGTCTAAGGAGCTACCTCCCCTCGGCTCCTGGATATACAAGCCCATCAGAGGAGAATGAAAGTCCTTTGTGGTATATGGCAACTCGGCCATAGTGGCTGTCTCCTGTGTCCTCCTTGCTGGAGATCCAGGGAATGAGCACCACCGCTGAGTCCAGGTCAAGGGCCTTTCATTGGAGAAGAGGTCCAGAAGGCACCACAAGCCAAGGCGGCGAGAAAGTGCAGGAACTTGGCAAGGTCTGGAGAAGTTTTGGCAGGACTGCAGGGAGCCTGTGGCTACAGTGAGAGATCGTGCTTTGAGGGAGCACAGTCAAGGCTGAACGGGGAGGGGGTAGGCAAGAAGGCGAGACTCTCTTGGAGTGGACATGTGGGCAGCCGTATGGGGCCAGGTGTGACACCTTTAGTAGGGGGCATTCTCAGAGAACCATCGGGCAACTTGCCAGGGTCTTTGCGAGGTTACCCGCATTTGCCAGGGGGGGAGAAGGGAGAATCATTGGCGACCCTGCTGTCCCTGAAGACCATCAGAGTCCGCGAGCGTTTTCTGGGTGCTTTGTGGAGCTCCTCCAGCGTTGGGCCTCTCATCAGAACAAAAGGAGAGGGAGGGGTTCTTGGACAGGCCAGGCAGGAAAGCTCGTCTCAAGAAGGGCCAAAGGGAAGACAGTAGGGCTGACGGAATATTCTGGAAGGGAGAGGATGCTGGGTCAGGAAGTCTACCACTTCAACCACTGTGAAGGGAGGCGAGGTTTACAGAGGAAGAGCTTGCTCTAACTTCTCAGAGCAGTTGTCAAACAGGGAACAAACAGGCGAGAAATAGCCTCTGAGGTAAGGGGCGAGGGCACGAGGGTCTTGGAAAATGGGACATTACCTCTGGGGTCTCAGTGAACGGAGGGAGCTAAGTGGCTGCTGTGCCCCTCCCTGTCTTTGCGTCTTTGGTCCTGGGCACAGTTACTCCAGGCTGACCCTTGTGCTGGGATCTAACTTTCGGGAAACAACTCCGTACCCTCCCTCAGGACGAATCCTCCTTTTCTTTGTTTTCTGCCCACCGGTACTGTTTCAGAGTTGGTAAAATTCCATTTGGCTGCTCGGGAGCTAGTTGTGCGGGGGGAAGGCAAACTCAGTGAAAACAACATGTTTTTTCCCCAGTTAATGCATTTTTCAGATATTCCTTTTTCTCTTCTTAAAACCAGAACAGCTCCTCTGCATAAATTCCCGATTCGTCACTCTCTCCAGCTCTGCAGGACGCGAGGGTTAGGATGAGGGGCAGGGGCTGGAGAGTGGAGGGAGAGGCTGGCAATGTTAGGGGAGTCACGACCATCAAGCAGAGGGCTGCTGCCCTCCCTGCAAGGGGTGGGTGGGATCATGGGGCGTCGGGACAACCCTCGCCACCTGCCTCTCTACTGGAGCCACCAGCGTTTGGGCAAGTAAAGAGCCTCAGAAACAGGGCAGCTAAACTGTAAAGCAAGGGGCAAATTACGGCCCACGAGCTAAGAGTGGTTTTTACATTTTTAGAGGGTTGTTTTAAAGAAAAAAAGAATATGTGATGATCACATGCCTCTTGCAAAGCCTAAATTATTATCTGGACCTTTCTAGGAAAAGTTGGCCGACCCTTGAGGTGAGCTCTGGAGGTTGCCAGCAACTAGGGGGACATGAGACTTGTCCTGGGGCACAGAGCAGGGACAGAGGATGCTGTTGCATGCATGATGCTGGACGAATCCCAGTTAGCTGAGAAGGCAGCAGGCAGGGAAGAGATGGTACCCAGGTTCCTGGCAGGCCCCTGGCCCAGTTTAATGGCTGCTGGAACAGGAAGTAGGGTGACAGCTGTGATAAGACAGTCTGAGGTGGGGAGGAGCAAGGACCTGCAGGGGCCCAGCAGGCTCTCAGTCCTGTTCAAGCCACGCAGAACCAATTCCCTCGACTCTCCAAGATCCACGCCTGGATCACAGCCTCTGTCCCAAAACAAACCGCCACCTGGAAGACCGGAGGCTCTTCTGGGCATCTCATCTTGTGCAGGCGTCCAGTTAGATTCCTGCAGGTCCTTGAGTGGGGTAGAGCCCCAGAGAATATGGTGTCCTGATTTGCCAAAGAGTCACAGGCAGCATGTCTTGCTGGCCATGGGCCACTCGCACGGGTATGGGAAGCTGGCATGGCAGGGCCTCTTCGGGTGGGGTGTCTCTCCCAGGGCAGTGCTCCCATCTGCCCGGGAAGCCCTGGCTGAGGTCTCAGAGGAGAGACAGGATGCTCCGAGGAACTTGCTTGCCTTCAGAATCCCTATATCTTGCCAATGCTTCCCTTTCCTCCTCCCTTTCTCCTCGCCCAGGCTTAGTGTGCTGGTCTCCTGCTCCGTGAAAAGTGCTCCCAGGGAAGACCTGGGCGATGGGAACAATCCCCAGGGCCTGGAAGGAAGCTCACGTTAGGGCAAAGGAGGGGGGTGATGTTGGGGATGGCAGCCCAGACCTGTCTTAGGCTCTGAGAGTGGGGGCAGATGTCCAGAGAGATGCTGGGGAGGGGGCTTCCTGGGTGGGGCCCCTCCAGGGAGAGCAGGGGGTGGTCGAATGGCTGGTGGGAATGGTTAAGGTTAGACACTGATGGTGTGTTGTTACTTCTTAGACCTATATACTTGAAAGAAAGCTCCAATTTAGAAACAACCTTTTCTAAAGCTTTGGGGCAACATCTCAGATTTGTCCTCAGGGGATGGGTCATTACTGGAGGAAGGAGACTTGGGAAGTCAGGGCGGGAGCTGGAGGACAGGTGGCTATAGAAGGTCAGAGAGATGGGGGAGGGCTGGTGGCAGGGACAGGGATAGAGGAAGTGAGAGGGAGGGAGGGAGGGGTGTGGGCCAAGAAGGCTAGCAGAGTCGGGTTACAGGGGAGAAGTAAATTGCAGGGGAGGAGGCAGGGCTGGAGATGAGTAAAAGGGATGGGTTTTGGAGCAGAAGGGGGAGGAGAGAGGTCGCAGGAGTGAAGGAAGACTGGCCAAGAGGCCAAGAGCAGCCTGGGACTAGCTGGGGAGAAGAGATGTATCTCAGGGCATTGTCCAGTGTCTCCACCTAACTTTTAGGGGGAACTTCCCTGAGCCCTAGAGCACTGAGGGGGCAGGGGTCCTCATAGGGAGGTGGCTGAGAATTCTTCCGTGGTGGCCTTCAGGCAGGAGCCACAAGAGGCTAAGGAGGGGGCTGCCAAGTCTGCTTGGCACACTGCCAAGGGGATGGAGGGCCGGGAGGTACACACAACCAGCTGCTCCCAAGGAGATCTGGGGGGCAGGAGGCTGGGTCAGGGAGGTGGGGGCCGGCCCGCTCAAGGGGAGGACTTACAGGAAGGATTTCATGTCCAAGCCTCGGTTTCGAATCTGCCCCACCACGTGGTCCCAGCTGCCTGGGTTGGAGCGGCTGCGGCCCCCTGCCGCCCGGTACTTGGAGCCGGCCGAGGTGCCCTGCCGAGCCTGGCCCCGGCCATAGGCCCGGGGGTTGGGGCCTGGTGCCGAGGCCATGTGGGCCTGCAGCTGGCCCAGGCTCTGGCTGGTGGTGGGCTGGCTGGGCTGCCGGCCCCGCTGGTGCTGGCTCAGCGGCTGTTGCAGGCTCTGCTGCCGCATCAGGGTGCGGGGTCGCTGGCATTTCGGCTCTCCCGTGGAGCTGGGGATAGACTCAAGGGTAGTGGCCGTGGACAGGGTGGAGTCCTCGAAACTTGGGGCAGGTGGAGGAGAGGAGAGAAAGGAGAAGCAGATGAAGGGATCACAGTGGAAGAGAAAGAAGCCGAGGGCCAGGACTAGGAGGCCCCAGTGCAGGGTGCGCGCTGCCGGACCTCGCCAGGCCTCCATCGGAGCTGTCGCCACCGCCGTCGCCGCCACTGCCTCGCCCAGGAGGCTGCAAAGCCCTCGCGCCCACCCTGAGGCCCCAGGTCGGCTCTGCCCACCCACCTTCTGGCCCTGGCTCAGCTAGTGCCAGAATACCTCCTGGCTAGGCCGACCTCCCTGCCGGTCTGAGTGGGCTGCGAGTGCTGCTGAGGCTGCGTGGTGAAGGCAGGTCCCCTGGGCCCTGCGGCTACCTGTCATGTTGGAGTGGGAGGGGTAGAGGGAGCTGCTGTGGCCCCTCCCACTATCTCGCTGGGGGACACCAGGAAAGTCTGCCTCTGTGTTCTAAGTACTGGCATCCTTTGGAGACAGGAAGAAATCCAGGCCAGTGCAGAGCTGGCCTAGTAATCCTGGGGAGGCCGGGGAAGCCATCAGTTCTTATACTTTGTCCACAGAGGCAAGGAAGCGGCAGACCTCCACCCTGTGGCCAGCACAGCCTTAGAATTCAGGCTCTGGCGTGGATCTTTGCCCTCTTTTCAGGGTTCTTTGTTTCCAAGGTCCAGCATCCTCTCCTGGGACCTTGGAAATATCTCCCAGTCAGAGGACTGGACCAAGAAAGAGTGCAGACAGGGTGGAACCCAGTATCCCCTCATCCGACACTTCACCGCAGTTCTAACAGAGAACAGGGTGACTGTCTTTGATGCATCTGCAAGGGGATGCTCTCCCACAGGCCCATCAGCATCTCTGAAATGCACTGGGAAGTGGGGCAAGGACAGAGAGGAACTAGGACATGGCTGGTCAGATGCAGTATAGCCTCAGAGAGACCTGGGTTCAAACCCCACCTCGCCACTTACTAAATATGGGACTCTGGAAAAGTGACTCCACCTCTCTGGGCCTCAGTTTCTTCATCTATGAAATGGGAGTAATAAAATAATCCCCGAGCTTCCTCTGTCACAGAATTGCCATGAGGATCTAATGAGGTTGGGCTGTGTTGAAAATGCTGTATTGGTAAAAGCTCCCCATGCCAGTGGTTGGAGTCAGAAGTCCCTGGCCTCCCCTGGAGAACCTGTCTGCTTCATGCGCTGGCTGGAGATTTCACCATATCCCACAGGCAGGGCCACAGCCAGGCTGCCCCCAGGCACCAGAGCGGAGCCAGAGACTGGGCTGAATGAGCAGCTTTGGGTGAATCATTTCTCATCTTGGAACTTCAGGCGTTCCAATCTTCTCCTCCTCTGTCCCTTCCCTCCACCTCTCAATCCAGTGGTCTTGGGGAGGGGTTGGGAAGCCATTGCCTGTGGGCCACATCTAGCCTGCTGCTTGTCTCTGTAAATAAAGTTTTATTGGAACCAAGCCATTGGCATTAGTTTACATAGTGACTCTGGCTGCTTTCATTCCACAATGGCAGGGTTGAGTCATTGTGCAAGAGAGTATATGGCTTATAAAGCCTAAATATTTCCCAAGTGGCCTTTTACTGAGTAACTTTGCTGACCTCTGGTCTAGGGCCATGGGGCAGCCAAGTATCCCCTGGGCTGCCCAAGGGAGGAGGCCCCAGAGCCCTTGGGAGCCACCTTCACCACCGCAACCAGACCTCAGCTTTGCTCACCCTCTGAGCCTACCCTGGGAACCAAAAGACAACAGTTAGGCTACCCCTGTGGGCTGAGAGAGAGAAAGAAAAAGAGAGAGTGAAAGAGGGAGAGAAAGAGTATAGTAAAGAGAGAGCGAAAGAAAGAGAAGAAAGCAAAACGTAGCTTTAGCTGGGGTCTTGGAGGGGTGGCAGCCTTGCCTAACTCAGGCCTGAAATCCGGGCTACCTCCAGGGGCAGGCCCAGGCCTGGCCAGCCAGGTAGGCCCACAGCTCCCTGGGGGCAGGTCAAGGCAGAGGGAGGGCGGCACATTGGCAGCTGCCTCCTCCCCCTCCTTGGTGACCTCATTTTGGTTTCCTATCACATCCAAAATTAGTCCAATTTACAACCTCTCAGTCACAGGAAACTAAAATTGGTTCCTCCAGGCCTGGAGCCAGTGGATGGCATGGAGGCCTAACCGGCCTGGAGACTGGCCGGGGCAGGCTGGGAGGGTGGGGCACTGGGCCGGGCTCTCTGAAGGGGTGTGTGGCTTCCCTGTGGGACCCTCCTGGGGCCAGATGTTGGGAGAAATTGGCGTGTGTGCACTCAAGCCAACTAGCAAAAGAGATCTTGGTACGGTGGCCTTCGGTGCTCCCAATGGCAGGAACCACAGGTCTTCTGAAGAGAATCAGGAGGGCCCTCAGTTGAGGCAACAGGATGGCCCAACAGCTAGGAAGGGGCAGGGCTGTTGGCCTGTTAAATGGGAGGCTGCTCCATTAGCTGGGAGTTCCAACTTCTGAAAATGGAATTTATACCCCAAGGGAGACTGGTCACAGCTCAAAGGACTCAGGGCCTAGAAGGGCTCTGATGAGGGGAATCAGAAGTTTCCAAAGGCCAAGATGAGAATAAAGCTGCCCCATGAGAGGGGATATACTGTCTGTGGAAAACAGGGGCCAATCCTACGTCCATCAGCCAAGAGTGGGCCTGACTGTTCGATAAGCTCAGACAGCTATTACAGAGGGGATGGCTCCTTCTGCCTGATGTCTAGAACACCCCATGACATCTGGCAAGTGAAGCTAGCTGGGGTTTGACAACCCAACCTCCAGGAATACACGGTCCCAACAGCCAGTGGTGGGATAGCTCGGTGACCAAGACTGGGACAGCCAACGGGGATGGCTGAGATGAGGATGAACCGATGGGGCAGCCTGCGGCTGCTCGTGAGTGGCTTCCACAACAGATGATGTATGGTTCAAGCAAGACTGGGACAGCCAATGGAGTCACCCGATGGTCAAAAATGGAATGGCTCAACTTCTGGGTCTAGAGCCATCTGCTGGCTGTAAGAGGGAAAGCCTGGGAGCTGATGGGTGATTGTCAGGCTGAGAGTGGGCCAGATACCCAGGATGAGATGGAACAACCACAGGCCTGCTGCCCATGGAGGGATGACCTGGTGGCTGAGATGGGGGGGGCCAATCAAAGAGGATGGGATGACCCGGGGACTGAAATGAAGCTGCCCTGGGGGCAGAAAATGGAATGACCTGGTCACTGGCAAAGGAAGGGACTGATGGGGCATCAGCCAGAGGCTGAAATGCATCACTGTATGGCTGAGTTCGTCGTGCCAGATGGCAAGGATGATGGGAGAGTCTCATGAAGGGATGGAATGAGCCAGGGGCCGAGGACGGCACCTCTGGGGGCAGCAGCGGGCATGCCAGGGGCCCCGCTGTCCACTCTGGCAGGGCAGGCCTGAGCTCATGGCTCCGGCAGCCATGGGGCGCCATCACTCACTTGGACAAGTTGAGCTTCCCTGCGGCCAGGTGGCTCTGCACCGTCCGCCAGCGGCCTCTCCCCGCCTTGCCACCGCTGCCCGGCTCGCTGGGGGCAGCCCCGCCGCTTCTCAAGGCGTCCTCTCCGGGTGGCGGCACCGGTGCCGGCTTCTCCCCCAGCCGGCCTACCCGCTCCACCGCCAGCCCCGCCGCGGCGGCCACTTTGGCGCCCGACAGGAGGGTGCCACTGGAGGCATGCACGAGGCAGCCAGGCCAGAGGGGCACCGGGGGTGGCGGTAGGGGAGAGAGGGCAGGCCATACGTGGGGGTCGGGGGGTGGAAGAGGAAGAAAAACAATAACAGATAAAAGGAAGAAAGAGACAGTGAGAGAGGAGGAGGAGAGAGACAGACGGACATGAGACAGACAGAGAGAGAGAGAGAGACATCAGCACTGCAAATGGGTTAACAGCGGAGCCTGCAGAGAGGAGAGAGGGGGACCGGGCGGGCTGGGGGTCGGAGAACAACGCACCACGACAACGGAGGGGGGGCCCCTCCCCACCGCCTGGGGCAGGGGCGGCGGGGGTGGGGGGAGGGCAGCCACCTCCAACTCTATCCCACAGGACAACGAAGGGTTAACGACGGAGGAAGAGCGGGCTGTCCAGGCCAGGAGGCCCCAAGGCAGGGAGAAAGAGAAAGCCGTGTTAGTCAGAGTTCATCACCACCACCACCACCATCACCGCCACCACCGCCACGAACCACCGACCACCGACCACCGACCACCGAGCAGCCACGGCAGCACACAGCGGGGAGGAAGAAGCGACCACAACCGAGGGGGCGGGACCCAAACGGGCAACCCCATCCTGACTGCACAGAAGGTGGGGTGGGCCCCGGGACCAGCTGGGGGGGCCAGGTATGGCTGCCGAGGGGGCTCTCCTGCAAGGCTGGCCCTGGGGGAGGGGACGGGAGCGGGCAGGCAGGTGGGTTGGGGCAGGTGGGGTTGCTCGTCTCCATGGTCGGCCTGCCCATGGGGTGGATGGGTGGGGAAGTTGGGGGACAGGAGCGAGAGGAGAGAGGGAGTGAGCGGGTCCAGAGGTGGGTGGGGGCAGGAGGAGGGAAGGAGGGCGTGCGCGGATACTCGGTACATATGATCAAACCAGGTAAAGTCACTCACTTGAGGGACAGTCGTGGGTCGCCATAAGGGGCGTAGGGTGAAATGTTTAGAATAAACTCCTTGGGAGGGTAGGAGCTCCATTTCTGCTGCACTGTGCTCTCATTGTTATTCCAAAAGTCTCTGTCTAGATCACTGGAGGGGCAGAGAGAGAGGGGAGAAAACAGGGAGATACAAGAAGAAACAAGAACTGCAAGTCCTGCGGGGGCAGAAGGGACCAGGACCCCGGGGCCGGGCACACAGTGGGCGGGGCTTCGTGGGTCAGCTCCTGCGGGAGGAAGAAAGGCAGGCGGGCACCGCAGTCTGTGCCTGGCACACGCATGCATACACGCACACGCACACATGTGCAAACATACCAATGCACACACGCACGCACTCGAGGGCCGGGAAGCCACACAGAAAGGAGGCAAGCGGCAGTCGGCAGACTGGAGCCTCGCACCTGGGAAGCTGGTGGGAGAGAGAAAATGATGAGAGGAGGGGGACAGAGGGGAGAAGGGTTGGGGATGAGGCCTGGGGTGAGCAGGGGGAGTGGGAGAAGGAGAGTGCTGGTTTCTGGCTAGATGGAGCTGAAAGGCAGATCAGGCCCAGGTGCCAACTTGCTGGGCCCTACCTCTCCTGGCCTCAGTTTCCCTGCCTGTCAAAGGAGAAGACTGGCTGTAACTGCTATATTATCAACTCTCTCACTGCAGAATAAAAGCTCTAGTACTGGAGAACTCAAGGTTCTCTCCTCTTCCACCTTCTCTCCACTGAGGCCCTCCTGGGGCAGGCCCAGCCCCTTGCCCATCTTTCTCCTCCTCCTCCCACTGGCCTGAGGGGCTCCCTGGCTTCCTCTGCTCTCTCTTCTACTCCATGAGGCTGGGCTGCAGCCTTAACCTAAGACTGGGGGATCTCAGCTGAGCTGGAGACCATCTCTACTCCTTGCAAATGTGGCAGCTGGGTCACCCCACTCCCCTGAAAGGGGAGCATTCCTGGGCCTCTGACCTTGCTGAGGATGTCACTAAGGTAACCAGGGGGCCCCTCGGTCCTTTGTTCTGGGGCCTGTGCAGCAGGAACCTGTCCTTCTCTGGGTGTGTCCCTGGCCTGCCTGCTGGTGCAGCCCCTCCCTGGGTCCCTGTCCCTTTCCAAGGTGGAGCTGCTGGGTCTGGAAGGGACCCTCACCCCGGACTCTCCACCTTCTCCTGAGAACGTGGGGACTTGCAGGTGGGGTGGGTGGCAGAAGCCTTGGCCGGTGGAGGGCATGGCCTGGAAACCCTGGGAGCCAAGGACAAGGGGCGCCACCAGCTCATCAGGCTACTGGGACCCCAAGAAGCAGGACTGGGAGTACAGGGGGAATAGAGACAGTGACTATTCTGGAAGGCAGCCGTGTTTCAGGCATGGGAATGTTTCCAGGGAAGGGGCCCCAGGAAGAGCGCTGGGGTGGGCCTGGGGAGGACTGAGGCTGTGCCGCTCCCCAAAGCCAAGGTGGGGCAGTGTGGGGAAGGGTGCCAGCGGGGGCACACCCCACCCCCCAGGATCAAGCAAACATGTTCTTGTGGGACCTGCTTTTTCCTCCATTTAGAATTTGACCTTGACCTTGGTTCTCAACCTCAGACTCAGGCACAAAAGTGAGAAAGATGAAGAGAGGCTGAGCTGCCACCATAGGCCCAGACGAGATGGTGGTGTTGGGCATCCCTGCTGTAGACAGATTTCTCTGTCCAGAGTAGACCTTGGAAATGTCTCACAGGGGACTCTCTGTACAGGGTTCAAAGCCAAAGCGTAGAGCCAGCTCACAGGGGCAGTAAGTGGTGGGTATGGAGGAGGCAGGACAGGCCCCAGGGGAACCTAATCCCTTGACAAAAAACCCCCTTCCCACCACAGATGTCCCTTCCCAGCAGAGCCTCACACGAGGGTATGGATGGGGCCTCCCTGCGTCAGGTATAACAAAGATGGAGCAGGTAGCAGCCTCTCTTTCCCGCTCCCTCCAGATCTCCAGAATCTAGGGCCATCCAGCCCGAGGTCCCAGAAAAAAATCCACCCAGAGTCACCACTGCCAGACTTGTCTCCCACCCTGTGTTCTGAAGAGCTCCAGGGTCTCTCAGGTTTTTCCACTGCGGTACTGGAAAAAAGGATCTTTGATTAAAGAAATTTGGGAAACACTGATTCCTTTACCGCAGGACTTCTCAGAGCCTTTAATGTGCCCATGAATATCAGTATCGCCAAGAGGGAGACAGAGTGTGCAGTGTTCCCCAAACTTAGTTGGCCGTGAGACCCTTGGTTCGTGGAATAGCTATGACTCATCTGTGGGGCACAAGGGCCCTGAGGAACACAGTTTGGAAAGCACTGCTAAAGAACACAGTTTCCCAGAATCCTTGATAAGACGATCCTCTGTTGGGGGTCCTAAGCCCATGAAGGAGGCTCCGCCACCTGTGACTCCACTGACTTGGGACCTTTCTGTTCTCTGGAAAGAAGCAAAGGCCTAGGTGCATGCAGACACACACGGTGGCTTCTCTCCCTCGGGGCAGAGGGCCTGACCACTCAGCAGCTTCGGGGGCAGGCTAGGATTGTGAGTGCGGGGGCTGCAGGACCACACAGAGGCAGGCTGGACGGCCGCTGCTGCCTCACTTTGTCTTAGAGAGCCCTCATGGGCACTGGTCCCAGCCTGGCACAGCCTGCTGCCCGCCCTCCCCCTAGTTGGGAATCCTGTCTCCTCTTGTGGGCCCTTTCCAGGACTCTGGGCCCTGCCACACGCACCCCTATCCAGGAAGGTTATGATCACCTGGCAGAGGCAGGCCCCCAGCCCTGGCCCGCGGCTGTAAACGGCCTGTCCTGGAGGAGGCACAGGTGCTGGGCTGGCCACGCTCCCCCACGTGCTCCCTCGCCTTCAGAAAGCCCGGGCCTGCACTCTGCAAGAGCCCCTGGGCCCTGCCAGCACTTGGCTTTGAAGACCGGAGTCTGGGCAACCAACCTAGCTTCAAAGTCTCCCACAGCCTCCTCCTGAGCCTCCTGCCCTCCCCTAGCCTCAGCCTGGCCCACGCCTCCTCTTGCCCCACCCCAGACACATGCACACAGCTTCTACCAACGCCCCAAACAGGATCAGTGCAAGAGATGAACAAAATGGGGCAGAAGAGGACCTGGGAGGGAGCCCTCAGGAGCGGGGTGGAGGGTGGGGGAGGAGTGGAGAAGAGAAGGTGGAGAAATAGGAAAGGGAAGGGAACGGAAGGGGAAAGACACACAGGGGAAGGCAGGGGAGACCAGCAGTGGGCAGGGGCCAGAGGGCAGGGGGAGGGTGGCTGGGCCTTCAGAGGGAGGAAGAGTGGAGGTAGGGAGGGATGGGGCGCTCGGCTTCTAGGCAGAGCCCTTTGGCTGGCAGGCTTGGTCCAGGCCAGGCTGAGATGTGGGGTTACCACCCCTACCTTGACCTCTGGGCTCAGCAGAGAGGAAGGGGCTGGGGCCACTGGCCAGTGGGCACAGAGGCCTCCCCCCCAGCAAAAGCCTCCATTTCCAGAGCCCAGGTGGCCTGAGTCCCCCGCCAGGTGGGTGGGGGACTTCTCTTGGTGTCTCCCAGTGACCTCAGCAGAGGGCTGGCCAAGGTGGTCTGCAGTGGGAGGGCAGACTCCTTGAAGAGGGCTCTACGGCAGAACAAGGAGACCTGGGTGAGGCAGAGACAGCCAGACACACAGCGGCCGGTGGGGTTGACGGGGAGGGAGGGAGTGCTCCCCAGCGCTCTGCTCCCCGAGTGGCCCAGACACAGGTGTGTCTGCCTCCCCACTTCCAGGTCATCCTCAAACACTGGCAGGATCTGAGAAAAGAACCTGGGGCCCACTAGGGAGGGGCCTCCCCGGCCTAGCAGCAGGGGCCCCATCAGAGGGGCTTGGAGGTCCAGGGAAGCCGGCGGGTGGTGGGCACAGTGTGTGTGATAGGAGGGTGGGATGAGAAAGCGGCAACCAGGGTTCAGGTGGGCGCAGAAGGTGCTGGCGGTGAGGGCAGCGGAAACGGAGGCCAGGGACTCCGGAGCACTGCGAGGGGCTTGGGCACAGGCAGAAAAGACGGGGCCCCTGAGTTGTTGGGGGTGTGTGGGGGGTGTAGAGAGCACGGCATCGGGGTGTGGGGGAAGTGAAAGTGTGTGGTCAGGTCTGTGGGGCTGGGGGAGAGAAGGGGCTCCTCCCACCTGGGCTGCTTGTGTGGCCCCATCCCAAACTAGCAGCCTGGCACCTACTTGATAGCCTTCTTCTCACTGCGCCCACGCCCTGAGTCTGGCGTGCCCACCGTCTCCAAGGAATTCTTGTAGCGTTTGCCCTGTGGAGATAGCACTGGGGTCACTCCTGGGGAACAGGACTGTATCCTCCCTACCTCCCCAGAACAGGGACCCGGAGGGGAAGGAGATAGACTGGAGTCGGGCCGTGGCAACAAGGCCAGGACCAGTGTGCGAGGCTGTCACCGCGGTGGGGGCCAATCCCCTGGATGCCTGCTCCCCGGTTGGCAGCTCCTGGGCCCCATCGGGCTCTAGGACCTGCCCCACCCACCTCGACCCGAACCTCATCCCTGACTCCCAGGGATCAGCCCCTCCTGTCTGCCTATCTCCTGGGGCTCTGGCCTAGCTCCCAGAAACACAGTTCCCTCTGCCACGGACAGACGGCTCTCAGGCGCCTGGCCACGTCACACTGTCCACGTCACCGCCCCCAGATGGTGGGGGTGGCATCCTGCAGGGCAAGGTTGGCAGTGGCCAGTGATGTGAGCAGTGGGGGCGGGGAGAAGGCCATGTCCCCAGTCCTGCTCGGGGCTGTGTCCACCACTGTCTGGGGGTTCTCTGGGGGGTCCTTGTGCCCTGGGGCTGTGAGGCAGGAGCAAGGCTGTTTTAGGAAGGCAGTCTTAGGAAGAGAGACTGCCCGCTGACTCAGAGGCAGTTGCGGGGAGGCAGCCTGGGCCCCTGCCCCCCAGAGTCCCTCACACTAGCAGGGGGAGGGAGGGAGCAGGGCAGTAGGTGGGTACCCCAGGTCCTCCAGCTAAAGGAAGGGCCGTGGCCACAGCGGCAACTGGGCCTGCTGCCGGGAAGGTGAGCACCATTCACCTTCTCAGTTTGGGTTTCTAAATTTAGTTCATGCAGAGCCTAGCCCCATTAACATTCCTGGCTGCCACCAAGCGTCCTCACACGCACCCATGGGCCACGGACCTGGGCCAGGTCCAGGGCTGATATGGGCAGTCGGGGGACAGGGGCTGTGCGGGGGTTGGGGCTGCCTCTCCCAGCCCATTCTCCCACTGGGCACTGGCCTGCCCCTCCCCGGCTGCACACACACACACACATGCACACACACGTGCGCGCACAAATGCTTCCCAACACCCTGTCATGTGCACCAGCACCACAGCCACAACAGTCAATTATTCCATCCTCTCTAAAGCAGAGTAAGAGCTGTCACTGCCACTGCCATGATTCCTGTCACAGCCATGCTCCCTGATGCTCCTGCCAGGGGCAGCCCCTTCCCAGGCACGGGAGCCACCTATCTAGGGAGACCGGCAGCAAAGCTCCCTCATCCCACCAGCAGTGCCCTACACCTCAAGGTTGCCTGGGGCTTGGCTCCAGCAATGCTGCATGTTCCCCCGTCATTCTAGCCAAGTGTCTTCCCTTCTCTGGCCTCTTTCCTCCTTTCTGAAATGGTGTCGCCATATGAACCCCTAGAAGGAAGACTCCTCATCCCTCCAGGCTCTCATCACATATATGAGTATTTCTGTTCACTTACTTCAGCTCCTATCTCCCGGCACGTGCTCCCACAGAGGCAAGGCTGTGGGTTTCTGGTACTTAGTGTGGAACCTGGTACTGGGCAGTTCTCAGAAATCATCATCTGGAAGTGTCCCTTCTGTGGCCCCGCCCACCCTGGAGTCTGGGCCCCCAGCAGCGACCTCTAAGTCAGAACTTTAAGAGTTGAAATATAGAGATGCCGGACACCCTGGGTTCACAAAAGCTGCCACTCACAGCTCCAACTCCGATCCCTCCCATCACTACCCAGAGGTCCAAATCTCAAACAATTCCCAGTTCCAACTGGGAAGATCCTATGCGGCTGTGCCACAGTGACCTCAGGCCCCCTTTGGCAGGACCCTCAGGCAGGAGCCCCGCCCCACTATTCTCCAGCACACAGGCAGTGTGGGTCAAGAGTGGGGCTGCTGAGGGCATCCCATGCCACCCCTCGCCCTTCTCTTCCTTCTTTCTGGCTTGGCAGGAGAGCTTGCCCTGGCCAGCACCCTCTTGTAAGGCAGGGCCGCTGCCCCTTCCCCGAGGCCAGGAAGGGCACGGTCAGCCCTTTCCGAGCAGCGCCCCCACAGACATTCTGGGAGCCTCTGTCTGCCCCTCTTCCTTCCCCAACTCCGAGAACCTTCCCCTCTGGCTTCGACTATTGCTCTGCAGCAGGAGCCGAGGTGCTATGGGGGACAGGAACCAGGCCAGGACTTGATTTGGAGGGCAGGGGGACAACCCAAGTTAACAGGAAACCAGGCAGGGTCCAGGTGACATTAGGCAGCTCCAAAGCAGCCCAACACCACCAGCCCGCTTCTCAGGGAGGGGTGGCCAGGCTGATCCGGAAAAAGCCAGCTGGAGATTAAGGAAGTTATTAATGTTTGGAAATGGGATCTGGGCTGTCAGGGTATCACGTCACTGCTGCTGAGGGGACAGGCAGGCAAGGAGAGCCCAACAACTGTGTGTGTTGGGGGAGGGGACAGCGTTTTAAAGTCCCTTCCATGGAGCAAGGAGACAGCCTGATCAACGAGCTCCCTGGCTTCTGGAACCCCTGAGGCGGAGGGGAGGGGGTGGCAGGGCTTGGGGGACTGGGGGAGAGTAGCATTCTATCCACAGCAAGTCAAGAGGGACAGCCTGTGGTCTGGACCCTGGGAGGGTTCCTGGCTGGGGATTGTGGGGAGGGGCTGGGACCAGGGAAGAGGCTGCTTCTGCATCTCTCAGCTCCCAAGGTCCTTCCTGTGCTGACAGCCCCCTATCTGCTGCAAAAGCTGTTGTCTTTGAACTCCTGTCCCCAGGCCCTGCCCCTGACTGGAGGTGCATGGGGGTGGGGTGGAGACCAGTTACAGTTGTACCTGGGTCCTGGAAGTCATCTCTCACCGCACACACCCACAGCCACACCCACACCCACACACACACACTGCAGCACATATGCAGAGGAGGCCAGGAGGGTGGGGCAGACCCCAGCATTGGCTCACACAGGGATCTGATGAGTTGATGCACATCCCACCACTGAGGGGTGAACGGACACGCACAGACAGACACACACACACAGACACACACACACAGACACACACACACACAGTGCACCAATACCCTCAAAGTCAACACACTCAGCACAGACTCCACATGGAACACACACACAAGGTCGCCATCAGCGCCTGCTCATGCAGCCTTCTTCCCTATCCTTCAAATCCAGACAGACAGCAAGACAGCCTAAGGGGCCCTGCAACAAGATGCTCAGGGCTGCAGGTACGCTCAGCCACTCCCCCAGCCTCCGAGGACACTCACACACAGAGGCACATGGCCCAGCCTCCTCCACCACCTTTCCTGAAATTCTGAGACAGACGCAGACACAGGGGACCCAGGAACAAAGCAGGGCAGCCAGCCCGGTTCCACACACCTGCAGGCAGAGGGGGATCGGGTCATGCACACACTTGCACACATGCACACACACTCGCACAGGGAGCAGAGCTGGCCTCCACTATGGCTCCTCCCCAGGGGTCGGAGCTGCCTGAAGTTCAACACCCAGGACGGAGCCGCATGCTCCCAAGTCCTCAGTTTGCCATTCTTGAAGGAGGCATGTTGGGTTCTGGGACTCTCAGGTCTTTCCCGCAGGTCTCTCACAAGACCCCAAAACCCTTTCCCAGGGGTATCTGCCCCTTTTCTTCCTCCAGAGGAGTGGGGCATGAAGCCTCTACCCACCCAGTGCCCACAGCCACAGTGCTCCCCCCTTGTCCTTAAGGCCCCCCTTTGGCTGCGCAGGAAGAGAATGGGGTTCCCAGAGGTGGTGCCCTGCTCCCACTCCCACCATTCTCGGCCCGGGGAGATGGGGGATGCTTGCTAGTGACCCTCCTTCACCTGACTCCGCCAAAGGCGTCGCACCTCGGACACCCCCGGGCCCACCGTCGCCCCCCTCGCCCCCTGCTGCCCCCAAAGTCCCACCACACTTCTGGGCCGGGCGGCAGGAGTGGGGACGGGAGTGGAGGTCTTGCGGAGCAGCGGCTCAGGGAGCTGTGGGCTGCGGGCTGGGCGGGGCGGCGCGATGCGGGGCGGGCGGCTCAGCCCCGCTCCCCCTACCGGCGCCCTCAGGGGATGAATGTCCCTCCTGACGGTCTCTTTACTTATTGATGGACTAATCCTGCTCGTTAATTCCCCAGCCCTCGTTAAAAATGAAAAGGAGCCGTTTGTGCTTGTACAAACCCAAGAGCCAGGATGGATGTGCGGGGGTGGGGCGGGCGGCGCCTCCGCATTGGCCACCGGCTCAGCCACGCCCATGGAGGGGAGCGGGCAGAGGGGAGGGGGCGCGGTGCTTAGAGTTGGGGCTCTATTCTCAGTCTGCGCGTGTGTGCCTGCGGTGCTTTATGCGGGAGGCAGGGCGTGTGTGTGTGTGTGTGTGTGCGCGCGCGTGTGTAGCTGCTCGCGTGCGAATGCCTGTGAGTCCTAAGTCTGTCCCCGAATGTGTCCCTAGATGCATGGCTTTGGGTATATAAACAGAAGTATAGGGCTGAGACCCGGGTAAACGCAGGGTGTGCATGCATGCATGCGTATGCACGCGGTCTGAATTTCTATGGAAGTGCCCCTGACTATGCGGACAGGTGAGTCACCTGTGTGCACCCTTGGGAAAATTCCCAAGCCTGTAATTGTGTGTGTGTGTGGGGGGGGGGGGGGTGGGGCAGTGTGCAGGGCTAGGCACCACCCTCCAAGGGGCCCTCAGGAGCCTCACCAGTTTGCGCTGACACCAGTGGCAGAGGCCGCAGAGGACGACAGTGACGCTAAGGCTGACGGTGATGATGGCAGAGACCAGCAGGACGTCGCGCGAGGGCGCCCCTGGGGAGGACAGGTACAGGTCACACCCTCATTGGCCAGGGCCTGCCACCCTCCCTCAGCCCAGAGCCCTCCAGAACCACCACCCTACCCTCCATCTGGCCCCTTCACTGGGAGCTCTGAACCCAGGTTCTACTCCCAGTTCTGCCTTGCTGGATGAACTTGGATAGTTTCCTCTCTGTGTGCCTCAGTTTCCTCATCTGTAAAATGGGGAAACTGTGCCAGTTGGCATCTTTCTCTGTCTCTCCCTGCACGGACCCTGTGTGAGTCCATGGGATCTGTGCCGGCCTCCAAACTTGAGACCCTCAAAGGGAGAGGCCAAATGTGCCCCTCAGCTCAGCCAGACTTCACCCGTCCATCAAATCCCTCCACAGGCCACTGCTCCTGGATGGCCTTTTCACACAGCACTCTTCCACCCGCTGCCCTGATGACACACACACTCTGAGTTGCAACTCTAGTGAAATTTGTCCAAAGGGTCCTTATTAGCTCTGACAGCCCCTCTGAGGACATCTGCCTCATGGCACTAGCCGGTCGTCTTGCTTCCCAAGACTCACCAGCCATATGTGTAGTCAAAGGAATCTCTGGAACCCTCTGGCCAGCTGTTGCCCCCTTTAGCCCAGCTTTCATTGGTCTGGAAGCCCACCCACTGGCCTCTGCACATTCCTATCTCCCAAGCTCACCCCCACCACACCATGGCTGCAGCCCATCTGTAATTCCTAAATGCTCTCATCCCAAGTGCCGAGGTGCCATAAACTTCAGAAGTGGAAACCTTGGCACCCTTGGCAAAGATGAGACCTGTCCTGGGAGGAAAATCTCAGGCCTCTGTCTGAATCCCACCCCTTCCCCGGCTGTGTGGCTTCTGCCAGTCACAGAAGCACTTGGTTTCTTCCTTTGTAAATGCAGATCAGACCTCCTTCCCCGCCCTCCTCATGGGTGATTGTAAACATTAGCCCAAACCAAATGTAAGGAAGGCAAAAACTTTGAGGACAAATTCTCATGTGGGGCAGTGAGTGGAGACCCGCATAGATCACACATGCGCTATCAATCTGTTGTGTGTGCTGGGATGCATCCTAAAGCCAAGGAGATGCTGTTTATTTACAGAGGAGCCTGCGTGGGCTTTTTGGTGCCAGTGATCATGGTAATTAAGAGTTGACGGTATCTGTCTGGTTCTGGTTCCTGCGGTTTTAGCTTCTGCCTTTCTTCCTCTCCCAGTCTCTCTTGCTTGGCCATGGAGCCTGGTGGAGGAGGGCCCAGCAGTCACCCTCAGGGATGACTCTCATCAGCTCTCAGGGGCCTCTGGGCTCCCTCCCTCCTCCACTCCAGCACCCTGGGCAGCCCTTTCTCTACCTGCTCTACTAGAACCCTCTTTGGGCCCCACCTCTCCCTTCCTGACTTCCTGAGCCTCCTAGTTGTGGGGAAAGACCACACTTGTGAGGCTCCCACCTGTCCACCTGCCAGGCAAATTCAGCCTCCTCCTGTACCAAGTCTGCAGCCTCAACCCCCCGGAAGCCCCTGCACCCAGTTCACTTTCAACCTCAGGGGCCACGGCACCCAGGAGCTCTGACCTGGACAACCTGCAATAACCAAGGTCCTGCCCCTCCCTCTCCTGGGCTGAGGAGCACAGCTCTGCAAGGCTGGAGGGGCCACATTTGTCAAAGTTCTCAGGCCAAATGGGAGAACTAGGACTTTGATCTCCAAGCTTCCAAGGGAGAATAGGAGCAGGGCACTCCACCACAGCCCCACGGCCCATGGCCAGGACTCCAGGGAAGGGATGGGCAAAGGCGCTTTCTGGACATGAGATCTGTTTCCCAGCTCTCCCCATGGAACCTGCCCAGCCCCACTGGAAGGGCTAGGGGAGCTGTGTGGGCTGAAAGCAGATGAGCCCACACTTTCCTTTGTTTAACTCACTTTGAAATAAAGTAAACGCCATTCTTACGCTGAGCTTTCCTCGGCAACTATCTATTAAGAATATATTATGAGTGGGCATGGTGGCTCATGCCTGTAATCCCAGCACTTTGGGAGCCAGAGGCAGGCAGATCACTTAAGGTCAGGAATTCAAGGCTAACATGGCAAAACCCCATCTCTACTAAAAATACAAAAAATTAGCTGGGCATGGTGACGTGTGCCTGTACTCCCAGCTACTTGGGAAGCTGAGGCATGAGAATTGCTTGGCTTGAACTCTGGCATGGGGGTTGGAGGGGGGGCGGAGGTTCTAGTGAGCTGAGATTACACCATAGCACTCTAGCCTGGGCAACAGAGCAAGACTCTGTCTCAAAAAATATATATATATATACACACACACACACATATATGTACACACACACATATATATACACACACACACACACACACACACACACACATATATATATAAATTATGAGGGTGTGTGTTTGTTGGGGAACAGGCCCTGCCCACAAGGAACTACCACTCCAGTGGGGAAGACAGGTTAGAATTAAGTTATCTCCTAGCACGCTAGGTGCCCCAGAACCATCAAACAGCAGGGGGCCCCAGACTCCAAAAGACCTGAGAAAAAAGACCCAAGTGTGAGTACCACCTCTGCCTCTTTTTTGTTGAGACGGAGCTCTGCTCTTTTCACCCAGGCTGGAGTGCAGTGGCATGATCTTGGCTCACTGCAACCTCCAACTCCATGGTTCAAGCAATTCTCCTGCCTCAGCCTCCCGAATAGCTGGGACAACAGGCACCCAACACCACACCCGGCTAATTTTTTGTATTTTTAGTAGATATGGGATTTTACCACATTGGCCAGGCTGGTCTTGAACTCCTGACCTAAGGTGATCCATCCACCTCGGCCTCCCAAAGTGCTAGGATTACAGGCATGAGCCACTGTGCCCAGCCCCACCTCTGCCTCTTAACAGCTGTGTGACTTTGGACAAGTGTATTAACCACTCAGTGTCTCCCACGGGGTTGCTGTTAGCACTCAATAGATGGGTAGTATTAGTATGGTTGTTGGTGTTTGTTTTATCTCAGGCATAAACAAAGGACCCTGGGAGCACAAATGAGGACTTTATCAATCTTGTGGGACTAGGGAGCTATCTGGGAAGGCCACCCTGAGGAGGCGGTGTTTGGTGTAGTCTGAAGATGGAAGTGAGGTGAAAGTAGGATATTCCAGGCAGAGGGAAAGGCATGGAGGTGGGAAAAGTGTCAGGCACATGGCGTGAGGAGCCGGACTTAGGGTATGGGGAGTGAATTCAGGGAGACCAGCCTGGAAGGAAAGGAGGGCCTGATGGGGAAGGGGCTTGTCTATCCAGCTGAGGGGCTTGTTTTGTTCTGTAGACCATGGGAGCCATGATAGGCTTTTGAGCAGGGGAAGGATGGGATCAGAGGGGTGTTTCACAAGCTCATGATCTGGTAGCTACAGTAGGAAGCAGCAGGAGGTCACAGCCACACTCCAGTGGGCTCCTCTGCTCTGATGCCCTCTCCACACTCCCCGCTCCCCCATACACCTCTTTGCCATTGGGAATTCTCCAAAAGGTCACCTTCCTGGAGCTCCCTCCTTTTTTGTCAAACAAGATCCTTCTCAAAAACCATCCTCAACCCCTGCTGCAGGTCAGAGAGTCCCTAGGGACAGAAGCCTGTCGATCCCAGAGTCCAGTGGGCACACTCTGAAAGGTCCCCAGAAACCCAACAAAACACCCATCTTAAGCAATTAGCATTCTGCGGGCACAGCAGAATGAGCCCTAGGTTTGGGGTCTAGGAGAACTAGGCTGAGACCCTAGTCCAGCTGCTAACCAGCCATGTGGCCAGCAAGACACTCGACTCTTGGATATCAGTGCCTTCATCTGTGGAAGAGCTGACCCTGACCCTTCCCCACTCAGAGGACAAGCCAGGTATTCCAGGTGATCCACATGCAGTCACAACGACAACAGAGATAAGCATTATGAGTTGTCCCCATTTTACCGATGGGGAAACTGAGGAACAGAGGGGTCAAATACCATGTCCAAGTTGAAAGCCAGGGTTTGAACTCAGGCAATCCAGCTCAGATTCTATACCCTTTGCTTTGACATCACACCAACTAGAGGTACGTGGTTAGTTTTCAAGAGGTAGTCTTTGGAACCCCTAGGGTTGCCTGGAGTCTCTCTGGGGCTCTGGGGAGTGGAGGCTGAGCAGATAAGGCTGTGATCCCTCAAGCCCTCTTCAGCCACAGTAGCACTGTTCCCGTCTGTGTTCTTGAGCTTTTGCAGAATATTCCATTTGGAGAAGGGGTTGTGTTGCTAAGGAAAGTTGAACTCTTCTGGATGAGTGGCCCCAGGGTCCCCTACAGTGTGGGTGGCTGCTGTCATCTTCCAGGCAGTTGGTACGGCCCCCACAGATTCCCCAGACCCTTCAGCCTCCCTCGGACAGCCCTCAAAGGCAGGGTGAAACAAACACTTGCCACTGCAAATTGCATTGATGTTGTGAATAATAGTGACATGATGTCCTCGGCCAGCATGCTGACATCCTAAGGAGATCCTAAGGGGGATGTCGCCATCAAGGGGTGCAAGCATGTTCTCGCCTACCAGCCAGAGTGAACCATTCCCTGAATATGGAGTCACTGTGTCTCCAGCTGGAAGGGACCTTGAAAGTCATGAAGTCAGGCCCCAGGGATGCACAAAGCCCATGGGCAGCCCTGTTGGTGACAGGGAGCTTCTGCAGGGAGCAGAAGGCAGGAAGCAGGTCCCTCCTGGACGGGCATTGTTAGGGAGGGCTGCTGTACCTCTCGCAGAGCCGAATCTGTCTCCCCAGAACTTTCCCTGCTGGTCCTGAGCCTGCCCTCCAGAGCTGCCAGGAACGAGCTGGCTGCCTCTACCACATGACAGGCCTCCAAATCCTTGCCGACAGTTCTAATGTCCCCTTCAAGTCTTCTCCAGGCAAAGCCGCCTCAGCCCTCTAACCCCTCCTCAGATGACATGCATGGTTTCAAGTCCCCTTACTGTCAGCATATTAACACTGGGGGAAAGAAAATTTGGAGCCCTAGTCAGCCTTTTGACAGGGTTGAGTGCCACAACCTATCCTGAGGCAGAGGAGACATCCTAGGTCCCGGCGGGTAAGGCACAGCATAGACAAGGGCAGACAGGCAACATCAGGAAACCTGGAAGGCAGGGTGAACCAGGAGCTAGGCAGAGCCAGATCTCCTAGGTCCAATGCCGGGATGTCTTGGGAGTGGGGTATGAGCTGGGGCAGGCTGCTGCCCCTCTACCCAGGCCTGTGGTAGGCATATCAGCTGACTACAGCTCAGGATGAAGGGTCTAACTGAGTCCTGTGTGCTTTGCTGGGTCCTGTGGGCACAGCCTATGCTCCTGGCCATGCCACCCCCCAAGGAGATCTCAGGGTCAGGTATGTGTACCCCAGGAAGCGGCCTGCCTCTGAGGGTGGACAAGATGTCCATGCACAGCCTTCCCTTCTAGCATCTGGGCAGGGCTTGGTCTCTTGTTCACCACTGTATTCCCAGCACCAACGGTGGAGCATTCAATAGGTGCTCAATAAATGCTTATTGAAAGAATGAAGGAGGAAGAATCCCAGGCCTCCAGGAACAAAGATAATAATAGGTGCTACTATTTATTAAGCACCTACTATATGCCACACTACAGGGTCCACAAAGAAAGGGGCTGTATCTGCTTTGCTCACTCCAGTATCCTCTATGACGAGCTCGGCGTCTGACACACGGGGGGTGCTCAGCAAATATTTGTTGAATGTTCAATGCTTGTATATGTTATGTCATTTGTCACCCAAATAAGATGGAAGAGAAGAGATGGGAGAGGCTGCAGTGATGAGATGGGAGAGGCTGCAGTGATGAGTTGAGAGCTCTCTTTTACAAGTGTGTGTGCGCGCATGCACACACACACGCATGCACACACATATGCACACACACACACACGCACACACACACACATACACTAGGACCCCTTCTGTTCTTTCCCCATGCTCAACTTTGCCTGACAAACTCCTGATTTTTTTAGGCCCAGATGAAAAGACCTCCTCCAGGAAGCCTCCCTTAGTCTGCCCAGTGGGAATTAATTTCTCCTGCCTCTGAGTTCCCAGCATACTGGGCCTACATCCTTCTTTTAGAGAATAGTGATTAGTGCCAGGCCTCTGAAGTCAGATTGCTCATGCTTAAATTCTGGCTCTGATTCTTCCAAGCCGTGTAACCTAATCTCTGTGTGCCTTGGTTTCCCCATCTGTAAATGAGGGCTGATAATAGTATAGTCTCATAGGACTACGGTGAGGTTTAAAGGAATTAGCATGTACAGTGCACTCAGCACAGTGCCTGACACGGAATAAGTAGGCACTAAATGCTAGCTATTATCATAGCATTATCACATCGTGCCCTGGATTAGAGATATCTGGGGCACGGAGTTGGCACTCAATGGTGGTAAATGAAATACTGGATTGGATACACTCTAGTTTTCTCCACAGGATGGCAGAGGTCAGAGGTCACATATTACTCAATTTTGTGCACCCCTGAACCCTCCCAGGACCTGCAGGGCTTGACCAAAGCAAGCATCAGTGAGCACCTACAGTATAGAAGAGGGAGGGCTAAGGCATGGGGACATGGGATCAGGGGTGACAGCTGGAAGCCAGGCTGGGCCTCAGGTGTGAACTGCCGACCCAATCCAGTCCCTTACCAGGGCTCAGCCCCGACTCCCAACTCCTTCTCATCTCCTCAGCAAGCCATGATTTATGGATGAACAGAATCAAACAGGGCTGCTGGCTGCTGGGATGCCCTGGGGAGCTGCAGGAGAGGGAATGGCTTTCAGAGGGCAAGCTCACCAGCTGCCCAGAGGGGAACGGGAGGGGGGGCCGCAGGAGCAGTGGGCACATGCACACAGGCCACAGACACAAGCCACAGAGACTCACCCTGGCACAGACACCCATGCACACACACCCATGGCCGTGGCCACAAGCAGATGCCCAGCCAGCTCCGCCATTCATGAGCTCTAGGCATTCACGCATTTCCTCTAGCCTGGAATTCTCTCCCCATGAATTTGCCGTCACTTGTCTACTCAGATTCTGTCTGTCCTTCTGAGGCAGAGCAGTGGGATATATTGTAGACACGGAGGCAGATGACCTGGGTTTACGCCCCAGCCCTGCCCCTGGCCAACTACGTTACCCAGGGCAAGGCCCATGCTGGGCCTGAACACTTTACCTTCAAATGATGATCATGACCCCTAACCTCCCCTGCTGGGGAGGTCACCATCAAATAATAGCTAACATTAGTTGAGTGCACACAAGGTGGCAGATACTGCGCCATGAAGTTTACATGCACCATCTCCACAACCTCGGACCATTATTATCTCCATTTCACAGGGGAAGAAACTAAGGCATGGGGAATAATAGGTGCTTGAGCCCATCCTTTCCTGCCCGGCCACAGTAGCCTCCCTTTGAGCTGATGAATGTGATGGCATTCTATAATGTGCTAGACTGTACAACCTAGCCACACTTTCCTCTTTCCCACAAGCAGTCCAACCTTTGTCACACCTATGATGCTTTGCCTAGGCTGTTCCTTCTTCCTGGAATGCCTTTCCTTCTCTATCTTCAAGGCAACTAGACAAAGATGGTCTCCCCTCCTACAATCCTTTCTGCCTCCCTAGTAACTATGACAATTAACTATTTTGGGTTAATAATTAGCTCTTTCTGTGTCCTTCCCCAACTGGGAGCACCTAGAGGATTGAGACCCCCAGCTCACTCAGCTTTGAAGACCAAAGTCTGGTACACAGGAGAGGTTGGAGAAGTAATTGCTAAACAAATTCATGAAATCATTCAAGGTCTCAGATAAGCCCACCTCCCCCAAGAAGCCCTCCCCAATGACAGCACTCATAGCAGTCTCTTCCTTCTCCAAACTTGAATTAATGGATCCATTTGTCAACCCCCTTTTCTTGGGGATAGACTTGACCCCCACAAGCAGGGGCAACAGGATAATATCCTGTCTCCCAATTGCTCAGGGTCTCCCACAGCCTGTAGCCTAGGTCAAGGTACAGAGAAGCTGCTGGACATGCTGGGAATCTGTGCCTATAGGCTCTTTCCCCCAGAATTCATGTGTGCATGTGTGCTCACACTCTCAGATGGTGACATGCACACTCCCCACACCCAGCCCTTCCAGAGTTGTTCCATCACCTGCAAGTCCTCCCAACCTAGACTGCTTCTGCTCCTGGAGGCTCTCACAGGCATTGACAGGTCCCAGGCCACTGCTCTTCTTCCCAAGTGTCTTTCATTACAGTAACGAATGTATGCTTGGCATTGAATCATGTCTGCAGACTTCAGCACCCCTCTGAGGGTAAATACTCTTATGCCCATTTTACAAAGAAGGAAACTGAGGCTCAGGAGGGTTAAATGCTTGCCCAGGAACACGCAGCAGAAGAGAAGTAAAGCCAGGATTAGACTGGAGGTCTGTAAGACCTCAAACCCTGTGGCTCTTATTCTTGTTCCACCCTAGGGGAGCCATGCCTTGAAATCAGACACTCTGAGAATAGACAGAAAAGAAGAAAGAACCTGAGTGGACACAAACGACAGTTAGGGAAAGGGCTCCCACTCTCCCAAGAATTTTACCAGTTAGAGCCATGCCCAAATTACCCCAGGTACATCAGAGACTCCTCTGACACACACACCTTTTCTGGGGCTCCTTCCCCCATCCACTGGCCCAGGCATTGGCCTCAGAGAAGCACCCTCAATAGATAAGAGTCTCAGCTGGCCTCAGGGTCCCAGGACAGGTTGGGGGTTGGGTATCTGGCACTGGACAGTCTAGGAGTGGGAAGAGGAGGACAATGGGGTGTCCCAGGGACTTGCCCAGGGCTCTGTCTCTGGTACTGATCAGGGTGCAACCACTACTCCGGAGATAAAGCAGAGTGCTGCTGGGGGTGGTTGGGGCTACATCTGCCAGCACGTCCCCATCCTGAGCTTGCCTCCTCCCACCTGATTCTGCAATACACGTCAAGCCCCAGCACTTCCCCACCCCCATCTTTTGGTGGCTCCCGATGACGTTCAAGGTGGGAAACAGTGAAAGCTGGAGTCACAGGTTTCCATAGGAAGCACCCTCCATGCGCATGCTGAGCAGATGGAAATGGGGGAAGATGGCAGGCATTTACAAGTGGGCAGAGCTTACCAGCTCCAGGGTGATCTGGGCATGGAAAGGGGGACATTTTTGGTGCCTATCCTGCTTCCCTCCCTCCCCTCAACCCAAAACACACAAGAAAGCCAGAAAGAGGCAGAGTTGGGGATAAAGGAAGAGAAAGCCAGTGAGCTAAACCCTGCACCCCAGACAACCAGGCAAAGCTCCAGGTCTTGCCATCTTGCAGAATTTCCTGACCTCTTTCCACTGTAAGACTCTCCCTTCCAGGCCACCCACCTGGGGAACAGGGCCAGCTCTTCTCTTGCAAGAGGAAAAACAAATTGAGATAGGCGAGAAGGAAAAAAGAATAAGGAAGGGAGAACACCCAGCACCTATTTCCCAGAAAAGCTGGGCCTTGGACCTACCCCCACCCCATGCCCTCCGGACATTCTCTGAGTGTCCTTTGGAAAGCCCTGGAGGTGCCCACAACCCCTTGGGCTTTACCCAGGGTGGGAACTAGGCTAGCAAAAGAGGAAGCCCAAGGGGAATTGTTTTGGAAAGTTACAAGTAGCTGAAAATAGGGGCTCAGCACGAGCAAGCTTCCTCAACCTTGACTGTAATAAAAACAGATAATGTGTGAGTGAGCTAGGGAGAGTGTGCTGGCTGGGGCCGCAGAGGCCGGCTAGATGCAGACGGTTTAGAATTCAGAGGAGATGCCAAGTGAGTAAACAGTGAATGAAGGATTATCTGGATGGGCCAGCAGCCGTTCCGGCAAGAAATTGGACGGGGACATGTCGGGATCCACAAGCACTCCTACTCCTCATCAGAGAGCGAGACCTGGTGAGCTATGAGGACCTTGTCCACGCCTTCCCTACCTCTGCTGTCTCTTCCAGTCGAGACATGGCCTTGGTAATAATGGCTCACATCTGTACAGTGCAGAGCAGTTTATAAAGTGTTCCACAGTTTACCGAGGGTTTCACATGCATTATTGAATTTAATGGAGGTGATGGCATCTTCTGCTCAGTGACCCCCTCACCTCACCTCACCTCACCACAGCCACCCCTACCTCCCACAATTCCTGGCCTAGGGAGGCCTGGTGCATCTGGCTTCAGTATTCAGCCTCAAAAGAGGAGGAAGGGGAGACTGGCCATCTGTAGACCCCAGAGAGCTGCTAAGCCCAGAAGTCATCAAGGCCAAAGCCATTCAGGATGGAAAGGGCCAGGTGCCAGCTCTGAGCTGGGAGCCCAGGCTGAAGAGTGGCTAGCCAGGAGTTAGCTCGGAACCTGACACCCTCCCCACCCACCTTGATCCCAAAGCTGATGAGCCACCTGAGCAGCTGTGAAAATGATCACGTCTGTCAGAGCAGCAGGAGCCCAAGAAAGGAGGGGCTCAGAATGGGGAGGGGGCTCTTCACCGGGAATGCGGAGCAGAGGCAGGATCAGGGACATGTGATGATTAAGTGTGGGCCTTGACCACTAGTTACTCCTATGAATAATGCATTGTTGTGCCTTGGCCTAAATCAGCATCTTATTGTTATTAATAATACACGCTGCAAAGAAGCTGGGGTTGGAACTGTATGCTATGTTTCATTTGAGGATCTCAGAGCACTTAAAAGCTCCTCATGCTGATGACTCAACTTTATCTCCCCGAGTCATAGGCTTCCTCACGGGCCACCTGCCCGAATGCCCTTCCACCTGAGGCTTGGAGCCGTGAAGGCCACCAGAGCTAGAAATCTTCCATCCTGGGATTCAAATCCATGGCCAGGGCTTATGGTTGGGGAGGCGAGTGCATTTAATTTTTGCAAGCTCAAAGGCTCCTGGGGATGCAACATAATGTGAAGCTCCCAGAAAGGTTTCAGGACAGAGATAACTAGTGGGAATCCAGGGGCGGGAGAAATGGATAGAGAGACCACTGCGGATCTGAATCCTGTTCTGTCACTTCCAGTTGTGTGACCTCAGGCTACTCACTCAACTCTCTGGTCCTAAGCCTCCTGGCTGGAATGCAGGGTCTAAGATTCCCTCTACGAGATGCCGTTCTATCATATTCAGGGGTATCATTTACACGGCAAATATTAGGATGGAGCCATTGAGCGCCCCGCCCCCCCAGAGCTGTCCAAGGTGCTGAAACAGCTGTCGGCCATGCGGCTCCTTGTCCTTGGTGCTGAAACAGAACTCAGTCCTGGGGCTGCGCCCTCTTCCAGGTCGCCCTTTGCGCAGCTCCCAGCGAGCAGGATCCGAGAGACTGTGCATAGTGATTCCGCCTTCCTCTGCCAATGCCTCCCTGATCAACCCTCAGCTGAAGCTATGGCAGCACCCAGTGACCTCAAGAGCCCCCTTTCCTCGAGTTAGGTCCTCGGATGCTGAAGACCCCAGTCCTGACTCAGGACAAAAAGGGCCGCCCCGCGAACGTGGTAAATACCACGCCCCATTCCCTCCCGGGGGCCCGCCGCACTGCCTCCTGGTGGCTGGCGCGGGCACTGCACCCCGGTGGGCGCACAGACGGTCCCCAGCGGCGGCCTGGGCCGGCGGCGAAGCAGCGGCAGACGGTTCTCCGGCCCCCGCCGCCCCCTCACCGCTCCCGGGGCAATCTGGCGCTCAGAGCTTGCGGCGTTGCCCGACACCCGCACACTCCAGCCTGTCTGACTGTGTCCTGGCCGCTTTGGGGCTGCCTGGGTCACAGTGCAGCCTCAACCCAGCTGGCCAGACCTGGGGCAGGCAAAACTTCCTGCTCCCTCCTCCAAGGTGGGTGGGGAAGGCTTGTTTAAACAAACACCAACCTTTCCTCTGCGGCAGGGCCAGTCCCGCCAAGATGAACACAAAGGCCTCCCCCAGGGCAGAGGCTCCACACCTCTCCCCCACCCAAACAAGAACTTTGCGCATACCCGCCCCAGAAAAAAGTGAGGGGTTGCAGGAGAATGCCATAACTGCAGCCCACTCCTGTTCCCCCACCCTACAGGTGGGGGCTCTTTGAAAGGCAGATCTGCTTGGTGTTTCTAGGGGCTGCTTGATATGAACCTTACTGGGTTGTAGAGATTCTCCCCCTTCCAAAAACAAAAAGCAAAACAAATAATACCACGTGAAAAGCCAGCACCCAAAACCACAGCTTCTCTGGAGTCAAGGGAGTCAAGATAATAGCCTTCAATTACAGTAGACATAGCTGGTATGTATCATTTATTGAGCACTTACTGTATGCCAAGCACTGTGCTAAGAGTTGTGCAAACATGATCTCATTTAGCCTTCCAGCCACCCTGCCTCCCCAGGAGGGAGCATCATGCTCAGCCTCCTACACATGAGGAAAGTGAGGATCAGAAAGGGAGGTGACCGCTCAGGCTGGTGCAGCCAGCGAGTGCTGAGACGGGCATGGAAGAGTGTATCCATCTGCCCTTACTCTTGCCATTCAGCTGGATCTACCTCATCATCCTTCCATGTTCTAGAGGCCACACTATGCCTCAGGTTTCTCCAAGACCACTCCAGCCCCCCACCATCCTCACCTCTCGGCTGAGAGCCACGTGAAGGAAGAGAGTAACACCTTGAACTCTGTAGCACTTTACAGCCTGCCAAGTGCTTTCAGAGCCACTGTCTGAATTGACCCTCATGATCTTGAGGGGTGAAGTGGGCAGGGATGGCCCTGTTCTGATTTTGTAGGAGAGAAAAGTATGGCTCCAAGGAATAAATGGCTTGCCCCAAGTCACACAGTGAGCTGTGGAACCAGAACTCAGGCAAAGACGGTGGGACACCCAGTCCAGTGTACTCTTCCCACTTCCCCAAGTCTGGGGTGCTGGGGACAAGCCAGGCAGGGAGTCCTAGGGGCTTTCATCTCCTGAGGGGCTTCCTGAGGCCATGACCTGGGCTGCTTCCCCACTCCTACTCCCCGGGGTCCATTGGTTGGCTCAGCTTTAACTTGGAGTCTCGGAGTCTCATTCTAAATGAATTTTTTTTTCCAGGCAATTACCTCCTGCTAATTAGGAGGCAGGGCTGCCAGTCCCTCGGCCCTGGACTGACCCTTTTCTCAACCCACAGAGGGCAGGGGGGTTGTGGAGGTACTGGGTAGCAGCTCCAGCCACAGAAACTGCCTGGGTCAGGGTTCTGTCAGGGCAGGGGATGCTGATGGAGGAGCAAAGAGCTCCACAGAACTGGAAGAAGGGAGGCAGGGATGCTGGGGAGGGAGGGACTCTGAAGTGGGAGAGAGCAAGGGGACAAAAAGCTGGAAGGAGCCTGAACATGTCCATGCAGAGTAAGTGAGAGAGACCTGGGCTCTGGGGCAGCAGAGGGAGCCAGGAGGAGCCAGAAAAACAGGGACACATCGAAGGAAGAAAGGAGGAATCTCAGGAGCCAGAGAGACAGGAAGGGGTAGGAATCTCCCCTCTATGGAGAGAGAGGAAGTGAGAAGGTGCCCCAGAAAACGGTCAAGATTACAGAAGGGGCAGAGGCAGAGAGAGAGATACTGGAAGACTCCAGGAAAGGGAAGGGGAGAGGAAGGACAGGGAGGAAGGAGGAATTGCTGAAGGAAAACCCCAGGGAGAAGGGGGAGGAGAGCGGGGGAGGACGGCTTGGAGTGGCAGCTCCCAGAGCCCCAAGAAGGGCTTTCTCTACGTCATTGTCCTTGAGCTTCCCCCAATGTCAGTGCCCAGCCAGCTGGGCCTGCACACCCTCCTACGCAGCCACAGGTGCGGGCGGGCATGATGGCAGGCCACCAGCCGGCTCAGGCCCCAGATGCTCCACTCACCCGGGGCAGCCAGCTGACCTCCCTCCCTGCCAACCTGCCACCCCCTAGAGTAGGCTGAGCCAGGGGCCCTCCTGGGCCACACAGCAACACGACCAGGAGCTTCTGGGGCTGTGTCCAGCCTCTCCACTTTTCAGAGGGAGGATCAAGGCACAGATAGGAAACTGTGCCTGTCCAAGGTCAAGTGAGTGATGAGGCCAGATGCAGAGGGCTCAGGGGCTAAGTCCTACTGGTGGGTCCTGTTCCCTTCTGGGCAATGGGCAACAACAGGAGACAAAGACAAGTCATGGCTGCCAGCAAGTCAGTCCTGATCAAAGCCCTCTGGAGTGTGGGGTGGCAGGCAGAAGGGAGTGAGGGTGGCCAGGGGCTGGAAGGGAACCAAAGGAACTCACGTTTGTGGAGCACAGGGTGAGAGGGTTCTGCAAGGGTTATAATTGTAACAAACATTACTGAACACTTACTAGATACAGTGTGCCAGCCACTTAAGACATTACATGCAGGATCTCATTTGATCCCAACAACCCTAAAAGTATGTGTCACTATTATTCCATTATAGGGAAAAAACTGAGACTCAGGAGGGTTGGGTGACCTGGCCAAGTCCACACAGCTAGCCAGAGGCATGGTTCTGACTCATGCAACTGGTCATTTTGAGGCCACTGCCCTGAAGACCCCTCAACATTATCTGAAGATGTGCAGGTCCCTGAGTTCCCAAGGTCCCAGAACAGCCCTGGCACAATCTAAGCCCCAAACTCCAGTAGGACTGCAATCCATGAGGTCCAAGACTTGAACAAGCCCTGTCTTATGGCGTTAGAGTCTGGTTTTTAGTCTTGGTTCAGCCACTAACTTACTGTGTAACTTTGGACAGGTCACTGTCCCTCTCTGGGCCTTCGTGTTCCCACCTGTACCATCAAAGGGTAGGACCAGATAAGAAGAACTACTACGTACATAGTGCTAACTCTGTGACAGGCACAGTTCTAGGTGGTTTACAGATATTAACTCATCGAATTTTCCCAACAGCCCCATGATGGTGCTATTATTCCCTCCATTTTACAGGTGGGAAATGAAGCACTGAAAGGTTAAGTCAGTTGCCCAAGGCCACAAAGCAAGTCAGCACAAGGCACATCTGGGATTTGAGCCTCATTACTTTTGATCCAGAGCCCCTGTGCCCTGGCCACCACTCTGCATTCTTTCCCTAAGAACCCTCTCAGCCCCTGCTTGGCGCCCCAGCGATGTGTGCCCATGTGCCTCAGCACAGACACACCTACCATCGTGTTTCCACATGGGAAGCACACACACAGTCATGCATCTGCATGAAGTGAGGTGTGTTAGCTCATGCTCCCACACCCACTCCTGTGCCTCCACCCAATTTCTACCTGAAGTAGCCAGGCTGGGTCACATATGTCCACAAGCATCCCAGCACCAGAACAAGCCGACTCTAGCAGGTCCATGCACACACACACACATATACACGTGTTCCCGTCTCTGAGCAGTGGTTGACTTGTGGGGGCCATGTGCCATGCTGCAGCACACAGCCATGTGGCAGTGACGTGGGCCACCACACCCCTTCTCCTCTGCTTCCTTCTAGTGCCTGGGTGGCTGGCACGTCACATCCCGCACCTGCCGGCACCCCCATCTACACTGACTTCCTCACGCCTCTCCCCTAGCAGAAGCGGGCACCTTCTCCAGGAAGGAAGCAGACTCAGGCACAGCCTGGCTCCCACGGCCCAAAGATGCCAGCCAACCTGGGGGTGGAGAGGGAGAGAAAGGCATCAACTGGAGGCTCCAGGGGGCCTGGGGTCCACAATGGCTCCTGTCTGAGACTAGGCCCTCCCTTAGGTCTGAGTGCCAGAGCTGAGCTCTCAAGACCCTCGAGACACTGGCCCTCTCTGTCATTGCCAGATATGGGGTCAGATGGGGACCCTGGGGACAGAGGGTCTCCCATCATTCCTGAGCAGGACTGTGTTGCCACCTGGGCTCCTCTGACCAAGTTACCATTGCACCCTTCACCACCCTATCCCCGGTCCCTGCTCTCTCCTCCCCCTGCCCAAGCATCTTAGAGTTCTGGGTATTTTTAGGCCTCAGCTGACAGGCTGTGAAATCACTCCCTTCGCACCTCCCCAACCAGGCGGGGGTTGGAGAGGGAGGAATGAGGTTGGGGGGGGGGCACACAGACAATTCATCAGGCTCCTCCAGGGCTGGCAGGTGCCAAGGAGGGAGAGAGGGGTTCCTCCCCTTCTCCTGAGAGCCTCCCCCATGAGTGAGAGGATCCCTCCACCTTGCCAGTAGAGAGAATGGAGACAGGGTAGGAAGGAGACTCCCCTCCACTCCAGGAAGAACAAAGGCTTTAGGGGATACCCTAGAATTAGAAGAGGCACTGGGACACCCTTTGAGTCCAGCTCTGCAGCCAGTACCAACTCGTAGTGCTCCCTTCTGAGAGACGGGCTGAGAGACGGGCTGGCTTAGAGCCTAGTAGGATAAGGAGGCACCAGGCAACGTAGCCCAGTGGTTAAGACCCAGGCTTTGGAGTGAGGCCGACTTGCAATCTTATTCCTGCTCTACTGAGTGACCCGGGCAAGACACTCAACCTCTCTGAGTCTCCGTTTCCTCATTTGCACTGCAGTGAATTGGATATCTCCCTTGCAAGACTGCTGTGAAGATGACATAACATGATGAATGGAAAGAACAAGGTGGTCTGTGGACCCACCAGGCACCACTGGGAGCCTCTCCCTTGCAGCTTTCCCTGACCTTCCATTTCTCCTAGCTGCCCCTTCTCTGGGCTGGCTTTCTCACTGCAATCTCCAAGACAGGAGCCCACAGTTCATCCTGGCGTCAGGGCCCTTGGCACCCATCTGACCCCCACTCAGGGGTAACAAATTTCCAACTAAGGTGGGTAGTCAACACAGATGGTCCCCACCTCCCTGCTTCCTGCTGCAGGACACACACACATACACATCATGTGTGCACACATACCCAAATGCCAACATGCATGTGTGCTGCCAGCGCCTCAGTGTGAGGGCGTTTGCCTTGGGATGACCCCCAAGGGAAGTGGGAAGACATAACCAGGCCCCGCTGTGAATGGGTCCCTGTGCCAGTGGCCGTGGGCATGGAGAGGGGGGTGGCCCGTCTAGTTGCCATGGAGACAGGTTGGCTTTGGTGTGGCTCTGGAGCTCAGGCCTGGCAGCTGGAGCAGGAGCTGTGTGGCCCCTCCTGGGCCTGGCCCTGATGCCTGGGGGGGTTATGTGGGTACAGAACAAATCCTCAAAAGGACTAACTGTGTCCACAGGGCCCTGGGCCTGCCCATCTTGGCTCCATATCCCTCACTAGGGAGGCTTTCTCTGATACCCCAGGCACCTGGGAAGCCCCCTCAGGGTGTTCATTCATGCCCACCTGCACCCGGCTACCCCCTTACTGCCTATAATCTGCTGCAAGCTTTCCAAGGGCAGGGGTCCAGGCTGGCTGGACACTGCAGATCTCCTGGCAGAGGTAGGGACAGATATGTTAATGGCTGAGATTCTAGCTCCATCTACCCACCTGCCTCCTGACTTCCCACCCTCCACACTACCGTGCTGTCAAAGTTCTTTATAGAGATCTGCTCAAAAGCCATCCATGGCACTCCATGCCTTACTTTTTAAAAGAATTTCAGTTTTCCTATTTCAAAATGCCAACTCCTTCATAATCTGGCCCAACCTACCTTCCCAAGCCTCACTTCCTGCTACTGTGCCCCAAAGGTCTCCCTTCTGGCCATGCTCAAGCACTCCCTGCTGCCTCAACTGGCCAAGATCCCTCGAACCTCTGAGCCACTGCATGTGCTGTCCCCACCTCACCGACCCCTTCACCTCTGCTCGCTCACATGGCAAAGCTCTTATTCTTCCTTCAGGACTCAAGGCCCTGTATCTGAAGCTCACACCCTTAGGTATGGCAGTGTGGCTGGAATCCCAGACCTACTTCTAACTGCAAGTTCGCACTTCCCAAGGTGGTTCTGAGGATGGAGGGGCTAACGCATGTTATGTGCTTAGAACAGCACCTGGCACATAGTGAGCACACAACATGTCTCTGCTATTCTGATGGTAACCTAACTGACACTGCCTCCATGAAGCCCTCCCCAACTCCTCCACCATGGAGGTAGCAGGCATGTTCTCCTTGGAGGATCCAGAACCCTCATCCCACACATCAATTGCTTGGTACAGGACAATGTTGAGAACAGCTACCGCTGGCTGAGTGTTTACTATGGGCTGGCTCTCTGCTAAATACTTTTTCTGCCTTATCTCACCTCATCTTCCAACCGCCTGGGAGGTAAGAACCATCATCATACCCATATAACAGAAGAGGAAACCCAAGGCCAGAGAGGTGGGCTGACCTGCTCCAGAGACACAGCAGCAAGTGTCTCTGCCAGGATTCAAATCAATAGCTGTTTGACACTAGAGCCCTAGCTCAAGCAAGCTGTCCCTGGAGGCACATATGTAAAGTGCTCAGCACATACTGAGTGCTCCACAAGGCTTGCTATTATCATACTATTGTTATTATCAGGGGAGGACACAGGATGTGTTTGATGACCTGAGATGGGATTCCTTAAGCTGGTCCCTCTGCAAAGCACAAAACCCCCATTCCTGGAGAAAGTGTTTCCAAGGGTCCCTTGGCTGCCATCCCTGACCCCCATCCTTGGATGGGGGTCAGGGATGGCAAGGAGGTGTGCAGGGAGTCCCAGTATCTGGACGCGGGGCACTTCCTCTGAGGGGTGCTGAAGCAAGCAAATGCTTGAGGGGGCCCTCCCGGGCCCAGGCCTGGCAGAGCGGGAGAGAGCCTGCTATGTGCCAGCCATGCTGGCCGCCGCTCTCTGGCCCCGCTGACACCACCCCATGGTAATGAGACGGATCCAATTTGTACCCAGGGCCCCGCCGGGAGCAGCTGCCGCGGCAGGGTTTGAAGTAATTTAATTGGACACATTAGCTGCATGCTCTCTCCTCCACTCCCCTCGTGCAGAGCCTCATGCAGGCGCCCCTTCTGCCTCCCACCCCTCATGCCACCCTGCCCTGGCTGGTGGCAGGGTGCATGCTCCACCAACCAGCTAGGACTAACAGGTAGGCACCGTTCCTCTCTCATTCCTGGGGCTCCTGGGGGCTCTAGAACCAGAGGGCTCTCTAGGTCCCAGGTTCTCCCCAATCTCTGATGCAAGCAGCAACTATGGCAGCCCACTGGGGCTAGAGTTCAGACCTCTCCCTCCTGTCTCCTACAATGGGCAGAACAGTCACCCCCCTTTCTCTTTCAGTCAGCCATGGAAGCTACCAGCCTTCTGCACTCCAGAAAGGACACCGAAGGAGCAGGGCCAGCAGCATATCCCTGCTTTACCAGCATCTTTGGTTTTGTCACTATTAGGGTTTGTTACTATCAGGGTCACTACAGAGATGATGGGCAGCCCTCCTCTTAGGGCCTGGGGAAGCAGTGCATACACACATGCACAGACCAGACCTAGTCACAAACAAACAGGCGAGATCAGTTTGACCCAGACACATACACACATACTAACAGCCACACACTGTCATGGAAATGCTTGTATCTTACACATGAAAGCTCCCATGATCACCCCCGTCCACACCCATGTATGCCATACAGGCAGGTAAGGCCCTGCTCCGAGCAGACGAGGCCTTCATGGCCATGCCAGCAGGTGGGAGGGTGTGGCAGGGGGTAGGCAGGGTCCCTGGCACACAGGCCCTGCCTGGCCAGGTACAGGGCCAGGGGAGGGGCCCTCCCCTAAAGCTTTCCGTCATAGCTCCCCACGCACCTCAACGCGCCTAGCTACAAATACACTCATTAGCTGCTGTTTACAGCGGTCCTGGCACTTCGATAAGCACAGATATTATGGCCATCCAGCTGCCACCCGCACACACACTAGGTACACATACAGACAGTGCCTCTCCCCCTGGCTCCGCCCTCCCCTTCCACCCGTGGGCTCAATCACATGAAGATACCAATTCCCCAAACATGCAGCTTTGCAGGGGTTCCAGCTCACAATACCTCAGCTCCCGGTCCATTCTATCCCAAGGGGTCCTTCCAGGTGGAGGCTGCAGAGACTCCCCAGAGCAGGCCGGATGCACCTGCCCGCCTTCCAACCAACTGGACCTGGAATTCCAGGCCAAAGCTCTGGGCACAGTCCAGCCCCTTCCACAGGTCCCATGCTGTCTGCCAACTCTGTTCCAGCCCTTGGGGAATTCTGCTGGGTGAGACCAAAGCCCTGCCCTCCAGACACTAGTTGGACAGGGCCCAGCAGGGCTGCCCCTGCTGCCTGGAAGGTCAGGGACCTCCATGCCCACGGAACTGGCAGAATTCACCTGGCATCACCAGCTGGGGTTCCCTGGCAAGGCAGGCAGGCACCCGGGCTGGGCCTGGCACAGGCTGGTGCCGGCACCTGGCCAGACCAGTGACTGCCCCGACGAGAGAAAGTTGACCTCTCGGCCACATATGCCACCTGCCGGGCACTGTCTGTGGAGCAGAGGACCAGCTCTATACAGGGCTGCCCATGCCCACCTGTGATGCCACAGTGCTCTGAGGAGCCATCAAGCCAACTCATTCTCCAGCTGGGGGTCATCAGCTCCGGACTGGGCCTCCCGCCCCCACGTGACCCCTCCCAGCTCTTCTCCCTGCTGTTCTTGGCCTCATTCCCCTGGGGGAACCAGTTATTGAAAACGAAAACGGTCCATCAGATTCAATAAGGATTCAAAGTCCGTGAGAGAATAGGGGGTGGGTGGGGAGTAGGATGGGGGGACTCAGGAGGGGCAGGAGGGGGAGGGAACCATATACGGCTCCTCTGCCTGTTCCACACAACATCCTGCAATGGCCGGGCTAGAGGGTGTAACAAAGAGACAGCCCCCACTGGCACTCCATGTTGCCCTCAATGCCCCTTAAGCCTGAGCTTGGGGTCAGCCAGGAGCAGAACCCAGCTGCCCAGGGCCTGTCTTTGCTCACCCAGCACCCACCTATTGACCTGCCTTCCAGCTGTCCCCTTACCTGTCACCTACTGGCCTGTATGTTCCCACCTCAATCCGGCCTGCTCTAACCCCCTCCCCAGTATGAGGAGGGGCTTTGGGGCTATCTCCCTCCCCACTATGCCCCAGCCCTCAAGCGGGCAGCTTGTTGATCAAGCTTCCCTGCAAGGCCACAGAACAGTGTGAACCAGGGCCATGGAGGGGGCCTGTCTCCATGGTAACACAACAGCTTGGGGGCACTGGCTACCCTGGCCCATGCCCCATTGAAATCATCCTCACCCGCTCTGGGTTTTAGACTTGCCCAGCCTCAGGTCCTCCACTGTGTCCTGGCCTGTGGGGAGATCATTCGATCTTCAGTCTGGACTCTAACTCAAGCCCAGGATGCAGGCCAGGGAGGCCCGGGCATGTGCCGATGGGGCAGGCTTTGGGGAGGTAGGTGGGAGGAGAGAGGTTGTTGGTGAAATGGGTGGACACAGTCAGGCCTCCTTGGACCTTCCCACACTCCAGCCCTGGCCTCTAACCCAGGTGTTCCTCAGGGCATATCCTTGATCTGCCCTTTCAGCCACACCCCTAACTTCTGCACCTCCCTCACCCGCCATCAGCCTCTTCCCCTAACTTGTGCCCAGTGACTGGAGGGTTGGCCTGGACAATCTAGTGGATCCTTCACCTTGAGAGAAGAGGCCCGCTGTGCCAAGGCCCCCTGCCCTGCATGCTCCCAAGTCACGACCTGCCTGGTGGAGTGTCTGTAGGGAACAGAGCCCACTAACAGGTGGGACAAAAGAAGGCTTCAAGCACTACTACTCCCAGGGACAAGCTCACAGAGGGCTGGGGGCAGGGCAGGCAGCCTTCAGGACCTAACCTCTGTCCCAGTGGTTCCCTCTCTGGCCTTGCTTACCAGCTCACTGCAAGGTCACCTCTCCCTCCCTCTCTCTTTTCCTGCCGCTGTCCTGCCTGCCCACTGCAACGCTGACCCCTGTAGGCCTGCTGGGGCCTGCCTGGCCTGGGGACAAGCAGTCCGAGAGAAACAGGGACTTCAGGATGAACCAGAGGGTGAAGGCTGAGGGCAGGGAGAGGCCGTGAAGTCTGGGAGGGGGCAGAAGGGAGGCTGCAGGTATGGCCTAGGGAGGCTGGACAGAGTGTAGAGCTGGAGCCTGGGTGTGCATGGGAGGGGGCTGGTCTGGGTTCTTCATTGGACTCCGATTATTTCCCACAGTCCCTTTCTTCATTCACAATAGATCAGGGAACCAAGGGCCTGGGGGCCTGGGGCCCAAGTAGGGAGAGAACCACACCTGTCAGGTAAGGTCCTCGCAGTAGCTGAGCCCTTAGGGACCTGCATAGTAAGTGGGATGAGGGAGGGAGTACCACAGGGATCTTCTGGAACCAGCATGAGGCAAAGGGGAGCAGGAGAGGACAGATTTTTTTTTTTTTAAGGATTGGGCCGCAGGTGTTCTTGAGAGTGGGATGAGAGGATCAGGATATAAAAGGCACTGGCCCCTGGGAGACCAGAGGGGAGGGGAGGGGTGGCCTGAGTTACACATAAATCAATTTGCATATCTCAGTCCCAACCAGTACCAGCCAAGGGGAGATGGGGAGGCAGAAATGGGGGACACAGAGCCCTGGCTTGGGGAGCTGAGTCTGGGGAGCCTTGGGGGAGCTGGGGGGAAGGGAAATCTGACCTGGAACTATAGAGCCTACAAAGGTGGGCAGGGATGCCAGAGGGCAGAGGCCAGAATGAGATCTTTGACTCCTCAAGGACCCCAGATGACTAGGCTCAAAGGCAGACTGTGCCCTCTCCAGCCTATGTCTGACCCCACCCAGCCCAATGCCCACACCGGAGAGGAGTCAGCCTCAGGCCAGCCCCTTTCCCAGTCACAGCTGCCCTACCACAGGCACTGGTGGGTCCTGCAGCTGCAACTGGGGTGGGCAAGACAGGTCCCAACTGCAGCCAGAGAGGCCCATTCAAGGAGGGGGTGAGGGAAGAGTTGAGGGCTGCCAGCACACCAGGGATGGTACTGGACTCCAGACCCTTTGCCTAGAAGATGCCAAGCACGTCAAGCTGGCCTCCGTGGTGAGGGCAGAGGTGCTTGGAGGAGTGGTGATGTCATGGTGCCCAGGCATGGGAGGGAAGAGGAGGGAGGGAGAGGGGAGAGGGCACAGCCCCAGGCCAGTGGCCTAACAGGCCAGAGGGGAGGCCGCCAGCCTGGTGGGCGAGGGGATGGACAGTGTCCTTACTTCTTCCCTACCTTCCATCCTCATACCCCAGAGCTGGCTTCTGAACTAAGCTACTGGCTTCTAAGAAGGTGAGCAGAGCAAGAGAATACTCCTGCCACGGGCCATGGGCTGGAAGCCGGCGGCCTCTTCGACGAAGATGCCAGGGTAGGTGACCTAGGTCCAGACAGATGAGGGGAGGGCTCTCCACAGGCAATGCCCCTTCAGCCCTCACCTAGAGGACATTCAGAGAAGGGCGCAAGGTTCCAGAGAAGGAGACTGAATCTCTCACCCTCATATCCAAGTGCTGAGTGAGGGCAGTGCCTGGCGCCCAGTGGGTCGTCCTCAATATCGACTGGGCTGAAAAGAATCGATGGGGGGTGGGAGCCGATTCCTCAGGAGGCAGGGACAGGCTGAGGCTGCCCCTAGAGGGGAAAGAGCAAATGTGGGGCTGGGGCAACAGTGGGCAAAGCCAGCACCCACTGGACTGCCTTCAGGAGCCTCAGGGCTGCAGGCTCCTTCTGTGCAGGGTCTTAGAGCCCTTCCTTCCCTACAGCACCGCCGCCCCCAGGAGGCTGGCAGGAGGGAGCCTGGAGGCTCTTCGTTTGGGAGCACATCCTGGGCTGGGGAGTCGTGCTTTTAGCATCAGAGAGAAGCCCAGAAACAGACCCTGATGCCAGAACTGGCAGACTGGGGGTGCTGGGACTGGGTGGAGCACCCCAGGTGGGAGCGGGGATGGAGCCTGGGCAGGAGCTGCAGGGGACCTGCCTACAGGTGGGCATTGGGTGAGGAGGCATCAGGAGCCAAGGAGGAAATGGCAGAGCAATTTCCGAGGAAGACGGGAAGATTCTTCGGCTTTGGCTTAGAGGATACCAAGCAGACAGTGGGCTCCCAGGCCACTCCCCTGGCGGGCGAAGCAGAAGGCAAAGGAGTTCGGCCCTCCCCCACCCCAGGACGGGAGAGAGTTTGGGGTTGTTTGCTTCCCCCTCCCCAAACCTAGGAGAACATTCTCTTGGCACCCCCATTCTCATGAGCCCCTGCTCTCTTTCCCTTCAGGCACCCCCGTCTCACCCATCAACGCCCCTGCAGTTCCCCACCCCCCAGAGCCTCCCTGCCCAGCTGCCGCACCAGATTCCCACTTGCCCCCTGGCACCCTCTCAATTCACAGTTGGCACTGCGATGCCACTCCGCTCCCCTGTGCCCGCAACCTTGGCCAAGAGCTGCCGGGATCCTCGCCCTGGGGTCCGCCAGCGCTGGCACCCCCGGGGCACCGGTGCTGGGGAGCCTCGGGTGCCTCTGAGGGCACTGCCCTGCTCCCACAGGGGCAGCGGCTCCTCGCTCCGCCACACACGTTGTCCTTGGGCTGTTGAGGGGTGGGGGAGAGGTCCTTGTGGGGACACTGCGAAGCCGGTCCCAGACATCCAGCCTGGCAGTGTCCAGACTGCGGGGGACCGGGGTCCGAGCCGCTGCCGCTCGATCCCGCGCCCCCGGGGCTGGGATGACCCCTGGGGGAGCCCGTGCGGCTCCGGGCGGACAACAGCCCCAGGCTGGGGCTCCGAGACGGCGTCCGGTGCTGCCGCTGTCCTGCCCGCCGGTGCGGGGCGCCCCAGCCCGCCGGGGCCGCGCTTACCTGGGCTGGCCGCCTCCGGGTCCCGGTACATGGTCCCCTCGTCGCCGGTTCCCTCCGGGCTCCTCAGAGCCGCCCGCGGCCGCGCGCTGCTCCGCCGCCGCCGCTGGGCATGGGGCCGGGCGACCCCCGGGGGCGGGTCCGAGGGCGGGGGCCGGTCCGAGGGCGGGGGCCGAGCGGGCTGCACCTAGCCGCGGAGCCGGGGAGCGGGGGCCGCCCGCCAGCCCTCCCGCCCGCCCGCGGAGCACGCTGCCGCCGCCGCCGAACAGCGCCGAGCCTCCTCCCTCCGGCCTGCGCGCCGCGTGTGCGCGCCGGAGCGTGTGTGAGTGTGTACGAGGCCGTGTGTATGTGTGTGTGTGAGCGCGTGTGTGAGCGCGCCCGGGGCACCGCCGGCGCCGCCCGCCAGCCGCCGAACGCCGCGGCCACAGCCACCGCCTGCGCCCGCTGCCGGCCGCGCGCCGCACTGCACCCGCGCCCGCCGCCGCCCGAAGCCGCCCCGAGGGCACGGCCGCCGCCCCGCACCCCGCCCGCCTCGCAGTCCCCGCGGGGAGGGCCGCCGAGCCCCACGGCCGGGCTCGTCCGGCCAGGGGATCCGGCTCCGCTGCGCGACCCACCACCAGCCCGTGCTCCCCCGATGGCCGCGGCCTGGCACCGGGCAGGGCCGCAGAGCCGGCCACCTCCTCCGAGGTGCCCTTTGGCTCCGATCCAAAAGGCGTGGAGATCCACTCCGGGTTTTCCGCTTGCTGGCGGCTCGAGGGCGTCAGCTCCGGACTCAACACCGCGGCAGTCCGGGGCAGACGGACTGGTGTGTGCAAAAACCAGGAGTGGAATTTTTGGCAGCGCTGAGCCTGAGTCCGCCAGTCCGGTCTTTCTGCAAGCTCGCACACAGGTGGAGCCGAAAGGGCTAAGATCCCTGCCCTCGGTGGGAGGTTTGGCCTAGTGACCCTCCTCATCTAACCCAGCCCCACGAAAGAAGAAAATAGACTTTTCAGCCTCTGGCTATCCCTCTATAGCAGCAGCTCCTCCTCTGATCCTCCCCTCTATTCCTTGACCCTAGCACTTCGGAGGGTAGGAAGGAAATCCCTCCTTCTCCTTCCAACCCTGGACCTCTCTTGGTCCTCTCTGCCTCTCTGCCGGCTCAGCACAGTCTAAATCAGGTGAACACTCATTTCTCTACAGAATTGGGATGATTTGATTCTGGGGCAGGGAGGAGAAGAGACCTGTCTCCTAAGGATATGAAAAACCCAGAAATGAACCATTAGTGGTATGGTAGGCACAGAGACCTCCCTGCACACACCTACACACGTAATCACCTACATACACACACACACACACACACACAGACATGATGCCCCCCCCCACACACACCCACACAGACATGCTGCCCACACAAAGAGACACATACACTGACGCTCCCCACAATACAGGTGCTGCCCCTACCCTTCACTGATGGGTCAGGTAAGAGGGCAAAATCCCTGGGTCTGTGGCAGCATCCTGCCCTCCCCTGTGCTGAGAATGCAGTTTGCAGGTGAGCCAGGCTTCCCAGAGTCAAGGATTATTATTTCCACCCTGAGAAATCCACTTTTGCTGGCTTTATACTGCACTACTCACGCCCAGCCACACCTCCACCTGCCCACAGTGTGGAAGGCAGCCAGGAACAACCCTCTATCTCAAGTCTCCCCGACACACACACAAACAGACCCCATCCCCTTGAAATCACATGGAGGCTATCCCCAACAACCACCACACACACACATACACACATACACATTCACCTCCACCTACAGCTTTTCCGGTTGAGAAAAAGATAAGGAAGTTCCCCCAGCAAACCTCCATGAAGACTGTTCCAGTGGAGAGCAGATTTCCTGGGAATGAATGTTCTACATAAAAATGGAAGGAAAAAAGGCATCGTAGGTTAAGGCCACAATTCCTCAGTGGCCAGAAATCTCAGCCCTCACCCTCTGGGGAAGGGCCATCCTATTCCATACACCTCACAGCTGTCTTCCCCCCACTCACCCAAGTACAGCCAAGAACCCAGGAGTTATCTACACTCTGCTTTGGGACCTGGCAAACCCCAGAAAGCTAAGCCAACAGGCTGGGACTGCAAGGTCTGCAACCTTGGCTCATTCCCCCACCCACTCCAGCTGCCTCTCTCATTGCCCTAGTAAAGAGTAAACAGGGGCTGGGTATGGTAGCTCACACCTGTAAGCCCAGCACTTTGGGATGCCGGGGCGGGAAGATCACTTGAGCCCAGGAGTTGAGACCAGCCTGAGCAACATGGTGAGACCCCATATCTACAAAGAAAAAAAAATTAGCCCAGTGTAGTGTTGCGCCCCTGGGGTCCCAGCTACTCGGGAGGCTGCGACAGGAGGATGGCTTAAACCCAGTAGTTTGAGGCTGCAGTGAGCCATGATTGCACCACTGCCCTCCAACCCGGGCAACAGAGTGAGCCTGGTCTCAAAAAAAAAAAGAGCAAATAGGGCACCCCTCACCCTCCCACAACAGACGGGCACACAGACAGGTTCCCTGCTGAGGAATCTCCCCACTCCAGATCCCTCCACCCATCAATCTGAAAGTCCAGAGAGGGAGAGCAGAATTCCTCATCACCACCACTCAACAGGTCTTTACTAAGCATCTAAAGTTTTTCAGAGTTGACAGAGAGGACATCTGAGAGATGCCCCAGGCTGCCCCTTGCAAGTGTCAGGTGATGAAGGCAAGGCCTCTAGAGGAGAAGGAACTGACCCAGGGAGCTAAAGGCCCCGGAGCCAGCACCCTGGGGAGCTGGTGAGAGAACCTGGAGTAAGAATCACTCTGGTTGAGACTCCCAGCCCTTTGCTAACCACTGTGGGATTCATGAGGAGACCCAGTGCTTGCTCCCATCTGAGGGCTTATAGCCTGTTTCTTACAAGAATACGAAGCCCAGTCTCATCCTCTCCTCACGGGCATTAGACGGTCCTTGTTCCAGGATGTCAGAGCTGGACAGCTTCTCAGACACACAAGAGAAACGCCATGAGATATAGTTGTGCAAACTGCGGCTCTGGGGCATTGGGAATCTTGGGTAGTTTTTAAATTCCTGCCTGCAGCATTGACACAGAAAAAGCTTTGAAGACACCCCTCCTCTGGGCCTCAGTCACTTTGTTTAGGGGACGCAGAGTCATGGGAAAGAGGAAAGAATACAGATTTATGTGGCGCTGCCATCATTGCTGTGTTTACCCTGGGCAGACACCTCTGGGCCTCAGTTTCCTCGTCTCTACAATGGGAATAATAACACCTATTTCCTTTGACTATTGTTAAGTTTAAGCATGGTGAAAAAATCAAATCACTTAAAATGATACTTGGGGGACTGGGCGCGGTGGCTCACGCCTGTAATCCCAGCACTTTGGGAGGCCGAGGCGGGCAGTTCACAAGGCCAGGAGTTCGAGACTAGCCTGACCAACATGGTGAAACTCCATCTCTACTAAAAAAAAAAAATACAAAAATTAGCCGGGCGTGGTGGCATGCGCCTGTAATCCCAGCTACTCAGGAGGCTGAGGCAGGAGAATCGCTTGAACCCGGGAGGTGGAGGTTGCAGTGAGCTGAGATTGTGCCACTGCACTCCAGCCTGGGTGACAGAATGAGACTCCGTCTCAAAAAAAAGAAAAAAGGAAAAAAAAGATACTTGGAACATATAATTTATTCCTTATACTTTTTGAATGCCTTTATTATTATTGTTGTTGCTATTTGTTTACCCTTAACAGAGACGACACATACTCCCCATTCCCATGTGTTGCCTGTCAGGAAAGTTCTTCCAGATGTCTAACCATGAACCATTCTGCTGCATTAGAAGGCTAATCTCTCCTGCTGGAATATCGATGAGAGCCGAGCCAACTGTGAGCTTCTAGGAGCTGCTGGGCTCCTTGACCCTGCCAGCCTGAGCGCCAGAATCCAATCCCAATTCTCTTCTGAGTACTCACGGAGAACTGGGTAGAGGCAGTAAATGGAGCCTGCAGGAGTGAGCAGGTCCTCTGAGGAAAAAGATCAGAGGCTGTGAATCACCCCTGCCCTGCCCTTGGGTCTTGTCTCTCACTGGGGAGGGCCTGAGCCTCTGGGCGTTCAGCTTCTCCCCTTCCAGCCCCTACAGGAGGGGGGCCCAAAGAGGCCCCCTCATTCTGTTTCGTTGCTGGTCCCCTGTCCTGGGTTCCATGACGTGGAGGAAATGCGGGCAGCACCTGATTCCCCAAGGACTGCCCTGCTGTGTGCTGCAGACCCTTCAGGCCTGTTTCCGATCTGGCACCATTCTCAGGGCCAGGAGTCCTGGGTCGGCTTCAGGGAGGGACATTCTGTCCCTCAGGAGCAGATGCTGGGCCTGCACTCTCCCAAACAGGGCCCCTGAGGCTGCCTGGCTCTGTTGCTAGGCCACGGCTAGGAGGCAGGGCTCCTGAGTTCCCCTCTGGCCTCTACCTGGCATGGTCTTCATTGTTGCTGTCTCCCCACAGTCCTTTCCCCCTACCCCCACCCCCTTGGCTATGGGCTGAATTATTAATAAAAATGCTGAGGAAGCTGTTTGTGCAGTTCACGTGACAGAACAAACACACCTCTCTCCTTGCCATCATCCATGTGGCAAGAGACTCAGGCTGAGCATTTGCCTGATTCAGGAGGGACAGGCTTAGACCAGCTGGAAGTTGGCTGTGCAGGGCAACAGCAAAGCCCACTGGTGGTGACCGGCCAGGAGTGAGGACTTGTTCTGTCATCCTGTACCTGCTCCTACCCCCTAGACTTCCCCTTCCTCCTCTGCAGAGGACAAGAGTCTGGAGAAGATAAAAGTATAAAGTTAACAGATATCTCCACCCCAGAAAGGACATGAGAGCAAACTACTAGGAGGCAGCTGCAGCCATCTCTATACCCACCTCATCACCATCAATACTTGCTGATCTATTGCCTCCTCTCGCCAGACCCAGTAACTACCAGATCTCAGAGGCCCACCCAGAGTCTATGCTTGTCACACTTCTGCCGGGTTCTGCTTTGGGGCCCTGGTGCTAAAAGACAGGGTTTGGACCCCAGCATCAAGGGAAGAATCTGAGACTCGAACTCGGGTCCTACCTCTGCCTGTTTCTCTAACTGTTTGGCTTTGGCTGGTTACTTGACATCTCTGGGCCTCAGTTTTCTCATCTGTAAAATAAGGCTAAGAATTGCTCCACACAAAGATGTGAGAATACCCTGGGGAGATGGCAAGGGCTGGCTGTCTTTCCTGGTTCCGTAGGGGTAACCCCAGGCACCAAAGACCCTGCTGCAAGCTGACTTTCCATAGCTATAGGCCCCCAAGGGTCTCTCAGGCCATGTTACAGGGCCAGAAACCATATTCCCACCCCACCCTCACCCTATCTGTCCTCCCACACCCCTTCACCCTGTAACCTCTTCATCCAGATTCTGGCTCTCAGTCTCTCTCTTCTCCATGGTCACCCTGACACTCCCCAAGTGTTTGGCTCAGCCCCTCAAATCCCTCACCACCCTTAAAAGATTAAAGTTGGTATTCCTTCCTCTGCCTTGGGACAGCCCCAGGCTTGGGCAGAAGTTTGGCCTTGGGCCTCTGCTCTGAGACATTCCCTACCCCTTGGGCAGCTCTGGGACCCCTGAGACTGACTGAGGGCCATGGGGGCTACTGAGATCCCCTTCCTGGGATGCACTGTGGAAACACCTCAGTTTGCTGATTACTAGGTGAGTGACCCGGGGTCAGCCCCTCAGTCCTTCTGAGCCTCATTTTACCAGTCTGTACCATAGGATGTTGTTTTTTAATCTTGACTGGGTCTTGGACCCCTGTGAAAATCTAATGAAGTCAGTGGACCTCTCCTCCCTAGAAAAGTGCATATACAAACACAGACACAACATTTTGCCCATAATTGGGTGTGTGTTTGGGGTGGGGGTCCTTCGGGTTCCAGATGAAAAGCCCCTGGCCCAGAAGCCTGCAAGACTGCTTCCAGCTGTCAGTCTGAACCCAGTTCTCTGCCCTCCCCATCCTCTCCGCAGTGACTTTTGGGTGTGGGGGAAGAGGGGACAGTTAGGGAGGTGGGTTGCTGGTCTATCCACACCTTTTCTCCCTCCTGCCTCAGTGGGCCCCTCCCCCAGCATTTCCTGTGGCTGGTGCCAGTTTGTCTGCAGCTCAGACCAGCATTTCAATCCCTCTTGGAACCCACTGAACTGGCTTCACCTGCCTTTCAAGGTATTTAAAGGTTCTTTGACCAAATGCTTTTTGATCCTCTGCTGATGGGAACCAAGCAGACGCTCTTTCGCCAACTGTCCCCCCTCCCCCCACATGGTTAGTCTCTAAGAGCTCTTTTGATATTGCAGAAACCTTCTGTGGTTTGTTCAAAGCCCTGGGCCTTGCAGCCACCTCCCCCAGGGACCCAGGCCAGTCAGCTCCAGCCTCCACCGCCCATACCCAGGGGTGGCCTAGTTAATGGGGGCCTCCCAGCGCTGAACGACTCTGGCCTGAGTTGGAACCCCAGACCCGAGCCCAGCTGGTAGAGGGGTCAAGCCCCGCTCCTCTCAGGGAGCCCAGGCCGAGTCTGGTAGTGTGGGGTGGGGGACCTGTTCCCCAGCCTTCAGCGGGCCGTGACTCTTCTTCCCGCCCAGCTGAGGCTGCACAGACAGGCATGCAGGCCCACGATGATAGCAATTGACCTGTTTCCAGGTCTGAGGCTGAGGCTGAGAAGGGGAAACTGAGGCTCTGAGAAGTCCAGGGTTCAGGCCTTGGTGTGTGAGGGGGCAGGAGCCAGAATCCACCAACCCAAGACCTGCTCCAGCAGCCCCACCCCAGCCAGCACCACTCGCCGCCCGCGCTCCTGGTCCTCCAGGGCCGCGCAGAAGGCGCGCCTGGGCTGAGTCCCAGCTGCAGAATTCCTGGGGGGCGGGGGACGAGGCGTCTCCGCTCTTAATAGCTGAGCGCCGGCAAACGCCCGGCCTGGGCTCGAGGCCTGCCCCTCCAGCGACGGGCGCCCCCAGCATTGAAGTCTTTCTCTGCAACTTGGACGGACCCACCCAGAGTGCCCCGAGTATCCGGCCCGGGGCAGAGATGCGCGTGCGCGGAGGGGGTGCCGCGGAGCCCGCGTGAGCAGACAAATTACCGCGGACCTGAGAGGACCCGTCCACGCCGGCCCGGAGGGAGGAGGGGGACGGTACACAGATGGGGGGCGGGGGACATGACTCTCTGAGGGATCCCCAACCCCAGGATTGAGGCCCCACCCTCTGCCCTAGCTGGAGTTGAAGACCTCAGTGGGGGTGGGGCCTATCCCTCGCAGGTGGAAGGGTGATCTGCACCGGGAGAGCTGTGACTGTCCCGGTTCCGCGATCCCTGGCTCTGGGCTCAGGAGGATGACGGGAGGGGCCCCAGCATTCCGAGAGCTGGGCGAGTTCAGGTGGCCAGGCCCTCTCCCTCACCAAGGCCTCTGGGGGAGCTGCTGGGCTCCTTGGTTCTGCCAGCCTGAGCGCCAGAATCCAATCCTGCTCTATAATAATCATCAGAGCAGCCGGCAGCACTTACTGAGCTCTGAGGGACTGCCAGGCCCGGGTGCCAAGTGCATAACACGCATTATCCCGCTTAATAGTCACAGAAGTCCCGTTGTGATCCCCTTAGGAAGGTGAGAGGGCTGAGGCGAGGGGCGTGGCTTGTCAGGGGCGTGGCTTGCCTGGGGCGTGGCCTGCCAGAGGACGGGCAGCCGGCAGGGTGGAGGGACAGGTGGGAGTCACGCCAGCTCCAACCAGGTCTAGAACCCAAACCTTCAACCCCTGAGCTTTCCTGCCTTCGAGTCCTCGGAGCTCTCCTGGAGGCTGAGCAGGCAACAGAGCCTGCTCCTCAGCTGGATGTGGCCCGTGGGAGGTGAGGGGGCGCAGAGGCCAGGCGCCCTGGAAGGGAGGAAGAATGAGGGACCCCCAGCTCCGTGGCTGCTTCATTTCCTGCTCTCTTCCTGCTCCCACCCCTCCCAACGGTGGGCGTCCCCCAAGGCTCCGTCCTCTCTTCCCTCTTCTTTCTCACCCACTCTCTTCGTGACCTCATCCACGCCCACGGCCTCAGCTTTTGCTTCATCCCCATTCCCAGCACTGTCTCTGGGGCCCTGACCTCCCTCCCAAGCTCCGCAGCTGTGTACTTAGTGAAGCCTCTCCACCAGGTGGAGGAAACATCACCTCCCTGGGGTCACCCCACAGCTGCTAAGACCCCATCACTCTCTCAAGCTCCACATCGGTTCCCCAAATCCTCCCACTGCTCTTCCCCCACACCTAATTACTGTCCATATCCTTCAGACCCTTTTCTCTTCCCAGCCTCTCACACCCTGTTCTCAGACTCCTGAGCCACCTCCCTAAGTCAGACACTCAAGCCGATCAGCCTCCGCCTCACCTGGCTCCTGCCCAGTCACTTGCCTCCCCCAGTCTTTTCCATCCAGTGCCCTCCCTCCCCGTGGTTTTCTTTTCTCTTTTCTTTCTTTTCTTTTTTTTTTTTTTTTTTTTTTGAGACAGAGTCTTGCTCTGTCACTCAGGCTGGAGTGCAGTGGCAGGATCTCAGCTCACTGCAACCTCCATCTCCCAGGCTCAAGACATTCTCGTGCCTCAGCCTCCTGAGTAGCTGGGATTACAGGCGCCTGCCATCATGCCTGGCTAATTTTTGTGTTTTTAGTAGATACAGGGTTTCGCCATCTTGGCCAGGCTGGTCTAGAGCCCAAATGATCCGCCCATCTTGGGCCTCCCAAAGTGTTGGGATTACAGGCATGAACCACCTCGCCTGGCCTCCCTGTGGTTTTCTGAGACACAAGATCCAATTGCTCTGCTGGCTTCTCAGCCCCCGGGCCTTCGATGGCTCCCCATGCCTGCAGAAGGAGCAGGTTAGCCTGAGATGGAGTCTGCCCCAGGATGACTTTTGACTTCCTCGTCTTGCCCAGTGCCCTGCCTTCAGCTAAAAACTGAGTTTCTCCCTATGGGTTTCCACCTTTCAAAGCCCATCTTCACTGTCACTTTGTCCAGGGAGCCATCCCTGATTCTCCCAGGTGAGTTTGAATGCTCCTCTTCTGTAGCCCCATGGCACTTCTCAGCATTTCGGTGATGGAGTTGTCTACGCTGATAGCATTTATACAGCTCATCAATCCTGCTTTCTGTCCACCTCCTCCACCCCTGCAATGGACTGGGAGCTCTTTCAGGGCAAGGATCACCCATTTACTATCCACCTTTATCTTCCTCCTCTCAGGTTTTTTATTGATCCATTCAGCAAACATTAATGACGTAGCTGCTATGTGCTAGGCACTGCATATACAGAATCCTGCTCTTTCTCTGGGTAATTGTCATACAGTGCGACAAGTGCATTAACAGGTGGATTCAGGGAAACATGGCCCTGGGCAAGGATTTCTCCAGGCTCCCGAACGCCAGGCCCTGGCCTGAGCACCATGCGGGCGTGCAAGCTTAAACAAGACCAAGCCCTGCCCTCCAGGATGGTAGCTGTATAAAAACAATAGGATGTGTACAAAGGCAGGTCTGAACACAGTGCTTTGGGACCACAGAAAGCAGAGCAATGACCTTGGCCCTGGGGAAATCCTGAAGCTTCCCAAATGCCCAGCACCTTGCACCAAGCAGTAGCCTCGTAAATCTTTGCTGAATTAAATTGGTTACAGGAAGAAAGGGGACATAATAGAGATTGAAAAAGAAAATTAAGGTTATTGGGGCCAGGTGGCGGGGGATGACAGAGCATTTTCACATCTGCATGAAGTCGCTTTGTCACCCATCCCAGAGGGATGTCTTGTGGACAAATGAGATCATGGACGTGCAGTGCTCTGAACACCTGGGAAGAAAATAACTGTACAAATATCGGGGCTATTATTAGTCCATCCCCATCAGACCAGATAAGTCCTCTCCTTGTGGCCTCAGTTCCCTCATGGTAATATCAGCTGTGCCCTGTGGCAATTTGCTTCTCTCTCTGGGCCTCAGTTTCCCCATCTGCAACATGAGGACATACCATGAGATGATTTTGAGGGTCTCTGGCTCCTCCAGGGAGATGCTCCAGGGACAGCTGTGTCTGACTAGGGGATGCCTTTGGTCCTCTCTTGACTGCCACACCCTGGGCTGAATTGGGGAGTCCTCATAATGTCACAAAGGCCACTCCCTGTCCTGTTTGTCTTTCTGGTCAAACAAGGCCATGCAGAACATGAGGCAAGTGTGGGCTTCTCGGCCGGAAGTTCCTCTCTAATTTCTGGGGAACAGCCTTAAGGCCTGTTTTCTGAAAAAGACCTCTGTGTGAGCCCCTTCCCTCCACTCCAGGTCTGAGGTCTGGATTCCCCTGGGGAAGGCCCATCCCTCTCCAAATCCCCATTGACCTCTTCCTTTATGGCCAGAAGTGTTGGGGTGCAAGATGCTTCAGTGAAAGGGGATGGAAGCTGTAGTGAGAGAGAAGCTTCTCACACAGGACTCTGATGCATGCTCCCCCGTGACCTGTCCTTAGCTGAGGCACCACCACAACCCTGACCCTGAAAGCAGAGACCTTGGCCATGTCCCTACTTTCCCTCTTTTCCTTACCTGGCACATTTCACTGGTGGTGAGTCCTGGTCTTTTTCCTTCTTGGCTCCAGTCCTTTCCAGCCTCCCCTGCCCCTCATTCATGGCCCTAGCCCCGGTCCTCCCAACTTGCATCGACCTCCTCCTTGGGTCTCCTCCTCTGCCTCCAGCCTGGCTCCCTTCCCGTCCACTGTCCTAAGGGCAGCAAAGCGCAAGTGTGACGAGGTTTCTCTCCAGCTCAAAGCCCTTCCATGGATCCTTAACTGCTCTTAGGAAAAAGCTCAGATTCCCTGTCTGGCAGGCAGGGCCCTTCCTGACCTAACCAGAGAGGCAAAGTCATCTTTGAGAGAGTTCTGAGGCTGAGAAAAAGCTCACTAAGGGATAGGGGCGTGGGGAGCATTTCAGGGATAGGGAAATGTGATTTCAAAGGTGGGGAGATATGATGGAACCTCCCATCTGGGAAAAATCAGAAAGCAGATATGGCAGGAGGCTGGAGTGAGTGTCCAGGGTGTATCAGGCACACCTAGTGTGTTCCAGGCTCTGTTCTCATGCTGAAGATGCAGCAGTGACCAAAACAAACATCCCTGCCCTCAGGAGCTGGCATTTAGCAGAGGAAGGTAGCAATCAGCAATGAGCAAAAGAAGGAAATGTTATAGTGTGTTAGAAGGTGATGAGTGTTGTGGAAAAAGAAAAGGTGGAGAGAAGTGAGGGTTATCTGGGGGTGGATTGCAATGTTGAGACAGGGTGGTGAGGACAGGCTTCACTGAGAAGGTGGCATCTGAGCAAAGACTTGAGGGAGGAGAGGGATTTAGCCCTGCAGTTGTCTGGATAACAGTGTACCAGGGAGAGGGAACAGCCAGTGCAAAGGCTGTAGGGTGGGATAATGCCTGGTTTGTTGGAGGAAAGCAAGGGGGCTTGTGGGGCTGGAGCAGAGGGAGGATGGAGGTGGTCAGGAGAGTGTCGGGGGAGAGGCGAGGACAGGTCACTGTGAAAACTTAGGGAGATGGGAAGCAACTGGAGTGTTTTTTGTAAGAGGAAGGACATGAGCTGGTTTATATTGTAAAAAGATCACTCTGGGTGTGTGTGTGTGTGTGTGTGTGTGTGTGTGTGTGTGTGTGTGTGTGTAGGGAGTGGGGATAGCTGCAGGGAGACCAGTCAGGGGACTGCTGCACTAATCCGGGCAAGACGTGATGGTGGTTGGAATCAGGGTAGATGCTGTGGGGGTGGTTGGGAGGGCTTGGATTCTGGATCTATTTTGAAGGCAGAACCAACTGGATTTCTTGATGGATTGGACGTGGGTTGTTTCAAAAAGGGAGGAGCCAAGATCATCGCGTCCAAGGCTCTGGCCTGAGCCATGGAAGGCTTGGATTGCCATTGGCTGAAATGGGGTTTGTGTTGGAGCAGCGCCCTTTCTCAATCAGTTTTTCACCATCACCCACCCTCAGGAGCCTTTTAAGACGTTTTTCTCTAATCACTTCTCCCTGTGGCGGATTTTTTTTTTTTTTTTTTTTGATGGAGTCTTGCTCTGTAGCCCAGTCTGGAGTGCAGTGGCGTGATATGGGCTACGGGCTCACTGCAATCTCCACCTCCTGGTTTCAAGCGATTCTCCTGCCTCAGCCTCCTGAGTAGCTGGGATTACAGGTGCACACCACCATGCCTGGCTAATTTTTGTATTTTTAGTAGAGACGGGGTTTCATTGTGTGGCCCAGGCTGGTTTTGAACTCCTGACTTCAGGTGATCCACCCACCTCAGCCTCCCAAAGTGCTAGGATTACAGGCGTGAGCCACCACGCCCGGCCCACAATGGAATTTTACCACCATAGCTATAATGTATACATGTTCATATACTTTGGCCCTTTGGAAAATTACAAACCATTGTAATATCAATATTTTTCTGTCCCCCCAAGAACCAATTTTTGCCCACTGGGGAAGGTGGCATCCTGTGGAGAAGGCATGTGTTGGAGCGAGTTTTGTAAGGGAGAACAGGCGCTCAGCTTGGCACATGTTGGACCTGAGCTATCTAGTGCAGGGAGGGGACGCTGAGTGGACAGTGGAACATGTGAGGTCCAGGCTAGAGGTATGGATGTGAAAGTCATTGGTGTATATATGCTGTTGCCATGAGACTGGGTGAGCTCACCAGAGGAATGAGGAATGAGATCAGGACCAAAGTCTGGGCTTGGGGCACCCCATGTTGGGCTGTCTGGACGAAGAGAAAAAAACAGCAAAGGAGACAGAGAGGGAAAGGTGAGAGAGGTAACAGAAAACCAAGTGAGTACAGCAGGTGGCCTAGAAGCCCAGTGGAAAGAGTGTTTCAGGGAAGAGGGAGGGCTACACTGCCAAATGTCATGGGGTCGGGGGCAAATGGCAGAAAGACTGAGAACCCACAGCTGAGTTTCGCCATGGGGAGGCCCCTGGAGATCTTGATAGGAGCATTTTATTTAGTTATTTATTTTTGAGATGGGGTCTCACTCTGTCACCCAGGCTGGAGGGCAGTGGTATGGTCCTAGCTCACTGCAGTCTTAACGTCCTGGGCTTGAGCTATCCTCCCACCTCCCACCTTAGCCTCCTGAGTAGCTGAGGTTTCAGATGTGTGCCGCCAAGCCTGGCTAAATTTTAATTTTTTTTTTTTTTTTGAGACAGAGTCTCGCTCTGTCACCCAGGCTGGAGTGCAATGGTGTGATCTGGGCTCACTGCAACCTCCGCCTCCCAGGTTCAAGCAATTCTCCTGCCTCAGCCTCCCGAGTAACTGGGCCTACAGGCATGTGCCACCATACCCAGCTAATTTTTTGTATTTTTAGTAGAGACGGGGTTTCACAGTGTTAGCCAGGATGGTCTTGATCTGCTGACCTCATGATCCGCCCGCCTCAGCCTCCCAAAGTGCTGGGATTACAGACGTGAGCCACCGCGCCCAGCCTTAACAATTTTTTTTGTAGAGACAGGGTCTCGCTGTGTTGCCCAGGCTGGTCTCGGACTCCAGGCTTCCAATCCTCCTGCCTCGGCCTCCCAAATCGTTGGGCTTACAGGTATCAGCCAACATGCCTGGCCCATAGGAGTATTTTTGATAGAGTGGTGGGGATGAAAGCCAGATTGGAGTGGGTTTAAGAGAGAACAGGAGGAGAAGAACTGATGATAGTGGATAGAGACAACTCTGGGAGGAATTTTGTTGCAAAGGGGAACAAGGAATTAGGTGGCAGCTGCAGGGGAAGCAGGATCAAGAGCAGGTATGTGTAAGATGGGAGGAAAAACAGCCACTGACAGGAATGGTCCGGTGAAGAGGGACGGGATGACTTGCTGATCAGAGGGACTGGGCTCTGGTGCCCGCCTGGGGTGGTGGGTGAGGGCAGGCGTGGGCAGTCATCTCTCCTAGGACTCGGGGAGACAATGTGTGGGTGCAGAGGCTGGTGGGGGCGGATGTGTCCGTGTAAATCTGGAAGTACTTCTGAGAGACTGGATTGTCTTCAGGGAGTGAGAAACAAGGTCAACAGCTGAGAGTGAGGACGGGGGAGGGTGGGGTGGGGTTTGAGGAGAGGAGATCGTGAGAAAGCATGAATCGCCCACGAGCAAGGGAGGGTGAACAGACTCAGTGGTAAGTGTGAAGAATCACCAGCCGTGAGCCTTTCTGCCCCACTCAGGCTGGGGTCAGCTGCCCACCTCTGGGCTCCCGGGGCTCCCTGACCCCACTGAGGTTTAAGCCTTTACTGCTGTAGGAAAGGGTTACCAGCAAGCCCCGTGCAGTCAGGCAGCCAGCATTTGAATTCTCCTCCCGTGCTCACTGGCTGTGTAACCTGGGCAAAGTTTTTGTTTGTTTTCGTTAATTGTCCGCATGCCTCAGTCTTCTCATCTGTAAAGTAGGGGCGGAAGTAGGAGGAAGCACTCTGTGTTATTGCTATCCTCTACTCTGTTGTTGCTAGTTTGTACTGAGGAGGGCTCAGTGAATGCAGAATGAAGGGTGAATGAGGGGAGGGGAGTTTGCTTTGGGCCCCCACATGCCAAGGAGTGGGCAGAGGAGGGCAGGTGTCACCGCTCTGCCCCCGCGCGCGGACGACTCCGACTCTCTAACCCCAGGGCTGAGCTCCCATCACGTGAACTGGGATCCCTGAGGAAGCTCTCAGGTGGGCGGCCACCAGCTGAGAACAGACCTCCCAGTGCAGCCCAGGACAGTCCCTAGCGCAGCCCAAGGCCAGGACCACACTGGCCACTCCCTCCCCAGAGCCCACTAGTGTAGGGAGGAAGACAGGGATAGGTTGGCCCTCTTCCCCAACCCCACCCTCAGGACATCCTCCTCAGCCTGGCCCTTCCTGTTTTTCCTCCCTGGCCCCTGGAGGCCATTTCCTCCAAGGAGTCAGGGAAAGGTGTTGCTTTGTTTTCTCCTGAGCCCAGAGCTTTCTGGACTCATGAACCTCGGGATCTGGGCCTTTGAAACCCCCTGGAAAATAGACTTGCTGTCTAGCGCCGCCCCAGAGTCCCTGATGCCAGGAGTGGGGTGGGGCTCTGCTGAGGGTGTGGTCAGCGTGTGTGTGTGTGTGTGTGTGTGTGTGTGTGTGTGTAGGGGACAAGAGCATTCATGGGGACAAATGTGGCTTGGCTGGCAACAAACCACGGCAAGACCACAGGTTGGGAGCTGGCAGCCCTGGGAGGGGGCTCACAGTCCTGCAGGGAACCTGCTCTGTCATGCCCAGCCAGGGCCTCTTGCTCCTAAAACTTTACCCTCCACCCTACAACCCGGAGGTAGCAATAAAGCCTCCCTCACAATAAAGAGCCACAAGGAGCAGGAGCTAATGGGCAGAGCGGGCACTGGAGACTGTTATGAGAGCTTCAAGGTTCCTCACCATTCCTCGGTGCCTGCTGGGGAGGGAACCACTAAGTGCCACGTAGTGTGAGGCTGGGCTGGTGGTGGGGGCAGATGAAGTGCTCAGCAAGTCTCCAGCCTTGCCCTTCATCCCCTTAATGAACCAGCCAGCAACCACCAGAAGCTTTGTTCTCAGGCCCCAGTGGAGGTTGGTGCCTGCACTGACGCCTGGCTGCCCTGATCACTCCTGTGTCCTATAAGCTGACTGGCTAATAGAGCACAGGATCCCAGGAGCCTGGCAGAGCCTGGCCACTGCCCCGTCCCCACCCCTTTTCTCATCTGGGATGCCCAGCCCTGCCCCTCAGCCCCTCCCTCTGGGCATCCCAGAAGAGAAAATTTAAGTATCTCAGGTAGGGCCATGGCACAGGGTCCAGGAGCAGTCTTCAAGCTGGGAGACTTAAGTCATCACTTAGCAATGCCCTTCTTGTGCCGTGGGGGAAGCCAAACAGAAAGGGCAGGGGACTTGTCTAAGGCTGCACAGCCATTCTTTCTAACATGGCTGGTGGCCTCCCTCTGCAACAGGCAGACTCTGGCTTCTCTTCAGGGGCTAGTGGAATAAAAGAGGTCATCCCCTTTCTGCCCCTGCTACTGATGTCAAGCCAGAGCAGCATAGTATAGCGTGATAATGACTGTTCCATTTTGTTGAGGACCTACTATGTGCTGAGCAGTGTTCTAGATGCTAAGAAGACAGTGGTGAATGAGACAGAGTCTGTCCCCTTGGAGCTAATGTTGTTGCATTAAATTCTTGTAGCACCCTATGTGGTAAGTGCTGCCATCTCCATTTTACAGGTGGAGAAACTGAGGCTCAGATAAATGACTAAGAAGTAAAGTGAGGTCCCATAGCCAGTGAATGGCAGAGCAGGGATTTGAACCCAGGTATGTCAGACCCATCCATAGCCTGGCCTCCTAACCACTGTGATACACCAGAAAGAGCCCTGGTCTGGGAGCCTGAGACATGCATGGGTCACTCACTGGGGTGACCTTTGGCATGCCCTTCCTCTCCTTGGCCTGAGTTCTCTCATGAGTAGGTGATCCAGGCGGTTCCTTCCAGCATTTCTGCAATTCTGGAAATTGAAAGACCTGGAAATCTGGCTCCCCGGAAGATCCAGGCAAGAATGTCTCTTCTCCCTGTGAGTGCATCCAAGTTGGTGGGACAGGAGCCCAGCGTGTAGGGGAGGAATAAAAGCTGTGGTCAGGCTTGGACCGTGACCTCCATGGCAGCCTGGCCTGGCTTTGTCACGGTCCTCTAAGTTATCCTGCATTCCGTTCCCACCACTGGGACTGGATACAGAAGGCCCTGTTCTAGTCCTGCCTCGGCCTCCTCTAACTTGCTGTGTGATTGGGGAAGTCTTGGCCCCTCTCTGGACCTCAGTTTGCACCTTTGCTGGATAAGACCATTCCTGATGTCCCCCTGGCTCTCTGATCTAATCCCATAAGCTTGTTGAGCCCTTCACTGGGGCCCAGCCCTTTCCGGGCATTGAATTTGGCCTAGAGTGTCTGATGGTCAGGTACTCCACTCCCACTCCTCACCTCCGCCTCCCTATAAACCAGGAAGGGAAGAATGACTTGCTTCAAGCTGGTCCTGGGGTTCCCCTCCCACCCTCTGCCCCCCATTTCCCCATGCCTAGTCTCTGAGTCCTCAGCCCCACCATGAAGGCTGTTTTCTTTCCCCATTCCCCTCCAGCCAGTGAGGTGGAGGTGGGAGTAGGGGGAGAAAATATAGGGGAGCAGCCAGAGGATCACGACAGGTAGGGCTGGGGGTTGGCAAGGGCTCTGCAGAGACCACGCTCCCCTGGAAAGGCATTTCTCATCGTGGGCATGCCTGCCAGGTAGTGGGAGGACCATTTCTTTCTTTTCTTTTTTTATCATCATCCAACGTGGCTGGGAGTGAGGGGGCTGAGGGAGAAAGTCTCCTGAGATGGGAGAGAAGCCAGGGGTCTGCGGCTGGCCTGGGCTCAGATTGGTGGGCAATAGCATTCAGGGTCTCCCCCACCCCACTTCCCCCTGCAGACCAAGGCCCAATCCGGGCTGCACCCCTAGCTAGGCAGGGGAAGGGCTGGGCCTTCTCTTCTCTCCTCCAGGTCTCTCGTAAGAATGACATAGGAGCATAAGTGCTCCACCCCATTTGACAGATGAGGCTGAGGCTCAGAGCAGAGAAGTGACGGGCAAGTTAGGTGCATGTGGTAAGTGACCAGCCATCTGGGAGTTATCGGGCCTCTTCCGGCAGGAATAGGGGTCTGGGAAGCCCACCCAGTGGGAGAGAACTATCTGTCCTCCTTTCTTAGTGGGGTGGGAAAAAGGCAGTCAATAGAAGAAGAAAAGAGGCCAGCCTGACTCCTGCGAGTTCCCAGAATCTATGTGCTGTCTCCAGACTCCAGAACTCTGCCTGGGTGCTCCCACTTTCTGGAACTGCTTCCCCTATCTGGCTAACTCTTACTCATTCTTCAAGTTTCAGTTTAGATGTTGCCTCTTCCAGGAAGCCTTCCCTTATTTCCCCAGGGTTAGGTAGCACTGCTGTGTGCTCCCACTGCTCCCAGGGTTTCCCCCATTAGGGCATGAATCACCTGCTTTGTCGTATTTCTCCTCCTCAGACAGGGAGCTCTTTGAGGGTAAGGCTGTGCCTTGTCAGCCTCTAATATCTATCCCCAGACCCAGTGTGGAGTTGAATACAAAGCTGGCCCAAAGAGCTGTTTGTTGAATTGGTGAGTGACTGAATGGGCATCTATAGAGATCAACTATTTGTCAGTCCTGTGCAGGGGGGTCCAATGTAAAGGAGGCCCCCACCCCCCTGGAGTACCCACCTGTGCAATGGCCCAGGACGCTGTCTGGACAGAGCCTGGACAAGGCGAGGTGAGCTTAGAAAAGGGAAAGATAGCTTTGGAGTAGGGATACTGGGAAGCTCTGGGAAGAGGTCCAAGAGTCTTGGTATGACAAATTGTTTGGGGCAGGTTTAGGGCTGGGGGCTGGTTTAGTGACCTCAGAAGAGGCTGCTTTGTCCAGAGCCCAGGACTGTGCCTAGGAATGGACCAGTGAGGGGGCCGGCTGAACAGGGAAGCTGAGTCACGTTCTGGAGAGCCATTTCCAGGTGAAACCAGAAAGGGCAAGCGTCATGCTCAAGGCAACACAAGTGGGCCACAGCTCCCAGCCAGGGCTCTGTGCCACCCATGCCCCGCTTCTGCCCCCTGGCAGCGCCCTGGCTCTGAGTGAACAAGCTGCCCCAGTCCCTGGGGATACACGCAAACCAGGGGGAGGTGACAATAAGGGCTTATCAAATGGCTTGTAGGAGGCAGCCACAAATTTCAGCGGCTGTGTAATGTGGGTCTAATGTTCACTTAGCAGAGCGACAGCCTGAAAAGTCGGTGCCCGCGCTCTGACCCTGCTGCGGCCGAGGCTGTTGAAGCCACAGAAAGCGAGTCACTCAGCAGACATCAAGCTCTGCGCTGGGGCTGGTGTAGGTGGGGTGTGGGGCTGGAAGAAGTCTGAGTTTCCAGACGCCAGACCATACTGGCGGCCCCAGCTGGCTGCTCCTGGGGGAGGAAAGGAAGCTACATTTTTGGTCTTGGAAAGGCCAAAAGCCCGGAGTCAGAGCTGCCCATCTACAGACGGGGAGGGGAGGAGGCGTAGCCCTGGGGAGCCCACCGCTGAGTGACTTGTTTCTTTCCTCACGAGCCTCTGCTGTTTCTCTGAGTGCCCTGGGATCCCTCCTCTGAGGGGCAGGAGGGGAGGGGTCCTGCCCTGAGCCAGCCCCCAACTACCTACCCTGGACATGAGTCCCCACCTGGGCCACATGGGGAGGGACTGAGCTCAGGGCTTTACTGAAGGTCAAAGCCTCTCCTTTCTGAAGTCCAAAGAGGCATCCTCACCTCTGAGCCCACCCACAGGGCCTGGGGGTCTGCCTCTGCCCCGTCTTCCTGTGCGACTCCAGGCAACTCCTCAGCCCTTTCTGGGCCTCAGTTTCCCCATCTGTTAAGTGGCTGGAAAGGTCTCCAAGCTCTTTTCCTTCTTCAGAATCTTGTGAATGATGCATAAGGCAGCTGCCCACACCCTCCCTGGCCCTGCTCTGCTTTTCTGTCCTGCGCGGCATGGGGTCTTTGTTTTGTTCATGGCAGTACCTGCAGCCCTGGAGCAGTCCCTGTTGCATAGTAGGTGCTCAGTAAATACTGGTGGTTTTTAAACTCCCAGAAGCCACCCCACCTCCTCGCTGCAGGTCCCTTCCTCTTGGAAGGGTTTCTGATTCATCCCCTTCTCATTCTCCAGGTTCTGTTTTGTCCCCTCCTAGGCTGGGCTGCATTACAGACTCCTGTGCACGTGTTGGTATGCAAATCTGGAAGCCTCCCCCCTGTTTCTATTCCACCTTCTCCTTTCCATCGTGGGTGCGTGGGAGCCATGTCTTCTTTTAGATCCCCCTGGCGCGGCTAGGATGAGTGCCAGGGCCTTGGTGGTACAGCCAGTGCTCCATAGAGCTGTTTACAGCCTGCCAGTGATTCACCCACAACAACTGAGAGAAGGCTCTGCCCAGGCGGGGCCGAGGCCCAGGGGAAGCAAGGGAGACCATGTCTTCAAAGCCCACTGGGATCTGGAAATAGGGGCCTGAAAGACCTCTCAGAATAGCTTTGGCCTAGGAGAACAGGGATTGGGATTTGGGGGTCCAAGCTGGGCCAGGATTGAGAGAATTTGTTCTGGCTCAAGCCTACTGATTCATTCATGTCCAAGCCTTTTTCAGCATCTCTCCCTGGGCACCTTGGGCTGAGAGCTGGGGGCTCTGCAATGAACCAACCTGGGTCTGGGGCTTCAGAAGCTTGTAGGGTGATGGAAAGGGGGCTGGGCATCATGAGCCACAATAGAGACAGCCACGGGTGACGTGCAGGTGCAGCCAAGGTTGTCATTCATTCAGTGGGCTGAGGCTTCATCGAGGAAGGGCTGTCCTAGCAGAAGAAACAGCACATGCCAGGACACAGAGGCCACGCCCAGCAGTGAGTGGTTGGATGCAAGGCCTGCCTTCCTGTTCTACATGGCTCTGGCCACCCCTCTGGTTTTTTTTTATCTGTAAAAGTGGAGGTGGTAGCCAGGCACGGTGGCTTATGCCAGTAATCCCAGCACTTTGGGAGGCCGAGGCGGGTGGATCACCTGAGGTCGGGAGGCCGAGGCGGGCAGATCACCTGAGGTCAGGAGTTCGAGACCAGCCTGGCCAACATGGCAAAACCCCGTCTCTACTAAAAATACAAAAATTAGCCGGGAGTGGTGGCACATGCCCCTGTAATCCCAGCTACTCGGGAGGCTGAGGCAGGAGAATCGCTTGAACCCAGGAGGTGGAGGTTGCAGTGAGTCAAGATCACTCCACTGGACTCTAACCTGGGCAACAGAGCGAGACTCTGTCTCGAAAAAAAAAAAAAATGATGGAGGTGGTGTTGCTTGAGTAGGGGGTTAGAGGTTGTCCTAAAAGTTTCCCATGGGCCTCTCCAGCTCTGACACGGGGATTCTGTGGGAGTGAGAGGAGGCGAGCTGCTGACAGGGCAGGGATCTGGGTGACAGTGAAGTCCTGGTGGCTGGGCAGGGAGGACAAACAGAGCTGTCTGTTTAGGCAAGGAGGGGAGCTGGGAGGAGGACACTGCCAGCCAATTGGACTGTCTCTCCAGGCCCAGTGTTTGCCGATGGAATAAGGGAGTCAGGTGTGTCAACAGTGGGGAATGAGGTGGCTCTGCACTACACACACACGGGCTGTCCCTGGACTAGGCCATCAAGAGGGCCATGTAGGGCACTGGCTGGTGGGAGCCCATGGAGCCCAGTGCACTTGCCCATTGGGTGCTCAGATGGCTCAGCCCAGGCCACGTCTCTCTCCAGGCCTCTTCCCCTGTCTCTCTGGCTCAGCTTGAGGAAAGGGGCAGGGGCGTGACCCATCCCACTCTGGGAGGGGAGAGAGCCTCCCACCTGCTCCTGACCTCTCCGGGCTTGCTCCCCTGGGGACATCCCACCACATGAGTTCTAGTCTTGACTCTGCCACCAACTTGATGAGTGACCCTGGGAGTCCCTTCCCTCTTTCAACTTCAATTTCATTACCTGAAAATGAGAGGCTGGGAGAGAGGTTTATGAGCAATTTGCCAATGGGACCCCATCTTTGCTTCTACCAGAGCAGTTCTGATTTAAGCAGTTTGCCTGATGAGCCCTTTGAGCCCTGAGCAATTGCTGAGTGTCTACTGCATGCCAGGTGGGCACAGAGTCATGTGGGGCAGCCAGGTTTTCCAGTCTCAGTGTGTTCCTTCTTTAGAAGGGGAGTCTTCCATCTCCAACTGTACACTGGGGCTACGTGTGGTTCTGCAGTTCTGTGAGGAGACCCAGAGTCATACGCACTGTGGTTCATACCCCAGAGCTGCCATTTGCTAATGGTGTGACCTTCTGTAACCCCTTTGTGCCTCAGGTCTCTCATCTGGGAAGTGGGATGATAGCGCCAACCTAGCTGGATTGCTGGACTGCCAGCACAATGCCTTCTAAGGGTTCAAGGTGGGTGCTCAGTAAGCTGCTCTCATGACTACCAAGGATCCCGATGGTCCTCCCAGTTCTAGGAAGGGGTAGCCATGCAGAACAAGTCTCAAAAGCCAGCAGGAGCAGGAGAGGAGGATTGAGAACCCCCAAATTGATAGGCAGCCTGGGGCTGGGTGGGGCAAAAGGTACTGGGAGGTGGTGCCTCTGCCCTTTCCCCTTCCACTGCACCCCGTCCACACTCCATAGAAGTCAGCAGTTCAAGTGTCCTGTAATGTACCCCACACCCCAACACACAACACACAGGAGCCCCAGGCCTCAGATGGGAAAAACACTGTCTGGCACTAGGTCTGGTTGGCTGGAGAAGTGGGGAGGGAGCCAGGCAGTCCTTCCATCATGCAGATGGAGAGACCTAGAGTCTCAGGCGTTGGGAAAATGAGTCATTTAACATCCATCAGGACCCAAGCCTCCTGAGCCCCCAGCCTGGACCCCTGCACCCCCTCTGGGGAGCAGAGTGAGACACAGAGCTCCCTAACACTAGACCAGGTGTCCCTTAGCTCCGCTCTTCTAGGAGGCTCCCTGAGCACACCCTCTGCGGAGCCTGACTCCCACAGGAGAAGCAGATGGTGCCAGAGTCTGCTGGGAACTGGCTGTCCTGGAGCCCAGCTGTTGCACAGATGTGAGGGGGGAGGGTGGAATGGGGGTTGCGAAGGCAGGAACCCTTGGCAGCTCATGCCTGAGTCACCCGTCAGCTCCGGGAGTGGTAATGAGCAGATTAGGGTTATTACAGCCGAATGGCTTGGAGCGCACTTGCTCACCCGAGTAACCGTCGGCGAAGGGCTGATCGCCCATGACTGCCACGGCCGTCACGCCAGGCCCGCCTCTCCCTTGCCCTCTCATTGACTGTGCCGCTGCCAAGGCAGCCTCTGTGGCCTTCACACGCCTCATTAGAGCTGCTGGGGCATGCCCACCAGCCCATGGCCCAGACGTCACCCCACCCACTCCTCTTCCCAGGTGTGTCAAGGGGGACACAGGAGTCTGACCTGGGGCCTCGATAAGTGGGCATAGTGATCCCTGACTAGGGAAACAGGTGTATAGTTCCCCACCCACCTAGAATTGGGGCAAGGACAGGTGTGGCAGGGATCCAGCCTTCAGGGCCAGTCCTTGTCTGTCTGGTCACCTAGCAGGGGTCTAAAACCAGTGAGGTCCCTCTAGGTCTGGGCCAGGGACACGTCAATCTCCAGGGAGGGCGGCTCCTCCTTCCCCACTGGGCCCATGTTGTCCCCTCTGCTCCCTCTCAGAGCAGGAAACAGAAACAATCTGTCCCAGCAGCCCAGGGCTGGGAGGCGGGGCTGAGTGTCACAGGTAGTAATGATAATGAGTAGCAAATCGCAGAGACAGATGGACGCTTACTATGTCCTAACAGGCACTGAGTGCTGGACATGTGTCTATCCACTTTGTCTTAACAATAGCCCCATGCGTGAACAGATTGAGCATCCTGAACCCCCAAATCTGAAATCCAAAATGCTCCAAAATTCAAAACTTTTTGAGTACCCACATGACTGACGCTAAAAGGAAATGCTCGTTGGAGCCTTTCGGATTTCAGATTTGGGATGCTCAACAGATAAGAATAATATAAATATTCCCCCAAAAATCTGAAATCCAAAACTTGTTTTCGTTTTTGTTTTTGTTTTTTCTCTGAGACGGAGTTTGCTGTTATTGCCTGGGCTGGAGTGCAATGGTGCGACCTCGGCTTACCGCAACCTCCACCTCCCGGATTCAAGCTCCAAGCAATTCTCCTGCCTCAGCCTCCCGAGTAGCTGGGCTTACAGGCATGCACCACCATGCCTGGCTAATTTTGTATTTTTAGTAGAGACGGGGTTTCTCCATGTTGGTCAGTCTGGTCTCGAACTCCTGACCTCAGGTGATCCACCTGCCTTGGCCTCCCAAAGTGCTGGGATTATAGGCATGAGCCACTGCACCTGGCCCGTTTTTTTGTTTTGTTTTGTTTTCTTTTCTTTTGAGACGGAGTCTCGCTCTGTCGCCCAGGCTGGAGTGCAGTGGTGTGATCTTGGCTCACTGCAAGCTCCGCCTCCTGGGTTCACGCCATACTCCTGCCTCAGCCTCCCGAGTAGCTGGTAGTATAGGCGGCTGCCACCATGCCTGGCTAATTTTTTGTATTTTTAGTAGAGACGGGGTTTCACTGTGTTAGCTAGGATGGTCTAGATCTCCTGACCTTGTGATCTGCCTGCCTCAGCCTCCCAAAGTGCTGGGATTATAGGCATGAGCCACCACGCCCGGCCTGCTTGTTTTTTGAGATGGAGTCTGGCTTTGTTGGCCAGGCTGGAGTGGGCTCACTGCAACCTCTGCCTCCCGGGTTCAAGCGATTCTCCTGCCTCAGCCTCCCAAGGAGCTGGGATTACAGGCACCTGTAAACACGCCTGGCTAATTTTTGTATTTTTAGTAGAGACAGGGTTTCACCATGTTGGCCAAGCTGGTCTCAAACTCCTGACCTCAGGTGATCCACCCACCTTGGCCTCCCAAAGTGCTGGGATTACAGGCGTGAGCTACTGCGCCCAGCCTGTTTTCTTTTCTTTTCTTTTTTTTTTTTATTTTTTGAGACAGGGTATCGCTCTGTCACCCAGGCTGGAGTGCAGTGGTGCAATCATAACTCACTGCAGCCTCAGCCTTCTGGGCTCAAGTGATCCTCCTGCCTCAGCCTCCTGAGTAGCTGGGACTACAGTTGTGCACCACCACACCCAGCTAATTTTTTAATTTTTGTAGAAGTGGGCTCCCACCTCGGCCTCTCAAAGTGTTGGGCTGACAAGTGTGAGCCATGATGCCCGGCTCCAAGTATTTCTGATAAGAGATATTCAACCTGTATTGTCGTCATCATTGTCATATCCATTTTATAGATGAGATTACTTAGTCCCAGATAGGCTAAGTAACTGGCCCAAGGTCACAGCGCTGGTAAGCAACTGGGCTTCAATCCAACCATCCTGACTCCAGAAGCCTCTTTGAACTACCACCTTCTGCACCTGCCCCAGGGCTTCTTCGCCTGAGCCGGTGCCTTGCTGCCGCCCTGCTCATCTCTTCTGGGAAGATGCCTCTCATCTTGCCAGTCCTCAAGCCAGAAGCCTCCGGTGCTGCCCTAGGGCTCCCTGAATAGGCATCCCTCCTGGTGTTCAAAACACATCCTTCCTGGCTAACCTTCCATTCCCCAGGGTAGCCCTCCACACTTTGGAGCCTCAGCTCACTTCTCACTCTCACACTTCAGTTTCACACTTCCCTTCTGAATGGTCCCACCTCTGTGCTTTTGCTTAAGCTGTGCACACTTCCCAGAGTGCTCTTTCCCCTATGTCTGCCTGTGCTCCAATACCCTATGCCTGAGCTGACCCATGACATACAAGCACCTACAGAGGCCTGGGGGAAGGAGGCAGTGGTATGTGTGTCAGTGTGGGGAGTCAGTGAAGAGGTTTGGGGCTTTAGGGTCAGTTATGTGACTTCAGGGCAAGTCCCCATCTCCCTGAACCCCAGTTTCTGCAAAATGAAGATATCCATCCCAGCTTCTCCCAAGGTTTATAATGGTAATCTGTGAGGTTCTGGCACACGATGAATCCATAACTACCCGTTGTGACAAGTTCCCCACTTGTGAAGTCAAATGAAGACCCCCTGGTGTTGACAGTGCAGGAAAACCTGTGCCCGAGCACCTTGTCCCTAGGGAGAACACTACCTTCAGTGCCTCTCTGAACAACAGGGCCAGGAAGGGGTCACTGTATAGCAGTTGGTCCCTAGTGACCAGTCCTGGCAGAGGGCCTTTATCCCACTTCCAGTAGCCCAGCACCAACCATCCCCAGCTCTGGGAGGGGGTGGGCAGCACCCTCCTTCCTCCACATTGTTGCCACCTCAGAGAGTCAGAATCCAGGGAGACAGTCTCCTGGCAGCGGAGCTCCTGCTGCCCGCCATGGGTGTCTGTGATGCTGCCGTGCCCACTGGGGGCTGCAGGCACTCCAGCATCAGGATGGACTAAATCTTGGGAGTGGGAAGGGGACTCCAGCCAGGGGCACTGGAGACAGGGCCAGCCTGAGTGCCTGCTTCTCCCAGGGGCAGGTGCCAGCATGGTGCACCCCTCAAGGAGTGTGGCAGGTAAGATTGAGGTCCTGGCTGCCCCAGGCTCCTGTGCCATCGAGAGGGAAAGCACCTGGAACAGGTATACAGTAGATGCTTAGTGATGAGGAGAATCTTCACTTGGTGAAATTCTGAACACTTTGGGTATCAGCAGAGTCAGAATTCCCAGGGGAGGAGGCAGGCATTTGATAACGGATGTCTGGAGGATATAGCATGTTCAACCTTCCCCTCTCCATGAGAGGAATTGGTGACCTCAACCCCAGCACCCTCCTCTGCCCATTCACGCCCACCCACTCCCACCTCTCTGCCAGCCTCAGTTGGATGTGGAGCAGAATGTAATGAGGACTTACCTGTCCACAAGGACTTCACAACTGTTCCAAGGCGATGGATGGGCAGGTGCTAACGCAGCCCCTCAGTGTCCCCCTTCCCTTGCTTTTGGGGTGGGCTTGGGGCCCCCGGGGGGTCCTAACTCACTGAAGATACCAGGGCCCAGCTTCTGAGTATTCCTAGAGGCCATTTCTACCCCTAGAAACTTTACATGGAGCCAAAAGCCCATTTGAAGCTCAGTCTGGGCCAGGAGAGGCTAATCATAAAATGGATATTTTTTAAGTGTACAGAAATAAGAATTTATTTTTGAAGACATGATTTATATTTTGAATGGCTAATGCACTCACATGATTCAAAATTCAAAATTCCAAAAGGACCGACAGTGCAAAGTCGCTCCTCCTTTGGTCCCCACCACCCAGTTCCCCTCTGCAGAGGGAACCTTGTTGCCAGTTCTTGTGTGTTCTTCCAGAGATCTTCTATGTATAAACCATCATCCTCCTAGGAATTCTCATTTGTTATCCTTTTAAAATGCACACACATCCTGCTCTGTACCTGGCTTTCTTCCCTTAAAAACACATCTTGATTATTGTTCTATGTCACTTGCAAAACAGGTTCCTCATTCTTATTTTGTGGCTGCAGATGACTTCATTGTATGGAAGGACTGCACATTATTTAACTGATCCCTTATTTTTTGTTTTTTGAAATAGAGTCTCGCTCTGTCACCCAGGCTGGAGTGCAATGACACAATCCCAGCTCACTGCAACCTCCGCCTCCCGGGTTCAAGTGATTCTCCTGCCTCAGCCTCCTGAGTAGCTGGGATTACAGGCATGCAACACCACGCCCGGCTAATTTTTGTATTTTTCATAGAGACGGGGTTTCACCATGCTGGCCAGGCTGGTCTTGAACTCCTGACCTCATGGTCCACCCACCTTGGCCTCTCATAGTGCTGGGATTACAGGCATGAGCCACCGTGCCCGGCTGATCCCTTATTGATGCACATTTAGCTTGTTTCCAGTGTTTGGTAATTACATGAAACGTTGCAATAAATAACTTTGTACACATCCCGCTTCAAATGTGTGCTAGCAGACCTGTGGGAAATTCCCAGGAGTGGAACCGCCGGGTTAGACGTGGCTATGCACAGTTGCGAAGGAAAGGAGAGGTCAGATGGCCCTCCTTGGAGATTACACCAGGCTACACTTCCACTGGCCTTGTCTGCATCTGTCTGGTCCCCATAGCTTTGCCAGCAGTGTTATCAAACTCTGTGAGCTTTGCCAATCTGATATTTGAATAATGGTATGTCAGTGTGGTTAGACATTTTAAAACAGCAATTATATTGGTGGCTGTTTACCGAGCAGGAGTACGCCATGCCAGGCACGTTTACATATGACATACTGCTCATTCCTCATGGGGAGCCACTGGAGGCAGAGAGCAGTTGCTCCATTTTATACAGGAGGAAACTGAGGCCCAGAGAGGTTAGGCACTTTCCTACAGTCCTTATAGCCCTGGGAGCAGCATGGGAGTTCGAACCCAGTTTGTCTGACTCGGGCCAATTCTCCTTCCTTATTCCAGGCTGCCTTTCAGTGACAGGCTGCTGAGGACACCCTAGGCCAGGAGCCACCCCACCTGGCCCACCTAGGCTCTGGACCCTCCCAGGGCTATTGCTTCTCTGGAGTTGGGTGATGAACAGAGGGTTGGACCCCCCAAGCCCTGCATGGGGGTAGAGGCCCTCCCTGAGAAGGACCTCCAGAGCCCAGCTCTGCTCTCCCAGGGTGCGGTTCCATGGGAGGTGGGCTCCACTGGTCCTAAGCTCTGGGCAGGTTGGCATCCCCAGAGGGCAATGCTGACAACACCTCCCTTGGCACCCCCAAGGGTTCGTTTCTCAGCAGCAACTTCCAAAGGCTGTTCCCTCAGGTCTCTGTCCCTTTCCTGAGCCCTCCCCTGTCCTTCTCCAGGCAACCCACAGCCCCAGCAGCCTGTGCACATTTAGCGCTGGATCCCTGATCCCTTGGGCTTGGCCTCACTCCTCTCTGGCTCCATGCCCCCAGATCTCTTTGGCATGACCAACAACTGGCTGGAGAGCCCAGAGATGGGGGAAGAAGGGCCCTGAGCCATGAGTGCACCTCACTGCATGGCCCTGGGCACGTCCCTCTGCCTCCCGGGGCCTCACTGTGTCCACAGCCTCCTGCACGCCGCGAAGCACCTCCCCAATGTGCCAGCTCCCCCAGCACCAGCCTCATCCCAAGGAAGGAGGAGGCGACTCCCACTACTCAAGGGGCTATTCCCCATGGCACCCCTCAGGCCGCTGCAGGAGACTATAAACCCCTCACAACCGAGGCCATTTTCCCCACTCCCTTCCCCGCAAGCCCTAAATGGCCCAGCAACAACTCTGAACTCTGATCTCGGTCAGCCCAGCACGGGTGGGGCAGGAGGTTCTGTCAACAGCGAGAGAAACTCGTTAACTGAATATCAATAGGATTAAAGGCTCTGATGGTCCAGGAGAAAAATGTGACGTGACACATCATGACAGATGCGTGGAAGGGCTCCCGGGGGGTGGGGTCCCGTGTGTGTGTGTGTGTGCGTGTGTGTGTGTGAGAGAGAGAGAGGGGGAAGGGAAGCAAATACATAGTAGCAAAGATGAGAGAGACAGAGACAAGTGACAGAGACAGAGAAACAGAGAAAAGCCAGAGACAGATGATAGAAGGAGAGAAAGGAAGGCATGAGAGACCAAGAAAGGAGAAAGTTTAGAAAAAAAAAAAGACTGAGAGAGACAGAATCCCAGATACAACCAGAGAGATAGAGCAAAAGAAACCAGAGAGATAGAGAGATTGAAGGAAAGAGAGAGAGCTAGAGAGCGAGAGAGAGAGAGAGATTGAGAGAGAGAGAGTGCCCGCGCACATGCCAGCAAGGGCGAGTGTGACAGTGCAGAGGGATGGGGGAGGGGACAAGCAAGTATGTAAATGAGAGGAAAATTAAGATTGAGCACTGAGAAGGGTTCTGCCCTGGGAAGCCTTTTGAGGAAGCCATGGACGGTGTCCCCAGGGACTCAGAATGGCAGCTTTGTCAGTCAGGCAAGGACGAGATGTATCAAGCACCCACGGCGTGTCAGGCTCTGCTGTGGTTGCCGGGGGGCAGGCGGGAGCTCGAAGAGCAGAGAGAGAGGGAGGTCGACTCTGCCTTGGGGATTCTAGACTTACAGAGGACATGGGAGGAGCCTGCAGTCCAGAGAGGCTAGGTGAGGCTGACCAGGTGTTGGGCCTGGGACTCCTGGCCTCACACTCACCACGCAGTACCACGGCACCGCACAGCTGCATGGGACACGCGCATACACAGACACACACACACAGCAAAGGCGTGTGACTCTCAGTGCCTGGTGTGAGGTTTGGAGGACATCGTTTCAGGTCTGCTAGGCTAAGCAGTTTGCAGAACGGTGGCCAGGAACGGTGGGTACTGAGTAAAGATTAGAGTCAGCTCCTTGAGCCATAGGAAGTGATGGAGACACAGATTTGAGTCCCGGCCCTGCCATTCTTTGGGTGTGTGATCTTGTCGGGAGGCTTTCTTCTCTGAACCTCAGTTTCCTCTCCTGGAATAGCAGGATGATAAGAGCAGGGCTGTTGGGAGGTTTAAAGGAAAGCCCCTGACACAGAGGAGCGCTCCATGGTCCTGCCTCTCCTTCCCCTCATCCCAAGTCCCTGTGACAGTCAGGAAAGTCATTGAATGGAACTGGTCTTGGAAAGAAGCTGGGTGGAGCAGGTTGAATGGGAAAGGGCACGGTTAGTGTCTAGTTGTTCTCCCCACGTCTGGCCCTTTCAGCCGTGGAACCAGGAGAGTTGAGGTTGGAGATCCCAGGCAGACAGCCCGCAACCAGTAGGATGGGCTGCGCTCATCCAGCCGGAGCAGACCTGCCCAGTCCCACCGAGGCCCTCCCCCATGCACATCAGGGCTCTTCTGGGGAGGTGCCCAAAGCAGTGGGGAGTCCCAGAGCTGTCCGTTCCAGCCAGGGCCCAGAACATCTGCTGTGTCCTTGCTGCCCAGGCTGCTGGCTGGCATAGAAACAGGCGGGAGGCTGGCCAACAGGCACTCCAGGAGTGTAAATTCCACATTTGCATCATGGATGTTCCCAGCCCCAAGGGCTGCTGACCTTTATGGCTGCTGCCTTGGTCCTTCCTCCCCTTCCAGCCTTCTGAGTGCAGCCAGGCTGGCCACCGGATACTGGAGCCTTGAAGGGGAAGAGGGGGCAGGTGGTGGTGGCCAGGGGCTGTTTGGCATGGGGGACGGGAAGGTAGGCCCTGCAGAGCCCAGCTTGCCCTCCCCTCCCCACCCCAGGCAGGAGGAGCCCACTCTTCCCTGATTCAGCATCTGCTGCCCCCTCGCAGCCAGGACCCCTTCTACCCCCACTGCAAGTCAGCCTGATGCACACACACAAGGGCAGCTTGGGCCCCAGATTAGCAGTGTCACTAAGACATCAGTCGCCCCCGGCTGCCTGTGACATCTCCCTAGGGATTGCCCCATCTGTGCTGAGTGGCAGCAGTACTGAGCAGGCTGTCAGTTTTTCTGGGCTCAGCAGTCAGTCCTGCACCTCTGAGGGGTGAAAACCCCTCCCTGGGCCACCCCCACCCCCAGCCAGAGGACTCTCGTCAGGGGTGGCTTGGTCAGCCAGCTGGCTGGGCAGATTCCCTGTGATATATCTAAATGAAAATCCATCTACCTGCCCTCAGGAGAGGAGGCTCTGACCTAAGCCCCAGGACACAGAGATGGGGTGCTGAGCCCTGCCCCTGGGGGCTCACAGTCAGAAGGATCTATTTATTTGTATTTGTTGTTCATCCCGCAGATATCTCTTACGCCAGGTGCTGAGGATGCCTTGCGGATAGTTACGGGTTGAATTATATACCCCCAAAGGAAATGTTGAAGTCCTTACTCCCAGCACCACAGAATATGACCTTATTTGGAAATAGGGTCATTGCAGATGTAATCAAATTAAGGCAAGGTTCTGCTGAAGTAGGGTGGCCCTTAATCCAATATGACTGGTGTCCTTCTGAAAAGAGGGAAGACAGCCCTGTGAAGGCACAGACACACCAGGAGAATGCCAAGGGGTGACAGAGGCCGAGATGAGAGTGATGCATCCACAAGCCGAGGAACACCAAGCCAACTACTAGAATGTAGGGAGAAGCAAAGGAGGGTTCTCCCCTGCAGGTTTTGGTGGAAGCACGGCCCTGCTGATGCCTGATTTCAGATATGTGACCTCCAGGACTGGGAAACAATCAAGCTTTGTTGTTTCAAGGCACTCAGTTTGTGGTATGTTGTGATGGCAGCCCTGGGACACTGAGCTAGTGAGTGACACTGCTCTAGACCTGCAGGGGCTTACAAGGGAGCAAGGCAGAGATGGAGACGTGCAAACAGGTTAACAAATGCTTATGGCCGGGCGCGGTGGCTCACACCTGTAATCCTAGCACTTTGGGAGGCTGAGGTGGGTGAATCACCTGAAGTCAGTAGTTCAAGACCAGCCTGACCAACATGGTGAAACCCTGTCTCTACTAAAAATACAAAAATTAGCCAGGTGAGGTGACATGTGCCTATAGTCCCAGCTACTCAGGAGGCTGAGTTTGCAGTGAGCTGAGATCACGCCACTGCACTCCAGCCTGGGTGACAGAGCAAGACTCCATCTCAAAATAATAATAATAATAATAATAATACCATCCAGGCACAGGTCCAAACATCCTAAAGTGGCCTAGAGCGATGGAGTCACCCTACAGACAAATTCCTTTTTTTCTTTTTTGAGACCAAGTCTCACTCTGTTGCCCAGGCCGGAGTGCAATGGTGCGATCTTGGCTCACTGTAAGCACTATAACCTCCACCGCCTGGGTTCAAGCGATTCTCCTCCCTCAGCCTTCAGAGTAGCTGGGATTACAGGCGTGCATCACCACACCTGGCTAATTTTTGTACTTTAGTAGAGACCAGGTTTCCCCATGTTGGCCAGGCTGGTGGTCTTGAACTCCTGACCTCAAGTGATCCACCTTCCTCGGCCTCCCAAAGTGCTGAGATTACAGGCGTGGGCCACCGTACCCAGCCCACCCCACAGACAGATTCTAATCTGTGTCTATGAGGAACACATTTGGTCCCAAGACAAAGGAAACCCAAAAACTGTGGCTTAAACACTTCAGGGCTTTCTCTTCTCACATTACAAGGACTCTGGAGGTGAGCTGCCCAGAACCAGTGTGCTGACTTCAAGATGCCAGCTTCCTGCTCCCACAGCTTTAGATGTTGACTTTCAACCGTATGGTGCCACAATGGCTACCGTACCTCCAGATTTCACGTTCAGATTCCTGGCAAGAAAAATGGAAGTTAGGACCAAAAGAAACGCTACGAGCCCAGTCTGCCCCTTATTTTTAAAAGTGAAAACTCTCCTGAAACCCCACACAGTCAACTTCTGTTTATACAGATGTGAGGTGGGGGAATGTGGCAACCCTGTACAAAATTGGAATCTGGTCAGCAAGCAGGGAGGGAGGGAAAAGGAATTCGGTGGGCAGCCAACAGGGTCTGCACTGTTACACAATGGAGGGGGCTTGGAGCTGGTCATCCCCTAGCCAGGCCCATTTATATATCAGGGCACCAGAGTATAGAGAGGGGAAATGACTTGCCCAGGGTCACACAGCAACACAGGGGCAGGACTGGAACCCAGGCCTCCTAAGGCTGTAGCCAGAGCTCTTTCTACAGCCCTGCAACGTGATATGGCTGCTTGGTTGACAAGCCCCCTTTAGAGGACTAGGGGGCTGGGCATCTTCAAAGCTCCAGCACCCAGAAGCCTTCAGGAGGCGGGGAGGCATTGGCCATAACGGGAGGTGAAGGAAGCCTTCCCCTGTTGTTTTAACCTCTCGGGGCAGAGCCCGCTCCTCTGGGTGGCTAGCTGGTGGGTGGGTAATTAGCCTTGTCACCCCCTCTTCCGGGAGAGTCAGCTATATAATCTGCCCGTCAGCTGGGGAGAGGGGGTGGCCCCTCTCTACCCACTGCTGAGGCTGACGCTTGGCAGATGGGGGTGGCAGGACAGGCCAGCTGGTAGGCAGGTGGATAAGCGAGAGAAGACAGTAGGGTCAGGGGCCCAAAGAGGCAATTCTCATGAGCATTCATCCATTGGGATGTGTGACGCATGGAAGGGCTGTACTTTCCTTCAGTCCCACTGGCAGACCAGGGGAAGAGGCACCCTTGCCCTCAGCTCAGCACTGGCCCCCCTGCAAGGACAGCCCTGAACACCCACTCCTGTGACTGGCACCATCCAGGTCCCGGGGGACTGCTTCTCCTCTTCTCTTGCTCTAGGTCCTGGATACGAAAGGTGATCTAAGTCTGGAATGTATGAAGGTTTAGGGCTTGTGCAGCTGCTGACCTGAGAGACAGATTCTGCTTCTGAGGACAGGGCAGACTTGAGAGGCAGCAGTGCTTATGTGTGAGAAAAGCCTAAGATGAACTTTTTAAATTTTCACTCTCAGAGAGCACGAATGCAGTAGATTATTGCAAACCGAAGCCTTTTCTCGGCAGGGTCAACTGTCCATTTTCTTGCTTTTCTTCATGTACCAATTCTTGGTTCCAGAGGTTCTTGTGGATTAATGCAATATCCACAATGACGCCTATAGCAGCTGAGGAACCTTTTGCAATGTTTAAACTGTTCATTTCCTCTTATATTTGTATATATAAATTTAGATATAACATGCATGAAGTGTGATACTGATTATTTACAGTACCAACTAGATGGGTGTTTGATGTGGTTTGGCTGTGTTCCTACCCAAATCTCATCTTGAATTGTATTCCCATAATTCCCACGTGTTGTGGGAGGAACCCGGTGGGAGAGAATTGAATCATGTGGATGGTTTCTCCCATACTGTTCTCGTGGTAATGAGTAAGTCTCACGAGATCTGATGGTTTCATAAGGGGAAACCCATTTCACTTGCTCTCATTCTCTCTCTCTTCTCTTGTCTACCGCCATGTGAGACGTGTCTTTCACCTTCTGCCATGATTGTGAGGCCTCCCCAGCCACATGGAACTGTAAGTCCAATAAACCTCTTTGTTTTGTAAATTGCCCAATCTTGGGTATGTCTTTATTAGCAGTGTGAAAACGAATTAATATAGTGTTAAACACTGGAATTGCTAATATGTCATTTTTCTAAAAATGTTTAATAAAATGTTATTACAATTTCAAAAGATTAATAAAAATTCAGATTTAATATATTTTTAAAATTATTATTATTTTTTTTAGAGATAAGGTCTCACTCTGTAGCCCAGGCTAGAGTGTAGTGGTATGATCATGGGTCACTGCAGCCTTGAATTCTTGGGCTTAAGTGATTCTCCCACCTCAGCCTCCTGAGTAGCTGGGATCACAGGTGTGTGACACCATGTCTGCCTAATTTTTAAACTTTTTGTGGAGATAAGGTCTTGCTATGTGGCCCAAGCAGTCTGGAATGCCTGACCTCAAGCAAACCTCCCACCTTGGCCTCCCAAAGCACTGGGATTATAGGTGTGAGCCACCATGCCCAGCCCCAGATTTAATTTAAAATGTTACACTAGGCTGGGTGCAGTGGCTCACACCTGTAATCCCGCACTTTGGGAGGCCAAGGCGGGCAAATAACTTGAGGCCAGGAGTTCAAGACCAGCCTGGCTAACATGGTGAAACCCTGTCTTTGCAAAAACTACACAAATTATCTGGGCACGGTGGCATGTGCCTGTAATCCTAGCTACTTGGGAGGCTGAGGCGTGAGAATTGCTTGAGCCTGGGAGGTGGAGGTTGCAGTGAGCAAAGATCACACCATTGCACTCCAGCCTCAGTGACAGAGCAAGACTCTCTCTCAAAAAACAGTTACACTCATTATAATTTGTATTTTACCTTTTAATTTCAATAAATAATTTTGGATATTTTAGAAAAAAAACCTTTTTAAAAAGCATTTAAAATTTTACCTTTACTATAATTTTCCTTTTGGACAAAAACTATATTTTATTTCTTTAATCTTTTTGGATGGGTATTGTCACTAAAACACAAATAAGCAATTTTGGTGAAATAAAGGCCTGAACATTTTTATGGATTAAAACGATAAGAATTTGTGAATTATGTATGTCTTTATTTGATCACTTGTCTAAACACAGCTGGCCCTTCAACAGAATACCCAAACACACCAGCTTTCAAGCATATAAAAACCAGAGCTTTACACATGCTTTTCAACTGTGCCACTATGAATGTATATTTGTCAAGGTAAGAGAAGAGAACATATTTTATTTAACAGCTTGTTCGCTTGATTTTGAAATATTTAGGCATATGGTATGTGGGTCTTCATTTGTGTTCTTGCAAATATTAGAGACAAGTCTGGGAGTTTTTTTAATAACAGCTTTATTGATATATATGTATATATAATTCACATGTAATTTATGGGAGCCTTAGCTCCCCCTTCTGAAGTATACGCTTCAGTGGTTTTTAACATATTCACAAAGTCGTGCATTCATCACTAGTATCTATTTCAGAACATTTACATCACCCCCAAAAGAAACCCCGCACCCAATAGCAGTCACTCCCCATTCCCTCCCACACCCAAGCCCTGAAAATTACTCATTTCCTTTCTGTTCCTATGAATTTGTTGATTCTGGACATTTCATATCAATGGAATTATATCAAATGTGTCTGGCTTCTTTCACTTAGAATAAGGCTTTTAAGGTTCGTTCATCTTGTAGCATGTATCAGTACTTCATTCCTTTTTATTGCCAAGTAATATTGCACTGTATGGATATATCCATCAGTTGATGGACATTTAACTTGTTTCCATTTTGCTGGGGGCAGTGGTTCATGCCTGTAATCCCAGCACTTTGGGAGGCCAAGGCGGGTGGATCACCTGAGGTCAGGAGTTGGAGACCAGCCTGACCAACATGATGAAACCCGTGTCTACTAAAAATACAAAAATTAGCCAGGTGTGGTGGCACATGCTTGTAGTCCCAGCTGCTCAGGAGGCTGAAGCAGGAGAATCTCTTGAACTCAGGAGGCAGAGGTTGCAGTGAGCCGAGATCCAGCCTATGAACATTCAGATTCATAGGAGCACTATTTTCTGTGGGCTTATGTTTTCAGATATCTTAGGTATATACCTAAGGGTGGAACTGATGGATCATATGGTAATTCATGTTTAACTTTTTTTTTTTGAGACGATGTCTCACTCTGTTGCCCAGGCTGGAGTGCAGTGGCGCTATCTCGGCTTACTGCAAGCTCCGCCTCCCAGGTTCATGCCATTCTCCTGCCTCAGCCTCCCGAGTAGGTGGGACTACAGGCGCCCGCCACCACGCCCGGCTAATTTTTTGTATTTTTAGTACAGACGGGGTTTCACTGTGTTAGCCAGATGGTCTCGATCTCCTGACCTCGTGATCCGCCCGCCTCGGCCTCCAATTGGGATTACAGGCGTGAGCCACCGCACCCAGCCCATGTTTAACTTTTTGAGGAACTGCCAGATTGTTTTCTACTGCACTGCTGTGCATTCCCAGCACAGTGCACAAGGGTTCCAATTTCTTCGCATCCTTTCCAGCACTTGTTATTGTCTTTCTTTTTTATTGTAGCCCATCCTAGTGGTGGGAAGGGATATCTCATTGTGATGTTGATTTGCATTTCCCCCATGACTAATGATGCTGAGCATCTCTTGTGTGCTTATGGGCCATTTGTATATCTGCTTTGGATAAATGCCTATTCAAATCCTTTGCCCATTTTTAATGGGGTGATTCAGGTCTGGGTGTTTTCTTTTTCTTTTTTTTTTTTTTTTTGAGACAGGGTATCTGTTGGCCAGGCTGGAGTGCAGTGGCACAATCTTGGCTCACTGCAACCTCCACCTCCAGGGTTCAAGCGATTCTCCTACCTCAGCCTCCTGAGTAGCTAGTATCAAAGATGCCTGCCACCATGACCTGATGATTTCTGTTTTTTGTTTGTTTGTTTGTTTTTGGAGACGGAGTCTTGTTCTGTCACCCAGGCTGGAGTGCAGTGGTGCCATCTCAACTGTCTGCAACCTCCGCCTCCGGAATTCAAATGATTCTCCTGCCTCAGCCTCCCAAGTAGCTGGGACTACAGGTACACACCATCGTGCCCAGATAATTTTTGTATTTTTAGTAGAGATGAGGTTTCACCATGTTGGCCAGGCTGGTCTGGAACTCCTGACCTCGGTGATTCACCCACCTCAGCCTCCGAAAGTGTTGGGATTACAGGCGTGGGCCATGGCGCCTTGCCTTAATTTTTGTATTTTTAGTAGAGATGGGGTTTTACCATGTTGGCTGGTCTCAAACTCCTGACCTCAAGTGATCCGCCCGCCCCAGCTTCCCAAAGTGCTGGGATTACAGGCATAAGCCACCATGCTCAGGCTTCAGGTCTCGTTTTGATAGAGGGATAAAGCAACAATTGTGAAGGCTCCAACACAGTAGCCTTGTGCTTGCTTTGACATCAGACTGTGCACTTTGAGGTGGGCAGAATTACCTTTTAGTCTTTACAGAAGCAGTGTCTGCCACCTACAATGACTTCTCTTCTCATCTCTTCAGCACAGCCTTCTTTAAACCTTCTTTATAATCCTTCTCTGATCGCAGAGTGATAGCCGACCATGTTGCAGTGGGCCAGAGTTAGCTGTACCCTGCAGCTAAGCACACGGGCTCCGGAGCCAGCCTGCCTGGTTCAGATCCTGGCTCCCCCAAGTCTCAGCTGTGCAACCTGGGTGGCTAACTCTTCAGTTTCCTCCTTTGTAAAATGGGAATGATAACACCTTCCTTATAGCATTGTCTCAAGGGCTTGCTGAGAACATACGTGTAAATCCTGTTGCATCTTGTGCCTGATCGATGCTTGCTAGATTTCCTTTTGCGCAGAGCATTTCCAATGGCAGGGGTCACTACTTTCAGGGCAGACTTTCCATTTATGAATGGTGTTAATTGAAGGAAGCCCTTGGGGTGTTTGGCTGAAAATTGTCTTGCTGTGATTCAGGCAGCCATCAGGTCTGTGGAGGAGCTGTAGGTTTCCCCCACCTCCGGCTCCAACTGTCCATCATTCCTCCCCTCTCCTCCCCTCTATCACCCACGCCTCCTTGCTCCTTTCCAAATGGCGTGTGACTTCTCAGGGGATGTGAGAGGCGGCTGGAAAGTGACACCATGCTCCTTAATTACCCTTGTTCTTTCTATGCCCCAGCACCTAAATTTAGCCAGCAGACCTGGGCACTGGGGACCCAGCTCCTCCCTCCCCAAGGCCCCACCCTCTCAAAGGCAGGAAAAGAGCCCCCAGGCAAGACTTCTCACCATCCTGGGGGTGGAGGCCTCAGGGAAGTTGCTGAAAGGCCGGGTGAGGGCACTGGGCTCCAGCAGGGACCCTTCCTGCTGCAGCAGGCAGCTGGGCTGCGAGCTGTGATGGAGCAGAATGTCACCTGCCCACCCCCTGCCCTTTTTAATGATGGGGAAGCCTGAGAGGGAGTGTCGGTCAAAGTGTCCAGAATGTTAGGGGCACGAGCTCGAGAATCTGACAGACACCCTCTCTGACACATGCCAACTGTGTGACCTTGGGGAAGTCACCAGACTTCTCTGGACATGCTTCCTCATCTGAGAAATGGAGACCTCTCAAGTGAGGTGACTGTGACATTTAAATGAGATAATACATGTAAAGCATGCAGCACCAAGCAAGCACCAATCAGCTCAGCCACATCCATTATCAAAGTTGCTTGACCTGTTAGCAGTGCAGTGGGGACCCAAGCCTCTGGACTCAGTGCTCATGCCAGGAAGTCACACTCCTTCATCAATGACTTGATGCCTCTGTTCCAGATGGGGACATTGAGGCAAAGACAGGTTAATTACCAGGACCAAGGTTACCCAGCTAGGTGGCAGCAAGCCTGAGATCTGATCCCAGGTCTGCAGGCATTCGTTGCCTTTCATGAATTGTTTTGGCCAAAAGGCCCCACCTCTTCCAAACCCGTCTCAAGGTCCACCACCTCCAGGAAGCCCTCCTGGCTGTCTCCAGGGCAGATCTCTCCAACCTCCCGGGCTGCAGAATGTCTATTCCAGATCATAACCTCCTCCCCAGCTCCTGGACAAGTTCTAGAAGGGAGGGCTTGCTTTTTACCTCTGTGAGTCTCTGAGGTTCCATGACGGAGTCCATAGGCATGAAAAATCACTCACTGATCTTTTTTTTTTTTTTTTTTTGAGATGGAGTCTCGCTCTGTTGCCCAGGCTGGAGTACAGTGGCATGAGCTTGGCTCACTGCAACCTCCACCTCCCAGGTTCAAGCAGTCCTCCCACCTCAGCCTCCCAAGAAGCTGGGATTACAGGCATGCCACCATGTCCAGCTAATTTTTGTATTTTCAGTAGAGACAGGGTTTTGCCATGTTGGCCAGGCTGACCTCAAGTGATCTGCCCGCCTCGGCCTCCCAAAGTGCTGGGATTACAGGGGTGAGCTTTCAGATACATAGAGAAAGGGGGAGCCAGCAAGTGGGAACAGAAAAGTTAGCTGGGATGGAAAATTAGACCTGGAAGGAGGGAAAGTGTGCATGGCTGGCTCTGTACCTGAGATGGGAGACAGTGGCTTCATCCCAGAGTGGGGATGCCAGGGATGTCCTGGTGAGGGATGGGGCCGCTCCAGGGTCAGTCAGGCCTGGAATTGATACCGCCATGTCTGGGTCTCTGGGCCTTAGTCCCTCATCTGCAGAATGGGCCAGTAAATGCCAGCCTCCTGGAGGTAGGTAGAGGGAGGCTTGAATGAGATGACCGAATGGGGACCAGCGTGCCCCACCCTGTGCCCTGCACAGTCAGCAGCCTCCAGCTTGGAGGGAGCTGGACAGAACCTGAACCTCTCTGGTCACCTGAGGCAGCCACTCGGGCCCCTCTGCTTCGAGGGCTCTTCGGAGAGAGAAGCCTACGAGGAAGTCATGGTGTGGCTTTGCCACCCTCCCCCTCTTGGTCACACTGGAGTTCCAGGGCACAACCCCTTAGGGACACCAGCGGGGGTGGCCTGTGGCAGCCCCGACCTTCCCGCACCCAGCCCCTAGTCCACAGTGCCACCAATGCCAGGCTGTCATCAGGGCTCACCAGGCACACATGATCTCACTTAAACCTCCCAGGCAGGTGCTTGCGTCTTCCCATGCCACAAGTGAGGAAACCAAGAAACAGAGGGTTAAGGAACCTTCCAGCAGTGCAGAGCTCAGATTCAGACTCAGGCAGTCTGGCCCCAAAGTCTGCACTCAAAACCACTACACTCCTCCACCTCCCTAAATAGGATGAGACCCTCTTCCCGGTGGGCTGGAGTGATTAGACAACTTTACAGTGGTGCGGAGTAATACTTCAAGGTGTGTGCTAGAGAGAGCATGTCTGGGGTGGCATTTCAGAAGTTAATTCCTCACTAGTTCTCTTCCCTGAGGGGGCTCACTGAGTTTGAGTTTATCTCTTGAAATACTGTAACAATCCAGGCACAGTGGCTCATGCCTGTAATCCCTGCACTTTGGGAGGCCAAGACAGGCGGATCACCTGAGGTTAGGAGTTCAAGACCAGCCTAGCCAACATGATGAAACCCCGTCTCTACTAAAAATACAAAAAAATTAGCCAGATGTGGTGGTGGGCACCTGTAATCCCAGCTACCCGGGAGGCAGAGGCTGTAGTAAGCCGAGATTGTGCCACTGCACTCCAGCCTGGGTGACAGAGCGGGACTCCATCTCAAAAAAAAAAAAAAGAAATACTTTAACAATAATACTAACACTGATACTAATACTAACAGCTACTCTTCTTTGAGCAGGTTTTATACGCCACTCACCATCCTGAACTTTGACATGTGTTAATTCGTTTAATACTCATAACAGCCCTAGGAGGAAGGTATTATGAATTTTCTTGTTATCCAGATGAGGAAACTGAGGCTCAGAGAGGTCAAGTCACTGGGCAGCTCCCAGAGCTGGTGGTGGAGTCAAGATCAAACCCAGGCGGTTCTGGGTCCAATCATTCATTTGTCCCATGCTCTCTTAACCTCAAACTTGCCGCCTTTTCCTGCCTTGCCCGTGTGAATGTCCCCTCCCCCCAGGGTGTTGGAAAGTGAGTCCCACTAGGTATGGGGCAGGACCAGGAGGGACCTTACCAGCAACCGGGGTAAGGAGGAATGACCAAGGCATTCCAGCCCCAGCATGAGGGGGTAGAGTGTGGGCTTGGCCTTTGCAGTGTCAGGGATCTGGGCGGCCCCTCCTAGCTCACCTGCAGATCTCCCTCCGCAGGCGGGACTCCCATACCCTGGGAACACCACAAGCCGTTCCTGAAGGCAAACAGAAGACTCAGAGACAGAACAGCAGAGCCTGAGCCATAAAGTAGAGGGAAACATTTCCCAGCCACCTCCTGTTTCCAACACTGCTGGCCCCGGATCCAGTAAGTGGCATGACCATGCAGAGTGGTGCCTGGGCCCCTAACAACTGCTCCCTCAGTTCCGCACAGAGAAGGCTGTTCCCAGAAACGGCTCCATTAAATCCTTAGCCAAGAGCCACATCTCCTCTGTTTCTGTCTCAGCCAAGGGGAGAGGGCACATGTTCAGTCCGCTCCTAGGGTGCTGATCTTGTGGGGGCAGATGGTAGTGTCTTCAGTGAACGGCAGCTTCTTGTTCTTGTGTAGTTATCGTGGCCAAGATAAGACCACACAACCATGTGTTTTGGGAAAGGAGACAAAGAAGCGACACAGGAATGCCAAAGGGGTCAAATAAAGTTTCTGGGGCTTCCCTGAGCCCATGGCTCTTGGGGCCCTGAGTCATGGGGTCCAGAAAACCAGGCCTGTCTGGATGGGGGGCCTGGCATGGGAATCATGTTCTCATGGGATGTTGCTTGTCATCTGCAACAAAGAGAGTGCATTTTCAAGCATCTTCCCGTATTGGGGCTGAGATAATGATATTCCAAAGTATGGTGCTGTGGCATGCTGAGTACTTTGAGCTAAAGGAGACTGGAAGGTCTCAGAAGCAGCCTCAGAAGCAGTATCTCTCTCTCTCTCTGACCTGTCCCCACTTTTCTCCCCCAAGGCAGCCATAGAAATGAGAATTCCTCTTCCGTAAGGTAGGTCATAGAAAGTAGAAATATTGGGAGCCGGGTGTGGTGGCTCATGCCTGTAATCCCAGTACTTTGGGAAGCCGAGGTGGGTGGATGATGTGAGGTCAGGAGTTTGAGACCAGCCTGGCCAACACAGTGAAATCTGTGTCTACTAAAAATACAAAACTTAGCCAGATGTGGTGGCGTGTGCCTGCAGTCCCAGCTACTCAGGAGGCTGAAGCAGGAGAATCTCTTGAACCCAGGAGGCAGAGGTTGCAGTGAGCCGAGATCCAGCCTGACGTGAGGTCAGGAGTTTGAGACCAGCCTGGCTAACATGGTGAAGCTCCGTCTCTACTAAAAATACAAAAATTAGCCAGGCATGGTGGCACACGCCTGCAGTCCCAGCTACTTGGGAGGCTGAGGTAGGAGAATCGCTTGAACCCAGGAGGTGAAGTTTGCAGTGAGCTGATATTGTGCCATTTCACTCCAGACTGGGTGACAGAGATTCTGTTTCAAGAAAAAAAAAAAAGAAGAAGAAGAGAAAATAGAACTATTACTCTTACCTTCCCCTGCTGTTCTGTGTAGGAGCTGGCCATAAGGAAATTCTCTGACTCCACTTGGTCTGATAGTAGGCCGTAAGACCCTCGCTCCAGCGGGGTCCTGCTCCATACCCAGAAATAAGGAATATGGCAGACAGGCCAAGAAGAATGTACACACACAGGCCTTGCTAGGTTCCTTCCCTTGGCCTATTACCTTTAGGTCATACTCTTTTGTTCCAATCACTTTTTTTTTTTTTTTGAGACGGAGTCTCGCTCTGTCACCCAGGCTGGAGTGCAGTGGCGCAATCTCGGCTCACTGCAAGCTCCGCCTCCCGGGTTCACGCCATTCTCCTGCCTCAGCCTCTCCGAGTAGCTGGGACTACAGGTGCTCACCACTGCACCCAGCTAATTTTTTGTATTTTTAGTAGAGGTGGGGTTGCACCGTGGTCTCGATCCCCTGACCTCGTGATCCACCTGCCTCGGCCTCCCAAAGTGCTGGGATTACAAGTGTGAGCCACCGCGCCCGGCCTCCAATCACTTTTTTCTTTAGATGGAGTTTCACTCTGTTGCCCAGGCTGGAGTGCAGTGGTGAGATCTCGGCTCACTGCAACCTCCAACTCCTGGGTTCAAGTGATTTTTGTGCCTCAGCCTCTCAAATAGCTAGGATTACAGGTGCCCCCACCAAGTACAGATAATTTTTGTATTTTTAGTAGAGATGGGGTTTGACCATGTTGGCCAGGCTGGTCTCGAACTCCTGATCTCAAGTAATCCGCCCACCTTGGCCTCCCAAAGTGCTGGGATTACAGGTGTGAGCCACCGTGCCCAGCTGGTCCAATCACATTCCTATATGACTGTCCATTCTTCATCGAACCTTTGCATAAAAAGATACTGTACAGTCTGGGTATTCATTTCTTTTCCTTTTTCTTTTTTTTGGTTTGTTTGTTTTGAGACACAGTCTTGCTCTGTTGCCCAGGCTGAATGAAGTGCAGTGGCATGATCTCAGCTCACTGCAACCTCCACCTCCTGAGTTCAAGCAATTCTAATGTCTCAAGCCTCTCGAGTAGCTGGAACTACAGGTGCGCACCACCATGCCCAGGTAATTTTTTGTATTTTTAGTAGAGACAGAGTTTCACCATGTTGGCCAGGCTGATCTTGAACTCCTGACCTCAAGTGAGCCACCCACCTCGGCCTCATAAAGTGTTGGGATTATAGGCATGAGCCACCACGCCCGGCCTGGGTCTTCATTTCCAAAGGCCCCCATGTCATGTAAAACTTTGATTAAATATATTTGTTATGCTCTTCTCTTGTTAACTTCTCTCTGTCTTTTGGTATAGGAGTGTCAGCCGTGACCCTTATGATGGATGAGAAGAGGTATCATGCCTTTTCCACCCCTACACCTGGAAGGAAGGTTCTGCAGAGAGTTCATGAGAGACGATATGTGGAATGTAATCAGAGCATACCTCTTAATACTTAAGAGGTAAGGCCAGGCGCGGTGGCTCACGCCTGTAATCCGAGCACTTTGGGAGGCCGAGGCGGGCGGATCACGAGGTCAGGAAATTGAGACCAGCCTGGCTAACACGGTGAAACCCTGTCTCTACTAAAAATACAAAAAATTAGCCGGGCGTGGTGGTGGGTGCCTGTAGTCCCAGCTGCTCGGGAGGCTGAGGCAGGAGAATCAGTTGAACCCAGGAGGCAGAGGTTGGAGAGAGCTGAGATCTCTGAACTCCAGCCTGGGCGACAGAGCAAGACTCCATCTCAAAAAAAAAAAAAAAAAAAAAAGACGTATAAAATTCTGAGGTTCCTCTTTCGAGGTTAATTCCTTTCCTGTATGTGCTTAGGTTATGTTCATCCGAAGGAAAACTTAAGAAACTGTGTGGTAAACTATAATATAGAAGTTTATTTTTCTCTCGAGTAAACAATATTTGGAGGTTCTGGTCCAGGGCTGGTGTGGCAGCTCCACAAACATCAGAAACCCAGATCACTTCCTTCTTGTGGCTTGGTCATCCTTAACATGGGGCTTCTACCTCATGATCCAAGATAGCTGCTCCTGCTCGAGCAATCACATGCATATTCCTTTCCAGCAGAAAGGGAGAAGAGGTAACACGGTGCAACCTGCTGCCTCTGAGTGGCACTTCTTCTTACAACTTATACACATGGCCATACCTGGCTGTAAGGGAGGCTGGGAAATGTAGCTTGTATTTCAGGGGGTTGTTTGCCCAGCAAAAATCAGGGGTTCCGTGGCAAAGAAGACAGAACAGATGTTGGGGAATAGTTATAGTCTCTGGCACACCATGGTATTCCTCCATTCCACGGGGAAAGATGGCCATGTACTTTCTGGTACTCTGCTCCAGGTGACCTTGTTTTTGTATGTTACATGTTCTTGTGTGTTACTCTTTTTTTTTTTTTTTTTTGAGATGGGATCTTGCTCTGTTGCCCAGGCTGGAGTTCAGTGGCACAATCTCAGCTTACTGCAACCTCCGCCTCCCAGGTTCAAGCGATTCTTTTGCCTCAGCCTCCCGAGTAGCTGGGATTAGAGGTGTGCACCACCACGCCCAGCTAATTTTTGTATTTTTAGTAAAGACAGGGTTTCACCATGTTAGCCAGGCTGGTCTCGAACTCCTGACCTCAAGTGACCACCTGCCTCAACCTCCCCAAGTGCTGGGATTATAAGGCGTGAGCCACTGCACCCGGCCTTGTGTGTTACTCTTTTTTTTTTTTTTTATACTTTAAGTTTTAGGGTACATGTGCACATTGTGCAGGTTAGTTACATATGTATACATGTGCCATGCTGGTGCGCTGCACCCACTAACTCGTCATCTAGCATTAGGTATATCTCCCGATGCTATCCCTCCCCCCTCCCCCCATTGTGTGTTACTCTTAACTCCTCACCACAAAACCAGAACTGCCCTGAGACCAAGACTCAGGTCTCCAGAACAAAGCCCTTAGCCTGACATTCAGGGCCCTTGGCCACTGGGTCTCAGGAACTGCCGCAGTCCCTTGCAGCCTGTGTCCAGCCTCTCGGAGCCACCTGCTTGCTCCATTCCTTGCTTCCCCAGACTGTTCCTTCTGCCTGAATGGCCCTCCCGGACCTCCAATGCCAGGGGCACTCCTATCCAACCTCGAAGAGAGGTGTTGCTCTGTCAGTGCAGCCTTGCAGGGCCTCGCTGGGGGAGAATCAGAATTCCTTTCTCCTGCCCTCCCTTGGGCTTCCGGAGCCTTCCGTCATCCTCTATTTATAGTTCAAGTCAGGTGCCCCTGGACATGTTGCTGGGAGGGAAGGGCCTCAGCTGGGAGAGCCAGTTCTGTGACCTGCTGGGGAAGGGCTGGGATTTTCCAGGATGCCTCCTCTAGCCCTATAGTCCCCTTGGCTACCTCTGTCTACGGGGAGATGGAGCCCCCTACCTGGACAGCCTTAATCCGGCGCACCTGGTGGCTGCTTGTCTCCTTGGCTTTGCTGTGAGCCCTGGGGCCTGGGGGTGGGCTTCTCTCCAGCCCTGGGCCTGCTCCTGCCTCTGCTGTGGTGAGGTGACCTGAGTAACGGGTTGGGTTAGGTGGTCTCTATGTTGGTAGGGGTCTCAGTAGGGTCAGGCTTGCTCTAGGAGAGAGTCACAGTTGCAAGAGTTGAGTATAGAGGGCAGGAACCAGCTGTAACTTTGCAAAGCTCTGTCCTGGGATGCTCAGCTTCCCTCCTGTTGTCCTCCACCCTCCAGAAAGCCCAGCAGGGAGAGATGAGCACTGTGTCCCCAAACTCAATGTCACTGTCACCTCCCCTCACCCAGCCCAGCCACTCCCCGTCAGCTCCAGACCAACTCGGAATACTCGGGAAGGTTGATCCTTCGACTTCCTCAAGCCATTGCTCAACATCCCCCAATCACAGCCTCCCCAACTCCCATCTCCAAAGGCCTCCTTCCTCCCCAGATCCCCGGCTGTCACCATCCTCATTCTTCTAACAAGCTGACAAACTTGAATTCTGAGCGAGCATGACCTGGGGTCTTGGGCCTGAGCCGCAGCCCTCTGCCTCCACCCCATCCCCCACTTACACGCCCACTTTCAGATACAGACACGGACCCTGATGCCAAGGACATCCACTGGCTGAATGCCTCCTCCTGCCCTTTCACGAGCTCCCATACCCGGCCCTGACTACCTGCACGCAGCCCTGGACCCTCAAGTGACTGTAGGAACCCCCTCTACGAGACTCAGCCCTTTTGCCACCAGTGGGACTTGCAGGCCCAGCTGACCAGCACCTTCTTGCCTGCTGTGGGCCATGTGACCGACGGAATCCCACCACATCTGCCGTGAGCCTCGCCTGAATCAGGACCAAGTTTAGGTTTTCAGAATCAGACGGACGTGACTATGTGACCTGGGGCAAGTGACTAACCCTCTCTGAGCCTCTGACATTTGTAGCTGACTCCAATCTGATACATGGGCTCCCCAGGGGCCTGAGGAGGGAAGGTTTGAAACCTCATGGGTTTGAAACCTCACTCTTCCCTCCCTTGCCCTTGGAAGGTGAGAGCAGGAGGCTCCTTCATGGAGGTGGCTAGGATGGGGAGGGAGGACCAGGAAGCTTCCTGACCTTGTCCCAGGAGCTGGCAGCCCCCAGTCCCACCTTGTCCAGAGATCACTCAGGGGAAACCACTCTGGCTGAGGGATTCAGGTGCTGGTGCCAACTAGGAGAAGCAGTCTAGGGCGCCTCCCAGTGGACACCAAGGGAACGTCTACTCTGGCTGGCCCTTGGTCCAGCCCTGTGATTTCAGCCCTTGGCCTGCAGTCAGGCTCCAGTACTGACCCCATCACCAGCAGTGGCAAATTCCATCTCATTTGAGGAATCTCAGTTTCCTCTTCCACAAAACGGAAATAATGATAACATCACCACACAAGACCACAGTGAGGCTTCCTTCGGACGACCCAGGCGACCCGCCTTCCACACTAATGTTTTCCAGGTCTAGAGAGGCCAGGGCTTGCCTGGGGACCACAGCGAGATGTGGTGAGGAGCCAGGGGTTCAGGCTCTCAGGCTCCTGGTCCACTGCTCTTTCCACTGCTGGGAGGTGCCTCAATGTAACCTTGGACTCTCCAGGCCTATTAACTCCTCCGTGTAGCTCTGGAAGTTTTCAGATGTTTTAGTGCTATTAACACGCCTGTCCCAGGAACAAGCTTACAAATGCATCCAATTAACCTGCCAACAATTCTGGGACGTGATTTCTTTTCCAGCCTTTGCAGGGAGATCTCTCTTCCCATCTCCTTCCTGGAAGACAGAAGCCTTGTGCGAGCCCCTTGTGTGATATCACCCCAGCTAGGGCCACCGGACGTTGGTCCTCAGCAGGGAGACTTTGGGTCCTCCACCAGGACCCAGGGCTGACCTGCATGGCCAGGCCCCATGGCCTGGGTAGAACCTTGTTTCTGCTCCAGGTAAGGAATTGCAGGGGTGAGGGTGTGCGGAGGAAAGGGGCCTCCACAGTGGGGAAGGGGGCTACAGAGGGAATCCCAGCCCCAGCCCCAGCCCCAGAGGACCCATTTATTTGCTCTCTAACTGTGGTGAAGGGGCCCTTTCTGAAATGCAAGCAGCTCCCGAGTTCCTCTACGGCAGTGTCGGGCTGGTGCTGGGCATTGAGCGGGGCAGGAGGGGAATTCGGCCGCGCCAGGTGCTGTGGCTGTGCCGCGGGCTGTTTTCACGTATGCTGTGTGTTCCTCCGGAGGTGGCTGGCCGTGGGGCTCCTGGAATTGTGGGCTGGAGCTCTCCTGCTCCCTCTGGCTGGGTATCTATTGCTGTAGCCCCTAGAATCACCTCTTACAGCCTTGAAAGGCCCAGGGGGACTTGACTCTGAGGCTAGGAACCCTCGGGTGGGAGGGACGTGTTCATAAACACATGCACACTGTGCCATACTAGCTTTTAGACAGACAAAGACAGAGACTGGGTGACCACATGACCTTCAGGACTCACACAACAACACACACACACACACACAAGGGTGAGGGCAAAGGAGAAGCGCCCAGGCAGGCCCTGGGGGAGGGGGGCGGAGAGCCAAGGGTATGAACTGTGAACAATTAGTGGGAGCCATAGGGCCCCTGGGGGAGCAGAGAAGGAACATGTCCCCCTTCCCGACCAGATGGCCTTGCCCAAGGCCCCCACCAAGCAGTGGGGGGTGGGGCAGGGGGTGGGGAGTGAGGACAAGGGCCTGAAGCTGGTAACCTGCCCCTGGGCGGGATGGCTCTGGGAGGCGATGGAGACGCTCACCCCCTCCCTGCTTCCCAGCTGAACTGGACTTTCACAGTCTCTCTGCTCTTCCCTCACCGCCTCTTCCCACCCTCACCTTTCCCTCTTCTCCCAGCTCACCTAGCCCCTGCCCGCACTGAGGGGGACATAGCCCCCAACACCTCCTTGGCTTTGCAGATGCTATCCCCCTTGCCTGGAATCCCCCTGCTGCCACCGCCTTTTGCCTTCACCCCACTCTCCTGACAAACACCAGCTCACTTGCAAGGCCCAGCTCAACGCCTCTTTCTCTGAGAAGGCTTCCCACCACCTCTCTCCTCCTGGCAGAATTCATCTGTGTTCCCCAGTGCTCCCGGGGCCCTTGCACAGACCTCTGCGGCTCCAAAGGCTTCCTGCTGTAATACTCTGTGCACACAGCTGAATCCCTGACTCCACTCTGCTGAGAAGGTTGTGCTTTTTTCTATTTTGTACCGAGGGCAACGGGAGGCCATGGAACAGTTTCAAAGGAGCTGTGCAACAGGATTGAATTTGTGCTTTGAAAGATCACCGGGGCAGCCGCGTGGCAGACGAAGGCAGGGAGAGGGTACAGGAGGCTTCTGTCATTGTCCAGAATGGAGTCTCAGCCGTGGAGACGGAGGTGGAGGTGGGAGAGGTGGAAGGATTCCAGAGATATTTGGAGGAAAGCTTCCCCCTGGCCAGTGGTCCCCAAGCCTGGCTGTGCACCCAAATTCCCTGGGCAGATTTTTAAAAAATAGGTTTCTGGGGTCTACTCAAAATGCCCTTAAACGGGATCTCAGGGGCTAGAGCCAGAATCTGTTTTTTTGTTTTGTTTAGATGGAGTCTCACTCTGTCCCCCAGCCTGGAGTGCAGTGGCGTGATCTTGGCTCACTGCAACCTCCGCCTCCTGGGTTCAAGTGATTCTCCTGCCTCAGCCTCCCGAGTAGCTGGGATTACAGTTATCTGCCACTACGCCCAGCTAATTTTTTGTATTTTTTGTAGAGATGGGATTTTGCCGTGTTGGCCAGGTTGTTCTTGAACTCCTGACCTGGTGATTCACTTGCCTCAGACTCCCAAAGTGCTGGGATCACAGGTGTGAGCCACCGTGCCTGGCCCAGGATCTTTTTTTTTTTTTTTTTTTAATCATCATTATGAGGCCGGGCGTGGTGGCTCATGCCTATAATTCAGCACTTTGGGAGACTGAGGCGGGTGGATCACCTGAGGCCTGGAGTTCGAGACCAGCCTGGCTAAAATGGTGAAACCCTGTCTCTACTAAAAATACAAAAATTAGCCGGGTGTGGTGGCGCGCGCCTGTAATCCCAGCTACTCGGGAGGCTGAGGCTTGAACCTGGGAGACGGAGGCTGCAGTGAGTTGAGAGCCACTGGGTCACTGGACTCCAGCCTGGGTGACAGAGCAAGACTCTGTCTATCATTATGGTAAAAAAAATATATAACATAAAATTTATCATCTTAGCCATCTTTAAGTGGATAGTTCAGTATTGTTAAGTATATTCACGCCATTGTAAAGCAGACATCCAGAACTTTTTCATCTTGGAAATCTGAAACTCTATACCCATTAAACAACAATTTTCCATTCTCCCTCCCAGCCAGCCCCTGGCAACCAGCATTCTACTTCTGTTTCTATGGATTTGACTGCTTTAGATACTTCATATAAGGGAGTCATACAGGATCTGTCTTTTTGTGACTCCGAATCTGTAATTTTAAAAAATTCAGTCATCACAGTGGCTCCTGCCTGTAATCCCAGCACTTTGGGAGGCCGAGGCAGGCGGATCACTTGAGGTTAGGAGTTCAAGACCAGCCTGGCCAACATGGTTAAACCCCGTCTCTACTAAAAATACAAAAATTAGCAGGGCGCAGAGGTTCCAGTGAGCCAAGATTGTGCCACTGCACTCCAGCCTGGGTGACAGACTGAGACTCCATCTCAAAAAACAAACAAACAAACCAAAAAAAAAAAAAACCAAAAAACGAATCCTCAAGTACTTCTGATGCAGCTGGTGTGTGCTCTGCAGTTTGGGAACCGCCATCCGTGTGGCTCAAGCTGAAAGGTACCCTCTGCCTGTCTCTTTGCTATTAGGAGCAAAATCAGATCCTAGCACCCCCAGAACCTGGGGTGGGGGTTCCTTTTGACCTCTGGGGAGAATTTTCTCCTAGACAGGCTCTCTCTCAAAGTCTGCTAGTCAGATCCGGTAGTAACTCCACACCCCACATTATTATTAATTTTCATGACCTACATTTATATCATGTTTTAGATGCTGCTACTCAAAGCGTGGTCTCGCATTCCTTGGAGCTGATTAGAAATGCAGGGTCTCGGGCCACCCCCACGGTTGAATCTGAATCAGCGCATTAAGAAGTTCCTCGGGGAATTCATGTGCGCGGTGCAGTGCAGCGTGGGAGCACAGCTTCAGGGTTTACAGAGTGGCATCTGGCGGGAGTTGGGGGAGGGAAGCCTGACCCCAGAGCCCGGCAGGAGAGGTAGCTGAGAGGCTGGGAGGCGGCCCAGGCTGATGTGAGCCTGGTTTTGTCTCTCTCATCCCACTGCCACAGTTCCCATTAAATGAAGCTGTCCCCATGGACCTGTCAACGGCCTCTTGGTGGCTTAGTCCCTGGACCTCACTCAATAAGCAGCCCTCCCAGGCCTCAGCCACCAATTCCCAGGGCCACCTGGCTATGGGAAGATGGCCCTGTGCTTGGCTTTCTTATTCCATGGCTTGTCCTGACACAGACCCTTCTGGCAGGGCACTTGCTCTCATGACGTCCTAGCAATCCCATCCGTTTGCACTTGTCGTAACGGCTTATTGGGCACTTACTAAGTGCCAGGGACTGAGAAAAGGACTCCACAGGCACCAGGCCATTTGGTCCTCACAAAACCCCATGAGGATGCTGCAGGGATTATCTGCATTTGGCAGACAAGGAAACCAAGGCTCAGAAAAGTGAAATAACTTGTACAAGCTACCATAATTAATAAGTGCTCAAGGTGGGATTTGAACTCTTGTTGGTCTGCCGGGCCTGAGTTCTTAACTAGAATGCCTCCATTTTTGCTGTGTTTTTATGGAGAACACTGAAGTTCAGTTTTGCAACCTGCCCAAGGTCATATGGCTGTTAAGTGCTGGGCCTGGGACTTGAACTCAGGATGTTGTATTCCCAAACCTCAAATTCTTAACTGCTGGACTGGTTTCTTTATCCCAGGGGTCCCCAGCTCCCAGGTTACAGACTGGTACTGGTCTGTGGCCTGTTAGGAACTGGGCCACACGGCATGGGGTGAGCGGAGGGCAAGCGAGAGAAGCTTCATCTGTATTTACAGCCGCTCCCCGTCACTCTCATTACTGCTTGAGTGCCGCCTCCTGTTAGATCAGCAGCAGCATTAGATTCTCATAGGGGCACGAACCCTACTGTGAACTGCGCATGTAAGGGATCTAGATTATGCACTTTTTTTTTGTTTTGTTTTTGAGACGGAGTTTCGCTCCTGTTGCCCAGGCTGGAGTGCAATGGTGCGTTCTTGGCTCACCACAACCTCCGTTTCCTGGGTTCAAGTAATTCTCCTGCCTCAGCCTCCCGAGAAGCTGGGATTACAGGCACTCACCACCATGTCTGGCTAATTTTGTGTTTTTTTTAGTAGAGATGGTGTTTCTCTATGTTGGTCAGGCTGGTCTCAAACTCCTGACCTCAGGTGATCCACCCACCTCAGCCTCCCAAAGTGCTGGGATTACAGGCGTGAACCATCGCTCCCAGCCTTATGCACTCCTTATACAGGTCCCTGATGCCAAAAAGTTTGGGGAACGCTGCTTTACCCCATGTTACAGATTTGGGAGCTGAGACAGAGATGCTGAGCAAGTCAGCCTAGGTGTGTGAGGGTCTCCTAGTGCTATTCTGTCCACTCCAATTCCAGCTGCCTGGGCTCACTCTGGCATCAACCCTCTCTGTCTGGGCTACCTCAGCAATAACCGGCATTGGGGGCTGAGTACCCCCACCCTGTGGGAGGCTGAGGCAGGAGGATCCTTTGAGTCTAGGAGTTCAAGATCAGTATGGGCAACGTAGCAAGACCTCGTCTCTACAAAAAATACAAAAATTAGCCAGGCGTAGTGATGCGTACCTGTGGTCCCAGCTACTTGGGAGGCTGAGGTGGGAGGACGGCCTGAGTCTGGGTGGTTGAGGCTGCAGTAAGCCGTGATGGTGCTACTGCACTGGGCGACAGAATGAGACCCTGTCTCAATAAATAAATAAATGAAACCAGCTTTGATGAACCAGAGTTCCTGGAGCCACACCTGTAGCATAGAATGCTCAGGAGCAGGCCAGGCACAGTGGCTCACGCCTGTAATCCCAACACTTTGGGAGGCTGAGGCAGGCAGATCATGAGGTTAGGAGTTCGAGACCTGCCTGGCCAATATAGTGAAACCCCATCTCTACTAAAAATACAAAAATTAGCCAGGCATGGTGGCATGTGCCTGTAGTCCCAGCTACTCGGGAGGCTGAGGCAGGAGAATCACTTGAACTCAGGAGGCAGAGGTGGCAGTGAGCCGAAGATTGTGCCACTATACTCCGGCCTGGGTGACAGAGTGAGAATCCACCTCAAAAAAAAAAAAAAAAGAATGCTTGGGAGCTCAGCACAGTGGGGAGAAATGGAGACTGACACCTCTTGGCTCCACGGCTCCGTGCCCCATGTAGAAAGCCAATTGCACACCTGGGCACAGGAAGTGGTGAAGTGCAGCAACTGCTGGCGGATCAGGAGGTGGTGGAAATGGGAACTGACAGTGTGGGTGGAGCTTCTCACCCCCCTAGGCACTGCCAGGTGCCCACCACAGCTGGGATGGTGGCTAGGGCAGGATGAGGGCTGCAGAGCCCCTGGGGTGGCCCTTGGCCAGCCGGGCAGGGAGGGGAGGGTCTGTGGGCTCCTTACTAGCTCTGCAACTGCAGGGGAGTTACTTAACCTCCCCAGACTTCATGCCTCATCTATAATGTGCCCCATCTATAATTTTTTTTTTTGAGACAGAGTCTTGCTCTGTTGCCCAGGCTATAGTGCAGTGGTACAATCTCGGCTCACTGCAACCTCCGCCTCCTGGGTTCAAGTGATTCTCCTGCCTCAGCCTCCCGAGTAGCTGGGATTATAGGTACCCGCCACCACGCCCAGCTAATTTTTGTATTTTTAATAGAGACAGGGTTTCCCCATGTTGGCCAGGGCTGGTCTTGAATTCCTGACCTCAGGTGATCCACCTGCCTCAGCCTCCCAAAGTGCTGTGATCACAGGCATGAGCCATGGTGCCTGGCTTACAATGGCTTCTGGTACTGCTGAGAGCCTCCAGAGAGTCACATATCTAAAGTGCCTAGCACCCAGTTCATATTATCACCTGGGCTGGCCAAATCTAAGAGAGGCAATTTACACCGGGCTTCTGTGAGGGACAGGTGAATTATACAGTATATAGGAAAAATATGCAGTGCTGGCTATACAGCAAGCTGTATGTCAGTAACAGGTATTATTATTATTAGGAACAGGGACAGCTACATACTTTGCAGAGCCCAGTGCAAAATGAACATGTGGGGCCCTTGCTCACACATCATGAAGAATTTCAAGGTGTTGACAGTAGAGCATTAAATCAAGCTCTAGCCCTTTGGAGTGTAGGGCCCTCTGCAGCTGCAAAGGCTGCACAACCATGAAGCTGGCTGGGACTGGGACACAGGACACCAGAATCTTTATAATGGGCTCAGCTCTCTGTCCTTGGGAGGGTTGCCTGTCTGTTCAATGCTGGCGATGAGTGAGGCTTTGGGTTCCATACCTCCCCTGGTCTCCAGATTATTCTAGGAGAACCCCTTGTTACCTAGGAACTCCTAATAGCTGCTGCTTGGCCCAGCCCCAGATTCATGTCTGGAATAAGAGAACAGGATCCTTAAGTGTGAGGGCAGAAGACCCTTTGAGATCATCCCCTTCCCACCCCAAAATGGTGAGGACCTGCCAAGGACATGTGGGACCCAGTGATGAGGCAGGACAAAGATCCAGCCTCTGACTCCCAGCCTGGGAGCCCCATCTGGAAGAAGCACTTAGGCCTGATGAGGACGCCGGGGCTCCATGGCAGGAGGAGGGTGTGCTGGGGAGGAGGGGTGTGGGGAGGACAGTGCCACACCTGTCAGCCTGGGCTGTCCCTGGAGGAGGGGAGGGAGGAGTTTTTGTTCTCTTGGCTTCTCTGTGCTTTTTTGCAGTGGCACAAATTGCTTTTGTAATAACAGGAAAAAACGATCAACAAACCTTCATTTAAGAAAAAGCACAGCGTTCTCATGGGAACCAAGAAGACAAGCCCTTAATGCAAAGTGTATTCAGAGAGAAGAAAACAAGAAAAGCAGAGACGATTGGATTACAGCAGTTGCTCTTATAACTCCTCTCCGCCCACCCCCTCGATGAGAAGCTGGTTTGAAGGACTGAGTATCAAATCCCTACTGAGCTCTGAGGTTCCAGGTGTGGATGGAGTGTGGGGCCCATGTGTGTGTCAGTGTGTGTGGGTGTGATTGTGTGAGCAACTGGGTGTGTGAGGTTCAGGCCCAGTCGGCTTGTCCAGACGCCAGGCCTGAGATGCCCTGGGGGTGCTAAGAGGGGTAGAGAGACGCCAAAGGAACACAGGCTTTGAAACGAGGCAGAATTGAGTTGGAGTCCCAACCCCACCAACCTCACCTCTCTTCACTCTTCAGGCAGCGTAGAAAACAATGCCTGCCTCTTGCCAGGCATCCTCATGGAAGTGACATCATCTTTAAACCTGTGTGGCAATCCCTGACGCACCACCGTGATGCCCAGGGAAGACAGGATGACCTGGAAACCCAACTACTTCCTTAAGATCATCCAGCTATTGGATGATTATCTGAAATGTTTCATCGTGGGAGCAGACAATGTGAGCTCCAAGCAGATGCAGCAGATCCGCATGTCCCTCTGCAGGAAGGCCGTGGTGCTGATGGGCAAGAACGCCATGACGCGCAAGGCCATCCGAGGGCACCTGGAAAACAGCCCAGCTCTGGAGAAACTGCTGCCTCGCATCCGGGGGAATGTGGGCTTTGTGTTCACCAAGGAGGACCTCACTGAGATCAGGGACCTGCTGCTGGCCAATAAGGTGCCAGCTGCCACCCGTGCTGGTGCCATTACCCCATGTGAAGTCACTGTGCCAGCCCAGAATACTGGTCTGGACCCTGAGAAGACCTTCTTTTTCCAGGCTTTAGGTATCATCACTAAAATCTCCAGGGGCGCCATTGAAATCCTGAGTGATGCGCAGCTGATCAAGACGGGAGACAAAGTGGGAGCCAGTGAAGCCACGCTGCTGACCATGCTCAACATCTCCCCCTTCTCCTCTGGGCTGGTCATCCAGCAGGTGTTCGACAACGGCAGCATCTACAACCCTGAAGTGCTTGACATCACAGAGGAAACTCTGTATTCTCGCTTCCTGGAGGGTGTCCGCAATGTTGCCAGTGTCTGTCCGCAGATCCACTACCCAACTGTTGCATCAGTGCCCCATTCTATCATCGACGGGTACAAACGAGTCCTGGCCTTGTCTGTGGAGACTGATGACACCTTCCTGCTTGCTGAAAAGGTCAAGGCCTTCTTGGCTGATCCATCTGCCTTTGTGGCTGCAGCCCCTGTGGCCGCTGCCACCACAGCTGCTCCTGCTGCTGCTGCTGCAGCCCCAGCTAAGGATGAAGCCAAGGAAGAGTCGGAGGGAGGAGTCAGACGAGGATATGGGATTGGGTCTCTTTGACTAATCACCAAAAAGCAACCAACTTAGCCAGCTTTATTTGCAAAACAAGGAAATAAAGGCTTACTTCTTTAAAAAAAAAAAAGAAAAGAAAAAAAGAAGAAAGAAAGAAAGAAACAAAGAAAGAAAGAAAGAGAAAGAAAGAAAGAAAAGAAAAAAAAATAAAACAACACTTGCTCCCACGGTTGTGACAGTGGGGTTTAAAGAAAACGAGCAGGCGCCGGGCGCGGTGGCTCACGCCTGTAATCCCAGCACTTTGGGAGGCTGAGGCGGGCGGACCACGAGGTCAGGAGATTGAGACCATCCTGGCTAGCACTGTGAAACCCCATCTGTACTAAAAATACAAAAAATTAGCCGGGCGTGGTGGCAAGCATCTGTAGTCCCAGCTGCTCGGGAGGCTGAGGCAGGAGAATGGCATGAACCCAGGAGGCAGAGCTTGCAGTGAGCCGAGATTGCGCCACTGCACTCCAGCCTGGGTGACTGAGCCAGACTCCATCTCAAAAAAAAAAAAAAAAAAAAAAAGAAAAGAAAAGAAAAAGAAAAAGAAAAGGAGTAGGCAGAAAGAGCACACAGTAGGTGTTCAACCAGCGTGAAGCTCCCAGCCCCTGACAGTCCACGACAGCCTCAGAGCAGGCAGAAGGAGCACACAGTAGGTGTTCAGCCAGCGTGAAGCCCCCAGCCCCTGACAGGCTACGACAGCCTCAGAGCAGGCAGAAGGAGCACACAGTAGGCATTCAGCCCACATGAAGCAGGCCCCCAGCCCCTGACAGGCCATGACAGCCTGAGGCAGGACCACATGGTGATCTCTAACCTGACCCCAGGGGAGGACAGGAGGGAGGACGGATAGCACCCTGGGAGGCCAGGGCCTGGCGTCCCACCCTGTCACCCTCGTGCCTGGCCAGTGTCCAGGGGCTCCGAGTTAGCCATGGCCTGGTGCGTAGCCTTAGGAGAGACCCTCCAGCCATTCGGTGGAGCGTGGAGACCCCTCGTGGCCACACGGAGGACTGCAGCTCTCAGCGTGTGACCTCTCGCCAGCATCGGGGCTGCTCTGCATGTAGCCCTGGGAGAGCTTTGCAAACATTGCTTGAGCTCCTTTTTATTTTATTTTTATTTCTTGAGACAGGATCTCACTCTCACCCAGGCTGGAGTGCAGTGGCACAATCTCAGCTCACTGCAACCTCCGCCTCCAGAGTTCAAGCGATTCTCCTGCCTCAGCCTCCTGAGTAGCTGGGATTACAGATGTGCGCCACCACGCCCGGCTAACTTTTGTATTTTTAGTAGAGACGGGTTTTTGCCATGTTGGCCAGGCTGGTCTCAAACTCCTGGCCTCAAGTGATCCACTCGCCTCGGCCTCCCAAAGTGCTGGGATTACAGGCGTGAGCCACCGCACCCGGCTGCTTGAGCTCCTTTTAAGGTGCCAGGATTTATGCTTGGTGTTGTGGACAAAGAAAGGAGGTGATTCCCATCCCAGAGAATCTACCACCAGGAGAGTTACAGAGGCTGGGCCGCCCTATATCTACCTCCCACCCCTGTATACATCCATATAGAAGAGAACTCAGGGTTCAATCAGGGGACCTAGAGCAAGACACCCATTTTCCCATGCCTTGCTCCCCATATTGGCCTTATGGGCGTGGTACCCTGTGAAGTACCTGGAATAGTCCAGAGCTCAAAAATTCTTATGATTATTAAAGGTATAAAAGGACAGGTAAATTGAGGCCAAGTGCAGTGGCTTATACCTGCAATCCCAGCACTTTGGGAGGCCAAGGTAGGAAGACGGATTGATCCCAGGAGTTCAAGACCAGCCTGGGCAACATAGTGAGACCCCCATCTCTATAAAAAATTAAAATTAAAAAATTAGCTGGGTGTGGTGGCACCCACCTATAGGAGGCTGAGGCGGGAGAATTGCCTGAGCCCAGGAGTTCTGAGGCTACAGTGAGCTAGGATCCCGTCACTGAACTCCAGCCTGGGTGACAGATTGAGGCCCTCTCTCAAAAAGGCGGTGGGGGCAGGTAAATTGGGTCAGATTCATGCTCCCTTGCTCCCCTCCAAGCAGTAGAAATTGCTAATAAAATGCTTAAAACAAGGATCATGATGTGCCAGACACTAGGAGAAGCCCTTTGCATGTAGTACTTCATCTGATCCCTGAGGAGCAGGTACTATTAGCCTGTATGAGGAAGCTGATGCCCAGAGAGGTTTAGGCGATTAGGCTAAAGTGGTAGATTCGGAATTTGAACCCAGGCCCACATGGCTCCAGAGCCCAAGCTTTGGTGCACAAAGCAATGAGTCTGCCTAGCAGCATCAGAGATGTTTGAACCAGAGCAACTCCATCTTGAATAGAGGCTGGGTAAAATGAGGCTGAGACCCACTGGGCTTCATTCCCAGGAGGTGAGGCATTCTTAGTCACAGGATGAGCTAGGTCGGCACACGGTACAGGTCACAAAGACCTTGCTGATAAAACAGGAGGCAGTAAAGAAGCCAGCCAAATCCCACCAAAACCAAGATGGCGACGAAAGTGACCTCTGGTCAGCCTCACTGCTCACTATATGCTAATTATAATGCATTAGCATACTAAAAGACACTCCTACCAGCGCCATCACAGTTTACAAATACCATGGCAACATTAGGAATTTACCCTATATGGTCTAAAAGTGGGAGGAACCCTCAGTTCCAGGAATTGCCCACCCCTTTCTGGGAAAACTCATGAATAACTCACCGTTTGTTTAGCATATAAGCAAGAAATAACCAAAAAAATAGCCAACCAGCAGCCCTCTGCCTATGGAGTAACAATTCTTTATTTGTTTACTTTCTTAATAAACTTGCCTTTACTTTACTGTATGGACTCACCCCGAGTCCTTTCTTGCGTGAGGCCCAAAAAGCCTCTCTTGAGGTCTGGATCAGGACCCCTTTCCAGTAACAATGGGGCAGCCCATGACTTACTAAGCAAATGCACTCACCTCTCTGGGCCTTGGGGTCCTCCCCATTCAGGTCAGATATTTAGTTTAGTTTTATTTGTTTTGTTGTTTTTGTTTTAAGACCATGTGGGGGCTAGTTCCCAGCTCTGGATGCCCATTGGATTCATTAAGTTTCCTTGGTCTGGGTGCATCCTGGACACTGGGATTTTTTTAAGCTTCCCAGGTGGTTCTAATGAGCAGCAAGGTTTGCAAAGGGCCTCACAGGCTATGGTACAGAGATTAAACTTTATTCTGCTAGGTGACAAACCAGTGGTGGCTCCTCATATCCCCCCAGCCCTAGGTCTACTCAGTTGCCTTTTGCTATTTATTAGATAAAATTGACCCCTTGGAAGTAAAAATTCAGTGGGGGATTAGCATATTCACAAGGTCGTACAACCATTACCATCAGATTCCAGAACATTCCATCCCCCCATAAAGCAACCCTGTAGTGGCCGGGCACGGTGGCTCACGCCTGTAATCCCAGTACTTTGGGAGACCAAGGCGGGTGGATCACGACGTCAGGAGATTGAGACCATCCTGGCTAACATGGAGAAACCCCATCTCTACTAAAAATACAAAACAATTAGCGAGGTCTGGTGGCACGCACCTGTAATCCCAGCTACTCAGGAGGCTGAGGCAGGAGAATCTCTTGAACCCGGGAGGTGGAGGTTGCAGTGAGCTGAGATCGCACCACTGCACTCCAGCCTGGGTGACAGACTGAGATTCCGTCTCAAACAAAAAAAAAAAAAAAGAAGAAGAAGAAGAAAAAAGAAAAATAAAAAAGCAACCCTGTAGTGATGAGCTTCCCATTTCCCCTCCCCCTAGCCCTTGGCAACCCTAACCTACTTTCTATCTCTACAGATTCACCTATTGCGGACATTTCATATAAATGGAATCATACAATATCTGGCCTTTTTGTGTTTCATTTTTGCTCTTTTGTATTCTTCCCCTTGGCGTAATATTGTCAAACTTCATCCATGTCATAGTATGCATCAGGACTTCATTCCTGTTAACTGCTGAATAATATTCCATTGTATGGCTGGACCACATGTTTAAAATCTATTCATTGGTAGATAGATGGCTTTAAGGCTCTGGCATTCTCTTAGACAAGAGAAGCGACCGAGTTAACACAGGCGGTAGGGCTGAGAGAGGCATCAGAAAGCCCAGACCCTGCCTCTCGAGCCTGCAGGAAGGAAAATCCAGAGGAGAAGGGATGTGGAAACCAACTCCAGGGAGTTCCAAAGGAGCACAACAAGGTAGACCCTGAGCAGCCATGAGGGATGGGCCACACTTGTCCCCTCACCTCCCTCAGCAAAGGTAAACCAGGGATCTGGATAAAGCTATATCCACCAAGCTGCATCATCGAAGTAGTGCCGAAAACACAGAAATAACCTAAATGTCTAACGACAAGGAATTTATCCAACAAACTATGGCGTGTCCATCCAAGGGACTACCAGGCAGTCAAAAATGATGCAGCATCGACTAACATTTATCGTGTGTGTGTGTGTGTGTGTGTGTGTGTTTATATGGAGTTTTGCTCTTGTTGCCCAGGCTGGAGTGCAATGGCGTGATCTTGGCTCACTGCAACCTCCGCCTCCCGGGTTCAAGCAATTCTCCTGCCTCAGCCTCCAGAGTAGATGAGATTACAGGCGCCCACCACCACACCTGGCGAATTTTTGTATTTTTAGTAGAGATGGGGTTTCACCATGTTGGCCAGGCTGATCTCAAACTCCTGACCGCAGGTGATCCACCCGCCTGGGCCTCCCAAAGTGCTGGGATTATTTATAGTGTTTACTGTGCCAAGCCCTGTTTGCACATTTCACGTATTCTGATGCACTCAGCTCTCACAATAATTCTACAGGTAAGTGCTTTTATGATCCTCATTTCACAAAGAGGAAATCGAAGCTGGGAATACTTATATAATTTGCCCAACATTGCACAGACAGACAGCAATAGAGCCGAGATTTGAACCAGGGTCCATTTGCTTAATTAATATCTCTGTTCCATCCTGTCTCTGAAGGTATAATAAAAAAATATTTACTGACATGAGACAACGCTGTTCACAAAATATTGGTGGAGTGAATAAATCGGGTTCTGGAACAGTATGCAGGGTATGAATCAAGACTTGAGGGAAATACGCCAGATTGCAAATCCGGGAGGTCTCCACACATTCTGATTCTGAGTAATTTTTACTTCCTGCTCTGTGATTGTATTTCCCAGTCCTCCATGAAGACTATGTTTTTGTTTTCAATAAGAAAAGTATTTTATTTGATTCCCTTAAAAAAAATAAACCTTCGTATATTGCTGGTGGGGATTCAATGTGTTATATTCCCTACGGAGGGCAATTCTGCAATATTTATCAAAGTTGTAAATGTGTTTGCCCTCTGAGTCAGCAGTCCTGAGTCTACATTTTATTCTTATAGGTAGAGCCTAGCAAGGATGATGTACCAGGTTATTCACGGCAGCATGGCTTCTAATAACAAAAAATTGGAGGCTGGGCACGGTGGCTCACACCTGTAATCCCAGCACTTTGGGAGGTCAAGGCGGGTGGATCACCTGAAGTGAGGAGTTCGAGACCAGCCTGGCCAACATGGCGAAACCCCGTCTCTACTAAATATACAAAAATTAGCTGGGCCTGGTGGTGTGCCCCTGTAATCCCAGCTACTCGGGAGGCTGAGGCAGGAGAATCACTTGAACCTGGGAGGCGGAGGTTGCAGTGAGCCGAGATCATGCCACTGCACTGCAGCCTGGGCAACAAGAGTGAAACTCCATCTCAAAAAAAAGAGAAAAGATTGGAGCTGGGTGCAGGAACTTTGGGAGGCTGAGGCAGAATGATTGCTTGAGCCCAGGAGTTCGAGACCAACCTGGGAAACATAGTGAGACCCCATCTCTATGAAAAACAAAAAGAAATTAGCCGGGCATGGTGGCGCATGCCTGTTGTCCCAGCTACTCGGGAGGCTGAGGTGGGAGGATTGCTTGAGCCTGGGAGGTCGAGGTTGCAACAAGCCATGGTTGTGCCACTGCTCTAGACTGCGTGGGTGTCAGAGCGAGAACTTGTCTCAGAAAAAAAAAAGAAAAAAAAAAGATTGGAAACAATATAAGTGTGCATTTTACCAGGGTCTGATTAAACAAAGTATGGAAGGAATACTATTCAACAACAATAACAAAAAAGAACAAACAAGCTTCTTATACAGAGAGGGAAAGACCCCTGGGATAGTTTAATCAAAAAGGCCAGATACAGAACAGAGTGTTTATAATGTTACTACTTCTGTGTGAGAAAGAAGGGCATTATCTTAGTCAGTTTGAGATGTTATAACAGAATACTATCAACTGGGTGGCTTGGAAACTATAGAAATGTAGTTCTCAAAGTTCTGGAAGCTGGAAGTTCAAGACCAGGTGCCAGCATGGTTGGGTCTGGTGAGGGCCCCTTCTGGGTTGCAGACTGCCAACTTGCCACTGTGTCCTCACATGGCAGGAAGAGGACGAGAGAGCTCTCTGGGGTCCCTTTTATAAGGACACTGATCTCATTCATGAGGGCTACACTCTCATGACCCACTTACCTCCCAGAGTCCCCTCCTCCCAATACCATCACATTGAGGGTGGAGATTACACCATAGGAATTTGGGGGGTAGGAACGTAGGCATGTGGGGGACAGAGGAGACACAAACATCCAGCCCATGGCAGGAGGCAAGGAAAAAATCTATTTTTGCATCTCCTTGTTCTTTGTCTCAGAGACGCAGGAAGGCAGGGTGATAATCAAAATATTTAACAACCAGTGCAGAGCAGACCGCAGCAGCAGCAGCAGCTCTGAGAGAGGGACTTCCAAGGAACGGAAAAAGGGGTCATCTTAGAGACGGGAGACAAGCGAACAGGATGGGATGGAAACAAGACTTCTCAGTCCCTGCTTTTTTAAATTTTTATTTATTTATTTATTTTGAGACGGAGTCTCACTCTGTCACCAGGCTGGAGTGTACTGGCGCAATCTCGGCCTCAGCTCACTGCAACCTCTGCCTCCTGGGTTCAAGCAATTCCCCTGCCTCAGCCTCCAGAGTAGCTGGGACTACAGGCATGTGCCACAACGCCTTGCTAATTTTTTTTTTTTTTTGTATTTTAGTAGATACGGGGTTTCACCATGTTAGCCAGGATGGTCTTGATCTTCTGACCACGTGACCCACCTGCCTTGGCCTCCCAAAGTGCTGGGATTACAGGCATGAGACACCACGCCTGGCCCAGCCCCTGCTTTTTTATCCTGTTTTGATGTTTGGACCATGGGACTGTATTGCCTGGTGCAAAAATCATCATTCTTTTAAAAAGCACTGCACGTGGAAGAGTAGCTTTCCTTCCCTGTTCCCCACATCATGGAGGCATGGGGAGGCCTTGGAAGAGGAGAAGGTTTGGTGGACAGCAGTGAGCTCTGTGTGTTCCTGCAACACCTCGGCTACGTCTGTCAGTCTGTCTGTCCGGTGCTCCAGCTCAGGGGTGAAGCCTCGGACCTTCTCTGGGGGCGTTGCCCTCCATTATATTAGCTGAGGTATATAGAAGATGACACAGGGTAAGAGACAGGGTGCTTCTCCCCTCCTCAAAGACTCCTCAAGCTTTCTATTGGGGGCAAAGACCCTGGAGCTTCCTCAGCTGCCTTAGTGCAATGTCCAGCACGTAGTAGGCACTTAGTAAGCCTTCATTTAATTAACTGCTCCCCTGCCTGCCTGGTTGTTTCACCCTTTGGGTGGTAAGCCTCTTACTCACACAAATCTGCCCCTGTGGTTTAAGCCTCAGCTTTGCTGGTACAAGGGACCATATTATTATAATCAGATCATCAGATTACTTCCTCTTTGCATCTGGCAGAGATCAGTGCACTGAGCAAAGGGAAATGAAAGCACAAAGCATCCACCCCATTGGGCAGAAATTTATCAAGTACCCACTAAAAAATAAATGTATCAAGAACCTAAGCCTTGGGTCTAGGTTCTGCAACGCAGCATGCCTTGGACTACCTGTGCCAGGGCACTCCCTTTGCTCTGTGCACTCCCTCTGTGGGGGTGACAAGTGGCAGCTAACACTTACGGAGCACTCACAAGTGCCAGGCCCTGTGCCGAGCACTCCGTACACAACGTCTCACTCAATCCTCACAAGTGCTTTCGTGATTAGACATGTGCAGGAGCAAGCAACAGAAACAAGACCCAAACTGGCTTAAGCAAGAGGAGATTCTATTGGCTCACACAACCGCGGGTTAGTAAGCCTCGGGTATGGTGGGATCAAATCTCTGACTGTTTCTCTGACTTTCTTTTTCACACAAACTTCCCTCATGGCTGCGAGATGGCCACCAGGAGCAGCTGGACAGAATGCTTCCTATTCCTGTCCAGCAGGAGAGACTGAACTTCCCAGGGCTTGCTTTCCAGAATGAGGAAGATGCCTTCCCAAAAGTCCCGAGTAAGCCTCCCTTTACATCTCACCTCGTTAGCCCAAATTGGCTTAGACCTGCCCATCCCATAATCCAATAATTCTTTATTTTATTTTAGACGGAGTCTCGCTCTGTCACCCAGGCTGGAGTGCAGTTGCGCGATCTTGGCTCACTGCAACCTTTGCCTCCCGGGTTCAAGCGATTCTCCTGCCTCAGCCTCCCGAGTAGCTGGGACTACAGGCACATGCCACCATCCCTGGGTAATTTTTTGTGTTTTTAGTAGAGACGAGGTTTTACCGTGTTAGCCAGGATGCTCTCGATCTCCTGACCTTGTGATCCGCCTGCCTGGGCCTCCCAAAGTGCTGGGATTACAGGCGTGAGCCACCGCGCCCGGACTCCATTAATTCTTAACCCTGACTGCTCATCAGAATTCACAGGAAGTTTTTGAAAAAATATTGATGCCTAAGCACCACCCTGGCCCTATCAAATCAGAAACTTTGTGGGTGAAGCCCAGGCCTCAGCATTTTTAAAAACTTCCCAGGTATTTCTTTTTTTTTTTTTTGAGACAGAATCTTGCTCTATTGCCCAGGCTGGAGTGCAGTGGCCTGATCTCAGTCCACTGCAACCTCCACCTCCTTGGTTCAAGCAATTCTTGTGCCTCAGCCTCCTGAGTAGCTGGAATTACAGGCGCCTGCCACCACTCCCGGCTAATTTTTGTATTTTTAGTAGAGATGGGGTTTCACCATGTTAGTAGGGCTGGTCTCAAACTCCTGACCTCAGGTGATCTGCCCGTCTCGGCCCCCCAAAGTGCTGGGATTATGAGCCAAACCACCGCGCCTGGCCCTTCCCAGGTATTTCTAATGCGCAGTGAGTGCCCCAGGGTTAGACCTTGGGCATTGTCTCCAAAGGAGGTCACCTGCTCAGTGACAGGGAACCTGGCCCAACTGATGACAACATTCATTGGGAAGCTTCACACCTGCGGCCCACTGCCCGAAGTGTACCGGCAATTAATAATTCTAATAAATCCTATAATTTTCTTGTGAATAGCATAATTATATTGCTTGGCAATTTGTGTGTGTGCTAAAAGCATTAATTTGTTAAATGTAAACATCTAAAACATGCCACAATCATCGTAAGACGTATTAGCATGTCTTGATTTTTTTAAAAAACCAGGAGTGGCCGGGTGCGGTGGCTCACGCCTATAATCCCAGCACTTTTGGAGGCCGAGGCGGGCGGATCACGACGTCCGGAGATCGAGACCATCTTGGCCAACATGGTGAAACCCCGTCTCTACTAAAAATACAAAAATTAGCCGGGTGTGGTGGTGCACGCCTGTAGTCCCAGCTACTCGGGAAGCTGAGGCAGGAGAATCCCTCGAACCTGGGAGGAGGAGGTTGCGGTGAGCAGAGGTTGCGCCATTGCACTCCAACCTGGGCAACAGAGTGAGACTCCAAAAAACAAACAAACAAACAAACAAACAAAAAAACAAAAAAACCCAGGAGTTTCCAAAACTGGAAGGAGCTCGGGGCCACTCTTGGCTTCTAGAGAGTTCCCACCCTGATATCTGGCCACAGGCTGGGTTGCCTAGCCCTGGGCCCTTCCCTTCTGTGAAAGTTTGAGTTCTTGATCCCAATTCTTCATTACCCTGTAGTGGTGTTTAGCATTTTACCCATCAACCATGGCCTCCTTGTGGATGGAGTGTACTCTCTTCTTCTAGACTTTCAGCTTGATCATGTGACTTGCCAGGACTTGCTGTTCAGACATGAACAGAAGCTGAAACTAGCTTTCCTTGTTCCTTGTGCTTTTGCTGTAGCCACTGGAAGAATAAATACCTCCCAGATGGCTGCTGCTGCCCCTTCAGTCCAGGCCTGTGATGGTTAATTTTATAGGCTTAACTGGGCTAAGGGTATCCAGATAGCTGGTATTATTTCTGGGCATGTCTGTGAGAGTGTTTCTGGAAAAGAATAGCATTTTAATCAATGGACTGAGTAAAGAAGGTTGCTCTTAGGCCAGGCGTGGTGGCTCACATCTGTGATCCCAGCACTTTGGGAGGTTGAGGCAGGTGGATCACTTGAGGTCAGGAGTTGGAGACTAGCCTGGCCAATATGGCGAAACCCCATCTCTACTAAAAATACAGAAATTAGCAGGGCATGGTGGTGCATGCCTGTAATCCCAGCTACTCGGGGGGCTGATGCAGGAGAATCTCTTGAACCTGGGAGGCAAAGGTTGCAGTGAGCCAATATCGCGCCACTGCACTCCAGCCTGGGTGACAGAGCGAGACTCCATTTCAGAAAATAAATAAATAAATAAAAGAAGGTTGTTCTCGCCAAAAGGGGTGGGCAGCACCCAGTCCCATTAAGTGCCTGAATACAACAGAAAGGCAGAGGAAGGGAGAAGTCTCTCTCTCTTCTTGAGCTGGGACATCCACGTGCTCCTGGTTCTTGGGCCTTCAGATTCAGTCTGAATTACATATATGACTAGCTTTCCTGGTCCTCAGCTTGCAGACGGCAGATCGTGGGACTTCTTGGCCTCTGTCATCACGCGAGCCAATTTTCATAATAAATCTCCTCATCTGTATACACATACACACTATCGGTTCCGTTTCTCTGGAGATCCTTGACTATTATCGGGCCCCAGGGTGAGACATGCAGCTGGGCTGAGCTGGACCCACCATCTGCAGCGGAGCCACACAGCCAAGTCTGACCAAGTTGCAGGCCTGTGGGCCTGCGAATAGATGATTGCTGATTTAAGCCACTGAGCTTTGGGGTGACGTACAGCATTATCACAGCATTAGTTACCTAATATACCTTCTCAAACTGTGCTGTGCACAGACATATCAGCCCTTTGACCTCAGAGAACTTAAGGAGCCTAGCACAATGGAGGAGAGTGAGTGGACAGGGAACATTTCCCTTTTGGAACCCGATGTTAGCATCTAGCCTTTACAAGGGTTATGGCCAGGCCATAGTCTAAGCACAGTGATTACAAGCATTTTTCTTTTTTCTTTTTTTTTTTTTTTGAGATAGAGTCTCACTCTGTCACCCAGGCTGGAGTGCAGTGGCACAATCTTGGCTCGCTGCAACCTCCGCCTCCCGGGTTCAAGCGATTCTCCTGCCTCAGCCTCCCAAGTAGCTGGGATTACAGGCGCCTGCCACTACGCCTGGCTAATTTTTGAATTTTTAGTGGAGACAAAGTTTCACCATGTTGGCCAGGCTGGTCTTGAACTCCTGACCTCAGGTGATCCACCTGCCTTGACCTCCCAAAGTGCTAGAATTACAGGCGTGAGCCACCGCACACGGCCCTGGCTAATTTTTGTATTTTTAGTAGAGATGGAGTTTTGCCATGTTGGACAGGCTGGTCTCAAACTCCTGACTTCAAGTAATCCACCTCCCAAGGTGCTGGGATTACAGGCGTGAGCCTCTGTGCCTGGACGTACAAGCATTGTTCTTTTTTTTTAAAAAAAAATTTTTCGAGACAGGGTCTCATCACTCTGTCTCCCAGGCTGGAGGGCAGGGGTGTGATCATAGCTCATTGCAGCCTTGGGCTCCTGGGCTCAAGGCATCCTCCCACCTCAGCCCCCTGATTAGCTGGGATTGCAGGTGTGTGCCACCGAGCCTAGCTAATTTTTAAATTTTTTGTAGAGACAAGGTGTTGCTGTGTTGCCCAGGCTGGTCTCAAATTTCAGCCCTCAAGTGATCCTCCTGCCTCAGCCTCCCAAAGCACTGGGATTACATGCATAAGCCACCATGCCTGGGCCCACAAACATTACTTTCTTTTGAAACCAGACTTCCTGCCGAATTTGAAGCCCAGCTGCACCACTTACATGTTGTGTGAACTTGGACAGGTTGCTTAACTTCTCCGGGTCTCAGGATCCTAATCTGTAAAATGAGAAATAATAGTACCTACCTCTGTTGTACAGATTGAATAAATCTTTGTGTAATGCATAGAACAGTGCCTGGCACATGGTAAGCATCATATAAGCAAGAGCTTTGGTTATTAAGTACTCTACATGTATTTACCTCTCTCAACAAACCAAACAGCAAATTTTATCACTATTTTTGGATAATGGAACTGAGATTAAGAGAGGTCAAATGACTTGTCCAAGGTCACAAAACATGTGAGTCACTGAGCCAAGTATGAAAACAATTCTGTCTGATTCTAAATCTTTTTATTTTTTATTTTTTTGAGACAGAGTCTCACTCTGTTGCCCAGGCTGGAGTGCAGTGGCGTGATCTCAACTCACTGCAACCTCCGCCTGCCAGGTACAGGCAATTCTCCTGCCTCAGACTGCCAAGTAGCTGGGATTACAGGTGCCCGCCACCACGCCCGGCTAATTTTTTGTATCTTTAGTAGAGACGGGGTTTCACCATGTTGGTCAGGTTGGTCTTGAACTCCTGACCTCGTGATCCACCCACCTCAGCCTCCCAAAGTCCTGGGATTAGACAGACATGAGCCACTGTGCCCGGCTGTATATCCCCCACATTTAGTTATCTGTATATCCCCCACATTTAGTGGGAGCTTGGCCCACATTGGGCAGCAATGAATGTCAATGAATGCCTGTGTGAACAGGCCTGGCTAGGTGGAAGGCAGGCTGGGTTGTGATTGGAGTTCACCCAGTGCCCTCTTTACTTCACCTGGCTTCTTTTTTATTTTTATTTTTATTTTTTGAGACCAAGTTTCGCTCTTGTTGCCCAGGCTGGAGTGCAATGGTGCGATCTTGGCTCACCACAACCTCCACCGCCTGGATTCAAGCGATTCTCCTGCCTCAGCCTCCCGAGTAGCTGAGATTACAGGCTGCGCCACCATGCCCGGCTAATTTTTTTTTTTTTGTATTTTTAGTAGAGACAGGGTTTCTCCATGTTGGTCAGGCTGGTCTCGAACTCCTGACCTTAGGTGATCCACCCGCCTCCGCCTCCCAAAGCGCTGGGATTACAGGCGTGAGCCACTGTGCCTGGCCCTACTTCACCTGGCTTCTTAATGGGCTGGGGACTGGTTGGCCAGAGGGGACCTCCCCCAGGTTGGTTTGCCGGGCAGGGGCACAATGGAAGCTGCCCCGGGTTGCGATGTGAAGTCAAGCCATATGGCTTGGGCACAACCAGCTCTGCTATATCTGGCTGTGTGTCCAGGGCCAGTTGCTTTCCAGGCTCTCTGAGACTCAGTTTACTCCCGAGTCAGGAAGCAGAACCAGGGAGCAGCAGGACAGACAAAGCCGGGGGCCACCTTCAGAGCCCCAGAGCCTCCCACTGTGTCCTCTGCTGCCTGCAAAAAGGCCACCTCCTTCTCAGAGGGAAACCTGAGACCTGCTGAGTCAGCAGATTTGGGGGCCCAGACAGCTGTGTCCCCTCCCCGCCCCCAGCCCAGGGAGAAGGCCCGTCCCTCTGAAAGGCAAGGACAGGTGCTGGGCTTCCCTGGAGCCAGAGCACGCCCTGATAACCCAAGAGCCAGATACACGAGGCCTCTCCTGCTGCAGAAGGTCAGGCAGAACCCCAGGGCCTGGCACAGGGGAAACGGAGAGCATGTCCCAGCTGTGGTCACTTCACCCTTGGAGTGTCAGTTTCCTTAACACAGAAATCAAAACTCCTCCGCCAGGCGCAGTGGCTCATGCCTATAATCCCAACAATTTAGGAAGCTGAGGTGGGCGGATCACCTGAGGTTGGGTATTCGAGACCAGCCTGACCAACATGGAGAAAGCCTGTCTCTACTAAAAACACAAAATTAGCCGGGTGTGGTGGTGTATGCTTATAATCCCAGCTACTCGGGAGGCTGAGGCAGGAGAATCGCTTGAACCTGGGAGGCGGAGGTTGCGGTGAGCCGAGATTGTGCCATTGCACTCCAGCCTGGGCAACAAGAGCGAAACTCCATCTCAAAACAAAAAAAAGAAAAGAAAGGAAAAAAGAAATCAAAACTGCATCTTGGGCCTGTGGAGAAGCCCCTGCAGGTTCAAGAAGACCCTCTATAAACTGCAAAGGCTTGTGCTCCAGGAGGCTGCTCTCAGGTCCTCCGTTTCCATGTCTGTAAAATAAGAGCAAGGAGCTTGCAAGGGCCTTCTAGCCAGGAAGGCCTCCAATCCAGTCCTTCAGGAAACCATCCCCCTAGCTCAGTATCACTCATGATGTGAAGGTGCTTCATGTCTTTTTGCCCAAAATGCCTAACTTGGGTCCAATAATTTCCAGTTTACCAGAAATACAGGAGACTAAGGAAGAAATGAAACAAGAGAAAAACAACACAATAAACCCTGAAGGTGGGGCATTTTGCAAACAACAAGTCCAGTTTTATGACATGTCATTGTCATAAAAAAGGACTTGCCAGACTAAAAGAGACTTAAGGGCATCCAACCACAGGCGTTGCAGGGTCCTTGACTGCACTCCCATTTTCAGGTGCCAGCATAAAGGACATTTTAGGAGCAATGAGAGAATTTGAATGTGGGCTGAGCATTAGATAAGATGGAGATGTATTGACAGGGAGAGGCTGAGATAACTGACAAGGACAGCATGATCTCATTTTGATTTTAAAAATTACATATGCCTAGGCACAGTGGCTCATGCCTGTAATCCCAGCACTCTGGGAGGCTGAGGCGAGTGGATCTCTTGAGGTCAGGAGTTCAAGACCAGCCTGGCCAACACAGTAAAACCCCGTCTCTGCTAAAATGCAAAAATTAGCCGGGCATGGTGGCAAGGGCCTGTAGTCCCAGCTACTAGGGAGGCTGAGGCAGGAGGATCACTGGAACCTGGGAAGTGGAGGTTTCAGTGAGCCAAGATCGCACCACTGTACTGTAGCCTGGGCAATAGAGTGAGACTCTGTCTCAGAAAAACAAACAAACAAAACACAAAAATATTACATATGCAGGGCTGGGCGCTGAGGCTCATGCCTGTAATCCCAACACTTTGGGAAGCTGAGGCAAGCAGCTCACTTGAGCCCAGGAGTTTGAGACCAGCCTGGGCAACATAGTGAGACCCTGCCTCTAAAAAAATAATAAAAAATTACAAAGGCATAAAAAGAGATTCGGGGCCGGGTGCGGTGGCTCATGCCTGTAATCCCTGCACTTTGGGAGGCCGAGGCGGGCGGATCACTTGAGGTCAAGAGTTGGAGACCAGCCTGGCTAACATGGTGAAACCCTGTCTCTATTAAAAAAATACAAAAATTAGCTGGGTGTGGTGGCATGTGCCTGTAATCCCAGCTACTTGGGAGGCGGAGGCAGGGGAATCGCTTGAACCCGGGAGGTGGAGGTTTTAGTGAGCCAGGATCACACCACTGTACTCCAGCCTGGGTGACAGAGAAGACTCTGTCTCACAAAAAAAAAAAAAAATTATATATATATATATATATATATATATATATATATATATGAGAGATACGGGAGGATAGACAATGAGGATACTGCCTAGATGGTAGGAATAGAGTGGTTTTGTTTTCTTATTTTTGCTCATCTGTAACTTCCAGCTTTCTCTAATGTACGTGCACAGCTGTTGGGGCTCAGAAACGGTACTCCAAAGTATGGCGCTATGGCAGGCTGAGTACTTTGAACTAAAGAAACTGGAAGGTCTCAAAAGTCAACTCTCTCTCTGACGTTCTCCCATCCTCCTGTCTCCTGCCCCTCTTTTGCCCCCAGAGGAATCCATAGACACCAGAATTCTTTTTCCCCAGTCATAGAAACTAGAACCCCTCTCCCCTAAAGCAAGCCATAAAACCTAGAAAGGGTCACTCTCTCCCTTCTCCCCTGAAGACCCCTATTCCAGAAAGGGTCCTGCCCGATACCTGCTGGAAGGAGTGCCGTACAGAGAGGCCAAGAAGCATCTCAATAGACAGGACTTGCTGGGTATCCGCGCTCAGTCTATTCCCATGAATCATGCTCTTTTGTCCGATCACCTTTCTACACGGCTGTCTGCTTTGCATAGAATCTAAGCATAAAAATAGATAGGTTTCCCTGGATCTTTGGGTCTTCATTCTGAAGGCTCCTGTGTCTTGTAAAACTTTGATTAAATAAATTTGTTTTGCTTTCCTCTTGTTAACCAGTCTTTTATTATAGGAGTGTCAGCCATGACCTTTATGATGAATGAGGAAAGTTAGCACACCTTTCTACCCCTAAACAGCTTTGCTGATAATAAAAGTTATTTAATTTCACTATTTTTCGAGATGGAGTCTCGTTCTGTCACCCAGGCTGGAGTTCAGTGGCACAATCTTGGCTCACTGCAACCTCCACCTCCTGGGTTCAAGCCATTCTCCTGCCTCAGCCTCCCGAGTAGCTGGGACTACAGGTGCATGCCATCACGCCCAGCTAATTTTTGCATTTTTAGTAGAGACGGGGTTTCACCATGTCGGTCAGTCTGGTCTCGAACTCCTGACCTTAAGCAATCTACCTGCCTCAGCCTCCCAAAGTCTTGGGGCTACAGACATGAGCTATCACACCCAGCCAAAAGTTATTTTAAACTAGAGACGTTCTTGGCATAGTCCCGGGCTCTGACGGCTTCCTGTGGCCTCAGCTTCCTCTTTCAGCTCCTGCCCCATCCAGGACTTGCCAAGAACATTAACCAGGCAATGGCATCTCGGGTCACAGCTTTCCTCCCCTCTGAGCACCACCCTTCCTTCCTCCCCTCCCTCCCCGACATCATGGTGCTTCCATGGGGAAGTGTCCATTGAATTACAGCAACGCCATGTGTTCACTCCCTCCTTCTCCCCTGCAGAGAAGTGACTTACCTGATGGCCAAGTGTGGGAGGAGCTCCTGGGCATGCCCAGCCCAGCACATCATCTCTTTTGGAAGCCTTTATTGGTCTGTTGCTGCCTGGCAGTTAGCAGCCTCTGGTATCCCCACTGAGCCAGGGACTGGGCATTTTCAGTGGGTGAATGTCAAGTTCAAGGGTAGGATAGCAGGAAGCCAGCTTGGCCATTGCTCTTAAGTCACAGGAAAATATTTTGATCTCTCTCTGTCTGACTGTTGTGTGTCTCTCTCAGTAGCTTTCAAACTTGGATGGAGAAGAGTAGCATCCTTTACTGGATCCTCTAAAATCCAACATCTGTCTCTTCCCTGCCCCAGTGGCCCCTTCTGTAGGGGTGGGTTGCCCCTCCACACCTGTGGGTGTTTCTCATAAGGTGGAACGAGAGACTTGGAAAAGAAAAAGACACAGAGACAAAGTATAGAGAAAGAAATAAGGGGGCCCGGGGAACCAGCATTCAGCATATGGAGGATCCCGCCAGCCTCTGAGTTCCCTTAGTATTTATTGATCATTCGTGGGTGTTTCTCCGAGAGGGGGATGTGTCAGGGTGACAAGACAATAGTGGGGAGAGGGTCAGCAGAGAAACATGTGAACAAAGGTCTTTGCATCATAGACAAGGTAAAGGATTAAGTGCTGTGCTTTTAGATATGCATTCACATAAACATCTCAATGCTTTACAAAGCAGTATTGCTGCCCGCATGTCCCACCTCCAGCCCTAAGGCGGTTTTTCCCTATCTCAGTAGATAGAACGTACCATCGGGTTTTATACCGAGACATTCCATTGCCCAGGGACGGGCAGGAGACAGATGCCTTCCTCTTGTCTCAACTGCAAGAGACATGCCTTCCTCTTATACTAATCCTCCTCAGCACAGACCCTTTACGGGTGTCGGGCTGGGGAACGGTCAGGTCTTTCCCTTCCCACGAGGCCATATTTCAGACTATCACATGGGGAGAAACCTTGGACAATACCTGGCTTTCCTAGGCAGAGGTCCCTGCGGCCTTCCGCAGTTTTTGTGTCCCTGGGTACTTGAGATTAGGGAGTGGTGATGACTCTTAAGGAGCGTGCTGCCTTCAAGCATCTGTTTAACAAAGCACATCTTGCACCGCCCTTAATCCATTTAACTCTGAGTTGACACAGCACATGTTTCAGAGAGCACGGGGTTGGGGGTAAGGTTATAGATTAACAGAATCTCAAGGCAGAAGAATTTTTCTTAGTACATAACAAAATGGAGTCTCCCATGTCTACTTCTTTCTACACAGACACAGTGACAATCTGATCTCTCTTGCTTTTCCCCACACCCTTCTCCCCTGCCCAACTCCATGCTCAGGTGGAAGCTGATTTTCTTTTCTTTTTATTTGAGACAGAGTCTCGCTCTGTTGCCTAGGCTGGAGTGCAGTGGCATGATCTTGGTCAGCTCACTGCAACCTCCGCCTCCCAGGTTCAAGCAATTCTTCCACTCAGCCTCCTGAGTAGCTGGGATTACAGGTGCACACTACCACGCCCGGCTAAGTTTTGTATTTTTGTAGAGATGGGGTTTCGCCATGTTGGCCAGGCTGGTCTTGAACTCCTGACTTCAGGTGATCTGCCCGCCTCGGCCTCCCAAAGTGCTGGGATTACAGGTGTGAGCCACTGCGCCTGGTCTAGAAGCTGATTTTCTAGAGGCATCTTCAAGACTCAGGAACTTCAGGACTGAGTTTCTAATGAAGAGAAGAATAGGAAGTCCTTGGGGACAGTCAGAAATGGAGGTGAAGGTACAGGGGGTGTGGGGTGGTGAGGGTGCAGGGGTGCGGGGTGGTGAGGGTGCAGGGGGTGCGGGGAGGTGAGGGTGCAGGGGGTGCGGGGTGGTGAGGGTGCAGGGGCGCGGGGTGGTGAGGGTGCAGGGAGTGAGGGATGGTGAGAATGCAGGGGGGTGCGGGGTGGTGAGGGTGCAGGGGGTGCAGGGTGGTGAGGGTACAGGGGGTGCAGGGAGGAGAGGGTGCAGGGGTGCAGGGTGGTGAGGCAGCATTCCAGACAGAGGGAACAGCATGGGCAAAGGAGTGGAGGCTGGATGCAAAATGAGAGGGGAGGAGTGACCTGAACTGATGCTGTGCCCTGCACATGACAAACGTAGATCATGGGGGACGTGGGGCCACATGAGTGTTTCAAGCTGAGAAGTGTTGATATGCTGGGAGCATCTCCTGGGGCCACTCTGTGGAGGACAGGTCCAGGCCAGAGGCCTGGGAGCAAGAGATTAGCAATGGGGTCGTGAACCCAGAACACTTATAGGGAAGAGGAAAAAGCGATTCCAAAGACTAAAGGGCAGCAGCGGCCTGCACCTCTGGGCACTTCATCTCAGAAGCAAATCACTCCAGGTTGCCGAGAGCTCAGAAATGGATTTCTTGAATTATGCAAAGGTAGAGAAGTCAGACCCAATCCCCGCCCCCCATTACAAATATTTTGTAATGTTCCCTTCACCAAGCTGAAATGAAATTCATAAATAAACTAACCTACCCTCACACATGCTTTAAAAAAAAAATCAATGATATCCTAACTATAATATGAAGGAGAAATAAAAGGAGGGTAATTTCTAACAAAATAATATAAATTTCAGGATGAAAATCTGCAGGCAGCCTGGGCGTGGTGGCTCATGCCTGTAATCCTAGCACTATGGAAGTCTGAGGTGGGCGGATCACCTGAGGTCAGGAGTTCGAGACCAGCCTGGCCAACATGGTGAAACCCTGTCTCTACTAAAACTACAAAAATTAGCCAGGCGCGGTGGTGGGCGCCTGTAATTCCAGCTACCTGGGAAGCTGAGGCAGGAGAATCGCTGGAACCTGGGAGATGGAGGTTGCAGCGAGCCAAGATTGTGCCACTGCACTCCAGCCTGGGCAACAGAGTGAGATGCCATCTCAAAAAAAAAAAAAAAAAAAGAAGAAGAAGAAGAAGAAAGAAAATCTGCAGGCTGACTACAGCCAGAGATGAGGTGGCCCCACACTTGCTCCTAGAGGTGGGGCCATGGAGACCATGGCGGCCACAAGGCAGATGGACACAGGTAGTTGTGATGGTGATTCAGACCCCACAGGCGGTGCTGTTGCCAGTGACATGAAATGGGCAACGAGTCTTGGCCAAATTCCAAGCAAAACAAAGGACAATCTTCTCTTTGTATACACAATAGTCATGTTCCTAGAAAATTCTGTGTATGTTGAAAGCATGCAAAAGTTATTTATTTTGTGTTTATATAAAAACAGGTCTCTGTCTCCCATTTTGACAAAGAAAAATGCCCTTGCAGGTTTCCCAGACTCCTCTGAGGGGCTGTCTTGGCCTCATTGGGTGTCATTGTCTTAGAGCCTTTTCTGTAATTACAGCAGCTGAGACCAGAATGCAGGTGCCCCGTAAAACCAATCTGCATCTTCTTCTGGTGGCTGAGAGGCGAGCGGGAGGCTGTGGAACTTAGAGGACAGTTGGGAGAAGGGTCCAGAGAGGTGGGAAGTGAGCAGCCCCCAAGAAATGGCAACAGGCCAAGGCCAGAGGAGATGGCAGGCTGCTGAGATGCTTCCTGGGGTGGGGACAGACAAGAGGTGCTAAACTGTAAATCTGTAATCCCCCTCTGCTGTTCCCAATTTGTCCATAAAAGTCAGTTACACAGGCTGGGTAACCCCACCACTTTGAGAGGCCAACATGGGTGGATCACCTGAGGTCAGGAGTTCGAGACCAGCCTGACCAATATGGTGAAACCCTGTCTCTACTAAAAATACAAAAATTAGCCAAGCATGGTGGTGCACACCTGTAGTCCCAGCACTTGGGAGACTGAGACAGGGGAATTGCTTGAACCTGGGAGACAGAGGTTGCAGTGAGCAGAGATTGCGCCACTGCACTACACTGGGTGACAGAGCCAGATTCGGTCTCAAAAAAAAAAAAGTCAGTTACACACTATGGTGCTTGGAGGGGGATCAATAAAAATGATGGCTCATATTCCCTAACAAACTGCTGATGCTTTACTCACACTAACTCATGTGACCTGCAGCAAGGCCTAAGAGGTAGGGGCCACACTTACCCCCAGTTTATAATGAGAAAACCAAAGCCTAGAGAGATGGAGACCATTGCCCAAGGCCAATCAGCTCATCAGTTGCAGAGCAAGACTTTGAACCCAGGCAGTCTGGCTCCTGTGGCCCCTGTTTGATCACCCCACTAGCAAGGGCCAGACCTGTGCTCTAGTGAAGCATTGCGAAGGGAAATCGCAGCAGTATGCAGGGAGCTGGGGCGGGGTTGAAGAAATCTGGGCTAAGAGGTAACAGGAGATCATAGGCATTCACTGGAGATTCTCAAAAACATTGAGAAGGATGCTAGCCTTCCCTGGTATGAAGGACAGAGACAGCCATTTTCACTGGATCTTACAAGGAAGGGTGACTCCAGGGAGGTGGAAGATCAGAAGCATCCTGTCCCAATGGAAACTCCAAAATGGCCATGTTGGTTTATGTCCAGGGCCCATCTGAACTCTGTTTGTTTCTGAACTCTTAAATTTCAACAGCTTCACCTATTTCCATCCCATTTGTTAATAGCTGTATTTTAATGTATTCATTGGCTGAGAAAATACAGCACAAAAGACTACTTTGAATTCAGAAATGCTTTCAGTGAATTTGAATGTTATTAATCACAGTGGCATCCACATTCATTTGAAAAACATTACATCTGTAGAAGCCAAATGCTTTCCAGTGACAGTGCTTGGGGCACTTACGGCCAATGCTGAGTAAAAGGCATAGGTGGAAACTAGGAAAAGGCAAGAAAGAAGTGACTGATGCACCAGCGCCAGAATCCCCCAGGACCCAGCTCAACCCCCTGGGGTGGCTCAGGGTCACTACCACAGTCCTGATCCATGTCACCTACTCCCTGCTGGTATATGTGCTGAGAAAAGGCTTTGATTGGGCCATCCTAGTGCCACTCATTATGGAGCAACTCCATGGGGCAGAGCTTAGGCCAGCCCCCACCAAGAGGCTAGCTGACCTCCTGTCCAGCCCAAATGGAGGCGCTGGACAGATTGGAGGTCAGTCCAGGGCAATCACCTGTTCCCAGTGGGGCCGTTGCAAGGGATGGATGAAGTGTCGGAGGCATTTGAACCAGAGCAACTCCATCTTGAATAGGGGCTGGGTAAAATAAGGCTGAGATCTACTGAGCTGCATTCCCAGATGGTTAGGCATTCTAAGTCATAGGATGAGATAGGTTGACACAAGATACAGGTCATAAAGACCTTGCTGATAACACAGTCTGCAGTAAAGAAGCCGGCTAAAACCCACTAAAACCAAGATGGCAATGAGGCTGACCTCTGGTGGCCCTCACTGGTACACAGTTTACAAATGCCATGGCAATGTCAGGAAGTTACCCTATATGGTCTAAAAAGGGGAGGCATGAATAATCCACCCCTTATTTAGCATATCCTCAAGAAATAACCAGTTGGGCATGGTGGCTCACTCCTCTAATCCCAGCACTTCGGGAGGCTGAGGTGGATGGATCACCTGAGGTCAGAAGTTCGAGACCAGCCTGGCCAACATGGTGAAACCCTGTCTCTCCTAAAAATACAAAAAATTAGCCTTGTGTGGTGGCGGGTGCCTGTTATCCCAGCTACTCGGGAGGCTGAGGCAGGAGAATCTCCTGCACCTGGGAGGCAGAGGTTACAGTGAGTGAGATCACAGCATTGCACTCCAGCCTGGGCAACAAGAGCGAAACTCCATCTCAAAAAAAATAAAGAGGCCGGGCATGGTGGCTCACGCCTGTAATCCCAGCACTTTGGGAGGCCGAGGCGGGAGGATCACGAGCTCAGGAGACAGAGACCATCCTGGCTAACACGGTGAAACCCCATGTCTACTAAAAAAATAAAAAACATCAGCCGGGCCTGGTGGCGGGTGCCTGTAGTCCCAGCTACTCGGGAGGCTGAGGCAGGAGAATGGCGTGAACCCAGGAGGCGGAGCTTGCAGTGAACCGAGATCTCGCCACTGCACTCCAGCCTGAGCAACAGAGCAAGACTCTGTCTCAAAAAAAAAAAAAGAAAAAGAACCATAAAAATGATTAACCGGCAGCCCTTTTGTTCTGTTATTTTTCTAATAAACTTGCCTTCACTTTACTCTATGGATTCGCCTCAAATTTTTTGTTGCACAAAATCCAAGAACCCTGCCTTGGGGTCTGGACCGGGGCCCCTTTCCGGTAACAAAAGGAGCAGGTTGGGGCTACAGTCTTCAAAAGGTGGCTGGAAAATTGGCAAAATTGAAAGGAATGACAATACCAACTGTTGGCAAGGATGTACAGCAACTGAAACCCTCACACATGGTTGGGGAGTGTGTTAGGCCGTTATTGCATTGCTGTGAAGAAATACCTGACGCTGCATAGGTGATAAAGAAAAGGGGTTTAATTGGCTCATGGTTCTGCAGACTTTACAGGAAGCATGGTGCTGGCACCTGCTCAGCTTCTCATGAGGCTTCAGGGAGGTTTTCTCATGGTGGAAGGTGAAGTGGGAGCAGGCACATCACATGGCCAGAGGGGGAGCAAGGGGAAAGGAGTTGCCACACATTATGAAAGAACAGAGGCCGAGTGCAATGGCCCATGCCTATAATCCCAGCACTTTGGGAGGCCAAGGCAGGTAAATCACTCGAGGTCAGGAGTTCGAGACCAGCCTGGGCAACATAGTGAAATCCCGTCTCTACTTAAAAAAAAAAATACAAAAATTAGCCGGGCGTGGTGGCAGGTGCCTGTAGTTCTAGCTACTTGGGAGGCTGAGCTAGGAGACTCTCTTGAACCCAGGAGGTGGGGGTTGCAGTGAGCCGAGATCATGCCACTGCACTCCAGCCTGGGCAAGAGAGCAAGACTCTGTCCCCCTAAAAAAAAAAACACAAGAAAACCCCCAAAAAACAGATTTTGGGGGAACTCACTCACTCACTATCAAGAGGACAGAAGCAAGCCATGAGGGATCCACCCAAGCACCTCCCACCAGACCCCACCTCCAACATTGGGGATTACATTCCTTTTTTTTTTTTTTTTTTTGAGATGGAGTCTGGCTCTGTTGCCCATGCTGGAGTGTAGTGGCCATGATCTTGGCTCACTGCAACCTCTACCTCCCGGGTTCAAGCGATTCTCCTTCCTCAGTCTCTGGAGTAGCTGGGATTACAGGCATGTGCCACCACACCGGGCTAATTTTTGTATTTTTAGTAGAGATGGGGGTTTCACTATGTTGGCCAGGCTGGTCTCGAACTCATCTCATGACCTTGGGTGATCCACCTGCCTTGGCCTCCCAGAGTGCTGGGATTACAGGCGTGAGCCACTCCACCTGGCCGCCTTTTCTCTTATTAATCAGCTTTTTGTCAGTTGATTTTTCAGCAAACCTTCAGTGGGTGAAGGGGAACTTTTCCCATGGCTCCTACAAAAGGCCAAAAGGACAGGATTTCGGACAGTTGAACACCTGGAGTTTCCTGTAGAGTGGTGCCTAGGGGAAAGCGTGGAAGCTCAGAGCCCATACCTCATCCAATGCATCCCTTTATCTGTGTCCTTTGTAATCCTCTATAATAAACTGGTTAACGTAAGTTTCCCTGAGTTCTGCGAGCCGCTCTAGCAAATTAATTGAGGAGGTCGGGGAACCCCAACTTGAAACCAGTCGGTCAGAAGTTCTGGAGGCTTGGACTTGCAGGTGTCTGAAGTGGGGACAGTCTGATGGGACTGAGTTCTAACCCTGTGGGATGTGATGCTATCTCCAGGTAAACAGCACCAGAATTGAACTGAATGAGAGGACACCCAGCCAGTGTCTGCTGCTTGGTGTGTGGGGGAAAAAAACCCACGCATTTGGTCACAGAAGTATTCTGTGGTGTTGATTGTGGTTGTGTTGAGAGGGCAGAAAAACACTTGTGTGTGTGTTTCCTGAGAAATACCTGGTGTGGCCGGGCACGGTGGCTCACGCCTGTAATCCCAGCACTTTTGGGAGGCCGAGGTGGGCAGATCACAAGGTCAGGAGTTTGAGATCAGCCTGGCCAACATGGTGAAACCCCACCTCTACTAAAAATACAAAAATTAGCTGGGCGTGGTGGTGCACACCTGTAATCCCAGCTACTCGGGAGGCTGAGGCAGAAGAATCGGTTGAACCTGGGAGGCAAAGGTTGCAGTGAGCCGAGATTGCACCACTGCACTCCAGCCTGGGTGACAGAGTGAGACTCTGTCTCAAAAAAAACAAAAAAAGAAAGAAAGGAAAGAAAGGAAAGAAAGAAAGAAAGAAAGAGAAAGAAGGAAGGAAGGAAGGAAAGATCTGAATATCTGGGTGTATACATATGTGAAATAAATTCATTGGCCAGGCGCGGTGGCTCACGCCTGTAATCCCAGCACTTTGGGAAGCCAAGGCAGACCGATCACGTGAGGTCAGGAGTTTGAGACCAGCCTGTCCAACATGGTGAAACCCCATCTCTACTAAAAATACAAAAAAAATTAGCTGGGTGCGGTGGTGCGCGCCTCTGGTTCTAGCTACTTGGGAGGCTGAGGCAGAAGAATCACTTGAACGTGGGAGGTGGAGGTTGCAGTGAGTCAAGATCGTGCCACTGCACTCCAGCCTGGGCAACAGAGCAAGACTCCATCTCAAAATAAATAAATAAATAAATAAATAAAATAAAATAAATTAATCAAGCCCTTCACTTAGGATTAGTGTGTAACTTTAATAAAAAAGAAAAAATCTTTCTTAAAAATGGCCAGTAAGTACAGGAAAAGATGTTCAACATCATTAATCATTAGAGAAATGCAAATCAAAACCACAATGAGACACCACTTCATACCCATCAGGATGTCTATTAGAAAACAAAGCAGGCCATCGTGGTAGCTCATGCCTGCAATCCGAGCACTTTGGGTCGCCAAGGCGGGTGGATCACCTGAGGACAGGAGTTCGAGACCAGCCTAAGCAACATGGTGAAACCCCACCTCTACTAAAACTACAAAAATTAGCTGGCATGGTGGCGGGTGCCTGTAATCCCAGCTACTCAGGAGGCTGAGGCAGGGGAATCGCTTGAGCCTGGGAGGCAAAGGTTGCAGTGAGCTGAGACTGCACCACTGCACTGCAGCCTGGGTGACAGAGTGAGACTCCGTCTCAAAAAATAAATAAATAAATAAATAAATAAATAAAATTAAGGCCGGGCGCGGTGGCTCACGCCTGTAATCCCAGCACTTTGGGAGACCGAGGCGGGCAGATTGTGAGGTGAGGAGATCGAGACCATCCTGGCTAACACGGTGAAACCCTGTCTCTACTAAAAATACAAAAAAATTAGCTGGGCATGATGGTGGTCGCCTGTAGTCCCAACTACTTGGGAGGCTGAGGCAGGAGAATGGCATGAACCTGGGAGGTGGAGCTTGCACTCAGCCAAGATCGCGCCACTGCACTCCAGCCTGGGAGACAGAACAAGACTCTGTTTCAAATAAATAAATAAATAAATAAATAAATAAATAAATAAAATTAAAAAAAAAGAAAACAAAGCAAAGCAAAACAAAACAAAAAACAGGAAATAACAAATGTTGGCAAGGATATGGAGAAATTGGAAACTTTGTGCCCGTCAGTGGGAATATAAAATGACGTAGCCCTTGTGGAAAATGGTAGAGTTGTTCCTTAGAAAACTAAACATAGAATTATCATACGATCCAGCAATTCCACTTCTGAGTATATGTCCAAAAGAATTGAAAGCAGGGACTTGAACAGGCATTTGTACACGTATGTTTACAGTAGCATTAATCACAATAGCCAAAGGGTGGAAACAACCCAAACGTCCATCAATGAATGAAATGTGGCTTTCAGACATGGATGAAAATACAATACATATGGCCAGGGGCAGTGGCTCACGCCTATAATCCCAGCATTTTGGGAGGCCGAGGCAAGCAGATCACCTGAGGTCAAGAGTTCAAGACCAGCCTGGCTAACATGGTGAAACCCCATCTCTACAAAAATACAAAACTTAGCTAGGCATGATGGTGGGTGCTTGTAATCCCAGCTACTCAGGGAGGCGGAGGTGGGAGAATCACTTGAACCCAGAAGGCGGAGTTTACAGTGAGCTGAGATTGCACCATTGCACTCCAGCCTGGAAAACACAGCAAGACTCCATCTCAAAAGAAAAAAGAAAAAAGAAACAAAAAAGAAAATATGATACATATAATGGAATGTTATTCAGACTTAAAAAGGAATGAAATTCTGATACATGCTATTACATGGATGAATCTTGAAGACATTATGCTAAGTGAAATAAACCAACCAGTCACAAAGAATAAATATTATATGATTCCAGGCCAGGCGCGGTGGCTCATGCCTGTAATTCCAGCATTTCGGGAGGCCGAGGCGGGTGGATCACCTGAGGTCAGGAGTTCGAGACCAGCCTGGCCAACATGATGAAACCCCTGTCTCTACTAAAAATACAAAAATTAGCTATGCATGGTGGCAGGTGCCTGTAATCCCAGCTACTTGGGAGGCTGAGGCAGGAGAATTGCTTGAACCCAGGAGGTCGAGGTTGCAGTGAGCCAAGATCGCACCACTGCACTCCAGCCTGGGTGACAGAAAGAAACTCTGTCTCAAAAAAAAAAAAGAAAAAAAAATATGTATAATATGATTCCACTTCTATGAAGTATCTAGAATAGTCAAATTCATGGACACAGAAAGTAGAATCCTAGTGACTGAGGCTGGGGGGAGAGAGGAACGGGAGTTACTGTTTAACGGGAACAGAGTTTCAGTTTGTGAAGTCAGAAAGTTCTGGAGTTGTGTGGTGGTAATGATAGCACAACAAAGTGTTTTTGAGACAGGGTCTTGCTCTGTCATTCAGGCTGGAGTGCAGTGGTGTGATCTTGGGTCACTGTAGCCTCAACCTCCTGGGATCAAGCTGTCTTCCCACCTCGGCCTCCCAAGTAGCTACAGGTGTACCTCCCAAGTACCTCCAAGTAGTACAGGTGTGCATCACCATGCCTGGACAATTTTTGTATTTTTTTTTTGTAGATACAGTGTCCCGCCATGTTGCCCAGGCTGGTATCAAACTCTTGGGCTCAAGGGATCCTCCCACCTCAGCTTCCTAAAATACTGGGATTACAGGCATGAACCACTGCACCCAGCCGGAACTCTACACTTAAAAATGTTTAAATGGGCCAGGTGCGATGGCTCATGCCTGTAATCCCAGCACTTTGGGGGGCCAAGGCAGGAGAATCACTTGAGGCCAGGAGTTTGAGTCCAGCTTGGGGAACATGGTGAGACCATATCTTTACAAAAATAAAAATGTAGCCAAGGTATGGTGGCACACCGTGTAGTCCCAGCTACTCTGAAGGCTGAGGCAGGAGGATCCCTTGAGTCCAGGATTTCAAGGCTGCAGTGAGCTATGATGACATCACTACACTCCAGCCTGGGATACACAGGGATACCCTGTCAATTTTTTTTTTAAAAAAGGTTAAAATGGCAAATTTAATGTTATGTATATTTTAGCATGATCAATTTTTTTTTCTTTTCCTTCTTTTTTTTTTTTTTTTTTTTTTTTTTTTTGAGACGGAGTCTCCTCCTGTTGCCCAGACTGGAGTGCAATGGTGAGATCTCAGCTCACTGCAACCTCTACCTCCTGGGTTCAAGCGATTCTCCTGCCTCAGCCTCATGAGTAGCTGGGATTACAGGCACCTGCCACCACGCCCGGCTAATTTTTTGTATTTTTAGTAGAGACAGGGTTTCACCATGTTGGCCAGGCTGGTCTCGAGCTCCTGACCTCAGGTGATCCACCTGCATCGGCCCCCAAAGTGCTGGGATTACAGGTGTGAGCCATCGTGCCCTGCGTCAATTTCTTTTTTAAAGCTACTAAGAAAAAAAAGGTTCTGAGAGCTCAGGCTTCCCTGAGATTTCCTGGATTTCCCCCTCCTCCTCTAGCCGGTCCTGTTCTTTGAGACCCCATCACAAACCTGCCTTCAGCACCCTGGAGTTCAAGGGCTTGCAGATCCTTCTTGACATCAGCTTCCCAAGGCAGAAAAGTATCTGAAAGGAGCTTTGGCTCCTTTGGGGGCCCATTAGGAAGCCATCGTCATTCATGAATTTACCAAAAAGGCCACCTTCTGGCTGACACCTCAGGAGAGGATGGGATGACATCAGTTTGCCCAATCAAGGGATCAGCCTTGAGTTTCTGCTAACTGCTCAAGCTCAGCTTTGAATGTCGCCAGTACCCCAGGGCAAAAGCTCAGGGAAAGCACCTCGACTGAGCACCTACCGTGCACCAAGCACCACACCTAGAATCCTTAACAGCACCCAAAGAGGACATTATTGAACACATTTCCCTGATTAGGAAACTGAGCCTCATAAAGAGTCCCACAACCAGAAAATGAGGGATTCACACTTCAGAGCCAGCTCTAAATCCCAGTTAGGGACCTTCCAGACTCATGGCTGGCCTTGGGGGGTGCAGCAGGCTCTCTGAGCTTAGAGGCAACAGCAGCCCTTTCTCAGAGATAAGAGGCAGGAGAGAGAGGGCAAAGTCCACTCTCAGCCCCTTCTGTGAGGCCTATCAAAATAGAAGCCCTGGCTCCCTGCATATCTGGCAGGGTCTCTTCACCCAGGAATCTTTCAGGTAGAGGAGGCTTCTGGCTAGAGGGACTTCTGTGTCTCCCACAGAATACAGTTCTCCTCCCCTTTTTGCCTACCTCCTTGCCAACAGCCAGGGTCACGCTGATCCTTTACAGACAGGGAAGCCTTGGGAAGAGAGAATGTACGTGTGTTGGGGTGGTGAGCTTATCTTTTTTATCTTTTTTTTTTTTTAAGGTGAAGTCTCACTCTGTCATCCAGGCTGGAGTGCAGTGGTGTGATCTCAGCTCACTGCAACCTCTGCCTCTCTGGCTCAAGTGGTTCTCCTGCCTCAGCCTCCCTAGTAGCTGGGATTACAGGCGCCTACCATCACACCTGGCTAGTTTTTGTATTTTTAGTGGAGACGGGGTTTCACCATGTTGGCCAGGCTGGTCTCGAACTCCTGACTTCAAGCAATCTGCCGCCTTGACCTCCCAAAGTGCTGGGACTACAGGAGTGATCCACCGCGCCCGGCCTCTGGGGAGCTATCTTGATTGGAGAAGTTGATGGCTCAGAACTGGGTGAGAGGGGTGGGGAGGGTGGGCATAGGAGTCAGGGCGCTCCTAGTGCTCTTGAGTGGAATGAGCCCTGGAGTGGGAATCAGAGCCGTGAGTTTTATTCCTAACTCAACCCCCACCATGCTGTGCAACCTGAGGCAGGTCCTGTCCCTTCTCAGTGTCTCTGTTTTCTTATCTGTACAACAGTAGGATTGGAGTTCATGGTTGCTAAGGGTTCATGTACTGGTTACACAAATATTGATTAAGCCCCTACTTCAGCCAGCAGCCAAGCTCTGGGGATACAGTTGGGAGCAAGACTGACCTGTCCCTTGTTCCAGAAGTTGATTCTAGTAGGGAAGACAGATACTGGCAAGTAATCACAAGGACACTGCACTCTGGAGAGCAGTCTAGGGCACTGCAGGGGCCCACAGCTGACAGATCCAACCCAGCCTTAGGCATTGGGCTTAGAACAAAGCAGCAGCTCAGAGAACAACTCAGCTTTTGCCTGGGCTTTGCCTTGGAGCCCCACGTAGCTCTTTGTTCCCCAATGCTCCAGATCCCCACTACCTGGGGTCAGTACATCAGGGGCTCAGATCCTGAGTGGGGTGCTCCCACCCCTGCTTTCCCGATGAGTCTGAAGGTAGACATAAACTGTCATCCTCAGAACTGGAAACTCCTTGAATCAACCAGAAAGGGATGAGAAGGTCAAAGGCAGAAGGGTCCATCCCAGGGAGGTTTGCAAATGGGAGAGCTGGGATAGACTGCGGAGCTTCCTGAGGCTCCTCCAACAGGCAAAGGCGGAGCCCATTCCACATTAACAGCGGAGAAGCAAGTCTTCTGTCAGAGGTGTTCGAACCAGAGCGACTCCATCTTGATTGAGGGCTAGGAAAATGAGGCTGGGATTTGCTGGGCTGCATTCCCAGAAAGTTAGCTATTCCTAGCCTCTAGATGTTACGGTTAAGGAAACAGATTGATAACGTTTACTAAACAGACCCAGACTTAGAGGAGTGTCCTGATATCCTGATGCCATGAGAACAGAAGCATTCTTAATTTTGCTTTGCAGATAATAATATCGATTCTTGCAAAACACAGTAATTAAGAAAAGTAATCCTTTATCACAAACCCTTGTAGCAGAGCACATCTCCCCATGATCTTTTTTAAATCCTATATATAAATGAGTATTGTACCGAGGGTGGACACGTTCCTCTTATTGCTTTCGAGAACTCCCTACTCTGTCAATAGAGTAGCTGTTCTTTCACCATTTTACTTTCTTTCTTTCTTTCTTTTTTTTTTTGAGATGGAGTCTCGCTCTGTAGCCCAGGCTAGAGTGCAGTGGCACGATCTCGGCTCACTGCAACCTCCGCCTCCCGGGTTAAAGCAAATTCTCCTACCTCAGCCTCCCAAGTAGCTGGGATTACAGGTGCCCACCACCACGCCTGGCTGATTTTTGGATTTTTAGTAGAGATGGGGTTTCACCAAGTTGGCCAGGCTGGTCTTGAACTCCTGACCTCAGGCGATCCACCCGCCTTGGCCTCCCAAAGTGCTGGGATTACAGGCGTGAGCCACCACACCTGGCCTTTACTTTCTTAATAAAATTGATTTCACTTTTGCACTGTGGACTCGCTCTGAATTCTTTCTTGCATGAGATCCAAGAACCCTCTCTTGGGGTCTGGATTGGGACCACTTTCCAGTAACACTTCTAGCACAGTGGTTTTCAACCTCAGTTGTATGCTGGAATCAGGAGTTTTAAAACTCCTGATGTCTAACTCCCAGAGTTTCTGAGGTAATTGGCCTTGGGTGCAGCCAGGGCAGGGGATTCTAATGTGTTAAGTTGGGAACAGTGGCCTGCTGCCTGAAGGCTGGAGTATCCTCAGAGGCCAACAGGGAAGGAGGCCAAACAGGTCAGAGGGTGTCCAGCTCAGTCCAGGGAACAAACAGGCTGTGTTGTGGGTAGCATGGGCAGGGTCCCTAGAAAGGACTGCTTGGTAGTGTAGCAAGGATTATCCCCACCACCACCCTGAAGCCCTACCCCGACCCCAGATAAAATACAGAATGCCCAGGGAAATTTGAATATCGGATGGACAGGTAAATTTTTAGTATGAGTATGTCCCTTGCAATCTTCAGGGGTAGACTTATATTAAACAATTATTTGTTGTTTATCTGAAATTCAAATTTAATTGTGTGTCCTGTTTTTTGATTTGCTGAATCTGGCAACCCTACCTCACCCCATCCCTGAGCGGGGAGTCAAGAGTTCCAGTTGCGGGTCCCAGCCCTCTGATTCCAACATGTTGGTGACCTTGGGCAACTCACTGCCCCTCTCTGAATCTTGGTCACCTCACCTACTTATGATGTCCCTCCTGCCTCAGGGACAGGGCCAGCTGTTCCGAAGGGCAGTAAGCATGGATCACAAGATCCCTGGAAAGGCATCGAGTTGTCTATAAAGGAATACAGGGCCTTTCTCCCTAAGAAATCAGCATTTTCCTTCTGTGGTTTGATCCCATCTGTCCATCCATCCATCCATCCACCCACCCACTCAAGATTCTTGAATGGTTTTCAAGAATCTTCTTGTCCTGGAGATGCTGACCTGAGACTAAAGCTGAGGGCAGAGGTGATCTCCAGGGTGTGAGTTACTTTTTTTTTTTTTTTGAGACAATGTCTCGCTCTGTCGCCCAGGTTGGAGTGCAGTGGTGCTATCTCGGCTCACTGCAAGCTCCACCTCCCGGGTTCACACCATTCTCCTGCCTCAGCCTCCCAAGTAGCTGGGACTACAGGTGCCCGCCACCACACCAGGCTAATTTTTGTATTTTTAGTAGAGATGGGGTTTCACCATGTTAGCCAGGATGGTCTCAATCTCATGACCTCGTGATATGCCCGCCTCGGCCTCCCAAAGTGCTGGGATTACAGGCATGAGCCACCGCACCTGGCCTCCAGGGTGTAAGTTTCTCTCGCTTTCTCCCTTCTCCTCTCTCCTTCCTTCCTTCTCCTCCCTCCTATTCTCATGCTCTCTGACATCCTCATGCATCCAGTTGACAACTCCCCCTCCCTACCAAACAGAAAGAGTTCACCTTACATCGAGCAAGTGGCTGTGGTGGGCCTACTATGTGCCAGGCACACAGCCTACTAAGTGCTGAGGATACCATGGTGGCTCAGTCCCTGCCCACATGAAGCTTCTAGTCTGAGGGTGGAGTGTGAAGGGACAAAGTTAAATAATCACTGAAGTGAAGATGGCATGGCAAACCTTGGCAAGTGCCCTGAAGGAAAAGAACAGAGCACTGAGAGAGTACAAAACAGAGAACCTGGCCTTGATCCCTTGAGGGAATATCCTTTGAACTGATAACTGAAGGGCAGGAAGGGGAAAAGACACCTCAGCAGATGGCACTCACATGCAAAGGAGACCTTTGAGGAATGGCGAGAAGGCTGGCATGGTGGGAGTGCGGATGGTGGGGCAGAGAGTGGCACGAGATAGGGTGGACGTGTTGGCAGGGCTGGCTGTGCTGGGTGGTGGAGACCATGCAAAGAATTAGGGTTTTGGCCAGATGCTGTGGCTCACGCCTGTAATCCCAGTACTTTGGGAGGCCGAGGCAGGCAGATCACGAGGTCAGGAGATCGAGACCATCCTGGCCAACATGGTGAAATCCCGTCTCTACTAAAAATACAAAAATTAACCAGGCGTGGTGGTGCGTGCCTGTAGTCCCTGCTACTCAGGAAGCTGAGGCAAGAGAATTGCTTGAACCCGGGAGGCAGAGGTTGCAATAAGCTGAGATCATGCCATTGTACTCCAGCCTGGGCAACAGAGTGAGACTCCATCTCAAAAAAAAAAAAAAAAGGAGTCTTTAGCCCATTCCAGGACCCAGCAATCCTACTCCTAGGCTTCTTCCTGTTTCAGTTTCCTATTGCCGTTGTAACAAATTGCCGCAAACTTGGTGGCTTAAAACAAATCTACTATCCTACGGTTTCGAAGGTCAGAAGTCGGAAACTGGGTGTCACTGGGCTGTCATCATGGTGGCGGCAGGACTGCTCCCTCTGGAGGCTCTAGGAGGAAGACCCGTTTCCTTGCCTCTGCCAGCTCCCTGAGGCTGCCTGTGCTCCCTGGCTTATCCTCAAAGCCAGCAATGGCCAGCTGAGTCTTTCTCACGCTGTCATCTCTCTGGTCCTCTCACTCTGCTGCCCTCTTCCACTTATAGAGATCCTATGATTACATGGGGCCCATCCAGATAATCCAGGATAATACATCATCTCGAGGTCAGCCTATTAGCAGCTTTAATCCCATCTGCAACCTTAATTTCCCTATGCCGACCAGGCATGGCAGCTCATGCCTGCAATCCCAGCACTTTGGGAGGCTGAGGCAGGCAGATTACCAGAGGTCAAGAGTTTGAGACCAGCCTGGCCAACATGGTGAAACCCTGTCTCTACTAAAAATACAAAAATTAGCCAGGCGTGGTGGTGGGCACCTGTAATCCCAGCTACTCAGGAGGCTGAGTCAGGGAGAATCTTGAACCCGGAAGGTGGAGGTTGCAGTGAGCTGAGATTGTGCCATGGCACTCCGGCCTGGGCAACAGAGCGAGACTCCATCTCAAAAACAAAAACAACAAAACAAACAAACACCCCCAAAATTAGCCAGGTGTAGTGGCACGCACCTTTAATGCCAGCTACTTGGGAGGCTGAGGCACGAGAATTGCTTGAAGCTGGGAGACAGAAGTTGCAGTGAGTTGAGATTGTGCCATTGCACTCCAGCCTGGGCAATAGAATGAGACTCTGTCTAAGAAATTAATTAATTAATTAATTTTTAAAAATTCCCTATGCTATGTAACCTAACACATTCATGGCTTCTGGCAATTAGGACACAGTCATCTTTGGGGAACCATTATTCTGCCTACCACACTAACTCAAGAGAAATAAGCATAGTATCTACCAAAAGACATGTACAAGAATGTCCACAGCAGGCTGTCTTAGTCTGTTCCTGCTGCTATAACTAAATACCTTAGACTGGGTAATTCACAAGTAACAGAAATTTATTTCTCACCATGCTGGAGCCTGGGAAGTCCAAGATCAAGGCACTGGTAGGACTGGTGTCTGGGGAAGGCTAGCTTGCTGTTTTCAAGATGGTGTCTCTTGTGTCCTCACATGGCAGAAGGGACAGAAGGGACAGAAGTTCCCTTGTACCCTTTTATAAGGGTACTAATGCCACCTGCCCTTATGGCCCAATTACCTCCCAAGGGCCTCATCTCTTAATACCATCACTTTGGGGGTTAAGTTCCAATGTATGAACTTTGGAGGGACACATACATTCAAACCATAGCAAAGCTTTATTCATAAGAGCCCCAAACTGGAAAAAGCTCCAAAATCCACCAACAGCAGAATAGATTATCAAATTATAGTGTATTAATCTCATGAAATATTACACAGCAATAAAAAAGAATGTACTACTGATACATACAATAACATGGATGAATCTCACAGACATAATGTTGAGCTATAGAAGCTAGACACAAAAGACTGCATACTAGATGGTGCCATTTATAAGAAGTTCAGGAACAGCAAAGCCAATGCATAGCACAGAAATCCAAATAGTGGTTACTACTTGGGGGTGGAAATTGACTCTGAAGGGCACAAAGGGCTGGAAATGATCTGCATTTTCATCTGGGTGTGGTCACAGGTATGCACATATATAGAAGTTTGTCATGCTGCATGCTTTACTGTCAGTGAGTTATAACTAAGAAAAATTGAAGTCTGTATTTCTTTTTTTAGTAGAGATGGGGTTTCACCATGTTGGCCAGGATGGTCTTGATCTCCTGACCTCATGATCCACCTGCCTCGGCCTCCCAAAGTGCTGGGATTATAGGTGTGAGCCACTGCGCCTGGTTGAAGTCTGTATTTCAAAACAATGGGAGATCACAGCAGGGTTTCAAGCAGTGACGTGACATAATCTGGTGTTCACTTATAAAAGGTCACTCTCTCTGTTGGGTAGAAAACAGATGAGAAGTGAGAGCAGCTGCTGTTGCCCTGAAGACAAAGGTGCCCTTGGCTTAGGAGGTACTGAGGGAAATGGACAGAAGTTGGTGGTTTCAAATATATTTAGGAGGAAGAATCAATAGGACATGATTTAGGAGATACAGTAGTTGAATAGATGGATGGACGGGTTGAGAGGTGGGTGGATGGATGGATGGATGGATGGATGGATGGATGGATAGGTGAATGGATGGATGGGTGGATGGATGGATGGATGGATGGATGGATGGATGGATGGATGGATAGGTGAATGGATGGATTGAAGGATGGATGGATGGATGGATAGGTGGATGGATGGATGGATGGATGGATAGGTGGATGGACGGATGGATGAATGGATGCATAGATGGATGGATAAATGGATGAATGGATAAATGGATGGATGGATAAATGGATGGATAGATGGATAGGTGAGTGAATGGATGGATAGGCAGATGGATGGATGGATGGATGGATAGGTGAATGGATGGATGGATGGATGGATGAATGGATGGATGGATAAATGGATGGATGGATAGGTGAGTGGATGGATGCATAGGCGAGTGGATGGATGGATGGATGGATGAGTGGATGGATGGATAAGTGAATGGATGGATGGATGGATGGATGGATGGATGGATGGATGGATAGGTGAATGAATAGATGGACAGATGGATGGATGGGTGAATGAGTGGATGGGTAGGTGCATGGGTGAATGAACAGACTGAGTGGATGAATAGGTGAGTGGATGGTTGGGTGGGTAGATGGGTAGGTGGGTGTGCAGGTGTGTAGATGGGTAGATGGGTGAAAAGGTAGGGGGGAGAATGAGTGTGTGGGTGAATGGGTGGATGGAACACCTTCAAGAGGACAGACTCTCTCCTCTGGTTGTTGGTGTCCAGAAAGTGCAGATGAATCACACTAGTCAGTAAATACCAGTTTTCCTTTGAGACATCTGTGTTTACTCTCCCATAGCTCCCCAGTGCCCCAAGGAGAAAAACTATTTGCTACCATACCCATCAGCGAGCAGACACAAATAGGCTGCTTAATGAGATGCAAGGATCTCCCAATCCTCTGGGCATTTCAGGGGAAGTGCTGGTGATACCCAAACTAATGGGGATTAGGCAGAGGTGGAAAAAACTCCCAGAGCTTCCCCTAGGAAGCTGTCAGTCCTTGTTCTCCTCCCTCTTGTCATGACCACCAAACTGCCATCACTGTCACCACCTCCAGCATCTCCTCTGTCACCACCCCCATTACAACCACTACCACACAGATTTTTGAGACTCTGACTGAAAATTGTGTTTACCAGGTAAAAGATAGGGGCTTGTAGGCGCCCCTCTGGCAAGAGAGAACAACTCGTCTCTTGGTGGTGGGTAACATTTTAACCCCTGGGCTACCAGCAAAGCCTTGTGGTCCAGCTCCCACTTCTAGCCTGTTTGGTCCTGTGATCCATTCATGTTACCTTATAGCAGGAGGGACAAGGAAGGCAGGGAGAGAAAAGTTCTGGCAGTGCAGGGAAAGTCGCTGTTTTCAGAAGCAAGAAGGTCTGAAATCCTACCAGGAGAAGCCCTGGTGATCCAGAGCTGACTCCAGGTGTCCTGAGGTCCATTTCACATGGATTTGCTAGACCTTGCAACTGGTTAATTTCTCCCTCTGTGACAGTCTGCAGCCTAGCCTCCAGAGCTTTTCTCTGGCCTCCCCAGACAGGCTGAGATTGTGCTATTTGGGTAAACAACATTCCCCGTGGTTGTCAGAGACAGACTTATTTACCTGGTAGCAGCAGTTCCTTCCTACCCACCTCGTCAGATGCATCAGGACTCAGGGTGGGAACCAGCACTCATCACGTTCAAGGGTGGAAGACCCAGCATTGGAGGGGTGGGCAACAGACCTCACACAGACTACGGGATCCAGGGCTGTGTATTGCAAAGTCACATTCACTGTTTAGCTCGGAGGCCTCTCTGGACTTTCTACGTCTGGGAATAAGCTAGGCTAAAGCTATCATGCCCCAGAGCTGTGATTTCATCCAGTTATCCTATACCCTGCAGCCAAGCTAAAATATAGTCACTGTATCTCCCTCGGCCATGAGCAGATACTTTATACTTTAAAACCCTGCATGCTTTGAATTCCCCTGACTGCTTAGCCAAGGTGTCATATTGGCTCCCACTATCTCAGGCAGTGAGGAAAGGTGGTCACTCAATCCCTGCCTCCACAGGGCAATACAGTCAGGGGGTGGTGCTCAGCTTAGGAATTCCGCAGTTGTCTTTCTGCAGGCAGCTCTACCCTACTGCAGTTACTGACCAAGCCATCCCATCCTGCAGCTGCTGGGAGCTGAGTTGGGGCAGGGTACAGCTGTGCCAGCTGTCGGAGATAGATTACACTATGAAGCTCGGCTGTGACTCACATTCCAGCACAGGGGAAATGCGCAAAAGTTCTATGCTGTCTTTGGGGTGCTAAAAATCATCCTGGCTTTGTCTTGCAAGATGTTCGGCTTGCGGAGCATGGGGCAGATGGAGGACCCTTCCATCTGGGTCCTCCATGGGGAGGAGGCAGGGGGCAGATCTGTCTCCAGCCAACTGCCTGTTACACAACTGCCACAGCTACTAATAACAACACTCAGCATTTAATCAGCCCCTTTGTGGATGCAGACGCTGTCACACTCATTAATTAGTTAATCTGCACAGCCCCGCAGGAGGAAGAGTCATGTTATTATCCCCACTGGGACTCAGAAGGAAACTGAGGCCAGAGTGGGAACTTGGCACAGAGCGGAGGGAGCACAGCCTGACAGCTGGACTGGGACCAGTCTACGACTTGTCTGTTCTGGTGCCCTTGCTCTTGTCCTCCTCCCCAGCTCATGTCTGCTCACAGTGCTGGTGACTATCTCCAAAGACACCTGGCCAAATGCTGTCAGAACTGGGCCTGAAGGTGCTCAGAGAGAAGGCCAGGCATGGCTTTGGCATGGAGAGGATGCAGCTCTGGTAGCTGGACCAGGTCAGGTCTGTGGGGAGTGTGTGCTCTGGAACAGCCACCCTTTCTGATATGTTTCTTCCAAAGCGTCTTGGAACTAGAAATAGAAGTGATGAGGGTGCCCCTCTCTCTCATCAAAATGCCTGTTTCCTGTGCAGGCGGCTCTGGGTTTTGATTGTGTGTCTGGTGGTTTTAGAATGGAAAGGAGGAGCAAATCCATCAGGAGGCACCATTGTGGTTCCACTGGAAACTGGGACTGGCCATCTGGGGATCTTTGACACACGCAGACACACACACACACACCATGGGTAGAACCCACACCCCCGTGAAGGACCTCTTACATCATTGTACCCAGTGGTCAATGTCGCTGGAAGCCTGCTGAGATGCCTTACAGCCATGGCTCAGCCCTCAAGAAGAAGGCTTAGGTCAGTCTGTCAGGCAAAGAATCCTGACTGAATAAGATGCGGGCAGGAGACCTGCAGAACACAGAAATAAGGCGTTAGAGGATGGAATTTGCTAGTACCTTCTAGGAGTTTGTGACCAATTGCAAAAATAAAGACTGCAGTCCCTCCCTGTCTTTCCTTGCTTGTTACTAGAGTTGTTGAAGATTAAATAGTTGACCATTTCCCCCTTTAAGAAAATATGAATCACAATTTGAAAATGTTTTTGTTATCTTTCCTTTTCCTTTCACCTAATATTTATGTGTGTATGTATTTTTTTGAGAGGGAGTCTTGCTCTGTCGCTGGAGTGTAGTGGCGTGATCTCGGCTCACTGCAACCTCCGCCTTCCAGGTTCAAGCGATTCTCCTGCCTCAGCCTCCTGAGTAGCTTGGATTATAGGCGCGCGCCACCATACCCAGCTAGTTTTTATATTTTTAGTAGAGACGGGGTTTCACCATGTTGGTCAGGCTGGCCTTGAACTCCTGACCTTGTGATCTGCTTGCCTCGGCCTCCCAAAGTGCTGGGATTACAGGCGTGAGCCACTACGCCGGGCCTATTTTTTTTTTTTTTTTTTTTGAGACGGAGTCTCACTCTGTTGCCCAGGCTGGAGTGCAGTAGCGGGATCTCGGCTCACTGCAACCTCCACCTCCCGGGTTCAAGCAACTATCCTGCCTCAGCCTCCCGAATAGCTGGGATTACAGGTGCCCATCACCATGCCCAGCTGATTTTTGTATTTTTAGTAGAGATGGGGTTTCACCATGTTGGCCAGGCTGGTCTTGAACTCCTGACCTCAGGTGATCCACCCGCCTCAGCCTCCCAAAGTGCTGGGATTACAGGTGTGAGCCACCGCACCCGGTCACCTAACATTTATAATAGTGGTGTTTCTCAGCCTTTCATGTGCATTCAAATCACCTGGGAATCTTGTTGCCAACCTGAGATTCTTGGGCCTGAGATTATGCATTCCCGTTAAGCTTCTGGGTGGTGCCAATGTCTCACTCTGAGTAGCAAGAGTTCAAAGGATTTGGTGATGGTAAAAGTAACCCTTTAATTCAGTTAAATGACCAGATGGGATCAATCACCTTGAAGATCTTGAAATAATAGTAGCCTCATGACATCAAGTGTGAAGGTGACTGTTGGTACTTGTCTGGTGAAGACAACTTTGGAGGAATGGGAAGAAGGACTGGCGTGTGTGGGGACACGTGTGCGCACATGGACACATGTGAGTTTGTGTACATGGGACAGCTAAGGGATGGATCGTAGTAGACAGCCTTTTTTTTTTTTTTTTTTTTTTTTGAGATGGAGTCTGGCTCTCTTGCCCAGGCTAGAGTGCAATGGCACGATCTCGGCTCACTGCAACCTCTGCCTCCCACGTTCAAGTGATTCTTCCGCCTCAGCCTCCCGAGTAGCTGGGATTACAGGCACCTGCCATCATGCCAGGCTAATTTTTGTACTTTGGTAGAGATGGGGTTTCACCATGTTGGCCAGACTGGTCTCGAACTCCTGACCTCAAGTGATCCGCCTGCCTCTGCCTCCCAAAGTGCTGGGATTACAGGCATGAGCCACCGCCCCTGGCCGACAGTCTTTGGACTGGCTGTTCAGACATGATTCTCCTCCTCTGGGAGTGTCTCTCAACGGGGAAAAGTGGACTGACATGTTTGTATCACAAAGCACTTTCTGCCCTGGCCATAGCTGATTGACCGTGGCCTGATCTGGACTAATAAGATTCTTTTTTTCTGGGAATCGGGAACTTTGAACCAAGAGACATCCAGTCTGGCAGTTTTGATTCTGATTAATGGCAATGATCTAGAAAGAAGATCCCTAAACTGATACTGCTACAGTTGGCCCTTAAAGCCTCCCCTGATCTCTGCCCTTCCTGAGCCTTGAGGAATTCAACTCCTCCTTGAATCCCCTGAGGTGCCCCACTGGGTATATGCGCCCACTCCTCATTTTCCTTGTTACCTACGTGAATTTGCTTTCTAAATAAACACAGGTAACACAGAACTCCTTCCAGAAGTGGCTCCATCTGCTTCAATAAAAGGCAGTCCTGGACTCACAGTCTCATTTCCAACCCAAATGTCCACGTAATTTTCGGACCGAGGCTTCTGCTCAAGCCGGGCACCCCACTACCCACACCTCCTTGTTCACCTATGGCTCCCACTTGTACTGAACTGCGCGATCACTGTGATTTTGGGGGTGGCAACAGGGCCTAGGAAACATTTTAGAGGCACTTCTCTTGCCTGAAAGAAAACGTTCTTCCCCTTTTTGTCTCTGATGAATCTTTACTGGATCTTTGGGACCCAGCTGAGTCATCCCGACCTGCAGACTGGACTCCCATCCCCAGGCTTAAATTCCTTTCCAAGGGCTCTGTCTGTCCTCTCGGCTTAGCTTCTGTGTTAAAACCCCCTCCATCTGCGTCTCCTCCCCAGCAGAATGAGCTGCTTGAAGTCAGGGCCCGCCTTCTGCTCCTCTCTGTCCTCCACTCCCCCAGCTCAGCACAGTGCTCCCAGGGAGGTGTAAGCGACTTACGGTGAATGAAAGGGCGTGAAGGGGAACAGGAGGGGCGGTTTTCTTCATTTACCAGAAATTCAAAATTGACCAAGTAAACCCCTTTGGAGACCAGGCACGATGCTGGGCACTGGGAACGGGGGTAGGGGTGGGGGGTGGGGGGGTGGTAGGGAGGAGGGGGTACCCAGGGTACCCACGGGCTCTGTCGCCCGTGGGGAAGGATGGGCATTTACCCTTCCCATTCATCAGGATGGGAGGGCCACGGACTCCCCCCACGGCAGTGCCGGGTAGCGCCCTGCACCACACCGTGCCAAGGCCCTTTCTCACAGTCACGCCAGGAACTCTAGCCATGCTCTGACTTCTCAAGCAGAGTTCAGTCACCCCGAGGAGGTGGGACCCGTCTCTCTCCTCCCCACAAATGAACCAGTTCTCCAGTGATCCTACTTCCTTTTTTCCCTCTCCCACGCTAAAACTGGTCACGAGGGACCTAAAGGAGGGGCGGGCACCCAGGCGGCTCCCTTCCCCGCACGCAGCGCGGCCAGTCCAGCCCCTCCCGGCCGCCCACGGGGCCCCAGCCGAGGCCTGAGCCAGGCGCCCACCGCCCCCACGCGCAGGGCCGGCGCCCGCGGAAGACTCGGCTCGCCCTGGCCTCGACGCCGCTCCCCTCCCTGGCGCCAGGGGGCGCTGCCTCCCCACGACCGTCGCCATGGTCACCGCTGGCGGCGGAGAGGGGTTTACGTAAAGGACGCAGCGTCCCCCGAGGGGCGGAGGCGGCCTTCGCGCCGGCGCCGGCGCCCTGCGGAAGCGGCGTTAGTGAATCGGGGCCTTGGGGAGCCCAGGATGGAGGTGGCGGTCGCGGCGGCGGGCCGAGCCCTGCGGCGGGCAGGAGGTAAGGGGGGCCTCCGGCGCGGCGGGCCGGTCCTGGGCGCGGGCGCGGTGCGAGCGGCGCGGCGGGCTGGGCAGTGTCCAGGGCGCGCGGTGGCCGGCCCGACGGGTCGGCGGGCGGAGTTGCAGCTGCCACGCGCGCCCGTGGCAGGTGTGAGGTCTGTGGAGCCCCTGGCACCGGCGTGGGGATGGTGACACGCGTGGCACGGGCGTGGGCAACGTGGGTCCGGCACAGGCGGCGTGGTTTTCCTGGAACGGGTCTCAGAAGACTCGCCTCCACCTTGGTGCGGTCGTGGCCGCGCAGGTGTGAGGTGGTGCAGCTGTCTGCACAGGTAGGTGATGGGCACGGCCTTCGGACTGATTCTGGGATAGGTGGCCAGCTCGTGCCGGCATGGTGGTGCCGCTAGCATGGGTGTGAGGAAGTGCTGCCATTGCTTGGGTGTTGGGATGGTTCTGGCCTTGGGCTTGACATGATCTGGGGTGATAGCACTGGGGGCTTGAAGAATTGGTGTTCTCAGCATGGCTAGAGTTCCTGGCATGACTGTGAGAAAGGGCCTTGGCACGGTGTGGTGCGGGGGGCTACCCGGCACTGCCGCGGGGGGAGTCCGTGGCCCTCCCATCCTGATGAATGGGAAGGGTAAATGCCCATCCTTCCTCACGGGCGATGAAGGGGACACTGCCTCTGTCATGGGGGTCCAGTTTTAATGCCTGTTGGGTACACTGGACTGAGGAGGGCAGAAGGCTGGGAGAAGGTTGGTGTCCTTTATAATGGGCATAAACAGGAGATGCCAGGAGAAGCTTCTACCACAAGGGCCCTGATGGTAACCCAGATAGAGACCTTCCAGGCACTACCGTTGTCCTGGGCTAAGGTAGAGAGAACCATTCATCTAGCTTTTCATCTAGCTTTGGGAATGAAGGGAGGGGTGGATGATTTTCAGTGGTGATCGGTGTCCCAGAATATGTCCTGAGAAGCAAGCAGGACCGAGAGGTAACCCGGGTCAGCGAGTGAGGGAGTGGTATGGCGCACCATCTATCTGTAGTCACGGGGTCCTGCCTTCTCCCTGGGTTGATGGGTTCACTCCAGGGTATCTGGGAGTTGCCTCTCTTCTTTGATGCTGGGGAGCCTTTGGGTCCAGAGGATTGGATCGATTGGGGTATGCTTGAAAGATGATTCTGCAGCCACTGGGAATCTGCTGGGGCCACCGGGACTCCCACCCCCAGGCTTAAATTCCTTTCCAAGGGCTCTGTCTGTCCTCTCTGCTTAGCTCCTAGGTTAAAACCCCCCCATCTGCGTTGAGATTGTGTTTGCTCTCACCAGTCCTTTGGGAAGCTTTGGGTGAAGGTCTCACTCAGCATCACCTAGTGCCTTACTTTACAGAGAAGCAAATTGCAGCTCCCCCTAGAGAAGTCTTACAGTGTAGGGGAAATCTTCAGTTCTTTGTGGATCTCTTGGGGGAGTGGGATCAGTGGTAGAAGAATCACAGGGTTGAGCTTGTGCTGGGGAAGGCACTTATGAGTCCAAAAAGATGATGTTGAGGGTATTGGAGACTAGGGTGGCAGGTAGTCGCCAAATTGCCAAGGTGGGTGCTTGGAGATGCTGATGAGTTCCCTATAACCGGAGCACTGTCCGATGCCTTTGGAGCCATATCACTTTAATTCCAGTGTTGGCTGTGTGACCTTCAGCAGGTGACTTCACCAATCAAGGCATGTCACATGGTGGTCTGGTAGTAAAGAATGAAAGGAAATGGTGCACGTGGAAACACTTTGCAAACAGCGAAAGACTGTACAAAGGTCAGAGAGTCTCATCAAGTAAAGAGACCAGGGCTGGAGGCAGGAGCCATAGGAAATGGTGGCACGGGATGTGATTGGGAGGAAGGGAGCCGGAAGGTTGAGGGCCTGTCATAGGGAATTAGAGGCCCTGAGCGCACATGCTCCCGGTGGGGGCAAGTGGGATCTGTTGACACTGTGAGTCAGCTGCTGAGCTGGAACCAGGCCCCCGGTCTCCCGAGGACGGTCCTGAGCATGGCCCCGGCAGCTGTGAAGTCCTGCAGGAGAGGCCCAAGCAGGAGGAAGCACTTTGCTTGGGCAGCAGACTTGCCTCATTGCCAGGGTAGGTCTGGGAGGTGTCTGTGGCTGACAGATCTAGGGTACCTGTGTGGGAGGAAGACTTGGGAAGTGTGTGTGTTTTCTCTGGAGAATTTCCTTTGGCTCTGGGTTCTGAGAACGGGGGTGGGGAGCAGTCACATCAGCGTCTTTTGGGCTGTGGCCTGAAGGAAATGAAGTGGGTCAGAGCATCCACAGATTGATTTGGCTCAGGTCTGGATGGTTCTGCGGGAGGTTGAGGCTGGATGGCAGGGGGACGGGGGGGGGGGAGGTGTGGAGGATGCCCTCAGACACATGGGGGAAAGGAAAGGGGGCTACAGGCACCTCTGAGGGCAGACAGGTGTGGCACCTCTCCCAATGTGGCCCCACTTCTGGCTGAAGTGCCTTCCCAGGTGGGGAGGATGAGGGTGGCTGCACAGTGCTTTGCTCTCTGCCACCAGGAGCCTAATTCCCGACAACAAGCTGCAGAGCCTGAGTTGCAGACCCTGCCCCATGGCGCTGGAAGTCCTGTTTTTCTCTCACCCAGGCCGTTTCTTCAGCATTCCATGCGGGTGTCTGCCTTAGCCAGCAACCTGTTTCACATCCTTGCTCCCCGAGGAAAGTTTTTGCCCTGTGCCCAGGCTGCAGTGTCAAGCCATGTGGGTGGAAGGAGGACACGGCCCTCCCAGACCCAGGGTTGTGAGCTGACTTTTCCATGCTATGGACTCGCCCTGTCCCCGTAGCTGCCACCCAGACACTGTCCAGCATTGCAAGTGCTTCCCTGGTCATTCCCATGTTGGTCTGAGGGGTATCCATGGCCTGTCTCACCCGCTCCCTGCAGTGCTTCATACCTCCCCTGAGGAGTTGCTGGGCACTTCAGCTCATGTCTGGAAAGCTCTCTTAAGTGCAGAGTCCATTAAGGAAGAAGCCTACAGCCTCCCTGTTGTGAATATTCAGTATTCAAGTCTCCTCAGCTCACCCTCCACACCTCCTCCTGTTTGTTCTGATTTGTGGCTCAGCCTTATGGTTTGGGGCTCCAGGAGCCCTTTTCAGCCACCCTTTGCCTTCTGCTTGGGATGCTGGGACTGCACACCAGAGCTGAGTGGCAGGCAGGGCAGATCTGAAGACACTGAGAGGAGGAGTTGGCCTCTGTTCCCCAAAAGGAGAGCTGAGCTTTCTTCCCAGTCCTGGGGTTTTGGGGTAGCAGGGAGCCCAGCCAGGTTAGCACCCTTGTCATTGTGCACAGATGCTGATTTCGAGTAAGTTCCAGCTGAGGCAGGGGGCCAGTCACTTAGGAGTGGACCTCAAGGGCAAGCAGCTCCCTGGAGCTACAATATTTCAACTCTGGTCCCCAGTCATATTCCCATTTTCCTTGTCCATGTTTCTCTAAAAGTTGCTTTCCTCAGCTCCTGGCAGTTCCTCAGCTGCCCCATAAATCACAGTGCCTGGCTGCTGTGCTTTAGGGGTGCCGGGGAGCCAGGCATCTGTGGCCAGAGGATGCTGGACCAGAGCTGACAGCAGCAGGCCAGAAGGCTGCAGCTGAAGGCACAGCTTGTCACTGGAAGCCACTCCTCCCCCAGTCCCTCTCCTCGAGACCAGAGGGGAACCTCAGTGTTTAATCACCTGTTGGCCCATCACTCTGTGATTTCAATTTCTCACCGGAATAGCTTTACATTACACTCCAGTGGACTGGGCAAGTAGCGCTGGGGGAAATATCAATGAGCATGTGGTCAGAGGAAGATAAATCTTTTAGAACCGCGGAGCCCAGGACATTGCAGGATGCGGTTACCTCCCCAGCGGATAGGGCTGAAAATGGTTTATTTTGATTTTCTTTTTTTGTTTCTGATACTGACTTGGGCTGGGCGTGGTCTTTCTGGGTTGGATGGGAAGCGTGAGTGTGGGTGTGGACGTGGGTTGTGTGTGTGGGCAGGAAAGACCCAGGAAACTGCCTTATCTGTGAGGACCTCTTTGCTGCTGAGGAAGGAGTCCAGGGAGATGCCGTGGAGGGGATCGGTGTGACCACGGGTAAGGGTGTTGTTTTCATGGGGTGTTTGGCAGGAACGCCTAAGTCCTCTAGATGGGGATGGGGCTGTTATTACTGCGGGGCTGCCCGGGGAGTGCACGTGTGTAAAGTTGCTTGTGCCCATAAGTGTTTCTGTGGGAAGTGAGGGCGGAGGGGGTGTGGAGCGCCTGGTGGTGTGGGAGCGCGCAGGCTCCCGTGTCTGGCTGGCCTGGTGTTGGTGGGTGTGCGGAGCTGGGGGTTGCCGGGCTCTTCACAGCAGGAGGGAACAGTGGGAGTCGGAGGAGGCTGCCTTCAGGCTGTGGGAGGGCAGAGGGTGGGTTTCATACCTCATGTTATGACTCTTAACATGAGGAGCCGAGTGCTTTCTCAGTATTCCTTAGAAGGAAGCTGGGCTGCAGGCGGGGCTCTCACACCCTTCTGTGCGCTACCTGGGGGCGTCTCACACGCCTGCTTCCATGCTCCTCCTTGAACCACCTGGAAGTCAGCTGGGGACAGTCCCCTCCCCCCCATGACAGAAGATAGCATTGTAGCCCATGGGTAGTTATGACTTCAGACTCTGGAACCTCACGGACCCAGATTGGATGCTGGCACACCTCGGTTTCCTAATCTGTAAGATGGGGATAGTAAAACCTCCGAGAGCCGAATGGCAAGAATTCTCCCAGGTAATGCCTGGTGTGTAGAGAGATCCTGATGAAAACACGCACTGAAAAAAATGTTTTTGCTCTTGCGGCCGGAATCCTTTCCATAGAGAAGTGGTTATGTCGTGATCTGCATATATTAGCAGCAGGGAAGATGTAATGGGTCTCATTACTTGATAAGAAGTTAGCTCCCCACATCCTTGGGATAGACAGAATCTTGCATATCTGTTAGCAGTGTCATCAGCAAGAGTATATCTTAGCCTTGAGGAATGTTTCCACTTGGACATAGTCGATAGTTATTTCTTGAGCGCCTGCTGTGAGTTGGGGGTTAGTGAGGGCATGCAGATGAGGTGGTCATACCAGAGCCTATAAGGTGTAGATTCTGACCTCAAGTTGCTTAAAATCTGTTGAGAAGATATAATTAAGTTCTAGAAATGAGTGATGCCAGAGGTCAAAGGAGGGAGAGTGACTCGAGCCAGGGAGGTCGGGGAGACTCGGGTGGCCACGGCTTTTTTATGTGGGCCATGGGGACCGGTGGGAGTGAACAAAGGAAGGTGCTTGTAGAGGAACTGGCAGCAACGGGGGCGGGTTGGCGGGGTGACTGGTGGCTGGGAGGGGAAACTGCTGCCCGTCTGTTGTGTGCTGTAGGGCGCATACAACAGAAGTGGTGAAAGCTAAGGTTGGAAAAATGAGCTGGAGCTGGGTCCCCAGGAGCCATGATGGCAGGGCTGAAGGTTTGGTCTCCAATCTGTGAATGCATGGGCATTCACTGAAGTGTTCTGAGCAAGGGTTTGGAGGCTGGTGCCACCCACCAGGAAGAGTGGTATGGCAGCAGGGTACTGAGGGACAAGAGTAGGGGGTGCCCAGGTACAGAGGGCTTGAACCAGGGCAGTGGCCACTCTGCAGGGGAAAGGGGAGAGACAAAGCCTGGTTGATTATGGAAGGGAGACAGAAATCATGAGATTGGTCAGTGTGGTTACTAGGAGGGGAAGGGGTGGGAAGTGGGGCCAGGAAGCTAAGCTGGGCCTTGGAATCGCTGCCTAGAATGTGTTGCCCACACTTGACTTTCAGCGGGTCTGACTCCCGTCAGTGCCGGGCGGGAGCATGAACGGCAGGCTTTCAGGGCTGCCCTCGAGGCCGTTCCCATCCCTGAGGACCCACTGAGGGGGTTCCAATGTTCACAGCACTTATTTCCAGGCATTTGATCATTTTCTCACCAAATTACCCCTTGAAATTGCGCCTGCCTGAGTTCAGCCCAGGAGGTTACTATTCTGGGAAGTTTCATCAAAACCTTTTCAGTGTTTGGGAGTTCTCTGAGCCTGGAGGAGGATGGAGGAGAACAGGGCTTGCCCTCACCTGTGTTTGGGGGCTGCTCCTGCGAACCAGTCCTACACCTGGAGACGGTCCTGGCCAGGGAGCCTGCGGCTCTGGGGTGGAGGTCGGGACGGTGGCCCTCCGCTGTGTAAGGTGAGACAGGATGCTGCCTCGAATTCATCCTGAATGGGCCCCTCGTCATTGTCTCTCCTGGAGCCATTTAATTAATTGATGATTGATGTTCCTGGACTTCCTTGAGGTTAATCTATTATTGATGTCCCTTCGTTTATATAACATATGCTGCACCTCCCAGCCCCTGGCTGCTCCTGATGGGCAGGCCACACCGTGGAGTGGGCTCCCTGGGGCTGCACCTCTGTCCCCTGGGGACAGGGCCCTGCACTTAGCTTTCTCAAAGCCTTTCAGGTTTGGGGTCAGGGAGGGCACCAGGGCATGTCTTTAGGAGGCTTTGCTCAGCCACAAAATAATACTAGTAACAATAACTTCCATTTTCTGAATGTGGATGAACTGAACCCAGGAGAGTGTATAGAAGATGTCATTTACTCCTTGCAACAGCAACCCCCTGCACGCTCCCATCCCTCCAACCTCCATCTTACGGGCGGCTTAGGGAGCTTGCATCACCTGCTCAGGGACACTCAGAGAGGCAGGGAGCCAGGGTTTGAACCCAGGATGGGTTATTTTTGGTGTCCCTGTCCATACCCCACCTCTCCCTCAGGTCCCACACAAGCCCACCTCCTCCATGAGGCCTTTCTCCATGCTCTACTGACTCTAGCACTCTTTTTTTTTTTTGAGACGGAGTCTCGCTCTGTCACTCAGGCTGGAGTGCAATGGTGTGATCTCAGCTCACTGCAACCTCCGCCTCCTGGTTCAAGTGATTCTCATGCCTCAGCCTCCCTAGTAGCTAGGATTACAGGCACATGCCACCACGTCCGGCTAATTTTTATTTTAGTACAGATGGGGTGTCACCATGTTGGCCAGGCTGGTCTTGAACTCCTGACCTCAGGTGATCCACCCGCCTCGCTCGGCCTCCCAAAGTGTTGGGCTTACGGGCATGAGCCACCGCGCCTGGCCAAACAAAGGCATCTTGTAGCACTCTCTTATCTGAATAGCGCTGGCGCCCCTCAGAGAGAGCATGTGTGTTCCCCTCACTGATCTGTGTCCTCACTGAAGCATAACAATCATGGCGAAATAACATTTAGGGAGCACAGGTGCCAGGCACCAAGCTCAGTACTTTTTGTACCTTCTCTCATTTAATCCTCATGACCATAACAAGGAGCATGGGACTGCTGGGCCTGGAGTGTTCCTGGCTCTGCTGGGCAGCTGTGAACAAGTCACTTTTCTTTTGTTAGCCTCAGTTGCCCTGTCTGTATAATAGCAGCAATGATATTTGTCCTGTCTCCCTCACTGTTCAAAGGTGACACTGGATGGGAAAGGCCTTTGGGAAAGACATCGTACTAACAAAAGATTAGGGATGGCCGGGTGCGGTGGCTCACACCTGTAATCCCAGCACTTTGGGAGACCGAGGCGGGCGGGTCACAAGGTCAGGAGATCGAGACCATCCTGGCTAACATGGTGAAACCCCGTCTCACTAAAAATATAAAAAATTAGCCGGGCATGGTGGTGGGTGCCTGTAGTCCCAGCTACTTGGGAGGCTGAGGCAGGAGAATGGCGTGAATCCGGGAGGCGGAGCTTGCAGTGAGCCGAGATCGTGCCACTGCACTCCAGCCTGGGTGACAGAGCAAAACTGTCTCAAAAAAAAAAAAAAAAAAAAAAGGATTAGGATTGCTCGTACATGAGATTCAAGAGCTGGCATGAAGGCTGGGAATACTTAAGGCTGGGCACATAAACCCAAGCCAAGGCATCTGCACCCACCCTCTAAGCCACCCCAGCCCCGCAGATGAATTCTGCAGCTTGCCAGCTGCCAAGAACTTGCTTGAGGAACCTGTGTGGCCAGGAGAGGGGTGGGAGATCCTTAGAGTGGCTGCCAGGCCCTGGTCTGTTGTCCTGGCTGGATGAGCAGTGCCTGGGTCCTTGGAGGCGGTCCCTCCCATCCCTCCCACTCTGGGCGCCTGGATTTTGTGGAAGTGCAGGGGGCCCGTGGGGGGTTCTGGGCTCTGCTTCCTCTCCCATCTCCCACATGCAGCCTAACTAGGTCAGTTCAGGCTGGGTGTGGGGAGGAAGGAGGATAGCTCGCCAGGCAGCCACCCAGACCTCCCCTCACCCCTCAACACATGCGGAAAGCCTTGTGAGGAGGTGAGCCCTGTGTCTGTTCCGGAAAGCGACGGGGCCACCAGCCTCACAGTGGCAAGGCTCCCGGGGCGCTGGCTGGGAATCCTCTGCTTTCTCATCAGCTTTACTCGGAGCGCATTTCAGTGCTGGGCTGGGGCTGGGGAAGATGACACGTGCTGCCAGGGCCTGAAGAAAAGGGCAGAGCCCTTGGACTTGTGGGTGGGGGCAAGGCATGCCTGCCATCGCTCATTGGAAATTGTGGCCAGGCTACTGTTAGGGGATGTTTTGTTTCACTTCCCAAGTTTCCGCCTTCTGCGGGCCGGGATTACATCAGGCTCCCCTGGCACGCCCTTTAGCCAACTCCCACTTCATCCAAGCTCCTCCACTGCCCTGGGACAGCTGCCCCGCTGCAGTTTTGGGGCAGGCTGCAGAATCACTGCGCAGCCCTAGGCCCAGTGGCTAAGGGGACTGTCCTGGCCTTTTCAGCCTCAGCTGCAGAGGCTGGGAACTCCCAGTGCCCTGCCTCCCAGTTAGCACCTGCCCACTTCACCCACTCGAGTCTGCCTGGTCTCCAAGATTATCCACTTCTGATTCATTCTCTCTCCCTCTTTAAATTCAGCATAGCACAGGCCTTCAGACATGGGCTTTAGCATAAAGACAGAGCTTTATATGAGACCACTACTACTTGTGCAAGTCACTTGACCTGTTTGAGCCTCAGTTTCCTCATCTTTTTTTTTTTTTTTTTTTGAGATGGAGTCTTGTTCTGTTGCCCAGGCTGGAGTGCAGTGGTGCGATCTGGGCTCACTGCAAGCTCTACCTCCTGTGTTCACACCATTCTCCTGCCTCAGACTCCCAAGTAGCTGGGACTACAGGCGCCTGCCACCATGCCCGGCTAATTTTTTGTATTTTTAGTAGAGACAGGGTTTCACCGTGTTAGCCAGGATGGTCTCGATCTCCTGACCTCGTGATCCATCCGCCTCGGCCTCCCAAAGTGCTGGGTTTACAGGAGTGAGCCACTGTGCCTGGCCTCTTTTGGTACTGCTTCTATCCACTGCCTTTTCTTTGTCTAACTTTTCCTCTCTGAGGCCTTTAGGGGAAGCCAGTTTCTTCCTCAGATTCTCTGAGTCTCCCCGCACAAAGCCCCTCAGCCCTTTCAGCTGCCCTCCTAAGAGTTGGGGGGTCATGACTTGGCCTCACAGAATTCCATGCCATCCTCTGTGGTCTGGGCAGCCTCTCCAGGGCAATGGGAGCGCAGCCCACTGGGTCTGCAGAGCCCCAGCTGAGGCCTGAGCTTCCAGGCACCGCAAACTCTCCTGGGCTGCAGGGCCAGAGTCAGCCCCAGTGCACCCCCAGGGCCAGAACACCAGCCGTATCCAAGTCTCTTTCCCCCTAGGAACTTAAGGAATTTTTCTTAAGGGTTGCTTCAGTTTCATACCTTTGAAAAGAACTTGCTTCTCCTTTGACACCTTCGCTGGGACTGGGGCCAGACCGTGGAGCAGATAATAGTTTTGCCACGTGTAGTCTCCCATCTCCCCATTTATTCAAGGACATTTATTGAGCACCTACTTGCCAAGCCTTATGCCTGGAGCTGGGAATAATGGTATCACTTTGTCCTGAGGGAGTTCCTGGGTTGGCATAAGCGGACACTACCACTCTACCAGCAGCCACAATGGCAAAAGCTATGTGGTGAGTCCTCTCTGCTACACAGTGCTTTATGTGTAGGGACACATTTAATGCAATGAACAGTGATGGCTTCCATTTTCTAGACACTCACCCCTCTAGGCTCTGTGCTCAGGACAGTCCCATGGCACCCATGGAGGAAGCACTCGTTTCACAGCAGGGGTCCAGGTCTAGGACCTCAGCTTCCTTGGGGAATTGAGGGAATCTGTTAGAGGCTGCGTGTTTGTAGCTGGGACTCAGGTTCCGTCTGTCTGGCCCCTGCTCTCAGGGTGTTCACATTCCCCTCACCTGGCATGGGATTTGGGGATTCTGTGAGCCACGGGAGGAACAGCCGCCCACAAAAGGAAGGCCCCCTTTGGCTATCCTCTTGCTGCGAAGGCCAGGCCCCGCTCCCAGGAAGCCCTCGCCTCTCCCCACATGTAGACCCATCTGTGGCTTGCACCACCTTGTTACTCCCACTGTCCAACCGACCTTCACCGACCCTGTACCTCGCCGGCCGTGGCAGGCGGCTTTCAGGCTCGCACAGCATGGCTCCTCTCACCCCACACGCCCCTGCCAGTGCCACTCCAGATTGTTCTCTTTGCTGCCTGCCTGCTACACCATGCAGTTTAGAACACAGCCTAATGGAGGGCTCGGGGCACCTGAGCAGCTGCCTTCTCCATTTCTTCGCCCCTTTAATCCCTCCCTTCCCCAGGTGAACCCTATTCAGCAGGCTTCCGGCAGCAATAACAAAGCTGGGCGCCCAGCCCACCAGCTGCTCAGTACTTTATAAAAGTTTAACCTTAATGGTGTAATGAACTCCCATCATAAAGCAGCTGGAGCAGTGCATCCTGGGATGTATAAATTATAGGAACCCTCTGAAATTGTAATTGGAAATGGCAACAACAAGAAGGTTGAAAGTGGCTGGCCTCATTGGGCTGAGCACAGCTATTCTCTGTCTCCTTTCAAAAGGCACACAAAACTGAGTCTGGCTGTGAAGAAAGAATATCCTCAGCCCAAATCAAGCTCCTGGTTCTTCCGCCCGGGTTCCCACTTCCTGCTTCCAACTGTGTCTGCAGAGCCTGCAGCCTTTGGAGGTGGGACCCCCCCCCACCACCCAACCTGGCCCTGTGCTCTGGCTCTGTGCCTGCAGACAGAGTGGGCTGAGAGGGAACAAACACAGCCACAGGGGCAGGCTCCACCATGCTCCAGGGAGCGCTTTGGAGCAGTTGATTTGACCTCCTCGAGTCTCCATAAAGTGGGGTGAACCCACCTTGGAGTGCTGGTGGTGATTGAATGGGAAACCGCAGGGGGTGTTGGGATGTAGGGTTGAGAACTCAGGCCAGACGGTCTGGCTGCCTGTTGCAGCTCCTGCTGGGGGTAGTCTTGAGTCCTTAACCAGGTCCTTTCACCTCTCAGCTGCAGTTTCCACCTGTAAAATCAGGGAATAATTGGCCTCTGAGGAGTGTTAGGAGGTGACATGAGATGATGCTGGCTTGTGACAGACTCAGCATCGTGCTTCTTTGATGGGCACACAGATCACTGGGGAGCTTGCTAACGCAGATTCCAGTTTAGGCTGGCTGGGCCCAGATGTGCATTTCTAACAACTCCCAATAATGCTGCTGCTGCAGGCCCTGGAGCACACCTCACCTTGAGTCTGGAGGGCAGAGTGTTTGACCCATAGTCAGTGCATTAGAGCCTGCTGTGATCATACATCCAGGCAGAACCCAGGGCCTGCACAGGTGCCCACGTGGCCCATGAGCCGGCAGCTTCAGCATCACCTGGGACCAGGTTAGAAATGCAGCATGTCAGCATCCCTTCACCACCACCCTCCTCCACATCAGAATCGCTGGGAGGGGAGCCTGCAGCCAGCTCTGGAAGTTCTGCTTATGCACACTTGAGCAGTCCTGGCCAGGACTCATCCTTCAGAGCAGGATTTCTGAGTGTAGATTGGTTAACTCCAGCCTCAGAGTCTCCTGGGGTTGGCCATGGTAGAACTTGGAACCTAAAAATATAGGTTCCTGAGCCCTGCCTTGGGCTTACTGATTCAGAATTGCTGGGCGGGGCCTGGGAGTCTGCATAAGTTTGAGAGTCACTGGCGACCACTCATTGCCTGAGAGATGGGAAGAAGGGCAGAATCCCCGCTCCCCACTCCCACCCTTTATGCATAAACCTTTGCGTCTGCCAGGGGGAGAAGGAACACCAGGCTGGGGTCAGGAGTTCCGGGTTCCTGCAGGATCCTGTCACCAAAGCCCAGGACCCCAGAGCCACTCTGCCTGGGGCCCAGCTGTGGGGTTTTCTCACACCGAGAAGAGGGAAACAACCCAACATCCCCGAGTAGAGAGTTGGTTGAATGAACTTCTGTATATCTTGTATGTGGACTACTCCACAATAATGAGGAAAGATGGCGGTAGGAAAATGTTTAAGGAGAAGTGCTCACCTTTTAGTTCAGTAAAAAAAAAATGGTAGATGCCGAATGGTCCCGCAATTAGATAGAGGAAAAAAAAGACTAGAAGGATGTTAATAGTTGATAGTTTTCCTAGAGGGATCATGGGTGATTTATATTTTCTTCTTTTTGGTTTCTATTTTTTTTTTTTTTTTGGTGAGATTGAGTCTCACTCTGTTGCCCAGGCTGGAGTGCAGTGGTGCGGTCTGCCTTCTCAGTTCAAGCCATTCTCCTGCCTTAGCCTCGCAAATATCTGGGACTGTAGGTGCCCACCACCACATCTGGCTAATTTTTGTATTTTTAGTAGAGATGGGGTTTCACCATGTTGGCCAGGCTGGTCTCGAACTCCTGGACCTCAGGTGATCCAGCCTCCCAAAGTACTGGGATTACAGATGTGAGCCACTGCGCCCAGCTAGTTTCTATTTTCTATAGAGAACTTGTATTTTTGTAATAAAAAGATAAGTCTTTTTCTTTTTCTTTCTTTTTTTTTTTTTTTTGAGATGGAGTCTTACTCTGTTGCCCAGGCCAGAGTGCAGTGGCGCAATCTTGGCTTACTGCAACCTCTGCCTCCTGGGTTTAAGCGATTCTCCTGCCTCAGCCTCCAGAGTAGCTGGGACTACAGGCACCCACCACCATGCCCAGCTAATTTTTGTATTTTTAGTGGAGACCGGGTTTCACCATATTGGCCAGGCTGGTCTCGATCTCCTGATCTTGTGGTCCGCCTCCCTCGGCCTCCCAAAGTGCTGGGATTACAGGCATGAGCCACCATGCCCGGCCAAAGATAAGTCTTTTTCTTATGCATAAGTCAGCGTGTCTGGTCTGGGGTCCCCGGTCACAGTGCACCTGCCCTGCCTGAGGTGAGGCCTCCTGCAGCCAGGGGCAGCCCAGACTCCCCCACTGGGGTGACTTTCACCATCGCCTCCCTCACCTCCAGGGTATGGCTGATGATCCCCAGGGCTTCACACCGCTTCTCCCGCTTTCTTACTTCCTCTCTGCTTTGAGTCTTCCCTGATGATGCCCAGCACTCCTCCCATTTTACAGAAGAGGAGAGGGTGGGGAGGGGACAGCTGAGAGGTGGGAAGCCCCCAGCTTGCAAACCTCTGAGGCCAAGTTTAGTTTGGCATCACCTAGGTGACTAAATCTAAATTCCAGAGTCTAGGCACATAGGATATGCTCGGAGAGTAATGGCTGCATGAATGAGGCTGGGAAGGCAGCCAAGGATGGGGCAGAGGCCCAAAGCTGTGTGACCTTGGCACGTCAGCATTCCTCTATGAGCTTAGGGTACTCATCTGTAGGATTCGGGGAATCAGGGAGGCGTGGCATCTGAGTTCCCTGGGCCTCTCCAGCTCTGAACTTCTGGGGACTGTCACATGTCTTCAGTCCTGCTTCCTTGCCTGTTTTTTTCTAAGCAATTTTTGCTGCCCAAGAAGACCTCACCTGCGTGTTCCAGCTACCCAGTGAGTTTGCGCGTAAATGGCTGCTCAGGGCAGGGCTCTCCAGTCAAGGGCTTGAGCAAGGCCACTGCTGTCCCCACAGCCAGGCTTCCATGCTGTGGCAGGAGGAAGGGAGACCAATGCTGGGACATGAGAGCGATCCACCACCCATAGCAGAGGGCCGGGGTGCCTGGGTGTGCTTGGACCTGACATTGGCCTCGCGTGCACCCTTTGTGCCTCTGCGCCGGCTGCCTGTCGGTTGTCAGGTGTCTGCCTTTCATTCTCTCCTGGCCAAAGCTGCCTTTATTCAAGTGCCCCCTGCCAGGCTTTGTGTCTGATACCCCATTTCCGGCAGCCCTGAATCTGTGGCCCTTTGAGCTGCTGTTTTCCATTGAGTGGCTCTGTGGGGAGGAAGGGTGGGAGAAATCCATTCAAGTCATTTGTTTTAAAGACATTGAAGTAAACCCATGGGATTCATGCGGTCACATGTTTTCAGTCTTCTTTCAAAGTAATAGTTGGGTTTCTGGATCGCTCGCATTACCCACTTCCCTGCCTAGGAAGAGCAAGAGGCCTGGTCTTCAGGAAGAACCATGGAGAGGGGAAGCCTGGAAGATAAAAGCTGGGGGCCTGGCGAAACCCAAACATGTGCACGTCTCCCCGCCAGTGGAGGGGCTCTGCCTGGGGAGCACCAAGCGCCTGTGTTTTGGTGATTCCAGGAAGCAGCCCCACGGGCCCTCTCTGTGTACTCGCAAGCGTGTTTTTCCTAGCCCAGGGAGCCTGCAGAAACTACCTTTGCCAGCAACTGAGAGGCAGGGTTGGGAGCTAAAGTGGTGCCCAGCCTCTCTGCTGGCTGGAATCTGGCCCTGCACAAGGTGCATCTGCCCACAGGCTCTGGGGAACCAGGTGGGAGGAGGGGCAAGAGGAGGGTAGCCAGCTTTGCTTTCCCCGCTCTTTCTGTTCAACCATCAGGCACCTCTAGGAAGCTTTCTCTGTCTGCCTGGGGCTGAGCAGTGGTCCAGGCATCAGTGTCGGAGCTCTGTGCTCACTGACCCGCCCCGGTTTCCTTGTTATTCTGCACTGTGAGCTACTTGAGGATAGGGCTTGGCATCCTCGAGTTCATGTCCCCAGAAGCTCCTGCCTAAGGGCCTGCTGAGTCCAACCCACTCCCACTTCCCAGCGGGGAGGAGCAGTGGGAGCTTCTTGTCTGGGAGCTTTCAGGTCCTAGGTCCGCTCTCTGGCCCTGGTCTGAGCCTCCCACCCCGCTCCAGCCAACCGGTCTGGCGAGTTTGTGGGGACCTGGCCACAGGCGCTTCTCCAGGGACAGAATGTCCTGCTGTAAGGAGGCTTTGTGCCTGGCTTTCTGTTCTTCTTGGCTCCTCTTTGCTCCTCCTCTCTCTCTTTCATCCCAGGGAGGGTACTGACTTCTGGCTTAAGTCTGCTCTCCATCCTGCCTTTTTGGGGTCCAGGACAGCATATAGTGGGGGTGCTGGGCTCAGGAAGAGCAGTGGCCTTGCCTGGAAGGAGGGCAGGGGCAGGGCCCTTCAGGAATGAGGTAGGGTGTGCATCCCTGCGTGCCCCGGTGAGACCCTGGAAAGCCAGATACCCAGAGTGTGGGTGACAGGCTCCAGGCCAGAGCCCAGGGGCTGTGGTGACCGTTCTCCCACCTCCTTCCCCGCCAGTGTTCAAGGGTGAGGGACCAGAGGCCCAAAGACGGCAGCCTGCGGAGGCCTCGCTCCAGGACTCCGCCCCCACTGAGACTCCTCCCTGTCCCCACCACCAGGCTCGCTCTCAGGGAGCAGGAAATGGGAGTGGGGGAGCCCGGGTGTTCCTCTCACCCTCTGCGGGAGGGGCTGGGCACCCCGTTCCGTAGGTGTCAGCGGAACCGTCACCAGCGGTGGGCGCCAGTGCCGGGATTTCCCTGGCTGACTCACCCTCGGCCTGGCTGTGCCTCAGCCTAGGCATGAGTTCTCTGTGAAGGTGTCTGGATAGTGACAGCGATTCCCATGGAGTCCTGGGAGCGGGAGAGTGGGGGTGGAGGTGCCCACTACCCTGGCTGCCTGCCTTCCACTCCCGGTGGACCTGACGCCCAGCCGTCCTTCCGTCAAGCACACCACCCCCACTTCCCAGCGGGGAGGAGCAGTGGGGCCGGGCGCTCCCTGAAAGATCCCCCCAGGGGCCACATGCCTCCCCTCCCCTTCCCCTGTGGGAGAGGCAGGAGAATAGGGAAGCCATTGATTCCCTCCATCCCTCCCAGAGTAAGAGGCATTTCACAGACTGGGCGACCCGGGGTTGGGGGTGGGGTGGGGTGGGGTGGGGTGGGGAGCTGTGAGAGGCAGGAAGTGGGGTCAGCACCCGGATCCAAAGACCCCTTGGAGAAAAGGGGAAAACTGTAGTCCCTTCCCCTAGCAAGGTTTGCGTGAAGCACATCTTTGGGCCATCCCAGCCTCCTTGGCAGCGAGCAGGCAGCGGCAGGCGCTGTCAGTGGGGTGGAGGTGTTGCAATTACGGTGTGTAGGGGGCTGGGGGAGGACTGAGCAGACAGAAATGTGGAGTGTGCGGCTTGTGAGCTGGCCTGTGGGGGCAGTGGCAGCAGAGCTGCGTGGGGTGGGATAGTAGGTGTGGATCTGGGTGGTTTGCCCCAAGATCCTCACCTTCCTATCGCCAAGGGGAGGGAGGTCACCCATGACCTCCCTGGGATGGCATAGCAGGGGATGGTAGCCTCTGGGGACTGGCCTGCCAGGGCTGAGGGCACAGGGTGACATTCAGGACCCTGGCATGGTTCGGTCTTGGCAGGCAGACTTCTCAGCCCCCTACCTGCTCGCCTGGCCAGTGAGAAATGAAGCGGTTTCTGTGCCCCAGTGCCATGGACAGCTCCAGTGACTCTGATGAGGCTGTTGGCTGTGCAAATTCCTTTGTGGGTAGCCCCAGGGTAGGGTGGCCCTGGAAAGGAATGTGGTTGGTAGGCCCAACCCTACCCAGCCTCCTGAGCTTGGCCCGCTGCTGTGGTCAGGAGCATAGAAGCCGGGCCAGGGCGAGGGAAGGCCTGGCCTAAACTGAGATGGGCCCTCCAGGCAAGGCCAGCATTACCTCAGTCCTCGGAAATGCATCGCTCTGCTTGGGGGAATGGCCACACATGGCTGAGCCCCAGGTGGTGCCAAGGACAGGAGGACAGCAGCCATTCCTGCGCAGGAGCACACCAAGGCCCCAGGAGCCTGGGCTGTGGGGCAGGGTTCCAGGTTCTGCTCCCAGCCTGCTGCTGACCTCGATGTGGCCTGGGGCAGCTGTCTACATCCTTCCTCACCTTCCTCCCTCAAATGAGCATTTGTGACTCAGTGGCTCAGAGGTTCCTTCCCACTCAGATATTCTCCTGGTTTGTTTTTTGTTTTTTGTTTTTTTTTAGACAGGGTCTTGCTCTGTCACCCAGCCTGGAGTGCCGTGGTACAATCATAGCTCAGTGCATTCACTGCAGCCTCGAATTCCTGGGCTCAAGTGATCCTCCCATCTCAGCCTCCCAAGCAGCTGGGACTACAGGCATGCCCTGCCATGCCCAGCTAATTTCCTCCTGTGATGGCCCTGGGTAGCCAGGTGTCTCTGCAGTGAGGAGCAGTGCCAGGGCCCTTTCTTGGACCCTCCATTTCCTCCTCCCCTGGGAGTCATGGGGCAAAGTGAGATAATGACTGGAAGTTCCCAGTACCAGGTCTTCTGGCAGCTAGTTGGGCTCTCAGTGAGCAATGGCTGGTACTACTGCCCTTATCACCCTTATGTTTACATTATCATCAGCCTTATTGTGGAGTTGCCTTCTCAGAGCCTGTTGGGGGCTCCCTGGAAAAGGCAGTGTGACTCTTGTCCTGGGCTGGCATCCTGGCCCCCAGTCTGCTCAAGAATCAGAAGGTCAGACTGGGCCAGCCAGAGGGTCAGGGCAGGCAGGCAGGGTCCCTGACATCTCTCCTGTGGTGCCTCTGCAGCTTGGCTGAGCTGCAGGCTCCCATCTGCAGAGGGGCGGCCCAGCTCTCTGCAAGTTGGCTGGGAGACCTCAGAATGAGGAGCGCATGTTCTCCAAACATCTTGCTCACAGCAGATGGCAGCCACAACTGCCTTTCTCTCTGCAGTTCCGGTGCACTTCCCTTTCCTTTGCTCACCCCCCTGCTAACTTTGGTTTCTGCTTTTGGAGATGGGGAGGCAGCCTGCAAGCCTCCAGAGCCACTTCTGATAGTGGGTGAAGCTTGGTGCATGTAGCACGGACAGTTTCCAAAGGAAAGGAAACCTCGTACCCCACCTGCTTCCCTGGGGAAGCTCACTCTTACCCTGCTTCCCACATGCCATCTCTGAGTCTCTTTGGCCAAATGTGCTGGCAGCATGATCTGAGAGGAGCAAGGGAGCTGGGCCGGGGGCCTTGTCTGACATTTCTTGAGCAGCTGCTAGGCACCAGGCGTGGTGCTGGGTGCCAAGGACACAGAGATGCAGAGTGTAGCCCTGCCCTCCTGGAGCTCCCAGCCCAGTGGGGAGCCCGGAATGGAGGGGGCACTGATTAGGTCTGCCCTTGGGGGTTGGCGGGCCCTGGCAGCTTCACAGAGGAGGTTGTGTTTAGGCTGAGCTTTGGAACACTGAGGAGTTCCCAGGGGAGCAGGATTGGAAAAGGCCTTTTGGGCAAAGAGAACAGACTGTGCAAGGGCACAGAGGCATGCAGACTGCCTGCAGAGCACGCTCAACTGTGGTGCGCAGCAGAGCAGAGAAAGCAGGACATGCTATGCACCCTCAGAAAGACAGGGCCTCCTCTGGCTGCGTATGGGTGGGGGCCAGCCTGAAGCTGAAGCCCTGGATGGGAGCCATTGGGGGAACAGGCCTTTCTCAGCTGGGGGGAATTCTGCCCTGAGTTTGGGGCCAGTAGACGCAGCAGCCCCTGCTGGTAGAATAGAACTGGACCATCCTTCCCTCCTGGCTGGCCCTGCAGCCACAGGCCAGAAGTCTGGTGTTGGCCTTACTGCCCTGGAGCTAAGGCCAGGGGGTCACAGATCAGCCAGGTGAGCATGCCCTGGGAGAGTGTGTGGGCCAGACCTCCATGGCACTGCCCCTCCTACTGCGACCCGCCCTGGCTCCACCCCACACCCACAGGTGGCACTAAGCTGAGCACCCACGTATCCAGACCCTCTTCTGTGCCAAATCCTTTCTCAGTGGTCCCACATGGGCCTCATCCCATTTAACCTTCACAAAGGCCATGTGCGGTGGGCATCCCTGGCCCTGAGGTCCTTTGACTTGCTCCAAGTCACCCAGCCAAGGCGTGGCCCAGCAGAGACTCCAGGCCTAGGTCTGCCTCACCATTTGCAGACTCATGCCTTGCCTGTTCTTCTCTGCGCTGCTTCTGTCACCTCACAGTCAGGCCCCTCCGGGAAGTACAGTGGAGGGAAGGCCAAAGCATTCATCCTGGAAGACCCTCCAAATGCTGTAGGCAGAGTGCTGGGGACACCAATGGCAGCTGTGGGCAGGGCCACCTGAATGCCACCCCATAGGGCAGCGGGCCCACAGCATGGAGGCCCTCCGTGTTTGCTTTTCCCAGCCCTGCATTAGCTGTGCTGCTCACACCTGGCTGACTGTTTGCCCAAGGATTTCTCCCCTGGAAGGAGGGTGGGGCTGGGGAGGGTGGCAGGCAGGTGGCCGGCTGCCTCTGGGCACTCCGTTTTTCTGCAGACCCACACTGCCTGCGAATGCCACACCACCCTGCATCCCCAAGGCTGCCCCAGCAGTGCCTGGCCTCGCCCGCGCAGAGCATGTGACTTGGCAGTGCCTGGGCCTGGCATGCCTGGCGTGCCAGGGCAGCGGCAGCAGCAGCCGGACTGTCAGTAAGGAGCTGGAGAGGCCCCCAGAGCCCTCCTTTTGGGGCACTGGTCCTGGGTTGTGGGGGTGACGGGATGCATCAGTGAGACTTTTGTATGGCAGGAGGCAGAGGAGCACATAACTGAATCTGGGAGTATTTATGGACACGTCTGCACCTTCCTTTTCTGCAGCAGCCTGTCTGCAGGTCCTCCTGCAAGGAGAGCCTGTCTTGATTCAACCAGTCCCTGCCCTGACCTTCTCTTCACCCTCTTTCTGATGAGTCAGTCCCAGGAACTTGAACTTGGACTTCTCCAGCCTCTGGGCCGGCCCTGGAGGCAGAAGCCCTGGACCTGCCTCCCCAACACCTGCCCTCCTGAGGGTGTGGCCTCCAAGCGTCCTTTTCTGTCAGATTCAGCTCATGGCCAGTGACTCCTTGAGCCTGTAATTGTGGTCCTCAGGCCAAGGGGAACAGATTAGATAATTAGCTGCTGATGGATCTGGCATCCTAGGGAAGAGGGAGCCCTTTCTCTCCCACAGCTGGGACCCCAAAGAGAGGCTTGCATTAGCCAGGCAAGGAGCCGGGTGCCTCCCTCCCTGCAGTCCTGCACAGCCCCTTCCTTCTCTTGCTGCTGTGGGTATCTGCCTAAGGAGAGCTGGCCCAGCATACCCACCTGGGACACACCCAGAGAGTGCCAGCCTGAACGGCACTGCCAATAGCCCGATCCTCAGGCCTTTCACCCTGCACCTCCCTGCTCCTCCAGCAGCAATAACGAGACCCCCTGCATGTCACTCACATGTGGCCCCGGGCCAGGCACTTGGCCACCTCACAGTGAGCGATGCTGGGAGGCTGGTGTTCTTGCAATCCCACTGACAGGTGAGGAAATGTGATTTGTGTCATGCTTTCTCCAACATCGCTCAGATGTTGTTCATTCCCTTTTTCCCGGAACCGGGGCCCAAAGAGGTTGTGACTTGCCCACACCTCTTGAATGGCTGGGCCCCATGTCCAGCCTGGATTCTCTGACACCAAGCCCCATGTGTTTTCCACTGTGCCCTGCAGTAAACAGAAGTGCTAATAAAGAAGCATGCTAATACATAATTAATCCCACCTCCATCCCTTGGGCCTTTTCTCTCTCAGACGCCCTGAGCACCGCCCAGACGTGATCTCATGTGTCCTACCAAGGCCCCAGAAGAGCAGAGAGGAGGCTGGGCTCTGAGGGGCCATGGGGACTAGGAGCCAGCCTCTCCGCTGCCAGGCCCAGCCCTACTGCATGCCCGCTGCCCACCTCTCCCTCTGCTCTGGGTAGGGAAGCTGCCGAGGCTCGGGCATGTCTCAGGCACCTGCTGTCTTCCTCTGGTCTCGTGGATTGTACGAACCCGGAGGAGGAAAGCAGCCAGGATTCGATGAGCCCCCATGTGGTGGGGATGTGTGCGCGCAGGGGCCCAAGGCTCTGCTTAAAGGGAAGGAGTATTGCTGAGGCTTGTTCTAGTGCCTTCCTCTAAGGAACCCTCAGTATATCTTGTTTGTTCTCACATTCGAGGGAAGTTGGCAAAGGGCAGTTCTGTGTCACAGGGAAGGGGGTGGATGAGGACCCCGAAAACCTGCCCTTTACCGAGTCTCACCCCCGAGCCTGCTGAGGTCACACAGCGGCAGTCAGCGGGGGGTTAGGTTTTCTTGTTTTGTTTTTAGAGACATGGTTTTGCTCTGTCACCCAGGCTTCAATGTAGTTGTGCAATCACAGCTCACAGCAGCCTGGAACTCCCCAGCTCAAGTGATCCTCCTGCTTCAGCCTCCTGAGTAGCTAGGACTACAGGCATGTGCCACCATGCCCAGATAAATTTTTTTTTTAAAATAAAGACAGGTTCCCCGTATGTTGCCCAAACTATTCTCAAACTCCTGGCTTCAAGTAATTCTCCTGCCTCAGCCTCCTGAGTAGCTGGGACTATAAGCATGCACCACCACATCTGGCTAAATTAAAAAAAATTTTTTTTGTAAAAATGGGTTCTTACTAGTTTCGAACTCCTGGCCTCAGTGATCCTCCAGCCTCGGCCTCCCAAAGCATTGGGATTACAGGTGTGAGCCCCCACAGCTAGCCCATGTTAGGTTCTCTCTCTCTTTCTCTCTCTCTCTGTCTTTAACTCTGATAATTACAAGCTGAACATGTTAGGTTTCGAACTTAGTTCTGACAGATTTCAAAAGTGGGGATCATCAAAGCATTGGGCCATGGTGTGCAAATTCCTGGCCTCTCTACCTCCAGGACAATGTTGGGGCCCAGAAGAAAGTGGGTGAGAAAGATGATAGCACCTTAAGGCTCCGAGTCTTCTGTGGGATTATATTCCTGAGCCAGAGGCTGCAGACCCTTATAAACTGAGCATTGGGGGATAGGGGTAAAAGTGGATCCTAGGGAAATTAGAGATCATCTGGTCAACCCCCTCATCCTCCAGATGAAGACACTGAGTCTCTTAGAAGAGAAGTCATTTCCCCAGGTCCTTCCCCTTCTCACTTATAGCCAGGCCATGGCTGAGGTGCCCTCCGGGCCCCCGGTTGGGAGAGGGCTTGAGTCTCCTGGCTGCATCCTGAGAACGTAGCTTTCTGTGCTCTTTCCTGGAGGTGCGCCCTCCCTCCCACAGGATGCTGTACAGAGGTGGACGCAAGTCACACGGCCCTAGATGCATAGGGAGGTAGAGGGAAGCCAGGCTTGTCAATGCTAGGGAGCCCTCCAGTAGCAGGACCACTCACTGCATTACCACAGGCAAATCACCCACAGCCCCTTCCTGCCACAGTTGCCTCATCAGTAAAATGAAGATGCCACATTTCCTCCCTGCCTCGCCCACAGCGTGGTTGTTGGTAGCCAGTGAAGTTGCATATGTGGGCAGTTCAGGATAGGGCTTTGGATCCCAGGCATGGCCAGCAGATGGTGTGGAAAGAGGCCAGGGCTGGGAGTCAGGAGCCCTGGGTTCTGGGTGCAGCTCTGCTGTGGCTCCTACATTCTCCTGTTTCTGTCCTTCTCAGGCCGTGCTCCGAAATGGTTTCTCTTTCAGGCAGCAGGGACGTGGTGAGCTCCCCCAACCTGCCAAACCTTTACTCAGTGCAGGGAACCTGGCAAGGAAGAAAACAGGCGAGACCCCTCCCCTGAGAAGCCACACCCTGGTGGAGGGAGCCAGATGGTAAACACATTCACCAGAACTTTAGTTGGTAAGAAGGGCTGATAGGAAAACTGAGTCCTATGATGGGGGCGCTTGGGGTACCTGAGATTTGGCAGGCAGGTCCCAGGAGGGGATGTTTGAGCTAGGAGCTGAATGACAGGAGGGAGCCAGCCACGCAAAGCTCTGGGGGTGGGGTTGGGGTTCTCTCCAGGCTAGAGGAGGAGTGAGGACAAAGGCGTTCGGCACGCCTGGCCTGTTGCAAGAACAGAGAGAAGGCCAGGGTGCCTGGGAGGCTGGGGAGGGCAGGCAGAGGCCAGGCCACAGGGCTGGCAGGCCAACGTGAGAGGGAGAGGGCTTTCTAAGTGTGATGAACAGTGTAGAATGACTGGAAATGGTGAGTGGGTGGATGGAGGATGGAGGAATGGATGGATGGATGGATGGATGGATGGATGGATGAATGGATTGTAGGTGCAGCTATGGGGTGATCCCTTTTCTCCCCATCATGAGGGTCATAGGCAACACTCCTGTAACAAAAGACAGATTAACAAGAGGAAAGCATAACAAATGTATTTAATCAAAGTTTTACGTGACATGGGAGCCTTCAGAATGAAGATCCAAAGATCCAGGGAAACTCCATTTTTATGCTTAAGTTTGAGGAGGAATGGGCAACTATGAAGAGCTATGATTGGACACAAAGAGTAAGACCCCATGGGAGCAGACTGAGTGGGGAAACCCAGCAAGGCCTGCTCACAGATCCTTCTTGGCCTCTCTGTGCTGCATTCCTTCCTTCAGGGTATGGGGCAGGATTCTGAGTGGGGGTCTTATGATCTACTATCAAACAAAGTAGGTCAGAGAATTTCTTTCTTTTTTTTTTTTTTTTGAGATGGAGTCTCACTCTGTCACCCAGGCTGGAGTGCAATGGCACGATCTCGGCTCATGGCACCTCTGCCTCCCGGGTTCAACAGATTCTCCTGCCTCAGCCTCCCAAGCAGCTGGGATTACAGGCGCGTGCCACCATGCCCAGCTAATTTTTTATGTTTTTGATAGAGACGGGGTTTCACCATGTTGGCCAGGCTGGTCTCGAACTCCTGACCTCAGGTGATCTGCCTGCCTCAGCTTCCCAAAGTGCTGGGATTACAGGCGTGAGCCACTGTGCCCTGCCCGACCAAAGGATTTCTTTATGGCCAGCTCTTACACAGAAAGGCAGGAGAAGGCTAATACTTTTAGGTTTTATGGGTGGCTTTAGGGGAAAGGAGTTCTGGTTTCTGTGACCTGCCTTGGGAAAGAGGAATTCTAGTTTCTATGGCTTGCCTCTGGGGAGAGTGAGGGGTGGGGAAGAGAATTCTAGTTTACGTGGTTTGTGTCGGGAGAGTAAGGGATAGAGACAGGAAGGCAGGAGATGTTCAGAGAAAAGCTTTGCTTCTGAGGCTGTTTGTGAGGTGTTCACTTTGGGGTACCATTTTCTGAGCCCCAACACGTGGTTGGGAGAGTGGGTGACTGGCATACAGAGACCCTCTTTCCATTCCCCTCCTGTAGTAGGTTGAATTAACTCTGAGAGCTCCTCTGCGTAGTCCTATTCATGGTCGGGCCCGGATGGCAGGAAGAGTGGGGAGCTGAATGTTCAGGAGAAATGCCTCAAACCCCCTCAAGCACATGATTGGGAACCCTCAGCGGTGGGAGCAGAGTCCACTGACTGCTCCTGAGTGGGACTCCTGGACTGACATCCTGACCTGCCGTGCCCGGGCTCGCCTGAGCTCGGGACTGGGCTGAGCTGAGACTGGGGGGAGGGGGAGGACACAGACTTCACCTGTGTTCACAGAGCCCAGGGCTGACTCCCGGAGCTGTTGCTCTGAGGGTGGGATGGGCAGCCCCAGGCCTCCGTTCTCAAGGCGTTCCTCTGGGATCCAGTGCCCCCTCTGCCCGCCCAATTGCACGGGCCAGACAGCTGGGGTCGTCTTTGACAGCGCCAGTGTTACAGCGAGCAGTAAACATCCTTAATACCCGCCCTGTCTGTCCCCATTTTGTCTGCTGAATTTCCATCTGGGCCACCCACTTCTCTTCACTCTCGCACCCACCTTGGCTTGTCGTTCCCAGGCTCAGAGTCCAGGGCCTGGCCCTGCCAGCCTGCCTGCTTTGGCCTCTTCTCTGCTGGCCTGACTCTGGCCTTTTCTCCATCCTCCAGGCCTCCACTGTCCTCACATCCAGGCCCTGCTGCCGAGGGTATCCTCCAGTGCTTGTTCCGCGCTGCTCTCTCCTGTGGTCGCTTCCCTCTGCTAGTCCTTCAGAAACAGCTCCAGCTCCTAGTTCTATAGGCAGCCTCCCTGCCTGAGCACGTGTCAGAGGATTTTTCTTTGTTGTATGTGAAGGTTCACTTGAAGTCTCTTTCCTTCTGGTCTGCAGGCTCCATAAGGGCTGGCACCATGTCGGCTTTTGTCACCATCCACCCAATCCCTGGCACATAGTAGGCACTCTGGTGATTTGTGGATGGATGGAGAATGGCTGCATGCACTAACTTGACTTTAACCAGATTTCACCTGTGTTCACACCACCCAGGGCCCACCCTCAGGGCTGTTTCCAGCCTTTTCTACTCTGAGAGCCTGCCCCTGCCCTAAACCAGGGACCCTGGAACCAAGCCCTGGCCATCTGTGGGTGTTGGTGTCTTCACACCTGCCGAGGCCAGGACCACCTCCTGTCCTTGCTCCTGGGCCAGCCCAGCCTGGGGTTTGAGGCCTGGGCCTGTCTGGGATCTCTGGAGGAGGGAAGGGCTCACTCAGAAGCGTGCTACCAAATGGAAGAATGAAATCGTCAAGGACTCATCTGAGCAACTGCAGAACAGTCTAACAGGGCCCCTTTCGAAGTAGAGTACACCCCAGGGAGGCTTCCAGGGTGGTGACAAGTTTGGAAACCAGGCTGAATCAAGAATCGAGGACAACCGTAGGACTGAGAAGTTGGGGGCGGGGAAGGGACTCAGGATCAAATGGCTTTGGAGCCTTTACCCTTGAGCTGGGCTCCAGAGGGCGGTGGGCATGGAGGAGAATGAATGGCAGCAGGTCTCAGGCTGAGCCAATGGCCCTGGGTGCCATGTCTCTTTCGGGTCTTGGGCTGGCCAGGGCTCTGCTCCCAGGGACCTGGTGTCTGCATCCCACCCATGAACATGTCGAGGTGCAAGTTGGAGGAAGCTCTAGGTTTGGAAGCCATCTCCCTCAGTGTTGGGGTTTTATCTGCTGGCCGAGGGCCCTGCTCGTGGTTGGGGGTGGGCTCTGACCTGTGAGGATTTTCTGGTCGGCAGGCTCTGTCTAAAACAGGCGGGGGGTGCACCCAGGAGGCCTCAGAGCCCATGATTCTAGGTCACCTCCCACAACATCCAGAGACAGGAGTGGTATTTATAGCAGCCGGCGGCCACTGAAGGTGGAGGAGTCAGCATGAGCTGTGACGCAGGCTGACCCCGCCGAGGTCCCCTAGCTCTCGCTGACTCCCTTACCACCACCCCCACCCCAGAGTCTTCCTAGGACTGGGTCTGTTGAGGAAGCAGGCATTATCAGATTGCCTCCCCAAACCCTGGAGGAGACGAGGTGCCACTTTCTGCCTGGCAGGAGCCTTGGCCTCTGCTGGTCTCACCAGGACCTTGTCTGGCTTGACAGCCCCAGCTGAGCATCCCATTAGCACTGCTGGTCTCTCTCAGACGTTGCCGTCAGCTCCTTCACGGAAAGGTTCATCCCTTGGAGTTACAGCAGCTTCACTGACCTCCCCTGGGCCAGCAGGGGTTAGCGGGAGCCTGCCTTTTCCCCACTGCGGATGGTTAGGGGGGCCGAGGGCACCAGCCCCTGGTTGACAGGGATGAAGCCCTGCCAAACTCCCGCCACCTCCCTGCCGTGTCCTCGTGAAGTGGGAGTGGAGTGCCACTGGGGCCAGAGGGGCTGTGCCGAGCATGTGGCCCCAGCTCCACCTCCCACCACACCCTGAGCAGGTCGGGAAGCAGAGGCCACAGAAGTGACAGCGTGACAAGGCTGGGCGAGTCTCTTGGGAAGGAAAGTGATGCCAAATTCTGGGGTCAGAGGTCGAGCAGATGGGCACTTACCTACCCAGAACAGAGTGGGTCAGTGGCCTTGCTCAGGCATGGGCAGGCAGAGGCTGGCACTTGTCAGGGGCCTGATGGGGTTCCCCTCATCGTGGAGGCCTGTTCTCCCCTCTCCTTTCCAGTCTCTATGTTGCCCAGAGCCTCCTGGCCTATTCCCCCACAGGCTGGGAGAGAGGCAGATGGAGGCCAGGGTCTTCTTGGGACCTACAGTGTAATGGAGGAGGTGAGGCAGACACACCAGAAGCATGCAGGAAAGTGGGTCACGGGTTTACCTGGTCATTTGTGGGCTGGTTTGCCAGGGCTGGGGCTGAAGGCCAGCTGGGACAGGCACTGAGCAGGCCTCGCAGGCTGTGGAGGCCATGTCGGGGCGGAGTGCCCAAAGCAAGCGGGGCCATCTGGAGAGGAGGAAATGCCCGGGCATGGGGCGCACTCAGTGGCTGAGCAGGTGGAAAGACAGGAGCTGGGAGTGGGCGTGCCCGGCCGGCAGGGACAGAGTCAGACAAGGTGGAGGGTATGGGTGCTGGTGGCAGGGCTGGGCAGGGCGGGGTAGGGGTGTGGTTGATGGAGAGCTTTATAGCTAATGGTTGGGAGTTTTAATTTTATTTAAAGGGCATTTAGGAGTCATAATACGCTCTTGAGAAGGGAATTTATTTATGTATTTATGTATTTTTTTTTTTATTGTTTTGAGACTGAGTCTTGCTCTATTGCCCAGGCTGGAGTGCAGTGACGCAGTCTCGGCTCATTGCAACCTCTGCCTCCCTGGTTCAAGCGATTCTCCTGCTTTAGCCTCCCAAGTAGCTAGGACTACAGGTGCCCCCCACCATGCCTGGCTAATTTTTGTATTTTTAGTAGAGATGGAGTTTCGCCATGTTGGCCAGGCTGGTCTCGATCTCCTGGCCTCAAGTCATCCGCCCGCTTAGGCCTCCCAAAGTGTTGGGATTACAGGCGTGAGCCACCGCGCCCGGCTTGGGGGTTGATTTAATTAAAGCTCTATGTCACCAGTCGCCTCCTCTGAGCCAGAGCCTGCTTTCAACACTTTACAACTTTTTTTTTTTTTTTTGAGACGGAGTCTCACTCTGTCGCCCAGGCTTGAGTGCAGTGGCGTGATTTCGGCGCACTGCAAGCTCTGCCTGCTGGGTTCACGCCATTCTCCTGCCTCAGCCTCTCGAGTAGCTGGGACTACAGGCTCCCGCCACCACGCCCAGCTAATTTTTTTGTATTTTTTAGTAGAGATGGGGTTTCACCGTGTTAGCCAGGATGGTCTCGATCTCCTGACGTCGTGATCCACCCGCCTCGGCCTCCCAAAGTGCTGGGACTACAGGCGTGAGCCACCACGCCCAGCCTCACACTTTACAACTTTTAACTCGCTTTGTCCTCCCAGCCACCCCAAGAGGGAGGCACTGTCATCATCCTCATCCTATTTTATAGACGAGGAGAGGGCTGCGTTGTATATTGAAGGTCACAACTCTGTGGCCGTTTGAGTAAATCAAGGCATTGGGACCAAAGCCGGGTCCAGTCCTGTCCTCCACCCGGCAGCAGGGGCCTTCTGAGCCCCTGCCCCTTCCTGGAGGCCTTGTGCTTGGGTCCAGCTTTGCCCTGCCTGGGGTGATGGGAGGGAATAGGGAGGTCTGAAGGACAGAATAGTCAGCTATAGGCCCAGGTCTCTAAGCTTCTGGGTCAGTGACTTTTTTCTGTGGCCCCTTTTGCCCTCCTGGCTCAGGCAAGGGGAGGAAGTGCTGTGATCATTGTGTGAGCTCAGGCACTTGTATGTAGCCCCCAGGCTCTCTCCTTGGCCATTCTGCAAGTAAAACTCTAAAAGTCCAGACTAGAATGGACCTGAGAGCATATCCTGCTTAGTGGCTTTCAAACTTTGTTTGTTTGTTTGTTTTTTGAGACAGAGTCTAGTTCTGTCACCTAGAGCTACTTTGGGAGGCCGAGGCTGGCTGGAGTGCAATGTCGCAATCTTCGCTCACTGTAACCTCCTCCTCCAGGGTTCAAGCAATTCTCCTGCCACAGCCTCCCAAGTAGCTGGGATTACAGGCGTGCACCACCACGCCCCGCTAATTTTTTGTAGAGATGGGGTTTCACCATGTTGGCTAGGCTGGTCTCGAACTCCTGACCTCAGGTGATCCAGAGCAGCTGAAAGCTGCTGTGGTTGACATTGCCTGCAAGCCCACTGAAGCCTGCCCACTATGGCCACCTCCCCTCATCTGGGGTCCCTGAGGGCTTCTGGAAACCCACTGAAGAGCACTGAGATCCCCCTCATTGAGCACAGAAGGAGAGGAGGGTGACAGAGGGAGGGGATGGGGCTGCAGCCTGTGTGCCATTGGTGGTGGCAGGTGCCACCTCCCTCTCCAGTCTCTGTGGGGGCAGGGGATGTTGGCCCTTCCTGTCACATACTAGAGCTCTGCAGAACCTCTTCCCCTGGGGAAAGAGCTCCTGTTACGAAGTCACTTGATCCCTGCTTGCTTCTGAGATGCCCGGGGTACAGTCGAAGGGAAACCCAATAGCCCAGTTGGCCAGCCTGTGCCCTAGATGGCCATGCAGCTTAGGGAGGTGGCCCACGAAGCCTCCCCACCTTTGAGCAGCAGGCACCCACACCAGCCAGACCCCGAGGGCCAACCCACAGCCTGAGGAGAGGAGGCAGCAGGACCAGGGCTCAGGGTAGGCTGGGCAAGGGGGCGGGGGCCCCAAGAGGGGAGGCATCAGGCTAGGTGTGCCCACTTAGCGTATCATTAACAGCTTCATTAGGGGGCCCCTAATGAAGTGGAAGGTGCTAATTCTTCACTGAGGCGTTGCCAGCACCCAGACGGAGTCTCCTCTCGAGGAAGTTCTGAGAAGCCAGAGCACTGGGATTCGTGCTGGGAGCTGATGAACTGCCTGGCAGGGGCGCCATCTGGGGAGTGAGGTCCCAGCAAGTGGCTCCTAGGAGAGGGGGTGACTCTGGGGGGAGGAGCAGAGGGTGGGGCCAGTGGAAAGCTGGAAGGGCAGATGGGCTTAAAGGGAGGGGGGACCGCTACCTCTCAGGGCATCCTGCGTTTGAGCTGGGAAGGGGCCTTCAATGAGACACCCTGAAACTCAAACATGCAAGCTGATAGATGCGGGGCATCCTGGCAGGATCTCAGGCTTTGGAGTGTTCTAGAGGCTTGTGGCCTTGGGCGAGAACTCTGTGGCTCAAGCTGTCCCAGGGGTGTTGGGTCTCCTCTCCCTGGGTGGTTGTGGATTAAAGGAGGCAGTGCCAGTGCGGCCGTGCTGGGCTCCTAGGAGTTGGAGCTCTCCCTTTCCAAGAAGGCAGGTCAGAGGATTATGCAGGCTGGAAGGGTGAGGGCAGGTGTGGGTCAGCCTGCTCACCTGTCTGTTTGGGAAGATTGACTTAGATCGCGGAGAGTTATTGCCCCTGCCATGCAAGGTGAGGTAAAGGTTCTGCGCACACTGGGGAGACATGGTTACTAAATCACAATGATGGTAGCTCCTGTTTTCTAAGAGCTGAGCACTTTATGTGCGTTATTTCGTTAACTCCTCATGACTCACTCACTATGAAGTGAGTACCTTCATTATTCCATCTTACAGATGAGGAGACTGACGCTCAGTGAAGTGACAGTCATAGACAACTAGAAGTGATGGAACTAAGATTCAAATTCGGGCTGCCCCGCTCTGGGGCCAGAAGGCAGGCCTCGGTCAGCTCATTGGATGGCCACCCCCTCCAAGTCGATGCCTTTGAGAGAGTCGCGTTCCCAGTAGAGTAGGGTAAAGACATGTTAGGGCATGAGGGGACTGACTGAGAAGACCACGGGGGCAGGTAGAAAGGACGAAAACCACAGACACCCTTCCCCACAGACAGGCAGGAGAAAACAGCCTGGTGCCACCCAGTGTGGGGTGGTGTCGGCCTTTGCGTGAGGGCTTGGAGATCCAGGCTGCCCGGCCGCACCCATCACAGAGGCCAGCAGAGCCCGCCTGTCTGGGCCTCTCCAGAGGGGACGTGGACGTGTGGGACAAGGGCTTGTTCCGACTTTCAGAAAAATGAATAATCTCCAAGGAAGAATCCAGAAGCCAGACCTGGTCTGGCCAGAGCCTGGGGGACTCCTTCCACTGTTGGAAAACATTGTCGGAGCACAGGACTGAGTGGGCTCTGATGTGAATCCCCCTGGGAAGAGAGGTCAGAGGAAGGCTGGGGGCAGGAGGAGGGCCCAGCCTGGTCGCCAGGGAAGGGTGCTGCTGCCCTCCTGGCCCTCACTCCCCGCTCCCCAGCAGCCAGCCATCCTTCCAAAACAACCAGCAGGAAACGAAAGGCCTCAATTGATTCCCAGGGAGTTGGCTGGTGTCAGTAGCAGGGCTGGTGGCAGATGGCAAATTCTGCTCATTGTGGATGAGTAGAAAATAATTAGCGTGAGAACGAGTAGCTGGAGCCTTGGTAATAAATGGAGCCCTGGTGAAGCCTTCTGGGGAGAGGCCTGGAGCACAGGTCCTGCAACCTCAGGCCTGGCTCTGCCGCTGAAGAGCTGAGTGGCCTTGGGCAACTTATTTAGCCTCTCTGGGCCTCCATTTCTTCATCCATAATACAGGGCATAAGAGGTTGTTAAAAGGATTACATTAAAGGAGGTAATTTTTGTGAACTGCTTGTTAAAGTAACCAGCATGTAGTAAATGCTATATAAGAGTTTGTTTTTAAATAAACACGATCGAGTAATTGTTGGAACTATTTCTGGGTCCGGCCCAGGCTGGCATTGCCCCCAAGTCACTGGAGCTTCTCTTTCCGTCCTCCTCCCTGAATTCTGTGCCCAGCTCCCTGAATGCTGTTTTATAGGGAGGGGTCTCTGGCCAAGAAGCACGAGGAGGGCACAGAGAGAACACAGCAGGTAGACCTGGCTTCAGAGCCTGACTTGGACACTCACTTGCTAGCTTCTTTAAATTCTTGGAGCCTCAGTTTCCCGATCCATGACATGCGAACAGCTAGACCCACCCCTGGGGTTGTAGTGAGGATGGTTATGTGGCTGGCACATGGCGAGGGGTGGAGGAGGTGCCTCCTCTGGTCCTTCCAGGCCATCCTGGGGGAGAGTGGGAAAGGCGTTTGTTAGCCTAAGACCCTGGGCGGCGGGTAGGAGGGGACAAATGTCAGTGGCCTCCCACTCCTGCCCCTGGCTGCACAAGGCACACTGTTTTCATCCCTAGGCCTGGGCGTGTGAGGACCTATCTCATGCTGAAATCTGGCCCCAGCCCTGGGCAGGCTCCGCTCTGCCTTCTGCTCTAGCGCAGCTGATGTGTGAAAAGCGACAGCTTTCAGGCCCTTAACTTGGGTTGCACACACCCGGGTACAGGCTGGTGGCGCACGTGGCCCCCAGCCCACACGTGCTTTCTCTCCGTCGTCTCCCTTGTCACCTCTCCCCTCCTGTGCTTTCAGAGGCCAGCCTCTCGGCCACTGGGAAGAAGGGGAAGGTACTGTAGCCCCGGGAGCCTGGGGTGGGACCTGTGGGTCCTACTGTCTCTGTGTTTGTGACAATAAGGAGTCAGACTGACAGGCAGAGAGGGTATTTTTTTCTTGCAAGTAGTTCAAGGAAGCTACTTGAAATCCCAGCTCTGCGATGTCCTCGTGGAGGGATCTTCGTGCAAACCATTTTGCCTCTCTGAGCCTTGGTTTCTTCATCTGTAAAGTTGGGGTAATACCCTGTGGCCTGATGAGGCTGGAGTTGGATGATACACAGTGTTTCTAGTGCCTTGCTCTCTCCCGACTCCACAGCCTGCTCCGTGGAATTCCCCTGGGCTCAGTTTTCCTCATCTGCAGAATGGGTCCCGTGCTATCCCACATGATTGTGAGTCTGAAGCTAGATGAAGACCCAGAGAGCTCCTCAGTCTGTAAGAAGAGGCTTAGAGCCAGCTTTTGAGTTCAGAAACAGGCATTTAGCTGAAACCTGCTTCTCAGAAACAGCATGCAGAGGTAAAGACCTGGGTTCTGGGCCTAGGCTGTGTGGCTGTGGGCAAGTCACTTCAGCTCATCTGTCAAATAAGGGGAAGGGTAGTACCTACCTCACAGAGCTGTTATGAGGACTAGGTGAGTTCATGTTTGTAAAGGGCATAGATGTGCGCCGAGACCTTGTAGGCAATTCATAAATGTTAGGAGAACCGAAGCAGCCCAGTCCCCGACTTATAGGTGGCTGAGATCATTCTGTCCCTGTCACCACCCAGGATCCTGGAGCCTGCAGTTTCACCAGTGCAGAGAGGTTAACTCGCTACCACAGTCCTGCAGCCACAGTGAACAGCTGGAATCTCACCACGACCAAAGCCTGTGCTAAAGAGAGCAGGACCTGTCTGCCAGCCCAGCGAGGCCAGAAAGCGACCTGTTGGTGAGCCCACCCTAGCTGGGGTGGAGCCTCTGAACACAACGCCTCTGCTGGGGGGCGGGCCACCAGTGTCCTGCGGGGTGCCACCGGGGGGCCCAGCCTCACTGTGCTGAGTCCCACAGATCAGATGCCCACCCCCAGACCAGATAAGCTCCAGTGCCCAACAAGGCACATTCAGAATCGGATGGACCACGAGAGCATAGCAGGCAGTAGGCATCAGTTCCTCTCCACTATTTTGGACCACCTTCCAATTTCAAAGCCCTTTCACATAGGAATCCCATTCGTCATGGAAATGGGAGTCCTGGGCTCTCCCTTCAGGACACCAAGGGTCAAAAAACCCTGCAGAGCGAAAAAGAGCCCTTACAAACTTGCCAGTTTCCACATTTACTTTGGCAACCAGGAAGTGTGGCGTCCAGTGCTAGTTTTACATATAGCAACCATGGGGGCCCTGATATCTCACATGTGTGCAATGGACTCATCCTCCCGGCCCTCAATTTTGATTTACTGGGGCCTAGAGGGGTCGGGACTTTCTGTCCTGGGGACACTGCTCTTCATTCAGCACCAGGCAGCTCTAGGATGTGGCTGGACCTGGTCCCTATCACCAGCCCCCGGAGGCAGGAGTAAAATGGGGGCCCAGGGAAGGTGGCTCTCTGGATCTGTCTGAGAGTCTCCTCTCTGTCACCACAGCTGCTGCAGAGCAACAGGGACTCCACCGCTGGAGGCAGGAGAGCCAGCCGCAGGTGACTGAAGTAGGCACATGGTTGATGCCTCCCTGCAGATTTATCTCCTGTGAGGGAGCTTCTGTGGATGTTGCTGGCTTCTAGGAGGGTTAGGCATCTTCAAGATCGTGAAAGAGAGGATCTCAGCCCAGGCTCCCTGTGGTGACACGCTGTTAATGCTGTTGTCACTGGGGAGTTTGAGTGGGGTATGTAGTGAGGTAGAAGGGAGCAGGCTGGCTTGGGGGCTTGGGTTGTGTGTCCAGCACCTGGCAGTGACGCTGCTGGGATGGATATCACGGGAAGAGCTAGGGCCTCTGTGTTCTTTCTGAACCTCAGTTTCCTCGCCCATGAAAGGGGACAGTGGGACTGTTCTGAGACTCCTTTTAACTCTGACCTTTGTTAGGTGTGGGCTTTGGATGGCAGCAGGAATGACCTGCGCCTCCTGCCTGCCTGGCCTCTTGATCCTCGGATGGTGTCAGGCAGTCTCTGCATCTCAGTCTCATTCTTCAGTAGTAATAGTAATGGCAGTGGCAGCATTTGCTGAGCAGTTACCAGATAACAGGCGCTGTTTGAAGTGTTGACTGATTTAACCCTCCTGATAATTCGGAGGTAGGTACTCTTCTTATCCCTGGTTTAGAAGTGAGGAGACTGAAGCACAGAGAGGTTAAGTACCTTGTCCAAGGTCACACAGCCAGTAAGTGGCAGAGCCAAGACTCAGATGCAGCCTGTTTTAGAGTGCAGGGTCTTAACCACCCCTTGCACACACTGTGGAATGAGAGCGACACTGCGACCCTGTGTTACTGCTGTGAGGACTGAAGCCGGTTAGTCCAGGACTTGGGACACAGAAGGTGCTCAGCTAATGTCAGATGGATCCCTATGGCTGGACCTGGCTGTCATCCCCTCCTTCAGGCGCAACCTCTATCCCATCCCCAGGCCAATGACCAAAGCCATCTCTGGCCAGATGGGAAATCTCATGGGCTGGAGGTGGCACTCGCGGGGGTTCCCAAGCTCATTGTCCAGTTCCCTGTGGACACTCCAGAGGGCTGAGCCAGTACCTTCTTCCCCCCCCAATCCCCCTGGGAGCTCTTGGAGCCCCATCTGCTGGGAGTCTTGCTGCCAAGGGACTCTGCTCCTTAAAATCTGCTCCCAGGGCCAAGCCCACAGGGTACTTTAGGATGAGGGGGCGAGGCCCAGCCTGGGGTGCTTTTACCAGCAGCACCGGAGCACTCATGGTGGGGGCAGGCTCCTCGGTCAGGGCTTCTGTTTGCTCACTCCAGCCCTTTCTGACCAGCTGGGCACCAGCAGCACCTTCCAGACCCCAGCACCCAGTCACAGGTCACATCACAGGAGGTCCCCACAAAGCCCCTCAGGTGTCTGCTAATGCAACAGCAGCCATCAGCAGATCCTTGGGGTGTGCAGGACCTGTGCAGAGTCCTGTAGTGACATCACCCCAGTCTGTTCTGACCACAGCCTTGAGAGGGATGTTGTTAGCCCCATTTTACAAGAGAAGAAACTGAGGTCCCAGAACAGTTCATCTAGCCAGAGGAGGGGGAGAGGGTTCTCCCTGAGCTGTCAGGGAAGGCACTGGGGTGGGAACCCAGCCTGACAGTCAGGAAGGGAGGGACGTTTCCCCAGAAGGGAAGGGTGTGAGCTCAGAGGGGGAAGGAGCCACTGTCTCAGCCCTTGTGACTGGAAGGGGAGCTGTGCTGAGGAGGCCATGGGGTGGGACTGAGGTGCTGGAGCCAGGCACTGCAGCTGGCACCCAGAGGTGTGGCGATGGGTACTGTGAGACCCTGGCCCCGGGGACTGTTGAGCTGGGGTGGGGATGGGCAGCAAGGAGTCAGCAGGTTAACCGTAACACAGTGTGACCAGGGCCATGCTGGGGGAAGGGGTCTAGGGTTCCCATAAGGGAGCAGCCTGTTTCCCAGGAGGAGAGTGGGGTGCATGAGGGCTGTCAGGGAGGGCTTCAAAGAGGAGGTGACTTTTAGCTGACCTAGAGAGATGAGTTGGATTTCACCCATCAGAACTGGAGTAAGCAAAGCATGGACCCTTCCAGTGATGTGTTTCTGGGGAGCAGCATGTTTGGGGGGTGTCGAGAAAGAAGGATGTGGCAGTGTAAGAAGGTGCTGGAGAGCCTCTCCAGCCAGAAGGATTTGTCAGCTGAGGGTGGGCTCTGTGCTGGAGTCTGTCTGCACCGGGATCGCTTTCTGCTCAGGTGATAAGGGAATGCATGGATTCAGAGAGGGCGAGGCATATGCCTGAGATTGCACCGCCTGTCAGTGCAAGGGTAACGGAAGCCTTTAGCTGCCGCCCGAGGGGCTTGGACTTTGTCCTGCAGGCCATGGGGAGCCAGGAAGGTTTTTAAAGTAGGGGGCAGCATATGCATTTTTAAAAAGAGTTTGCATTTTTAGAAAGAGGAACTCCCAGAATGGTTAGTACTTAGTCCAGGGGCCTGAATCACCAGCAGGAAAATTGGGCTGTGTGGGTGGGGGAAGAAGGAGGCTTCCTTGGGCTGCTTAAGTCATTCCATTGATGTGAGAGGGGTCCTGGCACCCCATTCACACTTGCCTGTGCTGGGGGTCCAACCAGAGGCAGGAGGAGCCCCCAGCAGTGCCCCTGTGGCCCCTGCTGGAAGGTATGCCGTGCCTGCCCTGGAAGCCCCACTGGTGTGGGATAGGAAGGGCAGGCAGCGCCTACCCCTGCCCCACTGTGGCTGTTAGAGGGGAGGACCCTGTGCCCCAGGGGAGGAGAGCCAGAAGAGGTGCTTTGTGGCAGCCCCAGACCAGGAAGTAGCCTCTGCCCTCCCCGCTCCTGAGACATTTCCTCCAGATGAAATCACATCCCCAGCAGGGGAACAGGCCCTTATTGTGATGGGCCGGGGTCTCTAGAGAAAGGGCACCATTCAAGGCCCTTAAAAATAGCCCCAAGAGATGTATGAATTGGCCTGGAGAGTGGTGCAGCCCACCCCCAACCCTTATGCAGCACAGGCCCTGCCACCCCCACCCCAGACCTTGACTTGTTGGTGACCAGCCGGAGATTCCACCAGCCCAGGCGGGAGGGGTGGCTGGTCCAGCAAGGGGTTCCTTGCACTCCCTCCGCCTCGCCCGCCCCAGCTAAGACAGCTAGAGCCTCTGCAGACCTCTCATGTGATTCTCACCAGGACTTTAGGAGGTAGGGATAATCGACATTTTACAAATCGACATTTTACAGTTGAGGAAACTGAGGCACGACTAATAAGTCACACAGTGGGTATGTGGTAGAGCCCAGGTTCAAAACCAGCCAGCCTGGCACTTGTGTCCCAGCCTCTGTGCCTCGGATTCTATGGTGGTGGGCCGGCCACTGGTGCAGGCCTGTCACTGGGTACCCAGCAGGGTCGGCCCCCAGGAGCCCCGCCTCATACTCTAGGTAGGTACTGGTGTTGACCATGGCAATTGGCCTCAGGCTGGTCACCCTGAGGTGGGGGCAGTGGTTACCACTGGTCATATCCCTCCAGCGTCTTGACAGTCCTTCAGCCACCTCACCTCTGCAGGGCCCAGGGCCAGGTTCGGCTCACTCCTTCCAGCCTGAGAGCTGGAGCGAGCGGGCATTGTTCGGGCAGAGGAGGGGAGTGCAGAGTGAGTGTGTGTGTTGGGTGGATGGTGTGTGATCTCGAGGAGTGTTAGCTATCCTGGGTTCCATGGGTCCAAGGGTGGGAGTGAGAGGAGGGACCTCCCAGGGTGACTGAGAGGGGCCATCCATGGGGTGGACCTGAGAAGGAGATATTCTTGGCTGCTGGCAGAGGCAGGCCTGGGGGCAGGCTGGGTAGGGCCAGACCCTAGCCCTCCAGCCAGCCCCTCTGGGACAGCACTGCTCCCTCCTCCCCTGGTCTGGCCAGATCAGAGCAGGATGCGGCTCTACAGCACCTGCGGGGGCGTACTGCCCCCCCAGCCTCTAGATTCATTCCATTTCATTCTGTTCCATTCATGTGAGGGGCTCCTGGCAGCCCCGACAGCCCCCTGAGCCCGACCCAGCGCTGCACCTTACCCTCTGTGAGCTACTTGGAGACAGGGAGGGGGCGGCAATACCAGCTGTTGGCAGCTCTGTTCTGCCCCAGCCCAACTGCCACCCACGGTGCCCCAGCCCCCCCTCCTGTCCTATCGTGTCCAACCCTAATCTGAAGCTGGTGCTGTCAGCCACATGTCACAGGCACTGCTGACGCCCCGGACCCCTGCAGTCCACAGACCACCCCCCACCCCCAAAGCCCAGCCACCCCACCACCACGCTCCCTCACTCTCCACCCTTCTCCCCGCTTCCCAGAAGCTGAGCTCCGACTCCTCCTTGGAGAGAGAGTGGGATGATGTCACTTCCTGAGGGTGGGGGGAGGAGTAGGCACGACCCCGGCAGGCTAGCCCGCCAGCCCGCCAGGCCACAGCTCGCCAAGTGGCTGCACCGGGGATAGGGAGGTGGGCCGGGCGGACATGCGGGCTGGCCACCTGGCCCCACGCCCTCTCGCCCACCCTGGGGGCTATGCCCACTGGCCAAGGGAGACTTGGCTGCTTCCTCCCCGAATGATGCCGGGCTCCTCGGACACACATTTTCCCTGGAGCCGCCACTGGGGAGAGGAGGATCTGCCGCCTGCCCCGGACCAGGTGCCATGTAAGCCTCTACTGGCCCCCGGCGGGGGGCAGCTGCCCACCAACTTGGTCCCCAGCCCCCTGCAGCAGTTTAGTGCAGAGCTACCCTGGAGCCCTTTATGGGTATCTCTGGGGACCTAACTCCCTGTGGGGTCACCTCCCACCCATGCTGCTTCCTTTCTCTTTGGGATGCTAAGGAGTGAGGGCCCTGAGTTCCTGGGCACTCTTTCCTGAGCTTGCTTGGGGCTGATTTGAATTCAGCTACTTCAGAGAGTTGAAAATCCAGCTGGAAAAGCTGCATGGCTCAGGGTGGGCTTGGGAGGTATGGTTGCCAGGAGGGGTGTTACCCTGCAGGGCTTACCCCATCCTTCCAGCAGTGTGGGGTGGAAGGTGTCCCAAGCCCTACTCCTGACCCTGCACCTCAACCGTGCCCTTCCCTCCCTGGAGGCATAGCTGTGGTGGGGACTTCTGTCTGATGGGTTCAAAACCAAGTCATAGAGCATGCTCTTGGCTTCCAGCAAAGCAGGAAACTGAAGGCTTCATTCAAGAAATACTTACTGAGCACCTGCTCTATGCCAGGCACTCCTCACCTTCCATGTTTGTCAGTCCCAGCTGCCAACCATACAGGGTCCCTTGCCCCCACCTTCCCAAGGCCTTCAGCCTTCCTCCTGCCCTGCTGGGCTTTGTGCTGTTGGGTGGGCTTGTTCTTGGTCTGGGAAGCCCGTCCCTTGACTCCAAGGACAGTGTGCACTGGGCCAGGTCTAAAGATTATAGGGTTTGAGGGCTGGGCTGAGGGTCCCACTGATCCCATGAAGGAGGAAACGGGGTCTTTAATAGAGCTGAACAGTGACTGCTGGGGTAACCCCAGGTAGAAGCCAATCCCTAGTGGCCAGTGCCAGTCTCGGGGGACAGGAGAGACCCCAGGGGGAAGGCTGAAGTCTGTGTCCTGCTGCTAATGTCCTTTGTGTTGGCTCCTGCCCGGAGGTGGGTCAGCACTTCCAGTGGCCAGCTCCAAAAATGCCTGTGCTTCTGGCCACACCAGGGACTGGTCCCGTGGCCCAAGGAATGCAGTGGCCCTGGGTGCCTTCACCTCCTCAGGCAGCTACAGGGTCCTCTGCTTTCTTTCAGGAGGTGAGCACCAGGCCCACTGAGCCTCTGCAGAGCCACCAGCCATGCCTGGGATCGTGGTGTTCCGGCGGCGCTGGTCTGTGGGCAGTGATGACCTCGTCCTACCGGCCATCTTCCTCTTTCTCCTGCATACCACCTGGTGAGTCCCCAGGCCCGGGGCCACAGGCCTGGGTTTGGAGAGAAAGGCCTGGAAGGACGCTTTCTGGCCATTTGTTCCTCCCTGCTTGGGCCCAAGTCCCAACCCTGTCATGCCCCCAGCTGCCCGGAGGAGGTGCTTGAAACATCTAGCCCCTTAGGGCAATGACACCCCTGCTACCATTGCTGGACCTGACCCCAACACTGGGGGGAGTTGCTGCTACTGTCTCCCCATGGCTGACCCTGAGTCTTTTACTGGCCGCCCATGCCCTTCTAGGCATTCGATGCCAGGTGGACAATGGTCTTATGGAGGAGGCGCCTGCTGCCAGCCCTCCTTCCACTGAATCTGGGCTGGGGAAGGGCCTGCCTGCTAGTAGCATCTCGAGGTACAGGGGCCGCCTGGCCTTGCTCACACGGGCGTTCCTGTGACAGGTTTGTGATCCTGTCCGTGGTGCTCTTCGGCCTGGTCTATAACCCGCACGAGGCCTGCTCCCTGAACCTGGTGGACCACGGCCGCGGCTACCTGGGCATCCTGCTGAGCTGCATGATCGCTGAGATGGCCATCATCTGGCTGAGCATGCGTGGGGGCATCCTCTACACGGAGCCCCGTGACTCCATGCAGTACGTGCTCTACGTGCGCCTGGGTAAGGGCCACCCACCCTGGGGTGCTGCCCCAGACAACTCCCACCTCTCCATTCACTCAGCCAGTATTTACTGGGCACATGTTGCGAGCCAGGCCCTGTTTTAGCACTGGGGTATAGCAGTGAACTAAGGCCTTCTGTAGCTTACATTCTAGACTAGGGGCCAGCAAACTGCAGCCTGAGGGCCAAATCCAGCCTGCTGTATGTGTTATTAAATAAGGTTTTAGGCTGGGTGTGGTGGCTCATGCCTGTAATCCCAGCACTTTGGGAGGCCGAGGCAGGTGGATCACAAGGTCAGGAGTTCGAGACCAGCCTGGCGAACATGGGGAAACCCCGTCTCTACTAAAAATACAAAAATTAGCCGGGCGTGGAGGCACACGCCTGTAATCCCAGCTACTTGGGAGGCTGACGCAGGAGAATCACTTGAACCCAGGAGGCGGAGGTTGCAGTGAGCCGAGATTGCGCCACTGCACTCCAGCCTGGGTGACAGAGCAAGTCTCCATCTCAAAAAAATAGAAAATAAGGTTTTATTGGCACATATCCATTCAGTTAGGTATTGTCTCCAGCTGCTTTGCCCCTACAGCAGCCGAGTTGAGTAGTTACTACAGCGACTGTAGGACTCCCAGAGTCCAAGATATTTGCTCTCTGGCCCTTTACAGGAAAAGGTGCTGACCCCATCTTCAACCATGTGCATCTCTTCAAAGCATATCTTCCTTGTGATCCTTCTCAAAACAGGCCTTCTGCTTCCTGGGAACCCCCTCAGGAGTCTGGGCCAGCTCCCCAGAGGACCAGCCTGTGTCCTCTTCTTGGGCTTAGGTTGCAGCCCCTTCTTCTGGTCATTTGTAGTGAACACTGCTCTTGTGCTTCTGTGCACTGGGCTAGGCCCTTTTTCCTGTGTTAACTCACAGGGAGTGGGTGTTATTGGTCTCCGTTTATAGATGAGAAAACTGGGGCCCAGGCCTAGCTCTCACACAACTAGTAAGCGTGTAAATGTCGGAGCTGGGATTTGAACCCACGCTGTCTGGCTCCAAAGTCTGGTCTCTGAGCTACCACAGTGCTGCCCGTGCAGCTGGGGCTTTCCAGGCTGCCCCCATGAGGCCAGCAGATCTCCTTCTCAGCCACCACTCCATACCCCTCCCCTCCAGTCTCAGCCCCTGAGGGGCCTGAGCTGGATGCAGACCAGCTGCTGGGCCCTTCCTCTCTCCTCCATCAGGTTCCAGAGGCCTCTTGCTGGGAAATAGTTTCCATGAAGTGAACACGCTCTCATCTAATTTTTGCACAGTCCTATGACATAAATGTTGTCACTCCCATTTTACAGATGAGGAAATGGAGGCTCAGAGAGATTAGGTAACTTGCCTAAGATGTGTCTGATTCCACAGTTCAGACATGATTCTGAGATCCTGATAGAATGAGGAAATGGGCCAGGTGCGGTGGCTCACGCCTGTAATCCCAGCACTTTGGGAGGCCGAGGCGGGTGGACCACTTGAGGTCAGGAGTTCAAGACCAGCCTGGCCAACATGACGAAACCCCGTCTCTACTGAAAATACAAAAATTAGCTGGGCCTGGTGGTGGGTGTGTGTAATCCCATCTACCCTAGGGACTGAAGCAGGAGAATCGCTTGAACCCAGGAGGCAGAGGTTGCAGTGAGTCAAGATCACACCATTGCACTCCAGCCTGGACAACAAGAGCAAAACTCCATCAGGGATGCCCCGGGGACTTGAGAGCACAGAAGCTAGGAGAGGTGGTGGGCACATTGCAAGCGGTCAGTCAGGGGCCAACAGGACCAAATGGTGACAGGACAGGCTTGGGGCCTGGGAGGCGGGGGGTGGGGGGTCTGCTGCTGGCCCACTGCCTCTGCCTTTGCTACTGAGCTGGCTGAAAGCCCAGCGATAGGAAAGTCCAGGCCGGGGTTCTAGGCCCTTCCCTGGCATGCAAGTGGCAGCCATCCTTCAGCCAGGCCTGCTCTCCTTGCAGCCATCCTGGTGATCGAGTTCATCTACGCCATCGTGGGCATCGTCTGGCTCACTCAGTACTACACCTCCTGCAACGACCTCACTGCCAAGAATGTCACCCTCGGTACGTCTGGGTGAGGCCTGCTGGAGCCTCAGCAGCCCCGGGGGCACAGGGGGCGAGATCAGTTTAGAGAGGAAGAAGCTTGGGCATTGCCAGAGGGCAGTGCCTTCTGTGGGGGCACCAGCAGGTTGGCTGGGCGAGACTGCTTCCCTCACCCTTGAGGCCTGCCAGCTACCTGGTCTGGGGTGGGCTGCAGCAGGCACAGAGCTGCTCAGGTCAAGCTGAGGCTCCTCAGCACCTCCTTGGAAACCCACAGAGCTGCCTGCTCTGAGCCAAGAGTGGCCCTTGGGGTTGTGGGTGGGCAATAGGGTGGCCACGTATGTGGCCAGAGACTGGGACCAGGGGCTTTGGAGCCTGGCTTTTGTCCCCAGAAGCATTTGGGGTTAGGGAGGCTCCAATGTCCCTTTCTTCAGAGCGGGTGAGCCAGAGAGGTGTCCCCAGCGCCCCTACCTATTGCCTCCCACTGCTGCCCGCAGGAATGGTTGTCTGCAACTGGGTAGTCATCCTCAGTGTGTGCATCACTGTCCTCTGCGTCTTCGACCCCACGGGCCGCACCTTTGTCAAGCTGAGAGCCACCAAGAGGAGGCAGCGTAACCTGCGGACCTACAACCTGCGGTCAGTCAGCGGGCTGGGTGGGCAGTCCCAGGGTGGGCTTTGCTGTCTGGTGGGCAGAGGTCTCCATTCTCCAGAAGGCTACCCCAGGCCTCCCAGACTGCATGCCAACCTCGTGTGAGCTGTGGGCATTAGTCAAAGGGCTTAACTGCTCCCTGCCTCAGTTTCCTTGTCTATAAAGTGGGAATAATAACAATTCTTGTCTCATGATGTTGTTGTGAGATTTAACTGAGCTAATACCTGCAGAGTGACTAACACATTGCTCACACTGGGTAAGTGCTCGGTTAATAGTAGTTGTTGTCATCATTGTCCACTGCTGATAATAACAATGGTAGTAACAGTGAAGCCAAGCATTGCGTGTAGTAAGTTACAAGTCCACCACACAGCTGTCATCTTCCCCATAATATGGGTGGAGAAACTGAGGTACAGAGAGATGATGGGACTTGCCTGAGGTTACACAGCTAGAAAATGGTAAGGCTGGGAACTAGCCCAGGCAGTCTGGCCTTAGAGTCCTCGCTTAACTAGCTATTAAATTAGGCTAGGCTGCCTCTAGGATTCAGAGATTGGGAGAGGCAAGTCAAGGAAAGCTTCCTAGAGGGGGTGAGTTTTGCATGATGTTTTAAAGATGGGGGAAAGTGTGCCATGGCAGACAAGATGAGGGAGGGCATCCAGGTAGTGTCACAATAATTTGTTTGTTGAAAGAAAAAGAGAGGGGCTTCCAGGGTGGGTCCCAGTACCTCCTGTTAATGGGGCTTCTACAGTGCATTATGTAAGGAGCTCCCCATGCCGAGCCCTTTACGCAATTCATCCATTTAATCCCTTTGTGAACCCCGGCATGGTTGTGAGATCCATTCTACAGATGAGGAATCCAAGTCCCAGAGAGGGCAGGTCACCTGCCCTGGGTCATGCTGCTGGGGTGCAGAACTGGCACCACACCTGCAGCCCAGAGCAGCTGGCTCAAGCACCTGGGGAGCAGGCTGTCTGGACCCCCGCTGCCCGGCAGGAATTCTCACCGTCCCACCCTCCTGCGCTGCTGTGTTCGGCTCCCCGTGGACCTTCCACGTCAGCTCAGCACTGCAGCCAGAGCCACACCCGTGCCTGCTGTGGCCACGTCCCAGCCCAAAATGTCAGGTCTGGGAGCCAAGGCCCCAAAGCCCATATTCCCTCCCAGCCCAGCTGGCCACCACCACCCATCCCACAGTGCTCTGGGAACCCTGCTTGGCCAGCACACTGTCCCTTCATGCCCCGGAAGGTGGGACATTGGTTTAGGATGTACAGCTGTCCAAGTCCCTAAGAGCCAGCAGGTCCCCAGAGTAGCAATTCCCTGCACCCTTCCCTACCTGCCTCCTGTAGCCCTGGAAGACCCTGTTGCCCTCCTTCTCCTTGTGGCCATTTGCCTTATGAAGCCAGGGTTGGAGAGTGGGAAGCGGTCCTTAGACACACGGAGGAGCCAAGAGGCTCAAAAAGGGCCTGGCCTGTCACTACAGATGGATGTTAAGTGCCTTGAATGCATATGAGGGCCACCCTTGCCTTCCTCTCCTGACCACCCAGCATCAGGCTTTTAAGGGGCCGCACATGGCACAAAAGCAAGCTAGCCCCTTCTTGCTCAGTTTGGAGGTCTGCACTTTTAATGTTGGATCTGTTATCTTTATGCTCAACACACTGACTGCAGACATCCAGCCTAGGAGGAACCTCTGTGAATAACTGGCCCATTGCTCTGCCTTTGGGTACAGACTCCTGGAGACCCTGATTCTCCATCTGAGCAGCCAGACCCACTGGGGATGGGGTTGGGGGGTGAGAATAGACAAGGGCAACCATGTGGGTGAGGGGTAGAGCCCTCTCCCTACCTAGGTATCAGATCCAAGGAATTGGGAAATGCAGAGCCTTAACTCAGCCCCATAAATTTCCTGTAAGTAGAGTATGTAAGTATGTAAGTGTCTGAAATCCTTTCTGGGGAAAAGCAGGTCTTTCTGGAAGGTCTGTTCCAGGCCTTAGAATGAGACGACAGGGAGGCCCAACACCCTGCTGACCTCCCAGGGTTTGAGCCTTTGGACACCTGAGCTGCAGGGTAGCCCCCACTTAGGGCTCCCAGCTCTGAAGCCCCAGAGCCTGCCTGTGTTCAGTCTTCCAAAAGCCAAGGAGCCTCTCCACTGCTCCCCACCTCTCTCTTCCACCCACCCACCCTTGGCCAACGGCACACACCATCTTAGGCTAGCAGGAGTCTGTCAGGGAGTGCCCCTGCTGGCCAGCAGCCAGGCCACTGGCCACCAGCTCTGGCAGGGCCTGGGCCCTGTTCTCCCCCAGAACCCACTGCGGGAACCCTTTGGTAGGGTCCTGGGAACAGCCTGCCCTGTTTCCATAACGTCTGGGTCCCAGCTCTTCTGGTCCAGCCCTCTGACCTCACACATACCGCCTCTCCTGCTTTGCAGGCACCGCTTAGAGGAGGGTCAAGCCACCAGCTGGTCGCGCCGGCTCAAAGTGTTCCTCTGCTGCACGCGGACGAAGGACTCCCAGTCAGTAAGTACTGGGAGGTCGCTCCCCTCTGGCTCACATCCTGTGGTCAGGTGATTAAGGGGCTGTTGGCTCCTTTGGCAAAGCAGGATGGGGCAGGGCTGGTGGGAAGGAGCTGCGTTTCCAGCGTGAGCAAGTATGGCCTGCTCACACAGGGCCTGTTATTCACTGAGCCACTTGCTCCAGCACACAGGACCACGTCCACTTGCTTTGTCAAGGGAACAGAAAGCTGTGAAGACTGCATCAACTCCCTTGGAACTTATACTCTAGTTTAGGAGAAGAAATATGCAAAGTCAGGGTGACCTGAAGACAAAGAAAAGTAGCGTTTCACCAGCAGCAAATTAATCAAGAAGGCCTGGCAAAGCCGATAGGCGTTTAGCATGGTCCTAGATGGGGACACATAGCCTTCAGCACCTGGGAGCTCAGAGGAGTGACCAGAGGGCCGGACTTAATGCCAGGGCACTGCAGAAGGAAGACAGGGCCAGCTGGGGGCGGCCCCCAAGGGGAGGGAAGGGAGGCAGGCCCCGGGATCATCCAGGGGTGCCCCGCAGCGGGCAGGGACCTTAGAGATCATCTAGTCCCACCCCTCATTTTACAGATCAGGCAGCTGAGGCCCAGAGAGGTGGAGTGACTTGCTCAGCGTCCCACAGCTAGTTAGTAGCAGAGCCAGTGAGGTCAGGAGACCACTCCTCCCTGAGGCAGACAGCAAAGTGCCTTCCACGGAAGCCACCGGGAAGCCTCGAGTGGCTCCTGCCCACCAGCGTCCCCTGGTGAGCCGTAGAGTGAGTAATCAAGTGTAAGAAAGCCCCCGAGGTTCCCTGGTGGGCGGGGAGCACCCCCTTGGGTCTCTCTGGGGCGGTCTGAGGGGTCTGGGCTGCAAGGCAGGCCATGCAGAGGGCAGAGAGCCGGCCCCTGGCGGATGGAGGCTGGGGCTGCTGTGTGGAGGGCACGCCCGCCCCTCTGGGTGCACGGGCAGAGCTGGGGCTGTTGTCAGAGTCTGGGGAAAAGATAGCACATCACAGCAGAGCCCCACGGCAAAGGTCCTGTTAGACACTGATGGCCTCAGGGGCCAGGTCTGGTCCCAAGCATGTTTTGATCAGCGTGTGTTGTGTTGCTTACACATTTTAATTGGATGCCAGCATTTAAAAATCAGGGGTATTTCCATAAACTTCTGTATTTCTGAATCTGGTGAAGTGGGCCCTGGAGGGCCTCCGGTCAGCTGGAGCCGAGCAGTAGCTGGCTCCGTTTGGCTCCATTCTGCATTTGAATTTGCAGCCCTTGATTTATTCACTTACAAGTGCCAAACACTCAGGGGCGAGACCCAGTGAGACAGACTTCATTGCCATGTGGTTGTTCCCACCTCAGCGTCTCCTAACAGGTTAGGGAAGAGGCTCTGGGCTGCAGCGTGGGGCCAGGAAGGAAAGACTAAGAGGGCACCAGCCAGCAGGGCTCGCCTCCTGCCCTGAGGCCCAGACATGCACTGTCTTCAGGCCAAGGGCCTGGAGAGAAGCCATGGGGGACCACTGGGCCGGAGAGTACACCCCCTTCTAGGGCACATTGTGGGGGTCACTGAGCCAGCAGCCTGTGGGTAGCTGGGGGAGGGGCCCTGAGACCTGGCAGGCTCCACAGAGGCCTTACGAGGGACTTCCAAGGTCCCAGCTGGTGGGGCAGAGGCAGCCAGGAGCTTAGTTTGGTTTCTGTGCTGGAGAGAATGGCTAGAGGAGAAATGAGCCAGAGCCACCCGGCCTTGATTCTAGCGTCTGGGAAAGCAAAAAGGAGTGGCTCAAGTTGGCGCCTGCTCTTGGTAGACAGTGGGCACCATGCGAATTCCAAGGAGAGGAGAGGGCTGGGTGGCTACTGCCAGGTCTAGGAGCCCAGAGCCCTGGGCAGGGCCCTCAGGGTCACAGGGCCACATGGGGTCAGGCTCAGTGGGCGCTGTGGAGGTGCTGGGGAGAACCTGTCCAGGGGACCCCGAGCAGACACCTGCTTCTGCAGCCTCCCAGCCCTGGGGGATTTACTCCTGGCCTCTCGTCCTCTCTCCTGCTCCCCTGTCACTGCCTCCTGCCTTCCTGGACCTCGTAGGATGCCTACTCAGAAATCGCCTACCTCTTTGCGGAGTTCTTCCGGGACCTTGACATTGTGCCATCCGACATCATTGCTGGCCTGGTGCTGCTCCGGCAGCGGCAGCGGGCCAAGCGCAACGCCGTGCTGGACGAGGTGAGCACCACCAGCCCCTTCTCCAGGTCACCTCTCCACACCACCCTCCTTTCAGGCCCCTTCCCTGTGGCCCCTGCAGCGGAGGGCTCGGCTCCCACGCAGCTCCCCAGTGACCACGCACTCTCTTGGACCCTGGAGGTCACCTTTACCTCTGACTCCCCCTGCCTTCCTGAGCTTGTCCTTCGGCCAGGCTTTCCGTGACTACTACTCTAGGGACTTTCTGGGTCATGCATGGCTGCCTCTGGGGCTGGCCCTCAAAGGACTTCTAACCACAGGCTTAGTGGACGTGGTGAGCTCCCGAGTTGGTCTTCTGCGTGGCCGCTCCGCCCACCCCACATCCCCACCAGCACACCAACCCCAGTTAGGGTTTCTCAGTGTCTCATACAAAATACCTTTCGCCTGCTGTGGGCCAGGAATGTCCTCAGGGGCTTGATGTTTTGGGTAGAAGGGGAGCATCTGGAAATATGGGGAAACCTCAGATTTTGGAAAAGTGACTGAATCTTGGAAGAACTAGAAGCTGCATGCTCGTTTGGGCTTCTCGGCCTTTGGGAAGCAGGCGGACGCCAGGGCCTGGGCCCCCTTTCCCAGCCATGCAGCCGGGCCTGGGCCAGTGATTGTCCCTCTTCACCTGCCCGTCTTACAGGCAAACAATGACATCTTGGCCTTCCTGTCTGGGATGCCGGTGACCAGAAACACCAAGTACCTCGACCTCAAGAATTCGGTGAGTCAGACATCAACTCTCACCCCACCCCGTCCCCATCCCTCCCACTCTGCCACAATGACCTAAGCAAACTCCTCCCAGCTGCCCTTGCAGTGCCAGCCACATTGCCCCTGCCCGGTCTCCCCCCGGCTCTCCAGAGAGCCTCTCTGCTCAGATCATGCCCCTCACGAGAACCACCCACTTCACACCGGTTCGACAGACAAATCCCCTGAATTCCTTTACCAAGTTCAGAAGTGTCTGGTCCTGGTCTCTTGAGATGACAGAGCGCTTCACCAGGGTGAGCTGCTAGCATTTTTGCTGCTGCTGCTGCTGTTAATGAAACGCAATGGGCGTAGTACTTGGTTTCCAAGCTTTTTTAGTAGTGGAACCTTTTCTCAATCGCCTTTCGTAGAAATCCAGTGTGTAATAGGGAAAGGTGGTGCCAGTACCATGGTGGGAGAACCCCAGCCCAGGGCCCAGGACAGCCCAGGGCCCAGCACAGCCCAGGGCCCAGCACACAGCCCAGGGCCCAGTACAGCCCAGGGCCCAGTACAGCCCAGGCTGAAACCACAGCTGGCAGCCGGGAGAAACAGGCCCTGCCTCAGGAAGCAAATGGCTGGAGCGTGCATCTGCTCTGATGCCTGTCGCTGCGACCTCCAGCAGGCCCCTCATCCCCTCTGAGCTGGATCCTGAATCTGTGAAATGACACTAGGCACACCTTCTACCAGAGCTGTGCTGAGAGGACACGAGCCATTCCCATCACAGTGCCAGGAAGCCTCGGTGCCAGCCAGGATGCTGATGGAAAGGATTCTGTCTCTTAGAAATCTCAGTCCTTTAGGCCACGTGTGCTGCCTTGTGCCTGCAATCCCAGCACTTTGGGAGGCCGAGGTGGGAGGATTGCTTGAGGCCAGGAGTTTGAGACCAGCCTGGGCAACATAGTGAGACCCTGTCTCTACAAAAAAAAAAAAAAAAAATAGCCAAGCATGGTGGCACATGCCTGTGACCCCAGCTACTTGGGAGGCTGAGGTAGGAGGATTGCTTGAGCCCAGGAGATCAGGGCTGCAGTGAGCTATGATTGCCACTGCACTCCAGCTGCACTGTCCCTTAAAAAGAAGAAAAAAAAAAACCAACACTCAGTCCTCTAGAAAAGCCTCAGTCCTCCCTGCCTGTCCCTACTCCCCACTAAAGCAGGCATTTGTATCCTCTCTAAAAATAGCCACATCCATAGTAAGTGCCCCAAACCAGCCCATTTCTGCTTGCCAGGCTCTGCCCTGGCTGTTCTCACCACCTTCTCCCTCCCACTCCTCACAGGGAGCGGGGAGGGCAGGCAGCTGTGACTCCCATCAAGTGACTCCCATCGAGGTGCCAGGGTCACACCTGCCACCTGGCAGAGGCTGCCAGGGCCCACCCCACCCCCAGGGCTGCAGGGAGCTTCTGACAGGGAGAGGATAATTACCTCTCCACTCTCGTTCCTGAAGAGCAGCTGAGCTGGCCAGGGATGTTTCCACCCCTCCGGGCCCTGATCAAGGTGCCACCTATTTCACTTCACAAGGTGACTAACCACCCTCCTTAACTTTTACAAGGTGACTAATTCCCTCTCCCGGTGCCTGGGGCACTCGGGAAAGACTGGAAGCTGGCAGACACTTTGCTGGGGCACCCCTGCCTCTTCCTCCCTCCACCCCAGCAGCCAATAACCTCCTCAGCATCAACAGTGGCCGCTGGGCCTCAGACACACTGGCTTTCAAACTGGTGCCTTTCTCCCAAGAGATCCCAGTCTCCCACCAACGCGGCCCCTGCCCGGAGCCCTGGGAGCCTGCAGCTGGCTGAGTCAAGTTGAAGGCTCCCAATATTTGCAGTCAAAGAACCCAAGGGCCAGAGATTTGGTGATTGGTCTCCTGGCCTAGCGTGGCTGCCCTGTTGCCCAAGGCCCACACACCCCGCCCAGCTGGAGGGCTGGGGCCTCTCAGGGCTACATTTTCCCAGCATCAAGGGCCCTTCTCAGGGCTGATTGCTGAGGTGGGGGGATTACTACTCACGTCCCTCAACTCTTCCCTTCTCTGGGAAACAGGCAAGGAAATGGACCAAGTGATTTTCTGTCCCCAAATCATTAATTCTGAGACTGGAGCAACAGGACAGGTCTCTGAGGATTCGTGTCCTGGTTGCATGGAGATAATTAGGGAAATGCAATTATCACCTGGAGGAGTGTCCTTCCTCCAAGGCCTGGGCCCCACACCTCAACAGGGGACCAGCAACCCCTCCCTGCCAGGGGTTGGGTCCGCAGGCTCCCACCCTGGGGAACTGCTGGGCCCTGAGGCTGTAGGCAGGAAGGGCAGGAGGTGACCACCCTCTGCCTCCTCTCTTCTAGCAAGAGATGCTCCGCTACAAAGAGGTCTGCTACTACATGCTCTTTGCCCTGGCTGCCTACGGGTGGCCCATGTACCTGATGCGGAAGCCCGCCTGCGGCCTCTGCCAACTGGCTCGGTCCTGCTCGTGAGTACCCCTGTCCCATCCCCCAGCGATTGCACCTCTCCTCCCGGGTGGTGTGTGAGGAAGGGCTATCGGGCTGCGCCTACTGCTTTGCCCTGAATGGCTTCTTTTCTACACCTTCTCTGGGCCTCAACCTTTCTAGTTCTGTGTTATCCCTGAGCAGTGAAGTTGTAGGCTTCGGAGTCACACAGTTATGGGTTCGAATCCAGATGTTGTCACTTGCAGCCTGGGGCAAGTGGGTCCACCTCTCTGAGCCTCGGTTTCTTTATCTGCGAAGTGGAGATGTTGATACATACCTCGTGGAATTTTTTGGAGAGGGCTAGATGAGATATTGCATAACACCCACACTGCTGCCTCCCCTCCCCTTCTGGCGTTCTCTCTCTGCCCCCTCAGCCATTCCCTTCTGCCCACATCTTCCCTTCTCTCAGCTCCCCTCATGTGCTCTGCCTTTCTAGAAGAAAGGACTTTCCTAGTAGGGAGGCCCAATCCATAGAGGTCTTTGAAAAGGCACCAAGAAGGCCTGTTAGTTAAGGCTCCAACCTTCTTCGTAGGATCTAGGAAAGGCCTTAGCCCCAGACCTGGCCTGCAGCCTAGCTCTGCTCTCAGCCCACCTCTTGGGGGCTGGGTGGACTCTGCTCTCCTAAGTGGGCCAGAGAAGGGCGCCTGCTCCAGGAGGAACCCCTCCCTGTCCTGGGTGTCTCCGCCCTCAGCTCATGCCAGGCAGAAGGAGGACAGTTCCCTGGGCTCCCGTTCTGGAAAGGCTGGCATGCTGGGCAGCAGCTTCTTTCCTTGACACCCCTGCCCTTGGGACCCACAGCAGCCACACCCACTCTGCAGCGCCCTCCCTGTCCTCAGAAAGCTGGGTGGCTCTCGGGACCTTATTCTCACCATCCCTCCAGCGACTGATCAGAGAAGACTAGAGCACCTCATGCCCTCTTCCCATCTTTGTCAGCTGCATGTGCCTGGCATTCTTGCCTGCATCCCTGGGAGTCCCAGCCGTGGCAGAGAACTCTTCAAAATGAGCACCAGGCTCCATTACTCACTGGTGGTGTGGGGACAGCTCTTAGAGCCTTTGTTTCCTAAACTGTAACAGGTGGTATCTGTCCTGCCTGCCCATAGGGTGTTTCAGAACCCAGGGTGTCACTGGCAGGCAGGGCTCTCTGGTGCTCTGCAGACAGGAGGGGTGCTGGCATTTGCATTAGGTGCCTTAGTGTTGCAGAGAGAGCAGAGTCCCTAGACCTCATGAGGGCCCAGCCAGGCCCCTGCCTGGAAGAACCAGGTGCCTGTGGGGCAGAGAGAGGCAGGCCTGCAGCCCAGGGTGTTGGGAGGAGGCCAGAGTCCAGTGCCCCAGCCTGTCCATAACAGCCTGGCCAGAGGGAGAAGGGCTGCCCATCTGCCTCGGGCCCAGGCCTCTCCCCCGGCAGCAGTTCTCAGCCCATGCAGAGCACAGCGAGCCAGGCCTGCTTCTGGCTTGGCCCTAGCCCTGCCCTGGATGAGCCCCAGGGCCCTCCCATCCGGGGTGCTGGCCCTGCTCCCCTGACTGGTCCTCCTGGCCCACAGATCACTGACTCAGAGGCAGCCCTGTCACCGGAGAAGCGAGGAGCCACTCGTTATTAAGAACCTATTATAGGCCAGACCATTTCTACATCTTGGACCCTTGATCTCACACCAGCCTTGTGAAGTAGCTGTCACCACCTGCTCTTACAGAAGAGGAAACTGAGGCTTAGAATGGCTGAGTGACCTCCAGGCCCTTGCGGTCAGGAAGTGATACAGCAAGGGTTCAAACTCAAGCCTCCAGTCTCCAAAGGCCACACTGTTACAGCCTCATGCTCAGCTGAGGTTGGAGAGGGAACAGCTGCCGAGCACAGGAGCTCAGCCCCTAGACCCTGGCCCATCACCACTTGACCTGCAGTGTGGGGGACCATGCTCTCCCATTGTACATCGGCTTTGTCCCCCCAGCAAGCACTGTGGCTTTCTCAGCAAAGTCTCTCCCCATTGGAAAGTGTGTAATAGTCACTCAGGTGATGCTCTGAGTGAAGACAAACCTCCTAGCATCACCAGAATCCAAGCTTCTTAATAAAATCTCAGCTGTCATCCCGTGACAGCTGGCAGGCCCAGTCACGTGGGCTCCAGCGTCTGGTACCTTAGCAGTTGGATGCTGGCTCCCTCTGGTGGCCTGAGGTGCAGCTGCACCTAGCTGGGTGCCCAGCTCCCAGGCTGCCTCATTCATTTCTGTGGGGAGGCTACTGTGTACCTGGCCCTGTTTGGGTGCTGGGGATACAGCTGTGGACCTCTCTGTGGTGCTCACTGCCCAGCGAGGAGGCGGACAGCGCATAGACAAGGCAAATAGGGCACATGGTGGAGCGGATGGGCACTTTGGACCCACATAAAGCCAGGTGCCTGGGATGGGGAGTGCTGGGGGCCTGGGGAGCCCTGGCTGTTAGATGAGGTGGCAAGAGAGACCTCACTGTGACAGGACGTTTGAACAGAGGCCCAGAGGAGCAAGGGCCAGGCCACGCTGTCTCAGGTGCTGCTGAACACGCTGGCAGCAGGTCAGAGAGACCAGAGCCAGGTGGGGTAGACAGGGCGTTGCTGTAGGGTCTTAAAAAGAAAATGATGTGGCTCAACTTATCTTAAAAGGGCCACTCTGTTGCTGAGCTGAGAGCGTAGGGGCAAGTGCAAGGAGGCCAGTCGAGGCCACCATGACAGTCCCAGGCAGAGCTGCCAGGGCAGGGGTAGGGGAGGTGAGGGAGCGCCTGGAGTCCAGCTCTGAGTCTGAAGGGAAGCCGAGCACGTGTACTGACCGAGTGGCATGGCCGTGGGGATGAGGGCTGAGGAGCCACAGACAGTTGCAAGCCAGAGGCCAAGCCACCGAGGGGCCTTGGGAAGACCTCAGGAGGGTTGGGGTACACAAGCAGGGAAGGGGTTTGAGAGCTGGCACGGTGTCAGGTGTCCGAGAGAGGTGCTGGCTAGGCCATTGGATGGAAGCATCTGGGTGTTGGGGCAGGCCTGGGGTGGATTCCTGAGCATGCATTTGGTGTCTAAAACACAAGACTGCATGAGTGCATGGAGGAGCCAGTGCCCCCAGAGGGACCCCAGGGCTTCAGTGTTGGGTGCATCGCTGAGTAGGCCCTGCCCGGAGGGGAGATCCCAGAGAGGAGGGGGCCCCAGCCAGGTGGGGAGAGGGAAGGGCCCACAGGGTCAGGTGCTGCCAAGAGCTCAGTTAAGAGGAAGGCTAAGAGTGGCCAGTGGATTTGGTGATGTGGGGGTCACTAGGACTTAGCAAGGGCAATTTGGTAGAGGCAGTGGGGCTGAATGCCCAACTGGAACTGGTTCCAGGGACAGTGGCAGGAGACATTTGTTCCCTCGGGGACTCCCTGGCCCTGAACTCTCTTGTCACCCCACCCTAGGTGTTGCCTGTGTCCTGCGAGGCCGCGGTTCGCCCCTGGAGTCACCATCGAGGAAGACAACTGCTGTGGCTGTAATGCCATTGCCATCCGGCGCCACTTCCTGGACGAGAACATGACTGCGGTGGACATCGTCTATACCTCCTGCCATGATGCGGTGAGGCCGGGCAGGGCTGGGGCCTGGTGTCAGGAGCAGGCAGCTGAGGGCCTAGGGTGCCGAGGCTATCCTTCCAGGCCGGCAGGAGCCCTTGCTTGGCTGGTGCTGGCTGGCTGCAGCTTCCAGGCATCCCTAGCTGGGCAGACCAGAGGTGGCCCCCTTCTCTTCCCCAGACCCTGGCTTGCCTGTACCACCTCTGGGGCTGGGAAAGCAGACATCAACCCCACACCCAGTGTTTGGGTTGCCGAGCCCTAGCCCTTTGGGGAAAGGAATTGAGGGCAGAAGCAGGGAGGGGCAGCCATCACCTGGACTCAGGGGCAAGTGGTGGCACTCAGGGCTGCCAGAGCCAGCAAGGAGCGGGGAGGGCAGGGCAGGCCTGTGGCTGGGATCGGGAGGAGATCCCCAGTGACCCTGGGAGCCCGTCAGCCTTTCTGGCGGCAGAGGCCCTGTGGCTGGTGGAGCCAGAGTTCCTGGCCAGGAAGGAGACCTGCCTAGGTCACTTTCCCTGAGTGTGGCCCCACCAGGGCCGCTCAGGCTCACGAGCTGCCCGCCTCCTAGGTCTATGAAACGCCCTTCTACGTGGCGGTGGACCATGACAAGAAGAAAGTGGTGATCAGTATCCGGGGGACCCTGTCCCCCAAGGTACGCTGCCCATGGCTCCCAGCCCCCGGGGGTGCCTGCCTCCCTCTTCCTGTCCACTTTAGCCCACCCCTCACCTGTCTCCTCTCTCCCCAAGGATGCCCTGACTGACCTGACGGGTGATGCTGAGCGCCTCCCCGTTGAGGGGCACCACGGCACCTGGCTGGGCCACAAGGTAACCCATGTCATGGACCCCAGGGCCCCTGGGCTTCTTTCCTGCCCTGCCAGTGTGCAGAGGCGTGTATGGTTGGGGGTTCCTCCCTGCTTGCTGGGCTCACTGGAAGAGATTGGTCAGAGAGGCATGAATTAGTCTGGAAGGCCCATTGCGGCCCACTGCTGCGACCCCACTGCCCTGCACAGCCCAGAGCCTGACCATGGAAGAACCTGAGAGGCAGCTGCGGAGAGATCATACCAGCTTCATTAGCCACACTGCCCCTCTGAGCCTCAGTTCCCACCTGTGAAATGGAAGTGACAGGATCAGCGTGTCTGCCATCCCCCACAGCTGGGTTGTCACGAGGCCCAAAGGGAAAAATGGATGAGGCAGGGTTCCTGAGCTGCAGGTCACTGCGGGTTTGCTGGTCACTGGGAGGCCTCCCACCAACACCTGCTTCTGTTCCTGCCCACCCAGGGAATGGTCCTCTCAGCTGAGTACATCAAGAAGAAACTGGAGCAGGAGATGGTCCTGTCCCAGGCCTTTGGGCGAGACCTGGTGAGGCATTTTCCATGGCACCAAGCCTTTTCACACCTGGGTCCCCCTCCTCCAACGCAGCACAGAGAGGAGAGGATGGATGGGTGATGGAGCCTCACACCTCCCACACAAGCCAGGCTCCTAACCCCTCCTCTTTTGTGCCAGGTCCTGTGGGCATCCTTCTCCGCCCCACCTACAGTCATTGGGCACCTGATTCATGCCAGACACTAGAGGCACAAAGATGATTCAGGGCAGACGGCTTTTAAGCCTCATAGCTGCAGAACCGTTTGTCAGAAGGAAACATGGAGAGGCTCAAGATACAGAGCAGAGAGAAGGGGTGCTGCTCTACCTAGGGGGGAACTGAGTCCTGCCCACTGGCCATGGTCTGTGCAGGTAGCTCCTGAGGTGCCACCAGCTGCCCTTTCCAAAGCAAAGCAGGCTCTGGCCTCAGGAGACTTCAGTCTAGTAGTGAGGGTAGAGAGATGGGGTCAGGTAACCACATGTTTATAGTGATAAAAAGCTCCATCCCAGGTACAGATGCAATGAGTAGAGGGAGTGAGCCACTCCTGGAAAATCAGAAGGGCTTCCCCAAGGACATAACCTCTGAGCAAGGTTTGGAAGCGTAAATAAGAGTTTATTAGAACAGTCTGCCTAAGCAGTCGCTCTGTGGGGCCCTAGCTTGGTTCTCTGTGCCCCAGCATTCACACAGCACAGACAAGATCCCAGGACTCTGGGAAGATGGGAAGACCCTCTGCCTCCCTTGGGTCGGCTAAGACAGTCACTTGGCAGGCATTGGGGCAGGGCTCTCAGGCTTCTCTCGGTCTCCAGGGCCGCGGAACCAAACACTACGGCCTGATTGTGGTGGGCCACTCCCTGGGCGCGGGCACTGCTGCCATCCTCTCCTTCCTTCTGCGCCCACAGTATCCGACCCTCAAGTGCTTTGCCTACTCCCCGCCAGGGGGCCTGCTGAGGTGAGCCATCTGGGGCCTCAGAGTTGGCTGGGGCAGTTGGGACCAGTGGAGGCTGAGGGTTGGCTGGTGCTAGGGGCTGGACTGGGAGTCTGACTTCTGGTCACATGGAGGTCTGGCAGTGGCCTGGAGGGTGGAGGGTGGGGGCTCTGAAATGCCATGCGCCCCCCAGGATCTACCTAGCAAGGCCTTACCAGTGGGAAAGACAGAGCAGGGAGCAGGCAACCCAGCCTGCCACCAGCCAGCTCCCCGGGAGGCATCCCAGGAGTGCAGGAGCAGGGCTTGCTTGTGGCTGGGCCCCCCGATTCCGGAACACCACCACCCCGCCCCCTTGGCCTTAGCTTCTGCTTCGGCTTCCCTTGCAGTGAGGATGCGATGGAGTATTCCAAGGAGTTCGTGACTGCTGTGGTTCTTGGCAAAGACCTCGTCCCCAGGTGAGTCCTTGGCCCCGCTCCATGGTCCCTTGCCAGGCTGTTCCTCCCTCCTCCAGGCCTCTCCCCACCCCCAGCCCCCGCATCTCTCTCACTCCGATTCCTGTCTCTCAAGGGACCCCACGCCCCTCCCCACCCTTAGTTGCCCAGTGGTGAGAAGCCCAGGTGAACGCACGTGCTGGCGCCCGCCCTGCCTGTCCTCTCACTCCTCGCCTCTGCTCTGGGGAGCTGCTCTGTGGACACCTCTCCACCCCGTGACCCTGGCTGACGTGTCTTCTTGTTCCAGGGGCTAGGCGTGTGCCTGCCCCTCCGCCCCTAGCCCCATACCTCTCATAGCCGCTGACCAGGCCTGGCTGACGGCCCTGTCTCGTTCCCTCCCCAGGATTGGCCTCTCCCAGCTGGAAGGCTTCCGCAGACAGCTCCTGGATGTCCTGCAGCGAAGCACCAAGCCCAAAGTGAGCCCCCACCTGGGCACCCTGCCTCTGTGCAGCCTCATCTGTCCCTGCCCTTGACCCCCACCGGTTTCTTGGGACAAAGCACAAGAGGCCCTGCCATGGAAGGCCAGGGCAGGGTGTGGCTGGTGTTGTGGGAACTTCAGGAAGTCAGACCTTCAGCATCCCCAAGCTCAACCCATCCATCCCCTGTCATTGTGCAGATGGGGAAACTGAGACCCAGAGTGGGAGGGACTTGCATTTGCTCACATAAAAAGTTAGAACAGAATCAGGACAGGAACCGAGAGGCTCCCATCACACAGAGCTGGGAGCTGCCCACAGTCAGGAGAAAGCGATCTGGAGACTTTGAGCGGTGAGGAAAGGCCTCTGCCGAAGCCTCTGAGATTCCCTAGGCTCAGGGAGGGCTGGGAATGACCTGTGGAGAGGATTTGGGTACAGTTTGTTCTGATTTTCTGCTGTGACCAAGAGGAGAGGGTCAGCCCTTCCTAATCCGCATCAGGTCTCTGGAGGACACTGGCAGACAGGTTGGCCAGGTGGGGGTGGGGACATGGTGGCCAGGCACACTGAGGCAGGCCAGCGCAGGAGGAGAGGGTCCTCTGTGTGGTCACCCCTCCTCGCCCCCTGCCCCCTGCCCCCTGCCCCGGGCGGGCCCTCAGCCCATTCACCATCTCAGCCCCGTCTGGACCGTTCCCAGCTTTGGTGCCCTAGACCCTGTGGCAGGCAGGGCCCTGGGCCAGGTACTAGGTGCCAGGCGGTGAGCAGGGCAGCAAAGCTTTGTGGGACTTTGCCTGCCTGGAGGAGCCTGGTTCTGGGGAGGTGGAACTGCTCCCACCAGATTAGTCCTGGGCTTTTGTCAGGCCAGGCCTGGCAGGTCCAGCTGGACTCAACTCCAGGGTGTGTTTGGCCTCGGACTTGTGGAGTGATCCAGAATAAGTCCCTTCCCCTCACTAGGCCTGTCTCCCCATCTACTAGATAAGGGGTTGGCTGGGCTTCCAGCCCCTTGCCAGCCCTGAAATTCAACAATTCCATGTCATCTGTCCTTGGCACCTTATTGGCCGTCTGGCCACCGTGCACCTCAGCCACTGCCTCTTCAGGTGGGCACCGACCTTTAATGCTCTGGCCACTGCCCTTCCCCTGCCCCTTTGCCATCTTACTGCCCACCTCTCACCTGCTGAGCCCCCCTTCTCGGTCCCCCTGCCCCTGCCCCCCAGCCAGTGCCACTTAGCTCTGTCCCCATCTCTCCCACTCCACCCCGCGCAGTGGCGGATCATCGTGGGGGCCACCAAATGCATCCCCAAGTCGGAGCTGCCTGAGGAGGTAGAGGTGACCACCCTGGCCAGCACGCGGCTCTGGACCCACCCCAGCGACCTAACTATAGCCCTCTCAGCCAGCACTCCACTCTACCCGCCCGGCCGCATCATCCACGTGGTCCACAACCACCCTGCAGAGCAGTGCTGGTAGGTTCTGCCAGGGTCTGCTGCTGCAGGGGGTAGTGGCCAGGGCAGGGGCAGTGGAGAGCAGGGCCGGCCTTGGCTCAATCACCGCTCGGGGCTGGGGGTGGAGGCTGGGAGAAGATGGCCCAGGGCCTCCATGGACGGGTTTCCCCAGCATTGGGCTCTGGAAATGGAACAAAAGGCCAGCCCTGAGCAGGACTCCAGGCGTCTCTCTCCATAGTCTGGCTTTGCCTCCAGTGTCAGCCCTTCCCTGGTGTCCCCCAGGGCAGCTCTCCCAACTCGTGGTCCATTTAAAAGTAGGTGCCCTGGAGGGCTCACCCCTCAGGCCCTGGCCAGCTCACACCTCAGTTGTCACTTGGTTTCACCAAGGGAATTCCTCGAAGACAGCTGTGAGCAAGGTGGGGGCTGCGCCAGGAGAGAGAATAGGAGCAGGCAAGTGGGTAGATCTTTCCCACTGTGCTCCTTCAGACGGCTGGGCCCTGGCTCCTCCCTCCAGGGTCGGCTTCCTCCCCTGACACAGCTGGTGAGCTGGGCCGTGCAGCAGGTGGAGCAGGTGTGGCCCAGGCCAAAAGCAGGTCGAAGGCTGTGGAGGGACCATGGCTGAGGCTCGAGGTCAGCCTTTCCCAGGCTGAGGGCAGGGCAGGAGCCAGTCCAGGGAACAGAGCCCTGCTGCCAGGCAGGCCAGGGGCCTCCAAACCATGCCAGCTCTGCTGAGCAGGGCAGAGAACAGAGCCAGGAGGCCCTGGCACCGAGGGCCAGGCCACCACCCCACCCTTAACTCCCCTCTGTCCATGTCCCTCTCAGCTGCTGTGAGCAGGAGGAGCCCACGTACTTTGCCATCTGGGGAGACAACAAGGCCTTCAATGAGGTGATCATCTCGCCAGCCATGCTGCATGAGCACCTGCCCTATGTGGTCATGGAGGGGCTCAACAAGGTGAGGCAGCTCCCGGCAGGGTATCACCAGGGAATAAGGCACTGTCACCCCATCAGAACCCCGTAAGCACCATCAGATCACTGCCCGATTTTACAGACAAGGGTGCTGGGGCTCAGAGAAGTAGGTAGCTGGGCCAGAAAGCCCCACTCAAATACTTCAACCTCACACCCCTGGCTCTGTCCACATCACCACATTGCCCCATGGTGGGGAGGAGATAAGGAGACTCCCAGGGGCCTGTCCCTGAGGCAGGCTCAGCTCAGAGGCCCGGAAGGCCACCTGGCCCTTAACAGATGAATGGGCAAGCAGCGACAGCCACAGCCATCCCCTGGCTGTGGAAAGGCTGAAGGCCGGCAGGGCAGGAGCACTCGCCGGGCTGTGGGGCGAGTCGTGACCAGATGGGCAAGTCTCAGGCCTTGGGGAGTGGTGACCTCAGGAGGAGGAGAGTGGGACCCAAGTGACTCCATGAGGCTTTGCTTGGCCTGAGAGGCCTGGGCCCTGGCTCCACATCGGCCCCACGATGGGGCCTGATGTCCCTCCACCCCCCCCAGCCTCCTCTGTCCTGTCCTCAGGTGCTGGAGAACTACAACAAGGGGAAGACCGCTTTGCTCTCTGCAGCCAAGGTCATGGTGAGCCCTACCGAGGTGGACCTGACTCCTGAGCTCATCTTCCAGCAGCAGCCACTCCCCACGGGGCCGCCCATGCCCACTGGCCTTGCCCTGGAGCTGCCGACTGCAGACCACCGCAACAGCAGCGTCAGGTGAGCCTTGGCCACTCCCAGCCCCACCCCAGGGTGAGTGTGGTTCAGAGCACATAGACTTGTGTGCACATGCATTTTGTGCATGCACTGGGCTCAGCTCTGCACACGTGCACAGAAGGGGTCAAACTCACCCTCTGTGCTCTAGGGCTCTCTTGCTGTGCTCCAGCTGTCCCACAGCCTGCTGTCCCTGAATCCTACATGAGCCAGGGGAGGCACACAGACCCACAAACCCTGGGCCACAAAAGCACAGATTCACTCTTTTTTTTTTTTTTTTTTTTTTTTTGAGATGAAGTCTCGCTCTTTTCCCCCAGGCCGGAGTGCAATGGCGTGACCTTGGCTCACTGCAACCTCCACCTCCCAGGTTCAAGCGATTATCCTGCCTCAGCCTCCCAAGTAGCTGGGATTACAGGCGCCTGCCACCGTGCCCAGCTAATTTTTGTATTTTTAGTAGAGATGGGATTTCACCATGTTGGCCAGGCTGGTCTTGAACTCCTGACCTCAGGTGATCTGCCCGCCTCAGCCTCCCAAAGTGCTGGGATTATAGGGGTGAACCACCATGGCTGGCCTGCACAGATTCACTCTTACACACTTAGACCCAAACAGATGGACACCCATTTACTTACATATTTGTATTGAAGCTTACACACATACATGTGCACACAATTATTAGTTATAAGTACACAGGTCACCCCCTACAGACATGCACGTGTACAAGACACACACCAAGACAAAGGTGGAGACACATATACAAGGACACATGTGGACAGGCAGCTGCTCATGGAAATGCATGAATACACCTGTGCACAGACCCAGACACACAAGCCAGCTGACATACACAGACATCTGGTCTACACACTCATACACATGAACAGAGGCGTGCACACATGCTCACAGGGGCACGCACATGGGGGCCACAGTGCCCTTGCTATTCACACACTCTTTGAGGGGTGCGAGGCTCTTAAGTGGTAGTCCTTCCAGGGGAGGATTGTCCTGCCTTTCTAGGACCTTCCCACACAGGCCCTGTGTGCTTGGTCACAGATCTGGTCAAGAGGCTGCTTCCTGGCCCTTGGTAGGGACACCTGGACGTCTCTCCCTGCCATTTGTGCATTTCCTGTGGCAGCTGCACAACCAGATGAAGAAGCCAGTGTCCATTTCCGGCTGCGGTGACTGCTGCAAGCCACCCACTCCCTGCCCTGTCACTCATTCCCTGCAGGCTGGTCTGCGGAGCCAGGGGCACTAGGCTCCCCACCCAGCAGAGGGCTGCGGCCCATGGGAGACAGGAGGAGACCCGGATGAGGAAGGAAGTGATGAGATCCCTGGGAGTGGCACCCAGGGTTGCTGGCTCTGAGATTGGGGTGGAACCAGTTGGGCAGCTATGTGCAGGGCTCTCTCCCTTCCCTGTCTCCCTGCTGCCCTCTGTCCCTCCCTCCCTCCCTCCCTTCCTCCTTCCCTCCCTCTGTCTCTCTCATTCCACTGTGGCCTCATGAGTGACCTGGGGCAGGCTCATGAGTGATCTGGGGCAGCCAGTCTCTCAGAGCCTCATTCTCACATTGGTACAATGACAGGGGTTCTGGTGCAGAGAACCCCAGCAGCACTCCTGAAGTCCTAGTGCTGCCAGCAGGGCCTTAGCCCCTCAGGGACCCCGCGGCTCAACCCAGCATCAACTCTTTTGTCTTCTATCTTGGGTTCTTGTGAGTTGTTTTTAAAAAATAATCATTCCTGGCTGGGCGCGGTGGCTCACACCTGTAATCCCAGCACTTTGGGAGGCCAAGGTGGGTGGATCGCCTGAGGTCAGGAGTTTGAGACCAGCCTGACCAATATGGTGAAACCCCTGTCTCTACTAAAAGTATAAAAATTAGCCGGACGTGGTGGCGCATGCCTGTGATCCCAACGTGGTGGCGCATGCCTGTGATCCCATCTACTCAGGAGGCTGAGACAGGAGAATCACTTGAACCTGCCTGGGAGGCAGAGGTTGCAGTGAGCCGAGATCGCACCATTGCACTCCAGCCTGAGGGACAGCAAGACTCCATCTCAAAAATAAAAATAAAAAAAAAATAAGCAGAGGCTGGGTGCGGTGGCTCACACCTGTAATCCCAGCACTTTGGGAGGCCGAGGCAGGCGGATCACCAGGTCAGGAGATTGAGACCATCCTGGCTAACATGGTGAAACCCCATCTCTACTAAAAAATACAAAAAATTAGCCAGGCATGGTGGCGGGCACCTGTAGTCCCAGCTACTCGGGAGGCTGAGGCAGGAGAATGGCGTGAACCCAGGGCGGAGCTTGCAGTGAGCCAAGATCGTGCCACTGCACTCCAGCCTGGGCGACAGAGCGAGACTCCGTCTCAAAAAAAAAAAAAAAAAAAAAGAAAAGAAGCATTCCCTGCTGCAAACCATCAACAACTGCTAAATGAACTGTACCCTTTATTCCCTGCAAGTTCCTTTTAGCCAGGGAGCTGGGGTTCAGTCCCCTCTCCCTTCTGAGTCTTATACCCCCTGCTCTCCTCTCCCTCTGCAGGAGCAAGTCCCAGTCTGAGATGAGCCTGGAGGGCTTCTCGGAGGGGCGGCTGCTGTCGCCAGTGGTTGCGGCGGCGGCCCGCCAGGACCCGGTGGAGCTGCTGCTGCTGTCCACCCAGGAGCGGCTGGCGGCGGAGCTGCAGGCCCGGCGGGCACCACTGGCCACCATGGAGAGCCTCTCGGACACTGAGTCCCTGTACAGCTTCGACTCGCGCCGCTCCTCAGGCTTCCGCAGCATCCGGGGCTCCCCCAGCCTCCACGCTGTGCTGGAGCGTGATGAAGGCCACCTCTTCTACATTGACCCTGCCATCCCCGAGGAAAACCCGTCCCTGAGCTCGCGCACTGAGCTGCTGGCGGCCGACAGCCTGTCCAAGCACTCACAGGACACGCAGCCCCTGGAGGCGGCCCTGGGCAGCGGCGGCGTCACTCCTGAGCGGCCCCCCAGTGCTGCGGCCAATGACGAGGAGGAAGAGGTTGGCGGTGGGGGTGGCGGGCTGGCCTCCCGCGGGGAGCTGGCGCTGCACAATGGGCGCCTGGGGGACTCGCCCAGTCCTCAGGTGCTGGAATTCGCCGAGTTCATCGACAGCCTCTTCAACCTGGACAGCAAGAGCAGCTCCTTCCAAGACCTCTACTGCATGGTGGTGCCCGAGAGCCCCACCAGTGACTACGCCGAGGGCCCCAAGTCCCCCAGCCAGCAAGAGATCCTGCTCCGTGCCCAGTTCGAGCCCAACCTGGTGCCCAAGCCCCCACGGCTCTTTGCCGGCTCAGCCGACCCCTCCTCGGGCATCTCACTCTCGCCCTCCTTCCCGCTCAGCTCCTCGGGTGAGCTCATGGACCTGACGCCCACGGGCCTCAGTAGCCAGGAATGCCTGGCGGCTGACAAGATCCGGACTTCTACCCCCACTGGCCACGGAGCCAGCCCCGCCAAGCAAGATGAGCTGGTCATCTCAGCACGCTAGCACCCCAGTTGCGTGGCCAGCTGGGCCCAGGCAGGAGCAGGTGGCCCTGTGGGCACCTGGTGCCTGCCCCCTGCCGGGCAGCTTTAAGGACAGACCCCCAGGGGCAGTTTAGCCTCAGGCACAGGCATCGCTGCTGAGCTGGGGGTCCGCATCCCTACCTCAGCTTAGGACCCCCAGAGCCAAGGTGGCTGGGATCTGGCCCCACAGATGGGGAAAGATGGGGAAGGGTGTGGAGTGGGGAGGAGCCTGGGCAGCCTGCTGGGTGGGCCACACTCAGCCTGACTGCCCTCCATGGGGGCATTCTGGCACCCCCTGCTCCAGGACAGGCCATGGGCAAGCTGCCTCCCATCACTGCCTGCTGGCTGCTCTCCCAGGGGCCAGGTGGAGAGCAGTGCCCCCCGACACATGTATTCTCATCTGTGGTCCAGGCTGGCATTGTCCTGGCCACCCCCCAGATCTGGTGCCTGCTGGCCGGCCCCCTGGGGTGCCCCTGCCGAGGTGGCCTGCAGTGCTGTACATGTTTACAGAAGCTGCTGGGCTTGGCTCAGGATGTGTTCTGGGCTTGCAAGCCCCCCGCCCAATCATGTGTTCAGTAGCCGTCCTCTGAGCAGGGCCCAAGGCAGCCAGGGGCCTGGAGGGGCCAGAGGAGGGTGGGGTCAGGGCCGCCCCTTCTCTGCCTTGTGCCTCTCATGCTGCCTCCTCTGCCCATGGGTCCTGGGCACCCAGGCCTGCCCTGCCTGCTGGCTACTTCCTGGCTTACCTTCTACCCCCAAGGATCCTCACCACCCAAAGGGTGGTGGGCACTGCTGTGACCACCCCAGCTGCAGAGTCAGTGCCCTGGGCGGAAGGAAGGCACTGAGAGCCCCCTTCCTCTGAGGGCCCCACCTCACCCCTTGGTGTCACCCCCACCACGCCTAGGCAGCTCTGGGCCCTGGGATCTGGAACCAACACACCCCTGTTCCCCTCAGCTTTCCCTCCTTGCTGGCCTGGGCACCCTCCTGGGAGCAGGCCTTCCTCCCTCCCACCCCCAATGTCCTGTTGGTAGGAGGTGGGGCCAAGAGTGGGGTATGGTGGGCCTTGGCTGGAGACCTCTGTCCACTGCCCAGGGAGGGGCCTGGGGCTGGGAGCAGTCCCGGTTTAGCCTGAGGTCCCCATAGGGCTTCCTCCCCTGCTGGGTTTGGGAAGCAGTTAGGGAGATAGCGACCCGGAGTTCCCCCAGAAGCGGGGTGGGAGGGTGTGCATGCTAGTGTTGGCACGTGTGCATGTGCATGAGTGTGCACCGTTCCTGAGGAAGGGGCCTCTGGGGCTGCCCACCCTACCTGCCCTGCCTGCCTGCTGCCCCTCCCAGCCTGCCAAGAAAACGGTAGGGGAGCATGATGGGGCCTTTGAGGCAGGGTCGCAGGGACAAGCTCAGCTTTAGGCACCATCTGTTCCCATCGCGCCTGCTGCTGTGACCCCTGTTTTGGAAAACTGGTGTGTACCGAGGCGCTGACTGCACGGCTGACCGCCTGCTCGTGCCTTCATTCTGCGGCGGCATGGTCCCTCCCATTCTGGCTCCACCCGCAGCCTCCCTGGGTGGCCTAGGCTCCCCCGACCAAGAGACCCCCCTCTCATGATCACTGGTACGTGGGGGCCTGAATTCTGGCCCCCGGCTCCCCACACAGCTGGGACTGGCCTGGATGGCTGTCCTGGGAGCCCCTGCCCACCCTGACAGAGGGAGCTGGGCCTCCCCTCATCCTCTGTAACTCCCGCCTTCACCAGACTCAAGGACACCCTGGCCCTGCTGAGGAATACAGAGCTTCAGCCCAGCACAGAAGCAAGACAAAATCAGTGGCTCTTAGAGTTTAGAAAACAAGACAGACTCTCAGAGGAAAGATCTGACAAGCACCGCGGCCAGTCACAGGGAGAGACTTGATGTCTGGCCTTTTAATTCCTCCTCTGCCAGGGTGGGTCCTGGGACCTCTAATGTGGGCATGTCGTCCACCCCAGGACTGAGCCATCAGGGACAGACCCCCCACCCCCAAGGCTGCAGCCACACCATGTTTCAGGCTTGGGGCTGGGGCAGGCTTGGGCTCAATCCTGGGCACCCAGGGGCAGCCCACTCCTAACCTGGCTCCTACCCACCTCGCCCCTGAAGGATGGGCCTGCTGCACGTCTCCCTCCTCCACCCCATACCACACTGGGGGGTCTGAGCCACCCCCCTCAGCCCCGTTCGGCTCAGACCGACCCCCACTCCATCCCCAGACCTGCAGCACAAGTGCGCGGGCCTGTCCTCCCAGGGGCCTGGGCGACTCCATATGCAATCAGTAGCGAGCAGCTGGGCCCCACAGACCCTCACGCACTCTCTTACGTGCCATTCTCCCCAGACTTTTTTTGTACTTAATGTATGAAAGATCCAAACTAATATTGCTGTAAAAAGGAGAGACAAATTAATATAGCTTATTCTATAAATATATCTGTATATAAAGGTTTCTGTATATTGTATAGAGCTGTGTATAAACTGGATGTAGAAGCACGCTGGCTGCCTCGAATGTCTTTGCATCAGGTGGGGACTGGGTAGAAATTTGATGTCGAGGTTGCAGCAGAGCAGGGGGTTGGCATGGGGCCGGGGGCTGGGGGGGCCTCTGCCACTGTTCCCTGGATGGAACAGAAAGCCTAAGGGGGAAACAGATTCCTTCGGACCAGAGCCCGTTTCACCCACAAGACGCAGGGTGTGTTTGGGTGGTTCAGGTCCAGCCCTTTGTCTGTACTGGGTTAGAACTTCGTTTCTCAAAGTTCACGGTGCTCATGACTCACTGGGGCGCTTGCTAAATGCAGGTGCGGGTTTAGTGGTCCGGGGTGGGGCCCAGGTATAGATTTCTTACCTGCTCCTGCTCGGCTAGTGCCCTGGCCCGGGGCCACACTTTGAGTTGCAGGGAGGGAGTAGAAGACCCTTGAAGCCCCCTGTGAATGAGGGCAGCCACTTGCGGAGTCCTGCCTGTGTGAGAGATGTACCAGCGGGTGCACGTTCATACTACAGCCTGGAAAGATACAGCTTGCTGGCCTCCCCTTCCTCCCTGAGGGGTCTGAGAGGATTAGCTGCCCAAGACTGCCAAGCCGGCGACTGGGGGACCAGGCTGGTCTGACCATGCCCACCTCCCTCCCCAACAATGCAGACAGCTAGGGCAGGCAGGGGTGGAAGATCCCAGTGGGACAGCACTGAAATGCAGGGGCCACTAGAAGTCTTTGCTGAGGGCTTTCCTGAGAGGGCGCAAAATACCTGGCCAGACCCAGTGCAGCCCAGGAACCCCAGGCCAGCATAGCTTCCGGGCAGTGAGGCCTAGGGAGTGGCTGGAAGGCCCAGGTGGTGGGGCCTGCCCCCTCTACACAGCAGGTGGCGCTGTTCAGCCAGTCAGTCCCGCCTTGGCCGCGGAGTCCGGCCTCGGCACTGACCCAGCCAAGCTGACCGGACCTTTCCCTTCCCCCGACCCTGCCCCCATCTCGGCCCCCAGTGTCCAGTGGCCCTATTTGGTGAGGGGCTGGGGAGAGTGATAGAAGAATGCCCCCAGCCTTAGAGCCTGTCTTCACCCACAGCCACTGAACAGAAGCAGAAACGGGCCAAACAAGGGTGAAGACCTGCCCAAGGTCGCATGGGAGGTGGGGACAGACTGGGGACCAGAATCAGGGCCTCTCAGCCTAGGACTCTGGCCTCCACCACACCTGATGGCTTTCAGAGGTTCTTTGCCCTCAGTGGTCTCAATGGTCTGCAAATTATCCTGTCCAGTGAGCACAGCACAGGCAGAAGAAACTGAAGGCCAGGGAGGCTCTGTGGCTTGCCCGGGGCTGCAGCCAGGGTGTGGCATTGGGGAGGGTCTTGAGAGGGCAGTGCTGGGAAGGGCTAGAGAGGCACTCTGCCTCAAGCTCCACTCAATACCTGCAGCAGCCCCCTCCTGTCCCGGTGCCCCTGCAGTCAGGAAGGGGTCTACCCTGCAGGACCCCACACTCAGGTGTGCCCTTGGGCCCTAGTCCGGGGAAGCTGGACCACCAGCCTCACTGGCTTGCTGGATTGACACTCACCCCACTTTGAGCCCTCCTCTTCCTCTGCGAAATGGCCTGATGCCAGTGCTGTGTGGGTCCACAGGAGGCCAGGAGAGTCCCACGGTGGGGAGGACAGGGCTGTACCTTCTCCTGGGCTGGCCTCTACGCCCATTACCCATTAACCCTCAGGTGCCAGCATCCCTCTCCCCAGTGCTGCCTTCTGTCTACCACCTCCTCCTGGCCCTGCTCCCACTCAAGGGACAGTAATGGGTGCTGAGAGCTGATTGGAACTGGAGAGGGCACCATTTACTTATCACTGACCTGGCACTTTACCTCCACTGTAAGGCAGGGATACTGAGTGTGCTTTATAGATGAGGCCTCTGAGGACAGAGGGCAGGCCTTGGGGACCAGGTGGAGCTGGCTACAGGGGACAGCCATGTCTGCTGGGCTAGGGCTGAAATCTCAGCCCCTCACTCACTGTGGCTCGGTAGAGAAGCCAGGGGCACAGATGAGGACTCATCTCCATTGATGGGCCCCCCTAGGTCCTTGTATGCAAGTCCCCTGGGCTACTTTCACCGGCCCAGCCACCTTCCTGCCCCAGCCTCTGCCCCAGCGCTGCTTGGGACCCAACTTCATTATGGAGTTGGCAGATGGCAGCCTCAACTCTTGGCTGAGCCCTTGACTCTGGGACATTTCAGCCACCTCTTTCCTCCAGTCCAGAGATGAAAATCCCTGGGGACAGTTGCTCCTTTGCTCAGTGACCTAGTGTAACAGGGGAGATGGCAGGGCCTGAGCTCCCTTAGCCAGGTCAGCTGCTACAGGGTTAACAGGAGGCTCCATTCCACCCCTTCCAACTTCAAGGCTACCCTAGAGATTGAATAATCTATACTCTTAATTGATTATAATGCAATGGAGTTGGGGCGTTAGGGACAAAGTACGAGTCTTCCCTTCTACCTCCAGGCCTTGCTGACCAGGACAGGGACAATGTGTAGCTCAACGGATGGTGGTGAGACCTTAGAGGATGGTCAGTTATGCAGCATGCGGGATACGGAGGAAAGATCCGTGGGTATGTGGAGGCTCGTAGAGAAGCTGGTTCTGTGGCTGGTCCCAGGCGACTCATAATGTAAATCCATTTTTCAGAATCGCGTGGTGTAGGCGGGTGTCTACTTTGTCTGCAGGCAGGCCTGACCCCGGGTGGAGGAGGGGCAGGGTGGAGAATAACAATTGTCTTAAGGGAGTCTGCGGAGGGAGAAAAACCTCTGGGGTGTATCAGCTGGAAAAGAATAGGAGTCTCAGTGTGGCCCCTCTCCCCCCTCTCAGCCCAGCCCCTGCGGGGGCGGTGGGGGAGCTGCGGTCAGCACACACAGCTGGGGCCTCCAGCAAAATCCCATTCTATATATCTAAGAGCAACAGCTCCGAGAGCGGCCCCCAGAGGGACAAAACCTCATTGTGAGGCACCCGCCGGCCTCAGCACCCCCTCCCCCAACCCCAGAACTGTCGTGGCATTGACCCTTTTCGGCGGGCCACCACGGGCCTGCTGACTGGGCCACATCTGGGGCTCAGGCATTGGCTGCCCCTCCCCCACGGCTGGCCACTGAGAACTGACAGGGAGGCTGGGGTGGGAGCGGCTTCCAGGCCTCTCACCCCATCCCCACGGGGTGGCCTGGCTTGTGCCCCGCCCTCCCTGGGGATGCTGCAAGGCAGAGGTGAGAGTCCGAAGCTGGCTATGTTGGCATCTTGATCTGCCAGCAGTCCCCCACACCTCTGGCCTCTGTTTAGTGGCTTGTCAAACAGTGGTTGGGTGGGGTAGGTTTTTCCAGCTTTTACGTGCTGCCTTGAAGGGTCCCGAGAGGCTTCAAGTTGAGCCACTCTGAAGCGGGATGATTCTCCAGGTCTGGGATTCCAGAATTATCCGCTCCCAAGGTTTCAGAGGTCCAGGATTCTGTAGATTTTTGTTTGTTTGTTTGTTTGTGTTTGGAGACAGGGTTTTGCTCTGTCGCCCAGGCTGGAGTGCAGTGGTGCAAACATGGCTCACTGCAGCCTCACTGCAGCCTCAACCTCCTGGGCTCAAGCGATTCTCCTTCCTCAGCCTCCCCAGTAGCTGGGATCACAGGCATGTGCCACCGTGCCTAGTTAATTTTTTAATTTTTTGTAGAGACAGGGTCTTGCCATGTTGCCCAGGCTGGTCTCGAACTCCTGGCCTCAAGCAATCCTCCTGCCTCAACCTCCCAAACTGCTGGGATTACAGGTGTGAGCCACTGGAGCCTGACTGGATTCGGTAGTTTGAAGATGCCACCGTACATTCATTCAACACATTTATTGAGCACCTACGGTGTGCCAGGTCATGTTCTTGGTGTTGAAGCTATAGCAGTGACCGATACAGAAAAATATCTTGCCCTCGTAGGGCTTCCATTCTAGAGCAAGAAGGATAATAACAGAAACTAAATAGGAATCTTTTACATGGTGAGCAAGAAAGGCCTAGGTAGGGAGAACTGCTTTAGGTAGGCTGGTTGGGGACATGACATTTGAGCTGAGACCAACTGCTACAAAGAAGTAGCCATGTGGAGACAAGCATTGTAAACAGATGGAATAGCATGTGCCAAGGCCCTGTGGCAGGTGTAGGCCTTGCATGTTTGAGCAATGGCAAGGAGGTCTTGGTGGCTGTTATTCAGTGAGCAATGGAGAGAGGGGAAGAGCTGAGGCCAGTGGTAGAGGCGGGGCCTGAGAAACCAGAGCAAGACATTCAGATATTGTTTTGAGTGCAAAGGGAAACTTAGTTTTGCAAAGGAATGACATGATCGGATGTATGTTTCAGAAAGGGTGATTTGGGAGAACTGAAGGGGATATCAGTGAGACGAGAGGCTGTGCAAGTTGGGCAGGACAGAGATGTGGAGGCAGTCAGTCATAAGGGTGAAGGCAGGGGCACAAGGACAACCGCTTTATCCTGGACTTATATCGAGTTAGAACCTCCAGGTTTCATTATACCAGACAGGGCCACGGCAAAGGAGAGCTCGGATTCCCGGGGCAGCCAGGATTTGGCTCTGAACTTTAATGACCTTGAAACTCTTAGCCAGGGCGGGGAGCGGTGGCTCATGCCTGTAATCCCAGCAGTTTGGGAGGCCAACGTGGGCTGATCACCTAAGGTCAGGAGTTTGAGACCAGCCTGGCCAACATGAGGAAACCCCGTCTCTACTAAAAATACAAGTTAGCCCGGCGTGGTGGCGCCTGTAATCCCAGTTACTCGGGAGGCTGAGGCAGGAGAATCGCTTGAACCGAGGAGGCAGAGGTTGCAGCGAGCTGAGATCGCGCCATTGCACTCCAGCCTGGGCGACAGAGCAGAACTCCATCTCAAAAAAAAAAAAGGAGCTTTTAGACCTGCATTGTCCAATACCACAGCCACACGTAACTGTTTAATTACAATTAAACAAAATGAAAAAATCAGTTCCTCAGTCTCAATAGGCACATTTCCAGTGCTCACTTGTGGCCAGTGACTACCATACTGAACAACACAGGGAACATTTCCATCATCACAGCCACAGGACAGGGCTTCCTGGCAGTCCTTAATGCATTGAGCCTCAGTTTCCCAATCTGTAAAATGCAGGTAACAACAGCATCTCCTTGATAAGGTGCCTGTGAGGATTACATGAGATAACGCCTGTGTGGCCTGGCACATAACACACGTTCCCTAAATGCAGGTTGTTATTGTTGCTGAGCGGGGTGGGTGGGTGGCTAACGAGAGGGATGGGGGCTGTCTCTGAGGTTTGGATTCGGAATCGTGACACCTTGTCCCGTGCAAGACGAAGGCGAGGACGGCGAGGACACACCCTTCCAGTCCCGACCCCACAGAGGCCAAGCGGCCCTTCGCCCCCACCCCGACCCGGGAAGGCCCCGCGCCCCTCAAGCCTGGGACGGTCTCGCGTCCCCCGACCCGGGACGGCCCCGCGCCCCGCAAGCCTGTGACTGCCCAGCGCTGAGCGCCGCCTGCAGGAGTCGGGAGCGTGGTGCCCGCGGCCGGGCTGGGCGCGGCGCGGGCCGGCAGGGGGCGCTGGACGCGGCGGGCGGGGCGCGTGGGGCGGGCAGGGGCCGGGCCAGGGACGCGCGGGGGGCAAGCGCGGCGGCGGACCGGGCGGGACCGTAGCCGGAGCCCAGCCGGGACTGTCGCGCGGGCCGCGCCGGCGATGCCGCGCCCCCGGGCCGGGCTGTAGCGGGGCCGCGGCCGGAGTGTGCGCCGAGCAGGCGGGACATGGAGGTGGTGGACGAGACGGAGGCGCTGCAGCGCTTCTTCGAAGGTGAGAGACTGCGGGCTGGCGGCGGCGACCCTCTGGCGCTGGGAACCCCCGGCTGATCTCCCCGGGAACTGGGGATCCTCGCTGTGTTTCCGCCTCCTCTGGCTGGGACCCTCCTTCAGGCTGCCACCAGCCCGCCAAGACAGGCTCCCGGGGCTGGGAGTCCCCTAGCGGTTACCACTCACCGCCGCTGAAGTTGGGCTCCCCCTCCCCGCTCCTCAACTCGCAGCTTCCTTGGGACTGTGTCCCCTTCCAGGTCCGGACTCCTTTGAGCCTTCCAGGACCCGGAACTTTCCCTAAATTGTGACACTCTCGCCCCCAGCAAACTTCCCGAGTCCGGGGGCCCTCTACTGTGCTTCCCCAGAACCCCAAGCGGGATACAACCCCTTTCAAGGCCCAGACCCCCGGCGTGCCTTCTAGGACCTTCCGTACCTCTTGAGGCTGGACCCCAGCCTGCTTCCCAGAATCTGTGACCCCCACCTAGAGACCAAGACCCCCTGTGTGCCCTTCTGGTTGGCGCCATCCCCCATGACTTCTAGGAGCTGGGACCTCCCCACTGTGCTTCCATGAGGGTAGGACCACTTTCGAGCCTGGACCCCCTTGGAGACTGTCACCTGCTTTCCACAATGCTGCCCCTAGTGACTGCTCTCCTGTTTGGGGCTGGGACCCCCCTCCCTAGCATGCTCTCCTAGGGCTGGAACCTTCTTGAAGCTGACATCCCTGCCACCGGTCACCTCTGCTCTCTGAGACCCTTCTAGTGCTGTGAACTGCATCCCACCAGCCCTCTGAGGCTCCTCAGCACTATGTCCCCCCAACCCTGGAGCTGTGCCTCTCTGACCTCGCCCCCTCAAAGAGTGACCTCACCCCCACTTGACCCTGAAAGGAGCCCTCTGGGGTGGAATTGACATACACCCCATAATATCTTCTTCTGCCCCCACCCCTACATTGGTTTTGGAGGTCTGCTCCTCCATCTAACCAACTCCCTGTCTTTTCCTGGAAGACCCCTGCCCCTCCTGCAGGGCCACCACTCCTCCTGGTGCTGGGTTCTGGAGGGATGGGACCGCAGTGGGAGGGGGAGGGGAAGTTCTGGCTGACTGCCTCCCAGCCCACTCCGCTTCTCAGAACCTCCCTGGAACATCTAGCCAGACCCTCTGGCCCCCTTTTGTGCCCCTGTCTACCAATACAGTGAGCCCAGCCCCTGCCCCAAGCTCCCTCTAGTCCCTAAGGCCACATCCTGCTCCTTGGTGCATTGAGAACCTTCCCTTCATGTGTGAACCTATCAGGGCTACAGGGCAGGGAACCAAGGCCCAAGTTTCAAGCCCCAGATTCCTGTGGAGTCCTGTGGAGGAGAGAAGCAGGTCTTCCGGTGCCTCAGTTTCTCTCCCTCTGTGACTTGGGAGGCAGGAACCCTTGTTCACACCTGCTGGCTGAGCAGCCCAGGCAGGGGCGCCCCTAAGCCTCAGTCATCCCACTCCAGGATTCTGGACACCCCACAGACCCGGAACCCAAGAATTCAGGCTTGGACTAGATTGAATGGTTGAGTCTGCGTCAGGTGGGCCATCTGAGGGTCTTAGGCAGCCCTGCATCTGTCCCGGGGCTCTGGCTCTCCCCAGACACTGTTGATCCATAGGAGCTCTCGAGGGGCCTGACGCGGTTTGAGACCTTCAGGGAAGAGGGGACCAGACATTCGTGCTTACTTGGGTTACTGTCTGGAGTGCCTTGAGCCTGCTAGGTACCCAGAGGACCCGCAGGCCAGGCTCCCTTGACCTCCACACTGCCTGCCCCAGGACGCTGGGCCCGGACAGAGAGCAGAGGGGTGGGCCTGGCTGGCCTGGACTCCCTGGCTCCCTCCTGACCATGGGTTGGGGGGCGGGGGCTGACGCCACGGCTTAGCCATGCAGCGGCCTGGCGGGGGGAGGCTGCGCTACTCCCTCCAGAGAGATAAGAGGAGACTCAAGAATGTCTGTGGGGAGCAGGGGAGGGGTGTGAGGCTGCCCGTCTAGGAGGGCTGGGCTGGAAACAGCTCCCAGCCCCTGCGATGGGGGAAGGTGTGGGTGGGCCCTGAGGCCTAGGGTCTCCAGGCCACTTGGGAGGGGAAGGCCCATGTGGGGGACCCACTGTAGGTGTGAGAGAAGGCCTGGGAGTGGCAGGGCCTGGTGTGCTTGTGAGTGTGTGAAGTGCGAGGGAGCGGGAAGTTGTGCTTTTGAGCCGTGGCTGCGTCACTCTTGAGTGCTGTCACACTCGGGGCTGGGGCTGGGGACACCTGAGCTCTCATCCTGGTCCCCACTTGGCCTTGGTCATCCCTCTGGACAGTGGGTAGCAGTCCCTGTGCTCTCGGCTCTGGGCTGGGAGACTGGGAAAGAGTTTTACTGAAGGGGCCGCAGCACAGCGCACCCCCTCACCTGACGTGGTCCCCCTCCCTGGGCACACACCAAGCATAGGTGCTGGGTCCTGCCCTGTGCCGGTGGTGGGCTGGGGGCTAAGGCGCTTTGGACCTCAGGTGGGAGGCCGGGACAGGGCGGCCCCCTCGAGGCTGGTACAGCCGGGCCCCCGTGACCGCCCGGCTAATCCCCTAGAGAGAGGCAAGGCAGCCCAGATCGGCGGGCACAGGGCCTGCAGAGAGGGGACCCACCGGGCAGGATGCACTGGCTTCCAGCAGGTAACCGGGCCACAGTATAAGGGGGCTTTGGACTCCGGAGCCAGGGCAGGCACGGGACAGGGCAGCGTCTGAGAATCCTGCCAGGACCTCAGAGTTCTGGTGCAGGCTGGACCACTGAGAGTGGGGTGACCGTCTGTGCCTGGCAGGGAACCCCCGAAGAGCTCTTGCCCTCTTTAAGTCCTTTTTCCTCACCTGCAAGACAGGAGGGGGTGGCAGAGAAGAACCTCAGCTCTGAAGAAGCTCACTGCCCAGCCCTGGGAAGGAGAGACATGTTAAAGTATGAATGGCCGAGCCTGGAAGGGGTGCCTGCTGGCCCTAGATTCTAGGGGCACATGAGGCTCGAGTGAGCAGCCAGTGTCCCCCAGAAAGCAGGTGGGTGTGCAGGGAGGCTTGGAGGATGGAGGGAAGTCGCCTTCCAGCAGGTGCTGGAAAGACCACTTGGAGTTTAGTGGGCCTCTGCCCGGCCTCTGGAGCCCCACCAGGGCTGGAGGAGGGAGGCCTGGGATTTCGCCCCTTCTGAAGCTGATGGGTGGCTGGACTGGTGACTTCCTTCTCTGGCCTCATTCCCCTCCCAGGGTAAGTAAGTGGGTTGGACCAGAGCAGGGGCTTCCAATGTGATTTTTTAACCATCAAACAAACTCATAGTCTCCTGATAGGACAGATACAGTGGATAATGGGGGCTGCGCTCCTCACAGCCCCTGGAGCACCAGGATACTGGTTTGAAAGCCACCCTTCCCGGCTGTGGGATGGGTAAGGGGAGGGGAATGGCGCTGGCTGAGGCTCAGAGAGAAGGGAGTTGGCCAGAGTTAGCCAGAGTGGACACCTAGCCCCCAGCTCCCTACTCTGCCACCAGTACCTTGGGGTTGAGGGGGCTACCTGTCAGGGACCAACATCTCTGCCTCCAGAGGGCAGGAGGAGGTCCCAGGTAGAGACTACCTGATGATTTGGAAGAGAGGACTCCCACCTGGACAGGAATCCGGGGGCTGAGCTGGGCTTCGTGATGGGGGTGGCACTGTGGCCCGTGTCAGCCTGTCTGTGTCTGTCCCTGGTGCACCCAGGGAGTAAGTAGATGGGAGGGGTGGCCAGGCACAGGGTTTCCTGAGCCCAGGCAGGGGAGGAAATGGTAGTAGGGGGTCTGACTCATCCCCATGTCCCCAGCACCCAGTGCAGGGCAGGGGTGGGGGGTGGGCAGGAAGTGCTCTCCGGGTCAATGGTGACAACAATGGGTATGTGAACAGAGGCGGTGGGGGTGGGGGACGCACCCCAGAAAGCACCTCTCTGGAGGGCCTGGGGTCAGTGCAGGGGTGAGAAACAGGCAGTTACCAACCCTTTGGCCTCAGGGACTCTCCTGAGACTGGAATGCTGGACAGAGTGCTCCTTGGGGTCTTAAGTAGAGCCAAGGAGGGCATTTGAGGGCAGAATGGCCTTTTCCCTGGGAGCCTGACTCCCCACTTACCAACTCCCAAGGGGTTACAGACTGGAGGGCCCTGGCAGCAGAGGCTGCTGGGTAACAGCCCAGCAGAGCTGCTCATTGGCTGCCACCCTTGGACTTTGCCCTCCCTGATAAGGAACTGGGAGCAGAAATTATTAACTGAATCATTAACTGGGTGGCCCCGCCCTACCCAGGCAGCCTGCCTTACCTTCCCACCTTCCTCTTCACGGACCTAGCACCTTCCTGGGCCTCAGTTTCTCTCATTGCCTTGGGTGCTGGAGTATGTGGGGCCTCCTCTCCTATCTCCAGGCCTTCAGCCCTGGCTGCCACGGGGTGTGGGTACCTCTTGGTTGGGTCTCGGGGTAGGATGATGTAATGGTTCTGTGCATTCGCCAGCGAGGGCAGCTGGGGTCTGTTCCTAGCTCTCCTGCTTACCCACAGTGCTTCTCTTGGCCATATCAGGGCACCGCTGTGCCTCCGCTTTCTCATCTGTAAAATGGGAGTGCAGTTGTAATGGCAGGGCCTCCGTCCCAGGGTTTCTGGGGTGATTAGGTAAGATTGTGCCTGGCCTGGTGAACACTCCATTGGTCCATGGCAGGTGTTCTGCGCCCTACCTTGAAGATTACTGGTCCCCAGGGTAGGTCAGTGCCCCTAAGCTTAGGGGGCTTGTTGAGCATGTTCTGTGGTTCTGTGCACAAGGCCTGAACCATGACAGCTCTGGCCCAGCGTGGCCTGGTCCTGGTCCCTGGCACATCCAGTGGGGCCCGCCCCACCTCCCCCTCTGAGATTTGGGTTCTGTTCTTGCTGCCAGCAAGGAGGAGGGGCTTGGCTGTATTGTGACTTCATCTGCTGCACCCAGGCTCTTTGCACGTTGTCTTCCTGGAGTCCTGGGGTGCAGTGGAAGCGTGGGTGACGGCCTCCCATTTCTGAGGGGGACTGTGAGGCAGGACAGGAAGGCGATGATGTGTCAGGCTCCCTCAAGGTGGCCACAACAGAGCTGGGACTGGAGCCTGGGTCCCAGCTGTGTGCCAGCCTGGGATGGGCAGGGAAGGGGCCTCTCCTCCTGACATGCTGAGGGGTGGCTCCAGCACGGGTGGCCACGCCAGGTGATGTCCGTGCAGCCTCCTTGACCTCTCTAGACCTCAGAGCCCTCACTCACATGGTCAAGGTTGGGTGATGTTAGCAGTTAGATCCCACGAGTGCCAAGGCCTGGAGTGAGGGGGGAGGGGCAAAGCCCCTGGGTGGGGAGTACAGTTGGGTCCGGAGCCCCCTGCCGGCCTAGATTATGGAGGGGGCTCCCGGACATTCTGTCCTCCCTGTGCCCCAGGTTGCATCAGTGAGGGAAGTTCTCCCTCCAGCTGACCCGGGTGCGTGCAGCCGCCGGAGTGCACAACCACAGCCTCTGTCTCTCCTTTGTGGAGTTTGAGGATCCTATCTCCCTCCGGCCTCCCTCACTCCCCTCTCTTCTCCCTCCATGGCTGGGGCAAGGGGATCCCCATCCCCTGCCCTGCTAGCTTGGAGGAGGGAAGTTGCGCCTGTGACACTGAGTTCACTCAGTGGGGCCTGGCTCCAGCCGGAGCTGCTTAGGGAGGGTCTGACAGCAGGCGGGGAGGGGGCTTGGAGGGAAGAAGAGGAGGCGGGAGCTCTTCCTGGGTGGCCACTAACCTAACCCATGCATGTGACGCTGTGCCTGTGGGCCTGGGCCTGTCGTCGGGTCAGTGAGCGTTTGTGTACATGCGTGTCCTGGCATATACACCTGTGAAGTGTGCTGAGGTGTGAACATGCACAGGCATGCTCGTACCTCAGGGCTTTTGCACCGGCTGTCCCCGCCATCTGGAACCTTCTAGAATGCTAGGCATTTTGCGCTCTCGTCATCTGACTCTGCTCCCTAGAATGTCAGCTCCATGTGGGCAAGGCTTTTGTCCCTTTTGCTCACTGCTGTAGCCCCAAAGCTGGGCACTATGCTTGCCTGGCACATAACAGGTGCTCAGTAAATAACTGCTGAATGAATGAAGGCACACGGATGAATGCTGGTGTGCGCATGTGTGTGGGTATGTGTGTGGGGCATGCCACTGTGTGTCAGTACTGTGTATGCGTGAGTAGGGGGCAGGTGGTACGTGATCATGCGCATGTCAGTGGATACCTGACTGCAGGGTGTGCCCTTACATATATGTGTTTGTGTTGGCAGTGTGCCTGCGTGGGGCCACACTGGTGTGTAGGCACAGATGGGCACAGGTGACCCTGGTGGAGACCTGTGTCCACCCCAAGCTGCAGGGTCTCTACCTGGCACCTGGTGGCCTGCCTGCCCTGGTCCCTGTGGGAGAGAGTAGGAACAGGTCGCAGCTGCTGGCCTTGGTGCTGTTGGACCTGGCTTTGGAGCATCTTGGGGCTGTGAGTTCAGCCTTATGTTGACCTGAGGACAGGGCGGCAGCTTCGTGGGGACTTGGAGTGGATGTAGCCATAGCCCAAGGGTGGCTAAAGATTCTGGGTCTCCTAGAAGAGAGGGTTCTCCGGCTGGGCCAGTGGCTCATGCCTGTAATCCCAGCACTTTGGGAGGCCGAGGCAGGTGGATCACCTGAGGTCAGGAGTTCGAGACCAGCCTGGCCAACATAGTGAAATCCCGTCTCTACAAAAAATACAACAATTAGCCAGGCGTGGTGGCAGGCGCCTGTAATCCCAGCTCCTTGGGAGGCTGAGGTGGGAGAATCACTTGAACTCAGGAGGCGGAAGTTGCAGTGAGCCAAGATTGTGCCACTGCACTCCAGCCTGGGCAACAGAGTGAAACTTTGTCTCAAAAAGAAAGGTAAAAAAAGAGAGGGGTCTCTGTAGGCAGCCTGTGGGGGCTCTTCTGCATTTTTGGTAAGAAGCTGGGAGAGAACAAAGACTACTGTGACTCAGATCGAAGAACCTGATAGAAAAACGGCTCAAGAGCCCCATCTTTGTCAGGTGTGGCTGCTGGGCCCAAGCTAACTGAGATTTGATGCGGAGAGGCAAAGGGTTGCTTGCACAAGCAAACATCTGACCTGAAGGCATTTTGACTAAGACGGCTCTGGTCACAAGTTGAAGCCTGAAGCAGGGCAGCTAGCAGTTATAGATTTTTTTCTTTTTGAGACAGAGTCTCGCTCTGTCGCCCAGGCTGGAGTGTGGTGGCACGATCTCGGCTCACTGCAACCTCCGCCTCCCGGGTTCAAGTGATTCTCCTGCCTCAGCCTCCTGAGTAGCTGGGATTACAGGCACGTGCCACCATGCCTGGCTAATTTTTGTATTTTTAGGAGAGACAACGTTTCACCATGTTGATCAAGCTGGTCTCGAACTCCTGACCTCGTGATCTGCCCACCTCGGCCTCCCAAAGTGCTGGGATTACAGGTGTGAGCCACCGCGCCTGGCCATAGATCATATTAATAAAGAGAGAAAGCCCAAACCAAAGGAGGTGAGGCCACTGTGCCTTGCCCCCATGTAAACTGGTTGGGAGATGAGCCACAGTACTGGGGGCCCTCTGTGACTGGGGCGATGGGGAGGGGCTGCCAGGGCAGGCAGGGAGGCAGTCGCAGAAGGCTGACCCACTGGAAGGGATGGCTGGGGCCGAGGCCCGGAGGCTGGACTGTGCTGTGCATGTGTAAGAATAGCAGCAGAGTGCTGACCATGCCTCAGAGGGACTTAGGAGAAGGTGAGGATGTCCCTCGGAGGCTCTGGAGCACGTGTGCAGCAAGGCGGAGGGGCCTGGGGGAGAGGGGACAGCCTGGGCGGAGGCGTGCGGGCAGGAAAGGAGATGGGAGTCCTAAGAGAGATGGAAACAGGGCGGTTCACCCTGACTGCGGAATGGCCTCCTGGGGGTCACCTCGTTTAAGGCTCACTCCATGGCAGGGATTCGTGCTCCATCTGATGGAGAAGGAAGCCAGGGCTCAGGTCACTTGCTGAGGGTCACAGCCATCAAGTGGGAAGTCCACATTAGAAACCAGGCCTCTTTGACTCTGGAGGTCTCTCTGGGCATCGTGGTTATGCCCAGGTGGACTGTCCCTTGACTGCTACCACCCTGGCCCTCAGCTGCTGCCTGAAGCTAGGGCATCCTTCAGGTTCAGATGCTCTGAGAGGACACTCAGAGCAACTGGGGTTGTCGGAAATAGGCCTGGGCCCTGGTGTCCTCTGCACCCCAGGTTCAGATCCACCAAGCCTGGCCAGCATCCTCGGGCCCCGGCCCACCCTACCCACAGCCACGTGGCTGACGGGATTTCCGCCATGTTTGGGGCATGAATTGACAAGTGCCCCATTGACGGGGCAGGGGAGGGGGTGGGCAGGGCACAAGCCTCCCACTGTGCCCTGTCCCCACCCTCCCCCGTTCCCCGGGACAATGGCCGAGACTCAGCCAACGGCCACAGCTGGTGGGGGGTGGGGGGGGCACATAAGCACAAGGAGGGGCGGAAGGGAGGGGTCCTGGGTGGAGGGACCACCTGGGCCCCTGCCTGCTCTCATCCTGCACCTGGCTTGGGTGCCCTCCGTTCCTTTCCTGGCCAGCTGGGTGGCCTTAAGGAGACGAGGAGAGAAGAGCGGAGCGGAGGGGAGGGGGCTGCCTTCCCATAGTCTGGATCGCAGCCTGCCTGGGAAGGGGCAGTGTCTGGTTCCTGTTCCAGGCAGGTAATAAAGGGCCTAATTAATGAGGAGCAGCTGAGGCACACAGCTCAGCAGGGCAGGGGCAGGACCTGGAGGGGCCCCAGGTAGCCCCGGCCCTGGCCACAGCATGGCCTGGCCGAGGTCCCTCACTGGCCACTTGGCTCATCCACTCTGTGAACATTTCCTGGGTGCCTGCTGTGTGCTGGGATACTATATCCCAGAGAGACAGAACAGGGCAGCGCTCATAGCCCAGTGCCTGCCCCTGTAAGCTATGGGCACATGCCTATCCTTTCTGAGCCTCAGTTTCCTCATCTATAAAATGAAGAAAAAGAAAATCACCTACCTTGTAGGTTGGGATGAGAATTCAATATGAGCCATGTAAAGTGCATGGCACAGGGCTGGGCACAGAGTGGCCACTGGGCGAGTGAGCTGTGGGTGGTGGGCGGGTGGTGGACAGACACTCATCCTGCCCAGCGGGGTGTGTGTAGGCGGGAAGGTAAAGAACTGATGAGGAATTACAATGCCCCTGCCCATCCCTTGCTAAACAGAATGGGAGAGTCAGAGATGGCCTCTTGGGGGAATTTACATTTAAGACAAAACCTAAAGCCTGAATAGGACCTGGCTTTCTCAGGCTTAGGGAACAGCATGGAATGGCATGTGTGAAGGCCTTGATGTGGGATGGAGGATGGAAAGGAGGCAAGGGCTGACCACGGAGAGGAGGGGAGGCAGGGGACCTGGGGAAGGAGAAAAGGCTGTCGGGGGCAGGCAGGGGACCATGTCAGGTCTTGGACTGCCAGAGGGCTCCGGGTGTCTCCCCAGCAGTGAGAAGTTGTTGAAGGGTTTGAGAAGGGAGGGACAGAGATGCTGGTTTGTGAGCTCATGGTGCTGTTTTCGGGTTATTGGGCCCTGGGCAGCCTCGGGCAGCCTCTGGCAGGCCCGGCTTCCCTTCTCTCAGAGAGGTCTTGAGGATCAGAATGAGCCATATGGCCCATGTTCCGCTTCCTGCCTGGCAGGTACCCCTGGTTGGGCTCCAGTGATGTTCTGGGGCTCTTTTGGGAGCAGTGGGGAGGGGCGCTCCCAAGAGTGTGCCCATGGGACCCTGCCCCCGTCCTGGGTTCTTGGGGGCTCTATCCCAGCCTCGGCAATCCTGGGCTTTGGCAAGCCCCCACCCTTGTCTTGTCCACCTGGAAAGTCTGTTAGAAACCTCCAGTGTGGTTCATGGGCGGGCTGGGGGCCGAGCGGCGTGGGGAAGAGACGACGCGGCCTCCAAGGCTTCCAGGAGAAGGTGTGGGGTCAGCGTTCCTCAGGAGGCCCTCCGAGCCCCCAACCCTCAAACTTCTTCCCCACCCACTGGCCTCCCCGCAACGCTGCCCCATCAGTTCCCTCCTCCCACCTCCTTCCTCCATCCTCCGTCCGCCCGGACCCTGGCACGGGAGGGTCCCTCCTCCCCCAAAGCACATCTGGTTCTCATTAGGGTCTCCCAGGATGCCTCTGCCTGAGGCCCCCTATCCCGAGGGAGGTGGGCAGGAGGATTAGGGGCGATTAGGAGTGCTCCTGGCCAGGAGAGGAGGGGGCTGGGTCTGTTATAAATAGCAACACCATGACTGCATCAGCCCATCATTCACCGTAGATTCCAAGTTCAGGCTCAAAAACTTGCAGCTTCAGCGGCCAGGGTTGGGGCGACGCTCCAGGTGGGGTGGGGAAGGCACAGCAACCGCCAGTCACACTCTCCCTCGTGGAGTCAGACCCCTGCACCTGGTTGGAATCCTCCTTGCCGTGTTGCCTTGGGTAAGAGACTTGACCTCTCTGAACAGGGGATGGTGATTATGTTACCTATCTGAACATCCCCACTGTTTAGAGAGGGAAAATGCATAAAGCACTTAGAATCGTCCCTGGCCTGGTAGGCAGTCAGTGTGAGCTGCAGTCACTGTCACCACCACTGTCTTTGTCATCATCGCCATGATGAGTTGAGAAGCACTGGGAGATACTCACTATGAGCCACTGTCAAGTCACTGTCTCTGTCATGGTCAGCATTCTGGGCTGGGAGGATTGAGTAACACACCGCAGGTGAAGAGCCTGCAGGATGCCTTGCGCATAAGAAACTTCTGTGATTAGGCTGGGCGTGGTGGCTCACGCCTGTAATCCCAGCACTTTGGGAGGCTGAGGCGGGCAGATCACCTGAGGTCAGGAGTTCAAGACCAGCCTGGCCAACATGGTGAAACTCTGTCTCTACTAAAAATACAAAAAATTAGCCGTGTGTGGTGGCGGGCGCCTGTAATCTCAGCTACTCGGGAGGCTGAGGTGGGAGAATCGCTGGAACCTGGGAGGTGGAGGTTGCAGTGAACCAAGATTGCACCACTGCACTCCAGCCTGGGAGACCGAGCAAGACTCAGTCTCAAAAAAAAAGAAATAAAGTAAAGAAACTCCTGTGATTATTAATGTATTTGATTCACAAAATGCCTGGCACACAGTAGGCACTCAGTAAATGGGACCCGTGGTTACGGCAGGGTGGGGCTTGAGCAGAGGCAGGGTCCTGGAACCCAGGCACACAGACTGGCCACGCCCAGCTCGAGAAGCTGCTCTTGCCCCGGCCACACTGCCCTGGACAGCCATTGGTGGTGCGTGGTGGGTGTCCCTTGTTCCTAGCTGGGCGAGCTGGGGGTGGGGGTCAGCAGGAGGGCCCTGGCCTGTCGCAGGCAGCGCGTGACTCCTAGGAGGGCTTAGCCGCTCATTAATCACCTAAGCGGGGCTCAGCATTCTTGAAATGCCGGCTGAGGCCAGGGAGGGGCCTGGGCGGGGGGCTCCCGGGGACCCCAGGGCTCTGGGGCTGGGAAGTGAGGACGGCTGTTCCGACCGCCGAGCACCCACTAAGTGGCCGGCACTTCACACACCTCATCTCGTTTCATACTCAGAACAGCCCCGTGAAGCCATAGCTGTACATGTCCCCATTGCATGAATGAGGAGACTGAGGCGCAGAGAGTGTGCATGTGACCTGCCCAAGGTCACTCAGCAGGGAGTGGCTGAGCCAGGATTTATTCCTGGACCTGTCTGAGCTCAACAGGAGAGGGCAGACCCCAGACTCAGGCTCCAGAGGCCTGTGGGAGGGGCCCTCCTGCCTCAGTGGGGCTGGCCAGCCCGGGTCAGCCGTGTGGGTGGGGCTGTCCTCCATTATCGGGGTTGACGCATCTCCCACGTCAGCCCCCTTATCACCCCGCCCTCTGGCTCCCCCTGCAAGGTGACCCTGGGAGGGGAAAGGCCGGCACCTCCCCCGTCCTCCCTCATGATGCCCAAGAGCCCTGGCTGCCTTTCCTCTAGGGGCCCCTCCCCTTGGTGGGGCCGGGGCCAGCGCAGAGGGCCCAGGAGAGGGCGGCAGGCAGAGGAGTGGAGCTCTGGCGGCCATCATTCCCTGCTGGGAGGCCGGGGCAAGCCCTTCCTTCTCTAGGTTTCTGCCTCCTCTGGAAAAAGGGGGCTAAGTTCCCCTGCCTGTGCCCAATAGGGTGATGGGCATATCCAATGAGGGTGCAGGGAGCTCTCCTGATTCTGATCCCCACTCCCGCCTGCAGCCAGGGCCTGGGTGCAGGAGACTCCCACAGCCCTGTGGGCCCCCAGGATATATGGTCCCACTCAGCCAGGCCTCGTGCTCCTGCATTCCTGGAGCTGGGCCATCTGGACTGACCCCTGGAGGACACGGCAGGACAGTGCCTGTTGGGTCCGAGCCATCCCATCGAGGGCAGTGGGCACCCACGGGGCTCTTGACTCAGTAAGCACCTCATTTGTGCCTCACAGCACCCCATAAGACAGAGGCACAGTGACCCCATTTGACAGATTAGTGGAAAGGACTTGTTCCCTGTCACACAGCTAGAAAGAGGCATGGCAGGATCGGCCTCTCTGTACCCAGATCCATGCCTTGGGCCCCTCTCCTCCTCTGAGACTCAAGGTGGCCTTGTGGTGGGGCGGGGGGGCATTATCAGGGCTTCCTGGAGGGGTGCCAGGCAGTGGAGGGTGAGAGCCGGCCCCCACATGGATACCTGGGTGGGAAGGAGCAGGGGCATCTGTTTTGGAGGGCCAGCCTGGGCAGGGATGGAGGGCTGGGCCCTGAAGCCCAGGGTCTGCAGGGAGCTGGGCCTCTTGCCTAGCCCATCTCTCCTGCCCTGCAGGCCACGACATCAACGGTGCCCTGGAGCCCTCCAACATAGACACCAGCATCCTGGAGGAGTACATCAGCAAGGAGGATGCCTCCGACCTGTGAGTGGCCCCCTCGCCCAGCCTGCACCCGCCCAGCCCCAGCCCTTCGCCTCCCTTCTGTCACCAGGGAGGTCTGAGGGCTGGACCTGGGGTCTGCTGTGGTCCCACCTCTGAAAGCTGCTCCTCGTCCCTTCCCAGCCACTGACTCCTCCGAAATCTCCATAGTTCCCTGCAGGGAGGGGGCGGCTACTTCCCTGCTGGGGCTGGGGTCCTGGCTGGAGCTGAGCCGCCCCTCTTCCCTGCAGCTGCTTCCCTGACATCTCTGCTCCAGCCAGCTCGGCCTCCTACTCCCATGGGCAGCCTGCGATGCCCGGCTCCAGCGGGGTCCACCACCTGAGCCCCCCTGGGGGTGGACCCTCCCCGGGGCGCCATGGTCCCCTCCCACCCCCGGGCTATGGCACCCCGCTGAACTGCAACAACAACAACGGCATGGGCGCTGCCCCCAAGCCCTTCCCGGGGGGCACCGGGCCCCCCATCAAGGCCGAGCCCAAGGCTCCCTATGCCCCAGGGTGAGTAAGGGCAGGGAGTAGGGGGATACAGCGGCACAGGGGCAGGCAGGGAGCAGGGCTGTGGCCATGACCTGGGAGGTGCTAGACACTGGCCTGGCATGGGATGGGCTGGGTGACTGGCTGTGCGTGGGCAGGTGAGGGAAGGGAGGATGAGTCCAGGCCAAGGGGGGACTCCTGGGCTTTGTTCTGAGGCAGTGGGCAGCCACGAAGCTTCTAAGTATGGGAGTGATGAGGGCTGACGTAAGTGCTAGAAAAATCTCGATGCTGTGTGGAGAGTGGACAGGAGGCGGCGGGACTGGAGGCTGTGACTGTTTACCTTCATGGGAACACCTGCATACCCGTGCACGCGCGCCAAGCCCACCCACTTACGCATCCAGCTGACGTGTACTGTGGCCACAGAAGCTGGCCCATGGCTCAGATGTGGCACCTCAGTTCCCCCCTACCCAAGCAAGCCTCATGGGGCCCAGAACCCAGGCCCTTCCCCCCATCTTTCTGAGGAGTCCACACCAAGGGCCTGACCCAGGGCTGAACCTTAGGCCTGGCTTTGACCAAAGGTTCCAGGCAGCCACCCGGCCAGCCAGACTCCAGGGCAGCTCCCGGAGCACATGCTCACAGTGGGAGGCTGGGAGCATGGGTCTGCAGGGGAGCTCAGGGCAAATGTAGGGGCCCCTGTCTCTGGGTGGAAGAGCATTAAAACACTAGGTGCATGAACTCTGTGTTCAGACAGCCTGGCTCCAACTTCAGCTTCCCCATTTATCAGCTGTCTGCCTTGGTAACCCATGGCCTCAGTTTCTTCTGTGAAGTGAGCCCTCAAATGCTTACCCCTCAAGATTATCGTGGGAAGCAAGCAAGGGCACAGAGGATGCCCTGGGTGCATGGTGGCCATGGACACATGGCCGGCCGTGCTTCCTGAGCTCCCTGGCTTTTGGGGAGAAGGGAGTGGAGGCCAGGCTTGGGGTGCCAGGGGTGAACCTTTGCTGCAGAAGGCAAACTGTTTGCTTGAGGCTGTGAGGCTGTTCCTAAACTACAGGCCCCTGAGGGCAGAGGGAGGAGAACTAACATTTGGTAAGCGCCTGCTGGTGCCCGCTGCTGTATCATGTGCCTATGATTGCGTGAGCTCATCAGCCTTCCTGGGTATCCAGCTCCTGGGAGACCCCACAAGGAGCCCTGGCCACTGCTCCCGTCAGGATTTTAATGGCACACTGAGGCTCAGAGAGGGAAAGGGGCTTGTCCAGAGCCACACAGGGACTCTGTGGGCAGGGCCACTCCAGGAAGGGACCCAGGGCCAGACCTGAGTCTAGGTGATAAACAAGACAGACATGAGGCTGGGTGTGGTGGCACACACCTGTAATCCCAGCACTTTGGAAGGCCAAGGTAGGCATATTGCTTGAGCCCAGGAGTTCAAGACCAGTCTGCAACATGATGAAACCCCATCTCTACAAAAAATACAAAAATTAGCTGGGTGTGGTGGCGTGTGCCTATAGTCCCAGCTACGCGAGAGGCTGAGGTGAGAGAATAGTTTGAGCCAGGGAGGTCGAGGCTACAGTGAGCTGTGATCATGCCACTGCTAGGGACAGAGTAAGACCCTGTCTCAAAAAAAAAAAAAAAAAAAAAAAAAAAAAAAAAAAAAAAAAAGGCCGGGTGCGGTGGCTCATGCCTGTAATCCCAGCACTTTGGCAGGCTGAAGTGGGCAGATCACTTGAGGCCTGGAGTTTGAGACCAGCCTGGGCAATATGGTGAAACCCTGTCTGTACTAAAAATACAAAAATTAGTCGGGTGTGGTGGCGCAAGCCTGTAATCCCAGCTACTTGGGAGGCTGAGGCACAAGAATCGTTTGAACCTGGGAGGTGGAGGTTACAGTGAGTGGTGATTGTGCCCCTGGACTCCAGCCTGGGTGACAGAGTGAGACTCTGTCTCAAAAAAAAAAAAAAAAGAAAAGAAAAAAAACAGACACCCGGCTCTGCAGTGGCTCCTGAAGCCTAACTGGGGAGAGGTATTCACCAGTACATCTCCAAGTAGAGGAATAATCAGGTGCCAGAGGAACTTAAGAGGAGAGAACACAAGGTGCTGTGGACTTGGGGCATGGGACTGCAGGGACTGCAGGGTGTGAAAGACCTTAACACATTACAGAAGGCCTGGCCATTGTCAGGGAAGTACAGGACGGAGTGGCAGCCCAGGGGGCCTGAGGCTGTGGCGAGGAGTATGGGTTTGAGTCCCCATACACGTTTTTGTATCATTCACACAAAACCTGCAGGGTCTGTGTTCTTGAATCGTTGTATAGGTCTCTACATGAGGCCCCGAAGGTGGGTGGGTGGCTGGCACAGGGATGCAGGGGGACTCTGGAGCCAGCCCCAGGGCTGTGTCCACAACAGGGCCATGGCCTCTCTGGCAGTTCCCTGGGCATGGGAATGGGGAGTTGCTCCAGATGTGGGGACCAGGGATAGCCAAAGAGCTGGATCCCATATGGCCACAGCCTTCCACTTGCTGGGTGAGCACAGGGTTCACGCAGGACGTGTTGACCTCTTGGGTTGAGTTTGTTCTTTTTCCTGAACACTGATAAAAGTGAAACCTGCAAGAAAAAAATAAACCCAGGCCCGGTGGTGCTGGCTCCCTTCCCAGTCCACACCTGCCTCTGGTGGGGCAGCCCCCCATGACCTGCTGAATGCCCTGAGGCCCAGCCCCCTAGGGCCCTGTGTTTCCAGGAAGCTGTGGGGCTTCAGTGGGTGCAGGAAGAGAGAAGAAGGCCTGGCCCTCGGTCTGGGGCGGGAGTCTTTGATTCCCTGTGCCATCATCAAGGACACTAGTAACTGCCCCCCAAGTGCCCTGTAGGTCTGAGGGGATCCTGGGCGGTCCCCTACCTACAATTCGGCCCCAGGCCCTGCCAGGCACCCCAATGTGGGTGGTGCAGAGAAATGCCCCTAAGGGTGGATGTGACGAAACCTCAGTGTCGCCAGTTTCTGGGGGGCTGTGGGACCCTACCACGCAGAGAAGCTGCCCAGCTGGAAGGCAGAAGCTCAGCTGCTCACGCCCCGGCCCCTTCCCCTGGCTCTCGCAGCACACTGCCGGACTCTCCCCCAGACTCGGGCTCCGAGGCCTACTCCCCTCAGCAGGTGAATGGTGAGTCCAGCGGGCACCGCCCTCCTGCTCCAGGGTTTGGGCAAGTAGTTGGGGCGGCCTTATCAGGGAGGTAGGGGAGGAGGGAGGGGGCCAGCGGCTGCCCAACGGGCTGAGATTATCGCTGGTCAAATACTCCCTGGCGCTTGGCTATTGTTTCCCCACGGGCGGGTGGGGAGCCTGGCCCTGCCTCTGAGCAAGTATCCCCGCGGTGATGCCACCCGCCTGCCCGCCTGCGCCATCATGGACGCACCCTTCGGCGGTAAGTGGGTGGCTGGGGAAGGCCGTGGGTGCAGCCTGGGTGCAGGCTTCCCAGGCCGGGCCCACCTCACCTTAGAGGGTGCTCAGGGGTGCCCTGGCCCCCAGGTGGCCAAGAGCAGAACCACCGCGGGAGCAGGCTCCCCGCAGTCCGGATTGGGGTCAAGAGTTCTGTTTATCTTACCAAAAACATCCCTGGAATGCCTCCTGGGGAACAAAGGGAGCTGGGGCCTCCCCGCTCAGGCTGGGGGGCTGGCCCCTGAGAGCCCAGAAGAGGGACTGCCTGCCGGAGGGGGGAGCACTGGGCAGGCCTGGGCTGGGGGTCTCCGGAGACGCCTTCCTGAGGCCCAGAGGAGGAGCAGGCCTCAGAGGAGATGGGGACGGAGGGGGACCTTTAGATTTGGGTTGGATTCTCCTGGCCCAGCCTGGGGGCAGGAGGTGGCTAGGATGAGGTGAAAGGCTGCCCCTCCTTGGGCAGGTTTGTGCCTCCCTGCCCAGGCCTCTAGTAGGTGGCTGACCAACGGCCCTCCCACCTAGGGTAGATGGGGGGCAGCCCCCGGGCTTGGCTCAGGACGGGGTGGAAGCAGGAGACTCTGCCTTGGGGAGGACGGTGCCCAGGAGCCTGAGTGAGGTTGGTCTCAGATGCCTGCTCCCCCATCTCTCCTGCAGAGCCCCATCTCCTGCGCACGATAACCCCTGAGACGCTGTGCCACGTGGGAGTGCCCTCCCGCCTGGAGCATCCGCCCCCACCTCCAGCCCACTTGCCAGGCCCCCCGCCACCCCCACCACCCCCACCTCACTACCCTGTCCTGCAGCGGGATCTGTACATGAAGGCCGAGCCCCCGATCCCCCCCTACGCTGCCATGGGGCAGGGGCTGGTGCCCACTGATCTTCACCACACCCAGCAGTCCCAGATGCTGCACCAGCTCCTGCAGCAGCACGGAGCTGAGTAAGACGTGGGTGGCTGGCTCCCTGGGGTGGGAAGGTGGGGTACAGGGACCAGGGTGGGCAGGGCGGCGGGCAGGCCAGAGAGGGAGGTAGGGACCGGGATGCACCCAGGGAGGGCAGAAGGCTCTGCAGGGCAGATGGGGGTAACATATTTACACATGTTTACCCAGCAATACCTTGAGGGGTTTACAGCCATGGCTAATTGCTCACAACTACCTTATCTGGTGGGCACAGGTAGGTAAACTGAGGCTCTGATGGGGGAAATGTCCCATCCAGATCATGAGCCAGGGGCAGAGCCAGGACTGGGCCTGGGGCTGTGCCCTTACCCAGACCCCAGTGATTTTGCAGCTGTCTCATGGAACCCTCAGGTTTCTGAGGAGTCTTCTTCCTAGACCCAAGCCCCCCACTCTGACTCAACCTGCACGATTGTCTTTTCATCTGTTTTACATGTGGAGATTCCATGAAAGGTTTAGTTCAAAGGAAGGTTCTGCTGTCAAAACATTTTGTAAACCAGAAGGGGAAGGAGTGCCGTGCAGTCCCCTTTAAACTCCCCACCCCAGGAAGCTCCCCTTCCCTGGTTTTTGTGGCCCAGGCCCTCTGTGGCTTGTTTCTGATCACAGGGCCTGCTCTCCATAGAGCCCCCACTATAAAGGGTGACCTTGAGTGTGACACTGCAGGCAGGGACAAACTCATTCATTCCTCAAGCGATTGCTGTGATTCTGTGAGCCAGCCCTGTTGCTGGGCATGATGGAGACACCAAGTCAGGTGTGACTCCTGTCCACAGTCTGGGGGAAGCGAAGAGTGACAGAAGCAGAAAATGACAGCACGGAGCAATGGGGAGTAGGAGGAGGCAAAGCCTGAGGGCTTCCTTAAGGAGGTGTCCTCTGGGCGGGGCACATCCTGGCCCAAACAGGCTAGAGAGGGGAGAGAGGTGGATACTACCCAGTGGGAGGGGCTCGGGGAGAGCCAGCCCCCACGGCGCACACTTCTGTTTCCCCAGGCTCCCTACACACCCATCCAAGAAGAGGAAGCACTCCGAATCCCCCCCCAGCACCCTCAATGCCCAGATGCTGAATGGAATGATCAAACAGGAGCCTGGGACCGTGACAGCCCTGCCTCTGCACCCCACTCGAGCCCCATCGCCACCCTGGCCTCCCCAGGGTCCGCTCTCCCCGGGCCCTGGTTCCTTGCCTCTCAGCATTGCCCGTGTCCAGACACCACCTTGGCACCCGCCAGGTGCCCCCTCCCCAGGTACATGGCTGGCCAACTCTTCAAGGTGGGGTGTGGGACCCAAGGTGCAGGGCCCACATGGGCGTTCCCTCCCTCCAGGCCTCCTGCAGGACAGTGACAGCCTCAGTGGCTCCTACCTGGACCCCAACTACCAGTCCATCAAGTGGCAGCCTCATCAGCAGAACAAGTGGGCGACCCTGTACGATGCTAACTACAAGGAGCTGTGAGTGCCCTACAACACTCCCCACTCCTCCAGGCCCCCCCATCTTGGGATGCCCCAGCCCAGGACCTCATCAAGGTCCTGGAGCAGGGCCTGGGAGCACTCATTTCACAGAAGAGCAAACAGGCTCAGGGAAGAGCCAGGACTGGCACTCAGGGCTCCTGACTCCTAGGCCAGCCCCAGGCCTCCCTGAGAAGGTGATGACTGCCAGGGAGGGGCAGCTGGGAACCAAGTCAGGGAGAAGTGGGCAGATGGGTGTTTTTTCCCCCGGCTCCTCCTTCCCCACCTCCTCCCTCTGCATTCCAGGAAGGTAGCCGGAAGCTGAGCCCAAGCTGGGCCCTCCCGGCAGCCCCCTCCCTAGAGGGAGGGAGGAGGGGCTGGGGAGGATCCTGTCAGAGGCTGCCTGAGCATTCCTAGCACCCCCTCAACACCCAGATGGCTCCATCTTTCCAGGCCGCAGGCCGGGAGCCCTGTGGGGACCACTCCCCTGGCTCACCCAGAAGGCCAGTGGGCGGGTGACAGGGTAACTGTGGATATTGCCAGGCCTGGGCCAGTGGATTAGACCAGCTGCATGGAGTTGGGTGCTCCAGGCTTTGGGGGAATTCTTAGCCAGCAGTCCCAGGCCTGGGGGCGTCTGGCTGCTGGGGTGGCTGAAGGGTCCCATGAAGTCCTGCCAGGTGGGGGTGCAGTCGTATGGCACTCCAGCCTCTCTGGCATGGGGAGGAAACCCCTTACTCTTACTGCCATACTCTTTGGGCCACCCTTGCCACCCCAGGCTCCAAGGCCAGGAAGCTTGGCAGCTGCAGCCCCGGAAGTGGCCCAGGCACTTCCTGGGTGCTTTGCTAGGTCAGGCAGGTGGGTGGAGCTCCAGGAGGGAAGAGGTGGTGAGCCCAGGCCTTTGGCAACACTGGCCAGGCCCAGAGGCCTCTTCCCACAAGTTTGGAAGCATTCTCCCTGCCCAGCTTCCTCCAGGCCAGCACTGGGCACTCCTGTGACCACTCTTGTGCCTGGGGACCTGAGTGAGGGTGCGCTAAGCCACAGGCCAACAGTTGCTCTTTTTTTTTTTTTTTTTTTTTTTTTGAGACAGGGTCTTGCTCTGTTGCCCAGGCTGGAGTACAATGGCATGATCTCTGCTCACTGCAACCTCCGCCTCCTGGGTTCAAGCAATTCTCCTGCCTCAGCCTCCCAAGTAGCTGGGACTACAGGCGGCTGATTTTTGTATTTTTAGTAGAGGCGGGGTTTCACCATGTTGGCCAGGCTGGTCTCAAACTCTTGACCTCATGATCTGCCTGCCCTGGCCTCCCAAAGTGCTGGGATTACAGGCGTGAGCCACCGCACCTGGCCCAGTTGCTCTTTTTACTGTCAACTAGAGGTGTCTCAAAGGGGCCAAACATGGGACACTAAACCCAGCAACAGATGGGCAAACTGAGGCTGAGTCTGAGGGAGAGTCCAGGAGTGCCCCTTCCCTCCCCAGGCAGACGGAGGGAGTAGGAATGAGGAGGGAGTGGGAATGAGGGCATCTGCGGGCTTGAGCAAGCCGGTGGGCAGGGGCTGGGTCTGCAGCAGAGCAGGCGCCTGGTTCCACCGTTTCCAGGGCAACTAGCTGTCAGGCGCTGTGAGGCTCTGCAGACACAGTCCCTCTCGGGTGAGTGAGGGGGCTTCAGGCAGCCTTCTGGGAAGGAGCCGAGTGTGGGGAGGGCAGTCAAGCCCTCCCCCACTCAGGAGTTCCCTCCAGTCTGGTGGGCCTCAGGGTCTGGCCCTGCTTCCCCCATCACCAGGGCGGGGCGGTGGCCTAAGGCATGGGGTATAGGAGAGAATGTTGTCTGAGGAGTTTGCAGCCCTGTACTAGAATCCTCTCCGGGACTCAGTTTCCATTTCTCAGGAGTGGGGGCAGCCGCATTGGTGGTTTGAGGATGCAGGGGTGTGGTGTGGGAAATAGTTTTGGAACCCAGCAGGTGGGAGGAACCGATGTTCCAGGCCCGGCTCTGGGGCCTCAGGGGAGTGCCCTCACCCGCCCCCCCAGGCCCATGCTCACTTACCGCGTGGATGCGGACAAGGGCTTCAACTTTTCGGTGGGCGACGACGCCTTTGTGTGCCAGAAGAAGAACCACTTCCAGGTGACAGTGTACATCGGCATGCTGGGCGAGCCCAAGTACGTCAAGACGCCCGAGGGCCTCAAGCCCCTCGACTGCTTCTATCTGAAGCTGCACGGAGTGAAGGCAAGTTTGGAGCTCAGCAAGGAAGGGAGGGCAGGAGGGCCCTTTGGGGGCACTGAAAGACCCCAGAAAAAGCAAGCGTTGGCTGGATGCTGTGGCTCACGCCTGTAATCCCAGCACTTTGGGAGTCAGGCAGATCACTTGAGGTCAGGAGTTCAAGACCAGCCTGGCCAACATGGTGAAACCCTATCTATACTAAAAATACAAAAATTAGCCAGGTGTGGTAGTACGGGCCTGTAATCTCAGCTACTTGGGAGGCTGAGGCAGGCAGGAAAATCCTTTGAACCCGGGAGGCGGAGGTTGTAGGGGGCTGAGATCACGCCACTGCACTCCAGCCTGGCAACAGAGCGGGACTTCATCTCAAAAAAAAAAAAAAAAAAAAAAGCAAGCATCTGTGTGCGTGTGTGTGTGTATGTGTGTGTAAACTCCCCCCCTGCTACTGCCACCCCGCCCTCCCGCCTTTTATCCGTGTGCCTGCCCCTCAGCCTGCCTCCCCCTTGCCCTGCGCCTGCCTCCCTCTTGTTGGGCTCATCAACCTGCCTCCCTGCCTCCCTTTCGCCCTGTGCCTGCCCCTTAAACGTTAGACTCCTCAGCCTGCTTCCCTCTCATTGGGCACCTTACCCTGACTCTGTGCCTCTTTGCCTCCCTGCCTCCCTCTCGCCCCGTTTCCTGCTCCAGCCTGTGATTCCCAAGTCTGCAACCCCAGTCAAGACCCATCTCCTGGGCCCTCTACCAGGTGCCTCAGCTCCAGGTCCCAAACTAAACTCCCTGCACACTTGCCTCCCACCCTGGGCTCCCCTCTCAGGGAATGGGGCGCAGGGCCTTGGTTACCTGAGCCGCAAATCTGGGTCAGGGCCCTCTTTCCCCAACCTCATCATGCATCTGGCCTTGCTATTGCCCTGGAAGATCCCTCTACCTGGTCCGGTCCTCGCCTCTTTCCTGTCCATCCCCTGGTCTGGGTTACCTCCCTTCCTTGTCGGAATGTCCACAGCAGCTGGGACCCCCAACTCCTGCCCCACTTGAGACTCAGGGGGCCACAGCACTCCATATCCTTCCAAGGCCCCCAGTGCCCTCCCAGCAAAGCCCCGGCTTCCAAGCTGTACCACGGGGGCCTTGGGGGCCCTGCCCTCTGCTCCAGCTCTGCCACTTGTGGTACCATCGCAGCCCCCGCCCTCCACCCTGTGGCTCCCTTTGCCTTGGATGCCCTTCCCAACACCCATCCCTCCTCTCCAGGCAGACTCCATGCTGGTCCCCTCCCCAGGGGCCCCTCCCCTAAGACCCATTGGGAGGCACCACAGCACAACCCCAGTAGTGGCTGATTTTGAGTCTATGAGCTCCCTGTGGGCATGGCTGGGTCTGTCGGCTTCGGTGTGATGAGTGAGCCAGGCATGGTACCTTGGCATGGCTCTGCCAGTGCACGTGGAGGAGTAGAGGAGACGTGGGTATGGAGAGGATCTGGGGAGTGAGTGGGCCTAGGTGCAAGTGGATGGGCTTGGAGGCTGCTGTGAGGTGTGTGGGTATGGACATGAGGGAGGGTGGGGCTGTGAGTGTGTGTGTGTGTCTGTGTGTGAGTGCATATATGCAGAGGTGGGGGGAGCGTGTGGGTGTGGAATGGGGGTGTGGGTGTTTGGGGAGTGACTGCATGCGTAGCTGTGCAGAAGTTGGGGGAGTGGTATGCTGTGAGGGGTGAGGAGGGTGTGGGTGTGAAGTAGGGTGTGGGGGGGTGTGACCATGCAGAAGGCATCTGAGCTTGTGGGAATCGCGGCTGAGGGCTGGGTGCTGCCCTGTTTCCTGGTGAGGTCTAGTTGGGCCAGGCCTGGCTGAGAGGGGGCAGGAGGGCAGGACCAGCTGGGTAGCCCCGTCCCGAGGTGCCACTGGCTTCACTCCCCACAGCTGGAGGCCCTGAACCAGTCCATTAACATCGAGCAGTCCCAGTCAGACCGGAGCAAGCGGCCCTTCAACCCGGTCACGTGAGTGTCTGACCCTGTTGGGGGTGGTACCTAGAAGGGTCCACAACTAAAGCTGGCTTGGGAATGGAGGGGCCAGGGAGGTACCCAGGGTGTCCGCCTCACGTACGTTGCTGGCCTGGGTGCCCCTCAGTGGCGTGGCTCTTGCAGCCTCCCTCCCTGCCCCTTGAGCACCCTGCCTCTCCTCTGCAGGGTCAATCTGCCCCCTGAGCAGGTCACGAAGGTGACTGTGGGGCGGCTGCACTTCAGCGAGACCACCGCTAACAACATGCGTAAGAAGGGCAAGCCCAACCCCGACCAGAGGTGAGCAGGTGGGGGCCCTGCCCCGGAGCCCCTCCATTTCTGAGGCAGGAAGACACCGCCCTGGGTGGCACACCAGGCACAGAGTCCTACAGGCTGAGCCATTTCACAGATGAGAGACCTGAGATTTAGAGCCCTTCATTGACTTAAGGATGGGAAGAGCAGAAGCCTGGCTTCTGGGTTGAGAAACAGCCCTGGCTTCTTGCTGTGGGCCCTGGGGAATTTCTGCCCCCTGGTGGAGGCTCGGGTTCCTCCTCTGTAGGAGGGGGTGAGATGAACATGCATCTGGCCAGGGAAAGGGTGGCCCTGGGGGTGGGGGCAGGCCATGAGTACTTCTGAGACCCCTGTGTGTCCCAGGTACTTCATGCTGGTGGTGGCCCTCCAGGCTCATGCACAGAACCAGAACTACACGCTGGCCGCCCAGATCTCAGAGCGCATCATTGTGCGGGTGAGAGCCACCTCCTCCCAGGGCGTAGACAGCCCTCCCCAGGACTGGGAGAAACAGCAAGCAGAAGTACCCGGGTACTGAGAGTCAGGAGTGGGCATGCTCATCCTGCTAGGCACTGGGTGTGTGGCTTTGGGCAAAGCTCCCACCCTCTCTGGGCTGCAGGGTCTCCACAGTAAAGCAGGGAGGTGGACGAAGCCTGGTAGCTTCTGGGATCCCACAAGTGACAAAAAGTTGTCACAGTGGGAGGGACAGTTCAAGTTGGGCTTGGTGCAGTGAGAAACCCTGGCTGGAAGGGGAGGGGCTGCTGTGGAGTTTCCCCTGCTCCCAGGGCCCTGCAGGTCCCCTCCCTATCCCCCAGGACTGATCCAGCCCCAACTCGCGGTAGGCCTCCAACCCAGGCCAGTTCGAGAGCGACAGCGATGTGTTGTGGCAGCGGGCACAGGTGCCCGACACCGTCTTCCACCACGGCCGCGTGGGCATCAACACAGACCGGCCGGATGAGGCGCTGGTTGTGCACGGGAATGTCAAGGTCATGGGCTCGCTTATGCACCCCTCCGACCTGCGCGCCAAGGAACACGTGCAGGAGGTGGGGCCGGGCGGGTCCAGAGGCTGGAGCGGGCCGCGGGGGCGGGGCTCCTGGGGAGGGGGCGTGACTACGCGGAAAGGCGGAGCTGCGGGGGAAGGAAGGGAGGGAGGCTGGCCTCGAATCCCGATCTAACGACTCCAGTGGTGGGGTCTCCTCTCCACACTGCAGCCTCCAGGCTGCCGCCCTCCTGGGCTCCGGGGCCTGCTCCGGGACGGCCGCAAGAGGGGTTCGTTCCCGCGCCTGGCTCCCCGCAGGTGGACACCACCGAGCAATTGAAGAGGATCTCGCGCATGCGGCTGGTGCACTATAGATACAAGCCCGAGTTCGCCGCCAGCGCGGGCATCGAGGCCACCGCGCCAGAGACAGGTAGGGACCGGGCTGGTGCGGACTGGGGTCCGGAAACCCAGAAACCTCGGGCCTCAGTGACCTTGCCCCCTGTCACCTGGAAATCCTACTCCTCTTGACTCCCGGAACTGCGCCCCTGGGAATCATGCCTTCTAGAAGTCCCGCCCCTCAGACCTTGGAAAATCGCACCTCTCCAGGTCCCCGGAACCTCGCCCCATTGTCAGTGGAAATCCGAGAATCGCGGCCCAGGGACCCTCGCCCTTCGCGCTAGATGAATCCTACCTTTAACCTGCCAGAATACTACCCACTCGCCCTGGGATCCTTACCCCCAGGAATCCGCCCCACCCCAGCCCAGGAACCTCACACCTGAGCCCTGGAATTGCAATCCTGTGAACACTGGTTCGTGGGATCTCCCTGCTCCAGGGCTCCTTGGAATCCAAATCTCTGGGTTCCAGAACTTCACCCTCTCCAGTCTTGCTCCCACTGTACATTACAAAGCTGTGAGTAGCCCTTTACCACCCCCCCACCCATCTTTGGCTTGTTCCCTGCCCCCAGGTGTCATCGCTCAGGAGGTGAAGGACATCTTGCCTGAGGCTGTGAAAGACACCGGAGACATGGTCTTTGCCAATGGGAAAACCATAGAGAACTTCCTGGTGGTGAACAAGGTCTGTGGGTAGGGGAATGGGAGGGAGCCCAGAGGCAAGGGGGGAGCCAGCTGGGGAACACTCATCACCTCCATAGATACTGGGGGCACTGCAAAGCAGAGGCAGGAGCACCCTCGGCTCTCATGCTGCCTCCAGAGCGCCCTCTGCACCCCACAGGGAAGGGGTGAGTGTTCAAGGAGATGAGTGGGTAGGGATTTGGCCCCTGGAGCCTGTGTGATCAAGGGCAAGAGAAACCCTGCGGAGGGCCATGGCCTTCCACCCCCAGTAAAATGAGGGCGGTAATAGAACTGCACAGACATCCTCGTATGGTTACCTCCAGGCTGAAATACGTGGTTTATTGTGAGGACGTTTGTCACTTACCTGTCCTGAGTCTGGGCGCCAAGGAGGCATGTAATAGGTCTCCACCCCAGCTGAATAGTGAAGTGCTGACATCTGAGACACCAGTCATCCGAGGGGCAGATCCCGGGGCTGCAGCCTTCAGGCTTAGGAAAGGAGAGCTCTGGCAGGGAGTGGGGAGGGCCATTCAGGCAGGTGGGACAGCCCAGGTGAAGGTGCAGAGGTGGAGGTGTTGCTCGGAGACAGGCACAGGAGCTGTGGGAGCCGAGGCTGGATTGGAGGGGCCCGCCCAGGTAGGGAGGCTTTGAGGGCCTCCCAGTGGCCAAGGACAGTGGCCGCCCCTCCTGCCCCCTGATGTCTGGCAGCCTGGGGCTCCCGGGGCTGACTGGGCCCTCTGTGTTGGCCCATGGCCCATGGCCCATGGCAGGAGCGCATCTTCATGGAGAACGTAGGGGCCGTGAAGGAGCTGTGCAAGCTGACAGACAACCTGGAGACGCGCATTGATGAGCTGGAGCGCTGGAGCCACAAGCTGGCCAAGCTGCGGCGGCTCGACAGCCTCAAGTCCACCGGCAGCTCGGGCGCCTTCAGGTAGGGGTGCGGGGTGGGGGAAGGTGAGACCCTTCTTCCCAGGGACACCCCTGATCCTGGCCCTCTTGCTGCAGCCATGCAGGGAGCCAGTTCAGTCGGGCGGGCAGCGTCCCCCACAAGAAGAGGCCCCCCAAGGTGGCCAGCAAGGTAGGGGTGAGCAGGGATGGCAGGCGGGTTGGAAAGGGGGCCTCCCTTGTGGCCTCCCTTTCTGGCTTGCAGTTCTCCAGCCTCACTGCCTCTGGTGCTTCCCTCTCCTTGTGACTCTGTAGCCCTCCCAGCCCCGTTTCTCTTTCTTCTCCCTTTGCCCCCGGGGAAATGGGGCACCCCCTTAACCGCTCCTCCGACCTCCAGCAGAGCCCACTGGGGACAGCCTCAGCCTGGCCCTCTTTGCATTTGCACTTTTCCTCTTGGTCCTCAGTCATCGTCCGTGGTTCCGGACCAGGCCTGCATCAGCCAGCGCTTCCTGCAGGGAACCATCATTGCCCTGGTGGTGGTCATGGCCTTCAGGTGACTTGTCCCCTGGGCTCTCATGGTGGCTGACTAGGGGAATGGAGCTGCCCAGTGGAGTCAGCTGCCCATGGGCTCAGGCCTGGGGGAAGAGGAGGATGTAGCTTGGGAGATCAGGCAGCTGAGGTCTCGGTGAGGTGGGCCTTTCTGCCTCTTCCCCTCTGGGGTGACCCATTTTGTAGGCATCACCTGGGAGCCCAGCCTCAGGAGCAAGGACCACAGCCTTGTCCTAGAGAGAGGGCACTGGATGGTGGCTCCAGCTCTAACGGTCACCCTTTTCTGTGGCTCCAGCGTGGTGTCCATGTCCACACTGTACGTGCTGAGCCTGCGCACAGAGGAGGACCTGGTAGACACTGATGGGTAGGTTCCTGGAGGCCAAGCCAAGCTGCCAGGCCAGGTGGGGCTTTGGTGGGCAGTCCCAGGTCAGAGAGCCATGAGACTGTCTTCTCTAAAGGAGTTCATCCTTAGCCTCTCAGCCTGCTGGGGTGCTGTGGGGGTCCAGGGAGGGCCTCCTTGGAGGGTGGGCAGCCTTTCCCAGTCCCTGCTGACGCTGATGTTTCTGTCTGGCCTGTTTAGTGCCCCTCCAGGTAGCTGGGCCTGCGAGTCAGGGCTGTCTGAGGGGCTGGGGTTGGAACATGGGGTAGGAGGAAGGAGGGCCAGGGCAGGGCCTTGGGCTCTGCGAGCCCACTGTCACCCCCAGCTCCTGGGGCCACCTCTGACTGTGTCTTCTCTTCTCTCTTCCCCTTTGCCTGTCTCACCCTTTGCCTTTTTGCTGCCCCTTAGCTCTTTTGCCGTGTCCACTTCCTGTCTCCTGGCCCTGCTCCGGCCCCAGCCCCCTGGGGGGAGTGAGGCCTTGTGCCCATGGTACGTGCTGACCAGCGCCCCTCTCCTCTGGCTCCTGCTGCCCCTCTTCCTGCCTCCCTCCCCTCCCTCTCTGCCTCTTCCTGCCCTCCTGCCTCTCCAGGACTGTCAGGCCCTCTCCCCTCAAGCTCTCCCAGCCCTTCTGAGCTCAGCCCATCCTTCCCCAGCAGGTCCAGCCAGAGCTTTGGGACCACGCAGCTCCGACAGTCCCCCTTGACCACTGGGCTACCAGGCATACAGCCCTCTTTGCTGCTGGGTGCGTGTCTGGGCAGGTCTGGGTAGGACAGGGAGGTTGCTATGTTCTGTCTTTGGGGCTTCTCCGGCTCATACAGCCTCTGGCCTCCTCAGTGACCACCAGCCTCACCAGCTCGGCCCCAGGTTCTGCTGTCCGCACCTTGGACATGTGTTCCAGCCACCCCTGCCCTGTCATCTGCTGTTCCTCACCCACCACCAACCCTACCACTGGTCCTAGTCTTGGCCCCAGCTTTAACCCTGGCCATGTCCTCAGCCCAAGTCCCAGCCCCAGCACCAACCGCTCAGGTAAGGCTTTCTGTGGGCTGGGGCTTGGGGCGGGGGCTACCTTCTTAGAGAGAAAGGCCCAAATACTCATTGGTGGGAGGGTCTCCTGGAGCCTAGAACGAGGCTCTGGACAATGACTGAGAAGTTCCCCTGAGAGGACCAAGAGACACATGGGGTTCACTCAGTCTTGTGGGGCCCTAGAGACAGCTGGACAGGAAGAAACCAGCTTCCAGCTTCTTAGCCTGTGCCTGGTTCTATCCACAGGCCCCAGCCAGATGGCCCTTCTGCCAGTCACCAACATCAGAGCCAAGTCCTGGGGTCTTTCAGTCAATGGCATTGGCCACTCCAAGCATCACAAGAGTCTGGAGCCTCTGGCCAGCCCTGCAGTCCCCTTCCCTGGGGGGCAGGGCAAAGCCAAAAACAGTCCCAGCCTTGGTTTCCATGGCCGGGCCCGCCGAGGGGCCCTCCAGTCCAGCGTGGGCCCTGCTGAGCCCACCTGGGCCCAGGGCCAGTCAGGTACTTGCTGCACCCCTGACACTACCCAGCCCAGCCTGGCAAGGCTCACTGGCCAGGGCCCACCTCAGCCCAGTCATGTGACTGTCTGGGTTCAGACTTGTCAGTCAATAGACGTTTGCTGAGCACAGAATCAGGATCAGGAATCAGGCCTGCAGCCTTACATAGATCATCCCATTTAGTCCCCACAGCACTCCTGCACGAAAGGAATTGTTGTTCCTATTGTTCAGCTGAAGAAATGGGATGGAGACTAAGGTGAAGTGACCTGCCCAGGGTTATACAGCCCCTCCGAGGCAGGGCTTGTATTTGATCCCGAGCCTGGCTCCTCCTTCGCCATGCCAGCACCAGGAGGGTGCTATACTGGGTCTCCCCTACTGTTTCCAAAACCTTGGATCTTTGGTTTTAACAAAGCTACAGAACCTTTTATTGTAGTTTTCAAACTGGGTTCCTCTGAGGTACCCTGGGGGCTGCGCTGGGGGCTGCCCTGGGGGTTGAAGGGGAGGCTGGGAGGCTTCCTGGCTTCAACCAGGCAGCTCTGCTCTCACCAACTTTCATTTGATGGATTTTGTGGCTTCAAGAAAAAGAAAGCCTGGAAAATGTGGCTTACAGAGATGGAAATTCAATGTGATGGGGGAACCCCATGGGGGAGATGTTTGCCAGGCACCCGTTTACTGAGCTGCCTGCCACTCTGTGGCTGGCTCTGTACAGGGGACTGGGGGTGATGAAGATGGACATGCCCCTGTCCCCAAAGACCTCACAGAGATGAAAACACAGTGTGATGAGGCTCTGAGGGGACATGCAGGTAGCTTTGGGACTGGGGAGGACACTTAATCCGGACGAAGGTGGGGAGGATCAGGGAAAACTTCTCTGGAGTTGGTGACATTTGAGCTGACTCTTTAAAGGACCTTTGGAATTTGCCCAGAAGGGATGTGGGAAGGGCACCTTCCATCTCGTCTGTATCTGATACCTGTCCTGACCACACAGGGTGTCCTGGATCCTGTTGGGGTCCTTGGGTCCCTGGGTCATGCCTCAGAGCTGAAAACGTACCAGGTCCAGCAAATGTTCAGCGGCCCCAGCTTCCCCCTTCCTGGGTGGATAGTCAGGCAGCAGCAAGACTGTATGTGAACTAGATGAGCAAGAAGTCCTGTCTCCCCCATCTGACTTGTCACACTTCAGTCCCACCCCTACCCAGCCAGCCTGCAGTCGGTTTGTTCAGGGAGGCTGCGAGGAGCAGCGTGCTGGTAGCGGTGTAATCATCGGCCTCGGGGCAGAGGGGAGCCTGATTTGTGTGATGCTGTCAACACTGCTGATTTCAAGCTACCAGTGTAACTGATGTTTCTGAACCCAGAACTGGGAGAGATGCCCGCAGTCAGGAACACAGGCCTCGAGCGGGCTCCTGCACACCTGGCAGGGGATGTGAAGACCCATCCCTACTTCTGGGTGTTCCAGTTCTTTTGAGGAGGCAGATGTCAGGCTCACGGGAACTGGGTAGTCCTAGGGCTGCTGAGGAAAGGGTGTAGTGTGATGCTGGCCATTGTGGAGATCTGGAAAAAAATAACCTGGAACTTATTCATACTAAGGTGTGAGTGACTGCTTCAAGTCTGGCAAGGAAAGACTTGCCTGCTTCTCATTTGTGTCCTGCCTTGTCACCTTACTCCTGCCCCAACAGCCTCTCTCCTTGCAGAGCCAGTGCCCTCCCTGACCTCCATCCAGGTGCTGGAGAATTCGATGTCCATCACCTCCCAGTACTGTGCTCCAGGGGATGCCTGCAGGTGGGCTGGGCTCCCTCCCCTCACCCAGGGAGGTCCTCAGGTGACATGAGCCCAGGTGGTACAGATCGCCCAGAACTTGCCCTTTCAGGGAGGAGCCTCCCCCATAAGGCAGGGCAGCCCCTTTCCAGGCCTCTGTGGAGCTCCAGTACAGATTGGGGGCTGAGGAGTCCCTGGTGTGGGGGGGGGGGGGGTGGCAGGGTACCCTCAGGCTAAGGTGCCAGTTTTGCCCCTGCAGGCCTGGGAACTTCACCTACCACATCCCTGTCAGCAGTGGCACCCCACTGCACCTCAGCCTGACTCTGCAGATGAAGTGAGTGCCGGCGTGGGGAAGTGGGAGGCAGGAGGGGAGCCAGGGAGAATCTCCCGCAGAGCCTCAGAACAGCCGAGTCTGAGGACAGCCGGAGAGTCTCTGGTATTTCCTGCATGGTGGGATAAGTGCTGACTTCATTGCCTACTTCGTGGTTAGCTGGCTAAATGACCTGGCCTCATGGGCTGAGGACCACATGGGATGGTTGATGGGAAAGGTTTTGTTCGAGGGCCCTGGTTATTATGCGGTGTTTCAGGCTGGGTGGAGATTCAGAGGCGTGTGGCAGGCTGGCTGGGAGGGGGCTGGGGTTGAGGGACTCCAGAACCTCATTTCTCTGCTAACTGGGCCTGTCTACAGCTCCTCCTCCCCCGTGTCTGTGGTGCTGTGCAGCCTGAGGTCAAAGGAGGAACCATGTGAGGAGGGGAGCCTTCCACAGAGTCTCCACACCCACCAGGACACCCAGGTAGGTGGGACTGGGAAGCTGCGGGCCGGCCAGGCCCGAGCTGCTTCTCTCCTGGCACAACTGGGCCCCCAAATGGGCAAGGAGCAGAAGCTGGGAGTTATAGAGTGAAGCCTTCTCCACAAGGGACACTCTGGGGCCTGGGCCTCTGTGTCCCAGGGAGGGGCACGCATGTCCGTGTTTGTTCATTGCACTCTGCTGAGCATCTCCCAGCCCTGCCGTGCTGGAGATGTGGGGAAGACAGCAGATCACAGGCGCTAATGTGGATGAGTGCAATGATGGAAACAGGCAGGTGTCTGGGAGCCCATGGCGGGGAGGGCTGTGGCTCACTGGAGGTGTCTGCAGAAGCAGGAAGGAGCCGACCTCATGCTCAGGTTGGGGAAGTGGCACAGCTAGATGTGCAGCATCAGAGGGCCCCTCAGGTTCCATGTTTGGCTACCTCTTCTGGGAGAACTGGATGGTGAGCTCCTCCCTGGCCAGGTAACCGGAAGTTATGACTGTCCCTGGGGCTGATGGACCCCCAGTTTCTTCTTGAGCCTAAGAGGCCATGGGAGAAGACGCTCAGGACAAATGAAGGGAAGTAGTGATTATTTTTTCTCGCCCATTCATGTGTTTACTCAGAAAATATTGATTGGGGCCCCATCTGTCCCAGGCCCTGTACTGGGTGGGCCCAGCTGCAGGGGAGAGAGGTGGAGTAGACACAGGTTTTGACTTCCAAGAACGTACTCTATAGTGAGGGAGAAAAGACGTGCAGAAAGCACCTGCAACAGAGGTGGGGGTGCTTCTGAGGGAGGCCCGAGCCCTGTCACCCTGCAGAAGAGACAGTGTCCGAGACAGAGGGAGAGCCCAGCTAGACACGCAGCAGACATGGTGCTCGGGCCTGAAACCACATCACAGACGCACAGCCAAAGCCTCAGGTAGATGGGCAAGCTGCCTGCGGCCAGGCTGCATGCCACGCTGTGAGGGAGACAGCCAGACAGGCCTGGGTTTGAATCCCAGCTGTGTGATTTTGCCACACTGTGTGATTTTTAGGAAGTGGCTCAGTTTCCTCATCCAGAAGATGGGGCTAGTAGCAGCACTGTGTCACTGGATTGTACTGAGGATGGGGCTAATGAAATACTTTGATGTGCCCAGAGCATAGTGGGTGAGGGAACCCAGCACAACAGGACTGGGAAGGAGGCAGGGGCCAGGTGGAGGTGGCTGTGGACCTGCCAGTCCCGGGCACGGTCTGCATGGAGTAGCTGCCATTGCTCCTTCTGCCAAAGCAGAACATGCTCCTTCCTATCTCTTCAAAGTTCTCTGCTTTTTCCCTTCATAAAACTCCCCACAGACCCCAGGACTGCAACGGCCGTGGTGAGATGCTGGTTGGGATAAGGGCAGCAGTCTGTCCTGACCCCTCTCTCCCTTCTCTCCAGGGCACCTCTCACCGGTGGCCAATAACCATCCTGTCCTTCCGTGAATTCACCTACCACTTCCGGGTGGCACTGCTGGTGAGCAGGGGCATCCCACCTACCCTGGAGGTCTGGGCACCCCTGTCTGCGACGTGGGGCTTGAGGAATGGGGGGTTTGCACAGTATGTGGTAGGGCTGGGGGCACAGTGTCAAGCAATGTCAGCAGGGAGTGCCGTCTGCCCCGCACCCCCAGAGCCGCCTCACCTTCCCACTGCCCTTCCACCCAGGGTCAGGCCAACTGCAGTTCAGAGGCTCTCGCCCAGCCAGCCACAGACTACTACTTCCACTTCTACCGCCTGTGTGACTGAGCTGCCCTCCTGAGGCAGCACCACACCAGGGACCAGGGGTGCCCAGGCACCCCCCAACACTGGATGCAATGGTGTTACACTGGAGCCCGCTGCAGGCCAGCTCTGCTGTTCACTGGCCCTACCCGAGACTGGTGAAACTGGAAGTCTTCACACTGGAGTTGCTGTTCCAGCTGGTTGCCCCTCACGGCACAGAGGGAACCTGAGAGCCAGAGACTTCCTGGGCCTTCCTGCCTGCCACCCCCTAGGGGCCAGGACAGGACCAGTTTACCTCTTTCCAGATATGGTGGTTGGAGGGCTGGTTCAGGTGCCCTGGAGGGAAGGGGAAGCCTGTGGCCCTGATTTGTTCAGAGCCCACTCTCCCTTGCCTCCTCTTTTGAGACTGGAGCCAACCCTTTTGGAGAGAGGACCTGCCCACCTTTGAGATCAGCAGGGGGCTCGGATCCAGCCCTAAGAGACTTGGGTGGACCCCCATGAGTCAATGGAGGGCAGACGGCTCTCCCCCTTAAAGCTGTTCCCTGGGGGATGGCTTGGTAGTGGACTTTCTGGGGTTTGCCTGTTACGCCAGACTCGGACTTCTAAGCTTTAAGTGTGGCCCAGGAGGTTTCTTCTCCCTGGGAGGGCTTGGCTCCCAAGAAGTCCCAGGGCAGCTGAGGCCAGCCCTGGCTGGGTTGGAGAAACTGACTTTGTGCCTTAAGTCTACTCAGTGCCTGGTGAAGCCACCCTCAGCCCTTCACAGGCCTGAACCAGTAGGGGCCAGTGGGCCAGGTAAGCCCTAGAGCCTTGAACCAGGAATATCCAGGAAGAGGAAATTCCCTTTGAGCCCCCAGATGGTGTTGCAGCTTCACTGCCTGCGTTCCTGGGAGCGTCTGGAGCTCACAGTGATCAGTGACCACATCATTCTCTCTGAGCAGAGGAGCAGGAATCCCTCAAGCAGCAGCCTGGTCTTGGCTGGTGGGCAGATGCAAATAGCTTTTGCTGTTATTAATGAAGTAATTACTAAATGCACTTAAACCAGGGCAGGAAGGAATGGAAGGATGGAGCTAGAAAGCTCAGAGTGGGCCAAAGCAGGGGTGTGACACTTGCAAAGACAGGGCTCTGACTCTGATCCCTCCCAGGGAGCCTCCGACACCCATCCCACTCCCAACCACCAAGACCCTGGGTTAGGGAAGAAGTTGTATCTTAAGTGCCACCTTCAAGTTTCTTAGTGGTGCCTGGTGCATTCTGAGGCTACATCCAGGCTCATGGAAGGAGTGTGGTATTCATTTAGCCATGTCTGCCATGGGTCCAGAAGTGGGAAAGGGAATTGCTGTCCTTGCCCTGTGGTATGCTGCCACCTCTTTGGGAAGCAGGCCTTGCCCCTGTCCCACCACTCATTCTCAGCTTTGAATGGGAGGCCTTTCTATAGTGGAGGCCTTTCCTTGAAGCCTATGAACTGCAGGCCCCCTTTTGCCATTGATCTCAAAGCACTTGTCCTCAGGATAGGGAAGAGCAGGGGGATGCAGGAATAGCAGGGATAGCTTGCTCCCAGCCCCCTCCCCAATTTGGTTCCGTTGACATAGGAATTTTACGATTCCCAAACCATGCAGGGGCTGAGCCTTCCTTATGATGACTTTGTTCTCCCTCCCACTGGGGGAATCCTCCCTATGCCTTAAAACTGCCGAGCCCCACTCCATGTAATAGGATTCCTGGGCTTCCTCAATGGGGGTTCATGTTCTTGGACTGCGGCCCCTCAGTCCTTAACTGGAAAGTAACCGTCCACTGCCCCCTGGAGCCCATCTGGACACAGCACAGCCCCAAAACCGTTAGCAGCTGGCTCTGTTTCCAAGCCTGGGGAGGGGTTCCTCAGTGCAGGAGTTGGGGACAGGCTGGGGATCCAAGCTGCTTGAGGGGGTCAACCTTGGACCAAAGTTGCCTTAAGCCTGTGGTAAAAGGGCTTCAGGGAAGGTAAGTGGGCCACCTGCTGGAAGCTGCCAGCTGCCCGGCTGGCAATGGTGTGAGTGTCTTGGCCCTGTCCCTGCCCTGGGGTCCAGCAGGTCATCCCTCCCTTCTTCTCTCTCCTTTGGCGTTTGTTCCTGTAGTCACTGGGCTAATCTCCCCCTAGCTTCAAGCTGTACATAGGGCCTCCCAGTGCAAATCCTCCTGCCCATACCGTGCACCCTTAGAAGCCTGCGTGTGCATAGAGCGCCCCCTACCTCCCAGTTAACTCCCAGTTCTCCCTGAGCTTGGTATTTGTCGTGTGCCAACTCTGACTCTGAGGTGGGCAGTGAGGGAAGCAGCCCCAGGCCTGCTTGCTTCCTGTCCCCGAAATGTTCGTTTCTTCTGAAGTAAATATACATATATAAATAAATGTATAAATACTGCTTTGTATCTGAGCTTGCCTCCTTGTCTATTCTTGGGATTGGTCTGGTGGGAGAGGAGTCACCTATAAGGCTAGGGCCAATTGGAATTCAAAGTTCTTCCTGAGAAGCCTGGAATCTCTGAGCTCCTGAACCAGAGGGCCAAATGGATGCTTCATACCCCTTATCCTCTTAGCTTCATATTGGGGCTAGGAGTGGACTCATCAGCCTCTCCCATGGCCACACCTTCCCCTCCTGCGCACCCGCTGCTGCCCACCTGCATTAAAAGTAGCCACTGAGGAGAAAAGCCTTCTTAGGGGGAGAAGCTGAGCCTGGTGAGGATGCCCCAGCACAGAGAATGGTGGCTATGTTTATGGCAGGGACTGGCCTAGGGCAGAATGGACCGATGTGGGTTCCTAGAGAAGTTTGTCCTAGAAACAATAGAAAAGGGTAGGCCCAGACCCTATCCACAGGTAAGCCTTAAATTCCAATGACAAAACACCGGTGCCACACAAATCTCATCCCCCTTAAGTAGATCAGCAGCAGGAACTGTGAAAGGCAGATGAGAAATGGGAAAGGGAAGAGATTGGGGAAGCAATGTAGGTCCCAGCACCCACCACCCCTGCAGAATGGGCCCCAGACAGGACTGCTATACATCTGCATTTATTATGAGCAGCAGGTGGGACACTTCCAGCAACAGTAAAAAAAAGTAATTTACAAAAGCAGGTTTCAGTGAAGCCATCTGGTTGTTACCTAAAAGAGGAGAGGGGTATCAAAATAAGACCAATGGCCCTTCTTTCCTCCTTCTCTCCCTGCACCCCTGTGCTCCTGGGGCAAGGGCTATTGAGCACACACCTCTGAGGATGAGCCACCAGAGCTGATTCCTAGTGGCCTGTTTGGTGGATTGTCTGCAGCAAGTTTTAAGCCCTGGATCTTGACCCCCTTTCAGCCAGCTGACTTCCCAGCAGCCTCTCCAAGTCACTGGGGTCTGACTTCTAAGAATGTAAATGTACAGCCATGGGATGCCTGCGTCCACACTTCTAGGTGGTACATCCCAAAGGCAGATCGAGGCCTTGGGCCATGTGAGCTCAGAACTGACAGAGTCACATTTGGCTCAAATCCGTATGAGGGGCAGGGAAAGAGGCACAAATGTCTAGTGTCCCTACCCATTCCACTGAGTCTGTCTCCATCAACCAAGGGGTCATGCTGGAAGAGCTTTAAGGACCCTGCTGACCTGACTCTGGGGAGGCTTCCCTGGGCTGTGCCTTGGAGGCTCACGCATCCATCCCATTGCAGCTCTTACCCTTGGGTGCTCACACGTAGATGCCAACCCAGAGCAGCAGGAAGAGGACTCCAAAGCCCATGAAGAGTGAGGCCACTAAGGAGATGAGGAGCTCTTTATAGATATCACGAGTGTACTTGGTAGAGGTGACCTCGTAACTGGGCACAGCAGTTAAGGCAAAGCGAAGGGGTGGACTGTGGAGTGCAGAGAGCCCAGCCCATGGCAATCTGAGGAGAAAAGCATTGGCTCAATGCCTTCTGGGAGGCCTATCTGGCTCAGAGCAGCCAGGCAGAGGGGCCTAAGAGATGCCTTGGACTCTGGTGCTCCACCGCCATGAAGAAAATGAGACCCAGAGGAGTTAGGTCACTTGCCCCAGGTCACACAGCTCATGAGGGCCGGAGCTGGGACTAGCCCTCAGACCTCCTGACACCTGAGTGCACCCTTCCTTATACCACCTTTCCAACTGTAGCACCCCTATTCCCCACCTCCACTCCAGCCAGGCCCCCTGCTCACTGTCCTGGAAATCCAAAGAACAAACTGAGCTCACCTGAACTTGGGAAATAAGGCCATAACCTGCCCCTGGGCATCACCAGCTCTCCTCTCCTCCTTACCTTCTCTCAGCCCCAATCCAATGTACAAAACCGGCGGAGTCCATGTACCTAGCATGGTTTCTCCCTGAGCTTCCCACATCACTAATGCTGTTCCTCTGGCTGCTCAGTGAAAGGATACACGAAGAACCAGGCGGTGAAGAACATGCCGATGGCCAAAAGCACCACAGTCAGATGGGGGAAGACAGCTGGGTTCACTGGGCTGGTATATCTGCTCATGGCCTCGAGCTCCTAGAGGAGGGAAAGAGATCAGAGCTATCAAAGAATCCCACGATTTCAGCCTGGAGAGAACATGGGGTTATCAAGGAGCTTGGTGCTGCTGTGAAACAGAGGCTGATTTTAGCCCGGAAATGTAGCTGCAGATCAATGGTCCTTATTAGCATTTTCTGAGGCCAATAATCTGACCACTATGAAAACGTGACTAAAGGTACGAACTCTCTGCCTGAGAAAAACCACATACAAGAAAAAGTTTGCCTACAATTTCCGGAGCTTTGTGGACCAGTGTCTATAGACACCAAGCTGAGAACCCCTGCTATAAGTCACTGACTGGTGGTACCCAGATCTCAATATCTTTTTTTTTTTGACGGAGTCTCCTTTTTTGGACGGCGTCTCACTCTGTCGCCCAGGCTGGAGGGCAGTGGCACGATCTCGGCTCACTGCAACCTCTGCCTCCCGGGTTCTAGAGATTCTCATACCTCAGCCTCTCGAGTAGCTGGGACTATAGGATTACAGGTGCGCACCACCACATCTAATTTTTGTATTTTTAGTAGAGATAGGGTTTTGCCATGCTGGCCAGGATGGTCTTGAATTCCTGACCTCAGGTGATCTGCCTGCCTCGGCCTCCCAAAGTACTGAGATTACAGGTGTGAGTTGCCGCGCCCAGGCTCAATTTTTTTTTTTTTTTTCAGACAGTCTTGCTCTATCGCCCAGGCTGGAGTGCCTGGAGTGCAGTGGTGCCAACTCGGCTCACTGCAAGCTCCGCCTTCTGGGTTCAAGTGATTATCCTGCCTCAGCCTCCCGAGCAGCTGGGATTACAGGCGTGAACCACCATGCCCGGCTAATTTTTTGTATTTTTAGTAGAGACAGGGTTTCACCTTGCTGGCCAGGCTGGTCTTGAACTTCTGACCTCCTGATCCGCTCGCCTCAGCCTCCCAAAGTGCTGGGATTACAGGAGTGAACCACCGCGCCTGGCCCTCAATTTCTAATTCAGTATTTTCCTCACTACCTATGCTATTATGGAATCTTGTGAGCTATGGTCAAGACATTCAAGTTCTGGTTCTGAGTAATCTGAGTCTGAGTAAAGCGATTGTAATATCTATTTCACAGAACTGAAAAATAAGAAAGATGATGAATCAAAGCATCTAGTGCCTGGCAGGGAGTATTTTGCTCAACAGGTATTTGCTTCCTTCCTAAGGCTGTAGGGAAGATGATGAGATAATGCCTTTTATGAAAGAGGGCTGTAAACGTAAAGATCTGTACAAATGTTAACTTCATTGTCACCCGTCAGCCAATGCTTCTAAAATCCAGAACATAACAACTCTAGAGAAGTAAACTGCCCCCATTGTTCTGAGACACTGGAATTCAATTCAGTAAACAATCACGGCCCCCTTCCCCCAAAATGATAAAGACAATCACTGCCATTTATTGAGCTTCCAATTACGGGCCCTCTGTTTGGCACTGAGAATACAAAGATGAATAGACATCATCCCAGAGCTAGATGCGCGTCAGACGGTGGTCACTAGGAGGCGTGGCCGAAAACAAAGAAGTCCATGGAACGTGGCCAGAGATCTGTACAGAGGCTGTGGGCGCTCCTAGGAAAGTCTGGCCAAGTGCCTGAGAGTTGGAAGTGCTTCACCAAGAAACATTTGCCCAGGGCATTGTAGGATGGGCACGGGTTCGGCAGAAGAACTTTCCAGATAAAGATAACACACCACCGATAACAGAGATATACAAACTGGAAGGTATTCAAAATTCGCCCCACGCCTCTCGCCCTTAGAAATCGCGAGCTGAGAAACCTAAGGAGTTCATGGCAAGGGGCTTCCCCCTTCCCCACCCTTCAGCCCAAGCCGGAGGTTCCAGGAGCGTCTAGCCCTCTGGATCTCCGGCGTCTGAGAGAAGCGCGGTGTGGGTCAGACCCCGAGGGGGTCCTCGCATCTCCGTCTGGAACTCCCCTCAACGCTCTCACCATTATACCCCGCGCAGGCTAATCCGCCGCTCCGCCACCGGAAGAACACGTCGGCAGGAGCAGGCGCCTAGCACAACCGGAAAAGGAAGTGCCTCCGGCGCAAGTGGCATTGAGGGACTTGTAGTCCTGCGATTTAGGGTGTAGAGGGAGCAGGGGCCTGCGGGGACCTGGTGTGGGTGGAGTGGGGACGAGCGGTGGAGAAGGGTACGCCAGGGTCGCTGAGAGACTCTGTTCTCCCTGGAGGGACTGGTTGCCATGAGAGCAGCCGTCTGAGGGGACGCAGCCTGCACTACGCGCCCCAAGAGGCTGTGCGTGGCGAGCAGGTCACGTGACGGGAGCGCGGGCTTTGGAAGGCGGCTGAACGTCAGGCGACCCGCCGCTAAGCTGAGAAGGGAGAGCGGGCTTAGGACCGCCTGCCCGGGGCAACCCCGAACCAAGCTTTAGCCGCCGAGGCCTCGTGTCCCAAAGGCCAGGTGAGACCCCATGGGAAGCGCCTCCGGGAGCGACGGGGTCCGCTTGGCGCTAGGGGCCGTGGGGAGCCGGGGTCTGGAGTGCGCGGGATTCGCAGTCAAGAGGTCCCGCCACTTTTCCCCCTGTGAGCCTTGGGCCAGTCGCCTAAGCTCCGAGCCTCTCTTTCCTCCATTGTAGAAAAGCGGTAATAAGTTCCACCTTATGGGGTCGTGTTGTATTTTTCCTAAGACCTTGGACGGGAAACATTTCTGACACTTGAGTTGTTTAGGCCCCTTTCCTGCCTACCTGTCTGTGGGACGCCGTGAGGGGATCAAGGGCTACATGGCCTGGTCCTCAGTCCACACTCCAGCAGCGCGGCCGGCTTGAGGCAAGAGCCGAAGGGTTGAACAGGCCTGGAGAGGGGACATTAGAGGTTTCCGTCTGTTGTCTCAGTTAACCCTGGCAGCAGCCCTGAGAGACAGGCATGGTAATCGTTCTTCTTCTGTAGACGAGAAAATAAACCTCAGTGGCTTGGTAACGTCACACGGATGGTAAATGCCGCGCCTAGATTCAAGGCCAGAGCTTTTGCCGCTGCAGTTCACAGGGGAATTATTCATATTAATCAAATGAATAATTCATTGCCAATTAATTATTAATTGATTAATAATCCAGGGATGGACCTGGAAGGACGCGTGAGAGGATGGCGAGAGGAGGGCACAGCTAAGGAAAAGTGGGAAAAGGCGGGCCTTATTCCAGCTTTCTGTTGAGATCCCAGAATGTAGGGTTAGGTTGGGAACCAGAACATGAAAGGTCGTGATGCCATGCTGAAGTGTTTGGACTGAATTAGAAGGAAGAATTGAACAGTCATTGATGCTCTAGAAAGAACTCTGTGAAGAAAGAGTGGGAACAATGAAAAGGCCTGATGGAGTCTTTCGTTTCTTCTTTCTCTTTTCTTTTGTCTTCTTTTCTTTTCTTGACAGGGTCTTGCTCTGTTGTCCAGGCTGGAGTGTGGTGGCACAATCATAGCTCACTGTAGCCTGGAACTCCTGGGCTCATGTGATCCTCCCACCACGGCCTCCCAAAGTGCTGAGATTACTGCCCAGAGCCTCTGTGCCTGGCCCCAGTAGAATATTTCTTGGAGTATTGGATACATACCAACAGTGGGCACAAGATGAGTTTTTTATTTTTTTGAGACGGAGTCTCACTCTCTTGCTAGGCTGGAGTGCAGCGGCACAATCTCGGCTCACTGCATTCTCTGCCTCCTGGGTTCAAGCGATTCTCCTGCCTCAGCCTCCCGAGTAGCTGGGATTACAGGTGCACACCACCACACCCAGCGAATTTTTTTTTTTTTTTTTTTTGTATTTTTAGTAGAGACAGGGTTTCACCGTGTTGGCCAGGATGGCAAGATGATTTTAAATTGCACCCCCTAAAAATCCTTTTTAATAGTTATACATTTAATACATATTAAAATATAACTAATAGAACACAAATATTATTGCTTATGAGTTTTCCAGTTTAGTTTTTAAAAAAAAATTCTAAGTGAATGAAAGTATGGGTTTTAGTTGGAAGTAGCAAAAATCGTGAGGGTGATTTGGGAAACACTGCTATCTGGGAAACACTGAACTCTGAAGTGCAATACTCTTTTGAGCCCAGTGACTACAGCATGCCAGACCCCTAAATCAGGACCTGGGGAGGAGCCATGGAGTTAACATTTCAGACTGAGTGGTGGCGAGAAAACGCAAAGGGAAAGACTTGAAACTCTAGCAACATTATAATAAAAGTAGAAACTCTTATGTGCTGAGGCGATGATGAAGAGAGTTTAGAGAAGCTTGTGAGAAAGCCACATCACCTCCATTCAGATATGTTTGCAATCCTTTTTCAAGGCTGCCTTATTAGTCAGGGTTCTCCAGAGACTCAAAACAAATCAGATCTGTTTGTTTAGCTGGTGTATTTGCCTGTCTTTCAGGTCTGCCATTATGGTCCCTGGACTCCTCAAGCCAGGCCAAGCATCCTGGCCTTCTGTGGTCCTTGATGGAGACCTATGTTGCAGGGGTTTTTTGTGTAATAAATAATGCTGCTACCTTAGAATATCAACAGTATCTTATTTCTCTAAGCACGTGGTTCAATTTCTGGTACTCATTGAGCCTTACTATTGAGTAAATTCTCCTGCTAGACTGAGTTTTTTGAGAATGGGGACCTTGTTCATCTTTTTATCTTTAGCAGTGCTGACATGGTGTCCTTTTTGTTGTGTGGAATTTAGTTGAAGGCATGAAGTTGGTGAGATAACACCAGTTATAACCTTTCTCCTTTCCTCCGTCTCTGACTTGCCTTTCTTTTTTAGTCATCCCTCCTCTGTGTTGCCATGGGAATTCAAGGCCTGGCCAAACTAATTGCTGATGTGGCCCCCAGTGCCATCCGGGAGAATGACATCAAGAGCTACTTTGGCCGTAAGGTGGCCATTGATGCCTCTATGAGCATTTATCAGTTCCTGATTGCTGTTCGCCAGGGTGGGGATGTGCTGCAGAATGAGGAGGGTGAGACCACCAGCCACCTGATGGGCATGTTCTACCGCACCATTCGCATGATGGAGAACGGCATCAAGCCCGTGTATGTCTTTGATGGCAAGCCGCCACAGCTCAAGTCAGGCGAGCTGGCCAAACGCAGTGAGCGGCGGGCTGAGGCAGAGAAGCAGCTGCAGCAGGCTCAGGCTGCTGGGGCCGAGCAGGAGGTGGAAAAATTCACTAAGCGGCTGGTGAAGGTCACTAAGCAGCACAATGATGAGTGCAAACATCTGCTGAGCCTCATGGGCATCCCTTATCTTGATGCACCCAGTGAGGCAGAGGCCAGCTGTGCTGCCCTGGTGAAGGCTGGCAAAGTCTATGCTGCGGCTACTGAGGACATGGACTGCCTCACCTTCGGCAGCCCTGTGCTAATGCGACACCTGACTGCCAGTGAAGCCAAAAAGCTGCCAATCCAGGAATTCCACCTGAGCCGGATTCTGCAGGAGCTGGGCCTGAACCAGGAACAGTTTGTGGATCTGTGCATCCTGCTAGGCAGTGACTACTGTGAGAGTATCCGGGGTATTGGGCCCAAGCGGGCTGTGGACCTCATCCAGAAGCACAAGAGCATCGAGGAGATCGTGCGGCGACTTGACCCCAACAAGTACCCTGTGCCAGAAAATTGGCTCCACAAGGAGGCTCACCAGCTCTTCTTGGAACCTGAGGTGCTGGACCCAGAGTCTGTGGAGCTGAAGTGGAGCGAGCCAAATGAAGAAGAGCTGATCAAGTTCATGTGTGGTGAAAAGCAGTTCTCTGAGGAGCGAATCCGCAGTGGGGTCAAGAGGCTGAGTAAGAGCCGCCAAGGCAGCACCCAGGGCCGCCTGGATGATTTCTTCAAGGTGACCGGCTCACTCTCTTCAGCTAAGCGCAAGGAGCCAGAACCCAAGGGATCCACTAAGAAGAAGGCAAAGACTGGGGCAGCAGGGAAGTTTAAAAGGGGAAAATAAATGTGTTTCCCCATTATACCTCCTTCACCCCAGAATATTTGCCGTCTTGTACCCTTAAGAGCTACAGCTAGAGAAACCTTCACGGGGTGGAGAGAGGATTCTAAGGCTTTTCTAGTGTGACCCTTTTCAGTAGTGGTAGTCCCTTTTTTACTTGATCTTAATGGCAAGAAGGCCACAGAGGTACTTTTCCTTTTTTAGCTCAGGAAAATATGTCAGGCTCAAACCACTTCTCAGGCAGTTTAATGGACACTAAGTCCATTGGTACATGAAAGTGATAGATAGCAACAAGTTTTGGAGAAGAGAGAGGGAGATAAAAGGGGGAGACAAAAGATGTACAGAAATGATTTCCTGGCTGGCCAACTGGTGGCCAGTGGCAGGTGATGGTGGACCTAGACTGTGCTTTTCTGTCTTGTTCAGCCTTGACCCACCTTGAGAGAGAGCCACCAGGAAGGCGTATCTTAGCAGATGGGAGGAACTGCTGAGAGAAGATAGGCAGAGAGCTGGAGACCCTGGAGTTGGCTGTGTCTGTGTTTGTGACTGATTACTGGCTGTGTCTTGGGTGGGCAGAAACTCGAACTTGCTATGTAATTTGTGTCTAGTTATTCAGAGGAGTAAGATGGTGATGTTCATCTGGCAATCAGCTTAGTTGAGACTTTGGAATAAGACACTGGTTTTCATGCGCTGTTTTTGTTTTAAAGTTATGAAGAAAAAAGTCAATAAAATTCTAAAAGTAACCAAAATGTCATGTTCTTTGAGAACATTTGAAAATATCCCAAGTGACCATGGCTCCAAATAGCTTTCCTTTTCACTCTTAACATGCTGTAATTGCACTTGATTAACAATGGGTGGTTTGAGAGTGGCCACAAGATGGCACCATGCTCCATAAAATGGCCATAGCAGCTAGATGGAACTTCAGCCATTAGGAGGAGGATGCTTTGTTTATTTTATTTTGCTGGGAGAGGAGTTTTAATACGTTGAATAGATTTCTAGTCTCTCACTCCATATGAGATCAAAGGAGTGCCTTTAAGAAAGCCTCACAATTTAGATCAACTACCTCATAACATCCAAGCATTTACTTTGCCACTACTTGTAAACTGAAAGCTGCCATTCAGAAACCATTTTCTTGTTCCTTTTGTAACATCAAATCCAAGATACTGTTTCCCATAGAGATGGCATGTTTTTGAACTTTGAAAGTTTTATAATCCTGATAAAGCTTGGCCCATTTGAATGTCCGACGTTTTAGCATTCCTGTCAGGGCCATTTGAAGTTAACAGGGACACTTATGTAACTGTCCAAAATTTAAGCTGGCAATGTCTTGACAGATTAAACAGGTAGGGAGCCTGAAGACCAGTAGTTTTCAAGTCTTTTAATGGAGAAACCTATTCTTCAAGTGTAATCTTATGTGAAACTTTAGGATGTACAGGTTCCTCTGGTTGAAGCTGGAATGGGATAAAGTTTACCCAGCAACGGCCTCATAACTAGGGTACTTATTGAAAACTGGTGTTGACAAAAAGTTCTATCCCAAGGGCAGGTAACTTTTGAAACTGATTTTCCCAGATTATACCAAGCCACACAACTTATTTGAGCTCTATTTTCTGATTCAGGTAGATTGCTTCTAAATCTGCAGTAATGGTGATAGGAACTAAAGACGGTAAGATTTCTTTTTTTTTTTTTTTTTTTTTTGAGACAGAGTCTCTTGCTCTGTCACCCAGGCTGGAGTTCAGTAGTGCGATCTTGGCTCACTGCAGCCTCAGCCTCCTGGGCTCAAGTGATTCTCCCACCTCAGCCTCCCAAGCAGCTGGGATTACAGGCACAGGCCACCATGCCTGGATGATTTTTCAATTTTTTGTAAAGATGGGATCTCACTGTTGCCCAGGCTGGTCTTGAACTCCTGGGCTCAAGCAATCCTCCCGCCTTGGCCTCCTAAAGGCTAGGATTATGTGTGCCATTCAATCCCAGTACTGCGATTACAGGATGAGCCACCTTGCCTGGCGAAATGTTAAGATTTCTTAGGAGTTATTGCCTCAATGCAGTAGCTCTTAATAATTAAGGGCTTATACCCTGTGGTGGTCAAGAATGTAGCGGTTTTCTTTTGTCTTTTGAAGGTAAGTTTGTCTCCTATAGAATTTTGTTAATCTGACTTTCTGTGTGCACACTGCAGGGAAGATTAATGATGCCTACAAATGTTTTTGCTCAGAGCTGTTCTAGTTGGATGGTTAAGAGGCACTGCTCTGCAGTCAAGCTCTGAGGGATCACACTTGCAGAGGAAGATTTAGGCAGATAGGACGTAGGGAGACTATTTGGAAACTAGAAATGAGTTTAAAAGTAAAGAGAGGCCAGGTGCAGTGGCTCACGCCTGTAATCCCAGCACTTTGGGAGGCCAAGGCGGGTGGATTACCTGAGGTCAGGAGTTCAAGACCAGCCTGGCCACCATGGTGAAACCCTGTCTCTACTAAAAATAAAAAATTAGCTGGGCGCGGTGGTGTATGCTTATAATCCTAGCTACCCGGGAGGCTGAAGCAGGAGAATTGCTTGGACCCAGGAGGCGGAGGCTGCAATCAGCTGAGATCACACCACTGCACTCCTGCCTGAGCAGCAAGAAGGAAACTCTGGTCTAAAAAAAAAAAAAAAAAAAAAAATTAGCCTGAGGTGGGAAGATGGCTTGAGGCTGGGAGGCAGAGAATGCAGTGAACTAAGATGGCAGCACCACTGCACTCCAGCCTGGGCCATAGAGCCAGACCTTGTCTCAAAACAAGTAAGTGTAAAAATAAAGAGAAAATAATTCAAAATGGAAAGCTGAAGGACAAAAGGGCAAGGGCATTGCCTCATGAATAGGAGGAAGTGATACGTGTGAAACTTGGTGAGATTATTGACAATCTCACATTTGAACACGGGAGTCATCAGAAGGACTTTGCCTTGCTCTTCCTTGCCATACTTCACCCTTGCCTTGGTGTTTTCTGGAGGGTCCTGATGTTTCTTCCTCTGCCCAATACAAAGGGGAGTCTAGTGATTCAAGAACTTAAGAGCACAGAGAGGTGAACAGTAACTCGTAGCAGAGGCACTCAGGAATCCTGTGCATACACACATGAACATCATGGGTTACAAATGAAGTCTTTTGGTCAAAATTAACTTTATTTTTCAACTTCATAGGGATGTGATAACAAAATTGGCACACACAAAGAGGATACTGATATTGGGCCTGATTTAAAAAATGCCTCTGGCCAGGTTGTAAAAAAGTGAAAGTAACAAAGATAAACATAGAAGTTGGAGTTGTAAAAAAGTGAGTTGGAATTCATGCTGCCATGATCTACTTGACCAGAGGCAGCTTTTCCTCTCTAAGCCTATTTTATATCTGTCAGTGGATTTGAGATCACTCATTTTACCATTGTAACATTCCGAGCCTTTTCTCACTGTGTGTCCCTTTGTGGCCATGTAAGAGACCACACTGCTGTAGGCTGAGAAGGCCACAGTGGTTCAGGTGCTTTGAGGACCTGGTCTTGGCTCAATAGAGCCTCACTGGTGTTTGCTCAGATTGGGCAGCCTATGCCCAAAGCTACTTGGCTAAACAGGCTGGTGACACCACACCCAAAAGGTGGCAAAGAATAGGAATAGGAAGGATCAGCACCTATTTTGGAGTGAGGAAGCCAATGGAGGTACAACTCCTCAATTCTAAGTTTTTGTTTTTTTTTTTTGAGACAGGGTCTTGTTCTATCACCCCAGGCTGGAGTGCAGTGGTGTGATCTCAGCTCGCTGCAGGCTTGACCTCCTGGGCCCAAGTGATCCTCCTGCCTGGACCTCCCAAAAGTGTTGGGATTACAGGCATGAGCCACTGCATCCAGCTTGCTTCTAATTTTCCTACCCAGGCTGTTTTAAACCTAGTTCTCCAGCTAAGTAAAATGTGCCCAAATGGAAAACATCTAAATCTTCTGCAGCCCATTCTTCCTGTGTCTTTGTGTTGACAAACCTCTAATCTTCCATGTCTTTGTGTTGACAAGCCTAACCTTCCATATCTTTTTGTTGACAAACCTCTAACCTTCCATGTCTTTGTGTTGACAAACCTCTCTATGGGTGGTGCATCTTACCCTATCCCAACATGCCTTAGGACGCTCATCTCCTTGACTGTCTGCCATCCCCTCCCAAAACTAAGTGGAAGCTCTGTCTTTTCCTCCTAGTTTGAGGTTCTCTTCTCTCAGTGTCTAAAATGATCAATATGCCTAGAGTAGATGCTGCTGAAGAGGCAAAGTAGTAATCCTGCCACCTGGAAGCAAAGGCTGTGGGTTGGAGGGGGAAGCGGGTGTGAGGGCTGATGATAAGCCCTAGGAGGCTCCTGAGTCATATTCCTATGTTTGCTCTCTGGAGAGATGGGCTAAACTGTTTATCTTTTAAAAACCAGATGATTAAAAAGTTACATTTTAGTATTATACTGATAGGAATATAGGATAATCTCTTCTAAAGCCTGTTTGGTTTCCAGAAGAGTTAGATACTTGAACAAGAGTGGACAGAGTAAGATACCTAGCTACAGCAATAGAAATCACAAACTGTTCTGTGGTTTTAATCTTCCTATTTCTGATTTAGAAGTATGAAGTGATCATATTTAATCTTTCTGCTCCTGCTCAAAAATAATTCTATAACATCATTTAGGTTATAGAAAGTTTCTACTTATAGCCCTTACATTCTTTATGACCGAAATCTGTCTTTCCTCATGATAATTATCTCCCAATTTGGTCACTTCTGCTAATTGCTATTTTATTAAACTTGAAATTTTAGGTTGGGAAGCAAAGGGAAACCACTGGGCATCCCCTTTGTTTCTAGGGAGAAAAGACTGACTTGTCCCATCTGCTCACTTGCTTATGGAGCTAAAAGACCCCCAGTCCTAGAAGTGTTCTGTTCCTGAGGAGTGGTTAAAGAGGTGAAAAGAAGAGGTGAATTAAAAGATGAAAGAGCTTTTTAAATAGCCAGCAACTCTCTCTACCATCTGTTTTGGTAAGAGCTAGCACCTCTTATTCTCATTAGACCCTGGAGGGAATAAACCAAAATCAGTGGTTCCAGGATCCTTCAGAGCCAAAAGACCCCAATACCACAGTCTTGACCTTTGCCCTGCCTGCTTCTGAAACTGGAGAATGGCATCTCCCAGCAGCCTAAGGCAGACATAGGTCATACCTATCCCTGGGCAGCGAGCTGAGCTCCCACAGACTGAGTTGTGCTGGATCTCAGAATTCTAAGCATTAATGTTTCCTTGCTGTTATAATTCTTGCTCATCAGGTTCAACTGCCTTATCCCTCTGAGGTTTGCAAATGAGGATGGAGAAGGCACTGAGAAGTGGACCAGTGAGCTGAGCTCACCTTTTATATGAGTGGATTTTTTTTTTTTTTTTGAAATGGAGTCTTGCTCTGTCGCCCAGGCTGGAGTACAATGGCGTGATCTCAGCTCACTGCAACCTCCACCTCCCCGGTTCAAGCGATTCTCCTGCCTCAGCCTCCTGGGTAGCTGGGATTACAGGCGCGCGCCACAAGGCCCAGCTAATTTTTCTATTTTTAGTAGAGACGGGGTTTCACTATGTTGGTCAGGCTGGTCTCGAACTCCTGACCTCGTGATCCGCCTGCCTCGGCCTCCCAAAGTGCTGGGATTACAGGCGTGAGCCACCACGCCCGGCATGAGTGGAATTTTAGTGTTAAATCTCTTCCTGACTCTGGGTTCAGTAGGTCCCTCCTCTTCTGTTACCCTCCTGGTTCTCTCTGTTCAACTACCTGCATGTGCCAAACTAGAAAAAGGAAATAATTTACACCCCTGCCCCAACAGCTCCTTCCCTCCTAGGGACTTCTGTGTCCACCCCCCCCACTTTGGGTCTTAGAACTGTGGCTAGAAGATAAAAGGGAGGAGTTTGAGTCAGAGGCTTTATGTCCCCAAACCCAACCCCCTCTGAGTATTAAACTATAGTGGCATTGTCCCTCAAGCTCCCCTCTGCTTTGGCTCCAGAGTCTTCCTCCTCTTCTTCCAGACTGGGCAGGGTGGCTGTTGTTATTGGTGAAGATAGGCATCTAGCCAGAGCTGCCCTGACTCCTTTAGTGAGCTGCAGGGACAAAATGGGGGCAGACAGTGAGGGAGACAAGCAGAGTTGAACCCACCGGAGATGGAGCAGTGAGGTTAAGGCCTTCTTCCATCTGGAGGTTTTCCTCCCCTCTACTTTAGAGAAAGCTAGCTTGGGCCATGGTACTGAGGGGAACCCCAATGAGGGCAAAGGCCTGACCTGGCCACAGGTCCAATAAAGAATCCTGCCTTTGCCATGGTGAACTCCATCCCACACGACTGGGAACACCTTCTGTTCACTCCCCACCCTACATGTCATCATTTCCATTGCCCTGCCCTCTTCCCTCCCTACTAGCCATCTTCCTGGTCTCAGATACTCACTGGATGATGTCGGCGAAGGCTGACAGCAGGGGCTTGGACTGGTACTCTATGCCATGCTTGGCACACAAGGACTGCACCAGGGGAGCCACTTTGTGGTAATTGTGTCGAGGCATCGTGGGAAAAAGACTTTAGGGAGAATGGGGGAGTCAGTGGTTCCTGCTTCTCTGCTCCCACCTGTACCCAACACTTACACCCTCCCCAGGACCCTGCTTCCCCAGGCTCCCTACTCACTGGTGCTCAATCTGGAAGTTGAGGTGTCCACTGAACCAGTCATTGAAGGCAGACTTGTGGACATTGCATGTGGCCTGGAGCTGGCGGAAAAGGTCAGGGGAGAGCATGTTGAATATCAGATGGAAAGGCCAGCCCAGCATTCTCCAGGTAAAGCTGGCTGAGGAAGGGACATGAGACTGTCTTGGTCACTCCCTTCACATGGTAGCAGAACAAGAGCCTCAGGCTAATGAGAAAATGCTGTTTGGGGGACTTTTTGTTTTTGCTGTTTTCACCTACGCACCCTTTTCAATAGTTGTGTTATGCTCCAGTCTTCTGAGTGACTGTCCCTTACCTGGGTGGAAACCCAGTCCATGTTCCGGTCATGATCAATGTGCATGGGAATATGGTTCATCTGTGTCACCCACACAAACCAGTTGCTTTCCAGGAACCTGTTAGATGTATTACACAGACAAAAACAGTACACACAGAGCCCAGAATTCTGATTCCCCCCTCAGATAACTGCTCCAGCCTGTCTACTTTCCCAAGCCAACTCCTGAAACACCCACTGTTACCCAAAGCCCCAGCACGGCCCCTAGACCAGACTGGTCACTCCCCAACATTTCCTTCACCAGTCCCTATCCGCCCCCACCGAATACTACCTGACTATGAAGAAAAGGCCCAGGAAGGCTTTCAGCCCCAATAGTGGCACATAAGTGAGGAAGAAGCGGACGTAGAAGGTAATCATCCAGGCCAAGTCCTATAGTGAGAAAAGCAGCGAGCATAACCGTCACGAACAACTCTTCCTCTTCCTCTCAGCAGCTCTTTGTTTGCATGGTGCAGCCATTCTCCTGGTTATCCAGACTCAGTCATCTTCAGCTTCTCAGGGGTCCAATCCTGCAATATCTAGTGCCACTGCTCCTTTCTTCCATTCCCATTGGCACCCCCCAGCCCTTCTTGCATGTCCCCTTCAAAAGTACCAAGGCCTACAAGGTCTCCTTGCCTCTAGCTCTTCCTAGCCAATCTAAATCCTTCAGCATGCCGCCAAATGAATCTGCCAGGACCATGGCTCAGCCCATGCCAGTGCCCTGATCAAATCTCTCATCACTGAACCAAGCACCATACTCTTCCCCTGACACTAGTCCTCCACAATATGTCTGGTGGTCAAACTTACCCCTCATTTCCAGCTTCTCTGCTCAGAGTTCATCCCCCCTGCTCCACCTCTGCCTGTCAGAAACCCTGCCCAGCCTCAAGGCCAGCTAGAAAAGTGACTTCACAAAGCCAGGTGCAGTCAGGCCCCTTTTGGAGTCCCCAGAACCTATTGCCTGTACCTCTTTTCTGATTAATAACCACATTCTGCTTCATCAGAAGTTTCCTTGAAAGTAGGTATTGTCTCTCATTCATCTTCCCCATTCCCAACTCAGCCCCCTGGCATTATGCCCAGTACAAGAACCTCTGGAGACACTGACCGCATGAAATTACACATTGGGAATCAGGCTGCCTGCTAAGCTCAAATCATTTCGTCCCACTTAGAGATAAGGAGGATCTGTGTCTGGTTCTATTATTTTGTTCTAAATTAGGCCTGGAGTCAGTCTCAAGTTTCCCCTGGGGAACCCCTATCCCCCACTCTGGGTGCTGGAGACAAGGATGTGGGCTTCTTGGGCCATGGATACTCACCACCCACTTCTTTCGCTGGATAACAAAATAGAAAATATACCACTGGAAGTAGAGAGGCAGCAAGGCTGGGGGCCCAACTGGGGAGGAAACCGAGACAAAGAGGAGGCATGAGCACAGGAAGGTCATGAAAGGGCCAGTTGATGTTGGAGAGATGGCCTCTAGCAGGGGGCTGCCTCTTCCAACCATCCCTTCTGTCTCCCCTCCAGCTGCTTGAGTGCTCTGCAATCCACTGGAACCAGCAGGCACTGAAGGTGGGCATAAATCCAAGTCTGGGGAAGGCAAAAACTCCCAAGAGGATGCCAGGGAAGGTGAGGTGTGCGAGTGGCACTCTTCAGTGACAGGTGCTTGGGAACTCAGGCCCCATGCATGGGACTTGCTCTGCTCCCACACCTTTATTGTTTTTCATTTTTCTTCTCTTTTCTACATACACACTCCAAGGATCCCACACTTTTAAAAGGGTGCTAATACTCTCTTACTTACCTTGGCCACAGCCCTGTCCCTACAGTCATCTGCCCTTTGTTCCTGGCAGCTCCACCATGCAGGTGAAGGGGCAGAAGCAGGAAAGTGTGTGTGTGTTGGGAGGGACCCTGTGGATCCTTCACAGGCTGTGAAGCTCACTTCCTTAAACTAGGGAGATGGGCTTGTGCCACCCCAATCTGAAGCACTGGAGGTCAGCTGTGGGACGGAACAGAGGGGCCTCTCTTGAAAGAAAACTGGGAGTTGAAGAAGTGTTGCATTCTACACGCTTCCTCATTTCCTTTTCTGTAGCCCTTCTCTGTGGCACCTGATGCTACCCATAACTCCTAGCATGACAATGCTCACCCATGGCTCCTCCATCTTGATGTGCCATGGATTCTAAAACTATTTCTTCCAGAGGTCTCTGCTCTACCCTTCTGCCCCATTGCCTTTCTCTATTCGTGATAGTTGGTGATAGGCAGTTAGGATGAATTCCTTCAAACTAAAATAAGATCAGTGGACTCCTTCCCTTCCTTCTTTAAAAAATTTGAAAATTTAAAGGCGTTTAAAGCTCATTTTAGGCATTATGGAGCAGAGTTGTTGTTGTTTTAAGAAATAAGATCTCACTCTGTTGCCCAGGCTGGAGTGCAGTGGCACAATCGGAGCTTACTGCAGCCCCAAATTCCTGGGCTCAAAGGATGCTCCCACCTCAGTTTCCTTAGTAGCTGGGACAGACTTTTAAAGCTGGGAATATGTGGCAGTCATCAGAAAGATCTTCGTTCTAACAGCTCTTCCATTCTCTCCTCAGGACCCATCCTTCCAGAACTATCTGTACCTTTGTTCCTCTGGGGGTTGGACTGGGCTCTACCAGGTTACCTTGGCCCATCTTGACAAAGTTTAAGATAAGGTTGAGGATAAAGCAAGAGGCCCCGCTACACCCCAAACACCCAGCTTCCCAGTGGAAACTGGGGTTGGATGGGAAGAACTAGTTTGCCTTCAACCAATCATCAGCTTAACTTCACTTCGCTCAGCTGAGATGGCAAACTGCTGTCATGCAGGAAGTAACTGGGGGTGGGAGTGGGGTACTTCCTCTAGCCCCTTTCCTTAAAATACCATAATCCCTTGGACAGCCACATCCTCCTCATTCCCTCAGCATTCCCTCCTGAGGCAGCTCCCCTGTGTTGGATGGGGACACTCACTTAGGAAGAAGTATTTGTGCTGGTGGTTGTACGGCATATATTTTTTCTTCTGTTTCCCAAGCTGTGAAGAAAAGCAAACACATGAGCATTCGGAGACCAGTGATTCCTCCCTCTGTGACTTGACCTTTCCTTGCTTGGAGGTTTAGGCCTCCTCCAGGGCTGACAGCTTGTTGGTGCTATTGGAAAGCTCCAAGAGGCCCAGCCTTACCTCCAGCACATGGAACATGAAGCCCTAGGCTGTAATCTGCAGAGCGTGTCACACCATGGCCTGCAGCTGGATGGCCCATGCTCACATGAGGGATGTGCACAGCACAGAGTCTACAGGACCACAGGCGCTCTTGTGTTCATTCTCTTTGTCATGAGGTTTCCAGGCCCCACTGCCCTCTCCCCTTTCTCCCATCGTACTTTTCTGTTTATTTTTTAGACGGAGTCTCGCTGTTGTTGCACAGGCTGGAGTGCAATGGCACGATCTTGGCTTACCACAACTTCTGCCTCCCTGGGTTCAAGCGATTCTCCTGCCTCAGCCTCCCAAGTAGCTAGGATTACAGGCATGTGCCTCCACGCCCAGCTAATTTTGTATTTTTAGTAGAGATGGGGTTTCTCCATGTTGTTCAGGCTGGTCTTGAACTCCCAACCTCAGGTGATCCGCCCACCTCAGCCTCCCAGAGTGCTGGGATTACAGGTGTGAGGCAGTGCGCCCGGCCGCCATCGTACTTTTTCACATCAGAATCTCCATGGACAACCATATCTGCCCCTATACAGGTTAAGTATTCCCTCTATATCCAGCCCCTAATTCTCCCCATCAAAATCTTTTGGTCTCTTGACTTAAACATGAGCTTTATCAAATCCCCTGAAAGCTAATTCGAGTTTGGCAAATATTTCTGGAAAAGACACCAAGAACAATTTGGCAATCTGAAGGTTCCAGCAGTTTTCCCCAGTAGGTGGTGGTTATTTTTTATAAGCCGAGCTGCTGAAGAGACAGGCTGGGGCCACCATGTCAACCAGCCAGTCTAGAACCCCTGGTGTGGGCTCACAAACAAGACAGCAAAATTCTGCTGTCTCACTCCATGACTATGTCTGCATCGCACTCCAATTAGTTCAGGTAACCAGACAACCACAAGGGCACAAGAGGAGCACTCAACCCCTGAGCAGAGCTCTAGCTCACCCTTCCATGTGTCCACAGTTCATTTATTGAGAGTTTATTCTGTACAAGGCACTTCAGCTAGATGAAACATCCTTTCTACATTAACAGATTCAAGTTCTTCAGCACCTACTGTGTGCCGGGCTATGTTCTAGATGCTCAGGATACAGAGGTGAACAATACAGACTTCCCACCCTCATGGAGCTTATAACCTTAGGGGATGAAGCTGGTGATAAATTTGTAAACAGAGACCGGGTGCAGTGGCTCATGCCCGTAATCCCAGCACTTTGGGAGGCTGAGGTAGGCGGACTGCATGAGCCCAGGAGTTTGAGACCAACCTGGGCAACATGGCAAAACCACGTCCCTACTAAAAGCACAAAAATTAGCCAGGCTTGGTGGCAGGCACCTGTAGTCCCCGCTACTCAGGAGGCTGAGGCAGGAGAATCTCTTGAACTCGGGAGGCGGAGGTTGTAGTGAGCTGAGACCGCACCATTGCACTTCAGCCTGGGTGACAGAGCGAGACTCTGTCTCAAAAAAAAAAAAAAAAGATCTGGGACCCAAAATAGCCTTTCTTCTCCCCGGCCAGCTATGAGGCTGAGGATGGGCTGCCTGTTAGTGAATGCCTGGGCAATAGGCTGCTTGGTTCCATCCCTCTGGGGATGTTGACGCCTGTGCTGACCCCATGACATCCACATCAGTGCCTCCCAAAATTCTTGGAGGACAAGGAGGGGCAGGGGACACTGCCCTAAATAGAACCCTTCTGACCACCAAGGGTCTAAACATGATGGGACAAGTTATAGGGATCATAAAGGCATTTGCCATTCAAGGAGGAAGCAATGGATGGGGCTCCTTTCCATAACAGTTCCACAACAGGAAGCCCCCAAGCAAGGGCGCCCCTTTTTCAATTTTTTCCTCAGTTAATGTTGCTCGAGATGGGGTGATTCTCACCACCACATCCAGGTCCTCAGCAAGCGTTGCTTACACTGCCTCCAAAACATATCCCAAATCCATTGGCTTCACCTGCTCCTCCGTGGTCTGGTCTGGACTTGCTCCAGCCACCTCATTGAGGTTATATCTGTGATTATACCTACCCTCTATAATTCATCCTCTCCACCTCCAGCCAGAGCAAGCCTTTTAAAGTGCAAAGCAGATTGCTGTACCCACCAGAAACCCTCCTGTGACTCCCCATTGCTATTGGAATAAAACCCAAACTTCTTACCACACCCTTACCATGGCTTTCTAAGGCCCTACATGATCTGGCCCCTCCCTAGTTTTCTGGTCTTCTCATTCTCTCATTGCTTACTGTCCCTGAACATCCGGGAGCCTCTGTACTTGACTGTTCTCTCTGTTCCAAATGTTCCTTCCCTGAATTTTTGCAGTGTTGGCCCTTTTCATCATTCAGGTCTCAGTTCAGATGTCGGCACCCGAAGGAGGCCATATCTGATCATGACTACCTCTCAGTTTCTGTCATATTTTACTGTTTTTAATCTGTAAGTTATGTTGAACTCTGTTTACAATTTTTTTTTGGTTTTAATCTTTTTTAAAAATTATTATTTTTACACACAGGGTTGTGCTGTTACCCAGGCTGGAGTGCAGTGGCGTGATCATACTCACTGCAGCCTTCACCTCCTGGGCTCAAGCGATGCTCCCACCTCAGCCTCCCAAGTAGCTGGGACCACAGGCACATGCCAACTGCGTCCCTTCATTCTCTGTTTTTGATGTCTGCTGATAGGAATTTCCTGAAAACCCAAGTACCAAGAAGCAATAAAGGTAGTGGTGTGAGACTGTTCCCTTCCACTTAACCTGCCCATGTCTTTTTTTTAAACCCTCTGTAGTGACAGTAGAAATGCAAAAGCCCCATGCCACTGCCCAGCAAATAACCACACTGCCCTTGAAGCAGCCATGGGAGTCAGACGGGGGACAGGCCTGCTTCGTCATCTGCATAGTACTGACCATAATGGTATCGGACATGTAACAAACCCAAGTCCATGCTCATGATGGGAAAATAAGAACATTATGGACAGGTGGGGCATGAGCCTCAAGCTATGAGGTCCTCATGCCAGGCCAGCCAGTGCTGCCAAAGCCCTTTCAAAGTTCTCATGGCCAGGGGCGAGAGGAACGCCAGGCTACCTTGAACTCATGCCTAGAACTGAAATGTGTTTTAACGACAATTTAATTCCTCACAAGCTGAAATGTCACAAAGTGGAGGAGGTGGACCTGGAAGAACTCTGCAGCCTACAGCCTTGGGACAAAGGGCTTTAAATGAACTTTTCAAAGAATTCTGCTGGCCTTTTAGAACCTTCCATTGCCTAATGCTCACTAAAAGCTCACCAGATCTCCACCCCCAGGCATTATTCCTTCAGCAGCTACATTATTTCTGCTTACAACTTCAGACGACATCTCAAACCCAACGCTGACCACCCAGGAAATCAGGCTGGGGATCAGCAGGGTGGGAAGAAGTACTCAGTGAATGAATGTTCCAGATATTGGACATGAAAGAAGAGTAAGACAGTCCAGCCCTGGACAGAGAAGACTGTGACAAGAAGGATACCTAAGTGTGGGAGAGAAATACAAAGTGCAAGGGGAATACTTGCCTGGGGCAAGAGTGTCAAAAAAGCACCTCCAGGAGGTGCCATCAGCACCTTCAAGGATAGGCTATCTCATCATTTGGATCCTTCTGGTCATCCGCTGGATCCTTTGCAAAATGAGGTGCCTTTTATGCAGTAACGGTTTGCTGACTGAACTCTCTAGGGAGGATGGTGATTCCCTCCTGGGCAGCCCCCATCTATTGCCTGTTGCCTTCCAGAACTTCCAAAATGGCAAAAGCCCCAGCCAGCCCAGCCCCAGTGTCTTGCCCACACTGACAACATCGTGGGCATCTTCCCCAACTACCCTATGTTGGCTGCCTCCTATTCCCCAAGACCTTTCCACTGATACCTCCACGCACCTCCACAGAGAGGATCTTCCCCAAGGCAAAGAAGAAGGGATGCATGTTGATGTCTGGGTCTTTGCGGAAGCAGTTGGGCTTGGCATGGTGCTGGAAGTGCATGTGGTTCCACCAACTGGCGGGGGCCCCCTACAGAAAAGCAGGGACACGAGTATGAAAAGCTTCCCCCAAGGCAGCCCTTCATTGCCTGGAGTTTTAGAGAGCTCCTCCCCATCCCACTGACCTTCAGGTGGCCAATCACAAAATGATGTAGCAGATGGTTCCACTTTGAGGTGCTGAAGACCGACAGGTGCCCAAAGTCATGCTGCAGCCAGCCAGCCTGGGCCTAGGTGAGAAGAGTCAACACTGAGAGCAGCCCACCAGCCCCAGTGTCGCCTTCACTGACCTCGATGCCTCCTTCAGCCTCTCCCACTTCCTTCATCTGCCAAGGCCTGTGATGCACCTCAGGAGTCAGGAAACATGGGTCCTAGTTCTGCCTCTGCCACTGACTCACACGTGAGTTGGGGCAAATCACCATCCCTTCTCTGTTCTTCTGTTTCGCCAGCTCCGAAGCTCATGACTTTTTTTTTTTGAGACAGTTTTGTTCTTGTTGCCCAGGCTGGAGTGCAATGGTGCGGTTTCAGATCACTGCAACCTCCGCCTCCTGGGTTCAAGTAATTCTCCTGCCTCAGCCTCCCAAGTAGCTGGGATTACAGGTGCCCGCCACCAAGCCTGGCTGATTTTTTTGTATTTTTAGTAAGAGTCGAGGTTTCACCATGTTAGCCAGGCTGGTCTCGAACTCCTGACCTCAGGTGATCTGCCCACCTTGGCCTCCCAAACTGCTGGGATAACAGGTGTGAGCCACCATACCTGGCCTGTTTTGAGAGTGTCGCTCTGTTGCCCAGGCTGGAGTGCAATGGTGCCAACTCGGCTCACTGCAACCTTCGCTTCCCAGGTTGAAGCAATTCTCCTGCCTCAGCCTCCCATGTAGCTGGGATTACAGGCACCCACCACCACTCCCAGCTAATTGTTGTATTTTAATAGAGACGGGGTTTCACCATGTTGGCCAGGTGGTCTCGAACTCCTCACCTCAAATGATCTGCCCATCTTGGCCTCCCAAGGTACTGGTATTACAGGCGTGAGCCACTGTGCCTGGCCTTTTTGTATTTTTAGTAGAGGTTTCACCACGTTGGCCAGGCTGGTCTTGAACTGAGATCAAGTGATCCGGCCACCTTGGCCTCCCAAAGTGCTAGGATTACAGGCATGAGTCACCACACCTGGCCTGAAGCTCATGACTTATGACGGACTGACATCTAGAATACAGAAAGGACTGAAACATGAGCAGAAGGCTTGCCAAATGGGTCCTGACAGTCAAGAATTAGCGCTCAATCATTATTAACATATTGGGCAATGTCAGTGGTGGGGAGGGAGCCAAGCTTTGCTAAGAAACCAGAAACTTGGTTCCTGGCACAGGTGGGCTGTGGCAGAGAACAAACCGCATAGGAAGAAGAGAACCCTTGGAGAAGCAGCTAAAAAGGCAGTGAGAGAAATGAAGATGCCCATGTGGCTAAAGAGCAGACAGGTCAAGACAGCAGAATGCATGTTCCTGCACTCACTCCTGCATACCTTCAGATCTGCCCTGCTTGGAGGGCAGGCATTCTTGGCCTTCCTCAAACACCCAAGGAGCTTTCCCCAGGGATGCTGAGCATTGCTGTGCACTTGACAAGCCAAAGGCTCTCACCTGAACTGCACTGAGCAGCACCGCACAGAGGAGGAAGGGCAAAAAGGACGTCCCAAAGACCCAAAGGGTGAGCCAGGCTGCACCATCCAGCAGCAAGATGTGCAGCAGGTACAGCAGGAAGAAGACATGGTTGGCCTTCATGAGCCCCATCCGCTCCACTGTGGCCCGCAGCTCCCGGAACTCATCTGTCAGCTCTTTCTGCAGAAGAGGAAGAGGAGCTGTTATTTTTCTCATCTGCACCCCAACGCTACTGGAGACAAGGGCCCTCTCAGGCTCAAGGACCTCCCACTGAGGTAGCTGTGGGAAGTCCACAGTCCTAGGCAAAGATACCACGACAATGAGGATGACAGGAGGAGGTGCCATGGGATAGTGCCTAAGAGTTCAGGGGACTAAGTCCTTGCTCTGCCATTTACTAACTGTGTGATCCTTGGCTGTGTTGCTTAACCTCCCTGAGCCTGTTATCTCATCTGTAAATGTGTAAGAGTTATGAGTTTATGCTTGGTGCATAGTAAGTGCTCATATGATAACAATGATGATAACAATGATGGCAGCCATGGTAGTGGCAGCCTTGGGGGAGCCATAGCTTGCAAAGCCATGCTCCCTTGGGCCTGTGACCTCATGACTATGCAAGAGAAGCAGGGACCTCAAGACTCCCCAGAGCTACTACTGACTGTGATTACTATGACTGTGATCCCATCTAGACTCTCCTTCCACCCCCTCTCTGTCCCCCTCAACAACCAATAGTTGCCACGTAGCAAACACAGGGTCTTACATTCTTGGTGGGCTCAAAGCTGGGCTGCTCTGGAGACAGTTCTCCAATCAGGAGAGAGTTCATATACTTCTTCACAAGGCCCTTGTTGATGTGGAAGGCCACAAAGGGATCCTGCAAGTGCCGGGAGAAGATGAAAGGTGAGGGAGCCAGCCCCCTGGACTCCAGCAGTGTTCGCACCAAAGGCCATCCTCCTGCCCGCCAGAAGGCTGTACCCGAGTTGAAGTGAGAGGTGAAGCCAGATGGACTTCCTGGGTCGAGTGCAGACTTGGAGAACTTTTCTGTAGCTAGAGGTTTGTAAAATGCACCAATCCGTGCTCTTTAGCTAGCTAGAGGTAAAATGGACCAATCAGTGCTCTATAAAATGGACAAATCAGCAGGACATGGGCAGGGACAAATAAGGGAATAAAAGCTGCTCCCGGCTGGGCGCGGTGGCTCACGCCTGTAATCCCAGCACTTTGGGAGGCCAAGGCGGGTGGATCACGAGGTCAGGAGATCGAGACCATCCTGGCTAACACAGTGAAACCCCGTCTCTACTAAAAATACAAAAAATTAGCCGGGCGAGGTAGCAGGCGCCTGTAGTCCCAGCTACTCGGGAGGCTGAGGCAGGAGAATGGCGTGAACCCCGGGCGGGGCGGAGCCTGCAGTGAGCCGAGATCGCGCCACTGCACTCCAGCCTGGGCGACAGGGAGACTCCGTCTCAAAAAAAAAAAAAAAAAAAAAAGGCTGCTCCCCCTCACACCCCCCAACGTCCAGCAGCGGCAACCTGCTCGGGTACCCTTCCACGCTGTGGAAGCTTTGTTCTTTGCTCTTCACAATAAATCTTGCTGCTGCTCACTCTTTGGGTCCACGCCACCTGTAAGAGCTGTAACACTCACCGCGAAGGTTCATGGCTTCATTCTTGACGTCAGCGAGACCACGAGCCCACCTGAAGGAACCAACTCCTGACACAGAAGCACAGGCCATCTCCCTAGGCCCAGCTGCCTTTTGAGGGTGCTCCCAGGTGTCCACAGTTTAAGATCACCGAGCATCTGCTCTAGTTAGAAGGATGCATCAAGGAATGGGAAGCATTGGCTGAGGGGGACCACTAAGAAACACCTGCCTGGGCTGGCCTTTCCCCTGGGTGTGTCCACAGACAGCTTTTGCCCAAGAATTTCAGTATAGGTGAGAAACAGGAGAGATGGGTGGGGCTGTGTCGGGCGTTGGTTCCTTCCGGCGGGTATGGTCTCACTGACTTCAAGAATGGAGCCGTGGACCTTCCCGCTGTTATAGCTCTTAAAGGAATAACACTCTTTGCAGACCCAAAGAATGAGCAGCAGCAAGATTTAGTGTGACGAGCAAAAGAACAATGCTTCCACAGCCTGTAAGGGAACTGGAGCGGGTTGCAGCAGTTGGCTGGGGTGGCCAGCTTTTATTGTCTTAGTTGTCCCTGCCCACGTCCTGCTGATTGGCTCATTTTACAAACCTCTAGCTAGCTACAGAGCGCCAATTGGTGCGTTTTTACAGAGCACTGATTGGTGCATTTTACAAACCTCTAGATACAGAAAAGTTCTCTAGGTCCCCACTCGACCCATCAACTCCAGCTGGCTTCACCTCTCAGGGCTATGAGACTTCCGTCCCTTCTTGCGGGTCTTTCAATAAGTCCCTTTCCTCTCTTAGCTAGGGTTCTCCAAAAACCACGAAGAGGAAGACTTCCCTACGTCCGAACTGGGGCACTTCTGCGTTTCTTCCCTTTCCCTCCACCGTTGTTCTGGGTAGGGCTCCACATTTCCCTAAGCACTCTGGCCACCCCCTGCCCCAAGGCAGCTACTTTGGGTTGTGCAAGGTAAGGTCCACGGCGATAAGATTCACGTTCGCAGGTCCGGCAGCCCCGGGCCCTGTAAGTGATGCGGCGTGTGGGGCGGGGGCCGGGGCGGAGCCGGCGGCCGGTGGCACCACACATACGGACCAATCGCCGTCCCCGCCGCGGCATCCCCGGCCCCAAATCACACTGCGGGAAGCCCCAGCGTTGGTGCCTGTTTCGTCTGCGCATGCGCCGGGACACGCCTGCGCCCTTGGCCGCAGTCAGGGCTCCCGAGTGGTCACTCTGGTTGACCCGCGCAAGCTCTGGCCTCGCCCACTAGGCTGGTCGCGTCAGAGGGTGAGGCGGGTCTTCGCCCCGCAGCGTCTAAGCTCTGCTGCGACGTTATGGGAACCTGGTGACCCGCGGCACACTCTGGGACGCCAGGGTAGTGGATAGGGACAGTGGAGGGCATCACGCTGCAGGGCACGGGATCAGAGGGGGATGCAAGGGGAGGGGATGCCATTCTGGCCGCCAAGGGGGAAACGCGGTGAAGGGAACGCCCCGACTTTCGAGTCCCTAGGGCTGAGTCCCCAGGACTCCAACCCAGCAGAGAGGCGCCGGGGCCTTAGCTCTGAGGGCTGTGGTCTAGAAAGGGAAGCAGCAGGCCTGGGGCTGGGGCGCGCCCCGACCCCGCAGTGAGACCAACGGAAGAAGGGACAGGACCCCGCGAAGGGCCTACCGCCCCAGAGCGTAAACAGCGGTCCGCTCCGCGGAATAGCTGAAGACCTCGCTGGCCTGCGGCTCAGTGGCCTCCCCGGCGATTCGAGAACAGCTCTGGGGGTCCTCGCTAAGTGTATGCCATTCCCAATCCCTTATGTACGCCAGCGGCCGCTTGCCCTCCCCGGCCAGCGCTGTCCCTTCCGCGTCCTCCAGTCTTCACACGACGCAGGGGTCCCCAAGGCAGCGGTCTCCCCAAGCTTCCCGTTTCAGCCCCATCCTCGAGAATGGGCTCCTTTCCTGCTCCCTCTCCGCTCCTGCTGGCGAGTGGAGACCGGCACCTAGGTCCAGACGCGGCTGCGCTGCCTCTCCTAGCCATCGAGACAGGATGTGACTCCCTCCCCTGGCCACTGACCCCCTCCCTCCCCAGGCGGCCTGCATCCTTGCTCTCCTCCCTCCTAGCCTACCCAGCTCGGGGTCCTGTCCCCGCCCAGAGACCTGAGGCTCGGGGCTGCAGATGGAATGCACGGCAGGGAGGCGGGGCCCTTTGTTTTTGTGTGCGTGTTGTTGGCCTCCATCCCCACTCCCCAGACTCCACTTCTCCAGGCCTCTCTCCCGCCTTTTCATCCCGCATCCGCAGGACACCCAATCACCGGGCAACAGGTATGATCAGGCGCCTCCGGGCTTTCCTCCGAATTAGTCGGTGTTTGGCTCGGAGTGCGTAACTCTGTCTCCCCTGCACTCAGCCTCCGGTCCCGCCCTCTCCTGTGCCCCCGCCTGGCTGCGCTCACCGTGGCATCCTGCCCGGCGTAGTGGCTGATGACCCGGGAGCCCCCTGGATGCCGGCGGGTGAACTCGCTGATGTTGTACACCTTACGGTCGATCACTAGCCACCGCTCCTCGCACCCTGAGCGCTGGGCCACCTCGTCCCAGGTGAAGTAGCGCGGGGTAGGTCCCTGAGCCGCGGTCTCGGCGGCCACCGGGTCGGGGGCCATAGCTGGCCTGGCGACGCCGCGCGCCGGCCCAGCAGGGGCTGTCAGGCGCGTGCTCGGGGTCCGCGGGCTCCAGGAGTGGATTTGCTGGCGCGCGCCCAGAGCCAGCCGCCTAAGCGCCGGGTTTTCAGCACCGCAGGGCAGACCGGCGGGCCTCGCAGCGCGCGTTCCCATTGGCCGAGCCTCGTGGCGCGGGGAGCGAGACCCCGCCCCCCAGCGGGTCTTGGGCAACTCACAGCTGGGCTGCCAACACGCGCCCCCTCGCGGGCTCCCTAAAGGCGTCGCCGCCGGATTCGACTTCCTGACGTCAGGCGGGCGTCGCGGCGTTGGCTCCCAGGGGGCGCCGCGGTAGGAATAGCGGTTCTAGTGCAGGCCCTGGGTGGGGGGCCGCGCTCCAGGAGTGGATGGACTGAGGGGCCAGGGCTGCGGGGTGGCCGCAGGAAGGGTGGGCGGGGCCGGGGTTGAGGCTTTTCCGTGCACGAGGCTGCCCGGGCGGTCGCGGACATCATCTTTAGGCTGTGGATGCCTTGGCCGGGGTCTCCAGACGCTGACCCTCCAGGGTTGGAAACTACTGCCTGCTCGCCACGTCGTGCCGCCAATTGTGCTGCCCGAAGTAGCAGCCTGAGAGCCCTTGAAAGTTGCAGTTATCTTGTGAACAGCATATTTACGGTCTCTTGGGCTTGGTGGTGGTTGGGGGAGGGCTGTTAATGCTTTAATTTGTTCAATGAAACATTTAAAATGCCCCACAATTTTTATAACCCTGTTTGCCTCTTTTTGTTTTTATTTTTATTGTATTTTGGAAAAATTCACTGGGATCCTTGAGTGATGATCCTAGCGTCTCCTGACCCTTAGGTGTTTCACCTGAAAAGCCTGGGTCTTCAAGCTGAGGCATTTCTGTTCTAGCCTGGAGGCGCCTGGGAGCCCTGGGAGACTTTTTAAGCAGAGAGATTTGGCATTTAGATCTCTGGGTTTTAGAGGAGTGGGAACGCACCTAAAAGTGGGGTTGCCAGTTACAAAGCTGTTGCAGTCCTGAAGAGACCCAGAGTTTAGGTCCAAAATTTTATTTATTCAACAAACACTTTATAAAGCACTTACTGTGTGCCAGGCACTGTTCTTAGCGTTTTGCAAACCTTAACTCATTTAATTCTCCTAACAACCCTATGAGGTTGGAACAATTAACCTAATTTACAGTGAAGAAACTGAGCCCGGGGGAGGTTATTTTGTCACACAGCTTGTAAGTGGAGGGCTGAGATTTGACCCTGGCCTGTGCTCTGAACTCTCAGGCTCTGCCATATTTCTCATTACACTGGTATTTGGGCACTTCAAAGAGAAAGGAAACATAACTGTCCCAAGCACTGAGCTAGATTCTGAGCACGTAGGAGTCAGGAGAGGGTGATACAGAATAGACTAGGTGAAATATGGCTAGATTTCTGGTAGAAAAGGATTAATTCATTCCATCCAAATTCTTCATTTTATAGATAAGAAAATTGAGGTTCGAATGGGGAAGGGACTTACCAAGTTCCCATAGGGAAGTTTAGATGTCCTGACTTCCAGGTAAGATGCCAGGCTATTGGACCCTGCTCAGGAATGATGGTCCACACAGCTGCACCTCTGTACAGCCAATATTCCTTTTTTAAAAACCTTGCCCAACAACTTGGCAGTGTCTAATGAGAGCTACAAAACATTTTCTATTTGATCAAGCAGTTTCACTCTTGGTAAAGTAGGGGAGACTGTGCAAAGATGCAGAAATAGCCAATTTAATAGAAAAAACTGGAAATAAACCCGAGTCCTGACAATAAGAAAATCGCCAAACTTATTGGGATCTGTTAACACAATGAAGAATTAAAGAATGATTTTAAATGGCTAGAATGTGAACTATATTGATAGATATAGAATCCTTCCCCGTGAAATAAGCAGAACCCAAAGTAGTATGGGTTCGCTGATTACAACTATATAAGAAATTCATGGGTATTAAATAACAGAAGAGAGGTCCTTTACATAAACCATTTTTCCTATGTGACTGTGCAGTGGGATAAAAGCTCTCATACTGCTGGTAGAAGTGTAAGTTGATTAAACTGGAAAAAATAGTTTGACAACTTTATATAGAAATTTAAGATTTTTTTTTTTTTTTTTTTTGAGATGGAGTCTCGCTCTGTCGCCCAGGCTGGAGTGCAGTGGCCTGATCTCAGCTTGCTGCAAGCTCCACCTCCCAGGTTCATGGCATTCTCCTGCCTTAGCCTCCCAAGTAGCTGGGACTACAGGTGCCCGCCACCACGCCCAGCTAATTTTGTTTTTGTATTTTTAGTAGAGTTGGGGTTTCACCATGTTAGCCAGGATGGCCTTGATCTCCTGACCTCGTGATCTGCCCGCCTCGGCCTCCCAAAGTGCTGGGATTACAGGCGTGAGCCACCGCACCCGGCCAGAATTTAGGAATGTTTTGAATACTGAAGAGATGAAAAAAATTAGAAAAATAAAAATGTTCCCAATAATTCCATGTTTAGGAATATAGCCTAAGGAAATGTTCTTAGAAAAATATTTATAGGTCAGGCGGGGTGCCTCACGCCTATAATCCTAGCACTTTGGGAGGTCGAGGCAGGCGGATTGCCTGAGCTCAGGAGTTCAAGACCAGCCTGAACAAAAGAAATTGGCTGGGCGTGGCGGCGTGCGCCTGTAGTCCCAGCTACTCGGGAGGCTGAGGCAGGAGAATTGCTTGAATCCGGGAGGCAGAGGTTGCAGTGAGCCGAGATTGTGCCACTGGTGCCACTGCACTCCAGCCTGGGCAACAAAGCAAGATTCTATATCCACAAAAAAAAATAAAACTATTTATAAACAAAAAATATTCATTAAAGCAGTATCTATGATAGCGGGAAATGGAAACACTCTAAATGCCCATCAGTGAAATATTTTGCAGACATTGAAAATAATGTCATATTTCCTTTAATACAGAATCAAGGAAAAATGTTCTATGTAAATCTTTTATTTTATTATACTTTAAGTTTTAAGGTACATATGCACAACATGGAGGTTTGTTACATATGTATACATGTGCCATGTTGGTGTGCTGCACCCATTAACTCGTCATTTAGCATTAGGTATATCTCCTAATGCTATCCCTCCCCCCTCCCCCGAATCAAGGAAAATTAAATAATATGATATAAGTTTGGCTACAGAGATAACTGTTCTGTAAAAAGACTAGGTCGGGCACGGTGGCTCACACCTGTAATCCCAGCACTTTGGGAGGCAGAGGCAGGTGGACCACCTGAGGCCAGGAGCTCGAGACCCACCTGGCCAACATGGTGAAACTCTGTCTCTACTAAAATACAAAAATTAGTGCCTGTAATCCCAGCTACTTGGGAGGCTGAGTCAGGAGAATCACCTGGGCAACAGGGTGAGACTGCATCTCAGAAAAAACCAAAAAACCCATACCACTTGTAGGATAATTCCTTGATCAACCCCACCTACCTAGAACCATTCATTAAGTGTTTTATTTAACATTTGTGGGGTGTCTCCTCTTTGTATTCTCAGCACCTACTTTGGTAAGGTGCTGGGAATACAAAGTTCAGTACTATATGGGTCATGCCTAGCCATGTCTACTGGAGGAGAGAGACAAGTGAGTCACGGATTATAGGTCAGTAGGATAGATGCAAATTAAATTCATCTTACTCAGGATTTAAACAGCTTATATGACATGACTTTGCATTCATGTTTCTTTGCTTTTCATGTGTTCTTAGGTCAGTGTCATGTATTTTGCTACCTCCCTAACGAGCTTATAATCCAGGATAGGGCTGTGGATTCTGTTTATACTACCAATACATATTCAGAGCACCTTGGTTTGGAGTTCTAGGTGGAATCCCACATAAATTTGCTGAATTGGCCGGGCGTGGCAGCTCATGCCTGTAATCCCTGCACTTTGGGAGGGTGAGGAGGGCGGATCACCTGAGGTCAGGAGCTCCAGACCCACTTGGCCAACACGGTGAAACCCTGTCTCTACTAAAATACAAAAATTAGCCGGGTGTGGTGGGGGGGGTGCCTGTAATCCCAGCTACTTTGTGGGGGTGAGGCAGGAGAATCGCTTGAACCCAGGAGGCAGAGGTTGCAGTGAGCCGAGATTGCACCACTGCACTCCAGCCTGGGCGACAGAGCCAGACTCTGTCTCTAAATGAATAAATAAATAAATAATTTGCTGGATCAACTGATGATTTCAACCTGAAAAAATACAGGTGAGTAAGCCTACAGGCCACTAGGCAAATGTCGTGTTGCCCTCTCATCTCCTTACCCACCTACACAGGTGGTCACACAGACTGCAATAAACCCATATCCAGGTCAACTAAAGGAAACCTTTGCCTTGCAGGCCCTGTTGATCCTAAGGGAACTTGCCTCATCCTGGATATGAATCACATGCTTAATTTTAGGTTGCCACTTATGAATACTAACTGTTCTGGCCAAATTAATCCTCAAGGAACAGAACGAAATGAGCTTAAGACCCTAATGCCAGGCCAGGCACAGTGACTCATGCCTATAATCCCAGCGCTTTGGGAGGCTGAGGTGGGAGGATTACTTGAGCCCAGGAGTTGGAGACCAGCCTAGACAACATAGTGAGACCCCTTCCTAACTGTCCCACCATTTTCTCTCTAAAGAAAAGAAAAAAAAAGACCTTAATGCTGATTGTAATGAAGCCATAATTGAATAACCTAACTGCCAGTGGCTGTTGGAATAACCTGAATTGTGAGTTCAAATTTTGATCCATTTTAACAAAAGATCCTAAACATAATAGTTGGCCAATAGCCTGGATCCTTTACAAAGTCAACACATATGCCTCCCCTCAGTAGCAGCCCTTCAGGCCATTAAAGACCAAAACCATTTTTGAAAAATCTGGATTTCTGTGAAATCGGATAACTTATGGGGGTGCAGTGACTACAACACAGTAGGCACTAATAAAGTTGACAGAATCAGTCTTTGTTTTAAGAAAAGTCATCTGTAATAATTCTGCAGATTAATGTTAAGTAATATTAAAAATAATTTATGACATATAGTGCTTAAACTAAAGGGAGAATCCCAATCATACCTCTATTAGAGGCAGAGCGAGAGCTAGAAACAGGACTCTCATTTTGCTGCATTCTACGAGTGTGGGAGATTGGGATGGGGCAGAGGCGGGCTCATGGAGGAATTCACGGGATTTCCTTAATGCTGTCTTTTTTTTTTTTTTTTTTTTTTGAGACAGAGTCTCGCTCTGTCACCCAGGCTGGAGTGCAGTGGTGCTGTCTCGGCTCACTGCAACCTCTGCCTCCCGGGCTCACGCCATTCTCCTGCCTCAGCCTCCCGAGTAGCTGGGACTACAGGCGTCTGCCACCACGCCTGGCTAATTTTTTGTATTTTCAGTAGAGACAAGGTTTCACCATGTTAGCCAGGATGGTCTCCATCTCCTGACTTGGTGATCCACCCGCCTCAGACTCCCAAAGTGCTGGGATTACAGGCGTGAGCCACCGCGCCCAGCCCAGTCTTCTTATCATTGTATAGAATATAGATGCCTTAGGGACAGATATATTAAACCCACTGTTTTATAGACAAGGTGACAGATCCAAAGAGCTGAAGCCACACATGAAATTTAGTATATTTGGGGCTAGAATTTACCCCAGAACTTATTTATAACTTTTAGTTCCTCTCTACATGAGTTCCTTAGCAGTGAGTTCAATAAATGTTTTCGTATAAGGCCACCCTGGTTCAAAGAGGAGGAGGCTGTTGTCCTTGCTTCTCTGCGGTGCCTTCTTCCTCCCAGGCCCTCAGACCTGCCTCTATTAAGTGGGAGAAGGGAGGCCTGGGCAGGTAGGTCCCAGATCTTCAGATTGCCCGGGGAATGGGTCTGGAGTCCTCTAGGCGTTGTTGTAAGCATTTTGCTGGGCCTTTAATGCAACTTTCCAGTACAAATGATCTCTCTTTAAAATAAAACAAAAAAGCTAAGCTTAAAATTTTATAATGACAATATTTACTTCACTATAGTAAGTCATCATATATCTATAAACACACATATATATACTCCCAATATACTTAACTTTTTCCCTATTGTTGGACATTTGTGTAGAAGTTTCGCTTGTATAAATGTTGCGATGGATATTTTTGTATATAGATACTGGTTTCTATTTCTGAACATTTTCTTAGGATAAATTCTACATGTGTAATTAGTGGATCAGGTAATAACAACATTTTTAGTCTCTTGTCATTTGTTGCCAAATTACCAATTTACTGCTGAATTATTTCACAGGTATTCCTCGAGCACTTAGTATGCATTCCTTAGTTTTACTGCACTTCTTGTCACCAGAACAGGAAAGGAATGGTGTCCTACAGCTCCTTGACCAAGTACCTCTCCACCAATACTATGAGCACTAAAGATGCAGTAACGAAGCACTAGATTCTGGGATGTGAAGATCTCAAATTCTATTCTCTGTGCACTTCAGAGTTGGAGAAGGATCCATCAAGTTTCAGTAGAATGTACCAAGGAAGGGAGGCAATGTGGTAGAATGGAAAGAATAAGGATTGTAGTTGAGACACCTGCAACCTGGACCTGCTAGTCCACCTACTGCTGTGTAATCTTGGACAATTATGTCCACCTCTATGGGTTTCGGATCCCTTATCTGTAAAGTGAAGAGATTGTCCAGATGCTTTCCAGCACTAGCAATCTGTGCTTTAAAGTTTTACCTAACATACCATACCTTTTATCAATGTCCACCTAGAGATAATAACCCAGCTTATTTTATTTGAGTTTTGAGACGGGTCTTGCTCTGTCTTGCACTCCAGCTGGAGTGCAGTGGCACGATCATGGATCACTGAAGTCTCCACCTCTGCGGTTCAAGCATTCCTCCCACCTCAGCCTCCCGAGTAGCTGGGACTATAGGCATGCACCACCACATCCAGCTAATTTTTTATATTTTTGTAGAGACAGGGTCTCACTGTGTTGCCCAGGCTGGTCTCAAACTCCTGGGCTCAAGTGATCCTCCCACCTTGGCCTCCCAAAGTGTTGGGATTACAGGTGTGAGCCACCACGCCTGGCCTAACCCAGTTTCTTAGATAGGGTCCCCAGCCTGTCATTTAAGGCATCTAAATTTGATGCACTTACTAAGTTGATGCCATTTTTGTTGTTGAAAATTATTCATTTTTTAAAAATCGTTATGACTTTCACCACATATTAATAAATGATTATCTAGTGAGCTTGGTTAAAGTTTGACCTCACCAATATTGCTAGTTAAGAAAATACATGTATGGCACTTTCACATACCTTGTGTCCTTTGAGCCTCGTTATTAAAATAGATGAGATAGGTTAGAAATCACTATCTCCGCTGGGTGCGGTGGCTTATGCCTGTAATCCCAGCACTTTGGGAGGCCGAGGTGGGCAGATCACCTGAGGTCGGGAGTTCGAGACCAACTTCACCAACATGGAGAAACCCTGTCTCTACTAAAAATACAAAATTAGCTGGGTGTGGTGGCACATGCCATGTAATCCCAGCTACTCGGGAGGCTGAGGCAGGAGAATCGCTTGAACCCGGGAGGCAGAGGTTGCAGTGAGCCAAGATTGCACCACTGCACTCCAGCCTGGGGGATAGAGTGAGACTCCATCTTGGGGGGGAAGAAAAAGAGAGAGAGAGAGAGAAAGAAAGAAAGAGAAAGAAAGAAAGAGAAAGAAATCACTGTCTCCTTTTTATCATGAGGAAACTGAAGGTCAGAGACAGAGGTCTAACATCACATGGTAGGTATGGGAAAGGAATACTGTAGTGGTCTGTAATTGCTTTTGGTTTGTGACTTCCCACAAAAAGGAACAGACCCTGTTCCCCAAAGCCCAGGTCTGCTGCTTGGCTTATGACCTACACCGAATAGAGTAACTCAGCCCTCTGATAACAATGGCCCAATGGTTAGCATCTGATGCAGAGCCCATTAAACTGGAATTAATCCTTGGGAGCAGGGAATGGGGGAGAATTATTTCTGCTAGCGTTGCTTAGCAAATACAGCCATATTTTTTTGTCACATGGAGGAGACCTTCTGCGGTAAGAGAGAATCAGGCGTTGGCCGAGTGCAGTGGCTCACGCCTGTAATCCCAGCACTTTGGGAGGCTGAGGTGGGCAGATCACGAGGTCAGGAGATCGAGACCATCATGGCCAACATGGTGAAACCCCATCTCTACTAAAAATACAAAAATTATCTGGGCATGGTGCCGCCCACCACGGCCTCCTAAAGTGCTGGGATTATAGGCATGAGCCACTGCTCCCAGCCTAGGTGTTTCAAACATAACGTTAAAATAGAATTTTTAATTTTTCACCCCTGTACTAACTCTGTTCCCTCATCTTGGTAAATGGTCCCATTATCTATTCATTTGCTCAACTCAAATGCTAGAATCAGACTTATTTCTCTTATTCCTTCATCTCTACCATCACCCCTGCCCCTGTACCTCCAACTAATGCGGTCTTGATTCTACCTCCAAAGGATATTCTAGGCTGGGCAGGGTGGCTCACGCCTGTAATCCCAGCACTCTGGGAGGCTGAGGTGGGCAGATCACCTGAGGTCAGGAGTTTGAGACCAGCCTGGCCAACATGGTGAAACCCTGTCTCTACTAAAAATATAAAAATTAGCCGGGCATGGTGGCGGGTGCTTGTAATCCCAGCTACTCAGGAGGCTGAGGCAGTAGAACCGTTTGAACCCATGAGGTGGAGGTTGCAGTGAGCTGAGATCGCACCACTGCACTCCAGCCTGGGCGACAGAGTGAGACCCTGTCTCAAAAAAAAAAAAGAAAGAAAGAAAAAGCCCTTTGGGAGGCTGAGGCAGGTGGATCACGAGGTCAGGAGATCGAGACCATCCTGGCCAACATGGTGAAACCTGTCTCTACTAAAAATACAAAAAATAAGCTGGGCATGGTGGCATGTCTGTAATCTCAGCTGCTCAGGAAGCTGAGGCAGGAGAATTGCTTGAACCCAGGAGGCGCAGTGCACTCCAGCCTGGGCAACAAGAGCGAAACTCTGTCAGAAAGAAAGAAAAAGAAAGAGAGAGAGAGAGACAGAGGGAGGGTGGGAGGGAGGAAGGGAAAGAAAAAGAAAAGAAAGAAAGAAGGAAGGAAGGAAGGAAAGAAAAGAAAAGAAAAGAGAGAAAAGGAAAGAAAAGATATTCTAAATGTATCTGCTTCTCTCCATCTCCATCACTTTTGCCACTGATTGAAGCGGCATCTATCTTTGCCTGGACCTCTTCAATAGTCTCCTAACTGAGCTCTGTGTTTTCCTTCTTTCCCCTTTACAACTGATTCTTTACAAATAAACTAAAGTAATTCTTTTAAACCATATGTCAGATAATTTCTTTCCCTTGCTCAGAACTCCCAGGAGTTCTCAGTGTACTTAAAAATACCTTACTAAGACCTTCAAGATCTCTAGTGATCTGGCCACTGCTTCCCTCTCAAACCTCATTTCTACTGGTGCCCCCTCAGGCACTACATACTTCAGCCACACCGCCTCTCTTTCTGTGCTTTGAACATGCCAAATTCACCACTCTCTTGTTCTGCCTTCTTGTAGTACTTTTCCTTCAGATCTTTGTTAGCCTGGCTCCTTAGGGTTCAGTTAGTTTTTGTTTTTGAGACAGGGTCTTACTGTGTGTTGCCCAGGCTGGAATGCAGTGGCACCATGATGGCTCACTGCAGCCTTGACCTCCTGGGCTCAAGTGATTCTCCCACCTCAGCCTCCCGAGTAGCTTGAACTACAGGCATGCACCACCAGGCCCAGCTAATTCTTTTAGTAGAGATGCGGTCTCGCCATAATGTCCAGATTGGTCTAGAACTTCTGGCCTCAAGCTATCCTCCTGCCTCGGCCTCCCAAAGTGCTGGGATTACAGGAGTGAGCCACTGCACCTGGCTCATTCAGTTCTTAGCTTCAATAAATATCCTTGTCTCAGAGAGGCCTTTCTTGCCTTCCTGCAGTGTTAGATTAGGTTAGAGATTGGCAAGAAGAGAACACACATACACAAACACAGAGAAACACACTTCTACTCTAAGTTCCGACTTTACGTAGCCAATGGTACCGGACTTGCAGGAAGAGAGGTGGCTACGAGCAAGGCTACACATCTTTCTCAGCCTTTCCCTTGCTCCTAACCCCTTTGCACAAGAAAGCTCCTGCCAGAACTGTGAAGGAAACCGGATTCTTGCCACATTACTGCTTTTTAAAACTCAGGCTTACATCACCAAGTGGGAAGACTACACTAACAATCTGTATGCTTCCATTTAAGGGTAGCTTTTATAAATACTGGGATCTGCTAGTCCTTAACTGTACTCAGCACTGACAAGACTCCATCTTCATCTAGGAGACGAACCACGTCTTTCCTTCCAGCTCTTCAATATTCCCCATAACCTGTCTCCCTGTGGTACCCCATCTCTTCCTGCCCTCTATCAGTTGCTATCTATTACCTTATTTTTGTTTCCTCCCAGCACACTGACGACTCTCGGAAATTATTTGTTGGTTATCTGTCTCCCCGACTAAAATATGAGTAGCGTGGGAGCAAGCGCTTGCACACAGCTGTACTTCCATTTCTTAGAACAGTGCTTGGCATAGGGTAGATATTCCACAAATATTTGTTGAATGAATGAGTAGATTACCTCCTACCTCCAGTCTTGCCACCCTCTACTTTCCTCTGTAGCCAGTCAATCTCCTGGCTTCTCCCTGACCTGAAGATAAAGTCCAGCTCCTCAGAGTGTCCTGCCAGGCCCTTGCAGCCTGAGCCTGCCTGCCCCTCCAGCCTTGTCTCTCACTCTTCCTCTTGCCTGAAACTCTCCCTTCCACTTCCCCATCCCTTGGCCGCTTCTGTGTTCCAGACCTACTGAACTTCTTTCAGATGCTCAAAACTGGAGTCAGGGCTGGATGCGGTGGCTCACGCTTGTAATCCCAGCACTTGGGGAGGCTGAAGCGGGTGGATCACCAGGTCAGGAGTTCGAGACCAGCCTGACCAACATGGTGAAACCCCATCTCTACTAAAATACAAAAATCAGCCGGGCTTGGTGGCGTGAGCCTCTAGTCCCAGCTACTCATGAGGCTGAGGCAGGAGAACCACTTGAACCCAGGAGGCAGAGGTTGCAGTGATCCGAGATCACGCCATTGCACTCCAGCCTGGGCGACAAAGCGAGACTCTGTCTCAAAAAAATAATAATAATAATGAAAGAGACTTTAAAGATAGAAAACCACCTGTTCTAGTAGATGTAATCCCACCTTGAGTCAAAATGCTGGGTGATCTCTGTAGTAGCCACTTTCTAACTCTAGGACTTTGAGCAAGTCATGTAACTAACCTAGGGCTTGATTTTTTTCTTTTTTTCTACTTGAAAATGAAGAGTTGGGCTAGATCAGTGGTTCTTGTACTTTTGGGTTTCTCATGAAGAAGTAAAAATAGAAATCAATGTAGGGTTGCCAACTTTTCATTTTGCCAAATAAACATTTTTAAAAACTCACCAACTGTCATCATTTCATTATAAAAACATTTTAATACAAAACATTTTTTAAATGATCCAGGCGTGGTAGTATGTGCCTGTAGTCCCAGCTTCTCAGGGGGCTGAAGTGGGAGGATTGCTTGAGCCTAGGAGGTTGAGGCTGCAGTGAGCTGTGTTTGTGCCACTGTACTCTAGCCTGGGTGACAGAGCAAGACCCTATCTCAAAAAATAAACAAAAAATCCCCACAGAAACATGCAAAACAAAAAAACAAAAACCATTTTAGTACCAAAAAATTAGGACATAACTTCTTCACTAAAGGCAAACATTTAAATGGGATACCCTTAATTTTTATGGAATATTCTACATTCTTTTTTATTTTTCTAGTGTTTTCATTAGCTGTTGAAAACTCCGTTATATCTGGGACCAGTTTGCGGACCAGCTCTTGGGGATACCTGAATGATATTTCAGGTCTCTTCCAACCTAATGTTCTGAGACTTTATGCACAAGTAGTTTTCGTGTTGCAGAAGGGTCCCCAGTAGGTATATTCAGCGCTGGGGCTGAGCAGAAACAGTGAAGAGCTTTTACCTGTGCCGACGCCCATACTATGTGCACCAGGCGTGCTATCGTCAACACCTAAGGCAATCCTATGGGGTAGGTATTACTGATGACAAAACTGAGGCTTGGAAAGATTAAGCTACCCAAAGTCACACTGTAGTGGAGTGGCCACCACCACAGTGTGACTTTGAGTAGCTTACTTAATCTTGACTCCAAAGCCCATAGTTTTCTGCACCCAGATTCTGGTATTATGTCTAGCACTTACTTTACTCCTGGAAGCAGCCATCTGTTCTGAAAATGGCTTCTTCTCCTACTCCAGCGTTTGCACTGAGCTCAAGGGAGGTTGATCTCCAAGCCATAGTTGACCCATCCAGTCATAGGAGCTTGACCCAAGGAGGGAGTGCCAGTCAGAGATCTTCCTCGGGTGTCTGAGCTTATACCTCCAGAGATTAGAAGGTGTTACGTTCTAATGCAGCAAGCCATGAATGCTGACTCAGTTGTTTTCAGCAGTCCCTCTGCCATAAACTGTCTTCAGGAAGAGGGAATGAGGCCACCTCAAGGAGAAACAGGAGAGAGAACTTGGCAGCATTCAAGTCCCCGGATCCAATTGTTTCCGAGGCTGCCCCGCCCCCCACCTTTCCCATGGTTAGATTGTTCAGCCTTTCCCTGAATTGAGCAAGGGAATAAATCCTTCTCTTTCCTTGTTCTCTTTGTTTTTGAGACAAGGTCTCACTCTGTAGCCCAGGCTAGAGGGCAGTGGCGTTAATCATGGCCCGTGGCAGCCTCAACATCTCAGACTCAAGCGATCCTCCCACCCCAGGCTCCCGAGTAGCTGGTACTACAGGTATGTGCCAACATACCTGGCTAATTTTTTTTTTTTTTTTTTTTTGAGACGGAATCTCGCTCTGTCGCCCAGGCTGGAGTGCAGTGGCACCATCTCCGCTAGCTGCAAGCTCCGCCTCCTGGGTTCACACCATTCTCCTGCCTCAGCCTCTCGAGTAGCTGGGACTACAGGCGCCTGCCACCAAGCCCAGCTAATTTTTTTTGTATTTTTAGTAAAGACAGGGTTTCACCCTGTTAGCCAGGATGGTCTCGATCTCCTGACCTCGTCATCCACCTACCTCGGCCTCCCAAAGTGCTGGGATTACAGGTGTGAGCCACCACGCTCGGCCACACCTGGCTAATTTTTAAAATTTTTAGTAGTGATGGCATCTCGCTATGTTGTCCAGACTGATCTCAAAATGCTGAGCTCAAGCAATCCTCCCACCTCGGCCTCCCAAAGTACTGGGATTATAGGTGTGAGCCACCGCGCCCAGCCTCCTCCTATTTTCTAAGCCAATTCAAGTTTAATCAGATGCAACCAGTATAGCTCAGATCCCAGTGCTCTCATCCTTCTTCCCCAGTAAGGAGGTAGCACACTACAGTGGAAAGAAAGTGGACCTCGGAATAAGAACTTTGGCAAGATGTGAAAAAACAATACTGCATGGTGTTACAGGCTTAGAAACTGTCAGAAGCACTCACGTTCAGCCACTGCAGCCTGGGCTGTTGTCTGGAACACCAGACAGTACGGTGAGGCTTCTATTGTGTTGAGGACAAAGGTCTCAGATGCATCTGAGAAAGGGAAACAAAAGAAAAAGCCGTGCACGTTCATTTTCAGTTCAGTTACAGCGGGTCCTCGATTAACGTCATTTCACTGTAACGCTGCTGAGAGGAAAAATCGATTCCCTGCTGGGGCTACTTTCTGAGTGAAGTTTGCACGTTCTCCTCGGGTGTCTGAGCTTGTGTTGCAGGGTCTTCGGTGTGTGTGAGGGTGTGGGTAAGTGTGGGGTATGAGTGGGTACGTGACTGCATGTATGAGTGTGGGGAGGTGAGTGTGTGTGTGTGTGAGGGAGTGTGGGTGTGGGTGTGAGTGTGGGTGTATGTGGATATGAGTGTGTGTGTGAGGGAGAGAGGGTGTGAGTGTGTTAGTGTGGGTGTATGTGTGGATATGAGTGTGTGTGTGAGGGAGAGGATGTGAGTGTGGGGATGTGAGTGTGGGCATGAGTGTGTGTGTGAGACAGTGTGAGAGGCTGTGTGAGGGTGTGTGAGAGAGTTTGAGAGTGCGTGAGTGTGAGAATGTGTGTGTGTGAAAGCATGGGAGTGTGTCTGAGTGTGTGTTTGTGTGACAGTATGTGTGACAGTGTGTGGGAGAGAGTGAGTGTGAGTGAGAGTGTGTGTCAGTGTGTATGTGTATGAGTGTGTGTGTGGGAGAAAGAATGTGTGTGTGTGTGAGAGTGTGTGTGGGAGAAAGAATGTGTGTGTGGGAGAAAGAATGTGTGTGTGTGTGTGAGAGAGAGTGTGAGAGAGAGTGTGTGTGAGTGTGTGAACGTGTGCCCTGGGACGGGATGGTGTCCTGCCTGGGGTTTGATCCCCACTTATACCCTGAGTTGCAGGGAAAGACTCTGGCCACCTGAACTGAAATAATTGGGTAGGTAATTATCTTATTTGTTTTTACCAATCTTAAATAAATGTATGTGTAGTTCACATTTATTTCAGTGTTAATATATTGGGAGTGTTTGGTCTTTATCTAGAAGTTTGGTGATGCTTTTGTGACAGAAATATACTGTAGGAACTTACCTCTGGTTTCTGTCAATTAACCTATAGTCAAATGGGTTTTGTTATGCATCATTTCATTTAAAGTTGCAGTTCCCAAGAACCTATCAGCAACCTTAAATGATGACCTACTGTATTTTTGAAGTAACAGCAAAATGTACAATTTATGGATGAAAACTCTCTTCTCCATCAGTCATGCTTTATGACTGTAACATTTTACAATTGTGTGTGTGTGTGTGTGTGTGTGTGTGTCTGTGTTTTGAGGATGGGTTAATACATAGGGTTCAAAATTCAAAAGGTACAAAAAAAAGTATAATGCAGTGAACAAAGTTTCCCTGTGATTCTCGCCTCTGACCCCACCCATCTTACCCAGCAGCCAACCAATCTCAGCAGTTAAGAAAATCTTTCCAGAGATATTCTCTGCACATATATGTTGGCTTTTGCTGCATGACAAGACACTTCAAAGCTTAGTGAGTGAAGAAAAAAACAAGCTTGGGAATCTATGGGCCAGTGGAGCACTTCAGTCTGCGCTTGCTTAGCAGGGCTGGTTGGTAGAGGATAGCCCTCAGTCACCTGTCTGGAATTGTCAGGCTGGGCGAACCAGAGGATCCTTGCGTGTCTGGAAGTTGACTTAACGTCAGCTGAAGTGATGGCCACATGCCTCTCATCATCTGGGAGACTAGCTCCGACTAACGTGACGACAGAAGAGTTCCCAGCAGCGAAAGGGGTTATGCTCCAACACGCAAGCCCTCTCAAGCTTCTGCTTTCATCATATTTGCTAATGAACCTCATATGGCCACGTCCAGGTTCAAGGGATGGAGAAATAGACCCCACATCATGGTGGAAAGAGCTGTAAAGTCTCATCGCAAGAGGGCACACATTTAGAGAGGAGAAGAATTGAGGGCATTCTCTGCTGTCTATGACAGCACGTGTGTGTGAAGATGTGTGCATGTATGTGCACATGTGTGTGTATGCACCTTTTCCTCTTTTGTTACATAAGTGGTAGCATACTGTCTTATGGCTTCTTGTAGCTAAAACCTGGTTCACAATCCTTGATGTCTACCAAACATGAAAGTTTATATTTTAGGTAGTAAAGGCGTATTACAATCAAACAGTTTGACAGGAGAGTTCTTATCTCCTTATGTCAAATGGTAGGAAAACGAAGTGGAGGAACCTGTAACCTGTGACAGAGAACAGAGCAGAGCTCACTGGGACCTTCACCTGAGCTCATGCCTCAGCTCATCCAGTATCTTTATGCAGTTGTTTACGGCTGGAAATTCAGCTTCCCACACAAATGCGTGTATAGTACCCAAATAAAGTACCTTGCTTTATAGTCTCCATTTATTTATTTATTTTTGAAGAGGCAGGGGTCTCATTATGTTGCCCAAGCTGGTCTTGAACTCCTTGGTTCAAGAGATCCTCTTGCCTCGGCCTCCCGAGTAGCTGGGACTACAGGTGTGAGCCACTGCACCCGGGGTTCATAGTCTCTATTTAATTAGAGCTGATTCCCTTCTTGAAAAAAGACTCATTTTGTGGTTGTCATTTATCAAAGAGGGAGCTTGTATTGTCCCCCTTTGGGTCTTGACGCCACCTTTTCAGTGAGGCCTTCCCATCTACTCTAAGAGGGCGCCCTATTTCAATTCCTGTCCCCCCTCCCTTTCCTGCCTTGTTCTTCTCCATAGCACAGTCACCACCTGACACGCCATATATTTGTTTGTTTGTTAGTTCCTTTATTGTCCATCTCTGCCAACTAGAATATAAGCTCTAGGAGGTCAGGGACTTTGTCTTGTTTACTTCTCTATCCCCAGCACCTAGAATAGTGACTGCCACATAGAAGGCTTTTGGTAAATATTTCTTGAATGAATGAATATTGTAAAAATTCCCACACAAGTTAGTTTCCTTTCTAAGCCCCAATTACCTCATCTTTAAGGTGGGGATTGTAATACCCACTTCGTTGGGTTCCCATGAGGAGTAAGTGAGTTATGCATGCACAGCAACTCCTACGGTGCATGACATCTAGACTGATCCATCGAGGTGGATCAGAAGGTGTGCTCACAGCCTGCATTTATATAAGGGCGTCAATGTTCATAACAGCAAGTAGTACGTCTTCTGGGACATGGGAACTTTGGCATGGATCAAAACCTTCGAATGAAAAGAAGTCAGAAAAGAAGTCAACCTTTTAAAAGGCTAGTCTGGACATCCTTTGCAGTGCAGCAAACCCAACACTTGTTTGTCTTTCTCCCCTCCTGATTTGCCATTAAAATTAGGAAAAGAAACAATGGGAAGCTGAGGTTGAAGGATCACTTGAGCCCAGGAATTCAAAGCTGCAGTGAGCTGTGATTGCACCACTGCACTCCAGCCTGGGTGACAGAGCAAGATCCTAGAAAGAAAAGAAGGAAAAAAAAAAGAAAAGAGAGAAGAGAAGACAAAGAAGAGGAAAGAGAGAGCTAAAGAAAGAAAAGGAAGAAAGAAAAATGGAAGGAAGGAAGAAAAAGTGGGGGAGGGAGGGAGAGAGGGAGGAAGGAAGGAATTAAGGAAGGAAGGAAGGAAAACTAAGCTCATAAAACTGAAGAAAACAGGATGGCCCCTCAGTGGACAAGGGAGTTAAATGAATTTCAGGGAGGTAGAAAACAGAAGCATCGTGATGGAGGAAGTGGAATGTAGGAAACCACAGCCAAGAATGAGGGTGGGAGGACACTTTTGGAGGCCAAGGCAGGCAGATCATCTGAGGTCAGGAGTTCGAGACCAGCCTGGCCAACACAGAGAAACCCTATCTCTACTAAAAATACAAAAATTAGCCAGGTGGAGTGGTGGGCGCCTGTAATCCCAGCTACTTGGGAGGCTGAGGCAGGACAATCTCTTAAAACCCAGGAGGTGGAGGTTTCAGTGAGCTGAGACTGTGCCATTGCACTATTGCACTCCAGCCTGGGCGACAGAGTGGAAACTCTGTCTCAAAAAAAAAAAAAAAAAAAAAAAAAAGGAATGCGGGAGGATACAGCTAGCCCGATGCGTACTATCAGTCCTGGAGAGGAGGATGGCCAGGGATGGGATTGAGCCGGCAGGGCCGTGCCAGGGATTCATGAAAGTCTATCTGCTAAACAGCTGCATCTGTCGGCTGCTCACACTCTCACACTCTTGCACCCTCTCCCTCTCCCCTCATCCTGTGCTGGTAGACACCAGCCATTTAGCCCTAGATGAAGGAACTGCTAAAGGAGAGCTTTGGCAGTTATGGTGAGTTGGCACCCCAGAGGAGAGCCCCTCCGTTCTGCCACTTCAGGTTCCCACAATCCAAAGGCCAGCTCCCAGCCCATTCGTCCTAATGTGACACACACAAATCAGCAAGCCCTACCCAGGTGCACAGATGGGCTGGTCCAGAAAGAGACTCTGGGGAAACAGGACATGCCCACTGGCTACTAGAATAGTCAACCTTGCCATCATTAATAAACACAAAATGACAATCCAAGGATGAATACCAGCGACGTGGAAGAGAAAGACAAACTGCTCCTGTACAGAGAACCAAGGTTGGCCGTTCACTCAGGACTAACGTCCTAGGGGGACAGAACATGGCTACAGGGATAAAGGGAGTAAAGAAGAGAGAGGGGACCATTTATTAGGCATGGACATCGGCTAAGCCCTGTGCTCGAGCGTTCACATATATTTCCTCATTTAACTTTGCCAACGACTTTCTGAGATTGACAATATTCTTGTTGACCATTTTACAAATGAAGAATCTGTGAGTCAGAGAAGTCAGTAACTTGCCCTGAGGCCATATAGCTGCTAAAGGAAACACACTGTATTCTTTGTTTTGTTCGTTTTATATTTGTTTTTGTTCTTAGCATGGACACATTTATTAACCAAAGGGATGATCCTAACCAAATCAACACTTCGAAATAGTTGCATGTAAAATATTTGTGATAAAGATAATTGAACACAGTCATGAAAAAGAAAAAAAAAAACAAAAACCCAGCAGTATGGAGCTCTGCTCATTGAACTGAGCTTGTTTATTTTCATAGCTAATTCCTGTCCAAAGTGATGGTGAAATTTTTATTCTACTTTTTTTTTCATTTTCTTTTTTCTTAAATTATACCTTAAGTTCTGGGGTACATGTGCAGAACGTGCAGGTTTGTTACATAGGTATACACGTGCCATGGTGGTTTGCTGCACCCATCAACCTGTCACCTACATTAGGTATTTCTGCTAATGCTATCCCTCCCCCTCTCCCCCCACCCCTCAACAGGCCCTGGTGTGTGATGTTCCCCTCCCTGTGTCCATGTGTTCTGATTGTTCTACTCCCAATTATGAGTGAGAACATGTGGTGTTTGGTTTCCTGTTCTTGTGTTAGTTTGCTGAGAATGATGGTTTCCAACTTCATCCATGTCCCTGCAAAGGACATGAACTCATCCTTTTTTATGGCTGCATAGTATTCCATGGTGTAATATTCTACTTTTTCATAGATCTGAGTACAGGTGACATTGTTCATGACACAGTCCACCACTGATTTCCCATCTTTTGATTTTTCTTGTTGTGGTGTTTTTCCTTCCCATCCCTCTCCTGATGTTGAACCAATGTGCCATCTGTAAGCACAGACAGTCAGAGTTTTTCTGCCACCAGCTGTAGTTTCCTCTAACTTCTCTAACCAGGGTGTAAGAAGAAAACTGTTGTCTTCAAAGTGCTCTCAGTTTTTATGGTGAGGTTTTTGCTATTGAGAGGTGACAGCGTGCTGGCAGTCCTCAGAGCCCTCGCTTGCTCTCGGCACCTCCCCTGCCTGTGCTCCCACTTTGGCGGCATTTGAGGAGCCCTTCAGCCCCCACTGCACTGTGGGAGCCCCTTTCTGGGCTGGCCAAGGCCGGAGCCCACTCCCTCAGCTTGCAGGGAGGTGTGGAGGGAGAGGCGCGAGCGGGAACCGGGGCTCCGTGCGGCGCTTGCGGGCCAGCTGGAGTTCCGAGTGGGCATGGGCTTGGCGGGCCCCGCACTCGGAGCAGCCAGCCAGCCCTGCTGTGGCCCCGGGCAATGGGGGACTTAGCACCCAGGCCAGTGGCTGCGGAGGGTGTACTGGGTCCCCCAGCAGTGCCGGCCCACCAGCGCTGCACTTGATTTCTCGCCGGGCCTTGGCTGCCTTCCCACGGGGCAGGGCTCAGGACCTGCAGCCCACCATGCCTGAGCCTCCCACCCCTCCGTGGGCTCCTGTGCGGCCCGAGCCTCCCCGACGAGCGCCACCCCCTGCTCCACGGCGCCCAGTCCCATCGACCACCCAAGGGCTGAGGAATGCGAGCACACGGCGCAGGACTGGCAGGCAGCTCCACCTGCAGCCCCGGTGCGGGATCCACTAGGTGAAGCCAGCTAGGCTCCTGAGTCTGGTGGGGACGTGGAGAGTCTTTATATCTAGCTCAGGGATTGTAAATACACCAATCAGCACCCTGTGTTTAGCTCAAGGTTTGTGAGTGCACCAATCGACACTCTGTATCTAGCTGCTCTGGTGAGGACGTGAACCTTTATGTCTAGCTCAAGGATTGTAAATACACCAGTCGGCACTCTGTATCTAGCTCAAGGTTTGTAAACACACCAATCAGCACCCTGTGTTTAGCTCAAGGTTTGTGAGTGCACCAATCGACACTGTTTATCTAGCTGCTCTGGTGAGGACGTGGAGAGTCTTTATGTCTAGCTCAGGGATTGTAAATACACCAATCGGCACTCTGTATCTAGCTCAAGGTTTGTAAACACACCAATCAGCACCCTGTGTTTAGCTCAAGGTTTGTGAATGCACCAATCGACACTCTGTATCTAGCTGCTCTGGTGGGGCCTTGGAGAACCTGTGTGTGGAAACTCTGTATCTAACTAATCTGATGGGGACGTGGAGAACCTTTGTATCTAGCTCAGGGATTGTAAACGCACCAATCAGCGCCCTGACAAAACAGGCCACTTGGCTCTACCAATCAGCAGGATGTGGGTGGGGCCAGATAAGAGAATAAAAGCAGACTGCCCGAGCTAGCATTGGCAACCCGCTGGGGTCCACTTCCACACTGTGGAAGCTTTGTTCTTTCGCTCTTTGCAATAAATCTTGCTACTGCTCACTGTTTGGGTCCACACTGCTTTTTTGAGCTGTAACACTCACCGTGAAGATCTGCAGCTTCACTCCTGAGCCCAGCGAGACCACAGGCCCACCAGGAGGAACGAACAACTCCAGACGTGCTGCCTTAAGAGCTGTAACACTCACCGCGAAGGTCTGCAGCTTCACTCCTGAGCCAGTGAGACCACGAACCCACCAGAAGGAAGAAACTCCAAACACATCTGAACATCAGAAAGGACAGACTCCAGACGCGCCACGTTAAGAGCTGTAACACTCACCACGAGGGTCCGCGGCTTCATTCTTGAAGTCAGTGAGACCAAGAACCCACCAATTCTGGACACACTATCATGAGAGATGATACAATCTGGTCTGGCCATTGCACCCGTGTTTTACAGAGCCATTCCCACTGCTAGTTATTTCATGTCTTCATCAAAGCCTTTGGTGTCCATCAGGCACCATCTTCCTTCCAGCTGCTGAGCGGTGGCCTGGGTCGGCGTGCAGAGTGCACAGAGCGGGGTCAGGCGTGGGCAGTGGGCTGTGCAACTCTCGGCACCTACAGGTGCTTTAGAAGGGACCTGCCCCAGATGCCTATTTGTTGTTAAAGTCTTGATTGCTTTTATTTTATTATGAAGATGGTATGCAGGATGCATGCTTATTCTAACAAATTTAAACAAAACAGAGTAAAAGTATCCCCAGAAAGAGCTTCTATTTGTTTCTCCAGATTTTTTCTACGCATATGCCTGTAGATATGTATCTTATTTTTTCTTAACTCTTCCAACAGTTTATTAGAAAGAATGTAGATGTTTAAAAAAATCCCCACTGTCATGAACTTAACTTGAGGTTTTCAGCTCTGGTATAAGCTGAATCAAAAAAAGAAATAAAAAAAGTAGTGAACTTTTTTTTATTAATTTGCCATACTGACAGTGCAACTACAAATCTGGTCTAAATGTACACACTCTCAAGCAACTATGTACAGCTTTCTTTGTCCTCCATGCTAAGAGATGTAAAAGCTTAAGGGTCAAACAATACTAAATGTATATATATATTGTCTTTTTTTAGACAGAGTCTCACTCTGTTCCCCAGGCTGGAGTGCAATGGCAGGATCTCGGCTCACTGCAACCTCCGCCTCCCGGGTTCAAGCGATTCTCCTGCCTCAGCGTCCTGAGTAGCTGGGATTACAGGCACCCGCCACCACGCCCAGCTAATTTTTGTACTTTTAGTAGAGACAAGGTTTCCCTGTGTTGGCCAGGCTGGTCTTGAAGTCCTGACCTCAGGTGATCCGCCCGCCTTGGCCCCCCAAAGTGCTGGGATTACAGGTGTGAGCCACTGCACGCGACCCAAATGAATAATTTTTAAAAACCACTTAAGTCAGGGCATTCACTAGATTTAGCTAAGATACATCTGGAACACTGACAAGTGATCATTTACATAGAATCGTGTGAAGTAAATTTTTTGAAAAATAAACTTTAGTGAAAAATCCTGAAGGATAACACCAGAGGCATAGCAGGTTACCAGTAAGGTGTCAGCCAATTTGTTCCAGCCACTTCTGAATCCATGTTCTATAATCTAAAATTTAGTTCTGTTTCCCTAAGCTGAGAGCTTCCTATCATGTCAGTATCTGTGCTATGAAGAAAAGGAGACTTAGGTGAGATGTTTGTATTTATTCCAACTGCTGCTTCAATTGCCTAGGACCTCAACAGCTTCCTGGAAATCTGGGACGTCTTCACACATCAGGTTGTTGCCTTAGCTGACTTAAAATTGCCCCATACAGTGGTACATATCAACCCTCTGTGAAGCCTTTTCAAAAACAGAACAGGTTGAAAAATGGGTTAAAGTAGGCAAATACAGCATGCCTTTGGAGCTATCAATTCAGGAGTTCTTTCAATTCTGAAATCTTGCAGAGCAGTTATTTTTCTTTCTCAAAATCCAAGTGATGACAATATTCTTTAGATCTAGCAGTTTTTCATCATCACTGTCTTGTGAGTCATCATCTGCTCCATCTACTTCTGGTAAATCTATAACCTCACCACCACCCATGCTGTTCATCATCTCAGAGAAATGATCAAAATTAGACATGTCTTCATCTGAATCATCTTCCGTCTTTCGAATCGCTGGAGTCCACACTAAGCCAGTTAAGCTTTGCCCTTTTTTTTGTTAACCTTGGCCATGACTGCCAGATTCCCCTTTTCATAAACAACATAAAATTGATCTGTCCGTTCTTTTAGGCTCAGGATCATTTGGATCAATAGAGTGAAAAAGATCAATTTCATTTAAATGCTTAAAATGATCATTTCCTCCAAGACAACTGAATGTAAGTTTGGATTTTTCAAAATGTCCATGAACAGCTTTACTGTCTTCAACACAAAATTCAATGAAGACATAGTCCCTTCGATTGATCGTACTGCTTTGCAGAAGCAGGCTGCATTGTGAACGGGGCAGGGAGATGGGGAAATGGTTGCGTGGGCCTCTCTGGCAGCGGCTGCGGCTAGGGAGTCGACTCCTCTCCTGAGTTTTCTCCCTGGTTGCAGCCTCTTCTTGCTCCCTTCAGGCAATGGTGGCAGCGGCAGGCTCGACGTATTTGTCTTAATTTTTTTTTTTTTTTTTTTTTGGATATGGGGTTTCACTCTTGTTGCCCAGGCTGGAGTGCAATTGCGCAATCTCAGCTCACCGCAACCTCTGCCTCCTGGGTTCAAGCAGTTCTCCTGCCTCAGCCTCCCGAGTAACTGGGATTACAGGTGCCCTCCACCATACCCGGCTAATTTTTTGTATTTGTAGTAGAGAGGGGGTTTCACCATGTTGGCTAGGCTGGTCTTGAACTCCTGACCTCAGGTGATCTGCCCACCTCGGCCTCCCAAAGTGCCGGGATTACAGGTATGAGTCACTGCGCCCAGCCTTATCTTAATTTTTTAAACAAAGATTAGATTACATGTTTTGTAACTTGCTTGTGGTCACTTAATATCATTGTATATCATTTTATATTATAATATGGCTCTGTGCCATTTAAAAAATAGCTGCATGTATCACTTTATGAGTATTTTTAAATTATATGTACTTAAAACTGGTACTTCTTTGAACATACTTATAGGCATATCTTTGCAAATTTCTATAGGATAAGTTCCTAGAAGTGGAATTACTCATTCAAAGGGTGTACACATTTCACTGATGCTCCTCTGTGCAGAGTTTTTTGTTTCCTTGCAGCTTACGACTCGCCTGACATTGTTTATTATCATTTTTATATTTCTGTTCATCTCTTAGATGAAAAATTGTGTCCTGCTTAATATATATTTCTTTAACTGCTAATGAAATTAAGCATATTTTTGGCTATTTGACTTACATTCCTTAGCCATTTTTCCATTGTATCATTCATCTTTCTCTGTTTTTTTTTTTTTTTTAAAGATAGAAGCTGGTATTCAACTCCTATTATGTGGACTCCAAAGCCCGTGTCCTGTGTCTAGTGCCTTATGGTGAAGGCTTGTGTCCTTAATCATGGAATCAGCGTAGCAGGGATTAATGAGTGTCTCCATCAGCTGTTAAGGCCCCAAAGCCAGTTGGGGTTGGTGGGGGAGGTGTGTTTTGTTGTGGGCAGGTCTATGCAAGCCTACCCCCAAAAGTCTGAGGGAGCTGAGAGGCCAAAGAAAGAGGCTAACAGATCCAGTTTCTTACAAAGAAACATTTAATAGGCACTTAGGAACAGAAGCCATGTTTATGTCTCTGGTGGCAGCAAGACAAATGGTGGATCCCGTGCCATTACTCCCAGATCCAGGGCTTATATACCACAGGTGAAGAGTATGTGTGATTCAGAAGGAATGTGTAAGATAATCAAAGCACAATAACATTAAGGTTTAGACCTAAGGTCAGGATTCATGGAAAGTATGTGCTGTTACACAAGGAACTGGAAATCTTAGAGGCCTTCCCAGAGCTGGAGTTAATCAGAAGTCAACACGGCACATTAGCATCCACCACAGAGTAGCTTCAGCCTCCATAAGGCATTGTAAGGGGTCTGGACCCAGCGCTCCAGCCTCACCTGGCTCCTTTGACTTCCCTTTGCTTCTCCAGGTAAATGTGAGCCCTGGGCGTAGGTTGGCAAGTCTAGAAAGACCTCCTCAAAGCGTGTGCCCTGATGTTAATTCATGCCATTCAACTTAGCAAGTGTTTATCTGTGTCTACTGTGATTTGGGGGCACAGAAATGAGTAAGATTGACCCCTCACTCCGTTTACATAGAGGGAGACAGAGGCAAGCAGGGTATAATTTCCATAATGAAGGCCCAAAGTGTTTTGGGAGCATTCATGGGGATGGGAGAGGTTTCACAGGCAGGGTGTGTCTGAAGCATTCATTCTCTCTTTTTTTTTTTTTTCTGAATATATAAAGCTAACATAAAGCAGTCCTCGCTCTAATTTTCTTTTTATTTTACTTTAAGTTCTGGGATACATGTGCAGAACGTGCAGGTTTGTTACATGGGTATACATGTGCCATGGTGGTTTGCTGCACCTATCAACCCATCATCTAGGTTTTAAGCCCCCCATGCATTTGGTATTTGTCCTAATGCTCTCCCTCCCCTTGCCCCCCAATCCCTGACAGGCCCTAGTGTGTGATGTTCCCCTCCCTGTGTCCATGTGTTCTCATTTTTCAACCCTCACTTATAAGTGAGAACATGCGGTGTTTGGTTTTCTGTTCCTGTGTTAGTTTGCTGAGAATGATGGTTTCCAGCTTCATCCATGTCCCTGCAAAGGACATGAACTCATTCTTTTTTGTGGCTGCAAAGTATTCCATGGTGTATATGTGCCACATTTTCTTTATCCAGTCTATCATTGATGGGCATTTGGGTTGGTTCCAAGTCTTTGCTATTGTGAATAGTGCCACAATAAACATATGTGTGCACGTGTCTTTATAGCAGCATGATTTATAATCCTTTGGGTATATACCCAGTAATGGGATTGCTGGGTCGAATAGTATTTCTGGTTCTAGATCCCTGAGGAATTGCCACACTATCTTCCACAATGGTTGAACTAATTTACACTCCCACCAACAGTGCAAAAGCGTTCCTATTTCTCCACAGCCTTGCCAACATCTGTTGTTTCTTGACTTTTTAATAATCGCCATTCTAACTGGTGTGAGATGGTATCTCATTGTGGTTTTGACTTGCATTTCTCTAATGACCAGTGATGATGAGCTTTTTTTCATGTGTTTGTTGCCTTCATAAATTGTCTTCTTTTGAGAAATGTCTGTTCATATCCTTTGCCCACTTTTTGATGGGGTTGTTTTTTTTTCTTGTAAATTTGTTTAAATTCCTTGTAGATTCTGGATATAAGACCTTTGTCAGATGGGTGGATTGCAAAATTTTTCTCCCATTCTGTAGGTTGCCTGTACATGCTGATGATAGTTTCCTTTGCTGTGCAGAGAAGCATTCATTCTTAAATGGTATGAGGGTTAATTTTATGTGTCAGCTTGGCTGGGTCACAGTGCCCAAGACATCAGGTCAAACATTATTCTGAATGTTTCCATAAAGGTGTTTTTTGGATGAATTAATATTTAGGCTAGTGGTATTTGAGTAAAGCAGATTGCCCTCCATTAAGGAGGTACCCCTCATCCAACCAGTTGAAGGTCTTAATACAACAAAGACTGACCTCCCCTGAGCAGGAAGGAATTCTGTCAGAAGACAGGACCTCAGACTTGAACAGCAACATCAGCCCTTCCCTGGGTCTCCAGCCTGTCCACCCTGCAGAGTTTTTGTTTTGTTTTGTTTTGTTTTGTTTTTGAGATGGAGTTTCGCTCTTATTGCCCAGGCTGGAGTGCAGTGGCGTGATCTGGGCTCACTGCAACCTCCGCCTCCCGGGTTCAAGCGATTCTCCTGCCTCAGACTCCCGAGTAGCTGAGATGGCAGGCACTGCCACCACGCCTGGCTAATTTTTGTATTTTTAGTAGTTAACAGGTTTCACCATGTTAGCCAGGCTGGCCTTGAACTCCTGACCTCAGGTGATCAGCCAGTCTCGGCCTCCCAAAGTGCTGGGATTACAGGTGTGAGCCACTGCGCCCAGCCATCACTCTGCAGACTTTGAACTTGTCAGCCTCTATAATGCTGTGAGCCAGTTTTCTCCCCCTGCCCCCTAATCCCACTGGTTCTGTTTTTCCTGGAGAGCTCTTACTAATACAGATGGATATCTGTGGCCCTCTCCAAGGGCTCCCCTGGCCCATTTGCTCATAGAAAAGACAGTATTTGCCAGCAGATAGAAGAGGGGCTACCATGGACTGCATTGAGACAGCCACTCCATGCCGAGGAGGCAGAAGTCCCACCAGGTAATTGCTTGCCACTGCAAACATAGTTTAAGAGAGAGACAAACCAAGGCAAAGAAGTTTCATCTCTTTCACTTTCTAGCTGGGGGGCTGGGGCACTAGGCTAAGCACTGAGAATGTGGCCATGAACAAGACTCTAAGGAAGAAGAGATTAAAACCATAATTAATTCATCTGAAATGTACCAAATGCTGCCATGGAGAAGTGTGAGTGTTAAAGGTGCTGAGAGGACCATGTCTGGTTGGGAAGTCAGGGAGGGCTTCTCTGAGGAAGTGGTATTTAGCTCAGATCCAAAGGAGGGGTAGAAGTCAACTGAGAGTCAGGAGAGCCTTCTGGTAGAGGGAACAGCATGTGGGAAAGCCCAAGAGAGGAGGAATTTCACAGAGTCGAGAGAAGCCTGGCATAACTGGAGTGAAGTGGGTGGAGTGAGTGGTGGAGCTGAGATTGGAGAGGCAGCAGGGAGGCTAGTAGGATCTTGCAGGTCAATGTAAGGACTGTGGGCACTGCTTTAAGGCACACGGAAAATTACTGAAGGGTTTTCAGCAAAAAGTGGCCTGATTATTTCTTCAGCTATTTTTTCTATTTTGCCCCCCTTCTCTCCCCTCCTTCTGTGACTCTAATAACACGTATGTTAGAGTGGTTCACTGATGATCTGTTCATATTTTGTCAGTCTTTTTTCTCTCCATTCTTCATTTTGGGTAGCTTCTATTGCTATGCCTTCAAGCTCACTGGTCTTTTCTTCTACAATGTCTAATCTGCTGTTTATCCCATCCAATCTAGTGTTCCTCTCAGACATTGTAGTTTCCATTTCTAGAAGTTCCATTTGGATCTTTAAAAACATATCTTTCATCTTGTTCCCATTTTCCTCTAACTTCTTGAAAATATGGAGCATATTTTTGATAGCTCTTTCAATACCTTTGTCTGCTAATTCCATTATTTGTCAATACCGAGTCTATTTCTATTCATCAGTTTTTCTCCAGGAAGGTAGAGGTTCCTAGGAATGAGATACTGTGGTTCATGAAAGTTTTTTAAGTATGGCCCAGGATATGAGCCACACTTGCTGATTCTTTGCATGTGTAGTAATATTTGATCGGCTGCCAGACAGTGTCTGTTTTATATTGTTGGATGATGGATTTGTTGTATTCACTTAAATGATGTTGGCCTTTGTTCGGGCATGCAGTTAGTGACTTGGAATCTGATTGATGCTTCTGAGACTTGTTTTTAAGCTTTGTTAGAGTGGATCCATAGCAGCCTTTAATCCAGGGTTAACTCATTCCCACTACTACGGCACTGCCCTGTGTGATTGTAAGGTCTTTCCACTCAGCTACTAGAAACATCTTGACTTTATGTGTGCTCCAGAAATCGTTTGGCTTCCAGCTGGCTGGTGGTTCTTCCCCTGGCCTTGAGTCATTTCCGCTCATGTGTGTTCATACCACCACTCAGCCAGAGACTTGAGGAGATCCTCCTGCAGTTCTCTGTGCAGTCCTCCTGACTTGAGACTCTCCTGTGACTTGGTCAATGCTATGGCCTGAATGTGTGCATCCCCCCAAAATTCGTATATTGAAAGCTTAACCCCCAAGGTGATAGTACTTGGAGGTGGGGACTTTGGGGAGGGCGATTAGGTTATGGGAGCTGAGCCCTCAGAAATGGGATTACTGTCCTCATAAAAGAGGCCAGAGGGAGCTTCCTGTCCCTTCCACCACATGAGGCTACAATGAAAAGATACCATCTATGAACCAGGAAGTGGGCTGTCCGATATTGAATCTGATGGTGCCTTGGACTTCCCTGCCATCAGGACTTAGAAATACATGTTTGTTGTTTAGAAGCCACTCAGTCTATAGTATTTTGTCATAGCAGCCCAAATGGACTAAGACAGTCAAGATGAGCTAAGGATGGAAACGGTGTTGCTGGCTGCCCCTCTCCTGCTCAGAGGCCTTGGCCTGACCCAGTCACATAGCTCTTATTCCCGGTCCTCTGCTCATGCCCTCATTTCAGCAAGAAGGTAAGGGTTTCTAGGAATGAGATACTGTGGTTCATGAAAACTTTTTAAAAAATGGAGTAATATGCTAAGGCGAAACAACAACAACAACAACAACAAAAGCCCTATGTAATCTGGTCTAACGAGCGACCTCTGCAGTTTTGTCCTGGAATTATTCCCTGAGCCTGAACCCATAAGCTGACTTTTGACTTCTGATCCTTGGTGCCTGTAAGAACAATGGAATCTGCTTTTCTCACTTGCCCTGAATAAAATCTGTGGAATTCAGTCATGTGAGAATATGTGAACTTCATGCTGGATGTTCTGGAACACTAAGACTTAGGGAAAATATGATGAATAGAAATAGACTCTGTGTTGACAAATAATGGAATTAGCAGACAAGGGTATTGAAAAGTGGTTCAGATCGATGTGTCATAAATGTCCAGAGACAGATTATTGAGGAAAATTAACAGGAAGGCTGTCTGTACTCAAAAGCCAAATCCCTTACTGTCTTAGCAGAAGTGGGAGCCACAATGCCCAACCTGTTAAAGAGAAGCTTTTTATTTACAATTTCTTCTTTAAATTGAGATAAAAATTCCTGTAACAGAAAATTAACCATTTTTAAAGTGCACAATTCATGGTATTTAGGACATTCACGATGTTGTGCAACAACGCCTCTATCTAGTTCCAAAACATTTTTACCACCCTGAAAGGAAATCCTGTACCCATAGGCAGTCACTCCGTATCTTCCCCAGCCCCTGGGAGAAGGCCCCCCCTACTTTTTTTTTTTCACATAAGGTTTCTAAGTGCCAGGGTTGGCACTAAGAATATCTTCTCTCAAGGGCTTTGAGGCATGGGGCAAAGAGCATGCATAGGCTTTAGGGGCAGACAGGGCCAGGATCTAAAGCCAGCTTTGAAACTTATCTGTGTGACCCTGGACTAGTTTCTTAATCTCTCCAACCCTCAAGTTGGGATAATGTCCACTTCACATTCAGTTTAAAAATATCTGAAGGGGTGTCTTTTTAAAGAATTGGGCTGGGCCTGGTGGCTCACACTTGTAATCCCAGCACTTTGGAAGGCCAAGGTGGGAAGATCGCATGAGGCCAAGAGTTTGAGACCAGCCTGGACAGCACAGTGAGATCCCATCTCTACAAAAAACGTTTAAGAATGATTGAAACTCAGATATGGTGGCTGCTTATCCTTGGGGTTCTGGGAATCTTAAACTTGGTCCTGATGTCCTTGCATTAGCCTTTAGCATCAGGGAAACCACGGGAACTATATTCAAGCATATTTGTGACATCAACTTCTACTCCCGAAAACTTAACACTGTCCTTGGCTTATAGATGCTGAAGAATGAATGAATAAGTGAGGCAATCATTACCTACTCAGGCACTTCTGGAGATGTGTTGGGAATTAAGTCTAGGTGTTTGTTACTCGGGTCACAAATGTCATTCCATGGCAACCATTGGAATAGCCTTTTCACTTTTTGTTGTTGATGTTGTTATTTTCAGAGACGGGATCTTGCTCTGTCACCCAGTGGTGCAATCATAGCTCACTGTAACCTTGAACTCCTGGGTTCAAGTGATCCTCCTAACTCAGCCCCCCAAGTACCTGGAGTTACAGGCATGCAACACCCAGTTACCTTTTAAATTTTTTGTAGAGACAGAGTCTTGCTATGTCGTCAAGGTTGGTCTCAAACTCCTGGCCTCAAGTGATCCGCCCACCTCAGCCCCACCAAAGTGCTGGGATTTTAGGCATGAGCTACCATCCCAGCCAGCCTTTTAGGTTTGACACCATTACCCCTTAGGAGTCCTCTGTTTGTGGGGACACCGTGTCTTAGACTCTTCCACTTAAGTGCCACTATGACAGGGGATGGGGTGAAGACCTGGACATGGCCTTGCATACCCTCAGAGATACTGGCCTCCCAGTCCTAGAGGTACAGCAATGGGCTAGTCACTGGGTGCCCACCCTTCCCTGATGTGCAGGAAAGCTTCCTCCCACGTTCTTAGGGCACTCACAGAAGGCATTCATCATTGCTAGTCAGTGTGGGTTCCAAGCTTTTCTGGAACTCCTGTGAACACTGTAAGTGGATTCTGAAGGTTAAGGACAATCTGGTCTCAGGCTTCCAGGCTGGAGGAATAAACTGACGAGGGCTTTGGGGTCCCTGGCAAGTGAGCAATTTCCCAGAAGGCCTAGCAGCTAAGTCTTAGCAAGCCCAGGCGTCTCAGGGTGAAGACAGAACCGGCTGTTTTCCAAGGCTTTTCTGGGCACAGCTGAGCCAGGGGAAGAGACTGTGGGCCTCTTGAACTCCTGGGTGTGATGGAGTCTGGCTTCCTGCATCCAGACAAGGGAGTTGTTTCCAGTCCCAATGGCCAGTGAGACACAACCCGACCTGCTAATGTGAGTCCTAATAAGGGGAGGGTTCCTGGAGTTGGGGTGAGCTGGAGCCTGTTCCTCTAACGCTGGCAGAGTCTCAAGAATGTAGTTCTTGGGGTTGGGTGCAGTGGCTCACGCCTGTAATTCCAGCACTCTGGGAGGCTGATGCGGGAGGATCACCTGAGCCCAGGAGTTCAAGACCAGCCTGAGCAACATGGAGAAACCCCATCTCTACAAACAAACAAACAAGCAAACAAAAACAAACAAAAATAAGCCAGATGTGGTGGTGTGTACTTGTGGTCCCAGCTACTGGGGAGGCTGAGGTGGGAGAATGGCTTGAGCCGGGAGGCTAAGGATGCAGTGAGCCATGATTGCACCACTGCACTCCAGCCTGGGTAACAGAGTGAGACCCTGTCTCTAAATAAATAAATAAACAGAATGTAGCTCTCAGGGACCCAGGACTCAGAGGAGCTGTGACTTATTCAGAAGACAGGGTTTGCTGGATTTTATAGGTTCAGGGAGAGCAGACCTGGGTTTCGTAAGGCGGAGAAGAGGAGGTGGATCCGCTTGGCTAGATCCAGGGTGAGGAACTTCCAGTGTGAATTTTGGAGTTCCCCTTTTCACTGTGGTTTCCTGAAATCTTGTCAAAATTCTATAATAACTTCCCCACTATTTTCTGGCAGTTAGGCCACAGCCCACTGATGGCTCTTAGCCAGAAGACTGAGCAAGGCACCCCCATTAGTCTCCCTGAAAGGCAGCGGACCCTTGCCTTACAGAATACACAGGTCTGCAGGGTGGGTGTCATCAGTGGCCGAGGAACCACTTCCCAAGCCTTGGGTCAATCTCTGGAGCTCAGCCCCACAAGGGAAGGGGAGCCAGGAGCCCTGACGCCCGATGGGTCTCGGTTTGCCTACCTCTGTGAATGAATAGCCCTGGACCTCCTGCCATGGAGGAGGTCCCTCTCTCTCTCTCTCTCTCTTCTTCTTTCTCTCTCTCTTTTCCTGTCTCTCTCTTCCCCTCTCTCTTTTGCTTTTTGCTGTGTTGATGAACTTCTGGAGAAATGTGGGTCTTTTTGTCCATCCAGGGGTACAAGGGACTCAGTGCTTGTCCTGGCAGTTTCCCCATCTTCTGGAAAGTAGGACAGCCCACAGGACCGTGAGGGTGGGAGAAGGGGAGGACCATGGAGAACCTAGAGGGAAGGCTTTGGGATAGGATGTTTAGTAGAGAGGGCTGGAGGCGAGATGGGGAGTGGTAAGAAGGAAGCTAGACACACAGATAGGGGCCTGGGCATGGAGGCCATGGTCAGGGGTTTGGACTTTATTCTAAGGGGAGTAAGGAACCTGGACCCATTTTAAGTAGCAAAGGGGCATGAGTGGGCTTGCCATGAAGGACCCTCTGGCTGCAGTGTGGTCTGGGTGGGATGGCCTCACATGGATAGACAGGCCTTATGTGGATTGAACATGGCAAGGCAGCGGGAAACCAATAGCGATTGCTGTTTTGGACAAACAGTGGTACCATTGGCCAAGAGAAGGAAAGAGGGGTGCAGGGGCAGGTGGAGGCAATATGAGCTTAGGTTTGGGTGTTCTGAGTCTGAGAAACGTGTGTGACACCGGGCAAAGCTGTCCACTCAGCTGCTGGAGACAGAGCTCTGGAGAGACTCAGGTCTGGGGGGCCCTGGGCCCTTAGGTGGTGATGGAAGCCACCTGGGGAGAGTGAGAAGGGTGTCCTAGGACGGAGCCCTGAGGAACGCCCATAGCGGGGTGCTGGGCAGTGGAAAAGAGGTGGCGAGGGAGCCTGGGAAGAGCATCCGGGATGGGAGAGGGAACAGGGGAGGATAGGCTCATGGCCGCCAGGGCAAAAGCGTGGTTTAAGAAGGAGAAAGCGTGTAAGTGTCAAAAGCTTCTGAGAGGCCCGGCGCCGTGGTTTATGCCTGTAATCCCAGGACTTTGGGAGGCGAGGTGGGTGGATCACTTGAGGTCAGGAGTTTGAGACCAGCCTGGCCAACATGATGATACCCGCTCTACTAAAAAAATACAAAAACTAGCTGAACGTAGTGGTCCGTGCCTGTAATCCCAGCTACTTGGGAGGCTGAGGCAGGAGAATCACTTGAACCTGGGAGGTGAAGGTTGCAGTGAGTGAGACCACACCATTGCACTCCAGCCTGGGCAACAGAGCGAGACTCTGTCTCAAGACAACAAAACAACAACAACAAAAAGCTTCCGAGAGGTCGTGGACAGAGGCCAGGCTACTGGGGGCCATGATGATGACCTTAGTGAGAGCAGTGGCATGGAAGAGATGGGCACAGATGTAACCAGAGATGGTTGCAAGGCGCTGAGAGGTGAGGGCTTGCGGCAAGTCTGGCAGTGAAGTGAACTTGGGGACAGGGAGTGGAGGAGGTGTTTACAGATACTCCAGGTGTCAGCGTGTTTACATGTTTATTGGAAAGTCCAAATAGAAAGCGGGAGAGTGCGAAGTCCCCATGGAGGACATTTGGGTGTTTTTAATTATGTTCCAATTACAACACGGCCTTCCTTGTATACACACCCTTAGGCACTTGTCCAGGTGTTTCCTTAGAATAAATTCCTAGGACTAGAACTACTGGGTCAAAAGCTACATATTATTATTATTATTTTTGAGACGGAGTTTCGCTCTTGTTGGCTAGGCTGGAGTGCAATGGTGTGCTGTTGGTTCACTGCAACCTCCACCTCCCGGGTTCAAGCGATTCTACTGCCTCAGCCTCCCGAGTAGCTGGGTTTATAGGCATGGGCCACCACACCCGGATTATTTTGTATTTTTAGTAGAGACAGGATTTCACCATGTTGGCCAGGCTGGTCTTAAACTCCCAACTTTAGGTGATCAACCTGCCTTGGCCTCCCAAGTGCTGGGATTACAGGCATGAGCCACTGCACCCGGCCAATATGTTTTACATTTCATTATATGAAATTGCCCTCCACAAACTTTGAACTAGTTAAGGCAACTATTCCTTGGTAATGACATCCTCACAAATATTGAGTATTATCCATTTTTAAGAGATCTTTGTCAGTATAACCAAAAACATTTATCGTTGATGTTTTATATTGCATTCTTTTGGTCACTAATGAGATGGGCCTCTTTTTTTTTTTCTTCTTTGAGATGGAGTCTCGCTCTGTCACCCAGGCTGGAGTGCAATGGCACGATCTTGGCTCACTGCAACCTCCATCTCCTGGGTTCAAGTGATTCTCTCACCTCAGCCTCTGGAATAGCTGGGATTACAGGCGTGTGCCACCATGCCTGACTAATTTTTTGTATTTTTAGTAGAGACAGGGTTTCACCATGTTGGTCAGGCTGGTCTTGAATTCCTGACCTCAAGTGATCCACCCGCCTCGGCCTCCCAAAGTGCTGGGATTACAAGTGTGAGCCACTGCACCTGGCTGAGATGGGCCTCTTTTCATAGGTCACTCATTATTTTTATTTCTTAATCTATCTGTTCATATCCCCTGCCCCACGCGTTTTTTTTTTTTTTTTTTTTTTTTTCTGAGACAGAGTCTTGCTCTGTTATCCGGGCTGGAGTGCAGTGGCACAATCTCGGCTCACTGCAACCTCTGCCTCCCGGGTTCAGGCGATTCTCGTGCTTCAGCCTCTGGAGTAGCTGGAATTACAGGTGCTCACCACCATGCCCAGCTAATTTTTGCATTTTAAGTAGACACAGGGTTTTCACCATGTTGGTCAGGCTGCTCTTGAACTCCTGACCTCAAGTTATCCACCGACCTTGGCCTCCCAAGGTGCTGGGATTATGGGCGTGAGCCACTGTGCCAGGCTTCATTTTTCTATTGGGATGATAGTCTTTTTTCATTCATTTGTAAAGATATTAATTATAACATATTTTTTCCTATCTGTTGTTTGTCATGGAACTTCACTGATGATGTCTTTCCCTACCAGAGTTCAAAATCATTTTGTAGGAAGCTCTCCTGTTCTCCTGTGGTCTAGAACCTGGTGCTCTTGCTAAACTCTGGTATCACATCGGTGACATCACCCTCTGACCGCAAAGAGTTTCACCATCTTTCATTTTTTGCTATTCTTCTCTTGACCTACACTTCTCTTATTTTCTTTTTTTTTATCTCTTTTCTTCTTCTTCTTTTTTTTTTTAGATGGAGTCTCGCTCTGTTTCTCAGGCTGGAGTGCAGTGGCGTGATCTCGGTTCACTGCAACCTCCACCTCCTGGGTTCAAGCGATTCTCTTGCTTCAGCCTCCAGAGTAACTGGGATTACAGGTGCCTGCCACCATGCCCGGCTGATTTTTGTATTTTTAGTAGAGACAGGGTTTCACCATGTTGGCCAGGCTGGTCTTAAACTCCTGACCTCAGGTGATCCGCCCGCCTTGGCCTCCCAAAGCGCTGAGATTACAGGCATGAGCCACTGCGCCCGGCCCACTTCTGTTATTTTCTAAGCCTAATTGGGGTCCACAGTTTTCGTGGATTTTTTCTTTAAAAAAAGCCATTGTGGCTTTTTTGTTTTTGTGAGACAGGGCCTCACTCTGTCATTCAAGCTGGAGTGCAGTGGCGCGACCTGGTCCCACTGCTCCCTCAACCTCCCAGGCTCAGATGATCCTCCCACCTCAGCCTCCTGAGTAGCTGGGACAACAGGCATGCGCCACCACTCCTGGCTAATTTTTTAAAATTTTTTTGTAGACACAGGGTTTCATCATGTTGCTGGTCTCAAAGTCCTGGGTGCAAGTGATCTGCCTGCCTTGTCCTCCCATACCACTGAGATTATAGGCATGAGCCACTGCACCTGGCCGGCATTTGGTGTCTGAACACTTTTCTAGTGTGAACAGGCAGGCTCTGAGCTTGCCTGAGCCCAGGCTAGATCAACTTCTACCAGGTAGGCTGGCAAAAACCCATGACATTCAGCCATCAGGGCAAGGTCCCAGTAGTGAACTCTTGCTAATCCCTGAAGAAAAGTTGCTCAAGCATCTCTGGGGAAGCACTGGCCTTCCCTAAACCCTACCTTCTACCCTTTTCTTGGATCCTGCCTCAGCTGTTTTTACTGTCCTATTATCTCCTAAAGGGTCTCAGGCAATAAAAGTATCAAATTATTTTGTTTTATTTTATTTTTATTTTTTATTTCATTTTGAGAGACAGTCTCTCTGTGCTACCCAGGCTGGAGTGCAGTGGCGTGATCTCAGCTCACTGCAATCTCTGCCTCCTAGGTTGAAGCAATTCTCCTTCCTCAGCTCCCCGAGTAGCTGGGATTACAGGCACGCGCCACCACGCCGAGCTAATTTTTGTATTTTTAGTAGAGACAGGGTTTCACCATGTTGGCCAGGCTGTTCTCAAACTCCTGACCTCAGGTGATCTGCCTGCCTCAGGCTCCCAAAGTGCTGGGATTACAGGTGTGAGCTACTGCTCCCGGCCTCAAAATAATTTTAATGTTGGGTTTATTCTTGGAGGACTCAGGAGGTGGCAGGCATCACCTGCCAGGTGCCCTCCTTGCCACTTTGTATCTGCCAATGGCTGGCCTCTCTTGCTGTCCTTCCCCTGGTTCTTCTATGACCTGGGTGCTTGGATGACAGAAGAGGTTAGGTGTTGTCAGAAAAGTGTAATCCTGTTGCTCGGAAAAAAGATGTGGGAGATTCATGTGCAGAAGAGGGAAAGGATAGTTTTCATTGTATTGTTTATTACAAAAATTTTCAAGCATAGACAAAAGTAGAGAAAATAGTATAATGAACCCTCATATATTCATCTCCAGCTTCAACAGTTTTCAGCCCAAGGCCAGATATGTGCCATCAATATCCCACCTGCTTCTCACCCACAGTGTTTCAAAGCAAATCCTGGAGATCATAAAATTTCATCTGCAAATAGTTCATTATGTATGTCATAAAGATTAAGACTCTTAAAAACATAAATACGGCTGGGTGTGGTGGCTCATGCCTGTAATCTCAGCACTTTGGGAGGTTGACGTGGGTGGATCACCTGAAGTCAGGAGTTTGAGACCAGCCTGGCCAACATGGTGAAACCCCACCTCTACTAAAAGTACAAAAAAAAAAAAAAATAGCCAGGTGTGGTGGCGGGCGCCTGTAATCCCAGCTACTTGGGAGGCTGAGGCAGGAGAATCTCTTGAACCCAGGAGGTGGAGGTTGCAGTGAGCCAAGATTGCACCACTGCTCTCCAGCCTGGGTGACAGAGCAAGACTCCGTCTCAAAAAAAATGTACACATATATTATATATATTATATTTATGTAAATACATTACCCCAAGACCATTATTATCACCCCTAAGAAAAATTTAACAGTGAGGGAAGATGGCTGCTATGTGGATTGAACATGAGTTACAGAGTAGGAAGGTCTGTCTTTCAATTCTGATTTGCTGTGCAAGACCTCAAGCAAGACAGTTAACATTTCCAAACCTTAGTGGTTGCTTATACGTAGAAATAGGAGTATTTCTCTCAAATGGGTAGCATTGGTCATTGCATAGAGCACCCTTAACATAACTAACTCCATCTTAGAAAAAGACTCCATTTTATATTTTGTAGGACACGTTGCCAACAAGGATAAGATGTTTTCTTTAATAAACAAATTAAAAAAAAAAAGACTGTATCCAACCAGATAAGGACACAAATAAGCACCCACTTCCACTGTTAGTTCTCACCAGAGGACTCTGTGGCTATAACAGGTTAGGCCTTCAGCAGCTCCGAAGGGTCGTCCTAACTGACACCATCTCGCAATCCTGCGTGATAACAACTCAGCATGTGCTGCCGAAGGCTCTGCCACCTCAAAGCCTCTTCTTTGCAAGGCCGATGGACCACCCCACCCAGACTAGGACTACTTTTGTATTCTTCACTCCCCTCGACTGGTTTGTTAACGCTTTCTCCCATTTCTTTTTCCTCTTGATGTTAAATATTACTTTGTTGTGAAACGTTTAATCTGAAACTTATATGTTGATTAAGTATTGTATATGATTCGCAATACTGACTGACTTGTGGATGGCTTGAGCCTGTGTGCCATGGCTCTGACTCCCGGGTGAGCGGGCAGTACTTAGGAGAACCTGGCTGTGGCTCTGACTCCCGGGTGAATGGGGCAGTACTAAGGAGAACCTGCCTGTGGCTCTGACTCCCGGGTGAATGGGGCAGTACTAAGGAGAACCTGCCTGTGGCTCTGACTCCCGGGTGAGCGGGGCAGTACTAAGGAGAACCTGCCTGTGGTTCTGACTCCCGGGTGAATGGGGCAGTACTAAGGAGAACCCGCCTGTGGGTCTGACTCCCGGGTGAGCGGGCAGTACTAAGGAGAACCTGCCTGTGGCTCTGACTCCCGGGTGAATGGGGCAGTACTAAGGAGAGCCTGCCTGTGGCTCTGACTCCCGGGTGAATGGGGCCGTACTAAGGAGAACCTGCCTGTGGCTCTGACTCCCGGGTGAATGGGGCCGTACTAAGGAGAACCTGCCTGTGGCTCTGACTCCCGGGTGAATGGGGCAGTACTAAGGAGAACCTGCCTGTGGCTCTGACTCCCGGGTGAATGGGGCAGTACTAAGGAGAACTGCCTTAGATGTGGGAGAGTCGTGTGCAGGAGAAGAGAGAAAGGATAGTTTTCATTGTATTGTTTATTATAAAAATTTTCAAGCATAGACAAAAGTAGAGAAAATAGTATAATGAACCCTCATGTATTCATCTCCAGCTTCAACAGTTTTCAGCCCAAGACCAGATATGTGCCATCAATACCCCACCTGCTTCTTATCCACAGTGTTTTGAAGCAAATCCCGGAGATCATAAAATTGGGAACTCCATGTAGCTCGTGGCTTTTGGGATTGAAATAGCACCAATAAAAGCCTGACATTGTAAAAAAGACACAAATGTGCGTAGACCTGCTTATCTCTGACCTTGCACTGCTTATGACAGTCTTATTTATAGGGGGGATATCTTTCCTAAATTATCATTTTAAAAATAGCTTTATGTGTCAGCTCTCAAGGTACAGTTATCTACTATTTTATTTATCTTACAATTAAGGTAGGGAAGGTAAGGATTATTTTTCATGAAGTAGGCAGTCAGAGGCAGAAGGGGGTCTCCTGCAAGGTTGGAAGACTGCAAAGGGGAGGGCATGAAAGGAGGCCCACCTAACACCTCACCCCCATGAATGCATCCTCGCCTTTGGGAAGAGGGAGAGGGGGAGGGGCAGCCCACTGGGTCATCTGCTGCTGAGCCCTTAGCTAACGCTGAAGTCAAGCATGGGTTGATGGTGTCCCTCCAGCAGGGACTTTGGCTTAGAGCTCTCATTAACTGCCTCCCACGTCTGGTGTATTTGGCACATGATCAATAACACTGGTTGAATAGATTTTTTTTTTTAAAGAGAGGAAATAAAATAGCAGGAAGAGCCTTCATATGTTAGTGTTAAGGTGGAACTTGGAGATCCACAGGTCCAGGTCCAAGCTCTTTTTGCAATTAAGAAAACTGAGGTCCAGAGGGGAGAAGTGACTTTGCCGAAGTAACATGGTGCCCCAGGGCTGCTAAGGCCTCCCATGTGGTCTCTCCTGCCACTTATTTCTAATTGGTTCTCTCTGGGGTGAGGGAGGTGATTTGAAGTTACCAGAGAAGAAGGGCAGGGGATCTCTTCGGTGTTGACTTTCCCAAACGGTGGAAAGATGTCAGCCTAATCATTTACGTCCCAAGGGCATGAAGAAGCTCAGCCTGTCTTAACCACTTTTGTGACCTGGGTCCCTGGCAAGCCTACCTTGAGCCTTTCTAGCAGACTTCCTTTTCCAAAAGTTCCAGCTTCAGAAGGGCTGGAGAGGTGTGTTTTAAGCATCTCCTGAAGAACAGCATCTTTAATAAAAATAATCACCAGAAACTAGTACATACACCTCTATGCATACAAACTAGAAAGCCTAGAAGAAATGGATAAATTCCTGGACATATACACCCTCCCACGACTGAACCAGGAAGAATCTGATTCCCTGAACAGACCAATAATGAGCTTAAAATGGAATCAGTAATAAATAGCCTACCGAGAACAACAACAAAAAGCCCAGGACCAGATGGATTCACAGCCATATTCTACCAGATGTACAAAGAAGAGCTGGTACCATTCCTACTGAAGCGATTCTAAAAAATCAAGGAGGAAGGACTCCTTTCCAACTCATTCTATGAGGCCAGCATCATCCTGATACCAAAACCTGGCGGAGACACAACAAAAAAAGAAAACTTCAGGCCAATATCCTTGATGAACACTCATATAAAAATCCTCAAGAAAATACTTGCAAACCAAATCCAGCAGCACATGAAAAAGCTTATCCACCACCATCAAGCCAGCTTCTTGCCTGGGATGCAAGGTTGGTTCAACATATGCAAATCAATAAATGTGATTCATCACATAAACAGAACTAAAGACAAAAACCACGTGATTATCTCAATAGACGCAGAAAAGCTTTCAATAAAATTCAACATCCCTTCATGTTAAACACTCTCAATAAACTACGTATTGAAGGAACATACCTCAAAATAATAAGAGACAGCTATGACAAACCCACAGCCAACATCATACTAAGTGGGGAAAAGCTAAAAGCATTCCCCTTGAAAACTGGCACAAGAGAAGGGCGCCGTCTCTCACTACTCCTATTCATTATAGTATTGGAAGTCTTGGCAAGAGCAATCAGGCAAGAGAAAGAAATAAAGGGCACCCAAATAGGAAGAGAAGAAATCAAACTATCCCTGTTTGCAGATGACATGATTCTGTATCCAGAAAACCCCATATTCGCAGCCTCAAAGCTCCTTCAGCTGATAAACAACTTCAGCAAAATTTCAGGGTACAGAATCAATGTACAAAAGTCACTAGCATTCCTATACACAAACAACAGCCAAGCTGAGAGTCAAATCAGGAATGGAATCCCTTTTACAGTCGCCACAACAAGAATAAAATACCTAGGAATACAGCTAACCAGGGAGGTGAAATGTTTCTACAATGAGAATTACAAAGCACTGCTCAAAGAAATCAGATGACATGAACAAATAGGAAAATATTCCATGCTCATGGATAGGAAGAATCAATATCATTAAAATGGCCACACTGCCCAAAGCAATTTACAGATTCAATACTACTCCTATCAAACTACCAAAGGCATTTATCACAGAACTAAGAAAAACTATTTTAAAATTCATATGGAACCAAAAAACAGCCCAAATAGCCAAGGCAATCTTAAGCAAAAAGAACAAAGCTGGAGAGATGCATCATGTTACCTGACTTCAAACTATACTACAGGACTACAGTAAGCAAAACAGCATGGTACTGGCACAAAAACAGACAGATAGACCAATGGAACAGAATAGAGAGCCCAGAAATAAGGCTGCACACCTACAACCATCTAATCTTTGACAAAGCTGACAAAAACAAACAGTGGGGAAAGGACTTCCTATTCAATAAATGATGCTGTGATAACTGGCTAGCCATATGCAGAAGATTGAAACTGGACCCCTTCTGATATGGTATGGCTCTGTGTCACCACCCAAGTCTCATGTTGAATTGTAATTCCCAGTGTTGAAGATGGGGCCTGGTGGGAGGTGATTGGATAATGGGGGTGGTTTCTAATGGTTTAGCACCATCCCCCCACTGTTCTCCTGATAGAGTTCTCATGAGATCTGGTTGTTTGAAAGTGTGTAGCACTTGCTTCTTCACTCTCTCTCTCCTGCTCTGGACATGTGAAGACTGTGCCTGCTTCCCCTTTGCATTCTGCCATGATTGTAAGTTTCCTGAGGCCTCCCCAGACACGCCTTCTATACAGCCTATGGAACTGTGAGTTAATTAAACCTCTTTTTAAAAATAAATTACCCAATTTCAGGTAGTTCTTTATAGCAGTGTGAGAACGAATGAATACACCTTCCTCACACCGTATACAAAAATCAACTCAAGATGGATTAAAGACTTAAATGTAAAACCTAAAACCATAAAAACCCTGGAAGACAACCTAGGCAATACCATTCTGGGCACAGGAATGAACAAAGATTTCATAATGAAGACACCAAAATCAATTGCAACAAAAGCAGAAATTGATAAATGGAATCTAATTAAACTTAACGGCTTTGGCACAGTAAAAGAAATTGTCAACAACATAAACAGACAACCTACAGAATTAGAGAAAATATTTTCAAACTATGCATCTGACAGAGGTCTAATATCCAGCATCTATAACGAGCTTAAACAAATTTGCAAAAAAAAAAAAAAAAAAAAAGGGAAACCAAACAACCCCATTAAAAAGTGGGCAAAGGAAATAAACAGACACGTATCAAAAGAAGACATACATGTGGCCAATAAGCATATGAAAAAAAGCTCGATATCACTGACCTTTAGAGAAATGCAAATGAAAACCACAATGAGATACAATCTCACACCAGTCAGAATGGCTATTATTAAAAAGTCAAAAAATAACAGATGCTGGCGAGGTTATGGAGAAAAGGGAGCACTTATACACTGTTGGTAGGAGTGTAAATTAGTTCAACCATTGTGGAAGGCAGTGTGGTGATTCCTTAAAGAACTAAAAACAGACTACCATTTGACTCAGCAATCCCATTACTGGGTATATACTCAGAGGAATGTATATCATTCTACCATAAAGACACATGCACATGAATGTTTATTGCAGCACTATTCACAATTGTAAAGACATGGAATCAACCTAAATCCCCATCAATGAGAGACTGGATAAAGAAAATGTGGTATATATACACCATGGAATATTATGCAGCCTTAAGGAAGAATAAGATAATGTCTTTCATGGGAACATGGATGGCAATGGAGGCCATTATCCTTAGCAAACTAACCCAGGAATAGAAAACCAAATACCACATGTTCTCATTTATAAGTGGAAGCTAAATGGTAAGAACTCATGGACACAAAGAAGAGAACAACAGATACTAGGGCCTAATTGAGGGTAGAGGGTGGGAAGAGGGAGTAGAGCAGAAAAAAAAAAAACCATTGGGTACTAGGTTTAGTACCTGGGACATGAAATAATAAACCCCCATGACATGCATTTACCTATATAACCTGCATATGAACCTTAAACATAAAATAAAAGTTGAAAAAAGAAGAACAGTGTCTTTGACATTTAATAGAGGTTTCTACTTTATCTGATATTAATTTTTGCTTCTTTTGCGTATGCATTTGCCATAGCCTTAATTTGTAACTGTTTGGGGTCATTTTGTTTTTAGTGAGTCTTCTGTAAACAACCTATAATTTCACTCTCATCTTCACTCCAGTCTGAGTCTTGGACTTTTTATTGGAGGAACTTAAGCCATTGCTAATTATTGCCATAACTGATCTATATGTGGTCTTCCTCTCCAAAAGTCATAGCCCTGGTCTAATCATGAGAAAAACATCACATAAATCCCAATTGAGAAATATCTGACAATTATCAAACCAGTAGTTATCAAAACTGCCAAGGTTGTCAAAAACAAGGAAAGTTTACAACCACTATGGAGAACAGTTTTGAGGTTCCTCAAAAAACTAAAAATAGAGCTACCGTATGATCCAGCCATCCCACTGCTGGGTATATACCCAAAATAAAGGAAATCAGTATATTAAAGAGATATCTGCACTCCCATATTTGTTGCAGCTGTGTTCACAGTAGCCAAGATTTGGGAGCAACCTAAGTGTCCATCAACAGATGAATGGATAAAGAAAATGTGGTACATACACACAATAGAGTACTATTCAGCCACATTAATCTCTTATAAAAGTCATTTTCTTAGGGTGAATACTGCACCCTGGAAGAGGGCACCTCATCCTTGAAAGCCATGGTCACCATGCTGGTGCCTTCAAAAAAGAATGAGATCCTGTCATTTGCAACAACCTTGATGGAACTGGAGGTCATTATATTAAGTGAAATAAGCCAGGCACAGAAAGACAACCATTGCATGTTCTCTTATTTGTTGGATCTAAAAATCAAAACAATTGAACCCTTGGAGATAGAGAGTAGAAGGATGGTTAGCAGAGGCAAGGAAGGGTAGTTGGGGGTGGGGGTGGAGGGGAGTTAAGGATGGTTAATGGGTACAAAACAATAGTAAGAATGAATGAATACGACCAGTATTTGATAGCACAATAGGGTGACTATAGTTAATAATGATTTACTTGAACATTTTAAAATAACTAAGGGAGTATAATTGGATTGTCTGTAACACAAAGGATAAATGCTTGAGGAGATGGATACCCCATTCTCCAGGATGTGATTATTATGCATTGGATGCCTGTATCAAAACATCTCATGTATCCCAAAATATATACACCTACTGTGTACCCACATAAAAATAAAAAATTATTTAAAAATATAAGGAAAGTTTGAGAAACTGTCACAGACAAGAGGACCCTAAGGGGACATAATGACTACATGCAATGTGGCTCCTGGGTTAGATTCTGGAGCAGAAAATGGACATTAGGTTGAAACTAGGGAAAGCTCAACAAAGTATAAACTTAAAAAACAAACAAACAAAAAATCCCACAAAGAAAACTCTGGGTCCAAATGGTTCTCTGGTGAATTCTACCAAATGTTTAAGGAAAACATAGCATTGGTTCTACATAAAAACTTCCAAAATTAGAAGATGAAGAAATAATTCCCATATAAAAATATCTCTGAAAGAATCATAAATGTAAGAAATTTAGAAGCTAAAATGATATAATCCTAGAACAAAACATTAAAAAAAATTGTAGTGACCTTGAGTTAGGAAAAGATTTCTTGAATACACAAAAGTAGCAAAAACTCTAAAAGAAAAAATTAATAAATTGCATTTCATTAAAATCAAAAATGTTTTCTTCCTCAAATAACACTGTTAATAAAATAAATCAAGCTACAGACTGAGAAAAAATATTTGTGAAACAAAAATCCATCAAAGGGCTCGTACACATAATAGGTAAAGACCTCCAACAACCCACTTATGGGAAAGCAAAAACCCAACAAAAGGTGGCAAAATATTTCAATAGCCACTTCTTCCATATATATGGGTGGCAAATAAGGCACTTCACTAAAGATTTTATGTATATCTACCTCTATAGGTATATATCACAACATCATTTGTCATTAGGGAAATTCAAATTAAAACCACAATGAGATCACAGTGAGGTACCACTGAACCCAACTAAAATTTAAAACACTGAAAACACCAAGTATTGGCAAGGCTATTGAGCAATTGAGAACTCTTATGCATTGTTGGTGGGAACCCAAAATGGTCCAGCCGCGTTGGAAAATAGTTTGGAGTTTCTTTTAAAGTTAGGCATACGCTTACTATGTGAGCCAGCAATTCCACTCCTAGGCACTTACCCAAGACAGAAGGAAATATTTGGTCAAAGACTTGTACACAATGAGCATAGCAGTTTTATTCACAATAGCTGAAAACTGGAAAAAACTCAAATGTCCATCAACTGGTGAATGGAGAAACAAATTGTGGTATATCCATAAAATGGCATACTATGCAGCAGTAAAAAGGAAAAAGCCACTGCTACATGCAACAACATGGATGAATCTCAAAAGCATTAAGCTAAATGAAAAAGGCCAGACACCTAAAACTACATGCTGTGTGAGTCTACTTCTATGACACTCTAGGAAAGGCAAAACTATAATGACAGGAAAAGCACCTCAGTGATTGCCAGGGACTACAGGGTAGGAAGAGAGATTTTACTGTGAAGGGGCACAAGAGACTTTCTGGGAAGTAATGTAACCACTCCCACAATCATATTACAGAAATGTTCAGTAATATGGTCAAAACATCTCATGTACCCCAAAATATGTACACCTACTATGTACCCACATAAAAATAAAAGAATTATTTAAAAATATAAGGAAAGTTTGAGAAACTGTCACAGACAAGAGGAGCCTAAGGAGACATGATGACTAAATGCAGTGTGGCTCCTGGGTTAGGTTTTTTTTTTGTTGTTGTTGTTGTTCTGTTTGTTTTGTTTTGTTTTGTTTTTGAGAGAGAGAGAAAGAAATGATAGAATGAGAGAGAGATAGAAATATTCTGTAATACGATTGTGGGAGTGGTTACCTTACTTCTATGTATTTGTCAAAACTCATTAAATTGGTCACTTATTAATAGGGAAGTTTATTGTATGTCAGTTTTATCTCAATAAAGCTGACATAGACAATTGGCTAGCAAAAGATGCCCTTCGTGGATTACTTACATGCCAGACATATTCTTCCCTGCCCTTATTGTATAACAGAAATCCTACCTGTTCATGATGATCAGAGGACAATTAGCCCTGCCACCGGGAGTAATGGTGAGCAGGGCCTCTCATACATACTTCTGCCCTTTGGTTCTTGGACACAGATATGGATTCTACCTCCTGGGGACATGGTACCTTATAAAACTCATTGTCTTAGGGTGAATACTGCATCCTGGAGGATGCCACCTCATTCCTCGAAAGCTATGGTCTCCATGTTGGTGCCTTCAAAAGGTTATTCCATCACTCCGCCAGGCTGTCAGCGTTTAGGTGGAGCCCTACGAGATAGGGCCAGTGGATTTCATGGTCACATACCCACTGCCACACCTCCTTTGCTCTTGAGTGTGTGCCTTAGTCCCATGCTAGACAATGTGGGGTCTCATGTTGTCATATTGAGCACTGTAAGCCCTCAGTGCTGGCTGAGGCTCTGTGGGCAGGAAAGACTGATATGTGTACCAATTACAGTCAAGATGAATTGCTGACCTTTTCGAGGTTGAACAAGGCCAGTGTAATCAGCTTGTCACCAAGGGGTAAAACAAAAATCATTCAGCTGTAATTCCAGGCTGGGTCCTGTACAAAACAAGCTCCAAAGAACAAGATCCTGGTCGGCAGAGACATGAGACCAGCTCTGGCCCACAGTGGGACAGTCACATCATCTCAGGCAAAGCACTCCTCTCATCTCTGCCCTCAGCCTCGCCACTGGCAAACTGAGGAGGTTGGACTATATGAGGTTGTGAATATATGCTATTATTTTTAAATGCAGAAGTAAGTCATAAATTCATGTTCATTTAATACCTTCAGCTATTGCAGAAATATTTAAATTGTGAACACCCCCCCTCACCATTTTCTCTGCAGAGACAACCACAGTTACCAATCTCGTGTGCCCCTTCCAGGCCTTTTTCCACCATAGCCCTGCTCAAATTTTCACTCCTTCTTAAAGCCTTCCCACATCCCAGATCCTTGCTCAGGATCCCTTTTTTTCTTCTGTTTTTGCCCCTGGGGACACTTTATATAGGAACCGATATGGTGTGGCTGTGCCCTACCCAAATCTCATCTTGAATTGTAGTTCCCATAATCCACACAAGTCACTGGAGGGACCTGGTGGGAGGTATTGGAATCACGGGGGTGGTTTTCCCCATGCTATTCTCGTAATAGTGAGTAAGTTCACATGAGATCTGATGGTTTTATAAGGGACTTCCCCCTTTGCTTGCTCTCATTCTCTCTCCTGACATCTTGTGAGGAGGTGCCTTCTGCCATGATTGTAAGTTTCCTGAGGCTTCCTCAGCCTTGCGGAACTGTGAGTCAATTAAACCTCTTTTCTTTATAAATTACCCAGTCTTGGGTATGTCTTTATTAACATCGTAAGAATGAACTAATACAGGAACATAAAGGGTTAGGGGACAAATGGCAAAGAGAAGAAGCTGCTTATGTGGGCAGGTCCTGGGGGCAGCAGGTCACAGTGTTCCACACTTCAGAGCTGAAAACTCTGAAGACCCGCTTATGGAAGCAGCTAATCCAGTAGCCAGCTGACGGAGACAGCAAGTATTCTTGGGATACTTCAGCTGGTTGGAAAAGAGAGTAGGAATGTATATCTTTTCTTTTTCTTTTCAGAAGACAGGGTCTCATTCTGTTGCCCAGGCCAGAGTGCAGTAGTGCAATCATAGCTCACTATAGCCTTGGCCTTCTGGGCTCAAGTGGTCCTCCCACCTCAGCCTCCTGAGTAGCTGGGACCACAAGCATGTGCCACCATGCTTGGCTAACTTTTTTTTTTTTTTTTTTTGTGAGACGGAGTATCACTCTCTCACCCAGGCTGGAGTGCAGTGGTGCAATCTTGGTTCACTGCAACCTCCGCCTCCCAGGTTCAAGTGATTCTCCTGCCTCAGCCTCCCAAATAGCTGGGACTACAGGCATGTGCCACCACACCCAGCTAATTTTTGTATTTTTAGTAGAGACGGGGTTTCACCATGTTGGCCAGGCTGGTCTCAAACTCCTGACTACAGGTGATCCACCCGCCTCGGCCTCCCAAAGTGCTGGGATTACAGGTGTGAGCCACCGTGCCCGGCCTGCCCTGCTAACTTTTGTATTTTTTTGAGAGATGGGGTCTGTCTATATTGCCCAGGTTGGTCTTGAACTCCTGGGCTCAAGCAACCCTCCTGCCTTGGCCTCCCAAAGTGTTGGGGTTACAGGCATGAGCCACTGCACCTGGCCAGGAATGTATATTTTAAAGGACAAATTTTGAATGTGTTTGGCTAGTTTTTTATTGAGCATAACATGCATATAGTATAGTGCACAAATCTCAAGTGTACAACTTGAAGAATTTTTACACACCTACGTGTACACACTCACCCCTTATGCAACCAACACCCAGACCAAGAATGTTTCCAACACCCTGAACATTCCCTATTCCCCTTCCCAGACAGTACCTCCCTGACCCAAAGTAACTACTCTTCTGACTTGTAGCACCATCGATTAGTTTTGCCTGTTCTTGAACTTCATCTAAATGGAATCATACATAGGGGGCATTTTATGTCTACCATCTTTTGCTCATCATGGAGTCTGTGAGATTCCTCCAAGCTGTTGCATGTAGCTCGTTCTTTTTTGCTGCTGAGTAGTGTTTCATTGTTTGAATATGCTTATCCTTTCTTACTACTAATGGACATTTGGCATGCTTCCAATTAAGGGCTATTATGAGTGAAGCTCCCCTGATGGGTCTTGCACATGTTTTTGGTGGGCAGATGTGCTCATTTCTCTTGTGGTTATATCTAGCAGTGGAGCTGCTGGCTCATGATTTGTTTGTTAAGGAAACAGAAGGATCTGCAGGGATTTGTCCTGGCCATGAATGACAAGACAGAAGGAGCTCTAGACTGTGGGATGGTGAGAAGCACATGCGCCTGACAACATCATCCCTCTCTGGAAGAGGCAGCAGCCAGAGGCTGATCTGAAGAGCCTCAAGACTGCAGAAAGTTTACCTTGCTTAATCCCCATAACCCAGAGCACGGCTGGGCAGCTTGTTTCAAGGCAGGCATGTCAGGAACCTCCCCGGCTGTTTACCTGTGCTTCTTAATTGGGCTCCACAGCTCAATGAGTGACTGGGGGAATAAGCTCACATCCTTGTGGCTACAGAGAGGCTCACTGGCTCAGGCCAGGGTCCCAGGGTTCATGGCTGCCTAGAGGAGGATTTTAAGTTTTTTAGAATCAGTCCTGATTAGTGAGAAGCCGAGGAACAAACCAACATTCCCCTGTCACAGCAGGACAGTGCCTCTGCGGAGCTCAGCCTGTGGCACCACCAGGGCCAGCAAATCAATGACCTAAGGCAGAGGGGCAGCAATCCCCAAGCAAACAGATTGAGATAGCCTTAAACGCCCAGCACTCAGTGTGCACACTCTGGACGCAGCCTGGAATGCCGGAGACCAGCAGCTGCATATGACTCATAGCAAGCCCTTCCTACAACCAGAAACATCATAACATCATTGGAAGCAGACTGTAAACAGTTTAAGAGACTCTTCCATTTGCGTCATCAGCCTGGTAGCACCCAGCACAGCCTCTGGGCCTCTGGCAGAGCCCCTGGTGCTCATATAAAAGGAGTGGACGGAAGTGGAAGGCCCCGGGCCACAGAGTCATAAAAACCTGGGCCACAGAGCTCAAGCCCCAACCCTGCCTGCAACATGTTGAGTGCTGGGTGAATCACTTACCCTCCAAACCACAGCGTGCTCTTAGGCACAGTGGGGCTGACACTGCCTGATGGAGCAATCCTCCTGCCTCAGCCTCCTGAGTAGCTAGGACTATAGGCATGTACCATGCCCAACTAATTTCTCTTTTGGTAGAGATGGGGTCTCACTTTGTTGCCCAGGCTTGTCTTGAACTCCTGGGCTCAAGCGATCCTCCTGCCTTGGCCTCCCAAAATGTTGGGATTACAAGTGTGAGCCACTGTGCCTGGCCAGGTTTTTGTTTTTTAAAGAAAGAACATGGGTTAGAGGTTTATTTAACTCATTAATGAGGGATTCAGCAGGTATAAATTCTCTAGGGAGAATTTGAGGAAGAGAGTATAGAAATTTAAAAAAATGAATGTTAGAATAAAATTGATAGGTCAGATACAAAACCGGTGTTGTCCTCTAGGACAAAAATCCTTTGGAATGATCTTTTCTACCTGAGAGAAATTATTTTCACTCTGCCTGACAAAAATCTACAAGTTAACATGGAGTTGGCTGGGCACGGTGGCTCACGCCTGTAATCCCAGCACTTTGGGAGGCCGAGGCGGGCAGATCATGAGGTCAGGAGATCGAGACCATCCTGGCTAACACGGTGAAACCCCATCTCTACTAAAAACACAAAAAATCAGTCAGGCGCAGTAGCAGGCGCCTGTAGTCCTAGCTACCCGGGAGGCTGAGACAGGAGAATGGCGTGTACCTGGGAGGCGGAGCTTGCAGTGAGCCAAGATCGCGCCACTGCACTCCAGCCTGGGCGACAGAGCGAGACCGTCTCAAAAAAAAAAACCAAAAAACAAAAAACAAACAAACAAAAAAAACATGGAGTTTCACAGACCCAGAAGCCTTTAATCAGTAGTCAACAGAAAGTCACATAGAGGTGCAGACCCCTAGATCAAGTTCGCAAACCATAGCCCACAGCCCAAATCTGGCCCTTTATTTGTTTCTGTTAATAAAGCTTTATTAAAACCCAGCCATGCTCATTTGTGTATTTATTGTCTATGGCTGCTTGCATGCTACACTGGCAGAGTTGAGTAGTTGTGTAGCTGCAACAGAGGCTCGATAGCATTAAGTGGCTCTCAAACCAGAGTCAAGTCTGGCTGGAGCAGTATATACACACAGGAACACGGGGACATAAGCCTAGAAACGTGGAGTGCACCTTTGTTGCCCAAGCTGGAGTGCAGTGGCGAGATCTCAGCTCACTGCAACCTCTGCTTCCTGGGTTCAAGTGATTCTCCTGCCTCAGCCTCCCGAGTAGCTGGGATTACAGGCGTGCACCACCATGCCTGGCTAATTTTTGTATTTTTAGTAAAGACGTGGTTTCACTATGTTTGCCAGGCTGGTCTCGAACTCCTGACCTCAGGTGATCTGTCTGCCTTGGCTTCTCAAAGTGTTGTGATTACAGGCATGAGCCACTGTGCCCTGCCCAGATTTCCATTTCACACTCCTTTCTCTGTACCAGGTGTGGCGGACACCAGACAGAGGGGACAGAAGGGGCCCACTAGAGCCAGGCCTAGAAGGACCTTCCAGGGAGTTGATACTTTCTTTCTGAGCAATGAGGAAGTGAAGAGGCATTGGAGGGTGTTGTGGGAGGACTAGTGATGGCAGGCAGGTGGCAGTCGGAGTCCTGTGTTACATCTGTGTGCTCTTCCTGGACAATGATTAGCTGGTCCCAGCTGTTCCTTCCCACTCCTCAGTCTTTCAGTCTTGTTATTTCTACCACCTCAAAGTCTCTAGCATCCTTGTGTTCGTCATCTCTTCCTGAGCCTTGCAGCCACAGTTGTTTGGTCGCCTCCTTCAGGTCTCTGTCCTTTCCATCACCCCACTCCCCATCTGCCCCAGCATGATCTCAAAAACACAGCTCAGATCCCACAGCACCCTCCAATGCCTCTTCACTTCCTCATTGCTCAGAAATAAAGTATCAACTCCCTGGAAGGTCCTCCCATGCCTGGCTCCAGTGGGCCCCTTCTGTACCCTTTGTCTCATGGCCACAGGACACATTTCCTGAGCACATACAGTTTGGCCTTCCTGCCTTCAAGGTCCAGCTCGGGGTTGCCTCGCCCAGACACCACCCAACCAGAAGTCTTCCCACTCTCCTCTCAGTTCCCACGGCCAGCTAAACTTTTCTGTTGTGGTGTCCACCATACCTGGTATAGAGAAAGGAGCATGAAATGGAAATCTGGGCCAGGAACAGTGACTCAACGCCTGTAATCCCAGCACTTTGGGAAGCCGAGGCAGTCGGATCACCTGAGGTCAGGAGTTCGAGACCAACCTGGCAAACATAGTGAAACCACGTCTCTACTAAAAATACAAAAATCCGGCATGGTGGCACGTGCCTATAATCCCAGCTACTTGGGATGCTGAGGCAGGAGAATTGCTTGAACGCGGGAGGCAGAGGTTGCAGTGAGCCAAGGTCATGCCACTGCATTCCAGCCCGGGTGACAAGAGTGTGACTCTGTCTTAAAAAAAAAAAAAAAGAAAGAAAGAAAGAAAAAAGAAAAAGAAATGGAAATCTGAAGACCTGAGTCTCATCCAGGCCCTCCTAACAGCAGGATTTTTGTCTTGGACATATCGCTCCACCTCTTCTTTCTCTATGTTTAGAAAAAAAAAATCAGGCCAAGTCATCTGGAAATTTCCATTCATAGATAAGACTCCATAATCCTCAGCTACTGTTTCCCTTTTGTTTCTCCTGCAGACCGGATGTCCTTTAGGGCAGAGATGAGTTTATTCTTGGATCCCCACCCCTGATCACCCAGTATAGAGCTTTCCATGTGGTGAGGGCTTAGGATAGGATTCTTGGACAAGTGAAGGAATTTCAGTGTGTTCTCTCCAACAGGCTACTGTCCATGGGGGACTTTGGGGTCCCACAATGATTTCTGTGACTTGCCCATGACATGCCCTCTGTCTAGAACATCGCCTTCTCTCCCCACCCTTTTAGCTAGCAGTCTTGTCCTCATCCTCAAAGAGCCAATCTGATTGTCATCTCAGGACTCCTGCCCTCCTCTGCAGTGCCTGCCCCAGGCTCCTGTAGCCTGATGGCTCTTGCTTCTCGTTTTTACCAGGATCTTATCTTCTTTGAGGACTGTGAACACCCGAGGGACAGGTATCTCTGCCTTAGGGCTGGCCCTGCAGTGCGTTTGCATCCACTTGCAGACAGGAGGAGAGGAGGCATAAGTGTCACCAAGCCTAGGGCAGTATGTGCCCCTGGGACATTCAGAATGCTTTGCAGCCATTTTGGCTGTTCGGGGGTCTCAGGATCTAGCATCACAGAGCCCAGGTCCTGTGCCCTTGGCAGTGGGGTGACATTAACCCCAACCTCTTCGTGCCTTCTCTCCTTGTCCTCCTAACCACAGCTGAGAGGTGGCACTTTGTTCTCCTAGCAGAGGCCATTGCCTTCTGGGAGCCCCATCTCAGCCATAGCCCTGGGGTTTCCAGATGAGTGTGGGAGCTGCCTTCCACTGCTCCTGCTGGTCCTTGGCCCTTGATCCTTGATGGTGGTGGCTAACCAGGCCTGGGGCTGAGGGAGGGCTGGCCAGCCCCTGCAGCTCTGTAGACTGAGCCCAGGCAGATGCAGATGTGGAGGATGATTGACACCCTGGAGAGCCTTTGTGGCCCAGCATGGCTTCCGCCTTCCCTCAGCGAGGGGAGGCCAGGACTGCAGACGGAATGACCATGCTGTCCAAGCAGGCATATCAGAAAACAGACGATGAGGCAGCCTGCCCCAGAGGGGGCCTGGGCTTCAGGAATTGGGGGACAGAGGGCTGGGCAGTGGGGCACACACTGGAGGCTGCAGGAAGTAGAAGCTGGGATGTCACTGGGAGGGAGGCTGGGGGATGATGGCGATGGGAGCCTGCTGTCATTCCCACACCTGCCTGGGCGTCAGAGCCACCTGGAGGCCTTCATTTTGTTTTGTTTATTAAACTTCTTCCTATTTTTTAAGAGGGTTCTCAATATGTTGTCTAGGTTGGACTTGAACTCCTGGGCTCAAGTGATCCTCCAGCTTCAGCTTCCTGATAAGCTGGGCCTATAGGCGGCTGAGATGGCATATTTTCTTATTTGTAATTCATTCCTGTTGCCCGTTCTATAGAGCCATCAACGAAATAGAGATGGATAGTCATACCTTAAAAACAAACAAACAAAAACAATTCGAAGGCTAGGGAATGAACAAACAGCTTATCCCTCTACCTGAGGTCCGGGTGAGTTCTGTGTGTGCTTTGCATGGTAAGGCAAGGAGCAATGATCGAGGAGGATGTTAGGGAGGAAGACCCCGACCTTGGCAATTCAAGATGGCGCCTTCACACAGAGACTGTGGTGTGTGGTTGGGGCGTGGCAGTGGAAGCTGTGAGACCAGTCTACCACATGAGATGGAACTTGGCATAGACACGGATGTCCCCATTGGTGATGGACAAAGTTGGGGCTGAGGAGAATATAGGGAGCTAGAATCCATATCAAAATGTGGGAGTAGTAGGGAAGTGAAGCCTTTTGTTGGTTTAGACCACGGACTTCCTGTGTTCTTGAATCAGCATCTCTAGAAGCAAGGTCCTCGATTCCCAGTGTAGCCAGCCTGGTGTGGCTGCAAGGACAAATGTTGGCATCCACAGATGTAGACAAGGAGCCCTGCTAAAGAGGATATAAGAGCTAAGCTGCAGACACAGGTCTACCAAGTATTTGCAGTGTGATCTGGGGCTGTTTATTTCATAGTTCTCTTCATCTATATTTTTTCATCTGATCGAGATAGAGATAATGCCACATAAAGCTTTGATGTGGAGATAATGTAGGTGGAGGTGATTTGTGACCAAGTCTGGCCCTCTGCCTCTGGCCTGTGGGCCCAGGGACTATTGACCCCTCCACCTATGCTAATCATTAAGCCTCAGGAGGAGAGATGTGTATGTTTGTGATTGGGGAGTGAGGTGGTGTGGGAGTGGAGTGGTGGCCCAGGCCCAGATGCAGCACCCTCTCAGAGGACACCAGCAAAGCCCACCTGATTTGGGTCCCCTCGATCACTGGTAGCTTGTCTGATTCTCTACCTTGGCGGTCCTGCCCAGAAAAGAGGTGGGGCACGAATGCCCAGGCCCTGGGCATGACCTTCCTGCAGGTGTAGGATGTCAACACATTTCCTGGGCCTCCCAGCCTCACACACAGAGGCAGATGGCTCAGTGCTGACTGCCCCGACACTCTAGCCTGGAGAATTCCAGAGGTAATGAGGGCCTTGGGTATCTCATTACTCAGATAAAGACATAAAGGCACACAGAAGAAAGGGGCTTGTTAAAGATCACATGACAAATTAATGTCAGGATCTATGGTTACTGGAAACCTTTCCCTCACTGAACTCAAGTCTGGCAGGGGGACAGCACAAGCTCAGGCTGGGGAGGGGGCAGGCATTCTTTCCTGGAGGCCATGGGCCTCCCAGCAGAGCACAGATGGGAGCTCTATCTGGGGGGATCTGTAGCTTTTCACCAGTGACCCCACAGCCTCTTATCTGTGACCCTTTAGTGCTAACAAAGCAAACAAATTCAGAGAATGTGTAGATAGACAAACAGTGGGGCAGACCCTGCTTCCCAGCCTGGCACTTTCTGTGCCAGGAAAAGGCCAGGATCTACTCAGCAGATCCAAGTGAAGCTTGGGCTGTCTCAGGCCAATGATCATGCCTGTTTCATTCACGTCATTTTTCTGCCTCTTGCCTCTGCCTTGTCCTCCTGAACTCCAATGACCTTGGGAGAATCCATGTGCTTCCTCTAGCTTTAGCAGGGCAGCAGGCACCACAGGAGACAGTCCAGATCTGTGCAGCAGCTCCAGGGCCTCTCCCCAGAGTGAAGCCCCCCGGCCTTGTTGAGACCCTTGGTGGGTACCTCGGCGGCAGAATCACAACAGCTGGGGGTCAGAGGCAGGCCTGGCCAACCTGGGAGCCCCTGGATGCTGGCTTGGAAAGAGCCCTTCAGGAAGCACCTGTGCCCAGGGACTTTGGCACCTGTCTCTCTAAGGCCAGGGCCAGCCTTGTTCATTTAGGAAACTCCCAGGACAGGCCTTCCTTCTGCCTCTCCATCACTCTAGCATTAATGTGAAATGCTCTTTGGAGAGAAGCATGTTTCCCTTTGGAAGGTCTCCAGGAGGCATCTGAGAACCGGCAACAGAAGAAAGACCTCTGAGCCTGGGAGTTCGGGGACTTGAGTCCTAACCCTTGCTGGATGACCTTGAAGCAAGTAGACCCTTGGGACTCATCCCGTAAAATGAGGGGGAAGGCAGCTGGCCTGGCTGACCTGCAGGTGGTTGTGAAAATCAAATGAGAAGTCAGTGGAAGTGTTTTACAAAGTGTAAAGCACCTACCTGGCACAGCGGCTCATGCCTGTAATCCCAGCACTTTGGGAGGCTGAAGCAGGAGGATCCCTTGAGCCCAGGAGCTTGAGACCAGCAGCTTGAGACCAGCCTGGGCAACACACCGAGATCCCATCTCTACAAAAAAAAAAATATATTTAAAAAATTATAAAATTAGCTGGGCGTGGTGGTGCACATCTCTAGTCCTAGCTACACTTCCAACAAAAGGCAACTCAACTGAAAACATAGTAAAATCAGTGATGCTGTTGTTCCCTTCCTGGGGGGTGTGGAGGGTTGTCCTACATAAACTGTGGGCCTGAAAAGAAAGGCACTGCCACATGTGATCCCCTTAACATGGCCCCCTGGCTCCATACAATCTGGTCCCTACCATCTCTCCAACTCATCCAGCATGTGCTGTGGCTCCCAGCCTGGCTTCCTTCCAGCTCCCAGAACTGCCCAGCTCTCTCCCATCCAGCCATAGAGCTCCTCCCTAGAGAGCTCGAAGCCCCACTCTCCCACAGCAAGGTCCTTACTCACCTGCAGGTATCAGCTGGATAGCCCTTCCTTATCAACCTTGGATACAAGGTTCCCTCCCGGCTCCCCATTATTCTCTACCAAAGTATCCCGGTTTTTCCTTTAAAATATCAATCACAATAAGTATTCATTTACATCTATTTACTTTTGTTGAGGTGAAATTTACATAACATGCAATTAATCATTTTAAGTATATAATTCAGGGCCACTTAGTCCATTTATAATGTTGTGCAACTATCACTTCTATCTAGTTCCAAAACATTTCATCATCTCATAGGGAAACTCCATACCCTTAAGCAATCACTCCCCAGTGCCCACTTCCCCTCAGCCCAAGGCAACCACCAGATGATCTGTAAAGATTTATCTTGCTGGCCATTTTATGTAAATGGGATAGAAAAATATGTGGTCTTTTGCATCTGGCTTCTTTCACTTAGCATAACTTTTTTCTTTTTTTTTCTTTTGAGTCTCGCTCTGTTACAGCCCAGGCTGGAGTGCAGTGGCGTGATCTCAGCTCGCTGCAAACTCTGTCTCCAGGTTCAAGTGGTTCTCCTGCCTTAGCCTCCCAAGTAGCTGGGATTACAGGCACCCGCCACCTGTATTTTTAGTAGAGACGTGTCTTCCTCACTAAATTTAATCCTTTCTAGCTTTTGATGTAAGGTGACAGACATGTGACTCTTTCTTTCCCTTGAGCACTTAGAGGGTTATTGGTTGGCTTAATTTTGATATTGTTGTGTCTCAGGGAATAGGGAGGCCTGAGGAGAGGGAGACAGATGGGGGAACAGCTGGTCAGTGGAGCAGTCAGGACACACACAACTCTTTTTTTGGAGAGAGGGTCTTGCTCCGTTGCCCAGACTGGAGTGCAGTGGTGCTCACAGCTCACTGCAACCTTGACATCTAGGGCTCAAGCAGTCCTCCTGCCTCAGCCTCCCGAGTAGCTGGGACTACAGGCATGCACCACCATGTCTGGCTAATTTTTTTGATTTTTTTGTAAAGATGAAGTCTCACTATGTTGCCCAGGCTGATCTCAAACTCCAGGACTCAAGTGAGCACACGACTTTTATCAATTAAATTTGCTGTCTTATATGGGTACAGTTCGTGAAACCCCAAAACAATTTCAATAGTAACATTAAAGATCACTGATCACAGATCACTATAACAGAGGCGAGAATTGCCAAAATGTGACAGAGACAGGAGGTGAGTACATGCTGTTGGAAAAATGGTGTTGATGGACTTGCTCCACATGGGGTTGCCACAAACCTTCAGTCTGTAAAAACTTAATAGCTGCAGGGTGTAATAAAGTGAAGCTTAGGAAAACAAGGAATGTCTGTACTTGTTTTCAATTTGGGGGGTATATACCCAGGAGTGAATTGCTGAGTCATAAGGTACTTCTATGTTTAACTTTTTCAGAAATCATTCATGAATTTATTAAACTTTTTTTAAATTTCAGTAGCTTTAAGGGTATAAGTAGTTTTTGGTTACATAGATGAAGTGTGTATTAGTTCATTTTCATACTGCCATAAAGAGCTGCCCGAGCTTAGGTAAAGGAAAGAGGTTTAATTGAGTCACAGTCCAGCATAGCTGGGGAGGCCTCAGGAAACTTAACAATCATGATGGCAGAAGGTAAAGAGGAAGAAAGAAGCCTCACTCTGTCGCCCAGGCTGGAGTGCAGTGGTGCGATTTCGGCTCACTGTAACCTCCACCTCCCGGGTTCAAGCAATTCTCCTGCCTCAGCCTCCTGAGTAGCTGACACTACAGGTGTGCGCCACCACGCCCAGCTAATTTTTGTATTTTTACAAAAAGAGATGGGGTTTCACCACGTTGGCTGTCCTTGTCTCGAACTCCTGACCTCAAGTGATCCACCCGCCTTGACCTCCCAAAATGTTGGGATTACAGGCATGAGCCACTGTGCCCGGCCCGCAAGGAACCTTCTTTACAAGTTGGCAGAAAGGAGAAGTGCCTTGTGAAGGGGAGAAGAGCCCCTTACAAAACCATCGGATCTCGTGAGAACTCACTCACTATCACCAGAACAGCATGGGAAACCGCTCCCATGATTCAATTACCTCCACTTGGTCTCACTCTTGACACGTGGGGATATGGGGATTTTGGGGATTACAATTCAAGATGAGATTTGGGTGGGGACACAAAGCCTAACCACATCAAATTGTATAGTGGTGAAGTCTGGGATTTTAGGCCCGTCACATGAATAGCATACATTGTTTTTCATTCCTCCCCCACTTCCCCACCCCTCTTATGCATCTCCAATGTCCATTGTACCACCCTGTATGCCTTCGCATACCCATAGTTTAGCTCCAACTTATAAATGAGAACATGTGGTATTTAGTTTTTCATTTCTGAGTTACTTCACTTAGGGTAAAGGCCTCCAGTTCCAAGTTGTGCAAAATATATTATTTTGTTCTTTTTATGGCTACATAGTAGTTACATATATGTCACATTTTCTTTATCCACTCATTGGTTGGTTGATGAGCACTTAGGTTGATTCCATATCTTTGTAATTGTGAATTGTGCTGCAATAAACATACATATGCTGTCTTTTTGATATAATGACTTCTTCTCCTTTGGGTAGATACCCAATAGTGGGATTGCTGGATTGAATGGTGGATCTCCTTTTAGTTCCTTGAGAAATCTGCATACTGTTTTCTACAGGGGTTGTAATAATTTACATTCCCACCAGCAGTGTATAAGCGTTCCCTTTCCACCACATCCTTGCCAACATTTTGTTTGTTTGTTTGTTTGTTTGAGGAGGAGTTTTGTTCTTGTTGCCCAGGCTGAAGTGCAGTGGCAAGATCTCAGCTCACTGAAACCTCCGTCTCCCGGGTTCAAGCGATTCTCCTGCCTCAGCCTCCCAAGTAGCTGGGATTACAGGCATGCCCCATCATGCCTGGCTAATTTTGTGTTTTTAGTAGACATGGGGTTTCATTACGTTAGTCATGCTGGTCTCGAACTCCTGACCTCCGGTGATCCACCCACCTCGGCCTCCCAAAGGGCTGGGATTACAGGCATGAGCCACTGCGCCCGGCTTTTTTTTTTTTTTTTGAGTTTTAAATAATGGCCATTCTGGCTGGGGTAAGGTGATATCTCATTGTGGTTTTAATTTGCATTTTCCTGATGATTAGTGAGGTTGAGCATTTTTCATGTTTGACATTTGTATATCTTGTTTTGAGAAATGTCTATTCATGTCGTTTGTCCACTGTTTAAATAGGATTATTTGTTTTTTACTTGCTGATTTGAGTTCCTTGTAGATTCTGTATATTAGTCCTTTGTCAGATGCATAGTTTGCAAATACTTTCTCCTACTCTTTGGGTTGTCTGTTTACTCTGTTAATCATTTCTTTTTCTGTGCAGAAGCTTTTTAGTTTAATTCAGTCCATTTATTTCTTTTTGTTTTTGTTGCATTTGCTTTTGGGGTCTTAGTCACAAATTCTTTGACTAGGCCAATGTCCAGAAGAGTTTTTCTTGGGGTTTCTTCTAGAATTTTTATGGTTTCAGGCCTTAGATTTAAGTTTGTAATCCGTCTTGAGTTAATTTTTGTTTGTGGTGAGAGACAGGGATCCAGTTTCATTTTTCTACATGTGACTATCCAGTTTTCCCAGCATCATTGATTGAATAAGATGTCCTTTCCCAGTCTATGTTTTTGTGTGCTTTGTTGAAGATAAGTTGGTTGTAAGTATTTCTGGATCCTCTATTCTATTCCATTGGTCTATGCGTCTACTTTTATACCAGTATCATTCTGTCTTGGTAACTATAGCCTTGTAGTATAATTTGAAGTCGAGTAATGTGATATCTCCAAATTTGTTCTTTTTGCTTAGGATTGCTTTGGCTGTTCAGGCTTTTTATTTTGGTTCTGTATGAATTTCAGGGTTTTTTTTTTTTTCTAATTCTGTGGGAAATGAAATTGGTATTTTGATAGGAATTGTGTTGGATCTGTAGATTGCTTTGAGGCAGTATGGTCATTTACACGATGTTGATCCTTCCACTCCATGAACATGAAATGTTTTTCTATTTGTTTGTGTCATCTGTGGTTTCTTTCAGCAGTGTTTTATAGTTCTCCTTGCAGAGCTCTTTCATCTCCTTGGTTAACTATATCCCTAGGTACTTTTTTGGTAGCTATTGTTAAAGGGATTGAGTTCCTGATTTGATTCTCAGCTTGATTGTTGTGGGTACATAGTAGTGCTACTGGATTGTGTACATTGATTTTGTAACCTGAGACTTTACTGAATTCATTTATCAAGTCTAGGAATCTTTTGGAGCAGTCTTTAAGGTTGTCTATATCCAAGATCATATCATCAGCAAACAGAGATAGTTTAACTTCTTCTTTTCCAATTTGGATGCCCTTTATTTCTTTCTCTTGCCTGATTGCTCTGGCTAGGACTTTCCATTAACTTGTTTTTAATACCTCTTTTACTCACTAAATGCCCAGGCCTGCACCATGCAATGTAGTAGCCACTACCCCTGTGTGCTTATTTAAAATGAAATTAGTTAAAAATTAAACGAAGTTGGCCGGGCGCGGTGGCTCATGCTTATAATCCCAGTACTTTAGGAGGCCGAGGTGGGTGGATCACCTGAGGTCAGGAGTTCAAGACCAGCCTGGCCAACATGGCAAAACCCCTTCTCTACTAAAAATACAAAAATTAGCCGGGTGTGGTGGCACACGCCTGTAATCCCAGCTACTCAGGAGACTGAGACAGGAGAATCGCTTGAACCTAGGAGGCGGAGGTTGCAGTGAGCCGAGATCGCGCCACTGCACTCCAGCCTGGGTGACAGGGGAAGACTCCGTCTCAAAAAGGAAAAGAAAAAAGAAAAGAAATTATATTAAGTTAAAGATTCAGACCATGTCATACTTGCTATGTTTCAAGGGCTCAGTAGCCACATGTGATTAGCGGCTACTGTATTTCTACCTCCCAGAAAGTGTTATTGGATAGCTCTGGTCTACACTGCAAACTTTTCCTGAGCGCAGAGACCAAATCTGCCTGGTGTACCACAACATACCTAATGGCCAGCAAAGTGCCTGGTGCCCAGCATTGATACTTTTGGAAGGAAAGAAGGAAGTGTTACTTTTATAATCATTCCTTCATTTGATCTTCTCAACAAATCTGTAAGGGAGACAGGAAAAGGATGGCTTTCCTTTTTTCACAGTTGAAGAGACAGGCTCAGGGAGTTAAATACTATATCCAGAATCCTATAACTAGCCCAGATCACGGGCCTAGACCCTCCGCTGTCTCTACTAGTCACACTCTCAGTTACTCCCAAGACATTCCAGACAGAATAGGGAGTAGGCAGGCAGGGGGCTGGAAATGCTAGAGGCAGCTGACAAATGAGAGCCTGGCTATGGTAGAGTTAGGGAATTCTCAATCAAAGGGGACTTTAAGCAGGACTTTATCTACTCTCCGTTTTTTTAGGGGCAAGGAAAGAGGCCAGGAGAAGTCATGTTTCCAAGGGACTAGTTAAGAGGCACCGAGGATGGGTTAGGACTAGACCTGGGAGGGGTTGGAGGGAAGGGCCATGGCTTCAGAGATATCACTGAGAGTTTAGAACAGAGAGAACAGTTTTGCGGTCTCTTAATAAGCTCAGTCTGGTGGCATCCACAGTCTGGACCAGAGCTGACGCTGAGGAAGAGACCAGTTGGAAAGCAACTGCAACCTGGACCAGCATGGTGGTGGCAGGAAAGGGGAGGCAGGGTGGGTGGGAAGCAGTGAAATCCAAATAACATGAAAGAAAGAATACTGGCTGTGGAGGTAATACTCATTTGCTGGAGAGGGGAATGGGGAACTAGAATTTTCACAACTTGCCGCCAGGAAACCTGGTAATGCCAGGCAGAAAAGAATTCAGGAAATATGCTGCTGTGTCCAGGAAGGTTGAATTGAGTCTTAGAGAAGATGAATGATTCACTCACAGAACATTCGAGCAAGAAGGAACTTTGTAAGTGATATATAGTTCAACCTCTTTGTTTTATTGTTGAAAAAACTGAGGCTCAGAGAGGTGAAAGGGATGGTGAAAGGCACATCATGTGTGAAAAATGAGACTGGACCTGAACTTGGGCCTCCTGGTCCAGTGAGGCTTTCATTCTATGTCACAGAAAGATCTCTAATCTCACTTCCCTGCAGCCAAGATCTCCCAATACTCATTTGGTGGCTGATAAACAGATGACACTTGACTTTGTTAACATGGAATCTTTTCTAAGGAAATCTCTCTTGATCATAGATTGTGCAGTGGATGTATGCATTTAATCCAAATCTTTTATCACATATCCTGATAAACAGGAAAAATACAACCTGTTCTTTTGAAAAACTCTTAATGGCTTTTCAGTTAATACCTTTGTGGTTTTGATAAATTACTCATGGTCCCCAAGTCTATGTTTCCTCTTCTGTACAATGGAAATAATGCAACCTACTTCTCAGGTAGTGACTGATCAATGAGATAAAATCCGTAAAGCACAGTTCTACTATATACTAGTTATTTTGACACTCTTTCCTTCTATTTTCTTCACCAGAGCATGGCGTAGATGATTAAGCTAACTCAGGAAGATTAGAAACATGACAATTCCTTGAAAACATAAAACCACTGGCGTTACAAATAGCACAATGAATTAGCGTGGCTGAGTCAGGTGGAGGAGACATTTTTCATGGAAATTGTATAAACGTCATTACAGTTCCTTGAAAACAAAAAGCACCCTAAAAAAGTATCGGTGTTGCTCTCATTGCTGGCACTGTTAAGAGTGGTGACTAAGCCTTCTTTTCCCTCCTGTCCAGCCTCTGGGACATATTCACTAGGGCAGGCAGAGGAGGAAACACCCTTCCTACCTGCTCATAGAGCGGGTCTACTAAGGAGGCGGTAGAAATTTGAAAGTTAACCTCAGAATTAATTTCCAATAGGCCTTGTGGATTAGAAAAAAAATATGAAGTCCCCCAGGGTCCCTTGGGCCTATACATTGGAAGATATTGGGCTGCACCCTCTTTGACCTCAGCCCTCTCTTGTCACCAGCCCATGTGGATCCTTAATAGCAGTGCTGGGGTTTGGGTGTGGGTGGCAGGCCCAGTGAGGGACAGTCTTCCAGTTCCTTGACCATTCCCATGTATGTTCACACCAGCCCGCTCCTTCCTGCAGCACAACGTTTGCTCATGCATACATTTACTCTCCCAACAACTAATTATTGAATGCCTACTATGTCCTGGGCTCTCTGCAAAGAGCTGAGTATACAGCAGTGAACAAGATAGACCAGGTTCTGCCTTCAGGAAGTTCCACCCTTTCCAGTGGGAAGAAAGACAATAAATCAATCAGCAAACAAACGTATGCATGAAGAGAACAAACAGGGTGGCAAAAAAAAAAAAAAAAAAAGTGGTCAGGGTGGTCAGGGAAAACTCACCTGAGATATGACTTTTGAGCTAGACATGAGTTGGTGGAGAGGAGGGACATTTTGGGCAGAGGCAACAGTTTAGGCAAGGGCCATGAAACAGGAAAGAACTTGACTTTTCAAAACCATCAAGCAGCCTTGATGTGAGGCATTAGGACTATTCTAAGCACAATGGGAAAGCTTTAAGCCGGGAAATGACAGGACCCAACCTATATTTTAAGGTCACCCAAACTGAATGGAGCAGGCTAAGAGTGGAAGCTGGAGGATCATCAGGAGGCTACAAGAGAGGGGTGGAGAGAGAAAAGAAGGTCGCTGGTGCTACGGCCTCCAGGCTCTCTATGGGGACCATTGAGACAGGGGCCAGGAAGGGAAGAGATCCCCATTCAGTGAATGTGTCCAGAATAGCCACAGGCTTGGAGTACTATTCTGGAAGCTGACACAATCAGAGACAGGATTTGCTCATTAGGGCTAAGCACAATCTGTACTAAATCTCCTGGATCCTCTCATTCAGCAGCACCTGGAGTGAACTGGTAGCTTCTTAACATGGCTCAGAGATAACAGTAAGCCAAGGAGTAACCTGTGGACAGATCAGGGCTTTGGAAGAGGCCAGCCTGGTACGGAAGCACAGTGCGCAGGGGAGAGACTGCAGACTCCTGTGGTGTCCTTGTTTGCAGGGAGTCAGGAGTTTGGGGTTTTTTGTTACAAATAACACAATTTGGATATCCCTGGGTCTTAGCAACCTGGGGGGAGCCAGTGAGCTCACAATGGCACCTGTGAACGAATTTCACTGGCTTGTTGCATCCATTCACATAAGAGCAGGGCTTCAGACCTTCTAGGTTAGTGTGTCTAAATCTTTTTCCATTATTGCACCCCTAAGGAGCCATTTTAGACATTTTCCTCCTTAATTGCAACCACCCCCTTTGAAATGTTAAAGCCATAGATATGCTATATATGTTTACATATTGTAGGCATTAAAAGAATAAGACTTTTTCGCCCCTCTAGGGGTGATACTGCCCCATTGAGAAGGCATACTGTAGACTTTTTTTTTTTTTTTGAGACAGAGTCTCGCTCTGTCGCCCAGGCTGGAGTGCAGTGGCGCGATCTCGGCTCACTGCAACCTCCGCCTCCCAGGTTCACGCCATTCTCCTGCCTCAGTCTCCTGAGTAGCTGGGACTGCAGGCGTCCGCCACCATGCCCGGCTAATTTTTTGTGTTTTTAGTAGAGACGGGGTTTCACTGTGTTAGCCAGGATGGTCTCGATCTCCTGACCTAGTGATCCGCCCGTCTCGGCCTCCCAAAGTGCTGGGATTACAGGCGTGAGCCACTGCGCCCAGCCGGCATACCGTAGTTTAAGGCTCCCCCAGTTATAATGGGGGCTCACAGAGAGTATCTCATCTGGGTTCACCAACATACCCACTGTGGTCTCCTTTAAGAACGTGCCTCACTGCTGCCCCCACTAGCAAGCACTGCAGAGGACCCCATACTTCCCAGCCTGTCCACACTCCCAAAGTAGCAGAAGCCTTGGCGAGCTAAAGGTACAAGGTTCCTGCAGACCTTACTGCCCCAAACCGTGCTGTGTGTCTCCCAGAAAGGAGGCACATTCCCTTCTCTGCTCTGTCCCCTTCTGTGTCTCCGGGCCTGGAGAAAGCATGGGTGGCCTTCCTTAGTCTCAGAGAGATAGATATGACAATGATCCTTCTCCGTCCCTGCTCCCGGGACCCCCAAAATGTGCTCCTTGCAGAGCCCTTTTACCAACCACCAATCAGCAGCCACAGCCAGTTCCCAGCGTAGACTCAGTTGGGTCTTCACTACATGATGGAAAGCATGTACAATGTGCTGTCACTTACATCACCCGCGGTCCACCAGTGCCCCACTTTACAGATGTCAAACTGGAGACCCAGAGAGGTTTGGTCTCAGAGCAAGGTCACACGGTGAGAGGCTAAGGCCTGTGTTCTTTATTCTGCACGAGAATGCAAGAAACTTCACCAGCAGTGCCTATACTTTAGGGAGCCAGGGTTGCCCCCTGGTACATCCTACTTGGGGTGTGGTCCACACGTCAGCACTTTCCACAGATTGTTGGTTGCCAGTTCATGATGAGGTAAGTGCAAGAATTGGGAGTAAGCAGTTAGAAATGTTTCTAGCAATTTGATGGTGTAATTTTATGCCTATTAGCTCTAATTTTAAAAAAAACCTGGGGCTGGGTGTGGTGGCCCACGCCTGTAATCCCAGCACTTTGGGAGGCCAAGGCTGGTGGATCACCTGAAGTCAGGAGTTTGAGATCAGCCTGGCCAACATGGAGAAACCCTGCCTCTACTAAAAATACAAAATTAGCCAGGTGTGGTGGTGCACACCTGTAATCTCAGCTACTCATGAGGCTGAAGCAGGAGAATTGCTTGAACCCGGGAGGCAGAGGTTGCAGTGAGCTGAGATCGCACCATTGCACTCCAGCCTGGGCAACAAGAGCAAAACTCTGCCAAAAAAAAAAAAAAAAAGATCTGGGTTCAGGTATTTCTTTTTTTCATTTTATTTTTCTAATGATTCATTTTTTTACATTTTATGAATGTCAGTCTGTGACAGATTGGATTTTTCTTTTTAATAAGCTATTCCTTCACTACTGATAGTTTAAAAAGCACAGTGTAGAGGTTGCAAACCTCCCACTTCCTGCACAGAGCATGGAAGCTCTTTGACCTCAGGATTAACAGAAAGAAAAATAACAAGTGGTTGTTTGGCCAAACTAACAGGTGATCAGAGCCCAAAGGTCTCTCTTTAGTCCGGGGCAGACCCAGCCTCAAGGTCATCAAAGCCTGGCTCCTGGGTGGCTTCTTTATTTTTGGAGTCTCACTTTGCTGCCCAGGGTAGAGTGCAGTGGCAACCTCCACCTCCCAGGTTCAGGTGATTCTCCTGCTTCAGCCTCCCAAGTAGCTGGGATTACAGCCGCCCGCCACCACACCTAGCTAATTTTTGTATTTTTAGTACGGATAGGGTTTCACTGTGTCGGCCAGGCAGGTCTGGAACTCCTGACCTCAGGTGATCTGCCTGCCTCGGCCTCCCAAAGTGCTGGGATTACAGGTGTGAGCCACCGCGCTCGGACTCTGGGTGGCTTCTGGACCCTGGGTGTTTTGTCCCAGGAGTAGCGGCTTCCTAAGCCATGGGTGTGCAAACAGTGGCTCTATGTGCCTTTCACTTGGGGGCTTGTTCAATCACACCCTCGATGGAGCAGCTGGGAATCTTAGGGATGGATCATCCAATTGCCCCTCCACCCTCATTGTAAAAGTGAGGAACCTGAGGCCCAGGGGGGTGATTTCTTGCTTATTTTCCTATCTGCATGGACAAGGAGGGTGCCTGTCACAGAGGATCCACTGGGGTTCCATCAGAAGCCGAACTCCAGTGAGCCATAGAGAATAAGGAGTTTCTCCAGATGTCAGAACTCCTCAGTGATAGGAGCTGGTTGGTTAGTCTATGTAAGGGGTTATCTCTGTGTCTCTGTTGGGCCTGAGGTCAGCTGGGGCGGCTCAGGGAGAGAGGCTGGATGTGAAGGGGGAAAGACAAAGAACAAACTGGAATGGTATCTAGCTCTCGCCACCTGCAATTTCCATGATGCAAAGGCCCTGAGGGACAAACTGGGGATTTTCACTGCAGAGCCACACACCTGGTCCAGGAGCTGGATGACCTGCGGGCCTTGCAGCTGCCCCGGGCCAATAAGGTAAGCCAGTGTTCAGCAACAGCTTGGGGGAGGTGCCGCCGTGCGCCTGCCCTGCACAGCCTCAGAGCACAGCAAAAACAGCTGTGCTGCCCTTCTACTTTCCAAATCTTGTGCAGGTTTTTCTCCTGGCCCACCCACCCCAACCCACGACCCTCTGGGCAAGGGAATTCTGGGCAATGTAGTTCAGCTTAGCCAAGCTGACACACTGCAAAGCCACCCCAATGCCCATTAAATGCTGAACAAACACATGAATGATTGAATGAATGAATGAATGAATGAATGAAGTGACTTGTCCCGGGGCGTGCAGTAAGCAGTTGAGAGGCAAAGCTGGAATGTAATGTGGAGTGGGTGGAGGGGGCTCCACTGTACCATGTTTACTTCTGGACAGGACCTGGAAGCTCAGCCCAGCCACAAGGTCACAACACAGGACACACCCACTGCTCAGGTGTGAGGCCTGTGGCTCAGACTTTCCCCAGAGCTCTCTTTAGAGTTGAATTCCACACATGTTTAATAAGCCTCCAGCACGTGGCCCACACCGAGGACTCCACGCTGATCAGACTCCACCTCTTCTCACAGGGAACTTCCAGGCTGGCTGGTGGAGGTAGATGCACACATAATTTGATGCTATGTGTATAAGAAGTGATTTGGGAGCCCAAAAGAGAGGACTCCTGACTTTGCCACAGTGGAGCCCAATCACCAGCTGGATCTTAAGGTGGAATAGGAGTTGCAGGCAGCCAAGGTGGGGAAGGACACTCTGGCCAGGAGATGAGCAAGGACCAAGGGCCAGGAGGACTGGCAGGCCACGGCCATGCGTGGGAAATGGGGAGCCACCCTGCATGGCCAGAGGGAAGGATGACTGGAGGAAAGAATAAAGCCAGGAAAGTGAGGTAGGTGCCAGACCACCAAGGCTCTTAAATGTTGGGTGCAGAACTCTGGCAGGAACATGCAGATGGCCAGACATGGGCAGTGCCTAGGGCTGGTGAGAGGAAATACTTTTGAGACAATTAGGGGGAGGAGTTGGCTTGGCAGACCCAGAGGATCTCTTTGAGGGCGTGAGAGGTGTAGGTTTGACATTGAGGGCTTAGAGCAATGGCAGAGATGGATGAAGAAGCCCCTCCCTGCACCACACCCAATGTCAGGGCCTGGGACAGGCGGTGAGGAGAGGTGAGACCAGCAACCTCTTTTACTCTGGACTCCGGGACAGACTCCTACAGGCAGGAAGGTCTCTAGTCTGCCGGTGCCAGTCCAGACAGGATTCCGAGATGACTCAGAGACCTCCAGACTGCAGGAGGTTCCTTCTAGTAGCCAGCACTGGAGCGGGCTGACTCCTGCGCACACTGACCGCCCAAGGTTGGCCACCTTGGAACAAAGGAGGTGGTGCCTTGGGCTTGAAGCAACCTACCACCCTTGGAGAAAGCAGAATCACAGATGAGAGAGGAATTTAGAGGCTGTCTACTCGAAACCATTTACCAGAAAGAGAAAAGCCAAGCAGACAGAACCAGGGCAATGAACTTGAGCCTATCCTGTCCCCACGTGGCATCCTTCTTACCACAGTGCGCTGTCATCTGGTTTCCCCCTGCTCGACTTGGCCTTCAGATGGAGATGGCCAACGACATTAAGTGGTGGTGCTAGGGTAGGGTGTCATCTCCCCTGGGGGCAAGACCCAAAGGTGGGGGATGTTGCTCATTAGCACATTAGCTCACCAGAGATTTGGTCAGCCAAATCTGAAAAAGCTTTGCACAGATGAAGCAATTGGTGACTGCTGCATTTCAGTGATGCTTTATGTATTTTATTGAGGTTTTGTATGTGTTTTTGGTGAGAGGGTGGATCCAGATGTGTAGACCATCCTAGTCTTAGAAATAGGAAACCTCTCAGATTTCCTACTGTGTGACTTTGGATAAGCCAATCTCTGGGCCTCAGTTTCCCTGTCTTAAGGTAAAGCCAGAGAGTTGCCAGGCTGCTTTCTGCCCCAAGGTACAGCACTCCTACCCCGTGTTCTCTTGGCCTGTGCCTCTGGCTGTGTATTTCTGAGGGCTCCTGCCCTGCTGGCACCTTAACCACATTCCCCCTCTGCTTCAGTACTGCCCTCGTAGCTGCCACAGGCTCTCTTTCCTTGGTGGCACCTCCTCTGCCCCTCCCCAGCCTCTCAAAGTTGGCCATACACCAACTTGACTCAGAAGACATCTGTCCTCTCTCAGAGCTGAGGTCAATGCCTTAGTGATAACAGCCAAGACAAATATGCATGATAAGACCTGATCCAACACCACGAACAAATGCAAGCATTTGAGGGTGATGCTTACTGGGTCAAGGAGCTCCAAAGGGTCTCAGAGTCTGGATCCTGGGGGATCCCCCTGTGGTCCCCCTTTGCTATATCTGGGCCCCCTCCTCTCACCTTAGTGTTTGCTGAGAGACGCAGCATTAGGAGGCCACAATTTGCCTGGGATAGGGTTGAGAGAACCTCTTGGGTTGAGGGTCTCAGGTTGAGAGACCCTCTCAGGGTCTTACCAAGCTAGTGTCCAGCACCTACCTCCCAGCCTTGGTTTGCGGCATGGCTGACTCTCACTGCTGGTGCCCAAATGTGGTGTAACCCAAAGGAGGCAACATATGGAGAAGTGGGTACTACTTTATGATCCCCATTTTACATCAGGGAAATTGAAGCTTTGCAAAGTTAAGTCATTGGAGTTTGACTTTTTAGGTCTGATTCCAAAGTATACTCTGTTCTCTAACTAGGCTTACTTCCGGCTACTCATTTAACCTGTTCAATGCTGTTTCCCCATTTGTAAAAAAGAGAAACATACACGTCCTGTTTGCCTCAAAGGACTATTGTGACAATCATTTGAAATAACTGAGAGAAAAAGCACTTTTAAAATTGGTATGATGCAAGTTAAATGATTCCCACACCTATCTATAGATATGACATCTACGCATATTTATGATGTTGGAGCTGGCCACAACTTAGCATCTGATCTAATCATCTGATTTGACCGGACATGAAACTCATCTCAAAGCTGGGTGGCTGCAGAGCCAGGACTAGACTTTATGTCTTTGGGTTTCTGTTCCAGGTCTCGTTCCCCAAGGGGCCTCCAGGAGCCATCAGGGCTGGGCAGAAGCGGTGCCCCTGCTTCCGTGGCACTTCTCCTGTGCGTTCTCCTTCCTCCCCTATCCCTACTGGGTTCTCTAGGCCACAGGGAACCACTGAAAATTTGGGTGCAGCGAGATCTGGCCCCAGCAAGATGACCGTGCAGCAGTGTGTGCAACAGCTGGCTGCCAGGGAGCCTTGGCCAGCGCAGGCAGCGGCGGAGGCAGAAGAAAACACCATTGGGGGCACAGTCTGCTGAACACAACAATTTTTTTTCAAGGGTGGGCGGTGGGAGATGAGAAGCGGAAAAAGACATTCTGGAATTCTGAGACCAAGTCACAGGAGGAACAGTGGTACCATGAATAGAAATGAAGGACTTAAAAGGAAGGGGCAGTTTTGGGAAGGGACGATGATGTCAGTTTGGGGTCAGAAACAGTGAGGGTTAGACCTGGATAGGTCCCAGAGCACATCTGGTGCGACCTTTCCCTTGTCCTGAGAAGCCTGTATTGTCTTTGAGCTGCTAGCAGGAAGCTCAGTTTTGCATGTGCAAGAGCTGACTAGAAATCTGCTCTGGCCCTGGGAGAGGTCTGTGGATGTCCATCTGAGATGCAGTCATCTCCCTAAAGGAGAAAATACTGAGTGAGCCAAGGGCCCAGAGCATTTGGAGGGGAAGATGAGGTGGGGGCAGGAGGAGGAGGAGGGGGAGAAGGAGGAGGGGGAGGAGGGGGAGGGGAAGGAGGAGGAGGGGGAAGGGAGGAGGAGGGGGAAGGGAGGAGGAGGAGGGGGAGGGGGGAGGGGGAGGAGGAGGAGGCAGAGGAGGAGAAGGGGAAACAAATGGAGGAGGGAGGAAGGGGGTTGGTCCAGCAGCAAACTGGGAACTGTGCATTGTCAGAGAATCCGAAAGCAAGGCATTTCAGGACGTCAGCCGGCTGGATGCCTCAAAGAGGTCTGAGAAGGCACGGCTGGACTTGCTGACCTTTCAGAGAGGGTTCCAGAAGGCTTGATGGGAGCAGGCCAAGAGGGCTGCCTTCAGGGTCTGGGGTTTGCGTTCCAAGACTCAATCTATCATGGGCAGATGGAGGGGTCAGACTTATCTCCATGAGCACCAGTGTCTTCATCTGAAAAGACAGAGTAACAATATCCACTTTATGCCTTGTCATGAGGATGAGGCTAGGAGGAAGAAGGATAAGAATCACCACCTACTGAATGCTTCCTCAGCCCCGGACAGTGTGCAAATGCTTTTGTCCATTATTTGAAAGTCCTTTGCCCACCTAAATTGAGAAGCCAATCAGAAGGATTATTATCTTTACTATTAGAATCAGAGAAGATTGCAATGATCTGAGAAATGGATGGGACAGAAAGTAGACCCAGAGGCCAGGCACAGTGGCTCACGCCTGTAATCCCAACACTTTGGGAGGCCAAGGTGGGAGGATTGTTTGAGTCCAGAAGTTCAAGACCAGCCTGGGCAACATAGCGAGACCCTGTGTCTACAAAAACTTAAAAAATTAACCAGGCATGATGGTGCGTGCCTGTAGTCCCAGCTACCAAGGAAGCTGAGGTGGGAGGATCGCTTGAGCCTGGGTGGTCGAAGCTGCAGTGAGCTGTGATTGTGCCACTGCAGTCACCCTAAGTGACAGAGGAAGACCCTGACTGGAAGGAAGGAAGGAAGGAAGGAAGGAAGAAAGGGAAGGGAAGGAAGGAAAGAAGGCAGGCAGGCAGGCAGGCAGGAAGGAAGGAAGGAAGGAAAAAAATAGACCCAGAGAGAACTATTCATTCACAAAATTTGACAATGAATGGACTGCAATAGATAGGGGTGATGGCTTGAGAAGGACACAGCTCAGATTTTTTAAACATTGGTTGATAAAGATTATTTATCAACCAAGGAAAGGAAGAGATGGAAGAGGCCAGGAAAGGTATTCTGCTGGTCCTTTGCCCACCAGGTGCTCCGTGTCAGTGTCGCAGTCCCTCTCGTGCCCCTGCTGGCTGCTGGGTGGCTGAAGGATGCCTTTCACTTTCACTCTTCCTCTAATCAGCTAGTCTCTTTGCTCCCATGACCCTGTGAGTCTCCCAGCAGACCTCAGACTCCTTGTGAGGACAAGCTGGAAAGCCTCCTTCACCCATTCAGTGGGGATTGGTGGCATGGGCTCCAGCCCACCAGGCCCCGTCTCCCAAAGCACACCCCCCACCCAGTCCAGCCTTTCACCCACTTGGCTGCCTGAAACAGTCTGGGCTCCAAGCCACCCAGGCCAATCTCTTTTGTCCCTGATCAAATAGAGTACGATGATCACAACAAGGTCCTGGCAAGATCCCCAGGAAGCTGCAGTCCTTGGCACTGTTTGGGGATGGAGGGTAGGAGGATTCTGTGGGGCAGGAGGAAGCCATGGGAACCTCGTTCCCCTCTGAGATCACCCCTTTTCCCAAGCGACTTTGGGGTTGGATGGATACTACAGGGTTTTCTCTGGGCAGACTGTCTCCGGACAGTCTCATCAGTCTCTCCAAGTAGAGAGAGCAAGAAATAAGACAGGAGCAGGAGTCAAGACCAGCTTGGGCAACATAATGAGATACTGTCTGCACAAAAAATAAAAAAATTAGAGGGCAGGGGCCGGGCACGGTGGCTCATGCCTGTAATCCCAGGACTTTGGGAGGCCGAGACGGGCGGATCACGAGGTCAGGAGATCGAGACCATCCTGGCTAACACGGTGAAACCCCATCTCTACTAAAAATACAAAAAAATTAGCCGGGTGTGATGGCAGGCGCCTGTAGTCCCAGCTACTCCGGAGGCTGAGGCAGGAGAATGGCGTGAACCCGGGAGGTGGAGCTTGCAGTGAGCAGAGATCGCACCACTGCACTCTAGCCTGGGCAACAGAGTGAGACTGCATCTCAAAAAAAAATTAGAGGGCAGGGAGGCACACGGCAGTGTCCAGTGTGGGGTCAGCCCCCTAAAGTTCTCTCTTAATTCAGGCCTCCCCTCCCCTCTCCTCGAGCACTGCCCTCATCTTTGAACTCATCACTGTTCCCCAGTTTCTCCCGTACATCCCAGTCCAGCCCCAGCCTCTGGAGTTATCTTTCTACACCATGGATCTGATCACAGTACACCTGCTTTACGGATGTCCAAGCCTCTTCCATGGTCAAGTTCTCCCTTCTTACCCCTTACTGAGGCTGCTGGGGCTTTTCTCAATTTGAGCCCCATCTACCGCCGGCCTCATTGGAGCCATTCTTTGAACTTCATTCATTCATTTGTGTCTTCAACACATGTTTTTATGTTTTTTCAGGACCTACCCTGGCTAGTACTGTGCTGGGAGCCGCTGGGGACCCCAGGCCCTGGCCGGTCCACGCTTCTCAGCCACCCTACACAGGCCACCCATACGTGCTCCCTTTTAGGTCCTGAACCTTCAAAGCCTCCTCTGTGAGATACTCCCTGGTTCTGCCTTTCAGCTATCACTCCCTGCTCCGAGCTCCACACCCTTTACAAATGTTCATTAAAGTTATCTATATGGTGTGTTAATCCATTTCTGAGAAAATAATTTTCTTGGTTCCATTTCCGTCAACGTTTGACAGTCCTCAAGGCCACCGTACTCTCTGGAGGTCTTGCTTCATCCTCTTATCTTGTACAGAAGGCTTTTGTTTGGGATGTCTGCTCCCACTCAAAGACAGAGAGGCCTTACTGTCTTTATGTCTGCAGTCTGTGGAGTGAATGAAGGATGCTCAGGGCTGACACCAGCATGAAATGTGATGGGAGAGGTTGGGGACTGTGAATGTGAGGAAAGGGAGCCCATCTGCCCCCCCAAGTACAACCCCACCAGTTGGGCAGAGTGATCCCCCCACCACCCCTGCATCCCTGTGAAATTTAGATTGGGCAGGGCCCGTTTGACCATCTCTCTCAATCTCAGGCTCTCCATTTTCAAGTGAGACGTAATAATATGCGTCCTGTTTACCTCTCAGCCTGTGATGAGAATCTAATGATTAGGGTGTGCTAGCACACAGGCACCTGTAAATCCCATTGAAATCTGAGGGCCCTATAACTCCTCTAGTGATTCCCAAGCCTCGTGCACCCCACCCTCTCTGTTCATCCTTACTTCCCACGTGTCCCGTTAGCCCTCCGGATGCAGTCAGGCCCATTTCCCCCAGGACGCCCGGCACTAAGCCGCCCCATCCAGCTGGGGTCTGAGGGGCCTGTCTCTTGCCCCACGCCTAAAAGACCTAACCCTCCCCCTATCCCTTCGATACGGCAGTCTTTATTTGCTGGAGTCTGTACAACATCACTGCCCAATGATGTGTCTGCTTCCACAATTCCCAAAGAGACTGAGCTTACTGAGACCTGGGCAAGGACCGCGCCAGTTCCTCATCGCCCCCTTCCTCTGCCTTCCCCTCCCTTCCCCCTCACCGCAGCCATGGCGCCCAGACCAAGAAAGCAGAGCAGAGGTTCCGCAATTCTTTTCTAAGATTGTCTGATTAGAGGGTTCAAAGCCCTCTAATCCAAGGCCGGCTTGTGTCTCTAGGGAGGTTGCAGAAAGGCGCCAGAATGTGGATGGCGCGGACAATGTGGGATACTGGAGTCTCGACTGCCGCGCGCCAAGGAAGGGCGTCACCTAGCCAAGCCGGCCCTGGAGTTGAGTGCCCCGCAGCCCGCTGGTCCACCCGCCCGGCCGCTTGCTGGCACCCTGGTGGCCGCGCCGGCTTTGTGCCGGCATCAGGTGCAAACCCCCAGAGCGCCGGGCGTGCGCGCACGCGCCCCGGAGCGCTCGGAGCCCATTCGTTGCCCCCACCGGGATCTCCTCTAGGATCTCCTCCGGCGCCCGGGGCCGGAGAGTGGGGGAGGGAGGAGGTCGGACACGTAGCCTGCCTCGCAGCAGGGCTCGACTCCACGCGGGAGGGCGGGGGAGCCGGGGACCCGCCGCTCCAGCCCGCTGGCCTTCGAAAGATCCTCCTGGGCCAATGGCAGGCGGGGCGACGCGACCGGATTGGTGCAGGCGCTCTGCTGATCGCTGTGGAAACCCGGGCGGCGGGGAACGCGGGAGGATGTGGAACCCGAGGCGGGGGGAGCCGGAGGGGCGGGCAGAGGAGGTGTCGAGGCCCTGAGCTCCCGGGGAGTTTTTACTGGAGGCAAAAGTCCATAGCGGGCGGGCTGAGGGAGGGGCGGAGGAAGGGGACCGCTTGGGGGCACTGGGAAGCCAGGGATCCTCCGCCAGGAAGGCAGGGACACTCCCGAGCGCAGGCGAGAAGGCTGGGGGAGGGGGCGCGGTGGGAGGAGTAGGAGAAGACAAAAGCCGAAAGCGAAGAGGGCCCGGGCTGCACACACCGGCTGGGAGGCAACCGTCTGTGCAGCGAGCAGCCGGCGCGGGGAGGCCGCAGTGCACGGGGCGTCACAATCGGCAGGCAGCATGGGGAAGGGAGGGAACCAGGGCGAGGGGGCCGCCGAGCGCGAGGTGTCGGTGCCCACCTTCAGCTGGGAGGAGATTCAGAAGCATAACCTGCGCACCGACAGGTGGCTGGTCATTGACCGCAAGGTTTACAACATCACCAAATGGTCCATCCAGCACCCGGGGGGCCAGCGGGTCATCGGGCACTACGCTGGAGAAGATGCAACGGTAAGGGTCTGGGGGCGCCCCAGCCACCCTTCTCTGCTGCAGGCGGAGTCAGGATCCCTGGCTCCCCGTGCGCCAAACAGACCTCCGGCGCTGAATGGAGCTTGGGACGTCCTGTAGGGAAGGAAAGTGCATCTATTGCACTCGTACCCCCTCCCCAATCCTCCTTCTCCTCTGGGCCGACTGGGGTGGAGACCGGATCTGGGACCCGGGGAGGCGGCGCTGCGGTGAAGGTCCCAGCGGTGGAGAACAGGGCAGCATCTACCGCGCGCGCCGGGACCCACGCGTCCTCCCCTTCCTCGGGGATTGTCTGGAGGCAGGGACTCCCCAAGGGGGGCGCTCGGGCCAGACGGCTTTGGCGCCCCCAGCGGGGAAGATGGCCGCCCCTGCGCGCCGCTGAAAGGAGCGGGAGCGCAAGCAGCCAGGTGTGGGACTCGGCGCTTGTCCCGCACTCTCCATCCAGACTAGGTGGCGAGAAGGAAAGCTCGTCCCCGGCCGGGGATCGCTCCTGCTGGGACTCTTGTCTAAGAAGTTCCTCAATGGCCACCTGGGAAAAACCGCCCAGTAGCTCGGGTTCCCACGCTCCAGGGATTATCTAGACTCACCCCAAGCTCGAGCCGGCCTTCTTGGGAACCGGCGTCCGGGATTGGTGGAAGGAGAACGGCCTGGGGTTTGCAAAGCCCAGGTCGAGTGAGGCCTTGAGCCGGTGGATTTAGCAGCACTAGACTGGCTTGGCAACAGGTCCATCTGCACTCGAGGTTACTCTCGGGCGTTCAACTCAATGGCTCTCTCTTTTTAAATCCTGCCAAGAACACCCTTCCCTCATCTTGCACTCCTAAAGGTAGTGGGCCTCTCTGGAGCCATTGCTGCCCACCTTACCCGCACCAAATGCGTGGCTCAGTGATTACCCCGCACCAGCTACCCGCACCGGGGACCCCAGTCTGAAATCCTGGCATTTATTTAGAGATGCAGCTGGTATCCCATGGATTCGAATGGGCCAGAGGGAAAAGAACAGAGGCAAGGAGGGAAGAAAGGGCAGCTATTGGTGGTAGTGAATTGGATGCAAAGAAAAAAGGTCTGATGGGATACAGAAATTGGGGAAAGTGAATAGGAGAGAGGCAGAAAGGAGGGATGAACTTGACGTAGATCATTCCACCTGGAGGTCTAGGATGCCCAACTGTTGGTGGGCTTTTGCTCTCTAAGCTGTGTAGGCCCAACCCTTAACTTCCCCACCTCTTGCATCTCATGGAGACAGGCCTAGGGGAAGGCCAGACCAGGCCACCATAACCCAAGCTGGACAATGGACAGGTGGTGTGGGCCAGCAGAGCCAGGGCTTATCTAAGATTGGGAAGGTCAGCGATATTGAAATTCCCTACAGCTTTCAGTCCCATCCTGTTTTACTTGCTTGTGGACATTGCTTAAGCCCAGTGGGTTTGTGATGCTATTTAGAACTTAGGTGGGTATGTTTCACATACCTTCAGTGCTATCTCACCTGGACCTTTCCGCGGCCCAGTGAGGAGGTTGGGTTAATGTAATTCCTAAGTAAAGGACCTTCTGGATCCTGGCTGGGATCTTTCCACTATATGTTGCTGGACTTGGGCTGGTCTGTTTCTGATTTCATAGGTAAATTGTAGAAGGTTCCTGTCCTGTCCAGGCCCTCACCAAAAAGTTTCCAGAAGGAAAAGTCAAATACGATGAATTTGGTCTGATTATTCCACATTGTTAAACATATTTTCTTATGTGAACGCTTAGTCTGGCAATTGCCTTGACCTTTCTGGTTTAATTACCACATCAGATTGGTTTATTTCTTCCTTGTTCTGGGTGTTCTCAGTGCTTACCTGACCTTAACACTGAGTTCCCTCCAAAAATCAGTGCTCACATCTCTCCTAACAGAGGACTAGGATGACCTACTCTTCCCTGACCTTTTCTCTGTCTCATAAAAATGTAATAGTCTCTTCATTTCTGGTCCTGCTCCAGCGCTTTCTGTATAACTTTCATGGACTATAAATCTGGTATCTTGGATGTTAGTTGCTTTGTTATTTTCATAAGCTAGGGTGGGAGCCAACCGGGGCTGCAAACAGATCTAGAATTGAAGAAAGATGTCATTACTGGCCTCATCCACTAAGTGTTGTCACTTGACTGAGCCCCATCTCCTCATCTATAAGGTACACCTGTACCTGTTTCAATGAGACTGATTTGTGGCAAAGCACCCAGCAACTGTAACCACTAGATGAATGCAATGGGGTGTTATCAGGCAAATGGGAATAAGAACAAGGATTACGAAACAGCTAGAATGGAAAGTATGCAAAGAGGAATTTGAAGAAAAAATTTAAATCTATGCTAGCTTTATTTGGTGTAGCAACACGTAAAAGCAATCCCTGTCCCCAGAGCTTCCTGTCTTCTAAAATAAGACTTTTGGGGGCATGAAATACACGAACTGGGGATACAGAGTTGAATGATGGTGATGGTGGAGTGAGCAGCTGGGTTCTCTTTGTTTTGTTTTGTTTTTTTAAACTGTCCAGGACCAGGTTGGTAAAAGGCCTTGAGCAGCATGGGGTGGGTGGGGCACGTGGAAAGGGGACCTAAAGAGAGAAGCAGGAACAGGCTACTGAAATCCAGAGACCCTTGCCTAGGCTGTTGAGCAAGTGGCTTTGCCCCTTGGGGTGATGGTTTGTCCCCCAGAACATGGGGAGTGACAATTTGTGGACCAGGCACAGTCTGGGGAGGGACTGATCAGAAGACAGGTTGGATTCCCTGGAACATTCCCAGGCAATGTTCTGAGCCCATCACAGTGCAGTCATTCCTAACACAAGGCTGGAAACAGGTCAGAAGTCAAGGTAGCCATTCTTGGGACAATCTTGGAAGTCAAGGAAGCCATTCTCGGGACAATCAGGGGCCTCAATAGGGCATTTTCTTTTTTCTGAAGAGCAAAAGATCCAGGTAGTCAAGATCCATCTCCCTAGAAGGATGGGGCAACTGTTACGTGGTCCTTCCACAGAAGCTAAACCCTGACCTTGCCTATAATAATATAAGTTGCTTGATTTTTGCAACTTACAAAACACATTCATATGTATCACTTCATTTCATACTCGGATCGGCCCCCTTAGGCATCTCTCACTGCTCTGAGGTATCAAACCTGGCTCAAGTGGCAGTGCTCAGACTTAAACTCAGAATCTGACCTCAAGTCCTCCCAGCTTCCTTCCCTTCCTGTTGCTACCTCTGATCTCTTCCCTTTGGTACTGCGGTGCTTCTCTCGCCTTTTCCTTGCTGTGGGCAAAAGGAACCCTCACCCGCGCCCTAAGAGCGTGTCTGCTCTTTTCACAGCAGTCCCACCACTGCAGAACTGTTCATCTTCAGCAACAATTCATCAAACATTAATTGAGTGTCTCCATGGCTCTGAGCTGGGCCCAGACACAAAGATGAATTATTCACAGACAGAGACCTGAAGCTGTGGGATGTGCTCCCCCTGCTCTCTCTCAAGCTGGGGCTTGGATCTGGACCCTTTGCCTCTAGACATCAGCCCCCTACCCCTAGCCCTTGTCTCAGCAACTGTTCCTGCCCGGTCTGCATTGGTGACCTCTTAGAATCAAGGGAAGGTGAGAAGAGACCAGAGGTTTGTTCCACCTTTCAGCCTGCTCCTATGTTCTTGTGAAAACGCAACAGATCGAAAGTGGAACTCTGGCCTCCTTTGCACGGGGCAGGAGGGTTGTAGTATTTAGAGGCAGGAGACCTGGGTTCCAGCCCCAGCTTTATGAATTCCCAGGCCTGGAGGGCAGCGCCATCTCCCCAGCTGAGATCTGGGTGGGAGCTGTCCAATTCCTGTGGCTGCAGCCTCAGCATCCCCAGGAAGCAGTTCTGAGATGAAAGTGGAGAATGGCATCAATTTCTTCATGCCCATGTTGCCTTTGTAGGGGCCTGTCTCCTGTGCAGCCCTGCCTTTCTGCCCTCAGGGTAGTGCCTGGACCCTGTGTTATGGGGGAGGCTCTCACTGCAGGGCTCTTTGGCCACAGAGCACTGCCCCACCAGCCTCCATTGCTTCTTTCCTTGGAGGGGACATGGCATAGGGGCTTCCTGCCCTGCCTGCCTCTCTCTGCTGCAGAAAGGAAGTCAGCGTCCCTGTCTTGCTCTTCATTTCCACTGGAGAATGCGAGGGTCCCTCCTGTGCATCTCCACACTCTTAGATCACTTGTTCCATAAAGTTCTGGTCCGCAGGGCTGCCACCTACTGCACTGTGTGCCCTGTGCTTGCCCGTGCTGCACTTCCCAAATCCTAGGCAAAGTGCCCAGTTGTTCAGCGTTCGATCAGAGATTAGCCTTGCTCCCCAGAGGACATGGGCACGGCCATAAACAAATCCTGGCACCAGGTTCTCAGTGGATGGCGAGCAACTGTGAGTTGTACCCAGAGTGGGGCAGGGGCAGGGAAAATGTCCCTGTGGAGAAGTTGACTGGCATCAGACCTGGGTGATGGCAGAAGCAGGAACTGGCAAAGAGCGAAGTGTGACAAGCGCTTCAGAATCAGGGTGTTCTGACCTCCCCACCTCACACACCTGCCCTGCCGAGGCGGGTGCATCTCTGCTTTCTCCACCTGTTTACCAATCCTTTCTCTTCCCCATGTCCCGGGTCCTCTTCCTGGAAAGTCTCTGGCTTCTCTCCCGTTACACTAGGATAGAGCCTAGTTCCAATTCTTGGTCCAAAGACAAAGTTTGGGTTGGCCCTCCCTTGCCTTGAATCCTGGTCTGCCTTATACCTGCCAGATATTTCTGTAACCCGGCAGGTGCTGGAAACCTTCTGCCAGCGTGTGAGACACATTTATGGCAATGTGAAGGGAGAGACACAAAATATAATCACCTCTCAGGGAGGAGGACACTCGTGTTGAGGGAAGCCTTTGTACGAACAGCGGGCAATGCTCAAGGTAGCCACATGTGACTCAAACTCTGCTCAGCTCATTCCCAAGTGTGATAGTGGGCAGGTGGCTCTGCCAACCTACGCCTGATTTCTTATCTCTAAAAAAGGACCTGCCTCACGAAGTTTGGTAAAGATTCCTGGCTGATGTATGCAAGCCACTCCCATGGCCCCGTGGCTCGCCTGCGTCACCTCAGCAGGTGGCAGCTGTAGCAACCACCAGCGTGGGGATGCCGGAGAAGACTTTTGGTGTTCCAGAGGCAGAAGCCAAGTTGTGTGAAACGCAGAAGAGGACAAGTGTCTGGTCATGACTGCACAGTGGGAAAGTATGAGATCAGAGTGTGTGCAGCTGTGGGGTCCTGGGTCCATTCATTCCCTCGTGAGCCATCTTATTAGGCCCCGTTACAGGCACTGTGTTTATTGCAGCGAACAAGACAGGTGCAGGCCTTCCCAACTGGGGTTTATGCTCCAGCAGGGGACGCAGGCCATAAACAAGTGGGTACGTCACGCAGTCTGATGACGAACCTTGATGACTGCTATGAAGATCTAACAGGGCAATGACCCAGGGAAGGCCCAGGGCTGGGAGAGCTCTTTTGGATGTGATGTTGGGAAAAGCCTCTTGGAGGTGATGTTGAGGCTGAGTCCCGAATGGAGGCAGCCCTGGTGTGGAAAGGAGCGTGGTATGTTCAAGGGCGGTCCACACCAGGCCTGCTCGGAAAGCTGCCACATTGACCATGGGCAAGGAGCTGATCCAACAGACTGCTCGGTTTTCTAAAACGGCAGGAAGCGTGTGGCACGTGAGAAAAGAGTCCTTAGAGGCAGATGGACCTGGATTTGATCCTGGCTCTGCCACCTGGAGCCCAGGACTTTGCTTCCTGAGCTCCTGCATCTTCATCTCAGAAGTTGGGGCTTAAGGCCTAAGGGAGTAACATGAGCAACACTCCTGGCTCCCTGCCTGGCGCATGCCCATTACCCCTGGGCTCAGGGAGGTGAGGCTGCCCGAGAGCCCTCTGGAAATGGCTGAGGAGCAACCAAGGTCAAGGCAGGGCTCGTCATCTGTCTGCTCCCTTGGAGTTGGAACCTAGACTGCAGGGTTCGGGTGTGGGGAGGCAGCAGGAGTGGAGATAAGTCTATTTGCAAGCCATTGAGTCTTGCCTTTCAATGAGACAAGAGGAATCCATTAGTTATCAGCCACTGCAGCTGCTTCTCAGGAAACTGCCTTACCAGGGACTTCCTGTTCATTTCTCAAAGGCCGTGGTGTGATGTGAGGAGGACCAATGAAGGGGCTTTTTCAGGCCCAGCCCTGGGCCCTGACTTTGGCAGCTCCTCCGGGCCTCTCCCAGGGCCTTGCTCATTTTGCATAGGCGGCTGAGGCTCTGGTGGGGACTGATCACCCCACCCAGAGCCAGCAAAGCTGGTCACCACTGCAACCCTGGGCTCCTCCCTGCCCGCACCCTGGGCCTCCTCCCTGCCTGCCCCCAGGGCCTCCTCCCTGCCTCCCCAGGGACTTCTCCCTGCCTCCCCAGGGCCCTGGAATAGCACATCTCTTTTCCCTGAAAATACTCTTGACCTGATCCTCTGCTACCATCCCTTTTCGGCTCGGCTAATGGGTCACAGGCATTTTTTAAGAAACCGTGGGCCCAGTTTTCTCCTGCACGAAGTGTTGCTTTGTCAGTCTGTTCTGGACACAAATAGAACAAAGACCAAGCAAAGGACTTGATGCCAGTGATGCAGTAAGGAGATGATGGGAGACTGGCAGTTACCCTTGGGAGATCCTTACGTGTGGGGGTGAAAAGATTTCCAGGAGTGGTTAGCACTTTCTCCACCTTCCCCCGACCCTTTTTTTTTTTTTTTTTGAGATGGAGTCTCGCTCTGTCGCCAGGCTGGAGTGCAGTGGCACCATCTCAGCTCACTGCAACCTTCCACCTCCCTGGCTAAAGCAATTCCCTGCCTCAACCTCCCAAGTAGCTGGGATTACGGGCGTGTGCCACCACACCTGGCTAATTTTTTTTTTTTTTTTTTTTTTGTATTTTTAGTAGAGACGGGGTTTCACCATGTTGGCCAGTCTGATCTCAAACTTCTGGCCTCAGGCAATCCGCCGCCTCGGCCTCCCAAAGTGCTGGGATTACCACACCCGGCCCCCTCTTCTTTTTAATTTTGAAATTTTCCCAACATCCTTAAATGTTGAAGGAACAAGCAAACACCTGTGTATCCTCAACCAAGATTCACTAGTCTTAACATTTTGCCACATTTGCGTTTTTCCTCTTTATATGTGTGCAGTTGCCTTTTGAAAATAAGCTGCGTCATTGTGTGATCACATCCCTAAGGTCTTCATCATTTCCGGAGAAAAAAGGAAGAGATGCTCTAACATCATCACAGTACCTTTGTCACATTTAAGAAAATTAATAGTAATTCCTTGATATGATCAAATATCTGGTCCATATTCATTTTTTCTCATTCAACTCCCGAAAAACCTGGTATAACTTATTTTTTCCTTCAAGTGAGAGCCTGTCACATTAAAGAATTGCAGGATGTTGTTTTGTTTGTTTGTTTTTTGAGTCAAAGTCTCACTCTGTCGCCCAGGCTGGAGTGCAGTGGTGCAATCTTGGCTCACTGCAACCTCCACCTCCTGGTTTCAAAGGATTCTCATGCCTCAGCCTCCTGAGCAGCTGGGATTACAGGCGTGCGCCGCTACACCTGGCTAATTTTTGTATTTTCAGTAGAGGTGGGATTTCACCATGTTGCCCAGGCCGATCTCAAACTCCTAACTTCAGGTGATCGCCCTGCCTCGGCTTCCCAAAGTGCTGGGATTACAGGCATGAGCCACTGTGCCCGGCCTGTTTGTTTTTTGAGACAGGGTCTCACTCTCTTGCCCAGGCTGGAGTGCAGTGGCACCATCATTGCTTATTGTATCTTCCTGCCTCAGCCTCCCGAGTAACTGGAGTTATTGGTGCAGGCCACCATGCCTGGCTAATTTTGTTTATTCTTAGTAGAGACAGGGGTCTTGCTATGTTACTCAGGCTGGTCTTGAACTCCTGGCCTCAAGTGATCCTCCTGCCTCTGCCTCCCAAAGTGCTGGGATTACAGGCATGAGCCCCTGCGACCAGTCAAGAGTTGCAGTTTTTATATCATTTTAGTCTCTTTTAATCTAGACCATGCTTCTGTACTTTTGTTTTTTCCACAAACTTGTATGTTTTTCCCCAGCTATATTGATTTTCCTGATTGTTTCTCATGGTGGAGTTTGACTGGTTTGCCAATCCTACCAATGTCTGGAAGCTTGATTTGATGCAGATTACACAGTGTTCACCACTGGGACATTCTATTGCATCACCTCAGGGGAGCCTGGTGCTGGCTCATCTCTAATAGAAATACTAGATTTTTTATGAGATAATTCATGTAATATGCATAATATGTATAGAAAAAAGCTGGAAGGAAAAATGCTAAAATATTAGCAATAATGACCACTTTCTGGGTGATATTTATTTTCCTCTTTATTCTGCTGTGCCTTTTCTAACTTGGCCAAAACTCAGCACGTTTTTACTTTATAATTGGGAAAAAAAGATTAAAATGTGTATCATTATAGCAGTGTTAGAGTTTGGAAAGTAATGAAAATAAAGCAAGGCATAATCCAACTACCTTAACATGTGCAATAATAGCCTAGATCCTCCTAGGCTTTTTTTCAGGAACGCTTTTTACATAATTCTGTGTTTATTTTTTTGTTTACTTCATCACAGCACATTTCCAGTGCCATGGTAGTATTCGGTCTTGTCCTTTTCATTGACAACCCTGGACATGTAGGTGAGGAACTGGTAAGAGATGGTGGGTGGTGCGGTTTGTGCACCATGCAAGGCACTCAGCTCACGAGCAGTCGAGGCTCAAGTCCTCCCTGAGCCCCGTGTCTGCCTGGTGCGCCTTCCTGGAGGGTCACCATTTCCCGACCTGCCCAAAGGCAGCCTATGCATCTATTCACAAACCCCTGGGGAGTGTAGCATGCCTGCACCAGCACAGAAGCGCAGGTGGCTGTTGCCATTGGCGTTGGGCACTGAGGGCTTTGTCCTGGAAAAATGCTGGAGATGGCATTTGGGGCCAGATCACAGGAGACCCCGTTTGGTGTCTGGGTGCGCACATGGAGCTGTTGCTGGTGAGCACTGTCCTCCTTGGGGCCCAAGAGCAGACAGAGGTCGGGTCTCAGCCTCACCACTGCCCTCTGCTCTCCAGGATGCCTTCCGCGCCTTCCACCCTGACCTGGAATTCGTGGGCAAGTTCTTGAAACCCCTGCTGATTGGTGAACTGGCCCCGGAGGAGCCCAGCCAGGACCACGGCAAGAACGTAAGTCTGGCTTGCAACCTGGGTGGGGGTGGAGACGAGGCTGGGGGTGGCTGGGAGTCTGAGAGAGGCTCCCCTTGCCCCAGGACCAGTAACTGGGGCTGAGGCAGGGGTGCTTTTGTTCTGGAGGAGCCACTGTGGATCACCTGTGTTCAGGGAGGGCCTCAGAGCCTCCCTGGGAGCCGGGGTTTGACAACGGCTAGTGGCGTCTCCTCTCTCCTGGCCAGTTTCATTTTCCTTCTCCTCCATCCCTTTCCAGGAAGGTGCCAGATGACAATCTAGGGGAAAGACAGGACAGAAACACCGAAAAATGTCATTTGATGACAAGAGTGGCTTTGGGGTGTGTGGTCCGGGGCACCTCTTTGAGAAAGAATGACCATTCCCTGGTCATCTGTTCATTGTCTGCAGGTCAGACGCCCCCCTGGGTGCTGGGCTTCCAGGACAGCCATGTGTGAAAATAGCAACCCCTGAGGTCTCATGGGCTGTTGTTTTGTTCAACAATGAAGTCCCCATGTAAATGGCGGAGCGGTTTATAGAAGAAAGTTGGGACAGGAGGCAGGGGCAGGGCAGGACGGGGAGGAGAGTTGTTACAAGGAGAGGAGTGGTACCCACAGGCTGTGACCAGGGTGGTCATGGAAGTCCCACCCTGGCCTCAGCAAGCTCTTCCTCCTCTTGTTGCCAGCCTGGGCCAGACCCCTTTGTTCAGCAGAGCCAGGGCAGGACCAGGGTCTCTCCCGGCCTGGACTCTTGGCCAGTCCCCCACCACCCCCATTGCCTCTGGCTTTCCTGAGGGTCTCCAATATTCCCCTTGCTGGCCTCCTCCCCTCCTTCCTTCATCCCAGCCTTCCCCTGCCCAAGTCTCCTTCCCAGGAAGCTGGTTCTACCCTGGTCCTTTGCAGGGCTGAGGGCACCCTTCCCTGTTCCCTTCCTGCATCCATCTGGCCCAGCCTTGTCCTAGGTAGAGCAAGTAGGTCTGCGCTAGGCCGTTGCTAGGCACGCTGTGACCCCGGGGTTGAGGCTGGCACTCTGGAAATTCTTCTTCCCCATCACCGCCAGGTAGGGCCGTAGATGCCATGTGGGGCCTTGGTGCCAGCGAGGTGGCTGGGTCAATTACTCACTCTGCTCTTGGGCCACTGTGGCCCCTGTTTGCCCCAGGGGATGGCTCCTTCTGAGCTTCCCTCACCCTCGTGTCCAGAACAGGGACTGGACTAGGGAAGTCCCACCCTGGCCTCAGCGAGCCCTTCCTCCTCTTGTTGCCAGTCTGGGCTGGACCCCTCTGCTTAGCAGAGCCAGGCCAGGACCAGGGTCTCTCCTGGCCTGGACTCTTGGCCAGTCCCCCACCACCCCCATTGCCTCTGGCTTTCCTGATGAGCTGCGGGCCACCCTGCAGGTCCTTCAAAGGCCAATGCCCCTCCTCTCACCTTGCCCTCCATGGCACATGAGATCACCTGCCCTGTACCCATGCCAGCCCATGCTTGTCCCCTCCTGCCTCCTTCGCAAGTGGGTCCATCTCCCACTCTCAGCCCCAGCACCTCCTGGCCTGCGGCTTCCCCAGCTCTGCTCGTCCTGCCCTGTAGCTCCCTTGTCCATGGCCTTGCTCCTTGGCTCTCTCCACTGCTCTCCCTTTCTGCTGCAGATCCTGCACCATTTAGCATCCAAGCTCCCACCAGGCACCACCAGAACCACCCTTCATAGCACCTTGGTCCTGCCCTGTGGGTACTGCTCCTCTCCTTGTATCCACTCTCCTCCCCATCCGGCCCTGCCCCTGCCTCTTGTCCCAAGTTCCTTCTTCCTCGCAATGCCATTGTGTTCCCAGGGCCCTCCTTGACTCCGCTTTGCCTCCCTGGCTCCATGTGCCCGGGGCTCACAGCCCCCTCCTGCCTGCCTCAGCTCACCCTCCTGCACTAGTTTGTGTCGCCCCCAACTCAACCCCTCAAGACCCAAGAGTGTGCACAGAGCAAGTGGTGCTCTGTTGGGTGGTGGAAAATGCAAGTTTTATTTTTCTTTTCTTTTCTTTTCTTTTTTTTTTTTTGAGACGGAGTTTTGCTCTTGTTACCCAGGCTGGTGTGCAGTGACACCATCTCGGCTCACTGCAACCTCCGCCTCCAGGTTCAAGCAGTTCTCCTACCTCAGCCTCCCAAGTAGCTGGGGTTACAGGTGCCCATCATCATGCCTGGCTAATTTTTGTATTTTTAGTAGAGATGGGGTGTCGCCATGTTGGCCAGGCTGGTCTCAAACTCCTGACCTCAGGTGATCTGCCTGCCTCGGCCACCCAAAGTGCTGGGATTAAAGTTTTCTTTTTTAAAAAAGTGTGGTCAACCATTTTAGTCATTTGACGTGTACAGTTCAGTGGCATTAAATAAGCACATTTACATTGTTATGTAACCATCACCACCATCCAGTTCTCATCTTCCCCAAATTGAAATTCCACACCCATTAAGCACTCACTCCTCATTCTCCCACCTCTCAGCCCCTGGCAGGCACCATTCTACTTTCTGTCTCTGAATTTGGCCTCTCCAAGGACCTCCTGTGTATGGAATCATACAATATTTGTCCTTTGGTGACTGGCCTGTTTCCCTTAGCATGATGTCTTCAAAGTTCACTCACATTGTAGCATGTGTCAGAATTTCCTCCCTTTTCAAGGCTGAGTAATATTCCATTGCATGGATAGACCACGTGTTGCTGATCCATTCATCCATCACGAGATCTTTGTGTTGTTTCTACCTTTTTCCTGATGTGAATAGAGCTATGAACACAGGGTGTATAAAATGCAAGCTTTTGAGTCAAAGCCTTTCTCTGTCACTCTTACCTAGCTGTGACAAATATACAGGCCCCAGGGCTGTGTGGGGCATGTGGTAACAGCAGCTATTGTAGGGACTCCTGGAGGGTCGAGGCTTGTGGCTTGGCCCCCTCTTGCCACAGCTTCTCTGGGTTGTGCATTGGCTGTTGAAATGGCAGCCCGAGACATATGTTCCCTCCAGAGTGGCTGGTGGCTGACTCCTTTCCCTGTGCTCTTGGTCAACAGTCAAAGATCACTGAGGACTTCCGGGCCCTGAGGAAGACGGCTGAGGACATGAACCTGTTCAAGACCAACCACGTGTTCTTCCTCCTCCTCCTGGCCCACATCATCGCCCTGGAGAGCATTGCATGGTTCACTGTCTTTTACTTTGGCAATGGCTGGATTCCTACCCTCATCACGGCCTTTGTCCTTGCTACCTCTCAGGTGAGGCGTGACACCCTCACCTCCCCCAGCTGACAGAGGCCTGGTGCCTGTTTGCTGAGGCTGTGACAGCACGTGTGACCCTCTCTCCCCAGGCCCAAGCTGGATGGCTGCAACATGATTATGGCCACCTGTCTGTCTACAGAAAACCCAAGTGGAACCACCTTGTCCACAAATTCGTCATTGGCCACTTAAAGGTAAGTGTCAGCAGCCCTGGGCATCTGTCCTGTTGGACAGCAGTTGAGACAGAGGGACCAGGATTCCTCTCTGCTCAGTGCTCTGAGGCTACAGGGTGACAAGGCAGGTGTGCCTATGCTGAGGGCCATGGTGACTCTCCATTCTGCTGACTTCCTGAGCCCTGTCTCTGGATCAGGTCCGAACCACAAAGCCATGGTGTACTACTCATTATGAAGACAGGCACACACCTTTCTTGTCTTTTGGCTCAGCGGATTGTATTTTTTGATGTTCCTTAGCTAAGGACTCATCTAACAAATCTGTTTTTGTTTGGGGACAGTAAAGTAGCAGTATTTTTTTTTTTTTTTTTTTTTTTTGAGACAGAGTCCTGCTCTTGTCACCCAAGCTGGAAGCAATGGTGTGATCTTGGGTCACTGCAACCTCCACCTCCGGGTTCAAGCAATTCTCCTGCCTCAGCCTCCCGAGTAGCTGGGATTACAGGCACTCGCCACCATGCCTGACTAATTTTTGTATTTTTAGTAGAGATGGGGTTTTGCTATGTTGGCCAGGCTGGTATCAAACTCCTGACCTTGTGATCTACCTGCCTTGGCCTCCCAAAGTGCTGGGATTACAGGTGTGAGCCACCGCACCCGGCCTGTAGCATCTTTTTTGATGAGTTGGTATGCTTCCTTTCACTGGGGATGTGAGCTCTTTAATACGTTGTGCTGGGTGTGGTGGCATGCACCTGTAACCCCAGCCACCCGGGAGGCTGAGGCAGGAGAATTGCTTGAGCCCAGGAGTTCGAGACCAGCCTGGGCAACATAGTGAGACCCCCCCATCTCTCAAAAAAAAAAAGGAAAAGAAACACATTGTGTTTCTCTCTTCCCCTCAGAAGCCAAGAGGTACAAAGCAGCATTTGAAACAGCAACTATCTTTAGTCTGTGTTTTTGGTGCCCCCATTCTCTCCTTCCTCATCTGGCATTTATGCTTTTATCTTTATTTTAGCCTTCTGTTATATATGAGTCTTTTATCTCAAGCCACTTCAAATACTCTTTGGAAATAAGCGGGGTACAAAAAGTAAAAGTCATCCTATAAGGCCTCAGATAGGGGACACCAAACTACGGAATGATCAGCTGGCCCAAAGGACAAAAGTCGTTAGAAGTGCAGGAGTTAAGGAAGTTCCACTCTCACCTCCCCCTAGATAAGGAAGCAGACCACAGAGTCTCAGCATGTTTGTAGAAAGACAAGCTGGAATTGCCAACTGCCTTGTTCTGATCTGACAGGCGTTATCTCCTCAGTTTTGAAAATGAGTCTTTGCCAACTTGCTCTCTGAAATAGACTATCCCCATCGCAGCCTGACCCAACAGTACCTGCTTCCTGAGAAAAGCTGGGTCCTAAAGAGTCCATCCCTCCACACCCTGGCAAGGGAAGAGCTACATGTAGGGTGTAGCTTATCCCCTCTTCCACCCAGACCGCAACGGCGCCCTTGGCTTGCCGGCTGCAGATCTCATTGGTGGCCAACCACCCCTGAGCTGGTCACCAGTTTCGCAGCGAGCAGCTTGCCTGGCCCTGAGCCTGAAGTGGCCTGAGAACCTGGTCTCTGTCCAGAATCTCAGGGGCAAAGGGAGAGGGTGCACATAGTGGAGTGCTTTGTTTCATTTTATACTCTTCTCTGTTGGATCAAACCCTCCTCAGTATGGCAAAGTAACATTTAACTCCTGACCCATGTTAGCACCCACACACTTAACAAAGATGGGCTGTGTCCTGCTTCCAGATTCTGGGCAGGGGCCGGGCAGGGGGGACTGTTCCTGTCCAATTGCCCTCAGTCTTTGAGGGGCCCCAGAGCACGGCTGTTGCGTCAGGCGGGAGACGGGGCCAGGACAGAGGACTGGTCTCCATGTAGAACGTGGATGACAGCAAACAGGGTCCTTGGGCTTGGGGATGTGGGCTCCACTCACGGCCCACCAGCCCCCACTGGCTGTGTCCTTGGTGCTGTGTCACAGAGACAGGCCAAGGACATGGACATGTGGCTCACTCAGGGGTGCCCCAGAGCACGGAGGTCAAGCTTGCCTGAAATTGGCTCTAGCACTCGGCAGGTGCACAGCCATGGGGACAAATCTTGTAGGTCTGTGTCTCTTCCCATCACTGGGAAAAAGGGGACTGGCTACAGGGAGGTCCTCAAGGGCCTCGCCAACTCAGATGTCTTAGCACAGGCTGGAAAGACCTGTGAGTAGGTTACCAGGTGCTGTGAGAGGCTGGGACCCCCTTCTTCCTGTTGGCTGCACTGCTAATGGGATTTAATGGGAGTTCTCCACATCCTGACCTGTTTGCCTTCAGCCCGTGTCATGCCCAGTGGACATTTCTTCCAAAGTGTGATCTTTTACAAAGACGATTCTGAGGTTAAAACTCTTTCGTAGTTCAGCACTGTACTTAGGATGAAATGCAAACTTCAGCCAGGCACAGTGGCTCACGCCTATAACCTCAGCGCTTTGGGAGGTCAAGGCAGGAGGATTGCTTGAAGCCAAGAGTTTGAGACCAGCCTGGGCCACATAGCAAGACCCTGTCTCTACTAAAAATAAAAAAATTAGCCGGGGGTGGTGGTGCATGCTTGTAGTCCCAGCTACTGGGGAGGCTGAGGCCGGAGGATGGCTTGAGCCTGGGATTTGAAGGCTGCGGTGAGCTGTGATGGTGCCACTACATTCCAGCATGGGTGACAGAGTGAGACACTGTCTCTAAATAAATAAATGCAAGCTGAAAGGCCCAGTGCCATCTGGGCGCTGCATCTGGAAATGGACATCACCAGACTTTCTGCAGCCTCATCTCAGGCCACCAGGGCTGGGATTAGGGTGAAGCAAGTAAGGCACTCGCTTAGGGTATAAAATCTAAGGGGACACCAGACAAATTCTAAGGGGACACCAGACAAATTCTAAGGGGACACCAGACAAATTCAGTTATCAAGATAAATGACGTTTTAATGCAACGTGGTTTTGTTTTGTTTTTTGAGATGGAGTTTCACTCTTGTCGCCCAGGCTGGAGTGCAATGGCGTGATCTCAACTCACTGAAACCTCTGTCTCCCGGGTTCAAGCGATTCTCCTGTCTCAGCCTCCCGAGTAGCTGGGATTACAGGTGTGCGCCACTACGCCCAGCTAATTTTTTTGTATTTTTAGTAGAGATGGGGTTTCTCCATGTTGTCCAGGCTGGTCTTGAACTCCTGACCTAAGGTGATCCACCTGCCTTGGCCTCCCAAAGTGCTGAGATTACAGGCATGAGCCACCGCGCCCGGCCTGCAATATGTTTTTTAAAAAATCAAAATTAATGCAAAAAAATCCACAATGAACAAAATATCAAAATTTTAAATAAAGATCAGGATGAACTGAGGCAAATGGAAAAACATGCAACCCTCTAAACATGTTCGTGTGTCATTTTTTAATGGTTGATTTTTTTTTCCAGAGGATTAAAGTAGTTAAAAAAATATTTAACAATGAAGAAGTTGATGTATTAAAAGTCATAACATTCTAAGTGTAAATGCTTTATTTATACCAAAACAGAACTTATTATACTTTTGCTTCAGTTGAATGTAATTAGAAATTAGTTAAGGCCGGGCGAGGTGGCTTGGCCGGGTGTGGTGGCTCATGCCTGTAATCCCAGCACTTTGGGAGGCTGACGCAGGTAGATCACTTAAGGTCAGGAGTTCAAGACCAGCCTGGCCAACATGGTGAAACCCTGTCTCTACTAAAAAAACAAAAATTAGCCAGGCGAGGGTGCTCGGGAGGCTAAGACAGGAGAATCACTTGAACCAGGGAGGTGGAGGTTGCAGTGAGCCAAGATCGTGCCACAGCCCTCCAGCCTGGGTGACAGAGTGAGGCTCCATCTCAAAAATAAAAAATAAACATAAAAATTATTTAAGCTAATCGCTTGGTTGACAGAAACCATCAAACTCAGCAATTCTTTCCATTGAAAATGAAATGAGGCCAGGCGCGGTGGCTCACGCCTGTAATCCCAGCACTTTGGGAGGTTGAGGAGGGCAGATCACAAGGTCAGAAGATCGAGACCATCCTGGCTAACACGGTGAAACCCCATCTCCACTAAAAATACAAAAAATTAGCCGGGCGTGGTGGCACACGCCTGCAGTCCCAGCTGCTCGGGAGGCTGAGACAGGAGAATCACTTGAACCCGGGAGGTAGAGGTTGCAGTGAGCTGAGACTGCATCACTGCCCTCCAGCCTGGGTGACAGAGGAAGACTCCGTCTCAAAAAAAAAGAAAAAAGAAAAAAGAAAGAAAATGAAATGAGGCAAAAAGTAGACTTAGAAAATGTTATCGATGAGTTTGCTTCCATTAAAGCCAGAAGTGCACTTTTTTTTTTTTTTTTTTTTTTTGCCTCAGGCTCTGATATGGCGCCACCCAGCACTGCTGGTCACAGTTATACCGAGGAGCTTTCCTCTGGCTTCTGGAGCATTCTACACTCCCCCTTCCTCTCCCAGGGCCTCCCCTAGGCTCTTGCCTCTGTCAGGAAAGCACCCCTCACTCTGCCTGGCCAACTTCTCCAGCTGCGTGGACACTTAGCTTTCCTGGCCCCAGCTCAGTTTGGGTTTGGTGTGATGAGGCCAGACCCTCCCTCTCAGCTCCGTGAGTACAAGGGCTTTGTCTCTTGGTTCACCTCCCAGGCAGAGCATGGCAGCTGGCTGAGGGTAGGCAACATCTGCACCACATTCTGGGAACACGGAGCTGGCCATTGTTCCTGGGCAAGGCGGGCTTCCCGGTGCCCGGAAGGAGGGGCTCTTGAAGGACAAGCAGGGCTTCACCTGGCAAAGAAGAATGGAAGAGAGGCCAGGTGCGGTGGGTTATGCCTGTAATCCCAGCACTTTGGGAGGCGGAGGTGGGCGGATCACCTGGGTTCAGGAGTTTGAGACCAGCCTGGCCAACATGGTGAAACCCCATCTCTACTGAAAATACAAAAATTAGCCAGGCATGGTGGCGGGCGCCTATAATCTCAGCTACTCGGAAGGCTGAGGTAGGAGAACCTGGGAGGCGGAAGTTGCAGTGAGCTGAGATTGCACCACTGCACTCCAGCCTGGGCGACAAGAACAAAACTCTGTCTCAAAAAAAAAAAAAAAAAAAAAAGGAAGAGAATCACAGCAGAGGAAGTAGCATGAACAAAAAATGCTTTCATTACATCTCATCCCAAGTCCAGGGAGAACCGGGACTGCCCACCTCACTGCCTCCTTGTTGTCAGCCCGTCTTGCTTTCCTCCATCTGTTTGTTCAATAAACATCTCTGGGTTGGTATCCTCCAAACATCACGCTTACTTGTTTCAGGCCTTGCTCCTCAGTTTCTTTGTGCCAGAGATTTTTCCATTTGATTCTTCCCAGGAATTTTTTTCCTTTTGACAACAAACGCAAATGTGTCATTTGATTCCTCAAGCCTCTAAGCTTTCTTTCTTTCTTTTCTTTTTTTTTTTTTTTGAGACGGACTCTTGCTCTGTTGCTCAGGCTAAAGTGAAGTTGGTATGATCTTGGCCTCCTGGGTTCACAGGATTCTCCTGCCTCAGACTCCTGAGTAGTTGGGATTACAGGTGCCCGCCACCACGCCCAGATAATTTTTGTAGTTTTAGTAGAGACGGGGTTTCTCCGTGTTGGCCAGGCTGGCCTTGAACGCCTGACCTCAAGTGATCCACACGCTTCGGCCTCCCAAAGTGAAGCCTCTGAGCTTTCACTCTCTGACTTTTTTTTTTTTTTTCTCTCTCTCTCTCTCATCGGTTTTGAGGCCTGCCAGTTTCCAGGGCCCTGAGGTTACTGCAAAGGCCACAGCTGTCCATTGCTGCTCCCACCCATGGCTATTAGTGTCCATAGACTGTGTGTGCCAAAAGCATCTCCCAAGTAAAATGTTTGTTTAGCAAATAGGCATTTTTTGCAGACCCTTAGCCAAAGCATTGATCCGGCAACAGTTCACCAGGATAGTCGTGATGCCAAAGGGTCAGGAAAGTGTGTTTTCTTTCATCTGTCGCTGGGCAACTGTTGAGGGCCATAACTCTGAGCTGAGGAGACGGACACCTGTGGCCTCAAAAGAAATATCCATGTTATGTGTCTTGTCTCATGGGATCCTATTTGAGTGTTAGAAACAGGAAAGTTCTTCTTGTTCATGTTAGCAGTTGTTTGTTAAGCCCTCCCTCCAGCCTTCCTGGTGTGACATGAATCTCAGGACCCACCCTCAGCATAGCAGCACAACTGCGCTCTCCAAATCCTTTATTGAGATACAGTTCTCACTTTTTTTTTTTTTTTAAACAGAGTCTTGCTCTGTCTCCTAGGCTGGAGTGCAGTGGTGTGATCTCTGCCTCCCGGGTTCAAGTGATTTTCCTGCCTCAGCCTCCCGAGTAGCTGGGATTACAGGCGCCCACAACCACGCCTGGCTAATTTTTGTATTTTTAGTAGAGACGGGGTTTCACCATGTTGCCCAGGCTGGTCTCAAACTCCTGACCTCAAGTGATCCACCCGCTTCTGTCTCCCAAAGTGCTGGAATTACAGGTGTGAGCCACCACACCCAGCCAGTTTTCCCATTTAAAGTAGACAAATCAATGACTTTTAGTATATTCACAGATTTATGCAACCATCATCATAGTCAATTTTAGAGCATCTTCATTATGCTCAAAAGAAACCCCACGTTTCTTAGCCATCACGTCCCAACCCCCTCACTCCCTCCCCTACCCCAATCCTAGCCCTACACAACTGCTCAACTTTCTGTCTCTATAGATTTCCCTATTCTGGACATTTCATGTCAGTGGAATCATGTGATATGTGGTCTTTTGTGGCTCCTTCCTTCCCTTAGCATGTTTTCCAGGCTCATCCATGTTGTAGCAAGTGTCAGTGATTCGTTCTGTTTTATGGCACAGCCAAATGATATTCCATTGTGTGGATAATCTGCATTTCATTCACCCACTCATCTGTTGATGAACATTTGTGTTGCTTTTGCTCTTCTGGTTCTTTTGAAGAATGCTGCTGTGAACACTGCTCTATGAGTTGGTGTGTGGACATGTTTTCATTTCTCTTGGATATACGCTCAGGAGGGAGATTTCTGGGCCACATAGTAGGGACCACTTCTCACTGTCCCTGAAACCTCAGCTTCACCTTGCATAGCTCTGGTTCCACACCTGGTGACGGAGAGGCAGAGACCGGCTGCCACACCTGCTGGAGCGCTCACCGTGTGGTCCCTCAGCAGCACGCCTCATCTGCCACCATCGTCTTATGATCAGGGAAACTGAAGCCTAGAGAGATAAAGTGACTTCACTCCATCTGGGGCTGGCGCATGCTCTGAGCTCAGTCATGGCAGGGCTGGATTCTGGCCTTGTGGGGGCCTGAAGTGCTATCCCCGAGGGTTGAAGGTTCTGGGAACTGCTCCTAAGCAGGGCCTGTTACAAGCGAGCTCAGTTCCCTGGTGGCTTGCATGGCTCATCCCCACCCCTCTCTCCCCACAGGGTGCCTCTGCCAACTGGTGGAATCATCGCCACTTCCAGCACCACGCCAAGCCTAACATCTTCCACAAGGATCCCGATGTGAACATGCTGCACGTGTTTGTTCTGGGCGAATGGCAGCCCATCGAGGTACGACTAAGAGGATGGTGTTGACCTAGGAAGTGTTTGTCCTGGGCGAATGGCAGCCCATCGAGGTACGACTAAGGGGATGGTGTTGACCTAGGAAGTGTTTGTCCTGGGCAAATGGCAGCCCATCGAGGTACGACTAAGGGGATGGTGTTGACCTAGGAAGTGTCCTGGGCGAATGGCAGACCATCGAGGTACAACTAAGGAGATGGTGTTGACCTAGGAAGTGTTTGGCCTGGGCGAATGGCAGCCATCGAGGTATGACTAAGGGGTTGGTGTTGACCTAGGAAGTGTTTGGCCTGAGCAGGGAGCAGGGAAGGAAGCCTAGAGAGCTGACATTCAGCCAGGCAGGTCCACATCTCCTGCTACACAGATACCTCTCCTAGGTACCCTGAATTGTTCTGGCTGGAATGTATGTGGAATGGCCTCACCTGTAAATACGGACACAGCTCCTCATTAGAATGGTAGATGTCTCCCTCCTACCCTTAGGCCAGGAAGGGCATTTTCTGGCTTGTTTTTTCCCAGGGTAGAGGGAAATCTTGTTCCAGTTCAGCAGGAAGGCAAGATTTCAGGGGCTCAAGCTTGGTCGCCAACCGACTAGCTCATGTTGAGAAAACCTTATTTGGAGAATCATCATCCTGTACACTGGGAGGAGCCTCAACGTGGCTTGGTCCAATCTGCTTCACCAGTGCATGAGAAATTGAAGGTCAGCGAGAGGATGGAACACGTTCAGGGTCACATAATTTATTTTTTTTTTTTCTGAGACGGAGTCTTGCTCTGTTGCCCAGAGCTGGAGTGCAATGGCACAATCTTGGCTCACTGCAACCTCCGCCTCCTGGGTTCAAGCAATTCTCCTGCCTCCGCCTCCCACGTAGCTGGGATTACGGGCATGTGCCACCATGCCAAATAATTTTTGTATTTTTAGTAGAGACAGGGTTTCACCATGGCCAGGCTGGTCTCAAACTCCTGACCTCATGATCTGCCTGCTTCGGCTTCCCAAAGTGCTGGTATTACAGGCATGAGCCAACGTGCCCAGCCGAGACAGTCACGTAATTTAGTGGCCAGTCTAGGGTGAGGCCCCAGACCTTTGGACTGCTAGGCCATTGCCTTCCATTTACTATACCATTTTATTTTCCTATTAGTTCATTTTATTACTACAAATATAGAACACACTTGGTATAAACTTCTAAACAGTACAGAAATATCCAGAATTAAAACACGAGTCTCAGCCTGGGCAATATAGCAAGACCCTGTCTCTAAAAAAATACATATTTTTTTAGTTAGCCAGGCATGGTAGCACGTGCCTAGTCTCAGTTATTGGGGAGGCTGAGGTGGGTGGATCCCTTGAGCTGAGCCTAGGAGGTTGAGGCTACAGTGAACTATGATCACACCACTGCACTCCAGCCTGGGTAACAGAGCAAAGCTCTGTCTCAAAAAAGAAAAAAAAAGTGAATCTCTCAAACCTCCCCTTTGCCCCAAATTTTATGCCCTTGAGGGTAACCACTGTTAACAAGAAATGCTATACAGTCTTCTAGATATTTTTATATGTGTATAAACATGCATATATCTGTTTCTTTACAAACAAAAATTTTAGGCCAGCTGTGGTGGCTCACACCTGTAATCCCAGTGCTTTGGGAGGCTGAAGTGGGAGAAGTGCTTGAGCCCAGGAGTTCAAGACCAGCCTGGGCTACATAGTGAGACCCCATCTCTGCAAAAAATACAAAAGATTAGCCAGGTGTAGTGGTGTGCGTCTGTGGTCCCAGGTGCAGGGGAGGCTGAGGTGGGGGAATCACTTGAGCCTGGGAGCCTCAAGGCTGCAATGAGCTATGATTGCACCACTGCACTCCAGCGGGGACAGAAGAGGGAGACTCTGTCTCAAAAATAAAAAAATAAAAAACAAAAAAATTCTACCTTGTATCCTGCAACTTGCCACCTCTGCGAATGTGGATGCCCTTCCCCCCCAGTTCATGTACACAGGTCTCATCTCCCTCTAGCCATATGGTATTCTGTTGTATTTCTGAACCATAACAGGACCTACATTATTTTATAAGGTAGACAAATTGAGTGTTAGTAATTCATAATTTCTTTCTTTTCTTTTCTTTTTTTTTTTTTTTTTTTTTTGAGACAGAGTCTCACTCTCTTGCCCAGTCTAGAGTGCAGTGGCGCTATCTTGGCTCACTGCAACCTCCACCTCCCAGGTTCAAGTGATTCTCCTGCCTCAGCCTCCCGAGTAGATGGGATTACAGGTGCACACCACCACGCCTGGCTAATTTTCTCATTTTTAGTAGAGACGGGGTTTCACCATGTTGGCCAGGCTGGTCTTGAACTCCTGACCTCGTGATCCGCCCACCTCGCCCTCCCAAAGTGCTGGGATTACGGGTGTAAGCCACCGCGTCCGGCCCATAATTTCTTTTGAATAAAGGCCCCACCAATGCGTTCCACAAAAAAAGTTCTTATTTAATACATTCTTTTTTTTTATGTAGAGTCTCTATGTCGGGACCTAATTTACAAGAAAAAAATAAATATATGCGCTGCTTTTTGGAAATACATTAATGATTAAAATGAAAGTTTAGAAGATCCTTGTTGCTTTTATGCAGATCTTAGGAGCCACAAAGCCATGCATAGAGTAGGGTTCAATCAGCATCTGCCAAGTGAGGCCAATTTTCCCTCACTAAGGAGTGGCACTGTGAGTGAAGTAGTATTCCCGACAGCCTTGGCGCCTAAGGCTTGGAACAAGGCGAGGAGACAGCCTGGCTCCCCAGTTCTGGTTTGTACACCCTCTTCTTATTTCATTTCCACCCGTGAGACTATCTGAGCAGGAACGTGGATTTTTCTGTAACATGGCCAATTCGCAGGAAATCAGCCACAGTTCTGTACTTTGGAAGCCTCTCTAAGCTGCCAGGGATTCCATTTTCTGCCAAAGTACAGGCTATTGTTATTCTTCTAGGAAACAGTTTGCCAGCTTTAATTAGAGGTGTCTAGAAAACGGAACTGATGAACTTGAGGCCCTCTGATAAGTGGGGACAAAGGCTTCGTTTTCTCGGGGAGGCTTTGTAATGTAGAGCCGTTGGCTGTCCTGACAGATGTTCTCTGTGTCTCTAACAAAGAAAGTCTAGTCCCACCAGCTGCACTGGCAAGAAGGCGTCTTTCTTGTGCGTGGTGGCCAGAGAAGCCTCTCCTTTCCCGACATCTTCTCACCCCCGACACTTCTGGAATGCTGGCTTTGGGGCAGGAGATAGGGGTGGGAGGCTGTGAGGATCTGGTTGTTCAGTTACCAGTGGCGTTTGGAAGTCCCCAGCCAGTGCCGCGGTGTTCTGTGGAAATCCCCGCTCTCACACTCATGGGGAAAGGATTGGTGCTTCCTGGGTTCCTGGTGTTTTGACCTGTGCTCTGGCTCTCGCAGGACCCGGCTGCCCTGGAAGGAACCCTGGTCTCTTGACTGAAGTGACAGTGGGTCTGATGGGACTTGTCACATGCCAGTCCCACACACCACAGCAGGGCCAGGTGGAGCGGCCAGGTCCCAGGGCCTCATGCCACCATCCCAGTCTCCAGAGCAAGGACGCTGGCCAGGGCTTCTATCTCTGGGGACAGATAAGCAAAGCAGCCCTGCCAAGCGGCTCCCAGCACGTGGAACTGTGAATAGCGCGGGCTCCGCAGTAAAGCCCTTTTCCTCGTTTTCTGCATTTTGGTCTTATTGATGCTGTCCAGGAGGATTCTTTTTGTCATATGTAGCAAAGTATATTCACTTTACCCAGAGATTCATTTCTTGTGTGCTTAGAAAGTTCTTCATACATATTATTTTCAGTTCTTTAAGGTTTTGTGTTTCAATCTTTAACTTCTGCCAAATGGGATATGGGTAGGATGATGTTCGGCCTTCACTTTTCTCCAGAGTCGGCCAGTTTTCCCGGCACCCCCATGAGGTGGCATTGCTTCTTCATATGAGGCAGTGAGTGCTCCTCAGCCTGGGCTTGGCCTGGGCTGGGCTGTCTGTCCTCTCCCAGGCCACCGTCTGGATGACTTGGGGGCCACACTCACACTCATTCATCCTTGGCACTTAACTCATTGGAAGCTCGTAGTGGGGTGCCTTTCCCCTTCTCTTTCTCTCTCTTTTTGTTTTTGTTTTTGTTTTTGAGACAAGGTCATGCTCTGTCACCTTGGCTAGAGCGTAGTGGCGCAATCTCAGTTCACTGCAGCCTCAACCTCCTGGGCTCAAGCCATCGTTCTGCCTCAGCCTCCCGAGTAGCTGGGACTACAGGCACCCGCCACCATGCCCGGCTAATTCTTGTATTTTTAGTAGAGACGGGGTTTCACCATGTTGGCCAGGCTGGTCTCGAACTCCTGACCTCAAGTGATCTGCCTACCTCAGCTTCCCAAAGTGCTGGGATTACAGGCATGAGCCACTGTGCCCGGCCAAGGTCTGTACTTCTTTATATGTCTCATGGATGTTTCTTTTAAAACGCAATCCTTATATGTCTTATATTTTGTCATTATGATTGGAGGTTCTCCAGTACTCGGGAAAGCAGTGGATATTGGGGTAGTTATCTTAATTTTCTTTTTTTTTCTAAATTTTTGTTTGCATGGCCTTCCAATGAATGGGATAGTTATCTTTTGTCCCGCTAGTGTCCACTTACGTCTCTTCATAATTCTAGTTGTGTTTCAGTTGATTCTTTTGAGTTTCCTGGGTAGATGATCATATCCTAGAAAATAATGAAAACGTAGTCTCTCGGCCCAGTGTGGTGGCTCACGTCTGTAATCCCAGCACTTTGGGAGGCCGAGGCTGGCGGATCATGAGGTCAGGAGATCGAGACCATCTTGGCTAACACAATGAAACCCCCGTCTCTACTAAAAATACAAAAAATTAGCTGGGCGTGGTGGCACACGCCTGTAGTCCCAGCTACTCTGGAGGCTGAGGCAAGAGAATCGCTTGAACCCGGGAGGCGGAGGTTGCAGTGAGCTGAGATAGCACCACTGCACTCCAGCCTGGGCGACAGAGTGAGACTCCGTCTCAAAACAACAACAAAACAAAACAAAACAAACAGAAAAAAAGTGTAGTCACTCTTTCTTTCTTTCTTTCCTTCCTTCCTTCCTTCCTTCCTTCCTTCCTTCCTTCCTTCCTTCCTTCCTTTCTTTCCTTCTTTCTTTCTAATCTGGATGTTGAAGTAGTCTCTTTCTTTCTAATAGCTCCACTCTGTTTTCTGCTTTGGGTTTTATTGCATTGACGGGAAATTTCAGAGCTGAGTTTAATGGCGGTGATATTGGCAGCAGCCTTGTTTTGTTCTTCTTTTGCCATATCCCCGTTTTCTGAGGGGGCTGGTGAGACCATTATCCCAGTAGCAGTGTAAAGGGGCCTCAGAAGCCGTGCCGTGCCTGAGATCCTCCTCCTCCTCCCATCTGGGAAACCACCTCTGCTGCTCTGACTGTCTGAAGCTAACCTCCTGGGCTTCCTGCTTCAGGCAGACCTTCATGAACAGGCTTAAGCCACCCATCCCGCCTTGGGACACACATGCCGCCCTCTCAGGGACCTTGGACTGGGACCTTGCCATTCTGCTCCTGCTGGGGAGGTTGTGCCGCCTGTTTCTCTCTGTGTGTGAGTTTGCAGGTTCCCAGAGGCAGAGACTGGGCTTTGCGACAGCTCCCCTCCCCCAACCCTCGATGGACAAGGAGGGCCCTTGTCATTCCTCAGACATTTTGTTCCAAAGCTGAAAGGTCCCCTCCACATGGCCCGGCATCCCCCAGGCCCTCATCCAAGCCTGGCCTTGAGGTGCGTGGAGAGGCCGAGGACAGGAGAGTCAGCCCCTCCGCCAGGGCTGGCTGCACTCCCTCCCTTGCCCCTGGCCTGCGTCCCTGCCTGTCAACCGCAGCCTGGGAAGGCGCCGTTCCTGATCAGGGGGAGGTCCATGTGTGCCACCCACACCCTTGGCCGCAGCCCAGCCGGGTGAAAGTCATGTGTCTTCCTTGCCTCTTGGGCTTTCTCTGTGTGTGTGACGGGGACTCCTCGGGAGGAGGAGATGTGTGGGGTCCTCCACTCCCCACACTTGGGGCTCTGAGCCCCCAGTTGGGAAGAAGCCTGACTCTTGTTGAGTGAGTCTGTGGACCGGGCACTGTGATGGGCAGTGTGCGTGCACAACGTCACTTAGTCCTTGCTTAACCCGTGAGGCGGGAGCTGTCATCGACCCCTTTCATGGATGGAACAGCTAAGGCCAAGAGACATGAGGTGACTTGTTCAAGGTAACAGCAAGGAAAAGGCAACACCACTGTCCGAACCCAAACCATCTGGTTGCAAACCACAGCTTCGGAGTTCTGGGGGCCCTTGTGAAATATGTTTGTTGGGTAGCCCCAGCTTTCTGATCAATTAAACAGCCAGGCACTCACCCCCCTAGCTTGCTACATTCTAAAATACCTCTCCCTCCCTTCCCTGCTCCCATGACTTAAACGGCAAAACTCTGGCAAAGAACTGAGCGTGGGAAAGATGATAGCAGAGAGTTAGCCACAGGGCAGGGCTTCGTATCCCAAGCCCACAGTTGTACTTTCTGGTTTGGTAGGGGAGTACTGGCCATCCCCCAGCAGACCCACTGCAGCTGAGGCCATCGAGATGGGTACAGATGTGTAGTGGTATGTCACCATACGCATGTACATACACGCGCGTGACTGTGATGAGCATTTTGCTCACCGTCCCACAGAGGCCCACTCTGAGGCCAGCTGCTGCCTGGCAAGCAGGACCCCCTGGCTCCCGAGGGTCATTCTGGGGCATTGAAGGGACGCACACTAAAGCCAGCAGTGCTTACCAGCGGAGGCAGCCCCTGTAACCTGTGTTGTCCACCCAAAGGCCACCATCACCCATGAGAACAGGGTGCCTACTGTACACATGCAGCTCCAAACAGACTCCCCAGGTGCCTCCCAGGCCCCCACAACAGCGTGGCCAGCCCTCAGTCCCTCCATAGGATGCCCTGACCCCTGCTGACCTGCCTGGGTTGCCCTCTGTGCTCACTTCCGAGTACAGCCGGCCCAGCCCGAGAGGGATGGGATGCTCTGTGGGACAGAGATGCGGTGGGGAGGAGCTCTTGAGCAGAGCTGGAGACACTGCACGCCAAGGCTGGGGCTATGAGCCTGCTCCCTGGCCTCTGGGAGAAGCTTAGAGCAGGACTCAGGGGCCTGTTCTGTGGGCCACTGCAGGCCCCGAGACTGGCCACGAGAGCAATGTCTGCAGTGCTGGCTCCTCCAGCACCTCCGTCCACTGGAGACTCATGAAATGCTCCTGTGAGGCCTCCCTGGCTCGGACCTCTCCATGGCCGGCCTCAGCCCTGGCCTTAATGATAGTCTTCCTGCAAGTGGCTGTCCTTTCTGGGAATGAGTGAGATCCTTGCCAAGGCTCAGGAGGCCACACAGAACAAAGGGACTGTTTCTGGGGGTTCTTCAGCTGGGTGTGCCGTGACCATGGCCATTGGTGCCAAGATGCAAGTCTTGGGGACAGGGTGGACCTGGTTCCCACCCATAGCCTCTTCCCTCAGGAATCCATGCTCTCCCTGTGATTTGGACAATCATTTTACTCACCTGGATGAGAGGGGCGCTGGCCTAGGCATCATCCAAAGTCCCTTCCCTCTGTAACTCACTTTGACCTCCTGACTGCAATAAGTATGACTGGACACTATAGGAGGAGGCATCTCTGGCCTTCGGATCCAGGGGTATAGGGAGGGTGACGGGCAGTGTCCTGGGGTCAGCACTTGGCATTATGCCCATGTTCTCATTGGCTCCTCTTACCAACCACTGATTCGAATGCCAGACAAGGCTCAGCAAGGCTAAGCGACTCACATAGTCTCAGCACTGGTGAGAGGCAGAGTCGGCTCAAGCGCATCTGCTGGCTGCAAGCCCAGCCTCCCCACACTGCAAGCAAGAGGAGCAGGTGTCACTCAGTGAGCGGCATCTTTTGGTCTCAGTCCTGGAAGTGCAGGGTGGGCTGGTCCCTAGGGGCTGGACCATGGAATTAAGGGCTCCAGGGATCCCCTGGGGCCGTGGTTCCTATGCCTGGCTCACACTGACTGGCCTGAGCAGCTTTGGACAATGACGATGCCCAGGACCCAGCCCAGCCCTCCTCCATTAGAGCCTCTGGGCATCAGGCTGCCCAAGGTGCAGGCTCTGATGGGGAAGAAACCGGTGCCCTCATGGGGACCTCAGGTAGCCAGATATGGCCTGAGGAGTCTGTGCTGTGGCCTCCTCTGTCCTCAAGGTTAGGCTCCAGCTGGGGAGGAGTGATTCACTCTTGTAAGTTACAGGGAGGCTCCAGGGAGGCAGATGCTCCCAGCCTGATGACTGGCAGCAATTCTGGGGCCCTTACCTAGGTTCTCCCTGCCACTGCGGGCTCCGGGAGCTCTCCATGGTGACCTAGGAACTCCCCTGGGTGCTTATGCTCCGCCGAGAGTTGCTCTGTTGCACATTCATTCAACAAACATTTGTTTAGCGCCTGTCACATGGGCTCAGAGTCAGCTTTTTGGGTTGTGATCCCAGCCAGGGCCACTTCCCGTGGCCTTGGGCCATGGGTTAACGCTGAGCCTCAGCCTCAGAAGTGCCGGCCTTGTAGAGGATCGATGCCATCGGGCCAGTGCTCAGCTAGGGCTGAGGAAGCATTGGCCGCTGCTGGCTGTAGCATGGGGAGCCCAGAGGGCTGGAGGGGCCCCAGGCTTGGTGGGCCCAGGGTGCAGATTGACAGGAAAGGGACAGTGGTGTGCCCTGAGCAGATAGAAGGGATGGTGGCTGCAGGACAGGTTGGGGAACATGGGAGGCTGGGAGCTGAGGCTACTGGGTGCTCATGATCTCTCCTCTCTCCTCAGTACGGCAAGAAGAAGCTGAAATACCTGCCCTACAATCACCAGCACGAATACTTCTTCCTGAGTGAGTGCTCGGCGCCCCGAAATCACTCTGGGACCCTCCCCTCCCCCCAGAGTGGTGTGTCTCTCCCTCCTACCTGACATCTTTTTCAGATCCAGAAAGTGACACTAAACTTGTTAGAAGCGGGGGCCACAGCAGCCTTCCTGTGCAGACCCCCTCAGCCCGTGTTACAGGCCTGACGGGGACACAGAGGCTCAGAGAGTCCCAGGGGTGACACACGTCCTCAAGGGCTCCCAGCCTTCTCTGCAGGCCCCGGGGTCCCTGACTGCTTCTGCCCACATCTGCAGGGCTGGCCCCTGCGCTCAGTGCTGGGCCTGGGTTCCCCCGACCTTCCGGCACAGGCAGGGTGGAATGGATGCCTCTAAGCGCCTGTCTCTCTCCTGCAGTTGGGCCGCCGCTGCTCATCCCCATGTATTTCCAGTACCAGATCATCATGACCATGATCGTCCATAAGAACTGGGTGGTGAGTTGGGGACACAGCTGGCTTGGCATGGGGAGGAGGGTGACTGGGACAGGTGGACCCGGGGGTCCTACGCTGCCTCCTCGTGTGCCCCAGTGGAGCCTGTGGGGCCCCATGCATCTCCTCCCTGGGGTAGCTGCCTCTCAGGAAAGGACTCCCTCTGGGGCCACCAGGACCCAGTCCTAAAGATCTCTACTCTCCCTCAGACATAGGGAGTCCACTGGGGCAGCCCCTGCTTTTGCAGAGCCCCCGAGAAAGTTCTCAAAGGCAGCATGATGAGAGGCAAGTGTGGCCATCTCCCTTCCCCGCTCCCTGTGGGCCCTGAGTCCCATGAACTGGGTTGCCCCACACCCTGGTTTGAAGTTGGAGCAGCTAGGCGTTGGCTGAGATGACAGGTGTGGTCATTTGCGAAGACCGTATGACAAAGCACCACGAACTGAGTGGCATAAGCAGCAGCGATGTGTTTTCTCCCGGTTCTGGAGACGGGAAGTCCAAAACTGAGGTGTTAGCAGGGTGGATTCCTTAGGGCTCTGGAAGGCTCTGTTCTGGGCCTCTCATCGGCTGGTTGATGGCTTTCGTCCTCCCTCTCGGTACATCATCTCTCTGCATATTTGTATCTGTATCTGTGTCCAAATATCCCTCTTTAAAAAAAATTATTTTGTTTATTTGTTTATTTATTGAGACAGAGTCACACAGGCTGGAGTGCAGTGGTGTGATCTCGGCTCACTGCAGCCTCTACCTCCTGGGTTCAAGCGATTCTTGTGACTCAGCCTCCCAGGTACCTGGGATTACAGGCACCGGCCACCATGCCCAGCTAATTTTTGTATTTTTATTAGAGATGGGGTTTTTCCATGTTGGCCAGGCTGGTCTCGAACTCCTGGCCTCAAGTGATCTGCCCGCCTCAGCCTCACAAAGTGCTGAGATTACAGGCATGAGCCACCACGCCTGGCTTATTTTTTAATTTTCTTTTTTTCTTCACCAAAAGCGGATACTTGAAAATTTTTCCTTTTTTTAAAATAGGGACATTGGTCATATTGCATTAGGGCCCATTGTAATTACGTCATCTTTTTTTTTTTTGAGACGGTGTTTCGCTCTGTCGCCCAGGCTGGAGTGCAGTGGTGCGATCTCGGCTCACTGCAACCTCCGCCTCCTGGGTTCAAGCGATTCTCCTGCCTCAACCTCCTGAGTAGCTGGGACTACAGGCGCCCGCCACCATGCCTGGCTAATTTTTGTATTTTTAGTAGTGATGGGGTTTCACCATGTTGGTCAGGCTGGTCTTGAACTCTTGACTCGTGATCCACCTGCCTCGGCCTCCCAAAGTGCTGGGATTACAGGCGTGAGCCACTGCGCCTTGCAGATAAATTGTTTATCTGAAAATTATCGAAGACTAAATTGTCACTTTCTGAAATGCTTGCTTAAAATCCAGTCTTTCTCAGCAGTCTATTTGTCCCTCATGCTCCAACCAATAGCCATGGGGAAGTTTTTCCTCTCTTAACCAAATGTGGACTTGTTTATTGATTACTGTTTTTTGTTTGTTTGTTTGTTTTTGAGGTGGAGTTTCGCTCTTGTTGCCCAGGCTGGAGTACAATGGCGCGATCTCGGCTCACCGAAACCTCTGCCTCCTGGGTTCAAGCAATTCTCCTGCCTCAGCCTCCGAAGTAGCTGGGATTACAGGAATGCACCACCACACCCAGCTAATTTTATATTTTTAGCAGAGACAGGGTTTCACCATGTTGGTCAGGCTGGTCTCAAACTCCCAACCTGAGGTGATCTGCCCACCTCAGCCTCCCAAAGTGCTGGGATTACAGGCGTGAGCCACTGTGCCCGGCCTATTGATTACTGTTTTATCACTCGCTAACTGAAGTTGTCCTTTTCACCCTGACTGTGAATTTAAGAGCAGCCAAGTCAAATTTTATCTCCAAGTCTTGGACCCATATATCCAATCTAACTCCATTTGGAGGTGTCCCAGCCATTTCAAATCCAACATATTCAATATAAGTCCTCTCCTCTTCTCCCACAACCTAATCCTGATGGTCTCCATGTTAATGAATGGCTCCATCATCCACCCAGTGGCTCAAGTTAGAGACTAGCACCATTATGTTTTTTCCCTCCTCATATATGTTACACCCTCTCCTTGCCTCTAGCATCCAATCCCGTTCTAACTCATAAATGGCCTATTGCCGGGCGCAGTCACTCATGCTTGTAATCCCAGCACTTTGAGAGGCCGAGGCGGGCAGATCATGAAGTCAGGAGTTCGAGACCAGCCTGGCCAGCATGGTGGAACCCCGTCTCTACTAAAAATACAAAAAATTAGCCTGGCATGGTGGCGTGCACCTGTAGTCCCAGCTACTCAGGAGGCTGAGGCAGGAGAATCGCTTGAACCTGGGAGGCGGAGCTTGCAGTGAGCAACTTCTTTTTTTTTGTTTGTTTTTGACTGTGCTTGTTCCCTAAGGAACAAAGCATTAAACAGGAAAAGAAATCACCCTATGTTCCTAAAAGGGGATGGCAGAGTGGGGACAATGTGATGAGCCCACGGGGCTTTCAGAGCCAGGAGCGCACCTATTACCTGGGGCACTGGTTCTCAGGGGAGCTGTTCTGCCCTTTGGCAGTATCCGGAGACACTTTTAATTGTCACAACTTCAGGAGAGGAGGGTGCTACTGGCATCTGGTGGGCATCTAGCCAGGATGGTGCTTAGCACCCTGCCATGCCCTGGAGAACCGCCCATGACAACAAGCAGCCTGTTCCAGGTGCCAATAGTGTGGAGGTTGGGGGACCCTGGCTTAGAGGAAAGAGGTGACAAACCCTAAGATCTTTGAAGGAGGCTTCCCGGGGAGGTTTACATGCTCTGGCAAGGTTCCCCGTTCCCGGGGCCACGTCCTGGATCCTGAGATGCTCCCACGCTTCACCTTCCTGGAATTTTGCTGTATCTGACACCACTGGCCACTCCCTCTTGCAGTTCTCCCTGTTGGCTTCCAGGTCCCCACCTCTGCTGGCTTCTTCCCAACCCTCTCGCTCCACCTCTTTGGCTGCTTCTGATCTCTTGGGCTCTCTGCCCCTGAAACCAGCGATCTCTGTGTATGTGTTGCTCTTTACACTCAAAAGAAGTCCAGGCCAGGCATGGTGGCTCACGCCTGTGATCTCAGCACTTTGGGAGGCTGAGGTGGGAGGGATCACCTGAAGCCAGGAGTTTTGAGACCAGCCTGAGCAACATGGGCGAAACCCTGTCTCTACAAAAAGCTGGGCGTGGTGATGCGCACCTGTAATCTAGCTACTTTGGAGGCTGAGGTAGGAGGATGGCTTGAGCCCAGGAGTTTGAGGCTGCAGTGAGCTGTGATCACACCACTGCACTCAAGCCTGGGCAACAGAGTGAGACCCTGTCTCTTAAAAATAAAAGTTGGGCCGGGGCAATGGTTCACACCGGTAATCCTAGTACTTTGGGAGGCCAAGGCTGGAGGATCACTTGAGCACAGGCATTCGAGACCAGCCTGGGCAAATAAGTGAGACCCCCCCATCTCTATAAAAACTTTAAAAAAATTATCCAGGTAAGGCCAGACACAGTGGCTCATGCCTGTAATCCCAGCACTTTGGGAGCCCAAGGCGGGCGGATCACGAGGTCAGGAGATCGAGACCATCCTGGCGAACACGGTGAAACCCCATCTCCACTAAAAATACAAAAAATTATCCGGGCGTGGTGGCGGGCACCTGTAGTCCCAGCTACTTGGGAGGCTGAGGCAGGAGAATGGCATGAACCCAGGAGGCGGAGCTTGCAGTGAGCCAAGATCGCACCACTGCACTCTAGCCTGGGCGACAGAGCGAGACTCCCTCTCAAAAAAAAAAAAAAAAGAAAAGAAATTAGCTACTCGGGAGGCTGAGGTAGAAGTATGGCTTGAGCCTGGGACAGAGTCATGATCACACCACTGCACTCCAGTCTGGGCAATAAAGCAAGATCCCATCTCCAAAAAAAAAAAAAATCCATAACCCCATCCTCATTTTGTTTCCATATATGTGTTGATACACTGCACACTGTTGCACCACACACACAGAATAGAAGGAATGTGATGGAAAGTGGGAGCAGAACTGGCTACATCGTCCTGCCCTCGGCCAATGTTGGCCCCGAGGCCATCTCCGGCCTCTCCTGAGCGCTCCCCTCCTCCTTTCCTGTTCAGCTGCTGGCACCCGACCCCTGATCACCTAGGACCAGCCTAGATTCCCCACAGCCAAGCAGGCACAAATGCAGCCACTGTTGCCTCTGACAGTTCTGGAATCTGTCACCTCCTTGTCAGCGCCGTGGGTTCTGGTTTAGGCCTCTGTCATTTCATGTCTGAGCCGCTGGAATAACTTCCTAGTCTCCCCCTCTCCAGTGGGTGGGGATCTATTTTAAGACACAAATGTGACCTTGTTCTTCAGTCGTTTGAAGTGAGACAGGGCAGTCCCTTGGCCTCACCTTCCACCTCGGACACCTGTGCTGAGCCTGTGGCATGTCACCATACCTAAACTCACGGCAGGATGAGCGCCCTGGCAGTGGGAACAGGCCATGCAGAGGCCCCGGGGAGGGAGTAAGCTGGGTCAGGGGGCTGAGTAAAGACAGGCTCTTAACCCCATGAGGCTCCGTGGGTGACTCTGGGTGGGATGGGGGCTTTAGCAGGGGAGAGTTGGGACCTGCTTGGAGCGAAGGCCACTCTGGTTGCCATGGCCACGAGGACAAGCAGGGGACTGTGGGAAGCTGATGCTGTGGTCCAGTTGAGACAAGACTTGGGTGGCAGAGAGACAGTGGACAAGGTGGAGCCGTGAAGTCACCCTCCCAGTACATGAGAGAAGACGTCCAAGCCCAGTCCCTGACACCAGTCCAGCCAGAGGCAGGGAGGAGAGCAGAGTGGAGGGACACAGGATGACAGTGGGGCTTGGGGAGGCCAGTCTCTGTTGTGAGAGCTCTGAGATAGGGACGATGGTACCTCTGACCTTCCCTACCCCTCCAAGCCCTCTGTCCTGCTGGAAGGAGAGGCCAGGAGGAGACCCAGGTGCTGAGGAGCAGGGACAGGACTGGGGGACGGTTGGGGACCTGGCCCAGGGTTGGGGGCGCACCTTCAGAATTACCCCTGCCCCACGAGAGGGCTGCTGACCCCCACCCCTACCCCATGGCTTCCCCTCAGCAGGAGGGTCCGTTTCTCTCCCGAAAAACAGGGCACAGTCACTTCCTGATGCTAAAACACTCAGCATTTCCCTAGAAACAAAGGCAGCCATGCAAACCCCGAGCAAGCAGGTGGCGTGTAGTTGCCCATTGCGTTTCAGTGGGCTGCGGTCCAGCTTCTAGAGGCCTGAGTGTGAGGTGTGTGCACATCTGGGGCAGGCACTTGGTGCCAGGGCAGAGGAGAGGGCAGGTTGCACCTAACTTCATCTTTCCCCGCAGGACCTGGCCTGGGCTGTCAGCTACTACATCCGGTTCTTCATCACCTACATCCCTTTCTACGGCATCCTGGGAGCCCTCCTTTTCCTCAACTTCATCAGGTGCCTGGGCTTTGCTGATTCATCCCTGGGCCCTCCACTGGCACTGATGATGGCTTTGGCATGAGAAGAGGCTCGGATGGCTCCACTTTGCCTGGGGACCTCCCATCCTGGCCCCTTGGCAGGGGCTGTCCTGGGCTGGTTGGGAGAGTGGATCTGTTCCCACCGTGGCTGGGCCCCCGGAGGCCCCTGCTCTGAGCTGTGTTCTCTTGCAGGTTCCTGGAGAGCCACTGGTTTGTGTGGGTCACACAGATGAATCACATCGTCATGGAGATTGACCAGGAGGCCTACCGTGACTGGTTCAGTAGCCAGGTAGGGAAGTCAGGGCCGGTCACCAGAGCCTGGTCCCAATGTCCATGTCCTGGCCCCAGATGCTCTGCACCTGCTAACGCAGGGCTGTGCTGGGCCTCCCGGGGCTGCCTGTGTCCTTCTGCTGGGAGCTTCAGGGCTGAGCAAGAAAGGGCAGCAGGAATTCCCCAGAAGGACAGGTGGGGCATCTGGGTGGGCTGAGGCCATCAGGCAGGACGGTATGACGTGGACGGGTGGCCTGGAGACCCTGGGTAAGGCTGGGCCCTAGGGCCTTCCTTTGTTCCCTGACACTCATCCCCTCTACTGACAGCTGACAGCCACCTGCAACGTGGAGCAGTCCTTCTTCAACGACTGGTTCAGTGGACACCTTAACTTCCAGATTGAGCACCAGTGAGCGCGGGGCTGCGGGGAGGTGGGGAGACCCACAGCGGGAGGGAAGTGGCCGTTACCCCACTGGGCAGAGTGCAGAATGTGGGGGCCACCTCTTTGTTGTCTCTCTGACAAGGTCTCTGCCCAATATAGAGCAAGGCTCCCAGCCAGCCCCGCTGAGGTCAGGAGAGGGGCTCCCCTATTCCATCTCCCCGAGGGGCATCCTGTGCCCCTTGTCCTGTGCCACTTGGTCATAGTGGTTACCACCTCCCTCCACGTGGGCCTGGGACTTTGTAGTTATGGAGCCTGCACACGCACCTCATGACCCTGTGAGGCTAGCAGGGCAGGGCTACGTAGCTTGCCTGGAACATCGGCCGAGGGACTGCCCTGCTGCCCCTTGTCCTTGCCTCACCTCTTGTCACGGTTTTTTTTTTTATTATTAAAAAATAAAAAATGTAGAGACAGAGTCTCACCCTGCTTCCTGGGCTGGAGTGCAGTGGTGCTTTCTTGGCTCACTGCAGCCTTGAACGCCTGAGCTAAAGTTATCCTCCCACCTCAGCCTCCTGAGTAGCTGGGACTGCAGGTGCATGCCACCATGCCCAACTAATTTTTTCTTTTTTTTTTACTTTTATTTATTTATTTATTTTGAGACAGAATCTCGCTCTGTTGCCCAGACTGGAGTGCAGTGGCGCAATCTCGGCTCACTGCATCCTCCACCTACCAGGTTCAAGCAATTCTCAGGCCTCAGCCTCCCAGGTAGCTGGGATTACAGGCGTGTGCCACCATGCCCTAATTTTTGTATTTTTTGGTGGAGACGGGGTTTCACCATGTTGGCCAGGCTGGTCTCAAACTCCTAGCCTCAAGTGATCCACCCGCGTTGGCCTCCCAAAGTGCTGGGATTACAGGTGTGAGCCACTGCGCCCGGCCTAATTTTTTATTTTTATTTTTTGTAGAGAAGAGGTCTTGCCATGTTGCCCAGGCTGATCTCAAACTTCTGGCCTCAAGTGATCTGCCTGCCTCGGCCTCCCAAAATGCTGGGATTACAGGCGTGAGCCACCGTGCCTCACCTCACTGCCTCTTTTCTTAGCATTCCCCAGCTATTTCATTTCTTTTTTAAAAAACATGACACTTTGTCTCTGTCCACCCAACATCTTCCCAGCTCCATAGAGCACAAACGCCCTCCTGCTCACGGAGGGCTGCACCCTCCCCTCCACACACGTGGCACCCCACTGGGCACACACGAGGAGCCACACTTTGAGCCTGGTCCTGGCTGTGGACAGGGTCTCTGAGGGCCCCAGCCAGCCTCTGCCCGGGTGGTGGGAGGAAGTGGGAGCAGCATGGCCCTCTGAGTCCTCATGCTGTGCCCACCCTACACGCTCCTCAGCCTCTTCCCCACCATGCCCCGGCACAACTTACACAAGATCGCCCCGCTGGTGAAGTCTCTATGTGCCAAGCATGGCATTGAATACCAGGAGAAGCCGCTACTGAGGGCCCTGCTGGACATCATCAGGTGAGGGGTGGAGGTCCACAGGCACTGGGCCCTGGGATCACCCGTGGTGCAGACAGTGGGATCACAAGAGGGGCTGGGCCCTCCTGGCACAGTCACCCACCAGGGCACCTGCCTTACTCCCGAGCCTGTGTTAGGAGCTGTTGGGCTTTTCTCCCTGGGCTGCAAGAAGACCATCCCTTTCTGTGTGGGGTTCCTGGTAGGCTCTGAGCTGACAGCCCCACAGGCCCAGTGGCAGTGGTAAGCCCTGGTTAGGGCCAAGGGGACATACATGCCACCTTAATGATGGCCTCCTCAGCCCTTGCACTCCCTGGGGCCAGTCCCGTCCTGGTCCCTGACCCTGGTCCATCCCCAACTTTGCAGGTCCCTGAAGAAATCTGGGAAGCTGTGGCTGGACGCCTACCTTCACAAATGAAGCCACAGCCCCCGGGACACCGTGGGGAAGGGGTGCAGGTGGGGTGATGGCCAGAGGAATGATGGGCTTTTGTTCTGAGGGGTGTCCGAGAGGCTGGTGTATGCACTGCTCACGGACCCCATGTTGGATCTTTCTCCCTTTCTCCTCTCCTTTTTCCCTTCACATCTCCCCCATAGCACCCTGCCCTCATGGGACCTGCCCTCCCTCAGCCGTCAGCCATCAGTCATGGCCCTCCCAGTGCCTCCCAGCCGCTTCTTCCAAGGAGCAGAGAAGTGGCCACCGGGGGTGGCTCTGTCCTACCTCCACTCTCTGCCCCTAAAGATGGGAGGAGACCAGCGGTCCATGGGTCTGGCCTGTGAGTCTCCCCTTGCAGCCTGGTCACTAGGCCTCACCCCCGCTTTGGTTCTTCAGATGCTCTTGGGGTTCGTAGGGGCAGGTCCTAGTCGGGCAGGGCCCCTGACCCTTCCGGCCTGGCTTCACTCTCCCTGACGGCTGCCATTGGTCCACCCTTTCGTAGAGAGGCCTGCTTTGTTACAAAGCTCGGGTCTCCCTCCTGCAGCTCGGTTAAGTACCCGAGGCCTCTCTTAAGATGTCCAGGGCCCCAGGCCTGCGGGCACAGCCAGCCCAAACCTTGGGCCCTGGAAGAGTCCTCCACCCCATCACTAGAGTGCTCTGACCCTGGGCTTTCACGGGCCCCATTCCACCGCCTCCCCAACTTGAGCCTGTGACCTTGGGACCAACGGGGGAGTCCCTCGTCTCTTGCGACTCAGCAGAGGCAGTGGCCACGTTCAGGGAGGGGCCAGCTGGCCTGGAGGCTCAGCCCACCCTCCAGCTTTTCCTCAGGGTGTCCTGAGGTCCAAGATTCTGGAGCAATCTGACCCTTCTCCAAATGCTCTGTTATCAGCTGGGCAGTGCCAGCCAATCCCTGGCCATTTGGCCCCAGGGGACGTGGGCCCTGCAGGCTGCAGGAGGGCACTGGAGCTGGGAGGTCTCGTCCCAGCCCTCCCCATCTCGGGGCTGCTGTGTGGACGGCGCTGCCTCAGGCACTCTCCTGTCTGAACCTGCCCTTACTGTGTTTAACCTGTTGCTCCAGGATGCATTCTGATAGGAGGGGGCGGCAGGGCTGGGCCTTGGGACAATCTGCCTTTCACCACATGGCCTTGCCTCGGTGGCCCTGACTGTCAGGGAGGGCCAGGGAGGCAGAGCGGGAGGGAGTCTCAGGAGGAGGCTGCCCTGAGGGGCTGGGGAGGGGGGTACCTCATGAGGACCAGGGTGGAGCTGAGAAGAGGAGGAGGCGGGGGCTGGAGGTGCTGGTAGCTGAGGGGACGGGCAAGTGAGAGGGGAGGGAGGGAAGTCCTGGGAGGATCCTGAGCTGCTGTTGCAGTCTAACCCACTAATCAGTTCTTAGATTCAGGGGAAGGGCAGGCACCAACAACTCAGAATGGGGGCTTTCGGGGAGGGCGCCTAGTCCCCCCAGCTCTAAGCAGCCAGGAGGGACCTGCAACTAAGCATCTGGGTTGCCATGGCAATGGCATGCCCCCCAGCTACTGTATGCCCCCGACCCCCGCAGAGGCAGAATGAACCCATAGGGAGCTGATCGTAATGTTTATCATGTTGCTTCCCCACCCCTACATTTTTTGAAATAAAATAAGGAATTTTATTCTCACTTCCTGTGTTTCCTGCACGCCAATGCCAGGCCATGGTATTGGGTGATAGATGAGGCCCTTCTAGCTGGGCCTGGGCACCAGGAGGAGTCCCCATGCTTGCATCTCTCTGTATCCCCTCCCTCCCCTGTGGCCATCCCACCCGCCTCTCCCTGCTGCCTCTGAAATTCATTCTGGGGCCCGGAACTTGGTGGAAATGACCCAAAAACATTGGCCCATCTTCCTCCTCTCAGCAGCCGACCCCAGCCCAATTCTAAAACAGGGCTGAGAGCCACCTCTCAGCAGCTGACCCCTACCCAAGGCGGGTGGCATGGAGGGGCTTGCAGAGACTCTTCCTAACATCCTCCCTCCCCAGCTGTCTCCCCAAGTGCAATCTGCCCTCCCATCCCTGGGCCAGCCGGCTTCCACAGAGCGCCAGGCCAAACAGAATTCCTGGCCTCCTTGGAAGGGGCTGGAGAAGGCCGGGCGCGGTGGCTCATGCCTGTACTCCCAGCACTTTGGGAGGCCGAGGCGGGCAGATCACAAAGTCAAGAGATCGAGACCATCCTGGCCAACATGGTGAAACCCCGTTTCTACTAAAAATACAAAAATTAGGCTGGGTGCGGTGGCTCACGCCTGTAATCCCAGCACTTTGGGAGGCCGAGGCGGGCAGATCACGAGGTCAGGAGATCAAGACCATCCTGGCTAACACGGTGAAACCCCGTCTCTACTAAAAATACAAAAAATTAGCCGGGCGAGGTGGCGGGTGCCTGTAGTCCCAGCTACGTGGGAGGCTGAGGCAAGAGAATGGCGTGAACCCCGGCGGGGCAGAGCCTGCAGAGAGCTGAGATCACACCACTGTACTCCAGCCTGGGCGACAGCGAGACTCCGTCTCAAAAAAAAAAAAAAAAAAAAAATTAGCTGGGCATGGTGGTGTGTGCCTGCAGTCCCAGCTACTCAGGAGGCTGAGACAGGAGAATTGCTTGAACCTGGGAGGCAGAGGTTGCAGTGAGCCAAGATCGCTCACTCCAGCCTAGCGACAGAGTGAGACTCTGTCTCAAATAAATAAATTAATTAATTAATTAAATTAAATAAAAAGGGGGCCGAAGAAGGCTCTGGAGGCTGATGATTCTTTTTGTGGCTCCCATGCCCATATATGCAATGGCTCATTCAGAACCCACAGGCTGTTGGGGGGCTGATATCATCCTAGCTCAGGGTCACCAGTTCATAGGCACAGAGATTGGATCCTAGGTCTGTCTGACCCCAGAGGCTGGGAAGAGTCTAAAACAACATGCCAGGGGCACTTGTACAGTTGGCCTCCCATGGACCCCCATGCTGCTCCGTCATCGTCTCTGGGCTGGCTTTCCTGGCAGGGCTGATCCTGGGAAAGTGTGCCAAGGAAGGGCCAAGAGGCACTGGCTAGTTAACACCTTGGGGCCTCCCCTTGGCTTTGTAGCTGCTCCCAGCAGGGCTGGGGAGGGCTCCTGAGTAGACCTCAGCCCCCGCCTGCTTCCCTGACCCCCGCTTTGCCTGGCCAAAATCCAGCCAGGTAGGGACAGCCAGCAGACTGGCTGGGGTACGTATGGCTCCCCAGTGGCCACAGGGTGTCCTGAGTAGGGCCTGGCATTACAGAAGCCCTGAGCGAGGTGGCCGACTCACCCCAGATTCACCAAGTGGCTCTGGGGAGTCCTTTGCCCTCCCTGGCCCTGTGGGCCATAGTCCACAGGGGCAGGCTAGAGGGGCCCCAAGGATGCCATTATCTCAACACCCGCTTACCCTAGGCCTTGCCCTCCTGGTGGACCCGCTGGCAGTGGCCTTCAAGGTTACAAGACCCTGGCAGGCACGGCTCCCACCCTCTGCCCTGTGCCTGTGACCCGCCTCCAGGATGGCGACCAGCCCAGGCCTCCCAACCCTACCAGTTGGAAATCCATGGGTCCATCACCCATAACAACCAGGGGGCTTGGAGTTGGGGATACTGGAGGCCAGATGGACGCTGGGGCTATGAGGGCACCAGGTAAATCTTGGCCTAGCCTCACCAGGCACTTGGAGCTTCTCTGACTTCCCCAGCCCCACCCAGCCCCGCCTTGCCCTTGAATACTTCCCTGGGTCAAGAAGCTGAGGACATTCATATCTGCTCTCTGCTTAAGCGCCCCCTCCTGTCCCTGTACTCAGCTGACCCCCTTGCCAACACACCCAGAATTGTGAGTTTCTAATCCCTATCCCCTGCCAAAGTCATGGTGCCCCAATATTCAAGGCCCTGAGCAATCAAACCCCAACACCTCCATCATGGGTGAAGAGGCTGAGCCCAGAGAGAGGACAGGACTGCAGCAGGCCACACAGCAGCAGGACCCTGCTCCTAACCCGCAGGCTCCTGGCCACCTCTCCTGCACAGAAAGGGCTGGTTCCCAGACCCTGCCCCCATCACGTCAAATGTCAGACAGCTCCCAGGAGGCCCAGCGGCTGGCTGGAGGAGTGGGGGCAGTGGAAGGCAGTTAGTCTCTGAGGAGGAGATAAGGGCAGGGTAGCTACGCAGATAAAAGGGTATCAGCTTTGTGGGTAGCGGGGACATCTGCAGCCCCATGTCTAAGCTGTGTGTGTGTGTGGGGCGGGGGAGGGTGCTGTGGCACCACAGGCAGATCCTCGGGGTGTCTGGCTGGACACTCCGAAGCCCTCGTGCCTACTCGGAGGGGAGAGGAAGCCTTTACCAAGCTGGACCAGGGCAGAGCTGGCAGCCACTGGGGCTGGGCTTGGGCTGCCATCAGGAGTGGCTGGCCATTGCTTGTGTGACACAGTGCCTTGGGCCCATCGGGACTCCTCAGCGAGCCGGGCTGCACCCTCCCCCGAGAGGTGTGCCCCTCTGGACAAAGAAGCTGCCTCTCAAAGAGTTCCTGTTCCAACATCTGAGAGGGAAATGGGGCGCGGTGGGGACGGCTTGCCCCAGGCTGAAACGCCACTGCCCTCGGGACTGGTTTTCCTTTTCTCAGCCGACTGGCTTCATGTGGCCAGTGCATACACGGAACAAGCAGCCCCCCAGCGTGCTGAGATTTCAGGATCACGTCCCCATCGTCCTCCACCATCACAAACACTTTGCTTTGGATTTTAAAGGCATTCAGGTCTTTCTTCTAAATCGTCCCATTCAAGAGCAAGTGTCCAAGAGAAAGAGTGACAGCAGCCAAGAGCTTGGAATAGGCCAAGCTCCCAGTAGTTGTGGTGGCTCATTGCCTGAGGACATAGTGTGGTGGGGGGAGGAACCTTGAGAAACCCATGGCCTGTCCCGTCACAAAAGAGTTTGTTGACCCCCTGCTCCCCTCCAGCTACTCCCAACACACCAGGCAGGGGCTGGCTCTTGGGCATCATCATTTCCAACATCTGCCTGGGCTGGGAGACCCGTAGCAAATGTTGATGATCAAAGGAACAAACCAACACTGCGGTTATGGTTTCCCTCGGGAGCTGTTTCTCCTCCGGGCCCACACCTGTTGTACAGACAATAAAAAAGGAACACGGTTTCTCAGAGGTTCAGAGGTTCCACCAAAGCCTCTTTCCTTTTACAAACCTGGCCCCTGTGCCCTAAGCCTTTGTTCTGAGACTAAGAGACCTACAGATGGAGAAGGGGGAGCTCAGCTCAGGACTGAGGGTGACCTGTTCCCAGGGGATCTAGCATGGGGGACAGTGGGACAAGAGCAAAGATTCCCCTGCCAGTGATGGGTCCCAGGTGGTCCGGAGAAACCTAGGAGTGGCTGCTGAGGGCGGGGCCTCCCAGGGGTCCGCAAAGCAAGTTACCAGGGACAGTAGGGAGCACGGCCCGCCCCACACTGGCGCAGATGCTCCGGGCGCCCCTGGGTGGCGCTGCAGGCTCGGCTGTCGTGGATCCTCGGTGTTAGCATCTCCCTGGCGAGCGCCTCGGAGCCAGCGCACAGCGATCTCTACCAGGGTGTGGACGGAGGGAATGCCATTCGGAGCCTGCGCTGGCTCAGGGCGCCCGCGTGGCACTAGGAGCCAACAGGATTTAAACAGGCGGTGACAGGAAGGGGGAGTCCCTGCAGAGGGAACAGCCTGTGCAGAGACCCTGAATGCAAGGCACGCCCTGGCCATGAGAAGCGTGTGTCTGAGGCAGGAAGTACCTTTCAAGGAGCATCCAATCTTACCCTCGGCTGAAAACTGAGGCTCAGGGAAGGCAAAAAAGAACTTGCCCTAGGTGACAGAGCAAATGGTCATCCTGGGGAACTGGGTTGTGTGCACAAAATTTGTGAATAAACTGAGCCTGCTGCTGTGCCCTTTGCTAAGAGCCTTTCTTCCATCACCCTAGGTACTGCTGCTCAGAGGGGTCAAGGAACTCCCCCAAGGTCACACAGCCTGCATCCTGGCAGAAACAGGACTTGCCCCCACCCCACCCCACCCCCAAGTCTGTCTGACTTGAGTGGATCCGGTGGGGCTGGGTGGCACCCGGAGGAGGGCAGGCATCTCACTCACAACCAAGCTGAAGGGGCTGCCACCCTCTGCTTCCCTGGCCCTACCAGGAGGCCTCTGCTGGCACTGCCCTGGGCCGGGAGGCCATAGGGAACTTTGGGCTGTCTGCTCCTGGGTCTGGGAGATTATGTGAGCCGAACAGGACCTCCCCAAGTGCTCTCCTGCCCCAGAAGTCAGGGTGAGGGAAGCAGGACCCAAACACCCTGTCTGTCATCCTCTCAGAAAACACACACCAGGGTCTCCCGGGCCAGGCTCTGGGCTGCCACCAGCCTCCAGCAGCAAATGACGTCAGTATTCCAGGTGCTGTCACAGACACCCTAGTCACAGGCTGGGCAGGGAAGGGGAGGAGCCCTGCGGGTCAGAGAGAACTTTCTAGAAGGGGAGCCCCTGGGAAGAGCCGCAAGAGTCCATGGGAATGTGCAGACGGCCCCTCCTCACAGAGAGGAAGCAGGTGTGAGACTACGGTGATCAGCTTTAGCACTGAGGAGCTTTCTGGCTGTCTCGGAAGGGAAGTTCATGGGCAGCAACACTCAGCGCCACCTTGTGTATGTGTGGAGTAGGGGGCGGGTTGATGGGGCAGTGGGGCTTCCCCTCCAGCTCCGTCCCACGGAGGATGGGCCTTGGAGGGGCTGAACAAAAATTGGCAGAATTTGCGCCTTTTCCACCTCCCAAAGAGAACCCAGTCCAGGCCAATGGAAGCCCAAAAAGTAGGGGGCAACCCCTGCAGCTGGTAGGGCGACCCCAGCTCCCACTCCAGAAAGGCCTCATAGAAATCCTCACTCAGCTTTCTTTTTCAAGCTGCCGACACTTCAGATGAAACCCTCAGCTCAGCTTGGAGCTGTCAGGCTGTGTGGATGCTGGGGACTGATTGGTCCAGCCAGATCTTCTTCCCAATTCTGGGTGCCCCAAGAGGCAACTCAAAGCCCTCCCCAGAACTGTCCGAAACCCACAGGCACAGTCCAGCCCACTGCCAGACAAGGAGCCTAAGACCCGACTCCAGGGACTCAGGGACAGGAATGGCCATGCCTCGGGGGTCCAGCCTATTCACTGCAGTAACTACAGACAAGCACCTGGTCCCAGGTGGGCTTGAGGGAGATCGACGTTGCCTCCTTGGGCCACCGGGCACAGGCTGCACCACCACCACTGGTGTGATGCCAGGTGTGGTGCTAAGATCAGCAGGTGGCCCGCGGCGCGGGGCCCTTTCAGGCCCCCCATCATGGAGGGCCGTGGGAGGCCAGTGCAGGTCAAGAGGCACAACCGTCTTTCCCAGTCCATGTCCAGGAGCGTCCGCAGACATGGCCCCCAGCCCTGGGTCCTCATCTGCTGGGCCCGCTCATCCCACCATGCAGAAGCGTCAAGTGACTTGAAGCCCAGCATGAATAGGAAGTGAATAGGCCCTCGGGCAGGTCCGAGTCCAGGCATCCCTGGGCTCCCAGGCCCAGGGCATCTAGAGCTGAAGGGAGCTCCTTAGCGCTCCCCCTCAACCCCGCCGCCGGCCCCAACACACACATTGATGGCCGAGGGCCTGAATGCTGTTGGGGAGTCTGGGCAGACCCCAGCTTCAAAACTCATGCAAATTCACCACTTCACTCCATAATACATCTGAATGTATTTTAATATAAAAATAACAGCTTTCCCCCAATTCTCGCTCTAGGAAAATGTGCTATGCTCACCTTCCCTCTACCCCTGTCCCATCAGGCCCAGAGCCGAGGCCATAGGGCTGCTGAATACACATGTGAGGGGGCCGAGGGGAAGACAACAGTACCAGGAGGGCAGGCAGGGCACCCCCAGGCTGGCCAGTGGAGGGGTGGGGGTATCGATCCCGCCGGGGGCTGGCTTGGTTGCTGGTGCCCTGAGCCCTTCTCTGCCCGCCTGGGTGTTGCCTTCACTGATGGAGGTAGGCGTCCAGCCAGATGTCACCAGACTTCTTCAGGGACCTGGGAGGTGGGGGTGGCAGTGGGGGTGGGTGTTAGGAGCTCAGTTGCAAGATCCTAACACCCCTGTATCCCCCATGGTAAGTGTGAGCGGAGATCCCCATTCCCTGTGGGTTCCCTTCCCTGGGGGCAGGCAGCGATGCGGGCTGGAGGGTGGGTTGGGAGAACAGCTGAATGCTCATTCTCTGGAATGGAATCTAGACCAGGGTGACGGGTGACGGGTGTCGGGTAGGGGAGCTGGAGGGCAGCCAAGGCCAAGTCCAGGCATGAGCCTGGGTGGGCCTGTCCCTCCTGCACCCAGTTCTCCATTGCTGCCTCCTGCTGGGCACTGCAACCCAAGGACAGAGAGGACGTGGAACCTGCCCACCCGATCTTGGGCCTGATATTGGGCAGTGGAGCCAGAAATGTCAACAATCTGCTAGGAAGCCCTGTGCCAGGCGCTCTAAAGGGCTGTGCCAAATGGCAGGGGCTCAGAGCATCAGGCTGGGAGAGATCATGAAGGAGAAGTGGGCATCTGAACACCAGCATAGGAAGGAAGGGCAACCAAGTAAGGGGAACAGCGTGTACAAAGGCGGAGAGGTATAAGACCTGGAATCTGGCCTCTGTTCCCCACCTCCAAGGTGACCACAAGGGCTGAGCCCCATCACCCCTCGCCTGGATGGCTGCAGTGTCCTCTGCTCTCCTTTTCCACTTCGACTCCTGCCCGCCAGTCATTCCCAGTAGGGGCAGCTTTCCAAGATGCAAGCCGGGCGTGTCCCTTCTCTGAGTGCCTGCATGCCTGCCTCGGCTATCTATGCCATGAGCTTGGCATTCAGGGTCAAGTGCCCTCTGCCTGAACGCTCTTTGCCAGATGTCCCTGTGGCGAGACCTCTCCCCTCCTCCCTGTCCCTGCTCACACGTCAGCCTGTCAATACTGCCCACCCTACCACCTATTTAGAAACTGCCGCCCCTGCCTGGCCGCCCCCCTCCCCTCCCCTGTCCCCACCCTGAGGGGCTTTTCATTGTTCTTTTGCCCATCTTCTGTAATGTACTTATTTGTTATTTTAATTGCTTGCTGTTTCCTTTGCTGGAAGGAACATCAGCTCCAAGAGGGCAGGAAGCTCTCTAGAGCCTGCCTTGCTACAAGGGCAATGCCATCTTCAAGCAAAACTGTCTGATGACCGATGCTTGACCCTGAATGCCAAGCTCATGGCATAGATAACCTCCTCTTGTAGACGCTTATCTAACCTCCAGTGGTCACCAGGTTCATAAGAACCACCTGCATGGGGTTCACCCTAAAAGCTTGCTATATAGAGGGTTCTTTCTAGAGGGCGTGTGAGGGGATGTCCCAACTCTTGGCTGCCTGAGACATGGTTTTTTTGTTTGTTTTTGAGAGAGTCTTGCTCTGTTGCCCAGGCTGGACTGCAGTGGCACAATCTCAGCTCACTGCAACCTCCGCCCCTGCGAGTTCAAGTGATTCTCCTCCCTCAGCCTCCCAAGTAGCTGGGATTACGGGCACCTGCCACCACACCCAGCTAATTTTTTTTTTTTTTTTTTTTTTTTTTAAGTAGAGACGGGGTTTCACCATGTTGGCCAGGCTGGTCTCGAACTCCTGACCTCAAGTGATCCGCCCACCTCAGCCTCCCCAAGTGCTGGAATTACAGGCGTGAGCCACCGCACCCGGCCCTGAGACATGGCTTCTGTTTATGAGTCCCTGTTAAGTGTTTCCTTCTGAGAAACTGGATCTGTTAGCTTCTTTCCCTCAGCCTTTGGGGGTAGGTTTGCATAGACCTGCTCACCGCAGGCACTGCTGTTTGTGAGTCTGCAGTAGGTGCTCCAGAAATTCTCACTGTGTGCGTGAAGGCTGGGGAAGGGAGGAAGGGCATGGGACGTGGACAGAAAGGCTCAGGGACCCTGGGGGCTCAGCATGAGGCTGACCTGGACAAGGGTAGGCATAGGCCCTGGGGAAGCCACCAGAGCAGAGGGGCCGGGCTGCAGCCTCACCTGACGATGTCCACCAGCGCGGTGAGGAAGGGCTTCACTTCGTAGCTGAGGCCATGCTTGGCACACAGCGACTTGACCAGCGGGGCCACCCGGCTGTAGTTGTGTCTCGGCATCCTGGGGAAGAGGCTGGGGGTGGGGAGCGTATGCTGGCACCTGAAGTGGGAGATTCCAGAGAGAGGCCCCACCCACGGGTCCCCTCCCAGGATCCCCTCCCAGGACCCCCTCCCCACCTCCCACTGGCCCCCAGCACCCACACTCACTGGTGCTCGATCTGGAAGTTGAGGTGCCCGCTGAACCAGTTGGTGAAAAGTGAGGGCTCCACGTTGCAGGTGGCTGCCAGCTGCCGGAAGCCGGCGGGGCACACGTGAGGAGGCCGTTGCAGATCCCTGACCCCACGGCACCATCCCCCACCTGGCAGCCCCGTCAGGGCCTCATCCCTGCTTTGCCATCTGGCTCCTAGCTGGGACCCCCCACCCCACCCAGGATGGGCCCCACCCCTGCTGCCCACCTGAGAGCTGACCCAGTCCCGGTGCTTCTCGTGGCCGATCTCCTTGGGGATGTGGTTCATCTGTGTGATCCACACGAACCAGTGGCTTTCCAGGACCCTGTGGGGAGGCTCGGGCACTGCCCTAGGTCCAGCTCACCACTTAGGCACCCTGAGTGGAGGCTGGAGAGCAGCTGTCCCCAAGTGGCCTTGACTTCCTTATCTGTACAATAGGATTGTGGCCATCGCCCCCTTGCCAGTGTTTAAAGAATCTGAATGGAGCAGTGTCCACTGTGAGGCTGAGCCCAGAGCAGCTCCGACACCCACCAGGCCACTTACAAGCCAGGCCACGCTCCCTAAACCCACCGACCCTGGGCTCCTGCCATGCTTGTGTTTATGTGATTCCGCCAGCAAGCCAGGGAGGCAGTGCCACTGGCCCCATTCTGCAGACGGGAAAAGGGAAGCTCTGGTGGGGGGGTGCAGTGGGGTCACCTGTCGCCTGTGTGTGACCTCGCCACTCCCTGCCATACCTGACAGCAACAAAGAAGAGCAGCACCCCAGGGACGCCGTAGAAGGGGAGGTAGGATAAGAAGAAGCGGGCATAGAAGCTGGCGGCCCAGAGCAAATCCTGCAGAGGAGGGCAGAGGCGATACCGAGAGGTCTCCAGGTGCCCGGAGGTCTGGAGGCCTGGTGGGTGGGAGGAGGACCTCAGGCATCCAACCCTTCTGCCTGATTTGCCTCAGAGCCCAGGACAGGCCACCACCCTCTCTGGTTTTCTCAGCTGAGTAAAGGAACAGGGTCCTTGCCCTGCCAGCTCACGAGGCTGATTTTAGTGACGAAGGTGTCATGCAGGGTGTGTTGGGGAAGACCCTGCCAGGGACACAGATGCCTGGCAGAGTCGGCCCAGCAACTCCTCCTGGGAAGACACCCTCACCGAGAGAGACCCACACACCCCCCGTTCCTCAACCCCCCCACCACCACACGTACAGTCACGGGCACACTCGCTCTCCTGCTGCGCGCACACGTGAGCCACACTGTTGCACGCACACATGTGAGCCACACTGTTGCACGCACATGTGCACCCTGTTTGCCTTCATGGGCAGGTACTGTCCCCCGAGGCACCACCTCCTGCCACGGCAGCCGTATGCCCGGGGTCCTGGGCAACCCCACTCACCGCCCACTGCATGCACACCAGCATGTACGCCAGATTTTCCACTTCAAAGTTCACCAGGGTGAGCAGCGGCGGGCCGACTGCAAGAAGGGGCATGAGAGTGTTCAGGAGTGGGGCTGGGCTGCCAAGGTGAGTGGGCAGCAGAGTGAGGGGCTCTGTTACTCCAGGAATGCCCCTGGGACGTTGGTGCTGGTCACATCCAGCTGAATGACCCCATATCACCCCCAACTCTGTGTCCAAGCCTCCCCAGGCTGCCCTTACCCCACCACCTCCCACCACCCTTCACCGCAAGTCAGGGCCAGACTTGAGTCCTCACTCTGTCCGCCCCAACAACTGCCCAAAGACTCTAGGGCTCCGGACCACTCTAGTGAGGGCAAGAAGAAATTCTACGTGGGGCTTGGGGAAGCTCCCAGCAGGGCTGTGATGGCCCGTGGCTGCAAGGTGTCCCAGGCACGGGAGACAGCTGGGGCAAAGGCATGCTGCTGGGAGAGTGTGTACAGACTGCAGAGGCTGGGAGGATGCCATGACCAGGGAGACTTGACAGGCGTGCCCCGCCCCAGGAAGTGGCTGGGAGTGGTCCAGGACAGCAGGGAGGACAGTGCAGGCTCAGGCACTCCCCCACCCCAGAAGGACAGATGGACACTCACTCAGGAAGAAGTACAGGTGCTGCTGGTTGTAGGGTAGGTATCTGCGTTTCTTCTTGCCATACTGTGGAGACAGGCGGCGGCTGGAGACAGCAGCTCTCCAGGCCACCTCCTTCTCCCGGGCAAGGTCACGGGGCTGGCTGGGGCCAAGGGTCAAAGGCAACTCTAGATTCTAGCAAGCGGGTTGGTCTTCCCCAGCAGGTTGGGAGGTGGGAAGGAAAGACACGGGGGCAGAGCTTGGCCCAGCCAGAGTGGAGGCCAGATCAGGGACTAGGTCAGGGGCAGAGTGGGGACCCAGTGCATTAGCTCCCCCTCAGCTGCAGGCCCAGCCAGAGGGTGTCCACGTCCCTCCCCACCCACCTCGACGGATGACTCCCCCAGGAGGAAGACGGGCGCCACCGTCACATCTGGGTCTTTGTGGAAGATGTTGGGCTTGGCGTGGTGCTGGAAGTGGCGGAAGTTCCACCAGTGGGCGGAGAAGCCCTGTGGAGGACGAGGGGGCTCTCAGGGCAGGCTGTGCCCCCGACTGTGCCCACACACTTGGGCAGACCCAGCGCCACCCAGCACCTGGCTGACCACCCAACCCACCCTCACCTTTAGCTGCCCCATCACGAACTTCTGGGCCACGTGGTTCCACCAGGACTTCTTGAAGATGGAGGCATGGCCCAGGTCATGCTGCAGACACCAGGACTGAGCCTGGGGAGAGAGGCAGGGTCAGAAGCTGTTGGGAAGGACGGAGCCCGCCAGGGCCTGGGGCCCCAGTGAATCCTTTCAGCTTGCAGGGTACCCCCGTGCTAATGCTCCATTTCAAGACCCTTGTGGGCCAGTGTCCTCTTTTTACAGATGAGAACTGAGTCCCAGGGAGGTGGAGGGGCTCGTAAGTGTCATGAAGCTGCAGGGCAGCAGCCTCTGGCTCAGTGGCCCTGTGCTTGATCGGAATCTGTTCAAGAAGGAACTTCTTGGCTCATCTGGAATGCAGCTTGACCCACAGACATGCCTGATGGGCCTTCAGACTGTTCACTCATTCATCTGTTTATTCATCCATTCATCCTTTCATAGGTCCATTCATTCATTTAGCAAATATGTTCACAATGCCCAGATGCATGGGGGCCCACGTCTGTTGGGCAGTTAAGGTGGCTGCAACACAGAACTGGGGTCACCTGAGAGATGGCCAGGATGAAGGCGGCCAGGGCACTGGGCACCCAGCCAGGACCCAGGAGGTAGATGAGGAGCCAGGCCAGCACCTCCATGGCCAGGATGTGGCCCAGTAGGAAAGCAAAGAAGGTGGGACTGGCATCAAACAGCTTCATGTCCTCGGCTGCCTGGTGCAGGGCTCGGAAGTCCTCGACCAGCTGCGCCTGCCATAGCAGAGGGGCCGATCAGCCAAGGAAGAAATTCCTCCCCACCCCCATTCTCCTGGAGCCCCAGCCGCTCCTCCCATCGCCAGGCCCAAGGGGTGTGGGCAAAGGGGAATGAAGTGACAACAGTACCCAGCCCGGGGTGTGAGCTGGAGCACTGGCTGGTGGTGAAGCCTCCTCTCCCTCCCAAAAGGTATGGGGTGGGTAAGACGCTACAGCCAGGAGAGAAATCAGTTCATCAAAATCCTTCTTTTGATGGGGACACTGGGCGACAACAGGGAGGGAGCTTGCCTCGGGATCCAAACGAGTGCCTGGCTAAACCAGATCTGGAGCCCTGGACTTCTCAGGGCATCCCTACAGCTTCACTTTCAACTGCCTGCCCCCTGGGAGGGGAGGGCAGGCTCAGCCCTGGCTCTGCATCCCCTTGGGCGAATGCCGAGGGAGCTGCTCCTGGCCATGTGGCAATGTCTCCCAGCCCTCCAGCCATCCCCCTCCCTCAGGGGCTGAGCCTCCCCTAGGGCTCTGCTCACATTCAGGGGTCCATCCTGGCTGGGTTCTTCCGGAGCCAGCTCTCCAATCAACAGGGGCTGTAGGAACTTGCGCACAAAATTGAGATCTTGATGGAAGGCACGGAAGGCATCCTGAAGGAGAGCAGACAGTCAGGCGGACAGACAGACACAGCTGAGTAGCACAGTGGCAACCAGCAGAGACAGGCGGAAGGACTACGGATGGATGGGCAGAGCAGACGACAGGCGGACAGGAAGTCAGCCGGCTGATGAACAGTCAAAGACATGGGACCAAGTGGGTCCGCCTTGCCCATGGGCCCTCCCTGGTCCTCCCAGGGCCCCAGGTTGTCCTGCTTTTCACCTATTGCCTGCTGTGCCCCATCCACTTCACCCAGCACAAGGGCCCCTCTCTGAACACAGTCAAACATCTGCAGCTCTGGATTTACAGAAAGACCTCCCGGGAAGACTCTGATTTCTTGAACCACGAAAAAAGGTTCTGCTTTTCCAAAAAGCTTAAGTCATACAAGTTTCCACTGCATGTAGAATAAGATCTGGGTCACGAACATTTGATTTACCCCATTTTTATAAACATAAGCAGTGGGTGAAGGGTAGGTGGGAAAACCTGGAACTGAGGACCACTGGGTCACGGGGTGGGGGGATCAGTCAAGGGCGACACACATGAGTCCTTGGGGGTTTGCAAGGAAGACACTTGAACAGTTAAACTGATTTGACTTACAAAGCAGGAAGCAGGAGCACAAAACATAATTTTTTTCTTTTTTTGAGACAGTCTTGCTCTGTTGCCCAGGCTGGCATGCAATGGCATGATCTCAGTTCATTGCAACCTCTACCTCCTGGGTTCAAGCAATTCTCCGGTCTCAGCCTCCGGAGTAGCTGGTCTCAAACTCCTGACCCCAGGTGGCCAAGCTGGTCTTTAACTCCTGACCTCAGTTGATCTGCCCACCTTGGCCTCCCAAAGTGCTGGAATTATAGGTGTGAGCCACTGCGCCCAGCCTAATTTTTTTTTTTTAAAGTAAATAAAATGGGCCAGGCATGGTGGCTCACATCTGTAATCCCAGCACTGTAAGAGGCCAAGGCACAAGGATTGCTTGAGGCCAGGAGTTCAAGACCAGCCTGGGCCACATAGTGAGACCTTGTCTATTTTTACAAAAAAGAAAACATAATAAATAAAATGAATAATCCAACATTCTCGCGATTCTGTGTAATAGCTGGAGTGGGGGTGGAGTACGATGCAGGAGAAGGAAGAAAGAGTAAAGAAAGGGGGTGAGAAGAAAAGACAGACCAGGAGAAAGATAAGGGCCAGGGAAAGAGACCAGCCAGGAAGTGGCCCAGAAGTAAAGTAAGCTTGAACTTCACACCTGGGCTCACTTAGCCTTCCGGGTCTGCCTGTGGTCTTGGTATTGTAATCGGCTCACTAATTGTTCACAGCTCTTGGACTGATTTTTTTCCTTGTACTTTCAGAGGCTCTCTCTGAATGGGCTAGCCAGAGCCATACAGCAGCCTCGACTATAGAACCAGTAGCTGGGTGGTGTTGTCCCCATGGGTCTGGAGAAGGGAGGCCTCCCAGTTGCTAAAGGAAACACCTTTGAAGAAAGCTGACTGAGGACAGGGGCCTCCTATTGTCCTCTTGCTAATGAGCCTACCAGCTGGTGAGTCTTAAAACGGAAGTGACAGCGGGCCCTGAAGTCACTGCCAGGACATTCTCCTACCACCCTGGGGGAAGAAAGCACTTCAGGCCCCTCCAGCACCCACTAAGAGGTAACACCTACATGATCTACTAGGGGTCCCCTTGCCTGCTTTTATAGGCCCAGGGCAGCTTGGGGACTGGGGGGCTGGTAGGGTGCCCCTTCTGGAATAACCTGGGCTGACTTGGCTCACTCATTACAGAGGAGGGGGCTGTATAAGTGCAGATCTCACCCCCTCTGGACATGAATCTTGAAGGAGGGGCAGCAAAACTGGTAGAAAAAGGGGCAGAGGGAAGGCTGGGGGTCCCCAGGAAGCTGTCTGGGCCCCCGGCTACCTGCAGAGCTGGGGCTGGTGTACAGGGGAGCTGGGAGGGAAGAAGACTCTTGGGGCTCTACTGACCCCACTGGGTGCCTTTTTTTTTTTTTTTTTTTTTGAGACAGGGTCTTGCTGTATCGCCCAGGCTAGAGTGCAGTGGTGCAATCATGGCTCACTGCAGCCTCAACCTCCCGGGCTCAGGTGATCCTCCCACCTTAGCCTCTCTCGTAGCTGTTAGTACAGGTGTGCACCACCATGCCCAGCTAATTTTTTATTTTTATTTTTTGTAGAGATGAGGTTTGCCATGTTGCCCAGCTGGTCTTAAACTCCTGGGCTCAAGCAATCCACCCACCTCAGCCTCCCAAAGTGCTGGAATTACAGGAATGAGCCACCACGCCCAGCCCAGAAAAACACTGAAAAATTTTTTTGAGACAGGGCCTCACTCTGTCACCAGGCTGGAGTGCAGTGATGCAATCACAGCTCACTGCAGCCTTGAAATCCTGGTCGTAAGTGATCCTCCCACCTCAGCCTCCCCAGCAGCTAGGACTACAGGCACATACCACCATGTCTCATTAACTTTTGAATTTTTTTGTAGAGTCAAGGTCTCACTATGTTGCCTAGGCATGTCTTAAACGCCTGACTTCAAGCGATCCTCCCACCTCAGCCTCCCAAAGTGTTGAGAGTACAGGTGTGAGCCACACCTGGCCTCTAATTTTTTTATTTATTTTTTATTTTTTGAGACAGAGTCTTGCTCTGTCACCCAGACTGGGGTGCAGTGGCATGATCTCGGCTTACTGCAACCTCCACCTCCCAGGTTCAAGAGATTCTTGTGCCTTAGCCTACTGAGTAGGTGGGATTAGAGGTGCAAGCCACCACACCGGGCTAATTTTTGTATATTTCGTAGAGTCGGGGTTTCACCATATTGCCCAGGCTGGTGTTGAACTCCTGAGCTCAAGCAATCCTCCCGCCTTGGCCTCCCAAAGTGTTGGGATTACAGGCATAAGCCACCACGCCCAGCCAATTTTTTAAAAATTGTAGTAAAATATACATGAAATTTACCATTGTAAGCATTTTTAGGTGTCCAGCTCAGTGGTATTAAGTGCATGCACAGTGTTGTCCAACCATCACCATCATCCAGCTCCAGAACCTTTTCACCTTCCCCAACTGAAACTCTGTCCCCATTAAACACTAATTCTCCATTCTCTCCTCCCCCTGCCCCGGCAACCACCATGCTACCTTCTGTCCATACAGATCTGCCTCCTCCGGAAACCTCATCTGGGAGAAATCACATGTTTGTTCCTTTGCCTCTGGCTTGTTTCACTCAGCACAATGTCCTTAAGGTCCATCCATGTTGCAGCACATGTCAGGATGTCCTACCTTTTTAAGGCTGAGCCAGCGTGATGGCGAGTCCCTCTTTCTCCTTTGAAACTCCCCAGACACACACGCACATGCAGACACACCCACCAGCCCACACCAGCAGGCATCACTCAGACACTCAGAAACATGCCCACAATCACGGCCCACATGAACACTCAGCCAAACACAGCCTTGCACACATGGTACGCAAAGATGCAGCTGGCACGCACAGACGCGCCCGGCACAACGTGCAAGCTGTGGCTGCGGCCCCAGAATCTCCTCCCTCCCAGCCCTTCCCTCTATCACCCCATGTCAGTTCTGGGGCCACCTTATTGAGCTGAGGATCTTGGGTCCAGATTGGTCTCCTCGCCTCCTTTCCCGTTGGTCCTGATTCACCCAGGCCAGCCCTGTTGAGGCACTGACAGGGGAGGACAGAACCAAGCCTGCCCCAGGGCCTTCAAGCCAGATCTACCCCTTGCAATGATAAGGGGAAGTGTGAGCCCCCTCAGGGCTGTGTCAGAGAACCCCAAAGCCATTGACAGGGCTCCAGCTGGGGAAGGGACAGGTGGGGCTGTGACAGTTCCCTGGGAAGCAGGCTGGGCTCTCAGAGCTGGGTGGGCACCCTGGGGCTGTGCTTCTCATGCTATCAGGGAGTGCGAGTAGGGCAGGGGCCTGGACTCAGGCCGAAACCTGGAAGCGAACAGCCTTCTCTGGAACTGGCTGAGGTCATGTGACCTGGTCCTCTGTGGGCCTCTCCTTAAGGATGGGGGTGCCAGGCAGAAGCTAAGACTCAGAGAGGTTAAGCTACTTCTTCAAGGTCACACAGTTCCATTTGACTGAGGTTAGATCAGAGTCCAGGTCTCTTCTCACTCATAAGTGAGAGTTGAACAATGAGAACACATGGACACAGGGAAGGGAACATCACACACCGGGGCCTACTGGGCGGGTGAGGGGCAAGGGGAGGGAGAGCATTAGGACAAATGCCTAATGTATATGGAGCTTAAAACCTAGATGAGGGGTTGATGGGTGCAGCAAACCACCATGGCACATGTATACCTATGTAACAAACCTGCACATTCTGCACGTTTCCCGGAACTTCAAGTGAAAAAAACAAAAACAAAAGCGAAAAACTGTGCTTGTCGCCACTCCTGGAACAGAGGGGAAGCAGCAGTTCTCCTAGGTGGGGTGCGGGGGTCCTTGCCATGAGGCCAGTCACTATCTCAAGAAGCCAAGGGCCCAGCTGCTGGGAGCCTGGGCTGGGGGGCAGGAGGGCGGTTCTTGGACCTCATCAGTGGAGCCTCAGGGAACTGTGGGAGGTTCCCACCCTCACACACCCTAAGTGCACCCAGGAACATCCACCCAGGGGTATGTGCACCAAGCCCTGTCCCCCCAACCCCCACACGCACCCAAGCGAGTGGAAAGCGGCACTCGACGTCTCTCATCGGGTACCGAAGCAGAGCTGGGTGAAAGTGCTGGAATCAAAACGGCACCCCTAAACACAAGCTCCTGGAGGTAGCGACAGGCTCTGTTCACAGTGGCATCCTCAGAGCCGGCACAGAGCAGCTGCTCAACAGCAGGTATGAACAAGTAGACAAGAGCCAACCCTCCACAGCCCCCAAAGCAGGGGCACGAACCATTTTGCTGGTGAGGAAATGAAGGCTCAGCGGGAAGGGACACCTGCCCAGGTCCCAGTTAGTAGTGGCAGAGCTGGGATTCGAACCCGGGCCCATCTTCTGTGATGTTCATGCTCTCTCAGGATACAGAGACAGCTCAGCCTGGCCTTGGTCCCTGGAAGCCTAGAGTGGCTCAGTTGGCCCCAAGATCCCACACCCTGTCCCAGCCCCACCATGAATCCCACACAGCAGCTGGTCGGGGGGGTGTCCCAGAGCCAGCCTGCCCAGGATGGAACCTGAGCTGCTATCCAGGAGCCAGGGAGCCCCAGACAAGACCACACCCATCTCTCATCAGTATTTCTCATCAGTAAACTGGGAACCACAAATCCCCATCTCACAAGGCTGCTGGGAGGATGCAGTCGGTGGCGCTAAAGCACTTAGAAGGGGCCTGGCGGTTGGCAAGAGCTCCACAGCCCAGCTCTTTCTGAGCCCTGCAGCCCTGATGAGCCTCCTCCTGAGAGTCCACTTAGAGGTAAGTGCCTGCAGGAGGGGCCTACAGGTGTCAGGGAAGAGAGTGGAGAAGCTGCTTCTCTGCCTGCCTGTTAAGTCCTGGCCAAGCCTGAGGCTGGGAGAGAGGAGGGGCTGGCAGCCTCCTTCCACCCCAGAGACACAGCAGGGCAGGGAGGGATTTTTGGTCACTCCCTAGGAGAATCGAGAATGTGCCAGATCAGTCAGGAAGGGGGTGAAGCAGGGAGTGTGGCAGGGCTGCTGAGGGCTCAGGTGGTCGGGGTCTGTCCTCGCTGCCTTCTCATGCCTTTGTAGGATGTTGGGGTGACAGGGCTATGCCTCAAAGGACACCCCCAGGACATTCCTGCCTCTCTCCTCTCCCAGGTGGGTGGGTACAGCAGGAGCATGCCCAGCACACCATGCTCCGTCCCATCCTCTCCCTGGCGCCCGTCAGAGGAGGCCAGTGGGGAAGCACTATCAGTATCCCATTTTACAGATGAGGAAACTGAGGCCCCAAGAGGTCCCAAAGAAACACAGCTCTAAACATGGGACATCCAAATTTGGCCTGTGTAGCGGAGCCCAAGTCGAAGGCAGACACCCCCAAAAAGCTACCCCTGTCCCCCAGCACCCCTCAATGTCCTGGTGAAGGATGGGCATATATATGAGGGCTCCTGCAGCCAGGGCGCTTGGCCTCACAAGTGTCCCTGACCCCACAGTAGCCCCAAAGCAGCTATACCCTCTGGCTCCTGGTCCTCTCTCCACCACTGACCTCTGGCTCCACTACTGGAGCCTGGCTGTTTCATCAGAAACCCGCAGGAAGAGACCGGGAGGGATGCCCAGGGGCAGTATCCTGCTGACGCCAGACAATCCCAACTCTTCCCACAAGGAAGGAGCAAGGCACTGTAGCCCCTCTGGGGAAGGGGCCTGGGTGGGCGGTGGCCTTGCAGAAAACGCCTGCGGGGAGCCCAGAGCAGTCACACTTCATGGGAGTGGCCATTAGGGGACTTTCAAGGCAGTCAATGTGGTAGGAGGGAGTGGAGTGGCTCTGGAGCCACCCCCCAACCAACTCCCGTGGCCTCAGATCTGCCTAGTCCTAGTCCTGTCCCTCCCCAGCTCCCACCCAGACACAAACCCCACCCTCATGGCCCGAGTACGAAGGCCCTACCCTTCAAGGGTCCTGAGAAGGTTCCATTACACCCCCCAGTTTCAAACTCAGTCTCCTCATCTACAAAATGGGCTAACAATAGGACTTACCTCATAAAGTTGTTAGGCGAATTCAATCAGTTACCACATCTAAACCCCTCACAACAGTGCCTAGTCAATAACTGTTAGCTGCAATTACTATGAAGCAGCCTCTGCTGCAGCACTGGCCACTCCCTCCTCCAGCTCAGGCCAGGCTCAGAGAACCACCTAGAAGGAGGGTCCTAAGGCAGAGGGCTCAGGGGGTCTGCTGGAACTTGGATTTTCCCACAGTTGTTAGGGCTTCAGCGGAAAGGGCACCAGGGGCTGCTGGGAAACCCCTCATCCGCCCTGAGTTGCTGTGGGCAATGCATTCACCACACCCACAAATAGAGCTTTGTTGCCCACGGTAACCAGGCACCCAGGTGCCCAGCACCACCCTCATAGTGTGCCCAGGACAAAAGCATTCTCATCCTCATCACACTAATGGGGAAACTGAGACCCAGAAGTGAAAGGATGTGTCCAAGATCATAGAGCGAGGCCAGGCTGGCTCCCTCTCTAAAGACAACATGAAGCTAAATCTAATGTCTAATGGCTCTCACTGGACCAGTGTGCCTGTGTCCACAGCCTCTCTTGCTCTCTGCCCTGGCCACACTCTACCTCTTCTGAGTGGCCTCCCTTGGGGGAGGGCAGGTCTCCATCCTCCCTTCTCTTACCCTTCTGGAAGGCTCTGCCTTCACTCTCTCCATTAAGGATCCTTTTAAATGTCCATCAGACTCCCCAGGCTTCCCTGCTGTGCTCTCTGGGGCTCCCCATCCTCTTTAAAATAAAGCCAAAGTCCTTCCGAGGACACAAACATCCAGCATGAGCCAGCCCGGCCGCCTCTAGACCTCACTGCCAGGCCCTCTCTCCACTGCTCTCTGCTGCAGCCATACTGTATTCCTGGAACACAGGACGCACGGTCCCACCTCTGAGCCTTTGCTCTAGCTGATCCCTCTGCTGTGAACTCATTCCCTGTAGAAGTTTTGCTCACAGCTACATCTTCAGAGGTGAGAACCATGCATGACACAGAGAAGATGCTCACTGATGGATTTAATGAGTCAAACATTGAAGAATGAATGAGTGCCGGAAATAAACAGGATAGGTGGCAGCATAGCATGCCCTTAAGAACATGGCTGTGGATTCAAATCCCAGACCAATCACTGAATTTCAAGCCACTTTGCCTCTCTGAGCCTCTGTTTTCTCATCTGTCAAGTGGCAATAACAATAAATGGTACGTGCCTCATAGGGGCACCTTGAGGATTAAAAGAGAGGGTTTCAATAAATGAAGTACTGATTTCAAAACCTGGCACATAGTAGGCGCTCAGCACATGGCCCTTATATACTTATGGCCAGCAGCGGCTGGGCCTCATCCCTCCCTGGCTGGCTCCACTAGTATCAGGCTGCCTATGACTCTCAGACAAACCTGGCCAAGGGCCCAGAGTACTCTCCCCAGGGCACCCGGCCTTGTGTCCCAAGATGGCCACAGGCTGACTTCATGGCACAGAAACTCTGGGAATTTCCTGGCAGGAAGGCTTCATTGCCTGGACTTGAGAACAGCTGATGGGCAGCCGGGGCTGGTGAGAGGTGACCGCTGGAACACATCCCTGGCAACTGGCTGCCCCACCTCCACCTGAGGCCACCGCCCGGGATGGGATGCCTGGGGCCTGGGCTCAACTACACAGGGCACTGGGCTGGCCCAACCCCTGGTCTACCCTGTGGGTTCATCATGGACAAAGAGTGATTGCACCATCCCAGCAACCTCACAGTCCCTTTGGCCTGAATGGACCAAGTATTTCTGGCAACTCTAGTCCAGGCTGTGGGGCCTTGAGGGAGCTAAGAGACAGCCTAAAGTGTCCCTTTCCTACTTCAGATAGGACCGTAACCAAGTAAGGTCACCCAGGAAACGGGTAGCCATGCAGGGCTGTCCCACCGTACGCTGCAGTTTGCAGGGCACGCTCACACTTAGGGGCCAGCAGCATTTACCGAATACAAACTACTACATGGCAGCCCTGGGCCATGGGCTTGAGAAGACACAGTTCTGCCCTCAGCCAGCTCACTGTCTGCCCCAGCTCTCCCCACTTTACAGATGAGTAAACTGGGGCACAGAGGAGTGACATGCCTGCTTCAAGGTCGCTCAGTGCCTCCAATAGCAGAGCTGGCACCCGGCCCCAAGGAGCAGAGAGATGTTTTTTGTTGGTTTGTTTGAGACGGAGTTTTGCTCTTGTTGCCCAGGCTGGAGTGCAATGGCGCGATCTCAGCTCACCGGAACCTCCGTCTCCTGGGTTCAAGCGATTCTCCTGCCTCAGCCTCCCAAAGTGCTGGGATTACAGGCATGCGCCACCACGCCTGGCTAATTTTGTATTTTTTAAGAAGAGACAGGGTTTCTCCATGTTGGTCAGGCTGGTCTCAAACTCCCGACCTCAGGTGATCTGCCCACCTCAGCCTCCCAAAGTGCTGGGATTACAGGTGTGAGCCAACGCGCTCGGCCTGAGATGTTTTTAAAACAGATATTATTGGCTGCGAATCAATGAGAAAACTGTGTGATGGAAGTCTCAGGATCCGAAGCTAAATGTTAAGTCAGTAATTCCACTTGGGAGGAACCCCAGCATGGGCCTGGCACCAGGCAGGAAACAGTGATGAAATAAAAGCTTTCTGTATCCCAGCCGGGTGTGGTGGCTCACACCTGTAATCCCAGCACTTTGGGAGGCCGAGGTGGGTGGATCACGAGGTCAGGAGTTCGAGACCAGCTTGGCCAACATGGTGAAACCCCGTCTCTACTAAAAATACAATATGCCGGGCGTGGTGGCGCGTGCCCGTAATCCCAGCTACTCGGGAGGCTGAGGCAGGAGAATCGCTTGAACCTGGGAGGCGGAGGTTGCAGTGAGCCAAGATGGCGCCACTGCACTCCAGTCTGGGTGGCAGAGCAAGACTCTGTCTCCGGCGGTTGGTGGGGAGTAAAGTTTTCTGTATCCATACTGTCCTCTAGGTTACAAAAGACTAGAGCAGGCCGGGAGTGGTGGCTCATGCCTGTAATCTCAGAACTTTCGGAGGCTGAGGCAGGAGGAATGCTTGAACCCAGGACTTTGAGACCAGCCCGAGCAACATAGTGAGACCCTGTCTCTATTTTTAAACAAATAATAATAAATAAAATAGATACTTAAAAAAAAAAAAAAGACCAGAGCAGGCATCCACAAGACTCCTTGAAGGGAGGCCAGGGCTCAGCCAGGCCTTTGGGGAGAAGCCGTGCCCCTCACCTCGCCACGCCCTGGCAGAAAGGCAGGCACACACACCACTCACCCAGACATGCAAACACCTGCACGCGCAAATACTGCCCCCGGGCTGCTTCATCCCACGGCTGTGCTGTCCCCTCGGGCCAGCGTCTGGCGCCTGAACAGCCACGGACAAGGCGTTCTCTCTTTTTTTTTTTTTTTAGAATTTCAGGAGGATTCTTATTCTCACTCCTCAGCTTCATGGGGTGGAAGGAGAAAAGAGGGGCTTTCTTCCTCAAAGAGTCCAGTGAAGATTGTCCAACATGCTGGAGATGGCAATCGGCAGAGAGCAGGTGGCCCTGGCAAGAGGGACGCCGACAGTCCTGGGACTGGACAGAACCTCCGCTGCTGCCCAAAGAGCCAGCATTCAGGATTCATGTCCTCGGGTCTTGAAGACCTTCCTGATACCCAGTGTGGCCAACCTAGAAATTTGGAGGGTCAAAGACAGGGCATCGTGGCCCCAACCCCTATTATGCAGGTGGGTAACTAAGGAAAAGGGGCTGGTCGGGCTGCTCCACCACTGGACTCCAGCCAGACAGTACCCTGGGGCCAGGCTACATCCCTCCCTGTCTAGACAGGGGCTGGGATTGGGAAGTTGGGGTCCCCAGGGGCCAGCCTGTTCCTGGGGTGACTGTGCTTCCAGGAGAGGCCCACCCAGCCTGGCTGGCAAAGCCCTCCCACGTGCAGCTGCTAGCCCGGAGAGGTGAGTCACTGTCCCTGAGCCCTTTACAGAAGCTCTTGGGAAAGCCACAGACCTCAGGCCGGCCCAGCCCCCAGCCTCTAATGGCATGTCCTTACCGGCCCCTGGGGACCCTGCCCTGCCCTACGCCTAGCACTCAGCAAGCACCCAGCATGGGGACCCAGAACTGAAACAGGGACCTGGGAGCAACAGGGCAGCCCCTCACCCAGGGCAGGCTCTGCAGCATGACACACCCACCTCTGAGGCCCCCTCCTCCCCCGCAGACCTGCTCCGTGGACAGCTGCGGGTCCTCCACGCAGGGAACTGCCCTCCCTACCCCACATCTGGCCCTGGCTAGTCCACCCCAACTCTGGGTCCCGGCGTGGAGGTCAAAGGTCAGCGAGGGGAGGGAGGATGCTAAGGCCCCACAGGTGGAGCGGGACATCACGCCCACGACCGAGCTCCAGGCTCCACCCGCCGGTGGGTGGCTTCCTTACGGCTTCCTTACCGTGGCGTCCTCAGCGCCGTGGTGGCCGATGAGGCGGCTGCCCCCTGGGTGCCGCTGTGCCCAGCGGCTGATGTCGTAGACGCGGCGCTCGATGACCAGCCACTTGTCGCCGGGCTGGTCGTGCGCGCGGATCTGCTCCCAGCAGAAGGTGGGCAGCGGCGCCCCCGGCTGCGCGGGTCCCTCCCGCGGTCCCGGCTCCCCGACGCCGCCCATGCTGCACGCACGAGTCCTGGGGATCCCAGGCGGTGGCCGAGGTCCGAGCAAGACCCCGAGGGAAGCGAAGAGCGCTCCCGGGCGCCGCCTCCGCCGCCGCCGCCCGCTGCTCCGGCCCCGCCCTGCCGCCGCGGCCGCCGTACGAGCGAGCGTGCGCCTCCCGGCTCGCGGCGCAGGGAACTCCCCGCCTTATAACCGCGCGGACGGCGCCCGCCTCGCCTCGCCTGCCCCCCCGCCCCCGGCCAGGCCCCGGCCCCCAAGGCTGGCTGACCCCCCGCGTCCGCTCCAATCCAGGCGCGGGGCCTCGGTCTCCATTGGCCGCCAGGGAGGGCGGCGTCGAGGCGGCCCGCCCCTCCCGGGAGGACAGCGGCCGCCACCCAGCCCTGCCCCGGGGCACCGTCCCGCCCCCTTTCCCCGGGCTGCCGGCTTCCAGGCTCTTGACTCCGCCCGGAGCGCGGGGCCTGGGGACACAACACGCACCTGTTGGGCGTCCCGCAGCGCCTCGCCACGCCCTCGGGAACCGGAGGCGGAGTCCCGGTCTGTGAGCAGCGGGGCCTGGGGGGCTTCCAGCCGCGCGTCCTGCAACGTCAAATCCAGTGCGCCCAGAGGGGGGACGCTGTCTCGGGGTGCCTGTGAACAGTCTTCAAACCATGGGCCCCAATCTCTGCGGGGCCCCCACCGCCGCTGCAGCTCTCGCGGAGCCCTCTGCTGGGGGCGGGTGGCCTCTCCTCCGCCCTCGGCGCTGCAGGGCTGGGGATGGCCAGGGGTGGCCAAGGGGGAGGTAGGGGAGCAGGAGGGCACTGGCGCGTGGAGGCGGGCGCTGCCATCCATGGGCTGAGGACACCTGTGCTTGTTACTGCTTCCCCACCCCTTTTTTGTTTTGAGACAGGGGTCTCACTCTGTCGCCCAGGCTGCAGTGTAGTGGCATGATGTCGGCTCACTGCAGCCTCAACATCCTAAGCTCAGGAGATACCCCCACCTCAGTCTCGGGAGTCCCCAGCTGGGACTACAGGCACGCCCCATCATACCCGGCTAATTTTTGGTGTTATTTTATTTTTGTAGAAATGGGGGTCTTGCCATGTTGCCCAGGCTGGTCTTGAACTCCTGGACTCAAGTGACCCTCTCGCCTCCCAAAATGCTGGGATTACAGGCATGAGCCACTGCACCTGGGCCCCATCCGCTTTTTTTAATTTAAATACCTTCAAGTCCTTCTGAAGGTGTAGGTAGCTCCCCTAATTGCTTCGGATTTCTTTGTGATAAATATACCTGTTCCTAAAAGTTAAGCGTTCACACCAGCAAGGAATTCAAATCAGGCTAAGGTTACTTCCAGAGCACTGGTCTTCAATCTTCCATCAGAACCACCTGAAAGGCTTCCATCAGAACCACCCAGGAGGGTTATTCGGTGGGTCCGGTGTGGAGGCAGAGACTTACATGGCCAGTTCACAGGTGATGCTGACCGGCTGGTTGGGGAAATGCACTTAGAAAACCCTAAGTATATTTCTCTGATATGCTAATATTTTGTCTTGGTCTAAAGAGGACCAGTATCCCCAGAAGGGCAGAGGGGGCCTCTGAGTTCTCCATGGTACCAGGAGCTCCTGCCTTTGCTTGTCAGGACATCCAGCAAGGCCCATGATGTCATCAGGCACCGGGGCTGCCTGGGCCCTCTCCACTGAGGCACCCACTGACCATATCCTGGAACCCCAACCTGGCACATGTGTGTGGGGGTGCAAGAGCATGGCTGGTGGCCCTGGCCCAAGGGGGCTGCAGGCACCCCTGCCCCCCACCATGTTCACACAGCACAGGAAAGAAGGCTGACTCTTGAAGGAATGCATCCCCTGTACCAAAATCCAGCCCATCCACTGAGGGCATGGACCTGGCCCTGGCCCCACCTTCAGCAGCCCTGAGTGGCCAGATGTGGCCATCCTAGGGGCTTCTTCCTTGGGGCCAGCCCTGGCCTGGTCTCAGCCCCTGTGTGTGAGGTGGTTGGGGGTTGTGATAGGTTAGAACCTCCACTTTCCCCAGCTGCCCCCAGAAGAGATGGGGAAGATGAAGCGGGGGCCACAGAATCATGCAAGAGCTGTGAGTGAGGGCAGGGACCACAGCCCTATTGGCCAAGTCCTCCTCGAAGGGATCACTGTGGAGGCCAGGCGGAGCTCCTCAGAATGCTCCTCAGGAAAGAGGGGCTGCACACAAATGGCCAACACACACACGAAAAGGTGCTCAGCATTGCTAATCATCAGAGAGCTGCAAATGAAACTACAATGAAATACCGCCTCACACTTGTTAGGAGGGCTCCTATAAAAAAGAAAAAGGCCTGGAATCCCACCACTTTGGGAGGCCGAGGCAGGAGGATTGCTTGAGCCCTGGAGTTCAAGACCAGCCTCGGCAACATAGCAGCAACCCCGTCTTTAATAAATAAATACATAAATGAAAAAATCATGCCAGGCATGGTGGTTCATGCCTGTAATCCCAGCACTTTGGGAGGATCTCTTGAGCCTAGGGGTTCGAGACCAGCCTGGGCAACATGACAAAACCCTATTTCTACAAAAAAAAAAAACAAAAAAAAAACAAAAAAAAAACCTAGCAGGGCATGGTGGTGCATGCGCCTGCAGTCCCAGCTACTTAGGAGGCTGAGGTAGAAGGATCACTTGAGCCTGGGAAGCAGAGGTTGTAGTGCCCCAAGATCATGCCATTGTACTCCAGCCTGGGCTACAGAGGGAGACCCGGTCTCAAAAAATCAAATCACACGTGTTGGCAATGATGCAGAACCCTTGTGCATTGTGGGTAAGAATGTGAAGTGCTATAGCCAACTATAGAAAAGAGTATGAAAATGGCTTTAAAATGCCTATGATTCAGCAATTCCACTTCTGGGCATATACCCAAAAGAACCGAAAGCAGAGTCTTGAGGAGATATTTGTACATCTATTTTCTTAGCAGCATTATTCACAATGGCCAAGAGGTCATTGTGAGGCAGCACAACTGTCCATCCACAGACGCTGGATAAACAAAACGTGGTCAGGCCAGGCGCGGTGGCTCACGCCTATAATCCCAGCACTTTGGGAGGCTGAGGCGGGCGGATCACCTGAGGTCAGGAGTTTGAGACCATCATGGCCAACATGGAGAAACCCTGTCTCTACTAAAAATACAAAAATTAGCCAGGCATGGTGGCGCATGCCTGTAATCCCAGCTACTCAGGAGGCTGAGGCAGGAGAAAGGCTTGAACCCAGGAGGTGGAGGTTGCGGTGAGCCGAGATCGCGCCATTGCACTCCAGCCTGGAGTAATAATTAATTATAATATAATAAAATTTAAAATAAAAAATAAAACGTGGTCTATGCATACAATGGAATATTATTCAGTCTTAAAAAGGAAAGAAATCCTGTCACACGCTACAACAGATGGACACTGAGGACATGAAGTGAAAGAAGCCAGTAATGAGAGGACAAATACTGCATCACCCACTTAAATGAGGGCCCTCGTGCAGTGAAATTCATAGAAAGTAGAATGGGGGTTGCCTAAGGCTGGGAGGAGGTGGAAATAGAGGGTTGATTAATGGGTACAGAGTCTCAGTTTTGTGAGATGAAAATGTTCTGGAGATGTTTCAGAACACTGTAAATGGACTTAGCACTACTGAACTATACACTTAAAAATGGTTAAGGGAGGGCCAGGCACAGTGGCTCACACCTGTAATCCCAGCACTGTGGGAGGCTGAGGCGGGCGGATCACTTGAGGTCAGGAGTTCAAGAACAGACTGGCCAACATGGTGAAACCCCGTCTCTACTGAAAAAATAAAAAAAAAAAAATTCACACACAAAAAATTAGCTGGGCATAGTGGCTTATGCCTGTAGACCCAGCTACTTGAAAGGCTGGGGCAGGAGAATCGCTTGAACCCGGGAGGTGGAGATTGCAGTAAGCCTAGATTGCGCCACTGCACTCCAGCCTGGGTAACAGAGTGAGACTCCATCTCAAAACAAAACAAAACAAAAACAACAATTAAAAAAAAAAGAGTTAAGGTAGTACAAGTTATGGGTTTTTTACCATAATAAAATGAAAAAGGCAAGGAGGCTGCGAAAGCCATTTAGTCCTATATTTCCAACTCACAGATGAGGAAACTGAAGCCCAGAGAGGAGCGACTTTGCCCAGGTGCACAGCCCCGGCAGGAGTTCCATCAGGACAGTCTTGGCAGACTGGAAAGCATCCTGCAGGAGTGAAGCACGCCAGTGCGCAGCTGGTCTCAGCTCAGCGCCTCCACCCTCAGAGGCCAGAGTCGTTGCTAGGTTTGAAGAGGGGGCCAAAGAGGGTTAAAATGTTCACATGTGCCAGGGGTACTCAGAGAGGCCCAAGTGGGTTATCTAGAAAATCCATTTAAGAGGAACAACTCCCTCGTGGCTGATGTCGGCTAACCCTCCCCAGCCACCTTTAAGCACATTGCAGGTGTCTAGGAAAGGGAATCCAGGATGCTGGTTCATACTGTGGGCTCCAGGGCTGGCCTCATGATTCCTATCCTGGGGCCATCATTTCCTCTGTGGCACTTCTGTGTGCCTCATTCTACTCATCTGCAAAATGGGAGAATAGTACTCTATAAGGTTGCTGGGAGGATGAAATGAATTAGATCATTTAAAGGGTTTAGAATCATGCCTGGCACAGTCAGTGCTCAGCTATTATCTCTCGTTGGGAGATACTGAGAGTGTATGTCCATCCTCCAGGCATTTCAGTTCTCTGTTTATGACCCCACTTGGGGTCTGACAGCAGGCTATGCCATTGCAGGGGCAGGCAGCACGGGTCTGGGGTATGGGACCCTCTGCCTGGCCCCTGGAGCGTGGTCTGGTGTCTCCTAGGTCTTCAGTGTTGCTGGGCCAGGAGCACAGAAGCTGGGGGTAGCGTGGACAGCTCCAGGGCCCAGACCTCCAACTTCCTTTGGCCCCGCAGCTGACCCAGGACTGACAGAGAGGAGAGAAAGCGACTGCCACGCAAGAGAGGCTGTGGGGATCACAGCAGCGAACACAGCCTCTTGCGCCCTTTTCTGACATCCTCCTTTGCCTGCCTGCTTTCCTCTCTTTCATCTGATGCCCTGTGCGTGTTCCTGGTATGTTTTTGATTGCCAGTCTTCCCCCTGGACATTCTCAGCTCAAGCACAGGTGTCCCCAGCATGGGTGGAGGGCTTCCTGTGGTCCTGGCCAGTCCACAGCTAGCCTGACCTACCAGCTGAGTGGCACCAAGGCCTCAGGCCAATACGGAAGTCCCCACAAGGTGTCACCAGCCCAGTAGATACTGACCCGACTCAGAAGCTGCTATGCTCTCCACCACCCCAAGAAGGCATCTATTGGCCTGGGCCCACATCCCTACAGGTGGGGAGGGGCTCAGCCACAAGACACCTTCCCAGCCCCACTCTGGGTCCTCAGAGGTCCTGGCCACCCCCACCTCTTCCAACTGTGACGGCTGCCCCTTGCTGAGAGCTCGTCTAAGACCTGGGCTTCCATGGTCCCCGCCTGTGCTTCCAGCAGACATCACCAATCAATCCTGCCACTGTCCCACTGAGCAACAGGTGGCCTCGATGCTTTGCCTCTGAGCTGCAGGCTTCTATGAGACTGGAGGTAACCATTGCTGGATGCAAGGAGACCCAGGGGAGGACCTGACCAAGGTGCCACAGTGAGGCAGTGGGAGAGCCAGCCTTGGTGCCGTTCTTCCCAACAGCAGGCCACCAGCCACGGGGAGAGGGAGGCCTGGCTCATCCCCCAGTAACCCACAGCCCTCTGAATACTAAGGGAGGACTCAAATAGTCCTCCCCACAGCAAGTAAGTGGTGATGGCGGAGGTGGGGTGGCTTCAGGATTTGGGTTTAATCCCAAGCACGAGGGCGGGCAGGGAAAGGATTTGGTTTCATTCCTTCAGATGCCCAAGCCTTGGCCAGAGCCCCAGGGTGCAGGAGTGAGGGCGCGTGGCCACCCAGCCTGTACCAACAAAGCCTGCCTTTATTAAATAGAGATCGCGTTACATTCCATCCAAAGAAGGAAATCCGGACGTGGTGAGGGATGTGTCCAGGTGGGAGCTCCGAACGCTGGTCCCGAGTGGGCTCTGATGTGTGGGAGGGCCCAGGTCCTGCCTGCCCACCCAGGCCCCACATGCCAGGGCGCATGTCTGCATGGCCACCCACAGCTGAAAACAGGCATGGGCGACCTGAAGCCCTGTCTGTGTTCTACTGTGGGAGAAAGTGCCCCAGTCCTTCCAGCGGTTTTGGGAGCAGGGCCTCCAGGAGCACAGGGCTGAGACGGGGTGGGAGGGAAGGTGACAAGGGAGGCCTTTATGAAGGGGGAGGGAGGAAGGGGGAAAGGAAGGGAGGAAGCGGGGGAGGGGTCTTGACTCATCTTAACAAGGCTTTGGGGCAGTTCTGTGCTATGGAGGCCCTGCCAGCCCCTCCTAGTAGTCCAATAGGGAGGCCACCGGGAACAAGGCACAGGATGGCCACAAGGGGGTGCTGCTGGCCCAGGGCTTGGCAGCTGGGGTGGAGGGTACCCTGGAGATCCAGCCACCCAGAACAGTCCCTTTCTGAAAACAAGCCAGCAACAAGGCACCTGCAGGCAGTTCTGGGGACTGGGGAGGGGGCGCTGGCTGCCTCAGGTGTCCCCTCCCAAGGGCTCAGGCCCCCCGAGTATGGATCCAAGCTCCCTGGTCTTTGGTGCTTTCTTGAAATCCTCCTGGTGGTGGCAGAACCCAGTGGGGAAGAGAGGGGGGTCTTGCCGTGAAGTCCAGGCCCGTCTGTCCCAGGATGGACGTGTGGTGCTGGCTCAGTGCTGCCTCCATGGCCTGTCTGTCCATCCATTCTGCCTCTGGCTCAGGGCTGGCTCCAGGCCCCCGTCTCCCTGTGTGTCGGCTTGTTCTGGGGTGGGTGTTTGCTCTGTCTCAGAGCTCCCCTTCAGGCCTGGGCCGCGCCCTAAGCCTCCTGGGGGAAGAAGCCGAGCTTGGCCAGTGACATCTCCTTCCGCAGCCTCATGATCTCCCAGAACATGGGCTCTGCTGCAGGCAGAGAGAGGGTGAACAGGTCGGGGACAGCTCAGGGTCACCTCGGGCAGATGGCCAGGTCCCCTCCTGTGGCTTTGGACAGAGCAGCTGGCACAGCACCCTAGGGTCCCTGGCCCCCAAAACAGATGACCTCAGCGAGTGGCTGGACCTCTCTGAGGCTCCACTCTTGAGCCTTGGAAACTGCTGAGTGCCGACCACACCCGAGGGATCTGTTTGCACCACACTGACGGCCACCCCCACAGCCCGATGCAGACACGCAGGTACACGCTGTCACACGCCACAGCGGTGGTCCAGACCTGGGAACTACATTAGACAAGGCACAGATGCCTCCCTGGGGTCTCACAAGGACCCTGCGCAGTGAGGCGGGGACCACAGCGGCCATCCGGGGACCTAGCAGGTGTCAACACCCAGCATGCCTTGGCCTTGGCCTCCAAGAGGACTTGACCCCCAGGATGGAGAGGAGATAGCTCCTTACTCAGAGGGTCGGGCCAGACTGGTTCAGGAGAAGACTCAGCAGCGAGCAAAGGTTGGTGGAGGAGCGGGGAGCCAGGCCTTGCAGAATGGGCTGTGGGGGGAGGGGGTGGAGGGAGGCCCTGTCCAGCATGGAGTGGAGTGGGAGCAAAGGCTGGAGGTGGGTGACCCTGTGTTCAGGTGACCAGGAGGAGGTGGCCACCACCTCCAGGGCCAGGGAGAGATTCACAGGGGTGGCCCCCTTGTGCGGGGCCGGGAGAGGTTTGGGGACAGGAGAAAGACCAGCCGGACGGACTCAGGTACAGAGCTCAGCACCCAGGAAGTTTGTGAACGCTTTACTAAACCACAACCCTCCCCGCTCCCCAGCCTCCTAGCTGAGTCTTGCCTCCGCTAGGGGCAGGTGGGCCCAGAGGGCGCTTCCCCATCCAGCCCCACTCCCGTGTGCCATCCCTGCACCGACCACCAGGGGGCGCTCACCGTCCTGCCGCACCAGGCCTTGCTGGATGTAGCGGATGTAGGTGAAGAAGTTGCACACTGCGGTGATCTGTGGGCAGAGGTGGGGACGGTGTGACCTGCCAGCCCCACGCTGGGGGTCCCCTGACAGGCGGATCTGAGTCCAGAGCAGGAGGCCCCAGGTCCCTGCAGAGCCAGGCAGTGCTCCCTGACTCAGCTGGGACTGGGCTTTCAAGTAGTAATCAACAACAGCATGACTAGCCCTGCTGTAATAGCAGCAGCAGCAGCAGTCATTTCATCAAGCGCCTGCAGCGAACGGAGTAGACGCGCTTATTATTCCATCTTACATGGGGGAAAGCGGAGCCACCTGGGGGAAGCCGCTGACATCCATCACGGAGATGGCGGAGCTAATGAGCCAGCATGCAGCAGAGCTGTGAGATGAACCGGGCAGGCTGTCCCAGAGTCTACACTCGCCCTCTCACAGGCCGGCTTGCTCCAGATGCTGGAGTTTTGGGCCAGCCAGGCCTCAGTCCAGTGCTACTGATAACACTGGGAAAGGAAAGGGGGTCAGAAGCCGCTCACCTGGGCTGCCCGGGGCCCCTGGGGCCTCAGGCCTGCTCCATGCCAGGCCCCGGGGACCCTGTGTTGGCTCAGACACTGCTATGAGGACTCACACCACGGAGAGGGCACTGTTGGTGCCTGGCCCAGGGCCCCTTCCCAGGCCTGGGCCCCATCTCCCAGCTGCTGAGAGTGGGGGCACTAATGGCTCAGAGGTGCCCCCCTCTGTACTCACTCCTCCTGTAGACCTCAGCCAATGACTGACTTGTGTGGAGATAGAAAGGACAGTCCCCTTGCCTCAGGGTGGAATCAACTCTGCTAAGAGCCCGGTGGATGGGGCTGAAGCTGGGCTACAGCTAAGGCCACATCCTGGCTGGACTCCCCCGTCCCTTCCCTCATTCTCCTGGGAGCTGCACACAATCTCCAGGTGAGGCTCTGCCTCTTCGGAACCCAGCCTAAGACAGGGTGGAAGGTAGCCGGCGGCTGTGCCCGCCCGCAACAGCCCCTACTGAATGTCCAACACTCCTGGGGAGGGACGTCAAGTGAGAGGGGCACCCGCAGGCTGGGGAGTGGAGAAGCTTCGGGGAGGGGCGGGACGGTGGTGGCCTGGCAAAGATAGGGAGGTGCGAGAGAGCGGGGCGAGGTCGGGGAACCAGCCCGTCGTGGCAGGGACACCGCTGCACAGGGAGGGTTGAGGAGAGGCTGCGGCAGGAGGGTGGGGCAGGGCAGAGCTCAGGACAGGAGCAGGGACAGTGGATGCCCACAGAGGCTCATGAGCAGGGAGTAGCAGGGAGGGGGCTTTCCCTCTCCAGGGAGTGTGCTAGGGAGAAAACACTTTTCCCTGTCGACTCCACATGTCTTGGTCTTTCAGGGCAGGGACCACATCCTAAAACTTCAGACCCTCCTCACCTCATCTCCCACCCCCAGCTTCATCCAGTGCAGCAGGACACCCAGGCCAGGGACTTAAAGCACTAGAGGTGACATTGTTGAGCACGGGAACATCTTTTGTGGGGCCTGCTGTTGAGCCATGGTTGGGCCTGGAAAGCGGTGATGGAGATAAGTGGCCACTGAACAAGGCTCAGTGGGCACAAATCCACAGGGTAGGGGCTGCAGTGGACTCAGAGCCAGGATCCCAGGTCTCGGCTGTGTGGCCCTGAACACACCCCTTTCCTTTGCCAAGGCTCAGCCTCCCTTTTGGTAAATGGGTGCTCAGCACACCGCTGGGAGGACTCACGCTCGGATGCCTTGTGGAGTCCATCAAGGACAGTATAGTCTGCTGCCAGCAAAGGGACCATTTGTCCCCTTTAGACCTGCTCCCCCGCGAGGAGCCTCCAGCAGGCCTGAGATGGTTCCTCAAGCTGTGTCACTGGAAACGTGTTTCCAAACATGTTCTCTTGTTCCCCTCAATCCTCTTAAGAGTCAACAGAGGGACAGAGGAAGAGGAATCCCTGTCCTCAATCCCCAGCTTGGTGAGAACCCCTGTCCTGGTCTGGGTCACTCGGCAGGGGAGGGTGGGAGCTGGGATTCCTAGAGGCCCCTTGGCACTCACGGCCGACTTAAGGCTGGTGCACCAGACGCACCGCTGAACCTTTTCCAAAGCTTCGGCCAGCACCTGAGTCTGGGCGTCAGGAGCCCCGCACTCTAACTGGAACTCTAGCATCACTCCTGGATTAGGTGACATTGAATGACAGAGGGGGGCGATGTCATCCCATGACATTTCATACATAAGGCTGCATCTCAGCCGACTGGAGAGTGGCCCTCCTGATGGCTCTGAAGTCAGCTGCCCTGTGCAACAAGGCCCTGTGGCAGGGGACTGCGGGTGTCCTCTAGAAGCTGAGGGTGTCCCCTTGCCAGCAGCCAGCAAGAAAACAGGGGCCTCAGTCCTTCAAACACAAGGAACTGAATGCTGCCAACAATGTGAGTTTTGAGGAGGACCCTGACTTCCAGAAAGGAACACAGTCTGCTGACAGCTTACTGCGACCTTGCAAGTCCCTGAGCAGAGAATCCAGTAAGTAAGTAGTGCTTAGAGTCCAACATGGGGAACTGCGCCATTTTAAGCTACCAGGTTGATAGTAATTTGTTACACCGTAATAGCAAACCACTGCCCTTGGCTTGGCTGTGTGGCCCGAGTCAGTCTCTGCGCCTCTCTGAGCCTGTACCCTGCTCTGTAAATCAAGATGTAAGGCTGGGCGTGGTGGCTCACACCTATAATCCCAGCACTTTGGGAGGCCGAGGCAGGCAGATCACTTGAGGCCAGGAGTTCGAGTTCAGCCTGGCCAACGTGGTGAAACCCCATCTCTACTAAAAATACAAAATTAGCTGGGCGTGGTGGCACATGCCTGTAATCCCAGCTACTTGGGAAGCTGAGGCAGGAGAATTGCTGATGTCTGCCTGGGAGGCAGACATTGCAGTGAACTGAGATTGTGCCACTGCACTCCAGCCTGGGTGACAAAGACTCTGTCTCAAAAAATAAATAAATAAAATAAGTAAATCAAGGTGTAGTGCTATTCATACTCCCAGGCCCAGGGCCCAGTGTCCCAGCACCCAGGTGGCCCCAAAGGAGTCAAGTAACGCTTGCAAAGGCTGACTCACCCTGGCCCGGGAAGATGGCGAGATGTAGTAGTGGCTTTTGGAGTCCCCGAGCCGGATTCGGTGGCGGCAGGTGCGGGTCAGCCCGCTCAGGGCACATGTGCTAGGGGAAAGCAAAATGGGTCACGGGGGCTGGCTGGGGCTTGCCCCTCTCCCTCACCCCTGCATGCAGGGAAGATGCAGCAGCTGAGAGGATGCATGGGGAGGGGCAGGCCTCCCTTCCCCCACCCGGCTTCCAAAGGAACCCAGAGCCAGGCAGAGAAGGGAGCTGGCCCCAGCCATCCCTGGGACAGACCTCGAACTAAGCTGAGCTGTACCCCTAGAACCCTTGTTTTGCCCCTACTGGGCAAGAGAGCTTGGTTAATCTCATGCCAGGTGTACAAAGTCCCACCCTCTGCAGGCTCTGCATATGCCTCTCCCTCTACTTCTGGGGACTCAGACCAGGCACTCCTCCCCCAACTAGACCAGAGTTGAGGTCTGGCTGCCTCCCGCTTCCCAACACCCAGCAGCTCCCCTGCTTCATCCATCCAGGCCTTCTGACCCCACTAACCCCCATGGTTCTCAGCCGCATGCCAACCAACCCCGTCTAAGAGCCTTCTCCTATGCCCTCTTCTCTCCTCCCCCGAGTCCTGCGTGACGTCGCTCAGCATCTTCAGCCACCCACATGAAGGGTCTCCACAGGCCCTGAGCAACCCCCATCTGGGCCCCACTCCCCAAACCTGCTCTTCACTGGCCATCATCTGCTCGGCTCTCTCGTCCTCACCCTCTGCTTGGTCACCAAGTCCCCAGGCCAGGGCACAGCAGCAGGACTTTTGGCCTGCATCCCCTTGGCTCCTTCTGGCCAGCTCTCTGCCTCATCGCTCTCTTTCTTCTCCACATCAGAGCCAGGGCTCCTCCAAAAACCCACATCTAACCCATCATCTTTCTCTCTTGCTTTCCTAATTCCCAAGAAATAGGGAGAATCCCAAATAAATGAAGGTTTAAAAAGCTCCTTGGCTGCGGACTTATCAGAGCATTTGTTGCCTCCTGGTTCACTGGGACTCTCTGATGGACCGGAGAGCCTCTTTTCAGGTGGCAGCTATTGATGACTTTTTTTTTTTTTGAGACAGGGTCTCACTCTGTCACCCAGACTGGAGTGCAGTGGTGCGATCTCAGCTCACCACAACCTCCGTCTCCCAGGCTCAAGCAATTCTCCTGACTCAGCCTCCCGAGCAGCTGAGATTACAGGCGTGTGCCACCACACCCAGCTAACTTTTATATCTTTAGTAGAGATGGGGTTTTCTCCATGTTGGCCAGGTTGGTCTCAAACTCCTGACCTCAAGTGATCCACCCGCCTCAACCTCCCAGAGTGCTGGGATTACAGGTGTGAGCCACTGCACCCGGCCTATTGATGACTTTTGCCGCACTGGCTGGTGGGTTAAAGCCCAAACCTGTGAAGGCTCTTTATACTCTGGCCCCAACAGCCTCTGCAGCCTCCACCCCAATTCCCTGTCCCCCCACTGCTTAGCCAGATGCCCCAGTGGTGCTTCCGTTAATACTCCAGCTTCTCACACCTTTGCACATTCTGTTCCCTCTGCCTGAAATGCCCTTCCCTGCTTGGCAAACTTCTATTCATCCTTCAAAACCTGGCTCAAATGCTCCCTCTCCGTGATGAGCCTCCCACCAGGGCACCAGCCATCCCCAGCCAGGCTCTTGGCTGCCAAGGTGAAATCCTCCCCAATTTCTGCCCCTTGCTCCACCCTGGCTATTTTGTTCTGCTGCTCCCCTGCTCAATGCCAGGTGAGTAGCTGGAGGACAAATGCCAGGGCTACTGCGTTATTTATTGGCAGGGGCACAGCCAGCAACTGATAATCATGGTTCAAGAAAAGAAGGGGAGGGCACAGAGCAGACCAGTCAGGAAGAGGCAGACCCTAGCTCCCGGCCTCTCTGGAAAGCCTGGGGGTCCATAGGAAACCTGCCAAACTGCCTCCTTGCCCTGTGGGGGCAGCAACTGTCCCTGTCCTGTCGGCGCTGCTGCATCCTGACCACCCCTCGGCACAGTGAACACACGGCTTGGCAGGGCTTTCCCACATGGGCAGGAAGGAGCTAAGACCCTCAGCTTACTTGGTGCTGCTACAGTCAACCTCGGCCACCTTCACTGTGGGCAGCGTCTGCGAAGCCACCGGCTCAATGGTGAGCGTGTTGTCCTCCACGGCGGCCCGTACCAGCACCGAGAGCTGTGGCAGACCAGGGCGGCAGGCAGGGTGGTAAGGGGCTGGGCCCTGGCGGAGGGGTGTGTCCCCCAGCTGGCCCCGCCTCTGCCATGCCTCACCTCCTGCATCGTGAAGTCCAGGCAGGGGCCCACGTCCTCCCGGTACACCCTTTCCAGGAAGGGGCAGGTCTTGTCCAGGGTGGGGGATTCCCTCCAGGCCTGGAACTCTGCAAACAGGATTGTGTCCACCTGTGGGGGAGGGCAAGCGAGGGTGGGGGCGGTCAGGGTACTGGGGCCAGCATAGAAGATGCAGGCTGAGCTGAAGGGGAGCGAGGGAGGACGTGGGGCAGGCCCAGCAAGCCAGCAGGTCGATCCCCAGCAGCCGTGCAGGGAAGCCAAGTCCAGCAGCAGCAGAGCTCCCTTCTGCCCTTTGCACCAAAGAATTTAGAACTAAAAGTTTTGTTTCCAGGCCGGTGTTAAGTTTCTTGGCGCTACTGGATTTTAGAGTGGGGTGCAGGGCTTTGTCCTGAAGACCCTCACTGCCTCCTTGAGGAGGAAAAGTCAAAGAGCAACTGGCAGGAGGCCACAGGTACCAGCAGGTACACAAGCACACACAAGCACGTGCACACAGGAGGGGACACACACAGGCTGCCCTGGGCCCACACCTCAGAGGCGACTGCTGGCCTGCTCCAGGCCACATGCAGAATGAGGGAGGCTGGGAGGGGGCAAAGTGGGAGGCCCCTCTTTGGAGCCATTTACCTGTCGGGAAAAGGAGGGAGAGGGAGTGGAGGCAGGGGCTGGGGGCTCCCCAGGTGGGAGCGGCCAGGCCGGCTCATAGGTGAGGTGAACCACCTTGCTGGGGACCACGCAGAGGAGCAGGGAGAGCAGCGGGGCCAGCCCGGGCTGGGCCGGATGGACAGACAGACGGATAGACAGACAGACAGGTAGACAGGTGCACAGAGACAGAACAGGAGGAAGGGGAGAAGTTATGTACATTCAGAAGCTCAGAGCTCAGGAGGTGGATGAGGGCCTGCTGGTCTTCCCTGGAGGCCCTGGAGACAGAGGTGGAAGCCAGGATGGAGTCGAGTGGGTTGGCGCCAGGGACCCAGGAAGCTGAAGGCACCACAGCCCTCTGAGGCACTACCTGGGTGCAGCCCTGAACTCAGCTCTTGATGTCCCTGTCTCTGGTTCCTCCAGCAGCCCCGGGAGGCCCCATTTATCAGGTGAGAAAGCTGAGGTGCTGACAGGTGGCCTCATTTGCCTACAGACCCATGACCATGAGTGTCAGCCCAGCCTGGGCCCAGCAACTGGTGTGGCCAGCTGAGGTGGGACGGAGACACCCCTCCAAAGGCCACGCTTGTCTCAGCCCCACAGTCAGAGGGCGCCAGAAACCCCTTGAGCACAGGGCTGTCACCAGGTGGTCCTGGGGCTCAAGGCTGTGGCCACACGGGGTCCAGGCAGCCTCTCCCCTGAGGCCCAGTGGCTGCTGCTTGGCCTCTTAAGGCCAAGGAAGTGTGTGTCTCAGTGGAGGCCCCAGATCCTCAGGGCCAAAGCCAGCCTCAGGTGCAGAGACCACTACCTACTGCTTGGAGTCAGTGGGGCAGGGAAGGGGGCCTCAGGTCCCCAGATGGTATACCCTGGAGGCTGCAGGCCAAGTGCCTCAGATCACAGGAGGTTGGAGAGAAAGGACCTGCCCAGCCCTCACATCCCAGAGAGGTGCAGGACAGGCTCCAGGTCACACAGCATGGGGCAGGCTGGTCCTCACTGGGCTCGGACCCTGCCTACCGCAGGCACTGCCACCCTTCCCCATGCCCAGAGCCCACTTCCCACCCTCACCTCCTTGCCCTCTCTGTCTGGGGTGAGGGTGTGTCCCGCAGCGGGACACACGGCGGGGCAGAGGGTGCTGCTGGTGCTCTTGTGGCGAGAGTGGCCCTTTCGGGGCCCGGCCTTGGTGGGGCTCAGCAGCTGGGGGTGAAGCTCGCGGTTGGGAGAGGCTGGTGTGGACGTGATGACCAGCGTCTTCAAGGCTGTCACCTCTGCCTGCAGCATGTCGATCTGCATGGGATGGGATGGCTGTCAACCCTCACCCAGACTGGATGCCATCCTGGCTGCCACCGCCTATCAGCCTAACTCAGGACAATGCACCCCTGCAGTGACGGGCACCTAGTCCCACCCGACGCCCTCAGAACAGCCTTCGAGGCAGAGACCCAGACACTCATTTTACACATAGGGAAACTGAGGCTCACAGAGGCGACATGGCCTGCCCAAGGTCACTCTGTGAGCAGGATTCTGTTAGGAACAAGTGTCTGGGAGCTGGCTGGGCCTCCCATGAGAGTTCTGGGACCGCCCCCAGGCGCCAGGAAAGGCCCAGGCCTCACATTTTGCAGATGGGCAACCAGGCTTGGAGAGAGGAAGCGACTTGCCCAGGCTCAGACAGCCATACTGAGTGAGGTTTCTGCTTTGTAAAGTGGGGCTGGGAGGAGAGGGAAGAAGGTACAATAATCACAGGGTCCTCCCAGCCCCAGCACGATCCCAGAAAAGGCTCTGCCGTGCAGCAGAATCACTGATGGAGCCCCGGGGCACTGGGCCCTGTGTTCTCAGACCCCCACCCTTCCCTTCCCTCCCTGGGCCTAGGTTCACCCATTCCTGCTGGCCCCACCAGGCCAGGTGAGCGTCCACTCGGGCAGCAAAGCTCAGTGCTCGCTGAGCCGGGAGGCAGGGCGGGTGCCTGGGCTGGCCTGGGCAGGCGGGGACGGGCCTCACCTTGCCCCGAGCCTCCTTCAGCTGCTTTTCTGATGCTGCCTGCTTCATGTTGGCTTCTCGAACCATCTTGTGAGCTTCCTAGGACGAAGGCAGTCCCTGCATGAGTGGTGAGGAGCCAACGGACGCCCAGATGACCCATTCCCCAAGTTGTTCCCGCACCCAGCCGGTGTACCTCAAACAGGCTGGCCGTCAGCTCTTCCAGCTCCTGTTCTAGCTGCTCCCGCACCTTGGACAGCCGCTCACATTCCTCGTCCTTTAGCTTCAGCTCCTGGAGGAAAAGAGGCAGGCACTTGAGCACCTCAGCATCCCCAGGCCTGGCACGGGAGGGACCAGGCCCACCGGACCAGGCTCCATCCCCTCGTCATTTTATGTGGGGCTCAGAGTTTATTTCCTCTGGTGCCTGACAGTTTGTGATGCTTTTTCCGTTTAGCCACAGCATGAAGCTGAAGCCCTGCCTGCCAGTTCATCAGAGCTCAGGGCACGTTTGCAGTCAAGACGGGTGACCATCGGTGCGCCCAGCACAGGCCTGGCCAGCAGCTGGCCTCGGTGAGGGCACATCCCTCTCCCTCGGGCACATCTCTGGGCACCTGATGAGAGCCCACAGCTCTCCCAACCTGACTTCTCCCCACCGAAGACCCCCCAGCCTGCTGCAGGCACCCACCTTCTGCGCTCTGTGCAGCTCCTCCTTCAGGAACTCGGAGCCCTTCTCTCGGATCTCCATGGAAGAGCTGCGCAGGCGCAACACGTCCAGCTGGGCGGCTGCGGGGCCCTCCTGGCCTTGGGCCTCCTCCCCTGCAGAGGTCTCCACCAGGGCTCCTGGGGACTCCCTGTGGCCTTGGCAGGGGTCCGTGCTCTTCCAGGGGACCGGGACAGCTGCAAGGGGTGGCGGGAGGCCCTGGTCTGGCTGGGGTGGGCTGGAGACAAACAAAGGTATCAGCAGGTTCAGGGTGGGGTCCTGAGGCCTGGAGAGCTGAGTCCAGAAACCGCCCCGGGGCAATGTGCCTGCCACTTGAGCCTCAGCCTTTCCATCTGAAAACTGGGACCCTACCAGCTATCATCAGTGTTGTTACAAGGGCAAATGTCCAAGCACAAAGTCTCTTGGGGCAAGAGGCTTATTCCTCTTTGTCAACCACCCCTTCCAGCCCAGGGCTGAGGGCTGTGTTTGGCACACGCAGTAGGTGCTCAGCACACAGTAGGTGGTCAGCGTCTTTGTCTAACAGGTGACTGTAAATGCATCAGGGTTGAGTCCCACTTGTATTAAGTGAAGCCTATTCCAATGGCCCTACCTCAAAGGTCACTGAATGATCAGAGGAGGTGTGGGTAAAACCTTGGCACCTCGGATGCACTCAAGCAGGAGCTGCCTTCACTGATACAGTTAATGCGAATTCTGCCCCTTTCAGGGTGGACCAGAGAGGAAGGATGAGGCCAGGGCAGGCAGGGCTGAGGCAGGAAGATTCTGCAAACAGCTTGGACAAGACAGACCCACTTCCTGTCCCCCTGGACTTGGTGGGGAGCAGTCCCAGCTCTCCCCTGGCCTGCCTTGTGACCTCAGGCAAACACCCCCTTCTCTGGGCCTCAGGACCCTCCCTTCCCTGAAGCTGAAGACCCTGGAGGTGGTGTGAGGCCTCATTCCCCCCCCACCCACACTCTCCACTCCAAAGTGGACCCTGGAGAGGGAAGGGAGGGCGAGGGCCCGGCCAGCGGTGTTTTGTGCCAAGACAGCACCTCTGGACTCGCTCACTCAGCAAAAGCTGGAGGCTCCTGAGCCAGCAGCTTCTGAGCCGCAGCAACCAGGGCTGGGGATGGGGGGCTGGGCGGGCCACTGATATCAGTGAGGGAAGTTGGGGGGAGGGGCTCAGGGAGGCTGCACCAGAGGGGGAATGCAAGGCCAAGGAGAAAGTGGGACTCAGGACGGCTGAGGCAGAGGGAGGAGTGAGAGGCAAGTCTGTGGACCAGTCTCCCCTCCCTGTCCTCAGGACCTTGGGAAGGTCACCAAGCAGCCCCTGAGCCTCAGTTTCTCCCTTGGTTAACACACAGAAAATGGGCCCCCAGAGACTCCAGCAAGGAGCCCACTTCCAGCAATGAGTCCCTTCACACAGCCTGGTCCAGCTGCCCAGCCCCACCTGCCCTCTGCTCTGGAACCAGCCCAGAGTGTGGCCTCAAGGCTCCTCAGGCTGGGTCCTGCCTGGCAGGGATGTGGGTCTTGAGGACTAAGGTGGGGACACATATCCATCACTCCATCAACAGTGTCTATGCCAGACAGGGCTCTCTCCTAATACTCCTGTTTGGGGAAGTCTTGCTGGCAAGGGTCCCCCGCAGCCTGAGAGCTATGGCGGCGCCCTGGGCTGGGGTCTGTGCCCTGGGGACTCACTCTGCCAGACTCTCCACAGGTCTCTGACCACGCTGTCTCCTTTAAAATTCTCTCAACAGCGGCTGGGCGCAGTGGCTCATGCCTGTAATCCCAGCACTTTGGGAGGCTGAGGCAGGTGGATCACCTGAGGTCAAGAGTTCGAGACCAGCCTGGTCAACATGGTGAAACCCCATCTCTGCTAAAAATACAAAAATTAGCCGGGCCAAGACTGTGCCACTGCACTCCAGCCTGGACGACAGAGCGAAACTCTGTCTCAAAACAAACAAACAAACATAAAACTCTCTCAACAGCACTCGTGGTATTGTCCCATTCTACAGATGAGGGGACGGAGGCTCACAGAGTGAAGGGACTTGTCAGGGGTCACGCAGCTGGTCAGTGACAGTGCTGGGACAGGTGGCCAGGTCTTCAAGCCCAGGCCCAAAGCTTCCCCGCTGCAGGGGAAGGGCAGGTGGGTGGGGAGTGTGAGTGTTGGAATCGGTGCATCTGCTTCAAGATAAAGCGCTGCTGGGCCCAGGGAGACTCGGAGGCTCCTCTTTGGCTGCAGTAGGGAAATCTGACCCAATTCTGGCCCGAACTGGCTTCTCAGACTCTGCGCAGGCCCAGAAACCCCCTTTCCAGAAGGCAGGGCCTAGGCAGGGGGAGCTGTGGCAGAGAGAACAGGCCAGATGGGGCAAGCCTGGGGTCCATGTCGGCCTCTGACCTGGGGTACACATGAGCCCCTGAGAATGCTACTGAAATTCTCTGAACCTGCTTCTGCACCTGAGGGATAGGAGCTGAAATCCTGCAGGAGGTGCTCTAAGAATCAAGAGCTCTAAGAGCAGTCCTGACCTGGTGCTGGGTGAATCATGTTCAATCCACAGCCATGTTTGGCTGAGACACTCACGAAGCCTGCCTGGGCTCTGGGTCCCACAGCTTAAACTGGAGGCCTGTGGACCCTTGCCAAGAAGACTTCCCCGAACAAGGGTATTGAGAGCCCTGTCTGGCACAGACACTGTTGATGGAGTGATGGATATGTGTCCCCACCTTAATCATCACGGCCCAAGTCCTCAGGTAGGACAGGATGGCCATAGTCACTCAGGCTGGGCTGAGGGCTGCTCACTGCAGGCCAAGGGCAAGAGGTGACAGCACAGGACAGGACAGAGGACTCTTGCAATTGCCTATGCCCTGACCGAGGAGAACCAGGCTGCCGGCCCTCCCATGGGGGCCGAGCTTCATCCACCAGTGTGGTCTGGGCCTCTGGGCCACAGTGAAAGACTAACTGTCTCTCCTGCTGGTCCCAAGCACATATGCTGGAGGTGTGGCTGGCTGACCTCACCATTTTCCCAACAGGCTCTCATTTTTGCCTTGTGGGGCAGAGTGGGGACAGGGCCCAATTTTGTAGCCAGAGGAAACAGTGGTCCAGGAGGCCTGTGACAGAGTCTGTGACATCCTTCCCATCACCCCCAGTAGAAGAGCCCAAGGCCAAATCCCAATGGCAAGAAGTGTGGGAACATGGGAACAGTGGGACCACCCAGTAGCCACCAACTCCCCAACGCCAAAGGTGGCAGGAGCAGGAGGGAAGAAGGGCCTGACCTGCCCTTGGAGGGTAGCCAGAATCTGCAGACCCTCTTCCTCCTCATTTCCAGGCTGCAAGGCCCACTCCTGAGACTCAGAAATTTCAAAGAAGGGACCCTGGGCTCCTCGGGTCCAGCCCAAGCCAGAATCTCCAATCTCACACACACTTCAGCCTCCCAGACCAGAGGCCTGAAAACCTGGCTGTGAACACCCAAGTCAGCGGTGAACTCAGTCGTGGGGCAAGCAGGGACCACTTAATGTTCTGCTGCCCAGCGTCCCTACCCTCCTCAGTCCGGGTCCACCGCTCTCTGTACAAACCTCCTCAGTCCCCGTTCCCTGCAGAAACAGAGCCCAGCATCTGAGATGAGCCACAGATGCCTCTGGAAAGGAGCCTGTTCAGAGGGTAGGAGTCAAGGTCAGAGGTAGATGGGGCAGCCAGCCAACATCCCCCATCCCAAAGCCAGCTCCCACTGCCGAGAGGCCCGGGCAGTTCATACAGGAAAGGCCCCACGGGTCACTTCCCCAGGAAACACACAACCAAAAGAAAATGCAGTAACCACAATCCTCACCCCACCAGGCCCACCCTAGGAGGGCCAGCAGGGCTCTTGCCCCGACCCACAAAATAAGAAGGAGACCTAGACTCCGTGGCCCTCGGTCTCTCAGTGTCCCCAAGCCAGCAGGGCCTGGCCAGTGGCCAGACCAGCCTATTCTCCAACCAGTGCCCAAGATGACCCTGTCCAGTTACCTCCTGGAACTAAAGACCCCTGTTGGTCATGGGCACAACGGATTCATTCAATAAGCAGGGGAGGGGACAGCAAGGGTGGTTCTGAAACTGGACGAAGGAGACGGCTGGGAGGGCACACTGGGACTACTCAGCGGCCTGCCAGGGCCCAGGCCTCTGGGGAGGCTGCAGAAACCCCGACCCAGGGCCTGGCTCCCCGGGGCGGTGCCTTGGCACAGGGGCCTGTTCAGACTCAGGCTCAGCCTGTGCGGTGACGCTGAGGGGACGGAGGCTCACAGCCATGTGATTAACATCCAGGGACCAAGGGAGTCCCAGGAAAGGGTTGGTGGGCCAGCTCTCAGGCCAGCCTGCAAGCCCAGCAAAGCTTGGCTCCCCTAGAGAGCGGCCAAGTCTTCAGCCCCAAACCCACAAGCATGTCAGGTTCCCAAGCGCTAGGCCACATCCACGCCAGCCCACCACTCCACAGGTGTCATGGCCTGGAAGCTCGGGACAATTGCAGGGAGATGCGCTCCTCCACCTGGTTTCCAGATGAGGCCCCTGAGGTTCAGAGAGGGATGGTGACCTGGCCAGAATACACAGCAAGGAAGTGGCAGGATGGGAACTGAACACAGAGTACAGGCATAGCGCATCACGTGGCCTGTCACCCAGAGGAAAGGGGATGAATGGCGGTTTTGGAGAAGTGAGGCAAGAGGCAGATGGGGTTTGAGGAAGTCTGAGACAGCGCCCAAGTACTGGAGGTGCCACCCAAGAATGCTGTACAGCCAGGCAGGACCTGGGCTAAGAGGGGACAGCAGAGGGGACACACAGAAACAAAGATGGGAAGGGGGAATTGTGGGAGGAACAGGGGCTGGATGGGGGGGCAGGAAAAAGCAATAACAATAATTAAGATAATTCAAAACTAAGGAAAAGGTGAAAGCTGAGAACAGCGGTACCCACGCTGGGAGTGAGGAACTGGGAGGGGGTCTTTCAGGGACAGGAAAGTGGGTGGCTGAGGCATCTGGGAAGTGGCACGTCCCGTAGGCAGCTGAGGGGGAATAGGCAGGATGGGGTGACGCTGTCGAGTGGCACTGGTTTGGGGGAGCAGCTGCAGCCTGAGCCTGGATGAGGGGGTGTCAGAGAGGGCAAGGGCTTGAGAGCCAGAAAGGACGAGAGTGTTGGACGCCAGAGCCGAAGAGTGTCTGGGACCCGGGGATGAAAGAGATCGTCATGAGTCTCACTGAGTTGGGCCAGGATCCAATGAGCTCAAGTCAAGGAGGGGACAAAGGGACAGGTGGGAACCAAGGTGGGCCTGGGCCACAGGGGAAGGGGAGCCAGAGTAGGGAGAAGGGCACAACAGCACGTCCTAGTAGAGACCATGGAGGAGGAGTGGGGGAGAAGGTCAGGAACAGCTGGGGATGGGAAGCAGATCAGAACACCTAAAGCAGGTGAGTCAGGCCACGCCTCCGCCAGCCATAGCCCCAGGCCACCAGGCCAGTCCAGCCCAGCCCTGGCGGGGGAATCCAGCCCTGTCTCTCCATGGGAGCCAGCACAGGGCCTAGGAGGGGGCGCATCTCACTCCTCTTCTACAGGGCTGGGCACGCAGTACATCCTCAAATGTGCCTGTGGCGACCCTGCCCATTCAGTCCAAGAATTGACACCGAAGACCTCCAATAGCTAGTGTGTATACTGAGCACCCATTATGTGCCAGGCACCCCACCAGCCGTGATCCATCCAATCTGCACGACCAGGCAGCCCCCTTCTTACCACATCCTATTTTGATTTGCATCTCCCTCCCGCTACCTCATTTCCCAAGACCTATTAGGCATAAATCATGTGCAGAGCTTGGAGGGTCTAGGACAAGCAGGATTCTAATGAGGATGTCTGCCCCCGACACCCATGTCCTGATTAAAGAACAGCAGGAAAGATCTCCACCTGTTGAGGGGTAGGGTAGGCAGTTAGATCACGGAGGGCTTCCAGGGAGCAGCAACAGTGAGGGTTATACAACCCCTTCCCAATGAAGAGGCCTGCGTGCCTGACCTGGAGCCCTCGGGCCATACTTCAGACTCTTGTCTCATGGCCTCTAGTCCCCTGTGACTTGGGCCTTACAGGCAGGAGCCCACAGATCCATGCCCTTAGAATAGCCAAGGCCCAGGGCAGTGAAGTGACTTGCTCAGGATCACACAGCCAGTTGATGGCCCCTACAGCCCTGCCTGCCGCAAAAACATGCTCCCCAACCCCTGGGAGGTTGGAGTGGTCTCATCTCATTCCTGGGCCATCCATCAATGCCTGGCCCTCTCTAGCCACAGGTATGATGAGCCCCGTCTCTGGGGAAACTGAGACCAGGGGGCTGGAACAGTGTCATGCAGAAACTTGAACGCTGGCTTCTGCTGACCAAGTCCCAAGTGTCCAGCACCATGTTAGATACAGAAGTACTCAAGACGCTGTCCTCACCTCGTCACCTTGGAGCAGGCTTGGCACCCAAAACTATGAATGTGTGAAACTGTGGGGAATCGGAAGGGGGACAGCCCAGTTTGGAGGGGCACCTAAAGTCAGACTGGAGCTGCCTCTGGGTTTGGAGTTCAGGGCCCAGGCTCAGGAGTCCCAAAGAAGAGGACCCACCCAGGCTGTGGCAGAGTTCAGCCACTGCCGCCCACCCCAGAAGAGTAGCCCAGGGCTGGGGCCATGACCAGGACCTGGCCATTAACAAAGCACAGCCACCAAGAGAAAGATCTCAGTTCATTTCACAGGTGAGGAAACGAAGTCCATTAACATCACCGGCCCCGCCGGGGTCACCGACTCCTAATCCCGGCTCCTCCTGTTCTAAGATCAACAGTCCCAAATACACACCTGCCAGAGCTGTCATCAGACTTGGTCAGAGTAACCTGGCAAGTATGACTCTGAACAGGACCCCTCCCAACTGCTGCTGGGGTCTGGGTGAGCTCCTAGGACACCAGGCACCCAGTGGAGGCTGGCAGCTTGGCCCCTGACTCTAAATCCCTGTTTCCTCACCCAAATGGGGGGCCATAAAAATACAGAGCTCAAGGTAACCCCCAAGCTCTGCCTCACCCCTTCCGCCAGCTTCTCACTGCCCCTCATCCTTTCCATCTGCATTTATGAAGCACCCATTATGATATGAGCTCAGCACCCAGCTAGGCCCCTGGGGGTGTGGGGGTGCAGGGGTGCATGCAGGAAGTGAGCCATACTGAGGATTCTGTGGGGGTCAGCCTGGCAGCTGGCTCATCCAGAGTGTTGCTGGGAATATGGCAGGGGGGCTGGATGGTGGGGAGGGGTCCCTGCCCAGGATATAAGGCTCTCTGACTCTGCTTGAAGCAACCATCCATCTACTGGTGGCTCTCAGCTGTGTCTGGCCTTGGCCTGGGTGCCTCCAGGGAAGGACATTCTCTGACCTGCGATCACTCCCACCCCAGAAACCATTTATTTTACCTAGAGGCCCAGAGAAGGAAGTCCACACTCTCAAGGTCACACAGCAACTAACTCAGGGGCTGTGTTGCCTGAGTCCACCCAGCCGGCACAAGACACAGGCTTCCGGCAGACGAGGCTGCTCCCCAAACACAATTCACCCCGGGCAGGACTGCCCTAACCTCTCCAGGTACCACAAACCCACCTCAAGCACTTTCTCCTAAGCCAGCCTCCTTCCTCCAAGCACAATGCCAACAAATACACTAGTGGCCTTCAACTCTCTCCCTTTAAGAGTCTCAAGCCCAGGCCGGGTGCAGTGGCTCACACCTGTAATCCCAGCACTTTGGGAGGCTGAGGCGGGCGGATCACAAGGTCAGGAGATCGAGACCATCCTTGCTAACATGGTGAAACCCTGTCTCTACTAAAAACACAAAAAAATTAGCTGGGCGTGGTGGCGGGCGCCTGTAGTCCCAGCTACTCGGGAAGCTAAGGCAGGAGAATGGTGTGAACCTGGGAGGTGGAGCTTGCACTGAGCCGCGCCACTGCACTCCAGCCTGGGCGACAGAGTGAGACTCTGTCTCAAAAAAAAAAAAAAAAGAGTCTCAAGTCTTAGGGCAGGGCGTGGTGGTGGTAAAAGCCTGTAATCCTAGCACTTTGGGAGGCTGAGGCTGGTGGATCACCTGAGGTCAGGAGTTCGAGACCAGCCTGATCAATATTGTGAAACCCCGTCTCTACTAAAAATACAAAAATTAGCCGGGTGTGGTGGTGTGTGCCTGTAGTCCCAGCTACTCAGGAGGCTGAGACAGGCGAATTGCTTGTACTCAGGCAGCGGAGGTTGCAGTGAGCTGAGATCTCGCCACTGCACTCCAGCCTGGGTGACAGAGCAAGACTCTGTCTCAAAAAAAAAAAAAAAAAAAAAGTCCCAAGCCTCTCCACACCTCACCCCTAACAGGAGCCCACTCTCTCCACACCCCCTGCTGGGGATGAAAGGCCATCCCTCCCCTAGCATCGCAGCTCAACCTTTGCTAGGTGCCATGGAGTGAAGTGGATCCTGCCTGCCTTTCCAGGGGGGCTTCCCTCACTCCCCAGCTGTAGCTGGGCAGTAGCCCTCTCCTGGGACCACTCATCTGGCCCAGGGGGCACAGGAGTACAACCTGTCCCCCATTCTGGCCACATTTCCTCCAGGACCTGGTCTTTCCCGGCCACGGGGCAGAGGAAGTGTTTGCCCAACTCCACAAAAACACCACAACCTTTCTGCACATACAGGGCAGGGGTCCCACATCAGATGGGCCAGGAACTGCAACTGCCCCTGAGAACCAGTGGCCTGAACAGACACAGCCACTGGGGCCACTAATCCAGGACCCAGAGTCTGTGCTACCCCACTCCAGGCTGCGGGGCGGGGGGGGTTCCCACTCCACACCTCTGAGAGCCTCCGTACTTCGAGAGCCCCACAAGGAGGTTCTGCCCTCAACTTGGGAGCCACCCTGGCAAAGACCCAGTCCCTCTTTCCCAGCTACACTGCTTTCCAAGAGTTCATCCAGCGAAGGGGTTGAGGGACAGGTTGGGAGGGTGGGCTGGGGGTCCTTCCTCTAGGTGCATGCCCCAGAGTCGTGCACACTCTTCCCCACACCCCGACTCTTCTCACTTGCGCTCCTGATGAGCTAAGAGGAGTTGACGCTGTCACCCCGGGACGGTCGGCTGCCCACCCTTCGCACCCTGCACCCCGAGAGACACCCCCGACCCCTCCCCCGGAGTCTCCTGGCTGCGAGTCGGCTCGCCTGCAGGCAGGGCGGGGGCGCACAGCACCTCCGGGTGGCGGCGCAGACCCGGCGGGGACCCCCGAAATCCTCCCGTCCCGGGAGGCGGCCGCGGCCCAGACCCAGCGCGGGACCGCGAGCGCGCGCGGACCTACCCGCTCCACATCCCGGCGCCTCGGGGCGCCCAGGCGTCCGTTCCCAGCGCCTCCGCCGCCGCGTCCTCCCAGCGCCGCGTCCCCGCCCGCCGCCGACTCCGCCAGGGGCCGAGCCGCCCCACCGCCTGTCAGCCCTGCCCGCGGCCGGTCAGTAGGTCTCAGCCGCCTGGGCTCGCGGCCCCCAGCCCAGCCCCGACCCTGCCCTGGGCGGGTCACGTGGCGGAGGGGGGGCGGCCCGAGGACACGTGCCCGGCCCCGCCCCTCCGCCGGCCCGGCGCTGGGATCCGGCGCGCGCTCCCAAGGCCCGGCCCCACCCGGCCCGCCGCGCCGGGACAGGGAGACCGCGGCGCTGGGAGGGAACCCGGCCCCCAACATCCCGCGGGCCGCGCCGCGCTCAGACTCCCCAGCTGACTCCTCCTCTCCAGTCGCCCTCCGCACCACCCACTTTGGGCCACCCCTGCTCAAGAACCTACAATGGCTCCCGAGCTCTCAGCTTTTCGATTCTCACACAGATTGTCACTTAAGGCCAGCAGACACCCTCCCCCCTCCTCACCCGGCACTCCTTCCCTAGGCTGTCTGCTTAGTGCCTGTCCCTGTGCAACATCCTGCCTGCTGGGAAGGGGAGGGGACAAACCCGAAACAAGTTTTCTGAGTCCTACTCTCTGAGTTTTATCCCGAAGGAGTTTCCACTTCTGGTCCAACTCTCCTCACTCAGCCTCCTGCCACTTAACACGCTCTGCCCATCCCTGCCTTTACTCACCATCTGCCCTCTGGATAGTATTCCCCACCCCACCCCCACCGACACACACACATACACACACCTGTCTGGTCCCACATCCTCCGTGAAACCTTCCCTGAATCCCAGACCACTGGTCTACCTGTCCCTCAGTTCCTCCGTCCCACCCATTCTGAGTCCTGATCATTCGTCTCAACTTCAGCCTGGGACTGGACCAGTAAGAGCAGAACCCGTCTTCTCTCCCGCCAGGAACCATGGCTCCCACCTTCCCTGTCTAGGGGAGGACTGGGAGCGTGGTGGGAGGTACTTCCCCTTCTAGGTGCTACCAGAGGTCCCAGTGCTACCCCTCCAGGCCCACTGACTCAGGCCGCAGGCTCAAGTTAGTCAGATCTTCATTTGAGGACACATTTTATTCATTCATTCTACTCATTCATACATTCAGCCACTCCATCTGAGCATAGACTATGGGGCATGCAAGGGGCTGGGGACCCAGAAGGAAACTGTACAGACATAGGTTCTGCCCTCCTGGGGCTCCACGTTGGTGGAGGATGGAGGATGGGGGACGTATTCTCTAAGACCTCCACGTCCAGGGCACAAATAGACAATGCTCTTTCCCCGCTGGGCACAGCGCACAGCAAGGTATGGAATCTGGATAGTGGAGGCGAGGCTGGATTCTATGCCTTGCTTGCTCCCTTGGCCAGCACTTTGTGCAGTGAACAACCTAGGCAGTTCTCCATAGCATCCCTTCCAACTTTCTAGAATCATTTAGCCCAGGCGTCCCATAGCCATCACTCAGCAGGGCAGTTGTTTCCATGGCCATGGCTTCCAGAGGGCAGGGATTCTCTCTTTCTTGGAGCTATGTTCCCCTACCCCACCCCCAGCCCAGCTCAGGGTCTGGCCCACCCAAAGCAGATGTCCACATGTGTTTGCTGGCTTGAATCCCTCATCAGTTGGTCTTGAGCAACTGTTGTCTTCCTGGCCCTTATTTTGTTCACTATTTAGAGAAGGAGGAGAAAATGACACAAAAGGAACCCAACACAGGGCCCTTGCCTTCCAAGTCTTCACAAGCCCCGGCAGGAGATAAGTCATGGCAACCCAGACCAGTGGGAGATAAAGGGTGGAGGAGGCGTCAGCTCAGGGCTATGTCCCTGGAGGAAGAGTCCTCAGCCTGGGAGGTCTGGTGGACCGGGGAGGCCCTTGAGCGAGGTCTTGAAGGACAAGTCTGTGGTCACCACTCTGGAAGCATCCACACTCAATTTCTAACCAAAAATAGCCTGTCATCCATGCTTCCTGCTACCATGGACTCCTAGGGCTCACTGCCTCCCCCAGTAAGGAGGACCCTACTGCTCAGCTGAACTTGCTCCTCAGTTGAAAAGGATGGGCTCGGAGAAGTTAAGGAGCCTGCCTGATATCACACCAGCCAGGGGCAGTGGGGCTGAGTCCTCTTACACCCGTTTTCCAAAAAGACCACCCAGAAACTAGAGGCTCACTGGCAGCTGCAGCTGTGTGCAGCCAGGCAGCAAGAGGTTCCTGAGCACATGCTAGGTGTCTGGCCAGTGGCAGGGAAGGGATAAATAAAAGTTGTGTCCTCTGCCTACAAGCCACTGCCCTCCTCAGCCTCCCTCCCTCTATCTCCCTCTGCCTGCTCCATCCCAAGCCTGGCAGCCTTGACCACAGACCCTTGACTGAAGGCAGCTGAGGAGCAGGAGACAGTCAGCCTGGACAACCCAGGCCCTGATTCTGGACTTACAGGTGTGTCCTCAGCTCACTGTGTGACCCAGGATGAGTGTCTTGCCCTCTCTGAGCTTCAGTCTCCACCTCTGTACAGCCACCAAATTGGACAAGACAATCAGAGCCATTGCCTAGGACTCTCTGAGCCCAGCTTCTCACACTGGCTGCCCTGAAGCTTGCCAAGACTCCCCCTCCCCTCCATGCCCCAGGTCCTGAGCTCACCTGTCTGTGCCCCAGGGCTCTTCTCTCAAGTTCCCCTCAAGTACAGGGCACAGGCCTGATGGGGCGTAGCGGACAGTCCCTGCACTCATGGCCAGGAACACGGGACATGTCCCTCGGGCGGGGCACCCAGCGCGCTCCTCAGAAGAGTCCATGCTTGCAAGGCCAGACTGAGGGTCCCTCTGGAGGGTGCCGGGAAGGGAGGTAGCAGGAGCCTTCTTCCCCCCACCAGGCTGAGCCTCACACTAACCTTTGCTATCTCCCCAGAGCAGCAGCCTGGGAGGGAGGTACCACCTCCCAGGACAGCCGCTATCTCCTTCAACCCCGTAATTATTAACTCCTGTGGCTCCTCAGGCAGCAGAAGACACTGGGCCCTCCTTCCTGGGCTCTGGGCCAGGGGAGGTGAGACACCTCTAGGGGAGGCCCCGTGTTTTAGCCAGGCTCCCAGATGGTCCGCTTGTCCCCTCACCACGCAGGCTGGGGTGTTGGAAAGAGCCCGTCCAGCCTTGATCCTGTCATAGCTGTCATAGCTGGCTGTGTAGCCCTAGACAGGCCCTCCTGCCTGTGACCACAAACCTGAATATCCCCTTAAAGCTTTCTTATTGGTGGGGCGCGGAGGCTGACGCCTGTAATCCCAGCACTTTGGGAGGCTGAGGCGGGCGGATCACCTGAAGTCAGCAGTTCAAGACCAGCCTGACCAACATGGTGAAACCCTGTCTCTACTAAAAATACAAAATTAGCCGGGCATGGTGGCGCATGCCTGTAATCTCAGCTACTCGGGAGCCTGAGGCAGGAGAATGGCTTGAACCCGGGAGGCGGAGGTTGCGGTGAGCTGAGACTGGGCCATTGCACTCCAGCCTGGGCAACAAGAGCAAAACTCCATCTCAAAAAACAAAACAAACAAACAAAAAACTGTTATTTTTTATTTTTTTCTTTATTTTTAAATTCTTTTTCTTAGATTTGAGATTCCCAGTTTTGTTTTTTGTTTGTTTGTTTTTAATTTTTCAAGGCAGGGTCTCGCTCCGTCACCCAGGCTGGAGGGCAGCCTCAAACTCCCCAGCTCAAGCCATCCTCCCACCTCAGCCTCCTGAGCAGCTGGGACTCCAGGCATGTGTCACCATGCTTGGCTAATTTTTAAATTTTTTTTTATTTTTTGGAGAGACGGGGTCTCACTACCCTTAAAACTTCTCACCACCACCGCCCAGGAACAACTCAGCGGTAGCAGGCTGGGAACACAGGCCTGGGGTCAGACAGGCTGGATTCAACCCCACTTTCAGACGGTGTGCCTTTGAGCACGTTAGCCTCTCCGTGCCTCAGTTTCTCCAACTATGAGATGGATTCTTACCCTCCAAAGCACACCAGGCCGGTTGTCATTGCCCAGATGTGCCCATTCCTCTTCTTTCCACATACTATGCCCCCTGACTGCTATCTCCACTGCATCCTGCCTCTGCTAGTAAGTTTCTCTTTTGTTCATACCCCCTCCTCTAGGAAGCCCTCTCCTGTGGGTTACTTTTTTCCTCTGCAGGCGCCAGAGCCCTCAGACACATGGTTAGCCCTGCGTCATGACAAACACCCCCTGGAACTGTTGGACACTCCCACAAGAACTGAGTGGCCCTCTGGGCAGAGGCTGGGCCATCCTCGTCACCCTTCTCAGTGTCACCTTGCCTGGTACACAGACTCCATCCACCTGTGGGATGGTGTGAATGTGCCACCCTGTCTTCATTTGGCCCAAATTCTCATCCTAGTTCTGCCACTCGCTGACTGTGTGGCCTTAGGCAAGTCACTTAACCTCTCTGGGACTCAGTTTCCTCATCTATATAAAATGGGAAGTTCTCCCCTGTGAAGTAGTGAGTATTAAAGCAGATAACATTTGTGGCCAGGTGCGGTGGCTCATGCCTGTAATCCCAGCACTTTGGGAGGCCGAGGTGGGAGGATCGCTTGAGCCCAGGAGACCACCCTAGGCAACAAACCGAGACCTCATCTCTATTATTTAAAAAAAAACCCGTCTCTACTAAAAATACAAAAAATTAGCGGGGCGTGGTGGCAGGCGCCTGTAGTCCCAGCTACTTGGGAGGCTGAGGCAGGAGAATCGCTTGAACCCAGGAGGCAGAGGTTGCGGTGAGCTGAGATCCCACCATTGCACTCCAGCCTGGGCAACAAGAGCCAAACTCCGTCTTGGAAAAAAAAAAAGAAGAAGAAGATAACATTTGTGAAGTGTCTGCCACAGTGTAGACTGAAAGAAGTGTTTCCTATTCCCTCCTGCCTGGACTTCCCTCTTCTTTCTGGTTAGCCTCTGAGTCCCTGCTGGGGAGAAGCTGCCAGTTCCTCACACCCCACCCTGCCCCGCCCCGCCCAGCGGATAACAGTATCTGCCACTTGGGCTTTGGGCTGCGAAGCTCTCTCAGCCTAATGCAAACCAGATGCTGTCCTCCCTTTCCTGGCAATGAATTTTCCATGGCCTGCTCCCACCTCCTTCCTGTTTTTGCTCCTCTCTGATCCCCCTGCTCAATTCTCCTGTGCCCCCACCTTCCTCTGCTGGGCAACCTCTGGGCTCACCTGGAAACAATTAATGGAAAACAGGATATGTGAAGGGTGGGGGTCTCCCCATCACCCCAACATGGCAGGAGGGGAAAGGGCTTGGCCTGGCTGGTGGCATCATATGTGGGAGTTGGTCCCTCCCTGCCAAGACCCCACCAGCCTCTTGGGGGGGGGGGCGGGAGAGGGGAAACTGAGTCAGAGTTGCTGGAGACTTTATGGAAAAACCTGTTATGTTTCTGGACATTTAGACACAGCTTGGACTGGATGGGAAGCTTTGAGGATCTTGTCTTTGGTTGTAACTTCTTAGAAAAAAGGCAGAGCCAGAAAAGGCCCGATTGTCTCTTCTTGCAGATGAGGAAACTGAGGCTCAGAGACTCATCCAGGGTCACTTGTGAGTCACAGCAAGAAGCAGCCAGGTCTGGGACGTCTTGTCAGTAAAAGCCGCTGCCTGAAGTCGCCTCCCCTTCTTGCTATCTCAGCGTCATTCCTGCCTGCCCTTCCCCTGCCTCTGCATAGAGCTCAGTCACGAGGGGAGGCTCACAAGGCCACCATCCGCCTGCCTGTGGCGCAGACACCTCCCAGCTGGCAGGCTCAAGGCAGCCACGCACACCTGGCTGGGCAGACTTTGAAGCAACTGGATTTTTCCCCTGCAGGGCTGGGTGTTCAGCAGAGGGGCCCTGGGTAAGCCCCAGGAACATGTGTGCAGGTGGGCCCTTCCTTGGTCCACTTGACCCTGTGAACTTCCTCAGGTCAGCCAGTGCTGGTCCTCAGAGTGAGGGCTCCCCCATTTCCATGAAAACAACAGCCCCAGGGCTCCTGAAAGCCAGTTCTGGCTGCCCCTCCCTCCGCCAGCTGTGCAGGGTGTTTGGACAGCGCGGATGGAATGTTTTGCAGCCAAAGTCCTCCCTGGATCTCTGAGCTCAGATTTCAAGCAGGAGGGAAAGAGGACGCTGGTTCTGGCTCCAGGGAGAGGGGAAGCGACTCAGGAGGTCAAACTTGGGCCTGGAGGCTCCCTGCTCTGTCCCCAGGCCTGACCAAGACCAGGCCCAGGCCCCTCAGGGAAGGGCAGGACAGAGGGTGTGGAGGCGGCCGAATGGGGTCACAGCTTTGGTCAGGCCAACCTGGTGAAGCCAGGCCCCGGGGACAGTCTGGGCTCAGGGAGGGGCTCAGCCCAGGACAGCACTTTGAGAACACTAAGATTCACAACAGACCTCCTTCGACCACCATCTCCATTTTTTAGGGAGGGCAGTTGGGGTCCAGAGAGGGCAGGCACTTGTCCCAGGTGGTACAGCATGCTGGGTACAGAGCGGAGCTAGCAGCCAGGCCTCCGGAAGCTAAACTTGCTCTTTTCACTGTCCAGGAAGTTCCCATCCTCACTCTCAGCCCCAGAGATACAGCCCCTGCCAGTGAGTCGTCATCTTTGCTTCTTCCCCAAATGATGCAGGCAAAAGAATCTACTCACAAAGTCAGTTCACAAAGCAAGCACAGACACTAAACTCCAGGCCAGCCTCTGAGAGATTCGAATTAACCTACTCGAGGACAAGGCAGAGGCCCTGAGAGACAGGATTCCTGGCCCATCTCCTGCTCTGGGGCCAGAGCTCCCCCAGTTCTCCACCACAGCTGCCCAGGCCCCTCAGCGCCCCCACGAAAAGAATCCCTTCTCTGGCTGCGAAGACCCATAAGTTCTAGACACAAATATATGGAAGCTAGTTTGAGCCTCAGTTTACCCACCTTAAACCTGGGAGGATTATCTTTGTTCCACTTGACTTATCATCATATTGTGGGGTGCTGATGGTGAGGGGCAGGAGGTGCTGGTGAACCCCTTTGGAAATATCAACAGTTCCTGGTAATGAAACTGACTTCAGACGAAGAAGGGAGGAAGGAAGGAGGGGATTCCTTTGGGCCCAGATGGGTGTGGGAGTCTGACCAAGGTGCCTGGGGCCTGAGCTGAATTCCTAGAGATGAAACCTGTTCGCCCGCTCTCAACTCCTCAGAAGGAAAGCTCAGCCACCTTGTGGAATTATTAGAGAACAGAGAATCCATCAGAAATCTTCAGGGGGAAAACATGACTAGTGGAGGAGGGTGTGACCCCCAGAGAGCTGATGACTCCCTTCCAAGGTGGCAGAATGTGGGGTGAACTGGAGACTGTGCTAGGATCTTTACGTGCAATCTCAGATTCTGTTAATCCTTGCAGCAGCCCGACGGTCCTTGGTGGTCCTTCATTGCTTTCTGTTCCCATTTTAAAGATGAGGAAACAGATTTGGAAAGGTTAAAGGATTTGGCCAATGGCTAACAAGTAAAGGAACTCAGATTTTAACCCAGGTTTGTCTGACTCCAAAGCTTGTTTTCTTATCCCTCCACCAGTCACTCTCTCAGAAGGAAGGGTAAAGTGAGGCTTTTTAAACAAAGTAGGGATTGAAGAATCAATAGGATTTAAATATCCATATAGAACCGGGTGCAGTGGTTCACACCTGTAATTCCCAGCACTTTGGGAGGCTGAGGTGGGTGGATCACTTGACGTCAGGAGTTCAAGACCAGCCTGGCCAACATGGTAAAAACCCTGTCTCTACTAAAAATACACGAATTAGCCAGGCATGGTGGCACACACCTGTAATCCCAGCTACTTGGGAGGCTGAGGCAGGAAAATTGCTTGAACCCGGGAGGTGGAGGCTGCAGTGAGCCAACATCACACCACTGCACTCTAGCCTAGGCAACAGAGCAAGACTGTGTCTCAAAAAAAAAAAAAAAAAAAATCCATATAGAAATGAAGGATGGACATTCCCTGCAGAGGGACCAACAGGTAAAAGGCCTGGAGGTGGGAAGGGCAGAACACAGACAGAGAGAGGCAAACCCTTCACTTTGCCAGGAGCTCAGGCTCATTTGGGGGACAGGAAAAAAAAGTCTGGAAAGGCAGCCTCAGGTTAAATCCTGAAAAGCCTTGGAGGCGAGTTAAAGAATTTGGACTTTATTCTAAAGGCTCCAAGGAGATGGTTAAACATTTTTGAGCAGAGGAGAGAAATGATCAGAGCCCTGCTTTGGGAAGATTAAATGGACAGCTGTGTGCATAAAAAATAGAAGTGAACACTTATTACACATCTAGCAAGGGAAAGACTTTCTAAACTTGGAAACATTTTGAAGAGATCTTAACAGAAAAAGATCAATAGATCTGTCCGCATTCAAATGTAAAGCTGCTTTATGCTCCTTCCTGCCAAAAAAAAAAAAAAAGCCAAAATTAAAAGGCAAATAACTTGGCGAAAATATTCCCAGGCAATGGCAATGCGTTAATATCGTTAACATATAAAGAATTTGCAAAAATCAATAAGAAAAAACACTGGGAGCTCAATAGAGGTGTTCGCTCATTCATCAGATTTTTAAGAACACACATGCCAAGTGCTGATGGCGTATTAGTGAACCAGACAGACAATGTTTCTGCACTCATGAAGTATACAGTTTAGGAGGGGATTATGTGTAGCGGGGGATTCAGACATCTAATTACAGCATGATATGGTTTGGGTATTTGTCCCTCCAAATTTCACATTGAAATATGATCCCCAGTGTTGGAGGTGGGCCTTGTGGGAGGTGTTTGGGTCATGGGGGCTTGGTTCCCTCATGAATGGCTTGGTGCCCTCCCTGTGGTAACGAGTTGCTGCAGGATCTGATTCTTTTTTTGAGATGGAGTCTCACTCTGTCGCCCAGGCTGGAGTGTAGTGCCGCCATCTCAGCTCACTGCAACCTCTGCCTCCTGGGTTCAAGTGATTCTCCTGCCTCAGCCTCCAGAGTAGCTGGGATTAAAGGTGCACGCCACCACGCCTGGCTAAATTTTGTATTTTTAGTAGAGATGGGGGTTTCACCATGTTGGCCGGGCTGGTCTCGAACTCCTGACCCTGTAATCTGCCTGCCTCGGCCTCCCAAAGTGCTGGAATTGTAGATGTGAGCCACACCTGGCCGAGATACAGAAAACTTTTATTTCATCACTCTTTCTTGCCTGGTGCCAGGCCCATGCAATGCCACAATCTTGGCTCACTGCAACCTCCACCTCCCAGGTTCAAGCGATTCTCCTGCCTCAGCCTCCTGAGTAGCTGGGACTACAGGCACTATGCCCCGCTAATTTTTGTATTTTTATTAGAGACAGGGTTTCAGCATGTTGGCAAGGCTGCTCTCAAACTCCTGACCTCAGATGATCCACCCGCCTTGGCCTCCCAAAGTGCTAGGACTATAGGCATGAGCCACCGCACCCAGCCAGATCTGATTCTTAAAAAGAGTCTGGGACCTCCCTCCATCTCTCTCTTTTTCTCTCTCTCACCACGTGACATGCATGCCCCCAACTTAAACTTCCGCCATGATTGGAAGCTTTCTGAGGCCCTCATCAGAAGCAGATGCTTGTGCCGTGCTTCCCGTACAGCTGGCAGAACTGCGAGCCAGAGAAACCTCTTTTCTATACAAATTGCCCAGACTCAGGTATTCCCTATAGCAATGCAAAACAGACTAACACACAGGACCACAGGTCAGGTACAAGGATAGGGGAAGTGCAAAGTCGTCTGGGAGCACATCCAGGAACTCCTAACCTAGACTTAAGGTTAGGAGTCTGGAAAAATTTCCTGAGGCAGGAGTTTGGGAGTGGAAAGGGAGACCATTGAAAGAGTTGGGGCTGGCAAGAGAGTCAGGGGCTAGATCTTGTGGGGCTTTGTATGTGGTATGGTTTGGCTCTGCATCCCTGCCCAAATCTCATGTTGAATTGTAATTTCCAGTGTTGAAGGAGGGGCCTGGTGGGAGTTGACTGGGTCATGGTAATGTATTTCCCCCCTGCTGTTCTTGTGATAGTGAGTCAGTTCTCACAAGATCTGGTTGTTTAAAAGTCTGTAGCACCTCCCCCTTTGCTCTCTTCCACCTGCTGTGGCCATGTAAGATGTGCCTGCTTCCCCTTCACCTTCAGCCATGATCATAAGTTTCCTGAGGCCTCCCCAGCCATGCCTCCTGTACAGCCTGCAGAACAGTGAGCCTATGAAACCTCTTTTCTTTATAAATTACCCAGCCTTGAGTAGTTCTTATAGCAGTGTGAGAATGAACTAATACAGTATGCTAGGTAAGGAGTTCAAACTTTATACTTAAAGACTAAGAGGAGTCATTGAAGGATTTACACAGGAGTGTGATGTGAACGGATTCACATATCAAAAAGATGGCTCCTATGGATAAGTGTGGAATGGCTTGGAGAATTTCTGCTCCTTAGTTATGTGGTGGACTTGAAGCAGAGAGGAGCCTTCCTGCTACAGAAAAAAAAAAAAATTCTAGAAAAATAGGCTATAATTATTTGAGGATGTGTTGTCTATCAAGCTCTAGGCCTTGTCTGCCAAAGCCACTTCCTTACCCACAAAGGAAAGTGCAGCCAAAGCTGGGAGCTTTGGCCAGGAGGGAGGTTGGGGACATGAATGTTGGGCATCTACATGGTGCTAGGACCCTCCAAATACATGGAGCTAGGACTCTCAAAATACATGAAGCTAGGACCCTCAAAATATATGGAGCTAGGACCCTCAAAATACACGGAGCTAGGACCCGCAAAATACATGAAGCTAGGACCCTCAAAATACATGGAGCTAAGACCCTCCAAATACATGGAGCTAGGACCCTCCAACTACATGAAGCGAGGACCCTCAAAATACATGGAGCTAGGACCCTCAAAGAGGGCTGAAGTGTTTCATGTTGGTGACACCCCTGGCTCCAGGCAGAAGCAGATTCAAATCCTCCTTGAAGGAATGTGTCCAAATTTAGATATGAAGGATTCCTATTGCTCAATATCAAGCAGTGAGCTCACAATCAGAGATCACCAGCACATAAAGATGCTAGCCACTATGAGTAAGAATCAACAGAAACAACACGCAACAGATTTAGATGCTACAGGACTCCAGGTAGTGGTCTCCTATATATGATATAGAAAGGTTAACACATGAATTTTTAGAATCTGTTTTTAAAGAAAAAGAACACACACAAAATTTACAAAAAACAAAAAAAATTATTTTTAATTATGGCTACATTATAGTTGTACATATTTGTGGGGTATATGTGGCCTTTTGACACAGGCATACAATGTATAATGATCAAATCTGGGTAACTGGGATATTCATCACCTCAAACATTTATCATTTCTTTGTGTTGAGAACATTACAAATCATCTCTTGTAGCTATTTTGACATGTATGATAAGTTATTGTTAATATATACATATGGGCAGGCATGGTGGCTTCCCAGCACTTTGGGAGGCTGAGGCAGGTTGATCGCTTGAGCCCAGGAGTTTGAGACCAGCCTGGGCAAAATGGTGAAACCCTGTCTCTGCTACAAACACAAAAATTAGCTGGGTGTGGTGGCATGCGCCTATTGTCCCAGCTACTTGGGAGGCTGAGACACGAGAATCGATTCAACCCAGAAGGCAGAGGTGCAGTGAGCTGCCGAGATCGCACCACTACACTCCAGCCTGGGTGACAGAGTGAGACTTGGTCTCAAAAAACTTTTAAAAAATTTAAAAACAATGTATGATCTGAACATGAATAAACAACAAGAGATTATCAAGGAGAACCAAGCAGATTTTTTTTTTTTTTTTTTTGAGACAGAGTCTTGCTCTGTCGCCAGGCTGGAGTGCAGTGGTGTGATCTTAGCTCACTGCAAACTCTACCTCCTGGGTTCAAGCGATTCCCCTGCCTCGGCCTCCTGAGTAGCTGGGACTACAGGTGTGCACCACCACACCCAGCTAATTTTTTGTATTTTAGTAGAGACGGGGTTTCACCACGTTGGCCAAGATGGTCTCGATCTCCTGACCTTAAGTGATCTGTCTGCCTCGGCCTCCCAAAGTGCTGGGACTATGGGCATGAGCCACTGCGCCCGGCTTTTTTTTTTTTTTTTTTTTTTGACAAGGTCTCACTCCGTTGTTGCCCAGGCTGGTGTGCAGTGGTGCAGTCTCGGCTCGCTGCAACCTCTGCCTCCCAGGTTCAAGTGATTCCCCTGCCTCGGCCTCCTAAGTAGCTGGGACTACAGGCGCATGCCACCACCATGCCCGGCTAATCTTTGTGGTTTTAGTAGAGGCAGGGTTTTGCCACGTTGCCCAGGCTGGTCTCAAACTCCTGGGTTAGAGTGGTACACCTGCCTCGGCCTCCTGAAGTGCTGGGATTACAGGCATGAGCCACCGCTCCCAGCCAAGCATAGACTTATAAGGTCTATGAAATCAAGAATAGAAAATAGAGAATGGAGGGGAGGTGATATTTGTTTAATGGGTATGGAGTTTCATTTGGGAAGATAAAAAATGTTCTAGAGATGGATAATGGTTGCACAACAATGGGAATGTAATTAATGTCACTAAACTATATACTTAAAAATGTTCAAAATATTTTTTTAAAAGGCATATTTGACCACCTAAGCATAAGGATATGGAAAGGGTGAGCTTGAAAAAGTTACACCAAAAGCAAGGTGGTATTTCTGCATTAATAACCAAACTTTAAGACGAATCATGGTGAATTATGCATGTAATCCCAGCACTTTGGGAGGCTGAGAAGGGAGGATCACTTGAGCTCAGGAGTTCGAGACCAGCCTGGGCAACATGGGGAGACCCCATCTCTACAAAAAATCAAAAATTAGCCAGGTGTGGTGGTGCAGGCCTGTAGTCCCAGCTACTTGGGAGGCTGAGGCAGGAGGATCACTTTAGCCTGGGAGGTCAAGGCTGCAGTGAGCTGTGATCATGCTACTGCACTCAGTCTGGGCAACACAGCAAGACCCTGTCTCAAAAAGACCAAATTAATAACAAACTTTAAGACGAACAACATTATTAGTGTAGAGGTGGTCACTATGCAGTAATAATAAAGTGATGACAATGTTTAAAAAAAATTCACCAGCTAGATATAACCATCTAAATTAATATGTGCCTAATAAAATAGCCTAAAATATTTAAAGCAAAAATAATTAAAGCTACAGGGGAAAATAGACACATCTATCATTATGGTGTGAGATGTCAACAAATGTCTCTGAACTATGGCTACATCAAGGCAGCAAAACATCAGGAGCTGGCGGCAGCAGAGACCACTGGCCTTGGTAGTACCTGAAGTATAGAGCACTAGATCAAAGCGAACCGATAAGCAATTTGATCCCTAGGTCCCCTCCTCTACTCCATGCCACTGGCCAACTGCCCCTTTCTTAGTCTAGCATAACACTGGAGATTCATTCTCTGGAGAAGGCAAAACAGAAGGTCTTTGGGCCAGTAGCTGAATAAGGGGGTTAAGTGATTGTATACACACTGAAATCCGAGACCTCCAACCCTCTTCTGTCACTTGTCAGCCAAAGTGGCAACTCACTCAGTCACCAGGAGGGTAAAGACAGACTTTTACCCTCCAGACAGCCCCTCTATGGGACTCTGGCCAACCCAAGAAGAGAGATCTAAGACGAATGTTACCCAACAAAATATCCATCCAGCTCAAAGTCAACATGCTTGCCATCAGTTTTTAAGATCTCGCTCTTAATAATGAGCAATCAAGGATTATCAGACAACTAAGGAGAACCTCTACCTTAAGAGAGACCAAACCCAGTAAGCAGAAAAAAAGCAACTTGCAGGAAACAGAGACTCTGTAGAAAAAAGAAGAGGAGGTGAAGAGGAGGAGGAGGAGAAGGAAGGCAAGGAGGAGGAAGAAGGAGAGGCATTAATAACCTCAGGATGAGAAAAGAAGGTATTGCATTCATGAAATAATAACCTGATTCTATGAAAGTAAACATTCACAGAACAACAAAAACTACTGGAAAATAATATATTATTTAAAAGCATGATGGTAGAAATGAAAACAATGAGTAAGGTTGGAAGACACAGTTGAGGGAATATCCTTCAGAAAGAAAGAAATGGAAAATAGTGAAAAGATTAGAAAAGTAGAGAATCAATTTAGGAGATTCAATATCTGAATAAAGAAGCAACAGAAGAAAATGAATGAACTGGCCAGGCATGGTGGTTCACACCTGTAATCCAAGCACTTTGGGAGGCTGAGGCAGGCAGATCACAAGGTCAGGAGTTTGAGACCATCCTGGCTAACACGGTGAAACCCCGTCTCTACTAAAAATACAAAAAATTAGCTGGGCGTGGTGGCGGGCGCCTGTAGACCCAGCTACTCGGGAGGCTGAGGCAGGAGAATGGCGTGAACCCGGGAGGTGGAGCTTGCAGTGAGCCGAGATCTCACCACTGCACTCCAGCCTGGGAGACAGAGCAAGACTCTGTCTCAAAAAAAAAAAAAAGAAAAGAAAATGAAGGGGGTAAAGCATCAAATAAATAATTCAAGATTATTTCCCAAAACTGAAGTATATGAGTTTTCAAATTGAAAAAGACCACCTTAGCTGGACATGGTGGCTCACATCTGTAATCCCAGCACTTTGGGATTCTGGTTTATAAAAAAATTAGTGTTATACTGTAAGATTTTTTATTTGCTTGTATCAGGCTTCAAAAATATCCATGTTAATAGTTCATTCATTCAGCAGTTATTTGTTTGGTATTTCTTTGCCTGACAGTCACTCTTCCAGGCACAGGGTGTATAGCAATGAGCAAAACAAGGCCCTGCCCTGTGAGGTTTACATTCTAAGCTTTATAGGGCTTACAATGTAATAAAAGACATTAAAAAGAAATAAAAGACACAAATAAAAGAGAAATCAAAGACATAAATAGAAAATAGTGATAAAGTCTTCTAGAACTTTTTTTTAACTCAACATTATATGCAAGACTTACCTTATTTTATGTAACTATAGTTCTTTTTTTTTTTTTTTTTTGAGACGGAGTCTCACTCTATCACCCAGGCTGGAGTGCAGTGGCACAATCTCAGCTCACTGCAACCTCTGCCTCCGGGTTCATGCAATTCTCCTGCCTCAGCCTCCTAGGTAGCTAGGATTACAGGCTTGCACTACCATGCCCAGCTAATTTTTGTATTTTTAGTTGAGACAGGATTTCACCATGTTGGCCAGGCTGGTCTCAAACTCCTGACCTTGTGATCTGCCTGCCTCAACCTCCCAAAGTGCTTGGATTACAGGTGTGAACCACCATGCCTGGCCAGTTCATTCATTTTTATTGCTGTATAATATTCCATGATAGGACCATAACTGTGGTAGGATAAAAATGGCCTCTCAAAGATATTGAATCCTAATCTTTGAAAACTGTAAATGTTACCTTATATGAAAACAGAGTCTGTAAAGATGTAATTAAGTTGAGGACCGTGAGATGGGGAGATTATTCCAAATCATTGGAGTAGACCCTAAATGCAATCACATGTATCCTTATAAGAGGGGGGCAGAAAGAGATCTGACACAGACAAAAGAGGAAAAGGCACAAGATGGAGGAGTGTTGTGGCCAAAAGCCAAGGAGTGCTGGCAGCCACCAGGAGCTGAAAGAGACAAGAAATGGATTCTCACCTGGAGCCTCCAGAGGGAGCATAGATCTACTGACATCTTGCTTTAGGCCCAGTAATACTGATTTTGGACATCCTGGCCTCCCGAATGGTGAGAAAATAAGTTTCTGTTGTTTAGAGTCACGTAGTTTGTGATAATTTGTTACAATTATCATTAAAAAAAGTAATGCAGATTTTGGAACCAAGAGTGGAGTGCTGCTGTAACCAAAACCTAAAAATGTGGAGGTAGCTTTGAAATTGGGTAATGAGTAGAGACGAAGAATTTTGGGGAGCATGACAGAAAAAGCCTAGGTTTCCTTGAACAGATTGTTAGTAAAAATATGGATATTGGCTGGGTGTGGTGGCTCACGGCAACATGGCAAAACCCTGTCTCTACTAAAAATGCAAAAATTAGCTGGGCATAGTGGTGTGTGCCTGTAGTCCTAGCTACTAGGAAGGCTGAGGCAGGAGAATCACTTGAACCCAAGAGGTGCAGGCAGCAGTGAGCCAAGATTGCGCCACTGCACCCCAGCCTGGGTAACAGAGCAAGACCTTGTCTCAAAAAAAAAGAAAAGAAAAGAAAAAGAAAGATGGCTATTAAGGCTCTACCAGTGAGGACTCAGAACAAAATGAAGAAAATGTTACTAGAAACTGAAGGAGACGAGGTCCCTGTTCTATAGAGGTAGAAAGTCTAGCTATACTTTGTCCTACAGTTGCATGGAAAGCAGAATTTGTGAGTGATGCACTTGAATATTTAGCTGAGATGATTTCCAAGCAAAAGAGATGGGATCTTCTTTTGTCATCCAGCTTGGAGTGCAGTGGCACAATCCTAGCTCACTGCATCCTCAAACTCCTGGGCTCAAGTGATCCTCCTACCTCAGCCTCCCAAAATGCTGGAATTACAAGTATGAGCCACTGTGCCTGGCCTGAGTAAGTATATATACACACACACACACACACACACACACACATACATACATACACATATATGTATATATATACACAATATATATATTGTGTGCATATATACATATATGTGTATATATACATATATATGTGTGTGTGTGTGTGTGTGTGTATATATATATATATTCTATGCCTAAAGAAAAGGATCAGATGTCAGTGCAAATGGTATAGTAGAAAACTTCAAAAGTCCCTAAGGGCTTTGAAAAGCTCCTACATAGTCCAGGGAATAGAGGTGCACATGCGTGCCTAGGGCTGGGTGCATGCTCAGAAAAGACCTGAAGGGGTCCTAAATTCCCACCTCTACCTGATCTTCAGGCTCTCTGTAAGCAGAAGACAAAGGTTAAGGCACAGTTGTAAATTGCCTGGCTTAGAGTTGAAGGTATGTGCCAAAACACATACAGAGCCATTCTGCAAAGACTGGAAGATTTTTACCACTGTTCTAGGTATTTAAGAAAATCTCTGTCAAGTCATTAGCTGATCACTAAGCTAATGAAACAAAGACTTCAGTGGATATACACAAGAAAAAATACAGACTTTACAAAATTAGTTCAGAAAAGTCACCAAAAAACAAAACAAAACAAAACAAAAAAATCCCAACAAGTACTACAAGCCTCAATAACAAACTCTGGGGTGCTGGGAGATTTCAGATTTGATTTCCAGAGTTGCTACATTTAAATATTAAAAATGTCCAGTTTCAAACAAAAATTATGAGACATTCAAAGAAACAAGAGAGCATAGTTTATGTGTGGGGAAAAAATAAATTAATAGAAACTGTTAGGTCAGGTGCGGTGGCTCACGCCTGTAATCCCAGCATTTTGGGAGGCCATGAATCACGAGGTCTGGGGTTCAAGAACAGCCTGGCCAAGATGTTGAAACCCCATCTCTACTAAAAATACAAAAATTAGCTGGGCGTGGTGGCACGCACCTGTGATCCCAGCTACTTGGGAGGCTGAGGCAGGAGAATCGCTTGAACCCGTGTGGCAGAGGTTGCAGTGAGCTGAGATTGAGCCACTGCACTCCAGCCTGGGTGACAGAGCAAGACTGTGTCTCAAAAAAAAAAAAAAGAAAGAAAGAAAGAAACTGTTTCTGAGGAAGCACAGACATTAGACTTTATAGATAGACTTTAAATCAACTATTTTATTGTATTAGTTAATTAATTATTTTTTGAGATGGAGTCTTGTTTTGTCACCCAGGCTGGAGTGTAGGGGCACTATCTCAGCTAACTGCAACCCCCACCTCCCAGGTTCAAGTGACTCTACTGCCTCAGCCTCCCGAATAGCTGGGATTATAGGCACCTATCACCATGCCTGGCTAATTTTTGTATTTTTAGTAGAGATGGAGTTTCACTATGTTGGCCAGGCTGGTCTCAAACTCCTGGCCTCAGGTGATCCACCTACCTCGGCCTCCCAAAGTGCTGGGATTACAGGGGTGAGCCACCACACCTGGCCTAAATCAACTATTTTAAATCTATTCAAAGACCTAAAGGAAACCATGAGAACTATATCTCACTAAATATAGAGTATAAATAAAGATAAATTATAAAAAGAAAACAAATAGAAATCCTGGAGTTTTAGGTATATGCCAAGAGGAACATTTAAAAAAGAAAAAGAAAAAAGAGAAAAATAAATTCTGGAGTTGAAGAGTATAATAACAAATAAAAATTCGCTAGAGGAGGTCAATATAGATTACAGCAGGCAAAAGAAACAATCAGCACACTTGAAGATAAGTCCACTGAGATTAACAATCTGAGAAACAAGAATGGAGAAAAGCAAATGGAGTTTAAGAGACCCATGGAATACCATCGAGCATAACAACATATGCATAATGAAAGTCCCAGATGGAGAGGAGGCAGAGAAAGAAGAAGACAGAATATTTGAAGAAATAATGGCCCAAAACTTCCAAAATGTAATGGAAGATTCAGTCTTCACATTCAATAAATCTAATGAATCCCAAGTAGGATAAACACAAAGAGATCAAAACCAAGATACATTAGAATCGAACTACTGAAAGACAAAGATAAAAAGAGAATCTTGATTTTTGTTGTTGTTGTTTTGAGACAGAATCTCACTTTGTTGCCCAGGCTGGAGTGCAGTGGCACGATCTCAGCTCACTGTAACATCCGCCTCCTCCGTGCCTGGCTAATTTTTGTATATTTAGGGGAGACAGGGTTTCGCCATGTTGACCAAGCTGGTCTCAAACTCCTTACCTTAAGTGATCCACCCACCTCGACCTCCCAAAGTGCTGGGATCACAGGCGTAAGCCACCATTCCCTGCCTGAAGAGAGAATCTTGAAAACAACAAGAGAAAAGTGACTCATCACATATAAGCTAATCTCAATAAGATTAACAGTTTATTTCTCATCAGAAACCATGGGGGCCAGATAGTGGGATGATATATTCAGAAAATGCTGAAACCAACAAACAAAAGAGGATTAAGATTTCTATATCTATCTATATATAACTAAGATTTCTATATCTGGCAAAGCTATCCTTCAGGAAAAAAAGGAGAACTCAAGACATCCTCAGATAAACTAAAGTCGAGAGAGTTTGTCGCTAGTAGACCTGCCCTATAAGAAATGCTAAAGGGAGCTGTTCAGGTTGCTACTAAAGGACACTAGATAGTAACTCAAAACCACATGAAGAAATAAAGAACATCAGTAAAATAAATACATAGGTAAATATACATAGATAAATATAAAAGTTAGTATTACTGTATTTTTAGTTTAAACTCCTCTTTTTTCTCTTATATAATTTAAAATACATCTACAATAACCATAAATCTATGTTGATGGGCATGTAAGGCATAAAAATGTAATTACTGACAATAAAAACATGAAAGGTAGGGGATGAAGCTATAGAGGTTCAAAGATTTTGCATGCTATTGAAACTAAGTTGGTACTAATTAGAATTAGATTGTTAAATATTATTATTTAAATTTTTTGTTGTAGTTGCAGTTTTTGAGACCAGGTCTTGCTCTGTTGCTTGGGCTGGAGTGCAGTGTTGCGATTATGGCTCACTGCAGCCATGAACTCCTGGACTCAAGTGATCATCCCACCTCAGCCTCTGAGTAGCTGGGACTACAGGTGCACATCACCACATCTGGCTAATTTGGTGGGGGGGTGGCTAGATATGGGGTCTTTCTTTATTACCCAGGCTGGTCTCAAACTTCTGACCTCAAGCAATCCTCCTACCTCAGCCTCCCAAAGTGGTAGGGCTTGAGTCACCATGCCCAGCCAAATTGTTCAATATCCAAGACAACCACTAAGAAAATAACTAAAAGAAAAGAAAAGAAGGGAATCAAAAGAAAAAAAGAGAATCAAAATGGGGCACTAGAAAATATTTAACACAATAGAAGGCAATAATGAAGGAGTTGAGGAACAAAAAAACAAAAATATATAATGCATATAAAAAATAGCAAAATGGGAATAAATCCTTATCAGTAATTACATTAACTGTAAATGGATTGAATTATCCAATTGAAAGGCAGAGATTAGTAGAATTGATTTTTTTTAAAAAAACATGATCCAGTGCTCACTTCAGCAGCACATATACTAAAATTGGAATGATACAGAGAAGATTAGCGTGGCTCCTGTGCAAGGTTGACATGCAAATTTGTGAAGCTTTCCATTATAAAATTAAAAATTTTTTTAAAAACCCACATGATCCAACTATATATGCTGTCTACAAGAGCTTCGCTTTAGCTCAAATGACCCAAATTGTTGAAAGTGAAAGGATGGAAGATATTCCAGGCTAGGGGCAGTGACTCACGCCTGTAATTTCAGCCCTTTGGTAGGCTGAAGTGGGAGGATTTCTTGAGGCCAGGAGTTCAAGACCAGCCTGGGCAACAAAGTTATGCTATCTACTAAAACAAACAAACAAACAAACAAAAAAACCTGGTATGGTGGCACACACCTGTAGTCCCAGCTACTCAGGAAGCTAAGGTGGGAGGATGGATCCCTTCGGCCCAGGAGTTTGAGGCTGCAGCCACTGCACTCCAGCTTGAGTGACAAGGGACTCTGTATCTAAATACTACATATATTCCACGAAAACTAACAAAAAGAGGGCTGGAGTGGATATCCTAATATTATAAAAAATAGACCTTAAGGCAAAAATTGTTACAAGGGACAAAGAGAAACATTTTGTAATGATAAAAGGTTCAATTCATCAAGAAGATATAACAATTATATATTTCACCTAACAGGAGAGTCCTCAAAGTATTTGAAGCAAAAATGGACAGAATTCAAAGTAGAAACAGGCCAGCAAGAATAGCTGGAAATATCGGCCGAGCACAGTGGGTCACGCTTCTAATCCCGGCACTTTGGGAGGCCGAGGTGGGCAGATCACCTGAGGTCAGGAATTCAAGACCGGTCTGTCCAACATGGTAAAACCCTGTCTCTACTAAAAATACAAAATTTAGCTGGGCATGGCAGTGTGTGCCTGTAATCCCAGCTATTTGGGAGGCTGAGGCAGGAGGATGGCTTGAACCTGGGAGGTAGAGGTTGCGGTGAGCCAAGATTGTGCTACTGCACTCCAGCCTGGTAACAGAGCAAGACTCTGTCTCAAAAAATAAAAAAAAGTAATAAATAAATAAATAAATAAATAAAAAGAATAGTTGGAAACGTCAATACTTCACTTTCAATAATGGCTAGAACTACACACTAGATAAGGACATAGAAGACTTGAACAGTGTTAACTCTACCCAACCATAGCAGAATATACATTCTTCTCAAAGTACACATAAAACATTCCCCAGGATAGACCATATGTTAGACCACAAAATAAGTCTTAATAAATTTTAAAGATTTGAAATCATATGAATTATCTTTCCGACCACAAAGGAATGAAATTAGAAATAACAGAATTAAAAGTGAAAAATTCACAAATATGTGGGAATTAAGCAACACACTCTTAACTGCCCCACGGATCAAAGAAAAACTCACAAGAGAAATTAGATGAGATGAATGAAAATGAAAATACAGCATACCAAAACTTATCGAATACCGCAAAAGCAGTACTCAAAGGGAAATTTATAGCTGTAAAAACCTACATCAAAGAGAAGAAAGATCTCCAATTAATAACCTAAATTTCCAATTTAAGGAACTAGAAAAAGTAGAATAAACTAAACCCAAAGCAAGCAAAAGAAAGAATAAAAATTAAGAGTGGAGATAAATGAAATAGAAAAGAGAAAAACAACAGAAAGAATCAATGAAAACAAAAGTTGATTCTTCAAAAAGATCAAGAAAATTGATGAAACTTTAGACTGACCAGAAAAAAAAAGAAGACTCAAATTACTAAAGTTAGGAATAAGGCTGGAGTGGCTCACGCCTGTAATCTGAGCACTTTTGGAGGCCAGTGCGGGGGAATTGTTTGAACTCAGGAGTTCAAGACCGGCTTGGGCAACATAAGGAAACCTTGTCTCTGCTAAAAATAAAATATTAAAAAATTAGCCAGGTGTGGTGGCACATGTCTGTAGTCCCAGTTATTTGAGAGGCTGAGGCAGGAGGATTACTTGAGCCCAGGAGATTGAGGCTGCAGTGAACTATGATCTTGCCACTGCACTCCAGCCTGGGCAACAGAGTGAGACCCTGTCTCAAAAAAAAAAAAAGGAATGAAAGTAGAAAAATTACTACTAGCTGGACATGGTGTCTCGTGCCTGTAGTCCTAGCTACTGGGGAGGTTGAGGCAGGAGGATTGCCTTGAGCCCAGGAGTTCAAAGCTGCAGTGAGCTATGATCGTACCACTTCTCTCCATCCTGGGTGATAGAGCAAGATGCTGTCTCTAAAGTAAATACATAGGCTGGGTGCAGTGGCTCACGCCTGTAATCCCAGCACTTTGGGAGGCCGAAGCTGGCAGATCACCTGAGGTCGGGAGTTCGAGACCAGCCTGACCAACATGGAGAAACCCTGTCTCCACTAAAAATACAAAATTAGCCAGGCATAGTGGCGCATGCCTGTAATCCCAGCTACCCGGGAGGCTGAGGCAGGAGAATCACTTGAACCTGGGAGGTGGAGGTTGCGGTGAGCCGAGATCATGCCATTGCATTCCAGCCTGGGCAACCAAGGGTGAAACTCCGTCTCAAAAAAAAAGAAAAAAAAAAGTAAATACATAAATGAATGAATAAAAATTAAAAATAAAAATGTGGCCAGGCATAGTGGTTATGCCTGTAATCCTGGCATTTTGGGAGGCCAAGGCGAGAGGATTCCTTGAGCCCAGGATTTCGAGACCAGCCTGGGCAAGATGGTGAGACCCTATCTCTACAAAAAGTTTAAAAGTTAGGCTGGGCCCGGTGGCTCACGCCTGTAATCCCAGCACTTCGGGAAGACGAGGTGGGCGGATCACTTGTCAGGGGTTTGAGACCAGCCTGGGCAACATGGTGAATCCTTGTCTCTACTAAAAATACAAAAATTAGCGGGGCATGGTGGCACTTGCCTATAGTCCCAGCTACTCAGGAGGCTGAGGTGGGAGAATGACTTGAACCCGGGAGGTGGAGGTTGCAGTGAGCCGAGAATGCACCACTGCACTCCAGCCTGGGCAACACAGCAAGACTCCATCTCAAAAAAAAAATGTAAAAATTAGCCAGGCACTGTGGCACGTGCTTGTAATCCCAGCTGCTTGGGAGGCTGAGGCAGGAGGCTCCCTTGAGCCTAGGAATTCAAGGTAGCAGTGAGCTATGATCACACAGCTGCACTCCAGCCTGGGTGATAAAGTGAGATTCTGTTTCTATAAATAAATAATAAAATAAATAAAACATTTAAAAAATAAAAACTACTACCAACCTTACAGATAGAGAAAGAATTATAGAACACTATGAAAAATTGTATGACAACAAATTAGATAACCTAGATTAAATGAACAAATGCCTAGAAACCAAAACTTCCTCAAGAAGAAACAGAAAACTTGAATAGACCTCAAACACAAGATTGAATCAGTAATCAAAAAACTTCCAATAGAGAAACGATTAGGAGCAAATAAAGAATAAATGCCAATCCTCAAACTGTTCCAAAAAATAGAGAAGAATATACTTCATAACCCATTCTCTTGTGCCAGTATTATCCTAAAACTAAAGCCAGACAATATCTCACAAGGAAAGAAATATAAAGACCAGGCTGGGCGTGGTGGCTCAGGCCTGTAATCCCAGCAATTTGGGAGGCTGAGGCAGGTGTATCACGAGGTCAGGAGATCGAGACCATCCTGGCTAATGTGGTGAAACCCCATCTCTACTAAAAATACAAAAAATTAGCCAGGTGTGGTGGCAGGCACCTGTAGTCCCAGCTACTCGGGAAGCTGAGGCAGGAGAATGGCGTGAACCCAGGAGGCGGAGCTTGCAGTGAGCCGAGATCTCACCACTGCACTCCAGCCTGGGCAGCAGAGCAAGACTCCGTCTCAAAAAAAAAAAAAAAAAAAGAAGGAATATACTGACCAATATCCCTTATGAATATAGATGCAAATATCCTCAACCAAATACTAGCAAATCCAATCCAGCAACATGTTAAAAAGATTATACATCCTGTCCACGTGGGATTTATCATGGGAATGCAAGCAAGGTAGTTGAACATATGAAAATCAGTGTAAAGGCCAGGCATGGTGGCTCATGCCTATAATCTTAGCACGTTGTGAGGCCTAGGCGGGCAGATCACTTGAGGTCAGAAATTTGAGACCAGCCTGGCCAGCATGGTGAAACCCCGCCTCTACTAAAAATACAAAAATTAGCCAGACATGGTGGCATGCTCCTGTAATCCCAACTACTTGGGAGGCTGAGGCAGGAGAATCGCTTGAAACCAGAAGATGGAGGTTGCAGTGAGCCATGATCGCACCACGGCACTCCAGCCTAGGCAACAAGAGCAAAACTCCGTCTCAAAACAAACAAACAAACAAAAAACACCTGAGCTCAAACAATTCTCCCTCCTTGGTCTCCCCAAATGCTGGGATGACATGCATGAACCACTGCACCTGGCAAATTATGACATGATCTTATATGTAGTAAACCCTAAAGAATCCACACAAAAACTATTACAGCTAGTAAATAAATTCAGCAAAGTTACAGGATACAAGATTAATATACAAAAATCAGCTGTATTTCCATACATTAGCAATAAACAATCTGAAAATAAAATTAAGAAAATAATGCCATTTACAAAATGGAACTTTATTCTTATTAAAAAGAATAAGAGACTTAGGAATATTTTTAACCAAGAAGATGCAAGACTTGTACACTGAAAACCCTACGACAGTGGTAAATGAAACTAAAGAAGACCTAAATAAATGAAAAGACATCCTATGTTCATGGATTGGAAGACTTGATGTTGTAAAGATGATTAAGTGATCAACAGACTCAGTATAATCCCCATCAAAATTCCAACTGCGTTTTTTTCAGAAATGGGCAAGGCGATCCTAAAATTCACATGGAATTGCAATGGACCCCAAATAGCTAAAACCATCTTGAAAAAGAACAAAGTTGGAGAACTTACACTCCTGGTTTCGAAATTCCTACGTAGCTACATAATTCAAACAATGAAATATTGAAGTGACATATAGCTCAATAGAATTGATAGTCCAGAAATAAACCCATATATGTATTATCAATTGATTTTCAACATGTATGCCAAGACAAGTCAATAGGAAAGAATATGCTTTTCAACAAATATACATGGACACCTGGATAGCTACATGCAAAAGAAGAAAGTTGGACCTTTACCTCAAATGATACATAAAAATTAACTCAAAATAGGTCAAATTCCTAAATGTAAGAACTAAAGCGATAGAATTTTTAGAAGAAAATGTAGGGGTAAATCTTCATGACCTTGGATTTGACAGGGTCAAAATTTATCTAAATTAAAATTTTAATGTTTAAAATTCAAAATGAATTAAAAACTTTCATGCATCAAGGTACCTCCTCAAGAAAGTAAAAAAGATGATCTACAGAATGGGAGAAAATATTTGTAAATCACGTGCTTGATAATGGTCTAGTATCCAGAATATATAAATAATTCTAACAGCAACAAGAAGGCAAACAATCCAACTGAAAAAATGGGCAAAAGACTTGGATAGACTTTCTCCAATGAGGATAAACAAACAGCCAATAAGCACATGAGAAGATACTTAACATCGTTTGCCATCTGGGAAATGAGAATCAAAACCACAATGAGATACTACTGCACACCTACTAGGATGGCTTTAGCATCAGTAAATATGTAAACACTACATACATAAGTGGAAAAGGTGAATTTTACAGGACACGGATTGCCCCTCAATATTAAAATTATAAAAAAAAGACTGGAAGGAAATACATCAAAATGATAACCTTGTTTGGGAGTTTGTTTTGTTTTGTTTTAAACTGCTCTGTAGTTTCCTAATTGTTTATAACAAGCATTTAGTCCTTTTGAAGTGTAAGCAATAGTCTTAAATCTCTCTTATAGTTGTATAAAGCAGGCATACATGAATCTTCCTCCCCTCCCCTCCCTTCCTCCCTCCTTCAAAATAAATTAAAAACTTTTGTGCATCAAGGAACCTCCTCGACAAAGTAAAAAAGACGACCTGCAGAATGGAGTCCTCCCTACCTCCTTCCCTTCCTTCCCTTCCTTCCTTTCCTTCCCTTCCTTCCTTCCCTCCCTCCCTCCCTCCCTCCCTCCCTCCCTCCCTCCTTCCTTCCTTCCTTCCTTCCTTCCTTCCTTCCTTTGTTGAGACAGGGTCTTGCTCTGTCACCTAGTCTGGACTGCAGTTCTGAGCTGGTGTGATCATAGCTCACTGCAGCCTCAAACTCCTGGGCTCAAGCAATCATCCGACCTCAGCCTCCCAAAATGTAGGGATTATATGTGTGAGCCACTGCACCAGGGCAGATTCTGCATTGGTAACAAGCTTCCAAATGATGTAACTGGGCCCCAGACCTCAGTTTGAGAAGCCAGGTTCTAGAAGTCAGCAGCAGGAAGGAATGGACCAATTAAGCAAATCAGCAAAGCAGAGGGACCACAGAAAAAAGGACGATGCTCCCGGGCCCCTCCCCCGGGACATATTTACACTAAAAATTATTCACTTTTCTATCTGAAGTTCTTATTTGCCCGACTGTCCTGTAGTTGTTTTGCCAGGATGTCATCTAATGTTTGTTTTTGTTTTGGACACGGAGTTTCGCTCTTGTCAACCAGGCTGGAGTACAATGGTGCAATCTTGGCTCACTGCAACCTCTGTCTCCCAGGTTCAAGTGATTCTCCTGCCTCAGCCTCCCCGAGTAGCTGGGATTACAGGCATGCGCCACCATGCCTGGCTAATTATCTTTGTATTTTTAGTAGAGACGGGATTTTGCCATGTTGGCCAGGCTGGTCTTGTATTCCTGACCTCCCGTGATTCACCCGCCTCAGCCTCCCAAAGTGCTGGGATTACAGGTAGGAGCCACCACGCCTGGCCTGGCCTGTAGTTTTATTGGCTAAGTCTGGTAGCCCTAGCATGGGTGGAGAAGGCTGTAGCTGTGGAAGCCCAGCCAGTCTGCATCTGAGGCAGGGAAAGGCAGCTAAGGCAGCCTGCCATCAGCCCATTGACCTGACAGATAGGGGCCAATGTGGCTTACTCCTCATCTAGCCTACCCTTGTGCCGTCCTCCCCCACATCCATCCACCATGACAGATGGATGACCCTTCCTCTTCCCCAGGGGTTGTTTTGATGAGTAGATGACATTTCTAAAGAGCGCTTAGTGCACTGCCTGACACCTGGTAAGTGGTCAAGATGGGGAGAACTGATTGTTTCTACTATTCTTTCCCTCTCACAGTGGCCACCGCAGCGCTAAACACGGTCGGTCGGCATTCAGTGCTCGCCGTGGAAGCGAACCGCAGGAGCATCCTGGGGCAGCGGGGAGTTGCTGCACTCACCTAGACAGGCGGCCTACTGTGACTTCATGCAAGTCATTTTCCTTCTCTGTGCCTCAGTTTCTTTGTCTGCAAAACGAGCAGCTGGACGAGAAACTTACCATTCTTTCACAGCACGTCAAACTCAACATGCCCATTTGAGCTGAAGACACTGAGGCTACTCACTGGGTGTGAACCTTTGACGGCATCCAGGCCCTGCACAGTTGTCTAGGAGAAGCCTGACCCATGATGTCCTTTCTGATACCCACCTGCCACGAGCCCCAGTTCTGAGCTGGAGGGGTGGGGGTGGGTGGAAGGTGGAGAGTGGTCAGTGCCTCACCTGGCCAACTGCAGCCTGGCAGAGTCCATGGGGGACCTCGCAGCACAGTGGATCCTCTTGCCTCGTGTCTCTAGTTGGTCCAGCTCTGGTCTATTCCATGCTATTCCGTTGTCATGGGCAGGACTGGGTTTGATGAAGTTGGACCTAGGTGTATCCCAGCCTCTCCTGGTTTCTGTCGTCTTTCTGTGGTGCCCAGGGCTTATGTTTCTATCTCTTTGAATGTTGAGTTTACTCCACCCTTCAGGGATCAGGGCTGCCTGAGCTCAGGGTGGAGGTGCTGTTGTCTGTCTGGCTTCCGGGCCCTGGACTGGCAGTGTCCCCCAGCACCCCTGTCCAGCTATGCCAAGCCCCCTCCTTTTCTTTCTTGGCCTCTGCCCTATTTGTTCTGTGACTGGCCCAAGAGAGGGGTGTGGGCTGGCAGGTGTCCCACATAAAGCCTGGAGGCAGCATCCAGGCCTGGCTGACTTACCCCGGGGCCCCCTGCCTACTGCCCCCAGCCAAGCTGGGTCTCCTTCTTCCTGCCCAGCTGAGGCAGGGCCTAGAAGGGCACCGAGGCAGGCCCTCTGTGATGCTCCTGTTGCTATGGTAATTCTAGATGAGAAGGCCATAGCATTCTGTGTCTGGCACCCCCGCGCATCTCCCCAGCTCTGCCCTGCTGCCCCAAGAGATGGCTCTCTGCTGGGAAGCTCGAGAGCTTGGAATCTGCTGCAGTCAAAGTCTCTTCCATGCGGCCAGGCACAGTGGCTCATGCCTGCAATCCTAGCACTTTGGGAGGCCGAGGCGGGTAGATTACTTGAGGTCAGGAGTTCAAGACCAACCTGGCCAACATGGTGAAACCCCATCTCTACTAAAAATACAAAACTTAGCCGGAAATCACTTGAACCCAGGAGGCAGATGTTGCAGTGAGCCAAGATCATGCCACTGCACTCCAGCCTGGGTAACAAAGCGAGACTCCGTCTCAAAAAAAAAAAAAAAAAAAGTATCTTTCATGCAGGCCCCATCCTTTGGACCTCCCTTCAACCCCAAGAGAGACCACTACCCTAGCAGGTAAGACTCTATCTCTCAGAAACTGACCTTTACTGTAGAGCTGATAGTGGGAAAGGGCTCAGGATCCAAAATCAAAAGACCTAGATCCTAGTCTCAAGCCATTTATAGCTGTGTGACCTTGGACAAGGCAGGCCTTGAGCTTCAGTGTCCTCCTTTGTAAAATGTGGATAAACATGCGATACTGAATCATCCTTCAGGAATAGCTCTATGACTTTCCGTAGGTTGTTCCCCTGATGTGTAATGCTCTTCCATTCTTCTCCGCTCCATGAACTCCTACTCATGCTTCAAGACCCAACCGAAATGCCCCATTGTCTGTAAAAATTTCCCTGACCTCTGTGCACTTGGCACAGATCTTAGGCCTTGCCATTCTGTGTTAGAGTTGTTATTTAAGTGTTTCCAAATTTTTTGACTATGAATACGTACAGGCAGGAATCAGATTAGGCTCAGTTCTGGAAGGAGAAATGGTTTGGCGAATATTTTCTTTGCGGAACAGAAAGCAGAAGAGGGCGACCTTGACTGGGTTGGGTGCCATCTCTGCAGGGGTCAATCCTGGGACTCTTGTTCCAGGCACGGCTTGGGTCAATCAGCACTCATGACTTTGCTGTGTGCCTGAGCCGTGCCTGGCTAACTGGGGACATTTTCATAGCTGAGACCCAGTAGGAGAGACCATGACTTGTGCCAGGGTGTGCCTGTCTCAGCTCTGGGGCAGGGCCAGGAGCAGCTGCTCATGGGATGTCTCTGGGGACATGCTGGGGCCTCTGGGAGGGGAAGGGAGACTGGGCATGCACTGTCGATGGTCCTGGTGGTACTCCTGGGATATTGCCAAGGAGCCTGCGGTTGAGGGAACAGGGAGGAGGGACTCTAGTGTCTCCAACTCCCTCTCATGGCTCTATGGCTGCTGGTCGGGGTCAGGGAGATGAAGCAGTGCCAGCTCCGTGGTCTACGCTGATCCTGACCAGTGAACCAGGCTTCCCCAGCCAGAGCCAGCTAGTCAAGCACGCTCTCTAGTGGCCACCACAGGGAAGGCAAGAACTTGTCTCCACAAAGGCAGGATTTTCATTTATTCCTTCAGAGAGTACAGAATGAGCATCAATGTTCCAGGCATGGTGCCAGGCATGTGTGTTAACTTTAGTTAAAACATACTTATTGGCTGAGTGTGGCGGCTCACTCCTGTAATCCCACCACTTTGGGAGGCCTAGGTGGGAGGACTGCTTGAACTTAGAGCTCAAGACCAGCCTGGGTAATGTAGTGAGACCCTATCTCTATAAAAAACAAAAATAGCTGGGTGTGGTGGTGTGCGTCTGTAGTCCCAGCGACTTGGGAGGCTGAGATGGGAGGATTGCTTGAGCCTGGGAAGTGGAGGTTGCAATGAGCCAAAATCACACCCATTGCACTCCAGCCTGGGTGACCTTGTCTCAAAAATATACTTATATATTTACTTATATATTTATATGTATAAATATATGTGTACATACAAATAAATATATTTGTAATATTATAGACATATTAATACGTATTTACATATGTTAATATATAAATATATATAATATATATTTGTTTATCATCTTCTAAATGGAAAACTCTCTCTTGAGTTTCAGGATGTGTTGGTTGGGAAGGGAATACAGGATAGGGAAATAATCCATTAAGCAATGACTCAGCACAGGCCATAAAATCAGAATCACCTGGAGAACTTGAACAATCCCAACACCTGGGGTCCATCCAGACCAATCAAATCAGAATTCGTAGGGGTCAGGCACAGGCACCATTGGTTTGGAGAGTTGACGGACACATGTCCCATCCATCATTCTCATTCAGCTGCCAAGGTAGGCATCGTTGTCCCATCTTGCATATGAGGAGACTGAGGCTGAAGTGAACCTGCTTCTTTCCCCATATCAGTTGAGGACAGCGATGGGGCAGCGGGGAGGCAGTAAATACTCCTACAAGGCTGCCTCTAAAGAGATTCTTATAATAACAACAGCTTTATTGTTTGCCATGATTAGAAAAGTATTCAAGGTCATTGCGAAATAGTGTTTTTTTTTCTAGGCAGATAATTATATAAAGGCAAAAATGGTGTGTGGGGGTGGGGGACAAGGGGAGGGAGAGCATTAGGACAAATACCTAATGCACGCAAGGCTTAAAACCTAGATGATGGGTTGACAGGTGCAGCAAACCACCATGGCACATGTATACCTATGTAACAAACCTGCACATCATGTATACCTATGTAACAAACCTGTACATTCTGCACACATATCCCAGAACTTAAAGTGAAAAAAAAAAGTGGTGTGTAGAAAAATCACCTGCAATCTCAGCATAGTTAACGCTTAGTACATTTCAGAGAGAGAGGGTGACAGGAAAGGGAGGATGAGAGTGGGTTTATTTTAAGACACAAGGTCATATTATAAAATCAGGGCTTCTGGAAGTTTAGTCCCAAAACCACACACCTCATAAACCCCTGCAGTGCTTGATTAAAATGCAACATCCCTAAGGCCACAGACTCAGACTCTGGAGAAAGATTCAGAAAACTGCCCGTTTAATAAACATTTGGGCGATTCTTACGGCCTCTAAAGACCAAGAACCACTGCTGCCTAGAGCTCTGCTCTCTTCATTGAACAATACAAGAGGAGTGTGTAGGTAGACACCCATCACTTCCAACAGCTTAGGAGAGCCCTTGAGTATGGATTGATGTATTAAAGTTTATTGAATCACATGCTGAGATTTTCACCAGCTGCCCGTGGGGATCTGGGCATTTATTCCCATATTGCACTGGCTGGCTGGAAGCCAGCAGCATAAACTCCAGGGCTGTTCTGTCAACCCCCACCAGACTCACCCCCCTCCACCAGCCCCGGCAGGCTTCTCCTTCCATCTCTCTGAAGCAACCTACTGATGGGCCCTGCCAGCCAATCACAGCCAGAATAACGTATGATGTCACCAGCAGCCAATCAGAGCTCCTCATCAGCATATGCAGAATTCTGTCATTTTACTAGGGTGATGAAATTCCCAAGCAACACCATCCTTTTCAGATAAGGGCACTGAGGCTGAGAGAGGAGCTGAAACCCACCCGGGGTCACCACACACAGGTGGCAAGGCTGGGACCAGAAACCAGGACTGGTGACTGCAGCCCGGTATTCATTCTTTCCATAGCCCACAGGGCTGTCAAAGACCCCAGGGCCTAGTCAGAGGCTCCTCCTTCCTGGAGAGTTCCTGGCACAGGAGTTGAGGCTCAGCACAGCCCCCTAACCCCCAACTCTCTCTGCAAGGCCTCAGGGGTCAGAACACTGGTGGAGCAGATCCTTCAGCCTCTGGATTTTAGGGCCATGGTAGAGGGGGTGTTGCCCTAAATTCCAGCCCTGGTCTCAGCCCAATGCCCTCCAAGAAGAAATTAGAGGGGCCATGGCCAGGCTGTGCTGGCCGTTGCTTCTGAGCAGATTACAAGAAGGGACCAAGACAAGGACTCCTTTGTGGAGGTCCTGGCTTAGGGAGTCAAGTGACGGCGGCTCAGCACTCACGTGGGCAGTGCCAGCCTCTAAGAGTGGGCAGGGGCACTGGCCACAGAGTCCCAGGGAGTCCCACCAGCCTAGTCGCCAGACCTTCTGTGGGGTCATCGGACCCACCTGGAACCCCACCTGTGAGTACAAGGTGCCCCAGGTGGACTGGGCTGGGGCTTTGAGGCCTTCAGGGTTGGATGGCCATCTTGCATATTTGTGTGGGATGTGCACACACAGGCAGCACATGCGCAGGTGTGTGGGCACCTGTGTGTCTGTGCAAATGCCCTGAGGTGGGAATGAGCTTGGTGTGCATCAGGCACAGCCAGCCAGTGTGGCTGCAGCAAAACACACAGGGAAAGAATGGAGGGGGCATCAATCACTGCTTCAGTAAATTTTTATTGAGCGCCTTCTACGAGAACACAAGAGGAGCTTCCATTCTGAGGAGGAAACAGGCAGGAAACAGGCAGATATCCTGTATAATTTCAAGTAGTGATAAGTGCTCTCTAGAAATATCAAGCAAGGTGAGGAGACACAGAGCACCGGTGGCAGTGGGGCTCTATTTCCAGGTAGGATGGTTGGGAACATCCTTTCTAAAGGGAACCTGGAGTGGGAAGGAACCATGCAGGTATCTCAGGAAGAGCTTCCTCCAGGCAGGAAGATCAGCAGGTGGAAAGGCCCTGGAGCCACCATTCAGTAAACATCATTTGAGCATCTCTACCAGCTAGGTTCCATTATGGGAATGGGAATATGGTGGTGGACAGGGCTGCCTGGTCCCTTCCATACTTCTCACACTAGGGTGGTTGAGAGAGCTTGGGAGCTAACGAACAAGATGGGCTGAGAACACTGCCTAGCCCAGAGGACCTGAGCTTAGTGTGTAGACATTGCTGCTGTTACTGCCTTTGTCATTGTATTACTTATTTATTTATTTATTTATTTATTTATTTATTTTTAGACAGAGTTTTGCTCTTGTTACCCAGGCTGGAGTGCAATGGCGTGATCTCAGCTCACTGCAACCTCCACCTCCTGGGTTCAAGCGATTCTCCTGCCTCAGCCTCCTGAGTAGCTGGGATTACAGGCACCCACACCACGCCTGGATAATTTTTTGGTATTTTTAGTAGAGACAGGGTTTCACCATGTTGGCCAGGCTGGTCTCGAACTGCTGACCTTAGGTGATCCACCTGCCTCGACTTCCCAAAGTGCTGGGATTACAGGCATGAGCCACTGCGCCCAGTGATTATAGAAAGTTAAAGGCACATGGCAATGCACACGCCTATCTACGTCTTCCCTGCCAAAGCAAAGGGCAGCCTCTGGGCTCACTTTCTTGGGTTTCCACTTCCAAAAGGCAGTCAGAACTGGCAGGGCCTTGGAGACCACTTCATCCACCTCCTAGGATCCCTATGGGAGAGTTGAGGTCTAGAGCAGGGAAGGGTCCTGACAGGCTCTGACCAGGGCCTCTGATCCCTACAAACCCCCAATCAGTGTCCCTCTCTACCAGGACCCAAGCCCACCTGCTGCAGCCCACTGCCTGGCCATGACCATCACCTACACAAGCCAAGTGGCTAATGCCCGCTTAGGCTCCTTCTCCCGCCTGCTGCTGTGCTGGCGGGGCAGCATCTACAAGCTGCTATATGGCGAGTTCTTAATCTTCCTGCTCTGCTACTACATCATCCGCTTTATTTATAGGTAAAGCTGGCAGGGCTGGGCCGGGGGGCCTGGGAAGGATGTGGCTGGGGCTGGGAGCTCCTGGGGGCCTCCCAGCCAGCTCAGGGGCCAGTGTACCAGTTCACTACAAGACTAAGCTGAGCTCCTGACCAGGTCCTGGGCACTGGAGCTGAGGCTGGGGCTGGGGGCTGGGGAGAGAAAAGAAGTCAGACTGAGAGGCTGCTCAACCCAGGCCAGCAGGGTTTTAGCCACCCTTCCTCCAACCCCAGGAGGACCCCTGGAGCCCAGGCTTTGTCTGGCCCCACTCAACTGGCCTGTTTTACTGAATCCCACACAGACTCATAGGCCCACATAGTACATTAAAAAAGAGAGAGAGAGAGAGAGAGAGAGAGAGAGAGAGAGAGAGAGATGGAGTCTCACTGTGTTGTCCAGGCTGGTCTCGAACTCCTAGGCTCAAGCAATCCCCCTGCCTTAGCCTCCCAAGGGGCTGGGATTACAAGTGTGAGCTACTGCACTTGACCAACCACATGGTACTTTTTTTTTTTTTTTTGAGACAGGGTTTCACTCCATCACCCAGGCTGGAGTGCAGTGGGGGCAATCTTGGCTCACTGTAACCTCTGCCTCCGAGGTGCAAGTGATTCTCCTGCCTTAGCCTCCTGAGTAGCTGGAATTATAGGCACACACCACCACGCCTGGCTAATTTTTTTTTTTTCTGTATTTTTAGTAGAGACAGGGTTTCATCATGTTGGCCAGGCTGGTCTTGAACCCCTGACCTCAAGTGATCCACCCACCTCGGCCTCCCAAAGTGCTGGGATTACAGGTGTCAGCCACCATGCACAGCCCACATGGTACATTTTTTAAAATTATTTTTTAATTAAAATGTTTATCTAAGGCCAGTAGCAGTGACTCGCGTCTGTAATCCCAGCACTTTGAGGGGCCAAGGTGCGGGGATCACTTGAGCCTGGGAGTTCAGCGTGGGCAACATAGTGAGACCCCGTCTCTACCAAAAATTTAAAAAATTAGCTGGGAGTGGTGGCATTTGCCTGTGGTCCCAGCTACTTGGGAAGCTGAGGTGTGGGGATGGCTGAAGCCTGTGAGGTCGAGGCTGCAGTGAGCTATGATCGCACCACTGCACTTCAGCCTGAGTGACAGGCTATCTCAAAAGCAAACAAAATAATGTTTATCTAAACAATAAAATATAATCACAGAATATATGATAGCATTTTAAATTGAAAAAGCATTAATGATTACATGGATTGTAAAATATCAAATACATGAAATTCTTGTGTTCTTAATAATGCTAGCAACAAGGCACATTTGGTTTTTACTAGGGCACCAAGGTACTTTAAAAAAAGTTAGGGCCAGCCACAGGGGCTCACACCTGTAATCCCAGCACTTTGGGAGGTCAAGGCAGGAGGATCACTTGAGGCCAGGAGTTTAGGACCTGAGCAACATAGGGAGATCCTGATCCTGTCTCTATAAAAAATTAAAAAATTGGCTAGGCCCTTTGGCTCACACCTGTAATCCCAGCACTTTGGGAGGCCGAGGTGGGTGGATCATGAGGTCAGGAGTTCAAGACCAGCCTGGCCAACATAGTGAACCCAATCTCTACTAAAAATACAAAAATTAGCCGAGTGGGGTGGCACGCACCTGTAGTTCCAGCTACTCAGGAGGATGAGGCCGGAGAATCGCTTGAGCCCGGGAGGCAGAGGTTGCAGTGAGCCGAGACCATGCCATTGCACTCCAGCCTAGGTGACAGAGTGAGACTCCGTCTAAAAATAAAATAAAAATCAAAAAATGATCTGGGCATGGTGGCTTATGCCTATAGTCCCACCCAGCTCCTCAGGAGGCTGAAGCGGGAGGATTGCTTGAGCCCAGGAGGTTGAGGCTGCAGTGAGTCATGACTGTGCCGCTGCCCTTGAGCCTGGGTAACAGAGCAAGACCCTATCTCAAAACAAACAAACAAACAAACAAACAAAAACCAATAAACCAAAAACATTTATCTAAACAATAAAATAAAGGACAGATATAATCACCGAATATATGATAGCATTTTAAATTGAAAAAGCACTAATGACTACAATGGATTATAAAACATCAAATACATAAAATTCTTGAGTTCCTCCTAATACCAAATACAAAGCACATTGGTCTTTGGTTTTTACTTGGGCACCAATGCATGCTGAAAAAGAGTCAGACTTCATTTTTTAGAGTAGTTTTAGGTTCACAGCAAAATTGAGCAGAAGGTAGAGTTCTCATGTGTCTCTTTGCTCCTCCCCCTGCCCCCAGCCTCCCCACTATCAACACCCCCACACTACAGTGGTAGATTTATTACAATCCCTGAACCCACAGTGACACATCACTATCACCCAAAGTTCATAGCGTACAGCAGGGTTCACTCTTGGGCTGTACATTCCATGGGTTTGGATAAATGTGTAATGATGTCTCCACCATCACAGCATCAGGCAGAGTAGTTTCACTGCTCTAATAAAATCCTCTGCCTATTCACCCCTCTCATTAAAGCCAAACACTCTGTTTCTTTTTTTCTTTTTAGAGACAGTGTCTCGCTCTGTCACCCAGGCTGAAGTGCAATGGCAATCACAGCCCATTGCAGCCTCCAACTCCTGGGCTGAAGTGATCCTCCTATCTCAGCCTCCAGTGGCTACGACTGCAGGCATACGGCAACGGCACCCAACTAATTTTTTGTAGAGATAGGGTCTTGCTATGTTGCCCAGGCTGGTCTTGAACTCTTGGTCCTGCCTTAGCCTCCCAGAGCTCTGGGATTACAGGCGTGAACCACCGTGCCCGTCCCAAACACTCTGTTTCGACCTGCTTTTAAACAACTGACCCTTGGCTGCTTTCAAAGGATCAGGGTGTCTGAAACTGGCCTCTGCAGCAGGACCTTCTTTCCTACACATCTCCCAGTGGCCAGTGTGAGGATTCTCCCCACAAGAAACCACTGGAGGGGGCCTCCTCCTGTCCGGGTTTGGGGCTGTACAAGGAGCATCATGGACCTGGCTCAGGCCTCAGGGGGGGCCCTGGGCTGGGGAAAATGTGGGATAGCATCGAGGCAGTCCCACTCCTACCCAGGGCCGGGCTAGACCTGGGGACAGTCTCAGCCATCTCCTCGCTGCGTCCACACAATTCCACCCCCACCCCCACCCTCAGGCTGGCCCTCACGGAAGAACAACAGCTGATGTTTGAGAAACTGACTCTGTATTGCGACAGCTACATCCAGCTCATCCCCATTTCCTTCGTGCTGGGTGAGTTCCCCCTTCTGGCTGTTCCGGGTCCCTGTGGCCGCCCAGGCTCCAGACAGGCCAGGGGAGGATCACGAGGAGCTGCGGCAAGGGGCTGGGGAGGGGGCGGGGGAGCGCCAGCGGCAGGTCGGCGCCTCTCTGTAGGGAAAGGTGCGGACTGCAGCCAGAGAAACTGAAGTTAGACGTTAGGTGAGACGTCCTGCCGTTAGCAATGAAAACCCCATTTTCTGAGGGAAGCGCTGACATCATGGTCCCTGGAGCCCCTGCGCGGGAGGGGAGGGGGTCTGGCGGATTTCTGGGACCAGAAGGGGGACCCCCGGGTGACAGAACCCTTGGGGCTCTCGCGCCTCCATGCGAGGCTCTGCCTGCCTCTCGCTCCCGAGCGCCTTCCAGGAGGGCTGGGGGCTAGGCCCGCTCGCAGCAGAAAGCTGGAGGAGCCGAGGCATCGCCGGGCGCTGGGCCCTGGGCTCTGGCCGCAGCCTGGCCCCTCGCCCCTCGCCCCCCGCCCCTCCTGCCCAGGCTTCTACGTGACGCTGGTCGTGACCCGCTGGTGGAACCAGTACGAGAACCTGCCGTGGCCCGACCGCCTCATGAGCCTGGTGTCGGGCTTCGTCGAAGGCAAGGATGAGCAAGGCCGGCTGCTGCGGCGCACGCTCATCCGCTACGCCAACCTGGGCAACGTGCTCATCCTGCGCAGCGTCAGCACCGCAGTCTACAAGCGCTTCCCCAGCGCCCAGCACCTGGTGCAAGCAGGTGGGCGGACCGGGAGCAACGGGGAGGCACCGGGCAGAGCCAGGGGCCGAGATGTGCGCGGCAGGAATGGAAGATGGGTGGAGCCAAAGTCCCCCGGACTCGGGGGATTGGGTGGAGCCAGGAGTGGGGTGTTGTCAAGATTTGGGGGTCCAATTGGGCGGGACAGAGTCGGGTGTCTGAAGGTGGGGCGAGGCCAGGAGCCCACCCTCCGAGAGTAGGAGTCTGAGGCAGGGCTAAGGACCCTTGAGGGATAATGGAAAGAAGGGTGACGGCTTGGGAACTGGTGAGGTTCTAGGGTCTACTTCCCTCTGCCCTTGCCCCTCTTGATCTCCGGTTTCCACTCTGGAGGTATGGGACATTGGTCTCTGACACCCCCTCAGCCTGGCCTGACCTGGTCCTGGTTAATAAGACAGACCCAGGCTAGGCGTGGTGGCTCTCGCCTGTAATCCCAGCGCTTTAGGAGGCAAAGGTGGGAAGATCGCTTGAGCCCAGCTGTTTGAGACGCCCGTGAGCAACATAGCGAGACCCCCATCTCTACAAAAACATTAAAAATTAGCAGGGCATGGTGGCGTGTGCCTGTAGTCTGAGGCTGAGTATCGGGAGGCTGAGGCAGGAGGATCACTTGAGCCCAGCAGTTCCAGACTGCAGTGCGCTAAGATCGCACCGCTGCACTCCAACCTCGGTGACAGAGCCAGACCCTTTCTCTGGAAATAAATAAATACCCTGCCCACATGCTCAGCCCAGAACAGCACCTAGTAGGTGCTCAGAAATTTTTTTGTTGTTGAAAGAAAGAGGATGGCAAAGGAGTGCTGAGGTTCCTATAGGTCAGCAGGTGCCGGCCATCCCTTCTGCAGGTTCTCCCACCCACCGCCTTCTTCACTCCACTCTGCAGGCTTTATGACTCCGGCAGAACACAAGCAGTTGGAGAAACTGAGCCTACCACACAACATGTTCTGGGTGCCCTGGGTGTGGTTTGCCAACCTGTCAATGAAGGCGTGGCTTGGAGGTCGAATCCGGGACCCTATCCTGCTCCAGAGCCTGCTGAACGTGAGCCCACTGTACAGACAGGGCTGCCGCAGAGTGGGAAGGGTTGTGGTCCACAGGAAACAAGGTTTCCTACAAAGAGAAGCCTCGGGCCCCTGAGGGTCTTCCGAGAGCCTGAGGTGGGGTTGCAGAATCTTTTCCAACAGCAATCCACAGCCCGAGGTGGTCCCTTCTCAGAGGACCCTCCCTCTTCTCCGAGTCTGTGAGGTCCTGGTTCCCTTTTGATAGATGAGGAAGCTGAGACACAAAGAGGTTTAGTGAGCTGCCCATGGCCACACAGCCAGGAGTGGACCATAGGTACCAGGCCCTGGTACCTGGAGAAGAGGGGGGGGCGAGCCCAGGGTGGGGGCAGGTGGTGTTCAGAACCCCATCCCCCTCTTCTGCCCCCCAGGAGATGAACACCTTGCGTACTCAGTGTGGACACCTGTATGCCTACGACTGGATTAGTATCCCACTGGTGTATACACAGGTGAGGACTAGGCTGGTGAGGCTGCCCTTTTGGGAAACTGAGGCTAGAAGGACCAAGGAAGCAGCTGGGGTGGGAAGGGCTCACCTAGAGGCTAAGTGGCTCCCCTGGGAGTTGGGTCCACACTTTGAAGTTGGGTCTGGACTTCGAAGTGCCAAGTTCTAAGAGTCCAGGCTCCTGCCTGGCCCAGTCCAGTAGAGGCAATGTGATTATCCCTATATTAAAGAGAGGTTGGCCGGGCGCAGTGGCTCATGCCTGTAATCCCAGCACTTTGGGAAGCTGAGGCAGGTGGATCACCTGAGGTCAGGAGTTCGAGACCAGCCTGGCCAACATGGTGAAACCCCATCTCTACTGAAAATACAGAATTAGCTGTGTGGTGGTGCACGCCTGTAATCCCAGCTACTTGGGAGGCTGAGGCAGGAGAATCGCTTGAACCCGGGAGGTGGAGGTTGCAGTGAGCTGAGATCATGCCACTGCACTCCAGCCTGGGCGACACAGCAAGACTCTGTCACAAACAAACAAACAAACAAAGGGGTTAACAGAGACCCTAAGTCACATGAGTGTGCAAGTCAGAACAAGGCCTTGGTCTCCTGTCTCAGACTCCCAGCCCCGGGAGCATCCTGATTTCAGGGTTCCCACCTAGCCCTTTGCTACCACATCCTCCTCCTCCTCCTCCTCCTCCCAGGTGGTGACTGTGGCGGTGTACAGCTTCTTCCTGACTTGTCTAGTTGGGCGGCAGTTTCTGAACCCAGCCAAGGCCTACCCTGGCCATGAGCTGGACCTCGTTGTGCCCGTCTTCACGTTCCTGCAGTTCTTCTTCTATGTTGGCTGGCTGAAGGTGGGCCTCTCCAGGGCCCTGCTGGGCTGGAGGCATGGCCAGAGGGGTCATGGCCAGCAGCTGCCTGAGACGAGGATGCAGTGTCAGGAAAGGAAGGTCTCACGGGTAGAAAGCAGCCAGGCGTGGTGGCGCACACCTGTAATCCCAGCTACTCGGGAGGCTGAGGCAGGAGAATCGCTTGAACCCGGGAGGCAGAGGTTGTGGTGAGTTGAGATCGTGCCACTGCACTCCAGCCTGGGCAAAAGAATGAAACTCTATCTCAAAAACAACAACAACAACAAAACAAAGCCCTAAGGTTCAGAAGCCCCTGCCCTTTAGAAGGCAGATTGGCACCACCTATCCTTATTCAAGATGCCTGTTGGGCTGTCTTGTTCCTCACCTCAGGTGGCTTGTCCAGGTATTCCCTCCCACCACAGCCAATACTCCGAACAGATGTTCTGAATCACACAGTTTTCTCTCCACCTCTTTATCTTTCCTTCCTTCTGTTGCCCACCCACTCTCTCTCCCTTCCTACCTTCCTTTATTTTTTGGTAATGGGGGTGTAAGTCTCTGTCTCTGCCCTTCCTGTCACTGTGACACACACACACACACACACACACACACACACGCATTCCTATTCCTCTAAATTCCCCCTGCCCCCCCAGTTATCTTTGGTTTCTGCAGATCAAAACAAATCACACTTTTATGCTTGAAATTCTCCAGGGTGCCCCAGTGGCCTGCAAGATGTCCCCTGGACCCCTAAGGCAGACGCGTGTCACCTCTTCGGGGCTTTGTTAGGGCATTTTAGAGGTTGCTATCCAGGAATCTGCCCACCTAGACTGCCCTTTAGTTCAGCCCAGCTTCAGTATGTATCTCTGTTGCATGAATGAATAAAATTATGCAACTCCAGGTAAGATACATGAGGTGAGATAAAGGCAGTGACTCAGCCGAGTGATACACTCAGGGACAGCTGTGGGTGTTCAGGGAAGGACTGGCTCAGAAGAGTTAGAGGGGCTGTGTCCAGAAGTGTGTGGGTGCCCACAAGTGTGGGGGGCTGGAGCCCTAAACTCTGCCTTTGAAGACAGTGGTCAGGCAGGAAGGGCGTCATGGGGTGTGGAAATAGCAGCAGCTGAGGTTTAAAGGGGGAGGCTGGCTTTGAGGAGTTCTGCCTGAGGGTTTACAGAGCCTCACCTGTCCCCAAGGTGGCAGAGCAGCTCATCAACCCCTTTGGAGAGGATGATGATGATTTTGAGACCAACTGGATTGTCGACAGGAATTTGCAGGTATGGGGAGAGGGAGAGAGACCATACCATGGACCTTCCCCAAAGTGGACCCAAAGAGAGGTCCCCACTGTTCTGTAGGGAGGCCTCACAGTGAATGATCACCCCTTCCCCTCCTCCCTCCTGCAGCCAGTCATTCACTCACAGGATTCTCACCTCAATCTTTGAGGCTGCAGGCAGGCACCCATCTCCCCATTTCACAGGCAGGGAAACAGGTCCAGAGAGAGGGAGAGATTCCTCCAAGTCATCAGGCACATACAAGGTCCTGCCTGGGATGATCTTTCTGTGGGACTTCTTCTGTCCCTGGTGACCAGGTGTCCCTGTTGGCTGTGGATGAGATGCACCAGGACCTGCCTCGGATGGAGCCAGACATGTACTGGAATAAGCCTGAGCCACAGCCCCCCTACACAGCTGCTTCCGCCCAGTTCCGTCGAGCCTCCTTTATGGGCTCCACCTTCAACATCAGGTGTGGCCAGAGCCAGGGGGCTGGGTGGGAAGCCCCTCCTAGTGCAGGGGTCTGCCTAGGAACTTAGAATAGCACTAGTTAGTACATACAGGTTGCTTCAGTAAGTGTCAGGCACTGTACTATGCTCTTTATAAACATTAACTATTTTTTTCCTCCCAATAATTCTGGTTTGTTATCCCAAGTTTTCAGATAATTCAAGTACAGGTTCAGAGAGAGTAAGTTGTCCAAGGCCACATAGCTACCAAATGGTGCATTTGCTGCTGGAAGGACAGCCTGTGATCAGTGATGCAGTGGAACGTTAGGACCTGGCTCTTGTCATCCAGAACTATGTTTTCTTTTCTTTTTGAGACAGAATCTCGCTCTGTCGCCCAGGTTGGAGCGCAGTGGCGTGATCTTGGCTTACTGCAACCTCCGCCTCCTGGGTTCAAGTGATTCTCCTGCTTCAGCCTCCCCAGTAGCTTGGATTACAGGTGCCCACAACCACAACTGGCTAATTTTTGTACTTTTAGTAGAGATGAGGTTTCACCATGTTGGCCAGGCTGGTCTCGAACTCCTGACCAGTAATCTGCCCGCTTTGGCCTCCCAAAATGCTGGAATTATAGGTGTCAAAACTATGTTTTCTGATAAGCTAGGGTGCTTGGATGGGAAGTGGAAGTGGGGTTCCCTGGGATGGGGGAGGGGCAGCAAAGTCCCAGCAGGCAGCGAGGCCATCACAGGTACCTCCTGAATTGACTTTGTCCTACCGAGTAAAGGGCTCAGGCCACCCACAGCAGCCAGACTTATCCCCACATGGTCCCACTTCCCTGATTCCATCTGAATCCCTCTTGAGCTGCAGTGGGCTGAAGGGCTATCCCAGCTGGTCCTTTCTCCCCAGGACAACAGAGTTGAAAGTGCCTTGGAGAGTGTTGGGCACATGTCAGGGTTCATACTCAAGGGTTTCTTCCACGGTATCCAGTGCTGTTCTCGCTTGTTCTTTTCTTTTTTTTTTTTAAACGGAGTTTCACTCTTGTTGCCCAGAGCTGGAGTGCAGTGGCACAATCTCGGCTCACTGCAACCTCCGCCTCCCAGATTCAAGCAATTCTCCTGCCTCAGCCTCCCGAGTAGCTGGGATTATAGGTGCCAGCCACCAAGCCCGGCTAATTTTTGTATTTTTCGTAGAGACAGTTTCACCATGTTGGCCAGGCTGGTCTCGAACTCCTGACCTCAGGTGATCCACCCTCCTCAGCCTCCCAAAGTGCTGGGATTACATGTGTGAGCCACTGTGCCTGGCTGCTTGTTCTTTTAAGAACCAAATATCCTACTAGACTGCAATCGAGTTTAACTACAGTCTATAGATAGTGTGAGGAAGGGTTGGGAAGGTGATCAAATGAAGGCTGGAGGCTTGCTTAGGTCAGAAACATTTCTGGAGGATGACTTTGAGCCCTACATGGTCTGTACCCCAGCAGCTGAAGGTTGTTGAGGGGTGGGGAGGGCTGAAAACAGAACGATAAAGCATAGACCTTGTCTCCAAGGAATGCACAATTTATGGAGGGAGCTCAAACCCAAGCCTCAAACTCTGGATACAAGGTACAAAGTACTGGATGTCCAGAAAAGGGACAGAACATGGAACACAGTCATCTTTGTCTGCCTGGGAGGCGGCTTCCAGCTGGGTCTGGAGCTGGGCCATGGAACATGGGAAGAATCTGAACTTGGGCAAGGGCAGGCCATACTCTCTGGTAGATAAGCTTTCCCTTGCAGGGTAAAGGTCTGGGGCTCTCGGGATGCCTGTTGCTAGGAAGCCAAATTTCTCTTTGTGGATGTCACTCCCAGTTGGAACCACAAATTCCTGGCATTGCCCAGAGTCACTCATGGGCCTCATCTGAACCACTCATGCCAGGGCACCAGTGTTTCTGACTGCCTGGAGTGAGGGGTTTTACAGGGGAAGTGAATGATGAGGAGGCCTTTACACGCCAGGCGGGGTGGTTGCGGGGGCTGGATGTTAACTCTGGTCAAGAGGGAATCAACAAACAGTGAGGTGAGCTGGGCCTGGAGGGATCACCGGGAGGTACAGGACAGATCAGGAGAGAGGTGAGAGCTGGGGCATGGTGAGGAAGACGGTGTGGCCTTGGCTTGGGCCAACTGAGAGAGAGGAGCGGGGGTAAGGGAGAAGTAAGGCCAGGTGTTGGTCCTTTGTCCACTGGCTCAGCCCTGCATCTCCTGTTTCTTTCCAGCCTGAACAAAGAGGAGATGGAGTTCCAGCCCAATCAGGAGGACGAGGAGGATGCTCACGCTGGCATCATTGGCCGCTTCCTAGGCCTGCAGTCCCATGATCACCATCCTCCCAGGGCAAACTCAAGGACCAAACTACTGTGGCCCAAGAGGGAATCCCTTCTCCACGAGGGCCTGCCCAAAAACCACAAGGCAGCCAAACAGAACGTTAGGGGCCAGGAAGACAACAAGGCCTGGAAGCTTAAGGCTGTGGACGCCTTCAAGTCTGCCCCACTGTATCAGAGGCCAGGCTACTACAGTGCCCCACAGACGCCCCTCAGCCCCACTCCCATGTTCTTCCCCCTAGAACCATCAGCGCCGTCAAAGCTTCACAGTGTCACAGGCATAGACACCAAAGACAAAAGCTTAAAGACTGTGAGTTCTGGGGCCAAGAAAAGTTTTGAATTGCTCTCAGAGAGCGATGGGGCCTTGATGGAGCACCCAGAAGTATCTCAAGTGAGGAGGAAAACCGTGGAGTTTAACCTGACGGATATGCCAGAGATCCCCGAAAATCACCTCAAAGAACCTTTGGAACAATCACCAACCAACATACACACTACACTCAAAGATCACATGGATCCTTATTGGGCCTTGGAAAACAGGTCTGTCCTCCACCTGAACCAGGGGCACTGCATTGCCCTGTGCCCCACCCCAGCTTCCCTTGCTCTGAGCCTACCCTTCCTCCACAATTTCCTAGGGTTCCATCACTGCCAGAGCACACTGGACCTACGCCCAGCACTGGCTTGGGGTATATACTTGGCCACCTTCACAGGGATCCTAGGGAAGTGTTCGGGACCTTTTCTCACTTCACCCTGGTATCACCCAGAAGACTTCTTGGGACCAGGTGAAGGAAGATGAGGTTGTGCTGACCAGAATGCTGCTGGAGAACTGCCCCAGGGCTGACAGGCCAGGCTTAGCTGAGCAGATGTTATCACTGGCCCCAACTTACTTTGAGCAAGGGTGGCTGACCCAAAACCATGAGGTGGCAGTCAGCTGGATGACAGATGAACACTTCCCCCGTAACTATTTAGGGTAGTACCCAAGCACTACAGGAAAAGGTGGCAGGAACTGCCTCACTCCTAGGAACTGGTAGATGGTGAGGTTGAGGGTGTCCAGGGCCCTTAGGTCATTTTCTCACTGCCTGGGGACCTCACCAAAATACTTCTTGCTTCCTTGGCGTCAGCCCAAAGCTGTCACAAAATCAGATATTTCCCTTTATTCCAGATTTCCTGGACACTTTCACCCAATTATAAACACCCCACTTCAGCCCCAATCATGTGGGAGGAAGTGTAACTTCCCTTTTCTGGATTCTCAAGCAGCTACTTTCACGGTCAGAACACGCAGCTATTATGATTGAAAACTTAAAAGGGCAACAATTTCAGTCTTGCTTCTAGGGCTAGACAGGAACTTGGCAAACATCTGTGGCCTGTTCAGCAAAGGATGTTAATATTTAAGAATCTTGTCTTGGGCTGGGTATGGAGGCAAGTGGATCATAGGAGCTCAGGAGTTTGAGACCAACCTGGCCAACATGATGAAACCCCATCTCTACCAAAAAAAAATACAAAAATTAGCTGGGCGTCGTGGTGTGCCTGTAGGCCCAATGCAGGAGGTTGAGGGGAGAATTGCTTGAACCCAGGAGGTGGTGGTTGCAGTGAGATTGAGCAACTGCAATCCAGCCTGGGCGACGGAGTGAGACTGTCTCAAAAAAAAAAAAAAAAAAAAAAAAAAAAGGATCATCTCAACCTTTGCCCTCCTACTGCAACATTTTGGTATTTGAAATGAAGGTACCTTCCATACTCACGCTGTTAATACTTTCATTCTCACTAGGGATGAAGCACATTCCTAACCTGCTTCCTAACGGGGATGCTTCGCCAGCCAGGTCCTCACCTGTGTGTACACCAGCAGGACACTGATCCAGTCACAGCCATACAGCTGTCCACACTGAAGAACATGTCCTACAACAGCCTGAATCAAATGGTTAGCTTAATAGATAAAAATCCCAGACTACTTCAGCCTTTAATGCCTTTTATTCATAAAAACTGTGAAAGCTAGACTGAACCATTGGAAACATTTAACTCAGACTCTGGATTCAGAGTCGGGAACCCTTAGTTCTGTCTGAATCCAAGACAGCCACACCTTAGTATACTGCCCAAACTAATGAGTTTAATAAATACAAATACTCGTTTCTTTTTGATTAGTGTGATTAGAACTGAACAACAGCACTTAAGGAATCTGGAAGATAGCCTGGATAGATTTCTGATTCATCCCAAGACCTCAAAGACAACACCTGGGTACCAAATTTCTTTATTTGAAGGAATGGTACAAATCAAAGAACTTAAGTGGATGTTTTGGTACAACTTATAGAAAAGGTAAAGGAAACCCCAACATGCATGCACTGCCTTGGTGACCAGGGAAGTCACCCCACGGCTATGGGGAAATTAGCCTGAGGCTTAGCTTTCATTATCACTGTCTCCCAGGGTGTGCTTGTCAAAGAGATATTCTGCCAAGCCAGATTCGGGCGCTCCCATCTTGCGCAAGTTGGTCACGTGGTCACCCAATTCTTTGATGGCTTTCACCTGCTCATTCAGGTAATGTGTCTCAATGAAGTCACACAACTGCAAAACAATGGGGAAGACAGTTAGTGGGCAGCTTTCCCAATCCCTAAGGCAAATGATTTCCTCCATTTATTTCCTGGGGTTCCAATACTCACATGGGGGTCATTTTTGTCAGTGGCCAGTTTGTGCAGTTCCAGTAGTGACTGATTCACATTTTTTTCCAAATGTAATGCACACTCCATCGCATTCAGCCCGCTCTCCCAGTCATCACAGTCTGGTTTCTGAATGAGAATAGGTTAATGCATCTCTACCAACTAACCTAGAAGTCAGCAAGCCCATCATCTCTAACCACCACGTTTTGGCAAAAGGGACATTACTATTTACCTAATTTAGTTTAGATGGTAAGCCTAAAAAAGCACAAAAGGCAAAAGCCCAGTGTATCATCACTTTATAAGGGCAATTGCTAGTTTAAGTGATTTCTGATACCCGAACACTGCCAGATGATGAAGTATGACACCCCTAGGATCTTTTGTTCACCTTGATATCCTGAAGGAAGATTCGGCCACCTCGTTGGTTCTGCAGCTTCATCAGTTTCTCAGCATGTTCTCTCTCCTCATGAGATTGGTGAAGAAAGTATTTGGCAAAGTTCTTCAAAGCCACATCATCGCGGTCAAAGTAGTAAGACTGAAAGGGGAACACTGAATGTGTTATACTAGGGATCCCCAGAAACAGGTAGCTGTGACGGTCTACAGGGAGGCAAGATGGTCTCGTCAGCCTAGGCTTCCTTTCTCAAAGCACAGCATGAAGGAATCAGTGCCTAAGGAGACTGGGGGCAGATGAGCTACTGGATTGAACCCAAGAGTAATGTTTCTATTCTAAAATAGAAAACTGAAACTTGATCCTTGAAAGTTAACTTCAAGGAACCTTTAGGATATTATGGGCATTGCCTGGGGCAATGTCTTAAGGATCTGTATTACTGCACAGAAAACTTACAGCCAGTGTCAGAATTCATTGTCTGATGAGAGGGCGCTGGAGTACTGACCCTGCACTTAGTCCTTTTCTCCTCCCTGCTCCTGTATTAACCATGTTAAAGCAAGGTTAAAACTGAGCTCAGGAGTCTGCCAGCTGTACCACATATTTATTTATAAAATTAAAAACCCCTGCTGGGTGCGGTGGCTCAGCCTGTAATCCCAGCACTTTGGGAGGCCGAGGCAGGCGGATCACGAGGTCAGCAGATCGAGACCATCCTGGTCAACATGGTGAAACCCCGTCTCTACTAAAAATAAAAAAAAATAGCTGGGCGTGGTGGCGTGCGCCTGTAATTCCAGCTACTCAGGAGCCTGAGGTAAGAGAATCACTTGAACCCAGGAGGCGGAGGCTGCAGTGAGCCGAGATCGCGCCACTGCACTCCAGCCTGGGTGACAGAGCGAGACTCTGTCTCTCACACACACACACAAATTAAAAACCCCCATGCAAGGTGGCAAATGTGGACAGTATGTTGATGTAAACATACTTTTATAATAGTTATATCACAAAAATTTGATTTTCAGTTGTAGACATTTGATGTAGTCAAGTGTTTGTGAAAGGCAGTGACAGTCACAGAAATACAGGCCTGTTTTCAAATCCATTTGGAACACATTTATTCTTGGGATAGTTTGGACAATCACAAGGCAATTCTAAGGAAGACTCCCACGACACTGCCTAAGACCAAGATTTGGGAAAATTGATTCCACTGATCACTGAAAAATTTCTTGCCCAGTAACTGTCGGTGGACTTTATCCAAGAACTGGGGGTTCAATTAGTAGGCCAAACTCCACACCTCTTACGGTAAGATACATAAAAGATAAATTAAGTTCCCTAGGCGCAAGGTCAGGTGACACTTCGGTGACTGCAGAAGGGGCGATTCCTAGAGATATGCTTCAAAGCAAGTGGGACTTAGAGATAAGCAGAGCCGAGAGGTGGATACGGCTGCTCGAGAGGGATCTACCCACAAGATAAGCCACCTCCCGCCAGCCCCCAAGGTTTGCTATTCGACACCGTTACCCAGCAGCTCCGCCACACACAGGCGGACGGGAGCTGGATACCTAAGCAAAAAACGCTGGCATTTAGGGCCAAATGCCGGAGGCAGAGGAAAAGATGGGAGAGCAAAACTCCACCTTCCTAACCGCAGGATTGATCACACAGGCTGGCAGTCTTGCAACCCCAGGATTTCAGGACACCAAGCTCTCCTTAAAAAAGAAGGGTGTGCAGAGGCGGCCCTGGCCTAGGAGGGAGCATTCTCAGGGTACAGCCGAGAAGAACCAGCTGCCCCGACTTTCTGCGCCAGAGAAGTCCTCGGAAACCTCGAGCAGCCTCCATTTTCCAGAAGGGCGCAGGGAGGCGGGGGAGCCCGCGGGTGGCCACACCCCCGGCCCGCCCCAGCGCGCGCCCCGGGAACCGCGCCCGGCCCCCGCCACCGCTTAGGCCCGCCCGCGCTCACCATGGACAGGTAAACGTAGGAGGCGTAGAGCTCCAGGTTGATCTGGCGGTTGATGGCGGCCTCTGAGTCCTGGTGGTAGTTCTGGCGCACCTGCGAGGTGGACGCGGTCGTCATGGCGGCGACTAAGGAGAGGCGGCGGCGGCGGCGGTGGCTGCGCGGCGCTGGAGCGGCGGCGGGGGCCTTGGGGCAGTCCGAGGGTGCGGTGAAGAGGTGACGGAGGGCTGGCTGTGGGCGGCCGGCCGGGGTGGGGGACGAGCGCCGGGTTCCGTCCAAGCACTGTTGAAGCAGGAAACCCCGACGACTCTCGGCGAAGAACGTCTGGCCCTGCGGGTCGCTTTTGGTCTCTTATAGCCGCGTCGGCGTCAGGCCCGCCCCGGCCAATCAGCGCTGCCCGCCCCGAGCCCGCTCCTTCCGGTGGGCGCGGGACCCCGCCCCTGCTGTGGGGGAGGGGCGGCCGCTGGAGGCCCTCGCGCGCTCTGGCGGAGCTCGGGAGCGGGGACCGGTAGCCGACTGCCTCTGGGACAGCGGTGGCGTCTCTGTGCCCGTTTAGTGGAGTTGGAGGGAAGCTGCGAGGAGGCGCAGGAAGTCCACCTCAGAACCCCCCCCCCCCCGGTCTAGGGGCGCCCGGGCGTTGGAACCGGCGGGGGAAGGGTGCGGGGGCGCATGGGGTGATCCTGATTCGGCTCCCATTTTCCCGAACGGGCACCCTGAGGCTCCTGGCCCGGGGCATGGTGTTAAAAATCATAGCTGCGGAGAAGCCCTTGTGACACCTTGCTGCAGATTGGGAAGCTGCAGATTGGGAAGGTGGAAGGTGGAGACGCGGTCCTTAGGTGGTCGAGCGCATTTTCTCTTCCTCAGAGTCCAGGAAGGAGCGCGATGGAGAAGTGGGGCGCACGGCGGGTTTCGGGTCCGCCCCTGCCCTTCCGACTCCTCCGACCACGTCTGCCTTTGGCTGAAAGCAAATATGGCTCCGTGTGCAGTTTCTGCAACAAAGGCTGGGCGGGCCGGGTTTCCCTAGGGATGGGGACCGCCTCCCCGGGGAGTCGTGGGGGTGAGCCACCGGGGCCTCCGAGAGAATCGCTGGTGTCGCTTCGCACCCAAGGGACACATCTCGGGTTAGAAAGGAGAAACGACGTGGATCTAAAGGCGAAGCCCATGCTGAGGACTTTTCAAAATGGCCTCTTATCGGCCCCACTCACAGGAGCTTCAGGCTTCGGTGGCCCTGTAGGACAACCCTGGGGTGTCATTGGAGAGAAGCTGACGGGGTTAATGGCGGGTGACAGGTGAAAGAGACCCCGGAGGGGTGGGGCCAGTGTGTGTGGCTTGCAGCTGAGTCCCAGGCACAGGGTGGATGTGAATTTATGGGTGGCAGAGCTAGAGCTAGGCCCTAACCTTACCTAGGTCCTGGCTTCGAGGTCCACTGTTCTGTCGCGTCTTTTGACGCATCGGTGGAAGAACTGAATTTCAGGATGCTCACAAACCTGCAGCTGGAAGCTAGACTTCCAAACCTTAGTTTAAAAAAGCAACTCTCCTGAAATACTAAAATAAATTGCCGACGGAATTAGGGTGATTTCTTTTTCACGGTTTCATTTAAAAATGCACCTATGTTATTTGCAGGAAAAACGTTTTAGTGGTGCTAGAGCTACAAGAATAAGGTAAACAGAAGGATGCTGCTAGACCAGGAGAGTACCTTACCCAGTCTGGGATAGGAGGAGGTCGGGGAAGCCCTCCCTAAGCAAGACACGTGAGCTGAGTTTGAAGAAAAAGTTAAAAGGAAGGTGAAGTGCGGGAGAGAAACAGGGAAGGGAATTTGGAGCAGAGTGAACAGCATATGCAAAGGTGTGGCAATGTGGAAATGCATGGCCTGTTAAAGCTGCCTTAAGAAAATATGTTGCCTGGGGCTGGGCGCGGTGGCTCATGCCTGTAATCCCAGCATTTTGGGAGGCCGAGGCGGGCGGATCACTTGAGGTCGGAGTTGGAGATCAGCCTGGCTAACTAACAAGGCTAAACCCTTCTCTACTGAAAATACAAAAATTAGCCGGGTGTGGTGGCATGCGCCTGTAATCCTAGCTACTCTGGAGGCTGAGGCAGGAGAATCGCTTGAACCTGGGAGGCGGAGGTTGCAGTGAGCCGAGATCGCGCCTTTGCACTCCAGCCTGGAAGACAAAACAAAACTCCGTCTCAAAAAAAAAAAAAAAAGAAAGAAAGAAAGAATGTTGGCCTGGAAAGTACAGTTTATGTTGGGGGATGCTGGTTAGGGTGGAGAATAGGGGCAAGATCGGGCAGGGTTGTGTTCCATAAAAAGAGGTTAAACTTGATCCTAGAGACAGCATAGAGACACCTCATTAGCTTTGTTTTTAGAAACCTTACACTGGGAATCTCTTAGGATAAGAGTATAGCAAAGTCACCATATATAGGATCCAAAGCTTTCCTTTATAACAGTAACCACCAGTTAGAAAATAGGGGGAAAAAGAATGGGAAAAAAAATGTTTTTCACTTACATTGACAACAAAAGCTTAAAGTACCTTGGAATAAAGTTAACAAGAAATATATAGAAAAAACTATAAATGCTTACTGCTGGACAAAAAAACAAATTCAAAAAGCCTAGCATAAATGAAGAGGTACCATATTCCCAAATGGTCGGTCAATCTTCATTCTGTAAAGATGTCAGTTTCCCCAAATAAGCATAAATTCACTGCAATTTCCATAAGAGGCAGTTTTTTGTTTTTGTTTTTCCTCAGCCATTACTGTCTCTGGGACAGTATTTTTTTTTTTTTTTTTGAAACTTCACAAAATGATTCTAAAGTTCACTTGGAGGAGTCAGTGTGTTGATAGATTTGCGTTTAGTGCTATAATAAAGGTACAGTAAAGTGCTATAAGCAGTATGGTACTGGCACAGGAAGAGATGACTAGATTAATGCAACAAAATAGTCCTGCCCCCCTATTATGAGAACTTGGTATATGCTAAACTGTTGTGTCAAATTAGGGAAGAAAGAATGGGTTTAACAAATTATGTTGAAACAATTGAGTCATGTGGAGAAAAATGACTCACTCAGTATTTAAAAATACATTCCAGATAGATTAAAAATCCAAGCCTTAAAAAAAGTATAAAGTTTTGAGAAGAATATATACAAGATTATTTTTATAATTTTGGGGTAAGGAATGTTCTTCTGAGGCTGTCAGAAGCTGTAAAAGTACAGTTGGCAGGTTTGCCTATTTAAAAATGAAAAGCTGTAAGACAAAAGATGTTGTAAACAAGGTTAAAACAGAGATGACAAATTGGGATGATATTTGTAGCTCATGTAAGTGATGAAGATTAGGAACTATAATATATATTTGTATGTTTAATGAAGTACTATGTATGTGTCACACCTTTTTTTTTTGAGATGGAGTTTTGCCCTTGTTGCCCAGGCTGGAGTGCAGTGGCTTGATCTCGGCTCACTGCAACCTCCACCTCCTGGGTTCAAGAGATCCTCCTGCCACAGCCTCCCAAGTAGCTGGGACTACAGGTGCCTACCACCACACCTGGCTGATTTTTGTGTTTTTAATGGAGACGGGGTTTCACCATGTTGGCCAGGCTGGTCTCGAACTCCTGACCTCAAGTGATCCACCTGCCTCGGCCTCCCAAAGTGCTGGGATTACAGGCATGACCCACCGCACCTGGCCTTATGAGACCCTTTTGATTGCCTGCACTGGTGCTGTAGATGGTAAGCTCCTGGAAGGCAGGCATTGTTTCTGTCTTGTCTCTGCACTCCCAGCTTTTTGCAAAGTGCTTGTTACTTGGTGCCCAGTATCTGTTGCATGAACAGATGGATTCACGATTGAATGTGGAGGATGGATGAGAGTGAGGCTAGAGGGCTGGGCACCAGTCAGGAGGCAGCAGCCTTAGTTATTAGTGAGCAGAGAAGATAGAACACAGATTTGACAGATCTGGAGAAGATCAAATGAACAGGCTGATTGGCGAAAGTCGGGGGCCAGGGGTGGGCAGTGTGTAAGAGATCTCCCAGCTTTATGATTTGGTAGGCCTGGCTGCTGCTGCCATTCCCTGAGCCAAGGAGCACAGGAGGAAATGAAGGTTTCGGGGAAAGCCCTTGGGGAAGGCCTGCTTGGTTTTGGACTAGATGTGCTGAGTTTCCAGGCTTCCGGGATGTCCAGGGGGACAAAGCCAGCATGAAGCTGTCGGACCCACTGGAGGGAAGTCGGTCTGCTGCAGGGAGTAGGTTTCCTGAATCAGTGTTGGCTCCATGCTTGGCTAAACATGCATGTAGCTGCAGTGAACATCGCAGCAAGACTGAGGGACAGCTTGTGCTGTAGAAGGTCATTGGGAGGAGGCTGGCTGGGAACAATGGAAGGGAAATCTATTGGTAGGGGAGTGTGAGTGTGTGTGTGTGTTTATGATTGTTTATATGATTGCTTGTGTCCGTTCCCTACTTTCTGGTAACTTGAGGTGTCAGAACTGCAATGTCCAAGCCTTTAGATTCTTCTGAAGCTGTGGCCTGGTCTTGGGACCTTTGTTGACCAGGGTTCTACCTCCCCCACCCTCCAGCTCAGCTCCTCGTGACTTGGAGGCAGCAGAGAGTTTGGCTGGTCTCCCAGGACAGCCGCCTCCCAGGGCCAGGAGTGGCGGGAGGGACCTCAGATGAGAGAAGAGCCAAGCCGGTGGTTTCTGGAGGTTCAGCACATCCTGGAGCAGGAGGGGGCGGTGGTGGGGGTTGCGGTGGAGAGTTGCTGTCCCACCGTGACTCAGCACTCTGCTAGGCTGGGCTTGGGCTCAAAAAGTGCTTTGTCATGGAGGAGAAGAGCAGTCATAAGACCTGGAGGGCTGTGGCTTCACTGTGGAGGGAGGGAGGGAGGGAGGGAGAGTGTCCCCCTCCCCTCATTTCCTAATGGGACAAAGTCCAGAGGCCGGACTGGGAACAAAGGGGTCTGAGATCACTCAGGGGGGCCTCTGATGGTGTTTTTGCTGGCAAGCCTAGGTGTCACTTTTCCTACCTATCCCTCGCTCAGTGCCTTCCCGCCGCATGGGGAATTCTCAATAGATGTTGGGTCCCTTTCTCTTCTATGGATTGTTATTGTGTAGTCACAATTTAGGATCCACAGCTAGGAAATCATAGACCCCCCACAAATTTTAAGGCTTTGGAAAGGACGTTAGAGCTTCCAAATCATCATGTTTTACAGATAAGGTGAGACCCAAAAAAGGTTAGGCTTGCCCAAAGCCGTAGAGTCACTGGCTGAAACACAAGCTGAAAACTAGGACAGGGCACATGATGGAACCCCGCATGGCCATTAAATACAGTAAGTGTGTTTAATAAGTGTGTTGCTGGAATGTGTGTGTGCAGGAATGCTATGTGAAAAGGCCAGACCCCAAACCGTTCCACAGGCTAATTGCAACAAAGAAAAACCTCAGGGCTGGAGACATAGATGAGGATTGGGAGAGAATGGGTTACGTGGTATTTTAACTGAAGAGCTGATGTTTTAAATGTCTGGGATTTCCCCTGAAGTGAAGTGAAGTAAAGCAGGAAATTCGAGTTTTGAAATTCAGACCAAAGGAAAAACAATACTAAATCAGTATTTGGGTACATTTCTGGATGATGCAATCATACTCACAGAGCTTGTCCTGTAATCATTTCTTGAAAACCCTTGAGGCCATGTAAACTCAGAGTCTAGGTACTTGGAATCCCCCCCTTCCAGAAGGTTTACGAGAGCCACAGCCTGCGATGTTTGAGGACAACTGTGAATGGAAGGCAAGGCCCATTTTTGAACGCTAACTCAGGCCTCACTGCACTCCAGACTTCTGCCAGAGACCTTATCACATGCCCTAGCTATGTGTTTACCTCCTGGCTGGACTTTGAACTTTTAAGCTGTGTCCCCAACCCTGGCACAGCCCGGGGGTCCCTCCAGTTGTAGCAGTTTGCAGCTCTGTACCTCTTCTCTGGAATGGTCATGCCCAGCAGAGCATCGGCTCTCTACCTTTGGACTAGCGGCTCCTGGAGATCAAGGGTCTTGCCTTTAACAGTCCCCAGCTGTATCCTTCCCAGGGAGCCCCTGGGATATGCACACAGTGAAGAGGCCATGTGGCCTCTCTGAACTTTGATTCCTGTATTATTTATGGTATCTGAAGCCAGCCCTCTCCCATGCTACCTTGAGTACCCGCTCTGGGCGCCCTCTTTACCACAGTTCCCGTTGCACCCCGTCAGCTGGGACCCAGCCACATGGCATCCCCACATCACCCCATCCAGGCTCAGCTGTGCTCACCCTGGCCAAATCAGGGGAGGCCCAGCTCAGCGCAGGTGACAGGTGGGAGCCATGGCTAGCAACCTTGGGAGGAGGATGAAAAAACAGAAAAATGTCTTGCAAGTCTGGGCAGGGACCTCAGCAGCCAGAGGCCTTGGCAGCCAGGGGCTGGGAGTGCCTCCTCGTGGAAATGGGAACTATGCCTCAGGAGTTTTCACTGTGTAGACACTCACTATGGTGGAGGGGAACGATGGCTGCACAGCACAGTCCCTTGAGCACCGGGTTGGAGGGAGTAGGGATCAAGAGGATCTGAGAGATCAGCAGCCAGGAACTAACCCAGCTGGGAGGCAGCAGAATGAAGCAGCCGGAAGGAGCGGCTAGGGCTTTCCTGCCCCCAGAGAAGGGGCACAATCCAGGAGAGCTAGTGAGTCTTGCTGGGCCAGCAGATGGGGCCTCGGTCAGCAGAGGGAAATCCTGAGTGTCCTATGAGAGGGTCAGGACCCCAAAGATCTCACCCTCAGCATGGATGAGGCCTCCCTCCAGCCTGTGGCTGTTCCCACTGTCCCAGGCTCCCTATTTCCTGCCTCTACCACCTCCTGCAGTCCCACTCTCTCTAATTTGTCTCTTTTCTGTCTGTCCCAGCATTATGAAATACAAAGATAAGCACTTTGTGATTACAACTCCTTAAAGGAGGCCGGTACAGTGGCTCACACCTGTAATCCCAGTACTTTGGAGGCCGAGGTGGGTTGATTGCTTGAGCCCAGGAGTTTGAGACCAGCCTGGGTGACATAGCAAGTCCCTCTCTCTCCAAAAAAAAAAACACAAAAATTAGCCGGGTATGATGGCACAGGCCTGTAGTCCCAGCTATTCAGGAGGCTGAGGGAGGAGGATTGCTTGAGCCCAGGAATTCGAAGCTGCAGTCAGCAATGATTGTGCCACTGCACTCCAGCCTGGGCGACAGAGCCAAACCTTGTCTCTAAAAAAAATAAAAAATAAAATAAAACTCCTTAAGTGCTCTCCACTGCCCTTGGGATATAATTGTAATTCCAGGGTATGGCCCAGCCACTCACCCCCAGGCTTCTCTCTAGCCCTCCAGGGTTCCCCTCACACCTTGGGACTTGGCACAGCTGTTTGATCTGCCCAGACGGCCTGCCCCTCACTCTTCTGCATGAAAAAGTACCCAGCCTTCAACACTGAGCTCAAATATGCTCCCAAAGCTCCCTGCACTGCCCCGCAGAGCTGAGAATTTCCATTCTTTGTGCCCTCCAGCACTCCGAGCCGTGGTCTCCACTGCCACGCAGTATTACAGTGACCTGCTCCATACCCACCTCCCCCACAGCAAGGGAACTTCTGCCCTGTTTATCTTGGCCATGCCTTTGCCTTTCCCACCTCAGCACCTGGCAAAGTACTCACAGTTTCACAGGCTCCCAGACTACCGACAAATATGGGCTGGATTTAACTTGGACTTAGCTCTTAGCCCAACTCTTATTCATCTTTCCTGTTGCTGAGCGTTAGGCTGCCCCACCACTACCCTGTGCCTCATAGGTTTTTTGTTTTTTTGACAGTCTTGCTGTGTTACCTAGGCTGGAGTGCAGTGGGGCCATCTCAGCTCACTACAACCTCTGCCTCCCGGGTTCAAGTGATTCTCCTACCTCAGCCTCCTGAGTAACTGGGATTACAGGCATGCACCACCATGCCCAGCGAATTGTTGTATTTTTAGTAGAACAGGGTTTTGCCATTTTGCTCATGCTGGTCTCGAAGTGCGGCCTCAAGCAATCCGCCCACCTCAGCCTCCCAAAATGCTGGCGTGAGCCACTGGGCCCGGCCAGGTTTGGTTTTTCCATCTTTACTTAATTAAGACCACCAGCTGTTTCTACCTCCCGTATGGAAGATGCTGGGAATTGGTGAGTCTTTCTGGGGTTTCAGGATTATTCCTAGGCAGAGACCTGAAGACACTGTGAGGCAGTCGGGGCTGGGACCAGTGCGGCCATGGGGATGGAGATGTCACAGTCACAGGCTCTGTGGCTCTGAGGACCAATTCCTGTGGCTTGCTTTTGTGGCCACAGAGTGTTTCCTCAACTGGAGGAATCTGTGGGCTGTCACTAGGGACCAATGTGGGAGGAAAGCAAGAAGGGTTGGTATAAAATCAGCTTGCTACTACAAAACAATGTCCTATCCTTCCTGGCGGTGGGCCAGTGCATTGTTGGAGTTTTCATTCCATAAAATAACAGATTTTTACATAAAGTAAGTTGACACCTTCAGGGCTGACACTGACAGCACCTCTGAGTAGGTAGGGCAGGTAGCCCTTGCTGGCAGCAGAGGTTTCCTTTATCCAACGAGGAAACTGGAAGTCAGAGAGGTTAAGAGACGGCCTTGCCTAAGATTGCGCAGCTGGTAAGAGACAGGGCTCTGACCAGAATCTGGACTCTGATTGTGGTGCAATTTTCTGAATCTGGTGCCCTGACACAGCCATGACGGCAATTCTTAAACTCGGCACATACATTACCCTTAATCTCGAAGCATGCAGGAAGAAGAGCTCCAAGATTCCACTTGCTGAGGCTTCTGAAATATCCCTGCAGGTGGAGAGCACTTCCTGCAGCCCTGAATCCTGAAGGCGAGCTAGCACCCAACTTCGGTGGGCTTCAAGCCACTGGAGTTGGCCGAGGGTGCTTTCAAAGTAGTTGCTGTGATTCTACCAGCAGCAAAGCTGTCACGGGTGATCTTTGAAATTAATGGGCTGATTTGATTAGTAACTGAACTCTGTTTGCTTGGTGGGAGTTTTGTGGTTCTTTGGATGGCACTCTTGGAGATCTCGTGGCAGGGCTTAGCGAATTGGACTTGGTCTTGAGTTATCTGGACTTGGTGCTAATGGCTGGCAGGCCCAGGAGATGCCTGGGCAGCCTGTAGACTGGGGCTGTCCAGTGGCATTCTGAGCAGGGCAGTGGGTCTAGGCCCACATGGGAGAGCTAAGGGTATTTCTGGAGCATGTAATTCCCAGGGACCATGGCTGGCTCCTCAGACCCCCATTACTCCCACTGTGCTGGGCTGGTCCTCCCAGGGGCTGGGGGCCTCTGCTCAGCCACAAGACACACCATATTAGGGAGTGGTGGGAGATGCTTCCCTGAGGGTCTCATGGTACCTCCTTCGTATGTAGGATCTGAGAACCATATAAACTTGCCTAAAAGAGTCTCGGGGCCTCTGGAGCTGAAGCTGTTCACATGCCGGGAAGCATAGGATGACCCACCTCCAAACTGGGGCAACACCAGCTCCTCCCCTGGGGCCTTAGCCCACCCTTGGTTTTCTGTGCGGAGGGCTCACCCACCTTTCTGACAAAGCTTCTGATGGCTCAGAAGCCAGTTGGCCTGAGTCAGAGCCAGGAGAGCCTTCCCATGGGAAGGGGCTTTACATGCTATTACCTTTCTCATCTGTTTCCAGCTGCACGGATGATATGCTAACCCCCTGTCAAACATCCCTGCCTTTTGTAATTCTTTGAAAGCATTAGTTGGAACCAAGTGGCTCTCGTTTTTCCCCACTATTTACTCACCTATCCAGCTGCCCTTTCAATATCGTGGGTGTGTATGTGGGTGGACAGGGGTATGTATGTGTAGTGGCAGGAATCCGGATGTTTTGCTTTTTGCTTTTTTCTGGAATTGATTTCTCCAGATCCATACCTACTCCCCAATATCCACCTCTCTTCTGGACACTAGATCCAGATTTTCCTCTGGGGAACTATTTCCCTCCCTCCAACCTCTGTGATGTGCTATAATTGGAACTGCCTCCATCCCTAGATTCAGGGATAGACATGTTTTGTTTTACTTGCAACAAATTTTTCAGTCAACTTACCTTTTACATCAGGGGTCCCCAACCCCTGGTCCATAGACTGGTACCGAAGGTGCATAGACTGTGCAACTCCAGGCTGCATGGCAGGAGGTGAGCAGTGGGTGAATGAACATTACCTCCAAGCTCTGCCTGCTGGTTATCCCAGCTCTGCCTCCTGTCAGATCAGCAGTGGCATTAGCTTCTCATAGGAGTGTGAACCCTACGGTGAACTGCACGTGACAGGGATCTAGGTTGTGCGCTCCTTATGAGAACCTAACTAATGCCTGATGATCTGAGGTGGAACAGTTTCATCCTGAAACCATCTCCCTCCCCCACCCCTTGTCCATGGAAAAAATTGTCTTCCACAAAACCGGTGCCTGGTGTCAAAAAGGCTGGGGACCACTGTTTTACATCATCTAAATGGCAACTGATTCCTGCATGGGTCTCAGAATTTTCAAGACAGGAAGGAGCCTTTGAGACTATCTAATACTTTCAATCACTCAACTAATGTTTTTATTTTGTTATTATTTTTTTAAAAATAGAGACAGGGTCTCAACTCTGTCACCCAGGCTGGAGTGCAGTAGCACGATCGTAGCTCACTGCAGCCACCAACTCCTGGGCTCAAGTAGTCCTCCCACCTCAGCCTCCTGAGTAGCTGGGATTACAGGTGCATGCCACCACACCTGGCTAATTAAAGCAATTTTTGATGGGGTCTCACTATATTGCCCAGGCTGGTCCCAAACTCCTGACCTCCAAAGATCCTCCTGCCTCAGCCTCCCCAAAGCTTGGGATTACAGGCCTGAGCCACTGCACCTGGCTTCAAACATTTTTAAATGCCAGCTCTATGCCAGTCCTTGGGTTAGATGAAGAAAATGATATCTGGGGCTGGGGATTTGGGGTGACCAGATCAGGGTTACAGGGAAAGTCAGTGGCTGAGCCAAGGACCAAAACCTAGGCCTTCTGACTCCCACACCAGCCTTCTTTCCTCATGCTTCTCTGCTTCCTGAGATTAAATTCTTCTGGCAGTGCTCACGTACGGTTATGTGATTATGAAAAAACACAGGGAACTCTGTGCCAAGCAGCTATCATTGGTTTCCTGGGCAGGGTTGCAGAGAAAGAGGAGAAGGACAAAGGAACTTCTCCCACCCCTGTGTGCCAGCCTCAGCTCTCTGGCGGGGGGCAAAACAGGCTCGTGGGGCTGCCTGAGGGCTTGTCCTCTGGTGTCCCTCCTCTGGGCCCCATCAGTCCTCTGCTTCATCCACACCAGCCCCTGGGGTGCCCCACCGCACCCCTGGTCCCCCGCCTCTGTCCTTTGTTGAAGTCTTTCCTCCCCTAGCTGTTCACTTTTATCTATCAAAGATCCACCCTTTCTCCAAGCTGCAGTCCAGATCCTGCCTCTGCCGAGAAGTCTTCCTGGATTCAGAGCTTGTCTCTTATTCCTGCTAATGTTTATTCCTTCGGCCTTTACTGAGTGACAGGAGGCCCTGTGCCATTGCATCATCACAGGGGAGGCTCGTAGGAAGGCATCATAGGAGGCTTGTAGGAAGCTGGTCTTCATCTCTGCTCCCAGGAATGGGACCAGGCCCTGGCACCTGGCAGGGCCTCAGCTAAGACTCTGGTTGGATGTGATTGAATCATTGTGAGAAAGGGGAATCCTTGCCCTGCTGGGGGGCAAAACAGGGGGTAAAGTTAGGACCCCCTGCCCTGCCCCATCTCACAAGCATTGTGAAAAGGTCTTGAGCTTTGTCTGACTGGGTCTCGCTTGAGCCAGTACTGCCCCGTGAGAGATGGTTCTTTGCACTTAACTCCAGGTAACGGAGGGCCCGTCCTGCAGTTTCCCCTTAAGAGCCTGGAATGGGAGCCTCAGGAGTTGGAACTGGTCTCTGGAGTTTGCCTTAAGCCCAACCAGCTTGGTCAGCTCTTTAGCCCAAAACTCCTGTATTCCAAGGGCAGGGGTCCTCAGGCCCAAGCTCCACCCAGCTGGGTGGGTTAGACTCAGACTCTTTTCGTAAAAATGAATCAAGTAAGAATAAAAACTAATACTTATTAATAAAAGCAGATACTTCTTGACCCCTTACTACATAAGCCAAACATGTCATTTGACAGATGAGGAAACTGAAGCACAGAACTACAAAGTACCTTGCCCAAGGACACACACCTGCTGTTCCAATCCAGAGCCCACACTCTGAACCGCTCCTTGTCCCCACCCACTGCCCAGATCATTCGGCTCCATCCTGTTATCCACTTGTCATTCCACTGTTTGCCCATGGTGCCTCCCATATGGGGATTTAGTAAATGCTTATCAAATGGGGGTGCTTATTGAATTTGAGATTTGTTTGTTTACCAGGTTATCCCTAGCAAGGCATGGAGGGAATAAGGGGGAACAACAAAAATGCTGGATGCTGGGCTGGGCGCGGTGGCTCGCGCCTGTAATCCCAGCACTTTGAGAGGCTGAGGCGGGCGGATCACCTGAGGTCAGGAGTTTGAGACTAGACTGGCGAACATGGTGAAACCCCGTTTCTACTAAAAATACAAAATTAGACGTGGCGGCATGCACCTGTAACCCCAGCTACACGGGAGGCTGAGGCAGGAGAATCGCTTGAACCCACGAGGCGGAGGTTGCGGTGAGTTGAGATCGCACCATTGCACTGCACCCTGGGCAAAAAGAGTGAAACTCCGTCTCAAAAAAATAAATAAATAAAAATGCTGGATGCTGCAGCTCTGTCTTGCTGTGTGATCAGTCCTTGGCACAGATATCCCACCCGAGCCAGGCTTCTTGCATGTCCTTACTCTCTGCCGTTCCCAGGGAAGGAGGATATTTCTGAAAAGGTCCTGAATTTCAGATGGGCTGTCATCACTGTCAGTGTTAGGATGGAAGGGCTGAGTGCAGTTGCCTCCAGACCAACCCCTGTGAAAAATACTCCAGGGAAAATCGCTCTGGAGAAACATGGCTTCTGAGATGGTGCCCTGGGTGGATGGAGGAGAGAGCTGGGAGGTCTCACATCAGTCGGGATGATTTTGCTTTCAAGCAACAAAACCCAACCCACAATAGATTAAGCAACAAGGGGGATTTATTGACTTGTGGAGTTGAAAAGCCCAGACGAGGTGGACTTTAGACGTGGTTCCATCAGGGCTCGGGCCCCGTTTCTCTGTGAGTCTCTCAGATCCGCTCCCATCCACCGGGCTTCATCCTCCGGCTGTCTTCCAGCAGCCTCCAGAGCTGCAGGCTTCCTTCTTCCAGGGGTAAAGTTAGGACCCCCTGCCCTGCCGCATCTCACAAGCATTGTGAAAAGGTCTTGAGCTTTGTCTGACTGGGTCTCGCTTGAGCCAGTACTGCCTCTTGGCGTGTCTAAATCTTAATGGTTGTTTAAGCAAATTAAGGAAATGGAGTTGATGAGCACTTCTGAATGGCATTGGGCCCCAGGGCTCACTGGAGACAGGAAGAGTTTTTACCAATTGCTCTCTGCTCTCACTTGCTGGTGTCTGATTTTACCAGAGTACAGTGACCTCAGCTGGGACACTCAGGCCTGCACCATTCAGAGTTCAGAGCTGTATGTGGATCTGTGTGAAGACCTCTAGGAGCCCAGCACTCAGATTTGGGAGGCCCCACTGCACATCAGGGCAAACACGTTAAAACATGCCCACATTCCACATGCAACATTGTAACCAAAACACAGGTTCAGTTGCCTGCCACTTGCAGAGTCCAAATAATAAGAGTGAGGTCTGGTATAAGTAAAGTGACTTTTTATTTCAAAACTAGCTTAGGGGAAGAGGTACAGGCTTCTTACCTTAAGAGTACCACCTTGGGGCTGGGCGAGGTGGCTCAAGCCTGTAATCCCAGCACTTTGGGAGGCCAAGGCGGGTGGATCATCTTGGTCGGGAGTTCAAGACCAGCCTGACCAACATGGAGAAACCCCTTCTCTACTAAAAATACAAAATTAACCAGGCGTAGTGGCGCATGCCTGTAATCCCAGCTACTCGGGAGGCTGAGACAGGAGAGTCACATGAACCCAGGAGGCGGAGGTTGTGGTGAGCTGAGATCACGCCATTGCACTCCAGCCTGGGCCACAAGAGAAAAACTCTGTTTCAAAAACAATCAAAGCAAAACAAAGCAAAAACAAAAAAGGCTACCACTTTGGGCTGGGCGCAGTGGCTCATGCCTGTAATCCCAGCACTTTGGGAGGCACAGGCAGGCAGATCACCTGAGGTCAGGAGTTCGAGACAGCCTGGCCAACATGGTGAAACCCTATCTCTACTAAAAATACAAAAATTAGCCAGGCGTGGTGGCAGGTGCCTATAATCCCAGCTACCCAGGAGGCTGAGGCAGGAGAATCACTTGAACCCAGGAGGCAGAGGTTGCTGTGAGCTGAGATCATGCCACTGTACTCAGTCTGGGCAACACAGCAAGACTCCTTCTAAAAAAAAAAAAAGAGTATCACTTCACTTTTGGCGTGGAAGGTGGGTACTTTTAAAGGGTGCCTGGCACACAGACATGAATGGCACACGGGAGGAAGCAGGCAGGTGGGGGGCTGTGTACTTGCTTTGGTGCCTTATCTACCAGGTGGCCGAGAGTTGGCGTCTTTGAGGACAGAACTGGGTTGTGAAGGTGGCCAAAACTCTCCAGGTGGGAGAGAGTTTCATAGCAGGCATGCTTTGGGTTGTAAATGGACTGTTGTCTCTCAAGGCAGTCCCCTGGTGGGACAGAGTTCCACCCTGCAGCTTCTAAGCACGAAGTTAGATAAACTTGCCCTGTAGGGAGTGTCTGGTGAAGGGAAAGTGAAAGGTTATAACTGCATTTCTAAAGGGACAAGTGGGACGTAGATAATAGGGAAATAGAGGAAAGAGAAGAGAAAAAAATAATTAAAAATAACTCCTTCTTGCTTCCTTCCTCTCTCTCTGTCTTTCTTCTTTCTTTGTTTTTTTTTTTTTTTTTTAGATGGAGTCTTGCTCTGTTGCCCAGGCTGGAGTGCAGTGGCACAATCTTGGCTCACTGCAAGCTCTGCCTCCCGGGTTCACACCATTCTCCTGCCTCAGCCTCCCGAGTAGCTGGAACTACAGGTGCCCGCCACCATGCCCAGCTAATTTTTGTATTTTTAGTCGAGATGGGGTTTCACCTTGTTAGCCAGGATGGTCTCTATCTCCTGACCTTGTGATCCGCCCGCCTCAGCCTCCCAAAGTGCTGGGATTACAGGCGTGAGCCACTGTGCCTGGCTTTTCTTTTTTTTTTCTGACAGAGTTTCACTCTCGTTCCCCAGGCTGGAGTGCAATGGCGTGATCTTGGCTCACTGCAACCTCTGCCTCCTGGGTTAAGTGATTCTCCTGCCTCAGCCTCCCAAGTAGCTGGGATTACAGGCGGCTGCCGCCACACCCAGCTAATTTTTGTATTTTAAGTAGAGATGGGGTTTCACCATGTTGGCCAGGCTGGTCTCGAACTGCTGACCTTAGGTGATCCACCCGCCTCGGCCTCCCAAAGTGCTGGGATTACAGGTGTGAGCCACTGCACCTGGCTTCCATTCTCTTTTTCATAGAAAAATGGGGGCACTTGGTTATAAGCGAAAAATAAGTAAAGAAGACCTGAGCTCAACTGCAGATGACAGCTTTACAGCTCATAAACATTTACTTTTATTAATTTTGCTGTTTTCTTTTTAAATTTAGGAGCCAGTACATTTTCTTGGACCCTTGTAAAGCTCATAGGCACTAGGCCTGGGCCTGTCTTGCCTAATAGAGAAATCTGCCTGTTTGAGGGCAGTGATGGTGATTTGTGTGTGTGTCCCTGAAGGAACACCAGGCCTGGAGCCAGGACGGTGGAAGCTGGTCCCAGCTCTGCCATTAACTAGCTGGGTGACCTTGGACAAGCTGCCAACTTCTCTGGACCTCTGTGTAGTCACTTGTCAATTGGAGATAATGTCACCTCTATTTCTCCCCTGTGTTCTTTGCTGAAGGGGCATTTCTTCCAGCTGGGGAGACTGGAGGGGCTTAACTGAGTCTTGCCATTGAGCCGAGTAAACCCGATTTCTTTGGGATCCATTTGACACTGGTTGGCTGCCCACTGTAAGCCAAGCTTGCAGCCAAGCTCTGGAAGAGTAGAGATGGCTAAGCCAGAGCTTGTGTTCACAGTAGCCCAGAAAGATAGGCTCAGCAGAGACGTGTGGAAGGGGCACAGTGGGATTCAGATGAGCAGCCTGAGAGCCTGAAAGAGCCATGGAAGAGCCTGCCAATGGAAGTGCCCTTTCCTTGCTAAGGAAGGTAAAATACCCAAACCAAGTCAATTCAGCAATGATCCTGGGGTGCAAGAGTGAAAGGGCCAGGGGCTGTAGCTGCCTCTTAGCCTCAGTGTGGTGACTCCCTTCTGTTATTATTATTATTTTTTTCCTTTTTTGAGACAGGGTTTAGCTCTGTCACTCAGGCTGGAGTGCAGTGGCACATACATGGCTCACTGCAACCTCGACCTTCTGGGCTCAAGCAATCCTCCCACCTCAGCCTCCTGAGTAGCTGGGACTACAGGTGTGTGCCACCACACCTGGCTAACTATTTTTATTTTTTTATTTTTGAGATGGAGTTTCACTCTTGTTGTTCAGGCTGGAGCGCAGTGGCACGATCTTGGCTCACCGCAACCTCTGCCTCCCGGTCAAGTGATTCTCCTCCCTCAGCCTCCCGAGTAGCTGGGATTATAGGCATGTGCCACCACGCCTGGCTAATTTTGTATTTTTAGTAGAGACGGGGTTTCTCCATGTTGGTCAGGTGATCCGCCCATCTCTGCCTCCCAAAGTGCAGGGATTACAGGCATGAGCCACCGCGCCTGGCCTCTTTTTTGATTTTTAGTAGAGAAGAGGTGTTTCCATATTGCCCAGGCTGTTCTTGAAATGCTGGGCTCAAGCAATCCTGCCGCCTTGGCCTCCCAAAGTGTTGGGATTATAGGCGTGAGCCACTGCACCGGCCCTCTCTTAACAACTTTTAAGTGTACGTCACAATATTGCTAACTATATGTACATTGTTGTACGAGAGTTCTCCCAGACTTTTTTCTCTTCCATGGCTGAAACTCCATCCCGTTGAGCAACAACTCCCCATTTCCCCTCCCCTCAGCTCCTGGAAACCACCATTCTGCTTTCTGTCTCTATGAATTTGATTACTTTAGGTACTTCTTATAAGTGGAATCATGCAATATTTCCTCTTTTGTGATTGGCTTATTTCATTTAGCATGATGTCTTCAGGGTTATCGTTGGTATAGTATATGACAGGATTTCTGGTTCTTAAAAAAGACTGAATGACATTTCATTGTATGTATATACTACGTTTTTTAAATCCATTCATCCATCCACAGAAATTTAGGTTGCTTCCACATCATGGCTATTGTGGATAATGTCATAATGAACACGGGGATGCAGATATCTCTGAGATCCTGTTTTTTATTCTTTAGGATATATACTCAGAAGTGGGATTGCAGTATCATATGGTAGTTCTATTTTTAATTTTTTGAGGAGCCTCCATATCATTTTTCATAGCAGTACACCATTTCACAATCCTACCAACAGTTTGCAAGAGTTCCAGTTTTTCCGCATCCTCACTGACACTTGATACTTTTTTTTTTTTTTAGACAGAGTGTCGTACTGTTGCCTGGGCTGGAGTGCAGTGGCTCGGTCTCAGCTCACTGCAACCTCCACCTCCCGGGTACAAGTGATTCTCCTGCCTCAGCCTCCCAAGTAGCTGGGATTACAGCCACCCGCCACCACACCCACCTGATTTTTTTTTTTTTTTTTTGTAGTTTTAGTAGAGACAGGGTTTCACTATGTTGGCCAGGCTGGTCTCAAACTGCTGACCTCATAATCTGCCGACCTGGTAATCTGCCTGCCTCGGCCTCCCAAAGTGCTGGGATTACAGGCGTGAGCCACTGCACCCAGCCCACTTTTTGTTTTTTTGATAGTAGCTATTCCAATGGGCATAAGGTGATAGCTCATTGTGGTTTTGATTTGCAATTCCCTGGTGATTAGTGAACATCTTTTCATATGCTTGAAAAAAAAGACGGTGAGCATCTTTTCATATGCTTTTTGGCCTGACTGTTAAAAGAAAAACAAACAAACGGAAAGAAAAAACAAAAACAGCATCAACAAAAAAGTCCCCACGCAAACCCCATCCAAAGGTCAGCAGCCTTGAAGCTCGAAGCTAGATAAACTCATGAAGATGAGAAAAAAATCAATGAAAAATTGCTGAAAACTCAAAAGAGCCAGAGTGCTTCTTCTCCTACAAATGATTGCAACACCTCTCCAGCAAGGGCTCAGAACTAGGCTGAGGCTGAGATGGATGAACTGACAGAAGTAGCCTTTAGAAGGTGAGTAAGAACAAACTTCGCTGAGCTGAAGGAGCATGTTCTAACCCAATGCAAAGAAGATAAGAACCATGACAAAACATTACAGGAGCCCTTAACCAGAAAAACCAGTTTAGAGAGGAACATAAATGACCTGATGGAGCTGAAAAATACAACATGAGAACTTCACAGTGCAACCACCAGTATCAATAGCTGAATACACCAAGCGGAGGAAAGAATTTCAGAGCTTAAGACTATCTTGCTAAAGTAAGACAGTCAGAAAAGATGAGAGAAAAAAAGAATGAAAAAGAACAAACAAAACCTCTGAGAACTATGGGATTATGTAAAAAGACTGAACTTACAAATGATTAGGGTACCTGAAAGAGACGGGAGAATGGAACCAAGCTGGAAAACATATTTCAGGATATCTTGCAGGAGAACTTCCCCACCCTAGCAAGGCAGGCCAACATTCAAATTCAGGAAATCCAGATAACCCCAGTAAGATACTCCGCGAGAAGATCAACCCCAAGACACATAATCATCAGATTCTCCAAGGTCAAAATAAAGGTAAAAATGTTAAGGGCAGCCAGAGAGAAAGGCCAGGTCACCTCAAAGGGAAGCCCATCAGACTAACAGTGGACCTCTCAGTGGAAACCCTACAAGCCAGAAGAGATTGGGGGCCAATATTCAACATTTTTAAATAAAAGAATTTTCCAACCCAGAATTTCATATCCTGCCAAACTAAGCTTTATAAGTGAAGGAGAAATAAAATCCTTTTCAGACAAGCAAATGCTGAGGTAATTCATCACCACCAGGCCTGCCTTGCAAGAGCTCCTGAAGGAAGCACTAACATGAAGGAAAAACCCATTACCAACCACTACAAAAACACACTGAAATACAAAGACCAATGAAACTATGAAGCAACTACATCAGCAAGTCTGCAAAATAACCAGCTAGCATCATGATGACAGGATCAAATTCACACAATCTTAAATGTAAATGGGCTAAATGCCCCAATTAAAAGACACAGAACAGCAAGCTGGATAGAGTTAAGACCCATAGGTATGCTGTATTCAAGACACCCATCTGACGTGCAAAGACACACAGGCTCAAAATAAAGGGATGGAGGAAAATTTACCAAGCAAACAGAAAGCAGAAAAAAGCAAGGGAGGAAAATTTACCAAGCAAACGGAATGCAGAAAAAAAGCAAGGGTTGCAATCCTAGTTTTTGACAAAACAGAGTTTAAACCAACAAAGATAAAAAAAAAAAAAAAAAGACAAGGACATTACATAATGGTAAACGGTTCAATTTAATAAGAATAGCTAACTATCCAGAATACATGTATGCACCCAACACAGGAGCACCCAGATTCATAAAAAAAGTTCATAGCGATCTACGAAGAGACTTAGACTCCCACACAATGATAGTGGGAGACTTTAACGCTTCACTGTTAATATTAGACAGATCATCGAGACAGAAAATTAACAAGGATATTCAGGACTTGAACTCAGCTCTGGATCAAGTGGATCTGTTAGAGATCTACAGAACTCTCTACCCAAAAACAACAGCATATACATTCTCCTCAGCACCACATGGCTCTTACTCTAATTTGATCACAGAATTTGAAGTAAAACACTCCCTGGCAATGGAAAAGAACCGAAATCATAACAAACAGTCTCTCAGACCACAGCGTAATCAAATTAGAGCTCGTGATTAAGAAACTCATTTAAAACCACACAACTACAGGGAAACTGAATAACCTGCTCCTGAATGACTCCTAGGTAAAGAATGAAATTAAGGCAGAAATCAAGAAATCAAGAAGTTCTTTGAAATCAATGAGAACAAAGAGACAATGTACCAGAATCTCTGGGACACAGCTAAAGCAGTATTAAGAGGGAAATTTATAGCACTAAATATCCACATCTAAAAGCTAGAAAAATCTCAAATCTACACCCTAACATCACAACTGAGAGAACTAGAGACCCAAGGCAAACAAACCCCAAAGCAAGCAGAAGAAATGAAATAACCAAGATCAGAGCGGAACTGAAGGAGATACAGACACAAAAAACCCTTCAGCCAGGCGCGGTGGCTCACACCCCTTCAGCCAGGCACAGTGGCTCATGCCCTTTCAGCCAGGCGCGGTGGCTCATGCCTGTAATCCCAACGCTTTGGGAGGCTGAGGTGGGCAGATCATGAGGTCAAGAGATAAAAACCATCCTGGCCAACATGGTGAAACCCTGTCTGTACTAAAAATACAAAAATTAGCTGGGCGCGGTGGCATGCACCTGAAGTCCCAGCTACTCGGGATGCTGAGGCAGGAGAATCGCTTTAACCCAGGAGGCGGAGGTTGCAGTGAGCCGAGATCGTGCCTCTGCACTCCAGCCTGGTGACAGAGCAAGACTCTGTCTCAAAAAAAAAAAAAAACCTTCAAAAAAATCAATAAAGCTGGCTTTTTGAAAAAATTAGTAAAATAGATAGATCGCTAGCTAGACTAATAAACACAATAAAAAATGATAAAGGGGATACCACCACTGACCCCACAGAAATACAAACAACCATTAGAGAATACTATAAACCCCTCTATGCAAATAAACTAGAAAATCCAGAAGAAATGGATAAATTCCTGGACACATACCCCCTCAAAGACTGAACCAGGAAGAAGTTGAATCCCTGAATAGACTAATAACAAGTTCTGAAATTGAGGCAGGAATAAATAGTCTACAAAATGGCTTCACAGCTGAATTCTATCAGAGGTACCAAGAGGAGCTGGTACCATTTCTTCTGAAATTATTCCAAACAATTGAAATGGAGGGACTCCTCCCTAACCCATTTTACGAGGTCAGCATCATTCTGATACCAAAACCTGGCAGAGATACAACAAAAAAAGAAAACTTCAGGCCAATATCCCTGATGAACATCGATGTGGAAATCTTCAATAAAATACTGGCAAACCGAATGCAGCAGCACATTAAAAAGCTTATCCACCATGATCAAGTTGGCTTCATCCCTGGGATGCAAGGCTGGTTCAACAGATGCAAGTCAATAAACATAATTCAACAGAACTAAAGGCAAAAAACATATGATTATCTCAATAGACGCAGAAAAGGCCTTCGATAAAATTCAACATCATAAATGGCTCTTATTATTTTGTGGTAAAACTAAGTATTGAAGGAACATACCTAAAGATAATAAGAGTCATTTATGACACGCCCACAACCAATATCATACTGAATGGGCAAAAGCTGGAAGCATTCCCCTTGAAAACTGGCACAAGACAAGGATGTCCTCTCTCACCGCTTTTATTCAACATAGTATTGGAAGTTCTGGCCAGGGCAATTAGGCAAGAGAAAGATATAAAGGGTATACAAATAGGGGAAAAGAAGAAGTCAAACTGTCTCTGTTTGCAGATGACATGATCCTATATCTAGAAAACCCCATCGTTTCAGCCCAAAAGCATCTTAAGCTGATAAGCAACTTCTGCAAAGTCTCAGGATACAAAATCTATGTGCAAAAATCACAAGCATTCCTATACACCAACAATAGACAGAGAGCCAAATCACGAATGAACTCCCATTCACAATTGCTGCAAAGAGTAAAATACCTAGGAATACAGCTAACAAGGGAAGTGAAGGATTTCTTCAAGGAGAGCTACAAACCACTGCTCAAGGAAATCAGAGAGGACACAAACAAATGGAAAATCATTTTATGCTCGTGGATAGGAAGAAGCAATATCATGAAAATGGCCATACTGCCGAAAGTAATTTACAGATTCAATGCTATTCTCATTAAACTACCATTGACATTCTTTGCAGAATTAGAAAAAACTACTTTGAAATTTATATGGAACCAAAAAAGAGCCTGTATAGCCAAGATTATCCTAAGCAAAAAGGACAAAGCTGGAGGAATCATGCTACCTGACTTCAAACTATACTACAAGGCTACAGTAACCAAACAGCATGGTACTGGTACAAGTACAGACACACAGACCAATAGAACAGAATAGAGATCTCAGAAATAAGACTGCACACTTAAAACCATCTGATCTTTGACAAACCTGACAAAAACAAGCAATGGGGAAAGGATTCCCTTTTTAATAAATGGTGCTGGGAGAACTGGCTAGCCATATGTGGAAAACTGAAACAGCACCCCTTCCTTACACCTTATACAAAAATTAACTCAAGATGGATTAAAGACTGAAATGTAAGGCCCAAAACTATAAAAACCCTAGAAGAAAATCTAGGCAATACCATTCAGGACATAGGCACGGGCAAAGATTTCATGATGAAAATGTCAAAAGTAATTGCAACAAAAGCAAAAACTGACAAATGGGATCTAATTAAACTAAAGAGCTTCTGCACAGAAAAAGAAACTATCATCAGAGTGAACAGACAACCTGCAGATTGGGAGAAAATTTTTGCAATCTGTCCATCTGACAAAGGTCTAATATCCAGAATCTAAACAAATTTACAAGAAAAAAAAAACCCCCATTAAAAAGTGGGCAAAGGAATGAACAGACAGACACTTCTCTAAAGGAGATATTTATGTGGCCAACAAACGTATGAAAAAAAGCTCAACTTCACTGATCATTAGAGACATGCAAATCAAAACCACAATGAGATTCCATCTCACACCAGTCAGAATGGCGATTATTAAAAAGTCAAGAAACAACAGATGCTGTTGAGGCTGTGGAGAAAGAGGGAACGCTTTTACATTGTTGATGGGAGTGTAAATTAGTTCAACCATTGTGGAAGACAGTGTGATGATTCCTCAAAGACCTAGAACCAGAAATACCATTTCTGGTTATATACCCAAAGGAATATAAATCATTCTATTATAAAAATACATGCATGTGTATGTTCATTGCAGCACTATTCACAACAGCAAAGACATGGAATCAATCCAAATGCCCATCAATGATAGACTGGATAAAGAAAATGTGGTACATATACACCAAGGAATACTATGGAGCCATAAAAGGGAACAAGATCTTATCCTTTGCAGGGACATGGATGAAGCTCGAAGCCATTATCCTCAGGAAACTAACGCAGGAACAGAAAACCAAACACTGCATGTTCTCACTTATAAGTGGGAGCTGAACAATGAGAACACATGGACACACGGAGGGGAACAACACACACTGGGGCCTGTGGGGTGCAGGGGAGAGCGAGAGCATCAGGATAAATAGCTAATGCATGTGGGGCTTAATACCTAGGTGATGGGTTGATAGGTGCAGCAAACCACCACGGTACACATTTACCTATATAACAAACCTGCGCGTCCTGCACATGTATCCCGGAACTTAAAATTAAATTAAATTAAATTTAAAGAATAGCTTAAAAAACCAAAAACAAACCAAAAAATGCCTTTTAAAAATTTTAATTTGTTTGAAACAGGATTTAAAAAGTTCTGTGGACATGGTGGCTCACACCTGTAATCCCAGCACTTTGAGAGGCCAAGGCAGGCGGATCACGAGGTGAGGAGTTCGAGACCAGCCTGGCCAACATGGTGAAACCCTGTCTCTACTAAAAATACAAAAATTAGCTGGGCGTGGTGGCAGGCACCTGTAATCCCAGCTGCTCGGGAAGCTGACGCAGGAGAATCATTTGAATCCTGGAGGTGGAGGAGGTTGCAGTGAGCCGAGATCGTGCCATTGCACTGCAGCCTGGGCGACAGGGTTAGAAAAAAAAAAAAAGTTATGTGGCTGGTTGATATGTCTCTTTAGACTCTTAACAGACTTCCTGGCCGGGCATGGTGGCTCACGCCTGTAATCCCAGCACTTTGGGAGGCCGAGGCGGGCAGATCACGAGGTCAGGAGATCGAGACCATCCTGGCTAACACGGTGAAACCCCATCTCTACTAAAAATACAAAAAATTAGCTGGGCGTGGTGGCGGGCACCTGTAGCCCCAGCTACTTGGGAGGCTGAGGCAGGAGAACGGCGTGAACCTGGGAGGCAGAGCTTGCAGTGAACCGAGATCGTGCCACTGCACTCCAGCCTGGGTGACAGAGTGAGACTCCGTCTCAAAAAAACAAAAACAAAAACAAAAAACAAAACAAAACAAAAAAACAGACTTCCTCCCCATCTTCTTTCTCCACCCCCACTCCTTGATCTGGAGCTTGCTATCTTTGTGGCATTTAACATGCTCCTCTGTCCCCTGAATTTCCTGTAAGTTGGTAGTTAAATCTAGAGGCTTGATCAGATATTTGGGGCATATTTTTTTTGGCCCAGTTACCTTACAGGTGGTGTTTTGTTCTTCCATCAGGAGGTACGTGTCCGTCTTTCTGCTTGTTAGCAGTTGTTGCTGTCTTTATTTATTAGGATTTGCAAAATGGTGATATTCAAACCTATCATTCCATCTTCCCTTACTATGTGAAATATTTCTGTAGAGAGAATCTTCCCTTTATGAACTATTTGGCTAGCCTGAAGAATAGTTCTTTTAAAAAGGATGAAGAGGCCAGGCATGGTAGCTTACGCTTGTAATCCCAGCACTTTGGGAGGCCGAGGCGGGCAGATCACCTGAGGTCAGGAGTTTGAGACCAGCCTGGCCAGCATGGCAAAACCCCATCTCCACTAAAAATACAAAAATTAGCCGGGTGTGGTGGTGCACGCCTGTAATCTCAGCCAGTTGGTAGGCTGAGGTGGGAGAATGTCTTGGAGGTTGCAGTGAGCTGAGATTGCACCATTGCACTCCAGCCTGGGAGAATGAGCAAGACTCCATCTCAAAAAAACAAAAACAAACAACAACAACAACAACAACAAAAATGGCTGAAGAAATCCTTGATTTCCCCACTTCCTTCCCCCACATATAAGTTAGTTTTCTAGTATCCAGTAAATTTAAAAAATTATGAACTCCTGGATTTAAAAGTATTTGATTAACTATAATTCAATTAACTATAATTATTTTCTGTATTGATTTTCAAATTATCTCAATATGGGTCCAGTAGCAGCCTATTCACCTTGACCGTGAGTCCTTTTGACATGGCCTCTATAATAGAGATCTTTGATTAGTTCTTTGCTTTCTGGTATGATGACCTGTTCCAGGCTTAAGCTCACTTTGTACATTTACTTCTACTCCCCAGGCTTGCAATCAGCCATTTCTCCAAGGAGTCTTGGTTCCTTTGGTGGAAATATTAGGTTAGTGTCAAAGTAATTGCAGTTTGCCAAAGTAATTACTTTTGCACCAATCTTAATAGCATTTATAAGTCACCATCTGGGTACCAGAAGCACTCATTGTTTCTGTGTTCAATAATGCTAGACCTTTTCAGAGGACACAGATAGGACCGTTTAAAAACAATTTTTTAAGAAGAAAAATGAGTTCATTCTGAGACTTTCATTTCAAATTCAGAAGTCTAGGGTTTTTGCTTCATCTTAAAGATTTTTTTTTTTTTTGGGCGGGGGAAGGAGTCTCGCTCTGTCGCCCAGGCTGGAGTGCAGTGGCGTGATCTTGGCTCACTGCAAGCTCCGCCTCCCGGGTTCACGCCGTTCTCCTGTCTCAGCCTCCCAAGTAGCTGGGACTACAGGCGCCTGCCACCACGCCCACCTAATTTTTTGTATTTTTAGTAGAGACGGGGTTTCACCATTTCAGCCAGGATGATCTCAATCTCCTGACCTCGTGATCCGCCTGCCTCGGCCTCCCAAAGTGCTGGGATTACAGGCGTGAGCCACCGCACCCGGCCTCATCTTAAAGATTTTACATCCGAATTGTCTTTCTTCTAATGCCCCAAATATCTGTTCTCAAGTACAATTACAGAATTAAGTATAATTACAGAATTATTTATTTATATTTTTCTCCACGACATACACAGCAGTGTTAAAGTAATAATCCCTATACTACCACCAAACAATTATTATTGAAAACAGCTTAATATTTTGATCTTGTAGTTTTCTTCGTATAGTAAATCCCACGAGGAATATACAGTCAAATGAATGTACTTTAAAGCTCCTTTGGAAGAGCTCCTCTCTGTGTTTTTGCTACCAACCCATTCAACCCATTACACAGTTAGGAGCATTTACTTCATTTTGCTTTGAATTTTTAGAATTGCTTTTAAAAGTTTAATTTAGTTTTATAATTATGTAAAATATGTGCATGGTCAAAGTCAAATGTGTAAAATAAGATATATTTAAAAGGATCTAGGCTGGGAATGGTGGCTCATGCCTGTAGTCCCAGCACTTTGGGAGGCTGAAGTAGGGAGGATCACTTGAGCTCAGGAGTTCAAGACCAGCCTGGGCAATGTAGCAAGACCCCATCTGTACAACAATTTAAAATTTTGTATTAAAAAAAGCTAAATGTGGTGGTGCATGCCTGTTGTCCTAGCTACATGGGAGGCTGAGGTGGAAGGACCGCTTAAGCCCAGGATTTTAGGGCTGCAGTGAGCTATTACGATGCTACTGCATGGGTGACAGAGCAAGACCCTGTCTCAAAAATAAATAAATAAATAAATAAATGGATCTTGTGTCTATTCTCCCCCCACTGTATTCTTTCTTTCTGTTAAACTATCAATGTTTGGTATTTAATTATAAGAAAGTATTTACTTTTATTTTTTTAAGACAGAGTCTCGCTCTGTCGCCAGGCTGGAGTGCGGTGGCGTGATCTCAGCTCACTGCAACCTCCGCCTCCTGGGTTCAAGCGATTTTCCTGCCTCAGCCTCCCGAGGAGCTGGGACTACAGACCGCGTGCCACCACGCCTGGCTAATTTTTTATATTTTTAGTAGAGACGGGTTTCACCGTGTTAGCTAGACTGGTCTCGATCTCCTGACCTCATGATCTCCCTGTCTCAGCCTCCCAAAGTGCAGGGATTACAGGTGTGAGCCACCACGTCCGGCCCTGTATTTACGTATTTTTGTTTATATCTTTCCTTCTTAGAGAAACAGATCCTAAGGTGTCCTTAGGATCACACTGTATTAGTTTGTAGAGATCTTCCTTGTTCTTTTTGTGGCTGCAAAGTACCCCATTGTGTAGATGTGCTATTGTTTATTTCTCAAAGTCCTTATTGATGGATTTTTGGCTTTTTCCCATGCTTTGGTTTTTACAAACAGAGCTGCAATAAACAGCATATCTCTGTGTCTTTTTGTATTGTTTGCAGCGTATCTTTAGTATAGATTCCTAGATGTGGGATTGCAGGATCAAAGGGCAAATGCGCTCCTAATTTTGCTAGCTATTACCAAATTCTCTTCTACGGTGACCGTACCATTTTGCATTCCCACCAGGAATATGTGAGAATGTTGGTTTTCTCACAGTTTGGAAAAGAGAGTACAGAGTATTAAGCTTTTGGATTTTGGCCAATCTGATCAACAAGAAATAGTTATTTGGGGCAATTTGTGTTTCTTTTACTGTAAGCAAGGTTGAGTGTCTTTCCGTATAGTTTTGAAATATTTGCCTTTCTTTTTCTGTAAACTGTTTGTATTTTTAGGGCATTTTTCTTTCAGGTTGTTGGCCTTTTTAATCTATATTAGGAGCTCTTCATATACTAAGAATATTGGCCCTTTGTCCGTGATGTAGGTTGTAAGGTTGTTGTTTTTTGTTAAACCACTCTATCATTTGTCTTTTTAATTTCGCATATGTTTAAAATTTTCATTTAATTTTTTTTCCATACAGAACTTTAATTCCTTGAGACTTGTTCATCTTTTCCCCTTATTGTTTCTAGGTGTTGAGTCAGAATTAGGAAATTTTTCCCCACTCCCAAATTATAGGAGAATTGGTCCATGTTTTCTGTTAGACTTGTATGGTTTCATCTTTACATTTAAATCTCCAACCCCGCCGGGCACAATGGCTCACACCTGTAATCCCAGCACTTTGGGAGGCCAAGGCGGGCAGATCACTTGAGGTCAGGAGTTCAAGACCAGCCTGGCCAACATGGTGAAACCCTGTCTCTACTAAAAATACAAAAATTAGCCGAGTGTGATGGCAGGCACCTGTAATCCCAGCTACTCGGGAGGCTAAGGTAGGAGAATTGCTTGAACCTGGGATGCAGAGGTTGCAGTGAGCCCAGATTGCACCACAGCATTCCAGCCTGGGTGACAGAGTGAGGCTTCGTCTCTAAATAAAAAATAAATAAATAAATAAATAAATAAATCTCCAACCCCTTTGGAATGCACTGTGGTCCACAGCATGAGGAGTGCTTCCAGCTGGTTCTGAGTCCACGAGGCTCTCCTGCTATCCTGACACCAGCTATGAAGTCACCCATTCTGTTTTATTTATTTATTTATTTATTTATTTATTTATTGTTTTGAGTCAGAGTCTCACTCTGTCACTCAGGTTGGAGTGCAATGGCACAATCTCTGGCTCAATACAACCTCTGCCTCCCGGGTTCAAGCAGTTCTCCTGCCTCAGCCTCCTGAGTAGCTGGGATTACAGGCGCCTGCCACCATGCCCGGCTATTTTTTGTGTTTTTAGTAGAGACAGGGTTTCACCATATTGGCCAGGCTGGTCTCAAACTCCTGACCTCGTGATCTGCCCACCTCGGCCTCCCAAAGTGCTGGCATTACAGGCTTGAGCCACCGCGCCCAGCCCATCTTTCTGTTTTTTTTTTGAGATGGAGTCTTGCTCTGTCGCCCAGGCTGGAGTGTAATGGCACAATCTCGGCTCACTGCAACCTCCACCTCTCAGATTCAAGGGATTCTCCTGCCTCAGCCTCCCGAGTAGCTGGGATTACAGGCGCATGCCACCAGGCCCAGCTAATTTTTGTATTTTTAGTAGAGGTGGGGTTTCACCATGTTGGCCAGGCTGGTCTCGAACTCCTGACCTCAGGTGATCCACCCGCCTCAGCCTCCCAAAGTGCTGGGATTACAGGCATGAGCCATTGTGCCCTACCAAAGTCACCCATTCTTTCCCATGACTTGGGATGCTGTCTGTATCAGACATCAGCTTTCCATAGGCCATGGGAGCAATTTCTGGATTTTATGCTGTGTTCTTCAGAAGGATCGCTTCATTTTATTCATCCCTCCCTGCCAATGTCCTCCCAGCTTCTCCAGGATAGTAGGGTGTCAGGCAGAGCATCTGTAGCGGGAAGCGCTGTGGGTCTGGCTCTAGGGCTGCGGAAGGCTTTCACCTGACAACAAAGCCCTTTGTTCCAGGCTCAGAGATCAAGCTTTGGAGGCAAATGGTCTTGAGAGGGAGATCTGCCAATCCCTACTAAGCCACACTTTGCAGATAGAGAGGCATTTCTGGAGAATGACCTTCAGAGAAGAAGAGTGGGCATTGGAGGGGCCTCTGGCAGGAGGAGACCCCTATTCTGTCCCTGGGGAAAGGATGGATAGGACCAAACATTCTACATTTAGAACCAGTGCTGGGGCCTGCAGGGAATCAAATCCTGGCTAATGATGGCCCTTGAGGGATGACTTCTTCATAAGCAAGACAGAACCATCATCTATGCAGCTACCTACCCATCCACTCGTCTTAATATTAAGATGACATAATATTTATATTAATATAAATATTCACTTAATATTTAATTCACTCCATAGCAAGCACAATGCTCTGTGCTGTGGGGGAGAGAGTCAGCACTCTGTTCCTGTCCCTTGTTTAGGGAGATGAGAGCAGAAGCTCCGTGGGTCTACAAGATAAAAATACCATAAAAAGTCTGGGCACAGTGGCTCACACCTGTAATCCCAGCACTTTGGGAGGCCGAGGTGGGCGGATCACGAGGTCAGGAGATCAAGACCATGCTGGCTAATATGGTGAAACCCCGTCTCTACTAAAAATACAAAAAAATTAACCGGGTATGGTGGTGGGCACCTGTAGTCCCAGCTACTCGGGAGGCTGAGGCAGGAGAATGGTGTGAACCTGGGAGGTGGAGCTTGCTGTGAGCCAAGATCGCGCCACTGCACTCCAGCCTGGGCGACAGAGCGAGACTCCGTCTCAAAAAAAAAAAAAAAAAAAAAATCATAAAAAGAGGCATGGCCTTGTTTTCTGAGCAATGTTCAACACATGTGTTCTTTTCTTTTGAGACAGGGACTCACTTTGTCACCCAGGCTGGAGTGCAGTGGCACGATCTTGGCTCACTGCAACCTCTGCTTCCCAGGCTCAAGTGATCCTCCTGTCTCAGCCCTCCAAGTAGCTGGGACTACAGGCACATACCACCGTACCAAGCTAATTTTTGATTTTCTGTCTTTTTTGGTTTTTTGTTTGTTTGTTTGTTTGTTTGTTTTGTAGAGACACGGTTTTGCCATGTTGCCCAGGTTGGTCTCAAACTTCCGGAGCTCAAGCAATCCACCTGCCTCAGCCTTCCAAAGTCCTGGGATTACAGGTGTGAGCCACCATGCCCAGCGATTACATCTGCTTAAGTAAATCATTGGTCCCATGTCTCAACTCTGCTGGCTAGAAATACAAATTCTAGGAGGAGAAGAAGGCCAGGGGAATAGAATGACGAGGAAAAATCTTTAATGACATGCTGAGCTGTCATGTTATAAAGAAACAAAAAAATACTTTCTGGGAGACAGGCTTGAAGTGGAGACAGAGAGACGTCATTTCCAGCCTAGGGGCTCTAGGGTGAATTTGTCAAATTGATTTTTGGTGGGTTGTTTTGGGGCAGATTGCTTTTCAATAAATTGTCTGCCTGCAGCACGGTATGAAAGGTATGAAAGGTGTCCTTTGGAAGGGTCACAGCTCCCACTTCCCTCCAGCACTTTTAAGACATAGTGGGCCAGGCACAGTGGCTCATGCCTGTAATCCCAGCTATCCAGGAGGCTGAGGCAGGAGAATCACTTGAAACCGGGAGGCAGAGGTTGCAGTGAGCTGAGATGGCACCACTGTACTCCAGCCTGGGTGACAGAGTTAGACCCTGTCTCAGAAAAAAAAAAGAAAAGAAAAGAAAAGAAATGATAAATGGATGTGGAAAGTAAAATTCCTCTTCAAAGTTTCCCTTCTTGTTAAAGAATAAATAATAAATATTAGAAATAATAGTTTATTTTAAAGACTAACTTCCTCCAAAGCCTTCTTGCTTTTGTTAAGCCCTATCCTACGTAGCTGTTAGATATAAGGGAATAAGTATATTCTATGTCCTTGTACTTTAACCAAGATATTTGTTCTGGGCATGCTCAGGCATGTCCCAGCTCACAGCCTTTGCCCCTTCCTTATTTGGAAATGTTGTTACTTCTCTAAGTCCTTTCACAAGCCTCTTTTCCTTTTGTTCTCCATTACCTTTACCTATTTAGGAAAGTCTTAAATTGTTAGCCAGCTGGGTTTAACTTAGACTGTGAGGTCCAGCTCCAACCAATGGAGATAGGACACAGCAGTAAGGACCTAGTGTGTAGGGGATAAATATTCCTGTCTTTCTTTGTTCAGTGTGGTCTCGTGGCAAGATTGCTGACAAGCAGCACCTTTTCTGCAGTAAGTAAAATTGCCTTGCTGTGAAAACTTTTTGTCTGAATGCTGATTTCTCCTTGTGGCACCAAGGAACAAGCATTTTGTTTCTAACAACAGATAAATGTTGGAGAAGATGGATATGCTAATTACCCTGATCTGATCACTAGAAATTGTATATATTGAAATATCACTATGTACCCCACTGATATGTACAATTATGTGTCATTTAAAAAATAAAATAAATAGCTGGATGCAGTGGCTCATGTCTGTAGGCCCAACATTTTGGGAAGCCAAGGCGGGAGGATCGCTGGAACCCAGGAGTTCTGAGACCAGCGTGGGCAACATAGGGAGAGGTCTTGTCTACTAAAACAAACAAACAAAAAAACTAGCTGGGCCCAGTGGTGTGCACCTGTAGTGTCAGCTACTCAGGAGGCTGAAGTGGGAGGATTGCTGGAGCTGGGGAGTTCGAAGTTGCCATAATCATACCACTGCACTCCAGCCTGGGTGACAGAGTAAGACCCTGTCTCTAAAGAAATTAAAAAGTAGGCTGGGTGCAGTGGCTCACGTCTGTAATCCCAGCACTTTGGGAGGCCGAGGCAGGTGGATTACAAGGACCAGCCTGGCCCACATGGTGAAACCCCATCTCTATTAAAAATACAAAAATTAGCTGGGCATGGTGGCAGGCACCTGTAATCCCAGCTACTCAGGAAGCTGAGGCAGGAGAATCACTTGAGCCCAGGAGGCGGACGTTGCAGTGAGCTGAGATCACACCATTGCACTCCAGTCTGAGCCACAGAGCAAGAGTCTGTCTCAAAAAAAAAAAAAAATTAGCCAGGCGTGGTGGCAGGCACCTGTGGTCCCCGCTACTTGGGAGGCTGAGGCAGGAGAATGACTTGAACCCGGGAGGCAGAGGTTGCAGTGAGCCGAGATCGCACTACTGCACTCCAGCCTGGGTGATAGGGCAAGACTCTGTCTCAAATAAATAAATAAATAAATAAATAAATAAAATAATAAATAATAAAAATTTAAAAATAGAATAAAATAAAGGCAGACCCTAAAGGCCCAGAGTAGGGTAGGGCCATAGGCAGTGAAGCCCACCTCCTCTCTGGATGTGCATCTGCTTGAGGTCATTCCTGCTCTGCTCACCTCCTGGCGTCCCTGTGAGGATGGATGGACATGAAGACCCTGTAACCTGTTGAGTGTCCCGACAATAACATCATTGATCGTTTGCCTAGATTTTGCAACCCCTGCCCCCACTGCTAAACCACAGTTTATTGCTTAGCAGCTCTGACCTTATACCTCCTTATCTCTCCGAGGTGGCCTTGAAGCCCAAGTGTCACAGAGTCAAACATGGTTAAAGAGTAAAAGTGGCTTTAGAAATCATGGTGTCTGGGAATTCTCAGCAGCTGGAGCTGCCCCCACTCTGCCTCTGTTGAGACTTTCATGGGAAGCCAGGGTTTTTAGGGGAGCATGTCCTGACCCTCGGCTATGTACAGAAGGAAGAATTACCTGGGTGGTTTGACCAAGTCCAGGCTGCCCCCAGCCCAGGACTCCTCTACATGCAGGACCAGGCTGGCGATGTTCACCAGCTCTCCCGGACCGCCCACCTGGGCCAGGAGAACCAGAGGCTCAGTCCAGGTGGGGTTGGGGGACTCACCATGATGTGGCCCCTTCCTCTGCTGGTCCATAGCAGAATGGGACCCTTCTTTCTGCCTGTTCCTTAACTCATTGCTCCCTGTCCTGGGGAGTAACATCCACAACCTCTGAGTGCCCCCGCTATGACGCAGCCTGCTCCCACTCTGCTCATCGTCTTCGGATCCAGTGTCTGCTTCTTGGGCCTTTGTGCCACGTGGCATGCTTCCCACCTCCTCTCCGTCCTGGTCCCCTCCCCAGCCTTGCTCTCCTGCCTGCCGAAGTGGCGCCCGGTGCAGAGAAGAGACAGGCCCCGCCCGAGGTAGACTTGGGCGCGCTTTGTGTTGCTTACGGTGGCTGGTGGCAAAGTGCTGCCCCAGGGCCTTTAGAAAGACCCTAAGGAGAATCCGTCAAGAAGCCCCAGGAAGTGACGAAATCAGGGACTCCCTCACCCTGGGATCTGGGAGGGGGTTGAGTGATTATTCCTCCCCCTGCATGTCATTATCATGATTATTTTCCTAGAGAAAACCACACCTGTCGATTGGATCTCCCAGTCCTGGTGTGGGGGGTTAACTCAGGAGGGTCAGCTGGAGGAAACAATGAGAGGGGTGAATAGAGGGGTGAGGGCTCGAAGTTCCTAAGCTCGTCTTACCTACCCCTGAGACCCCTCAGCATCTTTCTGGTCAATTAAGTAAAAGAAGCTGTCCTGAGCTCAGTGGGTGGCCTAGCAGTGTGGGAGCAGGCCTCTTAGTCCGCAGTTCAAGGGCCTGGCTTTGGGGCTGCACGGAGCCTTGGCAGGGAGCCCACTGCAAGGTTAATCTGTACCTTCTCTGGCTCCACATCTGCTGGAAGAAGAGAGTAAAACCTTTGTTCCCTCTGCTGGAAGAGGAGTTTGGAGCCTATCTTGCCAAAAAAGACTGTGTTTGTAAGTATTCAGTAGATTTGTGTGTACAAAGAGAAGTCAGCAGAAGCATTTTCACCCAGAGAAGAAATTTCATCACCCTCATCCTTGGCGCATGGGAGTCAGGCAGTCTGTACAGCGAGTGACGGGAATGTCTGACTCCATGAGGCACTGAAGAGAAAACAGAAGGCTGTGTTCTCTCCTCGTGAAAGCTAAGGGTCCCTGCTGACAGTGTAGCTTGCCATCGATGGCTCTGCTTAGTCAAAATGACGCTCCATGTGTTCATTTATTTTTTGAGACAGGGTCTCGCTCTGTTGCTCAGGCTGGAGTGCAGTGGCACGATCTCGGCTCACTGCAACCGCTGCCTCCTGGGTTCAAGCGATTCTCCTGCTTCAACCTCCCAAGTAGCTGGGAAAATAGGCATGCACCACCACTCCCGGCTAATTTCTGTAGTTTTGGTAGAGACAGGGTTTCACCATGTTGGCCAGGCTGATCTTGAACTCCTGACCTCAAGGGATCCACCCACCTCAGCCTCCCAAAGTGTTGAGATTACAGGCGTGAGCCACCGTGCTTGGCCAACGCTCCATGTAAATGTGTATACACTTTATGCAGACAGGAAAGATTTCCTGCTTCCATGAGCATCCCCGCGAGTAACCAGATGAGAGGGATAACAATCCAAGAGATTTTCCAGAGTGCTCCCTGGACCTCCGGATTCCGGCATTTTCGATGGCCCTCAGGACTTCCATATTCGCTGTTCTCTCTGCCCGGATGCTCTTCCCTTAATTTCTCCTGGGCTGGCCTCTTCTCAGAATGGAGGGCTCAGCTGGAGAGTAGCTCCTAGCAGCCTTCCCTGACCCCTCCGCAAAGGAGTTCATCTCCCCAAGACTCAGTCCCTCTCTATGCCATTACTGGTTTTGCTTTCTTGTAGTTAACACTATTTCCGTGGAATATACTGACCCTTTCCAGCCTCCACTGACTATAGTGTGAACTTTCTGAGAGTCATTGGGCCTTACTGTCATCATCACTGCCGTATCCCAGTGCCTAGAAGGGTGTCTGGCACCTGGGGATGTTTAGTCATTATCTATTGGATGGGTGGATGGTACTTGGGTTTGGATGGAGTGAGGAAGAAGATGACTTGGAGAGACAAGTTGAGCCAAGAGGACGAGTTGGCCTTTTCTTTCTTCAGCTTTCCTCTTCACATATGCCCCTGAGGGGAGATCACTGGAGAAAGAGGCAGCCCACTGTCCCTGTCCCTGGAAGCACCTTCACCAACAATGGGCTGATATTCTCCCCATACGCTGGGCCAGGCAGATGGAGTCTCCTTCTGCCGAGATGTTTCTGGGGCAGAAGATGCACCTCTGCCACCATCCTTTACTTAAACCGGAAGACTCCCAGCCCCTGTGAACAAGTCCGTCGGAAGTTCTCTGTCTGCATGGGGCTAGAACCCAGGGAACCCCAGGCTGGAAAAAGTGGGTGGGCCCACATGGCTTGCAGAACTTTAAAAGTAAGTGACACAGGTGGGAACAGGCTGAAGGAGCTAGGTTTCTGTTTTTGTTTTGTTTTGTTTTGTTTTGTTTTGTTTTGTTTTGTTTGAGATAGTCTCGCTCTTGTCATACAGGCTGGAGTGCAGTGGCACGATCTTGGCTCACTGCAACCTCTGCTTCCCGGGATCAAGCAATTCTCTTGCCTCAGCCTTCCAAGTAGCTGGGATTACATGTGCCTGCCACCCTACCCAGCTAATTTTTTGTATTTTTAGTAGAGATGGGGTTTCACCATGTTGGCCAGGGTGGTCTCGAACTCCTGACCTCAGGTGATCCACCTGCCTCAGCCTCCCAAAGTGCTGGGATTACAGGCGTGAGCCACTGCGCCTCGCCTTTTTTTTTTTTTTTTTTTGGATGGAGTCTTGCTCTTGTTGCCCAGGCTGGAGTGCAATGGAGCAATTTCGGCTCACTGCAACCTCCACCTTCCGAGTTCAAGCTATTCTCCTGCCTCAGCCTCCCGAGTAACTGTGATTACAGGTGCCTGCCACCACACCCAGCTAATTTTTGTATTTTTAGTAGAGACGGGGTTTCACCATGTTGGCCAGGCTGGTCTCGAACTCCTGACCTCAGGTGATCCACCCTCCTCAGCCTCCCAAAGTGCTGGGATTACAGGTGTGAGCCACCGCGACCGGCCAGGGTACAAATTTTCTTTTTTTTTTTTTTTAGACGGAGTCTCGCTCTGTCGCCCAGGCTGGAGTGCAGTGGCACGATCTCGGCTCACTGCAACCTCTGCCCCTCCAGGTTTAAGCAATTCTCTGCCTCAGCCTCTGGAGTAGCTGGGATTACAGGCATGCGCCACCACGCCTGGATAATTTTTTTGTATTTTTAGTAGAGATGGGGTTTCACCATCTTTGCCAGGCTGGTCTTGAACTCTTGACCTCATGATCCACCCACCTTGGCCTCCCAAAGTGCTGGGATTACAGGCGTGTGCCACTGCGCCTGGCTATGGATACATATTTTCTAACTCATTCTCCTGGTTTCAGCGTTTTGTGTTTTTGGGTGTTAGGCTTGCTAGAATTGTAATCTTTGCCTTCCTGGAACAGAAAGCTCCAACTTTGTGTGTAATTTTACTGAAGTGGACCCACTGCTCAGAAAACAAAAAGAGAAAAACCCCAGGGGAATTAGGATACACACATATTGCAAAAGCCTCTGTGGTCAAGTGTGCGGGATTTCCAGAGGAAATGAAAGTCAGGACCAGCAAGAATATCAGATCAGCTGGCCAGAGCCCACCTCCATGGCTAGTCTTGCCCTGCAGCCAAGAACAAGCTTACTTCCTCTGAGTCAGCTCATAAGCCCTCCTTGGACCACAACCCTGGGCTGCATGTCAGTGCCACTGCCATGGTGGGTCCCCTGAGAGTCTAGGAGGCCTTAGAAAGATTCCGAGGCCTGGCCATGCATGGATTTTGCTCTTAAAAAATGTCTCTCAGCCGGGCGCAGTGGCTCACACCTGTAATCCCAGCACTTTGGGAGGCCAAGGCAGGGCAGATCACAAGGCCAGGAGATCGAGACCAGCCTGGCGAATGTGGTGAAACCCTATCTCTACTAAAAATACAAAAATTAGCTGGGCATGGTGGTAGCATGTGCCTGTAGTCCCAGCCACTCGGGAGGTTGAGGCAGGAGAATCGCTTGAACCTGGGAAGCGGAGGTTACAGTGAGCCGAGATCGTGCCACTGCACTCCAGCCTGGCAACAGAGCGAGACTCCGTCTCAAAACAAACAAACAAAAAAAGTCTTTCTCCTCTCTTTCAAATGAGCAGCTGCCCTAGAACCCACAGGAATGGATGGAAGGATAGAAAAAGGCAGAAAAGACACCCGCGGGACACTTTGGAAGCCAGTGCCATCTCTCTGTTCTCTAACAGTGCTAAGAAAGGATGGGCCTGTGGGTAATCATTCTGATCAAAAGCCAAGGCAGCAGCTGGACTGTGCCTCCAAACTGTTCTGGAGGAAGAAAATATGCAAAGAAAGATGTTATTCAGGGCTGCAAGCAGCCTCCCTCTCCTGCTCAATCTCCCTCTTTCTCTCTGAAATTCTTCCCACCCACGGGTGCCAGCTTTTTCTGTCCCATGATGTCGGGGGTTGGGACGGGGGATGGGAGAACTGACTGCCTGACTCCACCTGACCAGCTGCCTGCAATCTGTAGGTCGTGGAGTATAGGAGATCCAGACTGTTCCCCAGACACCAACTGCCAGCCTTTAAGTGTCCTCCATTTGCTACCACCCAGGGGACCAAGGGTTTTTCTCTCCCACAAACCATATAATTGGACTCACAGCCTTTTTCTTTTAGGAGAGCTTATTGAAGGGTTGATAGGAAGGGCACTGACAAGATAGGGGGGCTACCAGCTTCCCCAGGGGAAGTGACTCCTAGGCCAAGACTTTACAGCGTGAATTTGTGTTTCTCTGACTTGGACAGTTGGTTAGGATTAAAAAGGAGAAGCCATTTTTCAGCGTGTGGATGGCCACCTCCCCAGAAGAGTTTCTCTTCTGGGAATAAAGTAGGAACCAAGGGGCTTGATGCAGTGGCTCACGCCTGTAATCCCAGCACTTTGGGAGGCTGAGGCAGGTGGATCACCTGAGGTCAGGAGTTCAAGACAAGCCTGGCCAATATGGTGAAACCCCGTCTCTACTAAAAATACAAAAAATTGGCCGGGCACAGTGGCTCACGCCTGTAATGCCAGCCCTTTGGGAGGCCGAGGCGGGTGGTTCACGAGGTCAGGAGATCGAGACCATCCTGGCTAACATGGTGAAGCCCCGTCTCTATTAAAAACACAAAAAATTAGCTGGGCATGGTGGTGGGCGCCTATAGTCCCAGCTACTTGGGAGGCTGAGGCAGAAGAATGGCGTGAACCCGGGAGGCGGAGCTTGCAGTGAGCCGAGATCTCACCACTGCACTCCAACCTGGGCAACAAAGCAAGACTGGGTCTCAAAAAAAAAAAAAATTAGGCGGCTGTGATGGCACGCACCCATAGTCCCAGCTACTTGGGAGGCTGAGGCAGGAGAACTGCTTGAACCCGGGAGATGGAGGTTGCAGTGAGTCAAGATCGCGCCACTGCTCTCCAGCCTGGGCGACGAGCGAGACTTCGTCTCCAAAAAAAAAAGGAACCAAGGTCATACCAATGTTCAAAGTTCAGATAAGGCTGAGTGTGGTGCTTATGCCTATACTCCCAGCTGCTTGGGAGGCTGAGGTAAAGGGATCGCTTGATCCCGGGAGACTGAGTCTACAGTGAGCTGCGATCATGCCACTGCCCTCCAGCTTGGGCAACAGAATGAGACCCAGTCTCAAAAAAAAAAAAAATTTAGATAAGATATTTTGACTGAAAATCTATCATGAACCCCAAAAATTCTGCCCAGGCCAATGTAGTCCAGGGAGAAGAGTGTTTTGCTTTATTAAATTTGTTTCTCTAAAGAGTTGGACCTGTGTTCATTTGCCTCTTTCTCCAATGCCTTAGAAATTAATGGTGTAGATCAATGAGGTACAACTTAGAGTCTAGAAATAAACCTATACACGCAAGGTCAATTAACTTTCAAAAAGGGTGCCACAGGCCAGGCGCGGTGACTCACGCCTGTCATCCCAGCACTTTGGGAGGCTGAGAAGGGTGGATCACCTGAGATCAGGAGTTTGAGACCAGCCTGGCCAACATGGTGAAAGCCCATCTCTACTAAAAATACAAAAATTATTCGGTGTGGTGGCAGGTGCCTGTAATTCCAGCTACTTGGGAGGCTGAGCAGGAGAATCATTTGAACCCGAGAGGTAGAGTCTGCAGTGAGCCGAGATAGCACCACTGCACCCCAGCCTGGGTGACAGAGCGAGATTTCATCTAAAAAAAAAAAAAAAGTTGGAGGGGCCACAGTCATTCAATAAATGGAGCTGGAACAGGCTGGAACAACTGGATATCCATGTTCAAAAGAAAGAAGTTGGACCCTTACCTCATACTATGTACAAAATTTACTGAAAATGGATCAAATATCTAAATGTAAGAGCTAAAAACTACCAAACTCATAGAAGAAAACATAGGGCTAAGTCTTCATGACCTTGGATTTGGCTATGGATTCTTAGATATGACACCAAAAGCACAAGCAAGTAACAAAAGAAAAAATGGACTTCATTGGTATCTAAAACTTTTGTGCATCAAAGACCACTATCATGAAAGTGAAGCGATAACCCAAAAATGGGAAAAATATTTGCAAGTCATATATCTGATAAGAGTCTAGGATCCAGAATACATAAAGAACTGTTAGAACTCAACAATTCAAAAAACAAACAAACAAATGAGCAAAGGACTTGATTGTACATTTCTCCGCAAAAGATCTGCAGATGGTCAATAAACATGGTCCTCAACATCATCAGTCATTAGGGAAATGCAAATAAAAGTCACAATGAGGGCTGGATGTGGCGGCTCATGCCTGTAATCCCAGCACATTGGGAGGCTGAGGTGGGCAGGTCACAAGGTCAAAAGATCGAGACCATTTGGGCCAACATGGTGAAACCCCGTCTCTACTAAAAATACAAAAATTAGTTGGGCGTTGTGGCATGCACCTGTAGTCTCAGCTACTCGGGAGGCTGAGGCAGGAGAATCACTTGAATCCGGGAGGCGGAGGTTGCAGTGAGCCGAGATCGCGCCACTCCAGCCTGACGACAGAGCAAGACCCCGTCTTGAAAAAAAAAACAAAACAAAACCACAATGAGATACCACTCCCTACCCACTAGGATGGCTATGACTAAAAACACTGAAAATAACAAGTGTTGATGAGGATGTGGAGAAATTGGAAACTTCATACATTGCTGGTAAAATGGTACAGCTATTGTAGAAAACTTTTTGGCAGTCTTCGAACACTTAACCATGGAATTACCATATGACCCAGCAATTTCACTCTTAGGTATATACCCAAAAGAAGTGAAAACAGAAACTGGTACTTGAATGTTCATAGTAGCATTATGTGTAATACCCAAAGGTTTGAAACAACCCAAATGCCCATCAACTGGTGATTGGGTAAACAAAATATGCTATATTTATTCATTTCATGGAGTTTTCTTCAACCATAAAATAATGAAGTATTGATAGATGCTACCACATGGATGAATCTTGGAAACTATGCAAGATGCCAGACACAACAGCCCACATATCGTATGATTCCATTTATATGAAATGTCCAGGCTGGGCGTGGTGGCTCACACCTGTAATCCGAGTGCTTTGGGAGGCCGAAGCGGGTGGATCAGGAGGTCAAAAGATCGAGACCATTCTGGCTAACACGGTGAAACCCCGTCTCTACTAAAAATACAAAAAATTAGCCGGGTGTGGTGGTGGGCACCTGTAGTCCCAGCTACTTGGGAGGCTGAGGCAGGAGAATGGCGTGAACCTGGGAGGCAGAGCTTGCGGTGAGCCGAGATCGCACCACTACACTCCAGCCGGGGTGACAGTGTGAGACTCTGTCTCAAAAAAAAAAAAAAGAAAAAAAAAAAAAGAAATGTCCAGAATAGGCAAATCCATAGAGACAGCAGAGTAGTGGTTGCTAGGGAACTGGAGAGACAGGACAATGGCAGTCACTGCTTAATGGGTATGGAGCTTCCTTTTGGGGAGATAAAAATGTTCTGGAATGAGATGGTGGTGATGGTTGCACAACATTTTGAATGTATAAATTTTACACTTTAAAATGAATTCTACACTTTGGTTAAAGTGGTAAAATTTTTTTTTTTTTGAGACGGAGTCTCACTCTGTCGCCCAGGCTGGAGTGCAGTGGTGCAATCTCGGCTCACTGCAAGCTCCACCTCCCAGGTTCACACCATTCTCCTGCCTCAGCCTCCCGAGTAGCTGGGACCACAGGCGCCCGCCACCACGCCTGGCTAATGTTTTTGTATTTTTACTAGAGACGGGGTTTCACCATTTTAGCCAGGATGGTCTCGATCTCCTGACCTCGTGATCTGCCGCCTCGGCCTCCCAAAGTGCTGGGATTACAGGCGTGAGCCACTGTGCCCGGCCGAAACAGTAAATTTTATGGGATGTGAATTTTGCCTCAATATAAAAGAAAAAGTTGGTTGGCTGTGGTGGCTCACACTTGTAATCTCAGCACTTTGGGAGGCCAAGGCAAGAGGATTGCGTGAGTCCAGGAATTTGAGACCAGCCTGGGCAACACAGCTAGACATCGTCTCTATAAATAATAAAACATTAGCCGAGCGCGGTGGCTCATGCCTGTAATCCCAGCACTTTGGGGAGGCTGAAGTGGGTGGATCACCTGAGGCCAGGAGTTCAAGACCAGCCTGGCCAACATGGCAAAACCCCATTTCTACTAAAAATACAAAATTTAGCCAGGCATGGTGGCGGGTGCCTGTCATCCCAGCTACTTGGGAGGCTGAGGCAGGAGAATCACTTGAACTCAGGAGTCAGAGGTTGCAGTGAGCCGAGATCATGCCACTGCACTCCAGCCTGGGCAACACAGCAAGACTCCATCTCAAAAAAAAAAAAAAAGTTTTGGGCCGGGTGCGGTGGCTCATGCCTGTAATCCCAGCACTTTGGGAGGCCTAGGCAGGCGGATCACTAGGTCAGGAGATCGAGATCATCCTGACTAACATGGTGAAACCTCGTCTCTACTAAATGTACAAAAAACTAGCCGGGCGTGATGGCAGGCGCCTGTAGTCTCAGCTACTTGGGAGGCTGAGGCAGGAGAACAGTGTGAACCTGGGAGATGGAGCTTGCAGTGAGCAGAGATCGCGCCACTGCACTCCTGCCTGGGCGACAGAGCGAGACTCTGTCTCAAAAAAAAAAAAAAAAAATTAGCTGGGTGTGGTGGTGCATGCCTGAAGTCCCAGCTACTCAGGAATCTGAGGTGGGAGGATTGCTTGAGCCCAGGAGGTTGAGACTGCAGTGAGCTATAATGGTGCCACTGCCCTCCAGCCTGGGCAACAGAGTGAGACCCCATCTCTAAAAAAATTAAAAACATGGCCGGGCAAGGTGGCTCACGCCTACCAGCACTTTGGGAGGCTAAGGCAGGCGGATCCCTTGAGGTCAGGAGTTCCAGACCAGCCTGGCCAACATGGCAAAACCCCGTCTCTACTAAAAATACAAAAATTAGCCAGGCGTGGTGGCAGGCACCTGTAATCCCAGCTACTTGGGAGGCTGAGGCAGGAGAATCGCTTGAACCCGGGAGGCAGAGGTTGCAGTGAGCCGAGATCACACCACTGCACTCCAGCCTGGGTGGCAAGAGCAAGACTCTGTCTCAAAAAATAAAAATAAAAATAATAATAATAATAATAAATTTTAAAAAGTAAAAAACAAACAAAACAAACAAAAGACAGAAAAAAAAAAATCAGCCTCAGATCTAACCCCTGCGCTCGTGGCTTATTTGTGGAACAGTAGTGGAATGGATTCTCACAGTGGTTAGGACTCTAGCTTGGAGAGAACACCAGTGAGGATCTACTTGTCTTCTGTTAGAGAGAAACTGTCAGGAAGCTAGGGAGGATTAGCCTTGTGTTACATTTGTTCCCAAGTCTAGTTGCTCAAAACCAGGACTCCTAGAGCTGGTGAGTTGTGGCAAGTACTTTTGTTTGGTTAACCCCAAATCAGTCCCAAAACCTTTCTTCCTGTCCTCCACTCACTGTAAAGGATGGGATGGCCGGATATGTCCTGGCTTTGTCTTTGTCAGGGAGGACTTTAGACTTTATAGCCCCTGTTTGGCCAGTGCTGTGAGGAGAGGTCAGGAGACCTCTTGAGACCTTGAAAACAGTCTTTCTTTGCTGATAAGATCAAAGCTGGACGGTGAAAATTCTTTGCCTGGTATCACTCCCTGCTTCCTGCATCTGAACATGTTGTGAGGATGTGGTGTATGCGGCTGCTGCAGCCATCATGAAACCATGAGGGGAAACCTAAAAGAACCAGAATGACCATAGCCCAGAGCCCTGTCTTTTCTTCTCCTTTTTTTTTGAGATGGAGTTTCACTGTGTCACCCAGGCTGCAGTGCAGTGGTGCCATCTCAGCTCACCGCAACCTCCACCTCCCGGGTTCAGGCAATTCTCCCGCCTCAGCCTCCCGAGTAGCTGGGATTACAGGCACCTGCCGTCACACCCAGCTAATTTTTGTATTTTTAGTGGAGACAGGGTTTCACCATGTTGGCCAGGCTGGTCTTGAACTCCTGACTTCAAGTGATCCACCCACCTCAGCCTCCCAAAGTGCTGGGTTTATAGGCGTGAGCCACCGTGCCCGGTCTTTTTTTATTTTTCAAAGGCTTAACTTTTTCTTGTATAAAAACACTATGTTGTAGCCACAGCTGGAGCCTGGGTCCTCTGCACAGAGACTCTGGTCTGGGTCTTGACAAGATGGCGAGTGAATTCCTGGTAAAGAGACTTGGTGAATACAGTATTCTTCTAGAGGTCGGGTCAGGTAGCTGTAGGTCTTGGAGATGACATCAAAGCTGGCCTTGGCAAAGTTGCCCAGGGTGGCAGTGCAGCCCCTGGCCAAGGTGTAGCAGTCATCGATACCAGCTATCATCAGCACCTTCCTGGGCACTGGGCATCATGGCGGAGACGATGCCAGCGCCCTTGGGCACAGGGTTAAGGTGCACTAGCACAGAGCCATGGTGGCCTGTCACCTTGCAAGGGACACTGTGGGGCTTGCCGATATTGTTCCCCCAGTAGCCTCTGTGCCCAGGGACCGTGGAGAGTTGATGGCCCCTTGGATGGCGGTGGCCACCTCTTGAAGCACTTAACACGCAGAATGAGGTGGCCATTGTAGTCGAGTGGCAACAAATGACTTGAACCTGGTGTACTGGCCAGCGCAGGTCGGCTTCTGCACCGGCATGATCTTCAAAACCCCATCCTTGAGAGAAGCCCCCAGGGAAAAAGTAAATGATATCAGACTCCTTGAGGGGCAGGGAGAAGAGATAGACCTCCTCCAGGGACTTGATCTTCATGTCCTTGACCAGACGGCCCAGCTTGGTGACGGGCATCCACTCCTTATCCTCAGCCTTGCCTCTGAGAGCTCCATAGCCTTGGAGCTCTCATGCCCCTGGCCCCAACCCTGGCCGTGACCTCAGCCCCAGATGCCAGTGCCGAAGCCTCTGCAGAAGCTGCCACTGTTCCTCATCCCAGGGCCTCTGGGCCTCCCACTGCACTGTGTCATCTGCCATTTGGTGTTTTCTCGGAGAAGAAGCTCTGTCATCTTCTTACATGAGCAAAGTAAACATCTATGTCTTTCCCACATTGTTGGTCATGTTTTCTGTTACTTGCAGCTGAATGCATTCCTGTGCCATCAATCATGTCCACTTTAGAGATAAACAGGGCATCGAAAAAGGGGAGGTCTTCCTTTGGAGCCAGCTTCTTGTTTCTTGGAACTGGAGATTCAGGTGGAGGAGGAGAAAAGTCCCTCTGCCTGGGGGTTGAGCTGGGGATGAGGAGTGGAGTTTCCGGCAGAGAAGTCTTGGGGTAAGGCCAATACTCGCTCTTCCATGACAGAGCCTGAGGATCTTCCCTGGCCCCAGGTCCCAGGCCTTGGCTGCATGAGGAGTCACAAGATGCCTCTCCTGAACCGAGTACCAGGGAGTTCTCCCTAATACTGATGGGCACTGGTGGGCAGGGAAGAAGACAGCAGTAGCCATGGGTGGTGACTCAGATCACAGACCTGGCTCCAGTCCCTGCTCTGCCACGAACTGCCTGTGTGTCCCAGTGCCCCAACCAACTCCCTTAGGGCAAGGACTCTGAGCCCTCATCTGTGAATAGGATTCTCTGTGTTCACAGGGAGCCTCCTGCCCCAGGTCCCCTGGCCTCTGAGCTTCTTCTCAGAAACGTGAGTAAATCCTGGCAGGTGAGGGACCCAGGGGGAGCAATAGAGGGCTTTGTGTCACAGCCAGGAGTCAGCAAGTGCCCAGTCTGCAAGCATCCAATCTAACAGGAGAGTCCTCCAGGCACGTGGCTTCCTGAGGGCTAGGTCCAGTGGGGGTGGGGATGGGGGGGTAAGATTCTGCTGTGAGCAATGCAGAGTAAGGAAAGGATCCAAGTTCCAAGGACCGTGGCTTTGCTGCCAGCTGACCCCTTCCTCCCCACCTGCCAAATACTCCCCCAAGTCCCCCATCACCCCATTGCTTCCTGCTTTCCGCTGATGGGGCAGTCAGCATGGAGGCCAGGCTTGGCACCGCAGGAGGGATTCCGGAGCGCTGGGAGTCCTGCACGCTGGAAAGGCTTTTCTCAGGAGTCTTCCCTGGCTCCCTGGGAGGCTGAGCTGCAGGGAAATGCCCAGTGTTCACCCCACCCGCCAGCTTTCCTGGAACCTTCTGTAGAGTGAGCCAAGAAAGAATCTGCCCACAGGGCCCTGGGGCTATAAATTCTCTCTTTTCCCTGCTCCTGGAGATGAACCAGGAAGAAAGCTCATGACTCTTCCCTGGGTGGATGCTCTCAATAACAATAACAAGGCCCAGTGTGGTGGCCCATGGCTGTAATCCCATCACTTTGGGAGGCTGAGGCAAGCGGATGGCTTGAGCACAGGAGTTTGAGACTAGTCTGGCTCTACAAGAAATACAAAGAAAATTAGCCAGGCGTGGTGGCATGCGCTTGTGGTCCCAGCTACTCAGGAGGCTGAGGAGTTTGAACCAGAGCAACTCCATCTTGAATAGGGGCTGGGTAAAATAAGGCTGAGACCTACTGGGCTGCATTCCCAGGAAGTTAGCCATTCTAAGTCACAGGATGAGATAGGACGTCAGCACAAGATACAGGTCACACAGACCTTGCTGATAAAATGGGTTGTAGTAAAGAAGCCAGCCAAATCCCAACATAACCAAGATGGCAACAAAGTGACCTCTGGTCATCCTCGCAGCTCATTATACGCTAATTATAATCATTAGCAGGCTAAAAGACATCCCACCAACGCCATGACAGTTTACAAATGCCATGGCAATATCAGGAAGTTATACTATACCTACACTGTCTTAAAGTATACCCTATACTGTCTTAAAAGGGGAAGAACCCTCAGTGCTGGAAATTGTCCACCTCTTTCCCGGAAAACTCATGAATAATCCACCCCTTGTTTAACATATAATCAAGAAGTAATAGGCCGGGTGTGGTGGCTCAGGCCCGTAATCCCAGCACTTTGGGAGGCTGAGGCAAGCAGATCACAAGGTCAGGAGATTGATACCATCCTGGCTAACACGGTAAAACCCCATCTCTACTAAAAATACAAAAATGAGCCAGGCGTGGTGGCACACGTCTGTAGTCCCAGCTACTCGGGAGGCTGAGGCAGGAGAATCGCTTGAACCCGGGAAGCGGAGGTTACAGTGAGCTGAGATCAAGCCATTGCACTCCAGCCTGGGTGACAGAGTAAAAATAATTAACTATAAGTATTATCAGTCGAGCAGCCCAAGCTGCTTCTCTGTCTATAGAGTAGCCATTCTTTAATCCTTTACTTTCTTAATAAACTTGTTTTCAATATACTCTATGGACTGGCATGGTCCAAGAACCCTTTCTAGGGGTCTGGATTGGGACCCCTTTCCAGTAACACAAACATGTTTTTTCCACTCTACAGCATTTAAAACCAAAGATATTGCTTCCAATAGATACTCTCACAATCCATTTTAGTGAAGGTTCCTCAGGGAGCTGATGACCCAAATCTACAGAGTGCGGGTTTGTAGATTTGATGATCTACATAATGGAACAGTGCTTCACACTGTGCTCTCTGGTGTTAGTAGTTAGTTGGTTTTGCCTTCCCTGACATTGGCTACCTTCTTGGTAACCACAGGTCTCAGAGATATATCTGTTGCCCTGGCATAATTTTTCACTGAACTCCACAGGGAGAGGGTCTATGAGGCATGTCTGGCCTTCCTTCCTGTCCTGGTCAGGAATTCAGGTTTTCAGGTTTCTCTGGGGTCACCTTGGCCAAGAGGGTCTATTCAGTTGGTTGGGGGCTTAAGATTTTATTTTTGGTTTATAAATCTAACAAGCACGGCTGGGCGTGGTGGCTCACACCTATAATCCCAGCACTTTGGGAGGCTGAGGAGGGTGGATCACCTGAGGTCGGGAGTTGAAAACCAGTCTGACCAACATGGAGAAACCCCGTCTCTACTAAAAATACAAAATTAGCCAGGCGTGGTGGCGTGTGCCTGTTATGCCAGCTACTGGGGTGGCTGAGGCAGGAGAATCGCTTGAACCCGGGAGGCGGAAGTTGCAGTGAGCCGAGATGGCGCCATTGCACTCCAGCCTGGGCTACAAGAGCGAAACTCCATCTGGAAACAAACAAACAAAAACCCTAATAACCACAATAAACATATAATCCCTTGGTTGTTGCCATCTGTGATAGTTAAAACGAAAGTGAAAGGAAGTGCTGGACCCTGAGGCTGGACCATGCTCAGATGTGGGTCTGCCTGAACTCAGGTCACTAGTCTCAAAATGTCTGCTGGCTGCCCTTCCTTATCACTGTGCAATGGACGGCTCTCAGTTAACAATGACTCTAAGCCACTGGCATTTTCAGGGCATCTCCGTAGTCACATGGTGGTCTACAAGCGTATAAAAGGTGAACCACACCACTCCACATAAAAGCAACGGACCAGCCAGGCACAGTGGCTCATGTCTGAAATTCCAGCACGTTGAGAGGCCAAGGTGGGATGATCCCTTGAGCCTGGGAGCTCAAGACCAGCCTGGGGAACATAGTGAGATTCCCGTCTCTACAAAAAATTAAAAAAATTAGCACCTGTGGTACAAGTGGTGGATCAGTTGAGCCCAGGAGAGCAAGGCTGCAGTGAGCTATGATGGCGCCATTGCATTCCAGCCTGGGCAACAGAGTGAAACCCTGTCTTAAAAAAAAAAAGAAAAAGAAAGAAAGTGATCGACCACCCTGAGATTTCCTGTGGGTGGCAAGCCACCCAGGCGCTGAGGCAAGAGACCGAGGACATGAGCTGTTCCAGTATAATAAAATATAAAACAAGAATAGTTATACCAGATATAGATCTTAGATATGATTATATATGATTATCATTAATCATTAATTTGTAGCAATTACTCTTTATTCCAATATTATAATAATCCTCACTCTATAATCATAACCTAGGAAAAACCAGGCCATACAGAGATAGGAGCTGAGGGGACATAGTGAGGTGTGACCAGAAGACAAGAGTGTGAGCCTTCTGTTATGTCCAGACAGGGCCACCAGAAGGGCTCCTTGGTCTAGCGGTGATGCCAGCGTCTGGGAAGACACCCGTTGCCAGGCGGACCGTGGTCTAGCGGTAGCGAAAAGTGTCAAGGAACAACACCCGCTACTTAGCAGACTGGGAAAGGGAGTCTCCTTTTCCCTGGGGGAGTTTAGAGAAGACTCTGCTCCTCCACCTCTTGTGGAGGGCCTGACATCAGTCAGGACTGCCTGCAGTTATCTGGAGGCCCAACTGTCTCCCTGTGATGCTGTGCTTCAGTGGTCACGCTCCTAGTCTGCCTTCATGTTCCATCCTGTACACCTGGCTCTGCCTTCTAGATAACAGTAGAAAATTAGTGAAAGTACTAAAAGTCTATAATATGCAGAAATAATGGCATAAGCTGTCTTTCTCTTTGTCTCCTCTCTCTCTCTCTGCCTCAGCTGCCAGGCAGGGAAGGGCCCCCTGTCCAGTGGACACGTGACCCACGTGACCTTACCTATCATTGGAGATGACTCACATTCTTTACCCTGCCCCTTTTGCTTTGTATCCAATAAATAACAGCACAGCCAGATGTGGGGAAAAGCAAGAGAGATCAGATTGTTACTGTGTCTATGTAGAAAGAAGTAGACATAGGAGACTCCATTTTGTTCTGTACTAAGAAAAATTCTTCTGCCTTGAGATTCTGTTAATCTATAACCTTACCCCCAATCCCATGCTCTCTGAAACATGTGCTGTGTCAACTCAGAGTTAAATGGATTAAGGGCAGTGCAAGATGTGCTTTGTTAAACAGATGCTTGAAGGCAGCATGCTCCTTAAGAGTCATCACCACTCCCTAATCTCAAGTACCCAGGGACACAAAAACTGCGGAAGGCCGCAGGGACCTCTGCCTAGGAAAGCCAGGTATTGTCCAAGGTTTCTCCCCATGTGATAGTCTGAAATATGGCCTCGTGGGAAGGGAAAGACCTGACCGTCCCCCAGCCCGACACCCGTAAAGGGTCTATGCTGAGGAGGATTAGTATAAGAGGAAGGCATGCCTCTTGCAGTTGAGACAAGAGGAAGGCATCTGTCTCCTGCCTGTCCCTGGGCAATGGAATGTCTCGGTATAAAACCCGATTGTATGCTCCATCTACTGAGATAGGGAAAAACCGCCTTAGGGCCGGAGGTGGGACCTGCGGGCAGCAATACTGCTTTGTAAAGCATTGAGATGTTTATGTGTATGCATATCTAAAAGCACAGCACTTAATCCTTTACCTTGTCTATGATGCAAAGACCTTTGTTCACGTGTTTGTCTGCTGACCCTCTCCCCACAATTGTCTTGTCACCCTGACACATCCCCCTCTTAGAGAAACACCCACAAATGATCAATAAATACTAAGGGAACTCAGAGGCTGGCGGGATCCTCCATAGGGGATCCTCCATATGGGATCCTCCATATGCTGAACGCTGGTTCCCCGGGTCCCCTTATTTCTTTCTCTATACTTTGTCTCTGTGTCTTTTTCTTTCCTAAGTCTCTCGTTCCACCTTACGAGAAACACCCACAGGTGTGTAGGGGCAACCCACCCCTACAGCCAGACATTCGGGGCTACTACCGGTCTCCGCGAATTGGTGGTAGCGGTCCCCGGGGCCCAGCTGTCTTTTCTTTTATCTCTTTGTCTTGTGTCTTTATTTCTACACTCTCTCGTCGCCACACACAGGGAGAAGCCCACCGACCCTGTGGGGCTGGACCCTACAATTTCCCAGATGGATGATTCATTCCCTTCACCCATTTCTTGATCTCTCAGCTCCTGGCCCAGCTGGCTTGCCACATGCTCTGTTGGGGGCAGGCCTTTGCAAACCTATCCCCAGAGTCTAAGGAAGCTGAAAGGCCAAAGAAAGAGGCTGACCAATCTAGTTTCTTAGAAAGAAACGTTTAATAGGAACTTAGAAGCCATGTCTGAGTCTCGGACAGCAGCAAGACAAGATGGTGGACTGCCGCCATTATTCCTTTGCGTTTTTTGCTTTTTTTGAGACAGGCTCTCACTCTGTCACCCAGGCTGGAATGCAGTGGTGCCATCATTGTTGTTCACTGCAGCCTCAATCTCCTGGGCTCAAGTGATCCTCCCACCTCAGCCTCCTAAGTGGTTGGGACTACAGGCATGCATTATGACACTCAGCTAATTATTTTATTTTTTGAAGAAATGGGTTCTCACTTTGTTGCAGTGCCTGGTCTCGAATTCCCGGGCTCAAGTGATCCTCCCACCTCGGCCTCCCAAAGTGCTGGGATTATAGCTGGGATTATAGGCGTGAGCCATATCATGACTGGCTGATATGATTTCTTAAAGCGGGAGCCAGATGTCCAGGGAGGACATCTCTTTGACCCAGGATGGCAGAGCTGGCCTTCCTGAGTCCTGGATCCCCACTCCTATGCTTGTACTAAGTCCAGTCAGCTCTCTCTAACTTCAGCAGGAAGTAAAGATGCAAAAGCCTCGAGGCACCAAGAGCCCTGCCCTGCATGGTATCAGCACCCTATCATGGCCTTAAACACCTATTTCCTCCAATGTCCTGGGGCCACGGTACAAGGGGCCTGGGGTCTAACTGCCTAGGCTTCCTCTTCTGGGACTTGCCAATTAAAAGGCTGATTTTCCAGAAGGTTGACACCCGAGGTTTTTTTTGTTTTTTTTGGTTTTTTTTGAGACGGAGTTTCGCTCTTGTTGCTCTTGTTGCCCAGGCTGGAGTGCAATGGCGACCTCGGCTCAGTGCGATCTCGGCTAACCACAACTTCCACCTCCCAGGTTCAAGCAATTCTCCTGCCTCAGCCTCCCAAGTAGCTAGGATTACAGGCATGAGCCACCACGCCCGGCTAGACACCCAAGGGTTCTAATCCCTCACCCTATCCCCTCAAGTTCCTTGTTCTGCTGCCTAGAGGTCACAGTGGCTTCTGACCTCCAAGCCAATTCAACAGCTCTTGGCTGGGCACTTGCTCTGCAATAGTGCTGGGTTCTGGAGGAGACAGACTATGTCCTTTTGGTGATGCCATGCCCTACTCTTCTTAGAAGCTTGCAGTTTATTAGGAGAAACTACAGCGTGCACCCAGCCAGCCACAGGACAGGCAGCAAGTGATTGTAGCAGGAGGAATCTGAGAAGGCATGTCTAACTGATTCATTCACTTACAGCCCCAAACTTATTTCCCATCTGCCCACGTCGATTCTAAACCCTGAAAATGTAGTCCTTTGTCTTTAAGGAGCAAAGAGTCTTCCTAGAGAGACAGAAACACGAATAAAAAATGTACTAGCGGCCAGGCGCGGTGGCTCACACCTGTAATCCCAGCACTTTGGGAGGCCGAGGCAGGTGGATCACCTGAGGTCAGGAGTTCGAGACCAGCCTGGCCAACATGATGAAACCCTGTCTCTACTAAAAACACAAAAATTAGCCAGGCATGGTGACGCCTGCTTGTAATCCCAACTACTCAGGAACCTGAGGCAGGAGAATCGCTTGAACTTGGGAGGCGGAGGTTGCAGTGAGCTGAGATCTTGCCACTGTACTTCAACCTGGGCAGCAAAGTGAGATTCTGTCTCAAAAAAAAAAAAAAAAAAAAGTACTAGCCATGTCAGGAGTGTTGGTAAGCAGGAGCTTCCTGGAGGGGGAGGGACATGGGACCAGAAAGGAAGGAGAAGTGATATTGCATAGACCTAGCTCCAGTTCCAATATGGCCTTGGGATTCAAGGTCAGAGAAAAGAGAAGGGGGAAGAAAGGGCAGATGACACATTGTTATTCAAACCTGAGAAAGAGGTAAGAGAGGAGAAGAGCTGAAAGCTAGAGACAAAAGGGAAGTGTGAGGGGAAACATGAGGGTAATGAACAGTAACCAAGATGAGGTCAAAAGAAGATGATCAAGCAGAAAGAAAAGCATCTGAGAATAATGGGGCCTGTGGCCAAGAACAAAGGCCCCAAAGCCAGCACAGGCTCCTGGGAAGCAGTCATGCTTTCAGCCCCCAGGACTGGGTTACCCAAAGGGGACTGAGAACTCCTGCCAAACACAGTGACAAGCACCCTGCCATCTGGCTGGGCCAAGAAATAGGGCTCTATGGCTATCCAAATAGTCACTTAATGAAGACTTTTGACTTAATGAATTAGTGGGCTTTCTTAAACAAGTGACATGTTCAGGGACTTTGACTCCAGTGGGGATGTGCGGTCACCAGGCCACTGAGACCACTGCAAGTGTTCACCAAGGCAATTCTGGACTTTGGAGTGTCCTGGTTAAAAATAAAATGGTCAGAGCCTACTTTAGTTGTCTGTATTTCACTGTTTGTTTGTTTTTTTCTTTCTGAGACAGAGTCTCACTCTGTCACCCAGGCTGGAGTGCAGTGGTGCAATCTTGGCTTACTGCAACCTCCTGGATTCAAGTGAGACTCCTGCCTCAGCCTCCCAAGTAGCTGGGATTACAGGCACATGCCACCACGCCTGGCTAATTTTTGTATTTTTAGTAGAGACGGGGTTTTGCCATGTTGGCCAGGCTGGTCTTGAACTCCTGACCTCAAGTCATCCACTTGCCTTGGTCTCCCAAAGTGCTGGGATTACAGACGTGAGCCACTGCGCCTGTATTTCACAGTTTCTGAAAGCCATATTTTATCTGGGCCAGAGTGACAAGGGACAGTAGGACACCCTGGTTAAAGTGCAGTCTCTGTGCTTGGGCAGCCTGGGTTTATATCCCTACTCTGTTACTTACTAATGGTGAGAACCTTAGCCTCTATATTATACTCCACGAAATGAGTACAATAATATTACCCACCTCATAGAGCTGTGGATATTAAATGAGTGAAATACATGCTAAGTGCTTAGAATAGTGCCTGGCACATAGAAAGTGCTCTCTCCATGTTAGTAATTGTGACTTATTAGAATTCATAAGCATGGCTGGGTGCGGTGGCTCACACCTGTAATCCCAGCACTTTGGGAGGCCGAGGTGGGAGGATTACCTGAGGCTGGGAGTTCAAGACCATCCTGGTCAACATGGTGAAACCCTGTCTCTACAAAAAGTACAATAATTAGCTAGGCATGGTGGTGGGTGCCTGTAATCCCAGCTACTCGGGAGGCTGAGGCAGGAGAATCACTTGAACCCGGGAGGCAGAGGTTGCACTGATCTGAGATCACGCCATTGCACTCCAGCTGCTTGGGCAACAAGAGCAAAACACCATCTCAAAAAAAAAAAAGAAAAAGAATTCCTAAGCACAGGAGATTAGGACAGGAAGTAGAGGGAGGCCCTAAGTTGAGGAAGAAGAAGTTATTTTGAGGAGGCTGCATAGTGGAGTGGTCAGAGATGGGAAGGGACTTCCCACTGAAGCCGGGGCTTTGGGCGTGGTCATTCCTGTGGTTCTCAGACATTTCTCATTGAACTGAGTCCAAGAGACAGACTCAAGAGCCTCATCCATTGACTAAGTAATTAATAATGCCTGCTCTGGTGAATCTATATGTGTGCCCTGGGCTTTACAGCTGCCCTCTCTTCCTGAAGACCTATAATATGGCCCAGCTATTCACATTTGAAGAAACAAAATCAGATTTGAGGTCTGCCACTTGCTAACATTTTGACTGTCTTTGCTGTCAGTTTCTGCCTGTGCTGCGGAGAGCTGTTATGAAGGCTCAGTGGGTAAATCAAGCAAAGACAAACAAAACTGGATCCCTGATAAACACAACTTACAGGCAGGATTCCAATAAACTGAAGCCCAACCTGGGAAATATAAATGATGATATTAACGAGACTCTGTAAGATAATTCCCTTATGGATTAGAGGTGAGGAAGGACTCCTCAAAAAAACATCACAAGTTCAATCATGAGACATAAAATGGATTAATTTGATCCCCCCTAACTAAAGGATTTCTGTAAAACAAAGCACACCATGGTCAAAAGTAACAAACAGATGAGAGACTGGGAGAAGCTATTGCAATATCTGCAGCCAAAAGGGGACTAATATCTAGAATATACAAGGAAACTCCTACACACAAGAAAAAGAGAACCCAGTGGGAAAATGGGCAATGAGTATGAATAGGCAATTTGCAGATTAAGAAACCTAAAGGTGTAATCCCAGCACTTCGGGAGGCTGAGGCGGGCAGATCATGAGGTCAGGAGATCAAGACCATCCTGGCCAAAATGGTGAAACCCTGTCTCTACTAAAAATACAAAAAAATTAGCCAGGCGTAGTGGTGGGCACCTGTAGTCCCAGCTACTCAGGAGGCTGAGGCAGGAGAATAGGCATGAACCCAGGAGGTGGAGCTTGCAGTGAGCTGAGATCGCACCACTGCACTCCAGTCTGGGTGACACAGCGAGACTCCATCTCAAAAAAAAAAAAAAAAAGAAACCTAAAGGGCAACATAAATATGTGAAAGATGTTCCCTGGTCATAAAGTAATTGCAAATTAAACCAACAATGAGATATTGTTTTCCACCTATTTGGCAAAAATGATAAAGCTAGAGAATGCCAAATAGGGTAGGTGTGGTGGGTATAAGTGCCCTACTGTATTGATGGTCATAGGTAGGTAGTGTGGACATTCTGCAGAGTGAGCTGCCCTACTTGCCAGACTGTCTATATGTCTACCACACAACCAAGAATCCACTTCTGGGAACATATATATATGTATGTATGTATATACATACACATACACACACACACACATGTCACATAGGGGCCTAAAGACACATGATAAAGATGCTCTTCATCACAGAGACTAGCTTGTGAAGGCAGGTGTGATATTGTGACATAATAAAAATTTGGTCTCTGCCCCCAGTTCCTGGAACAGAACATCCCAAACCCTTAAAATTTCCTGGGTGATAGAAGTTTCTATTGTTCTAATGAAGTGACTCTTGCTGGGCTTCCTGGTCACCAGAAAGACCAAGCCAGGGTTAGAAGCTTGGGACTTTCAGCTGCACTGTCCCCGACCCCCCCAAACTCTGGGGTGGGGAGAGGAGCTGAGAGTTGAGCTAATCACCAATGGCCCATGATTTAATCATGCCTAAGCAATGAGGCCTCTGTAAAAATCCAAAAGGGCTGGGTTTGGAGAGCCTCAGAGTTTCTGAACGTGTGGAGGTGCTGGAGGGTGATGTTCCCAAAAAGGGCATGAAGTTCCATGTCCCTCCCCCTATATGTCATCCTGCGTACTTCTTCATCTGGCTGTTCATCTGTATCCTTTGCAATATACTTTGTAATAAACCAGGAGTGTTTCCCTGAGTTCTGTGAGCCATTCTAGCAAATGGTCGAACCCAAGGAGGGGGTTGTGGGAAGCCTGGATTTATAGGCGGTTGGTCAGAAGTAGGAATGGTCCACAGTTGCAACTGGACTTTGAAGTGGGGGCAGTCTCGTGAGACTGAGCTAACCTGTGGAATCTGATGCTAACTCCACGTAACTAGTGTCAGAATTGAACTGAACGATAGGTTACGCAGCTGGTGTCGGAAATTGGTTGGGGTGGGAAAAGCCCACTGATTTTGGTGAGGGGAAGTGTGATGCGTGTTGAGAGTATACCAGGAGAAGACACTTTGTTTTTCCTGTTCCACAGCAGGGAACTAAGGGCAATCCAGCGAGTTCTTCACTGGGGGAAATGGACAGGTGAAAGGCGGTGGCTGCACTGGATGGAGCACCACACAGCTGTGAGAAGGGGTTGTAGATGCACACACAGCAACACGGGTGGACCTTACCAACCTAGTGCAGAAGAAGAACGTCTATATATTCTAATTTGCATAAACATACCTGACATAAATATATATTCGAATACATGTATACAAACCTGAACAACAGATGCTGGCAAAGATGCAGAGAAAAAGGAACACTTTTACATGTTGGTGGGAATGTAAATTAGTTCAACCATTGTGGAAGACAGTGTGGTGATTCCTCAGAGATCTAGAAGCAGAAATACCATTTGACCCAGCAATCCCATTACTGAGTATATACCCAAAGGAATAGAAATCATTCTGTTGTAAATGTACATCCTCACATATGTTCATTGCAGCACTATTCACAATAGCGAAGACATGGAATCAACCTAAATGCTCATCCATGATAGACTAGATAAAGAAAATGTGGTATATATACACCATAGAATACTATGCAGCCATAGAAAGGATGAGGTCATGTCCTTTGCAGGGACGTGAATGGAGCTGGAAGCCATTATCCTCAGCAAACTAATACAGGAACAGAAAACCAAACGCTGATTGTTCTCACTTATAAGTGGGAGCTGAGTGATGAGAACACATGGACACAAGAGGGGAATAACACACACTGGGGTCTGTAGGAAGGTTAGAGGGGGAAGGAGAACATCAGGAAGAATAGCTAATAGATGCTGGGCTTAATACCTAGGGGATGGGTTGATCTGTGCAGCAAACCACCATGGCACACGTTTACCTATGGAACAAACCTGCACATCCTGCACATGTACCCCGGAACTTAAAAGTTGAGAAAAAAAAAGTGATCTTAGTAAGTGCAAAAGACTGGAATGAGATCTTCCAATCACGTCTGACTCAACCTCTAATTCTTGCTGTGAAAATGTATATGATATATTAAAAAATCAAATAAAAATGGCTTTTAGAATCATATAAAAAAGAAAATAACCTGAAATTCCAAGAAAACAGGCAAAGATGAACATTAAAAGCATTAGGATGGTTGTTTGTAGGGGAGAAGGGAATAGGAATTGTGATAAAAGAAAATAGCTTAAATAGCTTTTTTTTCAGACAGGGTCTCACTCTGTCGCGAAGGCTGGAGTGCAGTGGTGTGATCTCGGTTCACTGCAACCTCTGCCTCCTGGGTTCAAGTGATTCTCTTGTCTCAGCCTCCTGAGTAGCCGGGATTATGGGCATGTGTCACCACACCTGGCTAATTTTTGTATTTTTATTATTTTTATTTTTATTTTTTTTGAGATGGAGTTTCACTCTTGTCACCCAGGCTGGAGTGCAATGGCGCACTCTCGGCTCACACAACAGCTGCCTTTCAGGTTCAAGCGATTCTCTTGCCTCAGCCTCCCCAGTAGCTGGGATTATAGGTGCCCATCATCACATCCAGCTAATTTTTTGTAATTTTAATAGAGACGGGATATCACCACATTGTCCAGGCTGGTCTTGAACTTCTGACCTCAGGTGATCCACCTGCCTCGGCCTCCCAAAGTGCTGGGATTACAGGTGTGAGCCACCGAGCCCGGCCATAATTTTTGTATTTTTAGTAGAGACAGGGTTTTGCCATGTTGGCCAGGCTGGTCTCGAACTCCCGACCTCAGGTGATCCACCCACCTCGGCCTCCCAAAGTGCTGGGATTACAGGCGTGAGCCACCGCGCCCGGCCATAATTTTTGTATTTTTCCATGTTGCCATGGAACATGGCATGTTGTATTTTTAATAGAGACGGGGTATCACCATGTTGGCCAGGCTGGTCTCGAACTCCTGACCTCAGGTGATCCACCCACCTCGGCCTCATAAAGTGCTGGGATTACAGGCGTGAGCCACCATGTCTGGCCAGAAAATAGCTATTTTTAAAAGGAGTGCAAAGCGAGGGTTTCGCACAGAAACTGGTATGTGGTAAGTGCTCCCTAAGTGTCAGCTATTACTAATTAATTAAGAAACAAGTAGTCCAAAGACAGTCAGTGTGTTTCCCTAAGCACACATCTTGGTAAGTTCCATGAAGAGGCATGGTCTGTAACTGTCTTGCCATGATCATTTTTTCAGGAGCCTAGAGCAGTGTTTGGCAGTCGATATGTCTTGAATGATTGAACAAAAGCTAGTTTGTGACAGAGCCACCCAGCGGAATGTTCACCTCGTCCAACTCTTCTACACAATCGAGAGAAACATTCTTTTCTAATGTCTTTCCTTTTTTAGAAAAAATTAATAGACCTTGGTTCTGTCCCCAACGGTCTGAATTAGGGGTTAATTAGGGTTAACCACATTTTGTATTTATATGTCCTTTCCTATGGAGACATCAAAGCCCAGAAACGTCACCTCAATGCCCATACAGCTTTCCCCTCACCTCCAAGAGTGACAGAGTGAAATTTAGAATCCCAGGCCCTTGCAGGTAAGTCTGACAGTTTCAGTGAGCTCTGGACGGGGAGGTGCCCACAGGGTTTGTTGGTCCAGAAAGCAACAGAACTCAGTAGGCTAAGGGAAGTGAGTCAGTGTCTTAATGCACATGGATTTCAAAACAGTAGGGACTGCAGACTTCATGGTGTGAAGAAACACATCTGACAGCTTTGTTATTACATCAGGAAAGCTGCAGTCAGCAGACACGTACGGGATGTGGGAGGTTTGTTTTGACCACACCCCTGTCAATAGTTACAAGATAAGCCAAAGCCAGAAGCACAGACACCATGCCTGGCAGAAAAGCGGCCGTTTGCGGAACTATTTTATGTAACACAAAACCACGTTTTCAGTCCGTAAGGCAGGGTCTCCACCTCATTGTGTGTGCACAGATCAAGCAATGACGATGGCTCTTGCCTACAGGAAGCAGCAGAATGTCCATGACCTTCCCCAGTGAGATCATCACTTCTAGGGTGCCTGGGACTTCCTTACCTCTTTTTAAAGATCTCCCTCTGTGACAGCCCCCACCTTGCTCACGGAGGACTTAGTCTTCTTATTTGAGTCTTTGGAGCCAGCAGTGGCTAGCATGTTAGACTCACCTGGAGAGCTTTTAAAAAATCCCAGTACTTGGCTGCACTCAGACTGATTAAATTAGAACCTCTGGGCACACACACACACAAAAAATGCTAGACGCGATGTCTCACGCCTGTAATCCCAGCACTTTGGGAGGCCGAGGCAGGTGGATCATTTGAGGTCAGGAGTTCAAGACCAGCCTGGGCAACATGGCAAAAACTCGTCTCTACTAAAAATATAAAAATTAATCAGATGTGGTGGTGCATACCTGTAATCCCAACTACTCAGGAGGCTGAGGCAGGAGAATCTCTTGAACCCGGGAGGCAGAGTTTGCAGTGAGCCGAGATAGCACCACTGCACTCTAGCCTGGAAGACAGAGCTAGACTCCATCTCAAAAATAATAATAATAATAATAATAAAAAGAACCTCTGAGGGTTGGGCTCAGGCAACAGTATTTTTTAAGCTCCCCAAGGTGGTCCTGACCAGGCCAAGATTGAGTAGCCTTGCTTTTGTGTCTTGCTGATAGGATGCATTCAGTAGATTTATTAAACAAAACCTTATTCCTTCAGTGAAGGCCAGTGACAGAGCCCTTGTTCTGGCCATTTTACTGGGCCAAGTTATAAGTAAGAATCATCTGCCAAGGCACAGGCCTATTGGCCCTCACCTCCTGTGGTTCCCAAAGCAAAACTGTTACTGGATGGAAGGTCTTGACTGTGAGTTGTCCAGGTTCTTGGCATGTTGAACAAAGAATTGAACAAAATGCACAAAGCAACAAAAGAATGAAACAACGAAAGACAAACAAAGCAACACGAAAACGGAGTAATGAAAGCACAGATTTATTGAAGCAAAAGTACATTCCACAGAGTAGGAGCAGGCTTGAGCAAGTGGCTCAAGAGCCACCCCACCTCTCTCATTTAAGGATTTTTATTAGGCTAAAGGAATTTGGAAACACTGCTAGGTGCCCTTTAGAGGCCTCCAATTTGTTACACCCTATGAAGGATTGGCCTGTGACCAGTCAGAGGCTGAAGTGGAGCCTCAGCCTGCAGTCAATCAGAGGCTGAAGTAAAAACTTCTGTCTTGCCATCACAGGGGTGAGGTGTGGCCTGTGTGCTGCCTAATCTTGCCTAGAACTGGCTGCACCTGCTGTTCTTTTGCTTCTATCTTAACTCTTGGTTTACCCTCCCTGTTCTTCTGCCTCAATATGGCTTTGCTGAGGGCACAATTGGGGCCCAAGGGCCTTCAGACTCAACAGTATGGGGCCTTGGCATTGCTGCTCCCGGATTTGCCATTCACCTGGTGCTAATCTGAGAGGACCCCAAGAGAACCCACTTCTGTAGTTCCCCATGAGGTGTCCAGCTTCTGGGGAAACTGTTGTCCAATGCAGTAGCTCCAGGGTTAGGATGGCAAGGGCTGGGAGCTGCAGCTGGAATTCCAGCAGAACCAGGAGGGTCCCTCTCCTTGGAGCTGTCATTCCTCGTTCTCCAGCTTTCCTTGACTCCAAAACACCATCAAGGCTGACTGTTCCGTATGACAAAGATAGGATTGGATTTAAAGGAGAAAATATAACTTGCTTCTCAGGTAACCGAGAAGGTGCAAGGGGTAGCCCAGTTGGAGCTGCAAATGCCAGTTACAGGGTAAGTAGCAATTGTCGCATTGTTTGGGTTCTGCTCTCTAGAGAAACCCCTCAGATATTGTAATGACAGGAGCAGTCCAAACTGGGTCTACTCTGTTGATAGCAAAATGTTGAGTTACTTTTTAGGTATAATAGAGCCCAAAACTGTAAGTCATGGAGCCTGGGCATGCACGATAGAAGACTTAACCTCGAACAACACCAATACCCAAACCAATAATTCCTCCCCTCTGAACCAAGAAGACCAGAACAGGATCAGACATGATTGGAATCTAAAAGAGGCAGGAACACTTTTGGAAGCAAGGGGTCCAGGCGAGGCGTGGTGGCTCACACCTGTAATCCCAGCACTTTGGGAGGCTGAGGCGGGTGGGTCACCTGTCAGGAGTTCCAGACCATCCTGGCCAACATGGTGAAACCTGTCTCTACTAAAAATACAAAATTAGCCAGGCGTAGTGGTGCATGCCTGTAGTCCCAGCTAGTCGGGAGGCTGAGGCGGGAGAATCACTTGAACCTGGGAGGCAGAGGTTGCAGTGAGCCGAGATCGCCCCACTGTACTCTAGCCTGGGCAACAGAGCTAGACTCTGTCTCAAGAAAAACAAAAAACAAACAAACAAACAAAAAACAACCTAGGATCAATAGAAAGGAAATGTCTGGGTTTCCTTTGTGGAGAAAAAGGCTGTGGAGACCAAAGTTCTTATTGTGCAGAGGAAGTCTTCAGGTAGCAGGTTTCAGAGAGAATAGATTATAAATGCTTCTTATCAGGTCTGTGTTGATTTTATATGAGGCATGTCGGACCCCCACTTCCCATCATGGCCTGAACCAGTCTCTCAGGTTACATTTTAAGAGCACCCTGGCTGAGAAGGAAGTCCATTCAGATGGTCGGGGGCCTTAGAATTTTATTTTTGGTTTATAGTGTACATCTGGCAGCTTGATAACAATATCTGAGACAAGAGATCACAACAGCTAATACTTTTTTTTTTTTTTTTTGAGACAGAGTCTTGCTCTGTCGCCAGGCTGGAGTGCAGTGGCGCAATCTCAGCTCACTACAACCTCCGCCTCCCGGGTTCAAGCAATTCTCCTGCCTCAGCCTCCTGAGTAGCTGGGACTACAGGCACCCACCACCATGCCCAGCTAATTTTTATGTTTTTAGTAGAGATGGGGTTACACCATGTTGGCCAGGCTGGTCTCGAACTCCTGACCTCAAGTGATCCGCCCACCACGGCCTCCCAAAGTGCTGGGAATACAGGCATGAGCCACCACACCTAGCCCACATAGCTAAAACTTTTTTTTGAGTCATGGTAAAATGTACATAAGATAAAGTTTACCATTTAACTTTTTTTTTTTTTTTTTCTGAGATGGAGTTTTGCTCTTGTTGCCCAGGCTGGAGTGCAATGGCACGATCTCGGCTCACCGCAACCTCCGCCTCCCGGGTTCAAGTGATTCTCCTGCCTCAGCCTCCCAAGTAGCTAGGATTACAGGCATGTGCCACCACACCCAGATAATTTTGTATTTTTAGTAGAGATGGGGTTTCTCTGTGTTGGTCAGGCTGGTCTCGAACTCCCGACCTCAGGTGATCCGCCCACCTCGGCCTCCCAAAGTGCTGGGAGTACAGGCATGAGCCACCATGCCCTGCAATCACCATCATTTTTTAGATGAGAAAACTGAGGCACAAAAATGTTATTTAGCTTGTTTGGGTACCCAGCTAGCAAGAGATAGAGCTGGGACTCCACCCTTTCTAGTGTGTGGTGGGCTCAGAGTCCAGGACTATTAGCGCAGGAAGGGACCAGGGCCACCATGTGTCCAATTTGTTCATTTTACAAATAGAGAAACTGAGGACTTCAAATGTTACATGACTTGTCCCATAGCTATAGTGACCATATTATCCGAACCCCAAAATCAAGATGCATGGTTTGATTTAGGAAAAAAAGACTTCTTGGGGCCGGGCGCGGTGACTCGCTCCTGTAATCCCAGCACTTTGGGAGGCCGAGGTGGGCGGATCACCTGAGGTCAGGAGTTGGAGACCAGACTGACCAACAGGGCGAAACTCTGTCTCTACTAAAAATACAAAATTAGCCAGGCCTGGTGGCACATGCTGTGGTCCCAGCTACTTGGGAGGCTGAGGCAGGAGAATCGCTTGAACCCGGGAGGCGGAGATTGCGGTGAGCCTAGATCACGCCATTTCACTCCAGCCTGGGCAAAAAGAGTGAAACTTCGTCTCAAAACAAACAAACAAACAAACAAACAAAAACTTCTTGGTTATAAAAAAAAAAAAAAGAGTCAAGCTGGGACATGTAGTTTGAATGGGCCCCCAAGTAACAGTGATGCTGTACCATCTTGATGGTTACATAGTGGGGTTACATAATGGTTATATAATGGGGTTAATAATGGTTATATAATGGGGTCACTGAGACAAACTGTGCTATTGTCATATAACAAGAAACATATATTTGGTGTTCCTCCCAGTTCCTGGCACAGAGCTTCTAAAACCTTTAGAATTTCCTGAGTGATGAGGGGAGAGGAGCAGCTTTTGTTATTCATAATGAGCCCCTTTTCACCATACTTGAGTTCATGCTAATGAGGTGACTCTTGGAGAATGGGACTGGTAACCAGAAGAACCAATCAAGTGGCCGGCACGACAACTCATGTATGTAGTCCCAGCAGTACTTTTAGAGGCTGAGGCAGGCGGATCACTTGAGCTCTGGAGCTGGAGCCCAGCCTGGGCAACACAGTAAAACCCCTTCCCTAGAAAAAATACAAACAGTTAGCAGGACATGGTGGTGTGTGCCTGTAGTCTCAGCTACTTGGGAGGCCAAGGTGGGAGGATAGCTTGAGCCCCAGGAGGCTGAGGCTGCAGTGAGCAGTGATCACAGCACTGCACTCCATGCTGGATGACAGAGCAAGACCCTGTCTCAACAAGCAAACCAACAACAGAGCCAACCGTTGGGTGCAGTGGTTCATGCCTATAATTCCAGCACTCTGGGAGGCTGAGGTGGGCAGATCACTTGAGGTCAGGAGTTCACCACTGCACACGGCCTTGGGGAGCAGACTTTTTTTTTTTTTTTTTTTGAGATGGGGTTTTGCTCTTGTTGCCCAGGCTGGAGTGCAATGGCATGATCTCGGCTCACCGCAACCTCCGCCTCCCGGGTTCAAGCGATTCTCCTGCCTCAGCCTCCCAAGTAGCTAGGATTACAGGCATGTGCCACCATGCCCAGCTAATTTTGTATTTTTAGTGGAGACGGGTGTTTCTCCATGTTGGTCAGGCTGGTCTTGAACTCCCGACCTCAGGTGATCCACCCGCCTCAGCCTCCCAAAGTGCTGGGATTACAGGCATGAGCCACCGTGCCCGGCTGGGGAGCAGACTTTTTAAGGTTGTGGGGAGCCAGTGAGCCGGGACTGCTGATTGGTGAGGGATGAAATCACAGGGAGTCAAAGCAGTCTTCTTGCACTGAGTCAGTTGCTGGGTTGGGGCCACAAGATTAGACAAGCCAGTTTATCCACTTGGATGGCACCAGCCAACCCAAATGCAGGGTGGGCAAAATATCTCAAGCACTGATCTTAGGAGCAGTTTAGAGAGGGTCAGAATCTTGTAGCCTCCAGCTGCGTGACTCCTAAACCATAATTTCTAATCCCATGGCTAATGTTAGTCTAGTTTCCAGGCAAGAAGGAAGTCTGCTTTGGGAAAGGGCTGCTACCATCTTTGTTTAAACTATAAACTACAAAATAGGTTTCTCCCAAAGTTAGTTCAGCCTACGCCCAGGAATGAACAAAGACAGCTTGGAGGTTAGAAGCAAGATGGAATCACTTAAGTTGGATCTCTTTCACTGTCTCAGTCATAATTTTGCAAAGGTGGTTTCATTCCTGCTAGCATTCATCTGTGCAAGCTTCCAGCTTGCAGGCTGCTCTTTGTTAGAATATGATTTGGGGCTGCTTTTCGTTAAAAAGAAAAGCCTTGGTCAGGCATAGTGACTCACACCTGTAATCCCAGCACTTTGGGAGGCTGAGGTGGGTGGATCATGAGGTCAGGAGATCAAGACCATCCTGTCCAAAATGGTGAAACCCTGTCTCTACTAAAAATACAAAAATTAGCTGGGTGTGGTTGTGCGCACCTGTCATCCCAGCTACTTGGGAGGCTGAAGCAGGAGAATCGCTTGAACCTGGGAGGCAGAGTTTGCAGTGAGCCGAGATTGTGCCACTGCACTCCAGCCTGGCGACAGAGTGAGACTCTGTCTCAAAAAAAAAAAAGCAAAAAAAAAGCCTTACCGATGACTCCCATGCCCTTGCTATCTGCCTAAGTAATTTCTTCTTAACTCCTATATTGATAGGTCCGTTGCCCACTGTGCCTGGCAAGTCAGTATGCAGAGACAACAGGTTACAGCAGAGAAAGAGGTTTAATTGTAAGGCACTGAACCAGGAGATGGGAGGAAACCTCAAATTTATCTTCCCAAGAAATTTCGGGCTAGTGTTTTAAGAGCTTTGGAGTGGGCTGAAGTATAGAGATTGCTGGTTTGTCGAAGAGTGCAGGGTGAAGTCACGGGACAGGAAGATAAACAAACTATATTCTCATGCTGATTCCTTTCTTCTGTGGGAGTCTTCAAACTGGTCGGCGGGCACGCCTGTAATACCAGCACTTTGGGAGGTCGAGGCGGTTGGATCACCTGAGGTCAGGAGTTCGAGACCATCCTGGCCAACATGGTGAAACACTGTCTCTACTAAAAATACAAAAAACTAGCGTGGTGGCGGGCACCTGTAATCCCAGCTACTTGGGAGGCTGAGGCATAAGAATTGCTTGAACCCAGGAGGCAGAGGTTGCAGTGAGCTGAGACTGTGCCATTGCACTCCAGCCTGGGCAACAAAAGCAAAACTCCGTCTCAAAAAACAAACAAACAAACAAAAAAGCCATATGATTCTAACATCAGAAATCCTATCAACAGGAACAATGGAGATGCCAGTGATCATTATCTAGTGACTTACGGTTGCAAGGAGGTCAGTCAAAGTACAGCCTGATTAGTGCTTCATTATAACCATATTTCTGTCCAGGATTCTTGTTAATCCTTTGAGGACAGCTTCAGTAATACTACAGAGTGTTTGAAATCAGCACCAATTTTGAGAACTTTGGCCTATCCAAAGTTAGGCAGGCCTGTGGGTCTTCATTTAGAAATTTACCAAACTGGGCCGGGCGTGGTGGCTCACTCCTGTAATCCCAGCACTTTGAGAAGCCGAGGCAGGTTGATCATGAGGTTGGGAGTTCAAGACCAGCCTAGCTAACATGGTGAAACCCCGTCTCTACTAAAAATACAAAAAAATTAGCCAGGCCTGGTGGCGGGCGCCTGTAATCCCAGCTACTCAGGAGGCTGAGGCAGGAGAATTGCTTGAATCCGGGAGTTGGAGGTTGCAGTGAGCTGAGATGTTGCCATTGCATCCGGCCTGGGTGACAGAGTAAGACTCCGTCTCAAAAAAAAAAAAAAAAGAAAAAGAAAAAAGAAAAGAAAAGAAATTGACCAAACTTGGCCGAGAGAGGCTTCAGAGTGACTCCTCATGGCAAAAGTGGGTCACATAAGGAAGACAGGACAGGTGTTTGTTCCTTTAGTAATCCCTCCAGTGTCTGACAACCAAATCGTTTTTCACATGGCTACCAAATATATCCTAAAATGTGAGTTTGATCATGCCTCTCTCCTTCTCAAAAACCCACAGTAACTCCCTATTGCCAACAGAGTACAAACATGAATCCATTTGGCATGAGATGTCCTCCATTCCAGAGCCCCTAACTTCCTTTCCAGCCTCATCTGCCACCTCCTTCCCCAACACTCTTGCACTCCTGGACATGCCGCGTGCCGCTGCAACTTAGGTCTTCTCCATCTATTCTTTAGCCCCAGCCACTCCCTAAATGCTTCCTCTTTTGTAACCCTGCCCCCACCCTGATCCTTTTGGTCAGAATTAATCTCTTCTTCCTCAATGCTGTCACAGCAAATAGCAGGTAAGCCTTCTCAGCCCTTGTGTTGCCCTGCCTTGGATTACTGTGAGGTGTTTACGAGTCATTTCCACCACAGACAACAAATACCGCAAGGGCATTGGCCGTGAACTCACTTTTGTGTAGGGCAGAAATCCAGACTTCTGTTTACAGGAAATATACCCTGTCTGTGTGCTGTATCCTTCCTGGGCCTCTGCTTCTCTATCCTTTCTATAACAGTGTTTCCTAAAACAGGATTGGAGGAACTGTTAAAGTCACTCCTGTTTCTGATGGCAGTGTGAGTTCTCAATCTACACAGGATGACGTGAAAGAAAAGATCAAGAACTACTGCTTGGCAGCCACACTTCTTGAACAAGGAGCTCCATTTCACCTGCCATTGCCTCAACCCACTGAAAATGGGATTTGGTCCCTACTGAGCTGTCCAAATTCCTTCCTCCAAGGCGATCCCTCAAGAGCAAAGGCCTAGCACATGGCTGAGCACTTGACACCACCAGCAGCGTTTGCTTTGTCAGTTTTCAAACTTTGTCCTTCTCTAGCGCTCTCCTCTTGCCCCTCTGGCTGTCCCTGTCTAAATCTCCTGCACTGGAGCATCTCCCCGAGCCCAGCTCACATTGGCAATATTCTTTGCTTCATCCTGGTACACTGTCCCCAGACAACTCAGTCACTTGTGGGGCTTTGGTTGCTGCCTAAATGCAGAAGAACTTGGTCTACATGCTAGGTCTTTCTGTGCTCCAGATCTTTCTGGGCTGCCTGCCTAACTGGATGCCCAAAACACTTCAATTTCTCCCCTAACTGAGGCTTTGGTGAGGAGAAATATTGACTCCAACTCTATCCCAGTGCTTTACTGTGGGCAGAGTATAGACCTAGCCCCTTGATTTGGGGCTTAGCCATGTGACTTCCTTTGGCCAGTAATGAGGGTAGGGGATGGAAGTAGGAGTGTGCCACAGCTGAACCTCTGGCATGGCAGTGAGAAGAGCTTCCCCTGGCAAGCTGCTGCCTCCTGTATCTGGGCCCAGAATGAGCACACATGGAGCCAAGCCAAGCTGCCCTCACCAACCCACAGACATAAAGCAAGAGGCAGGGCAAGCCCAGTGTGGTGGCTCACGCCTGTAATCCCAGTGCTTTGGAGGACTAAGGTGGATGGATTCCTTGACCCCAGGAGTTCAAGATCAGCGTGGGCAACATAGTGAGACTTCATTGCTACAAAAAATAAAATATATTTGCCAAGCATGATGGTGCACACCTGTAGCCCCAGCTCCCTGGGAGACTGGGGTAGGAGGATTGCTAAAGCCTGGGCTGAGTCAAAGCTGCAGATCCATGCAGAGCCATGATAGTGCTACCGCACTCTGACCTGAGTGACAGAGCGAGAGCTTGTCTCAAAAAAAAAAAAAAAAAAAAAAAGGAAAAGAAAAGAAAATGAAAAAAGGAAAGAAAGAAAGGAAAAAAAAAAAAAAAAAGAAACACTGCAGCTTCCACTCCTGCAGACTGAACAGAGCCACCGGCCCCCCAATCTGTGAGAATAAAGAACTGTGGTTTTAAGCCACTGGATGTCGGGTGGTTTGTTACACAGCATTATTATAGCAAAAACTAAACAATACAATCTTGCATAGAGTTGAATGCATAAAACCTCAATATACAAATTAAGATTAGTTGTGCACATCACCACCAAGGTCAGGAAGTTAATCATTGCTGAATGCCCCAGGAGCCTCCATGTGCCCCTCCTGATCACCACCTCCTCCTTCACCCATAGAGGTAATCAAAATTTCCTTCCTTCCTTGCTTCCTTTCTCTCTCCTTCTTTTTCCTTCCTTCCTCTCTTTCTTTCTCCTTCCTTCCTTCTTCTTTTCTTTCTTCTTTCTTTCTCTCTCTCTCTTTCTTTCTTTTCGTTCCTTCCCTCCCTCCCTCCTTCCCTCCTTCTTCCCTTCCTCTCTTCCTTCCTTCTTTTCTTTCTTTCAACAGAGTCTTGCTGTGTCGTCCAGGCTGGAGCCCTGTGGCACAATCTTGGCTCACTGCAATCTCCGCCTCCCTGGTTCAAACAATTCTCCTACCTCAGCCTCCCAAGTAGCTGGGACCACAGGTGTGCACACAACCATGCCCGGCTAATTTTTTTTTTTCTTTTTTGTAGAGACGGGTTTTCACCATGTTGACCAGGCTGCTCTAGAACTCCTGGCCTCAGGTGATCCACCTGCCTCGGCCTCCCAAAGTGCTGGGATTACAGGCATCAGCCACCCGCACCTGGCCTAATTTTTTACTTTTCTTTATAGCATATTGTACATATATGCATCTCTAAATTTGATAGTTTGCTTTTCATTGTTTAATTTCAATTTTTACTTTTTGTGGGTACATAGTAAGTGTATATATTTATGGGGTACAGAATATATTTTGATACAGGCGTACAATGCATAATAATCACATCAAGGTAAATGGGGTATCCATCACCTCAAGCATTTATGCTTTCCTGTGTTACAAACAATCCCATTTTAGTTGTTATTAAATGTACAATAAATTATTATTGGCCGGGTGCGGTGGCTCATGCCTGTAATCCCAGCACTTTGGGAGGCGAGGCGGGCAGATCACGAGGTCAGGAGATCGAGACCATTCTAGCTAACACGGTGAAACCCCGTCTCTACTAAAAAAAAAAGAAAAAAGAAAAAGAAGAAAAAATTAGCTGGGCGTGGTGGTGGGCGCCTGTAGTCCCAGCTACTCGGGAGGCTGAGGCAGGAGAATGGTGTGAACCTGGGAGGTGGAGCTTGCAGTGAGCCAAGATCACGCCACTGCACTCCAGCCTGGGCGACAGAGCAAGACTCTGTCTCAAAAAAAAAAAAAAATTATTATTGACTGTAGCTACCCCATTGTGCTATCAAATACTAGATCTTATTCATTCTATCTAATTATTTTTTGTGCCCATTAACCATTTCCCTTCCATCCCCCACTACCCTTTCCAGCCTCTGGCCATGAGTTTGTTTTAATTGTTAGCTCCTACAAATAAGTGAGGACATGGCCAGGGATGGTGGCTCATGCCTGTTGTCCTTTCGGAGGCTGAGGCCAGCGGATCACTTGAGCCCAGGAGTTGGAGACCTGCCTGGGCAACATGGTGAAACCCCATCTCTACAAAAAATACAAAAAAGTTAGCCGGGTGTGGTGGGAAACACCTGTAGTTCCAGCTTCTTGAGGGGCTGAGGCAGGAGGATCACCTGAATACAGGAGGCTGAGGCTGCAGTGAACTGTGATTGCGCCACTGCACTCCACCTGGGTGACAAAGTGAGACCCTGTCCCCAAAAAAAAAAAAAAAAAAAGTGAGAACATACAAAGTTTGTCTTTCTGTGCCTGGCTTATATCACTTAATGAAATAATGGCCTCCAGCTCCATTCATGTTGTTGCAAATGACAGGATCTCCTTCTTTTTTATGGCTGAATAGTACTCCCTTGTGTATATGTACTATATTTTCTTTATTCATTCATCTGCTGATAGCAACTTAAGTAGCTTCCAAATCTTGGCTATTGTAAATCATGCTGTAATAAACATAGAAGTGCAGATATCTCTTCAATGTACTGAGTTCCTTTCTTTTGGGTATATACCCAGCAGTGGGACTGTTGGATTATATGGTAGCTTTATTTTTAATTTCTTGAGGAACCTCCAAACTGTTCTCCATAGTGGTTGTACTAATTTACATTCCCACCAATAGTGTATGAGGCTTCCCTTTTCTCCACATCCTCACCAGCATTTGTTATTGTGTGTCTTTTGGATATTGGCCATTTTAACTGGGGTGAGATGATCTCTTATTGTAGTTTTGATTTGCTTTTCTCTGATGATCAATGATATTGACCATCTTTTCATACACCTGTTTGTCACTTTTATGTCTTCTTTTGAGGAATGTCTATTCACCTCTTTTGCCCATTTTTAGAAGATTTTTTCCTATATCATTGTTTGAATTCTTTTTTTTTTTTTTTTTTTTTTTTTTGCAACGAAGTCTCACTCTGTCACTCAGGCTGGAGTGCAGCAGTGCGATCTCGGCTCACTGCAACCTCTGCTGCCCAGGTTCAAGCCATTCTCCTGCCTCAGCCTCCCAAGTAGCTGGGATTACAGGCACCTGCCACCATGCCTGGCTAATTTTTTTTGTAGTTTTTAGTAGAGACGGGGTTTCCCCATCTTGGCCAGGCTGGACTTGAACTCCTGACCTCATAATCCACCCACCTTGGCTTCCCAAAGTGCTGAGATTATAGGCACGAGCCACCGTGCCTGGCCTTGAACTCTTATACAGTCTGGTTATTAGTCCTTTGTAAGATGTTTGCAAATATTTTCTCCCATTCTGTGGGTTGTCTCTTCACATTATGGATTGTTTCCTTTGCTGTGCAGAAGCGTTTTAACTTGATGTGATCCCATTTGTCCATTTTTGTTTTGGTTGCCTATGCTTATGGGGTATTGGTCAAGAAATTTTTGCCCATTTCAATGTCCTGAATATTTTCCCTGATGTTTTCTTGCAATGGTTTCATAGTTGGAAGTCTTAGATTTAAGTCTCTCTCTTTTTTTTTTTTTTTGAGACAGAGTCTCAGTCTGTTGCCCAGGCTGAAGTACAGTGGCCTGATCTCAGCTCACTGTAACTTCTGCCTCCCGGGTTCAAGCGATTCTCTTGCTTCAGCCTCCTGAGTAGCTGGGATTACAGGCAATCACCACCACGCCCAGCTAATTTTTGTAATTTTAGTAGAAACAGGGTTTCACCATGTTGGCCAGGATGGTCTTGAACTCCTGACCTCAGGTGATCTGCCTGCCTTGGCCTCCCAAAGTGCTGGAATTACAGGCATGAGCCACCGCACCCAGCCCAGATTTAAGTCTTTAATCCATTTTGTTTTCATTTTTGTACATGGTGAGAGATAGTGTCATTCTTCTCCCTATGGATATCCAGTTTCCCCAGCACCATTTATTGGAGAGACTGTCCTTTCCTCAATGTGTGTTCTTGGCACCTTTGTTGAAAATGAGTTCACTGTAGATGCATGGATTTGTTTCCGGGTTCTCTGTTCTGTTCCATTGGCCTATGTGTCTATTTTTATGCCAGTACTATGCTGTTTTGGTTTCTATAGCTCTGTAGTATAATTTGAAGTTAGGTAATGTGATTCCTCCAGTTTTATTCATTTTGCTCAGGATAGCTTTGGCTATTCCAGGTCTTTTATGGTTCCATATACATTTTAGAATAGATTTTTTCTATTTCTGTGAAGAATGTCTTGGTATTTTGATAGATTGCCTTGAATCTGTAGATAGCTTTGGGTAGTATGGACATTTTAACAATATTGATTTTTCTAATCCATGAACATGGAATATCTTTCCATTTTCTCATGTCCTCTTCATTTTTTCATCAATGTTTTATAGTTTTCATTGTAGAGATCTTTCACTTCTTTGGTTAATTCCTAGGTATTTAATTTTATTTGTAGCTATTGTAAATGGGATTAATTTTTTGATTTCTTTTTCAGATTGTTCACTGTTGGCATATAGAAATGTTACTAAGTTTTGTATGTTGATTTTGTATTCTGCAACTTTACTGAATTTATCAGTTGTAACAGTTTTTTGGTGGAGTCTTTAGGTTTTTCCAAATATAAGATCATATCATCTGCAAACAAGGATAATTTGACTTTTTCCTATTCGATTTGAATGCTCTTTATTTCTTTCTCTTATCTGATTGCTCTAGCTAGGACTTCCCTTTTGATTGTTTTTAACTTGTTTGAATGTAATCTTATTGTTTGTATTTTTTTGTGTCCTGTATTTTTTGCTCAGTATTGTTTATGAGACTCATCCAAGTGTTACATGTAGCTACAGTTTGTTCATTGCCATCACTGCATAATATCCATTAAATGAACTTATTTTTACATTCATTTATTCTACTGATAATGGATATTCAGATGTTTCCAGGTTTTGGTTTTTTTTTTTTTTGAGACGAAGTCTTGCTCTTGTCCCCCAGGCTGGAGTGCATGGCACAATCTCGGTTCACTGCAACCTCTGCTTCCTGGGTTCAAGCAATTCTCCTGCCTCAGTCTCCCAAGTAGCTGGGATTACAGGTGCCTGCCACCATGCCTGGCTAATTTTTGTATCTTTAGTAGAGACGGGGTTTCACCATGTTGGCCAGGCTGGTCTTGAATTCCTGACCTCAGGTGATCCACCCGCCCCGGCCTCCCAAAGTGCTGGGATTACAGGTGTGAGCCACTGTGCCCAGCAGACGTTTCCAGGTTTTTGTTGTTGTTGTTGTTATTACAGTCCTGTGTAAGTATTCCTATATATCAGGTCTAGCAAACTTATTCTGTAAAGCACAGATAATAAACATCTTAGGCTTCGTGGGTACAGCTGGTTTTTGTTGCATATACATTCTTCTTCTTTTTTTAAAATAGAGATGAGGTCTCACAATTTACCCAGGCTGGTCTCAAACTCCTGGGCTCAAGTGATCCTCTTAACTCAGCCTCCTAAAGTGCTCAGATTACAGGCATGAGCCACCACTCCCAGCCTACATTCTTTCTTTCTTTTTTTAAAAAGAAAAATGTGGCCAGGTGTGGTGGCTCACGCCTGTAATCCCAGCACTTTGGGAGGCCGAGGCGGGTGGATCACCTGAGGTCAGAAGTTCAAGACCAGCCTGGTCAACATGGTGAAACCCCGTCTCTACTAAAAATACAAAAATTAGCCGGGCGTGATGGCGGGCGCCTGTAATCCCAGCTACTCAGGAGGCTGAGGCAGGAGAATCGCTCGAACCCGGGAGGCAGACAGAGGTTGCAGTGAGCCGAGATCGTGCCATTGCACTCCAGCCTGGGCAACAAGAGCGAAATTTCGTTCCAAAAAAATAAAATAAAGTAAATAAATAAATAAATAAATGAAAAATGTAAAAACCATTTAAAAATGTAAACATTGTTCTTAGCTTGCAGGCTGTACAAAAACAGGTTGTTGGGGTTGGCTTTGGCCCACGGGCTGCAGTTTGCTGACCTCTGCTTTCTGCTGTTCGGTGCATGCGACAAACATTTCTCCAGGAGTGCAATGGTTTGCACGTCTTTTGCCTCACTGGATGGTGCCCATCTTAAATTCAGCATATGGAAAATGGAAATTTCATCTTCTCAAGCAAATGAATCTGTGGGTACCAGCTTCCTGGGGAAAATGACATTCCGGTGGTTGCTATGGGACCTGAGCCCTCTGCAATGTCTTCCCCCTTCATTCCAGATGGTAGTGAATGGCACTGCTGTCCAGCAGGTGCCCATCAGAGTGGGTCAGGGAGGGTGGTACCAGACAGGTCAGAGGTGGGTCACAATGGGCATTGAGGCTAGGTGGGGAGCTTGGATTTTATTCCACTTGTAATAGAAAACCAGTTTAGGAGGTGGAGCAGGATGGTGACAAATGAGCTATGTTTTAAAAGGATCACTTTGGGCCGGGTGTGGTGGCTCACTCCTGTAATCCCAGCAGTTTGCTAGGCCGAGGTAGGTGGATCATCTGAGGTCAGGAGTTCGAGAATAGGCTGGCCAACATGGCGAAACCCTGTCTCTACTAAAAATACAAATAATAATAATAATAATAATAATAATAATAAAAAATAAATAAAATTAGCTGGGCATGGTGGCAGGCACCTGTAATCCCAGCTACTTGGGAGGCTGAGGCAGGAGAATTGCTTGAACCTGGGAGGAGAAGGTTGCAGTGAGCCGAGATTGTGCCATCGCACTCCAGCCTGGGTGACGGAGCGAGACTCTGTCTCAAAAATAATAATAAAATAAAATAAAAGGATCACTTTGGCTTCTGATAATGGATCTTAGGGGGACAAGAGGGGAGGTAGAAAGGCAGGCAGAAAGCTCCCGAAGGAGTCTCATGATGGGGACACCCACAGCTACAGCCACCCTGCAGCTGAGCAAGTCTCTGAGCCATCCCCGCCCTTATCCCCTTGCACATCCTGCAGTCCTATCCCATTTCTGCAGTCCTCTCTCCCCTTACACAGTGAACATAGTTCAAATATCCTGCCCTGGCTGACCCCACTCCTAAGCCCCCAGACACTTTCTCTGTAGACAATTAGGTGACCCTGCTTCACATGTCTTGAGGATAAAATATGACACATGCCTCAAATCTGGGTTTTTTTTTTTAAAGGGAAATATCTTTTATTTTATTTTAGACAAGTCTTGCTCTGTTGCCCAGGCTGGAGTACAGTGGTGTGATCTTGGCTCACTGCAACCTCTGCCTCCTGGGTTCAAGCAATTCTTGTGCCTCAGCCTCCCAAGTAGCTGAGATTACAGGCACCCACCACCACGCCTGGCTAATTTTTGTATTTTTAGTAGAGACGGGGTTTCCCCATGTTGGCCAGGCTGGTCTCGAGCTCCTGACCTCAGGTGATCCACCCACCTCAGCCTCCCAAAAGTGCTGGGATTACAGGCGTGAGCCACTGTGCCCAGCCATGACTGTTTTCCCACTGAACTTTAGACAACTGTATCTTTGAGTCTTATCTTTGCAGTTCAGCTGACCACAGGCAATTGAGTGGGCCTTGAAGGAAAGAATGTGGAACTGAATCTGTTATCTGGCAGCCACCTGGGAGACTGGCAGGGCAGAGACGGTTCTGACTGTGGCGATTAGGAAACAGGGCCGCGTGGATGCACCTGCAGACTGGGTCACCAGAAAAGATACAGATCACTGGAGTGTGTGAGACCAAACTGGAATCCATGGGGCACGTGACATCCTCGAAAGAGTAAAGGCAGGTGGGGGTGAGTTAGAGTGGTTGCAGTAATAGTGGCACCCACGCTGTGCCACGGGGAGTGAGCTGGAGGTGCCCAGGGCTGGGGCTGCCCTATAATGCCAGCTGGAACACACCTTGCTGTTGCTTAACTAAGAGTGAGTCTCTCTTATCGCTCCTCCTGCAACGTTAACTACCATAAACTGTTAGCAGTTGTTACAACCGCCTCTGCCCCAAGATACCTTGGCTCCACTCCCACCTGTTCTCTGAGAAGCTGCAATACAAATTAACTCATCAAAAAAGGTCAAGACATCCAGTTAGTTTGGAATAAAGGGAGAAGAAGAGGAGGGAAGTAGAACTGACTGCTGGAGGAGGGGGCAGAGGAGTGGATTGGAAAAGGATAAATACTGTTTTTTACAATTGTAAACAAGTTATTTATAATATTATAATAAAGGATATGTTTTATTAAAAATACAGCAGATTATTTCAAGGTAGGCTAAACTAGTACTACACACACTGTCCCTGGGACAGGACCTGGTCCATGAACTGTTGGTTACCAGTCTGAGAAGAAGTAAGTAGAGAAGTTAAGAGAAATTCTTTAGAAAGTTTTGTAGCAATTGGACAGCACAATTTTCTGTCTGTTGTGAAAGGAAAATAAATCTTGGGACTCCAAAATCACCAAGCTAAAGGGAAAAATCAGGCTGGGAACTGCTTAGGCCAAACCTGCTTCCTGTTCTATTCAAAGTTATCCCCCTGAGGCTCACCTAAGACAAATGCATATCTGATTGCTTCCCCTGCCCTATTTATTTATTTATTTATTTATTTATTTTTGCGATGGAGTTTCACTCTTCTTACCCAGGCTGGAGTGCAATGGCCTGGTCTCGGCTCACCGCAACCTCCACCTCCCGGGTTCAAGCTATTCTCCTGCCTCAGCCTCCCGAGTAGCTGGGATTACAGGCATGCACTGCCACGCCTGGCTAATTTTGTATTTTCAGTTGAGACGGGGTTTCTCCATGTTGGTTAGGCTGGTCTCAAACTCCTGACCCCAGGTGATCCACCCGCCTCGGCCTCCCAAAGGGCTGGGATTACAGGTGTGAGCCACCGCGCCTATCTGCCCTACCATTTATGTAAAAATGAAGATTCACTGAGACAGTCTTCAGTGGAAGGCTGATCAAGGACTCAAAAGAATGCAACCTTCTGTCTCTTATCCACTTCTAACCTGGAAGCCCCCACTTCCAGTTGTCCCGCCTTGCTGGACCGAATCAATGTACATCTTACATGTATTGATTGATGTTTCATGTCTCTCTAAAATGTATAAAAGCAAACTGTACCCCGATGACCTTGGGCACATGCCTCAGGAATTCCTGAGGCTGTGTCACAGGCATGTCCTTAACTTTGGGAAAATAAAGTCTCTAAATTGACTGAGACCTGTCTCAGATATTCGGGGTTCACACTGTTGAATGTAATCATGAGAATGGGACCTGTATTTTGTAAGTCTTTAAAAAAATTTTCAACTTCCCAGTAATTTCTAATGTACTATACGGAAGTATTGGTCTCTGAGCCCTGGCAGTGAAGAAAAATAGCCTGGTTCTTCAGCCCAGGGATTCTGAGAAGCATTGAGTCCAATTTGGGGAGGTGTGGGGGTTGGGGGGAAGAGGCTGAAGCATTGAGACCTGTGTCCCTCTGGGAAAGGCAGTATTTGGACACTGGCCCTCTAAAGAGAGTGCACACGGTGTTGGGCAGAGGAAGCAGCCACGTCCAAAGAGGAGAGGCCACTACAAAGAACAAAGAATAAACAACTCACCATGGGCAGTCCCATCAGATTTCCTCGTCCTTGTCCCAAACTCAACACCGAAAGAATAAGCACAGAGCAAGAGAGTGTGAGAAAGTAAACCACCCTCCTTGCTCACCTCCCCATCTCCCTCGCTTAGCTTTCTGGGCAGCCTTGAGGGGAGATTTGAAACAAATGACATTGAAGTGTTTTGTTTTGTTTTTTTTGAGACGGAGTCTTGCTCTGTCGCCCAGGCTGGAGTGCAGCGGTGCGATCTCGACTCACTGCAACCTCTGCCTCCTGGGTTCAAGCGATTCTCCTGCCTCAGGCTCCTGAGTAGCTGGGATTACAGGTGCACACCACCACGCCCGGCTAATTTTTGTATTTTTAGTAGAGACGGGGTTTCACAGTGTTGGTCAGGCTGGTCTCGAGCTCCCGACCTCAGATGATCCACCCGCCTCAGTCTCTCAAAGTGCTGGAATTACAGGCATGAGCCACCGCGCCTGGCCCAAACTCTGTAAAATATTTTAAGAGATTTATTCTGAGCCAAATACGAATGACCATGGCCCATGACGCAGCCCCCAGGAGACCCTGAGAACATGTGCCTGTCACGCGCTTCCGTGTGAAGAGATCTCCTAACAGGCTTTGCATGAGCAATAAAACTTTTTATTTCACTTGGGTGCAAGTGGGCTGAGTCAGAAAAGAGTCAGCAAAGGGAGATGGGGTGGGGCAGTTTCATAGGATTCGGGTAGGTAGGTGGAAAATTACAGTTAAAGGGGGTTGTTCTCTTGCAGGCAGGAGTGGGGGTCACAAGGGGCAGGGTGGGGAGCTCATGAGACTCATTGTCCAGGGGAGGAATGTCACAAGGTTGATTGATTAGTTGGGGTGGGGCAGGAACAAATCACAAGGGTGGAATGGCATCTTTTGTGGTTCTTCAGTTGCTCCAGGCCATCTGGATGTATACGGGCAGGTCACAGGGGTTATGATGGCTTAGCTTGGGCTCAGAGGCCTGACAGTAGCCAAGGTGGTCGGGATACAGCTTGGTTTTATACATTTTAGGGAGGCATGAGACATCAATCAAGTACTTTTAAGAAATACATTGGTTTGGTTTACAAAGGGAGGACAACTCAAAGCGGAGGGCTTCCAGGCTATAGGTAAATTTAAACATTTTCTGGTTGACAATTGGTTGAGTTTGTCTAAAGACGTGAGATCCATAGAAATGAATGTTCAGGTTAATGATAAAGGATTGTAGAGACCAAGTTTTATCGTTCAGAGGAAGCTCTTATAAAGCAGACTTCAGAGAGAGCAGTTTGTAAATTGTTTTTTAGCGGACTTTAAATTTTGGCTTTGTATTTTTTAGTGCCTGGCTCTTAGTTGATTATCTCCTGGATGTGGGAAGAAAGGAAGGAAAACAAAGGGGAAAGGGGATTCTGTATAGAATGTGGATTTTTCCCACAAGAGACTTTGGAGAGCAATTTCAAGGTATGGCAAGGAAATAGATTTTGGGGCAAAACATTTTGATTTTCTTTCTTGTTATGCCAGAGTCAGATTGGAAAGTAAGTCATGATATGCAGGGTCAAACAAAACCCATCTGATGAGAATTTATGGTTTGTAGGGCATGACTCCCCAGACTCCTTAGATAGGAATCTGGGCAAGATAAAAAATCAGAGCTTAGTTCTCAATGCCAATCAATAAGGTGAGCAGTTCTCAAAGCAGCACAGACTCTGGGTAGGAATTGATCAGATTACTATGAAAACGGGCTTCTTTGATAATCAGAGGTGGATCTAGAAGGCTGGTAGAAGTTTAATTGACAAGAACAATTTGTTTGGTTTTGTTGGCTAGAAGGCAAAGGAAAGAATACAATAGAATGCCAGAATGCCAAAGGGCTTCTTGGTAATTGAATCACATTAAGTGACTCAGAGTTATTTACATCCAAAGCAGATAAAAACTGGCTCATACCTGTAAAACTGGCTCACGCCTGTAAAACTGGCTCACACCTGTAATCCCAGCACTTTGGGAGGCCGAGGCAGGTGGATCATGAGGGCAGGAGATTGAGACCATCCTGGCTAACATGGTGAAACCCCATCTCTACTACACATACAAAAAAATTAGCTAGGCCTGGTGGCACGCACCTGTAGTCCCAGCTACTCAGGAGGCTGAAGCAGGAGAATCACTTGAACCTGGGAGGCAGAGGTTGCAGTGAGCTGAGATCACGCCACTCAACTCCAGCCTGGGTGACAGGCAAGACTCCATATCAAAAAACAACAACAACAAAAAAAAACAGGTTCAAAGAGCACCTTTGGTGTTGTCTATAATTGCACTAGATAGCGATAAGGAAGATAAGGAAGATAAGGGAGAGCTGCTTTGAAATTACTTTTTTTTTTGGCACGGAGTCTTACTCTTGTCGCCCAGGCTGGAGTGCAGGGGTGTGATCCTGGCTCACTGCAACCTTTGCCTCCCAGGTTGAAGCAATTCTCCGCCTCAGCCTCCCGAGTTGCTGAGATTACAGGCATCTGCCACAATGCCTGGCTAATTTTTTGTGTTTTTAGTAGAGATGGGGTTTCACCATGTTGGCCAGGCTGGTCTTGAATTCCTGACCTCAGGTGATCCACCCGCCTTGGCCTCCCAAAGTGCTGGGGTTACAGGCATGAACCACCGCACCTGGCCTGCTTTGGAATTATTAAGATCAGCCAACCAGGATTGTAACATCCCTGGTTACAAATAGTACAGGAGAAGCAAGAAACTCCCTGTATCCAAGGAGAACAGTAGTGTCACCATGCACCACTAAGACAGGCAGTTCCTTGTCCAGAATGGGCAGAAAAGGCTGGCTCCTCATCCCAGTCCCTCCTTAGTTGGGTCAACATAACCTGCCTCAGAGTCCCCGGCTTGCTGGAACACCTCCCATTTCCTACACTATGCACCCCGAACATAGTCCTAGAAATGCACAGTGGGGAGATAATGTGGGTGACTGGAAGGTGGTGCTTTACTCCTGTGCCCAGCAAAGGGGTCCTCAGGGCAGAGGCCAGGGAGCACCCCACAAGGCTGACCCGGCACCCTCAATGTTACTTTGCCCAGGCCTCTTTCCAGAACACTCGTATCCTCCTGTACATAAGCTAAATTTCTCATTTTTTGGGAAAAGGGCTAGGTGGTTATTTTTCATTTTCAGAGATCCTCAAAGGGCAAAGCCAAACAAAAGGGGAATTTGGATGAGCAGCCAGCTCCCCTAGCTTAGTCCTCAGGCCTGGCCAGTGCCGCAGGAGGCTCTGAGAACACTTGGAGGTCCCACTACCCAGAGTTATTTGCTTATTCAATTAGTAAATATCAGTGTAAAGAATGGAAGGGTGGAGGGTGCCAACAGCACAGCTCCCACACTCCAGAGAGCCTCTGCTCACCCAGCTCATCGCCATTCTCCAGACCGGCTGGGCTGCTTCCTTTTTACCGGATCCAAGCCACAGACCAGGGCCACCTCAGATTATTCTTTCTCTTTCATGCTCCCTTCCCTGTCCTCCTTCCCTGCTCCCCACTATCTCATCCATCACCGAACTTTCTCAATCTCACCTCTTACAACTTCCCAAATACTAAATGTTAATAACTGAAGACAATGGGTGCCTGGGGCATGGAGGTTCATTATACAATTCTCTCTCCTTGTGTATGAGTCTGAATGTTTCCAAAACAGAAAATTACATGTAACAAAAGATAAAGGAATACAATATCTCAAGCTGGTCCCCTCTGCTCTGTTACTTGCAGAATCCAGACTTTCACCATCTCCCTTGCCCACTTCGGCCCCCAGCCTCCAACTAGCCCGACCAGCCACCCTTGGATTAGCAGATGTGTTTCCCTCCATGCTGACGTGGATGGTGGCAGGGTCTCCTGTTTCCAGACAATAGTTTAAACTGCCTTTAAGTGAAGGAGTTTTAAGACATGTGATGCAGTTAGGCATGTAGCCAGACATACTTTACCCCAGGCTGGGGCTCAGGGCCCAGGTTCTAGTCCCAGCAACACCTCCAACAGGGTGTTAGAATGAGCTATTTCTTCCACTTCTGTTTTGTACAAGTGAAATACACAAAAACACCACTAGCCCTGGGCCCGGGCTTTCACTGTCAAAGGGATTTGAAGAATTTTGTCATCATATATGAATCTCAAAACAGCCCCAGGGGAAGCAGGGCATGTTTTAAGAGGACTTCATCCAATGCTTTCTTGGTATGAACTAAGCACCTTCCCTTCCCTCCCTCTTCCTAGGGGAAGGCTGAGACATGTCTGGCTCCAGTCAATTAACGACCTCATCTCCACTGACTTATTTGTCTGAAACATGTTCAAAAAGTAAAGCAAATAGAAAAGAGGAGAAGTCTTGGAGGAAGAAGGAAAGCAGACACAGGATATTTATTAGGATAAATGTTTAAAGGTATGTATTTTAAATTATGCATCAAGAACCAGATTCTTTGGATGACAAAGAAGTTCACAGAGGTGACCTGATCTGGCCAAAGCATTTCTTTTTTTTTTTTGTTTTTTTTTTTTTTTGGGTCGAGGGGAATGGAGTCTCGCCCTGTTGCCCAGGCTGGAGTGCAATGACACGATCTTGGCTCACTGCAACCTCTGCCTCCCGGGTTCAAACGATTCTCCTGCATCAGCCTCCCGAGTAGCTGGGGTTACAGGCACCCACCATCATGCCCAGCTAATTTTTGTATTTTTTTTTAGTAAAGGTGGGATTTCACCATCTTGGCCAGGCTGGTCTTGAACTGTTGACCTCCTGACCCTCCCACCTCGGCCTCCCAACATGCTGGGATTACAGGTGTGAGCCACTGCACCAGGCCAAAGTAATTCTTAATAATAATAGTAAGAGTACGAAATACTTACTCTGTATCAGGAGCAGCATAAAGAGCTTTCCTCATGGAAGCCTTACAAGGACCCTATGAGATGAATAGCACCCCCTTTATAGAGATAGGGAAACAGATCCAGAGAATTACAAGTCCTGGAACCAGGGGTTGATCCCTGCTCTGCTGGACTCCATGGCCCATGCATGGCCCTGACTTTTCTTCCGCATGTCTTCCAGCCCCACCAGATCACTTCCCAGTTAGTGTTGGAACTGGGACAACACCTTGATCTGGCCCAGTGGTCTTTCCTAGTGTTTTCTCAAATGGTATCCAAGGGCTTCCCTGGTTCTAAAACAGAAATAAATAAATGAATGAAGCAAGGAAGGAAGGAGGTATGGAAGGGAGAAAGAGAGAGAGAAATTAAAGTGGTGCCAAAGATTCTCAGACTTTTTCTTTTCTTGCTCTTGTCGCCCAGGCTGGAGTGCAATGTCGTGATCTTGGCTCACTTCCTCCCAGGTTCAAGCAATTCTCCTGCCTCAGCCTCCCAAGTAGCTGAGTTTACAGGCATGCACCACCATGCCTGGCTAATTTTGTATTTTTTAGTGGAGACAGGGTTTCACCATGTTGGTCATGCTGGTCTCAAACTCCTGACCTCAGGTGATCCACCTGCCTCGGCCTCCCAAAGTGCTGGGATTACAGGCATGAGTCACCACACCTGGCAATTCTCAGACTTTCAAAGCCAGTGATACCAGAGTGCTCAGTCCTTTGACCTCCACCTCCCGCTCATATCTTCTTCCCCTCTCCCATCCTGTTCACAGCCTCACAGGACAGTGTAGCCTGCCACGATCCCTGTTGGACTGAACAAAGGGGGCTAACATGGGAATAAAAGACAAGGACGTAAGAGTATATTTGGAAGAATGGGTCGGGGGCACCTTGCCTCTAGTGGACAAGGGCCCCAAGCTTTATACAGCCCTCCGTATTTATTGGTAAAAGAGATAACAAGAAGGGGGGATGGTTGTCAGCCGGCAGTTTGATTCACAGCAAGCTTGCAAGACTGCATCCTTCGAACAATAGGTGCTAGATTTCCCAGTAGATAACTTTAAGGAGCCCGGTGCCAAGGAGTGATGACCCTCAGCAAGCCTCCTGGTGGCAGGCGCAGTCATGAGTTTGCTCACATCCTGCATTCATGATAAACAGTTTGCTGTTTGATCACATAGCCTCCAGTGGAATGCTGAGTTGGTCACAATCCCTTTGGCCTTTTCAGCACCCAACATCTCCCCTTTTCTGTTTATGTATTAATTGAAAGAATGTAAGGCCAGGCTGGGCAGCTCTCATTTTCCAATTGGCGATCCATCTGATTTTATAGACTATGAACAGAAGACAGAGACAAAACCACATTATTCCAAGAACTACATATAAGATGTTAATGTGGTGCCTTAGATAGGTCCAAGGGTTGAGGCTCTCCAGGCCTTGCTGGAATTCAGTCCAGTCTTCTAAAGAAGGCTGAAATTCTTGAGTTTGCCTATTTAAATCAAGAATTTTGTTCTGTAATTCACCAATATCAAAGGTGATGTTGGATGTGAACGCTCCCTGCAAACGGGCCTTCACAAGGTCCCACAGATACTCACTTTAGTTATATTCTAAGTTGGTTACACAAATATGAGGGTGATTAAAATGATAATGCAATTGCTGTTGCAACTGCAAGTTTTGTACTTGTTCTCCTAACCATAGAACCATGGATTTTAACATTGCCACTTAAGCTTATAACTCAGTGTTAATTTTATTCTGAAGTAGCCACACTTGTTTGGCTGTGTGCGTCCAGTTCTCCACGTACTGAGCTGTTTGGATAGAATTATGCAAAGCTACAGAAGACATCACAACAAAAGTTATTAGTGTGACCAAGGAAACGATAGCAAAAATTATCATGCCTAAGGCTCTACGGACACGATGAGTAAGCTGAGTTAGAAGAAGTTTCACAAAATGCCAGGCAGGTGTGGCAGCCCAAGGCTCAGACAGATTAACAGGAATCCATCACCCAGGAATGCAACCTAAAATCATCAAAGTAGAGAGATTATGTGTTTGCCATGTGCTATGATGAATGCAGTTATATAACTGGCAAGATTTACAGGTTAATTCGGTATTGTTTACCTGGAGCTGGTCCTTCTTAGCTGCCAAAAAGACATAAGGATTAAACACACAAACTGTAAATTGAGTGGTGATATCTTTACAAATGTAACATTAAGACTGCATTGCTTACTATTGCTATTATTGGATAGTATCCTAATCCAGATGCTGCGATTCGTAAATGGGAGTGCTGTCTTCCGCATCATCTCTTTAATTGGTCCTTTCCTCCCTAGATAACGCCACTGAGGAAGAGGCAGGCTAAAGCTTGCTCCATGCCAAGCAATCTGGGTAGCAGACTGGGATTGGATCCCAGTATTGTATAAAGAAGAAGCATTAAAAGCTTGCCACCAATGCCAGTGAAGTTTGTGCCATGATTTCTGATTTTCATCTTTTCCATCTAATTGATCTTTAGGTCCCCAATCCACAATGTCTCCAGTTAACATAGATTGTTTTCTAGCCAGTGGACCAAGACACTGGGTCCATAGATGGGGGTAGGAAATATTGAATGGAATCCATTCCGTATAATCAGCACAATTAGGGTGATTGGGCCAGGAATGGTTGGTTAGCACACCAGTTACATTAATAGAACCAAGACTTAACAGGTGCATGACTTTTTCATAGTGACTCAACCATGTTTGAGCTTGAATTTAAGACCGCTATGGCTGAACGATGTCTTTGTGGTGATACACAAAGGAAGTCCTTCCAGTGGAGCAGTATAATTAATGACATTATTCTGAGAGTCTAACTGTTCTATGTCAGGGGGAGTCAGGAGTCCTGGAGCCCACTCTCCCTGATCATGATAAAGCTCAGGAGGAGTGTCACTCCAAAGAATAGGTCATACTACTGGGGGATTGGGAACATATGCCCAATATGTTTTTGCCTCTGCACAGGGAAAACATATCGCACAGGACATTATGGCTAACATGGCCAAGAACATGGAATCAGGGGTTCTGGCCTGTCCCTGATGCTACAGTAGTTTCTCAGCTTCCTGCATGGTTTTCTTGAGTTGTCCCCAGGTTATGGGGGTTGATGTCATTGGGCTCTGGTCGGACTTCTCTCTGTCTTTGCACTCAGGCTCAGCTGGCTCACGGCTCGTACCGGAGGGACCGGGCCCATGGTTGGCCACCCTGGGCTCCTCAAGTCTCCCGTTCCATGGTCACACACACCTTGAGGGCACCCACATGGCTTGTCCATCTCCTGTAAAAACACAAGCATACCCTCGTCCCCATATTAGTAAATACACCAGACCTTTCCATTGTCCTTCTTCCGGGGATTTCTATAACACTTTCAGATAAACTTTCCTCTTTTCATCTAACAATTGCCAATGTCTTTCTTCTGGAGTCTTACCATTCATACCAGGAAACAAAAAATTTAAGGTAAATAAGGCTAAATGTAGTTTTGATTGAGGTGGTAGTTGGCCTCCTATATCCCTTTTTTGTCTTTTCAACATGCATTGTAATGTTTGATGTGCCTGCTCTATAATGCCTTGTCCTTTAGGGTCATAAGGAATTCCTGTTTTATAGGTTATAGCCCAAAGCTGTAAGAAATTTTTAAAAGCGTGACTAGTATTAGCAGGTCCATTGTCAGTTTTTAATTGTTTAGGTATCCCCATATGAGCAAATGATGACAGACAATGTCACCGTACATGACCAGCTGTCTCACCTGTTTGGCATGTAGCATGCAGCATATGAGAATAAGTGTTTATAATCACATAAACATAGCTAAGCTTACCAAAGGCTGCTATATGTGATTGTATATATATACATATATATATATATATAATTGCTATACGTGACTGGCTACATTTACAACATAAGCTGAATCACAGACAACGTTGATAGGATCTGAAGCTGTGAGCTGTAAAACCTGAATGACTGCAATTAGCTCTGAGCATTGAGCTGAAACCCCAGAGGTCATTATTGTTTCCAGACTTTTTTGGAATAACAAATTCCGGTGAATTCCAGGGGCTAACTGACGTTTCTATATGTCCTGCATTCAATTGCTCTTTTACCAACAGGTGAAGTTGACCTAGCTTCTCCTGTGTTAGGGGCCATTGATCCACCCACACAGGTTTGTCACTAAGCCATTCTAATGATAAGGCAGGGGGCGGAGGAGAAATATCAATGACCCCCATCAGAAATCCTGACGTCCTAACGCTTTTCCATCTGTTTTTCCAGTTACTGATATCAGGTTAGGGTTTCCTTGTAGAAATTTCCCTAAATCTTTTCTACTCTGATATCTCATGACCTTCAACATTTTAAATTCTGGGTTATCAAAGTTTTCATTTATAAGCCTCATATCCCATGCTGTAAGTAAGTCTCAACCCCATAAATTGGTAGCTATATTTGCAACATAAGGCTGAAAAGTACATGACTGTCCATCTGGACCAAGACAAGGTAAAATCTCAGCACTTTGTTGAACACTTTGAGCTGTTCCTACTCCCAATAGGGACATAGAAGTTAATTGCAAGGGCCAGGATGGGAGCCAATTGTCTTTAGATACTACTGACACATCAGCTCCTATATCCATAAGCCCATAAAATTTCTTTCCTTTAACTTGTATTACACAGGTGGGTCTACTAGAGGCTATGGGTTGGGATAGATAGATTTCCCATGCAGTTGTGCTCCCGAACCCTTTGTTTCCTTGCATCTCCTTTTGTGGAGAAGGGTGTAATTTGCAGGGAATAAGCAATAGCTGAGCAATATATTCTCCCAGTTCAAAAACCCAAAGATCTTGTGACATTAAAACTACTTGAATTTCTCCTTCATAATCAGAGTCAATCACTCCCAGGACTACAGTGATGCCCTGTAAGTTAAGATGGCTTTTGCCTAAAATTAGTCCTGTGTATCCTGTTGGTAAAGGTCCCCAAATACCAGTGGGAACTTTGATAGGTTTGTCTCCACCAACTACTGTTATACTTTCTCTGGCAGGTAGATCTAATCCTGCACTTCCTGGTGTTCCTGGGGTGAGGGAATCAACGTGCCTCTGGGAACCCATCCCTGAAACAGGGTTGAGGTCTGGACTGGGAATGCCCTCATTGTTTGAGGGGCCCGGGTCCAGGCCCCTGTGTCGTTTCCCGACGGGGGTGCTATTTTGATGAAATTTTGAGTGGCACTGATTAGCCCAGTGATTTCCTTTGTTACAGCAAGGACAAAGTCCTGGCATTTTTTTCCACTGAGTGGGGCACTGCATTGTAAGGTCCTTTCCGTCCTGAGATCTGGTGGCATTCCTTTTTAAAATGTCCAGTTTTTCCACAATTATAACATTTTCCCATTTTAGAGTTTGACCCTTGGCTCCTTTTAGATTTGTCAACTGCTAAATTAGCCATTGCTTGCACTAACATTGCAGATCGATGAAGCTCAGTTCCTACATCCTAACAAGCTCAGAGAAAATTTCCCAAGTTTTTTGTACACCTCACTGGTGCCAGTGCACGTTTACAATCCACGTTTGCATTCTCAAAAGCTAGAGTTAAGGTTAGCATTTCTGCAGCCGCAGTGTGAGGAATCTGACACTTCACTGCCTCTTGTAATCTTGCAAGAAATTGCGCATAGGGCTTCTGTGACCCTTGCATGATATGTAAGAAGGATTGCGCTGGGACTCCCTCTTCAGGAATTGTGGCCCAGGTGCATTTAGCAACCTGTGCGCACTGCTGATAAGCAGCCTCTGGGAGTGTCATTCGTCATTCCAGGTCTGAATAAGGGCCATTACATAACAGCATATCCTTTGTAAATATCTCCATGTCCAGCAACACGATTCTGTCTAGCCTGCTCTGCACACATTTCTTGCCAATTTAAATTCCATGTCAGATATGCACTAGTGGACAAGCAAGTTCACACCAAGTGTTTCACATCAAAGGGTAAAAGACACATAGCACTGAACACAGATTCTAGCAATCCTAAAGTGAATGGGCTCCGTATGCCATTATTTACCACACTCGCTTTTAATTCCTTCAACAACTTAAACTCTAGTGGAGTGTGTTCATGAATAACCTGCTGTGGATTATTTGGATCAGGCCTTATGGAAATAGGAAAAGCATAAGGTCCTAAGGGCTCTCCAGCCATGGCAGCAGAGCATAAAGTTCTTTGTATTGGGGTCTCTATTTCTGCCACTGAAGGAGGCAGTACAGACATTTCTGCAACTGGAGGAGGTGGTATAGGCCAATTTTTATCCTCCCTCTCCTGTTTTTTATTTTCAATTGGAGCTGTGGGTGGGACAACAGATTCTTTCAGATTTTTAGATTCAGCCTGCTGTCCTGCAGAATAATAAGGAGATAACGGCAGAAGCATAGTACGAACTAAACTCCAAGTGGAGAAAACAGAAGAATCAACTTTAAGACCTTTTTGATGAGCCCATTTTAATCCTTCTGCTGTTCTGTCCTAGTTTTCCACATCAAGAGTGCCTGCCTGTGAAAACCATAGGTTATGCAAAATAATCTCCTGCAGCAGCTTAGTTAGTGTCTGAGAACTAACCTGAGCCCCAGACTGTCTCAACAGAACTTTGAGAAACTGCAGATAATGTTATTCTTCAATAGGCAAATTCTGCCCCATGTTACCCTGATTGCAAAAACTTCCCGTCCAGGACTTCTTTAAAGCTCTGCTTCCAATACCTCTTTAGGACACTGATCAGTACCTCTTTAGGGCACTGACCTTATATCTGCTGCTGGCAGACTCGTCCCGGGGTCCCTGTTTGCCTTGTCAATTTCAGTTCCTCTGCTCCAGCAGACCTTCTTCGTTCACATCCTTGAAGTCCCGTGTTCAGACGCCACTTGTTGTGTGCCTGATTGTGTTGCTGTTTGGGGTGCCACTTGTAGACAGCCATGATCCCTGGTGGATCAAACAAAGGGGGCAAATGCAGGAGTAAAAGATAAAGACAAAAGAGTATATTTGGAAGAATGGGTCAGGGGCACTTTGCCTGTAGTGGACAAGGGGCCCAAGCTTTACACAGCCCTCCATATTTATTGGTAAAAGAGATAACAAGAAGGAGAGGGAGTGGTTGTCCACCGGCAGTTTGATTCACAGCAGGCTTGCAAGACTGCATCCTTTGAACAATAGGCGCTAGATTTCCCAGTAGATAACTTCAAGGAGCCCAGCGCCAGGGAGTGATGACCCTCAGCAAGCCTCCTGGAGGCAGGCACAGTCGTGAGTTTGCTCACATCCTGCATTCATGATAAACAGTTTGCTGTTTGATCATATAGCCTCCAGTGGAATGCTGAGTTGGTCACGATCCCTTTGGTCTTTTTGGCTCCCAACAGGTCAGGATGGTTGCAGGGATCCTGTAATCATCTCTCAATCCTTGCTAATCCATGTATAAGGTGCAGTTCCTCTGGTGTTAATGTCTAGCAAATGGACTTTGTATCTTAATATGAAGGAAAGGGAAGGTGCTATGGTCTAAATGTTTGTGTCTCCCCACCTAACCCCCGAGGTGATGGTATCAGGAGGCAGGGCCATTGGGAAGTGATTAAGTCATGAGAGCAGACTTAATCTGCTCTCATGCATGGGATAAGTGTCCTTCGAGGCCCTAAAGAGACCCCTCACTCTAGAAGATGCCGTCTGTGAACCAGAAAGCAGGCCCTCCCCAGATACCAAATCTGCAGGCACCTTGATCTTGGACTTCCCAGCCTCCAAAACTGTGAAAAAAAGAAAGAAAGAAAAAAAAAAAATGTATATATATATATATATATATATACATGAGATGGGGTCTTATTCTGTCACCCAGGCTTGAGTGCAGTGGTGCGATCATAGCTCACAGCAGCCTCAACCTTTCAGGTTCAAGCAGTCCTTTCACCTCAGCCTCCCAAGTAGCTGGGACAACAATTGTGTGCCACCATGTCTGGTTAATTTTTAAAAAAAAATTTTTTTGTAGAGTCAGGGTCTCCCTGTGTTGCCCAGGCTGGTCTTGAGGCTCAAGGTCCTGGGCTCAAGCCATCCTCCAATCTCGGCCTCCCAAACTGCTGGGATTATAGGTGTGAGCCACCATTGCCCTGCCAGAAATAAATTTGTATTGTTTACAAGCCACCCAGTCTATGGTGTTTTGTTATGGTAGTCTGAACAGACTAAGAAGGTCAAGGGAAAATGACCTTCTCATGAATACTCCCTAAGGAAAGAAGCTATTGACCTGTTTACTGAAGTTTTGCTGACATTGACTGCTTGCAGGGTGCTGTCCTTAGTGCTTTATTTAATCCTCACCGTTCCCCTGAGAGTAGGGCCTATCATTTCTAATTTTAGAGATGAAGAAACCAAGGCTCATAGAGGTTGATGAAGGTATTTTATACCACACAACCAGTAATCATGGAGGGGCCATCTGAACCCATGTATTTGATCATTTTATTAAAATACCTCAAAAAAAAAAAAACAACTCTCTTCTTTCTTAAGGAAACAAGCCCATATAAATTTAGCGGAGGGGAAAAATAAATGTAGCAGTAGTGAGAGGTCACTGAACTGTAGCCGAGGCTACATTTTGATCTGGGACCTCATATGTAGATCTGAGACCCCATGGAGTGCCCCCTGCTTGTAAGTTTCATGAAGTCAGGGATTGTATCATCCCAGATCCACTGCCCAGAAGGCATGTAGTCATCCTCCAGGAGCCTGGCCCTCTGGAGTGGTACTTCCCAGCTGGCTGCAGAGAAGGCTCAAGCGTGGACACCTGGCAGTGGCCACTGGCTACCAGTCCTGGCTTTGCTTAAATTCCCCATCTGTCTTTGCAGTACATTGTTTTCACTGTTGTTTTTGAGACGGACTCTTACTGTGTCACCCAGGCTGGAGTGCAGTGGTGTGACCTCGGCTCACTGCAACCTCTGCCTCCCAGATTCAAGTGATTCTCGTGTCTCAGCCTCCCAAGTAGCTGTGACTACAGTTACGCACCACCATGTCCAGCTAATTTTTGTATTTTTAGTAGAGACGGGGGTCACCATGTTGTCCAGGCTGGTCCCCAACTCCTGACCTCAAGTGATCCGCCCGCCTCGGCCTTCCAAAGTACTGGGATTACAGGTGTGAGCCACTGCACCCGGCCCGGTTTTATTCTTTATCTCAGTGAGGCCATGGTCAAGTTGCTGAAACTCCATATACTTCAGTTTCCTCCTCTGTAAAGTGGGGATAAGAGGAATTTAATAAGGATTATATGAGATAATGCATGTAAAGCGTTTGTCTTAGCACGGTGTGGGCGACACGTGCTCCGGAGACTCGCTGCCATTGCTCCACCTGCACTGGGCCTGCTTCAGTCCCTGAGCCTCTGTCAGGCCACATGGGGCCGGCACAGAGAGGTGCATTTCACTATCCCAACTCTGAGATGCAGCTGCTGCTGGGTCTGATCCAGCCTCGAGGCATCTGCTCTCCCACCTCTGCCCTGTCTTTCTCTCATCCCCCCGCCCTGCTGAGCTTGGTCCTTGAGCCCACTCAGGGTGGCTGCTATCACTGTTTGCCTCCCCCACTTGGACCTGGGTCTCATCCAGGCTCTGACCCAGCTGCCAATTGGTGGGAAATCAGAAAGTGAAGCCTGTGTTGAACCGAACCGCGAGGGTGCGACCGGCCAAATCCAGATTGTGGGAAACTGCAGGTCAACAGTTTCTGGAGAATCTGTTATTGGGCTCTGCCCTAGAGAAACTGTAGGGAAGGAACAGATCCTCCAGAAATTAAAGAGGCCAAACAGTCATCTCCAGTTAAACAATGAGCAAGACTACAGAGTTTAGTGATGTACACCTGTGTGGCCAGACTATCAAAAACTCAAGTTTGTGATTCTCATAAAAGTCAGGACAGGGAGCCAGGCACGGTGGCTCAGGCCTGTAATCCCAGCACTTTGGGAGGCTGAGGCAGGCAGATCACGAGGTCAGGAGTTCGAGACCATCCTGGCCAACATGGTGAAACCCCGTGTCTACTAAAAATACAAAAACTAGCTGTGCGTGGTGGCACGTGCCTGTAATCCCAGCTACTCGGGAGGCTGAGGCAGGATAATCACCTGAACCAGGGTGTCAGAGGTTGCAGTGAGCCAAGATCGCACCACTGCACTCGAGCCTTGTGAAAGAGCGAGACTCCGTTTCCAAAAAAAAAAAAAAAAGTCAGGACAGGACTGGTGTTGGGGGTGGGGAAGGTTTTTGGTTGGAAATTGGAAAGTTCTATTTTTAGACCTGGGTAGTAGTTACAAAAGTATTCACCTTATAATAATGTATTAAGGCCATATATTTGTTCAGTGTGGGTTTTACCTGTGTGGTTTCTTTTTTTTTTAAGTGTATATTATTTGTGTATGTGTGTAGTACTTGTGGTTTGTTTTCTTGTCTTTGAGACAGAGTCTCTGTCACCCAGGCTGGAGTGCAGTGGCGCTATCTCAGCCTACTGCAACCTCCGCCTCCTGGATTCAAGCGATTTTCGTGCCTCAGCCTCCCAAGTAACTGGGACTACAGGTGTGCACCACTACTCCTAATTTTTTTTTTTTTGTATTTTTAGTAGAGATGGGGTTTCACCATGTTGGCCAAACTGGTCTTGAACTCCTGACCTCAAGCGATCCGCCCCCCTCAGCCTCCCAAAGTGCTAGAATTACAGGCGTGAGCCACCGTGCCTGACCTGTACTGTGGCTTTTATTTGACAATAAAACAGTTCTTTAAAATGTACCCTGGGGGCAGAGCTGGGCATAGTGGTCCTTGCCTGTAATCCCAGCACTTCGAGAGGCCAAGGTGGGAGGATTGCTTGAGCTCATGAATTTGAGACCAGCCTGGGCAACATGGCAAGACCCCGTCTCTACAAAAAAAATTTAAAAATTAGCCGAGTGTGGTGGTGCGTGCCTGTAGTCCCAGCTACTCGGGATACCGAGGCAGGAGGATTGCTTGAGCCCAGGAGGTTGAGGCTGCAGTGAGCCATGATGGCACCACTGCACTCCAGCCTGGGTGACAGAACAAGACTGTGTCTTTCAAAAAAAGAAAAGAAAGGGCCGGGCGTTGTGGCTCACGCCTGTAATCCCAGCACTTTGGGAGGCCAAGGTGGGTGGATCGCTTGAGGTCAGGAGATCGAGACCAGCCTGGCCAACGTGGTGAAACCCAGTCTCTACTAAAAATACAAAAATTAACCAGGTATGGTGGTGGGTGCCTGCAATCCCAGCTACTCAGGAGGCTGAGGCAGGAGAATTGCTTGAACCTGGGAGGCGGAGGTTGCAGTAAGCCGAGATTGTGCCATTGCACTCTAGCCTGTGCAACAAGAGCGAAACGCCATCTTGAAAAGAAGAGAAAAATATCCCTTGGGTCTAGTCCCAGTGCTGCCACACAAAGGCCACCTCTCTTTCTGCTCTCCCATCCTGCCTTTGTCACAATTCTGACCCGTTTAGAACCTAACCTAAGTCAAGGCCTGGACAGAGTTATTCTAAAGCAAAGTGAGTGAGTGTGTGTGTGTGTGTGTGTGTCTCCAAGTGTACATATTTCCTTTTTACTTCTGAGATTGTACCTTCTGGGACAGGTGGAAACCTTTCTTCTTTCAAGTCCTTCATCTTCAGTGGCTACTTACCATCCCCATAGCTGGAGTTTAAGGAAATCTATCCCTAAAGAAGGGGTCCAACCTCAGTCTTAACTTTTTTTTTTTTTTGAGACGGAGTTTCACTCTTGTTGCCCAGGCTGGAGTGCAATGACACGATCTCCACTCACCACAACCTCCGCCTCCCGTGTTCAAGCAATTCCTCCTGCCTCAGCCTCCCAAGTAGCTGGGATTACAGGTGTGCGCCACCACGCCTGGCTAATTTTGTATTTTTAGTAGAGACGGGGTTTCTCCATGTTGGTCAGGCTGGTCGTAAACTCCCAACCTCAGGTGATCCGCCCGCCTCAGCCTCCCAAAGTGCTGAGATTACAGGTGTGAGCCACCGCGCCCGGCCATCTCTCTTTTTTTGAGATGGAGTCTCACTGTGTCTCCAAGGCTGGAGTGCAGTGGTGCAATCTTGGCTCACTGCAACCTTCGCCTCCCGGGTTCAAGTGATTCTTGTGCCTCAGTCTCCCAAGTACCTGGGATTACAGGCATGCACCACCACACTCGGCTCCTTTTTTTTTTTTTTTTTGAGACAGGGTCTCTCTGTTGCTCAGGCTGGAGAGCAGTGGGGCAATCATAGCTCACTGTAACCTTGAACTCCTGGGCTCAAGCGATCCTCCTGCCTTGGCCTCCCAAAGTGCTGGGATTACAGGCATAAGACACCACGCCTGGCTAATTTTTGTATTTTCAGTAGAGAGGGGGTTTTCCTATGTTTGCCAGGCTGGTCTTGAACTCCTGACCTCAGGTGATCCGCCTGCCTTGACCTCCCAAAGTGCTGGGATTACAGGTGTGAGCCACTGCACCCAGTCTTATTAACTCTCTAGAAGGCCTTAGCAGCCCCAATTTGCTTGCTGAACAGATCTTCCTTGCATGAGTTGGATAAAACTTCTCTCCAAAATTTCATGTATGGACTTTTTACCTGATGAGCAGGTAAGCTTTACATTTTTATCCCACGAGCGCCACCTTCCTATCTCTCTTCGCTATTTTTCTCTCTTTATCTGCACTGCTTGCTTCACATTTACTCCTTTCTGCATTTGGAAAGAGAAGAGGGAAAATGCATTTTAAAAAAAGAGGCGAGAAATGGAAACTAGAGAGGCCTCCCACTGGCCTCCCCCCATGGTGGCGTCCACTTAGCCACTTGGCCTCCGCCGTTCTGCTGCAGAAAAGTCAGTCTGTGTCTACGCTCATCCTGAAAACAGGCAGAGGTAGGAGCAAGGAGGCCTCCCACTGCCTTCTCTGGGGAGGGATCCTAAGTCCCGCGGAACATTTATAGAGTCCCTGCTCTCCAACAAGGCAAGAACCTTGTTGCAAAGGAGCACAAAGATCCCCAGAGAAGCCTGTGCAGGAAAGATAAAATGGAAAAACCCACAGTCAAAAAGGAAAGAAAAACAGCTGTGGCATTCCGAAAAGACAAGCGTCCACTGTTCTCTAATGTGGCTGGTTTTCCTAACTCCTCACATACTGATTCCCTCTTCATTGGATGTCCCCAAGGCCAGAGCACAGTCTGATTTGTCCAGAGCCACTTTGTGAGTGGAAAAAAAACCAACTGATTTTCCTCTGCTCTCACACTACACAATAAAGACAGAAGACTTCTGTGACCAAATGTGTGGGTTTTTTTCCCCACATGCCAAGCAATCAATCAATTTTGCCATGGACACCAGCTGAGCGTCCTCCAGTTTAATTCTGACACCACCTACCCAGAAATAGCATCAGATCTCCCAGGTTTAGGGCTCAGTGCCTCAGGACTGCCCCCCTCGCTTTAGACGCCAGTTGCATCTCAAGATGCGTGATGCAATTAGGCGCATAGCCAGACATACTTTACCCCAGGCTGGGGCTCAGGGCCCAGGTTCTAGTCCCAGCAACGCCTCCAACAGGGTGTGAGAATGAGCTATTTCCTCTACTTCTGTTTGTACCAATGAAATACACAAAAACACCACTAGCCCTGGGCCCAGGCTTTCACTGTCAAAGGGATTTGAAGAATTTTGTCATCATATTTGAACCTCAAAACAGTCCCAGGAGAAGCAGGCCATGTTTTAAGATGATGTCATCCATTGCTTTCTTGGTATGAACTAAGCACCTTGCCCTCCCTCCCTCTTCCTAGGGGAAGGGTTAGACATTTCTGGCTCCAGTCAATTAACAACCTCATCTTGACTGACTTATTGAAAGAATGAAGTATCTGGGATTACAGGCATGCACCACCATGCCCAGCTAATTTTGTATTTTTTAGAGAAGACTGGGTTTCACCATGTTGGTCATGCTGGTCTTGAACTCCTGACCTCAGGTGATCTACCCATCTTGGCCTCCCAAAGTGCTGGGATTACAGGCATGAATCACCATGCCTGGCAACCATCACAGGTCATGATGGTTGCAGGGGTCCTGTAATCATCTCTCAGTCCTTGCTGATCCATGTGTAAGGTGCAGTTCCTCTGGTGTTAATGCCTAGCAAATGGACTTTGTATCTTAATATGAAGGAAAGGGAAGGTGCTATGGTCTAAATGTTTGTATCTCCCCAAAATTTATATGCTGAGACCTAACCCCAAGATGATGGTATTAGGAGGCAGGGCCATTGGGAAGTGATTAAGTCATGACAGCAGAGCTCTCATGCATGGGATGAGTATCCTTCGAGGCCCTAAAGAGACCCCTCACTCTAGAAGATGCCGTCTGTGAACCAGAAAGCAGGCCCTCCCCAGATACCAAATCTGCAGGCACCTTGATCTTGGACTTCCCAGCCTCCAAAACTGTGAAAAAAAGAACTGTTGACTGACCAGCTTCAAGGGTTCCCACGGCCCCCTCTTTAGGCTCAATTAATTTACTAGAGCAACTTACAGGATTCAGGGAAATACGGATGTTTACCAGTTTATTATAGAAGATATGATGAAGGATACAGATGAAGAGGTGCATAAAAAGAGGTATGGGGGTGCTGAGTGCGGTGGCTCACACCTGTAATCCCAGCACCTTGGGAGGTTGAGGTGGGCAGAGCACAAGGTCAGGAGTTTAAGACCAGCCTGGCCAACATGGTGAAACCCCGTCTCTACTTAAAAAATTTAAAAATTAGCTGGGCATGGTGGCACACGCCTGGAGTCCCGGCTACTCGGGAGGCTGAGGCAGGAGAATCGCTTGAACCTGGGAGGTGGAGGTTGCAGTGAGCCGAGATGGTGCCACTGTACTCCAGCCTGGGCAACAAAGCAAGACTCCATCTCAAAAAAACAAACAAACAAAAAGGTATGGGGGAGGAGAATGGAGCTTCCACGCCCTCCCCAGGCAAATCACACTCCAAGAACCTTTCTGTGTTCAGCTGTCTGGAAGCTCTTCATACTCCATCCTCCTGGGCTTTTTTTTTTTTTTTTTTTTTTTGAGATGGAGTTTGGCTCTTGTTGCCCAGGCTGGAGTGCAATGGCCCAGCCTCAGCTCACTGCAACCTCCACCTCCCGGGTTCAAGCTATTCACCTGCCTCAGCCTCCCAAGCAGCTGGGATTACAGATAGCCCACCACCACACCCAGCTAATTTTTGTATTTTTAGTAGAGATGGGGTTTCACCATGTTGGTCAGGCTGGTCTTGAACTCCTGACCTCAGGCAATCTGTTCGCCTTGGCCTCCCAAAGTGTTGGAATTACAGGTGTGAGCCACCGCGCCTGGCCCCTCCTTGGCTTTTTATGGAGACTTCATTGGTTAGACATGATTGAAGCATGGACAGCCATGCAGAAATGTGATTGAACCAAAAGGGAATGATCAAAGGCTAATGGACTGACTCAGGAATGCCAGCAAGGCCTGTCTGTCTAGATTCTTCTTGACCTCTCTGTGCAGCTGTCCTTCCTCCAGGGTATGGGGCAGGATCTTGTCTGGAATGGTTGTCTTGTAACCTACAATTAGGCGAGGTAGGTTGGGGAATTTCTTTAGGGCTAGCTCCTAGACAAAAAGGCAGGAAAATGATTACTGCCTTGGGGAGAAAAAGGAGCAGGTAAAAGGAGGGCAGGAGAAGGTCAGGGAGAGAGATTCTGTTTTCTGAGGCTGGGTCAGAGGCCTAAAACACCCCAATATTATCACAAAAGATTATGACAAGGGCTATGGGAGTTATGAGCCAGAAACCGTGGGTGAGAACCAATACATATGTATCATAATGTCACACCAACTAACCAGCTCTGAAGTTTTCACTTTTCCCTGGAGCTTTCTATTTCTTCTGCTATCTTTTTTCCTTTTTTTTTTTTTTTTTTTTTTTTTTTTTTGAGTTTCACTCTTGTTGCCCAGGCTGGAGTGCAATGGCCTGGTCTTGGCTCACCACAACCTCTGCCTTCTGGGTTCAAGTGATTCTCCTCCTCAGCCTCCGGAGTACCTGGGATTATAGGCACCTGCCACCACGCCTGGCTGATTTTGTATTTTTAGTAGAGATGGGGTTTCTCCATGTTGGTCAAGCTGGTCTCGAACTCCCAACCTCAGAAGATCCACCCACCTCGGCCTCCCAAAGTGCTGGGATTACAGGCATGAGCCACAGCGCCCAGCCTATTTCTTCTGCTTTCTTGTGGGCTATTTCTCCCCCTTGATCTTCTCTTCCAATGTTCCTTCCTCCTTTGCCTGGGAAGGCCCTGATGAACACCACCAGACTTGGATACCCACCTACCGATGGAGCAAATGAAGAGAGGATCAAGGACAAAACCCTTTAACGTCCCTCCATCTTGGTGCCTCCCTCACCAGCACTCAGACCAGAAGTATCAGGCAGAGAAGAAGCCTTAAAAACTCTTTCCACAGTGTCCAGCCTTGGAGGAATTGGAGAACAGCAGCTAAAGGCTGAATTTGAGGGATAAAGATAAAGTATGGAGAAGGCCGAAATTAAACCCAAATCTGTATCAACTCAGGGCTTTCACAGGCAGCAAAGACCCCTAGATCTATCATGAATCTGAGTCATTGCCTTGTAGCCCCTATCTAGCAGTTGATCTGTTGATATTTCCATTCTTCATTCAATATCAACTTACAAGGGGCCTTCTCTCACACCAGCACTCCACAAACTGTTGTGGGTGATGCCAAGACACCAAACGACAACATCCAGCCCTTAGTGAGCTGGTGGTGGGAATGTGAGAAGCACATGGAAGATACATGCTGGTCTCTATGGTTAGTTTAGCATCCAACTGCACACACAGTTGATGCATGCCAGAGGAGTTCAAAGGAAGGTATATTTAGGGACTGTATTAGTGTCCTCTGGGTGCCGTCACAAAGTGCCACAAGCTGGGTGGCTTAAAACAGCAGAGATTTAGGCCGGGCGTGGTGGCTCACACCTGTAATCCCAGCACTTTGGGAGGCCGAGGGGGGTGGATCACCTGAGGTTGGGAGATCGAGACCAGCCTGACCAACACGGAGAAACCCTGTCTCTACTAAAAATACAAAAATTAGCTGGGCATGGTGGCGGGTGCCTGTAATCTGAACTACTCTGGAGGCTGAGGCAGGAGAATTGCTTGAACCTGGGAGACACAGGTTGTGGTGAGCCGCGATTGCGCCACTGCACTCCAGCCTGGGCAACAAGAGCAAAACTTCATCTCAAAACAAACAAACAAACAAACAAAACAGCACAGATTTATTCTCTCATAGCTTTGAAGGCGAAAAGTCCAAAATTTCCAGGCAAGACTCCTTCCTCAATTAGGAGTCTTCAGCTGTTGATTGTTGCCAGCTATCCGTACCATTCCTTGGCTTTGTAACTGCATCACCCTGATTCTGTCTTCATCTTACATGGCTGTGTTCTTTCTGTGTGTGTCTCTGCCTCTGTGACCAAATTTCTCTCTTCTTACAAAGAAGTTATAGCCCACCTGAATCCAGTATTACCTTATTTTTACTTGGTTACATCTGTAAAGATCCTATTTCTTTTTTTATTTTAACTCAGCTAAAAAAGATCACATTTCCAGGCTGGGCGTGGTGGCTCATGCCTGTAATCCCAACACTACGGGAAGCCAAGGTGGCAGGATCATTTGAGCCCAGGAGTTCGAGACCAGCGTGGGCAACATGGCGAAAGTCTGCCTCTACAAAATAATACAAAAATTAGCCAGGAGTGGCGGTGCGTGCCTATAGTTGCAGCTACTTGGGAAGCTGGGGCAGGAGGATCTCTTGAATCTGGGAGATGGAGAGTGCAGTGAGCCAAGGTTTCGCCACTGCACTCCAGCCTGGGCGACAGAGTGAGTCCCTGTCTCAAAAAAACTAAAATATAAAAGGAAAGAAAATATCTTATTTTTTTTATTTTTATATTTTTTGAGATGGCGTCTTGCTCTGTCGCCCAGGCTGGAGTGCAATGGCATGATCTCGGCTCACTGCAACCTCCACTTCCTGGGTTCAAGCAATTCTCCTGCCTCAGCCTCCCGAGTAGCTGGGACTACAGGCACCCGCCACCACGCCCAGCTAATTTTTATACTTTTAATAGAGACGGGGTTTCACCATGTTGGCCAGGATGGTCTCAATCTCTTGACCTTGTGATCCACCCGCCTCGGCCTCCCAAAGTGCTGGGATTACAGGCGTGAGCCACCGCGCCCGGCCAGAAAAGATCTTATTTTTAAATAAAATCATGTTCACAGGGACTGGGGTTAGGACTTGAATATATCTTTTGAGGGGACACAATGCAACCTATACCAGGTAGATAAAACAAAGGCTGGACAAAGTGATTGATTTTTCACTGTAGAGGTCACAGGACTGTACCCCTGGGCTTGGAACAGAGAATCAGGGAAGAATATAATGAAAGATCAAAGACGCTGGGGGCAAGATCTTGCATCCTTGACCCTTGAGTCATGTGTTAGTTTCCTAGGGCTGTGGTAGCAAAGTACCACAAAGGTGGTGGCTTAAAGCAATAGAGATTGTCAAAGCCCAAAATCTGAAATCAAGGTGTGGGTCAAGGCCATGTTCCTGCCTGCAGCTCCAGGGGAAGATCTCTCCTTGCCTTCTTAGATTCTGGTGGCCACCGGCATTCCTTGGCTTGTGGGAGCATTGCTCCAATCGCCGCCCCTGTCTTCACCTTGGCCTTCTCCTTTGTGTCTCTGTGTCTTCTCCTCATCAAAAGGGCCCCCCAGGGTAATCCAGGACAACTTAATTGTATCTGTAGAGACTGTTTTCCCAAATAAGGGCAGATTTACAGATTCTGGGGCATGGACATATCTTGTTGGGGACGACCATTCAACTTATTACATGTGATATTCCTGATGTTTAGGGAATGCACTTTTTAAAATTTTTCTTCATTATATATCTATATTTTTTAGAGACGGGGTCTCACTCTATTGCCCAGGCTGGTCTCGAACTCCTGGGCTCAAGGGATTCTTCTACCTCGGACTCCCAAAGGGCTGGGAGTTCACAGGCGTGAGCCACTGTGCCTGACCAGGAAATGCGCTTTGATTTGTCACCCATTCACTCAATAATACTTGTGCCCATTATGTGCCAGGGACTATTCTAGATGCTAGAGACACAGCAATGCAGGTTCCTGCTCTTCATGCAGTTTTTTTGTTTTGTTTTGTCTTTTGTTTTTTTGAGACAGAGTCTTGCTCCATCGCCCAGGCTGAAGTGCAGTGGTGCGATCTCTGCCTCTTGGGTTCAAGCGATTCTCCTGTCTCAGCCTCCCGAGTAGCTGGAATTACAGGCACATGCCACCACACCCAGCTAATTTTTTAATATTTTTAGTAGAGATGAGGCTTTGCCATGTTGGCCAGGCTAGTCTCAAGCTCCTGACCTCAGGTGATCCGCCTGCTTCAGCCTCCCAAAGTAGTGGGATGTGAGCCACTGTGCCTGGCTGTTTTATTTGTTTTGTTTTGTTTTGTTTTAAGATGAAGCCTCACTCTATTGCCCAGGCTGGAGTGCAGTGGCGTGATCTTGGCTCATTGCAACCTCCACCTCCCAGGTTCAAGTGATTCTTCTGCTTCAGCCTCCCAAGTAGCTGGGATTACAGGCGCCTGCCACCATGCCGAGCTATTTTTTTTGTATTTTTAGTAGAAATAAGGTTTCACCATGTTGGCCAGGGCTGGTCTTGAACCTCTGACCTCAAGTGATCCTCCTGCCTTGGCCTCCCAAAGTGTTGGGATTATAGGCATGAGCCACTGTGCCTGGCCTTTTGTGCAGTTTTTATTCTAGGGGGAGGAGATGGACAATACGTTATTAGACAAAGAGACAAGGAAATATTTAGGATAAGGGCTGCAAAGAAATGCAGCAGAGATGAGTGATGGTGTGACTGGGGGGCTACTGCAACCTAGAGGGAAAGGCCTCTGTGTAGAGTGACATTTAAGCCGAGGGCTGAGTGCCAACAAGGAGACAGCCATGCGGAGACCTGGGACAAGCATTTCTGGCAGAAGAAACAGTAGGAGCAAAGGCCCCGAGGTAGGAGTGAGCTGAGCACACTCAAAGAACAGAAAGATGGTGCAAATATCTAAAACATGGTGAGTCAGAAAGAGAGGGGCTGGATTTGGGGTTGGAGAGGCTGACTGAGCCAGATCACATGGGGCCTGGAGGCCAGCAAGGAAGCTGGGCTTTTATTCAGGGGCCATGGGAATCCATTAGGTTTTTTGTTGTTGTTGTTGTTGCTGCTGTTGGGAGTCTTGCTCTGTTGCCAGGCTAGAGTGCAGTGGCACAATCTTGGCTCACTGCAATCTCCACCTCCTGGGTTCAAGCGATTCTCCTGCCTCAGCCTCCTGAATAGCTGGGATTACAGGTGCGCACTACCACGCCCGGCTAATTTTTGTATTTTTAGTAGAGACAGGGTTTCACCATGTTGGCCAGGCTGGTCTTGAACTCCTGACCTTGTGATCTGCCCACCTCGGCCTCTCAAAGTGCTGGGATTACAGGCATGAGCCACAGCCCCCGGCCGATCCATTAGGTTTTAAGCAGGGGAACACTATGATCTCAGTCATGTGCTTAAAAGCTCACTCTGGCTGCTGAGGGAAACATGGGCTGCAGAGGGCCAGAGTCGAAGCAGGGAGATGAGTTAGGAGGAGGTCACTGCTGCAGTACCCAGAGGTGGCGATGGCAGCTTGGACCAGGGCATGGCCGCAGAGGTGGAGGGATGGATTCCCGACGAGTTCTGGAGGTGGAGGTGGCAAGAGGCCCTGACAGATTGGTCGTGTGGGGTGAGTAAAGAAGAGACTCCAGAATGAGTCTTAGGTTTCAGAAGCCAGCAAATGAGTTTCTGTTGTCACTGCTTTAATTTTGGTAAAATACATGTCACATAAAATTTACCATTTTAACCATTTTAAAGTGTACCGTTCCATGGCATTAAGTGCATTCATAACGTTGTGTAACCATCACCACGATCTATTTCCAGAGATTTTCTGGGCTTATGCATGTGTATTGAACAATCTGAGTATTCGTCAGATTCTACTGAGAGAAGAGTGTGCAAAGTTTCTTGCGAGCCAGTGTTCCTGTCCATAAAGACCACCTCTGATGGGGGCTGCGATTTCCTCCGATTGTTTCCAGTTGGCTCCTGGGGCTGGGGAACATGACATCCTATTTTATTTTCCCTTTGCTTCTGCCTCAGCAGAACCTAGGAGAAATCCTGGCATGGTGCCGGATGATCAATTTCATCTGGACCTTAATGAGGACCGAGGCCCTGACACTCTATGCTTCCTGCCGCCTCCATGCACACGCACAAGAGAGTTCTGAGTACAGTAAGGGTTAAAAATCCTTTTGACACTAACCTAAAGCTTTGCTCCCTCTGGTCCACAGGGGGAAATCAGTTACGGATAGGAAAGGTCGACTGAAGGATAGACAGAGTGCCTGATGTTTCCAGCTGAAATCCCAGGAGGCCTGACTGCAGAGCTCTGCAGAGAGGGCGGTAGGAGTGCGGAGGTGGTGGGGGTGGGGGTGTGTGTGGGGGTGGCTATGGTGTGCAGAGACCCTGGCTTTTCACTGTTGCCTTTAGAGAGGTCTTTAATGCCTACATTAACCCTAGGGCTACCGAGGGAGAACCTACAGCTTTGCAATACAGACTAAGAATGCTACTCCCTCTCTCTCCCACTGCCTATCCCCAAGATTGGGCTCCACTGAGTGATGTGCGTAGCTGCTAACAATTTCTTCTATAGTTTAATTTAGAATTGAGGCCATGCGGGTGTCTATTTGGTATTAGGTTGGTGCAAAAGTAATTGTGGTTTTTGCCATTAAAAGTAATTTTGCCTGCCGGGTACGGTGGCTCACACCTGTAATCCCAGCACTTCGGGAGGCTGAAGCGGGTGGATCACCTGAGGTCAGGAATTCAAGACCAGCCTGGCCAATGTGGTGAAACCCTGTCTCTACTAAAAAATACAAAAATTAACCGGACATGGTGGTATGTACCTGTAGTCCCAGCTACTCAGGAGGCTGAGACAGGAGAATCGCTTGAACCCAGGAGGTGGAGGTTGCAGTGAGCTGAGATCACACCACTGCACTCCTGCCTGGGCGATAGAGTGAGATCTGTCTCAAAAAAAAAAAAAAAAAAAAGTAATTTTGCCATTATTTTTAACAGCAAAAACCTCAATTACTTTTGCACCAATGTAATAAACAGTTTCATTTCATAATCCTCTGGGACGAAACTGCATGGGCCATCCTACAGGTAAGAGGAGGAATCATATTCAGTAGTCCCCCAACTTATCAACAGTGGGTACATTCCAAGACCCTCAGTGGATATGTGACATCGTGGATAGTCCTGAACCCCATATATACTATGCATGCACACCAATAAAAAGTTTAATTTATAAATTAAGCATAGTAAGAGATTAACAACATTAATAATAAAATAGAACAATTGGGCTGGGCGTGGTGGCTCACACCTGTAATCCCAGCACTTTGGGAGGCTGAGGCGGGAGGATTTCTTGAGTCCAGAAGTTCAAGACCAGCCTGGGCAATAAAGCGAGACACCATCTCTAAAATATAAAAATAAAGAACAATGATAACAACAGACTACAATAAACTACTGTAATAAAAGTGATGTGAATGTGGTCTGTCTCAAAATATCTGTACTGTACTCACCCTCTGATGAGATGATGCAGTGTGGTGAGCTGCACGAGATGAGTGGCATAGCATTGTAATGAGTGTTGGGCTTCTCTTGAGCTTCTGACAAACATCAGGAGGATCATCTGCTTCAGGTGATCCTGGATCACCGGGCCATGATGATGTCAATGGTTGGATGTCAGGAGCAGATGATATCAATGATATCAACTATCAATTGATAGTTGAAGGGTTTTTTTGCTGAAATCTTTTGGAAGAACATTGTAATCTGAAGATATTGTCTCTTTCTTTCTTTTTTTCTTTTTCTTTTTTTCTTTGAGATGGAGTTTTGCTCTTGTTGCCCAGGCTGGAGTGCAATGGCGTGATCTCGGCCCACTGCAACCTCCACCTCCCAGGTTCAAGCGATTCTCCTGCCTCAGCCTCCTGAGTAGCTGGGATTACAGGCATGCGCCACCATGCCCAGCTGATTTTGTATTTTTGGTAGAGATGGGGTTTCTCCATGTTGGTCAGGCTGGTCTCGAACCCCTGACCTCAGGTGATTCACCCGCCTCGGCCTCCCAAAGTGCTAGGATTACCGGCATGAGCCACTACGCCCGGCCTTTTCTTCTTTTTCTTTTTTTTGAGATGGAGTTTCGCTCTTGTTGCCCAGGCTGGAGTGCAATGGCGCAATCTCAGCTCACCACAACCTCTGCCTCCCGGATTCAAGCAATTCTCCTGCCTCAGCCTCCCAAGTAGCTGAGATTACAGGCGCCCGCCACCACATCCAGCTAATTTTTGTATTTGTAATAGAGATGGGGTTTCACCATGTTGGCCAGGCTGGTCTTGAACTCCTGACCTCAGGTGATCTGCCTGCCTCGGCCTCCCAAAGTGTTGGGATTACAGGCATGAGCCACCACGCCCAGCCTGTCTCTTTCTTTCTAACTGATCAAAGTGTTGCTGCAGGCGTTGTAATCCTTCAGTGATCATTCGAGTGACCTTGCTGCTGCCCTCCATTCGAGGATTGTATTCCATAATTTTGCCCTTTAATGTCTATGCAATTTGAAACACTGGCAAATTTTTATTATTGATTCATTTATTTTTTGGAGGCAGGGTCTCACTCTTGCCCAGGCTGGAGTGCAGTGGCGCAGTCATGGCTCACTCCAGCCTCAATGGCCTGGGCTCAAGCAATCCTCTGGCCTTGGCCCCCCTTTAGCTGGAAGCACAGGCACATACCAGCACATCCTGCTAATTTTTAAATTTTTGGTTGAAATGGGGTCTCACTTTGTCGTCCAAGCTGGTCTCAAACACTCGGGCTCAAGCAATCCTCCTGCCTTGGCCTCCCAAAGTGCTGGGGTTACTCATGAGCCACTGTGCAGGCCTTGAACTGTCTTTTTAATCTGTATTTTCTCAGTATGGCACTGTTTGTGGTAGAGTTTGGCCTTCTTTGAATGTTCGTGAGCCTCCCAACTATCCTTCTTTCTCTTTTTCTCGTGGTAATCCAAACAACACCCATAGTGTTGACAGGGTAACTCAATATATTCATTTTGTGGCCTGGTAACAACCCCAAAGCCACCTGGTGCAGCCCCCAGGGCCTAGAGAAGCTATGAATTTTGGGATCTCAAAGACCCACAAGCTGACTCGGTGCGGCTTTCAACAGAAAAGGGTCATCTTCTCAAGGAGAAAGCGTTTAATTGAACTAAACTGGGAGCTTCTCAGGGTTTTACCATAAACCTAGCCCCGAGCGTGTCTACAAAATTACTGACATGAAGGCTTTGTTTGTTGAACTGCTCTTCATCTCATAAGCAGAAGAAAAAAAATAGTAAAAAGAATTCCTGCCATATACTACTCTGGAATAAACTGTTGGAAGTGCCACTCTAAAACATTTTTATGGTGAATACTTCGGTGATATGTTTTCTATTCCTCCTATCCCATTCATCGTTTCTATGCCAAAATAGGGTAGGTCTTATCTCCAGTCTACAGTCAAAGAAACTCATTCAGCTCTAAAAGTAGCAGCAGAATTTATACCATGTTCACAACGGTCACTAATTACAGAAACTCAGATTTAGTCTGTTTCCAATCCCCTTTTAAAGTGAGTACTGGCCAGGCACCGTGGCTCATGCCTGTAATCCCAGCATTTTGGGAGGCCAAGGCAGGAGGATTGCTTGAGGCCAGGAGTTTGACATCAGCTTGGGCAACATAGTGAATCTCCATCGCTACTAAAAATGCAAAATAAAAAATCAACTAGTCAAAAATGGTGGCACTCGCCTGTAGCCTTAGCTACTTGGGGGGAATGAGGGAGGACACTCCCTTGAGTCTAGGATTTTGAGGTTGCAGTGAGCTCTGATTGCGCCACTGCATCCCAGAGTGACATTGTGTCTCTAAAATAACAATAATAATGATGATAATAAGATGAGTACGGCCAGGCCAAAGCTTCATAATTTCTCTCTTAGTACACATGAGAATAGGTCTGAGATTCATCATTCATTGATTCCACAAGTATTTCTTTTTTTAAAAAAAAGACAGAGTCTCACTCTCTTGCCCAGTTTGGTCTCGAACTCCCAGGCTTCAGAGATCTTCCCACCTCAGCCTCCCAAAGTGCTGGGATTATAGGTGTACACCACTGCGCCTGGCCCAACAAATATTTCTTTCTCTCTCTCTCTTTTTTAAAAAATTTACCATAAAGTCTTTTATCCCTAACAAATGTTTTTTGAATACCTTCCACATGCATGTTCCCAGGAAAGACTTATACAGGCCAGGTGTGGTGGCTCAAGCCCTTGTAATCCCAGCACTGTAGGAGGCCAAGGTGGGGACATTGTTTGAGCCTGGGAGTTCAAGACCAGCCTGGACAACATAATGAGACCTTGTCTTCATAAAAATAAAAATAGGGCAGTGCGCGGTGGATCATGCCTATAATCCCGACACTTTGGGAGGCCAAGGCAGGTGGATCACTTGAGGTCAGGAGTTCGAGACCAGCCTGGCCAACATGGTGAAACCCCATCTCTACCAAAAATACAAAAATTAGCTGGGCGCAGTGGCATGTGCCTGTAATCCCAGCTACTTGGGAGGCTGAGGCAGGAGAATTGCTTGAACCTGGGAGGCGGAGGTTGCAGTAAGCCGAGATCATGTCACTGCACTCCAGCCTGGGCAACAGAGCGAGACTCCGTCTCAAAGTAAATAAATAAAATAAAAATAAAAATAGGCCAGATGCAGTGGCTCACGCCTGTAATCCCAGCACTTTGGGAGGCTGAGGTGGGCGGATCATCTGAGGTCGGGAGTTCAAGACCAGCCTGACCAACATTGAGAAACCCCATCTCTACCAAAAATACAAAATTAGCCAGACGTGGTGGTGTATGCCTGTAATCCCAGCTACTCGGGAGGCTGAGGCAGGAGAATTGCTTGAACCCGGGAGGTGGAGGTTGTGGTGAGCCGAGATCGCGCCATTGCATTCCAGCCTGGGCAAGAGTGAAACTCTGTCTCAAAAATAAATAAATAAATAGAAAGACTTACATGAAAAAAGTAGGCTGGGTGCAGTGGCTCACGCCTGTAATCCCAGCACTTTGGGAAGCCGAGGCGGGCAGATCACCTGAGGTTGGGAGTTCGAGACCAGTCTGACCAACATGGAGAAACCCCGTCTCTACTAAAAATACAAAAAAATTATCCGGGCATGGTGGCCCATGCTTGTAATCCCAGCTACTCAGGAGGCTGAGGCAGGAGAATCACCTGAACCCAGGAGGTGGAGATTGTGGTGAGCCGAGATCGAGCCATTGCACTCCAGCCTGGGCAACAAAAGCGAAACTCTGCCAAAAAAAAAAAAAAAAAAAAAAAAAAAGTAGAAGATCGTTCTTACTTTGGGAAGCTAGTGCCTATAACAGATTGACCCACAATGATGGTACTATAACCTAAAAAGGTAAACAACAGGACTGTGGTGGCAGGGGAAGAAGAGCATCAGAGATCCTACATGAGTTCAACTAGATGGAGGACTGTGGAGAGAGGAGAGAGAATGGAAAAAGAGGGTGCCAAAAGCCACAGCCTGTAGCCTGTGCAGGGACCAGGGACAGGGGTGGCTCAGAAGGAACTGCTGCTTCCTACAATGCTGGAGTGGCCTGGGGCTTAGGAAAGCCAGAGGGCAGGATTCAGTCATGCAGTGAAGAGAAGGACTAATGAAAGGCCTGGACGGTAACTCCTGATTCCTCTCATTCTGTCCTATCTTGAAGCCCAGAATCCAGAGAGTCAGGTTTTTCCATGTTTCACCCCATGCCAAAAAGTAGAGCCCTCTTCTTTAGTGAAATGGAAAGGCCTAAAAAGAGATAATCAAAACTGCTGGTTTCCCACACCGTCTCCCTAAAGCGAAGTCTGCTGCTACAATCCCTGACCTTGGATGGAAGCGCAGTCCTCTTACTAGTGCTTCATTTAAAAAATAACTTGGTTGGACGCGGTGGCTCATGCCTGTAATGCCAGCACTTTGGGAGGCCAAGGAGAGCAGATCACCTGAGGTCAGGAGTTCGAGACCAGCCTGGGCAACATGGTGAAACCCCATCTCTACTATAAATACAAAAGTTAGCCAGGCGTGGTGGCGGGCGCCTGTAGTCCCAGCTACTTGGGAGGCTGAGGCAGGAGAATCACTTGAACCTGGGAGGCGAAGGTTGCAGTGAGCCAAGACTGCGCCATTGCACTCCAGCCTGGGTAACAAGAGTGAAACTCGGTCTGAAAACAAAATAATAATAATAAAGTAAATAAAAATAAAAATATTAACTTTATTGAAGTGCAATTTACACACAATAAAATACACTTTTTTTTTTTTGAGACAGAGTTTCACTCTTGTTGCCCAGGCTGGAGTGCAATGGCGCGATCTCAGCTCACCACAACCTCAACCTTCCGAGTTCAAGTGTTCTCCTGCCTCAGCCTCCCAAGTAGCTGGGATTACAGGCATGTGCCACCACACCCGGCTAATTTTGTATTTTTAGTAGAGACGGGGGTTTCTCCATGTTGGTCAGGCTGGTCTCTAACTCCCAACCTCAGGTGACCTGCCTGCCTCGGCCTCCCAAAGTGCTGGGATTACAGGCGTGAGCCACCGTGCCCAGCCTACACTCATATTTACATGAGCACTTTGATGGGTTGTGACAAACATTTACACCCACGTATCCACCAACACAACAGGACGTAGAACATTTCCACCACCCCAGAAATTTCCTCATGTCCCTTTATGATCCATCCCACTCCCACCTTGGTCCCAGGACTGGGAAACCACTGATCTGCTTTTTTGTCGTATCGAGTTGTTTGTCCTTTTCTATTTTCCTTTCCCTATTTTATTTTATTTATTTATTTTTTTGAGAGGGAGTCTCGCTCTGTTCCCCAGGCTGGAGTGCAATGGCACGATCTCTGCTCACTGCAACCTCTGCCTCCCGGGTTCTAGGGATTCTCCTGCCTCAGCTTCCTGAGTAGCTGGGATTACAGGTGCCCGCCACCAGGTATGCCTCATTTTTATATTTTTAGTAGAGATGGGGTTTCACCATGTTGTTCAGGCTGGTCTTGAACTCCTGACCTCAGGTGATCCACCCGCCTCAACCTCCCAAAGTGCTGGGATTACAGGGGTGAGCCACCACGCCCAGCCTTTCCCTATTTTAGATGAAGGAAATCACTCTATCGTGTCCAGCCTCTTTTGCTTGGTATAATGCGTTGAGATTTACCAGGTTGTTACGTCTGTCAGTACTTAATTGCTTTTGATTGGTGAATATTGTCTTAGTATTTTTGGGCTGTTGTAACAAAATACCTTAGACTGGGTAATTTGCAATCATGTACATTTATTGCTCACAGTTCTGGAAGCTGGGAATTCCAAGATCATGGCGTCAGCAGATTCACTGACTGATGAGGGCTTGCTCTTAGTTTCAAGGATGGTGCTTTCCAGCTGTGTCTTCACATGGGAAAAGGCATAAACACGTTCTCTCAGGCCTCTTTTTTTTTTTTTTTTTTTGAGACAGGATCTCTGTGCTAGAATGGCAACTGAAAATAAAAAAAAAAAATGCTAGAATGATAACTGAAAATAAAGTTTTTAAAAAAAGATAGGGTTTCCCTGTGTTGGCCACACTGGAGTGTAGTGGCGGGATCACGGCTCACTCAGTCCTCTTTTATAAGGGCCCTGATTCTTTCATGAGGCTTTATTTACCCTCATGAACATATCACTTCCTAAAGGCCCCACCTCTTTTATTTATTTATTTTTTTGAGATGGAATTTCGCTCTTGTTGCTCAGGCTAGAGTGCAATGGCGCCATCTCGGCTCACTGCAACCTCCGCCTCCTGGGTTCAAGCGATTCTCCTGCCTCAGCCTCCCAAGTAGCTGGGATTACAGGCATGCACCACCATGCCAGGCCAATTTTGTATTTTTCTTTTTTTTTTTGAGATGGAGTTTTGCTGTTGTTGCCCAGGCTGGCGTGCAATGGTGTGATCTCGGCTCACTGCAACCTCTGCCTCCCAGGTTCAAACGATTCTCCTGCCTGAACCTCCCAAGTAGCTGGGATTACAGGCATCTACCACGCCCAGCTAATTTTGTATTTTTAGTAGAGATGGGGTTTCACCATGTTGGCCAGGCTGGTTTTGAACCCCTGACCTCAGGTGATCCACCTGCCTCGGCTTCCCAAAGTGCTGGGATTACAGGCGTGAGCCACCGCACCCAGCCAGGCCCCACCTCTTAACACAGGCTGAGCACCATCATTCAAAATGCGTTTTTTTTTTTTAGACGGAGTCTCACTGTCACCCAGGCTGGCACAATCTCAGGTTACTGCAGCCTCTTCCTCCTGGGTTCAAGCGATTCTCCTGCCTCAGCCTCCCCAGTAGCTAGGATTACAGGCGCCCACCACCACGCCCGACTAATTTTTGTATTTTTAGTAGAGACAGGGTTTCACCATGTTGGCCAGGCTGGTTTTGAACTCCTGACCTCAGGTGATCCGCCTGCCTTGGCCTCCCAAAGTGCTGGGATTACAGGCGTGAGCCACCGCGCTGGGCTTTGAAAAGCTTTTTGAGTCCCAATGTGACCCTCAAAGGAAATGGTCATTGGAGCATTTCAGATTTCTGCTTTTTGGATTTGGGATGCCAGTAAATATTATGCAAATATTCCAAATCCAAAATGCTTCTGGTTCTAAGCATTCCAGATAAGGGATAGTTAGATTTCAACATATGAGTTTTGCGGGACAGAAACATTCAGATCATAGCAAATGGTATTCCATTCTATGGATATGCCACAATTCCTTTATTCATTCTCCTGTTGATGGATATTTGGGTCCTTTCTAGTTTGGGGGTTATTATAAATAAAGCTGCCAAGAACTTCTTCAGACAAGTCTTTATGAGTATACATATTTTCTCTTGGGTAAACACCTACAGGTGAAATTGCTGGATCATGAAGTAAGTATATGTGAACTTTATAAGAAACTGCCAAAATGTTTTCCAAAATAGTTGTGTCATTTTTCATTCCCATCAGCAGCATATGAATGTCCCAGTTGTTCCACATCCTTGGCAACACTTGGCATTATCAGTTCGTTTACTTTTAGCCATTTTAGTGGGTGAAAAGTGGTATGTCACTGTGTTCTTAATTTGCATTTATTTGAACATAAGGTGAGGGCTTCCCCCCACCAAAATAGCATCCTTTGGAAAGAAGGGAGTTATATTTCTGTTCTTTTTTTTTTTCTTTGAGACAGAGTTTTGCTCTTGTTGCCCAGGCTGGAGTGCAATGGTGTGATCTCGGCTCACTGCAACCACCACCTCCTGGGTTTAAGTGATTCTCCTGCCTCAGCCTCCCGAGTAGCTGGGATTACAGGCATGTGCCACCATACCCAGCTAATTTTTGTATTATTAGTAGAGATAGAGTTTCACCATGTTTGCCAGGCTGGTCTCAAAGTCCTGACCTCAGGTGATCCGCCTGCCTTGGCCTCCCAAAGTTCTGGGATTACAGGTGTGAGCCACCGTGCCCGGCCTATATTTGTGTTCTTATAAAGTGCCTGAAAAGCTGGAGGACAATGGAGCAATGCCTTGAAAAGATTTATGGGAAAATGATTTCCTACCTGGAATTCAATTCCTAACCAGATCATCAATCAAGCAGAAGCAGAACAAAAGCCACTAAAAGACATGGAAAGTTTTCAAAAATTTTCACTACCGAGCATCCACTTCCAGAAGTCTTGAGGATGCGTTCTATAAAAATGAAGGAGTAAACCAAGAAAGAGAAAGCCATGAGACCCAGGAATCTAGGGCTCAACACAGGAGAGAAGAAAAGGAAATCCTCAGGGTGCTGGTGCAGGGAGATCCCAGGATGACAGCAACCTGGCCATTTGGGAGCCAGTCAGAAGGTGCTGGGAAAAATAGCCCAAGAAGATGATACTGGTAAAGTGCACTTTTCTTTTTTACTTTTTGAGACAGGGTCTCACTTTCTTGCTTTGTCACACAGGCTAGTTTGCAGTGGTGCCAACATGGCTCACTGCAGCCTCTATCCCCAGGCTCAAGCAATCCTTTTGCCTCAGTCTCCTGAGTAATTGGGACTGCAGCTGCACACCACCACACCCTGTGGCTTATTTATTTATTTATTTATTTATTTATTTATTTGAGATGGAGTCTTGCTCTGTCACCCAGGCTGGAGTGCAATGGTGTGATCTCAGCTCACTGCAACCTCCGCCTCCCGGGTTAAAGTGATTCTCCTGCCTCAGCCTCCTGAATAGCTGGGACTACAGGCCCGTGCCACCATGCCCGGCTAATTTTTGTATTTTTAGTAGAGTGGGGTTTCACCGTGTTAGCCAGGATGGTCTCAATCTCCTAACCTCATGATCCGCCCACCATGGACTCCCAAAGTCTTAGGATTACAGGCGTGAGCCACCGCACCCTGCGGCTAATTTTTTTGTGTTTCTTATAGAGACGAGATTTCACCATGTAGCCTAGGCTAGTTTCAAACTCCTGAGCTCAGGCCATTGACCTGGACCTCTCAAAGTGCTAAGATTACAGGCATGAGCCACCACTTGTGGCCACAGTAAAATGCCTAATGTGCTTAAATATACAGAATGGAGTTTCACACCTTCAGTAAATATTTGGGGAAAAAAAACAGAGATAGGTACAGAGAAAGCAAAGCAAACAAATAAAAAATAAGACCAGCATTGAATCTAGGAAAAATAAAAGGTGGGGCTGAGTGATGGGGGTGGGGAGAGGGCTAAACCCCCATTTCCAGAGTCAGAAGTCAGTAGGTGATGTCTGATAGTCACGTGCTGGTAAGTAGAATATGAATACGGTGTTATTTTAAGACATGGAAGTAAATCCCAAAGGAATTGACTAAAATATTTCAAGTTTTGATCTGGGGAGCAGGATAGAAGAGGGACTTGAACTACTGATTCTTACATTATGTGCATGTACATCTTTGATGAAAAAGAAAGCAAAACCGGACAAAATTATATGCATTGATTCGAGAAAGTAGTCACAATATAATGTTAAGTTAAATAACAGGATATAAAAGGTATATTCAGTATAGTCTCATTTTGTACATTAAATTGGAGGAGCTGATAGAAAAAATTAGAAGAAAATATTTCTAAGTGAAAAGATTAAGCATATATATATATTTTTTTTTTTTTGAGACACAATCGTGCTCTGTTGCCCAGGCTGGAGTGCAGTGGCATAATCATAGCTCATTATAACCTCAAACTCCTGGACTCAAGCGATTCTCCCACCTCAGCCTCCCCAGTAGCTAGGACTGTAGGCACATACCACCACACCTGACTAATTTTTTAATTTTTTGTAGAGGAGGGAGTCTCACTATGTTACCCAGGCTGGTCTTGAACTCCTGGTCTCAATCGGTCCTCCCGCTTTGACCTCCCTAAGTGCTGGGATTGCAGGCGTGAGCCACTGCGCCTCTTCAGAACTAGGTGTAATTTAATTTTCTTCTTTATATTTTCTTAGATTTTCTAATTTTTATTTTCAAATTAACATTTATTAATTTGTAGCTAGAAAGGAAAACTTCTACAGATTGTAGAGACCAGGTTTTGCCATGTAGCCCAGGCTAGTCTTGCACTCCTGAGCTCAAGCCATCTGCTCACCTGTGCCCGTGGCTGCCAGCTCTGCAAAACCCTTCCTGAGATCAAGAAGGGGAAGCAACTTACCCAGGTTCACTCAGGCAGGTTTTGTGAATCCAAAACCATTGCTCTTTTATAGCTTCCTGTTTCTCCACTTGGGATTTCTTCCAGCTGAAAGCTTACTCATTATATGAAGGCTCAGAGCTCCCAGGTCAATGTCATCTTCTTCATGGAGCTGTGCCTGGAGATGACGCCCCCTTTCTCTGCTCCATTAAACCCGGTGTCTTTCCTGCTGTGTGTGCCAGCTGCTGTGTTGTGGTTGTGGGTGTGCTTGCTTTCGAGTCTTCGTTCTGCTGTAAGCCCCTTGGAAGTAAGGACCACACCTTAGGTATTTCCATCTCTCCTTATGCAGCATCCAGGTGCGTCACTCACGTACAGGAGGGATTGGCTGAACACAGAGGCAGGTTAACTCAAGAATAAACTTTATTATTTGCTTTTAGGTGCTGTAGTGTGACGTGAAGCAGGTAGTTCATAATTGTGAAGATAAACTTGTGGAGTAGGTGGGTTTTGAGGTCCAGTAGGAAGATAGGCCCCACACAATGGTAGTTTGTTTATTAATCAGCGTGGAGCAGGTGAATCAGCTGTTGCATTCCCCGGGAAGAACGCGGGCTCGGCCGGCCTGTGCTGGACTCTGGCGCCCCCAAATGGTCACGTAGGGTTTATTACACATCGGAAGTAAACAGTTTTTACTGATGATGAAGTAGTGACTGTCTTGGTAGCTCTCTAGAAGCTCATTCGCCTTCTCTTTAAAGTTACACTTCACAGAGGCAGGATAATCCGGTCAAGGAGAAAGGAAAATCGGATTAGGGCTTCCAATAAACCTGTAATATTTTAGGTGTTCCGCTGAGTCATAAATATCAGCTAAGTCTGTTGTATCATCATCTGTACTTCTTTTTGCGCATCTTAAAATACCATTTAAAATAACGAAAAAAATCTACAACTTAGCTCTAGAGTATCATGCCTCCAAAAGACACTGGGTTTAATTTTTAGATGTTTTCCCTTTTTCCTTGGAGGTAAAAATAAAATTCAGGATAATGTTTTTCAGACCTATGTTTGTTTTCATACTTGTAAAACCTACATATGTATCCATAAACACACAGAGTATTGATTTGTGTTTCAATTTTAAAAAATTGATGTCACACTGTACCATTCTGAAGGTCTTTTTTGTTTGTTTGTTTGTTTTTTGAGATGGAGTCTCGCTCTGTTACCCAGGCTGGCGTGCAGTGGCATGATCTTGGCTTACTGCAACCTCTGCCTCCCGGGTTCAAGCGATTCTCCTTCCTCAGCCTCCTGAGTAGCTGGGACTACAGGTGCGTGCCACCACACCTGGCTAATTTTTGTATTTTTAGTAGAAATGGGGTTTCACCATGTTGGCCAGGCTGGTCTTGAACTCCCAACCTCAAGTAATCTGCCCACCTTGGCCTCCCAAAGTTGTGAGATGATAGGCACGAGCCACCACACCTGGCCATATCTTGCTTTTATTGATCAACATTGTGTTTAAGAATTATTCATGTTGGTACATATATTTCTAGTTGATTCACGTTTACCGCTGAAAAATTCCTCGTATAACTATGCATGTATATATGTGTGTGTGTGTGTGTGTATCTATATATATATATATATATTTTTTTTTTTTTTTTTTTTTTTTTTTTTTGAGACACAGGTTGTACTGTTGCCCAGGCTGGAATGCAATGGCACAATCTCTGCTCACTGCAACCTCCACCTCCCAGGTTCAAGAGATTCTCCTGCCTCAGCCTCCCGAGTAGCTGGGATTACAGGTGCCTGCCACCATGCCTGGCTAATTTTTTGTATTTTTACTAGAGATGGGGTTTCGCCATCTCTCACTTAACTAAGGTGATCTACCCGTCGAAGTGCTGGGATTACAGGGGTGAGCCACTGCGCCTGGACTTTTTTTTTTTAATTTATTAAAATAATAGAAAAATAGAGACAGGGTCTTTCTGTGTTGCCCAGGCTGGTCTCAAATAGCTGAGCTCAAGCAGTCCTCCAGCCTTGGCCTCCCAAAGTGCTGGGATTACAGGTGTGAGCCACTGTGCCTGGTCTTTATGATATCTTTTTGTATTCCAAAGTCATAAGATAGTCATTTAATTTTGAAAATTATTTTAAAAATTTGCTTTTTACATTTAGATGCTTAAATCCCCTTGATTTTGTTTATGTAGTTGGTGCAAGGTGAATGCTTCTTTATCTGTATGGGTGACTTTCTCTTGGGCAGGGTACACATTTAAAAGCTCCGAGGAAGCTTTTAAAAGACCATTTCTGGGCCTCATCTCAGAACAGATGAAATCAAAATTTCTGAGTGTGGACCTGAGACATCAGATTTAAAAAATAAAAACAAAACTCTCCCAGGCGTTTTTTAACATGGAGCCAAGGCTGAGAATCTTTGCTTTAAGGTCAGACCAAGAGTAGAGTTGCTGGGGTGTGTATTATTCGCATTGTCAGCTATACTGGATATTGCTGGTGCTCTCTAAAGTGATTAAACTAGGCCGGGCGCAGTGGCTCACGCCTGTAATGCCTGCATTTTGGGAGGCCGAGATAGGCAGATCACCTGGGGGCTGGAGTTTGAGACCAGCCTGGCCAACATGGTGAAACCCCGTCTCTACTAAAAATACAAAAATTAGCCAGGCGTGGTGGCAGGCGCCTGCAATCCCAGCTACTTGGGAGGCTGAGGCGCGAGAATTGCTTGAACTTGGGAGGCAGAGGTTGCAGTGAGTAGAGATTGCACTGTTGCACTCCAGCCTGGGCAACAAAGCGAGACTCTGTCTAAAATAAATAAATAAATAAATAAAATAAAGTGATTAAACTATTTATGGTCCTCAAGTAGGAGAATTTCAATTGCTTCACACTTTTGAAAACACATGTTGTGATATTTATATAAAACCAAGAACCATGGATGAAAAAACATATATGTGTGTCTCATATATGTATGCATTTCATATACATATGTGTTATAAACATATATATGTCTTTCATATATATATATATATATATATGTTTTCACCCATGATTCTTGGCTTATAACTCCCATAGCTCTTGTTATTACAGTTTCTGTTATAATGTTAGGGCACTTTAGTTCTCACAAGCAGGCTTCAGGAAACAGAATCTCTCTCTCTCTGACCTTCTCCTGCCCGCCTTTTACCTGCTCCTTTTTTCTCCCCACCTTTTACCTGCTTCTTTTCCTATCTTTCTGTCTAGGAGCTGGTCATGAGGAAATTCTCTGGCCTACTTTGATTGTAGGTCACAATACCCTCATTTCAGACAGGTCCTGCCCTATTCCCTGGAAGGAATGCTGCACAGAGAGACCACGAAGAATCTGATCAGATGGGCCTTGTTGGGTTTCCCCATTCAGCCTGTTAGTGTTAGATCGTACCCAATCATATTTATTTTATTTATTTATTTATTTATTTATTTATTTATTTTTTGAGATGGAGTCTCACTCTGTCACCTAGGCTGGAGTGCAGTGACGTGATCTTGGCTCACTGCAACCTCCGCCTCCCGGGTTCAAGCAATTCTCCTGCCTCAGCCTCCCAAGTAGCTGGGATTACAGGCTCCCACTACCATGCCTGGCTAATTTTTGTATTTTTAGTAGAGACGGGGTTTCACCATATTGGCCAGGCTGATCTCGAACTCCTGACCTCGTGATCCGCCCGCCTTAGCCTCGCAAAGTGTTGGGATTACAGGCGTGAGCCATCATGCCTGGCAATAAATTATTTCTTCAAATATTGTGGGGATACGACTGCAGAGATCTCAGATTTCAACGTGTTTTTGTCCAATGCTTATACCATTCAGGTTATAACCATTTCAGAAAAGGTCTGTATAATTCTGGCAATTCATGTATGGCCTTGTAGTGTTAGGTTTTTAGGTGTATATGTGGGATATGTGTGGTTTAGGAAAAAAGCCTTGCAACTTTACAAAGCACTGGACATACACTAGTTAGCCTTCTCTTCACTCTTGTCATTACTGATCTGTTTTCCCCATTTTAGTAAATGGTCAAGATTTACCCCTAGAGAAAGAGTCAGCTTGTGGCCAAATTCATGTTTGATAGATCTTCTCAGCTCTAAAACTGAAAGGGAGAAACTTCAGACAGCAGAAAGAGAAAACAAACAAGCAGGGTGGGTGAAATAATTTCCTATGGTTGTTGAAACAAATTACCACAAATTTCGTGGTTTAAAACAACACAAGGCTGGGCTCAGTGGTGCATGCCTGTAATCCCAGCACTTTGGGGGGCCGAGGTGAGAAAATTGCTTGAGCTCAGGAGTTTGAGACCAGCCTGGCAACACAGTGAGACCTTGTCTCTAAAAAATAAAGAAAGAAGAAAAAGAAAAAAATTCCAAAAACCAAAACCACCCCACACATTTATTATCTTATAGTTCTGGGGTCAGAGGTCCAAAATGGGTCTTTATGAGCTAAAAACCAAGGTGTTATCAGGCCTGCATCCCTTCTTTTTATTTTATTTAATTCTTTTTTTTTTTTTTTTGGTAGGGATGCAGTCTCACTCTAATGCCCAGGCTGGTCTTGAATTCCTGGGCTCAAGCAATTCACCCATCTCGGCCTCCCAAAGTGCTGGGATTGTAGGCATGAGGAACTGTGCCTGGCCTTACTTTTGGGTTTTTGAGGAAAAGTGTGGTTTAGACACTTGGAAATGTCTTTGTCGAAAAAAAATGTTTTTTAAGTCTACAGTAAAAGCATCACATGGTCTAACCTCATAATAATTCTCCCTTTTTGGAGACCCAAGATTCAACGTGGGCTTTCCCAGAGCTCAGAGATCCAGTTAAAAGATAAGTAGGCCCTATCTAAATAAAATTGATCCCCTTATACAATCCTATGATAGATTTCTATAATTTTATGTTCAATTTGGCATCCATCTTTAATCTTCCTCTAGCACCACCAGACTTTTACTCTCTGTACCTTATGATGTAAATTTTTCTATTTGATTTTCACCTGAGTTCTTTCCTTTAATATGCACATTTAAGGCTATTTAACTGACAACTGCCTAGTGTTGTGAAACAGGTTATCAAGTATCTGAAAGTCTAAGATAGGAAAAAAAAAAAAAAAGTGTGTTTATTAAGTCTATAAGATGTAATTCTTTTTTTTTTTTTTTTTTTTTTGAGATGGAGTCTCGCACTGTCCACCAGCCTGGAGTGCAGTGGCGCAATCATGGCTTACTACAACCTCCGCTCCCAGCTTCAAGCGATTCTCCTGCCTCAGCCTCCCAAGTAGCTGGGATTACAGGTGCCCGCCACCACACCCAGATAATTTTTTGTATTTTTAGTAGAGACGGGGTTCCACTATGTTGGCCAGGCTGGTCTCAAACTCCTGACCTCGTGATCTGCCCACCTCGGCCTCCCAAAGTGCTGTGATTACAAGCATGAGCCACTGCGCCTGGCCTTTTTTTTTTTTTTTTTTTTTTTTGAGACAGAGTCTCTCTCTGTTGCCCAGGCTGGAGTGCAGTGGCACGATCTTGGCTCACTGCAACCTCCAACCCCCAGGTTCAAACAGTTCTCCTGCCTCAGCCTCCCGAGTAGCTGGGATTACAGGAGCCCACAACCATGCCCGGCTAATTTTTTGTATTTTTAGTAGAGGTGGGGTTTCACCATGTTGGTCAGGCTGGTCTCAAGCTCCTGATCTCAGGTGATCCACCCATTTTAGCCTCCCAAAGTTCTGGGATTATAGGCGTGAGCCACTGCACCCAACCTATAAGATGTATTTCTATTGGCATGCCTAATACATCTATGTATTTATGTGTTGTATACACAATGTTTCACTACCAAAAATATATAAAAGAGGTCTAATTAATTGGCTTAAAGAAAAATAAAAGCATTGAAATAAAATACTTTATCAGAAAAAGGAAAAACTAGTCAAATTATTTTTCAAGTTTACATGACTTAAGTAAAATATTTAGTAAGTAAGCTAGCTTTAAAATTATTGGTAAAATAATATTAGAAATGTCTTAAGAATTTCCAGCATACATTTTATTTGCATTTCTTAATCGAGCAATTTCATACTTATCCTAGCCAAATACTATAAGGTGTCAAAATTTGGCACAGGGGTTACAAAACCATAAACCCAGCCCAAAACAGAATGATTCTTGCTTGCCGATCTTTAATAAACAAGACATTGATATTGTTTAACGAAAATAGCTACATCTGGAATTACTTAGTAAAATTACCATAACTTCTAATCTTGTGGCTTTAGGCAGTCTAGTCTACAGGCAGTAAGGAGGTTTGTTTTGGGAAAGGACTGCTATTGTCTTTGTTTCAATGCTAAACTATAAATTAAGTTCCTCCCAAAATTCAGGAATGAACAAGGACAGCTTGGAGGTTAGAAGCAAGATGGAGTCAGTTAGGTCATATCTTTTTCATTGTCTCAGTTAGAATTTTGCAGTGGCAAGTTTCATAGCTTTAAATGATGACTATCACAGTTTTCATAAATAATCTAGGTAAACAAAATAAAATAACTAGGTAAATGTAATGAGATAAATACTTGTAGACAAACTGGTCATAATTTAGAATCTAAAGTTAAATAGTAGATATTTCATTATTTGGGTATTTTCAAATAAAAATATATATTGTATGAAAAAATTGTTTCTTAAGAAAAGTGTCCTTTTTAAAAAGGTGAACAAATTTTGTCAAATTCAAAGCTTATTTAATGGTTATGTATAAAACAAGGTAAAAGGAACCAGGAAATAAGAGAGATATAAAGAAAGTTATAGAAATAGAGAGGGTTTTTTGGGGGGGGGGTAAGAAAGCTTAAAGAGAAATAATTTTATATGAGAAAGAATCTTGTATGGTAAATTTAGACCTAGAATAAAATGACTAGTTGTTTAAGAAAGAGGAATGTTTAGGACAAACCAGAAAGTCCAAGCATGTCATGAATGGTCTGTGTAAGTCACAATAAAAGGATTTATTTTTTAAAAAACTTTCATATGATCAACTTGTCTATAATTAAAGGGAAATTATACTGGTTTTTCTAGAGATTGGGTTTGATGTAAGAAAAACATGTATGCACTAAAGAATTGATTAGAACAACAAAGTTTCCTTACAGGATTTATTTACTCATAATAAATAATAAGATATTTTAATTTTTTTAACCCCAATTTCAACTTTTATTGCATCTTGCCATTTTCGGTTTTCTCTCCCCTTTTAAAAGACATGAAATAATAATGTTCTCCTTCAACTCATTTTCAGCTCATAGAAGTTTTTTTTTTCCCACAAATTCTGTTTGTTGTGGCCTGATGCTAATAATATTTTCTTAAAGATCGAAAGGAAATGTTTTCTTCAAATATAATATTCTGTACACTGCAGAAGGTCTTTTCTTTTGCCTTTTGGTAACTAGTCTAACAGATTTTACATTTTATCAAAATTATTCCTGTGGCATTAAGTTTTGGGTGGCTTAGGAAAATCTGTGATTACAAATTTTTTAAATTAAGGTTATTACATCTGTGTATCTTTCTGTATGTGCTTTTAACATACTTCTGACATTGAGTTACAGGGCTTTGACTCCTGGGTCTAAAAAGGACACCAAGTCCTGCTATATCTCAAAGACTGACAACAATTAAAGCCTTGTCTTCAGGCCCCATGAAGATGCCAGTCAAAATAAACTGCATTCCTGAGACACAGGGCCAGAAATTACAGCCATTTAGCTCCTCAAGGTCCAGGGACTGTCATGGAAGAGGTGGGCGTATAAGAGATTGTAACAGCCAAGTTTAAGAGATAAAATAAGTCCAGTTTCTCTACAAATTAACCATTAATGTCAAAGCCACACTGATGCAAGACCAGTATATAGGCCCCTGTGTCAGATTAACAAGATTTTCTTGAAGCATTAACCAACTCCTTAATAAAGGTTATCAAAAACTTATGGAAGTTATATCTTATGATCAAGATTAAAATTTTATAGATTGTTTATGCAATTTTGAAAAACAAATTGGCTTCATGCTGTTTTTATTTGGGCTTATTGTTTGGAAAATTAAGTCTTCTCTCTCAAAGAATGAAGGTTTTTACCTTTTTTTTTCATTTTTTGGAAATCCTTGAGTTATCACTTTGGTTAAATGAATGACTTATTTTACAGTGACCTGTAATCTTATTTTGTGATGTGTTTTAAACCTTTGATATTTGACAAACTTTCCAAAATCAAATTATAAATCATGTTTTTTCTGATCTATCTAATCCTTTAAGATATTATTAATAGTTACCCTAAAGTCCAAAAATGACATATTTGGCTTATTGGATATTAAAATTATACCAGAAGCATTGTCAAATATGAAATGGGGTTTGGTTTTCTTTGGGCTATATTTGTATAAAATGTTATTGGTATGTGTTCTAAAATTATGGGAGCCTCCTATAATTCTGATTTGACTTAGTGTATATTATCAGTAATAATTATAATTACTATTTTAAATTATTGTGTGCCACAGAGGTAACACATTTCCTTGTCAATTGTGTCTTTGACTACGGCTGCCCTAGAACTTTTTGTCATCCATGAACAATTGTCTTGTTTTGGTCCTCTTTAGAATGTGGTTTTATAATCAGCTATAACATTCTAACATGTCCTCTTGAATGCAGGTTTCTAATAACTTTGGAGATTGTGACATCAGAATAGAGGAAAAACTTTCAGGACTCATGGACAGCTGAAATGTTCATGAATATCAAGGAGAATAGGAATTAACTGTGTGGAATAAATTAATAGAAGTCTGAAGTGATCTTTTTAACTTTTTGCTTAAAACGTTGCTGATCTTTTGTTTTGTTTTTCAGAGTCAAGAAAACTTTTAAGCTATTTACAGATTTTAACAAGTGAGTAAATTATATTCCTATGAACAAAATCTGGAGCATATTTGTTTCTCTCTACCTGATTTTTCAATAATTTGGAAACTATTTGTGAGTATTCTTTTTTCTTTTGAGATGGAGTTTCGCTCTTGTTGCCCAGGCTGGAGTGCAATGACGCCATCTCAGCTCACCACAACCTCCACCTCCTGGGTTCACGTGATTCTCCTGCTTCAGCCTCCCGAGTAGCTGGGATTACAGGCATGTGCCGCCACGCCTGGCTAATTTTTTTTGTATTTTTAGTAGAGACAGGGTTTCTCCATGTTGGTCAGGCTGGTCTCGCACTCCTGACCTCAGGTGATCCTCCTACCTCAGCCTCCCAAAGTGCTGGGATTACAGGTGTGAGACACCACGCCCAGCTGTGATTTTTCTTAACTTATGACAATAAAGTTATTTGCATAAGTGCAATAATAATCTGTTTTCATTTGTAACAGGACACAATTGGAGAAACTGGTTATTTTACCAAGACTTTGACTGGAATGGTGTGCTTTCCATTAAGGAATCAAACTTGAATTATGGAGCCAAATAAAGCCCCTTGGAAAAACTGGTCTCATACCCCTTGTCTACTTCGCCCCTGTACAGGGTTCCTGACCTTCGCTAGGTAAAGAATGTCACTTTCTGACAGGCTTAGGAGCCCCAAATTTGTATTGGAACCCCAAGAGAGAGGAACACTCAACTCATAAGATATTTGATGGCACAAATCCATGGCTGGGCTCAGCTTTAAAAAAGTCTTATCCGAGATTCCTCCTATGGAACACAGTTCCATCAAAGCCAATTTAAAAGCCTATGTAAAAAATAATTATTCTTTTTTTTTTTTGAGTTGGAGTCGCACTCTGTTGCCCAGACTGGAGTGCAGTGCCATGATCTTGGCTCACTACAACCTCCACCCCATGGGTTCAAGTGATTCTCATGCCTCAGCCTCCTGAGTAGCTATGATTATAGGTGCCCAGCATGCCTGGCTAATTTTTGTATTTTTAGTAGAGATGGAGTTTCATCATGTTGGCAAGGCTGGTCTCAAACTCCTGACCTCAGGTGATCCACTCACCTCGGCCTCCCAAAGTGCTGGGATTACAGGCATGAGCCACCGCACCTGGCCAAAAAAAAATTTTCAATTTGTTAGTAAATATGTCCTGTTCCACACCAAAACATTCTTCCATTAGAAAGCCTATGTTTCTAAAAATTATAAAATGTGTATTCATAAGTTGTTAGCATGTGACTAACATTTAAAAATTGCTTACTTCTTGCTGGGCGGTGTGGCTCCCATCTATAATCGTAGCACTTTGGGAGGCCAAGGAGGGCGGATCACTTGAGGCTAGGAGTTTGAGACCACCCTCACCCACATGGTGAAACCCTGTCTCTACTAAAAATACAAAAATAAGCCAGGTATAGTGGCGCATGCCTGTAGTCCCAGCTACTCTGGAGGCTGAGGAATGAGAATCAATTGAACCTGGGAGGTGGAGGTTGCAGTGAGCCAAGATGGCACCACTATAATCCAGCTTGGGCAACAGAGCAGACTCTGCCTCAAAAAAAAAAAAAAATCGCTTGCTTCTTGGGTTTCCAATGTGAATTAAGGTTACTAAAAGTTAAAATTCTGACTAATATATGGTAACTAAAACTAGAGAGGAGAAACAATTCTATATAGAGCATATAAAGAAAATAATTTTTTTTGGTGAAAAGGTTATGAAAAAAGTCATAAAGATGTGGTTTTGTTAGAGGAAAAGTAATTTTGTCTGGTTTAGGTTGTATTAAATTGAAGGAATAAAAGAAGGAAAAAATGAGGTAGATAAACCAAATGGGAATAGAAAATTGGAGAAGGAAAGAAAATGGGAAATATTGTAAGAGGTTATCAAAGGTTTGTAGAAATTTATCTTGTGTGGTCAAAGCTGATTGATATTGGATAGAAGTTTATAAAGCTTTATTAAAATTAGCTTTAATATTAATAATACACTAATTTGGTTTTCTCTTTTAAACAAGATTTTCATGAAATATTAATAAAAGACGTTTTGAGTAGGCCGGGTGTGGTGGCTCATGCCTGTAATCCCAACACTTTGGGAGGCTGAGGTAGGAGGATCACTTGAGCCCAGGAGTTGAGGCCAACCTAGGCAACATAAAAAAAAATTAGCCGGGTGTGGTGGTGCACATCTGTAGTCCCAGCTATTCCAGAGGCTGAGGTGGGAGGATCACTTGAGAGGGAAGTAGAGGCTGCAGTGAGCCATGGTCCATGCCACCGCACTCCAGCCTGGGTGACAGAATGAGACCCTCTCTCAAAAAAACAAAACAAAAAAATATAAACCAGTCTGGGCACAGTGGCTCATGCCTATAATCCTAGCACTTTGGGAGGCTGAGGCGGGGGGGTCATGAGGTCAAGAGACGGAGACACCCTGGGCAACATGGTGAAACCCTTCTCTACTGAAAATACAAAAATTAGCTGGGCGTGATGCTGGGCACCTGTAGTCCCAGCTACTCGGGAGGCTGAGGCAGGAGAATCGCTTGAACCTGGGAAGCGGAGGTTGCAGTAAACCATGATCATACCACTGCACTCCCGCCTGGGTGACAAGAGTGAAACTCTTGACTCAAAAAAAAAAAAAAATATATATATATGTAAAATATTTTAATGTTCATGCTGGTCAGCTGGGCCTAAACTCCAAAAGGGAGAAGGTATCATGAAGTGTATCTGACCTCCCTTCCCGTCATGGCTGGGAATTCCATTTTTCAGGTTTCTCTGGGGTCCTCTTGGCCAAGAGGGGATCTATTCAGTTGGATAGGGGGCTTAGAATTTTATTTTTGGTTTACAAGAGAGTTGGAGAATGACTTGGTGTAGGAAACTCACACAGTTGATGTCAGAAGTGTTGTAAGAGTAGAAGGAATGTATTTTTCTTTATATGGATTTCCTACCAGTGCAATGTTTTCTAATTTATAATTATTCCAATTTGAAAAGATCCCACTAGTATTAAAAATGCTGGGCCAGCTGTGGTGGCTCATGCCTGTAATCCCTGCACTTTGGGAGGCCGGGGCAGGCAGATAACTGGAGGTCAGGAGTTTGAGACCAGCCTCCAACGTTGCAAAACCTCCTCTCTGCAAAAATACAAAAAAAAAATTAGTCGGGTCTCGTGGTGGGCACCTGTAATCCCAGCTACTCAGGAGGCTGAGACAGGAGGATTGCTTGAAACTGGGAGGTGGAAGTTGCAGTGAGCCAAGATCGCGACACCGCACTCCAGCCTGGGCAACGAGCGAAAACTCCATCTCATTAAATAAATAAATAAATAAATAAAGTGCTGCCCGGGCATGGTGGCTCACGTTGGTAATCCCACCACTTTGCAGGACAAGATGGGAGTATCATTTGGGAGTTTGAGAGCAGTCTAGGCAACACAGCAAGACCTCATCTCCACAAAATTAATTTTAAAAGTAGCCAGTCATGGTGGCACACACCTGTAATCTCAGCTACTCAGGAGGCTGAGGTGGGAGGCTCTCTTGAGCCCCAGGACTTCGAGGCTACAGTAAGCTATGATCACACTGTTGAACTCCAGCCTGGGTGACAGAATGAAACCTTGTCCTTCAAAAGTAAAGTTTTTATTTTTATTTTTATTTTTATTTTTATTTTTTTTGAGACGGAGTCTCGCTCTGTCGCCCAGGCTGGAGTGCAGTGGCGCGATCTCGGCTCACTGCAAGCTCCGCCTCCCGGGTTCACGCCATTCTCCTGCCTCAGCCTCCCGAGTAGCTGGGACTACAGGCGCCCGCTACCACGCCCGGCTAATTTTTTGTATTTTTAGTAGAGACGGGGTTTCACCGTGTTAGCCAGGATGGTCTCGATCTCCTGACCTCGTGATCCGCCCGCCTCGGCCTCCCAAAGTGCTGGGATTACAGGCGTGAGCCACTGCGCCCGGCCAAAAGTAAAGTTTTTAAAAAGAAACACTGTGTGAGGACTGCCAAGCTCAAATAATTTAGTAAAGTCTTTGATACTAAATATAAAACACGGTCCTTTTTACATTTTGTCAGGGAGCACACTAGTAAGCCTGTGAAACCCTTCATAGCTCAGCTTCTTAGCCACCATTGTAGGTTTTTACACGAATTTTTCAGACCTTCCTAACTGTACTGTCAGAAGGATGCATAAATTGAGCTAGTCAAATTAAATAGTTACAGATTGAATAAAAGCTTGGATTTGATCATACTAGCAGATAGTTCTTCCTTATTCATCAAAAATGACAAGCCCAGAAATAGCCCTGGTTGGAGATCAGTATTATTGTGCTCATAAGTTTGGTTTGAGGATAAATTGAGGCCTTGCATAAATAATCTCTCTTCATTATAGCATTGACCATCTTAGCTATATTTTACAGATTCTTCAGATGGCCACAGTGAATGGTTTGGTCATGAGAGTCTTCTTTGGGAAATAAACATACAGCTGGAGATCCCTATTAGGCTGAGGACATAAATAAATCAATGTTTTCTAGTTTGCACTGTAGCTCCAACACGTTAAAAGAAGAGGAGGAGGTGGAGGAGAAGGAGGGAGGGAAAGAGGGACGGGAGGAAAAAATACACAGAAGAAAATACTCAAATCATAAAAGAAAGTTTAACCCAAAATATATGTGGATTGGAAAGTATTACAGATAAACCCTAAATATAGTTCTTAAAACTGGAAATTTGGCCTGGCATGGGGGCTCACACCTGTAATCCCAGCACTTTGGGAGGTTGAGGCAGGCGGATCACCTGAGGCCAGGAGTTTGAGACCAGCCTACCAACATGGCAAAACCTCATCTCTATAAAAAACACAAAAATCAGCCGGGCATGGTGGTGCATGCTTGTAGTCTCAGCTACTTGGGCTGCTGGGGTGGGAGAACCGCTTGAGCCTGGGAGGCGTAGGTTGCAGTGAGCTGAGATCGCACCACTGCACTCCAACCTGGGTGATAGAGTGAGACTCCATCTCAAAAAAAAAAAAAAAAAAAAAAAAAGCTGGCAATTAGTAGGGGCATTCAGAGTGCTCTCTAGACACTGTGTGTGCCTGATAAAACCAGGAGCCCGGGGGTATTTCTGCCTCTAAGCAAACAGGAAACAATAACTGCTTGGGATGTAGAGGGCTTCTTGCCATGACGTGTCCCCTGAACTTGAAGTTATGCCCAAAGGTCTCATTTCCTCAGAAGAGATGAAAAAAAACTGTAGGTGGCTGAACGAGGCAGAGAGGGAAGTTGATATAAGAAGAAAAATTGTTTAGGATTGTCAACCTAAAGGAAAAAACAGAGGCACAAAATATAATTTTAAAGAGTTTCCTTGGGCAGAGATAAGGACGGCTGCCCGGAAGACTCAGACCCAAGTAATCTTGATATGAGCTCTCGCTCGTTTTTTTTTTGTGTGTGTTTTTGTTTTGTTTTGTTTTGTTGTGTTGTGGTGTGTTTTTTGAGACAGTCTCACTCTGTCACCCAGGTCGGAGTTCAGTGGCGCGATCTCAGCTCACTGCAACCTCTGCCTCCCGAGTTCAAGCGATTATTCTGCCTCGGCCCCCTGAGTAGCTGGGACTACAGGCACATGCCACCATGCCCGGCTAATTTTTGTATTTTTAGTAGAGACGGGGTTTCACCATATTGGCCAGGCTGGTCTCGAACTCCTGACCTTGTGATCTGCCCACCTCGGCTTCCCAAAGTGCTGGAATTACAGGCATGAGCCACCAGGCCCGGCCTTCTGGTTGGTTTTTAAAGGCAAAAAGAGGCACAAGGAGTGGGTTGATAGCAAAGTTGTTTATTAGGATTCTCACTGATTTACAGAAATAACATTGATTGATGATTGGCTATTCATTTTTGAACTATAGTGTATGAGTTATAGTGTCCAGTGTGCAGCATTGTTCGATTAATTTATAGCTACTTGTGGTGGCAGTCAGTCTAGAGTCCACATAACAAGCAGCTTGAAGAAATGGTTACCCAGCTCAAGGCGGGAGTCCCCAGCACTGTGGGAGGCCAAAGGGGGCGGATCATGAGGTCAGGAATTCAAGACCAGCTTGGCCAACATGGTGAAACCCTGTCTCTACTAAAACTACAAAAATTAGCTGGGCATGGTGGCGTGTGCTTGTAATCCCAGGTACCTGGGAGACTGAGGTGGGAGAATCGCTTGAACCGAAACCTGGGAGGCAGAGGTCACAGTGAGCCACGATAGCGCCACTGCACTCCAGCCTGGGTGACAGAGTGAGACCTGATTTTTTTTTTTTTTAGACAGAGTCTCACTCTTTCACCCAGGCTGGAGTGCAGTGGTGCTATCATGGCTCACTGCAGGCTCGACCTTTGAGCTCAAGCGTTCCTCTCACCTCAGCCTTCCGAGTAGCTGGGTCTACAGGCATGCACCACCACATCCAGCTAATTTTTTGTATTTTTTATAGAGACAGGGTTTCGCTGTGTTGCCCGGGCTGGTCTCAAAATCCTGGGCTCAAGCATTCCTCCTGCCTTGGCCTCCCAAAATGCTGGGATTACAGGAGTGAGCCACCGCACCCGGCCTCAAGATTTCTAATCATGTGTTCATGGGGGCATGCCCATGACATGTCTCCAATAAGGCTGAAGCATTCTCCCAGTGAAATGCGTGGAGCTATCTTCCTGATGGCCAGGCAGATGAATTAGCAGGTTTCCCCCAGATAAAATCTCCATTTCTCCATGTAAAATAGATTGGTGGTCAAGCCTAGAAAACAGTTTGAAGGAACTTTTCTCAAAAGTTCCAGTGTTAGGTTTCTTCAGAGGTACATATAGATAGAGGGGTGACCAAATATCTTTTTTTTCTCATTTATTTATTTTTTTAATTTGAGACAGAATCTCAATCTGTTGCCCAGGCTGGAGTGCAGTGACACGATCTTGGCTCACTGCAACCTCTGCCTCCCCTGTTCAAGTGACTCTTGTGTCTCAGTCTCCCAAGTAGGGGATTACAGGCTGTGCCACCACACTGTGCTAACTTTCTGTAGTTTTAGTAGAGATGGGGGTTTCACCATGTTGGCCAGACTGGTCTCGAACTCCTGGCCTCAAGTGATCCACCTGCCTCAGCCTCCCCAAGTGCTGATTACAGGCATAAGCCACCACGTCCAGCTGTGACCAAATATCTTAAGAGACACTGCCCTTCAGTTTAGCAGCACGGGGGTTGGTAAGCAACACCTGATATAGTCCCTCCCAACAGGATTGGAGGGAATCTTCTATTTGATGGTGATTGTAATAAACAAAATCTTCAGGTTGGAGGCCATAATCTTTTATGTCTTCATCTCCAGGGAGCTTACTGCTAAAATAACCTTTAATTAATCTAGAATTTTTAGTGAGAGGCTTTATAAGGCCTTGGCAATAATGAAGAAAATCAGCTGGGCACAATGGCTCATGCCTGTAATCTCAGCACTTTGGGATGCCAAGGCAGGAAGAACACTTGAGCCCAGGACCTCAAGACCAGCCTGGGCAACACAGTGAGACCCCATTTTCTACAAAGAATTTTTTAAAAAGTTAGCCGGGCATGGTGGCACACACCTGTAGTCCCAGCTACTTGGGAGGCTGAGGTGAGAGGATGCCTTGAGCTCAGGAGGTAGAGGCTGCAGTGAGCCCAGATAGTGCCACTCCACTCCAGCCTGGGAGACAGAGCAATACCCTGTGTCAAAAATAAAATAAAGAAAATCACCCTTAAGGAAAGCTAGTTTGTAGGCTTCTTCACTCAGGCGCATGGGTGAAGTAGAAAATCCCTGTACATTTTGCCAATTGATTTTTATTACCCTCTGTGCATTCCACCAGTTCAGAAGACCTAGGGTGATGTGTATATATATATATATGTATATAACCAAAAAAAAACTTTTGAGTAAACTGCAAAAGAAAAAAAGAAAGAAAAGAAAATGACCAAATTGACCAAATTCCTTCATCATTGGCATCTTTAACCATGGCCATTTTAAGTGTTGTCTTTTTCCTTCTTGGGGAGTTCCTTCTGTGCTTCACAGCAACTGAGGAACCCATTTCACTGGTCAAATAATTTGGTCTATTTTGGTCTATTTGTTCACATGGCTGATTTTCCAGCATTTCCATTGTGCGTACCACCCTAGGTCTTCTGAACTGGTGGAATGCACAGAGGGTAATAAAAATCAATTGGCAAAATGTACAGGAATTTTCTACTTCACCCATGCGCCTGAGTGAAGAAGCCTACAAACTAGCTTTCCTTAAGGGTGATTTTCTTTATTTTATTTTATTTTATTTTTGACACATGGTATTGCTCTGTCTCCCAGGCTGGAGTGGAGTGGCACTATCTGGGCTCACTGCAGCCTCTACCTCCTGAGCTCAAGGCATCCTCTCACCTCAGCCTCCCAAGTAGCTGGGACTACAGGTGTGTGCCACCATGCCCGGCTAACTTTTTAAAAAATTCTTTGTAGAAAATGGGGTCTCACTGTGTTGCCCAGGCTGGTCTTGAGGTCCTGGGCTCAAGTGTTCCTCCTGCCTTGGCATCCCAAAGTGCTGAGATTATAGGCATGAGCCATTGTGCCCAGCTGATTTTCTTCATTATTGCCAAGGCCTTATAAAGCCTCTCACTAAAAATTCTAGATTAATTAAAGGTTATTTTAGCAGTAAGCTCCCTGGAGATGAAGACGTAAGAGATTGTGGCCTCCAACCTGGAGATTTTGTTTATTGGAATCAGCATCAAATAGAAGATTCCCTCCTATCCTGTTGGGAGGAGCTATATCAGGTGTTGCTTACCAACCCCGGCGCTGCTAAAGTGTAGGGCAGTGTCCCTTAAGATATTTGGCCACAGCTGGGCATGGTGGCTCATGCCTGTAATCCCAGCACTTGGGGAGGCTGAGGCAGGTGGATCACTTGAGGCCAGGAGTTCGAGACCAGTCTGGCCAACATGGTGAAACCCCCATCTCTACTAAAACTACAGAAAGTTAGCACGGTGTGGTGGCACAGCCTGTAATCCCCTACTTGGGAGGCTGAGGCATGAGAGTCACTTGAACAGGGGAGGCAGAGGTTGCAGTGAGCCAAGATCTTGTCAGGTCTCACTCTGTCGCCCAGGCTGGAGTGCAGCCTGGTCTCTGTTGCCCAGGCTGGAGTGCAGTAGCGCTATCGTGGCTCACTGTGACCTCTGCCTCCCGGGTTTCGGTTCAAGCAATTCTCCCACCTCAGTCTCCCGGGTACCTGGGATTACAAGCACACGCCACCATGCCCAGCTAATTTTTGTAGTTTTAGTAGAGACAGGGTTTCACCATGTTGGCCAGGCTGGTCTTGAATTCCTGACCTGGTGATCCGCCCCCTTTGGCCTCCCACAGTGCTGGGGACTCCCGCCTTGAGCTGGGTAACCATTTCTTCAAGCTGCTTGTTATGTGGACTCTAGACTGACTGCTGCCACAAGTAGCTATAAATTAATCGAACAATGCTGCACACTGGACACCATAACTCATACCCTGTAGTTCAAAAATGAATAGCCAATCATCAATCAATGTTATTTCTGTAAATCAATGAGAATTCCTAATAAACAACTTTGCTATCAACCCACTCCTTGTGCCCCTTTTTGCCTTTAAAAACCAACCAGAGGGCCGGGCCTGGTGGCTCATGCCTGTAATTCCAGCACTTTGGGAAGCCGAGGTGGGCAGATCACAAGGTCAGGAGTTCGAGACCAGCCTGGCCAATATGGTGAAACCCCGTCTCTACTAAAAATACAAAAATTAGCCGGGCATGGTGGCATGTGCCTGTAGTCCCAGCTACTCAGGGAGCCGAGGCAGAATAATCGCTTGAACTCGGGAGGCAGAGGTTGCAGTGAGCTGAGATCGCACCACTGAACTCCGACCTGGGTGACAGAGTGAGACTGTCTCAAAAAACACACCACAACACAACACAACAAAACAAAACAAAAACACACACACAAAAAAAAAACGAGCAAGAGCTCATATCAAGATTACTTGGGTCTGAGTCTTCCGGGCAGCCGTCCTTATCTCTGCCCAAGGAAACTCTTTAAAATTATATTTTGTGCCTCTGTTTTTTCCTTTAGGTTGACAATCCTAAACAATTTTTCTTCTTATATCAACTTCCCTCTCTGCCTCGTTCAGCCACCTACAATTTTTTTTTTCATCTCTTCTGAGGTAATGAGACCTTTGGGCATAACTTCAAGTTCAGGGGACACGTCATGGCAAGAAGCCCTCTACATCCCAATCAGTTATTGTTTCCTGTTTGCTTAGAGGCAGAAATACCCCCGGGCTCCTGGTTTTATTAGGCACACACAGTGTCTAGACAGCACTCTGAATGCCCCTACTAATTGCCAGCTTTTTTTTTTTTTTTTTTTTTGAGATGGAGTCTCACTCTATCACCCAGGTTGGAGTGCAGTGGTGCGATCTCAGCTCACTGCAACCTACGCCTCCCAGGCTCAAGCGGTTCTCCCACCCCAGCAGCCCAAGTAGCTGAGACTACAAGCATGCACCACCATGCCCGGCTGATTTTTGTGTTTTTTATAGAGATGAGGTTTTGCCATGTTGGTAGGCTGGTCTCAAACTCCTGGCCTCAGGTGATCCGCCTGCCTCAACCTCCCAAAGTGCTGGGATTACAGGTGTGAGCCCCCATGCCAGGCCAAATTTCCAGTTTTAAGAACTATATTTAGGGTTTATCCATAATACTTTCCAATCCACATATATTTTGGGTTAAACTTTCTTTTATGATTTGAATATTTTCTTCTGTGTATTTTTTCCTCCCGTCCCTCTTTCCCTCCCTCCTTCTCCTCCACCTCCTCCTCTTCTTTTAACATGTTGGAGCTACAGTGCAAACTAGAAAACATTGATTTATTTATGTCCTCAGCCTAATAGGGATCTCCAGCTGTATGTTTATTTCCCAAGGAAGACTCTCATGACCAAACCATTCACTGTGGCCATCTGAAGAATCTGTAAAATATAGCTAAGATGGTCAATGCTATAATGAAGAGAGATTATTTATGCAAGGCCTCAATTTATCCTCAAACCAAACTTATGAGCACAATAATACTGATCTCCAACCAGGGCTATTTCTGGGCTTGTCATTTTTGATGAATAAGGAGAAAGATCTGCTAGTATGATCAAATCCAAGCTTAAAAGCTTAAAATTCAATCCATAAATATTTAATTTAAGTAGCTCAATTTATGCATCCTTCTGACAGTACAGTTAGGAAGGTCTGAAAAATTCGTGTAAAAACCTACAATGGTGGCTAAGAAGCTGAGCTATGAAGGGTTTCACAGGCTTACTAGTGTGCTCCCTGACAAAATGTAAAAAGGACCGTGTTTTATATTTAGTATCAAAGACTTTACTAAATTATTTGAGCTTGGGAGTCCTCACACGGTGTTTCTTTTTAAAAATGTTAATTTTGTAGGGGCAAGGTTTCATTCTGTCACCCAGGCTGGAGTTCAACAGTGTGATCATAGCTTACTGTAGCCTCAAAGTCCTGGGGCTCAAGAGAGCCTCCCACCTCAGCCTCCTGAGTAGCTGAGACTACAGGTGTGTGCCACCATGACTGACTAACTTTAAAATTATTTTTGTGGAGATGGGGTCTTGCTATGTTGCCTAGGCTGGTCTCAAACTCCCAAGTGATATTCCCATCTTGTCCTGCAAAGTGGTGGGATTACCAACGTGAGCCACCATGCCCGGCCAGCCCTTTTTTTTTTTAATGAGATGGAGTTTTCGCTCGTTGCCCAGGCTGGAGTGCAGTGGTGCGATCTCGGCTCACTGCAACTTCCGCCTCCCAGGTTCAAGCAATTCTCCTGTCTCAGCCTCCTCAGTAGCTGGCATTACAGGCGCCCGCCACCAGACCTGGCTAATTTTTTTTTTTGTATTTTTGTAGAGAGGAGGTTTTGCAATGTTGGAGGCTGGTCTCAAACTCCTGACCTCCAGTTATCTGCCTGCCCCGGCCTCCCAAAGTGCAGGGATTACAGGCATGAGCCACCACAGCTGGCCCAGCATTTTTAATACTAATGGGATCTTTTCAAATTGGAATAATTATAAATTAGAAAACATTGCACTGGTAGGAAATCCATATAAAGAAAAATACATTCCTTCTACTCTTACAACACTTCTGACATCAACTGTGTGAGTTTCCTACACCAAGTCATTCTCCAACTCTCTTGTAAACCAAAAATAAAATTCTAAGCCCCCTATCCAACTGAATAGATCCCCTCTTGGCCAAGAGGACCCCAGAGAAACCTGAAAAATGGAATTCCCAGCCATGACGGGAAGGGAGGTCAGATACACTTCATGATACCTTCTCCCTTTTGGAGTTTAGGCCCAGCTGACCAGCATGAACATTAAAATAAAGATTATAAGACTGAGTAAACAAACTATGGCAGTGAGATGCCAAATTCCAAGCTGACTGGCATAGCATGACATGACAGATGGCAAACCATGAAGGAAATAAAAATATTTTAGTCCAAAATAGATGTCTTTGAATATTTTGTAATGGCCCTACAAAGCTGTCTTTTGGGGTGGGGGTGGGATGTGCATCTGCAGAGAATTTTCATCAATGCAGCCAGGCCTTCCCTTTCTAGGCTTTTTCTGGACCTAGGAAAGACTAAATTAGGGTCTTGACACCTTTAAGATCTGTGAAGAGACATTCACCATCTATTCTATCTGAGGGCTGCTACCTAGGAGGCTTCATCTACATAACAAGAATCTTGGCCTCCACAACCCACCTTATCTTATTGCAAGCATTTCTTTCTACTGAGACAAAGCTTAGCTCTTTCAACCAATTGCCAATCAGAAAATCTTTGAACCTACCAATGACCTATAATAGAGTCCCCACTTCAAGACATCCCACCTCTTTAGTCTGTATACACTGATTTATGATTTTACCTAAAATTCCTGTCTCCCTAAAATTTATAAAACCAAACCATAACCCAACAACCTTGGGCACATTCTCAGGACTTTTTGAGACTGTTCCCCAAGCCATGGTCACTCGTATTGGCTCAGAATAAACCTCTTTTAATATTTTAGTGTTTGGTTTTTCTGTTAACACTCTGCATACAACAACTGGGTCTCCCACAATTTAATTCAATTTGACACTACCCAGAGTTAGGGGAGACCCCACAGGTTAGGAGCTTACTTCCCACAAGACTGTCCCCCCTTCAGATGATGACACAAGTAGTGGGTCCCCAGGTGACCCACAGTTCCGTCTGACATGGCTATAAATCAAGGGTTCCCCTAAGCCCCCTTCATGTTCAATAATTTGCTATAACAGCTCAGACAACTCAGGGAAACACTTTACTTATGTTTACCTGTTTATTATAAAGGATACAAATGAACGGTGAGATGAAGAGATACACAGGGCAGAGGTCTCTGGAAGGGTCCCAAATGCAGGAGTGTTTGTCCCTGTGGAGTTTGGGGTGTGTCAACCTCCTGGTTCGTGGATGCATTCACCAACCTGGAAGCTCTTTGAACCCCATCTCCATCATTTAGGGGTTTTATGGCAGCTTCATTACATAGGCATGATTAAGGAAAACACTGATCGTGAGTGATTCACTACATCTCCAGCCCCTCTCCCTCCCCTGAAAGTCATGGGGTGGAACTGAAAGCTTTAACCCTTTAATCACGTCTTGATCTTCCTAGTGATGGTATGATGTGGCTGTGTCCCCACCCAAATTTCATCTTGAATTGTAGTTTCCACAATCCCCACATGTCATGGGAGGGACCTGGTGGGAGATAATTTAATCCTGGTGGTGGTTACCCTCATGCTGTTCTCGCAATAGTGAGTTCTCACGAGCTCTGATGGTTTTATGAGGGGCTTCCCTCCCACCCCCTCACTCTCATTCTTCTCCTTCCTGCCGCCATGTGAAGAAGGATGTGTTTGCTTCCCCTTCTGCAGTGACTATAAGTTTCATGAGGCCTCCCCAGCCCTGTGGAACTGTGAGTCGATTAAACCTCTTTCCTTTAGGCCAGGCATGGGGGCCGAGGCAGATGGATCACTTGAGGTCAGGAGTTCAAAACCAGCCTGGCCAACATGGCAAAACTCTGTCTCTACTAAAAATACAAAAAAATTAGCCAAGCATGGTGGCAGGTGCCTATAATCCAGGCTACCTGGGAGGCTGAGGCAGGAGAATTGCTTGAACCTGGGAGGCAGAGGTTGCAGTGAGCCGAGATCGTACCACTGCACTCCAGCCTGGGTAAGAGAGGGAGATTCCATCTCAAAAACAAACAAACAAAAACCACCAGCAACAACAACAACAAAACACCTCTTTCCTTTATATAAGTTACCCAGTCTCAGGTATTTCTTCATAGCAGTGTGGGAATGAACTAATACAGGTGACTACTCACATGTGGCAAATGCAGACAAGGGCACTCTGTGCTATTGGGATGCTGAGGTGGGGGTGTGATAGGAGTTTGGCAGGACTTGTTTCCCAAGACATAGGTCACAAGGACCCCCCTGATAAAACAGGATGTGGTAAAGGAGCCAGCCAAAACCCCCCAAAACCAAGATGGTGATGAAAGCGACCCCTGGTCCTCTCACCGCTCATTATACACTAATCATAATCCATGATTTGTCCATGGTGAAGGAAACTCCCACCAGAACCACGACAGCTTACATACGCCATGCCAACATCCGGAAGTTACCCTATATGGTCTAAAAAGGGGAGGAACTCTCATTTCTGGGAATTCCCTGACTTTTTCCTGGAAAATTCATGAATAAGCCACCCTTGTTTAGCATGTGAGCAAGAAACAAACATAAAAATAGCAACCTGCAACTCTCACGGCTGCTCTTCCGATGGCATAGCCACTCTTACTCCTTTACTTTTAAAATAAACTTGCTTTCACTTTACTCTGTTAACTCTTGAATTCCTTCCTGTGCAAAGCCAAGAACTCACGTCGCCTCCTGGGCTGAACTCCAATGTGGGGGTTCACCCTGTGACAGGTGGATGGGCTTGAGTCCAGGAGTTCGGGTCCAGCCTAAGCAACATAGTGAGACCCCCCATCTCTATTTTTTTCTCAGACAGTATAAGAGACAGATGAAGCAAAGTGCATAAATGGCTGTGAGGAGCCTGTGGTTTGTCAAAGCTGGAACTTTATTTATAAACAAGTTCCAGCATTATCTGAGTGGGTGCTGCTAACAATTATAGCGTGTTCTTTAAAACTGCAGACTGGGATTAGACAGTTTGCCAAAAAGCCACTGAGTACATGAAAGCGAGAATTCTGAATTCTCCATTTATCTTCAGATTTATCACTCCCTCCCTCTGTGCCCTTCTCTGCATCTGCTGTATGTGAGTATGGAGAGTCCACACAATTCAGTCTGTACCAGTGGTCTAGGTTTTCAACTACATCTCACTGGTCAAGCATGTTTGCATTCACAGAAGGAACCCTACCCCCATTTTTGTTTTCCTGTTTTATTTTTAGTACATTTTAGGCCTTAAGAATGTAGGGTTTTTTGTTTGTTTTTTTTTCCTATGAGACGGGAGTCTTGCTCCATAACCCAGGCTGGAATGCAGTGGCATGATCTCGGCTCACTGCAACCTCCCTGTCCCGGGTTCAAGCGATTCTCCTGCCTCAGCCTCCCACGTAGCTAGGAATACAGGCACGCACCACCATGCCTGGCTAATTTTTTTTTTTTAATTTTTTTTTTAATTTTTAGTAGAGACGGGGTTTCACCATGTTGGCCAGACTTGTTTTGAACTCCTGACCTCAGGTGATCCGCCCACCTTGGCCTCTCAAAATGCTGGGATTACAGGCATGAGCAACCATGCCTCACCAATAGTGTTTTATCATACAGAAATAGAAATTACAAATCTCTCAGGAAGTTCTTTGGAAGTGCAGCTTTAAAGACATACTTTTTGACCCCCACTGTTTTCTTTTGCCCAGCTTGGATATGTGTTCTGCCTTCATTATCTCTTCAAGGAGGCATTCACAGGCAGCAGAGTTCTTTTGTGGAGGAACTTTTATAACATTGTCAGTTGCTTTAAGCAGACGTTCTCAAGGCTGATCTGTAGGCTGGATCCAGTGACTGACAAGGATTTTACTGATTTGTACAAAATGAGAAAAATAAGAACAATGCAATGAGTTTTTCATAAAGGAATTTTTTTTTTTTTTTTTTTGAGATGGAGTTTCACTCTTGTCGCCCAGGCTGGAGTGCAGTGGTGCAATCTTGGCTCACTGCAAACTCTACCTCCTGGGTTCAAGTGATTCTCCTGCCTCAGCCTCCTGAGTAGCTGGGATTATGGGTGCCCACCACCATGCCTAGCTACTTTTTGTATTTTTAGTATTGATAGGGTTTCACCATGTTGGCCAGGCTGGTCTCTAATTCCTGATGTCAGGTGATCCGCCCGCCTCGGCCTCCGAAAGTGCTGGGATTACAGGTGTGAACCACCGTGCCTGGCCTCATAAAGGAATTTATTTGTGTCACTTTGATGTATTCTGAGATTGCATGCCCTCTTCTTTTTGAGTTTAAATGTCTTTTATAATAGTAGGATAATAAGAGATAGGTGTTAAAAAAAACCCATACATATTTACTTAATAAAATTAACTCAATGCTTAAACGTATTTGCAAATTTTGCTACTCTGTGAAATCCAAAAGTCCAGAGAACTACCATTTTAATGAATGCAACTTGAGATTTAATGTGATACAATGGATTTAATAAGATTTAATTAAATTCCATTCTGATGAGAAAGTTTTAGATAATCCAGCTCTCCATATTCAGAAAAGTCAACCTACCAGCCCAATTTAATGCTTAGATCCACCACAGGGAAGCAGAAATCAGTCTGGATAATGAAGACCAGAGAGCCAGACTCTTAGACTTAAAGGAACTTCAGAGATCACGTCTCATTATACAGCTGAGAAAATAGACTTGATGGTTTGTTTTCCTGGTCCTGCCATTTACTTGCCATTGCCTTGAGCTAGCTACTCACCACAACTGCAAAGGGTCCCTTCAGGTCTGAAATTCTGAAACTTAACAAGTAACATATTAAGAAAAAGAGATGAGGCCGGGCACGGTGGCTCACGCCTGTAATCCCAGCACTTTGGGAGGCTGAGGCAGGCGGATCGCTTGAGGTCAGGAGTTCCAGAACAGCCTGGCCAACATGGTGAAACCTCGTCTCTACTAAAAATACAAAAAGTAGTCGGGCGTGGTGGCACGTGCCAGTAATTCCAGCTACTTGGGAGGCTGAGGCAGGAGAATCGCTTGAACCTGGGAGGCGACAGTTGCAGTGAGGTGAGATTGCACCACTGCACTCCAGCCTGGGTGACAGAGTGAAACTGTCTGAAAGAAAAAAGAAAAAGAAAAAGAGATCCATCCTCATGGGTGAAGGGTAAAATCCAGGGAAATTCAAGCTGATGCAGAAAACAACAAAATACTCATTTTTTTATTGCCCCAAATGGCCACGATTCATAAGGCTTTATTGTAGCTTGGTATGGAGGGGAAAACCAGATTCCTTATCCCACCCACCTGCCTCTTGCTTTCCTAATAAAGGTGTCATGGTATTTCAAGGCCTGCGGATCAGTGGATCCAAATGCGAACAGTTACTGCCCCCTAGTGGATTTACAGTATGGTGCTCATTTATAAATTCAGATTAAAGCTTGACTGCCCTGTTGCTGAAAGAATTCATCTTTGGCGGTGGAGGGACCTTAAGAAGCCACCTTCATTTTTATGTTTTAACATGTTTTAATGCCCTCGTTCTGCAGATGGGGACACTGGTCCTGTAAGTCACGTAGGTGCTCCAGGGCTTTTTGTTCCAAGTCCGGGGCCCACGCCACTGCACCACAGTTTCATTAGGCTGCATGAGCTCCAGCTATTTCTGGAGTTGCTGGGGAACTACCATGACCCGTCCTTCTGTGGCAGGGAAAGCAAGATACCACCTCATGTTTGGTTTGCCTCCCACTGCGACTTTTGCTGTGGAGGACACCTCTGACACAGCTACGTGACCTAGTAAGGCACACAGGGAGAACGCCGTGTGATCATGAAGGCAGATTTTCAGCAAAACACCAGAGCCAGGCCAGTGTGGTGGCTCACGCCTATAACCCCAGCACTTTTTTGGGAGGCGGAGGCTGGTGGATCACCTGAAGTCAGGAGTTCGAGACTAGCCTGACCAACATGGTGAAACCCCATGTACTAAAAATACAAACATTAGCTGGGTATGGTGGCGGCGCCTGTAATCCCAGCTACTTGGGAGGCTGAGGCAGGAGAATCATTTGAACCCAGGAGGTGGAGGTTGCAGTGAGCTGAAGATCGCGCCATTGCACTCCAGCCTGGGCGACAAGAGTGAAACTCCATCTCAAAAAAAAAAAAAAAAAAACACCATAACAACAACAAAACACCAGAAGCCACGACAGCTGCACCAAAGAGATTCACCCTAATGGCTCTCAGAAGGGGCTGACCCAACCAACACCCTGATCTCAGACTTCTGACTTCCACAATCGTGGGATTACACATTTCTGCGGTCTAAGCTGCTCCGTTTGTGACACTGTTGCAGCAGCTCTAGCAAGTGAATACAGATTTTGCAGAGATTTATCCGTCAAACACTTTTCAGTGGTTACTTTGATTTTGCTGAACCAAATTAAGTTGACTTCCCCAAAGCAGCCAACGACTGGAAAACTTCAAATTGTAAGGATATGTGAACTTCGAATCTCCAGTCCAGTGACTCATCCTGAGCAGGAATTCCTTATACAATGTCTTTGTCAGCCAGGGTAAAAAAGGGTGCTGTGCCCTTACAAAGAAAGTATGACAAAGAAACAGAGAAAGCTGGACTGCCCACAGCCAGACAAACTATTCTGTAATAGAAGTTAGGCTTAGAATGCAATGAAGAATTAATGTGCTCGACTACCTTCAATACTTGGAGCTTCAGAGAGGTGCTCCTGATGAAGCTGGAAATGAGGAAAACGGAAAACAAAATTGTCACCTGGGAGCTCAACTCTGAGATCACTTATAAGGGATCAGAGCAGAGACACGCAAGGTCACCTGAGCAAAGCAAAAGGAAAGTCAGAGAAGCAAATGTTGGCATTTCCTATCCAAGCGCTGTATAAGGGAGAATGAGTTTCAGTCACCAAACCTGAAGTATCTCCTGTTCTAAAGGACAGGTTCTCCTTTTAGGTGGAGATAGATGCAGGGAGTTATGGCTGGAGGACTTCATGTATTTCTGATTCCATCGGCAAGACTCTCTCTGATATAAGTGGAATGCACTAAGCTGTCACAGTTTGATGCCATTAACCATTCCTCGAATTGGCCTTCTTCCTTCATGATCACATGGCGTTCTCCCTGTGTGCCTTACTAGGTCCTTGGCTGTGTCTGAGGCATCCTCCATAGTTTGATGCCATTAATCATTCCTCTAATTGGTAAATATTCCTCTAAACTATTAGCAACCCCATGCTAACTCCGTGAGTACTGACAACCTTCAGATTATCCGTGGCTTCCGTTGTGCCTTAGAGAGAGAACACACTGGATTGCCCCCAGGTTAACTGGCTACTCATGACAATAATTCTTCATACTAAACCCTCAATAAAAGCCTCTGGCCAGGTGCAGTGGTTCACGCCTAAAATCCCAGCACTTTGGTGGGCCAAGGCAGGAGGATTACTTGAGGCCAGTAGTTTGAGACCAGCCTGGGCAACATGGTGAGACCACATCTCTACAAAAAAGTAAAATATTACCTGTGTGTGATAGCATGTGCCTGTAGTTCCAGCTACTTGGGAGGCTGAGGCAGAGGACTGCTTGAGCTCCAGAGGTTGAGGCTGCAGTGAGCTATGATAATGCCACTGCACTCCAGCCTGGGTGCCAGATTGAGATCCTCTCTCTGGAAAAAAAAAAGGGCTGATTATTATTTTCCTCATGTGCTCTGCTTATGAAAGAGACTGAACAATAATATGCACACAAACATTCTAGTCTGATGAAATTTTATTCTTTACTGCAAGTTGATAAAAGGCACTCTTTTATTCTTTTTTATTTTTATTTTTATTTATTTATTTTTTTTTTTGAGATGGAGTCTTGCTCTGTCGCCCAGGCTGGAGAGCAGTGGCACGATCTTGGCTCACTGCAAGCTCCGCCTCCCGGGTTCACGCCATTCTCCTGCCTCAGCCTCCCGAGGAGCTGGGACTACAGGCGCCCACCACTATTCCCGGCTAATTTTTTGTATTTTTAGTAGAGATGGAGTTTCACCGCGTTAGCCAGGATGGTCTTGATCTCCTGACCTCGTGATCCACCCGCCTCGGCCTCCCAAAGTGCTGGGATTACAGGCGTGAGCCACCGCGCCCGGCAAAAGGCACTCTTTTATTAACCTTCTGTCTGCACATTTTTTAGTTAGTGTAAATGAGCCTCTCAGCCATCATCATCATCATAGGGCAACAACTAACAAGAGGGAGGCTTTGAGACTTCAACACACAGGCCCTCAAATAAAACACAACATGGGTGACTTCTGCTATCATCTATGGTGGAGGAACCGGTACAGAATTAGCCTTCCCACCATAAACAACAGAAAAACTAGACAAAAAATATGAGGCAACTCTTCCAGGCACTGGATCACAGGAAGAGAAAGAGTGTAATTCTGGAAAGAATGGGGTTTGAGACCAGCTTGGCCAACGTGGTGAAACCCTGCCTCTACTAAAAGTACAAAAATTAGTCCCGTGTGGTGGCGGGCACCTGCAATCCCAGCTGGGAGGCTGAGGCTGAGGTAGGGAGACTCCTTCTCAGAAAAATTAAAAAAAAGTCCTGTGGAGCTGAGGAGGCGAAAGATGCCAGACGCAAGAGCAGACGGTAGGCTACATTATTATAAGTATCATTATTATTATTATTATTATTATTATTATTATTATTTTGATATGGAGTTTCACTCTGTCGCCCAGGCTGGAGTGCAGTGGTGCGATCTCGACTCACTGCAACCTCCGCCTCCCAGGTTCAAGCAATTCTCCTGCCTCAGCCTCCTGAGTAGCTGGGATTACAGGCGCCTGCCACCATGCCCAGCTAATTTTTGTATTTTTAGTAGAGATGGGGTTTCACCATGTTGGCCAAGCTAGTCTTGAACTCCTGAACTCAGGTGATCCGCCCGCCTCGGCCTCCCAAAGTGCTGGGATTACAGGCGTGAGCCACTGCGCCCGGCCTATTATTATTATTATATTTTGAGACGGAGTCTCACTCTGTTCCCCAGGCTGGAGTGCAGTGGTGCAATCTCGGCTCACTGCAACCTCTGCCTCCTAGGTTCAAGAGATTCTCCTGCCTCAGCCTCCCAAGTAACTGGGACTACAGGCGCGCCCGCCACCACGCCCGGCTAATTTTTGTATTTTTAGTGGGGACCGGGTTTCGCTAAGTTGGCCAAGCTGGTCTCCAACTCCTGATCTCAGGTGATCCACCCTCCTAGGCCTCCCAAAGTGCTGGGATTACAGGCGTGAGCCACTGCACCCGGCCATAAGCATTATTTTAAAAGCAAACTAAACTATAATGCTTAGGGATGCTGCTTGGATGGTAATGCAATAATATGATTACCATATTTTTAATTTACGGAGGGCGGGTATCGGGAGGGCTCAGGAGGCCTCTGGGAGGCTATGGAGCTTTATTACTTGTCCTGGGAGGTGGTTTTTCAGGAATGTTTTTGATAAAGTAATAGGCTGCTTAACTGTTTTGTGCACTTTTTAAAAGATGTGTTCTATATTTCGCAATACAAATGGATTTTTTTTTTTTAATATAAAAAGAAAACTTCATTCGGGATAAGCTGAGGGTGTCCGAGAGAAGCCAGGACCCACTCCCAGGCACATCACCATCTGCAGCCCGACCCCCTCCTCAGGCTGGGTGAGCGGCCTCGCGGGTCACCAGACTCCCAGAACGACGGCTGCAGGCCCCAGAGTCCACGAGGGTGGGTACAAATCCCCTGGGCACAAACAGCCCGGGATGGACACCATCCAGCTCTGCACCCCCCTCTTCCCGCACTCCCCTGGCAAACTCAGTAGCCTCGGACCGTCTGCGCCTGCGCGGACGACTCGGCTGCTCATGCGCCCTCTGCCCCGCAGAAGCTGTAACGGTAGCTGGAGTTTAAAGAGAGGCTGGCTGTGGGGTTGGGACTTCAGTCCTGTGTCCCTTGGACTGCGTTGCAGGTTCCTAAAGGGGCAACTATGTTCAGTTCTAGAAATGTTCCTTTTTTTCTTTTTTCTTTTCTTGCTTTTTTTTTTTTTTTTCCCGAGACGGAGTCTTGCTCTGTCGCCAGGCCGAAATGCAATGGCGCGATCTCGGCTCACTGCAACCTCCGCCTCCCGGGTCCAAGCCATTCTCCTGTCTCAGCCTCCCGAGTATGAGTATCTGGGATTACAGGCGCGCGCCACCACTCCCAGCTAATTTCTGTATTTTTAGTAGAGACGGGGTTTCACCATGTTGGCCAGGATGGTCTCAATCTCTTGACCTCGTGATCTGCCCACCTCGGCTTCCCAAAGTGCTGGGATTACAGGCATGAGCCACCATGCCCGGCCCCCTTTTTTTTCTTTAGACGTATTCTCCCACTGTCACCCAGGATGGAGTGCAGTGGTGCAATCTCGGTTCACTGCAGCCTCCTCCTCCTGGGTTCAAGGGATTCCCCTGCCTCAGCCTCCTGACTAGCTGGAATTACAGGTGCGCCACCACACCTGGCTAATTTTTGTATTTTTAGTAGAGACTTTTGCCATGTTGGTCGGGCTGGTCTCGAACTCCTAGCCTCAAGTGATTTGACGGCCTTGGCCTCCCAGAGTGCTGGGATTACAGGCGTGAGCCACCGCACCCTGCCAGTTCTAGAAGTGTTCTAGCGCTGGGGTTAGCAGACCTCTGTAAAGGGTGAGATAGTAACTATTTTAGATTTTGTAGGCCAAGAGACAAAATCCAGGACATTTAAGAGAGAAAAACAAAACTGCCACAATGTTTTAAATTGATGAAATTAAAAATATTATAATAGAGTACATATATTTTTAGTATAGGCCTACTAATGAGAAGTATGGAATTCTTTTTTGGGAGTGGGATATGGAGGATAATATTTTCCTTAATAGTGGCTCAAAGTTAGTGTTCTCTAGCTCTAAAACACAAATTGATTGCAATGTTCATCTGTTAATACAGATTTACTGTGAGATTTTACCCACTTCATTTTTGAAATGTCCTTTACTGCCAAAAACTGGTATGGGGCCCCCAGCATATGACTTCAATTGATCATATTCATCGCCAGGATAGGAGGGAGGCATTTACAGAATTCTATTTGATTCTTCTCTTGATAGTTGCCTTTTTGCAGGTCATCATATTGCAGATTAATCACTGCCAATAGAAGGTTAGGTGGAAGTGCGGTAGGAAGTGGAACTCCAGAGGTGGGGCTTGGACACCAGACCTAATTGAGGACTAGTTAAAACAGGCGTGGGGCAAAAGCACCACCCCATAAGACACACCCACCAGCAAAGGACATGAACAGACACTTCTCAAAAGAAGACATACCTGTGGCCAAAAATCATGAAAAAAAGCTGAATATCACTGATCATTAGTGAAACGCAAATGAAAACCATGATGAGCCATTCTCACACCAGTCAGAATGGCTATTATTAAAAAGTGAAAAAATAACCGATGCTGGTGAGGTTGTGGAGAAAAAGGAACGTTTTTACACTGTTGGTGAGAGTGTAAATTAGTTCAACCATTGTGGAAGACAGTGTGGGTGTGGCAATTCCTCAAAGACCTAGAGACAGAATTACCATCTGACCCAGCAATCCCATTACTGGATATATACCCAAAGGAACATAAATCATTCTGTTACAAAAACACATGCGCATGTATGTTCACTGCAGCACTTTTCACAACAGCAGACATGGAATCAACCTAAATGCTCATCAATAATAGACTAAAGAAAATGCAGTACATATACACCATGGAATACTCTGTAGCCATAAAAAGGAACAAGGTCATGTCCTTTGCAGGGACATGGATGGAGCTGGAGGCCATTATCCTTAGCAAACTAACGCAGGAACAGACAACCAAATACTGCATATTCTCACTTGTAAGTGGGAGCTAAATGATAAGAACACATAGACACATGGAGGGGAACAACTCACACTGGGGCCTACCAGAGGACGGTGGGTGGGAGGAGGGAAAGGATCAGGAAAAATATCTAATAGATATTAGGCTTAATTCCTGGGTAATGAAATAATCTGTACATCTGTATTAGTCTGTTTTCAGACTGCTATAAAGAAATACCCAACACTGGGTAATTTATAAAGGAAAGAGTTCCACATGGCCGGGGAGGCCTCAAGAAACTTACAATCATGACAGAAAGTGAAGGGGAATCAAGTAGCTTCTTCACAAGGTGGCAGAAGACAGAAGAGCGAAGGAGGAACTTCCAAACACTTATAAAACCATTAGATCAGGTGAGAACTCACTCACTATCATGAGAACAACATGGGGGAAACCTCCCCCATGATCCAATCACCTCCCTCGCTCGACACAAGGGGATTACAGGTCCCTCCCTCAATACGGGGGGATTACAATTCGAGATGAGACATGGGTGGGGACACAGAGCCAAACTATATTAACAACAAAACCCCATGACACACATTTACCTATGTAACAAACCTGCACATCCTGCACATTTACTCATAAAATTAAAATAAAAAGACATGCCCACCAGTGTGCCATGCCAGTTGACCATTGCCATGGCAACACACCAAAGTTCCTGCCCTTTTCCTTGGCAGCGAGACAACTGGGAAGTTACCACCTTATTTCTAGAAATTTCTGCATAATCTGCCCCTTAATTTGCATATAAACAAAAGTGGCTGTAAGTATGACCGCAGAACTGCCTCTGAGCTGCTACTCTGGGTGTACTGTTTATGGGGTAGCCCTGCTCTGCACACTGCCGCTTCAATAAAACCTCTGGCTGGCCCTTGATTTGTTTCCTAGGCAAAGCCAAGAACTCTCCCAGGCTAAGCCTGCCCTGCATTAGAAGCTCCTCAGTTGCACAGTTGACTGGAACTGTAGCTTAAATTTGAAAAATTATCTGCTGCGAATTTGTGTGGGAATGCAGATTTTGATTCTTGTTTTGACTTTTGACATCATAAGAAACATGTAAAGCAGTTTGACTTTACTTGTGATTCAAACAGTGTAGCCATCATAAAAATGACTTTACTGCAGTATAAGTTTTGCATATTAGTGCTGTTTTGACTGCTAATTTTAGGTTGAATTCATTAAGAAATATTACCAAGTCTATAGCAAAAGCTAATTTCCAAAGCCATTCAGTGTTCCTTAATAAGGGTTGAGGGCAGTTCCTATTCAGAAAAAATTCAGCTCTGAGCTTAAACAATCACAGTAAATCTTTACTACTGTGAATCCCTTGAACTGCTGTGTAATAGGGCAAGCAAAGAGATTCAGTTTCTATTTTGGACAAAAATTCATGGAGCTGAAGATGGCTATGGCACGAGAGTGAATTAAATTTCCTGTTGAAACTACAGGTTCAATAACACATGACAGATTCAAATATTTTCAGGAAAGTATCTACTGATATACAATATGATGAATAATCATAGGTTTTTAACACCTTACACTGTCACAAGTTTTGTAAATTTGTCCAATTAACCTTTTATCTGCTCTATACATTTTTACTACCATCAATTGTAACACATCCTAGCAGATTCCACTACAGGTTATACTGAATTAGTGTTTCCTCAACTTCTATGAAAATATTCCCTCCTATAGTTATTCCATGCAGTCTATTCATAGAGGCTAACTCTGCAGTCATGCCAGCCTCAGCACTGACTCAAGTAAAAAACAACTGAGAAGTATCAGTAACATCTGTCAATTCATGAAGAGCCAAGAAAAACTACCTAAAATCACTTGACTTGTTTTTTTAATTAACTACTGTATCAGTTTCCCAGGGCTGCTATAACAAATTGCCACAAACGTGGTAGCTTAAAACGACATTCTTCTGGAGGCCAGAAGTCTGAATCATGGTGTTAGCAGGGTCACGCTCCCTCTGGAGGCTGGGAGGCAGAATTCTTCTTTGCCTCTTTCAGCTTCTGGTGGTTGCTGGTTTCCTTGGCTTGTGGCCACATCACTCCAATCTTTGCCTCCATTTTCATATCATCTTCTCTTCTTGTCTATGTCTCCTACAAGAAAACTTGTCATTGGATTTAGGACTTACTGAGGTTATCCAGGATGATCTCATCTCACGATCCTTAACTTAATTACATCTGCAAGGGTCCTTTTTCCAAATAAGGTCACATTCACAGTTTCCAGGGATTTGAAGTGGATGAATTTGACATGAATATATATTTTTGATGGCTTTTCTTTGGCCCACCACAACTATTGATATTGCTCCCAATGTCCTCAACTCTCTGAGCAACTGTTCTCACTGAAAGGCTAATAGTTTTATTTTTTTAGAGGCAAGGTCTTGCTCTGTCACCAAGGCTGGAGTGCAGTGGCATGATCATAGCTGACCACAGCCTCCTGGGCCCAAGTGATCCTCCTGTCTCAGTCTCTCATGTAGCTGGGACTACAGGTGTGTACTACCATGCTCAGCTAATTTTACCATGATCAGTTTTATTTTTTGTAGAGATGGAGGTCTCACTTTGTTGCCCAGGCTGGTCTCAAACTCCTGGCTTCAGGTGATCCTCCCACCTTGGCCTTCCAAAGTGCTGGGATTACAAGTGTGAGCCATCTTGCCTGGCCTAGGCTAAGAGTTTATTTTCTGTGGACACATTACTTGGCTGCTGCAATCAAACACAATTTAATCAAATTACCTGCAGAAAACAGTTTTCCTTGCTTGGTTAACAAATGAGGCACTAGGAAACTTACTTTGGTTGCAGTCAAATTTTCATTTTTTATTTCTGTGAAGAAATTCTACTGTGATGAGATATAATGTTTTATATTTTATAATTTTTTGAACATTGCTTTCCTGTGAGTTGGGAATATTACAAGTGCTTAGTCTGATAATGCTGCTATATATCATATTCCTTTAGCACAGCTTACTATCATTGCCTAATAAACACACTGCTTTGCCATCCAATTAGATAAAATAATCCACACTCCACTGTTCCTTAATAGCACAACATTCTAAATCTATTTTTTTGCTTGTTTAGGTTGATAGGTTTGCACTGGTAATTTTAAAATACTGTAGTATGGCTGGATGCAGTGGCTCACGCCTGTAATCCCAGCACTTTGGGAGGCCGAGGTGGATGGATCACGAGGTCAGGAGTTCGAGATCAGCCTGCTCAACATGGTGAAACCCCCTCTCTACTAAAAATACAAAAATTTGCTGGGCGTGGTGGTGAGCGCCTGTAATCCCAGCTGCTTGGAAGGCTGAGGCAAGAGAATTGCTTGAACCCGGGAGGCGGAGGTTGCAGTGAGCCGAGATCGTGTCACTGCACTCCAGCCTAGGTGACAGAGCAAGACTCTGTCTTGGAGAAAAATAAAAATAAAAATAAACAAAAAAACCTCCCGTGGTATGGTAATATGTGTGGCACTTGAAATGCTGTTGAATTATAACTATGCCACTGCAATTTGTAGTGCACCAAGCAGCAGTTCTAAATGATGAATACCAGAAATGGTCTTTACTGCACCTACTCAAAAGCAGCCATAGGTAGTACAGCATTGTCTAATGTTGGCTGTGTTCCAGTAAAACTTTATTTATGGATGCTTAAAGTTTTCATCTGTCACAAAATATTCTTGTTTTGATTTTTTTTTCAACCATTGAAAAATGTGAAAATCATTCTCAGCTTACGGGCTATACAAAAACATGGTAAGCCAGATTTGACCTAACTGCTCTAATTTGTTGGCCCCTGGTTTAAGATCTAAACTAGGAAAAGAAATGTGTCAGTGTCTTAGCCTCTTTTCTGTTGCTTATGACAGAATACCTGAAAGAGGGTAATTTATAAAGAAAAGGAATTTATTTCTTGACATTATAGAGACTGAGAAGTCCAAGGTCAAGGACCTGCATCTGGTGAGGGCCTTCTTGCTGATGGGGACTATCTGCAGAGTCCCAAGGTGGCACCGGGTATCATACGGCAAGGGGGCTTAGCACAATAGCTGAAGTCTCTCTTTCTCTTATAAAACCACCAATCCTACTCCCATGATAACCCATTAATCCATTAACCCATTGATCCATGCATACATGAATGGATTAATCCATTCACAGGGGTAAAGCCCACTCATGACCCAGTCACCTCTTAAATACAGTCTGAGCTCAACTCCACTAACCAAAAGGTGGGAGTGCAATGCTGCTATATATTGTACATAGGGTTTTTTGTTTGTTTTTGTTTTTTTGAGATGGAGTCTCACTCTGTCACCCAGGCTGGAGTGCAGTGACATGATCTTGGCTCACTGGAACCTCTGCCTCCTGGGTTCAAGTGATTTTCCTGCCTCAGCCTCCTGAGTAGCTGGGATCACAGGCACCTACCACCATGCTCGGCTAAATTTTGTATTTTTAGTAGAGATGGGGTTTCACTATGTTGGCCAGGTTGGTCTCGAACTCCTGACCTCAAGTGATCCACCAGCCTCAGCCTCCCGAAGTGCTGGGATCACAGGCAAGAGCCACTGTGCCCAGTTGGGTTTTTAAGTGCTGGAGTAAGCTAATAGAAAAGTTCTGGAGCATATGAGGAGGGAGGTTGATCAATGGGATGTGTGAATTGCATTGAGTTATTCCACACTTTGCAAAGGTTTTTCTCTGTGATTAGGCCATCTGTGTTTGTTAATCAGCACCCATTGAAGTGAGATAGGGGTCCTTCCAGACTCTGGGAGATAGGGGTGCTATCTTTCTTGATGGTTATATTTCAAAGAGATGGTACCCATTTTTTTTTTTTAAATCTTAACTTTTAGGTTCAGTGGTACATGTGCAGGTTTGTTATATAAGTAAATCGCATGTCATAGGAGTTTGATGTACAGATTATTTCATCACTCAGGTAATAAGCATAGTACCTGATAGGTAGTTTTTTGATTCTCTCCCTCCTCCCACACTCCAGTCTCAAGTGGGTCCTGGTATCTATTGTTCTCTTCTTTGTGTCCATGTGTTCTCAATGTTTAGTTCTCACTTATAAGTAAGAACATGCGGTATTTGGTTTTCTGCACCTGTGTTAGTTTTCTTAGGATAATGGTCTCCAGCTCCATCTATATTGCTACAAAGGGCACGATTTTGTTCTTTTTTATGGCAGCATAGTATTCCATGGTGTACATGTACCACATTTTCTTTACCCAGTCTACTGTTGAAGGGCATTTAGGTTGATTCCAGGTTTTTGCTATTGTGAATAGTGTTGTGATGAACATATGGGTGCATGCGTCTTTACAGTAGAATGATTTATATTCCTTTGGGTATATACCCAGCAATGGCATTGCTGGGTTGACATCTCACACCAGGCACCCATGTTTTTGAGAAAGACATTCCTAGGTTGTAAAACAGACAAAAGGCTTTTAAAATTATTTACATATTGAAGCAGCACAGAAAGAACCTACAGTTCTTTCTTTATAAAAGTTTTTTTTGTTCTTCTTTTAACCCGTGTCTAGCTCTGTCACCCGGGCTGGAGTGCAGTGGCGCAATCTCTGCTCACAGCAACCTTGGCTCACTGCAACCTCTGCCTCTTCAGCTCAAGTGGTTCTCCCACCTCGGCCTCATGAGTAGCTGGTACTACAGACACATGCCACCATGCCTGGCTAATTTTTTGTATTTTTTGTAGAGAGAAGGTTTCACCATGTTGCCCATGCTAGTCTGAAACTGCTGGGCTCAAGTGATCCACCCTCCTCAGCCTACCAAAGTGTTGGGATTACAGGCGTGAGCCGTTGTGCCTGGCCCAAGACTATAATATTGATGGGACATTCTAAGTCCATAGGCTGTGCTGGGGACTCTCTAGCTTAAAGGTGGGGTGGCTCCATGGCCCACATTCCAAGAGTCTGGTTACACATTACCTACGTATTCTTTCTGGTCCTGGAAGTCTGTATCCTTCAGCCAGGTGCCATAGACAGTTTAACCAAGCCCAGAGGGAGGCGGACACAATTATATCCTGGTCTTCTGGTCTTACTTGGGCTTATGTGCTTGCTCAGGGCTATTCTCGGCTCAGTGGTCAGACAAAAGCTTTGACTGTGGTGAACCTTTGTAGCTTTTACCCCAGAGGCCCTCAATGCAAGGGGAATGTTGCATACAGTCCACTGGTCTGCAAATCAAGAAACACGTCCCCCACTGGGGGTAGAAAGAAGACTTTGGGGAAAATAAAAGGAGAGTTTTAAGGGAGTCAATTTCATATTCTCTTAGGTGTGTCCTGTATGCACTTTTTCTTTTCTTTTCTTTTTTTTTTTTTTTGAGATGGAGTTTCACTCTTATCGCCCAGGCTAGAGTGCAATGGCACAATCTCGGCTCACTGCAACCTCCACCTCCTGAGTACAAGCAATTCTCCTGCCTCAGCCTCCCGAGTAGCTGGGATTACAGGCGCACGCCGCCACACCCAGATTTTTTTTTTTTTTTTTTTTGTATTTTCAGTAGAAATGGGGTTTCATCATGTTGGCCAGGCTAGTCTCGAACTCCTGACCTCGAGTGATCCGCCCACCTCAGCCTCCCAAAGTGCTGGGATTACAGGCATGAGCCACCGCGCCCAGCCTGCACTGTACTTCTTTTATCTGCTTGTGAATGTACCTGCCATTAGCTAGTTTTCCTTTCCCTCAGCCCCCCTCCTTTTTTTCTTTTCTTTTTTATTTTTTTGAGATGGAGTTTCACTCTTGTTGCCCAGGCTGGAGTAAACTAGTGTTCCTTTCCCTCAGCCCCGCTCCTTTTTTTCTTTTCTTTTTTATTTTTTTGAGACGGAGTTTCACTCTTGTTGACCAGGCTGGAGTAAAATGGCACGATATCGGCTCACCGCAACCTCCACCTTTCAGGTTCAAGCGATTCTCCTGCCTCAGCCTCCCAAGTAGCTGGGATCACAGGCATATGCCACCATGCCCAGTTAATTTTGTATTTTTAGTAGAGACAGGGTTTCTCCATGTTGGTCAGGCTGGTCTTGAACTCCTGACCTCAGGTGATCCACCCACCTTGGCCTCCCAAAGTACTGGGATTACAGGCGTGAGCCACCACGCCCGGCCCCCTCAGCCCCTTTTATAGTTGCTCTTCTCTCTCTTGAGAAAGACGGGCCTTAATCCCCTTGGAAACTTGCTAAAGTGCACTGCACAGGGTAGAAAACTCTCCGAGGTAACAATCAAATAAACAATTTGAGACACTCATGTCAGAATTAATAAACAGAATGATTAACGATTGGGTAACATATCCTTTTACGATTCAGCTGATTTCCAATTATTTACATTCTTCAAAGAATAACTCAGAAATGTTTAGTTAATTTGCTCACAAATTATTTACTCACATATGATGGAGTCAGTTGGTAAACTGAGTAAAATAACAAAGGCAAAAACAGAATTGATAAAGAGAGGGAAGAAAGGGAGAGGAAAAATACTACAGACGACCTGGGAACAGGGTAAACTATCTGTTGGTAGCTGATCGTGGATATACAAATCTCTTCAAGATTGAACTGCCTTATTTTACAGGTAACAGCAACCTTGACTCACAGAGTAAAGTGACTTTGTCTAAAGCAGTTTCTCAACAGCAGCAATTCTGGTATCTGGGGCCTGGTAATTCCTTGCTGTGGGGACTGTCTTATGCACTAGATGGTGTTTAGCAGCATCCCTGGCCTTTACCCACCAAATACCACTAACCCCTTCTCCCAAACCCAAATGAATTCACGCACTGCCAAATGTGGGGGGCGGAGGTGGGATAAAACCTCCTCTGCATGAGAACCACTTCTCTCAAGAAACGTCCAGTACCAGGGTAGGTGACCAAGGATTCTGTCGCCCAAGAGATGACAGAAGGCTCTAGATAAACGCACACTCCGTTGCCATTCACCAGGCGTTTTGTTTTTACTTCTCAAAAGCGGCAGAGATTTTTTTTTTGAGACGGAGTTTTTTGCTTTTTGTGGCCCAGGCTGGAGTGCAATGGCGCGATCTCGGCCCACTGCAACCTCTGCCTCCCGGGTTCAAGCGATTCTCCTGTCTCAGCCTCCCGAGTAGCTGGGATTACAGGTGCAAGCCACCACGCCCGGCTAATTTTTTTTTGTATTTTAGTAGAGACAGGGTTCCACTGTGTTGCCCAGGCTGGTCTTGAACTCCTGAGCTCAGGCAATCCACCCGCCTCGGCCTTCCAAAGTGCTAGGATTGCAGGCGTGAGCCACCGCGCCCGGCCAGAGATTCTTTATAGGACATATTAGTCCTTGTCTTCCCCACCCACCCCCATATTGGAAAGATGAACTAATTGAAATATGACTTAGTAAAAACATTGTGCCAACTTGAAACCTTGATTTAGTAAAACATCTCAATGTTTAGATCCTTTGTCCAATGGTAGTATTTATCAGATGTATTCAGATTGCTCAGAAAACCAAAAGGGCATTACAACCACAAAAGCAAAGAAAAATAAGAAAACGTCCCATGTTTGGATCTTGTTCTACTTGTAAAGATTAAATTGAAATGATTAGGCTTTTCGATTCATGAGCCAAATACCGTAACACCCTGGCCTTTGATGGGTTTGGATTTTTAACATTACTCCTGAGATTTCAGGAAGTGGGGTTACAGTTACACTCCTTATAGCTTCTAAGTGTATTAAGTTGAATGTAAGGATGCATAATATTGTTTGAATTGAGCCCCACTACCAATTCTTTAAAAAATGGCATGAATTCTTATACGTAAATGATTTGGTGGAACTATTCCATCATAATTTCTCAATTGTTTATATACCAAGGTAGCCTTAATTTGTATATGTTTCAGTACAATGAAATTTTACTCCCTCTGGGATGCTGTTTGGTTTGTATTTTGAGGAATGTTTTTCTCATGGGAAGAGGAACCTATGACTTCTGTACCTAGATAATTTGTTACATTAAAAAGCTGCTCTTTCAGCAATGTAAGTATATACATACATGTTTTTATGAGGAAAAAAAAGCAGCAGAGATCAGAAGACTGCCACCGTGCTTGGAGAAGAAAGAAAGCCGCGCGTGGCCTTCGCAGTGCTCGCCGGGACTCGTAGTTCCAGGTCTGCGGGCTCCTCCCAGGCGGGGATCTACTTCCTCTCTCGGCCGCGGCCGGAGCACCCGGAAGCTGAGGGGGCGTAAAGTCTTTCGCTTCCTTTCCCCGCCTCTTAGTCCCGCAGATTGCTAGTCGACATGGCCAATAGGAGGGCTGACTGGTACTTCCTGTTATTTGATTGGCTTAAAATTTTGCAACCGCCCGGACAAACTTGCCGAGGATTGGCTGAACCTTCAGTTTTGAAAATCATAGATTTCGCCCGCGCTGCGCCGCCTGGTTGCTCCTCCCGTGCGGTGAGTCCCGAAGGCCCGGAGCCAAGTGGGTCTGGGCAAGCGGGGCCTTACCTAGGGATACCACCGGACTTGGATCGGAGCAGCCTTCAGGGGACGTGGCGCAGTCGAGTGAGTGCGCGTGGGCGTGGGGATTGAGGGGTGGTTCGCGATTTTTTCCCCGGTCCTCTGCTCCGTCCCTGTCGACTCCGGACCAGGGTCGTGACTCCCCACCCCAGCCCCTGGCTACCTGGGCATATGAGGGTCACCTCTTCCAAGTGGCGAGGTCGCCTGCCTTGGTTCTCGGGCCCGAGAGGCCTCCCACCCTTTCCACCTAGGCCCTCAGCTTCCTAGAGCATAGCCCCGTTCCCTCCGCTCCCGGCTGCTTGGCACTTTGTTTTGTGCCTGTGAGGATTAGTGTTGACTTGGACGCGCAGGAAGCCCGAAACCAACCCGGTTGTTTGGCGGAATGATGCCAGATGGCATTTCTGTGCAGTTAAACCCCTCTCTCAACGCCCCCGCCCCCAGCTGAGCAGCATTTTAAACTGACCATTTCCGGAGGCTGGGCCGCCCCTTGTCACTCCCCAAGCCTGTTCGCTGTCAGCGGTTCAGTTTCATTCAGCTAACATGGGCTGCTCGAGGGGTTGCCCAGAGCCAAGACTGGGCGCCTGCCTTTCAGAAGTTGATATCTAGAAGGCGGTATAGCCCGTGGTTAAGGGCACGGTTCTATTTATGCCCCTGATTTACCGGCTGATTTTGACTTCTCTTTGCCTCAATTTCCTCATCTGCCCATGCGTATCCTCAAGGTTGTGGTGAGAATTAAATGAGATGATGTCTGACTCGGGCATGGAGTATGACTCAGTAAATGGGAGCAGCTGCTATGCGCTTTCTGCACAGAGGTGTGGTAGGCGCCCAACTTACAGTACCCTGAAAAGGACAGGAGTCATAGAGGAGGACGATGGGGCCTTCAGTCTGGTGTATGGTGTGGAAGAAGTGTTGGAGAGGAGGAAGACTGGAGAGTGTCTCCCTCGGTGAGGTGTTGAGTGCTCTTTATCTGTGTGCAGGTGCTTACATGGGTTGAAGAAGAGATTTTTGCTGCTCTTCCAGGAGCCTGATTCTTGGTACACTGATTCCTTCTTTTTCAGGGTCACCTCTGTTTTAACTTACGGTAACCCTTTTTAAATGGTTGCGCTAAGGTCTGCTAGAAGCAAACCTCCCCGTGAAAGAAGTCCAATTGCTTTCATGGACTTTGTGAAAGAAGCTCTCATCCACGTTGCCCATTTGAACAAATACTTTTTAAAAAGTTAGCCAGTTGTTGCTTTTCTCTGCAAACCTTTGGCTTCCTTAAACAGTTTTCTCTTTTCTGGCCTGAGGTCCTGCGCTTTGCCAGGGCTGTGGTCTGGGTGCAGAAGGGTTAGGGGAAGGTGAAGGATGACAGTGAAAAGGGCTTGCCCATGATTGGCTGGCTGCAGAGCCGAGGTTTCAGCCCAAAGCCTGTACGATCCTGCCCATTTGGCCCTGCCCTGATTATTGCTGCCCTTGGCATCTGGGAACAGGGGTTTTGAACATGTGTTGGTCAGTTCTAACCTGTGCAGATTAAGTTTATTTGGTGCCCTTTGTGTGGTGGGATGAGCACCTATAGGATGTTTATTTCTAGGTGTAGAGTTGATGGGTGGATTAATTCATTTAACAAATAGTCCTTGTTGCCAGGCACTGCTGTGCTCTGGGCATTCAACGATGAGCAAGACAGACAGGGGTTTGCCCTCAGAGAGCAATTGTTTAGTGGGCAGGGACAGGCAGTAAGCAACAGATAAACAAGCACGCAAGTGCTCTGCAGAGAATTACAATCAATGAATGGGATCATGGCTGGGGCTACTTTAGATTGGTTTTCAGGTTTTCCTGAGGATCTGAGATCCAAGCCATGAGGAGTGAGCCATACAAAATGCGAGACAATGTTCCAGACGCAGGGCAGAGCTTGTTGAGGAACAAAGACTACTGTGTCCTTGAATCAAGCCTGAGGAAGTCCCATGAGACTGAAACTTGACCTGGTGCTACGCCCTGTGAGGGATCAAGGGGTCAGCAATTTATCCCTTCCTTACAAGACCTTCCATTGTAGGTAGGAGGCTGAGCTGTGCATGGTTTTTTTTTTTTTTGAGACAGAGTCTCCCTCTGTCGCCTAGGCTGGAGTGCAGTGGTGTGATCTTGGCTCATTGCAGCCTCTGCCTCCTAGGTTCAAGCGATTCTCCTGCGTCAGCCTCCTGAGTAGCTGGGATTATAGGCGTGCACCACCACACACGGCTAATTTTTTTGTATCTTTAGTAGAGACTGGGTTTCACCACGTTGGCCAGGCTGGTCTTGAACTCCTGACCTCGTGATCTGCCCACTTCGGCCTTCTAAAGTGCTGGGATTACAGGTGTGAGTCACCGTGCCCGGCCGGTTCTTGGTTTTAAAGAGGTAAGTCAGGATGGTGGATCACTGCCATTGACTTGAGGCATGCAGTCTGTTGTTATGGCTTATGACCACCACCCATTCATTTGTTCTTTCACTCATTCACCTGTTGGGATATTTAATGAGCCCCTGTTGTGATGTAGTAGAATATGGTTGTCTCTTGGAATCTTCAGGGGATTGGTTCCAGGACCTCCTTTGGATACCAAAATCCACAGATGTTCAAGTCCCTGATATAAAATGACAGTATTTGCATATAACCTACACACATCCTCCTGTATACTTTATATCTCTATATTACTTATAACACCTAATATGATGTAAAAGCTATGCAAGTAGTTGTTATACTGTATTATTAGGGAATAATGACAAGGGAAAAGAGTCTATACATGTTCAGTACAGATGCAGCTCTTTTTCAAATATTTTCCACTGGTGGTTGATTGCATCCATGGATGTGGAACTCACAGGTATGGAGGGCTGATTGTACTTCTTCCTTGCTTGAGGTTTTTGTAATGGCTATCAAGTTTTTTGTTTTGTTTTGTTTTTTTGAGACAGTCTCGCTGCGACGCCCAGGCTGGGGTGCAATGGCGTGATCTTGGCTCACTGCAACCTCCACTTCCTTAGTTCAAGTGATTCTCCAGGCTCAGCCTCCCAAGTAGCTGGGATTACAGGCGCACACCACCATGACCGGCTAATTGTTTTTGTATTTCTAGTAGAGTTGGGGTTTCACCACATTGGCCAGGCTGGTTTTGAACTCCTGACCTCATGTGATCTACCTGCCTCGGCCTCCCAAAGCGCTGGGATTACGGGTGTGAACCACTGCGCCCGGCTGGTTATCAAGTTTTAAGGAGGATACCTGAGCTGCTAGTTTTATAAGAAAGTGAGAAAAAACTGTTTTTGTGTTTTCTCTTGCTCAATGCTTGTAGGCAAGTTTTCTTAAAAGCAAGATATTGCTTACTGTTCCCTCCTTGTTCTATTTATGCTCCATTTGGAGGGCATTTCAGCTCAAGGGAGAGGGGTGTGGGAGGCCCCTTGAGGGCATATCTCTGGATCACTACTTTCTCACTCATTCCTTTGGAACACAGAATCTCTTCTGCTCACTGGCCTCTCAAAGAGGCAGTTGGGTTTGATGTTCTTTGGCCTGATGTCTGGAGTCAGCTTGTATGTAGTGCAGGGTGGCTGTGTCTTAGCCCTTACTTAACCATGAGTAGTAAGATGAGGGCCTACTGGAGAGCGAGAGCAGGACTGTGTTTGGGCAGGGAGTGAGGGGCCCTGGGGTGGCCAGGAAGACAGATGGCAGTGCCCTGTCGTCTTAAGCCCAGAAAAGGCCATTTGTAAGGAGGACTGTCAATGTCAGAATTGGTTGGGAACTGTGGACTTATGGGGACAGTCATGCTGGCGGGGGGGTGGGGACAGGGAGGTATTTGAAGAGTGTGAGTGGAAGGGCTTCTCTTTGTAGAGATGAGGCTAGGGGATGAGTGTTTGGAATTCTGCAGCTCTGGGGAGTGGCTGTGAGCAGAGAGGGGCCCTGGTTCGGGCACTGGGTGTTTGTGGTGGTTGTGGGTCGGATGGGTATTGCAGCTTGGAGAAAGCCCCAGACCCGTACCCTGGGCCCCTAACTTGTGCCTCTTGTCCCTGCCTTCACCAGACAGAGCCACCATGGGGACGACGGCCCCAGGGCCCATTCACCTGCTGGAGCTATGTGACCAGAAGCTCATGGAGTTTCTCTGCAACATGGATAATAAGGACTTGGTGTGGCTTGAGGAGATCCAAGAGGAGGCCGAGCGCATGTTCACCAGGTGAAGACAGGGGCACAGTGAGAGGCTGGGAACACCAGGGCCTGTCTGGGCTGCTTTGGTCTTGGGGACACAACAGCCCCTCGTCCCCGCCTACCTGGCAAAACAGACAGCCTGTCAGGGCTCCCTGCTGTATACTGTGTGTGCAGTGTGCTGGGGGCCTGACCTAGTGTCATGGGAAGAGGCAGCAGGAGAGATCCAGTCCCTTGCCTATTCGCCATCGTTGCTGGCTGGGCCTCTCAGGGTATGTGGCAATGGACGTGTGCCTGGGAGCTTGCTTCCCTGCCATGTCTCCAGGAGGAAGCCCTGAGTGCCCGCAGGTGACTTGCACATGGCCTTGGAGAGCTCACTTGGTGCTGGACACCCCAGCTTGACCTGTCGCTGCCAGGAAATGGGCAGGGGCCAGGCTGGGTGGGAGAGGGGACCAGTGGTTCCCAGGCAGCCTCGAGTGACACCCTCCTTGTGCCAAACAGAGAATTCAGCAAAGAGCCAGAGCTGATGCCCAAAACACCTTCTCAGAAGAACCGACGGAAGAAGAGATGGATTTCTTATGTTCAGGATGAAAACAGAGATCCCATCAGGAGAAGGTAGGAGGGGTTGGGGGAGAGTGAGCTGAGCAGTGGGCTCTGCGGAGGCTTGGTGCCATCTGGGAGTTTGATTCTGAAGGTGTTGATTTGGAAGTAGCAGCCTGTAGGAGGGGTGGTGGGTACCACTGCGGGTACTGCGTGGGCCATGCTGAGAGGGGTTGGGATGCCACAGGGAACTATAGCTTGACCCAAGACCCTGGAGTCCAAATCTGTGGCTGTGTGTTGGGGGTGGGGGTGTTTGATCTGGGCCCTGGAGAATGGGAAAGATTTCCGTAGGTGGGATGAAAAAGAGAAGCCGTCCTTCTGTTAGGTGAGTGTGACCAGGGGTGTAGACCACGTGCCTTGTCCCAGCCGTCATATTGTCATGCTTGTTTTAGTCCCCCTCAGGAATGATTGGGGCTGCAGAGTGCTAGGGAAAGAGGCTGGGTCTTGGGGTTAGGCTTGGGTGTGAACCCCAACTCTGCCCCTTAGCAGAGCAGTACGGCTTTGAATTGAATTTCTGCCTCTCTGAGCCTCCGTTCCTCATCCCTAAAATGGGGATAGTGGTCTCTGCCTCTCAAGGGCGTGCTCTGGATTAAGGCAGAGCGTGTGTAAGGCTTTCAGCAGGGGCTCGGTGTGGTGTAACTTCAGTCAGCCGGAGGTTTGGATGAATATAATCTTCCTAGCCAGTTCTGTGCGGACTGTGGCATGATCCCCAATTTACAGTTAGGAAGACTGCGGCTCAGACAAGAATGGCCTGGGGCCTCATGTGGTGGCAGAATCTGGCCTGGAACCCAGATCTTTTGCCTTCACATTCTCTTATCATACTGTATCCGAGCTGGTGGCTCTTGGAGAGACTGGGTGCCACCCTGTCCTGCTGCCCGTCTCAGCCTCTGCCCTGCTGCCCCTGCCAGGTTATCCCGCAGAAAGTCTCGGAGCAGCCAGCTGAGCTCCCGACGCCTCCGCAGCAAGGACAGTGTAGAGAAGCTGGCTACAATGGTGGGGGAGAACGGCTCCGTCCTGCGGCGTGTGACCCGTGCTGCGGCTGCGGCTGCCGCGGCTACCATGGCATTGGCTGCACCTTCTTCACCCACCCCTGAGTCTCCCACGATGCTGACTAAGAAGCCGGAGGATAACCACACCCAGTGCCAGCTGGTGCCTGTGGTGGAGATCGGCATCAGTGAGCGCCAGAATGCTGAGCAGCATGTCACCCAGCTCATGTCCACCGAGCCTCTGCCCCGCACTCTGTCCCCGACTCCGGCTTCAGCCACAGCTCCAACCTCCCAGGGCATCCCGACATCGGATGAGGAATCAACACCTAAGAAGTCAAAGGCCAGGATACTGGAGTCCATCACAGTGAGCTCCCTGATGGCTACACCCCAGGACCCCAAGGGTCAAGGGGTCGGGACGGGGCGGTCTGTGTCTAAGCTCAGGATTGCGCAGGTCTCCCCTGGCCCACGGGACTCGCCAGCCTTTCCAGACTCTCCATGGCGGGAGCGGGTGCTGGCTCCCATCCTGCCGGATAACTTCTCCACGCCCACGGGCTCTCACATGGACTCTCAATCGGTGCGGCACAGCCCGATCGCCCCGTCTTCCCCGAGTCCCCAAGTCTTAGCCCAGAAGTACTCTCTGGTGGCCAAACAGGAAAGTGTTGTCCGCAGGGCGAGCAGAAGGCTTGCCAAGAAGACTGCCGAAGAGCCAGCTGCCTCTGGCCGCATCATCTGTGAGTCTGGGGGCTTGGCAGTGGCGGGTGGTCCTTGGTGCCAGACTCAGATGGAGGCTTTCTGAGGGATCATCTAGCAAGGAGCTGTCCAGAGAGCTTTCTGCAGTGAGGTAGATGTTACACATCTGTGCTGTCCTGGGATGGTGGCCGCTAGCTGGCCTCATCTGGCGATTGTGTCCTCAAAATGTGGCTAGTGTGATTGAGGAACTGAATTTTAAATTGTATTGCATTCTACTTCTTTTAGATTTAAATAGTTACATGTAGCTAGTGGCTTCCACGTTGGATGGTGCAGGTCTGACCCAACCTACTTGCTTTACAAGTGAGGAAACTGAGCTTCGGGAAGGTCGGCCACCGTGTGGCTGTGGTTACTGGCCATGTTGAGGCTGGAGCCTGGGTCTCTTCCGCAGGGCCAGCTCATTCCTCCCAACCCTATGCTGCAGAGGCCACTTAAATTCACCGGGTTTGCGCGCCGCCTATTGGCGACACTGTGTTTGATCTGGAGGAGGGAATTATGGCAGCAGGCTCCTTCTGGGAGATCAGATGACTGGGCATCTGATGGGAGCCAGGAGGGGGAACCAAGCTGACTCTGGAGCTGGCCAGCCTGGGTCTGAGTGCCGACTCAGCCATTCACCCACCCTGCAGCCTGGGGCAGGTCCTGGAAACTTCACGGGCCTCCACTCCTTGCCTGTCAACTGGGGCTAATCGCGTCACTTCAAAGGGTCGTTGTGAGGTTTTCTTTGGTCACCCCACACAGGGAGTTTAGAAGGGTGCCTGGCATATAGGAAGGACTCGGTAACGTTAGCTGCTCTCTCAGATCTCAGCTTAGGGGGCCATTGCCCACTGGAGCAGGTGTCTGGAGGGGCAGGCTGGCTGCATGAGGAGGTGAATCTGAGCTGGGAGGGTTCTGAAGGATGGCTGCGCTTTTGCTGAGTGGAAAAAAAAATGCGGGGTTATGTGTTATTGGCAGAGGGAACAGCTTGTACGAAGACCCTGATGCCTAAAGCAACAAGTGATGGGTGTCTGGGGCTCATGCTCACACAAGAGCTTGAACTCGACCCCACTGAAGCAAAAGAAGTGGCTTGATGATGGGAAAGTGAGGGAAATAGGGAGACCAGATAGGAGGCTGCTGTAAGGATGCAGGCAGAGGACGGGCGAAGCAGCAGATTGGTGGCGAGGATAGGCCAGGATTTATCTTTTTTTTTTTTTTGATACAGAGTCTCGCTCTGTTGCCCAGGCTGGAGTGCAATGGCACGATCTCGGCTCACTGCAACCTCTGCATACATCTCAGGTTCAAGCAATTCTCCTGCCTCAGTCTCCCGAGTAGCAGGGATTACAAGCGCCCGCCACCACACCAGGCTAATTTTTGTGTTTTTGTTTTTTAGTAGAGATGGGGTTTCACCATGTTGGCCAGGCTGGTTTCGAACTCCTGGCCTCAAGTGATTCACCCGCCTCAGCCTCCCAAAGTGCCGGGATTACAAGTGTGAGCTACTGCGCCCAGCCCAGGTTTTATCTCAACGCATATTAAATAGTAGCTGGCATCTGCCTGGCACTTTAAGATTTATAAAAGGAAAGGTTATTTCATTTGGTCCTTACAGCAGCATTGTTAGCTTGTGAGGAATTTTTCACTTTACAGAGGAGGAAACTGAGGCTTAAGGAGGCCATGGAGTCTGTAAATCGGGAAGCTGGGGCTTGAGCGCTGTGTGTTTCATTCTGTCCAGAAAGTCAGATGCTTGCAGAAGAGGCTTTGTACAAGGCCGCAGGGCAGGGCCTGTCAGGCAGGGGAGGGCACCTCACCTTGGCAGCTTTCTCTCTGCCTGAGTCACACTGCCTGGGGACGGGCCTGCTCCAGGGTTTGGGGTGACATACTCTGGGGCGTGTGCAGATGTGCAGTCTGCCACACTGTCTATTTCTGGATTCTCAGAAGGATCTAAATGGTTCTGATCTGTTTTGGAGATTTTCTCAGGCCTGGATCTGATCTTGGGAAGGGGCTTCAAGGGGGCAGGTGAGCCTGGGCCTGTAGAGGGAGGGCCAGGCAGGGTTGCAGAGAATCTCTGGAGACCTTTGGAGCAGACATCCAGATCTGCAGCTCTCATGCCCTTCCATCACTCTTCCCTCTCTGTCTACCCTTTCCCTGCCCATGAATGGGCTTCTGATTTGACTGGTGCATGTTACCTGGGTCTGTCTGACTCCCAGCCCAGCATCATCTCTCCTCTTGAGGGGGTGGAGGAGAGAGAGGAGGATACAGGATCTAGGATCTGGAGTCACACAGACCCTGGGTGACCTTGGGCACACCCCTTCTCTCAACCTCAGCTTTTCTGTGAAATGGCGATAACACTTGCTTTGAATGTGAATAGATAACTCATCTTAGTGCTTGAGTGTAGTGGATACTCAGTACATCTTATTTGACAAAACTCACCAATGGCTGATGCTCAGTTTGGGTGCGACAAGGCCGACCCCTAGTGAGGAGCTGCAAGGGTGTCAGGGAGTGGGGCGGTGACAGGGAAGGAGGCTTCCTGGGGGTCTTCCTGATACCAGGCTCTGGGAGAGCTCTCGGGCAGCTCCAAGGTGGGGTCTTGGTTTGGGTGTTCCCCACGAGCAGCCCTTGACACAAGGATTTGAGTTCAATTTGTTAATTTTTGGGAAATTAACAAATTTAATTTCCCAAAAATTAAATTCGGGATGGGAAGGAAACACCTGCACCACAGGAATGGAAAAATGAGATAGGAAAAAAAGCCAGCAGTCAGCGTGGGTGGAGGGGGCTTCTGGAAGCCAGAGTGTGGCCCCGGGGCGTGGAACTGCTGTGTGTCAGCAGGAATCCCCTGCCTCCTGGCCTGGTGCGCACCTGCCTGCGGGGCCCATCGGGCAGCAGTTCTGAAGTGGATAGGAAGGGACAGGCCCACTGCCTCAGGACTCCACCTTGGGGCGTTCGAGCCACCTCTGCATTGGAGAACAGTCCTTCCATCCCTCTGCCAGTGCTTAGGCCACTTCCCTACCACCAGACCAGCTCTGAGGCCTGAATGGTGTGCAGATGGCACTTAGCATTCCAGAGAATGCTTGTGCTGGTGGGAGAGCCATGTAGTCACATGGGCGTCTTCATCAGGGAGCACGTGAGCTGGGATGACACAGCATGGGGAGATGAGGAGGATGTATCTTCTGGGTATAAACCCCTTAAATGGGGGTCATCACCACCCATGACTGTCAGCCCGGCGCTGCAGCTGCTCCCACCACCTCCCCAAACCTGGCTGCTATACCCAGGAAGGGTCCTGGCTTCCCTTCTCTGTGCCTGGCCTGTTGTCTTCCCTCTTTTCCTGAGACCCTGTGCACCCCAACCTCCTGCTGGCCACCTCCCAGCCTGAACTCTGACCAAGCCCCCATGGCTCAGGATGCGCCAGCTCAGCTACCTTCTCTCTGTTCCCCAAAAAAGCCTCTTTTTTTCCTGCCTCGTGGCCTTGGCCCTCCTTCTCCCTAGACCAGTGGCACTGGGAACAGGCATGCTCCCAGCTAGGAAGAAGCCGGGGACATAAAGCTGGCAGCTGTGGTGAGGATACCAGGGTGAGTGCTGAGGGTGAGGGACCCGGGCTTCCTGTTTTTAATGATTAAGCCTCAGCCTCAAAAAGCTTTTGACAGCCTGGACAACATGGCCAGACCCTATCTCTACCAAAATGGAAAAAATTAGCCAGGTATGGTGGCATGTGCCTGTAGTCCCAGCTACTCAGGAGGCTGAGATGGGAGGATTGCTTGAACCCAGGAGGTCGAGGCTGCACTGAGCTGAGATTGTGCCACTGCACTCCAGCCTAGGTGACAGTGAGACTCTGTTAAAAAAAAAAAAAAAAAAAAAACTTTGATTATGAGGTTATATCTATTGATTGTTACTGTATTAAAAATTAAAACTGAGGAGTTTAAAAGTATTTTAAATATTAATATTTTATATGAATATTTAGTACTTTAAAGATTTTTAAACATTGTTTAATATTTTAACATTATAAAATGCAAGTACCAAGCCTATCACCTGTTTACATTAAGACTTTTTATGAAAAAATAACTTTTCCAAAACAAAAATGTACTGAAGAGACTGGCGTTATTCTACATTTTGCAAATCTCTTTATTGTATGACTTTAAATAAGCCACATTCTGCGTTTGATCTGTTGTTGCATTGTGTTGTTTGGGTTAAAGTAACTGAAGAACTGGACGGGCGAGGTGGCTCACACCTGTAATCCCAGCACATTGGGAGGCCAAGGTGGGCGGATCATGAGGTTAAGAGATTGAGACCGTCTTGGCCAACATGGTGAAACCCTGTCTCTACTGAAAATACAAAAAATTATCTGGGCGTGGTGGCACGTGCCTGTAGTCCCAGCTACTCAGGAAGCTGAGGCAGGAGGATTGCTTGAAACCGGGAGGTGGAGGTTGCAGTGAGCTGAATTCACGCCACTTCACTCCAGCCTGGGTGATAGAGTGAGACTCTGTCTCAAAAAAAAAAGTAGCTGAAGAACATCTGGCCTCACATAGACGTGTAGTTGGGAAAGGGAGGAGTATCTTCATAGCTTTTTCAGATAATTATGCATATTCTTTGTTATCAGGACCAGCGCAAGAAGTGGTAGTTCTTAAAGGTTTGTTGTGGTGTGGAATCTGAAACCATGTTGCTGATTCCACACGGGTCTACCTTGCACTTTGTTTTGTGTTTTTTTGTTTTGTTTTGTTTTTGAGATGAAATCTCACTCTGTCGCCCAGGCTGGAGTGCAGTGGTGCGATCTCAGCTCACTGCAACCTCTGCCTCCCGGTTCAAGTGATTCTCTTGCCGCAGCCTCCCGAGTAGCTGGGATTACAGGTGCCCACCGATGCCCGGATAATTTTTGTCTTTTCAGTAGAGACGGGGTTTCACCATGTTGCCAGGCTGGTCTCAAACTCCTGACCTCAAATCATCTGTCCGCCTCGGCTTCCCAAAGTGCTGGGATTACAGGCGTGAGCCACCACAACTGGCCACACTTTGAATGGATCTTTTAGATGTATGTGATTTCATAACCACATACATCGATCATTTCGAAAATATTGTTTCACCAAGTTATGCACGTCTTCCAACTGTTGACACCCTTCATTATATAATATCCTAAAAAAGCACATTTGTTTTCTGACCTCATCAGAAAAGTCCTTAGATATTAGGATGCTGTGACCCTGCTGGTGGTGGATACGCACTTTTCAAAATTCTACTCTTGGATTCGTTTTGGCTCAATTTTTTTTTCTTTTTGAGATGGAGTCTTGCTCTGTTGCCCAGGCTGGAGTGCAGTGGCACAATCTCAGCTCACTGCAAGCTCCGCCTCCCGGGTTCACGCCATTCTCCTGCCTCAGCCTCCCGAGTAGCTGGGACTACAGGCGCCCACCACTACGCCCGGCTAATTTTTTGTATTTTTAGTAGAGACGGGGTTTCACCGTGGTCTCGATCTCCTGACCTAGTGATCCACCCGCCTCGGCCTCCCAAAGTGCTGGGATTACAGGCGTGAGCCTCCGCACCCAGCCTTGGCCCAATTTTTAAATTATTGTCAGCACATGGTGTTTTATTTTTGTGATGGATTCACTTCATTGACTTGTGAAAAAATGTCTTCCAGATACCCAAGACTGAATAACCATTGTCAGTCGTTCTTTTAATTAATAATAGTGGTTCAGGTGAAAAAGTGGCTAGTGCAGCTGGCAGCTTAGAGACGAGCGCTTTTCACAGAGAGTTGGGTTTGCAGCAACAGGCATTGTGCACACTTCCCACCTCAGCACACAGAAGAGTAGAATGGCATGTACTTGAGTTTAGATTTAGTAAAATTAGGACTTTTGCAGGCGCAGTGGCTCATGCCTGTAATCCCAGCACTTTGGGAGGCTGAGGCAGGTGGTTCACTTGAGGACGAGTTCAAGACCAGCCTGGCCAACATAGCGAAACCCTATCTCTACTAAAAATATAAAAAATTAGCTGGGTGTGGTGGTACGTGCCTGTAATTCCAGCTACTTGGGAGGCTGAGGCACCAGAATCCCTTGAACCCATGAGGTGGAGGTTGCAGTGAGCTGAGATTGCGCCACTGCATTCAGCCTGAGTGACAGAGTGAGAGTCTGTCTCAAAAAAAGAAAAAAAATTAGTACTTTTTACACCTTCATCAAGGACATTCCTCAGTGAAACTGGACATCTCTCCTTCCCGTGAGTGTGTGGTCCGAGGATAGTGTTTGATGCTCTGGCCTTGACTGGGGCTGAGGCTTCAGCAGCTAGTTCCTCATTGCTTTTGTGCCATCAGGGCAAATGTCAACATAGTGAAAGGGAAAGTAACATTTTAGTATCATAATTTTAGTATCATGATTAGTTATGACCTCGTGGATCCCCCATGGGTCTCAAGGACGTCCAAGGGTCAGAGGATGCAAGCTGAGAACCACTGGCCTGGACATCCTCCTCCTTTGTAAACTCCTCCAGGCCAGCTCAGGTCCCCCCATCATAGGCTTTTAAAATTCTCTGCTCTGGACCAGGCGCGGTGGCTCACGCCTGTAATCCCAGCACTTTGGGAGGCCGAGGCGGGTGGATCACTTGAGGTCAGGAGTTCGAGACCAGACTGGCCAACATGGTGAAACCCTGTCTCTACTAAAAATACAAAAATTAGCCGGAAGTCGCTTGAACCCAGGAGGCAGTGGTTGCAGTGAGCTGAGATTGTTCCACTACACACCAGCCTGGGCAACAGAGCAAGACTCCGTCTCAAAAAAAAGAAAAAAAATTTCTCTGCTCTGTTCCATCATTGCCCATGCTGGTGTTGTTGATAGGACTATTTGATGATTGTTATCTAGACCAGATGGTGGTTCTGTTTTGCTCACCATTGGGGTCCTGGGGCCTGGCCCAGGTCCCAGTACACTGTAGACACTTGATGAATATTTGTTGACAGAATAAGCTGCTTTGTGTTGGGCCCCATGCTGGGAGTTTGGGGCCTGGAGCTGCAGCAAACATTGTCCCTCTTCTCAAGATATTCCCAGCCCAGTGAAGGTGCCCAGCCGTGCTCTCAGATGGGCATGGGAAGACCATCTGGGAAGCAGCCGGGGACATGAAGCCAGCAGCTCCGATAAGGACACTAGGATGAGTGCTGAGGGGAGGGTCCTGGGCATGGTGGGGGCTCCACGGCTAGTGATGGGAGCAGTGGCCAGGCCCTTGCTGGAACCCGGTCCCCTGGACCCCTTAGAGTGGGACCTGTGTAGTCTCTGATGAGATCTTTTGTGCCTTTCTTTTCCCCCTCAGGTCACAGTTACCTGGAGAGGCTCCTGAATGTTGAGGTGCCCCAGAAAGTTGGGTGAGTTCAGTTCCAGAGCTTCGGAGGTAGGCAGGGCACACCGGGACAGGGAGCCAAGGTGAGCACCAGGGCTGGAAGCAATTCCTGGGCTGAGTCTTCCCCACTGAGCCTTGACCGCCCAGGAGCTGCCCCGTTTTCCCTGTCTGACCAGGCAGTGAGTGATGTGGGTGTTGGCCGCCTGGTCTCCTTGCAGCGCCCGTCAGCGTTGCTGGTTGCCTGGCTAGACCTGACCCTGGGGCGTGGGCTCCAGAGGTTGGGGGTGAGGCAGGGCTGCCAGGAAGAGCTACATTCAAACTGGCTGGGGTAGGATAGGAGTGCTCCAGGATTACACCCAGTGCTGCTTCGGGCCAGGACACAGACTCCTTTTCCTGAAGGCCGTGTCCTGCCATCACTAAAACCAGCCCCCTCCCTCCTTGCTGCAGAGCAGAGGGTTTGTTCTTGGGACGGGGAAACAGGGTGACTGGGCAGACCTGCTGGCCTTGCCAGCCCCATGGTGAATAGAGAACAGACCACAAAAGAGACGCAGCTCACCTGGGCCCAAGAGGTGGAGGCGGAGCTGAGGACAGGGCTCACATCCTGAGCCAGCTCTGTGGTGGGGTGCCAGGGAGATGAAGCCACATTCTGAAGCTGACATCCCTCGTCTGTCCATGGAGCCATTGCCGGGAGCTGCCATCCTCCTATCCCACAGGGGGCTGTGGGTTCGTGGCCCTGGCCAGGGCACCTTGTGTTGACCTCTTGGGTCCCCATCCCTAGAATGGTAGAGGGACTCCCTAGGGGGAGGGCTTGGACTAGCTGGGCAGTCCCCTCAGAGTCCCTCTTCTGTTTTCAGTTCTGAGCAGAAGGAACCCCCCGAGGAGGCTGAGCCTGTGGCGGCAGCTGAGCCAGAGGTAAGACGGCTGCCTGGGGAAGGGAGGACTCACCTCTGGGGCTCCCGCTCTGCACTGCGGCCATCCTGGGCCTTGGGTTCCAGGTCAAGACCCCTAAAGCCTTGGTTCTTTCCACAGGTCCCTGAGAACAACGGAAATAACTCGTGGCCCCACAATGACACGGAGATTGCCAACAGCACACCCAACCCGAAGCCTGCAGCCAGCAGCCCGGAAACACCCTCTGCAGGGCAGCAAGGTGAGGCTTCCTGACCTGCCGTGTGCAGTGCCCGGAGCCACAGTGGGCCTTGGCAGCCTCGGCCTGACCTTCTCTCTGGGGATAAGGAAGCCCCATTTTCTGGGCCAGTAGGCTAAAGAGAAATTAAACCTGGGGGTGCAGAGATCCCTATTGAGTCTGTAGACTTCACCTCCCACCGTTGGGCTGGAGCTGTCACTGAGTGCAGCATGGGGGGCTGTGGCTGGTTGGGACAGGAAGCAGAGGAAGGGGCTGCATCGGTGTATGGATATGAAGAGGCCAGGTCAAGGCCTTGACCTTGACTGCAGGGGCCAGTGGGAAGAGCTGTGGGCTGGGGATTGAACACCCCACCTGGCCTCCTGTTTTGCCTCCCCCGCCAGCTCCTTTCTGACCTTTGTATGTCCATCCTTGTCTAAAGAGGGCTGGAGAGCAGTGGGTTTGGGAGTGTCCCAGGGTCCTGCTCACATCTCCCTGAGAAGGGTGCCTCTCTCTGGTGGAAAGTGCACTGTAGCTGTGAGATCTTGAACACGGCCTCCTCCTCTTTACGACGTGGTCAGGGACAATGGTCATGCCAGCCCTGCAGCCCCAAGGGCTGCTGCGAGGAACTTTTGGAGTAAGGTGCACCTTCTCCTAGCAGTGAAACGAAACAATACTGACCCTACACCCTCCATGTTGACCCTGCAGCGGGAGCTGCCCCCTCCTGCTGTCATGGCCACACCAGCTGCATGGCCCAGGAGGGGTGGGATTTAGAAGCTGTGCAAGGGGCTTGGAGCTCCTGCTTCTACAAGGTGTCCACACACTGTTCTTAGTGTCAGAGGTGGGTGGGGCACGTCTGGGGCTGCCGCCTCGACAGGACCGTCCCGCCCTGCCTTGCCTACCATAGAGCCAGGCACTCGCGGGGAGGTGTTCATGAGCTGGGGGCAGCCAGGCCCTGGCATCTGTAGATCTGTATTTTTAGTAGAGGCGGGGTTTCACTATGTTGGCCAGGCTGGTGCTGAACTCCTGACCTCAAGGATCTGCCCACCTTGGCCTCCCAAAGTGCTTGTAGATTCCTCAAGGCTAGTCAGGGTTAAGGCTGATATGTCTGCGTTTGGCCACCCCGGAGCTGCCAGGAAGGGAGCCTTGCCCACTGCCAAGGCTGCTGCCCAGGGACCCCTTCCCCCTACACCCCCATTCCCACCCTGCCGCTGCCATCGTTTCTGCAGCCTTGCTGAAATTGCTGTCTTCACAGAGGCCAAGACGGACCAAGCAGATGGACCCAGAGAGCCACCGCAGAGTGCCAGGTTTGCATCCGGGAAGGGGTTTGTGGGTAACTCTGAGGGCCCTGGAGGATGTGGCCTTGTGTCTCCTTGCTCAGGGAAGGTGGATGTGTGCTCAGGGGCTTCAGAGCCTCTCTGCTGGGGTGTGGCCTGGTGTTGTGACTTAACCAAGGAGGCGGCTCCATGCTGTGGATGAGCGCAAGCCTGGGAATAGGGCGACCCAATTGTTGACCCTGTCTTAGTGTGGTCTCCTGGCCATGTGACCTTGGACTGTTCACCTCCCTTCCTCTGAGTGGGCAGCAGAGGGTTGCTTAGGCTCTGCAGCCTCTTTCAGTCTAGAGGCCTGTGGCCTGGGCCCGGTATTGTTCACCGGGGTGACTTTTGATGGGGTGTGGCTGGGCTGTGGCGGGCTGCCCTGTGATGCCACCGCCCGCGCCTTGGCAGGAGGAAGCGCAGCTACAAGCAAGCCGTGAGTGAGCTGGACGAGGAGCAGCACCTGGAGGATGAGGAGCTGCAGCCCCCCAGGAGCAAGACCCCTTCCTCACCCTGCCCAGCCAGCAAGGTGAGCCAGGCACCTGCCCCCTCCTGGAGCCCTGACCCCCTTCAGTACCCTGCCCCGCCTGCCCACTCCTGACCCTGGTCCTCGTCTGCAGGTGGTGCGGCCCCTCCGGACCTTTCTGCACACAGTGCAGAGGAACCAGATGCTCATGACCCCGACCTCAGCCCCACGCAGCGTCATGAAGTCCTTTATTAAGCGCAACACTCCCCTGCGCATGGACCCCAAGGTGAGGGGCCTGTGCCCAGGCCGGGCTTTGTGGGAGCTGGGCAGTGTGGCTGAAGGTCCAGTCTGTCCTGTAAGATACTGGGAGTAGTGTGAGCCTGGGCGGAGGCAAGTGTGGCCTGGCACTGTTAGGGGCCGGTTGAAACCTCTGTGGCCACCGGCTGTCTTGACCTCTGAGGGCACTGTCCTGCACTTGACCTTGTGGGCTCTGGACTACAGCCTGGAGGCTTGGCCGGCTCAGTGTGAGCCCTGGGGATCTGTGTAGTTAAGGTGAGAGGTACTTGTGGACACCTCCACCACTGGGGTGAGGGTTGGGTGACAGGAGAGGCGGTGGGGGTGCTGCTGGCAGGAGGGCAGGCCCCACGCAGGCTTGCTGGCACAGCTGGGCATGTGGCCTGCCTGGCAGGATGCTCCCCGGCCTGGCATTAACTCTTGCCTTTTCCCTTGTCTCCTCCACAGTGCAGCTTCGTCGTAAGTAAAGCCTTTTCCTGTCGGTAACCTCGCCCCACCTAGCACTCACCCGCTGTAGCCCCTTCCCTGCGTAGCTGACAGCACCTGTAGATGCACTAACATTGTAAGCGGAAGGGGAGCCTTAGGAAGAGAGTGGGACGGTGAAGGGTGCACTGGCTGGAGGCGCCCAGCAGTTCTGGGCCCCAGCGTCCTTCTCTGCCCTCCCTGCCCTTGACTCTGCTCCTAGGAGGAAGCAAGGGGGTGTGGCTTTTCACCAGGGCTACAGCTTGATGTGTTCTCCACAGCCACCTTCCCTTCCTCCTCCCCTGCACCAGGCCCCGTCAGGGTCTGTGGGTCTTTGAAGAGAACAGACAGGTTGTCTGTGGTCCCCAGAGCTACTGAGATTTATTGGTTCACAGACCTGAGCAGTAGCCTTGAGGCAGTGGGGTGATGGGGGAGCGCAAGTGTGGGTCTGAACTGAGGTGGAAGTGCTGGGTCTTGCTGTGCTGGGTGACAGTAGAACAGTGGGTAGTAGCGTCTAGAAACAAGTCGCAGAAGCTGTTCTCTTCTCAGACACCTCAGAGCTGAGCTGAGCCAGGCTGGCCCTGAGCAAGGACCCTCAGATGGGGACATGCTTAGCCCGCAGCCCCAGCTCCCCGTGCCATTTGCCAAGGCCACAGTCACCTCATTCCTTTAGTTCCTGCAAGCCTTCTGAAGGGTCCTCTGCAGCCACACAGGGACACCTGTGACAGCCAGGAGGGCTTCTGCCTCCAGTTGAGGGCCTCGGCAGGTGAGAGGGGCTTCCCAGCAGCTGGCCAGGTGGGCCCTGAGCTGGCTTCTCCTCATGGAGGCCTGTTCCCCTCTTGTTGGAGAGGGTGACTGACAGTATACCTTCCAGTGGCCTTACCACCTGTGCCGATTAGAGCCCTGCAGGTCTCACAGGGTGATAGAGAAGACCAGGAAGTGGTCCCCTTTCCTGCTTTGGGGATCCCAGGTCCCTGCACAGGGCATCTAGTGGGTGGGGACAGTCCATAGTTAGGAGACCAGGGGGCTACGGAGTCATTTTGGACTGCATCCTGAACATTCTGCTATGAGTCTCTGGGTCTTGTTTAAATCTATGGACAATGTTGATATTTTCTCAGCATTGCAGTTTAGTAGCAATTGACCTGGTTAGGTTTAGGCTGCAGGTTCCCATCTGCCTTCTGTGGACTCTGGTTCCAATGTTAGTCCCGATTTTGAAGATGGCAGTGCTGTTTGGACTTTTCCCGGGTGTGTGCCAGTCAGCAGTCAGCCTGGGACTTGGCAGGTGGTCTGTTAGTTTAGTTCTCAGCCTTCGGTGTGGTAATTAGGATCAGATCCTAGCATCTGCAGCTTAGAGCTGAGCCTGGGCGTTCGTCAATAACCTGCAGCATCATTTTCCCGATCTCCTCTGGGGCTCCCTTTTCTGTCCTCCAGCCGGGAAGCTGGGGCTTCAGTTACCTTGTTCTGCTTTGTGTGCTTCTACGACTGTGTCCAGGGCCACCTGCCAGGGGGACAGGGAAAGAACAACACATAGGATTTGGCCCACACTTTTGGGATCACAGCTCCTCCTCTGAGTTTTGACTTGGCAGCTTTCTCTGTCCAGGGTCACCTGGCAGGGGGACAGACAGAAGAGCAACACACAGGGTTTGGCCCACACTTGTGGAATCACAGCTCCTCCCTCGAATTTTGACTTGGCAGCTTTTCTTCAACTGCTGCTGCCCCTGGTTGCCATAGGACTGCTTGTGGGCTGGGGCACAAGGCAAAGAAGAAAAGAGAACAAACAAAAATGGGATTTCTGCCTTCTCTGAGCGTTAGATACTCCCTTTCTGCTGCTTGAGTCAGGACTAGAGGGCTTGTCCTGGAATTCTTTCTGTCCGTGCCCCAGTGACTCCTTTGCAGTTCCAGGCTGTGTTGAGTTAGGCTGGAGAAAAACAATGGAGAACTCACTGCTGGTTGGCTGGTGCTTCCAAGTCTGGTCTTCTTCCCTATCTGCCTGCTCCTCTTTACTTTTCAGAGGCCTCAAGTAGCCGCTCCTTGCATTCTGTCCAGGTTTTGTAGCTGCATTCAGTGGGAGAGAGAGGTGGAGTATGTCTACTCCATCTTACCTGTTCCCGGGACCCCTTCTCTCCATCTTTGGGAGGATGGTATTACCTTGGAGCCAGATTTCTAGGCGAGAGTGCTCCTCCAGTTAGGCTCAGAAGCCAAGGAGAAATCGATAGTAACCAGTACAGGAAGAGGGGGAAGCTATTGGACACTGTGCCTAAAGGTGGGAGTCTACTGGGAGCCAGGTTCGGGTGATGGGTGTGGGGCTTCCCTCTGGGTCCCAGCCTCCACCCAGCCCCAGACTGTTCAAGGGGAAAGCACTAGCCTTGTCCTTGGCCAGGGAGGGCTTAGAGCCCCTGCCCATCCCTGCTGGCTGCCCATTGCTGTGGCTGTGCCCCTGGGACTTTCTGTGTCTGCCCAGGAGGGGGTGCCAGCATCAATCAGCTTTTCAGCCAACTAGTACTTTTTAAAAGTTGCCTTAAAAATGAACATAGCCAGCTGGGCGTGGTGGCTCACACCTGTAATCCTAGCACTTTGGAAGGCCAAGGCGGGCGGATCCCTTGAGGTCAGGAGTTCAGCACCAGCCTGGCCAACATAGTGAAACCCCACCTCTACTAGAAATACAAAAATTAGCTGGGTGTGGTGGCACATGCCTGTAGCTCCAGCTACTCGCGAGGCTGAGGCACGAGAATTGCTTGAACCTGGGAGGTGGAGGGTGCAGTGAGCCGAGATCGCGCCATTGCACTCCAGCCTGGGTGACAGAGCAGACTCTGTCTCCACACACACACACAAAAAAAAAAGAAAAAAGTGCATAGCCATGTCACAGGAAGTTTGGAAAATAAAAGAAAATTAATACCATCCCTAATCCATCTCACTAGACTGTTAGCATTTGTCAATATTTCCTTTTATTTTTTTCAACTATTATGAAATAGTTGATATACACAATAGAATATATGTATATATATAGTATGGATATTATAAAGCATGACAGTAGTAAGTTAAGCCTTGCATCTGCACCACCCCCTTACTAGAACATTCACCATGATTGGAAGAGCTGCCTTTCTGCTCCTCACCCTTCCAAGCTCATCCTTCATTTTCTTTTTCAATGCACAGTTTATGTAGTTGTCATTAGCACATAAATCCTATTTGGAGCCTGACTTTTGTGTTGCCCAAAACTTGGCAGGGCTCAATGGAGGGCACTGTGGCTCAGGCCCTTGCGAGGTAGCTGAGTGCTCCTGGGAGGAAAGGCGGGAGCTGCGGGCCTTGGCTTGGGTGCTGTTGGGGCCACGTTGGGGATACCTCTGCCTAAGAAGCATTCTGATGCTGCCACCCACGTGGCTGCAGGCTGCTGGGGACTGTGGGCAGCTTTTGGGGCTGGGTGGGGGGTCGTCCTTGCTCATGTCCCATCTCCCTCGCCCCCCGCCACCCCAGGAGAAGGAGCGGCAGCGCCTGGAGAATCTGCGGCGGAAGGAGGAGGCCGAGCAGCTGCGCAGGCAGAAGGTGGAGGAGGACAAGCGGCGGCGGCTGGAGGAGGTGAAGCTGTAAGTGGCCTGGCTTCCTGGACTGTGGCCCATCCCAGCCTTGGTGGGGCTCCCCATGACTATCCTATGCCCCGCAGGAAGCGTGAGGAACGCCTCCGCAAGGTGCTGCAGGCCCGCGAGCGGGTGGAGCAGATGAAGGAGGAGAAGAAGAAGCAGATTGAGCAGAAGTTTGCTCAGATCGACGAGAAGACTGAGAAGGTGGGAGCCTGGGCTGTGGAGGCCCAGGCAATTCAGACTTGGGCCAAGGGTTAGGACTGGACCCCTCAGGAAATTGCAGATTTGTCACTGTACCCCTGTACCCATCTCCTGTCTGCCCCATGGGCCCTGGAGTCCACTCAGCTCTGGGTTTCCCTGGCAGCCCTTTGTGAGTGGGGTCTGACACTCAGGCAGGACCGGCTTCTGGTGTCCTCTCCCTGGGCGGTGGGAACAAGCCAGGTGTGCAGGGGCAGGTGGGGCCTGCCACACACAGTTCTGGGCTCCACTCTGCAGGATTGAATGTGGGTGCTCCAATGGGCATGTGTGGGTGGGCTCTGCAGGCCAAGGAGGAGCGGCTGGCAGAGGAGAAGGCCAAGAAAAAGGCGGCAGCCAAGAAGATGGAGGAGGTGGAAGCGCGCAGGAAGCAGGAGGAGGAGGCGCGTAGGCTCAGGTGGCTGCAGCAGGTGCGAGCGCAGGTGGGCCTCAGGGAGGAGGTGGGCGGGGTGGGCGCTGTCTCAGCACCATGGGGCCCTACTGGATGCACCCCACCTTGTGGGGTTGACCCAGACCATCTTGTTGCTTCATGCTAAGAAGGAGGTTTCCCAGAAGTCTCCAGGGCGGGGATGGTGACCAGAACCTGCCTCTCCTGTAGCAGCAGTAATTTGAGGGTTAAGTGCTTGTACTTGGAGCCAGACTGCCTATCTCAGCTCTGCCATTTATTAGCTGTGTGACTTTCTACAGGCTGCTTGACCTCTCTGCTTCCATGTCTTCAAGTAGCAGTGAGGGTTAAATGTGTTAATGTCTGTAAAATGCTCAGTAGTGTCTGATGCCTGCTAAGAGTTCTATACAATTGCTGTTATGGTCCACCCCCTGACTGTTCTGCCTATAAGAGTAAGGGCCCACCTCTTCCCAGCCAGTCTTAGGACTCTAGAGAAGGCAAATCCATCATTAGGGGTTATGTGACTAGTCACCAAGGTCAGTTATTTACTATGTGCTAGGCCCTGCTGTGTGTTGTGCATATCAACCCAGCAACCCCATGAAGTAAGTGTAGGAATAACTGCAGTCTCCATTTTATAGACGAGGAAACAGGCCAGAGGGTTTAAATGCTTGCCCATTGTTTCATAGCTAGCGAGTTTGGCTCCAAGGTTCCTTTCTGCTAAATCTACAGCAGCAGCAGCTGTCACAAGATGCCTTTTCAGGCTGCTGCTGGTGGTTCTGGCAGAGCCTTGCTCGGGATGTCCCACGGCGCCATTCCTGGGTTGTCCGTGGTGGTGGCTGATATGAGGGGCACCTGGGCTTCGGGGGAGTAGGGCTGCTGTCCTGCCTCTCTGGCCTGGGCCTGGCCACAGCACCTGACCTTGCTCTCCGTTTCAGGAGGAGGAAGAGCGGCGGCACCAAGAGCTGCTGCAGAAGAAGAAGGAAGAGGAGCAGGAGCGGCTGCGGAAGGCGGCCGAGGCTAAGCGGCTGGCAGAGCAGCGGGAGCAGGAGCGGCGGGAGCAGGAGCGGCGCGAGCAGGAGCGGCGGGAGCAGGAACGGCGCGAGCAGGAGCGACAGCTGGCAGAGCAGGAGCGTCGGCGGGAGCAGGAGCGGCTCCAGGCCGAGAGGTGAGGGACCTGCTGGCCCGCCTGCCTGCCTTCCATGTGTGTGGAAGAGAGACGGTGTGAACCTTGCCTGGACACAGCCCCACCTGCACGTGACGGTTTGCAGGTGCTTTCCTTGGCACCAAACCCAGAGGCCCACCTGAATACACTGCCCATTGGCTATGGGAGATCCAAGGAGTGGTAGGTGGGCTTGCTTAGGGCTTGGCTTGGTTCTGCCTCCAGCTGCATGTGCTGACCTCTTAGGTGTCTTTTTGTAACTGTCAGGGGTGTGGTGCTCAGAGGATGAGCTGATATTTCTCAGCAGGGCCACCATGGGCATTTTGGGCAGGAAAGATCTTTGTGTTACATTGCAGGATGTTTGGCATCCTTGGCCCCTGTCCCCACTAAATGCATCTCCCCTGATGAGGACGATAACTCAGATTGCCCCCTACCGATATTTTCAGACTGTTCCCCTGCCTTGGGAACCGTGGACCCAGGAGCCCTGGGATTTTCCAGCTGTGCAGATGCAGTGGTCTCTGTACAATAGACAAGAGTTCCATGTTTAGTTTTACAGGCATTTGTCCCTGGCCTACCCTGTGCCTGGTTGTTCTGAGAGTCGTGGGGATGCCAAGGAGGAAAAGCCACACTCACTGTTGGTCAGGAGATACATGGGATCCTGTGTCTGTGTGCACAGAAGTAGAGCACAAGGCCCGCATGAGACACGCAGGCCCCGTAGCTGTTCCCTCTCCCGCTCTACCTCCTGGGAAACACCGGGCAGCACTTTTTTTCCGTGTCCATCTTCGTGGGTGGCTTCAGGTTTATCAGATAAGTGAAGAGTCACAGCCAGAGGGCTGCACTGAGTCAGGGCTGCTTGATGGGGACAAAGCTGTCCTTGGTCCTCTGGGCAGAGTCTGGGAAGGCGAGAAGGCGTAGGGTGCAGCTAATGTGCAGGGTGCTGGGCAGGGCAGGGGGCTTTGAGGGTGGTGGTGTGATAGTCATAGTGTCGGCAGCTTTGGTGGGTACCCGAGCTGCATGCTTTACACCTGTTTCCTTGTTTAGTCCTCAGTTGAAGCCCATGGTGGCATGGGAGCCATCAGCTCCACTTCACACAGGGGGAAACAGGTCCAGAGAGGTTAAATGACATGTTCAAAGTCATGAGCCAGTGTGTTGTGGAGGTGACTCCAGAACTCATCCACAGCCTCTTGTTCATGCTTGGAGCCAGTGTCTGCCCTGAAGGTTAGGATAAAAAGGGGTATTGTGGATTATCCCATTTGATTCTCATGTTGACCCTGGAGGAAATGTGTTATGGTCTCCATTGTATAAAAGTGTTATGAGGCTCAGAGACCTAAGTTACAAGGAAAAGTGGGGGCCAAATGTTGGGCTCCAGCTTGTGTTCCCTGCACCCTCAGGTGTGCACACTTCTAGCCCCGGGGCAAAAGCGCAGCTCTTGGCTCTAAACTGGTTGCCCATTCAGCAATCCCACTTTCTAAGGTGTGTCCTACTGGCTGGGCCTGGTTTCCCCAGCAGGGATGGGAACAGGGCTTGGGCTGGGGCTCCACTTCCTGTCCTAACAGGCTCTTGCTGGGTCCTCAGGGAGCTGCAGGAGCGGGAGAAGGCCCTGCGGCTGCAGAAGGAGCAGCTGCAGAGGGAACTGGAGGAGAAGAAGAAGAAGGTGAGGGGAGCTGGGTTGCGGGCTCCTCTGGGGTCTGCGCTGAGCTGTGGGCGGGTCTGGACTCCTGCAGCAGGGGCTGCCTAGGGAGGGGAGGGAAAGGGAGGAGAATGGAGCGGAGGGAAGGGGAGGGGAGGGAAGGGCACCTGCACAGCTCCCTAACACCCCATTGCCACCTGGGTTCCAGGAAGAGCAGCAGCGTCTGGCTGAGCGGCAGCTGCAGGAGGAGCAAGAGAAGAAAGCCAAGGAGGCAGCAGGGGCCAGCAAGGCCCTGAATGTGACTGTGGACGTGCAGGTGCAGCCTGGGCCCCAGTGGAGAGGCTCTCAGGTGGAGGGGCCCACTCTATTCTCTTCCCAGTAGCTAGAGGCACAGGCTGTGTTAGGCCCCTAAGGAAAAGGACAGATACACTTGGCCCAATTGTTTTTACTACTTTTTATATTCTTTGTTATTCTAAAAGTAGAATTTGTTGAGGTGGGGGATAAAAAGGAACTAAACCTTATAGAAGAGTATACAGTTTTAAAAAAAGGGACCCTCAGGAAAACTCTACTAAGCGCGTTGTATATCCTTCTAGATTTTTACTTATGTAACCCTTTTAACACACACACAGATATCCTCTCTCTCTCTCTCTCTCTCTTTCACCCATACACATACATATTTAAAATGGGCACATACCATTTGGTGGCTTGATTTCCAGGCCCCCAACCCCCATGGTTTTTTTTCACTTAGTATATTATAGACATCTGTCTATTTCAACACAGGTCAATTTCTTAGTTTTGATGACTGTGTACCTTAATTATGCTGGAATTCAGCCGGCTCCTCTTGATGAGCATTTGATCTATTTTCACTTCACTGCTGTTACCAAACAAAACAATGTTTTCATTGCAGCATTGTTAAGATGTGGAAAACTTGGAAGTTAGTATGGTATTTGTCAATGATGGATGGTTACGTTGCAAATCCTGGAGTCTCCTTAGTGGTTCCCGGGAGGATTCTAGACACACTGACCTGGAAGAAAGTTTGCAATACACCTTAGCATCAAAAAAGGAGATACAGAGAGTGTGTGTTCTGTGACTTTTTAAAATTAAAAAGTAGGCCAGGTGCAGTGGTTCTCGCCTGTAATCCCAGCATATTGGGAGGCCAAGGGGACAGATTACTTGAGGTCAGGAGTTCGAGACCAGCCTGGTCAACATAGTGAAACCGAGTCTCTACTAAACATACAAAAAATTAGCCGGGTGTGGTGGTGCACACCTGTAATCCAGCTACTTGGGAAAGCTGAGGCATGAGAATCTCTTGAACCTGGGAGGCGGAGGTTGCAGTGAGCCGAGATCACACCACTGCACTCCAGCCTGGGCGACAGTGAGATTCTGTCTCAAAAAAAAAGAAAAAGTGATCCTGCACCTTTTGTTTCTCCTGTGAAATGGGAGGAGGTGAGCAGTGCCCCAGCACTCCTCGGTGGTGAGAGATGGGAATGCCATGGAGGGAACTGACGGCCACATTTGTTTTTCCAGTCTCCAGCTTGTACCTCATATCAGATGACTCCGCAAGGGCACAGGGCCCCTCCCAAGATCAACCCAGATAACTATGGGATGGATCTGAATAGCGACGACTCCACCGATGATGAGGCCCATCCCCGGAAGCCCATCCCCACCTGGGCCCGAGGTAAGCAAAGCCCACAGCTCCCTGGGAGACTCAGGCCCTCCCTGGTCCTCATCTTGAGGGCCCTGGAAGTAGTGGGTTGGCTGCTGCGGTGTTGGGAGGCTGCCGTGTGCTTCAGTTGGCAGCTCGAGGCTCTAGCCTTGGGTATGCATGTGCCCTGGGGAGTGTGGGGCACCCTGTGGTCATTGTGCTTTCCTGAGGACCAGACCTATGAGGTTGGGTTCCTTTGTTCTCAACAAATATATGAAATTGTGCTGGGCTTGGGCATGGCATATGCTGCTGGGTGTCCTGACTTGGACTAGGCCCTTCCTTAGAGTCCCATCCAGCAGGGCTGAAGAGACTTGGACCTAAGTAAGCCACCTGGGGCAGAGGCAGAGCTAGAATGGGGAAGGGTTTAGGCAGAACACCAAGCTGGAGCCTGGGGCTTCCGGCCAGCTCGGGGAGGCAGGAAAGTCCCTGAGGAGTGCATGAGGCACTTGAGCAGGATCTGACCTGGAGTTTACAGGCCCCAGCATTAAACCAGAATGTGGGTGAGCGTGACTGCAATGTCTCAGGCCTGAGTGCAAGGCCAGCTTGAGTGAGCAGGGTAGGTGCTAGAAGTGGGTGCTGCCAGAGTGGATGGGGCCCGTGGGTACCATGGGTGCCTTGCAGCGGTTGCTGAGCTGGAAGTCAGGGAGGGGTGCAGACGCCCCAGAGGGAAGGGCCTGGAATCCCATAGCTGGTAGGCACACTACAGAAACTTGGTTTTGTGAGTTTCACCTCATCTGAACCCTACAGTAACTGGCATGTGCTTTAAGCCTCTTAACTACTAGTGTCAAGTCATTTGGGAGATGGCAGTGAGCAGGAGCCAGCTCGCTTGCAAAGCCATCTAATCGGAGGTGACTTTGAACAGCTTACTTAAATAGTTTCCTCATCCGTGAAAGGGGGGTGAAGACAAGACCCAGCTGAGGAGTTCTATTGAGAGTGACATGAGTGAGCTCACGGCTGGCCCTTAGAGCCGCACCTGGTGCTGAGCAAGTGCTGGTGCATGTCTGGCCTCCTGATCCCCTGGGTCTTCCTCAGCCCCGTTGTCAGGACTGTGATCTCCCACATCCACGGCCCAGAGGCCCCCTCAGCACTGCACCAGGGCCTGTGGGGTCTGTGAGAAGCAGCTGGCCAAGGTGGTCAAGGATGGCATCCTATGCTTAAGCTCTGGAACTGGGCTTGTCTTCAAACACAGGCTCTGCCATTATTAGCTGTATGCCTTTGGGCAAATCTGCTGAATGGGAGAATACAGAACCTGCCTCCCAGGTGGTGGTCGGGACAGGTTCAAGGAGTGCCTGGCTCATGCGAGCTCTCAAGGACTTTGTAAGGCTAAGCTGCCAGAGGAAGGTTGGAAGGATGTGACACAAGGGCGTTCTCTGGGTTCGATGGTGGTACAGGCAGGGACAGGGCTGAAGAGGGTGACAGAGCTCTCTGTAGGGAGGTTGGAGAGGGTGACAGGGCTCTGTGGTGGGCAGGGGATGGGGAGGTTCATGGAGAGCCCCAAGGCAGTGTCTGGTCTGTGGTCTCCTGCAGGCACCCCGCTAAGCCAGGCTATCATTCACCAGTACTACCACCCACCGAACCTTCTGGAGCTCTTTGGAACCATTCTCCCACTGGACTTGGAGGATATCTTCAAGAAGAGCAAGCCCCGCTATCACAAGCGCACCAGCTCTGCTGTCTGGAACTCACCGCCCCTGCAGGGCGCCAGGGTCCCCAGCAGCCTGGCCTACAGCCTGAAGAAGCACTGAGGCTGGCCTGCGGCCTTCTTGGCAGCCTCGCCTCCTGTCCATGTCTATCTGTCTGTCTGTCGGTCTCTGTCTTGGTCTGTTGCCCTCCTTCTTGGCATGCCATTGTGGAGGGCTTGGCCAGGTGTATATAAACGTCCTCTGTGCTGGGTGTTTCTGCTGCAGGTGGCAGGTGGCCCCAGGCCTGTTTGGAGGATGGGCTGGGTGGGTGGGTGGGGAAGAAATGGGCCCAGCCCCACATGGCCTGCAGACAGTGCTCTGTAAATAGTTGTTTTAATTTAGCTGAATGTTAGCATTTTAGTCTTTGGCATTTTAGCGTTTGGGAGGTAGATTAATAAAGTATATTCCTTCAAGCCTGCTGTTGATACCATGAAGACTGGGCGCCTCAGTCCCAGCCCTGTAGCTGTGTGTCTTGGGCCACCAGTGGCCTGCAGGACGAAGGTACTGTTCCATCACCTGCGGTGTGCCTCAGGATCACCAGGTGCAGGCCCCCACCCTCGGAGATGCTGCTGCAGTGAGTGGTTCCACTGCCTGGATAACCTGTGAGGAACACGTCAGTTACTGTCACGATGGGGCAGGTGGAGCTCCTTCCTATTTTTTGGGGTGCTCCCTGTTTGTAAAGGGGAGTTTGTTCATTGGGAAAGACCTGGGTCTTGACACGGCCCTGCCACTTAGTCCCCTACCCTCTCCATTCCCCAGGCTCCACCCGTGCTGCTCAGGTGCAAATGGACTTGAGAACATCTATGTGCTGGTGAAGCATGAGGTCTGAGTAGAAAAGGGGTATCCCTTGAGACCACCTTGGGACCAGTGCTTGCAAGCAGCGAGATATTTCCCTAGCAAAACCAGGCAGCTGCTAATTAAATGCTTAGAACCAATGAAAGCTGGCTGTGGTCCTGCCTGTGAGCTGCCTACTGCTGCCTTCTGAATGCATATATCTGCTACTGTAGCCCCGGGTTGTCAAACTATGGCCTGTGGGCCAAATCCAGCCACAGTCGGTTCTTTAAAGTTTTATCGAAACACAAGCAATGGAAATGCCCATTTCCATTGTTGTCTTCAGTTGCTCTGCTCCGAGGGCAGTGTTAAGTTGTGCAGCAGAGGCCCCTCCATGCAAAGCTGAGTATGTTTACTATTTGAACTTTTTCAGAAGTTCTGCTTAAGGACAAAATAAAGCCTAAATCCAAGAACACTTTTAAAAATGAGGAAATAGTGAACACAATAGACGGAAGTCTGGAAGTTTCTACCCATGCCAAGAAAAGCATTTTATGTTTTGTTCACATATGTTGTGCAATTCAAATTTTTTTCCCTATATTCTCTGACTAGACACTTGTACTGAGTCAATTGGCGAGTGTGTCTGTCTAAAACCACAATATCAAAATATCACTTAAAGCATCTTTACATAGTGTGTTTAAGAAAAAGTTGTTATTCAGCAGAAAGGTAATTCCAATTGGTCTGCATATTTATCAGCAGTTGGTATTGTCTGTTTCTTATTTTAGCCATTCTGATAGGTGTGTACTGATATCTAATCATGGCTTTAATTTGAATTTCCCTAATGGCTGATGGTGAACATCTTTTCATGTGCATTTCTGTCATCTGTATGTCTTTGGTGAAGAGTCTTCAAATCTTTTGTTCATCTTAAAATTGGATTGTTATATTACCGTTGGGTTTAAGAATCTACATATTATGGATACAAATATGTTGTCAGATATGTGCTTTGCAGCATTTTCTCCCAGTCTGTAGCTTGTCTTTAAAAAAAATTTTTTTTTTTTAGAGATGGGATCTTGCTACGTTGGCCAGGCTGGTCTCGAACTCCTGGCCTGAAGTGATCCTTCTGCCTTGGCCTCCCAAAATGCTGAGATTGTAGGCATGAGCCGCCATGCCTAGCCCAGCTTGTCTTTTTGTTTACTTACCAGTGTTTTTCAGAGAACAAAAATTTTAATTTGATGAAGTCCAATTAATTAAATTTTTAAAATAGAGTGTGATTTTTTTGTCATGTCTAAGAAACTATTGTCTAGTCCTAGGTCCTAATTCTCCTTTGTTTTCTTCTAAATGTTTTATTATTTTACATGTTAACGTTTAGATTTATGATCTATTTTGAGTTAAGTTTTTTTTAAGTATGAGGTTTATGTTTTTTGTTTGTGTTTAGGAGCATATGGATGGATGTCTAGTTGTTCCAGCACCATTTGTTGGAAAGACTATCCTTTCTCTGCTGAATTTCTTTTATATCTTTGTCAGGTATTAGCCATATTGGTATGGGTCTATTTCTAGACTTTTTATTTTCTCCCATTGATCTGTACATCTCTCCTTTTGCCAATACCACATAAGTCAAGATGACTATAGCTTTGTAATAAGTATTAAAATCTGGTAATATAATTCTTCCAATTTTATTTTTCTTTTAAAATTATTTTGACTATTGTATCAGTGTTACCTTTCCATTTAAATTTTAGGATTAGCTTAGCTACAAAAGTCCTGCTGGGATTTTGATTAGAATTGCATTAAATCTATAGATAAGTTTGGGGAGAATTAACATATTTATGATTGCCTTTTAATCCGTGAACATGACGTGTCTCTCCATTTATTTGCATGTTTAATTTCTTTCTTCAGCATTTTATAGTTTTAGCATACAGATCTTGTACATATTTTCTTAGATTTATAACTATTTATTTTCTTGGAGCTGTTGTAAATGGTATTGTTTTTCTGATTTTTGGTTTCTACTTGTTCATTGCTGGTGTATAGAAATACAGTTGGCTTTTGTGTCGGCTTTGTATCCCGTGATGCAAGTAAAGCAGTACTGAGGGGAATTTATAGGGCTCAATGCCTGTGTTAGAAAAAAAGGTCTCAAATCAGTGACCTCAGCTTCCACTTTAAGAAACTAGAAAAAAAAGACCAAATTAAAAGTGTACACAGAAAAGGGGAAATCATGCAAGTAAAACAGAAATTAGACATTAGGAAGAGAAAATATAGAAAATTAATTAACCAAAAGCTGGTTCTTTGAGAAGCTCAAGAAAATTCTATTTAGACTGATCAGGAGAAAAGATAGATTACCAATGTCAGAAATTAGGTAGCTTCACTACAGATTCTACAGATATTACAACAATAATAAGAGACTATTATGAATAACTTCTAGGAATACATTTGACAATTTAGATGAACCCATGCAGATTCCTTAAAAGATACAAATTAGTTTACTTAGGAAGAAGTGGAAAACCTACATAGCTCTATGAAAGATGTGTTATCACAAAGAAAATGGTAGACATAGGTAGCTTTAGTGGTAAATGTTGCCACGTATTTAAGGAAATAATACTAATTCTGCACAACCTCTCACAAGAAATATAAGAGGAAAGAATACTCAGTTCTGTCTCTGAGGCCAGCATTGCTTTGATCCCCAAATCAGACATTGCAAGAAAAGAAGACAATTATCCCTCATGAACATCAACACAAGAATTCTTAGAGTTTTATCAAGTCCAACAAGTTAAATAAAAAGGATTACACTTTTTGTTGTTGTTGTTGGAGGCAGGGTCTCACTCTGTTGCCCAGGCTGGAGTGCAGTGGTGGGATCTCGGCTTGCTGCAACCTCTGCCTCCTGGGTTTAAGAAACTCTTGTGCCTTGGCCTCCTGAGTAGCTGGGATTATGGGTATGCACCACCAGCCCAGCTAATTTTTGTATTTTCAGTAGAGATGGGGTTTTGCCATGTTGGCCAGGCTGGTCTCAAACTCCTGGCCTCGAGTGACCCACCTACCTTGTCCTCCCAAAGTGCTGAGATTACAGGTGTGAGCCACTATGCCCGGCCAGGATAATGCATCTTGACCAAACAGAGTTTATCTTAGGAATGCAAGGCAGGTTTAACATTTGGAAGTTAATGTAATTCACTATTAATTATAGAGGAGGAAAATCATATGATTAAATTAATAGATGCAGAAATTCAATGATTTGATGATTCCACACTAGTAATTTAAGATAAAAGCTTTAAGATTTAAAGGGAATTTCCTCAGTTTGATAGGGCACTTCTACAAAACTCCAGCAAACACTTCCTAGTGAATGTCTAGATGCATTCCTCCTGCTACCAAGTCAAGTACAAGGATGCCCACTCTCATTCCTTCTGAACATTTTATGGTAGTTCTGGCCAGCACAGTAAGGCAAAAAGAAAAAGGCATTGGGAAGGAAGAATTAAAACCTGCCAGAGACAACTTGTACAAAATCTGATAGTATCTACCTAAAAGCTATTAGGATTAATATGGGCTTGGCATACAAGGTTAATATACAAAAATCTATTGTATTTCTATGTACTAGCCATGTGCAACCAGGAATTGAAATTTAAGGAATACAGTTTATAATGTCCAAAATTATCAAAATCTAAGGAGTAAGTCTGACAAAAGATCAGGAAGACCTATGCAATACAGTGAGAACTTCAAAAGGTTGCTGAGAGAAATCAATGAAGACTTAAGTGGGATATATATTGTGTTCATGGATCAGAAACTCAGTGTACTGAAGATGTCAGTTTCCCCCTAAAAGATTTAGCCCAGTCTTAACCAATTCCAAATGGCCCTTTATTTATTTATTTATTTTGGAGAGTGTCACTTTGTCGCCTAGGCTGGAGTGTAGTGGCATGATCTCTGCCTCCCGAGTTCAAGTGATTCTTGTGCCTCAGCCTCCCAAGTAGCTGGGACTACAGGTGTGTGCCATCATGCCTGGCTAATTTTTGTATTTCTAGTAGAGATGGGGTTTGCTATGTTGGTCAGGCTGGTCTCACTCTAGTGATACACCTGTCTTGGCCTCCCAAATTGCTGGAATTACAGGCATGAGCCACTGCACCCAGCCCCAAATGGCTTTTTTTTTTTTTTTGGATAGAAATTTATGAAAAAAATTGGTTTTACAATTTATATTTATGCTGGGTACAGTGGCTCACACCTATAATCCTAGGACATTGGGAGTCTGAGGTGGGTGGATGGCTTGAGCCCAGGAGTCTGAGACCAGCCTGGGCAACATCGTAAATCCCTGCCTCTACAAAAAATACAAAAATTAGCTGAGCACGTATCTGTAGTCCCAGCTACTCAGGAGACTGAGATGGGAGGATCACGTGAGCCTGGGAAGTCAAGACTGCAATAAGCAGTGATTGTGTCACTGCGCTCCGGCCTGGGTGACACAGCAAGACCCTGTCTCAAAAATTGTATTTAACAGCATAGGACCTACAATAGCTAAAACAACTTAAAAATAACAAATTTGGAGAGGTCACACTACATACAAGGCTCACTTCAAAGCTACAGGAGGAGATTGATTTGAGTAATAATAAAACTCCGATCTCCCGCACAGCTGGCTCTGCATGAATTACTCTTTCTTTATTTTGATTCCCCTGTCTTGATGAATAGGCTCTGTCTAGGCAGCGGGCAAGGTGAATCCCTTGGGCAGTTACAAATTTGGGGGCTCATCTGGGATTGCCCTTGTGGCTACATGCTTGTGGTTCGGTGGACCCCCTTCAATGATGGATCCAGTGTCAGCCCAAGCAGCTGCCTAGTTCTCAAAGCTACAAGAGTCAGGATAGTATATTGGTATAAAGGTAGTCATAGATACATGAACTTTTATGGAATCCAGAAATAGAACTACACATATATAATCACTTGGTTTTGGCAAAGGTGGAAAGGCAATTCAATGGGGGCAGCATAATTTTTTCAACAAATTGTCGTGGAACAACTGGATACGTTTTTAAAAAGCTCCAGCCCTTCTTAACACCATATATCAGGTTTAATTCCTAATGGATCATAGGCCTAAATGTAAGAGCTAAAAATACAACACTCCTAGAAGAAAACAGGGATTGCTGGGAAGATGGCCAAACAGGAACCTCCCTAGTCTGCAGCTCCCAGTGAGATTGAGGCATAAGGCAGGTGATCTCTGCATTTCCAACTGAGGTACCTGGTTCACCTCACTGGGACTGGTTGGACAGTGGGTGCAGCCCACAGAGGGCGAGCCAAAGCAGGGTGGGGCGTTGCCTCACCTGGGAAGTGCAAGGGGTCGGAATTCTCTCCCTACCCAAGGGAAGCCGTGAGGGACTGTGCCTGAGGAACAGTGCACTCCAGCCCAGATACTGCACTTTTCCCAATGTCTTTGTAACCTGCAGAACAGGAGATCCCCTCCAATCCTACGCCATCAGGGCCCTGGGTTTCAAGCACAAAACTGGGTGACCATTTGGGCAGACACTGAGCTAGCAGCAGGAATTTTTTTTTCCCATAACCCAGTGGTGCCTGGAACGCCAGTGAGACAGAACCATTACTGCCCTGGAAAGGGGCTGAAGCCAGGGAGCCAAGTGGTTTGGCTTGGTGGGTCCCAGCCACCACAGAGCATTGGTGAACATGAAAGTGTCAGGGAGAATGGAACCAAGTTGGAAAACACTCTTCAGGATATTATCCAGAAGAACTTCCCCAACCTAGCAAGACAGGCCAACATTCAAATTCAAGAAATACAGAGAATACCACAAAGATACTCCTTGAGAAGAGCAACCCCAAGACACATAATCGTCAGATTCACCAAGGTGGAAATGAAGGAAAAAATGTTAAGGGCAGCCAGAGAGAAAGGTCAGGTTACCCACAAAGGGAGGCCCATCAGACTAACAGTGGATCTCTCTGCAGAAACCCTACAGGCCAGAAGAGAGTGGGGGGCCAATATTCAACATTCTTAAAAGAATTTTCAACCCAGAATTTCATATCTAGCCAAACTAAGTTTCATAAGAGAAGAAGAAATAAAATCCTTTACAGACAAGCAAATGCAGAGAGATTTTGTCCCCACCAGGCCTGCTTTACAAGAGCTCCTGAAGGAAGCACTAAACACTGAAAGGTACAACTGGTACCAGCCACTGCAAAAACATACCAAATTGTAAAGACCATCAACACTATGAAGAAAATTCACAACTAACAGGCAAAATAACCAGCTAGCATCAAATTTGACAGGATCAAATTCACACATAACAATATTAACCTTAAATGTAAATGGGCTGAATGCCCCAATTAAAAGACACAGACTGGCAAATTGGATAAAGAGTCAAGATCCATCGGTGTGCTGTATTCAGGAGACCCATTTAACGTGCAAAGACACACACAGGCTCAAAATAAAGGGATGGAGGAATATTTACCAAGCAAATGCTAAGCAAAAAAAAGCAGGGGTTGCAATCCTAGTCTCTGATAAAACAGACTTTAAACCAACAAAGATCAAAAGAGACAAGGGCATTACATAATGGTAAAGGGATCAATGCAACAAGAAGTGCTAACTACCCTAAATATAAATGCACCCAATACAGGAACACTCAGATTCATAAAGCAAATTCTTAGAGACATACAGAGAGACTTAGACTCCCACACAATAAGAATGGGAGACTTTAGCACCCCACTGTCAATATTAGATAGATCAATGAGAAGAAAATTAACAAGGATATTCAGGACTTGAACTCAGCTCTGGACCAAGCGGACCTTATAGACATCTACAGAACTCTCCACCCCAAATCAACAGAATATACACTCTTCTCAGCACCTCATCACACTTATACTAAAACTGATCACATAATTGGAAGTAAAACACTCCTCAGCAAATGCAAAAGAATGGAAATCATAACAGTCTCTCAGACCACAGTGCAATCAAATTAGAACTCAGATTTTAAAAACTCACTAAAAACTGCACAACTACATGGAAACTGAACAACCTGCTCCTGAAAGACTACTGAGTAATGAAATGAAGGCAGAAATAAAGATGTTCTTTGAAACCAATGAGAATGACACAATGTACCAGAATCTCTGGGATACATTTAAAGCAGTGTGTAGAAGGAAATTTATAGAACTAAATGCCCACAAGAGAAAGCAGGAAAGATCTAATATCGACACTGAAACATCACAATTAAAAGAACTAGAGAAGCAAGAACAAACAAAAGCTAGCAGAAGACAAGACATAACTAAGATCAGAGCAGAACTGAAGGAGATAGAGACACGAAAAACCCTTCGAAAAAAATCAATGAATCCAGAGTTGGTTTTGTGAAAAGATCAACAGAATAGATAAACGACTAGCCAGACTAATAAAGAAGAAAAGAGAGAAGAATCAAATAGACGCAATAAAAAATGATAAAGAGGATCCTACAGAAATACAAACTACCATCAGAGAATACTATAAATACCTCTACCCAAATAAACTAGAAAATCTAGAAGAAATGGATAAATTCCTGGACACGTACACCCTCCCAAGTCTAAACCAGGAAGAAGTCAAATCCCTAAATAGACTAATAACAAGTTCTGAAATTGAGGCAGCAATTAATAGCCTACCAACCAAAAAAAGTTCAGGACCAGATGGATTCACAGCCGAATTCTACCAGAGGTACACAGCCGAATTCTGGTAGAAGGTACCATTCCTTCTGAAAGTATTCCAAACAATAGAAAAAGAGGGAATCCTCCCTGATTCATTGTATGAGGCCAGCATTATCCTGATACCAAAACCTGGCAGAGACACAACAAAAATAGAAAATTTCAGGCCAATATTCCTGATGAACATTGATGTGAAAATCTTCAATAAAATACTGGCAAACCGAATCCAGAAGCACATCAAAAAGCTTATCCACCATGATCAAGTTGGCTTCATCCCTGGGATGCAAGGCTGGTTCAACATAAGCAAATCAATCAAGGTAATTCATCACATAAACAGAACCAATGACAAAAACCACATGATTATCTCAATAGATGCAGTAAAGGCCTTCGACAAAATTCAACACCCTTCATGCTAAAAACTCTCAATAAACTAGGTATTGATGGAACGTATCTCAAAATAATAAGAGCTATTTATGACAAACCCACAGCCAATATCATACTGAATGGGAAAAAATTGGAAGCATTCCTTTTGAAAACCACCACAAGACAAGGATGCCCTCTCTCACCACTCCTATTCAACATAGTATTGGAAGTTCTGGCCAGGCCAATCAGGCAAGGGAAAGAAATAAAGTGTATTCAAATATGAAAAGAGGAAGTCAAATTGTCTCTGTTTGCAGATGACATGATTGTATATTTAGAAAACTCCACCATCTCAGCCCAAAATCTCCTTAAGCTGATAAGCAACTTCAGCAAAGTCTCAGGATACAAAATCAATGTGCAAAAATCACAAGCATTCCTATACACCAATAATAAACAAACAGAGAGCCAAGTCATGAGTGAACTCCTGTTCACAATTGCTACAAAGAGAATAAAATACCTAGGAATACAACTTACAAGGGATGTGAAGGATCTTTTCAAGGAGAGCTACAAACCACTGCTCAAGGAAATAAGAGAGGACACAAATAAATAGAAAAACATTCCATGCTCATGGATAGAAAGAATCAATATCGTGAAAATTGCCATACTGCCCAAAGTAATTTATAGATTCAATGCTATCCCCATCAAGCCGCCATTGACTTTCTTCACAGAATTGAAAAAAACTACTTTAAATCTCATATGGAACCAAGAAAGAGCCCGCATAGCCAAGACAATCCTAAGCAAAAAGAACAAAGCTGGAGCCATCACACTACCTGACTTCAAACTATACTACAAGGCTACAGTAACCAAAACAGCATGGTACTGGTACCAAAACAGATATATAGACCAATGGAACAGAACAGAGGCCTCAGAAATAACACCACACATCTACAACCATCTGATCTTTGACAACCCTGACAAAAACAAGCAATGGGGAAAGGATTCCCTATTTAATAAATGGTGTTGGGAAAACTGGTAGCCATATTCAGAAAACTGAAACTGGACCCCTTCCTTACAGCTTATACAAAAATTAACTCAAGATGGATTAAAAACTTAAATGTAAGACCTAAAACCATAAAAATGATAGAAGAATCTTAGGCAATACCATTCAAGACATAGGTATGGGCAAAGAGTTCATGTCTAAAACACCAAAAGCAATGGCAACAAAAGTCAAAATTGACAAATGGGATATAATTAAACTAAAAAGCTTCTGCACAGCAGAAGAAACTATCATCAGAGTGAACAGGCAATCTGCAGAATGGGAGAAAATTGCAATTTATCCATCTGCCAAAGGGCTGATATCCAGAATCTACAAAGAACTTAAACAAATTTACAAGAAAGAAACAAACAACCCCATTAAAAAGTGGGCAGAGGATATGAACAGACACTTCTCAAAAGAAGACATTTATGCAGCCAACAAACATGAAAAAAAGCTCATCATCACTGGTCATTAGAGAAATGCAAATCAAAACCACAATTAGATACCATCTCACACCAGTTAGAATGGCAATTATTAAAGTCAGGAAATAACAGGTGCTGGTGAGGATGTGGAGAAATAGGAACACTTTTACTATCAGTGGGAGTGTAAATTAGTTCAACCATTGTAGAAGACAGTGTGGCGATTCCTCAGGGATCTAGAACTAGAAATACCATTCTATCCAGCAATCCCATTAGTGGGTATATACCCAAAGGATTTTAAATCATTCTACCGTAAAGACACATGCACATGTATGTTTATTGCGGCACTATTCACAACAGCAAAGACTTGGAACCAACCTAAATGTCCATCAATGATAGATTGGATAAAGAAAATGTTGCACATATACACCATGGAATACTTTGCAGCCATAAGAAAGGACGAGTTAATGTCCTTTGCAGGGACATGAATGAAGCTGGAAACCATCATCCTCAGCAAACTAACACAGGAACAGAAAACCAAACACTGCACGTTCTCACTCATAAGTGGGAGATGAACAAGGAGAACACATGGACACAGTGAGGGGAACATCACACACTGGGGCCTGTCGGCAGGTGAGAGGCTAGGGGAGGGATAGCATTCAAAGAAATACCTAATGTAGGTGACGAGTTGATGGGTGCAGCAAACCACCATGGCACATGTATGCCTATGTAACAAAACTGCACATTCTGCACCTGTACCTCAGAATTTAAAGTATAATAAGTAAATAAATAAATAAGAAAACAGGAGAAAATCCTAGTGTCTTTGTGTTTGGCACAGGTTTTTTACATATGACACCAAAAGTGTGAACTATAAAAGCAAAAGTCAATTGGACTTCATCAAAATTAGAAATTTTGCTCTTTTAAAGTTACTGTTACTCAGCATCTTTCATTCTGCCCCGGGGTGGGATGGTACAAATAGCCCATCCTGCCATATTCTCAGGAATAGAACGGGGCTCGATCCTCACCACTTGGTTAGGATGAAGATGAGAAAACCTGGGATCATCCAGGCTTTCTTGCTTCAGTAGGACCCATTTATGGATGCTAACCCCACCCTTCACTGTAGCCCACCCCGTTGCATGCCTGGCACATTTCCTCTTGTCAAGTACCTGCTAGCTACCTGCCATGTGAGGCTTTTCCTGTCTCCCTTAAGTAAACTAAGCCACAGCTTTTTTTCTGGCTCCATCTGGGCTTTTCACAGCACATGCCTAGTCCACGTGTTGCAGTGGGATCTGGGGCCTTGAACTGTGGGTACCACTTGCTACTGAGCAACTGTGGCTGCTGGCTGAGTTCTGCTGGGGCAAGACCCATAGCAGCCTCTCTTCCCTCTGGGCTTCCATGGTGCAAACATTCCTCCAGGTTTAGGAAAGAAGAAAGAGCAGGCATGAGAAGGAAAGTGGGCTGTAACCTGTATTCCAAGGGATTGCAAACAATGCAGATCGCAGGTTATTCTCCTATCTGAACCTCTTGGAGCGTGATTCTGAGGCTTCCTTGGACATCTATAGAAACCTGGGTAGCAGCACTCAGAGCTAAGCTGAGTTACCTGATGCCTGAAGCACCTGCTCTGTACTCCTTGCAGTGCTCACTGCTCTGAACCAGCAAAGTAGAAAGTAACTTACATGGCCAACCCCAACCACATCCCCACTCCTGTCCAGTAATTTTGAATGTTCTCAACCAAAGAGATCTACCCTGCATGCTGGAAGGAGGAAGTAAACTACAGCTTGCAAAGGGAAGTTCTTTTTTGTTTTTTTGTTTTGTCCTTTCTGAGACAGAGTTTCACTCTTGTTGCCCAGACTGGAGTGCAATGGTGCAATCTCAGCTCACTGCAACCTCCGCCTCCCCAGTTCAAGTGATTCTCCTGTCTCAGCTTCCCTAGTAGCTGGGATTACAGGCACACACCACCATGCCTGGATAATTTTGTATTTTTAGTAGAGATGGGGTTTCACCATGTTGGCCCGACTGGTCTCGAACTCGCGACCTCAGGTGATCCACCCACCTCGGCCTCCCAAAGTGCTGGGATTACAGGTGTGAGCCACCACACCCGGCCAGGGGGGCTTTTAAAGTGCCTTTTAAGTAGTCATTCCTTTGTGGGGGTATTTGCTTTTATTGCAGTTTATTAAGCCTGAAACAGCTGACATGAAGATGGATACTTTGACTCAGGTTTGGTTGCCTGATCCATGTAGCTTTAATCTTACTTGCCCACAGATACACACACATATACCCCTACCTGTATTACTTTGCACTTTAAATATGCCCATTCCTCTGCTATTAAGATATAGGAAAGTTGATAGTATCAGATTAATTTCAGGTGAACTGTTCTACCCATAAAAGAATAGGAGCTAATAGGAGCTCCTATAAAAGAATAGGAGCTAATAACCCATGAGAGCTATGACGGTTTTTTTTTTTTTTTTTTTTGGATCTCTATTCTTCCTGCCAGCTCTGCCCCTGGCCTGGCAGGATTGGTTGAGTGGGGAATTGGTCCTTGAGAATTGGAGTAAGGGATCTTGAGGAATGTGTTTAGTGTCTTTGAGTTGTGATTTGAGAATAACAGAGGCAGGAGCCCTCTGCAGGGCTCCTGTCCTACTTGCCCCTGGGACACTGTAATAAGACAAGTATGGATTATCCCCAGTGAGGACTCCTATAACTAATTATTTAACTCAGAAAGTGCCCCAGAGGTGCTGGGGGTGCAGCAGAAAGGACTGGAGGGGTGCAGCCACTACTGCGGGAATGGTAGGGAAAGGGGCTAGGGGCTAGAGGCCTTCTGCCCCAGTTATCTTATGTGGTGTTTTTTGTTTTGTTTTGTTTTGTTTTGTTTTGTTTGTTTGTTTGTTTGTTTGTTTTTTGAGAAGGAGTCTCGCTCTGTCACCCAGGCTGGAGTGCAGTGGCATGATCTTGGCTCACTGCAACCTCTGCCTCCTGAGTTCAAGCTATTCTCCTGCCTCAGCCTCCCGAGTAGCTGGGCTTACAGACACCCGCCACCATGCCTGGCTAATTTTTGTGTTTTCAGTAGAGATGGGCTTTCTCCATGTTTCTCGGCCAGGCTGGTCTCGAACTCCTGACCTCAGGTGATCCACCTACCCTCCGCCTCCCAAAGTGCTGGGATTACAGGCTTGAGTGACTGCGCCTGGCCCAAGTTATCTTACAGTGTCATTGTTTGCATGTTTGTGATGGCCCTAGACTTAACAGATAGAGAGCAGGCTCTATGGCTTAGAGAAAGACAGAAAACAGACAGTGATTGATTTAGGGTATGTAGGTAATGTGCAAGCCCAGGGCAGTGATGGTGGCTTCACCTGGTCAGAATTTCATCAAAGACACCTCTCGGGGCTAAAAAAGACCAGACTTTTTTTTTCTTTTTTCTTTTTTTTTGCTACTTGGGCAACACTGGCTTGATCTGGGTGACCTCTACGTTCCCTAGATGGACAACTTGTGTGGCCCCCAAACCTCTCCGTCTTACCCCAGTACCCCTTATTATCCTCAGCTACCATGCCACTCTCTTCAATCCCAGCAACCAGTCCTCACCTACTTCTGTAGGAGACCTCCGCAGGGAGGAGCCTTACCATGAAGGTGATTGCAGTGTTTTTAATGAAAGGGGCCAAGAAAATGTGGCAATGAGGTCCTGTTCCTACGAGCGCCACTCTCCGGATTGAGACAGTGACACTTGTGGGAGCAGGACCCACTGAGGCCCAGTCTGAGGGCTCAGGTGGGAGAGCATCCACTGTGGCACTGCCGCGCTCGGGACCAGGGGCTGCTGGCCTTCAACAGTCGTGTCTCACGTTCTACTGAAGCAGATTGAGGAGAGTGACTTGGGCAGAGAATGCAGGGTGTTCTCTGTCTCCCTCCAGTAGACTAAGGCGTGTTAGTCTACATGAGGTCAACATGCAGACTGCAATGCAGGGAATCCTCTCTCATTCCTCGGGTAGGAGGGCAGGGCTGGGAATTACAACAGGGACCTCCCCTAATTGTCCGCCACCTGCCTGGAGTCACTTAGCAAAAAATAAAAATAATAAAAATCTATATTTGGCCCTGATGTGGACTCTACAGCTCCTTTTGCCACTCCCTGTGTCAGGGCCAAGGAGATGGGGTTTGTTGTCCAGCTCTGTCTAACCACTTCCCGGGGAATAGTCTGGGAATATGGATGACAACCTTTAATCGCAAAGTGCCTACTGTGTGTGAGGCACTGGGCCAGTTGAGTTGCGTTGGCCATAACCTTCAATCGCATTTGCTGAGTTGAGGGGTGATATTATCTTCATCTTCATTTTAAGTCTCTGGAAAGTGAGACTCAAAAAGTTAAAGCAACCTCAAGCCCAAGGTTGTGTGGAGTGTGCAGTCGGGCAGGAAGCTCCGCTGGACTTCGAAGGTGTTGCTCTAAGGCAAGCCTGCTACGACGCATGTCAAGACATCAGAAATGTTAAGAGGCTTCCCTCCATTGCCTCTTGTTGGCCAAAAGCACCCAGACTTTTCTGATGCCAGTGGGGACTTCCCAGTCCTTGCCCTGGCAAAGTAGGGCCCTCTCCCAGACTGCTATTTCCCACCCGGGGTTTCTGGTCCCTGGCCGCAGGACGTGGGATCTGGTATCACTGATGGAGCTGTACAGATGACATGTCCCAGAAGTGCAGGGAATTGAAGTTCATGGGGTGAACTTTGGCCAATGGGAAACAGGAGGCAGGAGGGGTCTGGGCAGGTGAATTCTGCCAGCTTTGTCTCTCTGATGCTGGACCCCGGCATTGTTTCTCCTTGCCGCCTACGGGGAGAAATCCCACCTACTGAGCAAACGACTGTGTCTCTTGATGCCTAGGTGTAAAATAACCATCACTTCACATTTTCTTCATATCTGTCCTGTCTCACTTCCCTTTTGTCAGGTTCCTGTGAGGCCAGGGGAGATCTGGTGGGACAGGGAGAACAGCAGGGGTACACAGGGTCCTGGGGTTTGGCAGAGAAAGGGAGTGGCCAAAGGAGCTGTAGAGTACATGAGGGTCAAACACAGAGTTGTATTATTTTTACTTTTTGCTAAGCACCTCTAGGCAGCTGGGGGACTTTCGGGGCTCTGTAACTTTGGATATTGGGAACTTTACTGGTCAGGCCCTAATGACCAGATTCTCATACCTGAGCTGCACATTGATAAGGCACAGTGAAGTGGATATCCCGCCCTTTGGGCCTCCAGGCCAGTTCCTCTTGGGAACTGCCCAGGACTCTCGTTCTGCCCAGGACTGAGCCCTGACTCAGGATGTCACTGTTAGAGAGAAGGGCAGAGAGGGGCTCACTACCATTGACTGTTGCTGTTTTCTGCTTAGCTGGCTGGATATCCACCTCCTCTTTGAAATTCTTCAGACCCTCAAAATCAGCACCCTTGAAATCAGGGTCCTTGAAATCAGGAGTCTCAACACTGGGAGAGGACCCAAAAGGACCAGTAGCAGCTGGGAAGTCAGCTCTGGAGCCCTCAAAGAAGCTTTGCTTGACTCAACTACCTTTTTGCACATGGAGGTGGGAAGAAAAGAGTTAGGCACATTTATCATGATGGGGGAATGGCCATCGTGCCTTGTCCAGGGAACAATGCACACAGAGCATGAGCCCACCTGTGCAGCAAGATGCTGATATCCAGGTATCTGTGTCTGGATGGATGGGAAAAGACTTGACCCCATGAGCCCAGCAAGTTAACACTGGTTGTATATGGGTGACTTCTATGGGCTTTTCTTTATTTCCCCAAATTTATTTTATTTATTTATTTATTTAGAGACAGGGTTTCACTTCAGTTGCCCAGGCGGGAATGCAGGGGCATGATCACGGCTCATTGTGGCCTCAACCTCCCAGGCTCAAGCAATCTTCCTGCCTCATTTTTTTGATTTTTTGTAGAGATGAGGTCTCACTATGTCACTGAGGCTGGTCTCCAACCCCTGGGCTCAAGTGATCCCCCTGCCTCAGCTTCCCAAAGTGCTGGGATTACAGGCATGAGCCATTGCACCCAACCCTGTATTTCCCAAAATTTCTAAAGAATGGCGGGCACAGTTTGAGACCAGCCTGAGTGACATAACAAGACCCTGTCTGTATTTATTAAAACAAACAAAATAATAAAGTCTCCAAGACACACAGCCTTGCCTAATAACTTTAATTTGTTTGGAAAAGCCCTGCCCTCTAAGTGAAAAGCTGTCACATGAAAAAAATATTGCCATTACTTTGTTCAATTCTTTTATTGCAGTAAAATACACAAAACATGAAAATTTCCATCTTAATCGTTTTTTTAAATAATTTAAAAATGTATACATCAGTGGTATTAAATACATTTTGTAATTTTGTGCAACCATTACTGCCATCTATCTCCAGAGTGCTTTTCATCTTGCAAAACTGAAAAGTTATAGCCATTAAACAATAATTTCCTATTCCTCCCTCCCCCGTCCCCTGGCAATCACCATTCTACTCTCTGTTTCTATGATTTTGACTATTTTACATACATATAAGTGGAATCATACATTATTTGTCTTCTTTTATGTAACTGACTTATTGCACTTAACATGTCTTCAAGATTTATTCATGTTGTAGCATGTAGTTTTCCTTCCTTTTTAAGGCTAGATAATATTCCCTTGTATGTATGTACTGTATTTTGATTATTCATGTGTCTGTTGATGGACACTTGGGTTGCTTCTGTGTTTTATTGTGAATAATGCTGCTGTGAACATGGATGTACAAATCTTTTTTTGAGACTCTGCTTTCAATTATTTTGTGTATACCCTGAAGGGGAATTGCTGGATCATGGGGTAACTCTATTTTTACTCTATTTCTGGCCTTTCTATTTTATTCCATTGGTCTACATGGCTGTCTTTATGCCAGTACCACATTGTTTTGATTACTGTCACTTTGTAGTAAGTTCTCCAGCTTTGTTCCATCTTTTCAAGATTGCTTTCACTATTTGGGGTTCCTTGATATTCCATATGGATTTTATAATTGTTTTTTCTATTTCTGGAAAAACCATTTTTGGGATTTTGATAGGGATTGCATTGAATCTTTGGGTAGTATTGACATCTTAACAACATTAAGTCTTCTGTTCTCTTGCCTCAGGCATCCCACGTCCACCGATTCCTCCTCCCTCGTTGCTGAGTCCTTGGCTGGCATCAGAAAAATGGCTACAAACTTCTCAGTATATGAGAAGATCTGGTTTGACAAGTTCAAATATGACATTGCAGAAAGGAGATTCTACGAGCAAATGAATGGGCCTGTGGCCAGCACCTCCCACCAGGAGAATGGCGCCAGTGTGATCCTCCATGACATTGCAAGAGCCAGAGAGAACATCCAGAAATCCCTGGCCAGAAGCTCAGGCCCCAGGGTCTCCAGCGGCCCCAACGGAGAACACAGCGAGCTTGTTGTCCTGATCGCCAGTCTGGAAGTGGAGAACCAGAGCCTGAGCAGCGTGGTGCAGGAGCTGCAGCAGGCCATGTCCAAGCTGGAGGCCCAGCTGAACGTGCTGGAGAAGAGCTCTGCTGGCCACCGGGCCACAGTCCCTCAGACCCAGCACGTGTCTCCCATGTGCCAAGTGGAGCCCCGGCCAAGAAGCCAACCACACCAGCAGAGGATGACAAGGGCAATGACATTGACCTTTTTGGCAGCAACAATGAGGAGGAGGACGAGGAGGCAGCACAGCTGCGGGAGGAATGGCTGCCATTTCCCCCAGTAATTAGAAAAGCCTTATTGTGAGGTTTTTGATACCTTTTTATAGTTTCATGTTGTCATCTTTGTTTTAAGGAATATGTGAAGTTGTTTCAAAATTGGGAACAAGAATTGTCACATTCTTTTGTTTTTTCTTCATATTTTCTCCATATTTTTCTTGTTTTCCTCTTTTGCCCTCCAGTCCTGGGAGGAAAGTAAGTGTCATGGGTGAGGACTTTCCACTTCCTGGACCATTGGAGTCTCTGGGACCATCCACAGTCCCTAAGCCTGGGAAAGTGCTCTGTTCTTTAGCATATTAAAAATGGCCCTAGCCTGTCCTTAAATGACTCTAGAGGGGTCATTCAAGTGTATGTTTGTATGTGGAAAGATGATTAATATGTCACATATGGCTTAAAGGAGCCAGCAGGATCTTGAGACACAGTAAAAATATCCCCCCCGCCACCCTTCAGAGGTGGGGAATTTTGATTCCTCCCTGGTAAATCTCTGTCAAATTACTAATTATTGATCTCTGATAATTACCAATTATTGATCCCTAACTCATGACTGTCTCCTTTACAGCTGGTGAGCAAGCCACTGATTCTAGACTTTCATGACTTTCTGATGACTTCCTACTGACCAAATGATAAACCGCTCAGAATTTCCTGTCTGCACTGTGTGGGATAGTGTCCCCTGAGCCACCTTCTTTCTCAAATTGCTGTTATATTGTCTTAATCCACAAGGAAGGTCTTGTGTGAACATATGTATACATCCAGAGTGTTCTGGTAGAATTATAGCTCCCCTTGCACTAAGGGGTGCCCGGGGCACTTACATGATGTGTACTTGTTGTTAACCACCGCTCCCCAGGGGCTGGATCTTATCCCCTGTGCAAAATCAGAAGCAGTTTCCCTAGTCTTGGTTCACCTGGTTGCAGTTCTCACCCTCTTCCTAGGAGTCCACTCTGCTGAGTTCCCATCAGGTCTTCTTCTGCACTGACTCTATGCCAGGTAGCTGGAGGTTAGACTGTTCCTTCAGCCTAGGTACTTTCTTTCTTTATCTCTTCATCATGTCCTCCAAAAAGCCTCCTATGTATAGGTTGGTTTACGTGGCCATTTTTTTTTCTTTCTTTCTTTCTTTTGTTTTGTTTTGTATTTTTTGTTTGTTTGTTTTTTGAGACGGGGTCTGGCTCTATCACCCAGGCTGGAGTGCAGTGGTGCGATCTCGTCTCACTGCAACCTCTGCCTCCCAGGCTCAAGCGATTCTCCTGCCTCAGCCTCCAGAGTAGCTAGGATTATAGGCGCGCGCCATCAGGCCTGGCTAATTTTTGTATTTTTAGTAGAGACAGGGTTTCACCATGTTGGTCAGGCTGGTCTCGAACTCCTGACCTCGGTGATCCACCCGCCTCGGCCTCCCAAAGTGCTGGGATGACAGGCGTGAGCCACAGCGCCCGGCCCGTTTTATTCTTTTAATTACCAAAGCCTGGCCTGTAGTAGGAGATGTCTGATGAGTTTTTCTTAAATTGAACGCCAACAATAAGGTTTGAGCCTCAAGGTGGCGCCATTTCATGTAGAGTCTGGAATCTCTGAACACTTGAAATAGACCATGGTCACTAGCAGGAGCCCTTGCGTTCCGTTCCTGGATGCCGTTCTCAAAGTGAACACAATGAAATACAAGTTTCGCTCGTGTTTGCATAAGGTCAAAACAACTGACAGGGTCGTTTCTTCTTGAGAGGACTGTGCGTTATCCTAGCAGGTGTATATACTATTTATCTCGTCAGATTTCTTACCAAGGAGACAGAAGCTGAGAAGAAATGAGATTAGGGGTTGTCTATCAAGGACAGAGGGAAAGAAGGGGGTAGCTGCGACTGTGTTTGTGGTGTGTGGGATGAAAAGGAAGATTTGAAGGATAAAACTAGAAGGGAAGTGAAGATAACTCCAAAGTGCCTTATTTGGAGCGGGATGAGACTGACTGGATGGTTCATGTTAAAGGGATCATCTCAGCACAGCTGAGGGTTTTTCACACATACTATTATTTAATTCTACTGACTTTCACGTAAAGAAAGTGTAGTCTTTATTTACTGAGACTTAAAAAGATTAAATGGCTTTTCCAAGCTCACACAGTCCATATAACCCAGAGATGGGAAAATATATCTGGACCCCAAATCCTTAATTTTACTTGTCTGCCTGCCCGCCTCTTCCCTGTTGAACCTGGGGAGGCATCAGGGCATCCTGTTAGTGGTGTCCCACAGATAGACAAATTTTACCCTGGATTACGAAAAGCTGGATTAGCTTTCTTACTTAAACAATACTGGGGCCGGGCGTGGTGGCTCATGCCTGTAATCCTAGCACTTTGGGAGGCTGAGGCAGGCAGATCATGAGGTCAGGAGATCGAGACCATCCTGGCCAGCATGGTGAAACCCCGTCTCTTCTAAAATACAAAAAATAAATTAGCTGGGCACGATGGCGCCTGCCTGTAGTCCCAGCTACTCGGGAGACTGAGGCAGGGGAATCGGTTGAGCCTGGGAGGCGGAGATTGCAGTGAGCCAAAATCACGCCACTGCACTGCAGCCTGGCAACAGAGCAAGACTCTGTCTGAAAACAAAACAAAACAAGAAATAATACTGGAACTTCTTTCCCTGCTGTTGCTCCAATTCCCTTCCCTGGATTATTTTCCTCTTTGTCACTACCACACATCTAGAAAGATTAGCATTTCTATTACAGAAGCAAATGTCAAAAGGAGATTTAGAGGGAGTTACAGTTGCTTAAAAAAAAAAAAAAACCCTGCCCTTTGCCATCACAAGCCCATGATCATCACAGTTATCTGTCAGTCAAGCACCTGACCGTAATGGAAGTCAACAAATAAAATGCATCACTTGAGACTGGATAAAGAACACAGGATGAGCATGAGTTTAATCCTTGTCCATCCTCTTTAGAAATCTGAAAAAATAACAACTTAAAATGACAACAAAAGAACAAAGTGGCAAACTCTACAGTATAGTGGAAACAAGCAAGTGACAATATTTGATGAGAAATATTTAAGCTTTTCTGATGGATGGAGAGCAGATAGGATGAAATCTACAGAGAAATAAGATGAGAGGAAACTGAAGTTCAAACATGTGCTGGAGAAAAAACCTTCAGATAGAGGAGCTTTTGGAAAGAAAGAGGAAATTAGGTTTAAGATAGGTCTTGGATAATTATTGAAATTGAATACAGGCAGGATGAGAGTTGAAATACACAATGAGATGTGGACAGCGACCTCACACCACTTTGCTCTGTTCTTCTGCAATATATGTTTTTTTTCACATAATGTTTTTATTGTTCCCTTCAGTGCAAAGGACTATTGGGGAAGAAAGGTCTTCCCAGTGGGCAGCAGAAAACCGTGAGATTAAGGAAAAATAATTGCTATCAAGGATCCTAGGTGAGTATGAGTTCAGAAGTTTGCTGGTCCATTACAAGTCTTGGGGTTATTCAGTCTGCTTCTCTGTGCAGTTCTTCTAGAATTCTGTTTAAAAAAAAAGCCATCAACTCATTATGGGTGCCAAAGGGGTAACCCCTTTTCCTTCTAGGCTAAATATGAAAAAAAATCTGATTTTCATCATCCTAAGTGGCACCTGTTTTTGCAGAGGATACCAACTGCCTCTTTTGGGTGGTCTCAGACTCCCCTTCTTTGGGTGGTACCTTTGATGTGGTTGTGCTTGACGTTCTTAAGTCTCTGGTTTTCAAGGTGGGACAGACTTACCATGAGATGCAGGTATCTCAAGCAAGGTCCAGCACGACTTACTAACTGCGGGGATGGTCAAGATAGGGTGTTAGGGCCTGGCTTACTTCGCTGCCAGGCAGTTCTTTCTCTGACATTCCTTTAGGTAAGATCAGTTCCCCAGGTAGAAGAATGTATTGGAAGAGAGCCTCACGTTGGTGTCAGCCTTGACAGGAACTTAGGATGGAAGGAGACTCCTTGACTGACTGACTGACTTCCTTCCTTCCTTCCTTCCTTCTTCTCTCTCTCTTTCTTTCTTTCTTTTTTTATTTTGAGACAAAGAATCACTCTGTTGCCCAGGCTGAAGTGCAGTGGCGCGATCTCAGCTCACTGCAACCTCTGCCTCCCGGGTTCAAGCGATTCTCGTGCCTCAGCTTCCCGAGTAGCTAGGATTACAGGTGCCTGCTACCCCACCCAGCTAATTTTTTTGTGTTTATAGTAGAGACGGGGTTTCACTATGTTGGCCAGGCTGGTCTCAAACTCCTGACCTCGTGATCCACCCGCCTTGGCCTCCCAAAGTGCTAGGATTGCAGGCATGAGCCACCATGCCCGGCCAAAACTCCTTGACTTTCAAGAATCTGCTCTATTGCAGAGGAAAATTGCTGGACCTCTCCTGGGGCCATGATGATTTCACAGGAGCAGAGCCCCACAGCTGATTTGAACACATCCTGCATGTTCATCAAGACATTAGGAGGGTTTTAGGCCACATAAAGTCTGTTCGCTATAGTTTATGTCACCTCTGTTTTGCCACTGAATTTGTATATAGCCTTGTCAGAGGTCTGGGGAGGGTGTGGGATATATGGTTGTAATTTGATGTCTGAGGCTTTGCATACCCGTTGGAAAATTCCGTAAAATGAGACCCTTGTTCTGAGTCTTTGTTGAATAGAATTGCCCCAAGGAGACTGTATTACTAAAGCAAATGGAATAAGCCCTCAACAATAAATGGAATTGGGTAAAGCTATACAGACATATCATTGCAACATCGATTGGAGTTTGAAGTTAATTCCAAATACAAAGTTATGGAATTGTATTGTATTACTGAGGTAAAAGTTATCACGATTAAAAAGTGCCTGCTTTCCAGAAGCTTCAGGCCATCCAGAGAACGTACACTTTAGATCTGGGTTATGGATGTACTCCACTAATGGGAGATGATGTATGAAGTCAATTTAAAGGTGGATGAAGAAGGGTCCCCAAACTCTAGGTGGTGTCCCAAATGGTATCTGCACTGGTTTGCAGCATTATGAACAGCACAAGTAGGGTAGTGCAGCTGGGCACGGTGGCTCACGCCTGTAATCCCAGCACTTTAGGAGGCTGAGGTGGGTGGATTGCTTGAGGTCAGGAGTTCGAGACAAGCCTGCCCAATATGGTAAAAACCGATCGCTACTAAAAATACAAAAATTAGCCTGGCGTGGTGGCGTGTGCCTGTAATCCCAGCTACTTGGGAGGCTGAGGCACGAGAATTGCTCAAACCCGGGAGGTGGAGGTTGCAGTGAGCCGAGATTGAGATCGCGCCACTGCACTCCAGCCTGGGCAACAGAGTAAGACTCTGTCTCAAAAACAAACAAACAAACAAATAAACAAAACAAATAGGGTAGTGCATACAGTGAGAAAATATTATTTTGGAAAATTCAAGAACAAACTAAGAATCTTTTCCTTTTCTTTCTTTTTTCTTTTTTTTTTTTGAGACGGACTCTTGCTCTGTTGCCTGGGCTGGAGTGCGGCAGCATGATCGTACCTCAGTGCATCCTTGAACTCCTGGGCTCAAGCAACTCTCCCACCTCAGCCTCCTGAGTAGATGGGCCTACAGGCATGTGCCACCACACCTGTCTAAGTTAAAACTTTTTGTTTGTTTGTTTTTGCAGAGACAGGGTCTTGCCATATTGCCCAGGCTGGTCTCAAACTCTTGGGCTTAAGCGATCTGCCCCCTTCAACCTCCCAAAGAATTGGGATTACAGGCGTGAACTACTGCACCTGGCCCCAAACTAAGAATTTCTGATTTCTTTCCTTTATTCTTCTTCCTAGGGTATGACACAGCTAAAGGATTTAGACAGCACAGGACCAGTTGATCACGGCAAGATTTGGTGAATAAAGTGAAGGAAACGACTTCAGAGGTCCTTTTCCATATTGTGGGACTTACAACTCAGAACTTGCAGCAAGAATTCTGAGTATGTATGAGGTCTGCAAGGAGTTTGTGACATGTGATACATTGGTGACCTGGGTACCAGCAGAGATTCTTGAAGCTTTGACTAATGACCTGACATATGTATTTCAATTTTTGATAATCATTAAATAAATGAAGTAACATGTTAATATATCTCTTAATAAGCTGAGGGCTTAATGAAGCCCTTTTTGATTTTGTATATTCATGGATTATATTTTTTATTGCTAAAATGAGACAATTTTATTCATGTTTCTCATCTTCAAAGATGTAAAATCTGTAAATACTTGTTACATAAATGGGCAGATGGGAAAAGAATGACTATTGCGATAGTGATACCACTTGGTTCTCTGAATTCCTCTGAGCTATAGGCTAAAGATGACATAGTGATTTATCACTCAAAATTATTTTTTTTAATTTTTAATTGACACCTAATACAAAAATGTGATGTTTTAATAAATGTATACATTGCATAATGATCAATCAGGGTAATTAACATATCCATCATCTCAAACATTTATCATTTCTTTGTGGTGAGAACATTCAAAATCTTCTCTTCTGGCTATTTTAAGATACCCAATATGTTATTATTAACTACAGTCGCCCACTGAGTGATAGGACATCAGAACTCATTTTTCCTAATTGTAACTTTGTACCTGTTGACCAACCTCTCTCCATCCTCTCTCTTCCATTCCGTACCCTCTCCAGTATCTGGTAACCACTGTTCTACTCTCTACTTCTATGAGATCAATGTTTTTATTTTATTTATTTATTTACTTTTAAATTTTTTTGAAATGAAGTCTTGCTCTGTTGCCCAGGCTGGAGTGCAGTGGGGCAATCTGGGCTCACTGCAACCTCCGCCTCCTGGGTTCAAGCGATTCTCCTGCCTCAGCCTCCCGAGTAGCTGGGATTACAGGCACGTGTCACCAAGCCCGGCTAAGTTTTGTATTTTTAGTAGAAACAGGGTCTCACCATGTTGGCCAGGCTGGTCTCGAACTCCTAGCCTCAAGTGATCCACCCACCTTGGCCTCCCGAAGTGCTGGGATTACAGGCGTGAGCCACTGTGCCCGGCCAGATCAAAAACTTTAGATTCCACTTATGAGTGAGAACATGTGTTATTTATCTACTGTGTCTGGCTTTTTTCACTTTACATAATGTTCTTCAGGGTCATCCATGTTGTCACAAATGACAGTATTTCATTCTTTTTTTATGACCCAATAGTATTTCTTTGTGTACATATACCACATTAAAAAATCCATTTATTTGCTTTTCAACACTGAGGTTGATTCCATATCTTAGCTATTGTAAATAGTTCTGCAATAAGCATGGGATTGTAGATGTCTCTTGAACATACTGATTTTGTTTCCTTTGCATACAAGGTTGACCCTTGAGCAACATGGGTTTGAACTGTGCAGGTCCACTTACACACCGCTTTTTTCAACCAAATGTCAGTTGAAAATACAGTGTTTGAGGCATGTGAAACTTGTGTATATGGAGGGCTGACCTTTTGAATATAGGGGTTCCACAGGGCCGAATGCAGGACATGAGTTTGTGCAGTTTTTGATATATGTAAGGGATGAGTGCCTGGAACCAATCCCCTGAGTATAGAGAAGAATGATTGTATACTCTGTGGTAGGATTGCTGGATCATATGGTTGTTTTATTTTTAATTTTTTGAGGAAACTCCATACTGTTTTTCATGACCGTACTAATTTATATTTCCACCAATAGTGGGTAAAAGGTTTTCTTTTCTCCACATCCTCGATAATACTTGTAATAGCCATTCTAACAGGTATGACCTAATTGTGGTTTTGATTTGCACTTCTCTAATCAGTCTATTAAGGTCTATTAAGTCTTAGGTCTATTAAGGTCTTTTGCCTATTTTAAACATTATTTTTTTTTTTATTTTATTTTATTTTATTTTATTTTTGAGACGGAGTCTCGCTCTGTCACCCAGACTGGAGTGCAGCGGCGCGATCTTGGCTCGCTGCAAGCTCCGCCTCCCGGGTTCACGCCATTCTCCTGCCTCAGCCTCCCCAGCAGCTGGGACTACAGGCGCAGGCCGCCACGCCCGGCTAATTTTTTGTATTTTTTGTAGAGACAGGGTTTCACTGTGTTAGCCAGGATGGTCTCGATCTCCTGACCTTGTGATCCGCCCGCCTCGGCCTCCCAAAGTGCTGGGATTACAGGCGTGAGCCACCACGCCCGGCCTTAAACATTATTTTTAATGATTTATCAGCCACTGCTAAATTAAGACCTCCTTTGAGTTTATTAAAAACGATAAATTAGATACCACTTGATATGGAAAAAATGTTGTTATCACAAAACAATACTTTAAATAGTTTCTTTGAAATCTAGAGATTTCTACCTGCAGAGTCCATGCTCTGTGTTAAGATTCTGATGAAGGATGCATATGCCTTCTGTCTTTAGTGAAATGGAACGAGAGTGATTATGGAAGGGAGGTAGGAAGGAGAACCAATGTGACCACATGATCCATAAATAGTAAAAGCCTATATGATGTGAGGATCTCAAAGTGATCCCTTAAAAGTCTCCATCCCCCAAGTGTGTGTTCATCAATTTGAACACTGCGTCCCTAGAATATCCTTGGATGATAACCTCAGCCAAAAGGACACTTGCGACCAGCACATCCTGCTGAGGACGGGAGTCCAGAGACTCTGTGTGTCTTGGGGATTGGTAATATTTACCCAACTTCCGACCCTTCTATGTCCTTTGGTCCAAGATTCATTAAGGATATTAACAGCACAATGATATTCACTTGGACTTGACCATATGTGAGTAATTATCTTAACTGTGAGAAATGTCAATGAAACCAAAGCCAGATTCTGAAGCACACTTTGGTAGCATAGGATAAATAAACATTCCTTATTAATAGACTCAGATTTAGTTTGATATTTTACTTTGGGATTGAGGTGATTTATTTTATTTGACTTTCTCTCCCCTTGTTGTTACATAATTGTAATCATTGACATTTACTGCGAGGCACTGTACTGGGTACTTTTCCTTTACTAATTCATTTATTCTTTATACAAATCCTATGAGGTAGACGCTTTTTTTATCACCTTATTTTACAGATGAGGAAACTGTGGCTGCAAGGCTAAGCAACGAGCTGAAAAACTCACAAGTTGGGTATATATCCAGAGAACAATTCATATTCCAAACACCACTTCAGAATTCAAAACAAAGCATACAGCTACCCTATTCGGATTCTGATGGGGGCTGCCTGAATTTGTAGAATAATTGAGAATAGTTGACATCTTAAAATTTTCCAAAATTTGCTTCAGAACAAGGTGTGTGTCTCCATTTATTTAGATTCCCTTTTATCTTTGTGTAAATTTCACGTAAAATTTCATGATTTTATTGTTAAAAGTTTGTATATTTCCAATACATATGTTTCAGTATATTTTTGTTGCTGCTGTCGTTACTATTGTCAACGGTATAATTTTTTTCCTGTTATGTAATGCAATAGCTGCTTACAGGAAAGTGATTCATTTCCAAATTGTGATCGTTATTCAGCTAACTTGATAAACTCATCAGTTTCATTATTTATTTATTTTCTAATTAATATTATGTAATTTTTTTCTTAAGGAAAATAAAATACAAAATTATCAGACACCAGAACGATGGATGATGGAATTCATTCAGCATCTATTACTGTACTCCCTAAGTTTCCAGTGGAAATATTTAAAAGCCATGATAGATGGCTTTTTTTTTTTTCTTTCCAACTTTGTTTTTTTTAGGTTCAGAGGGTACATGTCCAGGTTTGCTATATGGGTAAATTGCATGGCGTGGGGGTTTCCTGTACAGATTATTTCATCATCAGGTAATAAGCGTAGTACCCAATAGGTATTTTTTCAATCTTCACCCTCCTCCCACTCTCCACCCTCAGGTAGGCCCTGGTATCTCTTGTTCCCTTCTTTGTGTCCATGTGTATTCAATGTTTAGCCCCCACTTGTAAGTGAGAACATGCAATATTTCATTTTCTGTTTCAATGTTAATTTGTTTAGGATAATGGCCTCTAACTTCATTGCTGCAAAAAAACATGATCTCATTCTTTTTTACGGATGTATAGTATTCCACGGTCTATATGTACCACGTTTTCTTTACCCAGTCCACCGCTGATGGGCGTCTAGGTTAATTCCAGGCCTTTGCTATTGTGAATAGTGTGGCAATGAACATATGCATGCATATGTCTTTAGGGCAGAATAATTTATATTCCTTTGGGTATATATCCAGTAATTAGATTGCTGGGTCGAATGGTAGTTCTGCTTTAAGTTCTTTGAGAAATTTCCAAACTGCTTTCCACAATGGCTGAACTAATTTACATTCCCACCAGCAGCGTACAAACATTCCTATTTCTCTGCAAACTTGTCTGCATCTGTTAGTAATAGCCATTCTGACTGGTGTAAGACGGTATCACATTGTGGCTTTGATTTGCATTTCTCTAATGATTAGTGATGTTGGGCATTTTTTGTATGCTTGTTGGCCACGAGCATGTCTTCTTTTGAGAAGTGTCTGTTCATGTCTTTTGCCAACTTTTTTTTGTGTTTTTGTTTGTTTGTTTGTTTGTTTGTTTTTAGGCAGGGTCTTGCCCTGTTGCCCAGGCTGGAGTGCAGTGGCACAGTCATGGCTCCAAATTGCAGTCATGGCTCCAAACTGCAACCTCAGCCTCCCAGGCTTAAGCGATCCTCCCACGTCGGCCTCTCAAACTGCTGGGGATTACAGGCATGAGCCACTGTGCCTGGCCTTTGCCAACTTTTTAATGGGATTGTTTGTTTTTTGCTTTTTAATTTGTTTAAGTTCCTTTTAGATTCTGGATAGACCTTTGTTGGATGCGTAGTGTGCAAATATTTTCTTCCATTTTGTAGATTGTCTGTTTACTCTGATGATAGTTTATTTCGTTGTGCAGAAGCTCTTTAGTTTAACTAGGTCCCATGTGTCAATTTTTTTTTTTTTTGCAATTACTTTTGCCATCTTCATCACGAAACCTTCGGTAGGGCCTATGTCTAGAATCGTATTTCCTAGGTTTTCTTTTAGAGTTTTTATAGTTTCAGGTTTTACAGTTAAGTCTTTAATATATTTTGAGTTGACTTTTGCATATGGTGAAAGGAAGGGTCTCGTTTCAATCTTCTGCATATAGCTAACCAGTTATCCCAGCATGATTAATTGAATAGGGAGTCCTTTTTTCCTTGCTTGTTTTTATCAACCTTGTCTAAGATTCGATGGTTGTAGGTGTGTGACTTTATTTCTGAGTTCTCCATTCTGTTCCACTGGTCTATGTGTCTGTTTTTGTACCAGTGCCAGACTGTTTTGGTTACTGTAGCCTTGTTTGAAGTAGGTAATGTTATGTCTCCAGCTTTGTTCTTTTTGCTTAGGATTGCTTTGGCTAGTCAGACTCTTTTTTGGTTCCATATGAATTTTAGAATAACTTTTTCCAATTCTGTGAAAGATGTTATTGGTGGTTTGCTAGGAATAGCATTGAATCTGTAAATTGCTTTGGGTGTATGGCCATTTTAACAATATTGAGCCTTTCCATCCATGAATATGGAATATGAAATGTTTTTCCATATGTTTGTGTTGTCTCTGATTTCCTTCAGTGGTGTTTTATAATTCTCATTGTAGAGATATTTTACCTCCCTGGTTAGCTGTATTCCTAGGTATTTTATTTTTATGGATGGCTATTGTGAACGAGATTGTGTTTTTGAGTTAGCTCTCATCTTGGACGATATTGGTGTATAGATATGCTACTGATTTTTGTACACTGATTTTGTATCCTGAAACTTTCCTGAAGTTGTTTAATAGCAATTGGAGCTTTTGGGCAGAGACTATGCAGTTTTATAGGTACAGAATCAAATCATCTGCAAACAGGGGTAGTTTGACTTCCTCTTTTCCTATTTGGATGCAGTTTCTTTCTCTTGCCTGATTGCTCTGGCTAGGACTTCTAGTACTACGTTAAATAGGAGTGGTGAGAGTGGGCATCCTTGTCTTGTTCTGGTTCTCAAGGGGAATGCTTACAGTGTTTGCCCATTCAGTATGTTGTCTGTGGGTTTGTTACAGATGGCTGTTATTATTTTGAGGTATGTTCCTTTAAAGCCTAGTTTGTTGAGGGTTTTTATCAGAAGCATTTTCTGCCTCTTTTGAGGTCATTATGTGGCTTTTGTTTTTAGTTCTGTTTATGTGATAAATCACATGTATTGATTTACATATGTTCAACCAAACTTGCATCCTGGAAATACCTACTTGATCATGGTGGGTTAGTTTTTTGATGTGCTGCTGGATTTGGTTTGCTAGTATTTTGTTGAGGATTTTGCATCTATGTTCATCAGGAATATTGACCTGAAGTTTCCTTTTTTTCATTGTGTCTCTGCGAGGTTTTGGTATCGGAATGATTCTGGCCTTATAGAATGAGTTGGGGAGGAGTCCCTCCCCTCAATTTTTCGGAATAGTTTCTATAGGATTGGTGCAACTCTATATGTGTAATAGAATTAGGCTGTGAATCCATCTTTTCCAGGGCTTTTTCTGGTTGGTAGGCTTTTTATTACAAGTTCTCCTAGAACTTGTTATTGGTCTGTTCAGAGTTTCAATTTCTTCCTGGTTCAATCTTGAGAGGTTGTATGCTTCCAGGAATTTATCCATTTCTTCTTGGTTTTCTAGTTTGTGTGCATAGAGGTGTGTAATACTCTCTGAGGGTTTTTGTATTTTGTTGGGGTCGGGGGGGGGGTCGGTGGTAATGTCCCTTTGTCATTTCCGATTGTATTTATTTGGATCTTCTCTCTTTTTTCTTTATTAGTCTAGCTAGCAGTCTATCAATCTTATTTATTCTTTCAAATAACGAAATTTTGGTTTCATTGAGCTTTTGTGTGGTTTTTCACATATCAGTTTCATTCAGTTCAGCTCTGAATTTGGTTATTTCTTTTCTTCTGCCAGCTTTGGGGTTGGTTTGCTGTTGTTTTTATAGTTCTTCTGGGGATCACGTTAGATTTTATTTGAGATCTTTCTAACTTTTCGATGTGGGCATTTAGCACTATAAGCTTTCCTTTTAACACTTCTTTACTTAACACTTCTGTTCCAGAGATTCTGGTATGTTTTATCCATTTTCACTAGTTTCAAAGAATTTCTTGATTTCTGCCTTCATTTAATTGTTTACCCAAAAGTCATTCAGGAGCATGTTGTTTACTTTCCATGTAATTGTATGGTGTTGAGAGATCTTGGTGTTGATTTCTATTTTTATTGCACTGTCGTTCAAGGGTGTGGCTAGTACGATTTCACTTGGTTTGAATTTGCTGGGAATTGTTTTGTGGCCAATCATGTGGTCAATTTTAGAGTATGTGTCATGTGCAGATGAGAAGAATGTATATTCTGTTGTTTTCTGGTGGAGTGTTCTGCAGATGTCTGTTAGGTCTATTTGATCAAGTGTTGAGTTCTGGTCCTGAATATCACTGTTAGTTTTCTGCTTCGATGACCTGTCTAATACTGTCAGTAGGGTGTTGAAGTCTCCCACTATTATTATGTGGTTATGTAAGTCTCTTTGTGAGTCTCTGAAAACTTGTTGTATAAATAGGTGCTCCAGCGTTGGGTGCATATATAAGTAGGACAGTTAAGTCTTCCTGTTGAATTGAACCCTTTATCATTACGTAATGCCCTTCTTTGTCTTTTTTTTTGAGACAGAGTCTCACTCTGCTACCCAGGCTGGAGTGCAGTGGTGCAATCTTGGCTCACTGTGACCTCTGCCTCAAGTGAGTCTCCTGCCTCAGCCTACTAAGTAGCTGGGATTACAGGCGTGTGCCACCACACCGAGCTAATTTTTGTATTTTTTTTTAGGCAGAGCCTCACTCTGTCACTCAGGCTGGGGTACAGTGGCACAATCTTGGCTCACTGCAACCGCCACCTCCAGGGTTCAAGTGATTTTCATGCTTCAGCCTCCTGAGTAGCTGGGATTACAGGTGTGCACCATCACGCATGGCTAATTTTTTGTATTTTTAGTAGAGATGGGGTTTTACCATGTTGGCCAGGCTGGTCTCAAACTCCTGACCTCAGGTGATCTGCCCACCTCAGCCTCCCAAAGTGCTGAGATTACAGGCATGGGCTATTGCTCCTGGCCTAATTTTTGTATTTTTTTTTTTTTAGTAGAGATGGGGTTTTGCCATGTTGGCCAGGCTAGTCTCGAGCTCCTAGCCTCAAATGATCTGCCTGCCTTGGCCTCCCAAAGTGCTGGGATTACAGGTGTGAGCCACTGTGCCTGGCTTTCTTTGTCTTTTTTTGATCATTGTTGGTTTAAAGCCTTTTTTGTCTAAAATTAGAATAGCAATGCCTGCTCTTTTATGTTTTCTGTTTGCTTGGTAGATTTTTTCCATTTCTTTGAGCCTATAGGTATCATGTCTATGAGATGAGTTTCTTGAAGACAGCATACAGTTGGGTCTTTCTTCTTTATCCAACTTGCCAGTCTGTGCCTTTTAACTGGAGTATTTAGCCTGTTTATGTTCAAAGTTAATATTGATATGTGCAGATTTGATTGTCATTGTGTTATTAGCTGGTTGTTATATAGACTTGATTGTGTCATTGTTTTATAGTGTCAATGGTCATGTACTTAAGTGTGTTTTTGTGGTGGCCAGTAGTGGTTTTTCATTTCCATGTTTGGCATTCTGTTAAGGACTTCTTGTAAGGCAGGTCTCGTGGTACTAAATTTCCTTAGCAGTTGCTTGTCTGAAAAGAATCTTATTTCTCCTTCACTTATGAACCTTAGTTTGGCTGGATATGAAATTCTTGGTTGGGATTTATTTTCTTTAAGAATTCTGAATATAGGTTGCCAGTCTTTTCTGGCTTGTAGAGTTTTTGCTGAAAGGTACAGTTAGCTTGACGAGGTTCCCTATGTTGATGACCTGCCCCTTCTCTCTAGCTGCCTTTTTTTCTTCCATGTTAACCTTGGTTAATCTGACAATTATGAGTCTTGAGGATGGTCACCTTGTATACTATCATCTAACAGGGGTTCCCTGCATTTCCTGAATTTCAATGTTGACCTCTTTAGCAAGGTTGCAGAAATTTTTGCAGAGAATATCCTCAAATATGTTTTCCGGCCAGGCACGGTGGCTCATGCCCATAATCCCAGCACTTTGGGAGGCCGAGGTGGGTGGATCACCTGAGGTCAGGAGTTCAAGACCAGCCTGGCCAACATGGTAAAACCCCGTCTCTATTAAAAATACAAAAAAATTAGCCAGGAGTGGTGGTGAGTGCCTGTAATCCCAGCTACTCGGGAGGCTAAGGCAGGAGAATCGCTTGAACCTGGGAGGCAGAGGTTGCAGTGAGCTGACATCATGCCATCGCACTCCAGCCTGGACAACAGAGTGAGACTCTGTCTCAAAAAAATAAAAATGTTTTCCAAGTTGCTTGCTCTCTCCCCCTTTCTTTCAGGGATGCCAGTGAGCTGTGCGTTTGGTCTTTTTACATAATCCCATATTTCTTAGAGGTTTTGTTCATTCTTTTTTATTCCTTTTTCTTTATTTTTGTCTGACTGAGTTGATTTGAAGAATCGTTCTTTGAGCTCTGAGATTCTTTCCTCAGCTTGGTGTATTCTGTTGTTAATACTTCCGATTGTATTACACAATTTTTTGTAGTGAGTTTTTCAGCTCTATCAGATCAGTTTGGTTCTTTCTTAAAACGACTGTTTTCTCTTTCAGCTCTTGTCTCATTTTATTGGATTCCTTAGATTCCTTGAATTGGATTTTGGCCTTCTCCTGAATGTCATTGATCTTCGTTCCTATTCAGATTGTGAATTCTGTGTCTGTCATTTCAGCCATTTGAGCTTGTTGGGGAAACCAGCCCCACACCACCTGGCGGGTACCCCGAGTCCAGCGGAGACAAAGGAGTTAGAAAGAGACAGAATAAAAGTTTAAAAGGCAGGTCCAAGGGACCGGAGCGTCAGAGGCTTGCTCAGGGCCCAGAGCTCTTCGGCTCCACCTAATTTATTGGTTTACAAGTTCTTTGTTCTTAGGGCAGATGGGAAGGGTAGGAAGGGATGAGGAAAAGGATTAATCAACGAAGGAGAACTCGTGCGTCGTTCAATAAGATGTATAGCAGTGGCGGTTTCTGTTAATTTCCTTGAGCAAAGGCGTGTGTCTAAACTACTTAAGATCTTTAACTTATCCGGAATGAAATGGGTGAGAGTGGGTTTCAGGGGGAGCCAAGATGTTTGATTATACTCCACTGCTTCAAGGGAGTGTTATCTCCCCAAGCAACCTCTGGAATGCCGCTGAGCTGTTATGCTTTAGGGGCAAAAAGACATGAAGGCAATAAGGAGACTTTTCTCCTCAAAGGCCACCCATGGCTTCCCATGGGTGTCTCACACAGGGGAGACCAACTCATCTGGCATCCCAGAAACTCTCTTTCCCACAGAGCTGATTAAGAACCATTGCTGGGGAACTAGTGTGGTCATTTGGAGGTAAGACGACACTCTGGCTTTTTGAGTTGCCAGAGTTTTTGTGCTGATTCTTTCTCATCTGAGTGGACTGATGTTCTTTTAATCTTTGAAGTTGCTGTCCCTTGGATGGGCCTCAGCCTCCAAAGTAACTGGGACTACAGGCATGCACCACCACGCCCAGCTAATTTTTGTATTTTTATTAGAGACGAAGTTTCACCATGTTAGCCAGGATGGTCTTGATCTCTTGACCTCGTGATCCGCCTGCCTCGGCCTCCGAAAATGCTGGGATTACAGGTGTGAGCCACTGCACCCGGCCCGGTTTTTTTCTTTTGCATTCTTTGATGCCCTTGAGGGTTTGACTGTGGTATCAGTTGGGTTCAGTTGACTGGGCTTTGTTTCTGGAAGATTTCAGAAGGCCAAGGTTCAGCTCAGTTCAGCACTCCTGGGCTGCTTGCTCTAACCCTGGAGGCCTGGTACCAGGCCCATTGCTTTGTTCTCCGGCCCCTTGAGGTTAAGCACCTGCTGTGCTGGTGAGGTGGAGGTGTTCCCAGTCTGCTGGCAACAACACCCTGCCAAAGCACTTCATCAGAGCAGTGGCAGCAGGATCTGTGCTCATGTGAATGCATGCTGGCAGCTGTGGTGGCAAATCAATATTGACAGTTTTTCTAGTGGATTGTCTTAAATTTCCCTGATAGTTGAATAACTATCTATAAATAATGACCAATTTATGTTCATGGATTCATCTTTTATATGAATTTTGCCCTTTGTTTGAAGAGAATATTGTTAACATCATGTTTCTCTCCATACAATTTTTTTATTTTAAATTGACAAATAATAATTGTATATATATTTTTTTTTAATTTTTTTTTTGAGACAGAGTCTCATTCTGTCATCCAGGCTGGAGTGCAGTGGTATGATCTTGGCTCACTGCAACCTCCGCCTCCCAGGTTCAAGCCATTCTCTTGCCTCAGCCTCCCAAGCAGCTGGGATTACAGACACCCAGCACCAAACCTAGTTAATTTTTGTATTTTTAGTAGAGACAAGGTTTTGCTATGTTGGTCAGGCTGGTCTCAAACTCCTGACCTCAGGTAATCTGCCCACCTCAGTCTCCCAAAGTGCTGTGATTATAGGCACGAGCCACTGAGCCTGACCTAAAATTGTATATTTTTATGGCATACAATATAATGTTTTGATGTATGTTTACAATACACACATCAAATACAATCAAATTAATTAACAAATCCATCACTTCACATACTTTTTTTTTGCATTAAAAACGTTTATTTTATTTTATTTCATGTTTTTAGAGACAAATTCTTGCTCTGTTGCCCAGGCTGGAGTGCAGTGGCATAATCAGGGTTCACTGTAGCCTGAAACTCCTGGGCTCATGCAATCCTCCCACCTCAGCCTCTTGAGTGGCTGTGAATACAGGCACCCACCACCATGCCTGGCTAATTTTTAAAATTGTTTATAGAGACAAGGTCTTGTATGTTGCCCAGGCTGGTCTCGAACTCCTGGCCTCAAATGATCCACCTGCCTTGGCCTCCCAAAGCGCTGGGATTACAGGTGTGAGCCACCACGCCCGGCCGAAATGAGAAGATCTTAAGCCAACCAGGGAAGGAGTAGAGCAGTCATCAAAAGTACCACCTATGAAAACTAGAAAAAGCCCAGAGCAGATGTTAAGAGCTACAGGAATGATAAAAATATGTGGGAAGCAATCCTCTTTCAGATATACACATCCTTCCTAATGGAATATACAGATGAAGGCCAAGCCCACATCAGGAAGGCTCTGTTCAACAGCTATGGAAAATTCCTCACCCATCTGTCATCTGTAAGAACCTAAATTCGTGTCCCTGGGTCTGCGGTCTCAGAGACCATGAGCTGGGTTTCCTCCATTTATTTCAGATAGTGGGGTTGTATCCAGGTTTCCTTAGACAGTTGTGTGTCACTTAGTGACTGGGACACATTCTGAGAAATGCATAGGCAATTGCCATTGTGTGAACATCATAAAATGCAGTTATACAAACCTAGATGGCATAGCCTACTGCACACCTCAGCTATTAATAGGTAAGCCTGTTGCTCCTGGACCACAAACCTGTACAGCATATTACTGTTCTGAACACTGTAGGCAGTTGTAATACAATGACAAGTATTTGTGTATTTAAACATATCAAAACAGAAAAGGTGCAGTAAAAACACAGTATTATAATTTTAGGGGACCCCTGTTGTATGTGGGGTCTGATGTTAACTAATATGTCCTTATGTGGCCCATGAATTGTAGTTCTGAAAATCAGTGATTTTTTTTTTGAGGGGTTGGCTGTGCTTTAAACTAGGAACTGGTAATGATCCATGAAATGTATGACAGGTGGGACAAGGTAATAGTAGTCAACATTTATTGAGCGTTTACTGCATGTCAGACCTTGTTAATTTTTTTTTCTTTTTTGAGATGGAGTTTTGCTCTTGTTGCCCAGGCTGGAGTGCAGTGGTGCCATCTCAGCTCACCACAACTCTGCCTCCCTTGTTCAAGAGATTCTCCTGCCTCAGTCTCCTGAGTAGCTGGGACTATAGGCACATGCCACCACACCCAGCTAATTTTTTGTATTTTTAGTAGAGACGGGGTTTCACCATGTTGGCCAGACTGGTCTCAAACTCCTGACCTCAGGTGATCCACCCACCTCGGCCTCCCAAAGTGCTGGGATTATAGGTGTGAGCCACTGCGCCTGGCCAGACCTGGTAAATTTTACACACACACACACACACACACACACACACACACTCATTTGAACATCTATCAACCCAATGATGTAGGCACCATTTTTAACCTACTTTTACAAACGACAAAACTGAGTTTACATAAACTAATTTTCAGAGGGTTCAATAGCCCATAGACATGGATCTGAACCCTCCTAGCCGTGGGCTTTGCCACTGGACCTTCCACTCCTTAGGGTTGGAGGCAGAGGTGGCATCAGGGGCTTCCCCACCATTTTGGGTGATGGAAGTGAGAGGCATTGTCGCCCTCAGCTGGGACTCAGCCAGACCTGCCAAGGTGTCTCTGATGACACAGACCATAAGGTCCGCTTCCTTCATAAAGGTCTTTCTGGGTGATTCTCAGCCCTGCTGCCCATCAGACCCACCAGAGCAGTTTAAACAGAAGAGGACCTCGCCCTAGAACTAATGAATCAAAATCCCCAGAAAGGGAAGCCTGCGGGGAGTCAGTATAGTTTAAGAGCCCCAAGTGATTTGATTGCAGAGCAGAGAATGGAAAGCTCTGGCCTGGGCTGTGACTCTTCTCAAATGTGTGTTCACTTAAGAGCCAAATTTCTGGTGATTTCCTACTCACCAAATGATGGCACTGCAGTGGAAGGGCAGAAGGGTGTCTATTGCTTTTGCTGGGGATGGCCTTCGCTTTCCATCAACAATGAGATGACCCAGGCAGCAGAGCTGGGTTAGAAGTGGAAAACTTGAGCCCAGAGGTTAGAGGGAAGTGACCACCCACCCTGTTCATCCATCTCTTCCTTTCCATTATCGTCCCTGCCTAGAAGCGAAGACCAGTATTTCTGATGCCTGTTTGCCTCCAGACACCCCAGCAGCTCCTTGGGTAAAAAAAGTTGGGCAATTTAATCATCCCATCAGCCCTGTGAGGAGATATGGGTGGCTAGAGGTCATTGGAGGCTTGCTTTTAGTAGACAGAAAATTTGAACCTGTGCTATGTTGACAACTCCACCCATAAATAAAGACACAGATCTTGGAGTGAGACAGAGTAGAGGACGGGGGAGTGGTTGTTTTCCCCAAGGAAATCCTCCAAAGGTGGGGTGTATTCAGCTATGTTTTAGGTACCTATGTGGTGAAGATGGTGGGATGGAAGGGGCTGAGTGGGAGGATAGGTCTGGTTCAGACTTGATCTATGTGCAGCTGAAACACGTGTGGCTGATTGTCAGACATGCAGTGGAGGTCAAAGTGGGGTCTCTTCTGTGCCTGCTCTCCTATAACCAAACCACAGCCCCTAGCTTCCTGCACCCCCGGTTTCTGTCCTCCTGAAATGAGAACTCACATTTGCCCTTGCACTGACATAAAGAACAGAGAGATAATCCTCAAAAGCCCAAAAGCAAACTGAGGTTCCAGGGAACATTGCCAGAGGCACCTGGACACTCACCTGGAGCACAGAGCAGAGTTTCTGCAGGGCTGCCCTCCTGTGCTCCGCCCCACTCAGGATGCAGGGAGGTGTGGGGATGTGACACTGATGGATGGCAGCAGCCCTGGCTAGGAAGGGAGGGCTGGAAGCCAGGCCTCATCACCTGCCAGATGCCCATGTGGGCAGGACCAGCCAGGCTCCCTAGGTACAAATAGCCCTGGGCTCCACGGCTCCACAGGCTCCTGGGGCTGAGTCTAAATCACTCATCATTGGTTAAAGCCGAGCTCACAGCAGAATAAGCCACCATGAGGCTGTCGGTGTGTCTTCTGCTGCTCACGCTGGCCCTTTGCTGCTACCGGGGTGAGTACATCAGTCATGAGTCCAGCACCAGCCCTTGGGACACACCCTTCTCTGAGCACGAGGTCACCTATTAGGGTTAAGGTTGGGGTCTGGAACAAACCAAAATTCCAAACCTTATCCTGTGCTTGTTGAAGGAACTGCTCATAAAGCTCGGGCCTCATTTCATCAAATCCCCAGTACCTAGGAAGTTTTGCAGAAAATCAATGCAGGCGAACGTTAGGAATTCTGCCTGAGCTTCACTCTTGGATGGGATCTGTGTCAGATGATGTAATGTGAGGTCTGGGGTGACTCTGGGCTCAGCCACTTCTCAGCCCTTTCACCGTGGGCAAGATGCTCACCCTCCCCGCGCCTCCTCCTATCTCTGGTGTTTAGAGCTTCTGCCGGGAGTGGAAATGGGAATGGAGTGGAATTATTGTGCCGAGGGTCTAGCTGTGGATGTGAAGCCAATCACTGTACTGTCAGACATTCTCGTCCCCAGACCTTTAGGTGCCAATTGAGCTCACAGCTTCTTACATTGTAAATTCAGACTCATAAAATGTTACATCTCGAAGGATCCTTGGAGAACTCTCAGTCCAAGAAGAGATGGTGCTTTCTGATTCTCTCAATAAGAAGCCTGCAAATGAATTCTTAGAATAAGCAGCACTCAATATATCTTCTAGGGGTCCTACCATAATGGTGGTAGAAATACTACAATGGTTAGCATCAGAACTTCTATTTTTCTAAAATTAATTCTGGCTGTTTTTTCCCCAGTTCATTTGGGTACTTTCCTTTCCCCTGTCAGGACCGATCCAGACTCTGATTTTTCTCTTTCCTCTTCTTTTCTGAACCTCTCCCTGTTTCCCTGTGACACCCCTGATCCTACCCTCTCCAAATTCTCCCCACAGTTTGAAGTCGGGTAGTCAGGGGTCATGTTGAGCATGGTGGGGCGCTTTCTGGATGCATGGTGTTTGCAAAAGACTTAGGTGAATGTAGATTCCAGACCAAGCAAAATGATTACTCCAGGTCTTTCCAAAATTCCCAGTGGGAGCAGGAATGAGCCTCAGTTCCCTCCTCTCATCCTCTCCAAATATTCTAGATGCTGCTGCAGAATATGGGCCAAGTACAATTTCCTGTATAAGCTTCTAATGTGTGTTAAAACTGATTCACATTATTTTATTTTGTTTTAATTTGTTTACCTTTTAGCTCTGTCTGTATTGAATCACATAAGCCTAAATTCTACAACTTATTCTCAAAACATCACCTTCAACATTTCAATAATTTTAACTTCTTCTGTTCCAGATTTACTCATTTCTCTAATTTCTGATAGGATTCTGACTCTACCATTCCACTTCAAAATTTGATTACCCAAAGCCTCCTCTTCACCAATGTCCAAGACTAATAAAGTGTCACTTAACTGGCATAGAAAAGTGATTATTTTCAAATCTAGAAAAGAGAACGTTGGCCATCCATCCAGAGAAGCTTTGGAAAGTAATGGGTGTGCTTTAAAAAAAAACAAAGACTGAATGAGTGATCAGGAAGTTGGTTCTCCAGTTCTAGCTCTACCCTTTGCTGTGTGACCTCAAGGAAGTCACAACCTCCTGGGTCTGACATTGTGATTGGCATAGTTATTGAATAGAAGCCTAAAACCCTGGGGTTCCTGTCTGGTCTGACATCAGGGAGGCATGGGAGAAACACTGATTTCCTTACACAAATTATATTTTTATTCTTTTGCTCCAGCAAATGCAGTGGTCTGCCAAGCTCTTGGTTCTGAAATCACAGGCTTCTTATTAGCTGGAAAACCTGTGTTCAAGTTCCAACTTGCCAAATTTAAGGCACCTCTGGAAGCTGTTGCAGCCAAGATGGAAGTGAAGAAATGCGTGGATACGATGGCCTATGAGAAAAGAGTGCTAATTACAAAAACATTGGTAATTTCTGTCTCTTTCATGTGTCCAGGCTTCTGGTCAGCGGCACAGTGTGAAGTGAGGTCAGCTTGCTTGCTGCTCTGTGAGGGACACAGGTGGTGGGGCACCTGCCTTGCTGGTCACCGCTTGAGAAGGTCACCTGGGGCCACAGGGTGGGTGCTACCATTTCACCTGCAGAATTCAACTCAGCTGCACACAGCCTCCTGCATGTTCCTCCTTCTCAGGTCACCTACCTGGATGCCGTGTCCCCAGAGTGTGCTGAGGACATGGGGAGTGAGCCTGGGTCCAGGCAGGGGTGGTGAAGGGCCAAGCACAACTGTCTCTCCACCTGGGGACTTTCCTGAGGCCAAGTGGCCCTCACACAGTCACTGTGGAATGTACTGGGGAGTGTGGGAGCCTTGAACAGGGAGAGGAAGGCAGGGAGGGACCTAGAGCAGGGGCTCCTGCAGATGCTGCGCTGGAGGGCTGGACTTCTCTGCAGCTTCTGCAGAACCAGGAAGGAGCCCCTCCCAGCTCCTCAGACTCCATGCTCCCCTCCTCACCCACGATGCTCTCCTGACCACGGCCAGTGGGCCAAGACCCTCGCTACTCTACCTCCTGCAGTGCCATGGAAGCGGGATGTTCTCACTCTGTCTTTCTCAAGAAATCAGAGGTTTTCCAGGGGCCTCTCAGCCTGGCTGCCTCTGGGTTGCTGTCCTGAGGTTTAGCTGCAAATGCTCATGGAAGCTGCAGGCTCAGGATAGAGGTGCTCAGGCCCTGAGGCAGAATTCCCACATGGGGAGGCTGGAGTCTCCTGGAAGCCAAGCTTCCCAGAGGCCCTCCCAGCCCTGACCAACCTCTCAGCCCTGGGTCTTTCATTGCAGGAAACAGGAGACTCCAAGTCCTGGGACAGCCCAGACAATAACCTCTTGCTGCTCTGCTCTGTCCCCACTCTATGAGGACCCTGGGCCTTATGCTTGTGTCCCCCCAGGGCTATTGGCCTGGCAAGGAAAGGCTGGTCTAGGTCTAGGCCCTGGTTTCCCACACACACTGGGTTCCTGCCTCTACCCTTCCAATTGTCTTTGGGAGCAGAATTCCATCGGCCACTTGGATGTTAACCTGTTGTCTCCAGGAGCCACATGACCGACCTCACCTTCCTTTCTTTCCTTTTCTATTTCAGGGGAAAATAGCAGAGAAATGTGATCGCTGAGATGTAAAAAGTTTTTAATGCTAGTTTCCACCATCTTTCAATGATACCCTGATCTTCACTGCAGAATGTAAAGGTTTCAACGTCTTGCTCTAATAAATCACTTGCCCTGAACTTCTCCACTGGTCGTGTTATCCTGCAGTCTTGGGCCTTGAGTTGAGAGTGGTTTCCATAGGGGAGTGGCTTTTGGCTGACAATCAACTCCAGAGAACCAGCATCCCGTTATCAATGGGGCCTGAGTCCAGGCATCCCAGAAGGAAATATTTGGTAGGAATCATCCTGCATTCCTTACAGATTTTCCATCCTGCAGCCGTAAATGAAAACCATGGTAATGAGGACACAGGAATTACAATGTTCCTGCTGGTCTTGTACTGAGGGAACCCCCAGCCTGCCTGAGTGTCCAGGCCCAGGGTTTCCACCTAGCAGGGACCCTAGTGGATGTCCCCTCAGACCCACAGTCAGCCTGCTTGGTGCCACCTCTGCACTGTGGTTTATCTCCCCTCTCATGTCCAGTATACTTTCTTTTCCATTTACCATAATTTGAGGACATCTCCAGGTTTCAACCTGGATTTCACATTTGTTCACTCCCCACACTCAGAAGACTCCTCAGCGTCTGCATCACTCACCAGCACCTGAGGCGAATGCTTCCTTCCTCCCTCAAGCCACCCCAAGAGCTCCAGAGACCAGCACCCCCTGCCAATTGGACAGCTCCAAGCGCACATTCCACAGTCATTTCAGGAGCAGGATGTAAACTGAGCACAGGGTCCGCCCTCAACCTGCTCTCCCTTCCATGAGCCCATCCAGGCTAAGGCACCCACCCAGCAAGTCCCCTGACCAGGACGCAGGGAGACGCCACAGGTTCCTGGCTTGGTGTCCTGTGGCTGCTGCAAGAAACCTCCACAAGCTTGGTGACTTAAAACAACTGATTCGGCTGGGCGGGGTGGCTCACACCGGTAATCCCAGCACTTTGGGAGTCCGAGGCAGGCAGATCACAAGGTCAAGAGATCGAGGCCATCCTGGCCAACATGGTGAAACCCCGTCTCTACTAAAAATACAAAAATTAGCTGGGCATGGTGGCGCAAAACTGTGGTCCCAGCTACTCAGGGGGCTGAGGCAGGAGAATTACTTGCACCCGGGAGGCGGAGGTTGCAGTGAGCCGAGATCGTGCCACGGCACTCCAGCCTGGCGACAGAGTGAGACTCCGTCTCAAGAAAACAAAACAAAACAAAAACTGTGGGGAAAAGCAAGAGAGATCAGATTGTTACTGTGTCTGTGTAGAAAGAAGTAGACATAGGAGACTCCATTTTGTTCTGTACTAAGAAAAATTCTTCTGCCTTGAGATTCTGTTAATCTATAACCTTACCCCCAACCCCGTGCTCTCTGAAACATGTGCTGTGTCAACTCAGAGTTAAATGGATTAAGGGCGGTGCAAGATGTGCTTTGTTAAACAGATGCTTGAAGGCAGCACACTCCTTAAGAGTCATCACCACTCCCTAATCTCAAGTACCCAGGGACACAAAAACTGCGGAAGGCCGCAGGGACCTCTGCCTAGGAAAGCCAGGTATTGTCCAAGGTTTCTCCCCATGTGATAGTCTGAAATATGGCCTCGTGGGAAGGGAAAGACCTGACCGTCCCCCAGCCCGACACCCGTAAAGGGTCTGTGCTGAGGAGGATTAGTATAAGAGGAAGGCATGCCTCTTGCAGTTGAGACAAGAGGAAGGCATCTGTCTCCTGCCCGTCCCTGGGCAATGGAATGTCTCGGTATAAAACCCGATTGTACGTTCTATCTACTGAGATAGGGAAAAACCGCCTTAGGGCTGGAGGTGGGACCTGCGGGCAGCAATACTGCTTTGTAAAGCATTGAGATGTTTATGTGTATGCATATCTAAAAGCACAGCACTTAATCCTTTACCTTGTCTATGATGCAAAGACCTTTGTTCACATGTTTGTCTGCTGACCCTCTCCCCACTATTGTCTTGTGACCCTGACACATCCCCCTCTCGGAGAAACACCCACGAATGATCAATAAATACTAAGGGAACTCAGAGGCTGGCGGGATCCTCCATATGCTGAACGCTGGTTCCCCGGGTCCCCTTATTTCTTTCTCTATACTTTGTCTCTGTGTCTTTTTCTTTCCTAAGTCTCTCGTTCCACCTTACGAGAAACACCCACAGGTGTGGAGGGGCAACCCACCCCTTCAAAAAACAAAACACCAACTGATTCTCTTGCATGTCTGGGGGTCAGAAGCCCAACATTAGTATCACGCTCAGGAGGTTGGAGGCAGGAGGGCTCCACTTGCGCTGGGGGCTCTCGGGGAGAGTTCACTAAGGGCTGCTTCTGGCTTCTGGGCTCCTGACCGTCCTGGTCCTGTGGCCACATCACTCCAACCTCTGCCTCCATGATACATTCCCATCTCCTTTTTCTTCCAGGTTAACGCTCCCCGCTGCGACTTATAATTACAAAATATAGGGTTTGAGTTTAGGCACCACCAGAATATTCAAAATAATCCTCCCATCTTATGACCCTTACCTTCATCACATCTGCAAAGTGCTGTTTTTGGATCATGTAACGGAACATTCACAGATTCCAGGGATTAGGAAGTAGATATCTTTGGGGGAATGGGGGCAAGAATCAGCCAACCACAGCTCCCCTCCCTCCTGCGCCCTACCAGTGCTCTACATTCTATTCCCTCCATGGCCACAGCATCACCTCTAGGAGTCGCTCCATTCCCATCACACGTCACATCACAGCCCAGTCCACATCCTTCCCAGCTCAGACTAAGTCCCTAAATTGTCTTGCAGCCTCCGAGAACGCTTCCTGTAATACATCCTCATTCACGCCAAAGTGAGCCCCCTAAAACTGAAATGTGACACTATCATCTGTTCAACAACCCTACATGACCAGAAGGCACTTGTTCTCAAGGGTTTCAAGTAAGGGAACACAATACTGAAAACATACCTTCATAAATAGTGGTTATTTTTATACAGTGGAGAAAATAGTAGATGACAATTATTATTATTATTATTATTATTTGAGACAGAGTTTCGCTCTTGCCGCCCAGGCTGGAGTGCAATGGCACGATCTCAGCTCACTGTAACCTCTGGTTCCCAGGTTCAAGCAATTCTCCTGCTTCAGCCCCCCAAGTAGCTGGGATTACAGCCATGCACCACCACGCCCAGCTAATTTTTTGGGTTTTTTTAGTAGAGACGGGGTTTCTCCATGTTGGTCAGGCTGGTCTCAAACTCCCAACCTTAGGTGATCCACCCATCTCGGCCTCCCAAAGTGCTGGGATTACAGGCATGAGCCACTGTGCCTGGTCGATAACAGTTATTATTAGGTAAGCATTGATCTTAAGGGAAATTTGTATTTTTAATCACATCAGGAAATATGTACACTTAGAAGTAGAACCTAATGTGTGAAACTCATGACCAGTTCAGCCTACTACACACTATGTGTGCTGGAAACAAGGATTCATGGAGTTCTTCCAGCACTCAGAGACACCTAGAAGGAACCACTGCCGGGGGAGCAAGTCCACACCCTTATGTTGCACACAAGGACTTCCAAGGCCCTTTTCCTGCCAGCCCCTGTCCCTTCCTCTCCTTTCTCCCAGGTGCTCCATGCTCAGCCATTGTTGTTTATATTTCATTTCTTAGGCCTCACGTGAGTCACACCCTTGCACCACGGTATATGGGTTTCCCTTTCCCTCTCTAGCTTTTTGTTCCTATGACATCTGACAACCCCATCTTTAGAATCCACTTCTCCTCTGTAAAGCTTTCTTGGATACTCACATATTACATCAAATCTTTACACACAAGTGCATTCACATGCATAGATATCTGTTTTTTTTTTAATTATACTTTAAGTTCTGGGATACATGGCATAACGTGCAGGTTTGTTACGTAGGTATACATGTGCCATGGTGGTTTGTTGCACCCATCAACCCGTCATCTACATTAGGTATTTCTCCTAATGTTATCCCTGCAGTAGCCCCCCAACCCCTGACAGGCCCTGGTGTGTGATGTTCCCCTCTCTGTGTCCATGTGTTCTCATTGTTCAACTCCCAATTATGAGTGAGAACATGCGGTGTTCGGCTTTCTGTTCTTGTGTTGGTTTGCTGAGAAAGATGGTTTCCAGCTTCATCCATGTCCCTGCAAAGGACATGAACTCATCCTTTTTATGGCTGCATAGTATTCCATGGTGCATGTGTGCCACATTTTCTTTATCCAGTCTATTATTGATGGACATTTGGGTTGGTTCCAAATCTTTGCTATTGTGAACAGTGCCATAGTAAACATACATGTGCATGTGCTTTTATAGTAGAATGATTTATAATCCTTTGGGTATATACCCAGTAATGCAATTGCTGGGTCAAATGGTATTTCTGGTTCTAGATCCTTGAGGAATCACCACACTGTCTTCCACAATAGTTGAACTAATTTACACTCCTATCAACAGTGTAAAAGCATTCCTCTTTCTCTGTATCCTCTCCAGCATCTGTTGTTTCCTGACTTTTTAATGATTGCCATTCTAACTGGCGTGAGATGGTATCTCACTGTGGTTTTGATTTGCATTTCTCTAATAACCAGTGATGATGAGCTTTTTTCGTATGTTTGTTGGCTGCATAAATGTCTTCTTTTGCGAAGCGTCTGTTCATATTCTTTGCCCACTTTTTGATTTTTTTTCTTGTAAATTTGTTTAAGTTCTTTGTAGATTCTGGATATTAGCCCTTCGTCAGATGGCCAGATTGCAAAAATTTGCCTGTTCACTCTGATGGATATCCCTGTTTTATCATCACTTTTCCTTCCTGTGATACAGGACACATATCATAGCATTGTGATAAGAACATATTACTTGAATACTAGAAAGCATTCAACAAATCTTAGCAATCTTTACTATAATGCTTACAATTAATACCTTTCTATTTATTGAAATTATATAGATGCATATATATTGAAATTATATAGATGCAATATTAGGGTGCATCTATATGCATTTTGCCAGAAGCCTTCCAAGTTCTGTATGACTTAGTCCTCACTAGTTCCCAAGAAGGTCTGAGATTGTTCCCACTAATGAACCTGAGAATGACAAATGCTCTACCCAGTGCCCCTCAACACTGGCTCTGTTTTAGAATTCACTGGGAAGCTGTCAAAAGCAATCAGTGTCCAGGCTCCATCCGGGGTGCACGTGTCTATTTGTGTGCAAATAGGGTCCATGCAGTCCCTGGTCTTGGACCTCCCGCTCTTATAGATGCAGGCATCCAGTGAACTGGGGAGGGAGTAGCTGGGACAGGAGTCCCCCATGATAGTCACAGGACTCCGGACATCACCCGGCTGTTACCTTGAGGTCTTTCCCTTAGCTACTTCCATAGTCTTTAAAGCCTGGGGATTTCAAGGTGCTCACTCTAATCACATGGGGGTCACGTAAGGTTAAGTTTCCTTCCTGAGCTGCTGTTAAAAGAGTGTGAAGGCCGGGCACGGTGGCTCACGCTTGTAATCCCAGCACTTTGGGAGGCCGAGGCAGGCAGATCACGAGGTCAAGAGACCATCCTGGCCAACATGGTGAAACCCTGTCTCTACCAAAATTACAAAAATTAGCTGGGCATGGTGGCGCACGCCTGTAGTCCCAGCTACTCAGGAGGCTGAGGCAGGAGAATTGCTTGAACCTGGGAGGCAGAGGTTGCAGTAAGCCGAGATCACCATTGCAGTCCAGCCTGGCGACAGAGCGAGACTCCGTCTCAACAACAACAATAACAATCACAAAAAACAAAAGAGTGTGAAGTGAGATCCAGCAAGACTGCTCAGGCTGGGGCAGGGAGGGAGGGTATTGAGAGTCATTATTTAAGGGGTACAGAGTTTCTGTTTGGGATAACGACAATGAAAATGAGTATTTCAAAGGCATCATAAATGCTCCTAAGGCTGCTGAACTGTACACTTAAAAATAGCTGAATTGAAACATTTTTTGCTTATTTTACCACAATACAAAAAAATACTGCAAGGGCTGCCATTGCCTGAGGGGCAGCAGGAAGATACCTGCAAAAGGGAGCTAGGCCTGTGTTTTACCCCCTGTACCTGTCAGCATTCCAAAGTCAGCACTTCTCTAGGTGTCCATGCTCTCATTGATTCACCTGCTGGATGTCTTCTTTGTTGAAGATATTGCTAATTTTTAAGAAACTCTCATTCAAAAAGCTGAGATTGAGGTTTGCCAGGGGCATAGAGTTCACTCATGCAGGGTCTGTTGAGTTTATCCCTTAAAGCCTCTCCCATGACCTCTGAGCTAAGTAAAGTCTCATAATTTGCCTCCTGCACAAATATTATCAATCTCTGCCTAGGCTCTTTTCCTCAAATATCTTCTCCCCGTGATCCATCTGACACTTTATGACAAGCTCAATATTCTGAACACAAAGCTCTCATTTTGTCATAAGCTTCATTAAAGTGAACCTTCAATGAATCTCCATTTTTTTATGAAATAAAGCTCAATATTTCAATTCAGAAATTGGAATATTCAAGTCTGTATAATAATCTAAGCTTCACATTGTTAAAAAATATGTGTTTTCCTTTCTATCCTTATTCTTTCACTTTTTTTCTCTCAGCTGTTTTCTAACAGCTTAGGGGCTAGAAAAAGAGAAGAGAAAAGGAAATAAGAAAGTTCTTAATTTACACACTATTTTGTAATTCATTCAGTTTCTCTGGGTCTGACAGATGTTTTATGTCATGGGTAAGTTTCATGAGTGCTTTATAAAGTCCAGATTAGTAAGATCTCTCCTTCGTTTTATGGTTTAACAAGTATTCAGACAACAACAAAGAACTTTAGAGAAATTAAAACATGATAGCTGGAATAATTAATAGAATTGAAAGAAAAAATTAAAATAGTGTCATGAAAAGCAGTATGTATGTAGTGGAAAAGATAAAGAAATAAAAAATATGAGAGAAAAGAAAAGAAGGTTGGAGGATGAATCCATTATGTCCAACTGAAAGAATTCCAGAATGACAGAGATCATGGTGGAAAGAAAGTCACCGAAGAGGCCAATTGTGGTGGCTCATGCTTGTAATCCCAGCACTTTGGGAGGCCAAGGCAGGCAGACCACTTGAGCCCAGGAGTTTGAGACCAGCCTGGGCAACATAGTGAAAGCCCATCTCTGCAAAAATTAGCCGGGTATGATGGCACGTGTCTGTAGTCCCAGCTACTGGGGAGGCTGAAGTGGGAGAATCACTTGAGCCCAGGGGGCAGAAGTTGCAGTGAACCGAGATCATGTCACTGCACTCTAGTTGGGGTGACAGAGCAAGACTCTGTCTCAGAAAAAAAAAGTCACCAAGGAAATAATACCAAAAAATTTCCCAGAAAAAAATACGGTATTGAAAAATCCATAGACATCCATCTGTTTTCCATACCAAAAAATATTTTGCTAACATTCTGGAACATTGTCTTTAAGAAAAGGTCTTTCTTTCCCAGAAAGAAACAGTGAGGCACATACAGTGATGGGGAATAATAATGGAACCAACACAAGAACTGGTGGATGGAGGATAAATACTAAAAAATCAGAGGATTGTCAACCTCTAATTCTATACAAATATGAATCTGTAATCAGCCTACTCATTCAAACACAAAGATAAAATAAAGATCCTCAAACATTTTATGACCAATAAACTTTTTCTCCAAAAGGTACTGGAGGACAGACCCCAGCAAAAAGAAGTATAACAAGAAAGAGAAAGACATGGGACTCGGTAAACAGCGATTAAAATAGGAGTTAGTGGATAAATCAAGAGAACAGTAATAAAAGATTATTTGGAACATGGAAATCCTTCTGTAGAGAAAGAAGGTCTCAGGTCAATGCAGAATCGACACCACACCAAATGGGGGAGGGTGATACATTTTGTTGAAAGGATTCATAAATTTCCTTAAGGAATTAATCAGCAAGTTGAATGGGAAGACACGATATAGAACTGAAGAAAGTTACAATGTATATCACTGAGATGAGATCTTATTATGCAAATTAAAAACCTATAGAAATCCAAGGATATAGAAAGGAAAGCTTGTGGAAGAGGCGATGGCTGAGTTGGACCATGAAGCACCTAGAAGACAAGGATGACAGGCAGGGGAAGCAGGGCCTCCAGGTGCATGGAGCAGCCTGGGCAAAGGCATGGACATGAGGCTGACTCAGCCACCTGGAGGACAAAGGTGCCCACATTCCTGCTGGCACCTTGCCAGGCTGGGGCTACACTCCCTGTTTGCTGAGTATGAGGCTCACGAATGCTACTGGTCATTCATCACAAGAGCAAATGTGTGCAGGTATTTCTCTAGCACTTGGCAGTACTGACATCAAAGGTAAGTAATCCTTTTTCTGTGGGATCTGTCCTTTGCATTGTAGGAGGTTCAGCAGTACCCCTGGCCTCTGCCCCCTGGGTGCTGATAGTACCTTACCACCATCCAGCTGTGACACCCAAAACTGTCCAGACTGATGTCTTTGGGAATAGGGAGGAGATGGGAGTAGGTGTGCCCTAGTTGACAATCGCTGCTCTACAGTGGAAAACTTTATGTCGGTTCTCCTATGTGACTCTTGCAATGGCCCTAAGGCAGGGGTTCACAACTTTGGGATCACCACAGTTACCAGAAAAACGAATGGGGCATTGAAAAGAAAAAAAGTCATGAACTTAATGGAGAAGATGTTAGTGTAAATATCTAATGAACCAAATCAGTTGTTACATGGGTACAGGATTAAGCTTTTCACCACACATTATAGGGAAATGTCAAGTTAAGTAAAGTTCATAGTTTTGGTTAAGGAGCCAAGGAGAATTAGCCAGGGGCTGACACCTGACCTCGGCTCTGCTTCCTAATCCAGCTCCATCTCCCAACTCATTAGATGAACCCAGGTCAGATCATATCGTGGTAATCGTCATTTTTTGAGAAACAGATCACTGGGCTGGCGTGGTGGCTCATGCCTGTAATCCCAGCAGTTTGGGAGGCCGAGGTGGGTGGATCACTTGAGGTTAGGAGTTCGAGACCAGACTGACCAACATGGCAAAACCCCATCTCTACTAAGAATACAAAAATTAGCTGGCCGTGGTGGTGCACACCTGTATTCCCAGCTACTTGGCTGAGGCATGAGAATCGCTTGAATCCAGGAGGCGGAGGTTGCAGTGAGCTGAGATGGAGATTGAGCCACTGAACTCCAGCCTGGGTGACAGAGTGAGACTCTGTCTCAAAAAAAAAGGAACACTGAGGTGGCCCCACCCCAAGCTGGCACAGCCTCCAACTACCTCCTTCCCTTACCTGTCTCCTCCCACCCTGACCCCAAAGCCCTCATCCAAGAAAGTACAACATTAGTGTTAGTGCCCAGGATGTCTCCCAGATGTGTGGTTAGTGTTGTGTGTAATCCCTGCCTTTACTAAAGATTCAAATGTCAATGAGTGCCTCTTTTTAGATAGACCTGGTACTAAAACATGAGAGATATCATCAGTGAACTCTTGTAAAGCACCAAATTTTGGCCCAGAAAATAAATTACGAAATTATTGATTAAGCACTTATTGTGTGATGTTGTCATACAGAAGCAGGACATGCAGAGAGGCCATGTTCTCCAGGAGCATGAACAGAGAGGACAGGTCAGCTTCAGGGGATGTCAGGTCGGAGCTGCCCACGGAGAGCCACAGGTCCCTGGGAAGGGGGAGATCCAGGGAGTTGGAGGGGCCAGCATAGAACACAAGGTGTGAGCTGCTTTGATGTGGCTTCCAGAATGAATGAAGCGTTTCAACCCAGAGTGACTAAGGCAAGGCAGTGGAGACCACAGGGAGCAGAGTAAAATTGTTCAATTACTGTAAGGTAAAATTGCAAAGTAAACGTAAATTATTTCAATAATTTCTCAAGCAGAAAACTGCGGGTCTTGTGCAGAAATCCACACGGAGTTCCCACAGGGCAGCAGTGGGTGTCAGAGTCACCAGGATCCACCTGAACCACGGTGTGCAGGCTTCTCAGTGTCCGGCCAAGGAGGGAAATAGTGTTGACAGCAGCTTGTGGAGGCAGAACACCTGGCTTCATTTCCTGTTTCTGCCACTTCCCAGCTGTGTCCCAAAAAGTTCTATGGAATCTCTGTGTCCTTTCTCCGGTAGCTGGGGTGAAATGATCTGCCCACTTCACAGGGTGGTGATCACACATCCAGTTTTCTCAGGACAGGCCTGGTTTACATTGTTATCCTGGCATCCCACCCATTTAGGGTTCCCTTTTATTCTCCAAAGTGCCCCTCATTTACAATCAATAGCATGGTCACCCTGCTCATAGGATGATGGCTGTGAGATTCAAAGGGGCTTACAACAGTGCCCGTCATTTAGGAACTGGTGTAGAATTGTTTTTCATTCATATTTTATTGAACATTTCCTGAAAGTTGCTAAACAATGAGATCTTAAATGTTCTTATCACAAAAAGTGTGTGAGATGATGATGTGTTAATTAGCTTGAATTAATCATTTCAGAATGTATATATACATCAAAACATATAAACCATAAATAAATATAATTTTTATTTGTCAATTTGCCTTAGTAAAGCTGGGTAAAAAATTAAAAAATGTATGTAAACATGTTCAATAAATTGGAACTGGTTTCTGGGAAGATTAATATGGTAATACTAAGTAGAAGATGCTTGGGTGAGAAGTTATTTGTAAATTATTTCAATAAAACTCTGAGGCCAGTTGTGGTAGTTCATGCCTGTAATCCCAGCACTTTGGGAGGCCAAGGTGGGCGGATCACTTGAGCCCAGGAGTTTGAGACCAGCCTGAGCAACATGGCGAAACTCTGTCTCTACCAAAAATACAAAAATATAGCTTGGCATGGTGGTGTGCGCCTGTAATCTCGGCTACTGGAAAGGCTGAGGCAGGAGGATCGCTTGAACTCAGGAGGCAGAGGGTGCAGTGAGCCAAGATGGCACCACTGCACTCCAGCTGGGGCGACAGAGCAAGACCCTGTTCCAAAAAAAAAAAAATCATAAAGCCAAAAAAACTCTGAGGAAAGGGGAACGCTGAAAAAAAATCGAATACACATGGATCAAAACACAGAACTTTGTTTTCAAACTTAAAAGTTTTAGCTTATATCTGAATAGTTACTCAAATATTTTAGAGAATGTTATGTGGAAGCCGAGTTTCAATAGTGTCGAACAGTCCTAGTGGTCCTTGGAGTTTACCATAAATACATTTTTTTATTATTCAAAAATAATGGCTGCCAGCTGACATCTGGATAGCACCTGCTTTGTGCCAAGCACTGTTCTCAGGACTTTCCACTTTTTACTTGTGACTCACAGCAATTCTATGACTGTTCCCATTTTAAAGGGAACACACAGCATTAAGTCTCCTGACCAATGTGGCAGTCAGCAAATGGAGGAGCTGTGATGTGAACACAAGTGGTGGTCAGGCTCCGAGTCCTCACTCACCACCCACCTGCCATCCAACCCTTACGAGAAAGGGCTGCAGAACCTGCAGAGACGGGACCCAGCAGTGCAACACAGCGGCGCTCAGCAGAGCTGCAGCTTCTCAGGCCCTCCCTTCCCAGGTCCTTCCTGGGAATCTTGGGAATGTCCAGCTGGGATGGGACTGCCCCATGGAATAAGGGATTTTATCCTTTCCTTACCTTTCAATCATCTGACTCCTCTGGAAGTCACCTCCGGCATCTTCTGAATTTATCCATCTTTAACCTACTTCTCCCTACCCACAGCCTCCCCTCATCCTCTGAGCCAGAGGATGTTTCTCCCACTTAAGGGAAAGCACCCTCTCCCTCCTTTGGCCTTCCAGAGCCCTTCATCCATCTCTCTCTGCACCTCTCCTTTCCCGTGCGGGCTTATAGTCTCCTGTGTGTGTCTCCCCAGGCCTCTCAGAGGTACAGAGGGTCACAGGTCTCTTCTGACAATTGAGTGAGTATGAAAAACGCACCACTGTCACGTGCATCTTGGGTGTGTGTGTAAGGGGAAGGGGGTTCTTCCTTGGTTGCCGTAGACTCCCCATGGAAGCTACAGCCTCTCCTTTCCTCAGCCCCATTTCAGAAAGGAGAGGCCAGAAAGCGTTTCTGATGCTTGCGGTCTCTTTAGAGGATTCACCCTGTTCCCTTCACTCAATCCCAACCCCGTGTCACCAGATGTATTCACCCCCACGCAGGGGGAGGTCAGTCTTTGCAAGCTTCTGACACATTTTGGGACACTGAGCTGGAATATGGGGGTGCTGGGGTGGATTGAACACTGAGCAACTCAGACTTGGAATCCCAGCATGAGGCTTGGGCGCGAGGGAGGCACCGGGTCCAGATGAGGCCTTGGTGACTTGAACAACAGGCATATTGCCACCAACCAAGATGGCTCCAAGACCAGAGGCCTTTCCTGAAGTTCTGTTCTGTGTAAGCAGGTGACTGACAGGGCAGGGCCATAAGGACTGGGACACCAGGCAGAGCCCCAATAAGTACTGGCCAAGGAGACAGTCTCACATTTCATGATCGAGGTCCTTCACTACCCTTGGGAAACAAGGCCACCAGCCAGGGTCAGCTGTGTACAGTGGTAAGTAAACAACATTTCTCCTTTCTGTCCTCCCCAAAATTAGGTTTGTTCTTGGCCACTGAGGCTCCACCTGAATGGTGGAAAGAAACATGTCACAAGTAATCCAGAGAGCAAACAATGCATTCACAGGGAATTAACAATGGATTCATCCCTCTGGCTGTTTCATCGACTTCTTTTTTTTTCTTTTTTCTTTTTTTACCTGAGCCAACTTTGTTTTTCTTGTTCCTATGACCTTCACTGTGCCCCTAATTAAACAGGGATGGGTTTTCTATCATGTGAGGCTGTCCCGTCCTTTTCCTGATTCTATGTGGCCACGTTCCTTCCCTTCCTTACCTTGCCAGTGCCATCTGTCCTCAAGCTTCTGTACTTGCAGTTCCCTCTCCCTGGAATTCTCTTCCCCAGATGTGTCCTTGGACATCACCATCCACCCATCCAAGTCTCAGCTGAAACAGCACCTGCTCCTACAGGCTGCCTTGGGGGGCTTACAGGCCACTGCCCCTGGGCAGGCCATCTATGACAGCATTCAGCTGTTGTGAATATTTTGTTGTTCTTTGCAGCAATGACCACTTTCTCATACCTCTGATATATCTTTAGTCTTGTTCTTTGTGCCCTTCATTAGAAAATAAGGTCCACAGGAGCAAGCACCTGGTCTAACCTGTTTCTATAACTGAATCTAGCACAAGGCCCAGCTCACAGGAGAAGCAAAACAGTGATGCGTACAACAAGGGATCCACGCATGAATGCAACTGCCATTTATTCAGAATTATCTCATGCTTGGCTGCGTGAATAAAAATTTACAGAGCGTCGGCCGGGAGCGGTGGCTCAAACCTATAATCCCAGCACTTTGGGAGACCAAGGTGGGTGGATCACGAGGTCAGGAGTTTGAGACCAGCCTGGCCAACATGGTGAAACCCCCATCTCTACTAAAAATACAAAATAAATAAATAAATAAATAAATAAATAAATAAAAATTAGCTGGGCGTGGTGGTGCACACCTGTAATCCCAGCTACTCAGGAGACTGAGGCAGGATAATCGCTTGAACCCGGGAAGGCTGAGGTTGCAGTGAGTTGAGATCACGCCACTGCACTCCAGCCTGGGCAATAAGAGTGAGACTCCATCTCAAAAAAAAAAAATTTACAGAGTATCTCTCATCTTTACAAAAATTCACGGCCAGGCGGGCACGGTGGCTCACACCTGTAATCTCAGCACTTTGGGAGGCCGAGGTGGGTGGATCACCTGAGGTCAGGAGTTCGAGACCAGCCTGGCCAACTTGGAGAAACCCCGTCTCTACTAAAAATACGAAAATTAGCCGGGCGTCGTGCCACATGCCTGTAATCCCAGCTACTCAGAAGGTTGAGGCAGGAGAATCGCTTGAACTCGGGAGGCGGAGGTTGCAGTGAGCCAAGATCGTGCCACTGAACTCCAGCCTGGGCCACAGGGCAAGACTCTGTCTCGAAAAAAAAAAAAATTCAGCATCACTTATACCCGTTTCACAAAGACAGAAAGGAAGCCCAGAGGGACCAGCATTGTAATTTGCCCAAAGACACAGCATGAGTACGTGTGGCCTCCAGGATCCACACCCACACCTGCCCAAATCTTATCACCTAAATCTCATCATCACCCAACCCCATTGCCACCCACTGCCTAGCACTGCCTGCCCAAGCAGTCAGTTACTCCACTCACTCACAGCATCCTCTCAGTCAGTGGACAGAAAACCGTAAAAGGCTAACAAAGAACTAAGCACAAATTAAATTATAAGTATATTGTAAAATAAATTTGTAAAGTTGAATTAACTTAGTGTTGTAATTCTTAACAAGAATAACAAGAAGCTTTCAGTAGAGGTTAGATATTAATGTTTTCCCCAAAACTTAAAGCACTTTTCTGGGCTGGGCATGGTGGCTCACGCCTGTAATCCCAGCACTTTGGGAGGCTGAGTGAGGTGGATCTCCTGAGGTCAGAAGTTCGAGACCAGCCTGGCCAAAATGGTGAAACCCTGTCTCTACTAAAAATACAAAAATTAGCCAGGTGTCCTGGCGCATGCCTGTAATCCCAGCTACCCAGGAGGCTGAGGCAGGAGAATTTCTGGAACCTGGGAGGCGGAGGCTGCAGTGAGCCAAGATCGCACCACTGCACTCCAGCCTTGGCAATAGAGTGAGACTCTGTCTCAAAACAACAGCAACAACAGCAACAAAACCCCAAAAAACAAAAACAAAAAAACCCGCTTTTCTGAAAAAGAAATGTCTACGGATTAGGAAGGTCTGCCTCCCAGAGGAAGATGCAGGTATTGCACGTAGCCCAAATATTTGATGATTCCAGGACCGGCAGATACACAAGTTATGAAACTGTTTGTACCTTGAAGAATAAGGAGAAGAGGAGGAGACCAAGAGGAGTAGAAGAAAAAGAATAGAAGGAGGAGAAGGAAGAAGGGAAGGAGGACTAGAAGAAAACTACAATAATAACAACATTGTTGAGACCACAAGATCACGCCACTGGGTTTTGCTTTATATTTTGGAAAACACTGTCACATCCATTTTACTAAAAGCCATGTATCATTATTGTAGTCCCCCGATTGTCAGGGATCCAAATATTACTGCCTTCTTGGTTTCTACAAGCAGAGCACAGGCTGGCTGTGTTCCCCTTGGTGTACACTATTGTGTCCTGGTCCCATGCCAGGTTGACACATTGCCTCATTCCTGGGAGGGACTAAGGTGCCTCCCTGGGGAATAAATAGAGCAGGGCTGGGTACTCACCTCCACAGCAGCTTCCTTGATCCCTGCCACGCACAACTGAACACAGACAGCAGCCGCCTCGCCATGAAGCTGCTGATGGTCCTCATGCTGGCGGCCCTCCACCTGCACTGCTATGCAGGTGAGTTCTGGGCAGAGAGGGCTGCTTCTGGGCTAGGAATTGTCACCTGGGCCCCTGTAGAAGAACTCCCAACCTCTAATCCCCAGCACAGACGAGCCCCAGTGTGAAGGGCCTGGGTGCGAAAGGCCTTAGGATCCCCATGAGTTCCCGACAATCAAGCATGCAGTGTCCTCATGGGCGGTCCCCTGCATTGGAGGTGTACACAGTGTATCATGGCACTCAGCGTCTCACCATGGTCACGGTGACCATAGAAACCAGGATGAGTCTCAGGATTAAATATTGAAATGAACTATTTCAGTGGGGCAAGGGAGAGATGGCATCTACACCTAGAAATCAGGAAATAATCATGGGTCTCCTTGAACGTGGAACAAAATAGGAAACCTCCCAGGACAGAAGGCCCAGGCTGCAGAGTGTGACCCAGTGTCTCTCACCCTGTGTGGCTCACTCTGTGTTCTCAGAGTTGATCTGGGTCCTTCTGGGATGCCCTTACCCTCCCAGTTGCTTCAGGCTCAAGGCAGACAGGTGAGAACTCACAACCCCTGGAGTCTCCTTCCAGCACTAAAGATTCAGTGGGAGGAAAAAGCCCCGGCTGCTGGAATGAGCGCTAATATTTCCATAGGTAGCCTGCCTTGTGCAGTTCACAAAGGTGGATTCCAAACCCTACCGTATTGGCATCCAAGGTAGGTGCAGATGTGTAGAAGGGTGACAAGCTCACAGTCAACTAACTGGAAAATCACAAAGTCCAGAGCACAACCAGCTCACATGAAGCCACGTCCTGAGCTCGTTCCTCTCCCTTACAGTTGGGGGTGACCTCAGATCCCCTCATGAACAAGCTCTATTTCACATTCGTGTGTGTGTGTGTGTGTGTGTGTGTGTTTGAGACAAGGTCTTGCTCTGTCACCCAGGCTGGGACTGGGACTGGTGTGCAATGGCACAGTCTCAGCTCACTGCAACCTCTTCCTCGAAGGCTCAAGTGATGCTCCTGCCTCAGCCTCCCGAGTAGCTGGGACTACAGGTGGACACCACTATGCCTGGCTAATTTTTAAATTTTTTGTAGAGATGAGGTCTCCCTGTGTTGTCCAGGCTGGTCTTGAACTCCTGAGCTCAAGCAATTCGCCTGCCTTGGCCTCCCTAAGTGCTGGGATTGCAGGCGTGAGCCACCGTACCTGGCCACACATTCCCTTTTATTGCAGTAGAGTCAACAGAACTAATGGACAATGTCCTAGACCCATTCATCTGAAATCCTTGGAAACCCTACCTGATGCTGGGCATGATAACAGGGAAGCATTGCATGACTTTGAACCAAGAAAGTCCAAGCAGTGTTTGCTATGTCCCCCCAGTCAGAGCACCTCATTTCTCGAGGGTCCTCTTCACCAAGAATACACAGGGTTGGGCTTCTCTGGGTTTGGAAGGTCAGAGAGAATTTGCAGAGCCTGAGTTTACACTCCCAGAATTGAGAACTCTGCATACTGCACCAAAATCTTTCTGAACCTCGGTCTGTCCCTGGAGGTACGAAGATAGCCAGCTTCCCAATTCATCTGTAGAATGAATCACACCTCTAGTAATGGCCCATGTTCTTGTGTCTTTTTTTTTTTTTTTTTTTTTTCCAGATTCTGGCTGCAAACTCCTGGAGGACATGGTTGAAAAGACCATCAATTCCGACGTATCTATACCTGAATACAAAGAGCTTCTTCAAGAGTTCATAGACAGTGATGCCGCTGCAGAGGCTATGGGGAAATTCAAGCAGTGTTTCCTCAACCAGTCACATAGAACTCTGAAAAACTTTGGACTGATGATGGTAATTTGGGTTTCTTCTTATGTACCCTTTGAAAATCACTGATCAGAACCAGCGGGCTCTAAATTTGGCACCAAGAATGCCAAGCAACTGGTGAACAAACTTTCTTTATATATCAATTCATTAAACTTTGTCTCCAGGCTGCTTTGCCACTTCACACTGAGAATCTTTAGGGAGTGATAAATGGAAAAGGCAAAAAGGAGAAAAGAAAGCCTTAGAGATCACCCGTCTACCTCTGACCTCACCAGTCCCTTCTCACACAGACACAGACACACATAAGCACACAAGTATAGACACACACAGACACACGGGGACAGGCATCGGCTTTTTTTTTTTTTTTTTTGAGACGGAGTTTCGCTCTGTCACTCAGGCTGGAGTGTAGTGGCGTGAATCTCGGCTCACTGCAACCTCCACCTCCCGGGTTCAAGAGATTTGCCTGCCTCCACCTCCCGAGTAGTTGGGATTACAGGTGTGCGCCACCATGCCGGGCTAATTTTTGTATTTTAACTAGAGAAGGAGTTTCACCATGTTGGCCAGGCTGGTCTCAAACTCCTAACCTCAAGTGATCTGCCTCCCTTGGCCTCTTAAGGTTCTGGGATTACAGGTCTGAGCCCCTGCACCCAGCCAGAACATGCACATTTTTATCAAGAGAAAATATCTGGTTCTCAAGAGATCACACACTTGTAGGAGCAATCTACTAAGAAATTTCCTACTTTCACAAAAACAAATATTCAAAACATTCTTATTTTTTTTATCTAGCTCAGAAAATACAATTTGTGCAAATTCTGCATTTTCTAAAATAAAGAAAAAAATTTTTTTGAGATGGAGTTTCACTCTGTTGCCCAGGCTGGAGTGCAGTGGCATGATCTTCGTTCACTGCAACCTCTGCCTCCTGGGATCAAGCAATTCTTGTGCCTCAGACTCTCAGGTAGCTGGGACTACAGGCATGTACCACCATGCCCAGCTAATTTTTGTATTTTTAGTAGAGATGAGATTTTACCATGTTGGCCAGGCTGGTCTTGAACTCCTGACCTCAGGTGATCTGCCCGCCTCGGCCTCCCAAAGTGCTGGGATTACAGGTGTGAGCCACTGCTCCCGGCCTAAAATAAAGAATTTAAAATGCAAGTCCAAGCAACCAAGATTTGTTAGCATACATGACTGGAAATCATGCACCACTTAATTAAGTGCCTCATGAAGTGGTAAGTGCAGATTATGGGTGTGAAACAGCACGAGTGCTAGAATTGTTTAAAACAAAAGTCAATGGTTATAACAATGAGTATTTCTGTCTGTTTATAAAGATGTGTTGGTTACGAGTTTTGTTTTTTGTTTTTCGTTTTTTTTGAGATGGAGTTTAGCTCTTGTTGCTCAGGCTGGAGTGCAATGGCACGATCTCGGCTCACTACAATCTCCGGCTCCTGAGTTCAAGTGATTCTCCTGCCTCAGTCTTCGGAGTAGCTGGAATTACTGGCACACAACACCACAGCCTGCTAATTTTTGTATTTTAAGTAGAGATGGGGTTTCACCATGTTGGCCAGGCTGGTCTCAAACTCCTGACCTCAGGTGATCTGCCCGCTTCAGCCTCCCAAAGTGCTGGGATTACGTTTTTTTTTTTAAGAATTTATTTAATACCCCAAAATTTTATTTAAAACATTCCATAATAAAAAATGTAAAGATATATCAAATGCTCAAGGATAAAAATAAATATTAACTGCAATTTGGGATGGTTGAATCATTTTTTTCTTTAAAAACTCAGATTAGCCAGGTGCATCCCTCATACCTGTAATCCCAGCACTTTAGGAGGCCAAGGCGGGCAGATCACTTGAGGTCAAGAGTTCAAGACCAGCCTGGCCAACATGCTGAAACCCTGTCTCTACTAAAAATACAAAAATTAGCTAGGCGTGGTGGCGCACACCTGTAATTCCAGCTGCTTGGGTGGCTGAGGTAGAAGAATTACTTGAAACCAGGAGGCAGAGATTGCAGTGAGCCAAGATAGTGCCACCGCACTCCAGCCTGGGCAACAGAGTAAGACTCCATCTCAAAAACAAACAAACAAACAAAAATCCTAAACAAACCAAAAAAACCCCTCAGATTAATCATTCATATTGTAAAATTCCAATGTTTCTTGTTTCCGTTTTTTTGTTTTTGTTTTTGTTTTTGAGACAGAGTCTTGCTCTTTTGCCCAGGCTGGAGTGCAGTGGTACAATCACAGCTCACTGCAGCCTCCATCTCCTGGGCTCAAGTGATCCTCCCGCTTCAGCCTCCTGAGTAGCTGCGACTACAGGTGCACACTAACACACCTGGCATATATATATACATACATATATACATACATATATACACACATATATACACACATATATACACATATGTACACATATATACACATATATGCACACATATATACACATGTATGCATACATATATGTACATATACACACATATATGTACACATATACGTACACATATATACATATATGTACACATATACATACATATATGTACACATATATACATATACATATATACACATATATGTACACATATATACACATATATACATATATACATATATGCACATATATACATATATACATATATGCAGACACATATATACATATATGCACACATATATACATATATGCACACATATATATACATATATATATTTTTTTTTTTTTTTGGTAGAGATGGCATTTTGTCATATTGTCCAGGCTGGTTTAAACTCCTGGGGTCAAGCAATCTGCCCTCCTTGGCTTCCCAAAGTGCTGGGATTACGGGCATGAGCCATCCCACCCAGCCAAGCTCCAATATTTCATAGGCCTCAAAGGTAATGGTGAAGAGTCTCAGACTGTTACAACATTTCTACCTTTTATGCCTGTGCAGCAACTCAAAACCATCACATTCTTCTATCTGAGCTGAGATTTTTTAATAATTCTGTGTTGTAAAAGCGGTATCAGAAACAGTCCAAATGATCAGGTCTTCAACAAATAGTATATGCAGCATATTTATTGGATAAGTTATTTCAAAGGATAGAATTTTTGGAGAAAAAAAGTATTACATGGATCATTGGTAGGGAAGAGATCCTACAACCCTGGCCCCTGTTTGGCATTATGAAGTGTCTCCTAGATAACAGAATAAATGGAGAGGGGATGCTGGCTTTGCTTCCACTGCAAATCCTCCTGAGAGTTAGCTGTTTGTGGACAAATGCAAGAAAACAAGAAGACAAGTTTTAATATTTGATTTAGTAAGTGAAATTTGCAAACCTAAGTGACCTGCTTTTGTTTTCCAGCATACAGTGTACGACAGCATTTGGTGTAATATGAAGAATAATTAACTTTACCCAAGGCGTTTGGCTCAGAGGATTACAGACTATGGCCAGAACTCATCTGTTGATTGCTAGAAACCACTTTTCTTTCTTGTGTTGTCTTTTTATGTGGAAACTGCTAGACACCTGTTGAAACCTCAAATTCATTTCCATTTCAATAAACTAACTGCAAATCACTAAAATTCTTTCTTGTTCTTCTATAAAAAAAGAAGCTTTCCAGGCTGCACAGTCAGGCTGTAGGTTGCAGACAGAGACAAGCCTCGAAGGAGTTAAGTGAGGGTCCGAGGTTTCTGGGAAATACTTTATTTCTCATCATCTCGAGCCCAAGAGTTGGACTTCTCTCTCTCTGCAGAACAAAGTATTAGCTCTTGTTGCTTAGCTAATTTTTCTCTGAAGAGTGTTTCACTCTCCACATCCCACTACCTCCCTAAGCCACTTTCTCTGGGGACCTCACACTCTTGGAGTCATGCTCAGAAGCCCTGATTTTACCCCAGTCCCATCCATGCTGAGCCCTGCTGGTTATGCCAGGCTCCTCTGGGTTGTCTTTGGGCCTCCCCCACGTGTGCAGGGCCCAGACCAGAGCCAGCCAGGGAGGGGAGGCCTGCAAAGCAAGGTGGATCCTGTCTGGATTTTAAATTTTGAGTTTTATTTGTCGTTCATGGATGTTGGCATTAATTTTGAACTTTTAAAATATTGCATGAAAATATTACTTACCCTGATGACTGAGTTTGCTAGCATAGCGACACCTTAAATTGTGCAACTTTTCTCAGTCCGGTCTCTGCCAGTGGGTTCATCCTCCCCTGCCCCACAGTGAGCTGCAAAGGCAATGAGGGTTGAGGGGAGTGAGTGCGCTATGCAGGGACCCAGCAACAGAAGGGGATGTTTAAATGGAACCGGGGTCTCCATCGTGTCCTGTCCCCAGCACTCCTGTCACCAGGGTTAGGTTATTGCCTGTCCCTTTTCCTTCTGGGGCTATCCCCTCACCCAGGAAGACCCTGTCTATGTGTCTGGACAACTCAACTTCACCAGGGCCGACTCTTCCATCAGGCAAGGCAGGGGCAGGGATCCAGGCCCACAATATACATAGGGATGTATGGAAATGTTATAATTTAAAGAATAATTTCCTGAAGTGATTGTAATATTAATGAACATATACCAATGAATCTAGCCTGAATTCTATACTTCATCTTACCAATACAGTTGTAAAGTATGTTTAAAATGTTCTTATGAAGAAGTGGCCTATGAAGGCAATGTAATACCTGTGACCTACAAAAGCCATGCAACAGATAAAATATTGCTGTTTTATTTGGACTCAGAGACCTATCCTCAAACCCTCAATCTTCTGGCCAAAGTTTAGGTCAAATAAGGATGTGATGTGTCAACTTGTAATTCAATATGTAAATGACAAAAATCTAGTTTCTCAAGAAGAGCTGGACTAGATTCTTTTTTAGAGACAGAGACCTATTCTCCTTTTTCCCTGAAAGACAATTAGGAAAAAACTCAATCAAAAACCCCAAAATAAAGAGTCAGAAAAGCCAGTTCTCATGCCTAAAGACTCCAGCACATGGGATCCCCTAGACCATCTTCCCCTGCTGAATGCTCTTAACCCTTCCCCTCAGACAGCCCTTCTGTCCCAGATCCTGCCCCCGATCCCTCCCTTGCTCACATTATTCCTCCTCCTTACAATCCAGATTCCTGGGAATCATCATCCCATGTAGCCTATTTCTTCTCAGCCCATGTATCCTTCCCTAAAAAGACTCCAGCATTAGATAAAACAATATAAAAAGGATATTCAAAATTTCCCATTTCCCTCCACACCTAAGGAGTCAGCCCCAACTCTCTTCCCCTTAAAAGAGGTGCCACAAGGAGATGGAACTACTGACTTTGTAAATACTCCCTTAACCAGTTCGGAGGTCTAAAGTTTGAAGAAGAAACTTAAGCCATTGTTATATGACACTTACGGAGTGACAGATCAGGTTGATCAGTTTTTGAGACCTCAGTTACACACTTGGGTCGAGTTAATGTCCATCCTAGACATCCTCTTTTCAGGGAAGGAAAAAAACATGATCCCTAGGGCTGCTATGGCAATTTAAAAATGTAAATATCCTCCCGGTCAAACATTCCTAATGCAGATCGAAAGTTTTCCACCCAAGACCCCCGGGGTAGGGAAAAGAAAGAGATCAGACTGTTACTGTGTCTATGTAGAAAGGGAAGACATAAGAAACTCCATTTTGACCTGTACCCAGAACAATTGCTTTGCCCTGAGATGCTGTTAATCTGTAATTTTCCCCAACCTTGAGCTCACAAAAACATGTGTTGTATGGAATCAAGGTTTAAGGGATCTAGGGCTGTGCAAGATGTGCCTTGTTAACAAAATGTTTGCAGGCAGTATGCTTGGTAGAAGTCATCACCATTCTCCAGTCTTGATAAACCAGGGGCACAATGCACTGTGGAAAGCCACAGGGACCTCTGTCCTGGAAAGCCGGGTATATCCAAGGTTTCTCCCCACGTGATAGTCTGAAATATGGCCTCGTGGGATGGCAAAGACCTGACTGTCCCCCAGCCCGACACCCGGGAAGGGTCTGTTCTGAGGAGGATTAGTAAAAGAGGAAAGCCTTTGCAGTTGAGATAGAGAAAGGCCACTGTCTCCTGCCTGCCCCGGAACTGAATGTCTCAGTATAAAACCCGATTGTACATTTGTTCAATTCTGAGATAGGAGAAAAAGGGAAAAACTGCCCTGTGGCGGGAGGTGAGACATGTTGGCAGCAATGCTGCTTTATTATTCTTTACTCCACTGAGATGTTTGGGTGGAGAGAAACATAAATCTGGCCTACGTGCACATCCAGGCATAGTACCTTCCCTTGAACTTATTTGTAACACAGATTCCTTTGCTCATATGTTTTCTTGCTGACCTTCTCCCCACTATCACCCTGCTCTCCTACCACATTCCTCTTGCTGAGATAGTGAAAATGGTAATCAATAAATAATGAGGGAACTCAGAGAACGGTGCTGGTGCAGGTCCTCCGTATGCTGAGTGCCAGTCCCCTGGGCCCACTGTTCTTTCTCTATACTTTGTCTCCGTGTCTTATTTCTTTTCTCAGTCTCTCATCCCACCTATGAGAAATACCCACAGGTGTGGAGGGTTTGGCCCCCTTCAGCCCGGTAAGACAATAATAGCACAGCTCACAGGGAAAATATACAAGACCTAAGAAAAATGAAAGTAAATAAAATTAGAGAATCAGTACCCCAAACCCAAAACCTCTCTAAAACACTTGATATACAACAAGAAAAAGATGAAGGGCCTATGAAATTTCTAGACAGACTAAAGGATCAAATGAGACAATATACAGGCCTAAATTTAAAAGATCCCCTCGGACAGGGAATGTTAAAACTCCACTTTGTCACTAAAAGTTGGCCAGATATTTCAGAAAGTTACAAAAATTAGAAAATTGGGAGAACCGACCTCTAAATGAACTTCTCAGAAAAGCTCAAAAAGTGTATGTGACAAGAGACAAAGAAAAACAAAAACAAAAGACAAAACGTATGGCATCCACTTTCCAACAGGTGGCTCCAAACCCACATGCTTCTAAAGAAAGCTTCCACGGGGCCAAAAACTAGAAAAGGTTCAGATCCCCAATTAAAGGACCCAAGCTTCCACCTAGAGGACTCAGGCCCTCTTCTACCAGAACCTCAAAAAATATGGGGGGACAAAGTGACAAAATCCCAAAACTGAGAGAAAAAAAAGACAGGATAGGTGCTACAAACGTGAAAGGACAGGCCACTTCAACAGAGAATGTCCCAAACTAAAAAAAGAGGAAAAAACCCTTCCACTCATGACTTTTGAGGAAGAATAAGGGGGGTCAGGGACTCTGTTTCTTTTACCTCAAGTCCCACCAAGAGCCCTTGATAAATTTGGAGGTGAGACCCAAACATGAGCTTATCACATTTTCAGTCAATTCAGGGACGACTCGCTCCTCTGTTTGTTTCCCTCCGTCCAACATTGCCTGCTCTTCGGAAGAACTTTTAGTCTCTGGGGTAAAAAGAAAAGGATTTAAAACAAAAATCTTAGAAAGTACAAAAGTTAAATACCAAGATTCATTGACTAACATCCAATATTTTTTAATCCCTGAAACAGAAACTAATCTACTAAAAAGAGACTTAATGCTAAAATTAGGTATAGGTCTACAAGTTAGCCTTAAAAGAGTCCTTACTTCATTAAACCTACTCACCACTGCAGATAAAAAATATATTAACCCCTATGTCTGGTCAAGGAAAGAAAACTGAGAGAAACTCAAAATCCCTCCAATCCACATCAAACTAAAGACCCCCAGGAAAGTAGTAAAAAAAATACCCCATTACCCTAGAGGATAGAATAGGGTTAAAGCCCATAATTGAAAGTCTTATCAAGGTTGGGCTTCTTGAACCCTGTATGTCCCCTTATAACACTCCAATATTGCCAAGAAATCAGATGGGTCATACCGACTGGTACAAGATCTTAGGGCCATCAATCAAATATTCCAGACTACCCATCCTGTTGTCCCCAACCCATACACCATTCTCAACAAAATTCCATATAATCATCAGTGGTTTACAATAATAGATTTTAAAGATGACTTCTGGACATGCCCCTTGGCTGAAGACAGTTGAGACATATTTACTTTCGAGTGAGAGGATCCCCATTCAGAACAAAAACAACAGCATCAGTGGGCAGTTTTGTCTCAAGGGTTTACAGATTCCCCAAACATTTTTGGTCAAATTTTAGAACAAGTGTTGAAAAAAGTGGTTGTCCCAAAGCAAATATGCCTACTCCAGTACATGGATAATATTCTTCATATCTGGTGAGAATATAGAGAAAACAGCTGGCTTCTCCACACATATTCTTGACCATCTGGAGTTCAAGGGGTTATGGGTTTCAAAGGGAAAGCTTCAGTATGTAGAGCCCAAAGTTAAATATTTAGGCCACTTAATAAGTACAGGTAAACAATGGATAGGGCCTGAACGAGTTAAAGGCATCATGTCCTTATCCTCACCTCAAACTAAACAGGAACTCAGCAATTTTTTAGGGTTAGTTGGATATTGCGGCCTATGGATTGACTCACTAAACAGTAAACTTCTATAACAAAAAATTGTCCAGAAAAAAACATGATCATCTCCTGTGGACGTCTGAGAAAGTCGATCAGGTTAAAGAGCTAAAAGAAAGGCTCATAACCGCCCCTGCTCTAGCCTTACCTTCCCTAGAAAAACCATTCCACCTTTTTGTTAATGTAAATAATGAAGTAACTTTGGGGGTGCTTACCTAAAAACACGGTGGCTGCCAGCAGCCTGTAGCCTTCCTATCAAAAGTTTTAGACCCAGTTACCTGTAGATGGCCTCAATACATTCAATCTGTTACAACTACAACAATATTAGTTAAAGAAAGTAGAAAATTAACTTTTAGAAAAAAATTGACTGTAAACACACCCCACCAAGTTAAAACAATTTTAAATCAAAAAGCAGGAAGGTGACTCGCTGACTCCAGAATCTTAAAATATGAGGCCATTTTACTAAAAAAAGATGATTTAACCTTGACTACTGATAAGTCACTCAATCCGGCAGGTTTCTTGACAAAATACCCAAATCTAAAAAGAGATCACTTACGTCTAGATTTAATTGACTACCAAAGAAAGGTCAGGCCAGATCTAGAAAAAACTCCTTTCACAACAGGACAACACTTATTTATAAATGGTTCCTCCCAAGTAATTAAAGGAGAAAGACATAATAGATATTCAGTAATTGATGGAAAATCTCTTGAAGAACTAGAGTCAGAGAAGTTGCCCAGCAGCTGGTCTACTCAAGCTTGTGAATTATTTACACTCAGCCAGACTTTAAAATGCTTATGAAACAAGGAAGGGACTATTTATACTGATTCTAAGTACACCTGGAGTAGCACATACATTTACAAAAATTTGAGCTGAGCGAGTTCCTATTAATAGTAAAGGCCAAAATCTTGCCCACAAAGTGCTAATCGTCCATGTTTTAAACAATCTCCAGTTGCCAAAAGAAATAGTCATTGTACATGTCCCTGGACACCAGAAAGACTTTTCCTTTACAAGTCAGGAAAATAACCTTACAGATAAAGTAGCCAAACAGACTGCTGTTTCACCTAAAACACCTATCTTTCACTTAACTCCTTGTCTTTCTCCACCTGTTACAACCCCTATCTTCTCTGCTGCAGGAGAGAAAAAATTAATAAAAATAGGAGCCAAAGAAAATTCAAAAAGAAAATGGGTGTTACCACATCAAAGAGAAATACTATCCAAACCCCTCATGAAAAATATCTTGTCTCATCTACAACAAGAGACTCGTTGGAGACCCCAAGCCATGTGTAATATAGTTCTCAGGTTTTGTAAGTGTATAAGAATTTATACCCTAGCCAAACAGGTTGTGGACAGTTGCTCAACATGTAAAAAAAACCTCAACAAACAAGTTATAAAAAAAAAAATCACCCCTGGTGGGGAGAGATCCAGGACTAAGACCATTCCAAGGTGTTGAAATTGACTACACTGGAATGCCCCCAGTTGGTCGCCTAAAGTACTTATTAGTAATAGTAGATCATCTCATTCACTGGGTCAAAGCTATTTCCTTTTCAAATGCAATGGCCAATAATGTAGTTAAGACATTATTTAAAAATATTGTGCCCAGGTTCAGACTAATAAAAAACATTGACAGACAATAAAACCGATTTCACAGCACATATCATTAAAAAGCTATCCCAAGCCCTAGACATTAAATGAAAATATCATACTCCTTGACACCCACCTTCATCAGAGAGAGTAAAAAGGATAAATCAGATCTTAAAAAACCACTTAACCAAATTGGTTCTAGAGACTCGGTGGCCATGGACAAAATATCTTCCTATTGCCTTGTTAAAAAATCTGAACTGCTCCTCTAAAGGATATAGGCCTTCATCCTTATGAAATGCTTTACAGATTGCCTTATTTAAACTGCACTACTGACATTCCTACATTTAAAACAAAAGACCAATTCTTCAAAAATTATATACTTGGTCTCTTCTCAACTTTCTCTTTTCTTAAAACCAAAAGTCTCCTAACACAGACGCCACCCCTGGAGTTCCCAGTACATCAACATCAGGTTGGAGATCATGTCCTCATCAGAAACTTAAAAAAAGAAAAACTTCAGCTGGCCTGGGAAGGAACTTACCTGGTGCTTCTAATCACTGAAACCACAGTCCTGACAATAGAAAAAAGACCCATCTCACCCAAGTCAAGAAAACACCACCACCTCCAGAGTCATGGGCCATTATCCCAGGAGAAAACTCCCTCAAACTAAAGCAAAGTTAAGTTTAACTCTCTTCCATTTATTCTATTAATCCTTCTTCTTTTCCCATTCTGTTACTGACCACCTTGTTACCAATGTAACTAAATCAAACTCACCCCAAGTTATTACTTTTGATACTTGTTTAGTCATACCCTGTAGAGATCTCCAAAGTCAAAGACAACTCTCAGCCTCAGAAAAGTATCTCTGCCCCTTTAAAATAAGAGGATCCCCCTACCAAGACTCTTGCCCCTTAACAAATATAGAAAAACAGATCTGCCATAGCTGAAATGATGTCCTGTGGACAACCAAATATCAAGAATAGGTCTCATTGACACCACCTCTACCAACCCTAGATCTACTTTGAGTCACTTCTATGACATAAAAGCCAACTTAGCTGGCACAGACTTCATAGGGTCTTTGAAAATGCATTTCATTAATCCCTCATCCTCTTCACCCCATTGCCTCTCTTCTCCTTCTAAGGCTTCTTCTAATCAGACTGCCATCTCTTCTATACCCAATAATACTAAAGTATTATACATTATATTACTATATATGTAATATATAATAATAAACAATTATAAATAATATATAATAATAAACAATGATAATACTAAAGTATTATATATTATATTATATTACAATATAAAATATTGTAAAAGTAAATGATCTAAGATGAACTTTAACAATTAAAATAGAATATCAAGCTATAAATGCCTGGTTGAAATGGATCAAATATTCTGTCCACACATTAAACAAAAACAATTGTTATGCTTGTGCACACGGCCGGCCAGAGGCCCAGATTGTCCCCTTTCCACTCGGATGGTCTCCCAGTCAACCAGACATGGGTTACATGGTAGGTCTCTTCTAGAATTCTATGACTTGAGACAATAAATCATGCCAAGCTCTCTGCGATAGCCCAAAGTCCAACACCCTGTGGGTCAGCCCTCAAGGGCCATCCAACTTCCATCTCCCAATGTCAATTTCACCTCATGTCTCTCATGACAAAGGGAAAACTTGGCGTTCCTTAAAAGCTTAATGGGATACAGTGAGCTTAAGCCCTTCCAGGAGCTTCCCCATGAGTCTGCCCTCAGCCATCCTCGAGTGGATGTATGGTGGTATTCTGACGGACCCTTACTAGACACGCTGCCAGGTAACTAGAGCGACTCTTGCGCTCTTGTCCAATTGGCTATCCCTTTTTCACCCTAACATTTCATCAGCCAGAGAAAGAAAAATCACAGCGCCATAAAATAAGAGAAGCATCTTATGGATCTTTTGACTCTGAAGTTTATTTAGATGCAACTGGAGTCCCACAGGGAGTACCTGATAAATTCAAATCCCGAGACCAAATAACTACAGGATTTAAATCATTATTTCCACAGGTAACTATTAATAAAAATGCAGATTAGATAAGTTACATCTATTATAACCAACAGCAATTTATTAATTACATTAGAGATACTGTCAAAAAAATAGCCAAACGATTAGGGCCTACTAGCAAAATGACTTGAGAAAACAAAATGGCCCTAGACATGATGTTAGCTGAAAAAGGTGGAGTTTGTGTTATGATTAAAACTCAATGTTATATCTTCATCCCAAACAATAGTGGCCCTGGTGAAAACATAACAAAGGCCTTACAAGGACTTACCGCTTTATCCAATAAACTAGCTAAAAATTCTAGAGTCAGTAACCCTTTCTCAGAATGTGAAAAGTAAAAAGTTCCTCTTCAAAGTTTCCCTTTTTGTTAAGAGTAAATAATAAGTGTTAGAAATAACAGTTTCTTTTAAAAGCTAACTTTCTTCAAGCTTCCTTGCTTTTTGCTAATAACTCTTTGTTAAGCCCTATGTAGCTGTTAAATATAGTGAGGGAATAAGTACACTTTATGTCCTTGTACTTTAACTAAGTTATTTTTTCTGGCATGTATCCTGCTTAGACATGTCCCAACATGCTCAGGCATTTCCTGGCTTACAGCCTACATCCCTTCCTTATTTGGAAATGTTATTATTCTCCTAGTTTCCCATAAGCAACCTCCTTCCTTTCTTTGTTCTCCATCTCACATTTACCTATTTAGGAAAGTTGTAAGTTTTTAGCCAATCAGAATCAGTCTACATTGTGCAGTCCAGCTCCAGCCAATGGAGATAGGACACAGCAGTAAGGAACCAATGTGTCAGGGATAAAAACCTCTGCTTTTCTTTGTTCAGGGTGCTCTCATGACAATCAGGCTTCCAAGAAGCACCCTTTCTGCAGAAATTAAAATTGCCTTACTGGGAAAATTCATATTCAAGTGCTATTTCCTTTGTGACACTGAAAACTGATTTCTAACAAGAATGACTAGAAAGATGGTTTGGTAAATAAAAAGGAATCATGGCCTCAATTCTCACTTCTCTTACAGTCGTAATAAGTGTACTCGTTCTCGTTGGGTGTTGTGTCATACCATACATCTGTGAACTAGTACAAAGACTTATAAAAACAACACTTACTAAAACCTCCCTTAGTGCTCCTCCACCTTATTCAGATAAGCTTTTCCTTTTAAAACATCAAGTTAAACAACAAAGCCAAGATGTGCTAAAAAGGTTTAAAGAGGAAGGACTGTAAAAAATTAAAAGGGGGGAATTGTAAGATACAATAAAATTCCTCCTCAAAGTTTCAGCCTGTTAACTTCCTTGTTCTTTATTCTCGAACCTAACTTTCTCGTTCTCCATGCCTCCTTGCCCCTAGTTACTGTAAACAACCTTCCCATCAGTGCTAACCAATACATCACATCTGTTTCCTTGGTTACTCACTCTACACCCATTCCTCCTGCCAAAACCACACATCCCACCACTTTAACTCACCTTCCCCTTCCCTCTTCCTTGAGAAAAATATTCACACGTAGCCAATCAGGTCAGCTCAAATTGTACGGTTGGACCCTAGCCCATGGGTGAGTGACACAGAGGTAGGGACCACATGTTAAAAATAAAAACCTCTTCCCTCCTTTGTTCAGTGGGCTCTTGGGATTGTAATTGACACAGACAGCACCCTTCTACAGAAGTAAATTGACTTGCTGAAAAAACTTTTTCCTGAGTACTAGTTTCACTTTGTGACACTGAACATTTACTTCCAGCAGTACTGTCTGGCCCCAGTGCTTCTTGGAGTCTTGGGACATTTAGCATTTAAAAATCAAGCTGCCATGGAGACTGCATTACCTGAAATTTTGGTTCACAGCCTTCCTTGGATTATCTATTGGGGCAAAGTAAAACAGGCAAGCTTGTATTGCTATCTCATGGCTAAGGTTCCAAGCTACTGAATCTTCATTTATGTGTGTGTATACATGTCCAGATGTGTTTATTTGTATGTACACTTATTGTTACATGTTGTGTCTACCAATTGGCTTATAAGGGCATCATAAATTGAGTAAATAAGTCTAAGTAATTTTCAAGCTCACATGACCTAAGTATGACTTTACTAAACAAGCTAGCTTTAAAATTATTGGTGGAATAAAAATAGAAATGCCTTCAGGGTTGTCAGCATACATTCTGTCTAAATTTTATGTTTGTCTTGGCTAGATATTTTAAAATGGCAATGTTAATTCAAGCTAGGAGCTGCTTGGGGAGAGCCTGCCTCCTATTCTATTCAAAGTCTCACTGAGATAAATGCATATCTAATTGCTTCCTTTGGAAAGTCTAATCAGAAACTCAAAAGAATGCGACCATTTGTCTCACACCTGTGATCTGAAAGGCCCCAATCCCCTTCTCTGCCTCAAGTTGTCCTGCCTTTCTGGACCAAACCAACGTATTTTACCTATGTTGATTAATTTCTCCTGTCTCTCTTGTTAAAAGTAAAATTTAAGTACAATTATTGGGATAAATTTTTTAGGTAAACTTTTTGTGTAAATTAAAATCTTAAAGTTATTTTTGATGCTCATTTAATATCTGGGTCTTTCCAATTAGGAAAGGGTTGTGATAGGGAAAATATGTTTCTAAAGTTGTGGAATTATTCTTATCTATAAATGCCCATATCTGATAGTTCAGGATTTCTTGCTTTTTAGGGTTTCACTAAAGTTTTAGGTTACTAAGGATAAACATTTTAGTTAACATGTAATTGTGTATACAAAATGTGCCCAGAAAGGGTTATGTTATTAGTGGAAAAAAGAGTAATTTTGTGCAATTCAGAAATTATCTAAAAGTTAGTTCAAATTACAGACTGAAAAGGTTATTTATGAAACAATGTAGTGAGAAATCATTAAGTAGAGGAGAAAGATGTGAAAAAAGTTTAAATAATAAAACATTCTTCAAATCCTGATAGGGAATTGGAGACATTTTGCTAATTAACATTTTCATAAGTAAAGCTCTTAGTCTTAATTAAAGTTAAATAAAAAGTATTGCAAAAATGCATCAGCAGTTTGGCAATTCTCTTTTTGATATAGTTAAACATGAAGCTGGACTTAGTGTGGAGCCAAATTTCACATACATGCTTGCATTGCTTCACACTATGTCTACTGTTTTGCATGGATAGTGTTGGAGTACTTATTGGCCATGTGCTAAAAGTGGATTTCTTGATTGCTCAGAATGTATGATAATATTGGTGAACTTAAGATATTGAATTGTATATCAGAAATAAAATATTCAAGGCTGGGCATGGTGGCTCACACCTGTAATCCCAGCACTTTGGGAGGCCGAGATGGGTGGATCACGAGGTCAGGAGTTCAAGGATCAGGCTGGTCAACATAGTGAAACCCTGTCTCTACTAACAATACAAAAAATTAGCCAGGTGTGGTGGTGGGCACCTGTAATCCCAGCTACGGGGGAGGCTGAGGCAGGAGAATCACTTGAACCTGGGAGGTGGAGGTGGAGGTTGCAGTGAGCCGAGATTGTGCCATTGCACTCCAGCCTGCGTGACGGTGTGAGACCCTGTCTCAAAAAAAAAAAAAAAAAAAGAAGAAGAGGAAAGAAAGAAAGTATTCATTATGTTGGTTTTTTGGGGGCCCTAGGTTACACTGTAGCCTCTAGAGTAAATTAAGTAGGAAAATTTAGGGTTGGTGTCCTGTTTACTTGTTTTGGCTTCTATTTTCATTCATTTGCTTTTTATTCTTCTCTGGTTTTGCTTGTGTATGCATGTATATAAAACCATGATGCTTTTTAGTTTCCAGTGGAAGGCTTTTATTTGGTTCTGTCAATAGTTGTTTTGTTTCCTATGCATTTCTAGCAAGGCATCATTCATTCCATTTATCTGAAATTCCTAAGCAACCTTTTTTGGGGTGCAGGAATTACTGGAGCACACCAGCTTTTCATCCTTAAACTAACTTTTTGGATTTTAGGCTTCCTGATACTTTAAGTGTGTTGAGTATACACTTACAAATAGAATTTAAGTCATATTTCCCTCTCTGCCTAGTTTCTCCAAAATTTGTAAACTGTCTATGAATATTTTTAATTCATGGCAATGTGTTTGTTTGCATACAGTCAAGCAGGGCTGCCAGGGCCGCTCAGGGAGAGAGAACCCAGAAACCTGGCATGCCAGCCAAAGGGTAAGAATTTCTTACCAGGCAGTCTCTGGCCTCTTTCTCTCTGTGCAAACTGGTTAATCTCCTCTGTGAAGTTTTAAATTAGTTGGTTTAATAATAATAAAACCTTAAATTAAATATTTTGTCAGAAAAGTAGAAGGTGTAATGCCTTTTAGTTCACGCGACTTTAGCAATCTTTGAGAAATAAAGATGTTTTTCAAGATTATGGGTGGCTGGGAGTGGTGGGTCACGCCTGTAATGCCAGCATTTTGGGAGGCCGAGGTGGGCAGATCACGAGGTCAAGAAATTGAGACCATCCTTGCCAACATGCTGAAACCCCATCTCTACTAAAAATACAAAAATTAGCTAGGCATGGTGGCGCATGCCTGTAGTCCCAGCTACTCGGGAGGCTGAGGCAGGAGAATCACTTGAACCTGGGAGGTGGAGGTTGCAGTGAGCCAAGATTGCACTACTGCGCTCCAGCCTGGCAACAGAGCAAGACTCCATCTCAAAAAAAAAAAGAAACAAAGAAAGAAAGAAAAAGATTATGGGTAAAATACAAATGTCTTCAAAATGTAAACATGTAGTCTAAATTATGTTCAAATATTAGGTTTGCTAAATGCTGTAAGGTCATAAACTGTTTCTTTGGCTTTTGAAAATTGTTTAACTTACCTGCTTTCCAGCTAGGTAAGGTTTGGGAACATGTGGAGTTGGCCACAGCCTAGCTATGCCGCAAATAGTCAAAATTTATCAGAATGTAATTGACCAGGTTTTACCTTAAAATTCTTCATTATAACATGAAATTAAGACCACTAGAAACAGTTTTACATGCAAGATATGTAAGTAGAATGTGGTTTTTTTCCTTGTAAAAGGCTATAAAAGGTTTTTACATCTTAAAGATTTCTGAGTCATCATTTTGGCAAAATAAATAATTTATGGTAATCTGGAATTCCAAAATCAAACTTCAGTTTCAAAATTGTCTTTCCTAATTCCTGGCTTTCTAGATGAATCAGAGGGCCCCTGAAAACATCTAGAAAAGAGGTAAACAGGATTATTTGATATGTTTAGGTACATGGGCCAAAATGATGTTCAATCTTCTTTAGGTTATATTTTTGTGAATAATACTAATATATATTCCGAAATTGTATGGGATTTCTAAAATTCTAATGTCTAAGTATATGCTATCAATTATAATTACGGTTATTATGTTAAGTTATTGTAAACCACAAAAATAATGAAATTTTCTTGCCAGTGTTATGTGCCTAATTTGGATAAACAACTGGTATCCAAGAGGATATAAGTCTAATGTTAACTAAACATGGACTCATGGAGAAACAGGATGGCCATCTTGTCCTTCCTGAGTCCTTAAAGCTTTTATTATTAAAACTTCTGCATTCCATGACTCATCGTGGAAAAGATATAATGATCCCAATTGAATACATTGGTGAAGTGGCTTACAAATTACTAAAATAATTTATAACCGATGCTTGATCCCATATTCCTGGGAAAACAATTAAAGCTTCAGGTACATTTGGTCGCCTGGTGGGCAACTTAAACACTTTATAAAGGGATTTCATCCCATTTTAATTTTCAATGCATGTTTTCTGGTTGTATAAAAGCTTTCCCATGCAAGAGGGATGATGTTTTAACAGTAGATTATTATGCTACAGTGTATTTTCACCAGGTAAAGAAAGTTTTTTATGGTTTGAATCTCCTGGAAACGTCAGAGAAAGACTGTCCTTGCCATCCACACTACAACAAAATTTTGGGGCCTTGGGATTTGGGTTCATGGTCTCACAGCTGAGAAGGGGTCCCTCCCCGCTTTTGGAACTGTGCATTCATTGGAACCCTTGAGGAAAAACTAACCACGGAAACTTCTCCCAAGAAGAAGATGACATCCTTGATGTGAACAGCTTTTCCCAAGTAAACAGATCGAGACTTCTACTATCATGAAACTCTTATCTTTGAATTTTTTTTCTTGCTTATGCCTCTATGAACAATAGAAATGGAAAAGGGGTCTGTTATGCACCCTTATGAGGTATACTCTTATTTGTGAAGGAGTTTGCAGCCAGCCTTATACCTGGGTAACCTTATACTTTGATAGATAAAAGGTGAATGGCCAAGGTAGGTAAGAAACTTTAATGGTACACACGTTGCCTCACAATCATCAAAAACAAAACCTTGGTTCACTCCTCTTAACCCATATCATGGGTTAAAGAGAACATTGCCAGGAGGCCTTCACATTTCCAGAAGGGTATCATTTGTTTGGTCCTTTTTATGTGGTTTAAAGTAAAAGAGACAATGATTAGAAATGTATCCCTCATGATAGGTTCCATAGCAAACTTTACTGTATAGTCCACACTTACACAACAGACTGTAAATTCTCTTCTGAAAGCTATGCTAAATAATAGAATTAGCTAACCAGAAAAGTACCTGTGCAGCTGCTGGCACTTGTGGCCTATGGGGAATTACGTCAAATGAAGATTAGAGAAATTCAGTGGTAGGGGATTGATGAAGAAATTGCTTAGTCAAGAGAGTAAACTTTATCTAGCTCATTCTTTGATCTATTTAATTTGAGGTGGTTTGGTTTATGGAGAACTTGGGTGAGGAGCATAGTGCAAACTCTTGGTATTATCCTCCCAGTAGTCTCTCTGGTGCACTGTATTCTCTCAAAGGTTTTAAATACTTTTACTCAGCCATCTCTAGAATGTCATATGGTCTCCCTTCAACTGGAATAACAGGGGCTAAAAGAAATGTGCAACCATGAGGACCCTGTAACCTATAAATGATGTGCTGAGACCAGAAACCCAAAATAATGGTAACTGAGAGTGGTGTTAAGCCCCTAAGTTTGTGTCACACTCTCACCTAAGTGAGAATTTGTCCATAAAGGGGGAATTTTAAAAACAAAATTCTGGGGCAGTCATTGTTTTGGACTAAGGTCATGCACTAGGCCCCAACAAACCAAACCAAACCAAAATGGAGTTGCTTGTGCTAAGACTTTAAGGAAACACATAGATTCTAGAACAGACCAGGTTTTGTTTTTTCTCTTGCAAATCTCTATAATGAAAATTTCTAAGAGCTGAGGTATCTGCCCCCTGAAGTTCCCATTAAATCTTTTAACCAAATTCATTTCCTCTTGCCTAGAGACCTTCAAGCTTCAGATGATCATGCAACAAAGGTTCCAGCCAATTCCAGGTGAAGACACCACCCCAATGCCATCAAGAAGCTACTCCACCTCCACTAGACAGAACAGGGTGAGAGTTCCATGATCCCCAATATATAGATACTACGCCCCACCCAAGTCAACATGAAGCAGTTACAGAAAAAAGACCATCAATCCCTCTGCCTCCCATAAAGACTTATGGAGATCACATCCCTCACAGGGGAGATGATGCAGAAAAATAAGTTCTGGAGGCAGAGAACATAAGGCCAATTCACACTTCAGCTATGAGAGAAAATATCCTCTCCATAGGGCGTAGGCCAACTCAATGACTTTGTCATTTTACTTCATCCTCTCCATTTACATAGGGCTTACCCCAAGTAACCAATGGAATCCTCTAGCAGGTATTTAAACTCCCAAAAATTCTGTAGTGGGGCCTTTGAGCCCCTATGCTCGGGCCCACTCCCACGCTGTGGAACGTACTTTCATTTTCAATAAATCCCTTCATTCCTTGCTTCCTTTATTTGTGCGTTTTGTCCAATTCTTCATTCAAGATGCCAAGAACCTGGACACCCTCCACCATTAACAATGCCTGTAATACCAGCACTTTGGGAGGCTGAGGTGAGTGGATCGTGTGAGCCCAGGAGTTCCAGACCAGCCTGGACAACATGGCAAACCCCATCTCTACAAAAAGTACAAAAATTAGCTGGGCATGGTGGTGCATGTTTGTAGTCTCAGCTACTCAGAAGGCTGAAGCAAGAGGATCACCTGAGCCAGGGAGGTTGAGGCTGCAGTAAGCTGAAATCATGCCATTGTGCTCCAGAATGGACAATGGAGTGAGACCCTGTCTCAAAAGAAACAAACAAATAAAAGCAAATAAAATAATTGTGATCATATAAACCATGTTCTGTGACCATAATTGAGTCAAATTAAAATCAAGAACAGGATAACAAGAAATCCTCCAATAACTTGGAAATTAAACATCCGACTACTAAACAATCAATGAGTCATTAAATACTTTCTGAAATTTGTATTAAGTATCTTTGTCTAACACTGAGATGACAGGTATAGGCGGGCAAGAACAGTGGATAAGCCCTTCTCTACTCTGGCCTCCTGCTGGGATGGTTGGGGACAATGCTCTTTCATTTCCTAGAGGGCCTCTGGTTTTTTGAGAGGACCAGAAACTGTGAAGCACAGCATTAATCTCATACTATGAGGCCTGAGAGAGCGTCATCATCCTCTATTTACATTTTCTTCTTACAAGCAACTGTGGCTGCATTGTGATGCCTGGAATCATTACACTCTGTGATCTCCTCATCCCATTTGCATTGAGCTATACTCTCTTACAAGGGCCTGTCTTCTTTTTCTTTTCTTTTCTTTTCTTTTCTTTTTTTTTTTTTTTTTTTTTTTTTTTTTTTGTGACATAGTCTTGCTCAGTTGCCCAGGATGGAGTGCAATGGCACGATCTTGGCTCACTGCAACCTCCGCCTCCCGAGTTCAAGTGATTCTCCTGCCTCAGCCTCCCAAGTAGCTGGGATTACAGGCATGCATCACCATGCCTGGCTAATTTTGTGTTTTTAGTAGACACGGGGTTTCACCATGTTGGCCAGGCTGGTCTCGAACTCCTGATCTCAGGTGATCCACCTGCCTCAGCCTCCCAAAGTGCTAGGATTAGAGGCATGAATCACCACACCCTGCCAGAAGGGCCTGTCTTCTACTTCATTTTTATTCCTAGGTTTCTTTGCATCCAAAGTTAAGAGTTCATTTCCATGCTAGATCTCTGTACAACCCTTTAAGCTATGGGTGTCTTTATGTGTGAAATGGGGCTCTTGAAGAGAGCAGATGAATGGGTCTTTTTTTTAAATCCAACTTGCAACTCTGTGCATTTTAAGTGGGATGTTTAGACCATTTACATTCAAGGTTGATATTGATATGTGTAGTTTTGATCCTATCATGAAGTTGTTAGCTGGTTACTTTGTATTTTCTACTGTGTTGTTGTTTTATAGGGTCTGTGAGTTATGTACTGAAATAGACACATAGACCAATGCATCCCAGGAATAAAGCCATCCACCTTCAGCCATCTGATCTTTGACAAAGTCAACAAAAAAATAAGCAATGGGGAAAGGACTCCATAGTCAATAAATAGTGCTGGGATAGCTGTCTAGCTATATGCAGATTAAAACTGGACCCCTACATTTCACCATATA